>NC_083319.1:36013212-38413212 GCF_963455315.2 Globicephala melas | reverse complement strand
AAGCTTTAAATCTGTGACCTCTCTTAATGAGTGGTGAAAGATGACATGAGTGGGTAGATTTTGGAGGGGCTAACCCACCCAAAGATGATCCGAGTGTGTTGACAGAATCTCACTAACTCGCTGCCCCGAGACCAGCAATAAACAAGGCTTCCCATGGAGCATGTATAACCACCATAAAAAAGGATTTGTTTCTTGACAGGAAATCGTCCTAAAAAGTTTCTTGTCCCAGTTTAAATATAATTTTTCAGGTTTTAAGGCCAAGTTGCTAAAATTTGTTCCCTGTGAATTTCTTTACAGCAGTAAGGAAGCTGTCTGTATCTACCATATTGAGGATGGGAGTGCCTTTGTTCTGTGGAGTTAAAAGCTGGAGAAATAGACTAAAACTTATCCTAAACTTGGGCAGCTGGAGAACGAAGCCAATTAGAGGGCAGGGACCTACAGTTCAGCTAAGCTGAAGACCTATTTGTCAAGAATATAATTAACTCAGACCAGAAATTATATCTGGGGAGAACAGCTAAATAGGAAGGAACAGGCAATGACTGTGGAGCCAGACAAGTTAGAGGTTAAATACTTGAAATCAGCAAAAAGAGAAAGGAAAATGGAAGTACCATTGCATGATAGCTGAGAGTCAAATAGAGCAGGATTCAATCGCCAACTTTGCCTCTTTCTGCCTGTGAGACTGGACAACTATGGCAATATTATTTGCTTAAAATACTAGCTGCCTCTCTCTACTGCTTCCTTCCTTCAGAGCCTTCTCTGTAGGAGGAGTCCCTCTATACCCACTGATATCAGGGTTGGCCGTGTGACTTGCGTGGACAATAACATATAAGCAGAAATAATGAAAATCATGTCAAGATCCATTGCATGATTTTTTGTCATTGTTCTTTTCCCTCTGCCATAAGAAGGGCATGTTGCATTTGGGGTCTGCTCCCTCAGCCTGGATCTCAGAATAAAGACTTGTGGGGAGAGCCAAAGTCATAAAGGCATACAGCTGACATCATGAGTCTGTGCTGTTAGCCACTAAAATTTGGAGTCATTTGTCATGACAGCATAACCTGGCAAAAAATGATTTATATTGCAAATTGTATAAATGTCTTTGTGCCTCAGGTTCCTCATCTATAAAATCAGGATTAGGTTATCTTGAAGAGAACATGGGATGATATTTGGATGTTTGGTGTTTTCTTAGCAGAATCTAGCAAGTAGTGGTCATTGTTATTATTCCAGAGGCCCAGGCAGGGAATCTGTGGAAGAAGGGATCAGGAATCCAGAAGAAAGACTAGGCAGGAATTGATGAAAGCTGCAAGGTCAGAGGTCTACACAACTAAATGTGGGGATTCAGCTGGAGGCACGACTAGCAGACTCCAGGTGATGGAGTAGAGGGGCAGCAAGTATGATACTTGGTAGCGAGCCAGCTGTCCACTGAGGCACATGTTTGTAAAGACTTCTGATGAAGACCAAGGTCATCTGAGAGCATAGACAGATCCAGGTTTATGTGGTGAGACAAATATGTACATGGCATAGTGGGAAGTTACTGACACAAGGTTTACATGAGGCAGATTCTTCCAAAATGAACTTATTTGTTCCCAAACAGGTTTTTTCACTCTTAGTGTTACTTGAACACATTATGGTTATGTCTAAAATTCCACAATGACAAAATTTGGAGATAGAGCTTTTATGAAAGCTACATCATTTATGTGTCTAAAATTAATTTAAAAAGAGAAAATGGGCTAGCAGTTCTAAACAGATTTTAAATCTGTTAACACTGAAACTTATACACTTACAATGATAGATATAGCTGGTTTTAACGTAGTGAAGAAAAAGCATCATGTTGCTGCTGATGCTACATCAGTCACGTGGGTTTCTTCCCATAGATTGTTTAGAGGGGAAAAGTGATCAGCTACTTTCCCTTGGTATAGGACAACAAGCGAGGCTCACTGGGCCTAACATGTTTTAGTGGGGAGCATATACACTACCACTAGAACGGTCTTACGAAGCCAGAGGGCAAAAGCCAGAAGTCCAAACCAGTCATTTCTTGAAAGTGTTTCCGTGGTTTTCAATACTAGCCTCATTCATACTAGAATCACCTGGGACAATTAAAACTGATCTCAGTCAGTACTCTCAATTAATTAAAAAACAAAACTAAAAACAAAACTCTGGGGGTGTGAACTAGAAATCACAAATAGAAAACAAATAAAACTCCCCAGGTGATTCTAGCATGCTTCCAGGGTAAGAAACACTAAGTGAGAGGTGGAGAAGTCCAGGGGTGAGGAGGGCCCTCAGGAGTGGGGTGGTTGAGAAACCAGGATGAATAGAGTGATAGGGGGAAGAATACTGGTGCTCAAGCTTCAGCGTACATAAGAATCACCTGAGCATCTTGTTAAAATGCAGATTCTGATTGAGCAAGACTGAGGTGGAGACTGAGCATTTGCCGTTCCTAACGAGCTCCCAGCCCCTGGACCACACTTGCAGTAGCAAGTAACTAGAGTAGACAAGCTGTTCCAAGTGAGTCCTAGGCTACTAAAGCCTGAGTGACAATTTTGAGGCTGTATGGGCGGGCCAGGATTGGATAGAACCATGATGGCAGGTGCCAAGAAAGAATATAGTGATTCCTCATAAATAAAAGGCTGGTTGCCATGGTTTAAATTTATTCTAGGAGTTTCATCAGAGAAGAATTAGATTTGGGTTACCCTGTGGCAGATGATACACATAGAACTAAAAATTAAACACAGATATGAGCCTTGCAGTGTGGTACAAGATAGATGCTCGATAAAGACCATTCACTCTAAGGTAGAGTTAAAGTCGAGGTAGTGTAGTAGTATTAATAGATGATCATGACAGGAACCAATTCAGAAAGTAAGATGAAATGATCTCAAATGGCATTTCCAAACACTGATGTTACTGAGGTCAATTAGTTGAGGCACCCAGCCATGTTAAAAAGAAGTATATTGAATCACATAGTAACAACATTACTTCCTTTTTAACTTTCTTTCAATCCTTCTGATTAGCTTCCGGGAAAAAAAGTTTTAGTTTGAGGTTATATTCTTTAGTAATTCTATAATGCCTGTTAATTACCTGTTTTAACAAAAAGAGAGCAGTCTTCAAGCTCAAAATTCCAGCAGGCAAAAAATATTATTTTTTGTTTTTGTTTTACAATTATATGTGTGGTTGCTTTCTATTTCCATAATTGGTAGGGTTTTTTTTTCATTTCTGATAGTGATATTTAGTTTTCTTTCAATATAAATTTAAGTAAATAAAGTTATTTTCCTTAAATAAAATATTAGTGACAGTACATATAGTAGTGTACTAATATGACAAAAATTATGAAGGTGAAGTTTAGAAAATCTGGTGTGGGACAAACATGAAACTACATTGAAATCTATGCTGTTTACAAACTTAGGTCGGAGGAAAATATTTGCATTGATTTATTTAGCAAAAACTGCACATAGAATAGCCTTATAAAGACAAACCAAATTTAATCACCAAATAATTGCTGAAACAAGAGGGCAATTTTGAAAATTCAAAGTGTTTTCCTGATTTTACCTTCTTACTTTTTCCGCATGTAAACAGTTTTGTGGGTTCAGTTGAATATCTCAATTTACTAATGAAAAGATTCTAAAAATATAAGGACTGATTTCCAAATGTGTTTTTTCTACTTGAAGCCCTGTGTACACTCTTTTTTAAGTGGGAATTTATTTTCTTTATTATATTTTTCAAAATGGTGGTTTCTGTCTCAATTATTTTGTGTCTAGTCATCAAGCAGCATCATAGCCCCTTAATACCCAGTTGTGATTTTGGAAATATGACTTTACCCAGTAATTTAGCAAGACAGCTACAATATTTGGTTTAGGAAAATGTACCTGGCCTTGATCGAGTTAATGCAAAAAAATAGATCACAAATTCATGAGATAGAATAGTTCTTAAGTGAATTTCAGCTCATATTCACGTTCAATTGGACTCCTTTTTTTTTAAACCTCAAAAACCACACAATTATACAGTTTCTCCAACTCCCCAGACTTTACCTTCTGCTGCAATCTGAATGTCTATGTCTCCTCAAAATTCATATGTTGAAATCCTAATGCCCAATGTGAAGATCATGAAGGTGGACCCCTCATGAATGGGATTTCTGTCCTTATAAAAGATCCTGCGGAGATTCCTTGCCCCTTCTATGAGGTGAGGACACAGCAAGAAATTGGCAGTCTGTAACCCAGAACAGAGCCTTTAGCAGAACCAAATCATGCTGGCGCTCTCTTGGACTTCCAGCCTCCAGAACTGTGAGAAATAAACTTCTGTTTTTTCTAAGCCACCCAGTTTATGGTATTTTTCTTAGCCATCTGAATGAACTAAGGCACCTCGAGAGATTGGTTTCACATCAGATTCAGAAATGTACCTGGAGTATTTTGACAAGTGAATCTCCAGGCTTCCTGCTCCCCCTGCATCCCCTCAGTGGATGCTGCTAGAGATGTGGACTAACAAGACAGGAAGTTTTTCCCTTAGGGATCACCAGGATCTTAGTATGTCTGAACATAGGCAGGCTGGTGGGGTAGGACCACCTGGTTCGTTTGCATGAGTCATCTTGCCTGAGGATGTTGTTGATAGGAGTGGGAAAGAACTGGAGTCAAAGTGTATTCGTTTACTATTGCTGCTATAACAAATCACCACAAATGTAGTGACTTAAAACAACAACATGTTGGTTCAGGGGACACAGGTTCAACCCCTGGTCCGGGAAGATCCCACATGCCATCAAGCAACTAAGCCTGTGTGCCACAACTATTGACCCTGAGCTCTAGAGCCTGTGAGCCACAACTACTGAGCCTACGTGCTGCAACTACTGGAGCCCACACGCCTAGAGACCGTGCTCCGCAACAAGAGAAGCCACCGCAATGAGAAATCCGTGCACCGTGAACAAGAGTAACCCCCACTCGCCACAACTAGAGAAAGCCTGCACACAGCAACGAAGACCCACCGCAGCCAAAAATAAATTATTTAAATAAATTTAAAAAAAGAAAAAAACTGAGGCATTCATTTCACCAGTTTCCAGGTTGCCTGCTAGCAACCTAACAGCTGAACTCCAGTCTGTGCACAGTTCATACCTCCTCCCTGGAAGTAGCCCATGTTGAATGACGGGTCCTTGTGGAAGTACAAAAGCCTGCCTACCTTGTCCCATTTTGGAAGATCTGTGGAGGGCCGTCCCAGCTTCAGAGTACCCCTTGGCATTGTTTGAGGTCTCTGTTGTGCTCTACAACAGTTCAGCATCTCCCTCTGCCCAATCCTTATTTCCTCACAGATGTTGTTCCTGAGAGCATGCATTTCCTGTGCGCAAATCTCCTCTGAGAGTTTGTTTTCCAGGGAACGTGAACTAAGAGAATTGGTGTGAAGATTTGTCTAAGGAGGTGGATCACGTATTGGTTGACTGGCAGTGAGAACCCATCGCTAGTCATTGATGGAGTCCTGGGAGCGCTGGCATGCAGTAGTAGTACAAATATTAAAGCTTTCACTAGTGGTGAACTGAGATGGGATATGGATATAAGGAAATGCCCTGGTGGGCTCAGTTTCCTCAGGCATTTGAGAGGTTCAGAGGAACTGGTAATTAAAAAGGACAATGAAATTGGAAGGCTTTTGCTGAGTGCAGTTAAGAAGCTGAGAAGGACAATGAAAGACAGAGATGATTAATCATCAATTTAAAACAAAGTGTGAAAAGTTAGAGCACCTACACGGCAGCATTTAAAAAGACTCTCCTGAAGCTGGAGAGTAGAAAAGGTGAGGATTGAGCCCAGTATTTAATTACAAGGGTAGCAGACAGTGCTCTAGGGATGGTTGAATTCCCAGGCTTAGCAAGACTTCTGCACAAAGGTCAGGACCCTGGTGGAGAAGGAGTGGGAGCCTGAGGCTTCAGATGGGACATCTGGGTCAGTGCACTAGGAAACCTTGAAATCCCAATACCCCTGAGTCATCTGGGCCTGCAGAAGTGGCCTACTGCTTTCTATTAAGGCCTAGCGTTCTCTCCTTCAGGATATATTTCTACTTCCTTTCCTGGCCACCAGACATTGGCATCTTGGTAAGAAACAAAGACACATGAACACTAGTAGGCAGAAGATATGCTATATGAAAACCCAGGAATACCTTGGAGATATTGTGGGTTTGGGTCCAGCCACCACAATAAAGTGAATATTGCAGTAAAGTGAGTCACACAATTTTTTTGGTTTCCCAGTGCATATGAAAGTTATGTTTACACTATACTGTAGTCTATTAAGTATGCTAGCATTATGTCTAAAAAATGTACATACCTCAATTTAAAAAATACTTTATTGCTAAAAAATGCTAACCACCATTTGAGCTTCAGCAAGTTGGACTCTATATTGGTGGAGGGTCTTGCCTCGATGTGGATGGCTGCTGACTGATTGGGGTGTTGATTGCTGAAGGTGGGGCAGCCATGGCAATTTCTTAGAATAAGACAACAATGGAGTTTGCCGCATCATTGACTCTTCCTTTCAGGAACAATGTCTCTGTAGAATGCAATGCTATTTGATGGCATTTTACCCATGGTAGAACTTCTTTCAAAATTGGAGTCAGTCCTCTCAAACCTTGATGCTGCTTTATCAAGTAAGTTTATGTAATCTTCTAAATCCTTTATTGTCATTTCAACACTCTTCACAGCATCTTCACCAGGAATAGATTCCATCTCAAGAAACTACTTTCTTTGCTCATCCGTAAGAAGCAGCTCTTCATCTATTAAAATTTTATCATGAGATTACAGCAATTCAGTCACATCTTCAGACTTCACTTCTTTTTTTATCTGTTAATGTTTTTATTTAGAATTTATTGTTTTCCAACTTTTTAGTTGCGCTAAAATATACCTAACATAAAATTTATTACCTTTACCATTTTTAAATGTAGAATTCATTGGTATTAAGTACATTCATATTGTTGTGCAACTATAACCACTATCCACTTGCAACAGATGCTTCATCTTGCAACACTGAAAATCTATTCCCATTAAAAAATAATTTCTGATTACCCCACCCCCTCCAGACCCTGGCAATGGACTTCACTTCTCATTCTAGTTCTTTTTCTATTTCCACCACATCTGCTCCACCACTTCCTCAACTGAAGTCTTGAGACCCTCAAAGTTATCCATGAGCATTGGACTCAACTGCTCCCCAACTCCTGTTAATGTTGATATTTGGACCTCTTTCCCTGAATTACAAATGTTCTTAAAGGCATCTAGAATGGTTAATCCTTTCCAGAAGGCTTTCAATTGACTTTGCATGGATCCATCAGAGAAATCATTATCTATGGCAGCTATAACCTTATGAAATGTATTTCTTCAATAATAAGAGTTGGAAGTTGAAATTACTCCTTGATCCATGGGTTGCAGAATGCATGTTGTGTTAGGGCATAAAAACAACATTAAACTCATACATCTCCATAAGAGCTGTTGGGCAACAAGGTGCATTGCCAGTGAGCAGTAATATCTTGAAAGAATCTTTTTTTTTCTGAGCAGTAGTTCTCCATAGTGGGCCTGAAATATTCAGCAAACCATATTGCTTAGGACTTGCTGGATCCTTTAAAGTCTTTGCTTTGAACATTGTTAAGGCAGGTACAGAACAGCCTTTAGTTTAGAACTAATGTAGCTTTAGTACTAAGACAATGCTTTTCTGTAGTCTCTACTTGACGCCTGTGTATTATGAGAACTTTCACTCTGACTGATGCCAACATAAACTATTCACAGTCCTACGTGAACTCCTAGAATTGTTCTCAAGTTACATATCACCCAGCACTTTTGTATGCCTTGTCCTTGACTTTTTTCCTTTAGCACTTATTACTATCTTGTAAATTACATACTTTTTGAAATTTTATTGTTATTCCTTTCTGTGTAAGCTCTGTTAGGGGAGAGAATTTTGTCTGTGTTATTCACTACTATTTAACTAGCTTTCAGAATAAAGCTTGACTCATTATAGATACTTGATAAATATTTGCTGTGTTAGTGAATGATTGAATTTTCTCTTAATTAAGCATACCCTTATTATTCTCCATTTCTTGAAATCCCTGATATCTACTTTAATGCGTTATTACTGATACACAGTGGTAATGATGTTGCTCATGAAGCTTATTTCAAGCATGACTATCCCATTGTCCTCATCATTGCATGTTGCAGATTGTACATTGCACAAAACTATGTGATGACATTCATGTTTGTGGTCACCTTAGATTAGTAGTTTTATTGCTCTAATTTTCCAAGGGTTGGCAATAAATGTCTTAGGAATTAATGTGCCCATTTTTAATAGCGGTAGGGCTGTCATCAATGAGGAAACATTCATATCTTGTAAGGCCCTCAACCTCTCTTTTCCATCCTGGTGGGCTTCAAGATATTTCTTATACTTTTCTCTTATCCTTGCTTCCTTGGATCAGCACCTGGTTGAAAAAATACTGAACCAGGTTGAAAAATATTCATTTGTACATCTTCTTCTTGATGCGATAGCTGGAAGAGGCACTCAACATGATGATTCAGTAACGAAGAGTTCCAGGTTACCGCAGAGCAGACCTGTGGCCTATGCTAAGTTATCTTCTTCACGTAGCCTCCTGCCCTATAAGGTTGCTTTGCATAGACAGTGCCTGGAAAGTGTGGATGTTTGTTGAGTCAGTGCACCATAAGCCTAGGGCAGAGTTCAGTTCCTCTGATTGGGAGTGGGGGTGGGGGGGGTGGCTTAATGAAAGAATCATGGATTTTGAGTCCAGAAAGACCTAGTTTCAAATCCTGGGTCTAACATCTAGCCAAGTATACGGCCTAGTCAATTTATTTAATATCTCCAAGGCTGTTTCTTCATCTGCTCTACAAAGATAAGTGCCTCACAGAATTGAGACATCTAAATGAGGTAACACATAGAATATACAGCTCTCGATAGATGAACAATAAATGCTATTTCCCACTCACAGTGTAAGTATTCATAGGCTAAGTTACCCAACAAAAAGTTGGTAAAGTCATAGAATTATACAGTATAAGAAACTGGTCACATGTTTTTGTCCAGCTCAACATCTTTAGTGCTATAATTTTCTCTATAGTATCCACATCAATTGGCACCCAGTTTCAAGTTAAACATTCCAGTGATAGGAATTCCCCCTCCCTTCTGAGATAAGCAGCCATTGGAAAATTGTGTTGTAAAAAGAAATTGATCAGAGTAAGGAGAGCTCAACTATTGGTCCTGCCTTTGCTTCCTGTAACTTCATGGAACAGTGCTAATCCCTCATCCAAAGGATTCTTCCAGATATTTGCAGGAACCTAATTAGGATCCTTTTGAGTTATCTCTTTAACACATAGAATATTTATACTCCCTTAACCTGCGAATGGGATATAATATTGAGCCCTGTCACCATGGTGTTGTATCTCTCCAGTCTGTCTTTGGACTTCCATTATCATTTCTGTATCCCCAGTGCTCTCTTGTTATTAATTTCCCAGAAATCCCCTCTTCCCCTACACATAGGCACCCTCTGACATTCCCATTTTAGTATCATCCCATTACAGACACATCTCTCATACTCCCCTTTATCAAAACTGACCTATATCATTTTTCATTCTCTTAAACTCGGAGGTATTAGTATTGACACTTTTATAAATATCTGCATCTTGACAATCTTCCATTTCTTACCTAAGGGAATGAGTAATCTGGAATTTTAAGGACAGTGAGAAAGCCAGTAAGGGAGGCCCTACCAGCCATGATACTTCTTGGCATCTGCATCTTGACATGGACCTCTGTGTGTTCAATTTCAATAACCTGTCTCTGGCTAATAAATATTTCCATGGGCATATCTGTGTGCTTGTGTTGAGGCACTAGCAGGCAAGAGAGAGACAAAGGTGTGTACTAAAGAAAGAGAGTTAGGCACCATGATTATTTTTGATCAAAGAGGAGATTTCAAATAGAACTGTCTAAGGATGCTCCTAAAACAGGAAACCAATAAATATATCTTTATCCCAAAGGTCTATAAATAGACATTGGCATTAAAATAACTTCCTAACTTGACTTAGTGATTGTCATCAACATTTCTTGTAAGGATTAAACTAATATAGTGTGGGTTAAATAACATTGAGCCTAAATACTTTTTAATCCCATTGATTTCCCTCATTCTTGCTTTTGAATTTACATTTTTAAGTGACATTTAAAGGTGCATATACTTAACAGCATTTAATTTTTTTAAATATCAGCGATCCTTTGTATAATGAAATGGTGCCCAAAATAAAGAATGAAAAGAAAAGCATGTTTGGTATTTTAAAAGCTAGTGACAATATATGGCAGAGGGATGCAAGGGATGGTAGGAGTAGTCTGAACTATTAAAGACAAGGTAGGCTGTAAATGAAGAGCACAGACTGAAGTAGTGAGTTGCAGTGACCCTGTGCATTCGAAACCGATTTACCAGCCTGAACAGTCTCTAGGAGCTGGAGTAGGTTGATGTTCAGTGAGTCCGAATCACAAGACTAGTATCCTTGCACAGCCATACGCAAGGCAGATCAGAACTTCGTACTGTATTTCAGCACACTTTCAGCCCAGATCTCTAAGCATTTTGGAAACATTGCTTCAGTCATCTCTACAACCTTCTGTTTGGGGAATTAAGTTACAAATATTATGGGGCCTGTTCTACACTTGAGAAAGCTGAATTACAGGAAGGTTAAGTAGCCTGCTAAAGGTCAGAAATTGGTAATAGAGATCAAGTGCAGACTAGAGGGGACCCAGCAGTAGTTCCCAGGATAACTCAGCAGTGTCACTGCAGAATCCTTTCAGTGATTTCTCTGTGTTATTCCCCTGGGCAGCAAATTCACAAGTGCTAATAGGAAGCTTCTATGAGGCAATTGTACAGGCAGGGTCCTTTCTCTAGGGGACAGATACTATGCTGTTACTTTAGACCCTTCTCCTACATTTTCAAAGAGGCAGAATTAATGACAGAATTAGCTAACATTGGATACACCTCATCTTTAAAGTCATACACACCACCTTGCAACACAGACACCCACAGTTCAGAAGCGCTTCTTGAAGAAGTTTATTGCAATGCAAGAAAACTCTTGGGCTTTCTGAAGCCATAGCCTAGATATAGTTTCTTTTCCTTCAAAGAGGAAACTTGAGAGGGAACATTTAGAATAGCTTCACAATCAGTCCTTTCTGTGGACAAGTTTTGGCTTGAGAAACTTCAAAATGTCCTCATTCTGTCGTTATCTTCATCTCCATGGAAATCTCTAGAGCTTCATATGAAGGAGATTGAGGCATTTTTGTGGTTTCTCATACTTCAGCTTTCTTACTAACTGGCAGTCCAATGGGTTCACAAGAAGGGGAGGAAATGGAAAGGAAAGTTGGAATTGTGCAGTTACTCCCTTGGGTGAGGCTCATACCTGTAGCAAGTTTAAGACTTTTCAAGTCTCTTTGCAAGGGTGAAAAGAAGATTAGAATTATCTGCAGGTTTCTGATCCAGTCATTTGCAAAGTAGGTGACACTGTTTCCCAAGATTTTAAACTTTTGATATTAGCCAAATTTTAGATGTGTCTTTATAGTTTTCTGAGTAATATTGGCAAATCATAAAGTTCTTTCCAAAGATGAGAAATACTGTATTTCCTTAACCACTCAAGAATGTGTATTTTCTTTGAATACATTGCTACCTTGAATGTTTACAATATTATGCATATAATAAAATCAGGGGGGACCTTCAAGATGGCAGAGGAGTAAGATGTGGAGATCACCTTCCTCCCCACAAATACATCAGAAATACATCTAACATGTGGAACTCCTACAGAACACTTACTGAATGCTGGCAGACCTCAGACTTCCCAAAAAGCAAGAAGCTGGCAGACCTCAGACTTCCCAAAAGACAAGAAGATCCCCACATACCTAGGTAGGGCAAAAGAGAAAAGGAAAAACAGAGACAAAAGAATAGGGATGGGACCTGTACCTCTGGGAGGGAGCTGTGAAGGAGGAAAAGTTTCCACACACTAGGAAGCCCCTTCGTGGGCGGAGACTTCGGGGGGCGGAGCGGGGGAAGCTTCGGAGCCACGGAGGAGAGCACAGCAACAGGGCTACAGAGGGCAAAGCGGAGAGATTCCCGCACAGAGGATCGGTGCCGACCAGCACTCACCAGCCCGAGAGGCTTGTCTGCTCACCCGCCGGGGCGGGCGGGGGCTGGGAGCTGAAGCTTGGGCTTCGGAGGTCAGATCCCAGGGAGAGGACTGGGGTTGGCTGCGTGAACACAGCCTGAAGGGGGCTAGTGCGCCACAGCTAGTGGGAGGGAGTCCGGGAGAAAATCTGGACCTGCCTAAGAGGCAAGAAACCATTGTTTCGGGCTGCGCAAGGACAGGGGATTCAGAGCACTGCCTAAATGAGCTCCAGAGACAGGCGCGAGCCGCGGCTATCAGCTCGGACCACAGAGACAGGCATGAAACGCTAACACTAATGCTGCAGCCACCAAGAATCCTGTGTGCAAGCACAGGTCACTATCCACCTGCCTCAGGAGCCTGTGCAGCCCACCACTGCCAGGGTCCCGTGATCCAGGCACAACTTCCCTGGGAGAACACACGGTACGCCTCAGGCTGTTGCAACATCACGCCAGCCCCTGCCACTGCAGGCTTGCCCCGCATTCTAGTTATAAGTACCATACACCCCCTTCCCCTCAGCCTGAATGAGCAAGAGCCCCTTAATCAGCCGCTGCTTTAACCCCCTCCTGTCTGGGCAGGGAAGAGATGCCTGAGGGCGACCTACACGCAGAGGTGGGGCCCAAACCAAAGCTGAACCCCAGGAGCTGTGCGAACAAAGAAGAGAAAGGGAAACCTCTCCCAGCAGCCTCAAGAGCAGCGGATTAAATCCCCACAGTCAACTCGATGCACCCTGCATTTGGTGGAACACTTGAATAGACAGTGAATCGTCCCAAAATTGTGGTGGTGGGCTTTGGGAGCAACTGTAGCGTTGGGGTTTGCTGTCTGTGACTGATTTGTTTCTGATTTTTATGTTTATCTTAGTTTAGTATTTAGCACTTGTTGTCATTTCTGGATTTGTTTATTGGTTTGGTTGCACTCTTCTCTTTTTTTAATATTATTATTTTATTTAATAAATTTTTTCTTTTTTAAAATTTATTATTATTATTATTTTCTTCTTTCTTTTTTTTTCTCCCTTTTCTTCTGAGCTGTGTAGCTGACAGGGACTTGGTGCTCTGGCCTGGTGTCAGGCCTGAGCCTCTGAGGTGAGGGAGGCAAGTTCAGGACATTGGACCAACAGAGACCTCCCAGCCCCAAGTAATATCAATCAGCCAAAGTTCTCTCAGATACCTCCCTCTCAACGCTAAGACCCAGCTCCACCCAATGGCCAGCAAAATCCACTGCTGGATGCCCCATGCCAAACAACTAGCAAGACAGGAACACAACCCCACCCATTAGCAGAGAGGCTGCCTAAAATCATACTAAGTTCACAGACATCCCAAAACACACCACCGGATGTGGCCCTGCCCACAAGGAAGACAAGATCCAGCCTCACCCAGCAGAACACAGGCACCAGTCACCTCCACCAGGGAGACTACACAAGCGACTGAACCAACCTCACGAGAAACAATGGGAACTATGAACCTTCAGCCTGCGAAAAGGAAACCCCAAACACAGTAAGTTAAACAAAATGAGAAGACAGAGAAATATGCAGCAGATGAAGGAGCAAGGTAAAACCCACCAGACCAAACAAATGAGGAGAAAATAGGCAGCCTATCAGAAAAAGAATTCAGAGTAATGATAGTAAAGATGATCCAAAATCTTGGAAATAGAATGGAGAAAATACAAGAAGTATTTAAAAAGGACCTAGAAGAACTAAAGAGCAAGCAAACAATGATGAACAACACAATAAATGAAATTAAAAATTCTCTAGAAGGAATCAATAGCAGAATAACTGAGGCAGAAAACGGATAAGTGACCTGGAAGATAAAATAGTGGAAATAACTACCACAGAGCAAAATAAAAAGAATGAAAAGAATTGAGGACTGTCTCAGAGACCTCTGGGACAACATTAAACACACCAACACTTGAATTATAGGGGTCACAGAAGAAGAAGAGAAAAAGAAAGGGGCTGAAAAAATATTTGAAGTGATTATAGTTGAAAACTTCCCTAACATGGGAAAGGAAATAATCAGTCAAGTCCAGGAAGCACAGAGAGTCCCATACAGGATAAATCCAAGAAGAAACTGTCAAGACACATATTAATCAAACTACCAAAGATTAAATACAAAGAAAAAATATTAAAAGCAGCAAGGGAAAAGCAACAAAAAACATACAAGGGAATCCCCATAAGGTTAACAGCTGATCTTTCAGCAGAAACTCTGCAAGCCAGAAGGGTGTGACAGGACATATTTAAAGTGATGAAAGGGAAAAACCTACAACCAAGATTACCCAGCAAGGATCTCATTCAGATTCGATGGAGAAATTAAAACCTTTACAGACAAGCAAAGGTTAAGAGAATTCACCATCACCAAAGCAGCTTTACAGCAAATGCTAAAGGAACTTCTCTAGACAGGAAACACAAGAAAAGGAAAAGCCATACAAAGACAAACCCAAAACAATTAAGAAAATGGTAATAGGAACATACATATCGATAATTCCCTTAAATGTAACTGGATTGAATGTTCCAACCCAAAGACAGAGACTGGCTGAATGGACACAGAAACCAGACCCATATACACGCTGTCTCCAAGAGACCCACTTCAGACCTGGGGACACATACAGACTGAAAATGAGGGGATGGAAAAAGATATTCCATGCAAATGGAAATCAAAACAAAGCTGAAGTAGAAATTCTCATCTCAGACAAAATAGACTTTAAAATAAAGACTATTACAAGAGACAAAGAAGGACACCACATAATGATCAAGGAATCAATCCAAAAAGAAGATATAACTATTATAAATATGTATGCACCCAACATAGGAGCACCTCAATACATAAGGCAAATGCTAACAGCCATAAAAGGGGAAATTGCCAGTAACACAATCATAGTAGGGGACTTTAACACCCCACTTTCACCAATGGACACATCATCCAAAATGAAAATAAATAAGGAAACACAAGCTTTAAATGACACATTCAACAAGATGGACTTAATTGATATTTATAGGACATTCCATCCAACAAACAACAGAATACACTTTCTTCTCAAGTGCTCATGGAACATTCTCCAGGATAGACCATATCTTGGGTCATAAATTAAACCTTGGTAAATTCAAGAAAATTGAAATCGTATCAAGTATCTTTTCCGACCACAATGCTCTGAGACTATATATCAGTTTCAGGAAAAAACTGTAAAAACTACAAACACATGGAGGCTAAACAATATGCTACTAAATAACCAAGAGATCACTGAAGAAATCAAAGAGGAAATAAAAAAATACCTAAAAGCAAATGACAGTGATAACATGATGACCCAAAACCTATTGGATGCAGCAAAGGCAGTTCTAAGAGGGAGTGTATTATAATACATTCCTACCTCAAGAAACAATAAAAAGCTCAAATAAACAGCCTAACCTTACACCTAAAGCAATTAGAGAAAGAAGAACCAAAAAAACCCAAAGTTAGCAGAAGGAAAGAAATCATAAAAATCAGATCACAAGTAAATAAAAAAGAAATGAAGGAAACAGTAGCAAAGATCAATAAAATTAAAATCTTGTTGTTTGAGAAGATAAACAAAATTGTTAAACCATTAGCCAGGTTCATCAAGAAAAAAAGGGAGAAGACTCAAATCAAAAAAATTAAAAACGAAAAAGGAGAAGTAACAACTGATACTGCAGAAATACTAAGGATCACGAGAGATTATTACAAGCAACTATATGCCAATAAAATGGACAACCTGGAGGAAATAGACAAATTCTTAGAAAAGAGCAACCTTCCAAAGACTGAACCAGGAAGAAATAGAAAATATGAACAGACCAGTCACAAGCACTGAAATTGAGACTGTGATTAAAAATCTTCCAACAAACAAAAGTCCAGGACCAGATGGCTTCCCAGGTGAATTCTATCAAACATTTAATGAAGAGCTAACACCTATCCTTCTCAAACTCTTCCAAATATAGCAGAGGGAGGAACACTCCCAAACTCATTCTACAAGGCCACCATCACCCTGACACCAAAACCACACAAAGATGTCACAAAAAAAGAAAACTACAGGGCAATATCACTCATGAAAATAGATGCAAAAATTGTCAACAAAATACTAGAAAACAGAATCCAACAGCACATTAAAAGGATCATACACCATGATCAAGTGGGGTTTATCCCAGGAATGTAAGAATTCTTCAGTATATGCAAATCAATCAATGTGATACACCATATTAACAAATTGAAGGATAAAAACCATATGATCATCTCAATAGATGCAGAAAAAGCTTTCAACAAAATTCAACACCTATTTATGATAAAAACCCTCCAGAAAGTAGGCATAGAGGGAACTTACCTCAACGTAATAAAGGCCATATATGACAACCCCACAGCCAACATCATTCTCAGTGGCGAAAAACTGAAACCATTTCCTCTAAGATCAGGAATAAAAGAAGGTTGCACACTCTCACCACTCTTATTCAACGTAGTTTTGGAAGTTTTAGCCAAGGCAATCAGAGAAGAAAAAGAAATAAAGGGAATCCAAATTAGAAAAGAAGAAGTAAAACTGTCACTGTTTGCAGATGACATGATACTATACATAGAGAATCCTAAAGATGTTAACAGAAAACTACTAGAGCTAATCAATGAATTTGGTAGAGTAGAAAGATACAAAATTAATGCACAGAAATCTCTCATTCCTATACACTAATGATGAAAAACCTGAAAGAGAAATTCAGGAAACACTCCCATTTACCACTGCAACAAAAAGAATAAAATACCTAGGAATAAACCTACCTAAGGAGACAAAACATCTGTATGCAGAAAACTATAAGACACTGATGAAAGAAATTAAAGATGAGACAAACAGATAGATATATCATGTTCTTGGGTTGCAAGAATCAACATTGTGAAAATAAATGACTCTACTACCCAAAGCAATCTACAGATTCAGTGCAATCCCTATCAAACTACCAATGGCATTTTTCACAGAACTAGAACAAAAAATTTCACAATCTGTATGGAAACACAAAAGACCCCAAATATCCACAGCAATCTTGAGAAAGAAAAACAGAGCTGGATTAATCAGGCTACCTGGCTTCAGACTATACTATAAAGCTACAGTAATCAAGACAGTATGGTACTGGCACAAAAACAGAAATATAGATCAATGGAACAGGATAGAAGTCCCAGAGATAAACCCACGCACATATGGTCATGTTATCTTTGATAAAGGAGGCAAGACTATACAGTGGAGGAAAGAGCCTCTTCAATAAGTGGTGCTGGGAAAATTGGACAGCTACATATAAAAGAATGAAATTAGAACACTTCCCAACACCATACAGAAATATAAACTCAAAATGGATTAAAGAACTAAATGTAAGGCCAGACACTATGAAACTCTTAGATGAAAACATAGGCAGAACACTCTATGACATAAATCACAGCAAGATCTTTTTTGACCCACGTCCTAGAGAAATGAAAATAAAAACAAGCAAATGGGACCTAATGAAACTTCAAAGCTTTTGCACAGCAAAGGAAACCATAAACAAGACGAAAAGACAACCCTCTGAATGGGAGATAATACTTGCAAATGAAGCAACTGACAAAGGATTAATCTCCAAATGTACAAGCAGCTCATGCAGCTCAATACCAAAAAAACAAACAGCCCAGTCCAAAAATGAGAGGACAACCTAAATAGACATTTCTCCAAAGCAGATATACAGATTGGCAGGCCATCATCAAAAAATCTACAAACAGTAAATGCTGGAGAAGGTGTGGAGAAAAGCAAACCTTCTTGCACTGTTGGTGGGAATGTAAATTGATACAGGCACTGTGGAGAACAGTATGGTGGTTCCTTAATAGACTAAAAATAGAACGACCATATGACCCAGCAATCCCACTACTGGGCATATACCCTGAGAAAACCATAATTCAGAAAGAGTCATGTACCACAATGTTCATTGCAGCACTATTTACAGTAAGCAGGACATAGAAGCAACCTAAGTGTCCATCGACAGATGAATGGATAAAGAAGATGTGGCACATATATACAATGGAATATTACTCAGCCATAAAAAGAAACATAATTGAGTTATTTGTAGTGAGGCGGATGGTCCTAGAGTCTATCATACAGAGTGAAGTAAGTCAGAAAGAGAAAAACAAATACCACATGCTAACACATATATGTGGAATCTAAAGAAAATAAATGATTCTCAAGAACCTAGGGGCAGGACAGGAATAAAGACACAGACGTAGAGAGTGGACTTGAGGACACAGGGAAGGGGAAGGGTAAGCTGGGATGAAGTGAGAGAGTAACATGGACGTATATACACTACCAAATGTAAAATAGCTAGCTAGTGGGAAGCAGCCGCATAGCACATGGAGATCAGCTCGATGCTTTGTGACCACCTAGAGGGGTGGGATAGGGAAGGTAGGAGGGAGGCGCAAGAGGGAGGGGATGTGGGGGTATATGTATATGTGTAGCTGATTCACTTTGTTATACAGCAGAAACTAACACAACATTGTAAAGCAATTATTCTCCAATAAAGTTGTTTAAAACTAAATAAATAAAAAATAAAAGTTCCAGATCTGGAGGGGGAAAAAAAAAGTAGAAAATACCTGACTGGCTGTGGCCACATAGTCAAGCTTGTTTGGGGTGAGAAGAAACAATGAAATTAGTGTCCAGAGCTGGCTTGGCGTTTGGGAGTTGGCTGACTGATACACTGCGTTTCTAGTCAGTTCGAGTATTTACAGGGACATGAAAATTACCTAAATTTCGGTTTGCCGAGGTAGCACTCTAGGTCAGAGAGGCTTCGCCTTAGACCTAGAAAATTATATTAACAATACAAATAAAACTAAAACTACTTTCAGGATAAAAAAAGAAAATCAACAACAATTACTATTTATTAAGCAACATACTAAACTGTACAAAATATATATATATATACACATATATGTATATAAATTATATATGTATATGTAAAATATATATGTATATAAGTTCCATATATAAAGCATATATGTATACATACGTGCATATACACACATATGAAATCTTACTTAATAGTTCTAACAACGCTTCATTTTAATTACTATTATTTTTATTTTACCTATGAGGAAAAGGAGACTCTAAGAGACTCATGGTCTCACAGCTATACATTGCTGACAGAATTGTCTGAATGAAAGCATGAGGTTAAATTTAAAACAAACAAACGAAAAAAGATGCAAGTTTTTGTCTATGTACTCCCTCACACAATCTGGAGAGAGAAAAGCACTAGGAAAGAAAAATCATTATCTCACTGCACTGTCAGATTATCTGGTTGGCTAGAACTGTTAGGCCCAATTTTCTGATGAAGACTCTGAGGCCCACAAGAATGCATATTGCTGCCTATGAATTGTTTAAAATCAACCCGGTGTTGAATAGCAGCATCAGGACTGTGGGAATCTGCTCATTATGTGCCTTTCTTTATCACTTAAATTCATGGAGGGAAAATCATGTCATTGAGGTCGTAATCCCGTAAGCAGTGTAGAATTTTCTTAGAATGTGACATTTGTACTCCAATAATAAGATGGTATAAATCTCTCCATGTCGATATACACAAGTAGTAGGCCTGAGAAGTGCAAAAATACCCATGGAAAACATAGCAATAGAATCCTGATTGATGGGTCAGAAGTGTTAAAACATTTAAACAGTAGCATTAAGCTTCGCAGAGTTCAGAAAACATTTTCTGCCTCCTCAATCCTTAAGGCTTTGGAAATTGGGGGTTTGAATGACTTCTTGAGTCAAAATGTGGTTCCTCTAATCCTCCAGATTCCATTACAAATTCAGAGTCATCTTACGCTGGAACTCTTCATTTCCTTGACAGGCCAGTCTGTCTCCCCTGTGTCCACTCATCTGTAGATGGGCTGGTAGAGCCACTGAATATCTCCCTACATATTAAGCAGTAGGTAGGTAGGTAAAGTAAGTAGGTAGATAGATGATTGATAGACTGATAGATTGATAGGTAGATTGATAGCTTGGTAGATCGATAGATAAATCACACTTCACATTTCTGGATCTAATATTGAGTTGCTGTAACTTTTTTTTTTTTTTTTTTTTACCCCAGTAGACTCAACAGCTAATGCATTTTCTCACTGTATGCCTTGGTCCTCTCACAGCAAGGCTTTCATAGCGAGGTTTCAGAAATCCCAATTTACCACCTTTTGGATTATCTGCATTTCACCTGGCTTCTCCACTCAGATGCATTTTTAGGCCAAGAAGCCAGCAGTGTTATTCTTTTAATTTTATATGCCCACAGAGCTGAAACATTTGAAGTGCAAGCGTGGGACCGTGTACTTTTCAATTAGATGTTGGCACATACAGACACTCACAGATACTAACTGGCACAGACCAAACTACCATTCACTTAACTTAATGGATATACTCTAATGGCATGGCCCATGGTAGAGCAATATTCAAGCCTTGAGAAATGTAGAAGCAGTGGAAATTATAGTCCACAGCATGACAAGAAGGCCTTTAGAAAGGTTTTGCACCATTAGCTTATTTCAGAAATGAAGAATGCCAATTGGATTAATCTGCCAGATCTTGGCAGGACATTGATACCAATTGCCTTTTGTCACTATTTATTTACCTCTTTGTTTCCTTAGCTATGGAGGAGCAGGTGCTTCTTATAGGAGTCAATGAGTATTTGTACTAAAGCCTTTTTACTTGAGAAAGCACAGGGCGGTGAGTCCTGCTTCCCTCTTTTCCTCTTGAACCCTATGAATTTTCAAACTTCAAGTCCTTTTTTTTCACACATAAAGTTTCTCATTAAATATGCTAGGTCTTTGTGCAGATTGAGATTTCTTTGGGTCTTATAACTACAAATCAAAACTTTCATCTATTGGGATTATTATTTGCAAATTTCTAGTAGTCATTTTTATAGTCTATGACTATGGGTGTTATTGTTCCCTTTCCATCTTATAATTTCAACTAAATCGAGCAATGAAAATTTTATAGTGCATCCCTAATTGTGCACCAGACTGGAACTGTTCATACAAATTCCAAGCAATTATAAGGCTTTCTGGGAAACATTGGCAGCAAATACTGGATTAAATGTTTATAACAGCAAGCCAGATGGGAAACAGAGATAAGGAAAATCTCATGGAAACTGATTTTTTTCCCCAAACCACAACACTATTTTAAATTAACCTAGCCATGGGGAAGCATTTTCACATTGTTGACCAGTGAAGAGGTTTTGGTAAGTAATAGCAGTTAAATTGTCAGAATAGTTTTACAGAGCCATAACCCTTCGTGTCAACTGTGACTGATGTTACAGAAAGAATCCATATAGACAGAGTTGATGAATGAGACTCCAAAGATATATTGGAGAATGCAGATATTGAAAGTGGATGCTTTAAAGTTAAAAATGTGCTTTATATTATACTGAAGGTTGAAAAAAATCATGTGGAAATGTTTAGCTGTACTTGAAACTGTTCGACATGGAGACTGTGGTGCACATATAGTCACCTTACTCATGCTAAAAATACTTTCACTGCTTGATCAGAGTTAAGGCTGCCATTTTTACAGATAAAAATCTTTCTCTTAATGGAATTGGGCAATAAGTGTCTCACACCCATTTGAGCTCATGCTTGCTTCTCTAATGTGATTTAAATGATCTGAAAGTTACCGAGGTAGATTTATAGGGAAGGTAATAACACTGAAGTTTCAAGTTCCCTCACTCACATGGGCACCTAGGTGCTAGGGCACCTGGAAAGTTTCCTAGCAATATGTTCACATTCTCATATGTTTTTAAAAGTTTGTGAGGGAAGATATTGTAATTGTAGTTGGTTAAGACTACTGTCTCTTCCCACTCTGATTTTCCTTCCCTCACTTCCCCCTTGTTGAGTGGCATTGGAGTAGCCATGAGCATATCTGAATTACGGCTAAGTGAAAGTTAAATCTGAGAGACATTTACTGGGTTTAGTTGGATATATTTATGTGAGATATGGTCAGCTCCATGTATAGTTAAGTTAATGCTACTGTCCAAGCTTCGAAATGGCTTCTTGGACCAGTCTGCTACCCACTATGTCTAGCCACTTGTCATGGAATCATGAAGGTACAGGCCAGAAGCACTTTTAATATGTTTTAGCATGCCTGACATGCCTAGTGAAGGAGAAAAAGGGTTTAAAATGCATGCAGCAAGGAGCTAGTCTTTGGAACATTTTTCCAGTCAACAAATGTGTAAGGTATTCAGACTTAAAACATGACTACAATGACTTTTTAAGAACTCTGAGTTATATTTTCCAGGAATTGGAAAAAGAACACGAACATTAGCAAACTGCAAATTTATTCAAAAGGTTGGTCAGGCCCAAAGACAACCCTTTAACTGCTAGTTGGAAAGATGTCTTAGAGTATTTAAGTGGAACAGATGAGAGATTACAGACTTATGATTTGGACATACATGTATGTATGTATGTTTTCTTTTGCCACCTTTAATTTTATTTCTCATGGGGTTAAGAGAATATTAATATAAAATTAATGGAATGTGAAATGTAAGAGATAAAAATGAGCAATGTAATCAATAGAAATTATTCTTATCTTAAGAAGGGAATTTGACAAAAATTTTCATATTATACCAAAAGCAGGAATTCGTTAAGTTGAAGAGGTACATTTTGAGTAGAAGAAATGTCAGACCCTGGGATTATTGTGAATCCACTAACAAAGGAAACGAATCATATGAATGCATTTGGGGAAACACTTAAATTTCTTGCTGTATTAATTAGCTTTTGCTGTATAGCAAACTTCCCCTAAACTTAAACTAACTGATCTGGTCCATGGCTTGTTTTTGTATGTCCCACAAACTGAGAATGATTTTTACATCTTTAAAGAGATGTAGAAAAAAAGGAAGAAGAAGAAATGCAACAGAGACCACAAGCGGCCTCCAAAGCCTAAAATATTTACTATCTGGTCCTTCACAGAAAAATTTTGCCAACCTCTGGCTTAAAACAACAATTTATTTAGCTCACTCTTCTCTGTGCTGGTGATTTGATCTGGGTTCAGTTGGGCAGTTCTGCTGGTCTTGGCTGATCTCATTCATGTGTCTGCTGGTGGGTCACCTGAAGCTTAGTGATCTGGTATGTTCTCCCTTAAAGGTTTGGCAGTTGGCTGGCAGTCAACTGGGATGACTGGGCCACAGCCTCTCATTATTTAGCAGACAAATCAGGGCTTGTTTTCAGGATGGTAGCTGCAGCAACAACAGCAAGCAGAGATAAGCCCCAATCCAAGTGCTTTTTAAGAGCCAGCTTGCAGCACGTTTGGTAATGTTTCATTAAAGTAAGTCACGTGGCTAAGTCTAGCATTATTGTAGGGGGATGCTACCGAAAGGTATGGATGAGGGAAAGGGAAAAAATTGTGACCATCTTTACAATCCTTCATACTTGCTGATTTAACATGAAATAATGACAATAATAAAGAAAACATAAAACTAATAACATGCCATTACTATGAAGACTTTGGTGACAAACTCTTAAATAAGTGATGATAACTCAATGACTGTTTAAGATTAGTCACTACAGAAGGAAATTTTAAATGCCCTGAAATCTTTCTATTCATATATAAAAGAAATTTGATAGATATTTTCCCAAATTGACAACAATCCTGAAATTTTACATGGTATTATCAATAACAAGGTGTGAATATGAATGTATCTTTGCTAAACTATCAATAATAAACAAACTTGATTAATTATGCTAATAGAAACTCAATTATCTTTATATTCTTTTTATTGAAATTATATTATAAAATCATTGTCACATGAATTTGCAGTGAAAGCATATACAGCCAAAAACTGTAGGAGAGAAGTATTATAGAGGAGTGCCAGGCATTTTATTTAAAAAGCATATTTTTCTGGATTTTGTGAGGTGGGTGGTATTTTCAGCTTTTTAAAATTTGTAATTTGTTGTTTTCTTATTCTAAAACATGGTTACTTTCTTACCTAATTTTAGATACATACTTTTTTATTCTTTTCCTTCTACAGGACTTCTAAAACATCCTAAGTTTCAGGTCCCATGAAACCTAGATCTACCTAGGAAAGGACCAGTAAGCGCTCCTGCTCTGGAGATCTAGGCCTGGGCAGGAGAGCGGCTGGCACAGAGAAAGAAGGGGATGCCAGCTTCTAATGTGGGAGTGGTGGGGTCAGGGATTTGGAATCCTGAATCTTCCTGTGGGCTCCAAGTTTGACTTAAAACCCTTTAGTAATTCTTTCTGCTCACAATTAAATGATATGCAATCTATCAATTTGAGGATGATCAAAACCCCATAGTTTTTGAAGACCGCATAGCTGATATATTGAATACATGCTCACCTTTGACACCCTCATTCCTATTTCCCTGGCAATTTGTCCCCTCCCTGGAGAGGGTATTCAGATAATATCAGAAGGGGGTTTCATTTGACAAGTGGAGGAAGAGCCTCTGAGAGATCAAGTAATTTTGTCTGTGGACACACTGTACATTGGGGAAGCTAGGATTGCAAACAGTGTGTATCTATTGACAGGTACCATTCTTTTCCCATCACCTCCCTTGGCCTTCATCCTTCCAACATACAGGGCCTGGCTCTCTAAACTGATGAGAAATACATCTTATACGAGAAATAAAACTTCATCATATGCTAATCATCATCTATAAATGCCTTCTATATGCAAAGCCCTATGTTACATACCAGAAATCTTGAGGAAACATGAAAACTAAAAAATACATATTATAAGGAATCATATGCTAAGTATCTAATAAGTGATGGATAAGCTTTCATATGTGAAGATGCAGGTAGATGGCTTTGAAGGGAATATATGGCATATATCAAGTGAAGATGTGTTGGTCAGGGCAGCTCAGAAAGGAAGAAGGAATGGTGAGCAATGACTGGGTTTATTCCAGGGATATGGCTTTATTTAGTTTACTGCATGATACTTCTCACAAAGCATAGAGTTGCAGATCCCAAAAAGGCTCTTAGGAAGTCATCTAATACAGATCCCCACCATTTACACCAAAGGTACTTGATTTTCTCCACGCCCCCCCACCCACCAACCTGACTTGCCCAGGATCCCCTAGCCAGTCACAGAGTCAAAGTTTTTAATTGTGTTTCCTCAGCACTCTTTTGACTAAACTATCAGGACCAACCATAGTATTATTACTTGAAACCAATAGCTGTACTGTAATAGCTGTTTTGTAAAGCTGTCTCTATATTAATTCAGACCCTTAAAGTTACCTCTGGCATTCGCTTTGCTGCGCCCTCATATTTTTCAGATTTTATTCCAAGGTTGAAGTCTCTAATCCTTATTCTTATTTTCTACTTTTTTGTCTATTTTCATTTCCCCTTTGTATTGTTGAGGCATCTTAGAGATAGTAATTTCTCACAGAATATAATTCTTTTAAGAAGAAGTTAGATTCTTCCTATTCCAAAAACAGTTTGAAGGAACTATTAAGGAAGCTAGATGAGAAGACCTTTTATATTTTGAGTCAGCCCTTGGTAAAAGCAAGCAAATTCCATGTACCCTATCTCTTTTATAAGTGTCTAGAATATGTTAGAAACTTAACATGTATTTGATAATAAGAATCATGGGATCTCTAACCATTGACTCCACACTGCCCTTATAGCTACTAGTTATCACTAGTCTTATATGCCAAATGACTAGATTTTGATCCTGGGTGGATAAAAATGAGGTTGGGATGAGCTATTTCAAAGTGGTTTAAAGGACAGTTCACAATGCACCTAGGAAAAAGTAATAATAATAGGTTAAACATGTATAGCAATGTAACTTTTTGTCTTTTAAAAAATTCTCTCAAATAATCATTTTAAGAACTCAAAGTAAGTAGAATAGTGATTATTACCATTTCACAGTTGAAGAAATTAAGGTACAGAGTCATCAAACGATGAGCTCAAGGTTCCATACCACAGTAAGGGCACAACTGAGATCAAGCCCCAGATGCTGACCTGAGTCCCATGGCTTTTCCCCTTCCTTATACCATACATCTTTCCCCAACTATGTATCACCATCCCAATACCCGCTCCCACATCTACCCCAGATAAAAAGAAGTAATATCCCTGGTACAATGAGTGGTCTAGTGCCTCTTTACAATAACTAGACAATGACAACAAAGTTTGCTTCTACATCAAAGGATTTTGTGAGTAAATAATACAAAGCTGTGAGAAACCTTTAAGTCAACCTAAACATTTCCCCAGTGCTCGAAGGATGAAATAGACAAGCGTTGTTCCACAGTACCTGCAACCATTTTCTTTTACCATGAAGTTCATATACTTGGGATCAAAGAGCAAATGCCTGTGAATTCAAGACATAGACTGTAATTGTAATGATTAAAAACATGTATCCAAAAACTAAAACCTAACTATTAATCTGTGATATTTATTAGCTTCTTGGTTAATATGTCCAGAGGCTAATGACAGTGGTAACTCAAAGCTAGCAAACAATAATTTATTTTATTTTACATTTCTAGATCAATGAGAAAAATCATACTTATTAAAAACACTACACCACTTTAACCTTCAGTTACCTCTCACATCTAGTTTGCCCAGAGTCATTATGTCATCTGACATGAGTCCAGGGGCTCTGAGAAAAAAGGCCACAGCAAAGGGACAGAAGCTGTGAGGAAATCTGGGATGACTGTGTAAGCAGGTCTTCATGGCTGTTCTTTGGCCTAATTTACAAAGTCCTTTTGCTACACTTTAAAATTCTGATGTTTCAGACACAAAATTAAAATGGTGCCACAACCAAATCATGGATGCAAGTCCAAATGCTGTGTAATTGCTCCATCACCCCTAGGAGATGTTCTGATTAAAATGAGTCACATTGACCTTGGATGACATGGCCTAAGGGGCAATTATTCCCCAAGGGACTTAATTAAATGCAATTAGACCAGTGAGAGTACATTTAACGAGGCCCCTTGCCATACCTATGTTTCCAATTTATTTTCTCCGGCAACTTTCACTAATGATTTGATTCACTCAGAATCCATCAATAGGTAATGATTGGATACTCACTACTCCCAGGTGATGATGGGATACCTGGATTTCACAATTCAAGGATTAGAGAGAAAAGACAAGACACATGACAAGTTGAAGAGTCATACAAGATTGTAATTGTTTATGGGCCAAGTAGTGGGAGAAAGGGCAATATATAGTCAGAGGACGAGGTGCTCACTGTGAGTTGGAAGCAGACCACAAATGGCCTTGGTGAAAATAGAATGACTTGGAATTAACTTGGAATTCTAAGCAGGAAGGGTTTTAGGAATCATCTTTTCTTATAACCTCATCTTACCCTGAGTTCTCTGGAGCTCTTACGGGGTTATCTAGCTTACTCAAAACCCTGCTACCAGTGGTGTTTTAGAAAAGAACAGTATGAGCAAGCTGAGTGGTACAGATGCATGAGGTATATTTCAGGGATGGTGTGTTGACCAGTTGAGTAAGATAAATAGTACAGATAAATATTGGTTTAAAAGATAGGTTTGGGCCTATTTATAAAATGCTGTGTTTGGAGTTTGGACTTCATTTTGTCAACAAAAAGGAATGTAGTCATAGACTTGAATTGTGGGGGTCTATAACTTAAGGGGTGTTTTCCAGAAGATTAATCTGGTAATTGTGTTCCAGATATATGGAAAATAGTAGGGACTGACACAAGCCTGGACCAGGCTAATAATAATTATAACAAGAAAATCAGATGGGAACAATGATCTCTAGTGATAATATAAGAAACAAAAAGCATTGTGCAAGTGATTCTGGACAAGGGAGGGCAATATCAAATATGACTCCAGGGTTTTAAGCAGGATGTAAGGAGACAGCAGGCAGTGGAGGTTGGCAGAGATAGGAACCAGAGTTGAAAGCGGGAGGGTGAAGGAGACACTGAGAGGAAAAGGTGTGGTCTAGGACCAGAGAGTTCCAGGAAGACCCAGAAGTTTATAGTCGGGAGTGAGCTAGCGTCCAGATGAACAGTTTAGAACTGAGGTGAACTTGGGCACTTCAGGTCCAAGCAAGCCCATGGAATTAGCAGACTGCTGGGGGCCAGGAGGGCTCAGACACTAAAGGGAAAGGTATAGCCTGCCAGGACCAATCATCTAATGCTGGAAATTTGAAATGAACTCTAAGATCATAATCAAGACCTGCAGCCTAGGCAGCAACAAACAAGGAGAATCTGGTGAGCAGGGAAGGCAAGGATTTAGGCAAGAGATCACAGATGGTTTGAATGTTCAGCATTAAGAAACCAGTGATATTGCTAACTGGAGCCTCCCAATGACAAACAAAGCGTTCTGTTAGGGCATCTGCAAATCTGGAAGAGCACTAAGAAAGGAAAAGAAAGAGAAGAAACAAGTGGAAGTTAAATTTTTAAAATATATAGAAGTAACCATCACAGAAAAAAAAACAGAACACTGTAGGATTCTTTACTATATATATATTTTTATTTCTTAACTAGTTAGTACTGTTTTTATTTTCATTTATATAGGGGCAGGAAATGTGTGTGGAAGCAGAACATGAAGGTGTCATTGAGGCTAAATGTACTTATCTGATTCTTCTGAATAGTGAGGAATCCTTTGCTCCAACCAAGACGCTGCTTAGATGGTTCCTTCTATGTTAGTAAGGGACTCCCTTACTCTAGAATTACTGTAGAAGTCAGGTCATATGCACTCTTGCCTACAGAGAGCAGAGTGGATAGGGAATTCATCCAGATCTTATTTAGTTCTTGTCAAAAAAAAGGTGGGTGGGGGTGGCAATATCAGGAGATAGAGCTGGTTTCCAGGAGGAATGGTGCCTTTGCACTTTGTTGTGCTGATGTGCAGCTGACATCAGAACACTGAAGGAAATTCTTCTATTATCCAGTTGACAGGATAAAAGCTAGAAATGTAGATTTTAGAGTCATATACAGAACTGATGAATGAAAGTGAGTAGAGGAGACATTGTTGCTTCTCGGCAGTAGTCATATCAACTGTTACTTACATGAAATTGTTTCTATTACCTCCATTTTGAAGGCGCTGACTCATTCACACAAGCAAGAGCATGACTGGCCATGGTAGACTTTGACCTCAGCTGGACTTGATCATAATTAGATTGACAGCTATGGAAGTTTATGAATTGCAAATACATCTGTAGATGTGGCATGGATTTAAAAGAAACCTGCTGCAAAGAGGTGGCAGGCCAGAGCCTATGGCTGGCTGGCTGTCAGCAACCACTGGGCATATGCTTAATAAAGCAGGGTTTATGGCTCCATCAGCCACTTGGGTTAAGACTGGCTCATGTCAGCCTTTGAAAAATTAGGTGTGATAGCATCCTTATCCTGGCCTTTCACATGGCATTCTGGAACTTCTATCCCTATTTCAACCTAAGCTACAGAGCCAAAATGAAAATAAAAAATAAGCTCAAACCACACAAAGTATTCTATGGGGAAAACTGCTTTCGAATAAAGGTTCTTCTTTATTTATATGCATTGGTTTATAAAATGTCTGAATTTGGAATACAGTGGCCAGAACTCTTCAGGTACTCATTTTTTCACTGAGCCAGCTTTAGTGCCATTAACCACGGGTGAATGATGGGGTGGGTATGACACCGTAAGTGCAGAGACAGCTCTGGGTCCATTGGCTTGGTGATAGCAAGGATGAGTGTGTTGCATGCCAGCTCTGTTGAAATGCACCCAATTTTAGAATGACAATTTAATATAAGCAGCCAAACATGGACTTAGTCCAACCTCAGATGTCCTACTAAAACTGTGTGATGACTCATAAAGATAGCTCTGTCTCTTGGAATTTTATGGACTAAAGCAGTGTGTTGAAGTGATAAATAGCACTCCCAATACCTCCACTAGAGCTGTGTCTGTATTGCTTTGGACCACCATGCAGCAAAGAGAAATGTCCAACAGAGGCAGATTAAGTATGAAGTCTGTATTCTCCTTCTCCTTTTGGCTCTACACACATGACTCCACTTTTTAAAAATCTTCAAAATGAGGGAAAAAAAGTTCTAATAACCAGCTGGAAGAATTTTATGGTGCTCCATTGTTTTGAGAACACATTTTCTACTGTGTCATTAATGTCCCTTCCATAACAATTCATGATCCTTGATGTGTTTCTTTCAGAATTTCCTGCCATGCACACATACTTCCTAAACATCTTTAAATTTAAATTCAAATAATGAGAATTACATGATGCATTGGGTTTCCTTTTTACACTAGTTTCTAGTTCAGAGCTGAATTCCTTATAGCAAGCATTAGATACAATGATCTTTTGCCTTCTTTATCTGTGTTGGCCCTCTTTTAAAAGATGTCTATTATAAGTATATTTTGGCAAGTTTTCAAATTCACAGTATTTAGAGAGAAGTTATATGGGGCTATTAAAGAAAAGCAAGAATTGTGATCAACTCTTTATCACCCATTCTGTAAGATCCTCATGACTTGAGCTGTTTTTCCCAACACAACCTGGGTTCATTGGTGGGTAATATTAATGCTCAATGTATTGTCTTGCCACTGAGCTTACTGGAGAATTTTGTTCCTATTTATTACACTCCCAACTAAACAGGAGTGGATTTAAGATGGAAGACAGAGAAGGGAAGAAGGAGGAGCAAGGGAGGAATATATAGTTCCATGAACAAGTGAGTGAGAATAAAAGTGTGTGAGTAATTTTTGTCAAATACTTTGAAATTATTTTTCTCTCTGTAATTCTATACATCTCCCCACCATGAGCTTTAATTAGTTAGAGGTTTTTATAATGGCAGTGCTATGAGGTTGCAGAAAAAATAAGGACATATAAAATTTTGACCATATGGAAGATCCATTGAGGTAAATACCAAAACTATCTTGTAGGTAATTAAGTGTATTTTGACTCTATATTTAGTCTTAGATACTGAAATGTTTTATTCTATCCAATCCTTATGGTCTTTGCAATTTGGGAACCAATATAATGTGGTTTGGGCTATCTCAAAATAGCATCTATCAACTATGAGATTTATAACTGCTAATGAAATCATAGGGTACCCAACAAAATGAACCTCTGGATTGGGCTTCAGTGATTTAGGATGGAAATTTCTCAGAGAAATTATGAATGAATTTATTCTATGAGAGAGAAAATTGCCAAACTATGCTGATTCCTCTGGATGCCTGAGGACGAAAATCTTACTCGTATTCTCAGTGAGGCAGAAGAACCCACATTCTTCTGACACAATTGAAAGGTAGAAATTTTAGCTGTGTTGTGATTATTTAGAGACATTTCCAGCATAGAATGAAGAAGGTGATGGTCAAGAAATTAATTTTACATTTTGAAATACGTGTACACTGAGGAATAACAAGGTACTCACGTCCTTAACTTTATAGCAACTTCCATTTTTTAATAAGACTGATAGGAGAGATCCAATGAGGAAGGACTGATAGGATATTGATGCTCATATCAATAGTTGCATTTCTTCTTCATTGAGAATTTCTTAATCTTTCCATTGGCAGAACACTGTAATCCCTCTCTCCTAAGGTCTGACACAGACTGAGTCTACCTGGGGCTGTAGGAGCTCTTCATTCTGATTGAATTAACCTTTCAAATTCATCAAATAAGCAGCCCCAGTTTCTATTAGTTGGCCATTTTATGTACTAAACTGATTGATTTAAGCATTTGTTTCAGGGTCACTTAAAAATGCATACCTGTGGAATCCATGATCTCTGTAAATTCAGCAAGTCTTATTGAAATCTAATGCTTGAAAACAAAAATGCCCATCTCTAAGGAGAACAGGAAACTGATATAGAGCCATTTTATTTTTCCATTCATTTTTATTCACTTATTCAACAAATACTTTTTGAATACTTACTGAGCTTACAACTATGACCTTAGACCTATTATCCCCTTTGTCCCTAGAGCTCATGGCTAGGGACTGGTGGGTGACTACCATGTTACAGTGTCCTCAGTGGAAGGTGAGAGGTTAGTCCAGGATGCCATGGGAGGACATGGGCGATTACCTCACCCAAACCAAAGGGGGAGGACAGAGAACAGACCAGGCTTCCCAGCTGGAAGGGGTGATGGGGAGAGACTGATGCAACAAGAGGCAACAAATACATGACCTATTTTCCAGTGTGTCAAAAGAAAACAAGAAAAAGATGAGTGTGGAAAATTTGTGATTTCAATGGCAAGAATCTGTGAGAATTCTCATCCAATGGTTTCTATGTTCTTTGCGAAGCAGGAGATAGGGGCACAGTCACATCCTAAGAGTGAGAAAGAAGAGTCACGGTGGGGAAATACAGGCAGGGAGGGTTGTGTGAGGGAGATACACGGGTTGAGGAAAGTAAAGGAAGTTTGAAATGTTGCTAGAAAGAACCAGAGAGAGAGAACACCTTAGAAAACTATAATAGGGTTGCCAGGACCGTTGAGGGTCCAGTTAAGACTAGAGATCATGACCTTTTAGAGGCATTATTTCCCATAGTTCTGTGGTGTTGACTGGCAGGACTTCACTGCCCAGGTAGATAGAGACACAGAGGAAGTAGAGAGATGGATGACTGAGGGGTGAGTGTTAAAATCATCACAGGTGAAGAGTGAGTTTGGAGATATAAACTCCATGGGGTAAGGCTGGTAGAGGAGTTCAGGGTGTTATGAGTCTCAGCAGGGTCAAAGAACATATCTAAAGAGTGACTTACTAAGAGGGTGAAAAATAATAATCGGTAGAAACAGCATGTGAATTTACACTTGATAGGGGAGCAGTTCTAGATGATGACACAGGGCAATGTGTTTCTAAGGGAACAGGTGGCTAAAGTAGAGGTAGAGATCTCTGGAAGAGGAGCCCGGGTGTCAGGGGAGACATCCACACAGGTTTGGGAGTTGCACAGGGGGATGTTAGGATGAAGACCATAAACCATGTATTAGACTCACTAATGGACTGACAGCAGGGTAGTATGCATCTCACAGAAGCAGGGTTTTAAAAAGATACTGGGGGAATTATAGCATGGGAATCTGGATGGAACACCAACCCCACCTCCCTGCCCCAATCTGGGAAAATGAGTATCTTCTGGTAAGGAAGGTATCAGTGACTCACTGTCCTCAGGAGAGAGCCTCTGGGAAGAAATGTGACAAGTTGAGGATTTAGACACCAAAAGGTGCCATAACTCGCCCAGAGTCACCAAATAAGACACTATCAGGGTTTACCCATATCCCTTGGTACTTAAGGTTCTAGTATTTGCCAGGGGTTTCCTGCTGAAAGTACCTGCAGCTCTCTGCCAAGGGCCTTCTTTGGCTACAGGAAGGTGCTTCCCCTGCCACCTTACCCAGGGCAAACAGCACAGGTGGGAGACTTACGCCCCCAGGACCAACCCTTAAAAGTAATGAAAGGAGATGATGGATACATACCCCAGGTTCCCTTGTCCCCAGATAGGATAACTCCAAGCTATGTTCTATACAGTTTACCCATGTCCCCAGAGGGACTGAGCTACAGTTGTCCACACCTGCTCATTCACGCACCCTACATTGGTCTCCTTCTCGTGCCTGTCTTACGTGCCCACTCTCTTTGCTTCCTGGCATTGAGGTTGCCAGATAAAATGCATGATTCCTAACTACATTTGAATTTCATATGAACAATCTTTTTTTTTTTAGTGTAAGTATGTCCCAAATATTGCATGGGACATAACTTACACTAAAAATTTTGGTGTTTATTTGAATTCAAATGCAGCTGGACCCTGCATTTTTATTTGCTAAATCTGACAACCCTATCTGGGATTGCCTTCCAAGTAATCCACTTGTATTCATATCCTTGCCTCAGGGCATGCTTCTGATAGAGCCCAAACTAAGATAGTCAACAACTATCCTGGAGGAATAAACTTTGAAGAAGAAAAGAACAGCCTTCAGAAACATCATCCTATTGCAACATTCAAATCAGATTGAAATTATAAAGAACTGTTGCTCTAATGCCAGCTGTAAGCTAAAGTTACCAGGAAAAGGCTAAAAACCAGCCTCAGCATTTAGCCTGATTTGTAGAAGCCATCACCTCATCAGGAAAGCACCTGTTATCCAGTCACCTTTATTAAACTCAATGCCAAATGTCATTAGTACAGCAATGCTGTGATGATGCTCTTTTCATTCTATCACCAAATGTTCTAAATGTCTATCAGTGGAGAACAGCTTCTGTTTCAATAAAATAATAGCACTGAGTAGGAAAGGGGAAGACTATGCATCCCTGGTACACTCCTTGACCCACCACTTCCTTATTCCTAGCAATAAACTGGGCTGGATTACATCAACACTGGGAATCCCAAATGCATTATCATTAATGGACTTGCAAACTGAGGCTGTTTGTTAGTAATTTAATTAAAATCCCAAGTGTTTACTTGTTGCCCTTCCTCCTGAGAGATCCTTCTGCAAATTCTGGGTAGGAACTACTTCACCCGTCCATCCAACAACATTGCCAACAATTTTCAAACCGATATTTTGTAAGCTGTGATTCCTTATTCCAGGAAATCCTCCAAGCCTTGATGGAGGTGTGGTTTCATGTCTCATCAGTGTAAAAATAAACCCTTCAGAGCATCTGTATCTCCCCAACATGTCTGGTCGTTTCTTTGTCTTGGATTTCAATAGTAGAAATTCAGTTTGTTTATTAATTTGTTCATGTGCAGTGAATACAAATCATTGGTGCTAGTGGAAGGTTGTGTTCAATTCAGGTATAAAACTTGTTCAAGTATTGAACAAAACTGCTGATTTATGAACGTGTGGTAACTTCTCTGAATATGTAAAATGGTATCCCATTATTTTAATGTAATATTGGGCTCTTTCATCTCAGCAATAGATAGCGCCAGTCTGTGGCAGTATCAGCAAACCTAAGGTCTGCCAACAGCACTTGAGTCACTGGGGAATGCTAGTGAAGTTCACTTTAAAGAAAATGATTCTCACTTTTCCATGCATTCTGCAGACTTCCTTTTGATTTTCACCTTGAGCCCATTGACTTCAAAGTGTCCTTTCAGGATCACTCAGAAGGCCAGAGAGACTCATCCATGTCCTGATTCCTTGACTTTGCTCCATGCTCAGCACTTGTTTGAAATCTGTGGGGAGCTGGTAGAGGAAGCTCAATAGGTGGCAGAGAAAGACAGGTGTATGGTCTCAAACCTCCTTTCCGGAATGATTACAAAGCCAAGTAGAGACTGGGGAACTGGTATCGTCTTGCCAATGAGTCATCTTCTGAAAATGAGTACTCATATCCAACATGGCAGGAGAATGGCTATAAAGGAAGACACTTTATATAGGGTGCTTACATCTCTCTCCCCTGCCTGTGCAAGCTTCACCATTTTGAAATTTCAGGAAACTGGACCCACACCAGAGTTAGAAGGAAAATAATCTCCTGATTCACAGATTATTAAATTGTGTGTATAAATGAGAGATCAAGGTGAGTGAAGATACCTATCTTCATTTGCTTTCATCACGCATTCCTGATTGTAGTTCAGGATTTTCCCCATAGAATGGATGAATGGCAGAAACCCTGCCCAGAAGAGCACTAAGTGTTCCAAAAGGATACACAGAATTGCACTGAGCTTCTCCTGTCTGCCTCTTCCTGAAGTCAGCATTGGTCTAATAATAAGTTCCAGATGGTTTTTATATCAGTGTGCAGTTTAGGCCAAGATGTAACTTCATGAGTCCAGTCTGAAGACCATAGTCCTGCTGTCCTCTTTTCTTGGTCCATGTGGTTGACACAGTAACATTGATTGCATGGTGGGCCACAGTGAAAAGCCATCCCAGACTTTGCATCACCCATGAGAGAGGGCTCACTGCCCAGTCAGCTGTCTCCAATTCAGCTTTGTAATTAATTTCACTTAACTACTAAACACATTCTGAGTGATTTTAAGTCATTTAGTGTCTAGACTACGCTTAGATGACATAAGATCAAATGAATGAAACAAGCAAAAATTCAGACAAAGTGGGAACTTGTCATTCAGACAAAGGAGAAACTCTTTGGTTATTTCATGGAATTCAGCAGTCCATTTTTAAAAATTACTTTTTCTTTATCACTTGAACCTAGCGAGGCATACCAGTGTTTACTAACATGAAAGCTTCTTCATGGTGGCTAATGTCTTCATACCAAAAATTTATATCCTTTATGCTGTCTCACCTGATTAGGGTTTTGGAAGGACTTAAGTTGAAAAATAAGAATTCATAGGCATCTCCACCAGAGCTTTCTGGAACCCCATGTAAGCCACTTGCCCCTGTTTGTAAGAGTGCTTCTCAAAGTACGCTGGGAGCTTGTTGCTGCAGTTTTTCCAAAGACCTGGGCAAGGACCACATCATTTTAATCTGGGGAATGACTCTTTTGAGCAAGTCCCAGATAAAGTTAGTGATTTACGAAAGCTTTTATCAGTCTCCTGATGGCTTTTACAGAGTGGAACCCTACATGACCTGTGTGATTTGTTTTCATTTACAAAGGTGCAGAAGCTTTGAATTTAAAAATGGAACGTTTTCTTCTCGTGCCAAATGTAAACAATTTCACATCCATTTCCCATCCAGCTATTTTACCAGTTCAAAAGAGTTTATATGAATCTTATCTGTATTATATTTCCTGCTGATTGGCAGTGCCTCCTACTTCAGCTGGGAAGCCAAAAATGTGCTGGCTCAGATTTGAACAGGAAAGGCATAACAAAGAAAACTGGGAAATAAATGTAATGAGTGGTTACAGGGTGCTGAAAACTATATTTATCGTTTCTTATTCTCGCAGAGTTGGTCCTGCCATATTGATTTATGCCTGGGAAGTCTTTTATGGAAACACACAACAAAAGCTTCAGATTATTTTGTCAACAAGAAAACACAGTTTACCTTATCTTCAAAGTCCCCATCTATTCCTGATTTGAGCGGTTCCATATTCCTTGCTCACTGGGATCTCTGTGAGCCCTGGAGGAGATTTGCATTGGATACAGTAATTTACCATAAAAGATGAAAGTCCCCAGAATGTCACAGAGCTGGTTTTCAAGGCCAGTGGAATAATTCTGTGGGGACCACAAGGAGTCCAGAGAATGAAAAGTATTGTGGCTCTTCCAGGCCAACTTAGAGTCAGTTTACTGAGCCCTTGAGACCTGTTTTTTTTCCTTTCCAGAATGTAAAAGACATTTATTTAGCCTTTTGTTTGAAGATCTTAACTCTCTCACATTCAGGGCCTGCACAATTGGAAAGGAGGGGAGGGAAAGAACAAAAACAGCTATCTAGACATTTCCTAGTGGAGTATCATGTTTATATGTCCTAATAATACAGTACGAAGTGAGATAAAATGCTGGATCATAAACTTGGGCCCTATTGTAAGGAGAACAGGCAAGACTTATGGGTTTTGTTCAAAAATTAAACATTAATTTTTTTTCAAGATAACATGAGCAACAATTTCTATTAAAGACCTTTCTTTAGCCGCCCTTTCTAGAAATTTTCTCATTTGCCATTGGCTTTCCCACCTCCACATTCCCTTACACTCCCCATCCTATACTCCACCCCCAATTTATACTCCATTCTCAAGTCTCAATTTAATTTGGACTTAACCAAGTATGGGGAGAGTGTGTTATTTTTCAATAAATAACCTGACTTTCCTGTCAGTCAACATTATGACTATCACCACTATCTAACAGTTGGATGCTCACATTAAAGATAAGACATAATGTAAGGTAATTTTAGTACTGAATAAAGAGGGATAGACAGGGCTGTGTTTTCTGAGGCTCTCCAGGCAACATGTATTTGGTAGAAAGAGCATTACAGGAGTCCAGGTTCCAATCCTTGTGTAAGGTGTATAACCTCTCTGAAGCTCTATTTATTCATCAATCAAATGGGGGACAGAGAGCTTGATAACCTGAAAAGTCCTTGATTCTTGAAAAGTTTTTTAAGCTTTGTGTTTCCTGAAAGCTGACTACGCCCCTAAAAATTACTTCCTGACATTAGATGCTATTGCTATGAGGAACACAAAATATTTTACTAGAATACACATGTACTGATCTTCATATTAATACCTCACATTTGTTGAGTGCTCTTGGTTCACCAAGCGTTCACCCACTAGCTGTCTTTGCATTCATTAGCCAACACACCAGTGCCATCGGTAACAGCGTCAGCTGCCACAGGTGGTACAGTGACATTCTAAAGAGCAAATGGGACAGTTATTTTGCATATGATGGCAAAATAACTGGTAAGCTGAAGAGCTAAAGCTCACCAGCTAGAAATTAAAATTGGCATTTAATGGAAGTTTCCTAGTCTCTTATTCTTTTCTTTACACCCTGATACATGCCTTGTTTTTTTTTTTTTTTCTCTGTACAAAGATATACACTGATTTCCTGTCCCTGTATTTACATATGGTTTCCATTTGAAAGGTCATCAGTTATTTGGGCAATGATAACAAGATATTTCATTAAAAAGTAATCTCCAAATATTGAGCAACTCCAGAGGTGGGACTCTCATTAAGTTCATTTGATGATATGCAGTGCATGCAGTTAAAATTGAAGGAGGAGGTATACCATATCCCCAGCCTCACAAACCCAGCCTCAGATAGAACACCTTGAGATAAGATTATGTTTTAGAAAGGGACAGGTTTATTTACAAGAGTGTGTACATTTTGCTTCTTACCAGGACACTAGTCCTAGAGCAGTAGTGCCTGGCTCAGATTAGATGCTCAAAGAATATTTGTTAAAGCAATGAATGGATTAATGAGTAAGTTGCCTTTATAGTAACATTTATTACTCTGGTCACTGACTAATGGGTGGTGGTTATTGGGTAGCCTACTTCACCAAAGATGGAGGAATAACATTAGTGGAGCTCATATTATCTCTTTCTTTACCTGATTGTGTTCTTCTCCAAGGGCAAACCATTTGGCCTATTAGGTACACACACTATTTAGGCATCTTTGAGATTTGAAACTATGCAAGACTCTGTCCTGAAGTGTCACCGCATTAGATAGATAACCTAATGCCTCATTCACATCTGGTGGAGACAACTATTAGGTTCATTTATACCAGGCACTGGCTGGACTGGTGCCATTGACTAACTAATTACTCAGTTTTCCTTGATATAAGTGAGGGAATGGAGCCCACATGATCTCCAGCCTCCCTCATGGCATTAGAATCCTGTGGGTCTGTGAAAACAATAATTTTGCTTGCATAATGAGCTTTGTTCACTGTAATAGGCAATGGAAAAAAAGTGATAGCACTTATCAGTGGTGATCTTTAAGTCATGGTATTACAGGTGATTTTTAGCTTATTATTTAAACTTTATCAAAAGTATTTTACAATGAAAATACATGATTTTATAATCATATGAAACAAAATAAAGTCCTTTCCATTTTGAGAAAAAAAATAATTATAGGAAGAAAAATAAAAAGCAATAACAACAATAAAATATTAGTTTCTATATCCACGTCCAGAGCCATATTTTTTCAGACGTTAGCCCACAGATTTGTAGACCCCGTGCTGGAGATCCCTGACTCTATAACTCAGGTTGGAGCCTGAGAGTTTGTGTTTTAACAGGCTTCAGGAGCCCACTTTGAAGAACCTGGGTCTAACCATGAAACATCATATGGATATAGTTTGTGGCTTATATTAAGAACTGAGTCAGTCCTACCAAACATTATTCCTTATATTTGACTATCACAGTTATAAGGAGGAATTTCTGCATCAAAATCTATTTAACCCTAAGAGGCATCTAGGGCTGAAGAATTGTCAAAAGGCTCAGCTCCACTGGAAAAACTGGTTCCACTGCAGATGGGACCTGGATGAATGGTCAGCCACCATCCCAGAGTTTAATACCTTTGGGCCCTGGTCCCCCAGTACCCTCCAAAACCGTACACTGAGAAAACATGGACTGATATCTAAAGTTGGAGATGAGTCACTGGGGCAGTGGCTTGGAACAGGGTTTTTATCTAAGACTTTGGTACTAGAACATGCTCTCAGTAACAAAATTATGGGTTACCCCTAGGCAATGGATGACCTGGCAGTGAGCTGAACTAACTGTTTCATCACTGGATTTTATTTGAAATTTCAAAAAAGAAAAACTCACAGAGAAGGAGAGAGAGAAAGAAGTGTCTCCTAAGAGCTCTCAATATTAACTTATTAAGGGTTAAATCCTTTGTAAATTATATGTATTATAACTAAAGGTGTAACATGTGAAAATGAATACCAAGTTAATTATAATTTTGTTGATTTGACCACATTGCTGAGGTCTAAATGACAGAAGAAAAGTAAAGTGGGTCTTCCAACCACAGAATGCCTTCAATTTATAAGTGTTCTTTCCAGAGGCAGCAATACTACTAATATTTATCGAGTGTTTATTCAGTGCCTATTATGAACAGAAAGTTTGTGTCCCCCACAAGGTTCATATATTGAAGCCCATAACCCCATGTGATGGTATTTGGGGATGGGATCTTTGGGAGGTAATTAGGGTTCTATTAGGTCATGAGGGTAGAGCCCTCATGATGAGATTAGTGCCCTTATAAGAAAAAAAAGAGATCAATCTCTTTCTCTCTCCACAAGCAGACACTGAGGAAAGGCCATGAGAGGGCATAGGGAGCAGTTGGCCATCTGCAAGTCAGGAAGAAAGCTGTCATCAGGAACCGGATCAGACAGCAGCTTGCGCTTGGATTTTCCAGGCTGCAGAACATTGAGAAATAAACATCTGCTAATTAAGCCACCCAGTCTATGGTATTTCGTAATGGCAACCCAACCAGACTAAGGCAGTGCTTAACTGCATTACCTGATTTAGCCATCCCCATAGGGTCGCTTTAAACAAGAGGCTCCAACGCATCAGAATCTTCAAATGTTTTCAGGGTTAGCATCACTTTGGCAAAAGCGTCTTTCTTATATTTTGCTGTATGCTGACAGCTAGAGAATTTTGTTACATATTTCACGTGTGCATGTGTGTGCATGCTTGTTACCAAGTCCAAACTTGTACTGCTTGCTGCACAACGGGTCAGTAAGTCGAGAGATGAGTTGTTGGGGCAAGGAATAGTGACTTTATTAGGAATGCCAGCAGACCAAGAAGATGGTGGACTAGTGTCCCAACAAACTATCTTACCCGAATTAGAATTCAAGCTTCTTTTATACTAAAAGGGGAGGAGGTGTGGTTGATTGTTGCAGACTTCTTGGTGTCAGAATCCTTTGTTCTTGCGTCTGTCCAAGTAGGTCAGGTCATGATGTTCCTGTTAAACTCCAGCAAGACAAAGGTTATTCTCTTTTCTGCAACTTTTTATCTCTATATGAATGGAAAAGTGTTATGCCTTTAGAGGTCAGAGCCTTGAAAATGGGCTATCCTGTATATCAGGGGTCCCCAACCCCCGGGCCATGGACTGGTACCGGTCCGTGGCCTGTTAGGAACTGGGCCACACAGCAGGAGGAGAGCAGCAGGCAAGCGAGCAAAGCTTCATCTGTATTTACAGCTACTCCCCATCGCTTGCATTACTACCCGAGCTCCACCTCCTGTCAGATCAGCGGCAGCGTTAGATTCTCATACGAGCACGAACCGTGCTGTGAACTGCACATGCGAGGGATCTAGGTTGCGTGCTCCTTATGAGAATCTAATGCCTGATGATCTGAGATGGAGCTGAGGCAGTGATGCTAACACTGGGGAGTAGCTGCAAATACAGATTATCATTAGCAGAGAGGTTTGACTGCACAGAGACCATGATAAATCAATTGCTTGCAGACTCATATTAAAACCCTATCAGTGAGTGGCAAGTGAAAACAAGCTCAGGGCTCCCACTGATTCTGCATTATGGTGAGTTGTATAATTACCTCATTATATATTACAATGTAATAATAATAGAAATAAAGTGCACAAGAAATGTAATGCACTTAAATCATCCCCAAACCACCCCCTCCCCAGGTCTGTGGAAAAATTGTCTTCCATGAAACAGGTCCCTGGTGCCAGAAAGGTTGGGGACCGCTGCTGTATATTTCAGGCTATAGGCAACATTCTTAACTTGTAGCAAAAGCAATAGAATACAAAGGTTAAAGTAAAAGAAACAAATCCAATATGGAGTCAGATTTGTTTTTCCCTATTACGTGCTCATCTACGATATATAAGGGTGTGTTTGTAAGTACATGTGCCTGAGGACAGTGGACCCTTGGACCCAATTTATTTAGTGGCTAATTCCCTCCCTTTTTCCTGTAAGCAACTCTCTGTCTCCACATTATTCCAGAAGGGGAAAAGGAGGGATGAAGGAAGAGGGAGAAAGGAGGAGGAAAGAAGTAACCAAGAATTGGACTTCCCTGGCGGTCCAGTGGTTAAGACTTCACCTTCCAGTGCAGGGGGTGTGGGTTCAATCCCTGGTCAGGGAGCTAAAATCCCACATGCCTTGCAGCCAAAAATCCAAGGCATAGAACAAAAGCAATATTGTAACAAATTCAATAAAGCCTTTAAAAATGGTCCACATCAAAAAAAATAAAATAAAAAACCCCCAAAACAAAAAACAACAACGAAAAACCAAGAATGAAAAGAGAGAAGAGGAGAGAACGTTATGTGAAAGAGCAAACAGGGGCGCAGGATTTAGAAAGGAAGAAGGGGAGGAATGACTCTGAGAAGCCCTGCTTTCCCCAGCCCTACCCTCTGCTCTCTTTCCAAATTCCCAGGCTGCCACCAGACCCATCCCCCATGCCTCTATCCATTCCCTAACCCAGTGCATGAAAGCTGAAGCTTTCACCTCATTCTCTGAGTTCTGCCCCCAGCACTCCAGCTAGAATCAGAAGTAAAAGGAAATTTCCCGTTCCCATCATTAGTATTGCACCAAGAGGCTAATTAAAGAAAACACAGAAATCTACAAGGAATTTCTGACACTTTCCAATTCTTTAAAACCATGGATGACGAGCGCACTGCTCCTTATAGCCCGTCATGAGGCAACCCACCACTTCTTCCTCCCTCCCAGCTCTAAAGACCTCCTTAAATTTATGCAGAATGGATAACAGCAGCCCCTTAAAATTCAAAACTGCCCATTACGTGTCACCCCATTATGCATTCCATTCTTAGCAGGGTTTTTTTTTTTTTTTTTGAGAATGTACATTGCTGAGGAAAGAGAGGCCTTTAGGGTACAGTAAATTTCAAAACACAATTAAAATAAACTCTTCAAGTGGAAATATAAAATGCATTTGTATTCTATTAAAACCTTTGGCCTTATCAACTGCAGAGTGCTCCACAACAAGGTCATTAGTAAGGAGCCTTACACAATGGGCAGCAGGCATCTGCTGCACAAAAACAAACAGGGGCCCAAAACACCACAATAACTTCCTGTACCTGTTCTTGTTTGCTTGCTGAGCCCTCAAACATTGGGAGTTGCTGAAATACATAAAAGTGTAACAGCTTGAGTCAATATTTGCCAGCCTAAGAGAGTGATTTTATTTAGTGAGATGACTGAACTCTTCTGAATAAATACATCTCCTTGCATGCAGGAAAACCACAGGCAGGAACTGGGGGAAGGGCCTGAGGGCAGAACTAGTTCTGCTGTTGGGGTAGAGCTCGGGCAGTGGCTCTGAGACTTCAGAGGATCTTTTTCTGGCCCCTTTCCTGCAATTCTCTGCATCCTGGGGCAAGGGGTACAGCCCCAGTGGCATGGGATCCAGTCCAGAGGCAAGGGAAAACTCTCACCTCTAGGCTGCACTCTCTTATAGATAGGTGGTTCTCATCACACTCGCCTGGAGGGCGCTCATGGCCAGGCCCAGAGTTGATGATTCAGTGTGTCTGGGATGGGGCCTGAGAATGTGTGTTTCTAATGAGTTCCCAGGGGATGCTGATGCTGCTGGTTCTGGGACCACACTTTGAGAGCCACTGGTCTAGACCAGCTCTGTCCAGTAGAAATGTAACACTAGCCACATGGATAATCTGAAATCTTCCAGTAGCCATGTTAAAAAAATCGAAAAGAAACAGATGAAATTGTTTAATCATATAACCACAAAGATATTATTTCAAAATATAATCAATATAAAAATAACTAATGAGGTACATTACATTCATTTTTTTTGTACCAAGTCTTCAAGTTCCAGGATCTATTTTTTACTCGCAGCACATCAGTTCAGACTAGCCATATTTCAAGGGCTCAGTAGCCACGTGTGGCTAGTGGTCGTTGTGCTGCGCAGCATGGTTCTAGACCATGCTCTGGGTATACAGGACCCAGAAATTCCCAGACCTACAGTCATAAGCTACCTCCAGGGCCTGAGTGTCCCCACAAATGTTCATCTTACTGTTGAAATAGAGTGCATATCCCCAGGCTCAAGGGTGACCCTGAAGAGTGTGAGTTCAGGAGGTGAATTGTATTGGAATAAACTTGAACGTAAGCGCTGGGGCATCCATACATACGAACATGAGGCACGTTGAGGTGTGGGGCACAGTTAGGTGGGGAGAAAAATGGGGCAGAATGGGCTGTGTGTGTATGAGAGGGAAGGGGGTGGGGAGAGAGAGAGAGAGAGAGAGAGAGAGAGAAGGAGGATCAATTCTACTCCAGACTCCTTTCAGTTAACAGAACAGTTCATTCCCCATATTACACTTTCAATGGATTTTGCAGAAAGTTCTGGCTGCCATTGCATTTTCACTGTCTCACCTGTGTCAGGACAATTAGCTTTTGGGGTTTGCAGCTCTCCCAGGGCACTGCTCATAAAAGGAAATGCTTCATATGCCTTCCTGCTGTAGGGCTCTCCTTCCTGGCTTTTTCCCTTTGTTTTATAAGTGGCTTGGGGTTTGACTTGAAGGAGTGATCATAAAGAGAATGATTACTTTTACACTGGCTACAGTGAGGAGAGGATTCTGCGAGGAGGGATTTATACATGGAAGCCAATACCCACTTTGGAAGGCATCACCTTTTGCCCATATAAGTGCTGCCCACAGGGTCAATAGCTGGAATTAACCTGGATCCTTTTTTATTATTATTATTTTTAATAAAGCTGCTTTACGATAGAGTCTGATGTGAGCTCCCACTCTGCAACTGCACCAACATGAAGGGAAAGAACAGTTTCATTTAAGAATTTTTTGTCCCAGTGGGTACAATTCCCACCTCCCTCACCCTCCTAGTCTCCAGAGAGTCAGAGAGAGAAGAACAAATTTAAGCCTTTTATGAGCATAAACTAATAGCAACATAAAAGAGAATGAGCTCATTGCCCTGGTTTTATAGGTTGTTTAATTTGTGAGATACAGTCATGGAGATCAGCTTTTGTAGGAATGGCTGTACTGAACGCTCACTGGATGCCGCATCCCATGCGTGGTGCTTCACTTACCTCATTTAATTCTCTCAACTATCCTATAAGATGAAGACATGGAGACCCAGGATGGATAATATCCCAAGGAGAGTATAAGAGGTGGACAGCCTTCCTCCTACCAGAGTCTTTCTGACTCGCCAAACTGTGCTGTTTGATAGGTCAGAGAGATTGAATTGATGGACGCTCCTGACTTGCTACAATAGGTGTCAAAAGCTTCACATATCCGTGTACCTTATTCCAGCAAATCGGCGTTCCTTCTGTTATGATGTACAAAGATAGGGCAGTAAGAAACTTCTGTTACGATGTACAAAGATGGGGCAGTAAGAGACTGTTACCACATTGCTTCTGTGGTAACCCTAGAGTCAGTCCTTGAATCTTCTGTTTTGCTCACACCTCACAACCAGCAACCTTCTGTTTTGCTCACACCTCACAACCAGCAACTCTAAGGATGTGAATGTTGGGGAAAGCTCAGCCCTTCAGAAAGGAGCACTGACCAATCCAAATTGATACTTGCCAGCTGGTGAACTACGTGAAGTGCTAACCTACACAGAGTCAGTCCTTGGCAGTGTAGTAATTTCCATAACTCTCTCTAAACTTCTGTGGCTTTGGGGATCTTGCCCTGCATGGCTGGGCCATCTTTGTCGGTTCAATTAAGCAGTAATTTCTAAATCTCCGTATCATGTTTGGTGCAGGCACAGCCCCACTGCAGGCATATGTGTTTCATGAGCCTAAAACAACAGGCTACATTATCTGAAAGGCTGGGAGGAAGACTTCAGCCTCCCAGAAATATTTCACTGTGTCTTTGGCTACAGAATAGTTCACAAGGGCAATGTATTCTGGGAGCCTGTTGGAATGCTCAGCCGACAAGCACCCTGTGGAGATGATGTTCATTCTCCTGGGAGCTTTGCTGTTTACATTTGCCTTTACTCATCTTTTAGCTGAATCAGAAAGCTGAATGGAAACTGCAGTGTTTGAGAACACAAAATGGATTTTGACACTTAAAAGAACTTTCATACAGAAAAACCCAGAGTTAACAATCTTCACATGTAGGCTAGTTCTAAAACCCTGGAGTTTGGGAGTTGTCTGGGACTGTAGAGATTGCTTCCTGTGCAGCCCAATATGGTAACCACTAGCCACATTTGTCTATTTACATTAAAATGTAAAATAAGGGCTTCCCTGGTGGCGCAGTGGTTGAGAGTCCGCCTGCCGATGCAGGGGATACGGGTTCGTGCCCGGTCCGGGAAGATTCCACGTGCCGCGGAGCAGCTAGGCCCGTGAGCCATGGCCGCTGAGCCTGCGCGTCCGGAGCCTGTGCTCTGCAACGGGAGAGGCCACAACAGTGAGAGGCCCGCATACCGCAAAAAAAAAAAAAAAAAAAAAAAGCAAAATAATTTGAGAGACTCTGGCCAAGATAGTGGAGTAGGAAGGCCCTGAGCTCAACTCCTCCTCCCATGGGCACACCAAAATTACAACTATTTACAGAGCAACCATCGATGAGAAGGACCTAAAGACTAGCAGAAAAGATCTACAACTAAAGATATAAGGAAGGAAACACAACAAGATGGGTAGGAGGGCCAGAAAAGCAGTAGTCAAGACCCTATATACCCCCAGGCAGGAGACCCACAAAGGAGAGGATAATTACAATTGCAGAGGTTCTCCCCAGGGATCAAGGGCTCTGAGCCCCACATGGGGCTCCCCAGCCTAGGGATACTGCACCAGAAAGATGAGCCTCCAGAACATTTGGTTTTGAAGGCCAATGGTGCTTACTTTTGGGAGAGCTACAGGGCTGTGGGAAATAGAGACTCCACTCTTAAAGGGCACACACAAAATTTCACACACTCAAAGACCCAGGGCAGAAGCAGTAATTTGAAAGGAGCCTGGGCCAGACCCACTTGATGATTTTGGAGAGCCTCCCAGAGAGTGAGGAAACAACTGGGACTCATCCTAGGGGCATAAATGCTGGCAGCAGCCATTTTGGAGCACTCATCCTACCACAGGGACACTGGTGCTGACAAGAGCTATTTTGGAATCTTCCCTCTAGCTTATTAGCACAAGGACCCAGCCCCACCCAACAGCCAGTTGGCACCATTCCTGGGATACCACAGGCCAAGCAGCTAGCTGTGAAAGAAGAACAAAGCTGAAGGTATCATGCTCCCTGATTGCAAACTATACTGTAAAGCTACAGTAATCAAAACAGTATGGTATTGGCACAAAAACAGAAACAATGGATCAGATCAATGGAACAGAATATAGAGCCCAGAAATGAACCCATGCTTATATGACCAATTAATCTATGACAGAGGAGTCTAGAACATACAATGGGGAAAAAATAGCCTCTTCAATAAATTGTGTTAGGAAAACTGGACAGCTACAGGTAAAAGAATCAAACTAGACTACTTTCTCACACCATATAAAAAGTAAACTCAAAATTAATTAAAGACTTAAATGTACAACCTGAAACCATGAAACTTCTAGATGAAAACATAGGCAGTATGCTCTCTGACATCAGTCTTTGCAATTTTGGGGGAGTATGTCTCCTCAAGCAAGAGAAAAGCAAAAATAAACAAGTGGGTCTGCATCAAACTAAAAAGCTTTTTGCACAGTGAAGGAAACTATCTCAAAATGAAAGGCTACCCACTGCATCAGAGAAGATATTTGCAAAAGATATATCTAATAAGGGCTTAACATCCAAAATATACAAAGAATTCATACAGCTCAACGTAAAAAAAAGTAGGTTAAAAATGGTAGAGGACCTGAATAGACATTTTTCCAAAGAAGACATACAGATGACCAATAAGCACATGAAAAGATGCTCAACATCACTAATCATCAGGGAAATGCAAATCAAAACCATAATGAGATATCACTCACATCTGTCAGAATGGCTATTATCAAAAAGGCTATTATCCTCACCCTTATGAATTGTTGGTGAGGATTTGGAGAAAAGGGAACTCTCATGCACTGTTGGTGGGAATGTAAATTGTGCAGCCACCATGGAAAACTGTGTTGATATTCCTCAAAAAATTAAAAATAGAACTACCATATGATCCAGCAGTTCTACTCCTGGGCATTTATCCAAAGAAAATGAAAACACTAATTAGAAAAAATACATGCACCCCTTTGTTCATTGCAGCATTATTTATAATAACCAAGACATGGAAGCAACCTTAAGTGCCCATCAATAGATAAGTGGATAAAGAAGATGTGGTGCATATATATACAATGGAATACTACTTAGCCATAAATAAATGAAATCTTGCCATTAATGACAACATGGATGGACCTAGAATGTATTTATGCTAAGTGAAATAAGTCAGACAGAGAAATACAAATACTGTATGATTTCACTTATATGTGGAATCTGAAAAACAAAATAAATGAACAAACATAACTAAACAGAAACAGAGTCATAGATACAGAGAACAAACAGCTGGTTGCCAGAGGACAGGGGAAGGAGAGAAGTAGGTGAGGCAGATTAAGAGGTACAAACTTCCAGTTACAAAATAAATGAGTCATGGGTATGAAATGTACAGTTAGGACAATATGGTCAATAACTATGTAATATCTTTGTATGGTGACACATGGGAACTAGACATATTAGGGTGATCATTTTGAAATGTATAGAAATATTGAATCACTGTTTTGTGTACCAGGAACTAACAATGTTGTAGGTCAGTTACACTTCAAAAACAAGCAGACAAACTCATAGATCAGATTTGTGGTTACCAGAGGCAGGGGGTTAGGGGAGGGTGAACTGATTGAAGTAGTCAGAAGATACAAACTTCCAGTTATAAGATAAATAAAAGGGATGTAATGTGCAACATGGTAAATACAGTTAACACGGTTGTATTATATATATGAAAGTTTTTAAGAAAGGAAATGCTGAGAATTCTTTTCACAAGGAAATTTTTTTTCTATTTCTTTAATTTTATATCTATATGAGATAATGGATGTTCACTAAACTTATTTTGGTAATCATTTCATGACATATGTAAGTCAAATCATTATGCTGTGTACCTTAAACTTATACAGTACTGCATGTCAATTATATCTCAATAAAGCTGAAAAAGGGAATCTCCCACAGTAAAAGTAAAAAAATAATAATAATTTAAATCAAGTAAAATTAAAAATCAAAAAAGTGTTTCTCAATCTCACTAGTCAGTCATCAGCCACATGTCACTAGTGGCTACTCTATTGGACAAATACGGAACACTTACACACAAATATAGAACACTTACATCATTACAGAAAGTTCTGTTGGACAGCACTGGCTAGACTACTCTCCCCTCATTTTATAGAAAATAAAACAAAGGTGTGTAGAGGTCAAGGTCAAGTGTCTTGCCCTCTTGTCTTTCAGATAGTAGTTTGGCTGCAATTAGAAAAGATCTAGTTTGTCTTCCACTGTCCTTTCATACTACCCGGCCTGTCTCCCATCTCTGATGATAATATCAAGTGTTATTCTAATAACATCCAACACAAATACAAATGAATGAAAGCAAGCTGGTGATACGATTAACCGATAAAAGTGTGAGTGATTACAAATTAAAGTTAGAATAGTTAGAAAATCCTGTCTTCTCCATGAAACTCTCTAACGTTAACATAAAAAGAAGAGACAGTTTTCCCCAGTATCACTGTGCTTAGGCCTACAGCTCACAGGGCTGCCTCAGTTACTGTGGGACTGCATTGCTTATATACCTAATGAATACATTTTATCATGTTTCTTTGGTTTTGCATAATGAATATCTTGGGGGATTTTTGTTGCCTAAGTAACTCCATGAAAGCTTCCCTTGCACTGTGTATGCAGAGCACATTTAGGGACATTTTGGCCATAACAACCAATAAGAAATAATGGCTACTGTTAGCTTACACACAGCAGAAACCATTTTCAACTTTCCTGTGATTCAGAACTTGCACTACAACCTAAGGTGTGAGGGTTGAGCGTGCTATGGGCCTATAGTTAATGACTCTCCACACAGAGAAAGCTGAAAATTCCTACGAAGCCTGGAACATGTCTACATACAAGAATTGCTCTCTAGTCATTTGACTAGATTTCCCTAGGTACTGTAAGAATCTCACATTTAGGCCAAAGGACCTCAATATAATACTACCTTTTCCAGGGTTGATGTGGACCTGAGGAAACTTCTGGAGATCCTCAGGGTCAGGGACAGTACCTTATTCATCTGTATCCCCCATCACTCAACACTGTGCCTGGAACACAGTATCAGCCGATGTCTGTGGAGAGAAAGAAGGAAAGAGGGAGAGGAGAGGAGAGGAGAGAGCAAGGAAAGGAGGGAGGGATGGAGGGAAAGAGTGATATCTTTAAAATCCTATCTAGCCTCTCAAGTGGAAGCGTAACACAGCATGGAGAAATTTAATTATTCTAATTTGTAACCCTTTCATTATATGGCTAAAAGCAGCCCTGCCTCTGAGGTAGACGCCTCTTATTTTTGTCTGCTCAGCACTCCTCATATTAAGAGAACCTGTCTCTTCCTTCAGCCATTACTTCCCTTCAGCCCATGTGCTTCAACTGATATTGAGCCTACTCAGCTTAGAATGGACACTAGACCTGGGCCTGGCCAAAGAGATTAGTGGACGTGTGAGCACAACTAATTAGAATAATCTCCAAAGATGTCAAGAAGAAGAAACTCACTGTTGCTGTTTCTGAGTTGAAGGAAACTAATCCTAGAACTCTTACTAGCTATCTTTGGTCCTTCATTGGTCCTCTCAGTGGAAAAAGCAGAGACAAAAGATGGAGAAAGACAGATGCCTGATGTCATTTTTTGGACATCTAAATCCAGTCTTGAACTTTTCACTTACCTGAACCAATAAATTATTCCCTGCCCTCTTTTTTTTTGAGGCTGGTTTAGTTTGGTTTATGTTACTTAGAGTAGAAAGAGTCAAGATTAATATAAACACAGACTCTAAAGATCACTTTTGAAAGATTACTACCATGACCTTTGTAGCCATTAACAGAATGGTGACTTCCTCAGGCTAGAAACTGCTCTGGAAAGTACAGCTTTTCTCAGATTTCCAGGCATCTCTGGCCTTTCTGGGGGGATCCATTTCCAGGCAGATGTCCTCTGATCTCCACACATTGCCTCCTCTGCTTTACCCCACTCGCAGGCTCACACATCCTCCATTCATAACGCTCTGTGCGTTCTCCACTGACCTTTTCCTAACCTTTAATTTTCCAAACCCATCTCATGAACCAGCTCATCCCAGGAGTGAACAATGGGAAACAAAGATTTATATGTCACAGTGTACTTTATGTTTAATAACTGACTTGTCATGGCATTTATCTGTATAAAAAGTTGGGTAATTCATGAGTGGGTTGGCAATAGCAGCCTCTGGTGTTATGTTTCCTGCTCTAACTCAAGAAGATGGACAGCTTGGTAGGTACTAGCTCTCACATGCTGAGAAATCTTCAAATATGCTCTTGAGGTTTTTTTTCTGAGGGAAAATGAAAAGTAGGCTTACCAGGAAATGGTGGCTCACAGGAACACATTCTGTGATGATCTTGTAGCAAAGGACAAGAGCTACATGACTAGAAGGCTGCTAGTGTAGGCCCAATAGTTTGCTTTAGTCCCCATTGCAAAGGCTCACAGATACACAAATACACAAAGATACTAAGTGCTGAAGCTAGAATTTGCCCAACTCCAAAGCCCCAATTCTTTCTGTTATACTTTGTTTTTCTCCAGGTGTTTTATAACCGTGCACTTTGGAGGACAAAGCAAGGAGAAACTGACATTTTTGTTAAATAGATATTGTGTAGTTTGTATGCCAGATCTCAACTTTATAAAATAAAATGAGAGACTTATACATAATAAAGCAAACAAAAGCTGGCCTCATGTTTATGGCTTTACAATATTATTCTTCTATCATTAATCTATAAAAGCATCAAATATTATCTTTTTGGTACCGTCAGGTCACTCTGTGTTTTGCTCTTTTATGTTTTCATTCACAAATATAATTTGCATATGCTAGTTTCAGAAAGTTCAGAGACCCAGTCCAATTCTAGGGTAGCTAAAGACTGTGATAGGTTATGCCTACCATCCGGGGTTAAAAAGCACAACTATATGTCCTGGAGTCATTTGCATATCTTCTTTAGGCATCTGGGAGGAGAAGTAAAGGTCATGGACTGAGGAAGTTCTAGGAACCAAATTCTGACTCTGAGGGAATTAAAGATCTTAAAGGACTAGGATGTGGTTATGTTCCTAACACCATGACCCTCTTCTTTTGCAATACTTGGATATTCTTGACTTTTATTAAGCATTCTTACAGACTGTAAGTCTCTTGAGGGCAGGGACTGTGAAAGTTTTCCTTAGCACAGTGTCCCAAGGCCTAGCTAGTACTCAATGCCTGGCCAGTGGTAGGCACTTAAAAGTTGTTGGAATGAATATATGTTTAATGAACCATGGGTTTCATTGTGAAGTGCTGGCATGTTCTCCTTTCCACTGCTTGAAGGGTAGAGAGCTAGAGTTGAGAAAAAAGACAGCACATAACTGAGCTAGGTCTCACTTTGAAGACTATGTTCCTCACTCAGGAAATCCAAATCAGCTGCCTCATATCTTGAATAGAAAAAAATAAGAAGGAGGTGGTTTGCCCTCAGGGTTTCCCTGGCATGACCAATTCTCCATAGATGTATGTCAAGTGAAGAAGAGGAGGAGTTTGGAGACCCTGGTAGTTCCTTCTACTTCTGGGTCACTCCTACCTCCAGGGTGATACAGGGATAACAAACTAGATGATGTTTAACAGAGCTACAGCGAGGAATGGTCTCTTTCCAGCAGTAGTGCCAGAAGAGAGAGCACCCCATGGAGGCTCTCACATAGAAGTCCAGCATCTGTGCTCCCCTTTTTCCAGGGGTGACCATATCTGGGAATAGCTTCAAGTCAAGAATTTCAGCAGTTCCTGGAAGGAAGATATACCTGGGGAAAGCAAGGCAACTGTTATGGAAACAGCAGCGTCCTGTATTTGTTACACTCTGAATCATCAGAAGAGGTCAGCTTGAAGGTCTGTACAGACACATCTGCCCTCTCATGAATGAGGAACAGGAAGCTACAGACAGTAGCTTCACTCCTTGGGAGCAAGTTCACAGTCTGGAACTTCTGTAGTCCTGTGTTCCCCCACTTAATAGAGGATTCTGTTCCTTAATCGAACTAGAGATTAGTTATCCTGCTGTCAGAATATTTGCTGCACTTGCCTTGTGGGTACATCTTACAAGTAAGCTGCTTGTCAGGATGTTGAACAGGATAAGGAGGGGGGATACCCTTAAACTTCCAAGAAATGGATGTATGATTTCATTGTACCCACTTTCTAATGAATTGTGAAAGTATGGCAGAATTCCTTCTTAAGAGTTGATTTCATTAATAAATACAATCTGTGAGGAGATATTAGTCCCATTTATTTATAACATTTGGAAGTCACTGATATATACCTAAATAACTAAACAGTTTTAAATGGGCAAATTAGCTTAGACCAAGCCTGCAATAACCCCCACCCCCATTTTTTAAACTCTAAATACCAACTGTCTAGCTAACTAGTTCTGTGATTATGATCAAGTCACTTAACACTATCTGAGCCATTTGTATACTCATTTATTTATCCATTTAGCTTTTTTTCATTCACCAAGTGTTTATTGAGAACCTACTATTTGCTAGTAGGTGTTATAAAAGATCTCATAATACCTACTTTACAGAGTAATTCCAAATAATTAGTGAGATAATTTAGAAGAGCTCCTAGAACAGAGGGATAGTTGATAAATTTCTACTGTATATGAATTTGGAAACAAAACATATCAGAGGGTTAGGGAGAGAAAAGCCTGTCTCAGGGTTCAACTAGGTGTTTAAATCTTGTATATTGTTGCTAAAGATTTTAAAGGTGTATTTTTTCCCTCAACAATAGAACAGAGATATTAGTCTGAGTAATTGCCCTAAGGTCAGGTAAAATGATATTTAAAATCAGCATCCCCCCCATGAGCAAATATTTCCCTACTTTTGCTTTGGAATCAAGTCCATGATGTGGACCATATTCAGACAGAGCCTTCTTGTAAGGATAGCCACCCTTTAGGGAGTGTGCTGAGAGGTACTCTAACCTCAAGTTTACAGGAGGCCTTCCCAGACAGCCTCTCTGCAACAGTCCTGAGTGATTGTGCACACACAGCACTCTGTGTACACCCTGTTTCACAAAGATTCCCTTCCTACTTCTCCCTTGTCTCTTTAGTAGGTAGTTCAATTTACATCACATAGATGGTCAAACAGTGCTGCTGGGTTACTGTAAGGAATTATTTATTTCTATACTTTTCTACTTTGAAAACTTAAAATGAAACTGGGATAAAAATTTTCAAAATACCAAGAAGTGGGCAGATATCCTAGGGCCACAGTGAAAAGCCAAAAATTTCTTACTGGCTGCTTGGCTTGGTGAATCAATGGAGGCTAATTAAATGTCCTGCTGAGAATGGGGGATCTGGTGTGTTTTATAAGGCTGAATAATCCTCCAGTGAGTCAAAGTAAAGATTTTTCTTTTAGAAAGCTGCTGACTAATGTGAGGTGGGTGAACTCTTTGGAAGAGCCTTGAGCAAATGCAGCTGGTATGCAAGTGAGGAGCCATCTATTAACCACCCTGGGGGCCCTGGTGAGGAGAGGGAAATTTAGGGCAACTATGCATTTTTCTTATTCTGCTTCCCCAAGAATCAGGCCTTGCACCATTGTTGAAAATAGGAAGAATTCTGTATTTTAATCAGATTCCACATAATCCTGCGCTTTGCAAAAGTAGACAATACTCTTTAAGCCAAAAGCTTTGTATTCTTCTTTGACCTCATAGAGAATCTTTAGAAATACATCCCTCACTCTGCTTTTTGTCTCACCTGCCTTGGTTGGGTGCCCCTGTGAACAGATAGCTTTAGATCTTTGCCTTCTCTTCTTCAATGGAATTTGGTTTCCTAAGAAGATAAAGGGAGATGCTTCCAGGACCCATGACTCTTCATATCATTTCTTTTTGTCTCTGAACAGTGACTTGAAAGGAAGATACTTTATTAAATGCAAAGTGAAGGAAAATTTCTTGATCAAATTCCCCAGTTTTTTTTTCTTTTTTAAAAGTCTACATGTATAAAATTTTGCAAAAGATCTTAGAAATACGTTTTCAAGGAGAGGGAATTATGAAAACATTTGACTTTATAACTAATTTTAGAAAGGTTAAGAAAAATTTGGCTCCATCCAGACAGAGCTTAGTAAGAATAGAATAAAGTCATCTTCATTCAGTTAGAGAGTAAAAACTAATAGACAAGAAGGTCCAATATTTACCAATTTAAAAAGTCAGTAGTATGTTTAAAGGCAGACTCCAGGTTTACTGAGAGGGGTAAGGGGCTATAATTATGAAGTAATTAGTATTAATTTAAATACCAACAATGTTGATAAGAATTGTAATGTCAGAGAGCCACAGTAGCTCATGTTTGCTTTATAAAAGAAGTTTTAGCAAATCCAAACAAGGAACTGCCATTCCAACATATTAATTTTTCTTAAAACTGTGGAAGCCATTTTGAGCCAGTTTTTAAAGTCTAAAAATTTGGAATTTACCTTTGGAAATAAGAATTCACCTGGTCTAGATGCAATGGGAAAAGATCCGCTCCAAAACTGACTTCTTAAAATAGAGCTACAAACTTTTCAAGTGATGTCAGCAAAATGGTGGACTAGGAATCTCCAAGCTCTTATTCCCTGATAAAAATATTTTTAAAACAAGTAGAAACATCTGAAACAACTTTGTTTAAGCTCTGAAAAACAAAGGTTTACAGCTACCGAGCCAACGCCAAATCAAAAAAGAAAAAAAAGTCATCCTGAAAAGGGTAGGAAAATCTCGTGGCATTTTTACTCACTCTTGCCCTGGCAAAACCACTCCTTCTCTGGTATGGCAGTGGTTTTGGTCTTTAAGCAGCAGAATCCTGATTCCCAGTTCCCTACCTCAAACCAGAGGAAGCAGAGCAGTACTTATTTGTAAATCATTTGTGTGTGTCTGTTCTTAGTTTGAGAGATAGCCAAAGGACTGATATAAGGTGTTTATCTCTGTTTCGCCCACCTTGGAACTTAGGCAGGCAAAGTGATAAGCACTGCTCAGAAAAGCAAGGTGATTATAGACACAGATGCCTGGGGCATGAGATTACATGTGGAGACAGACAATAGACTATCTAAGGCCTGGAGGAGAAGCTGGGGTGAGGCTTTTCAGGGAATTAAGACATTCAAAAGCAGCCATATATATAGGGGAATTTAGAAAGCCATGCATATGCCCAGCCAAGATGCATGCTCAAAAAATACCTGAGAAGACCTTAAGCTTCCACCTCAGGATTATGCCTTCACTTAGAGCAAACCTAGCTAAGTTTTGACGGATTGTCCTAGGAAAGACCCAATCTGCAAAGACTGGGAGAGCTCCTGGCATTCAAGGAAATCTTTTTCAAAACATTATCTGAACACAGAGACTGCAGTGATCACACATGATAAGGAACAGTTTTTGATTGCAATAGCTTGTAAAAGCCTCCAAAAATGGACCACTGTAACCTTCAACAATTTAAAAAAAGCTGGGGAAGTGGAAGAATCTGATTTCCAGAGTTTTCCACATTATAATAGTCAAATGCCTAATTTTCAACAACAAAAACAAATCAGAAGGCATACAAAGAAACAGAAACAGGGCTTCCCTGTTGGCGCAGTGGTTGAGATTCCGCCTGCTGATGCAGGGGACACGGGTTCATGCCCCGGTCCGGGAAGATCCCACATGCTGCAGAGCGGCTGGGCCCGTGAGCCATGGCCGCTGAGCCTGCGCGTCCAGAGCCTGTGCTCTGCAACAGGAGAGGCCACAACAGTGAGAGGCCCGCGTACCACAAAAAAATATATATATATGGAGCATTCAAAGATCAAAATAAATTGATAGAAACTGTTCCTGAGAAAACCCAGAAATCAGACTAACTAAACAAAGACTTTAAAATAATTGTCTTAAATATGCACAAAAAGCTAAAGAAAAACAGGAACAAAAAAAATTAAATGATAGCAGGAAAACAATGTGTGAACAAAATAAGAATATCAGCAAAGAGATAGAAATTATTAAAAAGAACCAAACAGAAATTCTGGAGCTATCAAGTATAATAAATGAAATTAAAAATTCACTGGAGGAGTTCAACAGCAGATTTGAATAGGAAGAAAAATAATCAGGTAACTTGAAGATAGGAAAATTGAAATTATTGAATCTGAGGAACAGAAAGAATAAAGAAGAGTGAATAGAGCCTAAAGGACTTGTAGGGCAGCATCAAGTGGACCAACATACATATTGTGGGAGTCCCAGAAGGAAAAGAGAGAACAGGGCAGACAGAATAGTTGAAGAAATAATAGATAAAACCTACCAAATTGGATGATAGACATGAATCCACAAATTCAGGAAGCTCAACAAACTCCAAGAATGATAAACTCAGAGACCCACAATGAAACAATTATAGTTAATCTGTCAAGACTAAAAGGCAGGGGCTTCCCTGGTGGCGCAGTGGTTGGGAGTCTGTCTGCCGATGCGGGGGGCGCGGGTTCATGCCCCGGTCTGGGAGGATTCCACGTGCCGCGGAGCGGCTGGGCCCGTGAGCCGTGGATGCTGGGCCTGCGCATCCGGAGCCTGTGCTCCACAGCAGGAGAGGCCGCGGCAGTGGGAAGCCCGCGTACCGCAAAAAAAAAAAAAAAAAGACTAAAAGGCAAAAAGAGAATCCTGAAAGCAGCAAGAGAGAAGGAACTCATCACAAGATAGATCTTCAATAAGATTATTAACTGATTTTTAATCAGAAACCTTTGAGTCCAGAAGGCAATAGGGTGACATATTTACTGTGCTAAAAGAAAAAAAAAAAACAAAAAACTGCCAACCAAGAATTTTATATCTAGCAAAATTATCCTTCAAAGTGAGTGAGAAATTAAGACCTCTCCAGGTAAACAAAAGCTGAGGGAGTTCATTATCATTAGACCTGCCTTATAAGAAATGCTTTTTAGCAAATGAAAGGATGATAGACAGTAACTTGAAGCCATATGAAGAAATAAAGATGTCCAGTAAGGATAGATATAAGGGCAAATATGAAAGTATTATTGTAATTTTGGACTGTAACTCCACTTTTTATTTTCTATAGTACTTAAAAGACAAATGCAAAAAAATAATTAGATCTATGTTATTGGGCAAAGAAGGTATAAAGATGTAGTTTGTGACATCAATAACCTAAAGCGTGGGGGAGATGGAACACTACCTAACACTATGCAAAAAAATAAACTCAAAATGGATTAAAGATCTAAATGTAAGACTGAACACTATAAAACTCTTAGAGGACAACATAGGAAAAATGCTCTTTGACATAAATCGCAGCAAGATGTTTTTTGAGCCACCTCCTAGAGTAATGAAAATAAAAACAAAAATAAACAAATGGGACCTAATTAAACTTGAAAGCTCTTGCGCAGCAAAGGAAACCATGAACATGACAAAAAGACAACCCTCAGAATGGGAGAAAATATTTGCAAATGAAACAACAGACAAAGGATTTATCTCCAAAATATACAAACAGCTCATGGAGCTCAATATCAAAAAAACAAACAATCCAACTAAAAAATGGGTGGGAGACCTAAATAGACATTTCACCAAAGAAGACATATGGATGGCCAAGAGGCACATGAAAAGATGCTCAACATCACTAATTATTAGAGAAATGCAAATCAAAACTACAATGAAGTATCACCTCACACCAGTCAGAATGGCCATCATCAAAAAATCTACAAACAATAAATAGTGGAAAGGGTGTGGAGAAAAGGGAACCCTCTTGCACTGTTGGTGGGAGTGTAAATTGCTACAGCCACTATGGAGAACAGTATGGAGGTTCCTTAAAAAACTAAAAATAGAACTACCATATGACCCAGCAATCCCACTACTGGGCATATCCTGAGAAAACCATATTTCAAAAGGACACATGTACCCCAATGTTCATCGCAACACTATTTACAATAGCCAGGACATAGAAACAACCTAAATGTCCAACAGTAGATGAATGGATAAAGAAGGTGGTACATGTATACAGTGGAATATTACTCAGCCATAAAAAGGAATGAAATTGGGTCTTTTGTAGAGATGTGGATGGACCTAGAGTCTGTCATACAGAATGAAGTAAGCCAGAAAGAGAAAAACAAATATCATATATTAATGCATATATGTGGAATCTAGAAAAATGGTACAGATGAATCTATTTGTAGGACAGGAATAGAGACATAGACATAGAGAACGGACATGTGGACACAGGGAGGAAGGGGAGGGTGGGACAAAAAATAATTATTTTTTAAAAACTATAATTTAATTATTTAAAAAAATTATTATAAACTATTTTTAAAAAACAATTATAAATCTATGTTATTGGGCAAAGAATGTATAAAGATATAATTTGTGACATCAATAACCTAAAGGGTGGGGGAGATAGAACTGTATATAAGTAAAGTTTTCTATGCAATTGAAGTTAAGCTGGTTTTAGTTTAAACTATAATGTTATAACTTAGGATTTTATATGTAAGCTCCATGATAACTACAATTAAAATATCTGTAGAATATGCACAAATAGAAATGAGAAGGCAATCAAAGCATGTCACTATAAAATACCAACTAAACACAAAGGAAGGCAATAATGGAGGGTATGAGGGGGACAAAAGCTATAAGACAACAAATAATAAAATGACAATAGTAGGGCTTCCCTAGTGGCGCAGTGGTTGAGAGTCCGCCTGCCGATGCAGGGGACGCGGGTTCGTGCCCCGGTCCGGGAAGATCCCACATGCCACGGAGCGGCTGGGCCTGTGAGCCATGGCCACTGAGCCTGCGCGTCCGGAGCCTGTGCTCCGCAATGGGAGAGGCCACAGCAGTGGGAGGCCCGCGTACCGCAAAAAAAAAAAAAAAAAAATGACAATAGTAAATTCTTCCCTGTCAGTAATTATTTTAAGTGTAAATAGATTAAGCTCTTCAATGAAAAGGCAGAGATTGGCAGAATGGATAAAAAACATAATCCAACTGTATGCTTTCTGTGAGAGACTTATTTAGATCTAGAGACACAAATAGGTTAAAAGTGAAAGGATGGCAAAAGATATTCCTTGCATATAGTAACAAAAAGAACTGGGTGACCATACTAACATGAGCCGAAATAGATTTTAAGTTAAAAACTGTTATAAGAGACAAAAGACATTATATAATTATAAAGAGGTCAATTCATCAAGAAGCTATAACAATTATAAACATATATACAAACAACAGAGCCCCAAAATATATGAAGGAAACACTGACAGAATTAAAGAGAGAAATAGACAGTTTTACAATAATAGTTATAAATTTAAGTGCCCCATATTTAATAATAGATGGAACAGCTAGACAGAAGATCAATAAGGAAGTCGAGGAATTGAACAACACAATAAACCAATTTGATGTAACATATATACAGAATACTCCATCTAACAACAGCAGAATTCACATTCTTCTCAAGTGCACATAAACATTCTCCAGGTAGACCATATGTTAGACCACAAAAAAAGTCTTAGCAAATTTTAAAAGATTGAAAACATACAAAGAATCTTTTCCAGTCACAGAGGAATGAAACTAGAAATCAATAGCAGAAGAAAAACTGGAAAACCTACAAATATGTGGAAAATAAAAACATACTCTAACACAACCGGTGGTTCAAAGAAGAGGGCACAAGAGCATATAGAAAGACAAGACCTTAAGACAAATGAAATGGAAACTAGTCTGCAGTTTCTGCGATCTTCAGAACCAATTGAAATAGTTTTTTGCCTTATTGATTCAAGCCTACCACCTAGTGATGAAAAGGAGCAATTGCAGGTATAAGTTACAGACTTTCTGACTCAAACTTCTTCATTTTTTTCCAGGAACATTTTGAGCAAAGACACATAGATTGCCTATACATATATGATTCGTGATAATAAAGTTAATTAAAATAAGGGTGGTAGCTAATTTCCACAGATGATTCCTTGATGAGCCACACCTCCCCCAACTCATACCTTGGGTTGTCCGCTCCCATGCTAAATAATGTAGCAAAAGGCAGCACTGGCTTCCATGTGGCTAAATTTTTTAAAGTGAAGTATTTTATATTAAATTATAAAAAGCAACATAGATTAAAAAGAACAATTTGACTTTCCTTGGAAGTTTGTATTTGACATTTTAAAGTGTACTGTGGTATCTAGGGCAGGCTCCTTTTTTCTTAAGTGAGTTTTGATAAGGTGATTGTAATTCTAGTAAAAATAATGACCTTCAGTTTGTTATAACAAATATTTATTGAGCAGCTACTCGATGTCAGGAACAGTGCCAGGCATTGGATGTGTTAGGCAGCAAGTGATTAGACCATAGTGTCACACATTTTATGACTGGACAAGTATAGGGAGATGTCACAATACAAAGGAGGGACCATGTATAACCAAGAGAATGTGACAGAAGTGACTCTCTACACTTCTGAATCTATGTCATAAGTAATCATGCAGCTCCATTTCAGTGGCTTAGACTGCCTGCTTCAGAGGAAGCCAGCCACCATGTAAGAAATTTGAGTACCCTAAGATCTCCATGCTCTGAGAAAGCCCAAGATGGCCACATGGAAAAACTACATAGGGAAAGAGTGATGGGGAAAGACTACATAGGGAAAGATTGATGGAGAAAGACCGCTCCCAACTGTTCTAGCCATTCTCACCTGGATGCCAGACACATACTAGTGAAAGAACTGTCTTAGACATTCCAGGATATGCCATATGGAAAATGACTACGACCCCAGACATGTTGCCTCAGGCATGTGATAGACACAGGTGAGGGCCAGGCATCATAGCACAGGGACAAGATAGGCCCACTGTGCCCTGTCGAAATTCCTGACTCATAGAATTGGGAGCATAAGAAAATAACTATGTTTTATGCCACTGAAATTTGGGGAGGTTTGTTACATATTCAGAACAACACTTTTAAGTGTTAGTTTCAAAACAGTCTCATTATTTCATGCTCACAGATATATAGAGATGAGTATTCAGCTAGCACCTAAGAAGATTTTGACTTGTAGCTCTCTCACATAGAAAAGTCATTTGACCCTTTTTATCTTTCATCTTATCATCTGTAAAATGGGTTAAAAAATAATGTTTAACTTACAGGGTGGTTGTGAATATAAAAATAAAATACTGAATGTGAAAACAGTGAACTGAACTGCTGTACAGAATTTCTAGTGGCAGTAGTGATACTGGATGGTGGACAGTCGGGTTGTGTTCAGTGATGATGGCAGTGATTGTAGTTAAAGATTAGCCAGGTGGCAGTCATAGCTGTCTGGAAACATGTGAGCAACCAGACATCTGCAAGAACATTCTTGAGTTTCATAATTGTAAAGTGTTCTGTTAGGTATAGAAGTATGTCAGTCCTTGCCCTTAAAAAACCTGACAATATCATCTGAAAAATAATATTCAACTACATGAAACGGTATATGTTTTGTAGAAGAATAAAATAAATTAGACTTTATAGTGTGGACTCCAATTTGCTGCAGGACTTGAATCCATATGGCTTTATAGAAGAGGTAGCGTTTTCCCTAGAAACAGGGAATGGATATTCCCACTGTTTCTCTGGGTTCAGGGAAGAAGGGGATTTTCAGGATGAATGAGGGGGATAAATAACGGGGACACTAAGGGGAGAATGTTGGAGCAGATATCCTTCAAGGTCTGTCCAGCTGAAAGCAGGAGTGTTCCCAGGGACACCGCGTGTTGCAGGGTCAACTGCCTGCTCTGCGCAGGATTTACAGGGAGCCTTCTTTGATCTGGTTCCGAGGACTCATTTGTTTTGTGCCTGAAACAAAACAGACACCAGTCATCTTTCTCTGCTCAGGTGAGCAGCATTAAGCATTACCTTTCTGGGCAGGGTTTGCATTTCAGAAGCACATTTCTTGATCAGTGGGGAAATGAGAATATGAGGGAGTCCAAATGTTTTCCCCTCAGAAACAGTGTTACAAATAGTGGTTGAATTCCCAGGTTCCTTCATGGAAAGTGTATAGAATCCAGCCATTGTGGCTTATCACTGGTGATTTGGGGGAGATAACTCACAGATTTGATTTAGGAATTTGTATCATTTCTCTTCCCAAAGCAAGAGGAGTGATGACGCAGCAAAACACTCCCCATCCTCCCCATTGCTCTGATTCTTCTCTGTTTAATGGCACTTGCCACCGAGAATCTTGGGAGCCTACAGCCCAAGTACTATCATGAGACTCTCTCAGGCAGAGTAGTTTCCGGGTCACTCCTTCCCTTTTTCATTTGCTTCCAGGGAGTTTTCCTGCCGGCCTCTCTTTTGCCCCCACTATTCATGATTTCAAGTCATAACCTCTCCTCTCAGACCATAGGCAGAGACTGCTTCTCCATCTCCTCAGTTCTGTGAAGATGACACACAGCCCTTCTCTAAGAGCTCTCTTCTTACCACAAGGGAAAGCAGAAGGAGGGGTGATGGAAAGCAGGGAGAAACAACAGTCTCAACAAGTCACTGAATACGTACCATCTTTTTAAATCACGGGTTTATAAATGGAGCCAGTCCTTATACATTCTCTAGATTTCAGCTCTGCCTGTGTCAGGCACAGCCAGAGAGACTCGTGGCTTTTTCTCTTTTCCCTAGAAAGAAGCTTGGCTCCATTTATGCTAAAATGCTCTGTATCTGCATTGCCTGTGACTCATTCCTCTTTGTGTTTTCTCTGTCCTCTAAGTGACACTGAGAAGGACTCTGCCTTAGAGCTACCTCTGAGGAAGAGTTGGCAATAATCATCATTAGAGCTGCGATTGTCTAATTAAGCGTCTACTATGCTAGGAATTATACTAGGCTCAAACTTAAGATAATAGGAAAAACTAACTAAGCCCATGTACCATGTACTGGGCAAAGCCTTTTACACATATTGTATCATTTAATAGTTCAGCCACCCCATGATGTAACTGAGGGTCAGAGGTTAAATCTTGGCTTGTCCAAATTTCCACGGTATCCATTCTTCCCGAGTCCAAGGCCCATTCTCTTCCCTCCAGACAGGGCAGGGACTTTTGGCTCTCCCTTTCAAGCCTGTTTCTCTTCATCAGAAAGTCATCTAAAAAAGGCATAGCATCACAGTTCTGTCCCTATAGTAACTACTAATTATTTCTTCCTGCCCCAGACCCAATCCTATCCTGGTCACATAATAGGTCCCACCACTGGCCTCTTTCCCTGCCAAACACAGACAAAAAAAATGGGGAGAAGTGCAAGTCCAGACTGTATTGGTAGTGGGGTTTCTCAGGTTACAGATAGGTCTTAGTCATTGAGGCGAAGGGGAGAGAAAGATGAGGGGGATCCCTGGTGCCAGTGAGTTAAGAGGAAATGGGCTTGTCATGGTGCTCTGGCTGCCGCTGCAAGAGTCATCGTGGGGATCAAATGGAGATAAAAGGTGTATAAAAGGTTTTTGAACTCTCAAGTGACGTAGAGGTATGATAATACTATATCTGCCATATTTCCTCAACTTTAAATGCTTTTCGTGTTTTCAGGTTTCGTAAAAGAATACATCTTATAATTAATAAATACATTAATTTTGGTAGGATATTTCTTCCCCCCCCACCAAAAGGTGTTGTCAATTCAGAGGTGGATCTTACAATGGATGACTTCTTAGAATTCAGGACATTCCACATAAGTTAGTTTGACATTCCCAAGTTAGGGGCTAGAGATGATACTGAGATTGTTCTTTGCTCAAGAAGAGCATATGGCCCTAACAGAGCCATATAGTGTGGGGAAGTCTCTAGCTATTGTCATTTTAAGCAGGAGAAGAGAAGCTGAAGGTGGGACAAATTGCATAACAGGACAAGGCAGGGCAGGATGAGGCTTACCTCAGGCCCTAACACCTTCTACAAAAATAGAAATGGAAACCCCTATGGTCCTCCCCCACGCCCCCATCTCTTCCCACTCCAGCTCAGTCATATAAATGAAAAATATTCACATTTATGTTTGGACCCACAGGCCTACACATATAAACTACATCCATTTGATTCAAATAGTCACCATTTATCCCCCTCTAGCCTAAGTGTCTGCATCAGTGGCGTGGCCCACCCTCTAATAGATCTGGGAAAGAGGTTCACACAGGCTCTGGATGCATGTTTAGGGCCCTATGGGCAGGGAATTCCAGAATCCTGGTACTTGGAGCATTTTTAGGTTCTAGACTCTAGAAGAGGGGTTAGGTGGACATATCCTTGAGAATTTAGAGGCAGCACAACCCAAAAGACTGCCTTTACTTTTGACACCAACTGCAAGTTCATTGGTTCCCAAGACCACCTGTAGTTTTGATAATTCACTAGAAGAACTCACAGAACTCACTGAAAGCTATTGCACTAATGGCTATGGTTTATTACATTGAAAGGATGCATAGTAAAATCTGCTAAGGGAAGAAACACACGGGACAGGGTCCAGCAAGGTTCCCAGTGCAAAACTTCCAGTTATCCTTTTCCAGGGGAGTCATAGACAGCGTTAACTCCACTCAGTACCCACATGTGACAATATGCACAGTATTACCAACCAGGGAAGCTCCTCCAAGCCTTCATGTCCAGAGTTTGTCCTGGGGCTCAATCATATTTATGGTTGACTTTCCACGTGCCTGAGTTTAGTCTCAGGTTCCTCCAGAGGCTGAGCTGATACCTTTAATCTCCATCTCCTTTGGAGGTAGAGAAGATCCCATGTGGCCCAAATCCCTCTTCATAAATCACATTGTTAGATCACCCAGTGTGGTCCAAGGGCCCCAGATAAACCATGACACTCCTCCTCAAGATTAACTCCCAGGATATGAGCATGAAGACTAAAGATTTCCTTGGGTAAGGTTAATTCTTTATTACACATCCCCACACTTCTGGCTCATGGGGAGCAGGGTTACCAGAAAAGGTAGGACACCAAATTAAATTTGAATTTTAGATAAATAATGAACAATATTTTAATATAAGTATGTCCCAAATACTATATTGGGTGTACTTAGACTAAAAATTTTTTTGTTGTTTATCTGAAATTAGAACTTAGTTTCTAATTTCTTGGGTATCTTATATTTTTATCAGTTAAATCAGGGAACCCCAGTGGGCAGGAACAAGACTAGAGGAGGGCCAGAATAGTGCCTTCTGAAGCATGGAAGGGCTAGACTGGGCAGCATATTCACAGTTTTCCTGCAAACTAAAGCAGAGTGGAGGATACACAGTGGCCAGTGCCAGGATCTCTAGCCAGAAATGACAAGTCAGAGCAGAAAGAGTTAAGAACAGCTGTGGCCAAAACTAGCACCATGGCAAGGAGTAAAGGACCAGAGGACCAGAGTGGTGCTGATCACTCCAGACTCAGCGGGCTGCCAGAAGCCTGTTATCATAAGTCAGTTTTGGATATCCCAGGCTCACCCCCGCCAACAAACCTCTGCCTGAGTCTGACTCCATGGGTTGAGATATACCTGGTTTCCATTTCAGTTTTACTACTGATTAGCTGTTGTCCTTGGGGAAGTTACTTTATTCCTTTGAAACTGCGATTTTCTCTTCTCTAAATTGAGAATACAACACATTTCATAAATTTGTTGGAGAGCAACTGAGCTAATTTACATAAAGCACCTTGCATGTATAGTTCTTTAAGAAAATTTACTTCCTTTCTCTCCTTTTTTTTTTTTGGATTGAATGATTTATTTTATCATGAAAGTATCCAATTTTAATACACCAGCAGGAGAAACTCACTAGTGAAATGGACTGAAATTTTTTTTTCTTTTTTTTTGGCTAAGAAAGTAAAATATTTGTTAGTTATATTCCTGATCCTTTTTCCAGGTCCTCTGATTTGCAGCCTCTATGGACTTGAAAGAGGACACTCACAAGTGTAGGAAAAACCATATCCATATGAAAAAAAAGTCAGCAACATCCCACACATAATTATGTTTCTTAGAAACCACTCCCCAAAACACCAGCCATTTAACTTTGTTTGTGCTGTGGCCTTTGTTCCCAAGCAAAAGATGAATTCTAAAAGTTCACATGTTCTTCATCAAGAGTAATCTTCAGCCCCAAAGGGAAAGATCTCAAAAGCATTTGAGTTAATACATTCCTCTTGCTAATGTAACCAAAATATTCCAATGTTTTCCCTTAATACTCTCAATTTACAACTAGCAGACAGATGCTTCTTCTCAGAAGCCTTCATAAATCTTCCCATATGAGATGAAAATGAAGGATTTATTCTTGCCCATCTTTTAATTTTACTCAACACTCAATGAGTTATTCTTACAGCTGGCATTTCAAATGTATTAGTACAATTTATCACTCAAAGGCTTATGCAAGGACTAAATTACACTAATGAATTGACTATGAATTTGAAACCTAACATGAGGCCAAATATTTTCTGGCTTCATTTCTGTATCTCAGCAAACGGCTTAGTTTGCTCCCTACTTATCCATTACTGCTAAATTGTCTTGCTATTATTGTAGTAAATGGCTGCAAACCCTGGCTTGCCCTAAGGCTCAGGCTGAATGGAGTGGAATGAGGACACTTACGTAGATGGGAAAGGTAAAAACCTGCCATCCACTCATGTTTGCTGAGCTAGAGGAGGCAGGAGGGGTTCATAGTCCAACCCACCTTTTTCAGTACCTCTTACAGTCACAGAGTATTCTTAACAATTGGCATTTCCAGTGTATTAATGGAATTTATCATTGAAAGGCTTATGAAAAGGTTAAATTACACTAATGAACTGACTTTGCATTTGAAGTAGAACATGAAGCCAAATATGTTCTGGCTTAGGATTTTTTTGTATCTCAGAAAACTACTTAATTTTCTTGCTACTCACCCATTATCACTAAATTGTCTTGCTACAATAGCAATGTCCTGTTAGCAGTGTTATAGTTAAGAGTGTGTGCGTGTTTTCACTATAAGTGCCTATTTTCTGAGACTCAAACTACATCGGGAACACTGGAAATCTCACAGGTCTCTCAGACTTTGTTGGAATTGCTCCAGCCTTAGAGTTCTTTTGTGCACATTAAAAATCAGGCCGTTTGAGGGAGAGGCACCAGGTATTTTCCAAAACAGTTGACTTTTTGCCCGCTTCCAGTTATGGGCTAGCTTTAATTTTAGATGGAAACTTTGTGGATGTTTAATTTAGCATCTTCCCATCTTCTTTCCCATTTTCATTGCTCTTTTGTACTTTAGCAAAGGCTCTTGTACCTCATATATGACTATGAAGATTTTGTTCCCAGATAATCAGTCACTGAACAAGATTTAATTGCTAAAAATGGTAAGAGAATTTTTTTAAGTTTCTGTCTGTGAAACACAAATGAGCAAGTGAAACTTATAATGTATAAAGCATTCTGTACTTCTGTGAGAAACTCAACTGTTTCTGATGGAAATGTAATGGGCCTGAATAAATGATCAGCCACAATCCCTTAAATTGCATAACATGTGTAGTGAAAAGATAAAATCTTTGGAATTCAGAATTAAGTCTAGGCGAGGAAAAAAAAAAAAAAGAACCTGTCATCTTTGCTCAAATTTCCAGAAGTTACAAGATAATGTGAATATCTCTTCCCGTATTGTCACCTTTCATGCCATAGCAGGCCTGGTAGACTGCTCAGTGCTGCTAGGGGGTCCCATCCCCAAATCCTACCCTGTTTTTTGGACATATGGGCTAGCTGTTCCTATCCCCTTTCTCTGCAAAGCTAGCTCAGCCAGAAATCTCCCAGTTATGGTCTAAAACCCAAGTCTTCCTCAGCTCCCACAAAACAACTAGACCTCAAACAAAAGGCTGAGAATGTGGGTTGTATCATCACAGATTTCCCTCGTGGTGAGGTTCTGAAGCTCGGATGCAACTTCTCAACCTGGCTCAGTTCTTGCAGAACTTATATTTTAGTGGGGTGTTTTGAAAGTAGTTCCTAATTCTTCTCAGTCAAATACATATTCTTGAACATTTTACCACATGCAGTAGGACACATTCAGGCTCATCTCTCTTTCGCTAATGCCCCTAATTCAACCATCAGGCCATTCACCCACACACAAAAACCTCACATAAAAGCCATCTTCCTTTCCTATCATTCATCTTCTGTGTTGAATATTGTTAACGAGGAATGAGAAAACCAATTAACCTATGCTTATACAGAGGTTCTCTTCACATCATGCCAAGGATCAAGTTGTCCTGGATGGGAAGCAAGGCCTTCTTTGTGTTTGCTGAACCATTCTTTAGCAGTATGTGATGCTCTTGACTTCCACTGATTTCTCTCTGAATGTGCCACAAGACACTGAAAATTCTTCACTTTAGGATTCACCAGAAGGAGGACACTTATGAATCTACCCAACCAATTGGCTTTCCTTTTGATAACCTTGACTCTCAGAATTACCTTTCAGTTCCAATTACTCCAGAGTCCCAGTGCAAGGGCATGTTGCATCTTTTGGACCCCCAGATACCCAGTACTGCTTCAGCTTCACCTTTAGCTGAGAGACCTTCCAAGCATTCACGGCAGCTTCACCTTGCACATGCGGACAATGGAAGGTCCTACCCACGTGCTCTGCTTTAAATTAATATCTCTTGTTTTGCCATCTTCTTCTCCTCCTCCTCCTCCCCCTTCTTTTGTAGAAAGACAATACCTTTTCCTCTATGAGGTTAAATTAAACAAATGGTATAGTGTACCGATCTCAGGTGCAAAATGATTCCACATCGAAGTGTACCAAAAATGAAAAGCAGAGTGCAGCCATGTTTGTGGCATCCTCTGGCACAGGGAGAAAGCTCCCAAACTCATGATTTCTCAGAGAAGCTGGCTGAGTAGAGGCATTCAGAGTAAAACGAGGCTAAGGAAGCCCAACTGCCTGCTTTTTAAAAATTCGAAGTACATTTTAAAGTTGTAATTCCTTGCAAGAGTCTACCTATGCTTTGGAATATTTCCAGGGTGGAAGAAAAACTGTATTATTTGGGCCTGTTTAATTCTCAAAATTTGGCTCCTTACCTTTCTGGGAAATGGAATCCATGTCACCTCTGATTCTGGCCTACATGGCAATTGGAGAAAAGGTGTATAAAGTAGAGAAAAGCCAGAGGGTCAGAGGTGATAAACTGTAACCAGTGAATTCTCCTCTAAGGTCTAACTGGATTTTTTTCAAGGCAAGTTTACTCTGTATTTTGAAGATGTATTGGGTGGAAAGGCTACCAACTGCCCATCCTCTTAGCCACTTGTACATTTGAAAATAATATTCTTACACTCACAGTCAGGCATGAAATAGCATCCCCTAATTCTAGTGGCAGGTTATGCCAAGGAGAACAAGGTAATACGTCCCAATAATGTAAAAGACATTATGCCACAGCAGACCAACATAAAACATAACATTTGATATGTAGATGAGACCAAAAGGAAGCTAATGTTTCAACTTTGCTTTTTAGGTTCATGCTTCTTTCTTTAGTGGGCTTGAGTTCACTCTCTGGCAAAGTATAGCCATGTTGCATATGCGTTGATGGTGGAATATTCTGGACCACGTGCCAGCAAAAGCAAACCCTTCCTATTTCACTTCCTCTCCAGGTAAATGTGTTAACCATCTAAAGAGCATACGTACATACAAGCGCACACACACACACACATATATGTGGCTGCCAGTATGACTGAGCAACTGAGAGGTTTTGGGGAGATGTTCAGGGTGCTGCAATCAGATGAATTAGAAGATAAGGGCAGCATTCCTTTGGGGATACCCTTCCTCAGATTTCCCATGCAGTACCTAAAATTCCCAGCCCTGTGTCTTTGCCTCCCACCCTTTCTTCTTTCTTGATTTCTCTTCCCTTCTTCTCTTCTTGAATCAATCTTGCAGAACCCAGACCAAATGCCGCTTCTTAATCTCCCATCTTCTCTCAAGTCTGAAGTATTTGCTGCCTCCACTGAATATTCATAGCATCGATACCTATAAAGAGTCACTGGAAAAGAGTAACATATGGTGAATAGAAGGAAAGGCTTTTAAGACATAGAGATCTGGGCTTAAGTCCTAGTTCTACCTCTGACTAGTATAGTTGTGTGACACCTGGGAAATTCCTTAATCTCTCTAAGCCTTGGTTTCCTCCTCTATAAAATGTGGAAAATAATATCAATTTCATGTTGTTGTTGATATAATCAAATGAGATAATACATATAAAGCTTTAGCCAAGTGTCTGGTCTATACAGAATATGCAATAAATGCTGACTGTTGATATTACATCAAAGCACCTACCACTTTCTTCCTAATTTCTATATGTAGCTCTATATCCACCTAAGGTCCCCCTCTAGACTCTACGTTCACCTAGACTGGGAATCAGGTCTTCTGCAACTTTGTATTTACCAGAGGGTCTCGGACAATGCCTTGTACTAACTACCTTTGTTAAATAGATGAATGGTGGCGATTTTGAGCTAACAACTTACCTTTGGCTCTTGAAACCCGTAATATTATCCTGGTGAGGCAAATAGGAAATAGGCATCATGCTTCAAAATGCCAGTGAGGAGACCAAAGAACCACAGTGGTCAAGTGATGGGAGTAAGCACCTATCAGAGGATAATGACACGTATTTCTCTGTTGATCTATGAGCTCTCAAAAAACAAAAACAAGACAGAATCTCAGTAGCAAAGACTGTGCTGAATCTGCGAAAACCAAACTGCCAGTCAGTCTGGTTGAGTCAGTGAAACAACAATTTGAGAAATGTCAACATTTTGTATGAAACGTCTGGTTGTTGACAGAATTAGCCATTATAAGAATTAGTTGTCAGTCAGCCCTTGGGTACTCATACATTAGGCTCTATTTTGAGCCTTTGGCTTAATTGCAAAAGCTAAATTCCTAAGCAAAATTTTCTCATTATTTCAAATTCAGAGCATGGGCGAAAAGTGCATGTAATTTAACAAAATTAGTGAGTACATACTTGACCTATTTTATTTACAGGTCAAATTAGGTGATGGCCGTTTCATAGTTTTTGTATATAAGATAGTGTTAAAGTTCTACCTTTCTAGATCTTCAGGCCTCAGAGAATTCTTACCTCAGCGGAATGTAAAAACTTAATTTTTCTCAGTATTTAACATTCATAGGACTTGTAAGAAACATACCATAACCATGACTTTTAATTTCCTTGTGGCTTATGTAAATATGAGGCCGTCTACAGCTGAGTATGTGTGAGGTTTTTTTTTTCTTCACTCTATCTCTCTGTACAAGAATTGTTTTTGAAAAATCATCTTTAATTTAGAGAAGCGTCATACATAAAAGAAGTGTATACACTGCCATCCACTAAAAAGTGTCAGAAGGCTCCCCGTGGCGAAGCTCGCAGCATCCTGTGGTTTTCAACTCATTACTAGAGGGATTCAGCGAGGTTTCTCCTAAACACCGTCAAGCCTTTGCTGAACATTTGGCAACATTGAGATTACTTTAAGCAGCTCATTTTGGTTATAGCCTGAAACGACTTCCTGTTTTTATGAGGTAGCCCTCTTTCTAAGGGGCGAAGTGGGGGCAGGAGGACTGCCACTTCAGAAGAGGGAATGAGCCCTTGTCCCAGACATGGCTGAGGAGTTCTAGAAGGTGGGGTATCCTGTTCTAAAGGACATTACTCAGGAACAGGACTGCTGTTCCTTGGTAAGGAACTCTACTCAAGAGAAAGGTGAGCAGAGTGGAAGGCAGAACTACTAGTTCCATTCCCTGATTTTTACCATCAACGTCTGCTTTAATGGGAAGATTACAGACTGAGTCACCACCTGGACCTGTGTGCTTACGTGCACACATACAGGCATATACATTCAGACACACAAGTACAATAATGTTTCTTAAACATTACTTTTCCCATCTTTTGTTCAAAATCCTTCAGTAACATAAGCTTTCAAATCAATACGCTTCAAGTCATTCATTCAACTTTTTCTCAATTTACTCCCCAAACCCCCGCCCCCCGCTTCCCCACTGCCCCAGTTCTTCCCATCATCTCATTATTCCCCAACATGGTAGCTCTACCCAGCATCCAACTAATCCATCTGTACACATGTCCTTTGACACGCATCTCGTGCCTATTTCATAACCCAGTTGTTTTCACATTATTTTTTTTATTTTTATTTATTTATTTTTGGCTGCGTTGGGTCTTCGTTGCTGTGCGCGGGCGTTCTCTAGTGGCTACGAGCGGGGGCTACTCTTCGTTGCGGTGCGCGGGCTTCTCACTGCTGTGGCTTCTCTTGTTGAGGAGCATGGGCTTCAGTAGTTGTGGCACGCGGGCTCAGTAGTTGTGACTCGTGGGCTCTAGAGCGCAGGCTCAGTAGTTGTGGCGCATGGGCTTAGTTGGTCCGCGGCATGTGGGGTCTTCCCAGACCAGGGCTCGAACCTGTGTCTCCTGCGTTGGCAGGTGGATTCTTAACCACTGCACCACCAGGGAAGCCCTATTTTCACATTATTAAACCTGCAAATCCTTTCAGAAAATGGAATTGTAGATGGAAATTGATTACATGAGACTGGGAAAAGCAGAGCTGTTGTGTTTAAACAGGAATGGAGGGGGACTCTTACCTCTGCCTCCCCAGGTCTCCCTTGCCCTCTGTGCCATTTTGCAGTGATACCTGAGTCACCCCTGTGAAGGTTTAGGTTCTACCAAACACATTTGAAAACCACTCGTCTAATATCTTTCTCCAGAAGTCTTTTGAAACACCGACCACACTCACTTCTTCCATTAAAGTCCCACTCCTCCACACTCAAGGACTCAGATTGCCCCTGGATCCTCCCTTCCCTCAGCATTTATTGCTTTGCTTTGTAGAACAGCACACTCTGTGGAGAATGGGTGACTTGATATCAAACTCCCCGAGGACAAAACGGCTTCACTTTATCCCTCCCACTCGTCTCCAAGCCCTACAACATGCACAGAAGCTGGTGTGGCACTAGGGCTGCACTGAATAAGGAGCTGTAGAGGTCCCTCCGTCTCTGAGCTTTCCGTGTACACATTTTCATGGATGTGATCGATGCAATGCACCGAAATGCATGACTCTTCCTATCACAATGAGGCAGCGATGCTAGTCATGTTTGGACGTTTAAATCTTGACCACTGTCTTGATCCTAAAGTGTCTTGTTATCAATGAATGCAAAAGCATGTTGAACGGTACTTTTCAATGACCCTGTGAACATCTGAGTCCAAAGCTGAAGACAAACAAGAGCACTAACAACCTCCAAATTTAAAAAGAGCCACCAGCGATTGGGGCCACCCACTACCAGGACTTACTAAGAGTCAGCTTAAAACTACTGGGTGCTAACACCCCATCCTTCACTTCAGCTCCTGTTATCCTATATGCAATATAAGCAGAAAGCTGAAGGAGGGGACAGAGAGAAAGTACTGAGGCTCTAAGTGGTGGCGATAGCCTTGTTGCCATACGATGTTTTTGTGTTAAGAAGTTTGTTTCTTGTACTTCCTTAAAGCCAAGTGTGAGGGGCCCTCCAAGAGAAGCACTTGTAACAAATGGGGGGCACTTGCAGGAACGAGACCCCACACATCACTCTCCTTTTGGACATGGCTCATGTAGTAGACTTCCTGCCCTGCCCTTTTTTTCTATGAACTAGAGAAACCTGAACTGAAGGGTGGCAGGATGAAGCGGAGAGAAAGTAAAGGAGCAGCCTGACTTCCTGCTATTGGGATTTGCAAGGAGGCCTGGGTCTCCTCTGGTTTAGTGGGCACTGAGAAAGGTATCTGCACTGGGGCCATCTTGCTAGGCAAAAAGTGCGATGGCCAGGCAATGGAACCGCAGAAGCAAGCAGCTGTGGGGTTGTCAGCACCAGGAGCTTGCTGGCGGGTGGAAGGTGGAGGAAGAAATGGAGCTGGATCCCTCACTCCAGCTGGGAACTGCAGAAGGAGGCCCAAAGGGCCCTGCAAAAACTCATTCATGCACCCTGTGTATTTCGGCGACTGCACACTGAGGCCTTCCATAGCCAGCCAGTGTTGGCCAGAGAAGCAGCAACCCACAGGGAAAGGACCACAGCCACGGACGGTTAAGTCAAGAAGCAATTACTCGGGCTTCCCTGGTGGCTCAGTGGTTGAGAGTCCACCTGCCAATGCAGGGGACACAGGTTCATGCCCCGGTCTGGGAAGATCCCACATGCTGCGGAGCGGCTGGGCCCATGAGCCATGGCCGCTGAGCCTGGGCGTTCAGAGCCTGTGCTCCGCAACGGGGGAGGCCACAACAGTGAGAGGCCCGCGTACCGCAAAAAAAAAAAAAGAAGCAATTCCTCTAGTGCTCCTCCTCGACTTCCTTATAATAGGAATCAGGTCTTGATGAGGGAAGTACAGGTTCAAGCTCAAATTAGGGTATATTTAGTGCTAGAGGTAGCTCTAAGTTTAGGGGGGGAAATAAGATGAAATTGAAATATAAGAAGAGAATTGTAAGCTGGACTTAGATGAAAGGGCCTGGAAAGACACCAGTATTCTCAAAATGTTGTTAAGGTATGTTCAGGGCCATTTGGATAGAACATAGCTAAGCAGTGGTTGGAAAAATTCAAGTGTTCAAGTTATTATTGCCACTGAGTTAAGGCTGCTGGATTAAAAAGTTATTTATTCACTTACAGTGAAAAGAAGGAAGCCAAATTGTAAACATTTTTGTATAAAAAGTGTAAGAGAACTCCAAAGAAGTTGTAAAAGACCATGTCTGCTAAGTGCCACTTTTGGCACTTAGTAAATCTATATTTAGAGTTCCCACAGGCCATCTGTCTTGACAACGTGTATGTACACATTGGTCATCTGTACAACGTCACTTTGTACTCATGCACAAATGGCCTTCTTGAAAGTTTACTTGTTTTTAAAGAGAAGCGCTTACTTTAGTGTGTGATGTAAATTCTTACTGATTAACATTCTTTTTCAACTAGTTTTTCTTTAATTTATAAAAATATACATTTAATTTCATATTTTTAATACTTTTATAAGTTATAAATTACAAGTCCCAACAGTTCAGACAGCATAAAGCAAAAAGTTAAAGTCCCATTCTGCTACATGTTCGCTCTCTATATGTAACCATTGTTAACAGTTTCTTGCTTATCTTTCCAGAAATTCCCCATGCCTCTCTGAGCATGTAAGCCTATGGATGTGTGCCTTATTTTTAGCAAAAGTGGCACTTAACAGACATGGTCTCTTACAATGTGCTTTTATTAATTAAAAATGTCTTAGACATACCTTTCTGTCAGTACACACTGATTCACCTCATTGCTTTTAATCACTACATAATATTCCACTTTATTTTTTTGCCTCATACTTTAACCAATGGGCTTCTAGCTCAATTATAGTTTTTTTTAATGTCCTACCACATAATAAATCAATGATTGTCCTGATACACATTTGTCTACTTCTAAAAGGAGACTTTCATTTAATTGTAAATTTACAAACCATTCTTAAAATAATATTCAGAATGCACAATCTGAAGTGTTACATGATATTAAAATACTCAGTGAGTTACCAGAGAAGATTAAATTATGCTCAATATACTTGATTAATATTAAGTCATTTTAAAACATTACATTCTAACCCTCAAAGTTGGCAGTTTCTGTCTGGTAAAAGCAACTAGACTTCTAATTTAACCAGTACCCAACACAGCACCATGCTTGATAACAGAATGTACCGAGTGTATACACATACCTTCTTAACCAGAGATATGGTGAGAATTAATAGGGTAATACACAGTCTCTTTGTGAGGGGTGATTGCAGAAGCTAACATAAACAGTGTGACTGTTTCCTTTTTGGTTCCCTCAGGCTCCATAGATGACAAAGCAAAGGCATGACTACAAGGCTTATCTTCCATTTGTTTGTCATTCTTCAAAGTAATCTCAACTTTCCCAGTTTATCTGAGGTCAAAATATCTTCTGTTTTAACAAACCAGGGTAAAGGACAGGGAAGGCTACAACTGAGGTGTGTCTGAGCTGTCTTTAATATCTGAGATCATGTAGTTTTTTTCCCCCGAAGATGAATGTTTCTGTCAACATGAAACTCTTCTTCTGGTTTTAAGTCACTCACTGCCACGTTACTGCTGTTCCTGCCCACTTGATATGGCTGCCCACCCTTGACCTGGGCCAGCCCCTACCAGAAGCCCCATCCGTCCTTGGATGATAACTGTGTCTGCAAATGGGGTTTATCCCAGGGCTGTTTATACTCAGTAGTATAAGTTGAGAAACCCCATAACAGAAGCCCCTCTTCTGAGAGGTGTGTCTATGTGAGCATACGTGTATGTATAAAAAGACATTTCAGTTTTCAATAAACTGTTTACTGTTCAAACATTAAATAAATGTAGAACTGTTTTAATCAGCTGAACAAATATTTAATGTACACTCCAGCATAAGAGTAAGAGCTATGTTTAAAAATATCTTCTATACTGCTAAGACACAGGGAATTTATGGAAACCAGTGACCTGAAAGGTAAAACAAACATTCAGGGGGAAAAAATGAAGTATATAATTTTAAATTTAAACGTATCCCTCTCATGTTTTATTTGCATCCAATTGTGTTGTAAGTGTGTGCGCACGTGTGTGTGTGTGTGTGTGTGTGTGTGTGTGTGTGTGAGTGTGTTAAGTCCTGGGAAGTGCTGGTTGGATTACAAATATACTTCTATTTTCTAGAACAACTAGCGTTTGGGTGACTACCAAATTAATTTCCAGTAAATTGTTAGAGAAGGTAAAACATGGCAAAGTTCGTGTTCTGCTCAGGACTGTGCTTTTTGGTGAAGTAAATGTTTGTTTGCTCTTTAGGTTCCAAACACTGGAGGTCATTCATGACAGTAGTAGTTGGGTTTCTGTCCACAGCTTAGAAGGGATTGTCTAAAACTCCAACAGGAAATGCTAAATTCTTGGAAAACACTTAATGCTCTGTAGATTCTGTGTAAATATCATAGAAATTTGGCAGAAAGTGTGTAGTTTTAGAAAAATAACCTCTTACAAGGATACATGGGAAACATGTTTAATAAAATGGATGCCATCCTCTTTACACTAATTTCATTTTTAGTTATATTTGCAAAGAAGAATAAAAAATAAGGGTCTTAAAGTGGCCATGCTTTTCAACTCTTACCATCCTGCTAATTTAGTTTGGTGAACAAACCTCTAATTGAGGGCATCTTCTCTGCCTGAATTGCTCTAGAGCGGAGAATTGTAAGGGATATGTAGTACTTGGTTGTTCGTGGCCTTTATTTCTCTAAGCGTTTGGTGATAGTTTAGGTATAGCAGTGTAGCCATGTTATTACGTGGCCAGAAACTCACCTGCCATTTCAATCAAACAATATGCCCACCCGGCATCATCAAAAGAGTCTTTAACAGCAGCTTTCTACCCAATTGATCAGATTATCGATGTTGCCAATTCCATTTAGCATTGAAGGCTTTAAAATACCAAATTTATTGGCTTTCAAATACATGCCTTTCTTAATGCAGACATAGCTTCTTACTCTCTTTCTGGTATACATTAGATATTCATTAAATGAAAAACTTGAAGTTTTCAAGCAATTTTGGCACATAGCACTATCCACATGTTTACTAAGAAAGTTTCCTGCCATTGGTTCCAAAAGAAATTCTTCAGTTCTACTTGGAATCCAAGTCATTTCTGGCTCCGTCTAGCTCAGTGACAATTCATCCTTCCGTCCATAATCACTGATAAAGTCATCATGTTTCTGAGAAGACTGGGAAGAATAGCACTTCAGAGCCTAAGTTCAGCTGTTCAGAACCATAATGAAGAGGAACTGGAAGCTGAGAATTTAAAAGAGAAGAAAGGAAAGGGAGCTACTTAGCAGTCAGAACACAGTGTTTATGAGATCATTAGAAACCCATTTGAAATGCTGTTTCCTAACTAGCTTTAGCGAAAAGGAAGTTGTCAACTCAAGTCAATGAATATAGCCTTGTATCCACATGGCTATGAAGCAATTAATGTACCTTAATGCCGTAATGAAATGGTTGGAAATTCTAATAGGGCTCTTCCAGATTTGGGGCTGCCTTTCGGTGAGGGGCTTTAACGTCTGTGCTGCCTGGCAAAGCTGGCTCTTGTGTCAACAGCAAGATGGTGTGCTTGGCGATGGCTCCACAGGCCTAACACAATATACCTGCCCTCCTTCTCAGTGGCCTCTGAAATAACTACTGTATTTGAGCTGAGAAAAATAGGAAATTAGAATATTTGCTTATTTAGCTTCAGGTAGAGCTTCGGCTGTAGCAGCCTCTAAAGCATTATGAAAAATGTGTGGTATTTCCCACTGCGTTTTCAGACATATAACACGTAAATACAAAGATAGCAATGAAAGGGTCTCCACACTGATGTGGCTTAATTCCGGCTATTTTTCTCTCACTCTTAGCTTGCTTGCTATACCTGATTTGAGGGTGTGGTATTAACATACCATCATACTGAGGTGGCTTAATTCAGGCTTACTTTCCTTCTGCATCCTAGCTTTCTATACCTGATGTATTGGTGCTTTATTATCATACCATTCACATAATGAGGACTTACCTGGACAGAATAAGATACTTAAAGGTAGAGCCCTGTGTGCTTTTCAGACCTTGGACTTTTACATGCCAGCCTAGAGAATGGAATTCGATTCTATTTAATATTTACATTAGCAATCTCCTGGTTCTAAAATTTATTGCACAACAATAGCTTCTTCAGGTTTTCCCTGTACCCTGCTGTTTTATTTAGTGTTATCATTTCACTTTCTTCATACTGCAGTCCATACGTATAAGACAGCCTATTCATACATTAACAGCTATTATCCACTGTCACTGTTATTTCCCTTGGTTTCTTATTTTTTAATGAGGTTTGAACTCAAGGTGATCTGGAGCACAAAGGGGTGGGAAGTCTGTAGCTGCTGTGCATTAGGCATTAGGCACACCCACATCATCCAGCAGATGGCCTTGACTTGTAGGCAGGTGGACAGGCTTATCCTGGAAGACAAGCGACTCGCCTGAGTCTCCCCGGAAATTAAGACCACGGCATCCACTGTAGAAGGACGGAGGACTGGGAATCTTAACCTTACACACTTAGAAGGCTAAGCAATTGCTCTGAAGTAGAGACGGGGAAAGAACAGGCTTAGCTGCCATCACCACTTCTTATTTTATAATTCAACATATTACAGATAAAGATGTTCTTCCCGATGTTCCAGGCATTCCTGCAACAAGCCTGGGAAGCTGTGTAAATAACTGCAGTTTCCCAGGACTGTCCCAGAAGGCCCGCCCACTCAGGAGGCCTGTCCCTTCCCGGGTCCCGGAGATTCGTAGTTGCACACTCCACTGCCTGTGGTCAGGTTTACTCAGTAGAAGCCCTACTGTCCAAATAGAGTGGGTTTCTGGTCAGAAACAAGCATGGCCACACGCTGGTAAACATAAGCAAATCACCCCACAGAGCCCCTTTCTTGTGAAGGGTAGTACAAATCTGAGGGTCAGCGGCCAGGAGGAATATCACCAAACAAACGGAAGCTGTGTTTGCTCCACCACGAAACATGAGCAGTGCATGTCTCCGTGAGGATTTACTGTAGCATGTCCAAAAGAAACGGACATCGCGCTTCCCTGGTGGCGCAGTGGTTGAGAGTCCGCCTGCCGATGCAGGGGACACGGGTTCGTGCCCCGGTCCGGGAAGATCCCACATGCCGCGGAGCGGCTGGGTCCGTGAGCCATGGCCGCTGAGCCTGCGCGTCCGGAGCCTGTGCTCCGCAACGGGAGAGGCCACAACAGTGAGAGACCCGCGTACCGCAAAAAAAAAAAAAAAAAGAAACGGACATGGGTAAGTGGGTGGGAATGGGGCAGTGTTCCTACTTTAGAGTCATCCCAGCTGCTCCTGGAGAAAGAGCCTCCTTCAGGATCCCCCCCACCACAAGAAAGGACTTAGGAGCTTGCCATCTCTGGATTAACTGTCTTTATCTCTTTGAAACTAGAAGAGATGACAGCATTTGTGTTTGTTTTCTGTTGATGTTAAACAGATGCACAGGCCTATTATAGCCACACAGGTATAGTTCAAGATGAAGCAGTGATAGAAACGTAGTTGCTCTTGGACCAATGTGAGGAGAATGGGTTTGCCTATGATTTTGCTGAAGTATTCAACATTTCTATTTGATTTAAAGTCCAGTGTCCACAACAGGTCAAAACACCTACCTACCCTTGGCTCTTTTCAGAAGCCAAGAGGTGTCCTCAACAAAGGAGGACACAGCCTCCAGAAATTCACTATTATTTCATGATTAGCTGCTATTTCTTCAGTAGATAAGATCAGGTCTGCAACTATTTATTTTTTCAAACCATGATTAGGCTGTGAAAGGTGGTGAAACAAACGAAGGAAGAATTGGAGGTAGGAAAGGATGAAAAAAAGCAGATGCTGGGTTGATCTTTATTTCTTTATTTTTAAAGTTTGAACTTCATTTGAACCAGTTTGGATCCTCTGGACTTTCCAATGGCTGGGCATCACAGTAAGCAAAACTGTCCCCCACGTTGGGAAAATCCTAGTGTTTCCTAAGGATTTAAATATATATGTTTTACAGCTCTGCCTTCAGAGCAAGAGTCAGTGAAAACGGAATCAAGGGCATTTTTAGCTGGCAGAATTTTTACTTTTTTTTCTTTTTTCTTGTGTAAAATAAGATTTTTGCAGGGATGAGAGGTCTCAGGTAGTTTTTGGAAGTGAAAGGGTATAAAATATAAATAGGTTAAAGTAGTGATATGGTAAAAACTCTGACTCAGAAGTCTCTGTGAAGTTTTTCCAGATAACATTACCTAAGAATCTTTTCTCTGGGAGAGAAACAATTCCCAGAGGGCACACACAACTGCTGCACACATATTCCATTAGGTGGAGGGCAACTGGTGCCTGGTGTATCAATGCCCATGTGGAAAATCATTTGATAGACCCAACTCTAAAGGCTTGAATCTGCCTGAAGTTTCCAGGAACAGACATCAAAATAAGATAGGCTTCTGAAGGCAAGGAGACTCCATCTGGTCCAGTGTTGGGACCCCTTTAAGCCACTGATCTCCTACCACACTGAATAGAAGAGTCTATCTTGGGAAAGTCAAGAGTTATTTTCTACAAGTTCCTTCCCCAAACTCCACCTCTTTCCAGATGATATTTTCATCCACGTGGAGACAATTGTATGATTACCAGGTACCCAGGTTTTACTATAAAGATCTGTACACAATTGGGGAACCACTTTAAGTGGAAGCTATAGGTGTCCCAAGTGGTGAAGTCAGCTTCTAACAAAACTAAAAAACCAGCACTCTTAATAGGTTATGAAAATTTTCACTTAACAGAACACGTGTATTTAGGTTTGTTTGCACATTTTTCAAGACCTGTGATTTCAACCAATTAGCTATTTTCCACCAATAAATACTATAATGATGGATACATAATGGGAACCAATCATTTAACAAAATGAAATGTGCTGATTTGAACACATACGTATAATTGTTCTTTTCTGTGTAACAGATCCTATGCCGAAATGGCTAAACTTTAAAAACTCTTTTTCTTTGCTGTCATTAGGTGCTTGCTCAAAGCAAAAAATGTACAATATAGATCAGGAGCCAAATTTTGAACCAAATAAAGACATAACAATTGAACAAAATGAAGACATGAACAATCATTGGCTTTTTAAAAGAAAAAGTTAAAATATCATTTTGGACAAATTAAGTTTAGATTATCAAATAAAATGTTTTGTGATTTTAATGAAAACATTAAATAAATATGTGAGTGAAATTACATATTTAAAGTTGTGATCCTCTAAGGTTTTGCTCAGGGAATTCCATTTGATAACATGATCCATCCTTTTAATTTATAGCCACTTGAGATGTACTAATGAAAGGCTAACATTCATTAATTCATACAACACACAAGAGAGTTAAGTTAGACACCAGGTATTGTAAAGGAGCTTGCAGTCAGGTGGGAAAACTGGGCAGGTAAACATTAACTATATGTGAGGTGATCAGGTCCCCAAAAGAGGCCTATAAGTGGTCTTGTGAAAACATAGAAAGGAGGAATCAGAGAAGGCTTCACAGAGGAGGTGCTCTTTGAGCTCAAGTGTGAGGGACAAGTAAATCTTAAGCAAACAAAAACGTACAAAATACCAACCACGTTGGCAGGTTCAGTGCATGGATACAGTTAATGTAAATTTTCTTGTCTTCTCTCCAAATATTCTTTCCAGTTGTAGATTGTTATTGTTAAAATATCTCTTAAACTTCAACTTCTCAAGTTACATTCTATAGTTAAATTACCCCCATAACCAAGACAAAGATTAATACAAGCATATTAAATATTTAATATTCACTTGGTTCATTCATAAATGCCTATTGTTTAGAAAGATGTTCATGATTAGAGTCTCTCCTATGTATGCTTTAGATACTTGATATATTGTACTTGGTTCTGGGTACCAAATTCTTATAGAGACACGAGGAAACATAAGTCTATAGAGAGGATAGTGACAAGACAACAATGAAATTTCAAGCTTTCCACATAAGAGTCAACTGAAAGAACGGTGTATGTTTAGCCTAAAATAAAAAGAAAAATATTTAGCTACTTCTCATTATTTAAAATCCATCATGTGGAAGACAAATTTGACTTTTTCTGAATCTAATGTTTTCACATGATAGACCCAAGACTAGGTAGTAGAAGTTGCAAGGTGGTAAAATTTGACTCAATTTAGGGAAGAATTTTCTGATGTTCAAATACTCCCCATCAGTCTTAAGGCAGACAGCAATCTGGTGGGGACTTGGTGAGTTATATTGAAATATCATGTTATTAGTTGGACGGATATATAGAAAAGTCTGTTTCAGTGTTCTGATTCTCTGATTCTATGATATTCAGTATAAGCTAGATTCTGTTTTTTTGTTTTTATTTAACGTGATTTTTTCCCAGAAAACAGATGATTCATGAAATTATCAGATAAGTCATTCTTTGAAATTTTGTACCACAAATCATGTATGTAATACCCCATCATGCATGGACATAGAAACATGTTAATAACTTGACTAATCACTTCTTAATATTTGTAGTGTAAACGAAGGCGAAAAATCCTCTTGATATTAACTGACAGCCTTTGAAAATACCCCATAGGTCTGGAATAGAATCAGGGCCCTTGCAAAGATCAGAAGGCAATGTCCTACAGTGAGAAAACTGATACCATGAGACAGCAATTCTCTTTGAAGCTCAGAGAAGAGGTCCACTGAGGAAAGTTAAACACACAAAAGTCAAGATTTGCTAACAATGGGGGAAAAAAGTCAGCATCTGAAACCATTTCAAGCAAAAGAGTAATTTCTAGCAGTGGTAAATTGTCAAGAGTGGACCGAAGAAAACTAATGAAACCATGCGTTCCTCCCCAAATCTCTTGTCTTCTGTAGCTCTCATAGCAACTGCCTAGTAGGATCAGAGGACCCCAGAGGCCAAAGGGCATTTGTCTAAACATCTGTGGAGTTCACTGGACATGTTATCATTGGAAACTACCCAATGACATGGTGTGGACTGTGGACAGAATGTGTTGGGCTTACTTTCATGGAGATAAATACCAGCAGCAACTGAAAGTAAACTTTACAAACATGCTTTTTTAAAGGAGCCTATTAGCTTGAGATTTGATTTACTAACCCATCTGGACAAACACTCTCGACATAACCCCTCTACCCACACCTAACCCCTCCCACACACCCAAGTCTTTTCTTTTAATTCACATAACATAAAATTAATCATTCTAAAGTGAACAATCAAGGGCATTTAGTACATTCACAGTGTTCAATAATCACCATCTTTATGTGGCTGCCAAACATTTTCATCACCCCGAAGACAAAGTCCATACCCATTAAGCAGTCATTCACCATCTCCCTCCTTCTCCCAGCCCCTGGCAACCACCAATTTGCTTTCTGTCTCTACAGATTTACCTGTTCTGGATATTTCATATAATTGGAATAATACAACATGTGACCTTTTGTGTCTGGCTTCTTTCACTTAGCCATGTTTTAAAAGAAACGAAAAATTCTGTATTATTTTTACCATGCTTTATTTTGTGGTTGAAAAGCCTTATTTGGGATGTCAATAATTATACTCCTTGTACAGCTCTCTACAAAATGTATTTACTCCCCTCACATATTATTTGATCCTTACAACAGTCTTGTAAAGTAGGCAGTAATGGCCTTATTATTACTGTTTCACAAGTGACAACACTGAGACAAGGAGAGCTGGTCCAGCATCCCACAGTAAAATTATCTGATACTTTCCAGTCTTCTTGTTCCACCGCCTTTTCTAAAGAACTGTACTGCACGGTTCCTGTCAGAGCTCTTGCAAACACAGAGCGCTTACTAACACCTGTATTTTTAAAATCTCAAAAGCGTATTTTAAATGAATAGAATAAATGAAAATAGTGTTTGGATACGCTATACAATTTGCACTCAGTAGAGAGCTACTTTGACACATAATATTTCCATATGACGGGAAATAACCTGAGCACGTAAGACCAGATTCTGTCCCAAGTCCAAGTCTCCACTAGGCGTCACCTGGAAGCCAGTTCAACCCCACATCTTTGGACCTTGGATGGTGTCTGAGTCTTCTTGTTTCTGTAGTCTGTACAGTAAGAAGGTTGGACATAAATGACCCCCTAACGCCTCTTCCAGATCTGAATTCAATAATGCTAGGCTAAACCCCAGATCAAACTCAACACTGAACTCAGCTCCAGCTACACAGGGCCAGTAAAACTATTTGAAAGATGAATCAATCAACAGTTTTATTCATGACTAATGCCAACAGCCATTCCTTGTTGCTAAAATTTTTTCAAGAAATTGGAAATGTTCTTGATCAAACTAGCTATTCCAGATTTTATTGACTGAATGATTTCTATGTAAATAGGCAGTATGCAAAGAGATCTTAGTAATTTGGTGATGGCCAGGTTCTCGACTTTCTGGTATAGAACACTATTTCACACTTTTCTCTATATTTAAGTTGCTCATTCCATGGTAGAACTGCCCATATTTATCACTTTTGAAATTTGAAGTCAAATCAGGACCACCAAACAGCATTTTTAGCATGTTCGTAGCCATGTGGTTTTTTTTTTCACCCTGGTGCTCAAACCCAACCATTTATTTGCCATCTACCAGAAATTAGCATCTGAATCTTATTATGCCCTCTCCATAGATTTTCCTTGGTCAGGTTTTATTTTTAACTGTGGCTTTAGCAGTTCACCCAGGATTGGGGAGTCGTCAAATTTAGCAGGGCTAGACTGCCATCTAGAGACCAGAATTTGCATTCCAAAGTCCTGGTCCTCAGTGAGCTTGCTCTTTAACAAAAAGTAGCAGTTTGCTGAATAAAGAAGCTCCAGTTTGCTTTGGCAAAGTGGGAGGCACCCCCTGAATCTAGAAGAGAGGAAGGCCAGAGCAAAGAGCTTGAGGTGGTCCGATTCTGAAAGTCCTCCAGTTACTGAAGGTTAGGTGACCACGGGAGACCTCAATGACAACAAGTAGGCAGAATCCTGCACCCTGGAGCAGGAGTGAGTCTTCTTTAACTTGCTGTTATAACAGAATCCCGTTTGCTGGAAGTGGAAATTGCACTGTAGGCCAGTTAGGATTTTCCAACTTGCAATGTAAGCCAGAAAGGAAAGAGTCCTTCTACAGGGCAATGAAAGCTGCAAAAGCCCTTCATTTTATGTGAGAATCCAGTCTTTATGGTCCTCATAAAACTCAAACCTGGCTTTCCTTTTTCTGCTTGAGCGTAGCTTAGTTTCTATGTCCTGGGCACACTTGGTATCATCTTTTGCTTATCGCTCCTGCAGCTTAGAAGGACCAGTAGTCCCTATGTTTCTGGAATTTAGATCTGAAGAGCATATTGTTTCTAGTGTTTCCTTGGGAAGCGCATAGCTTGGAAATCCCTCCCCTGCTCTTCTCCCCCAAAGCTGTCCTTCAGGGCCCTGTGCTAAGGCCATCTGTTCCATCAGACAGTCCTTTGATGCATGTGAAGAGGCTGGCTGGAGAGGTACAAAGCAGAGACTGAAGTGGCTGAGAATTAATTAACTGCATATCCATTTGGTAACTGTGCCCAGAAGTTCAGCTACAGGAATGTTTTATAAATCAAAAATAACAACTATTATAGTTAACCTCAAAATCATAGGCCACAAGAGTTCCTACTTTGCTGATGCTAATTAAGTGGTCAATTCTGTCCAACAGAATGTTACCCAGCAGTCTTTTGGTTCATGATGAGAACGACCAAAAAAATACACTATCTTGAAAATTTTTTATAAATATAGGATGAAATCCACCATACACATCTAAAGTTCCAGTGATGTCATTTTTGGCTAGATCTCACATATTTTAGGAACTTTTAAATCCCAAAATTACTTTTGTTGCAGGTATTAAACAGGGTCTGGAAAACAGGCACTTCAGTATGGTGTGGTAGAAAAAACTTGAGTTTTAGAGACCAAGCAACTGAGCATTGAGTCTCTGCTTTCACTCATTAGAAACCCTGGAAAAGCTTCAATTTTCTCATCTATAACAACTGGAGAAAATGACATGAAGAATTATTATGAGGATTAAACAGAGTAAAATCTGAAAGCCCCCCACACTTAGTAGATGCAGAACAAATGCCCATATTATTTTTTTAAAGTCTTGCATCTGTCTTCCTTACCCCAGTGTTACTCTGCAGCTGGAAACAGGATGTTAATAATAATATTGGGTCTGATAATTTTGCTTCATCCCTAGAACGCTAGAGCTTCTAAAGCAATGCTTCTTAAGCTTGAACGTGTATATGAAACGTGGAGATCTTGTTAAAATGCAGATTTTGATTCAGTAGGTCTGGAGTGGAGCCTGTGATTCTGCATTTCTAACAAGCTCCCAGGGGATACTGCTGGTCTGAGGACCACATTTTGAGTAGCAAGCCTCTAAACCAGGGATTGGCAAACTATTTACTGCCTCTTGGTGAACTTCCTGTGTTTGTAAATAAAGTTTTATTGGAACACAGCTACACCATTTATTTACATAATGTCTCTGGCTGCTTTCCAGCTACAATGGCAGAATTTACTATCTGGCCCCTAGAGTTTACTGACCCCCTCTAAACCACTCTCTTTCTTATTCTAGACATGTAAATGAAGTTAATTATTAACAGAAGCATATGGAGGGCTGGGAGAGGGATGAGAGGGTAGAATAAGAAGGAGGGACAGCTATTTGTATCAGCTTCCTATTGCTGCTGTTACAAAACTAGTGGCTTAAAACAACACATGTTTATTGTCTTACAGTTCTGTAGTTAGCAGTCTGATAAGGGCCCTCACTGGGCTAAAACAAGGCATTAGCAGGGCTGCATTCCTTCTGGAGGCTCTAGGGGAGAATCTATTTCCTTGCCTTTTCCAATTCCTGGAGGCTGCCTGCATTCGTTGGCTCAAGGCCCTTTCTTCCATCTTCAAAGTCGGCAATATTGTGTCTCTCTGACTCTTCCTCTGTCATCACTTATCTCTGACCACAACTGGGAGAAGTTCTCTGCTTTTAAGGACAGATGTGATTAAATTAGCGCCACCCCACCCGCCAGACCTAGATAATCCAGCTAAATCTTCCCATCTCAAAGTCCTTAACTCAATCACATTTTCCACGTGAAATAACATATTCAAAGGTTCCGAGTATTAGGGTGTAAACATCTTTGGAGATTCTGCCAACCATACTACCTCAAAGCACATTCTTCAAAATGACAGTTTTCCAATCATTTCACTTCCATAAATGTTATCATGGTAGTCTTTACATTATGATGAAAAGATGTTAAACAAGGCCATATGACTGAAAGACCATGAAACATGTAGAGAAGGTAGTCAAAGGGTTTCTTTTTATGTGCTTCTTTTCCCACCAAACAAGTATGTAGGCTCACTACCCAAGGATACCTTGTACCTCTGTGCCGGCAGTTCACTGCCCAACTGCAAAGGAAGCCCTGACGTTGGTCAGCCCACAAACTACACAAGCTTCCATGGCAGCCCTGCCCTCTGTATCCCAGTCACCTACCCCTGAGATCAGAATGTGTCTACATCTCCGGCTATTGCTCATATCATTAAATTGAATCTTTGGAAATAGTTTCTTTAGCTTGCACTGTTCATAAAACAGTATGCCCACAGTAATGTCTTGTGATAAAATTAATCACTCTGGTGAATTAAAGTCAACTTGCAAACAAAATAATGTAGAAAAATACTACCTTAATAGCTATGGAGTGAGACCATTTAGTAGCAAGAAGGTTAAAGATAAACTCTAGTCACTCAACCTTGTACCCATACACAGTGTCATTTTCATAGTAAGATTAAGCAACCCAGAACCCAAGACTACAAGAGAGAGGAGAAATGCTGACTTGTGCCACTGGGCAAGAAAGCCAGGAATGGAATAAAGGGAAGTGAAAGGAACTCTCACAGGAATACTTTTCAGTTGCATCTGAAGCCCAATGAGGAAGGTTTCAGATATGAATCACTGACAACCACCTGCTAGGCTGTTATGCTTAATCCTTTACATTCTGAGTATGTCATGGTACTCCATAAAAAAGCTTATTGCATAAGCTGTTCTCACTCTCCTGATCTCATTCTCTTCAACAATGCCAGAAATATAATAACAGGTAAGCGACCAAGAAAATAAGTGACCAACTATTGTATAAGATTGCATTTTGCTAAAGGTCAAGACAAATTATCATGAAATCCTTAAAGATGCTGTTATATGGTTGCTGGGAACAAAAGGTTTCCTTTCAGAAGGGCTTCTTAGAAGCAGAGGCCACTGTGTTTCAATCCTCAGCTAACTTTTAGTTAATGACTCTTGCCTTTTGTGCTACCAGCTCTCCTTATTAAAAGGAGGATGCAGTCTGGAGTGTGTGCTGTCAGAATGAACAGCAGGGTCAGTCACTATTCCCAAATTGTATGCCCCCAGGATGCCTGCTACAGAATGAGGAAATGCTTACATTTGATTAACCTTCCAGGTAGAGAAAGGGAGGCAGCCAGGGGTCCGCAGCACACAACATCGTATAATGGTAGTTTTAAAATGTGGCAGTCCTAGAGGATGCGAGAAAAGTCACAGCACAGGGTGCTGCTGACTTAGTGTAACGAGAGAAGATTGTGTACAATAGCAAGCAAGGCTTTGGGGGAAGAACTTCGCCAACCTGCGCATTCATTTTCTTCAAAATATTTATAACAATATGATAATCCCTATGTCTGTGCGATGCTTTATGGAGTGCAGAATGCTTCAAGGGCACCACCCCATTGACTTCACCACTATCCTTTGTGGCAAAGGGTTGGAATTGAGCAGCACTTGCCAAATTAAAAACAAAAAACAAAAAAACCTTCTTATTAGCTGTCAGTGCACTTTCTTCTTGCCCTGGCCTTTTCTTAACAATTTCTTTAGGTACAAACAATGAAGAGGGAAGACATATGATTGGGTGGGGAAGGGGGACTTTTGGTGGTTAGGGGATAGATAAAACCATCTGGAAAGACAGATAGGGGATAGATAAAACCATCTTGGAAAGACATCTCCTGAAAACATGGGTGAAAGAAAGCACAAGGTCACTTCTATTTCTGGGGCTCCAGATACAATAAGAAAAAGAATCTATCAAGCTTATGAAAATAGTTTAATCCTATTGTTAAATCTAGCATTATTTTGTGATTAAGTCAAAAGTTGAAATTTTATCTTTTTGTGAATATGAGGCCCAGACCAATGGCACCCCTGGATACCCAGCAATAGATTCTGCCCTTGGTATGCTACTACGAGATGACAGTGGACTAATCAGAGGCAGTTCTTTCCTCTCTCAAGAAAAGTATACTTTTGTATTTATTGCCCCTTAGCCCTTGACTCCATACCCATACACTGAATAAAATCCTATTTGCCTTCAAGACCCAGTTTAGATACCATATTCACCATGTCTTCCCGACAGCATTTTTTGTTCTGTCTGTTCTAGTGTGTCACTTATGATTACCATTATAAGTCATATATGTGCTTTACATGCTCCCTTTCCTACCGGACTGTGAGTTCAAAGGAGTCAGGGGTGGAGTAAAACACCTAGCACTTAGTAGGTACTCATATTATGTTTGCTGAATAAATGAATGAATGGAAAAAGAAAGCAAGGAGAATCACCATAAAATAATCAAGCCCAGTGGTACCAGGTTTGATCAAATACATGTTGGAAAACCTATGAAATATATATATTTACACTGGGCATTTTTCAAATACAGTTGTTCCTGACTCTTTAACCCAGGAGTTGTCATCATTAGCTTATGATCATTTACCACATACCTGATGTAGATGACTTAGGTAATGCATGTGTTTATAATTGTTTACTCCAGCCAGTTGTGCGTTATTTATAAAATAGAACTTCTTCATTCTGAGCAAAATCTGATGAGAGGCATATCAGCTTAAAAGTCTGCAGTTTCCTCCCCTGCCTCACATTCCGCAGGTTAACACCAATAAGGTGTGTATCCCTTCCTGGGAAAGAAATTCCTTTCCACTTGACTTTAAAGTGGAAAAGCACCTTGGGTCTTTTACAACTGGGCTCCTTAAACCAGTGAGGCTCTGAATTCTCACCCACTTACCAGTAGCATCTTAAACCTGTGACAACAGATGAAACTCCACTCTTCTATACTTTGTTCACTCAGTTCAGGCACACACTGTTTAAAGCCACCCTTAGTTAGAGAAAGAATAAAGAATGTACCTCATTGATACTATATTTGATTTTCCAAACCTAATGACCAAAGTGTCTGTGGTTACAAACCAAACCTTCACGCAAAAACCCAGCGCAAATCAGTCTTCTTTCAGATGTTTCAAATTCCTTTGTGCAAGAACCTTAGTTTAATAAATATGCCCAAGTAGATTTCGTTCTAGACAGAAGGAAACTGTGATAAGAAATAGTACTGGGACTTTTGCTTGAGTTGAGGTTGTAATTTCAAATGAAAATACAGCATGAATTCTTTGGAAAGGAGAACTTGCTGTAACGTTACCTTTTCAGTTGCCAGAGAGCATTTCTGGATGTTCGTATTCATGTCTAATTTTCTGCACAGTTATTTGTTACCCTGATAACAGTGTGTTTTATGGCTGCTCTCCATTAGCCAGTGCTATAGTTTTATGAGCCATACAGAGAAAGTGAAGGAGTTGCTCAGCCTCCTTGGGAGTTATTTTGTTGGTGGTGATTTTCAAAGGAATTTAAACCGTTGTGCAGGCAGAGTGGGAAGGGGGTTGTTTTATTATTGGCTAACCCCAAATGTAGCAGTTGGCTGGACTCAAACCATGTCCTCAGTTTGCAAGAGATGATAAAAAAGCAGTCTTAGCTATTCAGATAACTATGAAATCTTCATGACTTCTCAAAAGAAAGAAAGGGGAAAATATAAACACGTGGAAGAGTATTGTTCCTTTCCTTTTTTAAAAAAGAAAAAAAGCCTTGAAATATGTTTTAAAATATTTTATGAGGTCACGCTAAAAAAAGAGTAATTGGAAGAAAAATTCTGCTTGTCTAAGCGAAGAGCACATTTGTAGCGGTAGGGTAAATGTTTTATCGATTGAGAAGCTGGGAAACTCAAGTCATTACTCACCATGGGCTAAAGAATAATTGCTAATGCTCTGGCGGAAAGATTAAAAACAGTTTCTGGAAGTATTTCTTACAATGATCAATGGTGTATCATCCCAGGCCATTGGATCTTCAATAACATTTTTCCCTTTTGGGATACAATCAATTTTTATAATATGATTCATTTGCCAGTGGGCATGCTTTCTTCATACGATGAAAAGGCACTTATGCATCTTATATTGTTGAAAAGTAATCTTATACAGCCAAAGATCAGGCTGTGGTATAGAAGACTCACTGGAATCCATTTCTGTTTTAAATGGGTTTTGGAAATTATCTAGGGTGGGAAAGTGGGCGATGGGGGAGACAGTTTTTAGCCTCTTTGTTATTGCTTTGTTAACCCTTTGAGAATGCATTTAGCACACTCTGACAGCAGTCCAGATTGTCATAACACGAAGGTGGTGACTTAGGGGGCTGTTATAGATTTCAGCATATGCCACGGTGAGCTTGACTCATTTGCAACATTAATTACCCTGGCGGAGCTTTCAGGTCAAGGGTTGCCTTACAGCTGTCTACTGGCTGCACATGTCTGACAAGGTCTTCAGCATCCTGCGGCAGAGCTCAACTTTGGTCCACTGCTGCTGAATCCATCAATTTATCTCTGCTTTAATAAATAACAGCTTCGGTCATGAGAGGCTGTGCTCACGCCAGAATCTCTCCCAGGAGAGAAAGCGCTGAAAGCTTGGGCACAAGACCTTTCAGACTCCACTTTGCCATTGGACTTGTGTTGAGGGAAATGCATGGCCCCATCACCAGGATCTGCCAAATGTAGAGGCCAAAACAAAGAGTAGTAGAGCCAAGCTCAGGAAATGGTCATATGTTCTTTTGAAGGGTGACATGAGCCCCAACCTGGAATTTTGTTTGAATCTGAGAACAATGGTTTTTATGAGATTACAGAAAGGTTAACCCACTTTCTGCCTCTTCCACATTTTCCTCACTCAATACCCTGGCTCTGCACCCAAGAAACTGAACATTCAAAATTAAAACAAAATAAAATTTTGAAAATATGGTTTAGATCATCTACATTTCAAATATTTCCTTGTTTGATGGTGAGATCATACCCAAACTGATTTCCTTACCAAAGGAATTGTTTTTATTTGAATGTTTAGCAGTGTATAGACATTTTTTCATATTTGTACATTTCTAGTCTATTTAGTGAAGCAAGTCATTAAGTTTCATATCTCTTCTTTTTCATTGTTTTCAAAGGAAAAATATTTAATCTTAAGAAGAATAAAAATTAAAAGAAAAAATACCCGATCTAGAATGATTTAGAGATTTTTACTAAATAAAAAAGCCCTTGCACTCCTTAATAATGTCACTTCAAGATTAGCTTTCCTGAAAGGTAAATTTAAATCATCCTTCTCATCATCATAGAAGTTAAATTTACTGAGTGCTTACTTTGGTCCAGGTACCAAGTAGAAGCTAAATTATATATATATATATATATATATATATATATATATATATAACTATTCTATGAGGTAGGATAGTGTTTTTAATCTGCACTTTTTACAAAAGAAGAAATTGAGACGTAAAAACGTTAAGTAACTAACGACTAACTATGGCCGTAAAGCTAGGTCAAGGTAGGGCTAAAAATAGAACTAGGTTAGTCTACTCTGAAGGCAGGGCTCTTAACTACCTTACTCTTATGTTGCATGCTCATAAATTTTATTGGTTCCCAATTTGCTAAGAGTATGGGTGTAATCATGTGGGTTAATTTACGAATCTAAATCTAGAATTGAAGGTCTTCCCTAATCTATTCCCAGTGAACCATTATTCCAGTGTTATCTTTGGTAACTGATACTCTGTACGTCTTACTTTTCTGCCAGAATGCTCTTCTTGCTATTTGATCTATTTATGCCTATTATCTTTCTTGCCCTCCAGCTTCATTTTTGCTATTACAAATATCACACATCCCAAACTGACCCTGCCAGAAGTTCCTTCTCACTACTCTGAACACCTACTTCATTTGTTTTGTACTACTCACAGAGTATTTTATGTTTCCTCATATTATAGTCACTTAAATGTGTCATATATTTTATTGTATGCTTGCATTACTCTTGGTGCCTAGCACCGTGCAAGAGTCACAATAAGTTCTGAATTAAAGTTTGCTAAATGAATGAACAAAAAGCATACATAGCAATGTCAGTCCACCAGAAATAACCGATACTATATTGGGAAAGTCCAGTTAAACCATTTCTAGATGAGCAAATCATTCCCATAATGAAACTTCAGGTTTTTAACTGAGTTAAGTTTTGATCAGATCTTGGTCTTTGGTTGGTACGTTAGTTTGCTAAGGCTGCCATAACAAAATACACAGACTGGGAGGCTTAAATAAGAAAAAGTTATTTTCTTATAATTCGAGAGGCTATAAGTCCAAGATCAAGGTGTTGGCAAGTTTGGTTTCTTCTGAGGCCTCTGTTCTTGGCTTATAGATGGCTGCCTTTTCTCTGTGTCCTCGCATATTCTTTTTTTTTTTTTGCACACACATCCCTCGTGTCTTTTTGTGTGTCCAAATTTCCTCTTCTTATAAAGACACCAGTCAGATTTGATTAGGGTCCACCATAACAGCCTCATTTTAACTTAATCACCTCTTCAAAGGCCCTATCTCTAAATACAGTCACATTCTGAGGTACTGGGGGTTAGGGCTTCAACATATGAATTTTGGGGAGACACAATTCAGCCCATAACAGGTAGCTTTTGGGGAAAGATAGAAGATTAGGATGCAAAGCATTGTGTTAGGATGAAAGCATTAATAAGTCTTAAAAATGGTTACTTCTCAAATTGACTGACATCCTAAACATGCAAATGCTTTAGAATCCCTGATCCTATAGCACAGGCTTACCTTTAAAGAGTGGGCCATTTTATTTGATGGTGAATCTGTCAGCAAATTTTTAAATGCCTGAATAATATAATTTAAAGTGAACAAAGTGAAAACCCAAGGCAATTTCAATTATAGGGCAATTCATCAACTATAAGGAAGAGTCTCAGAACACAGATTGAGTTATGGCAAGCCAGGCAAGGTATGCAAAATTCCTCCTCCCACATAAACTTAGGCAAGTCTCGGCAGGATGTGTAACAAAGCATGGCTATTTCCATAATTGCATTTACTCCAGCTCTTGGGGCAGCACACTTTTGATGATCCAACGAAGTAGAAAAGAGCTCATAGATTTTTAAGGTTGCAACCCAAGCCAGAGGTATGCTGTTAACAGTTCAAGACAGGGAAAAATTGTAATACATGGCCTCCAAATTTACACTCTTCCTGACTCAGGTAATGAAACATGAACCACACATCCAGCTTTTGATAAAATAGTGCTCACTTGGGCAGTGAGAGACTGCAGGTAGGTATTTATTTCTCTGGCTGCCATCCTAAGTTGTCCTTGACTGGCAAGGCTTTCACATTAACCCTTTTCTCAGAGGATTCTGAGAAACTTGGCTCCTAGTGATGAAGTCTTATTACGTTCACCACCCATTCTTCAGGTTTCCATTTGCTTGTAATTATCTTAGTGCCCTGTTCCTGTATGCTGTTGCTGCTGTTACAATGATACCATCCTATTGAGTGATTACAAATAGCCTAATGAAGAGAGGAACACAGTCTCTGCACTCAGCATCCAGTAAGCAAAAAGCAGGCTGTCAGAATTTCACATCTCATAGAGGGGCCTGACCCTCTGAGTGACGCCGGATTAAGCTACCATCCCTTTTGCACATTACATGATAACATGGGAGATTCACTGACCCAGTTCTTGAGAATTAAGAGAATGATGACTGCCAAGTGATATATGATGGAAAGCTTTAGAAATACTAAATAACCATGACTATCATAATTGGAGTTATAGCAATAAAATATTACTTAATAGACCAGAAGGAGGAGGCCATGGGGTGGAGGAGTTGAGAAGCAGAGAAAGAGGAGGGGAAAGAGCAAAGGAGAGCCTGAAGAGAATATCAGCAGTGCTGTTCCAAACCTTTAGAAATCTGTCCATCTTGATACAGGTGTGACCCAGCATAAACATATTCCTGTACTGACAGCTTTAAAGTGAAACACAAGACTTAGCTCCAAGGAAGGATGAGGGTTTTGTGTGTGTGTGTGTGTGTGTGTGGTAAGTAGGATAGATGAGGATGTGACATTTGGGAAGAGGATGGGATCAGTCTCTGAAGGAGGGAAACTGAAAGGAGGGGCTCCATGCTGGGCACCTTATGGAGGAGTAATGAGTGAGACCTCTTCATGGAAGGGAGCACTGGTGGAGAAACAAAAAGAATGAAAGCCAGTGACACTCCAAAAGATGAAGGAGCAGTTTAATCCTCTGGGAGGAGAAAGGTTGTGACTTTGAAGTGAGTCCACTGGCTTAGCCTCTGGGGAGGTCCTTGCCCAGGGGCTGGAGGGTGCATCTTGAAGAAATAGCATGTGGGAACCCACAGCTCTACCTGGAGTGGCACAAAGACAGCAGAGCTAGGACTGCAACTGGGCATCACCCCAGAAACCTGGGAGAACAAAAGACCGTGAAAAGTATGGGCAGATTCTAGACTCACTGTCTGTCCCCTGTCACAAAAGCTAAACAGAGGCCTGGGGAAAATGAAAATGAGCAAAAAAATGAGGAGAAAGTCTGTGGTAGGTAGAACCACCTGTGCCCGCCAGCTATACCCTCAGAAGAAAGTCATGTTAGAATCCACTCAACACAGGGCTGATCAAAGGACCCAAAGCCACCAAAGAAAATCCAGTGGTGTCACATAAAGTTTATTGAACATGAAGGCACAAAATCAGGATTTAATTCAGTTATGTAACTTCTCTGAGCCTCAGGCTATTCATATGAAAATGGCAATAATAAGAATTGCCTCATAGAGGTTTTGAAATTATATAAATGAAAATATAATACAAATATTTGTTGAGCAGCTATTATGCGCCTGGGACTGAATATGGACTGCCGATACAACCATGAATAAGAAAGGCAACGTCTTGGCCGTAATGGGGTTAGAAGCTTACATTGGAGTCAGTTAGTGCTCACAGATACTTGCCAGTTAGTGCTCACAGATACTTATTTGCTTAGTTCCCCTAACCATTAGGTTGAGGCTATGGGACTGTGTTCTGACAACATGATGTAAGTGGACATGATGTGAGAGTGATGCCGAAAACTCGGCCTCTGTGCACTGGTGCTGAATCGAATCTGAGAGAGAGAGTTTTGGGTGATGTAGATAAGAATAGCTTTATTGCTTTGCCAGGCAAAGGGGGACACAGAGAGCTTGTGCCTCTCAAAACTGTGTGTCCCAACCTGGGAGGATTTGGTGAGGAGTTTTATAGAAATGGTTCAAGGGAGGAGTTGCTGATAAGGATCAGGGTGTGTGCAGGGCCTGTACTCAGTAAATCTGGCCACAGGTGGTCTCCTGATGAGCTTCTCTGGAATGAAGAATGCTAATATCTTCAATTCGTTGGGGGTTTTAGTTCTTTAAAGAGCTCAAAGATATCATTATGTGTATCCCTTGAGGTGGAACCAGGACCCTGCCCCAAGGCTGCACTATTGTTTCTTGGCTGCTCCTCCTTTGTCTCTGCATTCTCTCCCTTCCCTGATTAGCAACTGTTCAAATCTGCCCTTTGGAACTCTGGGAAGGTCATGGAGGTTGGAGTCTATTCCCCACAAACAAGAAACAGGGGACATGGAAAGGCTACTGTGTCCAGGAGCCCCATAGGATCCTGCTCAGTTTCAAGGGGACTGAGGTGCAACAAGATATAGGTGGATGTGGTATGAAGGGACTGGGGACCAACAATGGGATGTATGTACGTGTGATGTGAGGCATTTCTGTCCTCAACCCTCAGAAAATATTCTACATGACCATGTAACACTCTTCTCTTCCATGGTGATCATGGAAGCCACGTGTTTTAGATCATATAGCTTCAAGTACATAAGAGCTACCTGTCCTGCATTTGACAATGGTGGGAGTCAAAAATAAACTTTATTGTGTTGAGCCACTGAGGTTTTTAGGATTTATCAACCGTCACAGCCTAGCCTAGCCTGTCTCACTGGGGAACCTGAGTCCTACCAACATGGGCCTGCCACATTAGTGAGCTTGGAAGTGGATCCTCCTCCAGTTGAGGGATGAGATTCCTGTAGCCCTGGATGACACCTTAATTGCAGCCTAATAAGAGACCCTGAGCCAGAGGTACCCAACAAAGCTGCACTGATTCCTGACCCACAGAAACTATGAGATAATAAGCGCTTTGTTGTTTCAAGCTTCTAAGTTGTGGGATCATGTGTTACACAACAACAGATAACCAATACATACCCATGTGTCTATCGATAGATGAGTGGATAAACAAACTGTTCTGCCCATACAATAGAATGCTAGTCATCAATAAACAGGAATGAACTATTGAACTACAACATGGATGAGTCTCAAAATAATAATTAAGTGATTAGAAGCCAGAAAAAAAAAGTACATACTATAAAGTTCCACTGTATAAAATCTAGAAAAGACAAACCAGTCTCTAGCGGAAGAAAGCAGATCAGCGGCTGCTTGGAAATGGGGGGCGAGGTGAGGTTGGACAAGAAGGAGTGAGGAAGGGTAAAGGTTGCAAAGGGTCATGAAACTTCTGTGAGTGATGGCTGTGTTCCTATTTTGATTGTGGTGACGATTTTACAGGTGTAAACATGTCAAAACATCAAATTGTACCCTTTATGTTAATTATAGCTGAATAGAGCTGTCAAAAAAATACCTTTGTCCAGTTATACGACTCTAAAATGATTGACTTTGTTTGAAGAAGTGAGTTTTGCTTCAGCATCTTGAAAAGTCAGTGGTGCATTCTTCCCCCTAGCCTTACAGTTGCACAAAACTGCACCCTTGTAATCTTGTCTTTGTATTCACCAACATTGGCCTCTCTGTTAAAGAAACACTGTCAAGTACAACACCTACTCCTAATCAAAATAATGACTTGTTAAAAGTGATTGTCTCTCCTCTGGTCCAGGTCTGTGGGTATTTCATTTACTCTTCTGACTTTGACTATCCTCTTCACGCTCTACCCCTTAAGGCAAGACCACAGGCTCTTAGGCTGATATATTCCCAACCCAGATACAAGACAAGGAAGCCTGTCAGTGGGTAAACAGATGAGTGTTTGTCCAACCAATTTTATTAGCAGTGTAAAGAGGAATCAAAACTGCATTCTGTACGTGGTAAGCCTTACAGGGGGAAAAAAAAACCTCTCAGAAATCTCAGACTAAATCAGCCAGGAGGCCAATTCTCACTTTTTTAGACCTCTTTAATGTGGCTTGTTGCTTGATTTGCCACAGTCAACCTGAAGAGCTTAGTTTATTTCTAGTCTTCCCTCATTCATTTCTTTAACTTACCCACTCCTTTGCCAGCTGTCTGAGGAGTCACCAGACTCCATGCCAGAAAGCCTACCTGACTTGGGCATGAAGTATGAATCTAGCTAAAATTCTGATATGACCTTAACACCTTCCAAGTTATGAAATCAAGCAGTTGAAACTTTTAGTGGCTGACTAAGCTTCTAGAAGCCATAACTTAGAAGATACCTAATGAATTTTATAATTAATTAATTAATGGATCATTTGACTTCAGCAGAGCTGAACATCATTCACTGGTTTTAATTATTTCCTGATTAAAGAAATTACATTTTTTGTTTATAGGATTTACTAAGCAAAGGGTGCCAAATAACAGTTTATTAATAGATATAAACATGTATTATAGATATAACAGTTTACAAAACCATAACTTAACTGTATACCTTTTATCATGAGAGTCATATTACAAGGTTGTCAGCAAACCCTGTTATATCTCACTTTTTGGAAAAAACTTGTTGGGAGTCCCTTGAATATTTTGAGATGCCTGGGATTACTGGATAACAGTATGCCTTTCTGATTCTGTTAAATTCTTTTCTCCTCCAGTTTGGAGAGAGAGAACTGAAGACAGGGTATATCAAACCCATCAATGGCTTTCCCCTGACCTCTCATTCTCTCCTGACATCTACCTTATTTGTTCACTCTTCTTTCTTCCTCTTGTCATCTAACACCACAGCAACTCTTCAGCCCTTCGGGACAGGTGATATATGTTTATTACAAGGCTGAGGCAGGGCTGTGGCAGGACAGAGGTGAAATGTACAGTCTCATGCTTTTTTCTAGTATCATGGTCTCATTTGAAAACCAGAGAATGAATTTAACCTCAGAACCAAATGAGAATTAAGGGTTGAGGATTCAGTGAATCAGAGGGCAAAAGTCTACTAGAATAGCACATGTAGATAAAAGGTGGGGTTCTGAAGTTTGAATCAAATCTGAGGAGAAGAGAATGTGACATGAGTCCCTAGAAAAGAAAGACTGAAGGGCTGCTCCTCCATGCTGGGTAGATTCTAGAGAGAATAATCTGAAATGAAGTCTGAATCACAGTTCCATTGCTTAAAGTTATGTGTCCTCACTGTCTCAATTTCCTTATCTATAAAATGAAGACAATAATATTTACCTCATAATATCTACTCATGCCCCAAATCTGACATGTTGTAAATAATCAAAGTGTGCAAAATGTTTAGAATAGTCCCCAACACATAGTAACTGCTTAGAAAATGATGCAGTGTTTCTGAAGTGCCTTCTAAAATGTACTGAGAGAAAAATATATTTTATGAGACATTAGTAGGCATCATATGAAAAATAGTTCTGTCATCAAATTAATTATAATATATTAAAGAATTTTAATTTTTGAATAAATTTTAAACCTCTGAAAGCATTTAATAGGCTTTTATTAGAGAGATATTGTATTTGGTATTTCCCAAATTTATTGGACCAAAGGACCATTTTGGCTAATTCTATGGCGCACTCACTGACAGTGGTTAATTACGTGATGTAAGAGAAAGAATTTACTTAGGATACCAGCAAATGAGAAAGTTTAGCTTCAGTAAGTGTGTTCTTTTCTAGAAAAAAAGCTAGTTTTAATTTTAGCTGACACGTATTTGGTATTTGTATTTTAAAGTCTAATATCACTTTATTACATAGTTTTATTATATAATAAATGTAAAATAAATATTAGAGACACCATAATCTTCCCAATACTCAGGGCTTCCAAAAAGGTCTTAATCCAGCCCAGCTTTTTGAGAAAAACTGGTTTACTATGGCTTGAATTTATTTCTATAGAATTAATAAATAAGAGAACCTAGTAGATAAAATACACAGTAAATATCACTCATAGGAATTAAAGAAATCAGAGCAGTAAATGGACTTTTATGATAATAAAGGGCCAATTCATTATGAAAACATAGCAATTGAAAATGTGTATGCACCCCAAAACCTGGAAGGCCGAGCTGCTACCCTAGTGGGCTCAGAGAGTAATTTTGCCTCATGAAGAATCATACCTTGAATCTCACCCATTCATGATTTAGATGAGATTTAGATGAGATTTTGGACTAAGAGTTGATGTTGGAATGTGTTAAGACTTTTGGGGCTATTGGAATGGTGTGAAAGCATTTGGCATGTGAGAAGTACATGAATTTTAGGGAACCAGAGGGAAGAGTATTATAGGTTGGATTGTGTTCCCCCCAAATTTATATGTTGAAGTCCTAATACCCAGTACCTCAGAATGTGGCTATATTTTAAAATAGGGTCTTTAAAGAGTTACTTAAAGTTAAATGAGGTCATTGGGATGGGCTCTACTCCAATATGACTTGATGTCTTTATAAGAAGAGGAGATCAAGACACAGACACACACACAGAGAAGTACATACAAAGACAGAGGGAGAAGGCAGCTATCCAAGGAGAGAAACCTCAAAAGAACTAATGCTGCCAATACCGTCATCTTAGATGTTTAGTTGCCAGAGCTGTGAGGAAATACATTTCTTTGTTTAAGTCAGTCTGTGGTACTTTATTATGGTAGTGCTAGCAAACTAATACAAAATATATGAAGTAAAACTGACAGAACTGAAAAGAGAAACAGGCAAATCCACAATTATAGTTGCAGACTTCCACACTGCTCTTTTAGTAATAGATAGAATTGGTTGACAGAAATCAGTAAGGATATAGAAGAACTGTACAACATTATCAACCAGCTAGGTGTAATTGACATTTATACTGTAATTTGTCATTGTAATTGTAAATTGACATATAAAATGCCACAGAACAGTAGCAGAATACATATTCTTGTTAAGTGCACATGAAATATTCACCACCATAGACCATATTATAGGTCACAAAACAAACATTTATATACTTCAAAGAACTGAAATCACAAAAAGTATGTTTTCTGATCATAATAGAATTAAACTAGAAATTAATAGCAGAAAGATAACAGGAAAGTCTCCAAACTGGCAATTAAACAATATGCTTCTAAAAATCCATGGGTCAAAGAAGAAGTATCAAGGGAAATTGAAAAATATTTTTAACTAAATGGAAATAAAAATACAATGTATCAAAATTTGTAGAATACAGCTAAATCAGTGCTGAGAAGATATTTTCCATAGCATTAAATACTTATATTACAAAAAAGCCAAAAATCTCAAATCAACAATCTAAGCTTCTACATTAAGAAACTAGACACAAAAAAGCAAATTAAACCCAAAGTAAGTACAAGGAAAGAATAAAGTTAGCGACAGAGTTCAATAAAATTTAAAATAACAATAAAATATTAGAGAATCTCAATGAAACTAAAACATTGTCTTTTTTAAAAAATAATAAAATTGATAAACTTCTAGCAACAGAGTCAAAGAGAGAGAAGGCACAAATTACCAGTAACAGGAATGATATAGAATATATTTCTATAGATCATGATGTCTTTAAAAGGATAATGAGAAGACTACAAACAACTCTAATTCAACAACTTAGATAAAATGGACCAATCCCTCAAAAATGATAAAGGAGCAAAATTCTCTGAGGATGAGGTAGACAATAGTCCTTAACTACTAAAGAATTTGAATTTTTAATTAAAATATCTCAAAAAGAAATCTACAGGCCCAGATTATTTTGCTAGTGAATCCTACTAAAACATTTAAAATTCTAAGCAATATCATTCATAAAATAGAAGAGTCAGAAACACTTTGCAAGCAATCTTTCCCAAGCCAGCATCCTGACCCCAAAATCAGACAAAATTCTTTAAGAAAAGAATTATGCAGACCAATATCCCTCAAAATCATAGATTCAAAAAATCCTCAACAAAGTATTACTAAGTTGAATTCAGGAATACATGTAAAAATAATGATAATCTATTTTTTTAAAATAGAATTTATCCCAGGAATGCAAGACTGGTTCAATATTTGAAAATCACTTAAGGTAATCCACTAAAATCACATTCCAAAGGAGAAAATCCACATGATCCTATTAATAGATGTAACAAACATTTGACCTAATTTAACATTCATGCAGGATAAAAACTCTCAGCAACTAGGAATAGAAAGGAACTTTTGCACCCTGATAAAAGGCATCTACAAAAACCTACAGCCAAGATCACACTTACTGGTAAGAGATTGCTTTCCCCCAAGATAAGAAATAAAGTAAGGGTATTCATTCTCACTACCCCTACTTAACATCATACTGAAAGGCCTTTCCATTGCAATGAGGCAATAAAAGTAAATAAAAGGTACACATATCAGAAAGGAAAAATTAAATCTACCTCTATTCATAGGTGATATGATTGTCTATATAGAAAATCTTACAGAGTCTACCAAAAAAAAAAAAAAAAAACCCTCTGAAACTAAAAGTGAGATTAGCAAGATCATGGGATACACAGTCAATACAGACACAAATTTCTGTATACTAACAATGTACAATTAGAAACTGAAATCTTAAAAATAGACATTTATAATATCTCTAAAAAATGAAATACGTAGTTATAAAGCAAACAAAACATGTTTAGGCTCTATATGCTGAAAACCACATGGTACTAATGAAAGAATTCAAAGATCTAAATAAATGGAGACATACTATGTTCATGGATTGGAAAGCTCAACATAGTAAAGATCTCCATTCTACCCAATTAGATCTATAATGAAATCAAAATCTCAGCAGGATTCTTGGTAGACATAGACAAACTGATTCTAAAATTTATATACAAGGGCAAAGGAAGTAAAATAGCTAAATCAATTTTGAAAAAGAAAAGTTGGAGGAATCACACTATCCTATTTTGAAAATTTCTGGGAAACTGTGGAAATCAGTGTAATATTACTCAAGAGATAAACATATAGATCATTGGAACAGAATAAAGAATTCAAAAATACACCCACACAAATATAGCCATTTGATTTTCAATAGAGATTCAAAAGCAATTCAGTATTCAACAAATGGTATTAGAACAATTGGACATGCACATGCACAAAGAAAGAAAAAAGAATCTTGATCTTTAAGATTTTGTTAAAAGTTAACTCCAAAAACATCATAGATTTAAATTAAAATGCTTTAAAAAAAAAAAGCGGAAATTTTCATGATCTGGAGGTAGGCAAAGAGTTCTCATATGCAGCACCAAAAGTGTGATCTACAAAAGAAAAATATGATAAATGGGACTTACTAAAATTTAAACCTTTTCATCTATGAAAAACAGTTACAAGAATTAAAATATAAGCTACAGACAGGGATAAAATATTTGCAATTTACATACCTAAAAATACATGTATCTAGAATATATAAAGAACTCCCTAAACTCCCCAAACTCAACAACCCAACTGAAAAATATTTTAACAGATAGGAATAAGATAATATAGATGGAAAATAAACACATGGAAAGATGTTTAGTATCATTAGCCACTAGGGAAATTGAGATTAAAATCATAGTGATGTGTCCCTACACATCTATTAGAATGATTAAAAGAAGTAATTCTAATAATACCAAATGCTACTGAGGATGGGGAGCAACTGGAACTTTTGAACATTGATCTTGGTGATACAAAATAGTACAACCACTATGGAGAACAGTCTGGCATATTCTTATAAAATTAAATGTGCATTTATTATATGACCTAAAGATCTCACTCCTGGGTATTCACTATAGAGATATGAAATGTATACTCACACAAAAACCTATAAATGAATGTTTATAACAGCTCTATTCTTAATCAAAAGCTAGAAATAACTTGTGTCCTTTAACAAGCTGTGGCATATCCAGGCGATACAATACTATCCAGCAATATAAAAGAAACCATTTATGTGCACATGTCTTAGTGCAAATACATTATGCTGAGTGACAGAAGCCAATCTCTGAAGGTTACAAACTGTATGATTCAATTTATATGACATTATGGAAGAGGCAAATTTATAGTAGAGAACAGATCAGTGTTTTTCAGGAGAGTGGTAGGGGAAGGGTAGGATCATAAATTTCTTCATCTAATTTGAGGATAGGATTATTTCTTATTATTTATTTTATTTATTTTCAATGTACATGAAATGTACATGTTTCTGTTCTTCTGGGAGCCTAGCACTTGGGAATGCAAACAAAAAATTTGATTCTACTTTTTTCAGCCATGTTCTTCCTTTTGTAATGCAGTGAATATAAAGGGTGAGCTGATTGAATATGGAAAGGTCAAAGGTAGGAAGACATAATAGTTGTGATATCCATTTACTGATGAGCAAACAGAAATTTGGATAAGCTAACAGTTTGCTCAAGGTCACAGAAAGAGTAAATGGCAAAGTATATTCAAATTTCAGTCATTTATTTTAAGTTCTGTAACTTCCCCATTGTAATATTTTAGTGAGATAAGAAGTTTTCTCAGGGAAAGAAGAGATCTTTTGTTGGGTGAAAAAAAGCAAGAGGGGCCACATTATGTCTTTTGTGGGCCCTGGGCACTCTGGCCTTCAGGACCCCCTTCTTCCATAATAATATCAATATTAAACATTACTTTTCATATAACTTTAAGTATTTCAACTTTTTTCCTATTTAAAAAAATGTAATAGATTTTCAAGTACCCTAAAATTCTCATTTTTTTAAATTTTCATTTGAAGAAAATTAAACTTTTTCTTCTACTCTAAAAGTTATTTTTTCTCCTGATTTTAAAAGAAATTAAAATATTTTTGTGGCCCCCAAAATGTATCAGGGGTTCTTGGCAATGTGCCTACTGTGCTTAATGGATAAGTTGTCCCCGCAAAGCAATCTAAACACTGGAAAGATTCTTTAAGTTTATTCTTATAATGAGGGCATGATAGTAGCATGACAAAAATGACACCTCTGATTCCAGTCAACTTAAAGCTGACCTTCAGGAAAAGAGTTAACACCTACTTACCACATCACTAATGCATTTCTTTTTTTGTTTTGTTTTGGTTTATTTTTCTTTTTTCCAGTGTTGGTTATCTTTTTTTTTTTAACATCTTTATTGGAGTATAATTGCTTTACAGTGGTGTGTTGGTTTCTGATGTATAACAAAGTGAATCAGCTATACATATACATGTATCCCCATATCCCTCCCTCTTGCGTCTCCCTCCCACCCTCCCTTCTCCACCCCTCTAGGTGGACACAAAGCACCGAGCTGATCTCCCTGTGCTATGCAGCTGCTTCCCACTAGCTATCTATTTTACATTTGGTAGTGTATATATGTCCATGCCACTCTCTCACTTTGTCCCAGCTTACCCTTCCCCCTCCCCGTATCCTCAAGTCCATTCTCTAGTAGGTCTGCATCTTTATTCCCATCTTGCCCCTAGGTTCTTCTGACCATTTTTTTTCCTTTTTTTTAGATTCCATGTATATGTGTTAGCATGCGGTATTTGTTTTTCTCTTTTTGACTTACTTCACTCTGTATGACAGTCTCTAGGTCCATCCACCTCACTACAAATAACTGAATTTCATTTCTTTTTATGGCTGAGTAATATTTCATTGTATATATGTGCCACATCTTCTTCATAGATTCATCTGTCGATGGACACTTAGGTTGCTTCCATGTCCTGGCTATTGTAAATAGTGCTGCAGTGAACATTGTGGTACATGTCTCTTTTTGAATTATGGTTTTCTCAGGGTATATGCCCAGTAGTGGGATTGCTGGGTCATATGGTAGTTCTATTTTTAGTTTTTTAAGGAACTGCCATACTGTTCTCCATAGTGGCTGTATCAATCTACATTCCTATCAACAGTGCAAGAGGGTTCCCTTTTCTCCACACCGTCTCCAGCATTTACTGTTTGTCGATTTTTTGATGATGGCCATTCTGACTGGTGTGAGATATCTCATTGTAGTTTTGATTTGCATTTCTATGATGATTAATGATGTTGAGCATTCTATCATGTGTTTGTTGGCAATCTGTATATCTTCTTTGGAGAAATGTCTGTTTAGGTCTTCTGCCCATTTTTGGATTTGGATTGTTTGTTTTTTTGATATTGAGCTGCATGAGTTGCTTGTATGTTTTGGAGATTAATCCTTTGTCAGTTGCTTCATTTGCAAATATTTTCTCCCATTCTGAGGGTTATCTTTTCGTCTTGTTTATGGTTTCCTTAGCTGTGCAAAAGCTTTGAAGTTTCATTAGGTCCCATTTGTGGTTTTTTTTTTGTTTTTATTTCCATTTCTCTAGGAGGTGGATCAAAAAGGATCTTGCTGTGATTTATGTCATACAGTGTTCTGACTATGTTTTCCTCTAAGAGTTTGATGGTGTTTGGCCTTACATTTAGGTCTTTAATCCATTTGGAGTTTATTTTTGTGTATGCTGTTAGGGAGTGTTCTAATTTCATTCTTTTACATGTAGCTGTCCAGTTTTCCAGCACCACTTATTGAAGAGGCTGTTCTTTCTCCACTGTACATTCCTGCCTCCTTTATCAAAAATAAGGTGACCACATGTGCGTGGTTTATGTCTGGGCTTTCTATCCTGTTCCGTTGATCTATATTTCTATTTTTGTGCCAGTACCATACTGTCTAGATTACTGTAGCTTTGTAGTATAATCTGAAGCCTGATTCCTCCAGCTCCATTTTTCTTTCTCAAGATTGCTTTGACTATTCGGGGTCTTTTGTGTTTCCATACAAATTGTGAAATTTTTTGTTCCAGTTCTGTGAAAAATTCCATTGGTAGTTTAATAGGGATTGCATTGAATCTGTAGATTGCTTTGGGTAGTAGAGTCATTTTCACAATGTTGATTCTTCCAATCCAAGAACATGGTATATCTCTCCATCTATTTGTATCATCTTTAATTTCTTTCATCAGTGTCTTATAATTTTCTGCATACAGGTTTTTGTCTCCTTAGGTAGGTTTATTGCTAGATGTTTTATTTTTGTTGCAGTGGTAAATGGGAGTGTTTTCTTAATTTCACTTTTAGATTTTTCATCAGCAATGTATAGGAATGCAAGAGATTCCTGTGCATTAATTTTGTATCCTGCTACTTTACCAAATTCATTGATAAGCTCTAGTAGTTTTCTGGTAGCATCTTTAGGATTCTCTATGTATAGTATCATGTCATCTGCAAACAGTGACAGCTTTACTTCTTCTTTTCCAATTTGGATTCCTTTTATTTCTTTTTCTTCTCTGATTGCTGTGGCTAAAACTTCCAAAATTATGTTGAGTGATAGTGGTGAGAGTGGGCAACCTTGTCTTGTTCCTGATCTTAGTGGGAATGGTTTCCGCTTTTCACCATTGAGGACGATGCTGGTTGTGGGTTTATCATATATGGCCTTTATTGTGTTGAGGAAAGTTCCCTCTATGCCTACTTTCTGGAGAGTTTTTATCATAAATGGGAGTTGAATTTTGTCAAAAGCTTTCCCTGCATCTATTGAGATGATCATGTGGTTTTTCTCCTTCAATTTCTTAATATGGTGTATCACGTTGATTGATTTGCATATACTGAAGAATCCTTGCATTCCTGGGATAAACCCACTTGATCATAGTGTGTGATCCTTTTAATGTGCTGTTGGATTCTGTTTGCTAGTATTTTGTTGAGGATTTTTGCATCTGTGTTTATCAGTGATATTGGACTGTAGTGTTCTTTGTGACATCTTTGTCTGATTTTGGTATCAGAGTGATAGTGGCCTAGTAGAATGAGTTTGGGAGTGTTCTTCCCTCTGCTGTATTTTGGAAGAGTTTGAGAAGGATAGGTGTTAGCTCTTCTCTAAAAGTTTGATAGAATTTGCCTGTGAAGCCATTTGGTCCTGGGCTTTTGTTTGTTGGAAGATTTTTAATCACAGTTTCAATTTCAGTGCTTGTGATTGGTCTGTTCATATTTTCTGTATTTTCCTGTTTCAGTCTTGGAAGGTTGTGCCTTTCTAAGAATTTGTCCATTTCTTCCAGGTTGTCCATTTTATTGCCATAGAGTTACTTGTAGTAATCTCTCATGATCCTTTGTATTTCTGCAATGTCAGTTGTTACTTCTCCTTTTTCATTTCTAATTCTATTGATTTGAGTCTTCTCCCTTTTTTTCTTAATAAGTCTGGCTAATGGTTTATCAGTTTTGTTTATCTTCTCAATGAACCAGCTTTTAATTTGACTGATCTTTGCTATCATTTCCTTCATTTCTTTTTCATTTATTTCTGATCTGATCTTTATGATTTCTTTCCTTCTGCTAACTTTGGGGTTTTTTTGTTCTTTTTTCTCTAATTGCTTTAGGTTGTTTGTTTGAGATGTTTCTTGTTTCTTAAGGTAGGATTGTATTGCTATCAACTTCCCTCTTAGAACTGCTTTTGCTGCATCCCATAGGTTTTGGGTCGTTGTGTTTTCATTGTCATTCGCTTCTAGGTATTTTTTTTTGTTTTCCTTTTTGGTTTCTTCAGTGATCTCTTGGTTATTAAGTAGTGTGCTGTTTAGCCTCCATGTGTTTGTATTTGTTACAGACTTTTTCCTGTAATTGATATCAAGTCTTGTAGCGTTGTGGTCAGAAAAGACACTTGATACGATTTCAGTTTTCTTCATTTACCAACACTTGATTTGTGACCCAAGATATGATCTCTCCTGGCAAATCTTCCATGAGCACTTGAGAAGAATGTGTATTCTGTTGTTTTTGGATGGAATGTCCTATAAATATCAATTAAGTCCATCTTGTTAAATGAATCATTTAAAGCTTGTGTTTCCTTATTAATTTTCCTTTTGGATGATCTGTCCATTGGTGAAAGTGGGGTGTTAAAGTCCCCTACTATGATTGTGTTACTGTTGATTTCCCCTTTTATGGCTGTTAGTATTTGCCTTATGTATTGAGGTGCTCCAATGTTGGGAGCATAAATATTTACAATTGTTATATCTTCTTCTTGGATTGATCCCTTGATCATTATGTAGTGTCCTTCTTTGTCTTTTGTAATAGTCTTTGTTTTAAAGTTTATTTTGTCTGATAGGAGAATTGCTACTCCAGCTTTCTTTGGTTTCCATTTTCATGGAATATCTTTTTCCATCCCCTCACTTTCAGTCTGTATGTGTCCCTAGGTCTGAAGTGGGTCTCTTGTTGACAGCATATATATGGGTCTTGTTTTTGTATCCATTCAGCCAGTCTGTGTCTTTTGGTGGGAGCATTTAATCCATTTACATTTAAGGTAATTATCGATATGTATGTTCCTATTACCATTTTCTTAATTGTTTTGGGTTTATTATTGTAAGTCTTTTCCTTCTCTTGTGTTTCTGCCTAGAAAAGTTCCTTTAGCATTTGTTGTAAAGCTGGTTTGGTGGTGCTAAATTCTCTTAGCTTTTGCTTGTCTGTAAAGCTTTTAATTTCTCTGTCAAATCTGAATGAGATCCTTGCTGGGTAGAGTAATCTTGGTTGTAGGTTTTTCTCCTCCATCACTTTAAATATGTCCTGCCACACCCTTCTGACTTGCAGAGTTTAACAGTTAACCAGCTGTTAACCTTATGGGGATTCCCTTGTATGTTATTTGTTGTTTTTCCCATGCTGCTTTTAATTTTTTTTTGTATGTAATTTTTGATTGTTTTATTAATATGTGTCTTGGCGTGTTTCTCTTTGGTTTTATCCTGTATGGGACTCTCTGTGCTTCCTGGACTTGATTAACTATTTCCTTTCCCATATTAGGGAAGTTTTTAACTATAATCTCTTCAAGTATTTTCTCAGCCCCTTTCTTTTTCTCTTCTTCTTCTGGAACCCCTATAATTCGAATGTTGGTGCATTTAATGTTGTCCCAGGTGTCTCTGAGACTGTCTTCAATTCTTTTCATTCTTTTTTCTTTATTCTGCTCTGCAGTAGTTATTTCCACTATTTTATCTTCCAGATCACTTATCCGTTCTTCTGCCTCAGTTATTCTCCTATTGATCCCTTCTAGAGAATTTTTAATTTCTTTTATTGTGTTGTTCATCACTGTTTGTTTGCTCTTTAGTTCTTCTAGGTCCTTGTTAAACATTTCTTTTATTTTCTCCATTCTATTTCCAAGATTTGGGTCATCTTTACTATCATTATTTGAATTCGTTTTCAGGTAGACTGCCTATTTCCTCTTCATTTGTTAGGTCTCGTGGGGTTTTGCCTTGCTCCTTCATCTGCTGTGTGTTTCTCTGTCTTCTCATTTTTCTTGACTTACTGTATTTGGGGTCTCCTTTTCACAGGCTGCATGTTTGTAGTTCCCATTGTTTTTGGTATCTGTCCCCAGTGGCTAAGGTTTGTTCAGTGGGTTATGTAGAGTTCCTGGTGGAGGAGACTAGTGCCTGTGTTCTGGTGGATGAGGCTGGATCTTGTCTTTCTGGTGGGCAGGTCCACGTCTGGTGGTGTGTTTTGTGGTGTCTGTGGTCTTCTTATGATTTTAGGCAGCCTCTGTGCTAATGGGTGGGGTTGTGTTCCTGTCTTGCTAGTTGTTTGGCATAGGGTGTCCTGCCCTGTAGCTTGCTGGTCATTGAGTGGAGCTGGGTTTTGGCATTGAGATGGAGATCTCTGGGAGATTTTTGCCATTTGATATTACATGGAGCTGGGAGGTCTCTTGTGGACCAGTGTCCTGAACTTGGCTCTCTCACCTCAGTGGCACAGCCCTGATGCCTGGTTGGAGCACCAAGAGCCTGTCCTCCACATGGCCAGGAAGGCCTTCCGGGTGCTGGAGTAGGGAGTCCACGGGCACCGGGCTTCCAAACAGACAGCAAGAGACAAGAGCTGGGCACAGGGTTAAGGGTGGAGAGTTGGCAGGTGGGGTAAGGGCCAGGCAACTACAGTTTTTTCCCTGGTATCAGACGGGTCTGTCCCAGAAGCTGGAAAATTTGACTACAATGGGCGGTGTGGTGCTGGAGGGTGAGGAGAGCCTGCTTCCAAGTTTTGATAGCATTTGTATGCAGAGTTCTGTGTGTATTTTCAAATTATATGTTTTTAACTCATTTAGGTCACTATCAAGGAACATGATAGCTGGATTGTAAAGTAACTGTTTACTATTTATGACTGTTCCTTTTTGCATTCCCACCAGTGAATAAAAGTACCTGTTGCTCCATATCCTTGTCAGCATTTGATGTTTTCAAGGTTTCAGATTTTAGCCATTCTAATAGGTGCATAGTTATATCTCATTGTCATCTTAGTTTGCATGTCTTTAATGACATATGATGTGGAGCATCTGTGCGTATGATGTGGAGCATCTGTTCATATGCTTATTTGCCATTTGTATATCCTCCTTAGTGAGGTGTATGTTCAGATTGTTCATCCATTTTTTCATTAGTTTTTTTCTTATTGTTGAGTTTTAAGAGTTCTTTATATACTTTGGATACAAGTCTTTTATCAGATATGTGTTTTGCAAATATTTTCTCCAGTGTAACTTGTTTGTTTTCATTTTCTTAACAATTTCCTTTGTAGAGCAGAAGTGTTTAATTTGATTTTAATGAAGTTCAGCTTATCAATTTTTCTCTCATGGATTTTTTTGGGGGGTGTTTTATCTAAAAATTCATTGCCAAGGTTATCTAGATTTTCTCCTATGTAATCTCCTAAAGGTTTTATAGTTTCACATTTTCCATTTAGGTCTGTGATCTACTTTGAGAAATTTTTAAGATGTAATGTCTATATATAAATTCATTTTTAACATTTGTTCTTTTTTGTTTGTTTTTTGCTTTGTTTCATTTTGTTTTGCCTGTGGATGTCCAGCTGTTTCCGCACCATTTGTTGAAAAGTCTATTGTTTCTTTATTGGATTGCATTGGCTCATTTGTCAGATTAGTTGACTATACTTGTGCGGTCTATTTCTGGGCTCTCTGTTCCATTGATCTCTTTGTCTATTCTTGTGCCAGTACCACGCCGTCTTGATTACTGTAGCTTTATATTAAGTCTTGAAGTAAAATAGTGTCAGCTCTCCAACTTTATTCATCTTCAATATTAGATGAAGGGGAAATTGGCAATTCTGGTTTTTTTCCCTTTCCATATAAGCTTGTTGGTGAGGTTTTTTATGTAAATTCAGTATACAACATAAAGAGTCTAAAGATTACTAATCAAAATGAAAGAATGTACTTCTACTTTTCCATTTAAAAGAGTAAACATCATGGTGATCATTTAAAAATAAAAATGAGGGCTTCCCTGCTGGCACAGTGGTTGAGGGTCCACCTGCCAATGCAGGGGACACGGGTTTGTGCCCTGGTCCGGGAAGATCCCACATGCTGCAGAGCGGCTGGGCCCGTGAGCCATGGCTGCTGAGCCTGTGCGTCCAGAGCCTGTGCTCCGCAACCGGAGAGGCTACAATAGTGAGAGGCCTGCATACCGCAAAAATAAATAAATAAATAAATAAAAATGATTTGTTTGCCGCAAACTCAAATGAGTTTTTTTTTTAAAAGCCGCTGTCTTATGAGCAATTTTGCTAGGGAATGGTAAGCTTCTCTTTCTTGCTACTTGAAAGTCCAATTTGTCAGAGAGGGCAAAGAAGATAAAAGGAATTTCCAACACATACTATAGAATGTATAAAGTGGTGGGCCCTGTTATGTTTCCTACATTTTTCTTGAATGATGTGGAAAATGGTACATTCCAAAGGCTAACATCTAGTAGTAAAGATAGGACTTTAGTTCTCCTACAGATTAGGCACAAGGGAATTTGAGATACATCTTTCTCTAAAGTGCAAAGTCTTTTGGGTCTTCTTCATATGATACCTTTGACATTTTAGGTAAAAACTCAAGATTCTCTGAAGCGTCATAGTAACTTGGGCAATATCAGAGAACAAAAGTCGTGTGGACTCTCTGTAATAGGAACAAAAATTGATTCAAATTTTTGAAAGTTAATAACTATAGTCAATTAAATCATTCATTGTTTATTCTCTAAAATATTCTATCAGTTCTTAGAGCCTTCTTTATTATTGCATTACCTGCCTAAATTCACAGAACTGCTCCCTTTCCTTCTTCCAGAGGATATCTCCCCAAATCTAATCTTGTTCTAAAAACATTTTGTAAGCAGCTTTTTTTAAACAGGCATGTTCCATATTTATTTAGCTGCTTCTCTTTCCTTTGTGCCTGTGCAAACAGTATTAACTCTGTTAAATTTTGTAGGACAAGTATGTGTGTTAACTTGATCCTATATAATGGGACATTAAAAGCAAAATTTCAACGAGGAATAGCATAGCATAACAGTCATTAATAGGGATGAGTACAATCAGTATGTCTTCAATGGTAGTCCATGGTCTTGCTGTAGGCATTTGATCATTACATGGTACTGTATTGGGTTTTCAATTATAGTTGATTGAAAAGTATCAACAGACCTTTACACACACACACACACACACACACACACACACACACACACACACAGTGTAAAACTGATTGTCTTCGCCCCATGACCTATCTCAGCAGGGAACATCCTTCATTGCTCCTTCTTCCCATTTTCTAAAGAATGTGAGTCCCACCCAATGGAAGTTCTGTTTTGGAGTGACTCATCTCTTTCAGTAACATTATCAGCATTTCCACTTTGTTCCAGTTACAAGATGCAGTCCCCAGAATAATGTAATGCCCTCCTGCTAATTGCCAAGGCAAATAGAGGAACTGCTACAACTCTTCAAATGCTTTTCATTTTACATGTTGATTTCTCGCTTCCCACTTGGGAAAGGTGTGTTTGGCTCTAACTGCTTTTGATCTAATGGTTCTGTAGTCTGACCTACTTTCATTTTTCTTACTGCTGACAATTATTTTATTTTCTTTATTTAAGGCCAAAAAGTAACAGAAAAGGTAATCAGCATGCATTTAGGTCATTGTCAGTGTCCCAGTTACATTTGCATTTTTCTGCTTAAAATCTAATGCTGCCTTTGAATGATTTAAGATATTTGGACAAGGGGAAAAATAACCCTTCCTTCCCATAAATCCAGAGTGAAAACAAAGAGAATACATAATCCACCTGCCTTGATTCAGGACCATGCAAGTTACAAGAGCTGCAGTCATAGATTTTGTCTGGCTCCCAGAAATCATCCCTTTAGGACCAGAATCCAGGTGAGGCAGGGAGCCTCCCATTTCCCCGAAGCACTAGAGGCTTTGAAGGACCCAGCGGACGGAAACCTACCTTTCTGATTACCGAGTTTCAAGGCAGAGTGTGATCTTCCTCCCACATAGGAGAGATGACATCCAACAGAGGAATCCCAGAGCTCTGTCTCACTCTGTTACTGTGGGGAATAGCACAAGAATTATGCGTCAAGGGTCATTTACATATGTTGAGAATCAGAATGAGGTTGGTAAAGACCTGCTTAAATGATCAAGTTGCAGTAAGGACACGGAACCTAAGAAGGCAAAATTGTGCCACATATCAGGACATTTGGGACAGATACTGGAGACAGACAGGAACCACGGTGATGAGTTTAGTAATTTAAGGGCTCCAGAGAGTGGTAGGATCTCATCTATGCCACCAGTTAGAGGGCCTCACATCAATTTCTCAGTTCTGGTTTTCTTCTACTCTTAAAGGATTCAGAGTGCCACATTTCCCAAACTGCATTCTACTTCACGATAGCTGCTAGTAAGGCTAATGCCTGTTTCTGTGGTCAAATAAGGTCAAGGAATGCTGGTTTACAGAAAGTTTATTTTCTTGTTTTGTTGTTAATTTACAGTTTCTCTGAGTATTTAATGTGAAAATGTATGTTGTGACTCTCCAAAAGAGAGGAAAAGTATTAGATATGTTTTAAACCTATTGATCAAGGAATCTCTTTATGGAATAACGCTGTTTTTGTTTTGTTTTGTTTTCATTTTTATTGGGGTATAGTTGATCTACAATGTTGTGTTAGTTTCAGGTGTACGACAGAGTGAATCAGTTATACATATATATCCATTCTTTTTCAAATTCTTTTCCCAGATAGTTTAACACTTTTTAGTTTTTGCTGAAATAACATGTACATATGATTACAAAATCAGATATTGCAAATGAAATGGTCATGACAGTCACAGTCTCTGACCCCATTTCTGGTCAATATATATTCCTTCTCCAATAGGAAACTTCCTTTAACCAAGTCTCTTTTAAGATTTTCTGGTGATTATTGGTAATTTTAGATTTACAGAAGCATTACAAGGATAGCACAGAGAGATTTTACATAACCTTTTACCCAGCCCCCCACAATGTTAACATCTTATATGACCCTGGTGCACTTATCAAAATAAAGAAACTAACACTAATACAATACAGTTGATTAAATGAGAGATTTTATTTTTCTCCTGGTGTATTCTTTTTCTATTCCATGATCTAATCATAGATATCATATTTGTATTTAGTCGACTTTTCTCCTGACTCTCCTCTAATCAGTGAGTGTTTCTTAGTCTTCCTTCTCTTCCATAATCTCAAAACTTTCAAAGAGTAGTGGTCAGGTTTTTGTCTGATGTTTTATCACAGTTGTACTGAAGTTATAGATTTGGGGGAAGAATACCACAGAGCTACCTTTCTCATCGTATCAGGGGTACGTGGTATCAACATGACTTATTACTGGTGATGTTAACCTGGATCACTTGGATAAGGGGCCATCAGCAAGGTTTCTCCACTGTAAATTACCATTTTTCCCTTTCCATGTGCTGTTCAATAGAACTGAGTCACTGAATTGCAGCCATACTCAAAGGTAGATGACTTAAGCTCCAATTTCTGCTGTCAGGGGTTTCAAAAAGTTGTGGATGTACACTAAAGTCACTGCAAAAAATAATAAATTTTTTGGAAGAAGATACTTTAAGACTATGCAAATATTGCCTTAAAGATTCTCCCACTAATTTAGACTTTGTCAGTGGATCTTGCCTGCAGATCCACTGTAGTATTCTTTTTTTTAATTTAATTTTTATTGGAGTATAGTTGCTTTACAATGTTGTGTTAGTTTCTACTGTATAGCAAAATGAATCAACCATTCATATATGTGTGTGTGTGTGTGTGTGTGTGTGTGTGTGTGTGTGTATCTCCCGTCCCTTTTGGACTTTCTTCCCATTCAGGTCACCATGGTGCATTAAGTAGAGTTCCCTGTGCTGTACAGTATGTTCTCATTAGTTATCTATTTTATACATAGTATCAATAGTGTGTATGTGTCAATCCCAATCTCTCAATTCCTCCCACACCCCCCTTGTTATCCATACATTTGTTCTCTACCTCTGGGTCTCTATTTCTGCTTTGCAAAATAGGATCATCCATACCATTTTTCTAGATTCCACATCTATGTGTTAATTATTTGTTTTTCTGTTTCTGACTTACTTCACTTCCCTTATTCCCTCCACATTTATAAATTAGAATTCTTTTGTAAGGGAGACTCGTCCCCTCTCTTCTATTTAGTCATTTATGTATGTATATATCTATGTATGTATCTATTCAAACATTATTTATGTCAGTATTGGTTCATGGATATTTCTTTCTTTCTTTGAGTTATAATCCAATAATATAATTTATTTTCTCACTTAAACTGTTCCAGTTTTAACCATTGGCAGCTTTTTCAGGTTAACTCTTATGTCCTTTGGACATGTCCCATCTTTTTTTTTTTTAGGACTTTTTTACTTTCTGGCACTACAAGATGGTCCAAACTCACTTTTCCTACTCCAGCCCAAGGTTTCTCTGGCTCCTTTTATTAAAGGATGGTATTTAGAAACAAATATCTGGGCACTAGGTGTACTCATTGTGAATGAAGTATCATGGCTTGTAGCCTCTTTCAGTGGACAAAGCTAGGAAATAAAGTATATATACTAATCCATGTGTATACACATATCTAAATTTTTTTTTACCTATCTGTATATGTGTATGTGTGTGTGTGTGTGCGCGCACGTGTGTGTGCACTTATAAACACAAGTTCATGCTAATATCTCAAACTCTAATCCGTCACTATAGATTTCTTCCTATAGCATTTCCAACTTGCTTGTTTGTAAATTCTTCTCCTGACAGTGAAAGTGACTGGGGTCTCATCAACAATGTACTTACTTATTTATTCACTCTAGTATACCAATATAGTGGTTTCAGAATTGGTAAATTATATTCCTGTAAGAAACAAATTTATAAAGTATAATATAGTTTTGTGTACAGTTCTTTTTTTTTCCTTCAGGCTTAGTAAATCTAACCTTACTGTTTTTCAGAATTATTTAGCTTCTTTCTTCCCCATCCCCTTCAATGCCATTCAATTTTATGCCGTACAAATTAACGTACAGTGCTATGGGCTGTGGCAAAGTCATGTATCCACCATCACAGTACCATATAGAAGAGTTACACTGCCCTAAGAATTGCCTTGTGCTACCCATTTGCAGTCTGCCTCTTGCCCATTCCCAATTTCTGGCAACTACTGACCTGTTTTCCATCCCTATAGTTTTGCCTTTTCCAGAATGTTATATAATTTAAGTCGTACAATATGTAGACTTTTGCATCTGGCTTCTTTCACTTAGCAAAATACATTTATAGTTCATCCATATTGTTGAGTGAATTAATAGTTTATTTCTTTTTATTGCTGAATTATATTCCATTGTATGGGTACACCCATATAAACAGTTTGTTTGTATGTTTACCGAAGGACATCTGGGTTGTTTCCAGTTTTGACAGTTATGAATACAGGTTTTTGTATGAACATAAAATTATAATTCAGTTGAGAGTGTGACTTCTTAGTAATATGGTAAGTGTGTGTTTATAAGAAATTGCCAAAGTTTTCCAAAATGGCTGTACCATTTTGCATTTCCATTAGCAATGAATGAGAGTTCCTGTTGTTCCTCATTGTCTCTAGCACTTTATATTTTCAGGTTTATTTTTTGGGGGGAGGGGTGGTTTTAATTGTAACTATTCTAAGAGTTATGTACCTGTATTTTATTGTAGTTTTAATTTGTATTTCGCTAAAAAAAAAATAACCAGTAAAGCTGTCTGGGCATAGAGTATTCTTTTATGGAAGATTATTAATTACTTATTCAACTTATTTAATAAATAGAGAAATATTCAGGTTATCGCTTTCCTCTTAACTGAGTTTTCATAGTTTGTTTCTTTCAATGAATTGGTCCATTTTACTGTAGAATTTATGGGCAAAGGATATATTCTTTGTAGTCTCTTGTTATCCTTTTAATCTGTGTCAGTAGTGATATCCCCTCTTTCTTTTCTCCTACTGCTCTTTTGTGTCTCCTCTCTTTTATTTCTTGGTCAGTCTGGCTAGAGATTTGTTCATTTTAATAATTTTCTCAAGAAGCAGCTTTGGGTTTCATTCATTTTCTCTGTTGTTTTTTCTGTTTTCAGTTTCATTTATTTCTCTGCTAATCTTTATATTATTTACTTCCTTCTGCTGTTTTTGGTTTAATTTCTCTTTTTTCTCTAGTTTCTTAAGCTGGTAACTTAAATTACTGATTTTTAGATTTTTAAAAATTTTCTAATATAGCATTTAATTCTGTAAGTTGCCCTCTGAGCACTCTTTTATTTGTATCATACCAATTTTTACATATTTTATTTCCATTTTAATTTAGTGCAAAATATATCTCAAAGGTTTCCCTTTTGACTTCTTATTTGACCCATGGATAATTTAGAATTATATTGCTTAATTTTATTTTATTTTATTTTTATTTATTTATTTTTGTGGTATGCAGGCCTCTCACTGTTGTGACCTCTCCCATTGCTGAGCACAGGCTCCGGACGCGCAGGCTCAGAGGCCATGGCTCACGGGCCCAGCCACTCCACGGCATGTGGGATCTTCCCGGACCAGGGCAGAAACCCGTGTCCCCTGCTTCGGCAGGCAGACTCTCAACCACTGTGCCACCGGGGAAGCCCTGCTTAATTTTAAAATACTTTTGAACTTCTTCTATATGTTCTTGATATTGATTTCATGTTTAATTTTGTTATGGACCAAGATATTTTGTATTATTTAAATTATTTTAAATTTGTTAAGATTTCCTTTATGGCTAAGGATGTAGTTTTTCTTAGTGAATGTTTCATGTGCACTTGAGAAGAATGTGTATTCTGCTGTTGTTGGGTGAAGGATTCCATAAATGTCAAATAAGTTACATTGGTTGATAGTGTTGTTCTAGTCATCTATAGGCTTAATTATTTCCTGCCAACTTCTTCTATTAATTATTGAGACGAGAGTGTTGAAGTGTCCAACTACAGTTATGGATTGTCTATTTCTTCTTTAAGATCCATCAGTTTTTGCTTCATGTGTTTTGAAGCTCTGTTGTTAGGTGCAAATGGATTTAGTATCTGTAGTGCTTCTTGAAATACTGCCCTTTTTATCATTATGTGATGTCTCTTTATATCCCTGGTAATATTTCTTATTCTAAAGTCTTCTTTGCTTGAAATTAGCTACTCCAACTCTCTTTTAGTTAGCATTTGTGTAGTATACTTTTCTCTATCCTTTAAACTATTTATGTTTTCATATTTTAAATGAATTTTTGTAGATAACATATTAACTATGTTATGGTTGTTATAGTCTTGTTTTTTTAATCCATTCTCACAACTTCTGTCTTATAAATGGTTTGTTTAGATCATCACATTAAAGCACTATTGCTTTAACATCTCTACTCCTTTTTTCCTTTTTCTTGTTTCTCTTGCATTAAGTGAGGATCTTTATGATTTCATTTTATCTCCTGATTTATTACTTATATCTATTTCTACCCCCTTTCTAAATCTAGCTGTACATTTATTTTTACATTCACAATGCCAACAACATTGTGTTTAAAAATCATAATTCTGAAACAGTCTCTTATACTTTGCCCATAGGTTGGGCCTAAATTTTATATTTACAACACAATGGCTGTGTAATATTATTCACTGGAGAATCATAAATTGTGCTATGATTACATTTCCTTCTTTTCAATCTAAATACATAATCCCCTACGCTACTCAAAGAAAAATGGACAAAAGATTTCCCGTTCTTACCTGCCAGTAACTCTTCAAAAGCATGCTGCATTTTGCTTTATATTTGAACCATGCCTTTCTCAAACCATTTTATTCATTGTTTACAATGTTTTTTATGGTGTTTTTTCTTTCTTTGCATGAAGGTGACACATAAGCAATATTTACCATATTCTTTATCTTTCCAATGTTTACATCCTTTTTCTACTGGTAGAATCCATTCAGCTATTTTCCTTGAAGCCCACTCATTTCCTGTTGCATGACTTTTTTGCATAGTATGCTATTCTTTCTTAAGTATCTATCTTTTTTCCCTTTGCTCTCTGCCTTTTTCATATTTTAAATTGATTTCACTGATTCATTATTAAAGAGTCCTCTGTTTTCCTGCTCAAATTTGGATTGATTTCTTCCTCGGCCTATTGAGGAATCCCTTACTGCTCTCCTAGTATGTAATAACTGTTTCTTGGATCCTATAACTTCCTCCCTCTAGGGTTACCTTTTTGCTAGAACACATCTTTAAGTACCCTCATAGGAAAGTGTGCTTTGGAAGGAGTAAGGGTCAACTTTGTATCTTTTACATTTCTGAAAATTTTCTTTACTCTGATCTAAAAATACACAAACAAACAAAAAAACTAATGATTTGAATAAGTAGAGATAAACTTAGAAATAATTTTTCCATTACAAATTAAAAGGCATTGCTCCAGTTTTGTCATTGAGAGTTTTTATACTCTGATTTTTGATTCTTTGAGGTGATCAGTTTTTGCTCTCTGGAAGCTTATATGATCTTTATTTTTTCCTGTACTGAAATTTCACATTGATGTGTCTAGGTATAAGTTCTATTGCAAGTACCTTACTTGGCCCTGAGGCCTTTCTTTCCCAAACTACAGACAGATGTTGTATCTCTTGGGTTGACCTTAAATATATTTTCCTTTCTTCCACATTTTATGGTTATTTGTCTTTTTGTTCTGTATTTTAGGGTAATTTACTTACTCTATCTCTAATGGCATTTTATTTTAGTAGCATATTTTTAGTTTTTAAAATGTCTTATTATGTAACTATTCCAATTTTGTAACATTTCTTTGATTTGGAGGTTCGTATCTTCTCAATTTTCTTGAGTACAGTAACAAGAGGGGCATTTATTTTTAGTTATTCTTGGCTGTTTGTTTCCTCATTTGTTCATTTGTGTGTTCTAAGTCAAGGATCAGTTTTCTATTGGTTTATGATCTGTAATTTTTCTGTTTTAGGCTGTTCTCAAATGGTTGATTAAAGTTGATTACTTAGTCAAACATAAGAATAAGGCAATAGGAAGATTGGCTGAGAGTCCTGTATTATTGAGACAAGTTTTATAACTTCCAGCATTAGTTTCAAGATAAGTAAGGTAGGATGGGTTTTGCAAGTAGTGGAAAATAAAGGATTTTATTCTGCAGCACAATTATTCACAGTAGCTGCTTCAAAAATCATCCAAGACCATTTGTTCAACTCATTTGGAATGAAAACTGTCTGAGGTTCATTTGGTCTAAGATATAAAGTCCTGGCTGTCATCTCTCTGTAACTCAATATGGGGTGGTTTACTGTTCTGTATAGACTTCTGATTAATTATTCCCTGTGGTTTTAGGTCCATCTTTCATTCATGCCCTATTGTACTTGCAAATTTGTGTTAGGAGATTCATCAACGTTCTGCTAGGGAAAGTCAGCTGCCTTACTCTTGGAGACTTTTGTCTGTATATTTTAGGCTCTGGTTTCTACTGCTTAGCTTCATCAGTTGAAAATTCCTTCCTTTTTCCATTGTCTGGAAATTTGATGGAATTTCTTATTCTATATTATGCCCATTCCCTTCCTTATTGTTTTGGGTTTATACCAGTTTTGTTCTGTTTTTTTTTTTTTTTTTTTTTAGTTTTATTGTACTGGGATTTTGTGAGGTAGAAGGGATAAATGCATTTATTCAGTCTGCTAACTTGGTCTGCTCATAAGCTTTTGCAACAAGTATAAACATTCTCAAAAAAAAAAAAAGGTTAGGAGAAGACACTGATGCCTGCAAAAGATGATGTGAGGGAAAAACAAACATTTAACTGGGAGTTCAGGAGACAAGAGATCTAATCCCAACTTTGCTGGAGAAATCACTAGTTCCTAATTGCTTGCTTTTTCCCTTAACCTCCCCCTCCCACTTCCGCCGCCCTAACTAGAACTTCATTAGAATCTCTTCATTTGGTCTATCTGGGTGAATTCTCTTTCCTCTCTGGATCATGGCTGATATAATTGGTGACTAAACATCTTTTAAAAGCAAGATTCCAGCACATTTCCCAGAGAGAACAAGGATGGAGAGAAAGATGAGGAAAGGTGTCTTCTTCCTTTTCTGGGTGAAAGCCTGGATCCTGTGACATGTTCAAGGACCAAAAGTTTTCTTGGGCACCTTTCCAGCTCTCATTTTGACTCCTATTATTTAATTAGACTTATGTAATGAAGATTTTCCCAAGCATCCAACTGCAGCCCTCCTCTTTGTGCAATCAGGCTGATAGCAAAAGTACAATGAGATGGTTTCAGGGGGAGTGGGAGGATGATGTTAACCTCTTTGATAATCTACCTCAGCATTCACCTTTGAAACAAAGATTTGACATTGGCTCGACCTAAGCAAGTCCCCCCAAAACACCACTATCCTATTTTCAACTTCTAAACTGACAGCCAAGTCTAATGTCCTCATATGTAGAAATTCTTAAGCTACACCTGCCATTATGTCTTCTCTGTCCTATCTAAGATTAATCAATGACCTGTAACATCATCAGTAGGATCCTGGAACAGGTCATGTACCTGCCTATTGTTCTAAGTCCAGTACCTTCTATATACATCAGAACTCCAATGCAAATGAAGTTGTTGGGTATTGTACAAAGCAAATTAATCAGAAGGATTCTTTTTTTTTTTTTTTTTTTCGGTATGCGGGCCTCTTACTGTTGTGGTCTCTCCCGTTGCGGAGCACAGGCTCCGGACGCGCAGACTCAGCGGCCATGGCTCACGGGCCCAGCCGCTCTGCAGCACGTGGGATCTTCCCGGACCGGGGCACGAACCCGTGTCCCCTGCATCGGCAGGCGGATTCTCAACCACTGTGCTACCAGGGAAGCCCCAGTAACACTTTTTAAAACACATGGATAAGATATAATAACTGCCTTGCCAAAAGATGACAGTTTGGTGGTTAAAATTATAATATAGCTCAGAAACATTATGATAAGATTAAGTAGAAAATTCTAAGAAAACACGTAAAAATTATATTTAAACCAGTTTGAGGAGGTTAGAGAAGACCTTCCTGAAGAAGTAGAATTTAAGTAGAAACATTAAAAGTTGTTTTCAGGGAAAGAAACAGGTGGGGAAAGTAGGAATGGAGGCTCTCTGGGAGAAGGATCTGAATGTTCAAAGACCTGGAGCTGAGAAAGAGAGAGCATAGTTCAGTAAGTGTCAACCACTGCGTGCAGCAAGCGAAGAAGTGAGAGACAGCCTGGGGAGAGAACTGGGACAGATCACCATTACCTTCTGGGCTTTGCCAAGAAGTTTGTATTTTATCATCCTATGTAGGACAGTGGAGAGCCGTGGAAGGATTGTAAGCATGAGATAGACAAGTCAAATTCGTGATTTAGAAAGATCATTTCATACAGAGGATGCACTATAGAGGGGCAAGACTAGGCTAGGGATACCAGAGAGAGAGAGGGAGAGAGCAGTTTACAAAAGCATGATATCTATCCCTCTTGCTAATGGCTACCAAAGATTCTTAGGTTAATTATGAGTGAATTGTATGAAATCAGAGGTCTTCTAAAACAAGGTGAGGGACATCATGTTGGGGAGGGGGATTGGAGTGATTTTCTGTTACTACGTTCATAGACATGGAAAATTCTGTATTAATGTCCTATTTCTGTGATGCGTATACCAACAAAATGGAGGAGAAGAATATGTTTGGGGTCAAATATAAGATTATTTAAAATATAATATTATTTTAAAATATTATTCCTATCCCCAGAGCACTCAAAATAACAGAATCCAATGGAAAAAGGAAAATTTCAGGCTCTAATGTAACTTCATTAAAGGAATCTAACAAAGGGCAACCATCTTATTGCAAAGTAGACTTAAATCAACTGATCTGTCTTATGGTGTGAATTTTAATTAAGACCAAATGTATATTCTCAAGATAAGTGGAGGATTTCAGCAATTATCTAGTTATTCTAGGCGTATTAGCTTCTTTTCTTGAAAACATATAGTTTATCATGACAAAAGTATGGGTTTATTGCTTGCATTACCTGATAATTGCCTCACTCTCCTTTTTCATTTGGTATCTGCTGATATAACCTCAAAGTCCTTCATAAAGCTCAGAAGTTAATAACATCAAAGTCTTTTCTTTGAAATTCATTGCTGCTGTATTTATAAGCATAGCCCATTATTCACTGGCTCTTCTGAGGAAAAAAAAAAGAAGGAGGGACATGGCTTACTGTCCTCAGAAGCTGACTTAGGCTTGTAGTCTCTCAGGGGCAATTTGAATCCCCCCCCCCAAAAAAAGTTCAAACATTCCTTATCCTGAGTGTTGTAAGTAATTACTCACTTCTGTTTTCCAAATAGGCAACCATCTCTAGCCCCTTTACCCTTTAATCTGCTGCAACGTGACATAAACGGTATATGGTAATCCCACACCACTTAGAATTACTCCCCAAACACATTTGCAAGGGAGAATCATTGCTTTACACGGTGTCAGGAAACCAAAGTATAACCTTTCTAAAAATTGCTAAAGAGAGCAATTTTTAATAAGTTAATCTACACTTCCTCCAGTAATGAGGTAACTAAGGTTCAGTCTGCAGTATACCAAGAAAGGTAGGAGCCAGAAGTTCTTGTACAGTTTTTCTAAAGTTAAAACAATACACTAAGATTCTTAAAATCCAGACTTATGGATTACCTATTAGTTGGGCTGAACCTTTAAAACTGCATCTCTAATTCTAAAAGTTATCATTTCACACCAGTTTTATACACAGAGCATTTTGACTGTTTCACATATCTTTCTTCTTCATGTGTTTCCACGAGTTTAGAGGTGTGTGTGCTAGGGTAGGGTGCAGGGAGGTTGGAGTAATTTCTTTGTATTCCAGAGGATGGTAGAGGTGATTCCTCTGATTTTATCATGCTGGAAGAGTCAGTGGCTTGAACACTGCCTATAAGTGAAGATTTTTAGATGTTTGTGCAATTTACAGCATGTGTTTATGTTTTCGAAATGTTTTATTTTATTGGTCAATTGATTGGTGATGCTAGGGTGGTTTGAATCAGCAGAAGCTGATTGTGTGACTCCCATTAGTAATTCAGTTGCAACAAGAAAAGAATACTTATGCTCTTCAGTAAATTCCCACTTAAATGTTTGATGAGTTCACATATGATTGAATCCTCTTTCAAGGTTACAATGAGACTGGTCAATCACCGCTAAATCTTTAACATCAAATGTAGTATCAAATATCCACGTGCTGCTCTACAATTCTCAGCCTCTCTTGCAGTTAGATTGGGGCCGAATGATTGTGCTGAAGCCAATAAATGTGGGTGAAAGTAATGAAAGCTACTTCCAGGCCTGGAGGTAAAGAAAAAATCCATATGATTTTCTGAGCCCCTCTTCTCTTGCCAGAGTGTATTGTTTATGGATCTTGTGCAAAAAATTACTACGGAACTTCGTGGTTTAAGCAGTCTTCGTTTCTATGGATCAGGAGTTTAGGTGTAACTTAGCTGGGTGCCTCTGGATCAGAGTATCTCAGAAGATTATGTTCAAGATTTCAGCAGCGGGTGCAGTTATCTCAAGGCACAACTCGGGGAGGATCTCCTTCCAAGTTCACTCACGTGTCTGATGGCAGGACTCTGAGCATCACTGAACCTTGGCTGGAGAACCAGTTCTTTGTTATGTAGGCCTCTGCATAGCGCTACCCACATGATGGCAGCTTGTTTCTTCCAGAGTGAGGACTCCAAGAGAGTGGGTAGAGAGAACAGTATGAGCAAGACAGAGTTACAGTCTTTTTATAACCTAATCTCAGAAGTGACATCCTATGCAGTTTATTAGAATTGAGTACTTAGATTCAGCTCACACTCAAAGGAAGGGGATTACACAAGGGTGTGAATATCTCAAGATGGGAATCATTGGGGTCCATTCTAGAGGCTGTTTACCACACGTGGTGATCCTCAAGGCCATGTACTTCAGGTGGTGTAACTACATGTTGGAAGCCTGAAGGAAGCACCACTTTTACACCAGGAACATCAACCTTCCATAAGGGAGCTGGTTGCAGAAAGAGAATCCCTGAACTCCTCAGGAGTCCCTCCTCCAAAGAGCAACTGGGAAGGCTGTGCAGGTGCAGATATACCTACTGAGAAGATAGAAGACTTACTTTCATCATCTGAATCAAATCCAGACCTTGCACAAATTTCTTTTGTGCAAGGTTTCTTATACATAAAAGTGAAAATTATTCCTATTCAACATCTTTATTTAAAGAATTAAGAGGGAAAAGTGAATCCCATTCACAATAGAATCAAAATTAAAAAGTACTTGGAAATAAATTCAGCAAGGAGGTGAAAGATATTTACACTGAAAACTATAAAGCATTGATGCAAGAGATTGAAGAAGACATAAATAAATGGATAGTCTCTGCTTATGGATTGGAGAATTAAAATGTCCATACCACCCAAAGAAATTTGCAAACTCAGTGCAATCCCTGTTAAAATTCCAATGGCAGGCTTCCCTGGTGGCGCAGTGGTTGAGAGTCCACCTGCCGATGCAGGGGACATGGGTTCGTGCCCCGGTCCGGGAGGATCCCACATGCCGCGGAGCGGCTAGCCCCGTGAGCCATGGCCGCTGAGGCTGCGCGTCCGGAGCCTGTGCTCTGCAGCAGGAGAGGCCACAGCAGTGAGAGGCCCACGTACCGCAAAAAAAAAAAAAAAATTCCAATGGCATTTTTTCAGAAAAAGAGGAATCCTAAATTTCACATGAAACCACAAAAGATCCTGAATGTGTAAGGAATTTGTACAACTCAATAGCAAAAAAAAATCAAACAATCCAATTAAAAATGGGCAAAGGTCCCGAATAGACATTTTTCCAAAGATGACATACAAATGGCCAACAGCTACATGAAAATGTGCTCAAAACCCCTAACCATCAGGGAAATGCAAATCAAAACCACAAATCAAAACCTCATACCTGTTAGGATGTCTTTTATCAAAAAGGCAAGAGATAATAAATGCTGGGAAGAATGTGGAGAAAAGAGAGTCCTTGTGCCCTGTTGGTGGAATGTGTATTGGTACAGACACCGTGAAAAATGGTATGGAGACTCCTCAAGAAATTAAAAATAGAACTATCATATGATCCAACAATCCCACTTTTGAGTATATATCCAAAAGAAATGAAATCACCATCTTAAAAGATATCTGTACTCCTGTGTTCATTGCAGCATTATTCACAATACCCAAGGTATGGAAATACCCTAAGTATTGGTTGATGAATGAATGGATAAAGAAAATATGCCATATATAGCTACATTGCCATATAGCTATATATGCAATGGAATATTATTTAGCCTGAAAAAGAAGGAAATCTTGCCAGTGTGACAATATGGATGAACCCAGAAGGAATTGTGCTAAATGAATAAAAGCCAGAGAGAAAAATGCAAATAACACATGGTATGATTTAGATGTAGAATCTTAAAAAAAAAAATTGAACTCATAGAAACAGACAGTAGAGTGGTGGTTGCCAAGGGCTAGGGTGTGTGGCAAATAGGGAGAGGCTGGTAAAAGGATACAAAGTTTCAGTTGTAAAAAGAATAAGGTCTGAGGATCTAATGTATAACATGGTGACGATAGCTGATAAGACTATTGTATAATTGGAATTTGCTAAGAAAGTAGAACTTTAGTATTCTCACACAAAAGGCAAACATGTGAGTTGATGCATGTGTTAATTAACTCAATGATGGGAATCCTTTCACAATGTGTATGTACATCAAATCATCACGTTGTATGCTTTAAATATATTACAATATTATTTGTCAACTATACTTCAGTAAAGCTGAAAAAAAGATGGAAGCAGCCTGGATTCTCAATTCTCTGCTAGTTGGGAGAATGTGAAGGAAATCTTCCCACTCTACATCAGATTGTGATATGAGCAAGTAATAAACTGTTGCGTTAAGCACCTGACAGTTCAGAATTCATTTGTTTCAGGAGCGTTATTTGAGATGAGCTTGACTAATGCATCAGCTTTCATATCCTGGTTCCCTAAGTATGTTTATTCTTTTACAAAACGTTTTTTCCCAAAAGCCAGTTCCCATTTTGATCATCATCATGATCATTAACAAACTAGTATTGTATTCGTGGTTTGTGTTGGTCTTTTTTGTAAGTGCTGAGGGTAAAAAGGGGCAACAAGTTATATTTCTTCTATTAGATCAGAAATTTCATGGCATGGGCTGGGATGTATTTATTCATTTATTTGTTCAAAAATATTAACTTTATATGCATTTTTATATACTCTACATTTATCTTTCTGTACCCTATAGTACTTAGAGTAGGTGAAAATTAACTTTATTAAATGAATGTACTTAGAATCCAAGGAAATATTTTTGTTATCTTTGCCCCCATCCTTATTTCCACTTATGATTTATCTCCTACTCATCCTTAGGGTTTTGGTTTAGGAAACCCTAAACCAAATTTTTCAAGGAAGTTTTCTGCAAACTGCCAAAACTGAGATGTGCTTCCAGAGTGCCCTGGGCTATTTCCTCTTGTAGCCCTTATCACACCCTATGGCAATAGCCTATTTGCCCATATGACATCTCTAGAGTGGAAACTAGTGACTTGGAAGCATTCCTGTTTTCCCAGCACTTAGTATATAGTACATAGAACATAGCACATAGTAGGGACACAATCATTCTCTAATAGAAGTATAAATGAATCAATAACACATTCCAGGGTGAATGAATAGTAGAGACATTAAAGCTTCCAGGAAAGCTTTTGTATTTCAAAGATGAGGACACTGAAACACCCCAAATCTGACCAATTGATGATTTACTTGATCAGGCTAAAGAGATGTATCTTTGCTGATCAGTCAGGGTGAGTAAAGGGGGTTCATACCTCTATAAGCCAAGCAATGAGAGTAGAGTGATAGATATTAGCTATTAAGTAGCATTGATTCAAAAGACGAAAGCCAAAACAATAACAACATGGGGCATTTTGCTGTGCAAGGCAGAATAAATATGCGTGTGGAGATGTTCACCTGGGAAGAAATACTTCCCATCTTATGGTGGAAAAGATATTTCTGAATTTAAAAGCTTTGTATGTACAGGCACAATGTTTGGGGATTTATGTAAAAGGTCCACGACAGGCAAATCCATAGACACAGAAAGTAGGTTCACAGTTGTCAGGGCATGGGAGAAGGGAATGGGGAGTGACTGCTAACAGGTATGGGGTTTTTGAGGGGGAGGATAATGAAAATGTTCTGCAATTAGATGGTTCTGATGGCTGTGCTACCTTGTGAATATAAATACCAGTCAATTATACACTTAAAATGGTGAATTTTATCCTATGTGAATATACCTCAATACAAAAACGTTATTGAAGCACAAGATAATAGAGAGTAAATAAACAATACAAGTTTCTAATGTTATTCTAAAATATTTTATAGTTTTTATGTTGTAAAAATGAAAATACCCAAGTTAATACTAGAGACTAAAATGTCTCTGGCAACCACTCTAATAGTTAAACTAGTTTTAGCAAGCTCTGGATTATTTGCTATAATATTATCATCTCTTTTCAGGCCTGGATTTTTTAATTATATCTGGTCTTCAAAAATGGATACTTGGAGGAAATGTGTACATAATATTTTATTATAATTGGTTATTTTTCGAAGATGGATGTTAGTTGGTTTTCCTTTATCCTAAACTTTTTCTCCTATCCTGCCTTTCAACCACTGAGAACTGCTTTTTTGAAAAGAAAAGTATTTTGTGGTATCTCCCTTTATTTTCTCTTCTCTTTGGAATATTAAGTTTTTAAAAATGGATTTTTGCTACACAATGTTAAGCACAATCATTTAAGGTGAGTTTCAAGACTCTATGAAATCTCCAGTCACTCACAAAGATGAAAGGCCTCTGTGACCCGTTTATTAAACGTCCCTACTATCACCTAAGGAAACTTAGTTCTTCTTTTCCTTTATTTTTTTAAATAAATTTATTTATTTATTTATTTTTGGCTGTGCTGGGTCTTTGTTGCTGCACATGGGCTTTCTCTAGTTGCAGTGAGCGGGAGCTACTCTTCATTGCGGTGTGCGGGCTTCCCATTGCAGTGTTGTTGCGGAGCATGGGCTCTAGGCACCCGGGCTTCAGCAGTTGTGGCACGTGGGCTCAGTAGTTGTGGTGCACTGGCTTAGCTGCTCCGTGGCATGTGGGATCTTCCTGGACTAGGGCTCAAACTCGTGTCCTCTGCACTGGCAGGTGGATTCTTAACCACTGTGCCACCAGGGAAGTCCCTCCTCTTCCTTTAAATCTTTGGAACCTGGAGCTACAAACAGAAATTCTATTAAAATATGTTGCAAAAACAATTCATCTTTTACAACATAGAATCAAACATAAAATACACTTCAAGAGGAAGATTGAGAGTGCAGTTTGTGAATTTCATCAAATGTTCCCATTACAAGAGACAGAGGAAGTAGGATGTGAAACAAAAACTCACTGACTACAACTAAAACAAAACTAGGTGGTAAAGTATCCCCATGAACCCCTAAATATGAGCAGCTAGGAAAAAAAGGAGCATCACAGCATCTATAAAGTCAGCATAATATCAGCATCTGTATGGGAGGAAACCCAAGGAAGTATACAGGGTGCTGACAGACATAAGAATGCAAGAACCCCAACATCACTAGCAGATATCCCCTGGAAGTTTCAGCTAGCTAATTGAATACCAGCAGTTAGGGATTTTTTGGGTACAATTCACAGTATATGTAACATTAAAGAAGCTAGCAACAGCAACAACAAAAAACCCTATAGTATTGAATTGGAATTGGAAAAATCAGCATAAACTCAAGATGTATTTTATCTTTAGATAATATGCTTTCTAGATCTGCTTCCTGAAAAGACCTAGAAATACTGAGCAACCCTATAGCAATGAACCTCCTCAAATTTTTTACTCCAAATAACACTTTTCACAAAAGAAAACAAGTCACATCAGAGAAATGTCTAACTCCATGTTCAGAGCAGGAAATATACAAAATAAGCCTGGAAATATACAAAATAAGCCCAGTTGGGTAGCAAGGAAGTGATCAAGGACCACTGTGTCAAAAGGACTTGGGAACCAACCTGAGGAAGCTCCTACTGAGCAAAGATGGGGCAATTTAAGTGTCAGTAAACACAATAGCTGCAGTGAAATGAAACATATCAAATATGTTGCAATTGGTGAGTTCAAAGAAAGAAAGAAGAGCAAGAGAGAGAGGAAGGAGGGAAGAAAGGAAGGGAAGGAGGGAGGGAGGAAGGAAGGAAGAAAAGGGAAAATAACTAATTGCTAGTAAACCAACTTATTATTTGCCAGCTGGTGAATAAAGGAGGAAAATGAAGCATATTTCTTATCTTTCCTAAATGAACTTCTACCAGTTAAATAGTAGATGAGGGAAAGCTTCTCTTTATAGAAGTATTCCAGCTAATACATAAAGAAGGGATAATAGAATTAGGGTATCACCATATTGAAAACCCAAATTAATTAGTGGATCTGGACATGAGTCACCAATAGCTGCTAACATCATGAAATGACATCATGTACTTTTTGATGAAAGAATTCAATATCACCTGTGAAGTGGTCTTGCCAAAAAAATCAAACCTGAATATGATTATGCCTCTAGATCCAACTACCAATTTACAGGAAATATAGAGGATAGAGGAACATGCTAAATGACACCAGCAATATGCAGTCAGCAAAATTCAGAATGTAGAAAACTACAGGACAGCCAAACCAATTTATTTGATAAATTAATTATAAGAGGACAAAAAGAGATGGAAGGATTATTAGTTTTTTGAAGGAGACTAAGAAATATCACTTAATAGCAACATGTTGACTTTATATTAATTCAGAGCAACTTAAAAAATATACTATTGAAGCATGTGGAAATTGGAACACTGAATATTTGATAACATTACAAAATTTTTTTTCATTATTTACCGTGATCATAATGATATTATGGTTGTGTGTATGCAATAGTCTTTATGTTTTAGATATACATATGGAATGGTTGAAAGATGAAATGGTAACTGCCATTTGCTTCAAAATAATATGGAGGAGGAAATTAGATGGAGGTAGAGATAAGTAAAAGGATTAGCCATACATTGAAAGAATTATTAAATCCAAGTGGTGGTACATAGGAGTTTATTATATTTTTTCTATTTCTCTATGTGCTTGAAGTTTTCCATGATAAAATAATTAAAAACAAAATTATTTAAAATGTATTTTGGGGAAAATGTTGAATGTGAAATCCATATATATCAGGGTATTTATCAATGCTGTGATAAACCTTTGTTTTATACGAATTGCTATTGAAAATATTCAGTAGCTAAAACCACTAAAGTAAGCACTAGAACATTTGACTACAAATTAGTTAGAAAGAAAATTCCATTACTCATTTTTTCCCTCAAACACTGCTGGTACTGGCCTGGATCTGGAAAACTGACTTCTAGTCTTATCTCCCATTGAATATCTGTGTGAACCTAAACAAACCACCTGTTGATCTGTGCTATGCAAACAAGTGGAGGGCTCACCAACACAATAAACCAGCCTCTAGTTTAATAAGTAAGTTTTATTTGCACTCCATCCCACCAAAAACTGGAGGAAAAATAAAAATTGAGTTAGCAACAACTAAACTAAAAGTAGGGATTATGACAGTTTTGTTCTTTGCTATATTCCTAATTTTTCATCACAAATGCCTGGTACATAATAGATACCCTAAAACTGTGAATGAATGAAAGGATGGAAAGACGGATGGATGAATGAATTTTATATAAGTGGATTCCATGTATCTGTAAGTAAATCCCAATATAGTCAGCTTAGACTGTGAATATTTATATCTAACTTTCAATAATTTTCAGGCTACAGTTGCATTTCTCTACTGTCTAGGTTAGTGGTTCTCAAAGTTTAGCCTCCATAAGAATCACCCAGAACGCTTGTAAATAGATACCAAATTCTAAGCCCCACACCAAATTCTTAGATTTGTCTTTCAAGCAAGCTCTCAGGTGATGCTAATGCTGCCAGTCTATGGAACACACTTTGAGTAGCATTGGGAAAGCCAGATTTTGTCACCAACCATCCCCCATCAGAATTATTTGGAGAACTTTTTAAATATTCAGATTTCTATGACTCTCCTGACACCTACTAAATCAGGATTTCTGAGAGTTAGTCTCAGAAATATGAATTTTAAGAAGCTCTTTGAGTCATTCTTATGTACACTCAAGTTTGAGAATGGCCTAGACTAGTGCTGTCCAATAGAACCCTCTGAGATGATGGAAATGTTCCATATCTGCTCTGTCCAGCACAGTGGCCATTAGCCACATGCAGCTACGGAGCACTTGAAATGTGGCTACTCTGACTGAGAAACTAAATTTTTATTTTACTTTATTTTAATTAATTTAAATGTACATGTAAATTGCCACTCGGGGCTAGCGGTTACCATATTAGAATATGAAGGCCTAGATTTTCAAACTTACCTTCTTAAAAGTAGAGTTTCCTTCAGTCATGGCAGAAGGGGAGACCCAGATGTTCCTAGGATCCTACGCTTTTCTGCTAGAGCAAACCCCCCTTGGTTACCTTGGGCTTTCATTTTATATTATGGTCCCTCAACCAACTGGAGTCCATGACCCTGTAGGGACAGCCCTAAAGCTCCTGTGAAAGATAAATCAAAGTGCTCTGACAAATTTTCAAATGAATGGCACATAGGTTAATGGAATAATTATTTATCTGCCAAACAATTATGCTTTGAGTCAATTTAATGCAGCTTCTCAAGGGATTCCCAATATGCTCACCAACTTATTATCTCATTAATCCTTATAACCACTTTGTGAGCAGGAGAAAGGACTCAAGTTATTATCCCATTTCACACACAGAAAAACTGACTCTTAAAGGAAGAGAGCGACTTCTGAAATCTCCCCAGCAACTCCCTTATGGGAAGTTATAATTATTTTTTGTATTTGTCATTCTCTGTTAAGTAATTAAGGTTCCTATACTCACGGACACCTCAGTAGTGCTTTAAAAAGCAATTTACTGGGCTTCCCTGGTGGCGCAGTGGTTGGGAGTCCGCCTCCCGATGCAGGGGACATAGGTTCGTGCCCCGGTCCGGGAAGATCCCACATGCCGCGGAGCAGCTGGGCCCGTGAGCCATGGCCGCTGGGCCTGCGCGTCCGGAGCCTGTGCTCCGCAACGGGGGAGGACACAGCAGTGAGTGGCCCGCGTACTGCAAAAAAAAAAAAAAAAAAAAGCAATTTACTTTCTTTGGCACTTAACTATTCATGAAGATGGAACTTGGGCCCTGAGTAAAATGAGACAGACCCAAACTGGACTCAGACATCCTAGGGCTTCCAGGGTTTCATGGCATAACCCACAGGCTGCCGAATGAATGAATGAATGAAAAATAAATAGAATATTTATTTATTTAGCAGAGAGATGTCCACATAGGCATAACAATATACATACTAATACATACTAACAACGTACTTACTAATTACATTTTTTTTTTACATTTTTACATCTTTTCTTTTAAGAATCACAGTAGGGGTAGGAAGATTGTTTTGGGTAGCATAGAAGTTGGGAGACTGGAGATGGGATAATAAGTCTCTCTCTCCAAATGACAAATTTCAGGTCCTCCCCAGGTGATTTAGTTTCATAGCAAGATTTATGCCTGGGGCACCATCCTCAACTAGATAGATTGAGACAAGACCATAGGCCATCGAAGTCAAAGGCATGAAATACTAATTAGATACAAGTAGCCCAAGGAGACTCGAAAATGCCGTCAGAGTCCAAAATTTGCAAAGCCAGCTGCAGTTTCACTTTGCTTTATACACTGTCATTTGAGTTACCTACACAAAACCTAAAGGAATGTAAAACAGAGATCTCATGGACGGGTTTGCCCTGCTGGGAGGAGGGAGAACTCCCAGTTGCCTGCTCGCTTTCTTTAAAGCAGAGCTTCCTCTCGATAAGAGGTAGGGAGGGCAGATTCTGGTGGACGTTGGTGGGCAGGGAAGGGGAGAGGAGAGGGAGATGAGTGCCTGAAATTGGGATGGCAGCCCTATGTTTAAAATGGAGAACACCTCCAAGAAGGGGGCCCTGGGTAGACTTTATTCACTTAATAGACTTTAAGTGCCTGAGGACACAGTACAAACTCGTATCACATTATCAGACAGGCCCCCTCACGGCATCAGTGTCGGCAGAGGCTCATGAATATGTAAATACTATATGTATCTTGGAAACATGCTTGACAAGAGAATAGCTAAAATGAACTGATTCTAGTTATAAGCCCATCAGCCTGCCATTCTTTATGTTTGAACAGGCAGGCTATTGCTAGGTGACAGATCATTAAGGCTATCTACTCAGTCAGCGGAAATGAAGAAATAATTTGTTCCTAATAACCTTCAGATGACCTCCCAGGCAAAAGGGAGTCTTTAAAGTGCTGTCTCTGCCAATATATGTCAGGCGGCGCGTGGGGTTCTTCTGGCCCTGCAGTCAGAGCGGGGCGGCTGGTGAAACAGATTAATAAACACCTACTGACAGGGACATATCAGGAAAAGATCTCATCACCTGCCATTATTGGGTTGATGAATAATTCAGAGCTCTCCATCAGAGCTGGGAATTTCAGGCTGTGCGGAGATCTACATCCACAGGGAGGAGGGCAGCCTGAAGACACTGATTCCCAGCATGAAATGGGGGCCTAGGAGCTGTATTTCTGTCCCAGACTGTGCAGGCATTGGGCAGGGGTAGGGGTGTGTGTGGAAAGGCATGGAAAAGTTTACCTCCTCAGAAGGTGACCAGTACGGTTTAGGACCAAAGAGCCAGTAGGAAACTTCTCAAAGCTACCCGACTGTCATGAAAAGTTTAGTGGCCAGGGAAGGCCCCCGGCGCTTATTTGTCTATCACCATTGTTGGTGAAAGAGGCCTTGGCCTTTGCTTCCTTACCTTGCTGGTGGATTCCAGAGGAACAGATAGGTCAGTCTCTCCGACTTGGCCCTCATTCCTTGTATACTTAATCTTGCCTCCATTCCTACTTTCTTTCTATCAGTGAGGAAATATTTGCTCTGCAGATGTAATCACTGTAACAGCTTTGGGGTCAGATAGGCTTCTATGGGAATCTCACGACAGTCTCTAACTACCAGCTGTGTGATCCTGACCATGCTGGGATTCAGTTCCCCATCTGTAAAATGGGCTCAACAATGTCTGATTCAGACAGTTATTGTGAGGTTGAAAAACAAGTATGCCTGGAGAAGTCCTAGCCGAGGGCTGGGACCAAGCAAGTGCCCACTTTCTACTGGAGACATATATTGGTTGCCTTCATCTGTCCATCTGTTTTTTGATCAGAGACAAGGCAGGAAACATATTGTACAGGCAAATTTAATAATTCAAAGAGAGTTAAATAAAGGGACCATTTCCATAGATGCTGGCAAGGTTTAGCAAACCAACTAGGGATAGTGACGTGCCCCAGACCAATAACAGCAGGGATCCCTTAGTCCCTCTAGGCCTTAAGGGGCAGGAGGAAGAAGCCCGCCATTTACGACAAGAGATTTGCTGCCTGACAGAGCTTTCTGTGGAAGCTCCTAGCCAACCATGGTGATCTGGCATGTTGGGAGCACAGGACAAACATCCCCACTGCACTCTGCTCCTGCCCTCCAATCCCTGCCAGGAGCTCCCTTTCACTGAACCCAACTGGATGCCAGGCAAGAGGCCAGTTGATGGGTCTTTAAAGGTCAGCTGCCTGGGGCACAGATCAAGGTGGAGAAAGGTGGGAATTGAATCTGGAGGGACAAACAGAAGAGATCCAGCATATTCACCTGACTGATCAGATTGTCCGCACTTCTCTATCTATGGTGTCTTTCGATGTGTGTCAGTTAAAAGGAAAGCAAAATAAAGGGCATATCTATGCATTTTAGGACCTTAAAGACTAGACTAGGTGGGGGTGGGGGAAAGGAAAAGAAAGAGAAAAAGAGAGAGACTAAAGAGTAATGGAGTCAAGTAATAATAATATAATAATATAATGCAATCAAGAAAATTTAATAATAATATAATGGAGTCAAGAAAATTTAGGCCATCATGTAAATCATTGCATATCCTTTACTAAGTTACTCTTTCTGGTTCTGACACCCATAAAATAAAAACTTTGCACTACTTGATGTCACAGAGCTTTCTTAAGATGGAATGAATGACCTAAAGCATTATAATAGAGCAGCTCCATCAATGCTTTCCCCTCCCCATTCTCAAATAAGTAATGGCATGGAAGACAAAGATTGCCATTCTTTGGAACTCAGAGCCACACAACATCTCCTCCTGAACTTGAACTTGATTTAGAGCTCATGGTGCTAAAACCCGTTTGATGAAATGTATGCATCATTCAGAGCCTAATCCTTCCAATTCAACCCAATCTGAGTTTCACTGGGCTGGAGCTTTTTGACTTTAGTCAAGAGGTAGGAGAAAATGTGATGTTTTGTTCCTAAAAGATAAGCACAGAAAAGTCTCTGGTCAGAAAATTAGAACGAGTGTATAGATCTTTCTGAGTCAATCAACTGTAATGAAACATCGTTTTAAAGAATCTTGTTAAGTGGCTTAGAGATAAAGTGCATTTTCTAAAACATTGGTTTCACAAAGTAGAGTGAAAGTTAGGATACATTTGGTAATTCTAGGGCTGAGCAGAGGCAGAGAATGAGACTAGATAAGGTAGAGAAGTGAGCAGAGCTGGGAAGGAGACAGAGAAACACAGCAGGAATGACCCTACATTGGCTACAATAGAAAGGCTGGATCATCTGAATTTCCATCCATCTGGATCATTGTCTTTCTTAAGCATTCTGAATACCTTTGGTTCTATTGCATCCTGTATATAACCCTTAGAAATAGCATGCTAGAGGAGGAAGTCTCCCATCAGGTCTCAGATGGCCTTAAAGAATAAGCTCTTTGGTCATTTGATTCCAGAACCAATATGTAATTCACTCATTCATCCATTAACTAATATTTTCAAGAAATATTTATTGAGGACCTATTAGGTTCCAGGAAGTCTTCTGGAAATATATTTCTAACTTACATTGATGCCGTAGTCAGAGGAAGTCCCTGAATTTTAAATGATAAAGAATAGCCAGCCTTACGAGGATCAGCAGAGAGAGCATCCCAGGTAAAGAAGGGATACAGAGGCCCTGGAAGCCTAACCAAGCTCGGCCTGTATGAGGAGCATGAAGGGCGGTGTGGCTGGAGGATGGTGAGTCCAGATAGCAAAGCCTGAGACTGGAGAGGAAGGAAGGGAGCATGCTACAGGGTGTTATGGGAGTACTCACTACCCATCTCCAGACTCCAAATAATGAGAAAAAGCAGATTGCAGTGGGAAGTTCAGCACCTTGTTGGGTTCAGTCTTCACATGCTGACCTTGCATCATAATGCAGCAGGTGGAAACAACAGGGCAAGCACAGCCGATGTGATATTAAAGTGCCTCAGGGATACAGTTAAGCCACAGCAGAGCTGCCCAGGGTATATCTCCTTTGCCATCCTCTTTTTGTTACCCATTATATTTGCACTTCTTCTTACAGTTTTGATAGGGAAAGGTCTAAAAGGCCATGCTTTGCCAACACATTCTCCTGAGGCTTCCTCATAGGACAGGCAGCTCTAATTTTAGAAAGGGACACAACAGACTAACTAGCCAGAAGCACATGGCCCATCCACACATGAGGGGGCTGGAGGAGTCCCCTCGCTCAGGAATGGAGAAGGGTCCCCAGCACGTAAGCCACTCACATGGCCTTTCTCTTCTACAAGGCTTATTTTCACTTTTGGATTGGAACTTGAAGAGAACACCAGAATATGTTTTCTGGACCTTTGGTTTTTCTTGTGAGTTAATTTCACGTATCTTCAAAAATATGGTTTCTCATCTGTACACAGACAGAGGGAGAGCCAGTCTCCTTTAGAAACTCGTCTGAGTACGAATAAGTGGGTGTGTTATTTCTGGAGAAGTTCCACTGATCATTTCAGTTCCCATTTTGGCTATATTCTCCTCTATATTGCTCATTTTCTGAAGATATCTCTTTGTTTTTGTTGCTGCTGCTGTTACTGCTTTCCCAGTAAATCGCCTCTGGGCTCTGCCATGCAGCGGAAACTTTTTTCAAATGCAGGCCCATTAATGTAATCAGTAGCCATTACTGCTTAAAGCAAGTCAGTTACTGAAGTAAATAGTTAAACTTGTAAGTGACAAAGAAAGTAAGCCAAAGAAAGCAAGAATTGGGGTGGGGGGTGGGGGAGGAGTAAAGATGATTTACAAAGAATGTCAAAATGGAAAACTTTTTTCTTGTTTCCTCCTTCCTTCCCTGTATCTTTAGATGTAGCATGATGAAGAGTTTCTCTTTTTTTTTTCTTTAATTTATTTATTTTTGGCTGTGTTGGGTCTTCGTTGCTGCGCCGGGCTTTCTCTAGTTGCGGTGAGTGGGGGCCACTCTTCGTTGTGGTGCGCGGGCTTCTCATTGCGCGGGCTTCTCTTGTTGCGGAGCACGGGCTCTAGGCATGCAGGCTTCAGTAGCTGTGGCACGCGGGCTTAGTTGCTCCACGGCCTGGGTTCTTCCCGGACCAGGGATTGAACCTGTGTCCCCTGCATTGGCAGGTGGATTCTTAAGCGCTGTGCCACCTCGAATGATGAAGAGTTTCTTACACCAATAGGATTAAGACATCTGCTGGGAAGGGAAGTGACACCAGGCATAGAGTCTGGGAAAGTAAATCCTAATCAGGGTGACCATATGTTCTGGTTTGCCTGGGAAAGTCCAAGTTTCCACCTGTTCTTCTGGCACAGTTGCTAATAATTTTCTCCCTTCACTTTCAAAAATGTCCTATTTGGATGGTAAATTACATGGTGGCCCTAGCCCTAATTCTGCCTCTTCCACTAAGCAGGCATGTGTCTCTGGATAAATTCCATACTTCTCTGGATTTGGTTTCTCAAGTGTTTGGATGAGATTGTAACTACGGTGCTCTTTATCCCAATATTCTATTGTTCCATTAAGAATAAAAGAAGACAACATAGAGTTTTGTAGATTATGGAATGTGCATGCTTTTAATGAAAGAATATCACTTATTTCTGAGGGGAAAGTTTGACTCCTGGTTTAGTACAACTGCCTCTGTCTTCTCTAACAGGCATTTGTTAATGATGATTGGAAGGATGATTGGCGCTACTCTTAAGATCTTAAATGCATTGTCTTATTTAATCCTAACAAAACTATTATGGTTTCTATCTTATACGGACTGATAGTCACTTCAAACTGTCTTTCAAATATAATTGTATCTGACTTTAAAATACAGTGTTCTTAACCACCATGCCACATCTAGGATGCTTTGAGCAAAAGCAGCAAAGAAAGTACTCAGTGTATCAGTCAGGGTAGGCTAAGGTGTGCTGTAGTAACAAAGAATCCACAATCTTTCTGGCTCAAAACATTTATTTCCCAGTCATGTTACATATCCATCAAGGGTTATCTGGGGGCATTGCTGTGTGCTGTTCTTTCTCTAGGACCTAAGCTGATTGAGCAGCCATCATCTGCACTGTAGACCCAGTTCATTGGTAGAAGAAAAAAGGCAGCATGGCAGATTGCACACTGCCTCTTAAAGGTTCATCCAGAAAAGACCACGTCACTTCTGTTCACAGTTCATTGCATACAACTTCATCAACTCAAGTCATGTGACTACCTCTAACTGCAAGAGGACAGGAAGTAAAATTGTACAGTGGACCAGAAATAACAGGAACATCTGGTGAAAAGCATTTAGCCACACCAAGGTACTCCTAGAACAAAAGATCTAAAGTCCCTCTCACAGCGTTAAAATTCTGAGTTTCAATCACCTCTAAGCAACATTTCATAGAACTAGGCATGCATTTTTGACTCTATTTCTATAATGCTTTCTTAAGCCCTTTGTTATCCACAGACATACTAGCTCATCTCTGTTAAAAACATTCTTTCTATCCAGATAAGCAGGTTGAATGATATGGATATAAACTACTCCTAATCCACTTATGTCCCTCCTCTCTCTCACGTCTCAGCTGTATCTACTATAAAACTAAGAGATGCCAGTTCAGTGAAGGAAAGGGTGTGTTTACCTCAGGAAAGAGTGTCTTTATGACACAGATCTGCTCTGATGAATCCACTAATGTGAAATTTCTGACCCAATAGGCAGTGATTGCACAGCTCTGAGACTTCTCTCATTATTCATGAAATATATGCCGTGCAGTGTCAGTGCTCTCCCTGCAGACCTGCTGCCAAGCAATTACTCATTTCCATCACTTAGCCTTTTTATTATTATTATTTTTCAGTGGGTATCTATATATTCACTACACTTCAAGAAGCAAAGCACAGTCCCAGAATGAAAATGATGCTTGTCGTGTTTGATTTTAAATAGAAAAGCACTTTAAGTCCTTAAAAATTGATGTTGTTTTAAACTTTACAGAAGGCAAGAGAGGAAACCGGTAGCTGCAGAAATAAATGGAGAGCAATCAGGAGCATTTCCAGGGTTATACATATTTGCTACCCAAGAGCTGCTGGAGGGACTATCTTATACGTCCTGATTTATTTCTCTGACTCCCCCCAGGAGCCCTTAAGAGGAACAATGAACCAGAAATGGCGACAGAGCTCTGGTTGAAGTCCTTTGCCAGAGGCAGGAGTATTCATGTTCAGTGGCCCGTGCTTAGAAAAGGGACAGGCTCCAGGAGCCATGTCCCCTTCTCAGCACAATGTTTGTTTGTATAGCCCTTGCAGATATAAAGTCTAATGTAAAAGAATGGCTGCCTTTTGCTGCTATGTGATAAAATCTGTTCAGAGCACTTGTATCCTGGTGAACATCACAACTGAGAAACATTCCAACACCAGAAGTTAAAACAGAAGAGCTTTGGAAGTGTGAAACTTCACTAAACAAAAAGTCCTCAGTCCTAGGCTCCAATCCTCCTGCGCAGGTAGTCTTCTCAGAATCTGTGGTCCATTGCAATGATGGCCCCAGCTCTTCACAGTCCCAGTATCCACCCCTTCTCTCGTGAATTTGTGGTTACTCATTAAAAAGACATTGTCCCAGACTTCCCTGGTGGTGCAGTGGTTAAGAACCCACCTGCCAATGCAGGGGAAACAGGTTCAATCCCTGGTCCAGGAAGATCCCATATGCCATGGAGCAACTAAGCCCATGCACCACAACTACTGAGCCTACGCTCTAGAGCCCGCGAGCCACGACTACTGAGCCCGCACACCACCACTACTGAAGCCCATGCGCCTAGAGCCTGTGCTCCGCAACAAGAGAAGCCACCGCAGTAAGCCTGCACACCGCAGCAAAGAGTAGCCCCCGCTCACCACCACTAGAGAAAGCCCATGCGCAGCAACAAAGACCCAACGCAGCCAAAAATAAATACATAAATAAATAAATTTATAAATAAATAAATATCTCTGCCTTAAAAACAAAAGAAAAGGCATAGTCCCTTTCTCCATTTCTTGAATGTGAGCTGGTCTTATGACCTCCTTAGCCAATAATTATGCAAAAGTGATAGCAGGCCAATTTTGAACCTATGCCTCCAAAGCCCTTGTGTGTTGCCATGTGACCTTTCTTGCATCCTCACTATCACCATGGAAATGTGCCTGCTGGAAGAAGAGAAACATGGAGCAGCTTCAGCCCTAGTTGTTTCAATGAAGGTCAGACAGACTGACAGCCAGCTGACCCCCAGGCACATGAAAAAGCCCAGCCAAGATCAGCAGAGCCACCTTGCCAAAACCCAGCTGACCCCAGACGTATGAGAAATACATGTCTATTGTTTATTATTAAAAGGTCTTGTGACTTTGTTATACAAGTTACATAACTCACTCACTCAAACCCCATCAGGAAATTATGACTTTCTTTTTTTCCCCTCTCCCACACCTCACCCTGATATTTATTTACTTTGGTCTTTCCATTTTCTTTAGTTTCCTTACTCTATTTCCCTTATTATCATTAAGTGCATATCACTGTGCTGGACAACATAGTTAATACAGGGACTGGTGAATCAGGGAACTTTCTCTCAAGGAGTTCTCATTCTAGCACAGCAGTTCTCAATATTTTTTATCTTGACTTACTTAATGGATGGCATTAATATGTGCAAGACACTCTCAAGAGCAAACGGAGTTATGAACAATTTCTGGTGCATTAGCTCTTTCTCTCCCATGTCTCCTATACCTAAGACATTGCATTTGAATGCTAGCAAGTCAAAGCAGCACTAAAAGGCTTGAAACATATCATAGATGTCAACTTGAATCATTTGTATGATGTTATTTTACCTACCATTAGTTGTAAATTACTTACAGTACCCTTTGTTGCTGATTGCTGCATCCTGGGTTTTGATATCCCAGAGGAGAACAAGTGGCCTAGTGAAAGGAGAATGCTGACATCCCGGGTCTTAACTGCAGTCCACAGCATACTGAAAAAAGGGCTTAGCAGAAATATAAGCAACAGACTGGGGGTGGGGGGTGGGGCGGGCGGACTCAGAAAGGAACAAAACATTCCACCTGGGGCACACAGCGATGCTTCCCAGAAGAGCTGACATCTATCTGGCCAGGGTTTTGACAGAGTAAATTAAATCACTTCATTTGTAAGAAAGCACTCTTTATCCCTTGTCCTCCAATCCCAGATGTCCCCCCAATCCTTTTGACTGGGTTCCGTCGAGGTTGAAATTTCCATCAGAGCAAAGAAATTACACATTATTGCCACACCTTACTGAGATAGATGATGAGAAGGTAACAGCTCAGAATCTGGAGCTTTGAGCCCAGATTCCCTATTACTGCGTTTCTTCCAGAAGGATGCTCACAGAGTCAGCCTCCCTCACTTACTGGCCAGATCTACCAGTTCTCTATCACCTGGCTAACAACAGAGCTGGGACAAATATGGCTTTCTTCTCCCTGGGCTAATGTTCTTTCCAGTTTGTTGAGTGTTTGATTATCTTTAGATGTCCCTTCTAACCTTGGCTTCCGAGTCAGGTTTTCTTTTGAGTCTTGCCTGCCGGTTTAAAGAAGGATTTATAGACACCCTCCCCGCACACTCCTGCTTTGGAGGAGTCAAAAGCACTCCTCCAAAGCAGGAGTCAAAGCTGCTCTATACAGAAAGAGGCCTTTGGGATTCTCGAGGACTCTAGTTTAAGAAAAACTCTTTCCCTGTTTCCTCCTCCCATGTCTATCCTAGAAAAGTATGATCTTTCAGTTTCACTCTAAGACGCAGGTTTCCCAAGTGGTTTCCTCATTATGCGACGGCACAGGAAGGGGAAACAGCCCTGCGTTGGAAGTAGGTATCAGAATGAGAGCAATAAAGTTCTACAGGACAGTATTGTGTAAAGGAGGAGACCTGGAAAGGTGCATTCTTTCATATAGTTTGAAAAAAGCGAGCTTCACTGGCAGATGGGGAATGTATGTGGAGCCTTTGCTCCCCTCTAGGAAACCACAGTGCAGAATTTTAAGGTTTAAGAGCAAAGCTAGGCTATCCTCTGCAGTTAACAGTTCTTTGAAGAAACAGCTGCTAGCTTGCTGCTTGGCCCTAATAGAGATTGAATGCCTGATGATAGGCTGTAGACTTACAGAATACCTTGTTATCATTATGGCATTCCACATAATGGTGCTTCTGACCAGGGAATCCATTAACAGTGAGCTGTCTGATACACCAAGCCATAAAATTGGGCGGGCACAGTAGCACGCCACCATCAAGTAGGAATGCTGTATTTGAGACTCCCCATGAGGACGTTGCTCAGATTTTCATGGTTCCTACTTTTGCCGCGTTCCCTCCTTTCTCTCAACCTACCCCTGAGGAGTTCCGTATGACCAGCTGACCAAGAAAGAAAAAATTCAGGTTTGCTTTATAGGTGGTTTTGCATGAAAAGCTGGCAGCATCTAAAAGTAGGCAGTTGTTACACAGCCTCGCTTAGGAGTGGCATGAAGGACGGTGGTGAGGGAACATCCTGACGGTAGGCAGAACTTTTGAGCAGTCTACCTGGTTATTCATTTTTTGCCTGGAAGGAGAGAGGGCAAGGTACGGAACTATATGGATTCAAGGGCAGTGACTAATGGTTTGGTTGGATGATCAGAAACTTGAAGGAATACCACTTAAAAGTTGGTAGAAGGAGGTCTGGGGAGAAATAAGTGGATAGGTCTCTCAGAATAAGCAAAATATGAAAAGATCTTTATGTCTCACAGCAGAGAAGTTTAATGATCAAGTGACCAAGATGACCTATTCCGTGGATGTTGGTCAGCCTCTTTTCTGAGCAACCCCATCCTTGCCCATTGGGCTAATAAAAATAGTGGCCAGGTCAGGAGAGCTGAAGGCTATGCATGGACTCAGCAAGATGAACTTCCACTCGCCAAGCCTACAGCCCCTGCTCCAGGCCCACCTCCCATTGCCGGCTGCACATCTGCAGAGGCAGTAGCTGCACAGAGACAACAGCTTCCCAAGGACATTTCCTTAAGCTCCCCCTTCATTGTCCCAATTTGGTGGCAGGACATGCTGGGTTTCTCATATTTCTCTTCAAGCTCTGATTTCAGGAGATTGCTAGTGGGCATCAGGAGGATGTATTAATAATTCTTTCTCTGCTCCTTCAACTTCCACTTCCAGATCTTCACTTCCCCAGCAGGGCAGGGGGCCACATTTGTATAAGGTCTAATTTCCGTAATAAATCCCCTGTTCCGATAACACTCATGAGAGCTTCGCTTCCCTGACTGAACCCTGGCCGGTAAAAGGGGATTAGGTGTGGGTGAGTAGACCATGCATTTTATCCAGGTGAGGCCCTTTAAGATCGCTAGCTTTTCAGGACGTGGCTTTTCATGTGTAGTTCTTTTGCAGTCTGGAAGGTGAGGACTAAGATGGAGTGGGATTGCTATGCATAGAAAGAAAGGAAAAACTGGAAGGAAATTCCCCAAATCTAAAATAATGTTAAAAGTCTTGCTTTTGGTGGCAAGGCTACATATGGTTTATGTTTTCATTTTTTTCTACTGCTATTATAATTTCCAAATTTTTTACAAGAAATAGATTTGATCTATTACTTGATTAGTGAAAAAATAACAAATTTTGTTTCGAATAAAATCAGGGAATTAAAAAAGTTCAGGTTACTTGGTGACATATACATACCCTAAGGTATAATACAAAATCCATTTGTTGAATAGAGTTGAATTAATCAGTTTACACTCAATGTATACCAAGAACAAGGTTACTAGTTCAAAAAACACACCAAGTTTCAGTACCTCAAACAGTAAGTAAGACTGAGTGTGTTAGTGAAGCTCCTTCCATTACAAGAGGAGGCGTTATAAGGCTCAATATATGGTGGTTTGTTGTAAGAATACGTAAGACATTAAAATTGCTGGAATTTTTAACTGTCCCACATTTCACGGTGGCACAGAGTGTAGGAGACCCCTTGGAGCCTGGGCCTGGATTGAGGTTCATCTAGCTCAGAAGTAACTCTTGGGAACCTAGGAGAAAGTTATGGGTATTTATTCAAACATTTCGCTAATAGATAATTCAGCTTCTTCCTATGCTTTCCCCATGTGTACTCGCTGTTAAAGAAAATTAGATCATTTATAAGAAAAAATTAAAAATCAAGCTCATTCTTTGTATATCACAAGTATTTTATCATATAAGCAATAGGCAGCTACAGTGGAGATTGAAGCAGGAAAGTAAACTGAGACTTGAGGTTGAGATTAATAATAAAGCAGCCTGGAAACGGTGAAAGGAGAAAAGTCACAGAGGCAGAGAAGACAACTAGGATGTTAGTGTAACAAGCTAGGCAAAAAAATAATGTAAACCGAGTCAAGAAACTGGCAAGGAGAACCAAAAATTATGTTGGAGAAACTAATGAAAGTATCATATTAGCATAATTAGAAACCAATTTGTTTAACTTTAATGAAAAGCTGCATTTTCTTTTCTTTTTTTTTTTTAACATCTTTATTGGAGTATAATTGCTTTACAATGGTGTCTTAGTTTCTGCTTTACAAAAAAATGAATCAGTTATATATATACATATGTTCCCATATCTCTACCCTCTTGCGTCTCCCTCCCTCCCACCCTCCCTATCCCACCCCTCCAGGTGATCACAAAGCACGGAGCTGATCTCCCTGTGCTATGCGGCCGCTGCCCACTAGCTATCTATTTTACGTTTGGTAGTGTATATATGTCCATGCCACTCTCTCACTTTCTCCCAGCTTACCCTTCCCCCTCCCGATATCCTGAAGTCCATTCTCTAGTAGATCTGTGTCTTTATTCCCGTCTTACCCCTAGGTTCTTCATGACATTTTTTTTTCTTAAATTCCATATATATGTGTTAGCATACGGTATTTGTCTTTTTCTTTCTGACTTACTTCACTCTGTATGACAGACTCTAGGTCTATCCACCTCATTACACATAGCTCAATTTCATTTCTTTTTATGGCTGAGTAATATTCCATTGTATATATGTGCCACATCTTCTTTATCCATTCATCCAATGATGGACATTTAGGTTGTTTCCATCTGCGGGCTATTGTAAATAGAGCTGCAATGAACATTTTGATACATGATTCTTTTTGAATTATGGTTTTCTCAGGGTATATGCCCAGTAGTGGGATTGCTGGGTCATATGGTAGTTCTATTTGTAGTTTTTTAGGAACCTCCATACTGTTCTCCATAGTGGCTGTATCAATTTACATTCCCACCAAGAGTGCAAGAGGGTTCCCTTTTCTCCACACCCTCTCCAGAATTTATTGTTCCTAGATTTTTTGATGATGGCCATTCTGACTGGTATGAGATGATATCTCATTGTAGTTTTGATTTGCATTTCTCTAATGATTAGTGAGGTTGAACATTCTTTCATGTGTTTGTTGGCAGTCTGTATATCTTCTTTGGAGAAATGTCTATTTAGGTCTTCCGCCCATTTTTGGATTGGGTTGTTTGGTTTTTTGTTATTGAGCTGCATGAGCTGCTTATAAATTTTGGAGAATAATCCTTTGTTAGTTGCTTCATTTGCAAATATTTTCTCCCATTCTGAGGGTTGTCTTTTGGTCTTGTTTATGGTTTCCTTTACTGTGCAAAAGCTTTGAAGTTTCATTAGGTCCCATTTATTTATTTTTGTTTTTATTTACATTTCTCTAGGAGGTGGGTCAAAAAGGATCTTGCTGTGATTTATGTCATAGAGTGTCCTGCCTATGTTTTCCTCTAAGGGTTTGATAGTTTCTGGCCTTACATTTAGGTCTTTAATCCATTTTGAGCTTATTTTTGTGTATTGTGTTAGGGAGTGATCTAATCTCATACTTTTAAATGTACCTGTCCAGTTTTCCCAGCACCACTTATTGAAGAGGCTGTCCTTTCTCCACTATACATTCCTGCCTCCTTTATCAAAGATAAGGTGACCATATGTGCGTGGGTTTATCTCTGGGCTTTCTACCCTGTTCCATTGATCTATCTTTCTGTTTTTGTGCCAGTACCATACTGTCTTGATTACTGTAGCTTTGTAGTATAGTCTGAAGTCAGGGAGCCTGATTCCTCCAGCTCCGTTTTTCATTTTCAAGATTCTTTGGCTATTTGGGGCCTTTTGTGTTTCCATACAAATTGTGAAATTTTTTGTTCTAGTTCTGTGAAAAATGCCAGTGGTAGTCTGATAGACATTGCATTGAACCTGTAGATTGCTTTGGGTAGTAGAGTCATTTTCACAATGTTGATTCTTCCAATCCAAGAACATGGTATATCTCTCCATCTATTTGTATCATCTTTAATTTCTTTCATCAGTGTCTTATAACTTTCTGCATACAGGTCTTTTGTCTCCTTAGGTAGGTTTATTCCTAGATATTTTATTCTTTTTGTTGCAATGGTAAATGGGAGTGTTTTCTTGATTTCACTTTCAGATTTTTCATCATTAGTGTATAGGAATGCCAGAGCTTTCTGTGCATTAATTTTGTATCCTGCTACTTTACCAAATTCATTGATTAGCTCTAGTAGTTTTCTGGTAGCATCTTTAGGATTCTCTATGTATAGTATCATGTCATCTGCAAACAGTGACAGCTTTACTTCTTCTTTTCCAATTTGGATTCCTTTTATTTCCTTTTCTGCTCTGATTGCTGTGGCTAAAACTTCCAAAACTATGTTGAATAAGAGTGGTGAGAGTGGGCAACCTTGTCTCGTTCCTGATCTTAGTGGAAATGCTTTCAGTTTTTCACCATTGAGGACGATGTTGGCTGTGGGTTTGTCATATATGGCCTTCATTATGTTGAGGAAACTTCCCTCTATGCCTACTTTCTGCAGGGTTTTTATTATAAATGGGTGTTGAATTTTGTCGAAAGCTTTCTCTGCATCTATTGAGATGATCATATTGTTTTTCTCCTTCAGTTTGTTAATATGGTGTATCACGTTGATTGATTTGCGTATACTGAAGAATCCTTGCATTCCTGGAATAAATCCCACTTGATCATGGTGTATGATCTGTTTAATGTGCTGTTGGATTCTGTTTGCTAGTATTTTGTTGAGGATTTTTGCATCTGTGTTTATCAGTGATATTGGCCTGTAGAGTTCTTTCTTTGTGACATCCTTGTCTGGTTTTGGTATCAGGGTGATGGTGGCCTCATAGAATGTGTTTGGGAATGTTCCTCCCTCTGCTATATTTTGGAAGAGTTTGAGAATGATAGTGTTAGCTCTTCTCTAAATGTTTGATAGAATTTGCCTGTGAAGCCATCTGGTCCGGGCTTTTGTTTGTTGGAAGATTTTTAATCACAGTTTCAATTTCAGTGCTTGTGATTGGTCTGTTCATATTTTCTATTTCTTCCTGATTCAGTCTTGGCAAGTTGTGCCTTTCTAAGAATTTGTCCATTTCTTCCAGGTTGTCCATTTTCTTGGCATAGAGTTGCTTGTAGTAATCTCTCATGATCTTTTGTATTTCTGCAATGTCAATGTCAGTTGTTACTTCTCCTTTTTCATTTCTAATTCTATTGATTTGAGTCTTCTCCCTTTTTTTCTTGATGAGTCTGGCTAATGGTTTATCAATTTTGTTTATCTTCTCAAAGAACCAGCTTTTAGTTTTATTGATCTTTGCTATTATTTCCTTCATTTCTTTTTCATTTATTTCCGATCTGATTTTTATGATTTCTTTCCTTCTGCTAACTTTGGGGGTTTTTGTTCTGCTTTTTCTAATTGCTTTAGGTACAATTGAGGTTGTTTATTCGAGATGTTTCCTGTTTCTTAAGGTAGGATTGTATTGCTATCAACTTCCCTTTTAGAACTGCTTTTGCTGCATCCCATAGATTTTGGGTCATCGTGTCTCCATTGTCATTTTTTTCTAGGTATTTTTTGATCTCCTCTTTGATTTCTTCAGTGATCACTTCGTTATTAAGTAGTGTATTGTTTAGCCTCCATGTGTTTGTATTTTTTACAGGTATTTTCCTGTAATTGATATCTAGTCTCATAGCATTGTGGTCGGAAAAGACACATGATACAATTTCAATTTTCTTAAATTTACCAAGGCTTGATTTGTGACCCAACATATGATCTATCCTGAAGAATGTTCCATGAGCACTAGAGAAAAATGTGTATTCTGTTGTTTTTGGATGGAATGTCCTATAAATATCAATTAAGTCCATCTTGTTTAATGTATCATTTAAAGCTTATGTTTCATTATTTATTTTCATTTTGGATGATCTGTCCATTGGTGAAAGTGGGGTGTTAAAGTCCCCTACTATGGATGTGTTACTGTCAATTTCCCCTTTTATGGCTGTTAGTATTTGCATTATGTATTGAGGTGCTCCTATGTTGGGTGCATAAATACTTACAATTGTTATATCTTCTTCTTGGATCAATCCCTTGATCATTATGTAGTGTCCTTCTTTGTCTCTTCTAATAGTCTTTATTTTAAAGTCTATTTTGTCTGATATGAGAATTGCTACTCCAGCTTTCTTTTGGTTTCCATTTGCATGAAATATCTTTTTCCATCCCCTTACTTTCAGTCTGTATGTGTCTCTAGGTCTGAAGTGGGTTTCTTGTAGACAGCAAATATATGGGTCTTGTTTTTGTATCCATTCAGCCAAACTGTGTCTTTTGGTGGCAGCATTTAGTCCATTTACATTTAAGGTAATTATCGATATGTATGTTCCTATTCCCATTTTCTTAATTGTTTTGGGTTCATTATAGTAGGTCTTTTCCTTCTCATGTGTTTCTTGCCTAGAGAAGTTCCTTTAGCAGTTGTTGTAGACCTGGTTTGGTGGTGATCAACTCTCTCAGCTTTTGCTTGTCTGTAAAGGTTTTAATTTCTCCATCAAATCTGAATTAGATCCTTTCTGGGTAGAGTAATCTTGGTTGCAGGTTTTTCTCCTTCATCACTTTAAATATGTCCTGCCAGTCCCTTCTGGCTTGCAGAGTTTCTGCTGAAAGATCAGCTGTTAACCTTATGGGGATTCCCTTGTGTGTTATTTGTTGTTTTTCCCTTGCTGCTTTTAATATGTTTTCTTTGTATTTAATTTTTGACAGTTTGATTAATATGTGTCTTGGCATATTTCTCCTTGGATTTATCCTGTATGGGATTCTCTGTGCTTCCTGGACTCGATTAACTATTTCCTTTCCCATTTTAGGGAAGTTTTCAACTATAATCTCTTCAAATATTTTCTCAGTCCCTTTCTTTTTCTCTTCTTCTTCTGGAACCCCTATAATTCGAATGTTGGTGCGTTTAATGTTGTCCCAGAGGTGTCTGAGATTGTCCTCAGTTCTTTTCATTCTTTTTTCTTTATTCTGCTCTGCAGTAGTTATTTACACTATTTTATCTTCCAGGTCACTTATCCGTTCTTCTGCCTTAGTTATTCTGCTATTGATCCCTTTTAGAGTATTTTTCATTTCATTTATTGTGTTGTTCATCGTTGTTTGTTTCATCTTTAGTTCTTCTAGGTCCTTGTTAAATGTTTCTTGCATTTTGTCTATTCTATTTCCAAGATTTTGGATCATCTTTACTATCATTATTCTGAATTCTTTTTCAGGTAGACTGCCTATTTCCTCTTCATTTGTTAGGTCTGATGGGTTTTTATCTTGCTCCTTCATCTGCTGTGTGTTTTTCTGTCTTCTCATTTTGCTTATCTTACTGTGTTTGGGGTCTCCTTTTTGCAGGCTGCAGGTTCGTAGTTCCCGTTGTTTTTGGTGTCTGTCCCCAGTGGCTAAGGTTGGTTCAGTGGGTTGTGTAGGCTTCCTGTTGGAGGGGACTAGTGCCTGTGTTCTGATGGATGAGGCTGGATCTTGTCTTTCTGGTGGGCAGGTCCACGTCTGGTGGTGTGTTTTGGGGTGTCTGTGGACTTATTATGATTTTTGGCAGCCTCTCTGCTAATGGGTGGGGTTGTGTTCCTGTCTTGCTAGTTGTTTGGCATAGGATGTTCAGCACTGTAGCTTGCTGGTCGTTGAGTGAAGCTGGGTGCTGGTGTTGAGATGGAGATCTCTGGGAGATTTTCACCGTTTGATATTATGTGGAGCTGGGAGGTGTCTTGTGGACCAATATCCTGAAGTTGGCTCTCCCACCTCAGAGGCACAGCACTGACTCCTGGCTGCAGCACCAAGAGCCTTTCATCCCCTCGGCTCAGAATAAAAGGGAGAAAAAGTAGAAAGAAAGGATTAGTAGAGGAAAGAAAGAAAGAAGGAAGGAAAGAAAGAAAGAAAAAGAAAGAAAGAAAGAGAGAAAGAAAGAGAGAAAGAAAGAAAGGAGGGTGGGAGGGAGGGAGGGAGGGAAGGAAGAAAAAAAACAAAGAAGATGAAGTAGAATAAAATAAAGTAAGATAAAATATAATAAAGTTATTAAAATAAAAAAATAATTATTAAGAGAAAACAAAACAAAAAAAAAAAACGGATGGATAGAGCCCTAGGACAAATGGTGGAAGCAAAGCTATACAGACAAAATCTCACATAGAAACATACATACTCACAAAAAGAGGAAAAGGGGAAAAAATCATAAATCTTGCTCTCAAAGTCCACCTCCTCAATTTGTGATGATTCGTTGTCTAAAGGAGGGAGGTAAGGAAAGAAAGAATGAAGATAAAGTAAAATAAAATAAAGTTATTAAAATAAAAAGTAATTATTAAGAAAAAAATTAAAAACAAAACAAACAGATAGAACCCTGGGACAAATGGTGGAAGCAGAGCTATACAGACAAAATCTCACACAGAAGCATACACATACACCCTCACAAAATAAGGAAAAGGGGAAAATATCATAAATCTTGCTCTCAAAGTCCACCTCCTTAATTTGGGATGATTCATTGTCTATTCATGTATTCCACGGATGCAGGGTACATCAAATTGATTGTGGAGCTTTAATCCGCTGCTTCTGAGGCTGCTGGGAGAGATTTCTCTTTTTCTTCTTTGTTCTCACAGCTCCCAGGGGCTGAGCTTTGGATTTGTCCCCGCCTCTGCGTGTAGGTCGCCGGAGGGCGTTTGTTCTTCGCTCAGACAGGACGGGGTTAAAGGAGCCGCTGATTCGGGGGGCTCTGGCTCACTCAGGCCGGGGGGAGGGAGGGGCACGGAATGCGGGGCGAGCCTGCGGCGGCAGAGGCCACCGTGACGTTGTACCAGCCTGAGGCGTGCCGTGCGTTCTCCCGGGGGAAGTTGTCCCTGGATCACGGGACCGTGGCAGTGGCGGGCTGCACAGGCTCCCCGGAAGAGGGGTGTGGAGAGTGACCTGTGCTCACACACAGACTTCTTGGTGGCGGCAGCAGCAGCCTTAGCGTCTCATGCCCGTCTCTGGGGTCCTCGCTTTTAGCCGCGGCTCGCGCCCATCTCTGGAGCTCCTTTAAGCAGCGTTCTTAATCCCCTCTCCTCGCGCACCAGGTACGTGGGGGGTTTCTTGCCTTTTGGGAGGTCTGAGATCTTCTGCCAGCGTTTTCAGTAGGTGTTCTGTAGGAGTTGTTCCACGTGTAGATGTATTTCTGGTGTATCTGTGGGGAGGAAGGTGATCTCCGTGCCTTACTCTTCCGCCATCTTCCCGGAAGTCCCCTGCATTTTATTTTCAAAGAGTAAAGAAAGGTTGATCTTGCTTTTAGTCAGACATAATGTGGGATTTTCAGTCCTATGGATTTGTTAATTACAGATTTCTTCCTATCTGTCTGACAAGGCAACCTGTGATTCCTGATCGTATGGTTGCTGAAAAGCACTGGTTAACCGTAGACTAGGTTGTGCTGCAGTAACAACGCCCAAACCTCTGTGGCTTAAAACCACAAGGTAGGGGCTTCCCTGGTGGCGCAGTGGTTGAGAGTCCGCCTGCCGATGCAGGGGACACGGGTTCGTGCCCCGGTCTGGGAGGATCCCACATGCCGCGGAGCGGCTGGGCCCGTGAGCCATGGCCGCTGGGCCTGCGCGTCCGGAGCCTGTGCTGCGCAGCGGGAGAGGCTGCAACAGTGAGAGGCCCGCGTACCGCAAAAAAAAAAAAAACAACACAAGGTAATTTCTCCCTCACATACAGGTCTATCATGGGTCAGCTGAGGGCACTGTTGTGCAGCAGCCTGGCTCTAGGATCAAGCCGAAAGATCAGCCAGCATCTGCCACCACTTACCTTTCACTGTGGTAGAGGGGAAAAAGACAGTAGCCCATCATACACCAGCTTATAAAGCATCTGTCTAGAGTAGAACATTATACCTCACCGGTCAAAGTAAATCATATAACCCCACTCAACTTGCAGGGAGTAGAGAATTGCAGTCCTGCTGTGTGTCCAGGTAGAACCAGAAACTTCCTGTGAACAATGCTAATGTTCACCCCACTGGTTATGGCTTCTTCATTAGCAGTGTTGTCTTGGCTGCCTTGAAACTCATGAACTACCTAGAGATCAGGAAAAAGACTTTAAAGTAAGACTCCACTTGCAGCAGCCAGTAGTGATGCTATTAATTCCCACAAGCTTAGTTAGAAAGCCCTAAGGTCTTAGCTATTTATATAGCTGCAAACACCCAAGACACTTCCTGACAGATTATGGATGTGGAGTACAATAATAGCCTTAGTAGAATTTCCGTTCTGGTTTCTGTCTTGTCAGGAATCTTCCCTGCGGTCTACCTAGGGCCTCCCAAGCTGTACCCCGGGCTTGTTCTTCACCTTCTGCCCTGCTGTGCACAGTGACTATTAAGCAGCTGTCCTCTCCCACTGCGGTGAGGGCTGTGTGTCCACAAGGCATTGTTAGTGCAGCAACATATGCTGGTGGAGCACTTGGGAAGCAGGCTAGATGGAAAACAGGGGGACTTAATTGAATTAGAAGCACACACGCAGGATATTCTGGTCTGCGATCTTTGCAGCCCCCTCTCTGTTTGTCAGAGAAAGTCTGTCTACTTTCACATGATCTGCTAGCATTTGGGATTTATTCTCTGCACCTTCTATTAAATCCAATAGCCGTCTCTTATTCTCTTGCATCCTCACATTCTATAAACCAAAGAAATATGGTCTTTTGCAATAGTTCCGCAGTCCTTGCCAAAAACAGACAAATGAAGTAGTGCTGAGGATGAATGAGGGCCTTAGGACATCGCACACACTGGGTTCCACCTTGCTTTGCACCTGCCAGCCCTCTAGGTATGGGTTCCCACACTTTCCTGATGATAAGACGCAACAAAGGTATTGGTTAAAATACAGATTGCCCAGTCTATCCTGGGGAAGATACGAATCAGAAGGTCTGGATAGGGCCTCAGGAATCTGATTTTTAAAACACTTGAGATAAGTCTTATTTTCAGGAAAGTTTGGGAAACACTGGCCATTGCTTGTTCCCTTCCTCTTACAATACTTGGACGTTTTTCAGCTTCACCAAACAAAGCTGCAAGGCTGGAGAACGATACCACCAAACCTTTCTCAAATAACTTCAACCTATCTGCTTCTCCTATTATAAAAATTTCTAGCCTCTAGTTGTATCATATCTAGTGTACTTTCATATACTTTTATATAGTGTTGGGCTATTGTCTCCAGCTGTTTCACTAGGTATGTGTAGTTTCTCCCTATAATTATAAATTCCCAAAAGTCAAGACTAGTGCCTCTACTTTGTTTTGTCTTCCCTTCCCTCTTTACATGTCTAGCATCATATCCTCCTCTACCTCTGTCTCTACCATCTAATTATCTATCTCCCCATTAGAATGTAAACTCCATGAGAGCATGCAGCTTACCTCCTCCACAGTATTTAGAACTGTGCCCAGCATGTATTAGGTGCTCCAGATAAATGCATCTTGGCCTGTGGGGCAGATTAATAAGAAAGTTTTAAACAAGTCTGAGACATCTCAGATGTTACAAGGTTGCTGCTATCTTGACTGCTTTATCAATGTGATGATTCCCTTTCCTCCTTTTGCCCTCTCTTTCCAGCCCCTGCCTTTTTCCCTGACTAGACTGTCCAAAAGAGCGTTTCTCTAATCTAATGGGTAGAGAAACAGAAGTCCAGAGCTGAATACAAGTAATGTACAGTTTTGATTTTTGCTGGCCCGCAATCTGTTTCTCTTCATTTTGTTAACAGAAGCCCGATTCCCTTTCAGGGAACCATCTCAGCCTCTGTACTGAGGTAGGAGTGACCCAGACCTGACAAATCAGTGTATCCCCTTGCCTCAAAGCTTGTTTCGGGAATGGCTATATGACCCCTGGGTCTAATCAGAGTTGGGGACTTTTGCTGGGACTTTGGCAAACACTGGCTTTTGTACTGCTGAGGTTGCTAGCTAGAGAATATTACAGTAGCCTAGAGTTTGGGGGGGGCCTCCCGTGGAGAGTGCCTGACTGAGATTGAAACCAGCACAGGGAATAACAGGATGCAGTGCTGATCAGAGAAGACAGGCATAGAGAGAGTAGTGGTGACCCGGGAACACGCGCCCTGGGGACAGGCTAGGGGACGCACTTGTTCTGTGAGCTCTTGCAGGCGTCCTGCACATGGTCTGCATGTCCGGTGTCAAGCGCAGCCCTCGTACTCAGGGCAGGTTGGGTGAAGAAGAGAGCTTTGTTTGCAGGGAACATGCTGCCCAGGGGCTCACCCCACACGTGACCAGGCTCACCCCCTGTCGTCCTTTACCAGCAGCATTCAAAGGGCTTCCCAAATGCCCTTCCATGCTCTTTTTATACACTGTGCACTCATGCTACCAAGCCATCTGCAATAGATTTGTTTCCACGTTGGTCTGTGAGCTGTAACTTGAGAGCCAGGGCCGGATTTTCCAAAAGTTGTACCCCCATTCCTAGCACAGTGCCTGGAGGTGCTCCGTGCTCCCTACATGTTGGTTACACGATTCAGGGTATGCATAGAGTAGCTTACAGAGTTCAGCTCTGAGTTTCCTGACCTGAAAACACAAGGGATATGCCTCTACCAAAAATTAGAGCTACTGAGGGAAAAAACTTCTTGATTTCTCGACCTTGCTGGGCAGAGAAGAGTCGACTCTGAGCTGAAGTTGTTGGCCTTGCTCCCTCTCTTCGCAGATGACAGCCTCTGGTCAGTCTGTGAGGAGACACACCAGCAGCCTGCACTGTCCTGGCCAACTGGGTGGTTTCTCCGGAGGCCTCTAAGAGACCAGGAGAGATGGGGCATGACAGAGCCAGGCCCGCTGCTCTGCTCACTAGAGAATGCCCGAGCTGGCCGGAATGACCCGCTGCACATGTGGGAAGCAGAAGAAGGGTTTCAGCCCCCAGAGGGAGAGGACAAGAGGGTAAAAATAGAGAGCGAGTAGGGATTTTTGGTTTTGGTTTTAGCATCTATGCCCGAGGAAACTGACAGCAAGCATCCCTCTGTGAATATGTGGATCCCACTGGATGGAAATGCAGGCTGAGGCACCAGCACCTGGCTCCTTTCTTTTTCTTTTCTTCCTTTCTTTTTCTCTCATGTAATAACACTTCCCCCCAATTCTTATGAAAATTTGGTAAAAATAGCTGTTTTCATTTGAGAAGCATTTTGAAGAGACCAGTCAAAAGGCCACTTTTCCACTAGCTATTGTGAATAATGCTGCAGTGAACATTGTAGCACATATATCTCCTTGAGGTACTTATTTCATTTACTTTGGATATATACCCAGATGTGAGATTGCTGGATCATGTAGTGGTTTTATTGTTTATTTTTTGAGGAACCTCATACGATTTTCCGTAAGGCTCTACCTGTTTACCTTCCCACTAACAGCATGCAAGGGTTTCTTTTGTGTCCATTGATGGATGAATAGATAAAGAAATTGCACACACACACACACACACACACACACACACAAGCACATATACACACAATGAAATGTTATTCAGCCTTAATAACGAAGGAGATATGGCAGTATGTTTGAACCTAGAGGACATCATGCTGAGTGAAATAAACCAGACACAAAAAGAAAAAGGCTGCATGATCTCACTTATATTTAGAATCTAAACTCATAGAACCAGAGAGTATAATAGTGGTTAGCAGGGTCTACGGGGTTGAGGAAAATGGGGCGACGCTGGTCAAAGGACACAAAGTTTCAGTCATGTAGAATGAATAAGTCTAGAGATCTAGTGTATGGCATGATGACTATTGCTAATAATATTATATTGAATAGTGGAAATTTGCTAAGAAGTTAGATCTCAGGTGCTCTCACCACACACAAAAAAAATGGTAACTATTTGAGATGGATATGTTAATTAGCGTGATTGTAGCAATCATTTTGCTATGTATATGTATATCAAAACATCATGTTGTATACCTTAAAATATATAATTTTTATTTTTTTTAAAAAAGGCCACTTTTCCTTACTACCCAATTCTATTACTGAGTAGGATTTCTGTAAGATTTTTCTTCCCAAAATCGGCCTCGGGAGAGGCCGACTACACTCTACTTCATAGAAACTCTCCCTTCAAATCATCACATTACCTCATATCTTCTTTTTGCACGGCTGCCTTTTTTTCTTTGAACTCATGTTGAAATCATGTCCAAAGTATGGATAACAAGTTGCAAGCAGGATTGTGGTCACGAAACAAATATTGCACCTTAAATGCCAGTGAACACAATTCAGGCAATTGGATAGACATTTCTTTCCTATCAGAAAGTATTTTGATGAATAAGATTCCTTCTTGGGCCAACATCACTCTCATATTATTTGCATCATCTTTGTAGCTCTGCTAGACTCCCTTCTTTTTATTCCCAGCCTTTCGGGCAAACTCTAATCAAAGTTTATATGCAAAAAAGATGGAGGAAGGTTCCTAGGTTATGGATAAAGCCAAATTCCACAGTGCTAGAGAAAGAGGTGATAGTTGTGCAAATACAGCTAGTGAACAGCTCCTCTGATCCAGCTCCTGAGGAAGGGGAGATGAATAGGATTCCTATCAGGTGTGCCCAACTGTTAAAGACCTAGTGTCTTATTTGCTTTTCTGGAAAACATGCTTACAAAATACAAGCAAATCCCTAAGGGGAACTCTCAGGCACTTTATGAATGTTAACAGTTTTCTAATCACTGATATTATGTTCACATAATGGCTTCTATTAACACAACAACAAGGTTTGCAACATGCCCTACAGTTACTTGATGCTTCTTGGTATTTCCATCTCATGACAGTGATAAGAAAGAATCCCATATCTTTCTTGATATCTTGAGGTAATTGTTCCCAGTTGCTGTAATACGAACTGATTTGGCTCCAGTGGAAATCCCACTAATAGTGACAAGCTGATATTTGCTACCATTTGATCTCAGAAACAAGAATACTGCGTTATATGTCTACTGTTATATGCTTTATATGTAAATTGTTAATGAACAGTTTACAAAGTGACATTGACCATTGTTATGTCGTGTATTCCAAAGACAAGTAGACTCAAGCTAGGTGTGACTCCTGAAACAGATGGCCAGTTTAGGTGATACACTCTAGTCTCTCAACTGACTGAACGGAAAACAATGGAAGGTATTGCTGTTGTTTTTTAGCATCATTTATGTCACTTTTTTCCCTCCCCCACAACATTTTTTGCCTCAACTATTTTAGCAAGTAGCATTGGCTGTAATTTGTACTTCACAGTCTAACAGGGAATTCCCTGGCAGTCCAGTGGTTAGGACTCCACACTTTCACTGCCAAAGGCCCGGGATCCTGCAAGCCATGTGGCATGGCCAAAAAAAAAAAAAAAATACTGAGATGCAAAACTAAGATATAATCCTGGATATTAAGAAAAAAAGAAAATGGATTAAAAAAATAACAAATACAAATATCAATGATAAACTGTAAATTTATCCTATTTTATATCATTTTTAGTTTTAGCTTTCCTTGATACTGATAATGATCATTATAACTAGTTTTAGGCAATTATGTATCGTAACATTAATCCTCATAAGACATGATTGACTAAGTATAAGTATATCCATGTAATAGATGAGGGCATAGATAAAAAGAAGTTTAGAAAGGCTGGAGACAGAGATGTGTTGGAGCTGATGCACGCCAGCCTCTGAGAACCAATTGTACACGTCTCTCCCAACTTCGTGTGCAGTGTCATCACATAGTAGCTTAAAACTGGCCACCGTGAAAGTATTTACACCATGGAATTTAGCAAACACTAGAAATCAGGGTACCCCCTCCCCTAAACGCTGGTTGTTAAACATTAAACAAGCGCTCCACTAGTTACAAAACTAGTAAGTGGCTGAGTTGAGATTTAAACTGTTCTGTCTGACTCTAGGCTGGGTGGAAACCATGGGCCCAAAAGTCAGGAGAATTTTGTTCTAGTACTAGCTTGCTTTGCCATGGAATTTTATGTCCTTAAGCCAATCCCTTCAAGTGTCTACCCTGCATTTTATCATCTACAGCATCCGGCTCTTAAATATTTAAATAATGAATAAAAGTATGAAGAATTATTGAAGGGCACTATCCATATATTCTTATCTGGTAAGAACAAGAATTCTAAGCTTTGATGATCACCTTCCCCCACCACTACCATGTTCACTTAGTAGAATTGAAGAGAGGGCATTCCTGCCCCCATCCCCCCTTCTCTAATCCCCCTTCCCCTGGCCTCTTCAGTAAGGTTCTCCCAGAAGCAGACCCTGAGACAAGGATTCACATGCAAGTTATTTGTTATGGAAGTGCTCCCAGAGAAACCAAACTGAGAAACCGTGGGAAGCTGACTAAGGACGGGGAGGAAGCCAAGCAAAGGCGTGATTTCAGGAGAAATCCCCTGGGAGCTCAGGAGCATACACCGCACACACAGTTTAGCCTCAAATCAAGGGAGCTGGGCTTTTGTGCCACCCCACCCTACACAGCCATTGGCTATGGGGGAGTTCACAAACTCCCAGACCCTTTGATCTCTCTGCATAGGGGGGAAAGCCCTATGCAGCAAAGATAGGAGAAGAGCAGAGCTGGGTATGCAGAGCTGAGAAGAAAGATGCACCAAGTGTCTATTATATACTTCTGCATATCATGTTTTACTGAGAACCCTGCTGCATCCAGGCTGGCCAAGGGTAATACGGCTTTTCTCAGAAAGCCCAACATGATTTGTCTCTTCTCCTCCTAGCCAAATGGGAGCATGTTAGGGCACTAGAACACTCTGGAAATCTGGGAAGTAAGAAAATAGTCCCTCAGGATAAAGACATCCAGCTCTATTTCAGAGAAAGAGAGACAGAAAAAGGACACACATGGCAGACACCACACTTATGCTGAACTGGCTCTGAAAAAAGGGGATGACCACCTGGGGAGGAGACACAGTGTGTCCCCCACTACAGTGTACCTTTGAATGTGGAGCTTTCCGTGCTATGACATGCCACAGTAGTTGATAGTCTTCATCATCCACTCTTATCCCAACCCCAGGTAAAAATTAAAAGTACATGGCCAGTTCACTTGAATGTTTATACCACTCTTGAAGTTTGTTCAGCAAAGAGATCGTACCAGGTTTCTGGATGGGCATTTGGGCTAAGTATAATGCAAAATGATCCATTCAATGCATTAGGCATTCTTGGGACAGGAACCCATGACCCACTGAAAAATCTCTTTACACTCCTGCATTATTTCCATGAAAGCCTAATGTGCTACGGAACTCAAAATGTTTTCCCTTCTGCGAAATGTCCACAAATAATGTAGGAATTATTACTCCATTGTATCCACTAGGAAACTGGGGCACTGATTAAGTGGCAAGTCCATTAGAGGAGCTGTACCAACTCATGCTTTGAAATAGTACCTCATTACATGGGGACTAGCTTTGAATATGAACAGTTTGAGATGTTACCTTGTGTTGCATCTAGGCAGCCACATCCCGTACAGTGCTCATCAGGTTTTTGGTTTGGGGATTTTTATCTCCTACATCATACAAACCCGTATTTTTAAAAATCATTTTTCTACTTGCTCCTTTTATTTTAAAATGTAATCCAAGTTATCTGAGGGAATAGAAAAATCCAGTGTGAAATAGATAATAACAGTTTTTAATAATCATTACTCATAAAACCTCAAGTGGCTTTGGTGGGCATCTGGTCATCATTAAGAGGATTGAATTTATCAAAGTCATTTTGCTTAATTAGGTGGCTAGCTGACAGGGTCTTTCTTACTGAAAAAGCATTACAATCATATGCAGAAGCCTCAAGAAGTACTTGATTGGACCGTGTTATCATTGTTTTACTGGCTATCATTAAATTCCCACTTGCAACCCCTAGGAGCTAATTCAAGCTCCAGGTTACTGCGCAAAGCTCACATAACCAGCTGGTCAACTTAAATTGAAGAGAACTTAACTAAAAATAATAAAGTGAATCAATATCTCAGGTCCTACTTTACATAGAGGAATTCATGCTTTGGTATGATGCTTGCTCTAAGTGTGGCCAATGCCTTACATCCACAAGTCTAAATCCTAGAAAGAGTGTAGCCTAATAACTTAAGAATGCCCAGTTAGTACGCTCCAAGTCATTCTTAGGTAGAGAAGGAGCTTCAGAGATTACATAATATGTTTTAACTGGACAAACACCAACTGGTCTTTCATGCAGGGACTAATAAGCTACAATTCAGTGATATGTCCATTTTTTTCATATGTATCAAAAAGGACAAAGAATGTAACATCCTAGTCTCAAAGTTTAAAAAAAAATAATCTAAACTATTTAAAAAGGGATTAGCCCTAAGAGTAAATGAGGAAGGTGAAATGATCTGTCTAAGTGGATATCTCTAGGGCAAAAATCAGGAGTGTAATATCTTACTTCACCAATACTAGGGGTTCTGACACTTTAATAGGCAGTTCAAGCCTTTCTCTTCTGGTAATGTCCTTTTACCTTATCCCTGGATAGGAAGCTGAATTCTAGTCTTTGAATTCAAATATCCCCCAAGAATCCTGTAGAGGCTGCCCACAGCTCACAGGTCTAATAACTCTTACCAGGGAGGAAGAAACAGGAATAATTGGATCCCATGAGCCTCTATTTACAGTAGTCAAGGAATGGAACATAAACCGATTGAGCTGTGTGGCTAGGCAAGCAGACTTGGGAACACCGTTTGGCAGGAAACAACCAGAGAAATAAGAAGGAGAGTTGGCCCCAGGGACCTTCTAATGCACAAGAAGTGGCTATGAGTGCGCATGCATGCTCCCTATCCAAGATGGAGAAATTCCAGGCAGTTTTTCCAACCTGTGAATGCTTGCTTACAGTGAAGGAAGATGTTATAACCGACACCTTAGACAGACTTCTTCTTAAAGTCTTTGACCTGCTGAATTCACAAACCAGCTGACCTGCTCTCACATTAAACTGTCTTACACAAGCTACCTTGTCCTCTGCATAAGCTAAGTTTTTTTTTTTTTAATTTCAGTATTTCCCTCATCATTTTTCCCTTCCCACATACAAACGAAGTTGACTGGAATCTTGCAGATATCAAATTGTAAAGCTTTCCTATATAATTAATTCATGTGCAAAAACAACATGGTCCTGGAAAAATGGGAGATTTTCATAGATTTTACCAAATTTTAACAACCTGATTTATTTTTAAACGGCAGGTGGGTTAGATAACAGGATAGGCTTTGGTACATGATAATCTTATTAACGGAAAAGAAACCACAAAACTTGTGGGTCTTGGTTCAAAATACCCTCTGTGTCTTAGTCTTTGATCAGCAGATCCAAATAGGGTGGGCTAAGAGCCCTAGTCTCTCATTCAAGTTGCTACCAACTACTTGTGTATTTGGGTAGGTCAGAAGTATTTTGGTCTTCAGGTTTCTTGATCTATAAAACATGAGGGAGGGATTTTGAGGGAGTCAGAAAAATGGAGTGAGAAGGCAATATAAGGAACATACAGAGCCAAAGATTTTTCCAAGCCATGAAGATATGTAAAGCCCCTCACCTGCCCAACCTATGAGCTGAAGGGCTCAAGTTCTTCAACAAGTCAGAATGGAGTCAGTGTAGAGGACAGATATTGGACATGAGAAGTTAGTGGGATTCAGCAGAAACTGTACCACAGGCACAGAAGTAACATAGGATAGTAGCACTCCATGGAGTTCCCAAGAATCTTAAAGAAGGCTTTGCCCTTCACATACAGCAAGGAATGGAAGCATAGCACTTGTTTTTAAATCTAAAAGTGTGAGAAGACCTCAAACAACCTGGAGATACTTCATCCCCAAATCTTACAGCAATCCAATAAAGTACCTGTTGTCATCCCCATCTTACATCTTTCTGTTCCACAGTGGTCCAAGTAAGAGAATAACACTGTGTTTCAGGAAGAAAAACAAAGAGGTTTGGGGGCTTTTGATTGTTTTTCATGTCAATCAAAAAGCCACAGTCTTGGGTTAATGACATCTAGGATTATTGTTTGGGAGAGAGGTGACATAAAGATGGTACCCACATTGACTTCCCAAATTGAGGGAGGTTAATAGAAGCAAGAGAGGATGCTTCATATTTCCTTAGATGGGAATTAGAGAGTAGAATTTCAGATGACCTTTTTTTTTTTTTTTTTTGAGGTACGCGGGCCTCTCACTGCTGTGGCCTCTCCCATTGTGGAGCACAGGCTCCGGACGCGAAGGCTCAGCGGCCATGGCTCACGGGCCCAGCCGCTCCGCGGCATGTGGGATCCTCCCAGACCGGGGCACAAACCCGTGTCCCCTGCATCGGCAGGTGGACTCTCAACCACTGCGCCAGCAGGGAAGCCCCAGATGATCATTTTTAAGGTGTTTCTCACTCCTGTGACTCTCTAACCTGAGCAGCACAATTCCATCTGTGGTAACTGGGTGCAGAGTGTCTGCACTATGATACTATGATACATCTGATACTATGCAGAATCACCTTGAGGAACATCTGGAGACGGGGAGGGATGGGTACCTTTTTGTTGATTATAAGACAAAGCAATACTCAAAGAAAAACTTCCCCTCAGATTTCTTGAGTATTCTTTTTTTACTTATTCTGCTTTGTACAAAGTTTAAAAAAAAAAAGTAAATTAACAGTTTCAGAGGATTCATGATCCCATTAGATAAATTTTCCCTCCCACGATGTCAGTACTGAATGTCATCCTGGTGCCTTTAAATGTATTATATTTCATATGGAGGATCAAAGCAAACCTTTCAATTAGTTCCTCAAGATGATTCTGCATAGTATCAATTCTAGCATTGAAGTTTTTGTGCTTATAAAACTCTTCACCATGTACAGGGATGAAGATGCTGACAAAACGGAAAGAGGTTTATCTGGGCCCTCATACATTTTTGCTTGTTCGCTTTGTTTGGCATATCTAGTCAGAATTCAGGATGAATTCTGTGTCCTTGGCGTGGAATAAAACTAACCAGACCATTATGAGCGCAAAGCTGGCGCTTAGCATTAATGATTCTTATCTACTGAATTCTCTGCTTTCTAAGGCCTAAGAACATCTGATGAGGCAGAGCTGATGAATGAAACTACATACTCTTATGAAAGAAACAGGCAAAATGAAACCAGTTTCATTTATGTTAGAATCCTAGGGTTATAGATGAAATTATTTTTTTCAAACCTTAAAAGTATTAGAAGCTTACCACAGAAAATTTGAGAAAAAAATTTTTTTAAAGCTATCTCTTTTTACAATAATATTTTGGTACATTTTTATATATGTTTTTCACATATTTGAAATCATGCTTAATATACAATTAAGTATACTGTTTTTTTAACATATCATTTAAAAGAATCATGTTGTAAACTCTCCCTAAAGGTAATTTTAAGTGACAAAATAAATTCCTTACTGTGTAAGTAAGCCATGTTTTATGTGGAGTATTTAAGCTATTTTAATTATTTTTTACTAAGTAAAACTGATCACATGGGGTGACACTTAAGTATCAGGTGTATAATGTTTTTTACCGTGGCAATAAAACTTAATGTATTATAGTGCTCTTTCCTCAAAAATATTGGGAGGAAAGCAGGCAGGCATGGTGTTCCTTTTGAGGCATAGCAATCATACCTTTTGAATATGTATGTCTGTGCTTCGAATATGACCCTGGTCAGAACAAGCAAAACAAACAAAAACGTGTTCCTTCTCCCATAAACAATAGAGATGAGCCAGGGGGTGAAGAGGCCCCAGCTCCAGCAGCACACTGCTGTTCCCAGCCTCTGAGCTCATAAATAGTCTCTTTTTCTGTTGTGTCCGTTCTACACGTTACCGTTTCCAACTAGATTCTAGTACAGTTATGGCTGTGGCCCAGATATTTGTGTTTCTTTTGGCCTGCCTAGTTCTTGTGGAAAGGTCACTGCCACTTCTTTGATTTCTTTGAGAAGAGACTTCAACCATCTTCTCCAACCTATGAGCGACTCGCATAGCTGTTACACTTTAGAGGCTGTGGGAGTTGGTAATTATTTTGTTTTTCTCATAGACTACAAAATCTTTTTTCAGGTGTCATTTTTCCATTCTAACTTTACTTATTTTTTCTGGTTGATGGTTCATTTCTCATCCAACCCTCCCAACACAGTTTCTGGCATTGTGTTTTCTTCTTCTCAGATCCTTTTGTTAGTTTTTTAATGGATTAACTATGAAGGAAAGTCTTTGCCTTGCTGCTGAATCCACCAGAATCTCAGAAGTCTCCCTGAGTCTCAGAAGGGGACACAGACAGTTAGAAGGCCAGCAGTTCAAAGGCATGAGGCCAGAAGCCTTTTTGCCCTAGCGCTGAAATGTTGCTCTGCTAATGTGTACCTCATGCCCAGTATTTCTTATTAATAAGGCACTAAATATGGGGTAATCCGGTGTTACCATTGCCAAAAGAAAATATCTGTCTTTTAATTAATTAATGTAAATGGGCTTTTACTGGAAAATAGAAGGGAAGTGTTTCTAGAACTCAGAACATAATGTTACACCAGGGAATACCATGCCCTCTTTTTATTTTAACGTGGAAATATTTTTTAAATGCGGAGACACTAGGTCTGGACTGGCTGAGAGAGAGTTCACAAATTATTGCAGAACAGGTGCTTTTTTGTAAACTCAGGACTTCTGTTTCCCAGTTCACTTTTGCTACAATTCACTTGCATTCAATCTGGTGGGAGCTTTAATCAAGCAAATTATCTGGGTGAAGCAATTTATGAAACAAGAAATAACTTACAGTCAAACTCCACTTCTTCCTTATTTCTATTTATCTTTCCCTCATGGACTGATGCAATTATCGCTCAGCTAGGGACTAACATAAATATTGATCAAAACAGCAACACTACCAGATTACTCCCTGGTGCGGCTTCAGTTCAACTTACATCTCCTTACTGCCTTTTCTCATGCAAAGGTTAACTTTTCTCTCATTTCTAAGTTCCTTTTTGCTTCCGTTTTTCTCTCAGGACAATCTAATTTACAATTGACCCAATTGGATTGATCCAGAGCCACATAATTTTCCCTCCAGCGTCACAAAATCTATTGTTGAAAGTAGACATTTATACACTGTTATACACTATGTAAACCAAAGGAGCTGACTTAATTAAGGAAAATCAGGAGGAGCTAATTTTTCAAAATGTGGGCTGAGCACATGCATTTGTCTTCTCTCTTTTCTCTAAATCTGTAATGGCAACTCCTAAAAGTGACAGAAGCCAGCATGGAGACGTCTGCCGACGAGAGATTAAAGAAATTCTTGGCATGGGGGACCTCTAGAAATGTGAAATAGATTGGCATCAGATTTTTCATCAGAATAAATACAAGCTAAAGGCAGCAATTCTGTCCTTCAAACTTTGAAAGTAAAATGATTTAGAACCTGTAATTCTAAACCCAGCCAATTTTTAGATGGATTCTGAGAGCAAAATGGAGTTCTTTTCAATAAGACATCATCTTAAAATGTTACTTCTCTGGCTCACTCACCTCTGCCCTGACAGGCGCCCACTCGCACGCTGCCTGCTATGCTGCTCTGCCCGGCCTCAGCCCTGCCTGGGCTCAGCCACCACCTTCAATATCTCTGTATGCCCATTATGTAAGTTTAAGAAGCATATTGGGAGACCTTCAAGATGGCGGAGGAGTAAGACATGGAGATCACCTTGCTCCCCACAAATATATCAAAAATACATCTACATGTGGAACAACTCCTACAGAACACCTACTGAACACTGGCAGAAGACATCAGACCTCCCAAAAGGCAAAAAACTCCCCATGTACCTGGGTAGGGCAAAAGAAAAAACAGAGACAAAAGAATAGGTACGGGACCTGCACCTCTGGGAGGGAGCTGTGAAGGAGGAAAAGTTTCCACACACTAGGAAGCCCCTTCACTGGTGGGGACGGGGCGGTGGGTGGGGGGAAGCTTCAGAGCCATGGAGGCGAGTGCAGCAACAGGGGTGCAGAGGGCAAAGCGGAGAGATTCCCACACAGAGGATCGGTGCCAACCAGCACTCACCAGCCTGAGAGGCTTGCCTGCTCACCTGCTGGGGCAGGTGGGGGCTGGGAGCTGAGGCTCGGGCTTTGGAGGTCAGATCCCAGGGAGAGGACTGGGGTTGGCTGCATGAAGACAGCTTGAAGGGGGCTAGTGCACCACAGCTAGCTGGGAGAGAGTCCGGGAAAATGTCTGGACCTGCTGGAGAGGCAAGAGACCATTGTTTCGGGGTGCATAAGGAGAGGGGATTCCTTCCCTGTGTGCCCACAGAAGGTAGAGCACTGCCTAAGCGAGCTCCAGAGATGGGCGTGAGCCACGGCTATCAGCTTGGACCACAGAGATGGGCATGAAATGCTAACGCTGTCACCACTGCCACCAAGAATCCTCTGTGCAAGCACAAGTCACTACCCACACACACCACCACCCCCACCCCCCCCAGGAGCCTGTGCAGCACACCACTGCCAGGGTTCCGCGATCCAGGGACAACTTCCCCAGGAGAACACACGGCGAGCCTCGGGCTGTTGCAGTGTCACGCCAGCCTTTGCCACTGGAGGCTCGCCCTGCATTCCAATTATGACTACCGTACCCCTCCCTCTCCCTGGCCTGCTTTAACCCCCTCCTGTCTGGGCAGGGAATAGATGCCTGACAGCAGCTGTCATACAGAGGCGGAGCCAAAACCAAAGTTGAACCCCAAGAACTGTGCAAACAAAGAATGGAAAAGGAGATTTCTCCGTGCAGCCTCAGGAGCAGCCAGTTAAATCTCCACAATCAACTTGATGAACCCTGCATCTGTAGAATGCCTGAATAGATAATGAAGGCTCCCAAAATTCAGGTGGTGGAGACTTTGGGAGCAACTGTACACTTGGGGTTAGCTTTCTGCATCTGATTTGTTTTTCGTTTTTATGTTAATCTAGTTTAGTTTTTAGTCCTTATTAACATTGGTGGATTTATCGTTTGGTTGCTCTCTTTTTTTTTTAATATTTTATTTTTTTATTTTATTATTTTTTATTTTTTTCCTTTTCCCTCTTTTTGTGAGTGTGTATGTGTATGCTTCTTTGTCTGATTTTGTCTGCTTAGTTTTACTTTTACCATTTGGTTTGGGGTTCTGTATGTTCTTTTTTTCTTTGGTTGGTTGGTTGGTTAGTTTTTGTTGCATTTTTTCCTTTTCCTTCTTCCTTTCCTTTCAAGGCATGTGGCTGGCAGGGTCTTGGTACTCCGGCCAGGGGAGTTTCAACAGTCAGTCCAAAACAAAGTAGAAGCAGACAAAATCACCAAAGGGTTAATTTGCTGAACATTTAGGAACTTTTTTGAAGCTTTTTTTTTAATGTTTTTTCAACTTTTCTGAGGTATACTTAACATAAAAATTTGCATATATTTAATGTTTACATTTTGATGAGTTTGGACATATGCATATATCATCACCACAAACAAGGTAATAAGGGGGGGAGGGGAAATAACACTTAGCATGACATCTACTCTCTTAACAAGTTTTTAGGTGCATAACACCCTGTTGTCAACTATGGGCACCATGTTGTACAGCAGATCTCTAGAACTCATTCATCTTGTATAACTGTACCTTTAAGCCCTGTTTTCCCCACTCCTCACCCCCTGGAAACCACCATTCTATTTCCTGCTTCTCTAATTTTATATTTTCTCATATAAGTGAAATCAGGCAGTTATTTGTCCTTCTGTGACTTAGCATAATATCTTCCTGGCCTATTCATGATGTTGCAGATGGTAGGATTTGCTCTTTCGAAGCCTTTATTTTGCTCTAACTACTCACCCTTTATTTGATTTGGTGAGCTTTCCTTTAAATGCAATCCCCTGGGGTGTTTTGCTGACTGAAGCTCTTCACTTCTACTGTCTTGGTCTGAAATACTTTGCCATAGCAGTTTTGCCATAGCAGGGGCAAGGACAGGACATGAGTTGGAACAAATAGAAAAGCCAGTAAACAGTGTTAATGGGAAGCCCATTTATTTGTTCCTTTATAAAATGCTAAGAGTGAAAGCAGGGGCAGGATAGGGGCAAAAAAAAAGGAGCAAATGTTAAGCTTTCATAAGGGGAACAAAAATTCCCTGAAAATCAACTATTTAATGATTTCAGTATTTGGCAAGTTGATCATCACATTGGATCAGTAAGTCAGTAGGCTCCAACTAAAATATCTTCAAGAAAAAGAACAGGATTTTAGGAAAATACAAAATGAGTAAGAAATGAGGTTATTTAGGGATATGATGAGAAAGGTGTATGTATCATCTTCCAAGAAAAAAAGCAAAGCAATCAGAAACTCCATGGGAGGAAAATGCCATACAAAAAAACTATAGAGCCAATATGAATCTGAAATTCAGCATGGCTTTAAACAATGTATAAAGTTAGAAAAAAAAGGAAAAGAAAATCCATTTGATCTGCACATAAGGAACATTCTTGGTTGATTGGCATGAGGTGAGGGATGGCGTGGCACTGGAACCATTAGAAAGGAAATTTGATAATAGCACACCATTAGAAAATACAAAAAGCAGAGGGGGTGAGCTTCAAGTATGATCAGGACATGCCTCCACTTTTCTGTAATTCTTGCAGCTTTTCCTTCCTCTGTCAGCTGAACTTTAATGCTGGTTTCCTCCTCAACTGCAAGATGTTTGCCTGTATCAATGGAGCCTCATGCTTCTTGTTCCTAATTGCGGGAGGGCAAGAGGGGCTTCCTACAGTCAGTGAGCTTTGCTGTGCTCACTGGACCGTCTCTGAACCAGTCCTCATGACCAGATGCCATGTGTTGATTGTTTTTGGTATGAATTGTCTGAATAGAACAGAAGTTACTTGAGTGGGGACAGTCTACCCCAACAACAGGCTGCTGTGCCATGAGGGAGGGGCAGGATGGGTTTGGAGGAGGCAAGCACAACATGCAACAAACCCTATTACTTTCATAGCTTTAAAGCTTTGTAGAGATTTGCCTTTTCCTTCAGTTTACCTTTAGGGTTTAGAACTGCACTGTGCAACACAGTAGCCACCATCCATGTGTGGCTATTCACATTCACATTTTAATTAATTGAAATTAAATGCAATTAAAACTGGTTTCTCAGCTGCATTAGCCATATTTCAAGTGCTAAAGAGCAAAGCTTAACTAAATCTACCATATAGGACAATACATATTTTAGACATTTCCACCAGCACACGAAGTTCTAGTGGACAGGTTGGAACATGAAGTGCTCTGACTTGAGGATGCGTATTTTCTATGGAGTATCCTCCTTAGATATGCTTTAGCCATGACTACAATGTTTGTTTCCTCCCAAAAGTTTGTAGCATCAATGAGACACAGGTTTTTCAGCTTTGGTTAATATTTCTTTCTTTTGTACTTACTTCTTCAAGGGAAGGCTTCCATGGATGACTAGACAGAGATTAAGAAGTAGACTAAGTATTTAGCCTTTCAGCACCCCTTTCTTTGTTCTCCCCTTATCCAAATCTCTCCTTACATGCCCCTTCCTCTAGACTGTGCTCCGCTCCACGATTTCCTCCTCAAGCAGTAGCTGATACTCCATGAGGCAGCTACCATATAACTTAGATTTTATGGTGCATATCCTCTTTATAGTGAAATTGATCTTAATGTATTTATGTGTCTGAGTAGTGGTTGGAGGCTTGGCTCAAGCATGGTGCAAAACTCAGTTTTTAACAAAGAGTAATAGGGGGTGGGGGGTGCAGTGATTTAAAGGTTTGCCAGGTGTTAAAAAAAATCCTCTAAGAATTAATGAGGTAATAACTATCATTTACTGAGCACTTAGTATGTGCTAGGTACTTCTTTAACTTTTTACCTATAATATTCCATTTATTATTCCCCCAAATTCTTTGAGATGATTACTATTATTTTCCTGTTTCACTGATAAGGAAGTTGAAGGGCTGAGAGGTTAATCAGTTTTCTATAGGGTCACAAGGCTATGAGATGACCCTATATAAATGGGCCAGACTTTTGATTCAAACCCAGGCAGGCAGCCTCTGTGGCTTTATCACCTTGCACTGGCTTGAGGAAGTCATCCAAAATTCACAGCACCAGCAGCTGCATTGCATCCCAGTCTAGGCTTTAAATCTTTGCTCTACCTGTTTATTACAAAGCAAACACAGACAGGGGGGTTCTCAGGTTAGTTGGTTGGTCTTATGAATCCCCCAAAGCTGAAAAGATCCTAAATAGTAAAAGTTTGCTTAAGAGTAGGAAGTCAAAGTTAAGCAGCAACTGATAAAGCAGAATTAGTGGTAAAAATCTGTTCAACATTTATTTAAACTTCTTTATTAATTTAAATCTTGCCCTATATTGACAAATCTGTTCTACAACAATAATTAGAGATTGTCAGTCGTTTTCAAAGAGTCTTATTTTTCTAGAAGAAAAAAAAATTGACTGGATCATATGCTTGTACTGGAGTTTACTAACATAGTGATTCTCAACCTTGGCTTCCCAGTAGAATCCCTTGGAGAAGCTTAAAAATTTCTACTGCTTCAGATTCTGTGTGTGTGCATGTTTGTGTGTGCGTGTGTGTACATGTGTGTGTGTAGCATTTCTCATAACTGACTCAGCTTAACATCTAAGCTGAGGGACTAAGCTTAGGTGGGATCTCCATTCTTGTCTTTGAATGGGATGTGAACTGCTTTTGGTAAATTAGACATTCAGCACTGCATGAGCCACGTCGTGCAATGAATGACGTACCTTGGTGAAAGTAAAGCCATGTTTGTGAGCCTGTGCATAGCTTACATCCCTGCCACCATGGCCGCTTTCGTCCATTGAGCAAGCACTGGGTGACTATGACAAAAGGTTGACTGATATCCACTGAGAATATCATATTATCTACCTGGTTATAATCCTCTCTACAGTGATTGCCTTTTGGTGGACATTCATATGGAGCACAAATACCTTCACAATCTGTGCCCATTCTATAAGATCATGACTGTCCACAGATCAGGTTTTTGGCTTTGAGAGCTAGCATTTTCCTCTTATATGCATCCAGCAACACTCTAATAGGCTGCTCATCTAGTTGTTTCTGGAAACACTGTTATCAATTATCGTCTTCCAAATATTTCTGTTGGCTAAAAAAATTCTGATTACTCACATGTGTTTGCTGCCCCTCGTGGTATATGTGCCACCTTCTCTTCAGTGATTAGGTACTGCTGTTGGCCTCTGCTACTCTGAGTTCTCCTCATCCCCATTGAAATCAAGGAGCCTGCATAGAGAGGTATACCTAGCCTGCAAAAGAGAGTAGACATAGAGCCTTTCAAGGATCCAGCCGCTCCTTCCACTAATGCATTTCCGAATGCTTTAGTGAAGGGAGTGCCTTCTGGACTTTCTCAGGGATCATACTTGGGAGGGGGTAGGGTGCAGGTCACACATGACAGAGTCAGACTACTGTTTGGATTCTCTCCAAAGCCTTTGGATTTTCTTTTCTGTAACATGACAGGGAAGCTCTGGAATCTCAATTTCTTTAACCATAGGTTTATCATGAAATCCAACTTTCTGTCTACCAACCAATTAGCTATTGGAGCTACCCAGTGTTGTATTCTGTCATTCTTGGTCTAAGACCCTTAGACTCCATTTCTGCACATTTTCTACAGGTTTCTGCTGATACGTATTAAGAAAGTCTTTCAATTCTTTTGATATGTAAACTGTCTCCTCCTGGGCCATAGTGTGTTCCTGCCTCCTATAGCGTGGTGATATTTGACTCTGGCTATAGGTCTGGTAGCAACAGGAAGTGGTTGTCGTGTATCTTGAGGAGAACAAGACATCTTTCCCCAGTGAGATTGCCAGAGGCTTTTCATGCAAAGGAAGGCTAGTTTCCTCAGACGTTGGAAAGCTGGTAAGAAAAGCTCAGAATAAACTTGGGGGTCAAAATTACCAGTTTTTTCTGAACCCAACAATATAGCCTCATTCTAAGATTCGGGATCTCATTATTTTCCAATCCATATTCTAACTTTCATATAAGAAACCTTACAAGATTCTGAATAAAATTGTTGTTGTAGTTCAACAACCTGTGCAACTAAATTATGTGTTTTGATTTTCAGCAATATTAACTCTGAGTCTACAAGAAATTAGAGAATGTTTAGGGCTATCGTAGAAACTCTCTGGTTCTCAAACTGTGACTTGAGCTGACTGTTAAGGGACCTGAGATTCTCACCTTCTTTCTGGTGTATTCAAGTGCACTTAAAAATATCCACCCCGCACCGCAGTCCTTGCAGTTGTCATTACTGTCGTAATTGTTATGTGGACCAACCTCTTGGGCTTCCAAGGCATTTGCTGCAGTGCATACTTCATCACAATCTAACACTGCAGATGGTTTGATTTATTATGATATCCCTGCATGCCATGGGTTACTGGTGTCCCATTTCCTATTGGCAAAAAGCTCAGCACTGTACTCAAGCCAAAGGGCACAAACAAGCCTAATCCCCAAATCACATCTTTCCAAGTCTGCATCCTGGGATCACTCTCCTTACCAATTCTGTATGATTCAAAGTCCAAACAAGATAGAAATCACACAGTAACTTGAACATGGAAAGTTTAATACCAATAACTGTTACTTGTAACAGGGGTGTAACTATAAAGGGGTAAAGAAAACTAAAAAACGCCCTAGGCTGAGCAAGAGTACCCAAGGAAAGAGCAAACTCTGAAGGGGGTTGATCCTCTTCAAGTCTGGCATTCAGACCTTGTTGAGAAGGAATTGTTGCAGGTAATGGACAGATGGACCAAGACTGGTAGATGGATATGTGGATGGAGTTATGGCATTGGCATCTTCCTGACCTGCAAGATGGTGTGAGACTGTGCACACATTGTCTGTGTCACAAGGGCCACGAGAAACAACCTTCTAGGGTACAGGTTGGCTGACGCTGCGGAGTGTGCCCACAGAGGGAGTTGAGGCATCAGGAGCCTCCTTATTGTCCGGGTGGCATGAAGTCTGGGGCACACAGTGTCCACCTTGGTAGAGTCTCAGCCTGGAAATCACTGGGCCAGGGATAGTGTCGCCAAGTCATCTCAGCTACACAGTTGGGTAGAGCATGCTGGCTGTCTCCATGAAACATGCCACTGGAAACCGTGCAGGAGAACTAAGAAGAGTCCCTTTCTCCTTCACTGTCTCTCCACTGCCCTCTACTGGCAAAGCTTATCGTCATGCCCACTGCAAAGGAGGAATGTTTAAGGGGTAAAGCTCCATTATCACACAGCAGGTAACAAAGGCTGATTTTGAAGCTGAAAGACAATAAATTAGTAGGTGGCCCAACTAGTTATATACCATTTGCTGAAAAGAAGAATGACAATCATAATTGTTTAATTCAAGAAAATACTTGAAACCTGAGAGAAGTTAAACCCAGAATCCTCCCAAATTTTCTAACAAGCTGTTTGCAAAATTCTAATTGTAAAATTTCAGCTGATGAAATAGCCGGATAAATTTCCTTTTTCTTTATTTAAGAGAAAATTATCTTTGTTTCAAAATAGTTGCAGCAGTCTCTTAATTCTCATGTCGTGACACTGCAAAATCTGAAGTTTTTTTTTTATGATTGTATATGATTGCATTTCACACAGAGAAAGCAATAGGACCTGATTATAGACAATGAAGCCTTTGATTACAGGCTAATTATCAATGTGGCCTGGTCACTTGCCAAACCCTGTCGCTCCAGGACTGATATGCCTCTCAGCTTCATGTTTATAGTGGTATACAATGCATTTCACAAATTATGGGAAATGAAATTTCTATGACTAGCTGGTGAAGGAGGTTTTTTGCTACTCTCTTAGCAAATCTCAGTTACACAATACAGTGTTATCAACTGTGTTCACCATGTTATACATTAGATACTCAGACCTTATTCATCTTATAACAAAGTTTGTACCCTTTTAACAACCTCTCCCCATTTCTCTCACCCCCTAGCTCTGGCAACCACCATTCTTACTCTCTGTTTCCAAGTTCAAACTCTTTTTTTTTTTTTTAAGATTTCACATATAAGTGGTAGCATACAGTATTTTTCTTCCTCTCTCTGGCTTAATTCATTTAGCATAATGCCCTCCAGGTTCATTTACTTCATTGCAAATGGCAAGCTTTCCTTCTATTTTTAAGGTTGAATTCCATTGTACATACACACCATATTTTCTTTATCCATTCATCCATTGACAAACACTTAGGTTGTTTCCATACCTGGTTATTGTGAGTAAATATGCAGTGAACATAGGAACACAGATATCTCTTTGAGATAATAATTTTGTTTCCTTTGGAGGTATACTCAGAAGTGGCATTGCTGGGTCATATGATAGTTCTATTTTTAGTTTCTTGAGGAAACACCATACTGTTTTCAATAGTGGCTGTATCAATTTACATTCCCAGCAACAATATACAAGGGTTCCCTTTTCTCCATATTCATGCCAACATTTATTATCTGTTGTATTTTTGATAATAGACATCCTAACAGGTGATATCTTCTTGTGGTTTTGAATCATATTTCCCTGGTGATTACTGATGTTGAGCACATTTTTGGTTGGCGATTTCTATGTCTTCTTTGGAAAAACATCTATTCAGGTCCTTTGTCCATTTTTTAATTGGGTTGTTTTTTTGCTTTTGAGTTGTATGAGTTCCTTATATATTTTGTATATTAATCCCTTATTGGATATTTGGTTTGCAAACATTTTCACTCATTCTATAGATTGCCTTTTCATTCATTAATGGTTTTCTTTGCTGTACTGAAGTTTTTTAGTTTTATGTAGTCCCACTTGTCTGTTTTTACTTTTGCTGCCTTTGCTTTTGGTGTCAAATCCAATCAGTTATTGCCAAGACCAACGTCAAGGAGTTTACTTCTTATGTTTTCTTCTAGGACTTTTATGATTTCAGGTCTATGTTTAATCCATTTTGAATTGATTTTTGTTTATGGTATAAGATAAGGGTGCAGTTTCATTCTTTTGCATATGCATATCCAGTTTTCCTAGTGTCATTTATTGAAGGAACTATCCTTTCCCCAATTGTATATTCTTTGTGTCTTTGTTAAAAATTAATTGACCATATATGCATGGGTTTATTTCTGGGCTCTCTATTCTGTTTCATTGACCTATGATGTCTACAGCTTTGTTCTTTCTCAGGATTGCTTTGGCTATTTGGGGGTTTTTGTGTGTGATTTTATACCAATTTTAGGATTATTTTTCTCATCTGTGAAATATTCCTTTGGAATTTTGATAAGGAATGTATTGAATCTGTAGATTACATTTGGTAGTATGGACATTTTAACACTATTAATTTTCTAATGTATGAATGTGAATAGCATTCCATTTATTTGTCTTCTTCAATTTCTTTTACAAATGTTTTATAATTTCAGTGTACAGATCTTTCACCTCCTTAGTTAAATTTACTTCTAAGTATTTTATTCTTTTTTGAAGCTATTGAAAATGGTATTATTTTCTTAATTTCTCTTTCTGATAGTTTGTCATTAATGTGTAGAAATGCAGCTGATTTTTGTATATTGATTTTGTATCCTGTAAACTTTACTGAATTCACTTATCATTCCTAACAAATTTTGGTGGAGTCCTTAGGGTTTTCTATACATAATATCATGTCATCAGCAAACAGATAATTTTGGTTCTTCCTGTCTGTTTCAAATTTCTTTTATTTCTTATTCCTGTCTGATTGCTCTGGCTAGGACTTCCATCATTATATTGAATAAAGGTGATGAGAGTGGGTGTCCTTATCTTGTTTCTGATCATAAAGGAAAAGCTTTCAGCTTTTCATCATTATGATGTCAGCTGTGGGTTTGTCACATATGGCCTTTATTATATAACATTTCTTCTATATCCAAGTTGTTGCGAGTTTTTATTATAAATGGGTATTGAATTTTGTCAAATGCTTTTCTGCATCTATTTAGATGATTATATGTTTTTTTACAGTCTTCATTTTCATATGGTGTATCACATTTATTGATTTGCATATATTGAACCATTCTTGTGTCTGAGGAATAAATCTCACTTAATCATGGTGTATTTTCCTTTGAATGAATTGTTGAATTTGGTTTGCTAATACTTTGTTGAGAATTTTTGCATCTATATTCATCAGGAATATTCGCCTGTAGTTTTCTTCTAGTATCCTTTGTCTGGCTTGTATCAGGGTAATACTGACCTTGTAAAATGAGTTTGGAAGTGTTCCCTCCTGTTCTGTTTTTTGGAAGAGTTTGAGATTAGTTTTAATTCTTAATTAAATGTTTAGCTGAATTTACCAGTGAACCCATATGGTCCTGGACTTTTCTTTGTTTGGATGTTTTTGATTACTGATATAATCTCCTTACTAGTAATTGCTCTATTCAGATTTTCTATTTCTTCATGACTTAGTCTTTGTAGGTTGTATGTTTCTAGGAATTTATCAGTTTCTTAAAGGTTATCTACTTTGTTAGCATATAATTTTCATAGTAGTTTCTTATGATCCTTAGTATTTCTGTGGTATCAGTTGTAATGTTTCCTCTTTCATTTCTGATTTTATTTTTTTGAGTCTTCTTTCGTTTTCCTTTATTAATCTAGCTAAAAGATTGTCAATTTTATTTATCTTTTCAATAAAAAGCTCTTTTATTGATATTTTCCATCATCTTTCTAGTCTCTACTCATTTATTTCATTTTATTTACTTTCTTCCAATAACTTTGGACTTAGTTTGTTCCTCTTTTTCTAATTCTTTGAGCTGTAGAGTTAGGTTGTTTATTTGAAATCCATCTTTTTTCTTAATGTAGGAGTTCATCACTGTAACATTTCCTCTTAGAATGGCTTTTGCTGCATCCTATAAGTTTTGGTATTTTGTGTATCCATTTTTATTTGTCTCAAGATATTTTATTTCACTTTTGATTTCTTCCTTGACCCATTTGGTTGATCAAGAATATGTTGTTTAACCCCCACATATTTGTGAATTTTCCAGGTTTCCCCTTGTAATTGACTTCTAGTTTTCTGGCAGAAAAAATGATTGATATGATTTCAATCTTACTAAGTTTTTAAGGCTTGTTTTGTGGCTTAACATATGATCTATCCTGGAAGCTGTTCCATGTGTATTCTTAGAAGAATGTGTATTGTGCTGCTATTGTATAGGATTTTATATGTATATATATATGGTATAGAATTATATATAACTATAATATACAATTATAATATATTGTAATATATATATCTGTTAGGTCCACATGGTACCCTTAGCCAGCCACTTGTGAAGCATGCAGTCACATCCCTACCAGGGAAAGACTGGGAGATAAGTGTTTTTGCCAGCTCTCACTCTACTGAACCCTGGGACCATAGCTGTGCCAAGCGCTTATGTGCCCTTTAACAACTGTTTCTTTGTTTGTTGTAGTCCTTTGGGACTTGTAAATGCAAGCCCCATTCACTTTCAGAGCTAGGTGATTTGGGTGCTTGTCCCTTAGGTGGTAGCCTTAAAAGTTGGTACACAGAGGAAATTGTGGTGCAAATCCTTCACTCTGCAGGAAGAAGCTGGAAGTGGGGGTTCCCTCCTGATTATATGGCAGTGTGCCAGGGGTGGCTTTTATGGTGAGAGTGTGTCTCAGCATTTACTACCTTTTTACCTTTTTTGATATGGGGATTTTCTATCACCTGATGTGTAGGAGTCACTCAACTCCGGATTTCTCTCAGAGGGAATTGCTTCATGTGGCTGTACTCAGTGCATCCATGGGAGGAGGGAAATTCAGCAGCCTCCTATGTCACTATCTTGTCTGGATCCCCCAGGTTACCTCAAACACTTTAAAGGACTAGAAACCTAAGAAGCAATATGTGAGAAATGATTTCATCAAATGCAAAAATTAATATCAACATATTAGTTGTAAGGGCTATCACTTGTATTGTGTCCTTTAATCCTGATGACTCCCCAGAAACAGAAGTATTATCACTCCCATTTTAGAGATAAGAAAGCTGAGATACAGGAAGGATAAATAACTTGCCCAGGTTACTAAGTCACAGAACCCAGTTGAAAAGCCAATTTACCTCCTTTGATGCATATATTTTTTTTACTTTGTTGCCTCTTAATAACAATTAAAACTTGTTAAAATACTTACTTAACACCTAAATAAAATGTCATCACAGGCTACATAGGGAAATTACATCAAATGCCCATGCAACTGGAACAAATAAGATTTTGGTATGAGAGGAGTATATAATTATATGAGCAATTAACTTATTACCTATTTTATTCAGTGTGCTGTAACAACCCCCCATTTCTTTCTTTCTTTTTCCTTTTCTTTCTTCCTTTTTTTTTTACTGGCTCAGAAAGTCTAAGTACATAATGAACAAAATATAATTTCTCTCACGTTATTTATGGGCTCCTTCCTTCCGTGTAGTTTTCTAATTGTAACAGGGTCAGCTTCAATTTGCCATATGGAAACTTAATTGAAAATGAATGGATAATCCAGACCACTAAAAGGTCAATCCTATAAGGAGAGAAAATAGGGCAAGTTAATAATTTAACATCATATAGGATTTACTGCCTTTTAATTTTCTACACATGTATACTAGTCTTTCATAAGCACTAGCTCTGGTTTTGAGAATTGCAAAGATCTTGCCTTTAAAGTGTTCTGTAAAGTAAACCACTGAAGAACTCTGAGGCTGTCTGCTCTTCTTCTAGGAAAGTGTTAATTAGATTTGATAGTATTATTTAAAATATTTGCTGAAACAGTGCATGTCAAGCATAATTCCAACAATAAAAAGTGTTAATGAAATAGATATTTTTGTGAGTTTGCCCCCTTTTTGAGCTATGCAACGTTGGGCTAGGAGGAATCAAGTCCTGTGATTTACAACTTTAAAAAAATGTTTTTCTAACAATAGGAAAAGTTGCAGAATCACCTTTCCTGCAGAATGAAACATGTTGACTAGAGGTCCACCTGTTCAGGACCAGAAAGCAGCTATGTATTCTTCAACACTTGCTCCCTCTCCTATAGCACTACCCTTCTCCATCCTACCTGCCACATATGTAGATATAATTTAGTTGAAGCTTCAAAGTAGTTGTTTTACTAAAGAGTCCTATTATTTTGAGTGGGAGATGTATCAACCAAATTTATAACTCATTTTAAAATTCAACTTTATTAAAAAATAATTTACTTAAAATAAACTGCATCCATTTAAAGAATAAAATTTGATGAGTTTTGACAGTTAACACCAGTGAACCACCACCATTATCATGATACAAAACCTTTCTATCACCTCCAAAAGATTCCTCAGGCTCACTTATAATTCATCTTTCCCTTAGCTCACAGCTCCAGGAAATACTTGGTCTACTCTTTGTTACTCGAGATTAATTTGCATTTTCTAGCTTTTCATATACTCTGAAGACTTTTGTTTCTGACTTTTTCCATCCATATGGACAGGTTTTTTTCCTACTGAGTAGTATTCCATTGTATGAATATACTACATTTGGTTTATCTGTTTGATTGTTGATGGGAATTTGGTTTGTTTATAATTGGGCCCATTATTAATAAAGGTTCCATGAACATTCACATACAAGTATTTGTGTAAACAAAAATTATAATACTCTTCTGTAAACACCTAGGAGTAGAATGGCTGGGTTGTATGGTAGATGTATACTTATTTTTTTAAGAAATGTCAAAATTTTTTCCAAAGTGGTTTTCCATTTTATATTCCATCAGTGGTATATGAGCATTTCAGCTGCTCCACATCTTTGCTAACACTTGGTATTATCAGTCTTTTAAATTTTAAGAAGTTTAATGATTATATATTGGTATTATATGGTCTTATTTCCTCAGTGATTAATAATGTTGAGCATATTTTTATGTATTTGTTGGCCATTTGTACATCTCCATTTTTATGTGTCTGTTCAAATTATTGAGTTGATTGTCTTCTTATTAATGAGTTGTAAAAGTTCTTTGTAAATTCAGGGTACAACTTCTTTTTTTAGGTATCTTCTTTGTGAATATTTTCTCCCAGTTAAGAGTTCTCACTATTGACACCATGAAACCATTAATGGTTCCTATAACCCATTTTTGAGGCATATTATATGGCTGGCAAAGCAAAAGAAAAAAGATAATGCATTATTCCATAAGATAATTTTAAAATATACATTATTCACTAATTAGCAGTGATTATCTTCTTCTCAGCCTAGGCTATAAACTATATACTTCATGGTCTGATTCTTCTTCTCTGAAAATAGTACATTATAGTTAATGCACAGGGATTTTCTTGACACTAATATCCTTGCTATTTTAATGTCTAGTTTAACACACACAGACCTGCACACACATAAACACAAACACACACACAATGCAATTAAATGACCCCAAACCATAATTTCCTGTTAAGTATTTGTCTTCTTATGTAAATGGACCTTCTTCCAAATGTGGAAATACCTGCTTAACAAGTGTCTTGCCATTAGCCCACAAAACAGGCATAGACATTTATTAGAAAAACGAAGTGGACTCAGCACTCATTCCCAGCCTGAGATGCTGAGCATTAAGGCTGAACTCAGAAGAGCTTTTACAACCAATTGATACAGCTCTGAAAATGGAGTTTTCCACTGGTAATGCCCGAGACCCTTGAGTACAGAACTAGGCTCTGTGGTAATAAACATCTGACATTTTCATTTGCAAGTATTCATGTTTCATTTTAGATAATGTTCCCCCTATTTACTTCTTCAGCAGTAACGCATCAAATATCCTACAGTGTAATCTTTCTCTCAGCACTTATCAATGAACTATGAAATAGTATTAAATAGAATTAATTAGAAGTTTTAATGAATCATGTCTGTCCTCATTTATTATACAATGTAATTTTCAAGGAGTGATTAATTACAAGTTACAGATGAGTGAATGGTTAATGTAGTTTGTTAACCTTACTAAGGAGTGACTGTACACAGCAAGCTGCTTCTCCTCTGTTTATTAGCACTTGGCTTGTACTACCATCAGTTGAAGTGAATGAAAAGGTTTTAGTGACTTTGCAATTAATATGCACTGTCAGCTAATAATTTACTCCCTTATTTTGTTTCCTGTACATTATATGAACATTGTTGAGATTCAAAGGCTGAATTTAGCTACCCTTATTTTGAAGTGTTTCTATGTAACTATTAATATGCCCATATCATGGCCATCTGAACTGCATGATTATTTTAAGTAGACCCTATTTAATACAAGGTAGCTTGTTTGAAATGAGTCTTCCTGTATATTTCCTTGAAGAATATACCAATTTACCACATTATTATTGTCATTATCTAAAAAGTGGTAGCTGGCTGCCTTTCATTTTCAGTTTTCTTACATGCACCCTTCAGAAGCAGAATAATGCCTAAGCTGACAAAAATATAGTAGCTAAATACAAAATACTTTTGTGGACAAGAAGTAATTGAGACTGGTGTATGGGAATGCCATAAGGGTTTTTGCCTTCCCAACAGCCACTCTAACATAAGACCATGGCATCCTTGGGGATGAGCCACCATCTTACAACATTCTAGTCTGTTTTTCCTTTAAAGGACTCATTAACAACTATGGTTGTATGGAGGTGGAAAGACGTCATGGCATGTCTCCCACAATACCTCCATTTGTTGGCTGAAGTGTAGCAACTCATTTTTGCTGTGCAAAGCAGACACTGGTGTTTTCTGTTCTGAATCTAAGGAAGTTTGATAGCTCTTTGGAGGCCCAGCTAACCTCAGTAGGAAAAATAACAATATTTAATTACATCCCTGTGATATTTAACAACTTTCATTATTTTCTCATAGGCATTATCTTATTAAATCTAGGTAAAAATCTCATGAATGAGGAAACTATGATTAAAAGATGTTAACTGACTTATCCAGCACCCCTCAAGAAGTGAATGGATGAACGAAACATTCATTAATTTAACAACCATTTACTGAGCACCTAATATGAGATACCTACTACTCTTTTGCGGCCTGGATAAGACAAAGCCCTTTTCATCATAGACCTTAGATACCAATAGGGGAGACAAGAAATAAATGAATAAAGATAGTGATAAGTCCTGTGAAGAAAATTAAAAAGGAAAAAGGTTAGAGAGAAACAAGGCATGAGGAAGGTTATTTTAGAAAAGGCGGTCGGAGAAAGGCTCCTTTAAGAAATGTTATATAGAACAAAACTGACTGATGAAAAAGTCAGTTATATGAAGAAAAATTCCAGGCAGCAAGAACAGCCAATTCAAAGGTCGTGAGCCCTTTGGTGTGTTTGAGGTAGATTAAGAGACCAGTGTGGCTGAAGACAGATATAGCTAGGAAGAGATGAAGTTAGAGAGATAGACAGGCAAGAGATCTTCTAGTTAGTTCCCTCGGGGGCATTGGCAAAGATTTTGGATTTAAACTCAAGAGAATGGGTGCTGAAAGGAACTTTCCAATTCAATTTTGCCCAGAATTTTTAGGACATGAGAAATGGAAGACAATGTTCTAGAACATCAGGTAGCATTTTAATCTCCATTTCTTGTTATAAGGAAGAAAGGTAGAAAAAGGAGTTTCCCCATGAGCCTAGAATTTGAAGCTATTAATATAAAAGTATACCGGCAATGTCCTGTCTTCCTTAGAGAACTGAACTTTCAGACAAGCAATGCTCTTTGAAGTCAGGGACTGTGTCTTACGCACTTTTCATTCTGTTTGGCACACAAATCAATGTCTCATGTTTCCAATCAGTGCTCTCTGAAATGAACTGAATGGCCTGATACGTATTGTTCTGCCCAACCTATGTCTGAAAAATCGTGATAGAATAGGCCATGTTATTTGAAATCGCTGTAACAGAACAGAAGGATCCAGAAAGCAGTCCTCACTTGGCACTTGGCTTCACAGTATATGCTATTGATCCAGGCATCCAATTTGTCTGTAGTGGGGTATTGCTAATCCCTGATGCAAGTGTATAGTAATGCACTTATTTTGAAAACATTTTCTTTGCTTAAATCTACATTTTCTCACCTACCTCCCCAAGTAAAATTGTGAAGATTCACTAACGTTAATTCTCAAAGGAATGCTATGGAAAATCTATTCCTTCTACCACTCTCCACAGACTCTGAGAGGTGATGGGCTCAGATGAAGGAGCAATACCATTTTATGTTACAGCAATAGGATTTTACTCCGGAATCTCAATACCATAAACTTTTAAGAGTCAAATTTTTTTATCGATCCACTTTAAAGTGCATGCCTTTATAATCACAAAAGCAAGTGTAAGAGAGGAAAAAACTTTCCCCACTACTCTCTTAGGTTCAGTGACTGGGGCCTGCAAGGTTTGTTACCCTGATGTGGTGATGGTTTTAAAGGTATACGTGTATGTCCGTTCTGTTCTACTATTAGTAGACTGGAAGGTAAATTTCAATGTAATAAGCACACTATATGAACACAGGAATATGAAACAAGGGTCCAGCTTTTGCCAAGTTCTATTATATAGTAATTGACATAACTAAAGGGAAGAGAAAAATTGTTTTTAATTACAAGATATTATGCAAGTGCTAAACTGTATGCTGCATTATGTAAACATATATTAAGTTTCTCAGAAGAGATATAAGTTAGAATGAAAGTTTGAGGAGAAAATCACTAGTCAGTTCATAATTTGATCTTTGATAGACTTTATTTTTTAGAGGAGCTTTGGTTCACAGAAGAATTGAGCAGAAAGTAGAGAGTTCTCATAGACCCCCTGTTGTCTCCCCACACGTAAAACCTCCCCCACTATCAATATCTGGCACCAGAGTGGGACGTTTGTTACCAATCAGATGAACCAACATTGACAACTAATTATAACCCACAGTTCATAATTTACATTAGGGATCACTCCGGATGATGTACATTCTATGGGTTTTGACAGCTGTGTAATGGCATGTCTCCATCATTATATTATCATATGGAATAGCTTCACTGCCTTAAATCTCCTTTGTGCCCTGCCTATTCATCCCTCCTTCCCTTCAGCCCCTTGCAACCACTGATCTTTTTACTCTCTCCACATGAATCTACTTTTCCAACTCTAAATTTTATGAGCTTACAGATCAAGTAGTTCAATGAACATTTAGCATTCAATTTGAGATGTGTTTTCACTGCAAAATATAGATCAGATTCTAAAGGCTTAGTATGAAAACAATGTAAAGTGTCTCAATTTTTCATACTGATGACATGTTGAAATAATAACAGTTTGGCTATATTGAGTGAAATAATACATGTCCTTAAAGTTAATTTTGTCTATTTATTCTTACATTTTTAATGTGGCTACAAACATTTTAAAAACAATATGTGGCTTACATTATATTACTGGACAGTGTTCCTTTAGACTTAAGATAGCTGAACTCCAGAAATATCATTAACTGGGAGATCAAGCATTTCTCAGACATTATGAGTAACCTGCCTTCCACTCTATTTCATTAAGTTAATATTAGAGAAAAATTTAAGAAATTTGCCTGAGTAAATATGATCACCTGTAGACTAAGATTAAATCATCATAGGTTGGTATGTGGATTTAGTGAAACAATATAAAGGAGTTAAACATTTTAACCATAAACATGGAAAATGAGTCCCTGTTTTTATATGATATCCATGGGTCTTATAACCACATGACCCCATTTTGCCTGTAAACATCACCCCTCACATTCCCTTCAGCTTTTTAGTGAGCATCTTTTCCATGTGGGGTATTGATCTAATAACAAATGCCAGAATTTTCCCAAGAAAATGGAAGTAGCCAGGTAGAACTAGTTTATTTTTATCATGAGTTGATAGCCTTCTCTCTTCTTTCTACCTCATCATACATTAAATATGAAATCAGAAAGAAGGAGGGAGAAACTGGAACTGCAAAGGGTTTTTGGAGAGAGAACAAGTGGAAGGTTGCACATCTGTACTCTCAGCTTTTCTTAGCTCTTAAATTCACTGATGCTTAAAGGGGGAAATAGCACTTAAAACTGCTATACTGGTACTCACGCTCAATCCGTAAGTCTGCTCTCATCTGTGCTTCTACGATGCTGGGGGTGGGGGCCGGTGGAGGAAAAGTGTTCTTTTCATGCTCACTCAACTCTCTCCCAGTTCTTGCCTGCACGTGACGTGCAGGAGGACATGAGAGCATGAAAATCTTTGACTGAATTCTGAATGGCACCTTGCTGTTTCTACCTCAGCACACGTTCTTAGAGCACCTTTGCTTTGGTCTCTAAGTTAGATGATTTTCATTAGCTATTTGGGCTCATCTACAATAAAATAACAAACCCACCTGTAAATGGGTGCCAGGGTTTGGCTGTCCATAAAAGGAGAGCTAGGACATATACCTCACAGTTTTTAAAAGAGCTGAGAAGGATATCTGACAAGTATCATTTAACATCTATTACCTCCTTTCCTATCTGAGTAGAAGGATGGCATAGTATTCTTATAAGTTCTATTTTAAAGAAATGAAAGATTTAAAGAATTGTAAAGAGCACTTGAAGAGTGAAATAAATGCATCTCTGATTTTAAAGTTCTATCAGATTGAGAAGTCACTTCCTGTTTATCCACATACCATGTTCATTCTCACTTCATGATGCTTCCTTCTGTCTGGAATCCTCTTCCTACTGCATGCCTATGACTTGTCAACCACCTCCTCTTCATCCTCCATATTTCAAATGAAATGCCATTATCTCATGGAGGCTGAGTATAGTTTAAAATCAAAATTAAAATAATGATTGGAATTCTTATTTCTTAAAACCAGTGAAAGCAGTAAGATGCTGGGAGAAAGTGATAAAAGTTTAATCATCTCTAAAATCCGTGACCTTCAGGGTAACTTGGAGGTACCCCTTTATTACACTTGCAAATTACCCTACACTTCTTCATAGCACACAGCACAATTATAATTAACTTTTCAATACCTGTCTCAGTGACTAGACTACAGATAAAAGTAAAGAGACTGTCAGCTCAGAATAAAAATAAGCTCCATGAGGGAAAATGTTGTTCTGGACTTTATTCCCAATACCCAACCTAGTTCCTGGAATATAGTAGGCACTGAATAAAGATTTATTGAGTGAATTAATAAATAAATGCAAGAATGAAGAGGTTATACTTCATGTTCATAAGTAATGCTTTACCAGAAAGGATATTTTGGGAAATAGACCACAAACCCATACATGTGGAATGATTGAAATCAATGAATAGAATATTTCCTTCACTTTTCAATATAAAGCGCTTCAATATCAAAAGTCTGTACACGTTCTTTAACCAACGGCTGAAATGTGCTGTTGTAAATGAGCTAGGTCATCATCTGTATAGCAAGATGTAATAACAAAACTCTGAAGTTAATAAATCAATCGTGTGTATGTTTAGGATATACTATTAACATCAAAAGAAAAAAAGAAGGATAGAGACCTTCAAGATGGCAGAGGAGTAAGACATGGAGATCACCTTCCTCCCCACAAATACATCAGAAATATATCTACATGAGGAACAACTCCTACAGAACACCTACTGAACGCTGGCAGAAGACCTCAGACCTCCCAAAAGGCAAGAAACTCCCCACGTACCTGGGTAGGGCAAAAGGAAAAAGAAGAAACAAAGTCAAAAGAATAGGGACAGGACCTGCACCTCTGGGAGGAAGCTGTGAAGGAAGAGAAGTTTCCACACACTAGAAGCCCCTTCACTGGCGGAGACGGGGGTGGCGGTGGGGAAGCTTCAGAGCCACGGAGGAGAGCGCAGCAACAGGGGTGCAGAGGGCAAAGCGGAGAGATTCCCACACAGAGGATTGGTGCCGACCAGCACTCACCAGCCCAGGAGGCTTCTCTGCTCACCTGCTGGGGCGGGTGGAGGCTGGGAGCTGAGGCTCAGGCTTCAGAGGTCAGATCTCAGGGAGAGGACTGGGGCTGGCTTCATGAACACAGCCTGAAGAGGGCTAGTGCTCCACAGCTAGACAGGAGGGAGTCCGGAAAAAAGTCTGAAACTGCCGAAGAGGGGTGCACAAGGAGAGGGGATTCAGAGCACCGCCTAAACGAGTTCCAGAGATGGGCGCGAGCCGTTGCTATCAGCGCAGACACCAGGGACGGGCACGAAACGCTAAGGCTGCTGCTGCAGCAAAGAAGCCTGCATGCAAGCACAGGTCATTATCCACACCTCCCTTCCCAGGAGCCTGTGCAGCCCGCCACTGCCAGGGTCCCGGGATCCAGGGACAACTTCCCCGGGAGAACACACAGTGCGCCTCAGGATGTTGCAATGTCACACCGGCCTCTGCCACCGCAGGCTCACCCCGCATACCGTACGTCTCCCTCCCCGCTACCTGAGTGAGCCAGAGGCCCCTAATCAGCTGCTAGTTTAACCCCGTCCTGTCTGACCAAAGAACAGACGCCCTCAGGTGACCTACACGCAGAGGCGGGGCCAAATCCAAAGCTGAACCCCGGGAGCTATGTGAACAAAGAAGAGAAAGGGAAATCTCTCCCAGCAGCCTCAGGAGAGGCGGATTAAATCTCCACAATCAACCTGATGTACCCTGCATCTCTGGAATACCTGAATAGACAAAGAATCATCCCAAATTGAGACAGTGGACTTTGAGAGCAACTGTAGACTTGGGGTTTGCTTTCTGCATCTAATTTCTTTCTGGTATTATCTTTATCTTAGTTTAGTATTTAGAGTTTATTATCATTGGTAGATTTGTTTATTGAGTTGCTTGCTCTCTTCCTTTTTTTCCTTTAATATATAGATATATGTATTGTTTTCCTTTTTCTCTTTCTGTGAGTGTGTATGCATATGTTTATTTGTGTGATTTTTTTCTGTATAGCTTTGCTTTTACCATTTGTTCTAGGGCTCTGTCTGTCTTTTTTTTTTTAGCATACTTTTTAGTGCTTGTTATCATTGGTGGATTTGTTTTTTGGTTAGGTTGCTCTCTTCTTTATTTCTTTCCTTTTTTATTACTTTTTAACTTTTTAATTTTTAATAATTTAAAAATTTATTTTATTTTATTTCATTTTTTCCTTTCTTTCATTCCTTTTTTCTCCCTTTTCTTCTGAGCCATGTGGCTGACAGGGTCTTGGTGCTCTGGCTGGGTGTCCAGCGTGAGCTTCTGAGGTGGGAGAGCTGAGTTCAGGACATTGGTCCACCAGAGACCTCCTAGCTCCATGTAATATCAAACAGCGAAAGATCTCCCAGAGATCTCCATCTCAACGCTAAGACCCAGCTCCACTCAACGACCAGCAAGCTACAGTGCTGCACACCCTATGGCAAACAACTAGCAAGACAGGAACATGACCTCACCCATTGGCAGAGAGGCTGCCTAAAATCATAATAAGGTCACAGACACCCCAAAACACACCACCGGACATGGTCCTGCCCACCAGAAAGACAACTTCCAACCTCATCCACCAGAACACAAGCACTAGTCCCCTCTACCAGGAAGCCTACACAACCCACTGAACCAAACTTAGCCACTGGGGGCAGACACCAAAAACAACGGGAACTACAAACCTGCAGCCTGTGAAAAGGACAGCCCAAACAAACACAGTAAGTTAAGCAAAATGAGAAGACAGAAAAATACACAGCAGATAAAGGAGCAAGGTAAAAACCCACCAGACGAAACAAATGAAGGGCAAAGAAGCAGTCTACCTGAAAAGGAATTCAGAGTAATGATAGTAAAGATGATCCAAAATCTTGGAAATAGAATGGAGAAAATACATAAAACGTTTAACAAGGACTTAGAAGACCGAAAGAGCAATAAAACAATGATGAACAACACAATAAATTAAATTAAAAATTCTCTAGAAGGAAACAATAGCAGAATAACTGAGGCAGAACGGACAAGTGACCTGGAAGATGAAATAGTGGAAATAACTACCACAGAGCAGAATAAAGAAAAAAGAATGAAAAGAGTTCAGGACAGTCTCAGAGACTTCTGGGACAACACTAAACACACCAACATTTGAATAATAGGGGTCCCAGAAGAAGAGAAAAAGAAAGGGACTGAGAAAATATTTGAAGAGATTATACTTGAAAGCTTCCCTAATATGGGAGGGAAATAGTCAATCAAGTCCAGGAAGTGAAGAGAGTCCCATACAGGATCAATCCAAGGGAAAACATGCCAAGAAATATATTAATCAAACTATCAAAAAGTAAATACAAATAAAAAATAAAATACCTAGGAATAAACCTACTTAAGGAGACAAAAGACCTTTATGCAGTAAACTATAAGACACTGATGAAGGAAATTAAAGACGACACAATCAGATCGAGAGGTATACCATATTCTTGGATTGGAAGAATCAACATTGTGAAAATGACTATACTACCCAAAGCATTCTACAGATTCAATGCAATCCCTATCAAACTACCAATGGCATTTTTCACACAACTAGAACAAAAAATTTCACAATTTGTATGGAAACACAAAAGACCCCAAGTAGCCAAAGCAATCTTGAGAAAGAAAAACAGAGCTGGAGGAATCAGGCTCCCAGACTTCAGACTACACTACAAAGGTACAGTAATCAAGACAGTATGGTACTGGCACAAAAACAGAAATATAGGGCTTCCCTGGTGGCGCAGTGGTTGAGAGTCCACCTGCCAATGCAGGGGATACGGGTTCATGCCCCGGTCCGGGAAGATCCCACATGCTTCAGAGCAGCTAGGCCCGTGAGCCATGGATGCTGAGCCTGCGCGTCTGGAAGCTGTTGCTCTGCAACGGAAGAGGCCACAACAGTGAGAGGTCCGCGTACCACAAAAAAAACAAACAAACAAAAAAAAACAAATATAGATCAATGGAACAGGATAGAAAGCCCAGAGATAAACCCACGCATATATGGTCACCTTATCTTTGATAAAGGAGGCAAGAATATACAATGGAAAAAAGACAGCCTTTTCAATAAGTGGTGCTGGGAAAATTGGACAGCTACATGTAAAAGAATGAAATTAGAACACTCCCTAACACCATATACAAAAATAAACTCCAGATGGATTAAAGACCTAAATGTAAGGCCAGACACTATAAAACTCTTAGAGGAAAACATAGGCAGAACATTCTATGACATAAATCACAGCAAGATCCTTTTTGACCCACCTCCCAGAGAAGTGGAAATAAAAACTAAGATAAACAAACGGGACCAAATGAAACTTAAAAGCTGTTGCACAGCATAGGAAACCATAAACAAGATGAAAAGACACCTCTCAGAATGGGAGAAAATATTTGCAAATGAAGCAACTTACAAAGGATTAATCTCCAAAATATACAAGCAGCTCATGCAGCTCAATATCAAGAAAACAAACAACCCAATCCAAAAACGGGCAGAAGCCCTAAATAGACATTTCTCCAAAGAAGATATACAGATTGCCAACAAACACATGAACGGATGCTCAACATTACTAATCATTAGAGAAATGCAAATCAAAACTACAATGAGGTATCACCTCACACCACAGAATGGCCATCATCAAAAACTCTACAAACAATAAATGCTGGAGAGGGTATGGAGAAAAGGGAACACTCTTGCACTGTTGTTGGGAAGGTGAATTGATACAGCCACTATAGAGAACAGTATGGTAAAAAACTAGAAATAGAACTACCATATGACCCAGTAATCCCACTACTGGGCATATACCCTGAGAAAACCATAATTCAAAAAGTGTCACGTACCACAGCGTTCATTGCAGCTCTATTTACTATAGCTAGGACATGGAAGCAACCTAAGTGTCCATCAACAGATGAATGGATAAAGAAGATGTGGCACATATATACAATGGCATATTATTCAGCAATAAAAAAAATGAAATTGAGTTATTTGTAGTGAGGTAGATGGTCCTCGAGTCTGTCATACAGATTGAAGTAAGTCAGAAAGAGAAAAACAAATACTGTATGCTAACACATATTTATGGAATCTAAAAAAAAAAAAATGGTTCTGAAGAACCTAGGGGCAGGATAGGAATAAAGATGCAGACGTAGAGAATGAACTTGAGGACACAGGGACGGGGAAGGGTAATCTAGGATGAAGTGAGAGAGTGGCATGGACATATATACACTACCAAACGTAAAATAGATAGCTAGTGGGAAGCAGCCACATAGCACAGGGAGATCAGCTCTGTGCTTTGTGACCACCTAGAGGGGTGGGATAGGGAAGGTGGGAGGCAAGAGGGTGGGGATATGGGAATATATGTATAGCTGATTCCCTTTGTTATAAAGCAGAAACTAACACATCATTGTAAACCAGTTATACTCCAATAAATATGTTTTTAAAAAGTAAAAAAGAAGGAGAAATGATTAAAAGCAGTTGTCTCTGGGGAGTGGATCTCAGGGTACTTCAGAGTGACTTCCTTTGTTTGGAAGTCCTTCTTTATTATTTTTAACCATATTTTGTATTTATTTGATGAAAAAAACAAAAGTCCTTATCCATTTTCTAATAACTCAGCCGCAATAATCAGTCACTCATTTCCCACTTAGTATCCTTTGCTTTATGGTACTAAATTTCATATTTTCCGTACTAAATTACAAGGTTATTGACACCACATTCATGTCATACACATCTTTATACTCCTCATGATATATACTGCAACATGTTCTACATAGTATATATTAATATCTGTTGACTGACTAATGAAGATTGAAGGTTATCATTTTAATTCAAGTGAGTCATGTTTCCTATTTAATTTTCATTTATTTTCACACTCCCTAAAGAAGCTCATTTTTGTAAATGACCTCGCAACTTTGGATATAGTCATACCTATTTTCCCATTAAATGAATATTGTAAGAACATATCATGAAGATAAAGGGGTTAATATATGACTTTCCATGTAGGAACACCTAAACATGTTGGTGTTCCAGGCCAGCAACATGATGACATTTCCAGGTGAACATCTAATGACCCTACATGATAACCCAATGTCAATAATAATAATAATAATAACAATGCTATAGAGCTTTTGAGGGTATCTCAATGATTATCCATTAAATGGTTTACTATAGAATAGTACAATGTCAAAATAATGACTAGGGCTCTTATCATTTTTAAATCTAGTGAAAGCAGCAAAAGACTGGGAGAAGGTGATAAAGGTTTAATCATCTATAAGTACAAAGAAATGTGTCTATAGTCATGCTATTTGTTGCCTTTTAGAATCGTAGTTATCATGCAATCATAAAATCCCAGGGTTGAAGAGACCAGAAATGGTCATTTTTCCAGTTTCTCATCCAGTGTGTCTTAACTTTTTGCTACAACATTCCAATAAATAGTCACCCTGCATGGCTAAACATTCTCTCCCAAAGAGACTGATGTTGATTCTAAATTGTTTTAACTTTTGGAAATTTTTCCCTTATACTGAGGCAAAAAAAAAATCTCTATGTATAACTTTAATGGGTTGGTATTGACCTATTAAGGCCATCCAGAATGAATCCAACACGCACTTCCTGTTAGACACTTTCAGACATTTGAAGAACAGTTTTTGTGCTTCTGAGTCTTCTCTTTCCTTGTCAACTAAATAGAATATGAATCCCCACCCACTGCTGAAGCCTGCCCTTAGAAGTCACATCCACCTGTCTGTATTCCCTAAATTACCGTTGCATTTCTGTCTTCAGGAATCTCTGTTACTTTGGGTTAAATTTTAGAGAGAAACATGAAAAGCCCTGGAAAACATTAAGATCCTGGTAATCGCAGGAAGTATATTAGAAAGAAATCTAAACATTTGTTCTTGGGAGGAATTCCCAATGTGAGGCAATGATTTCCAAGGTCAAGAGTTTGGAACAAACCCAAGAAAACATTTACCCTTCTTCCACCTACTAGTTTGTCTGGAGGTTAGAGTTAATTTTTAAGTCCAACATCATAGCAGCTCTGAATCGCCCTCCAGAACTAAGGATACAGGACCCACAGCAGCAGGAGGCAGAATGAACAGGCTCTGTTTACACCTTTTCTTTTTTTTTTTTAAGTCTTTGCCATTTTAATAGCTTAATTGTTGTTTCCCCTATTACAAGACTTAATTTTAAGATATTCTTCATGGATAAACTTATTGACCTTCAATGTCTGTTCCCCAGACTTTGAAAGCCAATGACCTTGTCGGAAACATCACCTTTGCCCCCTGTCTAACTGACACCTTTGCAAATGCACTGGGCCAGGGGTCTTATTAATAAATTTTCTTTCCATTACTTCATTAATAGCTGAATTTCCTTAAACCACTCTTTTCACTTCAAGACAAAGGGATTTCTCATTGAAATAAGAACAATATTTTGAGTGCTCATAGAAAACTGAATTTAAGAGTTCCATGCAATTACATTTTTTTTTTTTTACTCAACTCATGTCATTATTCTTACCCTGAAGGTAATCAGTATGAAAACTGTCAAAAATCTTTGCTTTTCTAGCTTCTAGCCTTCCAAAATTTTGGTCTTCCATTCAGGAGGTTTTAAAGCAAGGGATTCAAATTTAGGGAATTTAGAGAATGCAAAGGATTATATGGAAAATTCAGTTGTTCCTTGGACTTCCATTTCTTATTTTGTTGGAAGCATCTCAGCTATGGTCTCAGAACTGAAAGCATACAGGTCATTAAAATGGGTTAAGAAAGAAGATGTGAGCGCTCATGGAAACCTTGGGCTAAACCAAAAGTGGGAGTCAAATTGAAAAGTGACATTGATGTCTTTCTTGCTATGACTAAATTAAGCTCTAAAATTTTATTATTCCCAAGTCATCATCTATGTTCACATCCATTGTATTACAGCCACATTCTAGGTAATTGTCAAATTTCAATTTGGCTTAATTTTTAAGCTTCAGGGGAGTTATATCAGATTTCAACCTAAGAGCAGGTACTTGGGAAAGGCAGAGCCATCTTTGCCTGTGACAAGGAGAAAAATGTGGAGGGTTTAGAAACACTCCTGTACTACTGCCCTGCTTAGTATTGTGACAGCAAGCAGTGCTAACCATCAAGAAAGTCATCACAGATCTTAGGTCTGTGTCTCAGAATGTGCCCCCAAAAGTCTGCACCCATTCACTGGGGAAGCTTGTTATAAAATGCAAATACCTAAGTCCATTCCGATAAAAAAAAAACTCAAAATCTTCAAATGGCTGACATCATGCAAAATTTCACCATGAAATCCCAGTCTTACAAGCCCCTTTATAGACTTAATCATCTGCTAAATCTTTCCTTCTTTATATTTTATTTTCAATATTTCAGGAAATGATTTATCCCCACTCCCCTCACATACACGTTTCAAAGTCCCCACACAGGTTGCTATGCAGATAACAATGCAGATGTCAGTAGCTTCCTTTAAGAGATCTCAGAATGCAATCTATCAAAAGGCACATGCCCTGGGTTTTAGAGAGGGTGTTTCATTTCATGCTGATGAAATCATATACTGTAAATTCCTGACCTAGATAAGCATCACAAAGTCTATAATGTATTCCTTCCTACTCTCATCTTCTGCATGTTCAAGTGTCTTCCACCTACTTTGCAATCTGCAATCCAGTCCCTTTTCATTGCTTCTTATTGTCGTTTGCTTCTTTCTTTTTCTTGAAAATAAAAAAAAACAATTGTTGATTAAAGTAATAAAGCGCTCATAAAATAGAAACTTCTGAATGATCTTCAACATCAGCACTGTAATTCTGACTTGTGAGCCAACACTACTGCTTAAGTCACGTCTGTCGGTTTCTAAGTTAGCACAATTCAGCATTTGAGTTCCCAAGAAGTCATAAGATACCCAGAAGAACTTAACATCTGTAGATCTGTATGGGGTCTGAAATTGTGCTTCTGCAGACGGATCAAAAAGAACTAAACCTCACCACTTCCTCAAGCCCCAGTCATCCTACCCTGCAACTTAGTCTGCCCTGCATATAAGCAGTGAAGTCAGAATTTGCACAAAAATATCTGCCCACAAGCCTGACACCCCTTTAGAGGCATTCCTTGGAATTAAGACACTATCACAATTTATTCAGGTTCCTTTTATACTGCAAATAAAGAGAGGAGATGGCAGGAAGGTCACACGTTAAGTTAGCAGGTTAACTGATTAGCTTGTTCTCACCTTGAGCTAGAAGAAGTGAGGCAGAGGATTGGTCAATTTTAATAGGGTACCAAAACCGGACATGGTTTATAAACTCTTTGAAGAAGTGAACACTTATCTTTGAAATTCTCAACACATCTAGCTTATCATTGGTCTTTGTATTTGTTGAAAAATACTTGGTGCAGAGAGCACCAAGAAGCAAACTGAAGTTATTTAATGTGTTTGCCAGAGGCTGGCTCTTCTTACCTTGGCTTCTTCTGCTTAGTTACCTTTGACCTCAGCTTACTGCCTATTGATGTGTTGATTATTGTCTTGACATATGCTCCTTGTATTCTATGTGGGTGAGTTTAGATTTCCTAAAGTTTTGTTTCTGACCATCTTATCCAGGAGATAAGGAAAGAAGAGCAGATGTTAGCCTCTGTGTGTTTGTGACAGTGGTGGTAGGGAGGAGAGAGCTCTGAAAATATTATTTATGATCATCTCACCTTGAAAAAAGAAATAAAAATCACTCCCAATAAGCTTAGGTTTACATATTGAGTGTTTTTGATTTAGTGTGTATGGTACTTAATAGAGGCAAAAATAATTTTGTCCTGATCAGTACACCACAATTTGGCTTTTTGAAAAAAAATCTAATATTATTTAATCTTTACTACTTAATCTTTTAATAGTCAATCTAATATGATTTAATCAAGTTAAAGCAGCTGGTCCATTAATGAGGTGCCAACACTTTACAGGGGCTTTAGGAGTAAATAAACCAATAAAAAGGAAGCATCATTTTCAGTGTACCAACAGGCAGCTGATTGTGTTTTGACTGGAGGAGTGAGATGTGGGTGCAGAAGGAGAGAGAAGAGTAGGATGTTATTTAACATTAAGTAAGGACTACACCTTATATCAGAGGATGGAAGGAACTGCTACAGCCAGCAAGTCCCTTTCAGAGGATGTGCTAAGACCCCACTAACCCATCTGTCTTTGTATTTTTGTTTGGTTGTTTGTTTTGTTTTGTTTTGTTTGCAAGCATTGTAATAGTTTATTTTTCTTTAATGCTAAGTTACTTTTATTTTTTTCCAGGATGATTGAGATATAATTGACAAAAATTGTATATATTTAAGGTGTGCAACGTGATGGTTTGATAGACATACACATTGTGAAATGATTATAATCAAGTTAATGCATGCATCACCTCACATAGTTACTTTTTTTTGGTGTGATGAGAGCAGTTATGATTTACTGTCTCAGCAAATTTCAGTTATACAATACAGCTTATCAACTAGAGTCACCATGTGATACATTAAATCCTCAGACCTTATTCATTTTATAACTGAAAGTTTGTAACCGTTTAACAACCTCTCCCCATTTCCCCCACCTCCCCAGCCCCTGATAACCACCATTCTACTGTCTGTTTCTATGAATTGATTTTCTTTTTTTTAGATTCCATATATAAGCAATGCAGTATTTGTTTTTATCTGTCTGGCTTAATTTACTTAGCATTATTTACTTATAAGTTGTGCCTTATAAACTACAGGTTTATCCATGGTGTCGCAAATGGCAGCATTTCCTTCTTTTTTAAAGTTGAATAATTATCTATCTATCTATCTACCTGTCACATTTTCTTTATCCATTCATCCATTGATCGAAACTTAGGTTGTTTGCATACCTTGGCTACTGTGAATAATGCTGTAATGAACATGGGAAGGCAGATACCTCTTTGAGATAATGATTTTGGGGGTTTTTTGCATATGTATCCAGAAGTGGCATTGCTAAATCATACACTAGTTCTATTTTTAATTTCTTGAGGAAACGCCATACTGTTTTCCTAGTGGCTGTGCCAGTTTACATTCCCACCAACAGTGTACAGAAGTTCCTTTTTCTCCATATCCTCACCAGCATTTATTATCTCTTGGATTTTTGATCATAGATATCGAAACAGATATGAGGTAATATGTCACTGTGGTTTTGATGTGTGTTTCTCTGATGATTAGTGATACTGGGCACCTTTTCATGTACCTGTTGACTATTGTATGTCTTCTTTAGAAAAATGTTTATTCAGGTCCTTTGCCCATTATTTTGTTTTTATGCTATTGAGTTATATGAATTCCTTGCATATTCTGGATATTAACCCCTTATTGAATATGTAGTTTGCAAATATTTTCTCCCATTCCATAGGTTGCCTTTTCATTTCATTGATGGTTTCTTTTCTTATGCAGAAGCTTTTTAGTTTGATGCAGTCCCACTTGTCTATTTTTGCTTTTGTTGCCTATCCTTTGGGTGTCACATCCAAAAAACCATTGCCAAGACCAACGTCAAAGAGCTTTTCCCTATGTTTTATTCCAGGAATTTTATCATTTCAGGTCTAACATTTAAGTCTTTAATCCATTTTGAGTTTGTTTGTGGTATATTATAGGGGTCCGATTTCATTCTTTTGCATATGGATATGCAGTTTTACCAGCACCATTTATTGAAGAGACTATCCTTTCCCCATTGTGTGTTCTTGGCTCTCTTGTTACAGATTAGTTGACCATATATTCTTGGGTTTATTTCTGGGCTCTCTATTCTGTTTAATTGATGGATGTGTCTTTTTTTATGCTAGTACCACACTGTTTTGATTATTATAGCTTTGTAATATAGTTTGAAACCAGGATATGTGCTGGCTCTAGCTTTGTTCTTCTTTCTCAAGATTGCTTTGGCTTTTTGGGTTTTTTTTGTGGCTCCATACAAATTTTAGGATTGTTTTTCCTATTTCTGTGAAAAATGCCATTATAATTTTGATAGGGGTTGCATTGAACCTGTAGATCATTTTGTAGCCCACTTTTCTTTGGGATTGAATAAAGCTAGTCAAGAAACAGAGGAGTGGAATTGGATAAAGCTAGTCAAGAAATGGCTAGAGAGACATCTCCCAAAGTAGTTCCACTGCTATCCACATTTGTTCTAGGGAAGAAAATGCCAGGATCCTGAGATTATCTCATCTGCTTAAAATTCTTCCTGGGTTAGAATGTGAGAGAAGAGAAATTTGGCCAGTTGTGCCATGTCCTTCTTTGCCCACAGCAACAATAACAATAATAAACAAATGTTTTATTGAATAAATACTTTGTGATAAGGATTGTGATAACATTTATCTGAAATATCTCTTTTACTCTCCCACATGTTGTAAAGGAGTTACTGTTTTTACCCCATACAGTCAAAGAAACTGAGTCTTAAAGGGAGGTTAAGTATCTTACACTTGGTAACATAGCTGCTAAATGCTGAGGCTAAGATATGAATTCATGTACTGCTGAATCCAGAGGTTGCATGCTTAATCCCTGCACAGCACCACTTTTCAATAGACTCTCCGCCTCCATTTTTTAAATTCCAGGTCTCATGTGCTTTATTTGGTTCATCTGCAGAAATGGAACAGAGAGAGCTAGAATGGGCTGTTCATTTCTGAAGTTGCATTAGCAGCCACATGGAATCAATATGTCCTGCAGGAGGGTATCTCTCAATCTATAGATCTTAGAGGGGAGGGGCTAGTCCACTAGCAGTCTTGGACACAACAGACTTTGAGAATGGGAGTAGAGTATAGCCCATCCCAGGTCTCATCAATGCACCTCAGTTTCTACACATGAGAGAGAAATCATTAACAGCCAGTCCATTTAACTAGATAAGGGGTAGGTAGAGATTGGAGACCGAAAAGGCATGCTTGTTATATTATCCTTCTTAGCTTTGCCTGGGTCTAGATCAGCTATCCCTGGACAGTTTTTGATTAGTCCTAGAAAACAGTCAACAACACAACATTGTAAATCAACTATATACTCCAATAAAAAAATGAATATAAAAAAATAAGGAGTACCTATAAATTGTGGGTTTTTTTTTTTTTAAAGTGTCTCTGAACTGTTGGCAACTTGGAGGAACTTGGAAAGTTTGTTTGCTTGTTTTGTTTTTTTTATTGGGGTATAGTTGTTTTTCAGCGTTGTGTTACTTCCTACTGTACAGCGAAATGAAGTAGAGTTCCCTGTGCTATACAGCACGTTGTTATTAGTTATCTATTTTATACATATTAGTGTATATATGTCAGTCCCAATCTCCCAATTCATCCCATCCCCCAACTTTCCCCCCTTGGTGTCCATACGTTTGTTCTCCACATCCGTGTCTCTATTTCTGCCTTGCAAACTGGTTAATCTGTACCATTTCTCTAGATTCCAAATATATTCGTTAATATACGGTATTTGTTTTTCTCTTTCTGACTTACTTCACTCTGAATAACAGACTCCAGGTCCATCCACATCTCTACAAATGACCCAATTTTGTTCCTTTTTATGTCTGAGTAATGTCCCATTGTATACATGTACCACATCTTCTTTATCCATTCACCTGTCGATGGACATTTAGGTTGCTTCCATGACCTGGCTATTGTAAATAGTGCTGCAGTGAATATTGGGGTGCATGTGTCTTTTTGAATCATGGTTTTCTCTGGGTACATGCCCAGGAATGGGATGGCTGGGTCATATAGTAATTCTACTTTTAGTTTTTTAAGGAACCTCCATACTGTTCTCCATAGTGGCTGTATCAATTTACATTCCCACCAGCAGTGCAAGAGTGTTCCCTTTTCTCCACACCCTCTCCAGCATTTATTATTTGTAGATTTTCGGATGATGTGCATTCAAAAAAAAAAAAACCAAGTAAATGGGAGACTGAGTTATTTAATGAGATTTTAAAATTACGGGTTTTACATTAACATTCAACCTATATGGTATTGAATCCTTGCCAGAAAGTAGCAGGTAATAATTTTACTTTTGTTTATGGAGTTCTTGCTCCAAGATCACTGCCCTGCATATATCACCAGAGAACCCTTTCTAAAGAATGTTAGCTCTCATTTGCTTAAAAGCCTTTCATGCCTTCTGATATTTTTTATTTAAAATTATCATTTTATTATATGTAAATTATCCTTTAAATTTATTTATTCATAATTTTAATTTTGAAAAAATCTTTATTGGAGTATAATTGCTTTACAATATTGTGTTAGTTTCTGCTGTGTAACAAGTGAATCAGCTATACATACAGATATATCCCCATATCCCCTTCCTCTTGTGTCCCAATCCCACCCCTCTAGGTGGTCACAAAGCACAGAGCTGATCTCCCTGTGCTATGCAGCTGCTTCCCTCTAGCTATCTATTTTATCTTTGGTAGTGTATATATGTTTATGCCACTCTCTCACTTTGCCCAGCTTACCCTTACCCCTTCCCCTTGTCTTTCTGGTGGGCAGGACCACATCTGGTGGTGTGTTTTGGGGTGTCTGTGAACTTATGATTTTAGGCAGCCTCTCTGCCAATGGGTGGGGTTGTGCTCTTCTCTTGCTAGTTGTTTGTCAGGGTGTGTCCAGTCCTGGACCTTGCTGGTCGTTGAGTGGAGCTGGGTTTTTGCATTGAGACGGAGATCTCTGGGAGAGTTCTCACTGATTAATATTACATGTATGGGGCCAGGAGTTCTCTGGTGGTCCAATGTCCTGAACTCGGCTGTCCCACCTCAGAGGCTCAGGCCTGATACCTGGCCGGAGCACCAATACCCTGTCAGCCACACAGCCAGGTACGTGGGGAGTTTCTTGCCTTTTGGGAAGTCTCAGGTCTTCTGCCAGCATTCAGTAGGTGTTCTGTAGGAGTTGTTCCACATGTAGATGTATTTTTGATGTATTTGTGGGAGGAAGGTTATCTCCACGTCTTTTTCCTCGGCCTTCTTGAAGCTCCTCCTCCATGCCTTCTGAGTTTAGATAAAACTCTTTGCCAAGGCTCACAAAGCCTTCCTCTCACCGGTCCTGTACACAACTCCATACTGTGTATCATGTATTACTACTTGCAAATTCCAAAACACGTCTTACTCTCTCAACCCTTATGGCCTGCCTTCCATACTGATCCTTCTGCCCCCAAAGTGGTCCCTCAGTTGTTTACCTGGTCAGTTCCATTCAACTCAACCTATAATGTCAATTTGCATCTCCTTTCTCTGGGTCACTTCTCCAAATCATCTTACCCAGACTGAATGAAAAGTATGGGCTAGTGTTCTCACCATTGACTACAGCCCAGCAGGTGGTCAAGAGCTCAATTCTGCAGTCACACAGCAGGGTTTAAGCTGTCCTTTAGCCACTTAATAGCTGAGTCCACTTAAAGTATTTGTTGACCTCCCTATACCTCACTTTCCTCATCTATAAGATGGATGTTAATAGTACCACACTCAAAGATTACTATAAAGATTAAGTGGAACAATATAAGTAAAAAACTTAGCACAGCACCCAAATCATTCTAAGTTCTCCATAGATGTTAGCTAATAGTCACCAATTAGTAACACTCCAGTGTTTTGGCATATTTACTGTCATACCTCGCACTAAACTGTGAGCAAGTTGAGGTCGGGAGCCAATCTTTTGTTTCTATGTTCCCTTGTGCTTTGCACATAGTAGGTGCTTCATAAATATCTGTTAAATGAGTGAAGATTAAAGATCATAAAGCTGATCGATGAATGAATAAGATGCTCATGCTTAAATATACCAATTATTTAATTATTGTGTTAAATATGTCTAGGGTTCTTTAAAATTCTCCAAAGGAGGGTTCACCTGTTTCAAGTTTGACTTGTTACACTGAGCAGAGATCATATCCATAACATGGAAGTATGAGAAAGTGGCCTCTTTATTAAAACAGTATAAATTCATCTGAAGCTGAAGAGAACAGCTTCAGGATTAGAGCTTCTAGGTAAAAAGAAATCACTGTAAACCTGGTCCTCAATTCTTTTACCCTCTTTTCTGCTCCATGTGAGATTGTTTATGCTGTCACCAACCAGCATGTAAGGCCTCCAAAAAAAATTCTACTGCCTCTTGTAAACCCTACTTTAGATATGGACTGAAATCTCCTTCTTGGCACACTCTCACAATAGTTGTCCAAAACTACAAAGAACGTAAAAATAACCAAGTTTCTCAAGTACAGGTTTATGATGGCAAGACTAAGAAGTCCTAATGTCCTGGTACCCTTTCACCACCCCATAGAAACTATGGTCGATTGGTTCATTTGTTCAATATCTGCTCTAATTTCCATCTACACTGCAGAAGTTAGAAAGATACAAACGAAATTTCCCAAATGCTTTTGCAGCTGGGTTGCAAATGGGAAATAGGTTCTCCAGTCACTAGCACTGAATTTAGTGGGGAGAAGGTGGAGAGAGAGGGAATGGTTTGGGCAGTGTCTGTTTTGTCAGCAAGGCTAAAGTTCTCTCAGGCACATGTGGCCCTCCTCAGCCCTAGACCACAGCTGGAGTACTGTGGTCCTAGAGCCAGCACTGGGGCCAGTCGATCTAGGTCCCTGGCTGTCTTATGGCAGCAAAGGCGGCTACTACTTGGGTGTGTTATTTCTACAAAATTGTATTGAAAATCATTACTAGGAGGCCCAGTCTGGAGCCCACTCCCTCTAGCCCAACCACAATTTTGTAAAAACCTAAGTCCTGTATTAAATTCTTTTCTGCTTAAAATAACTAGAATAATACTGATACAATCCCCTGGGAATCCTTTTCTTGCAGCTTTGCTGTTGCTGTGGTCATTTTATTCTCTATCCAACGTCTTCTCCTGGCTCCCCATCCTTCTTCCTCCAACCTTACCCATCCTGTACTAGACACTGATTTAATAATGTTGTGTTTCTCAATATGGGAGTTAGAGTCCAGGGTCATACCTCTTGCTTCTCAATTCCCTCAAGGTTATAAACCACCCCACTCAGTTTACTTTCCAGCCCAAAGATTCCATTTCTCATTAGGAAGGACACTGTTCTTTACGAATGATTTACAGACACTCACTGAGCCCCAGTGAATAACTGAGCCCAGTGAGGGCTTTTGCATCTACTCACTTTGGGAAAAACATCCCCCTTTTTCCCAGTGTCAAACAGTTCCACCAACTACAAATCCCTCAAAGAAGAATACCCCAAGAACACAAACCTGAAGAATTTCCCAAGAACACAAACTCAGTAACAGATAATGAGAATTAGCACACATAAAACTGCAGGATGGACATAGGAATAGAGCCTCAGCTTTCACAGTTTACAATGAGTTTACTCATAAACACTAAAAACAAGGGCCTTTTGCTTCCTCCTTATGTTCCACTCCTCTCACTTCCTTCTTAAAAGATGAGGTTCACCCTCTTATGCTGAAATCACATTTTGATCTTATTAAACAGTTACACAACCAGGTTGTGAGCACTTTGACATCAAGAACTGCCTTACCCATCTTTCCATCCTCAGCACCTAGCACTGGGCCTGGCCCAAGTTACCATGTGCATTCTAGCAACAATTCTGCAACACCAACTGGATGTCTTACAACTGAATTATATTCTTTTTTAATTGAAATATAGTGGATACAACTCAATTATATTCTGACACTAAGTACCACAGTTATTACAGACCTCACAGGTTAAGGGCTCAGTCCCATAAGACTGTCCCCACTTCAGAGGCCAGCCACAAGTCTTTGGTGTCCCCAAACTACTTGCATTTCTTCCCAGATGGCTACAAATTTGAGGGTTGTTGCAATACCCTTTAAGTTTCACAATTCAGTAGAATGACTTACAGAACTCACTGAAAGCACTACACTTACAACTACCATTTTATTATAAAAGTTATAACTTAAGAAAAACTAAATGGAAGAGGTGAACAGGACAAGGTCTGGGGAAGAGAGATGCAGAGCTTCCATCCCTGTGGACTCAAGGGTGTGCCATCCTCCTGGTACATTGATTGATATGTTCATAAGCTTGGAAGCTCTCTGAGCCTCATTTTTCAGAGTTTTTATTGAGGTTTCACTAGGTGGACATGAGTGATTAAATCACTGGTCACATGTTTGAATTGAATCTTCAGTCCCCCTTCTCTCCATGGAGGTTGGCAGGGGGGCAGTGCTGAAAGTTCCAACCCTGTAATAATGAGCTTGGTCTTTCTAGCATGGTTAGCCCCTCCCTGGAAACTATGTAGGGCCCCACCATGAATCACCTTATTAGCAGAAACTCAGGTATGGTGGGAAGGGGCTTGTAAGGAATTAAAACAGACACTCCTATCAGGAAAATTCCAAGAGTTTTTGAAGCTCTGTGCCAGGAAGCAGGGACAAAGACTGGATATATGCTTTATTATATCACAACATCTGAGACGCATTTGTCAAATTGAGTTCCGTTGGCTACCTCCAGCTTCCTGTTAGTCACTTTGTAAAAATTAAATGCCAGGGTCTTCAATTCTAGGATCAAAATTCTCCCACTGGAAGTAATGATCTTTAAGCTCTTCCCTGACTATTCATTTAAAACACAGCTTAAATAATCTGCAGTTAAAAGCTTGAATTTGTCTCTTTTAACTACAGATGATAGGAAATGAATTCCACCACCCCAGATGGGCATTTGGGGCTTTAGTATATCAACTATTAACATTTTTATATCGCCTTTGAAGTTGCTATTGTGGGGATATCAGATACTTTTATGGCCCAGAGTCTAGGTGAATATACTTCCCTGCCAGCCAGAGTAAATATCAAGCGTGTTAAGTTTTATCAAAGTGTGCACTCAGTAGAATAAGACATTGCCTTGTGCATTGAAGCAGTTTTGTTTTTAACTACAAAAATGGAATAAGAGCTTAGAGATGTATAGTTACTATGCTTCAGGGCTTATATTACTTTTATTAGAAGAAATAAAAGCTACAGGAAAGATTTACTTAGGTATGGAAGGAAAACATTAGCTACGTAGATTAGATAAGTAGGTAGATAGGTAGGTAGGTAGATAGATGATTTACACTTATATATATACACACATATGGGCACATATAAATGCATGTATTTGAATATACAGGGAGTCAGTGAGCTTTTTTCTGCAAAGGAGTAAATAGTAAATATTTTAGGCTTTAAAGGCCACATGGTCTCTGTCACAATAACTCAACTCTGCCATTATAGTAGAAAAGCATCTATAGACATTACATAAAAGAATGGTTGTGGCTGTGTTCTAATAAAATTTTATGAACACTGAAATTTGAGTGTTATGTAATTTTCATGTCACAAAATAATATTCTTTGTTTGATTTTTTTCAACTATTTAAAAATGTAAAAACATTTTTTGCTCTCAGACCATACAAAAATAAGCAGTGGCCATAGGCTGCTGGCCCTTGTTGTAGACAACAAAGGTTAATCTAGTGATGATATCTCTTTTCTCAGGTCGCATGATCAGATTGAAACTGCATCAGCTTGGGACTCTAACAGGTGAGTTATTTGAATTCCACTGGACGTTAAAAGAAATCCTCATAAATAATATTATCCCTCGATCTCTCTAGCCCACTCTCACATGCTGCTCCCCTCTCTCCCTCCTCTGTCTCTATCTCATTCTTGAAAGACAACATGGGTTTAATGGTACATGTGCCCCAGATACTTCCAACATTGATTGTTCATGCTATTAATATCAAGGTAACATAGCTGGTGACAGCTTCTTTCATTGATTCATAATTCACGTCCCTGTTAAACGGTATCTGATCCAATGAGTTATACATATTTCACTCTGAATATGCTAATGTTGTCAGTTGATATCAAAAGAAAAACCACAACTTATTTCTTTCTTTACTGAGGAATTAAGGGAGAAAATGCCTCTGTTGTGGGTGCGTAGGAAATCCCAAGGCCTGGAAAATACCTCTGACTCTGAAAGATCAAATCCTGTTCAAGTTGAAATCAAACTGCCTCTTAGGGATTCTGCCCAAGTCAATGGTGGTTGTCCTATGGCAACATGGCAGTGTTTCTTATGTACTAGCTTCACAGAGTTTCAAGAGATAGCTTTCCTTTACAAATATATTTCAGGAAGTGGTTGTATTTTTTAAAGCAATTTTAAAAACTCTGTTTAAGTGAATAGGTTCATCAATCAGAAAGCCCAAAGGAAGGTGGCGAACAAAAGGGCAAAGTTTTTTTTCATTGTTATTAAAGCAGAGAAATAATATCTGAGGCCTGAGGCTCAATTTGTGAAGAGCATGAACCACGGGACTCCTGTTCAAGGTAGGCAGCTGCTGAGACACTTCAAAAGATCATCTTTATTGCAGAACAATTGCCTGACCCAGTTTCCTGGTCAGCAACATGCTTTTGTAGAAACTTCAGGAACTGATGAAAAAGCTCAGCCAAGTTAGCATGTGTACTTTCATCTGGGGCTATCGGGAGGAAAAATATGGAAAGGTTTCCAGGTCCCTTGGATTTAACACTTGCAGGTGTAGTGACACAGAAGCAAAGAATAAAACAAAAGATATGAGCATGTTTTAAAAGGCAGTATCTGACTTCTTGGCAAATGTACTTGATATTAGGATTTGTAGAGAGGTCTTTCTATATTCATAGTCTTTTGCCTATCAAAATATTTTGATATCATAATAACATCCTACTGTAAAGTACACTTGGACCATTGACTAAGGATTCACTGCCTTGATATAGAAAGATATTCTTCCACCCAGTCTTGTGTCTCATTGCAAAGCAACAATCCTTAGTGCATAAGCATCTAAACAATATTTTATTTGGAATTCCAACATGCATCATAAAACTAACATAAAGAGAAACAATGTATGTTTTAATGATTTCGAAAGGGAAAACACATTTCCACAAATGGCTCTAAGTTAAGTTCCATTCATTGAGTGCTGGAAAATATGACATCTTTTAGCAAAGAACTCTTCAGCTTTTTATTTTAAGCATCTATATACTTATATTTATCAGTAAAAAGAATCTTTCAAAAGAGCTATTCAATTTTAGAAGCTCCTTATCCAGTTTTTTCGTTCTTTAGGGTAATTTTGGAAAATTTCATCTTAATTCATTTTTAGCCTTACTTGTTGTATTAGTTTCCTAGGGCTGCTATAAGAAAGTACCAAAACCAAAGTGACTGAAAACAACAGAAATCTGTAGTCTCACAGTCCTAGAGGCTAGAAATCTGAAATCAAACGGTCCACAGAGCCAAACTCTCTCTGGTGGTTCTAGGGGAGAATCCTCCCTTGTGTCCTCCAGCTTCTAGTATTTTCCAGTAATCCTTGGTGTTTCTTGATTTATAGATAGATCACTATAGTCACATGGCTGTCTTTCTCCCTGTGTTTCTTTACATGGTCTTACCTCTGTGCACATCTCTCTCTGTGTCCAAATTTCCCCTTCTTTAAGGACACTGGTCATGTCGGATTCACCTTAATGACCTCATTTTAACTTGATTACCTTGGTAAACACCCTGCTTCCAAATAAGGTCACATTGTGAGATACAGAGGCTTAGGGCTTCAACACATCTTTCGGAGGGGGACACAATCAACCCATGATATATTTATTGTTATGTATTTAATATAGTAATAACATTTTTGTTGTTTATATATAGAGTGTGGCTACAAAAATTCAACAGCAACAAAGAAAGTGACACTTAGTGATCCCTAAGTCATTTCCAGTTGCATTAGGCCTTCACAGCTTGGAATGTCTGCCCACAAATGTAGCTTGGTCCAGCCCATCCCAGGCAAACTTCAGGACAGAAGCAGGTCTGGATCTCTTTCTGGAAGGACTTTTCCTGAAGTTCCTAATAAAATATCTGGGCATGTATTCTGACCCTCTGTTAGAATTCACTTCTAGGCCCTCCAGGTCCCAACAGCCATAGTGATTCTACAAATGAGCTAGCACCAATGGAGCAGAGAAGTCCAGATTGCAATTACTCTACAACTCCTCTGATGACACATCGCTCCTGGCTGGCACTGTGGCATTGGGAGATGATACGGCTCACAGACCTATTAAGCCTTTGGCATTTGAGTGTTTGGAAAATTTTGTTTCAAACAGATAAATGTTAGAGCCTAAAGCAGTGGCTCAATTTGAATCATCTGCTAAGATCTAAGATCTAAAAAAGTCCTGGTTGCTGGTCCTCACTCCTATGGGTGTAACTGAATCAGGTTTCTGTGCAGCCAGAGCACCAGCATTTTTAAAGCTTCCCATGCATTTCTAGCGTACAGCCAAAGGTGAGAACAGATGATATAGCTCAGCGCTACTCAGACATTAACGTTTCTAGGAATCATGAAAATGCGGATTCCGATTCCACAGGTCTGGGGTGGGGCTCGAGATTCTGCTTTTCTAACAGGCTCCCAAGGAACGGTAAAGCTCTTGGTCCACTGACCAGACTTTAGCAGCCAGGAGCTGATTCTCAAAGGGGATGCACGATGGAGTAACCAGCAGAGCTATATAAAAAATACCGATGCCTGGGTTTTACCTCCAGTGCTTCTGATTGAATTGGTCAGGAGTGCTGGCAGCATCAGGGCTTTTAAAAGCTTCGCATGTGATTCTGAAGTGCAGCCCAGGTTGAGAACCACTGCTGTTGAGAAAAGGCAGAAACAGTCTTGTTTCCACAAATCTAACAACGTGGGCAAGTGGGCTGCACTGGGCATCATCTTCAGTGGTGGCTACTGAGTCTGACTTCGGAGTTTGTGCAGCATCAAAACAAAGGCTGCCCGAGGAACCAGGTACATGTGCATCACAGATTTTTAAGGACAGGTGGTAGGGGATCAGCAGGCAGAAGTGAGAAAGCAGACATGGCCAGTTCTGGGGGATGGTGTTCAAAGAGGTTAATTAAATCTCTTTTCATGTCAGTCAGCCGAGGCATTTCTTAGTTCAGCCTGAGAGCTGAAACAAGCTTTTGTACCAGCCGTCAGAACTGTTGGAGCAGACCCTGATCCAGGGTGAGGAAGGCTAAATATCCCACTTCCCCACCACCAGGATGGCATGGCCATATATCCAGTATTAGTTTCTGCAGGTTGTCCCAGAATCTGATGTGGGTTGGCATTTTAGCACTTTTGCATTTTAGCACTTTGGGTTTGAACAAAAAATGGCCACTCTAGTCAAATGGTAACCTGTGTGTTGTAGGTTAAATCATGTCCCCCAGAATTCATGTGTTGAAGCCTTTACCCCCAGTACCCCAAAATGTGACTGTATTGGAGAGAGGGCCTTTACAGAAGTTAAAATGAGGCTGTCAGACTAATCCAGTCTGACTGGTATCTATATAAGGGGACATTTGGACACACGAAGAAATACAAGAAATGTACGGGCACAGAAGAAAGACATGAAAACACATTTTAAACCTCTGCTTGAGTCACATCCACTAACATCCCATCGGTCAAAGCAGTCCACAAGGTCAAGCTCAAAATCACAGGTGGGTATATATACTCTACCCACCACAAAGCAATGGTAACGGCATGAATGTAACATTCTATTTAAAGGGAAGTGAAGAATTAGATTAATTTTTTGATCTACCACACTAGGTTCCATCAGTGTATTTTTAGCATTCGAGTGGCCATGGAATTGGTCTTAATAAATGAACTTTAGACTAGGGTCTTACCATCAATCATATCTAGAATGCTTGTCTCTGACAGTTTTCTGTGAAGCGGTCACTTCTCATTGCTGAGCCTCAGTTTCTTTAAAAATTAGGAGTCCGTTAACTCGATTGACAATTACAACACAGCATCCACTTGTTTGTTTGTTTAATTAGCTGCACATATTTAAAAGGATTTTATGTTAAAATCCAGTTACTCCTAACTAATTGGAGAATCTGACTACAGTGAACATCAAAGCAACAATCACCAGAAGTAGAGTTGCATCTGCCCCTTTAGACGTCAGCCCTCTCCTGACGCCACGGTTCCCACCAGGCAGCTTCTCTCGTTAAGAATATGTGCTTGCCTCCTACTGGTATTTGAGTTTAGACCCCTCACTCTAGAGTATCCAGCTACAACATTCTGAGGTTCTAAATTTAGAAAGGCTAACTCCCAATACGGACTCATTCCCAATATTGCTCTTCATATAGTCTCTGTGTTTGTCCGTGTTTGGGGACAATTTCTAACCAGAACTTTTGCCCTGCACATAAGAATCTATTCTTCACCCTCTTTATTCACAATCAGAAGGGAATGCCTTCTGGTCACAAATGCTCCAGGTTTCCATGTTCTCTTAAGGTTTGAAAGTGATGTGGTGCTTAAGCTAACTTGTTCTGGGGATGGTTAGGAGCTCACCCTGAAGAGAAAGAAACACAGGGAGAGATCTTTTCAGGACTCTTCCCTTCCCACCCGGCTTCCTCAATCCATCAGCAGTGTTGTCAAAAGAATCATCTTCAACCAGCTTTCCTACTTTCGAAAGCAGCTTGTCTTTTGGATGAGCTGCCGCGATGAGTGGGCTTTCAGGCATACTCTGCTACCCCATGTTTCATCACAGTGTGTCTCTCACAGAGGAGACCCTCAGAGAGGAGACATCGGAACTTGGAAGTAAAATCACAGACAGGAGATTGCACCCTGTAGCAAGAAGTGAGATTTAGAGGCGAGTGATGTTGTTATTGCTCTGTGTTGGTTTGGGCTGGGCAGCTGACCCAGAAAAAGAGAAGGAAGAGGTTCCCAGGAGCAATACCTAAGAGGAGGCATGAGAACAGAGAAAAGTGAGAGAGACCCAGGAAAGCCAGAAGCACCCTGGAAAGCAGGTTGAAGAAAGAATCGCTCTTTCTTTCTTTCTTTGACCCATTTGAACCTTGACTATGGCCCTTATGTGAGGGTACCCTTCCGGGAGCTAGAAATAACATTTTCAAAATCGTTTTGTGGTGAAACATATTCATAGATTTGTATCTCATTTAATCTTTTGTAATGTCTGATCTTGTTAATTTGTTACTCTTAGGAAATCATGTTTTTACTGGACTCAGACTTAGAGGTAGAAGCTCACAGCAGGTACAGCCTCTGTCTCTTGGCAGTCTGTTCCTGGCATTTTCCTTTGGCCTCTTTCATTCCCTTGGCCAAAAGTGTATCATATTCTGCTGGCTCGTCCTTAGTTTGCTTGGTATGCAGTTTCTTCAGAGCGATACACTGATGTTTGTGTCACAGGAAACGTGGAGTAACAGGACACTGAATCCTGAGCACTTTCGTCCTGGGTTTCTTACCTTCTTTGTTCAAGGGCTTCCTTACAATACACTAGTAGGCATCATCTTCAGAGAGATTGAAAATTTGCAATTCTGATAGTTCTTTTGGGCCCCAGGTGACAAGCTTCAGTAGTATTAGTCCAGGAATATCCTTCTCCCTTTTTTTAAAAAAATAATAACCAAGTTGAGAACACTCAGACTGGCGTCTACAATGCAACCTTGAACAGATTTGTGCTCCTTTCTCCAGTTCTCCTCGGTCTATAACAGGAATGCCCCTTACTCAGTGGCAGGCAAGCACAATCGTTTACTGTGCATCATTATCCCATTTTATATATGAAAAACAGAAGCAGAAAGAGAGATTCATTCCATAAATATTAGGTGCAAGATTTGAAACTATGTCTCTGCTGCCCCAGACCATGCTTCTTCCCCTACGTGAAACAGCTGTCTTTAGATAAATGTGTAGGGCTGGAACTAAGGTCGAAAACTCTGTTAAAACACTTCCCCGAATTCACACAGCTACTAAATAGCAAAGCTAGGATTTGAAACCAGTCTTTCTGACCCTAGGTCCTAAATTCTTAAGCACTTGGATGACTAGGATTTCTAAATCTTCTCATGTAGTTGGGTATCAATCTGGAGCTTAAATATATCCTGGGAAGGGGATTACATAAATTTATAACTATTGAGGAAACTAAAGGAAGAATTATTGATCTTCCCAATTAAAATGAATCCTGTTGGCATACATGGCTCCCAGTATGCAGGTATAGATTAGGCAAAGAACCAGGAGTCTCTGTGATCAGTTCAGCCTGTGTGTGGGCAGGGAGGACCTGGTACTCTGATAGAGACAGGGATACTGAGCTTAGGAGAAACATCTGGGTCTGATACCTGGTGAATGGACACAGGCAAGTCATCCCAATGCGGTGGAGTAGAGGGTTCAGGGTCCAGTAAGATCAGAAACCAAGAATTAGAGTGAAAATAAAGCAAAAGTGATGACAGTAACCAAAGTTGGAGAGAATTATGTCTGTAATGTTTTGTAAACATTGTGTTTCCTACTTTGTGGGTGAAGAAATTGGGGTTGAGAAAATTTAGACACCTCGCCCAGTGCCAGAGTCAGAACGTGGCTGAACCAAGATTCAAACCCCAAAATGCCTGGCTCCTCAAGTAGCAAGATGAGGGCAAGGAGCTTTCAGGAGCAGTAGGGTTCAGGTTCATCTGGGCTATTAGGAAATTTACCAACACTCAGTGAAAGCAGAGGGCCAGTTGCCCTCAGCATGGCCTTAAGAGGAAGCGCTCAAAAGCCAGCATCCCACAACAGGCACATTCTGAGAGAGGAGAGAACACTTGTTTTTAAATAAAGCCGTTTAACCTCGTGATGTGAAGACAGGAGAACAAAGCAGTAGATTCTTTACTATCTTGGGGGAAATGCTCAAATAAACTATTCAGGCAAAGGGAAGAAGGAAGAAAGGAAGGGAGAGAGGGGAAAAGGGAGGAAGAGAGGAAAGGAGGGAGCAGAAGAGAAAGAAGTGAGGGAGGTGAAAGGGAGAATGAAAGGGGAGAAATGAAGGCAGAAGGGAAGAGATGGAAGGAGAGAGAAAAGAAAGGATAGAGGAATAAAGGAATTAAAGGAAAAAGAGACTTTTAAAAGACTTGGAATCTACCACAAATTAGAGCTCTCAGCAGTGAATCTATAGATAGCTGTCACTGAAGGTTATTTTTAGATAATGAAATTAAATACACCTTTTTATCTTCTGTGCCCCTGTAGATCATGAGTCCTGGAGATCATGGTCTACAATACATATGCAATCTTGATAATTCTCCAAGGACTTAGAACAATACTGTGCATACAGTGGCTGTTGAATAAATAAAAGGTTGACATTGATTGATAGTCTCTTCCCTAAAGGAAATTGATCTCCAATTCAAATCTCCAACATAACACTGAGCAAGGTTAATCTTCATATCCCCACAGATGGAGACTAATGGGATAGGCCTAAGTAGGCAGAAGTGCATCAGGAAACCAAATTGGGAAATGATAGCTATTGTCACCCAGGGAATTGCCAAAAGCGAATGTCACTCATGGCCCCCAGCTCCAACGTCTGAACATTTTTTATTCCCCAGAGATATCAACAGACTGGTGAAAGAACACTTATACAAATGAAACACGCATATAAATAAAGTTTTAATAAATTCTTAAAAACTGACTTTAGCAAGTTGGTCACGAACAACTCTTAGTTATTTGCTTTTGAAAAATGGTAGCTGCTAAAATGTTGAAGGTGAGTGAAGGACAGTTCCTCCTCTTCATTCTTAAACCGAATCTCAGATGAAACGCTGCCATATACACAGACAAGTATTTAAAAAACATACCTCAGCAAAGTGGCCCAGGACTTTGTAAAAAACATCCATTAGCAAGCTGACACTAAGTAGTTCATGCAATGGGCCCAGTAAATTTAAAGAAGTCCTAACTTTTGTCCTTTCAGGTGCTCCTCAATATCTTAGCCAGTCCACATATCTTAAATACCATTCATTTCACCAACGAGAGCCCATTTCTAATATCCAGTGGCCAGTTTCTCCAGTAAGAATCTATGTCAAATATTCACTATGCTGGTTAACAAAACTATGGGTGTGGATAAGCGATAAGGATAAAAAACATGCCTTTAATAGTTACCTCTGAAGTGTGGCCTTTGTTATTTAATGTTAGATAACCACCCAGGAAATGTGGATTCCTATTTATAACAACTGCCCCTTGGGTAGAAAAGTCAGCACACACATTTATATTATACTAGCGTTGTGTTGAGTATTTTAAAGTATATAACAAGCAACATAACATAAATGATAAACCATATTTAAATATTTTCCTTTTCTCTTTAAAAACAACGATTTTAATAATTGGCAAATGAAGTACCTTCCAATATAGACCCTAAATATATTCAATATTCTCTTCTTGAATGTGAGAGAATATAAAAGCAAAATTGCCTATTATTTATATAAACACAAGAAAACCCAGCCACTCCCAGATCATTTTATACCCTGCAATATGACCAATATCCTATTTTGAGCAGCAACTTTTATGCTTGCCTTTTCAGCTGAGAAAGCACCCATCAGCTGGAGTCACTCTGCTTCCTAGTTTCTAGGTGTTTGGCTCAAACCCTGATTCCAAAGGCAACTCTGTTGTCCTACGTAAGACTGCAGTAAATACCAGGAGACGTTCAGTCTGAGGTCCCCTCAGGCTCTGGCAGGTACAAGAAGCTCCATGCCTGGACTCAGTGTAGTTCAGCTCCCAATATGTCCCAAACATTTTTCTCAGCATCTTGACCCTAATATGGAAATTAGCTCCTTTCAACTGATTTTCAGAATATGCACACCTGCACTCTCTCCCTCCCTCACTCATTCACTCCCTTATTCAATGTCTTTACTAAAGTTTTGGCAAAGTTGAGGGCTTTATACCTCAAAATACAAAAATTTTAAATTTAACAGAAAACTACTTATTTTGGCTATTCTTTCACAGAGACTGAGGTCCCACATCTGGTTGTTTACTCGTCCCTGCCACAGTGGCATTATTGGTTTCATGACATAGTACTTACATTATTTGGTAGAGCAGGGTTAGTTACTTTCCTTCAAAGGCTCTCCTTCCCTCACCCCCCGCCCCCCCGTGCTTTCAAATTTTGCACCACTGGGTGATTTGATTTTCAGAATTGGGAGGAGCAACAAACGGCATTATAGTCACCATAATGGCCATTTTAAAGCCGTATTATGTGTAAGAAAGAAATATCAGGAGCACTCAGATCATAGGACAATTATCTAGAAATTTTTTTTATTACTTTTTTGTTTGCGTTGGGTCTTCGTTGCTGCGCGCGGGCTTTCTCTAGTTGCAGCTAGAGGGGGCTACTCTTCGTTGCGGTGCGCGGGCTTCTCATTGCAGAGCACAGGCTCTAGGCAGGTGGGCTTCAGTAGTTGTGGTGCGCGGGCTCTAGAGTGCAGGCTCAGTAGCTGTGGTGCACTGGCTTAGTTGCTCGGTGGCGTGTGGGATCTTCCGGGACCAGGGCTCGAACCTGTGTCCCCTGCATTGGTAGGTGGATTCTTAACCACTGTGCCACCAGGGAAGACCTTTTTTTTCTTTTTCTTTTGGCTAGAAATTTCTAATACAACTTTGCTAACTTTCATTCTGAATCATTAACACAAGAACTGTTAGCCGGCAAGGGTCATTTCTCCATTCTTCTCTGCTCATGGAACCAGACATTATTATGTTTCCCACATCTAGTTTTATGATATATAACCGTGCTTTAGTTTTCTACAGAAGAAAATATTGTTTTATTTCCTACATGAACGAGATCTTACTCTCCCAGAGACAACTTTTCTCATTCTATTTGACTCTCTGAAGATGAAACTCTCTGAAGATGAAAAACTGACCCTTTGAGATTATAAACATAATCCACAGATGTGTTTATATTCCCCCTGAGGTCTGAATTGTAAGGTGATAGAGAAAGAGGCTGACGTATTTATTCTGGATAAACGTCTCATGTTTGTTCCCTTTATTGTTATAAAAAGATAAATCTGGGGCTTCCCTGGTGGTGCAGTGGTTGAGAGTCCGCCTGCCGATGCAGGGGACGTGGGTTTGTGCCCTGGTCCGAGAAGATCCCACATGCCGCGGAGCGGCTGGGCCCGTGAGCCATGGCCGCTGAGTCTGCGCATCCGGAGCCTGTGCTCCGCAACGGGAGAGGCCCCAACAGTGAGAGGCCCGCGTACCGAAAAAAAAAAAAAGATAAATCTGGGCTCTATTTGCCTATCCAAATGCAAGTTAGGGAAATGTGGGCCCTAGTGTCTTCTGATGCCTGAGTATGTGGAGATCAGAGAGCTTGAACTTAGGTAGCATGGGCAGGTATGTTTGCTTCCAGAGCAGTCCTGTCCAGGTGCCTGCGACAAGTTTGGGGCATGTGGGCTGCCAAGAACTGCACTTTTGTCCATGTAGAAATATATGTTTTGTGAAGAATAAGCAGCAGTGAAATAGCAAATCCATACGAGCAGTACTTCTCAAACTTTAATGTGGAAAGGAATTACCTGAGCTCTTACTAAGATACAGTTTCTGACTCAGCATGTCTAGGGTGGGGCTGAGATTCTTTCTAACCAGGTCTCCGGCAATGTCAATGCTACTGGTCCAAGTAGCAAGATGTAAGAGGGACTTCCCTGGTGGTGCAGTGGTTAGGAATCTGCCTGCCAGTGCAGGGGACACGGGTTCGAGCCCTGGTCCAGGAAGATCCCACAGGCCGTAGAGCAGCTAAGCCCATGCACCACAACTACCGAGCCCGTGCTCTAGAGCCCGTGAGCCACAACTACTGAGACCATGTGCCACAACTACTGAAGCCCACGTGCCTAGAGCCCGTGCTCCACAGCAAGAGAAGCCACTGCCATGAGAAGCCCACGTACCGAAACGAAGAGTAGCCCTAGCTCTGCACAACTAGAGAAAGTCTGTGCACAGCAACAAAGACCCAATGCAGCCAAAATTAAATAAATTCAAAAAAAAAAAAGATGTTAGAGACAGTGAAGTCCTCATATGAACTCCAGAGGACATTCTAAATACAAGATTTGAATTTTATTTCAGTGGTACTAAGGACCTCATAAGTATATATTCTTTTAAATGTCTGAATAAAGTCATACTATTTTAAATTTCCTTTTTGTGGAAGTATTGGGCTGGCCAAAAAGTTCGTTCAGGTTTTGCCGTACGATGTTACAGAAAAACCTGAACGAATTTTTTGGCCAACCCAATAACTAGCATACATAATAAGTGAGTAGATTATGCTTCATGGGTTTTTCACAAAGCCATTTAACCACCATCCAGACCAAGAAAGAGAATATTACCAGCATCCCAGAAGCCTCCCCACACCCGTGTCTAAATCACTGTTTTCCCCGTCCTCCTTCTCAAACCAACCTTACTCTTACAAGCAGAGATTAGTTTTATCTGCTATAAACTTTACATAAACAAAATCGTGCAGTAAGTACTCTTTTGTTTCTAACTTTATTCACCATTATTTTTGTGATATTCATCTACATCATTATATGTAGTTAGTTGTTTCTCATTCCTCTCTACCAGAGTCAACAAACTTTTTCTTTAAAGAGCCAGATAGTAAATATTTTCAGCTTTGGCTGCCATATGGGCTCTGGTAAAACTACTCCACTCTGCTGCTGTAGCATGAAAGCAGCCCCAGATGATACACAGACGAATAGACCTGGCTCTGTTCAGTTAAACTTTATTTTCAAAAGCAAGCATAGGTCAGATTTGGCCTGTGGGTCATAGTTTACTGATCCCTGCTCTTTTGCAGTCCATTGTAAGTATTTATTACAATTTATCTCTCCATTTTCTTCTTAACGAGTATACTAGTTTTCTATTGCTGCCGTAATAAATTATCACAAATTTAGCAGCTTAAAACAATACAAATTTATTATCTCCCAGTTCTGTAGGCCAGAAGTCCAGGGGGGCTCAACTAGTTCCTTTCTTCCAGGTCCTATAAGGCTGAAATCAAAGTGTTGGCTGGCCTGGGATCTTATCCAGAGGCTCTGGGAAAGAAATTGCTTCCTACTCATTCTGGTGGTTGATAGACGATTGTCCCTTGTAATTGTAGGACTGAGGTCCCTGTTTCCTGGCTGGCTGTCAACTGAAAGCTTCCTTTAGTTCTTCCAGGTCACTCTTTAGTCCTTGCACATGGCCCACTCAATCTCAGAGCCAGCAACAACACATCAAATCCTTCTCATACTTGGAATATCTCTTCTAGAAGCTGCATTGTTTTACGTTCCACATTTAAATGTACCGTTTTCCTCAGCTGATTTAGGATACGGTATAAGGGAGTGCTGAAGAATCGTTCTTTTTTCCATGTGGCTATCCAATGACCCAGCACTATTTAGTGATAGTACTGCCCTTTCTCCACTGCTCTGTGGTGTCAAATTGTCATCAGTCAGTGGCCATGTATATGTGAGTTTATGTTTGGACCACTCGTTCCATTGATCTGGTTCTCTATCCTTACACTGCGAATGACTATAGCTTTATTACAAGTGATATGATAGTGTAAGTCTTTGCATTTTGTTCTTCAAGATCATGAGTCTGACTGAGTTTGATCTGAGACTGATTTTGATTGGCATGTGCTACCTGGTAGGGAGTTTGTAAGGGTGGCCTCCATCTGCCTCTAACCACTGAAACTACCAATGCTTACTGTAAAGAACTAGTATTCACTGTATGAATTACTTGGCTATGGTCAGTTTCCTAGGCATTGCTAGGTAATTTTGTACTTTATCCTAAAGGCAAAAGGAGGCAGTAAAACAACTTAAGCAATTAGAGTTTATTGCTTTTTAATAAAGAAGTTAGATGAGACCATGAGATTCATGGTTAAATCTTGTTTTAAAAAAATATAATAACAATCATAAAGAAGATGGGTGGTGAATCTGGAGTTTATTGAAGTGGTCAGAGCTAGAGACGACAGGGCCCTGAGATAGGCCTGTGACAATGGTTGTATAGAGAAAGTGGTAGATGTGAGAAAGATTTAATGGATGCTACTTGGAGATCAATTACATCTAGGGTGTTGACTCCATTGATAAGGGACATAATACCTGGCAGCTACCGACAAAGAATTCTGGAGAAATTATGTATAAGGATAATGGGTTGAGTATTGAGCATGTTGAGATTAAGTTGCCTGCAACCTATCTAAATGGAAACATTTATCAGAGAGAAATAGGGGCTGATGCTTGGCAGAGAAATCAAAGCTGGAAATAGATTTGGGGGAGTTTTCTGTATTTAGATGGTAATTGGAGCCATGATTGAATCAGACCATCCAGAGAATGTGTACAAAACAAGAATAAGAGAGTATTATAGATAGAATCTTGGTGATTGCACCATCTATAAGGCATACTAAAAAAGAGAAGGGGGGGAATGATTTGTTGTAAAAATAGGAAGGGAATCGGGAACAAATAATAATCTTAGATCTACCTCATTTTACAACTAACTCTTCAATCACAGAATTATTTCCATCTCAAAATAATAGAGACACAGATGTAGAGAACAAACCTATGGACACCAAGGGGAGAAAGCAGGGGTTAGGGGTGGTGGTGGTGGGATGAACTGGGAGATTGGGATTGACATATATACACTAATGTGTATAAAATAGATAACTAATAAGAACCTGCTGTATAAAAAATAATGAAATTCAAATATATATATATATTGCACAGAAAAATATTGATCTTATCTTTGTCCTTTTCTGTAAGAATCCATCAAAATAGTGTTTTCTATAGTTGAAGCATTAAGTATAATGTTAATAAATTATATGACTATATCAGAGATTAAACTGAGGAAGTCATTCATAAATAATGATTTTCATGATGCAGCGAGGTAGCCTCATTTTAATTAAAAACAAGTAATGACAGAGAAGTGGAAGGGAAAACGTCTCAGCTGGAATCAAGTGCTTAGGATTACAAAGAGTAAAGGAAATTTTCCTTGGAGCATGGAGATGGTTACGGTGAGGTGATTAAAATGAGAGGAATTTGGTGTATCCCTGTCTTCAATCCAGGGTTCTATTTGCATGCGCTGGTTAGACATTGGATATGTCCACCTTCTGATGATGAGGTTGGGAGTTCCTAGTTCTCTCTCTGAAGTTCCTAGCTATCTCTCTGAAGTTCCTAGCAGGGCCCATACAATGAGATACCTGAGATGTGGGTAATAGTGAAAAACAAGGCATGCTGGGATGGGAAAGCCACTCTCCCAGGCCAGCTGTCCTCAACCTGTGAAGAGTCTGTTGCCCTCGGGGCTCTTGAACACAACAACCAAAGGCCATTTGTTCACAGGTTCCATGTTCATTTCATCCAGTAAAGGAGTTGCTTCATCCACAGGGCAGGAAAACAATATAAAATTAGAGGAGGAAATCAAATCAATAGTCAGTCCAGCAGGAGACAGTGTGTGTTCTCATTTGAGCTGTTAGCAGGTGCACTGGGTGAATACAGAGAAGTTGATAAATGGCTGATTCGATAGACTGGTAGCAAACACATGCTTTGCCAGAGATGACTTTTTAAGTCACCATACATCAAACAGACAGTGTCAGCCTTTGAGGGTAAACCTGTGAAGCCTTGTTGTGCTCTTTGAACTACCTCTGAGACCGGAGACTGAAAAGGGGCTTGAGTATTCCTCTGAATCCACTGGGAGGATTGAAAGCTTCAAAGAGGAGAGCCATCATATCCAAGGGGAGATATACTGATTGAAGGAACCAGTGTGAAATAGTCTTTAATAATTACCAGAAAGCTGGAATCGACTAGTGTTTTGCTGAGCTATATTTTATCTTTATTGGATTAACTGTGACACAGTAGGTTATGTCAAAGGGAATCTGCATGAATATTAAAAGTAAATGTGGTGTGAATAATAGATAACTTACATTAGATGCACCAGCATGCAGTAATTTTTATTCACCTACATAATTAGATTAAAACAAATCTGCTGAATAAAATACATTGTCTTGCTATAATCTGGTTTGAAAACATCCAAAAGTTATGGCCATAAGGATGTTTGCTGGTATTTTACGTATAAATACATAATTCACCCTAAGAAATGTTTCCTAAAAGGTTCCTGGTAGTTACAAGAGTAGGTGACTGTGAACATCAGTATTCTTACTGGTCTAGTAAGAAATGCCCTTAAGGTCACATTAAGACTCCTACAATGTTGATACCAGAATAAAACAACCAACATGCAAGTTTTATGTTCACCTCTGGGAAGTGAGCTGTATTTCTCTCTTGGGCTGGGAAAACTGGCGTTAAGATTTTTCTGGTAGATCTCAATCCTCCTGGTCTTCACACCGGTATCTTCTCATCTCCCACCCTCATCTGCCCAGATGCTGCTTGCCATTGCTGAAGAAATTCAGCTAGAATCTGTTGTAACAGGAGGTGAGTTACAACACTATCTAATTCCACCCAACTATGGATGCTGGGGACTCCCTCATCCACCTCTCTCTGCTCCTTGAGGCTTCTGAATATCCTGGGCTATTGAAAAAGAGAGTGTCCATGTAGGGACGTTTGACTGTGGCTCAGCAAAGTCTATGGGAGGCATGGGCATCCCTTCTGCGGGATGATGCACAGGTAATATGCTGGCAGATACGGGCAGAAGGCCCTCCCTAGAGGGCCGTGTGGCTCATCAGGCAGGTGACAAGTGCGGTTTACTCTCATGTTGATGAATGGGCTGCCGGTCCTAGCTGGTTCCTTACAGCTCTGTGGTACTGGCAAGAGATGATGTTGGGCTCTTTCTGCTGATCCTGCTTTCCTCCGTATGATGCTCAGGTGCCACTTCCCTCCCTCATCCAGCTCCTCTTCCCCTTTCTCAGTCCAGCGCACCTTGGCTAAGGTGGCCACAGTCCCTGATTTGCCTGGGTCGTGTCCCGACTTGCTCATTTGGTGCAAGCATGATGAATAATAATGCCCCTTTTCATTCTCAACAGTGACCCATTTGGACATTAAGTTATGTGGTCACCCTAGTCTCGTCCAGTCTTGCTCGGGCGGTCATTGTCTGAGTCCCCCAGTCTTCTCTTGCAGTCTGTTGTTACGGCACAAACTTGATTCCTTGCCTCCTTCAGGGCATTGTGCTTGTCTTCTTAAAAGCCTCTTTTTATCTCCACAAAATCAGCTCTTGCAAACAGAAAGTTTGGCTGTGCAAGTAGGTCTCTGGGGCTGGCTCCACAAGCTTATTTTGAAGTCCAAGATGGAACATTAACTGCTTTGTTTCCTCTTTATATTCCTGCCACTCTAATTCTCCTTGAGGCAGTGTAGATGGCTGATGACTGAAAGTATCATATACAGAAAAGTCCAGAAAAGAAACCCCAAGGGTTTATATGAAAAGTTATTTTCTCACCATTCTCCCACTTCCAAGTCCCCAGTTGCAACTTGCAATCTCAAGATATTCTTGTCACACCTTCTGTGCCTGGTGTAAGTTTTGTGGAAAAAATAATAATCGCTATTAACTATTGAGTATGTACTAGCATCCAGCACACAGGTTACCTCATGCACTTGCAACAATCCCCTAAGGAGGTTATTATTATCATTATCCCATTTAACAGAGAAGTTAACTCACCTGAACAAGGCTATACAGCTCATAAGTGGTTGAGCCAGAGGTTAAGCCTGGGCAATTTGACTCCAGAGCTCAGGCACTTAAAACAAAAAGCACTCCTAACGACGCAAAGCTTGCAGGTCTATAACTTGGCAGATGAATTAAAATACAGTATAAACTTCTATTCCTAAGAAAGAGGAGGGTATGGTAAATGCTGTCAGAAACCCGTTTTCAATTGTGTAGTTTCCCCCAAATGACCCCCAAATCCTCCCAATAGCAGCTTCCAAAGGGACCTTTGCCGATCTTCTTCTGACAGGATGGGCCAAAAGTCTTCCCCCAAGAATTGCTCTCCTCATAATTATTCACATCTGTGTGCCTTTCAGCTCAGAGACAAGTTCCCTGCACGGACAGGGTCGATGGAGGCGCTGTTTGGTTAAAAGCAACAGCAAGTCCCTCCCTCCAAAGGCAGCGTGTCCGTGTATAACGTGGCACCTGAGCTCCACCTACCGTGCTTCTTGAGGTTGCGCTAAACACCAGAGCCCAGCTGGCCCAGGACTGAGACCCGCTCAGCTCCCAGGTGCCTGCAGTCAGCTCTGAGGACCCTACTCCCTAAACAGCCATCAGAGAGGCTGCCAAGATCACACAGGCTGCATTCTCCCACAGCTTCTCACAGGAAGTGAGAGACGAAGGGAATCATGACAGACGTAGAATCTGCAAATGTACCTAGATGCATGGATTTAAAAGGATGACTAATAACAGGTGAATATGGTCTAGAAATCTAATTTACCATGTATATGTGTCAGAGCAGAAATCATTTAAGCTAGTCTCTCATGAGAGTTGATATAGTACATAAATAGAATAGCCGTTATAAATGTAGAGTGCTTTGCGATTGTCAAAGCAATCACACTGAAATTACCCCAGCGATACCTAATCTCCACTATATAGTCAATATGCGCGTGGACCTATATTGATAAGATGGAATTAATCTCTCAAACGCAAGGCTGTTTTTACCCTGTTTGAGTTAGGTGTTTTTCAGTGATGGAAGAGGTCAAAGCAAGACCGGCAGAATTTGTCTGAATTAACACAGGTGTTCCTACATGTGGTGTTTGCGTTGTGATTCTCATTTGTGGCTTTTATTGTTCCCTTCTCAACATTTCACCACAGTGGCAGATGTTTCCTGAGTGTGCACCCCTTGTATTGCTTTACATCCCTTTGCAGAACGATACTGGGTCAGGGCCTCTCATGAGGCAACAGCTAGTGAATCTGTTTTAAATTTTTTTCCCTTGATCAATGTAATGTATGCAAGTAGTAGGAAATCAAATAGAAGAGACTGGCTTATAAAATACAGCAAGAGTCTATCACCTCACAGCTTCCCACTGCACTCTCCAAGGGCAGTAACATTTATTTCTGTTTCTAGGTTTTTTGAGCATTAGACATGGGTCTGAATAATTTGTTTTTAGGGCTAATTTTTGATGTACAAACTTTACATCAATTTAACTTCCTGATATGATTGAAAAGGGTACTCTTTAATATGATCTTCCACACCCTCTTTCCCTTCTCTCAGTTTTTAATGGTTATCTCACTATTTTTTAGTGCTGCTAATAGTTACTTTTGAAACTGCAAATGAAATTCGTAGCCCCTGATTTCATGTTCCGTACACTTTTGAAAATGTAGATTGAATCCCCAAAATTGTAAAATAAGAATTTTTACTGCATGTATCCTTCCCACTCCCTCACCCCATCCTTCCACCTCCCAATCTTTTTTTTTTTCCCAATCTTTTTTAAACATTTAACTGCAGCTCTTATTTTGACAAGTTGATTTCAATAGTTTACAACCACTTGTAACTATACAGATATTGCTCATCGTGAAGTCAAGGGCATGCTAGAGTTAAATTTCATCGTCTGCACTTCCTATAACATCACACCTCCCTCCATCATTTGAATCACAATGATCCTAGTATCAAAGTGACTGGTGAAATATCTCCTTTCTTTCCCTCTAACAGTAAATCAAAACCATGCCATATTTTGGGTTGTTTTATATTTGGGCGATGAGTGGACTTTTTTCCTGTCATTTCTTATTGCCTTTCTTTTTTTTATAGTTGAAAGAAATATATCCCTTCATTATGTGCCAAATGTTTTGCAGGCTCTCATTCTTTTACTTGATATACATCCCTATCTTTTGAAGATAGTTTACTTGGCTCCCACTAACCCCACGTTCTAATTTGGACTTGCTGCTTTGTATAGCAACTCCTTTAGCTGCTGTCTTAGTATTTCTTTTTATTGGATTCATGATTGCAACAAGTTCCTTCCTTTGGGTGCTAGAGTATATCCTCAAGTAATTTTCTTAGATATGGTGAATACGAAGTAAACTTCCTGAGTTCTTGCATGTTTGGAACGCTTTGGTTTTGCTCAGAATGTGACTCATTGTGGGTTGGGGTTTTTTTGCTCATTTGTGTTTTGGGGTTTTTCTATTCATGCTGCTTATTGGTTACTGGACTCCATAGCTTTGGGACTTTTTGTCCTCTTATTTCTTTAATACTTTCCTCTATATTCTCTCTGCTTTCTCTCTGGATATCCTATTAGAGGCTTGAACTCCTGGACTGATCCTCCACATCTTTTATTATTCCCATAGTATTTTCTTTCTCTTTGTCTTTTTACTCTACATTCTGGAATCTTCCAATTCTTCTGTCAAATGTGTTATTATAGCAATCATGTTTCAATCTCCAAGAGTATTGTGTCTTCTCTTATTGTTCATTTCTTAGCAACCTGTTCATGTTTTATAGGTGACATCCCATTTTGACTCTCTGAGAATCCCAATCACATTTTATTCAAGAAGTTGTTTTTTTAATTGAAATGTTTATTGAGATAACTGGGATTCATATGCAGTTATAAAATACACAGAAATCCCAAGCATACTTTACCCAGTTTCCACTCCCCCCCCAAATTTGCAGAACTGCAGTATATCACAATCAGGATATTGACAATACACTCATCTTATTCAGATTTCCCCGGTTTTGATTGAACTCATATATGTGTGTGTATGTGTATTTAGTTCTAGCATTTGTGAAGGTTTGTGTATTCTTTACCACAGTCAAGGTAATAAGCAGTTCTATTACCACAAGGATCCTTCATGTTGACTTTTTATAACCTCCCACCTCCCTCGCAGCTCCCTTCATCTCTACTTGTCAACCATTCATCTGTTCTCTATTTCAATAATTTTGTCATTTAAAAATGCTATATGAATTAAATACTATATTATGTAACTTTTGGGGATTTGCATTTTTCACTCAGCATGAATTACCTGGAAATTCATCCAAGTTGTTACGTGTATTGATATTTTGTTCTTTTTTATTTTTGAGTAGTATTCCATGATGAGCATGTAACACAGTTTAACCACTTACCAGCTAGAGGACATCTGCGATGTTTCCAGCTTTTGGCTATTATGAGTAAAACAGCTGTGAACGTTCATGTACAGGTTTTGTGTGAACATGTATAAATACCCAAGAGTGCAATTTCTGGGTCATATGGGAGATGCATATTTAGTTTCATAAGGAACTATTGCCACTATTGCAAAGTAGCTATGAGCATTACCACCAATAATGTATAAGTGATCTGGTTTTCTCCATATCCTCACCAGCATTCTAGGTTATCACTACTTTCTTATTTTAGCCACTCTGATAGGTGTGTAGTGATATCTCATTGTACTTTTAATTGGCATTTCCTTCATGGCTAATGATGAATATCTTTTCATGTACTTATTTACTATCCGTATGTTCATGTCAGTGAAGTGTCTCTACATATCTTTTGCCCATTTTCTCACTGGGTTCTTTGGGTTTTTTGGGGTGGGAGTTCTTCATATATTCTAGATATTAGTTCTTTATTGGATATGTGATTTGCAAAAATTCCCCCCAGTGTGTAGTTTGCCTTTCCAGTCTCTTTACATGGGCTTTTGCGGAGCAAAAGTTTTAAGTTTTAATGAAGTCGAATTTATGGTTTTCCTTTTCCCTCCCTTTTTTCATGCTTTTGGTGTCAAGTGTAAGAAATTTCTGCCTATCCCTAGATCCCAAAGATTATTACGTATGTTTTCATTTTCTAAAAGCTTTATAAACTTACATTTTACATGTAAGTCTATGATTAATTTTGACTTAATTTTTGTAAAAGACATGAGGTTTTAGTTGAGGTTTAATTTGTTGTCTATGAATGTCCAATTGCTCCAGTACCATTTGTTGAAAAGGCCATCCTTCCTTTAGTGAATTGCTTTTGGTTCTTTGCCAAAATCAATTGGGCATATTTGTGTGGTGCTCTTTTCTGTTCCATTGATCTATGTGTCTATCCCTTTGTCAATACCATGCTCTCTTGGTTATGTAGCTATATATAGCAAGCCTTAATATGTGATAGTGACTCCGCCCACTTTTTCCTTCTTTGTCAAGGTCGTTTTAGCTATCCTGGGGCTTGTGCCTTTCCATATAAATTTTAGAACAAGCTTGTCTATGTATAATAGAAACCCTAGCTGGGATTTTTATATAAATTACACTAAACTGACAGATTAATTTGGGGAGAATTGACATCTTTACTATGTCAAGTCTTCCAGTTCATGAACACTGCATGCCTCTCCATTTATTTAGGTCTTCCCTGATTTCTTTTACCAGGATTTTGTAATTTTCAGCATACAGATCCTATATGTGTTTTGTTACATGTATACCTAAATATTTTAATTTCTTTGCAGTGATTGTAAATGGTATTGTCCTTTTCATTTAGGTTTCTATATGCTTATTGTAGTATTATTATTATTATAGGATTGATCTTGGTGTGTGTTGATCTTGTATACCGTGACCTTGCTGAACTTATTAGTTCTAGGTGTTCTTTTATAGATTCTTTGAAATTTTACATATAGACTATCATGTCATCTGCAAAAAGAGACAATTTTATCTCTTCCTTTCCAACCTAAATGCCTTTTACTTTATTTTCTTGCTTCATTTCAGTAGCTAGAACTTCCAATACTATGTTGAATAAGAGTGGTAAGAAAGAACATCCTTGCCTTATTCTTTATCTTAGAAGGCAAGCGTTCTATCTCTCGTCCGGATATTAATTGTAGGTTTTTTGGTAGATGCTCTTTATCAAGCTGAGGTAATTTCCCTCTATTCCTAACTTGCTGAAATTTTTATATCATTAATATGTTTTGAATTTTGTTAAATGTTTTTTTCTGCGCTAATTGAGATGATCATATGCATTTTCTTATTTAGCTTGTTGATATGGTAGATTACATTGATTAATTTTTGAATGTTGAATCAGACTTGCATACCTGGAATATATCCAACTTGGTCATGGTGCATAATTCTTTTTATATATAGTTAGATTCAACTTGCTAATAAGTTGTCGAAGATATTTGCATCTCAGTTCAGAAGCGATATCGGTCTATCGGTTTATATCGGTCTTCAATCATATTTTTTTTAAGTTCTATTCTGCTACCTGTAAATTTTCTGTTTTATAACTACTTATTTATTTTTGTCTTTCCTCTTCCACGCTTCAGGATTTCTTAAATGTCTAGTAATTCTTAATTTTCCATTCATTAAATTATGGGTATCAGGAAGCCAATAAGAAGTTCCATGTAAGTAGGTGGGGCTCCTCTACCTCACTTTACAATGTACAGGCAGAGAGCGAGTCATCAGTACACAAAATATTATTAAAAACTTCCCCAAGGACAGAAGGCTATTGAAAAACTCAAAAACAAAGCAGAGCAGAGATGCTCGCCCTAGACTACACACATGGAGATCTGCTTGCTGACTAGAAGGAAGATGATAGCAGCAGCAAAAACCCTGAGAGGTATAAGCTACTAGTGAAATGGAAAGGACAGGTGAGAAGTGGTAATGAACACAGAGGATTATTTCAAGTTCTATATTTGGAATTGTCCAATTATTCTACCTCTTTCCTTGTTGTCTTCTGGGGTTTTTGGTTTTATTGACAGATAAGGTCTTTTCTAAGTAAGTTGAAAATATGATTGGCAGAAGTTAGGGCCACTATCTTAGTACCAGGGCTCAAGAAAAAAAATCTTGCTTCATTACAGATTTTGTAGATATCGAGATATTAAATGATTGTCTCCTAGATCAGTGGTCCTTAACCTTTTAGGCACCAGGGACCGGTTTTGTGAAAGACAGTTCTTCCACGGACGGAGTGATGGTTCAGGCGGTAATGTGAGCGATGGGGAACAGGAGATGAAGCTTCGTTCACTCGCTGGCCCACCGGCCACTTACCTCCTCCTATGCGGCCCAGTTGTCAACAGGCTGCAGACCAGTACAGGTCCATGGCCCGGGGGGTTGGGGACCCCTGTCCTAGATTATACACTCATGTTTTCAGGTTGTTATTCTGAATCAAAATCTAGTAGAATATGTTATAAAATTTATTTTAGGAAATATGAATCTACCCCAGTGCTTGAAGAGAATGGTAGAATTTTTATCCAGTTTTTCCCTTTATAGAAAGAGTAAGAAACATCCCTCTGATTTTGAAAACACGAACCAGTTGGTAAACTCTTCCACTTCCTCATCTATAAAGAACATGATTCTTAAAACTTTAGCTTTAATCTCAGATATGAAGTCCCCGCCTTCCATTCTCACCTTTGTGGATCTAGTTCCGTAAGGCTGGGTACTGCCTGGGATAGACAGCTAGGGCAAGCCAAGCTTCAGCCAAAGGTAGAAGGGGAACTCAGGTGAGGAATGTAATGAAACTTGAAAAAAGCCAGCAACGAGGTTATCAAGCACCAAAAACCGCATCCCTCAGGTAGGTTCACAGGGCAGGCAGGAGACAAAGATGCAATACCTTTTTTTAGATGAAAAGTTTCTCTACGGCCAAGCAAAATCCTGTAATGGCTTTGGGTATGTTTCAAAGAGCAGTGCTCTCGGAGATTAGAAGGGGGTCCCGAGATGTCATCACTATCATTGCTGACAGATAATCTGATTGAGTACTTCCAATGGCAGGGAAGTCAGTACAGTAGGAGATTGCTCATACTGCCAGAAAATACGTCTTCCATAAATAGTTCAACACATATAACTCCCTAAAATAAAAGTGGCTGTGTGCCTTGGTTTGCCCAGAGCAATTCTAGGTCATACCTACCATCCCGATATGACTATTAAGTGTGTACTACCCTTTCATTCTCAAAAGTCTCCTAGTCACCTACCTACAATTGCTATATTTTAGTTCTAGTTTTGTCCCTGAAACTACAAGAGGTTCTCCATATATGAGGATGATCAGTACCCAAGAAAGAAGACCACTTAGAGGAAATCCACTTAAAGTGGAAACCAAAATCTCATGGTGAAAAGTGAAAAAAGTGTTTTGATTGGGCCAGCACTTTGAAAGTGAAACTTAAAAGTATAGAAAAAAGTGTATTTATCTTATACCTCTAATAAAATTTAGCTGAGAATTGTATCTATAAGCTAGAATTAGTTTTTCTCAAGAGGTTAAAAAAAAAATGTTTAGAGATACGAAATATTGATAGAATGATTATAACGTCATATCTTAACTTTTACAATATTACTATAATTTTTATAAACATATATACTCATTTTCAAGGGTTTCTCTTAATCCTTTATCATACTAATTATTCTTGTTTGAAGTACCAATAGAGCCATCTTTGCAAACTTATCTTCTTTACTCTTCATTTGGACAGCCATGTTTTTCAATGACTTTGAATGGAATCTAGTAGTTCTCCAAAATCACTTTCACCAACTCTATGAAATCCTGCCTGGTCTGCAAGATAATTTGCAGTTTCCCCATGCAGTAAATTTACATTGATTTCCATTGTATTGTTAACAATTTATCAACATCAGACGGTGTGGGAAAATAAAAATATTTTGATGTGATAGGTATGGTTATACATCCATATGGAGCAGTAAGGTGTTTTATATCTGTGCTTTTAAAATGGTGGGAACTTGATTAATTAAGATTCAGATGTGTGTTCTGTCTCTAACAAAAACAATAATATTAAATACCATTTTTGAACATTAACTATAAGGCTCTGTGTTAGGCAGTATGGATACAGAACTGAATATATATTCCTTGATATCAGCAAACAACTTAAAAAGCAAAAAAAATGAATTAAAAGACAAAGATCTAGATAAGCAAAATGCAGTGGGATCTACAGGTTAACCAGAAATGTCCTAGTGGGTGGGATATTTGTCAAATGAGGAGAGTTGGTCATGCAAAACTGTGGGTGGGGAAGGAAGCACCAGGCAGAGAGAGCAAACGACCTGTGTGAAGTTTTTCAAAGATGAAAATAGCAGGGCACTTTCTGAAAACTGTATTGAAATTTTTTCAAAAATGGACGGAGCATTGCATGCAAAGGAACAGTGCCAAGGAATGGCACTAGTGAGGGTGTCAAGACCAGACACTGATTGACCCAGTAAGTGCAACAGAATAAAACCAAGCTATTGTGGCTGAAATTCAACTGAGAAGAATTGCATTGAAAATAATTAAGAAGGAGCAGCCCACCCAATCAGTATCACCCAAATTACCAACCCTAAACTGAGACACTTTCTTAAAATCCTCTAACCCAGTGTTTTTTCTTGGTATATATTATGCTGCTTTCATACCTGTAATATGTTGGCTTAACAAAAAAGAGCTTTTGTGGGTATAAATTCATGCAAAACAAGACAGATAGACAGATACAGATGGACAAAAATGGTAGACAGAAAGATAAACAGTCATTTTTTTGGCACACACAAGATTTCCAAATACTCCATTTTGTATTTCTTTATTTTCTAACGCCTGCAGAGTGCATTCATAGTCTTCGATTATTTCCAAATCTTTTTTAAAATAAATATTGAGAACCTACTAATTTCTATGAACTATGCTAGGTTGGGAATACTAAGATGAATATGATAAGCTCCCCTTTCTACTGAAAGCCTTTTTAAAAATTTTTATTGACATATAGTTGATATACAATGTTGTGTTAGTTTCAGATGTACAGCAAAGTGATTCAGTTATACATATATATATGTATATGTATTCTTGTTTGACATTCTCTTCCATTATAGGTTATTAAAAGTTATTGATTATAGTTTCCTGTGCTATATAGTAGGTCCTTATTGGTAATCTATTTTATATATATAGTAGTGTGTATATTTTAATCCCAAACTCCTAATTTATCTCTCCTTCCCTGCTTTGGTAACCATAAGTTTCTTTTCTATGTCTGTGGGTCTATTTCTGTTTTGTAAATAAGTTCATTTGTATCATTTTTTCACATTCCACATATAAACAATATCATATGATATTTGTCTTTCTCTGTCTGACTTACTTCACTCAGTAAGATAATCTCTAGGTCCATCCATGTTGCCGCAAATGGCATTATTTCAGTCTTTTTAATGGCTGAGTAATATTCCATTGTATATATGTACCATGTCTTCTTTATCCATTCATCTGTCGATGGACATTTAGGTTGTTTACATGTCTCGGCTATTGTAAATAGTGCTGCAGTGAACATTAGGGTACATGTATTGTTTTTCTGGATATATGACAGGACTGGGATTGCAGGATCATATGGTAGCTCTGTTTTTACTTTCTTGAGGAACCTCCATACTGTTCTCCATAGTGGCTATACCAGTTTACATTCCCACCAACAGCATAGGAGGGTTCCCTTTTCTCCACACCCTCTCCAGCATTTATTATTTGTAGACTTTTTAAAATTTTTATTTTATATTAGAGTATAGTTGATTAACAATGTGTTAGTTTCAGGTGTACACCAATTTCAGTTATACATAAACATGTGTCTATTCTTTTTCAAATTCTTTTCCCATTTAGGTTATTATAGAATACTGAGCAGAGTTCCCTGTGCTATACAGTAGGTCCTTGCTGGTTATCTATTTTAAATATAGCAGTGTGTACATGTCAATCCCAAACTCCCAGTCTATCTCTCCCTCTCATTCTTTCCCCCTGGTAACCATAAGTTTGTTCTCTAAGTCTGTGACTCTGTTTCTGTTTTGTAAATAAGTTGATTTATATCATTTTTTTTAGATTCTGCATGTAAGTGATATCATATGGAATTTGTCTTTCTCTTTCTGACTTACTTCACTTAATATGATAATCTCTAGTTGCATCCATGATGCTGCAAAAGGCATTATTTCATTCTTCTTTATGGCTGAGTAATATTCCATTGTATATATGGAGCACACCTTCTTTATCCATTCATCTGTCGATGGATATTTAGGTTGCTTCCATGTCTTGGCTATTGTAAACAGCACTGCAATGAACATTGGGGTGCATGTATCCTTTTGAACCATGTTTTTCTCTGGATGTATGCCCAGGAGTGGGATTGCTGGAATATATGGTAGCTGTATTTGTAGTTTTTTAATGAACCTCCATACTGTTCTCCATAGTGGCTGTACCAATTTACATTCCCACCAACAGTGTAGGAGGGTTCCCTCTTCTCCACACCCTCACCAGAATTTATTGTTTGTAGACTTTTTGATGATGGCCATTCTGCCCAGTGTGAGGTGATACCTCGTTGTGGTTTTGATTTGCATTTCTCTAATAATTAGCGATGTTGAGCATCTTTTCATGTGCCTCTTGACCATCTGTATGTCTTCTGTCCATTTTTTGATTGGGTTATTTGTTTTTTTGATATTGAACCACATGCACTGTTTGTAAATTTTGGAGACTAATCCCTTGTCAGTTGCATCATGTGCAAATATTTTCTCCCATTCTGTGGGTTGTCTTTTCGTTCTGTTTATGGTTTCATTTGCTGTGCAAAAGCTTTTAAGTTTAATTAGGTCCCGTTTATTTTTCTTTTTATTTCCATTACTCTAGGAGATGGCTCAAAAAAGATATTGCTGCAATTCATGTAAAACAGTGTTCTGCCTGTGTTTTCCTCTAAGAGTTTTATAGTGTCCAGTCTTACATTTATATATTTAATCCATTTTGAGTTTATTTTTGTGTATGGTATTAGGGAGTGTTCTAATTTCATTCTTTTACATGTAGCTATCCAGTTTTCCCAGCACCACTCAATTGAAGAGACTGTCTTTTCTCCAGGGTATATTCTTGCCTCCTTTGTCATAGATTAGGTGATCATATGTGCGTGGATTTATCTCTGGGCTTTCTGTCCTGTACCATTGATCTATATTTCTGTTTTTGTGCCAGTACCATACTGTCTTGACTACTGTAGCTTTGTAATATAGTATGAAGTCAGGCAGCCTGATTCCTCCAGCTCTGTTTTTCTTTCTCAAGATTACTTTGGCTATTCGGGGTCCTTTGTGTTTCCATACATATTGTGACATTTTTTGTTCTAATTCTGTGAAAAATGTCATTGGTAATTTGATAGGGGTTGCATTGAAACTGTAGATTGCTTTGGGAAGTATAGTCAATTTCACAGTATTGATTCTTCCAGTCCAAGGACATGGTATATCTCTCCATCCCCATTTGTGTCATCTTTGATTTCTTTCAGCAGTGTTTCATAGTTTTCTGAGTACAGGTCTTTTGTCTCCTTAGGTAGGTTTATTCCTAGGTATTTTATTCTTTTTGTTGCAGTGGTAAATTGGATTGTTTCTTTAATTTCTCTTTCTGATATATGACAGAAACTAACTTTCGTTGTTAGTGTATAGGAATGCAAGAGATTACTTTTTTCGATTTTTTTAATCAGTTATCTATTTTATACATATTAGTGTATATATGTCAATCCCAATCTCCCAATTCATCCCACAACCACCACCCACTTTGCCCCTTGGTGTCCATGTGTTTGTTCTCTACATCTGTGTCTGCAAGAGATTTCTGTGCATGAATTTTGTATCCTGCTACTTTACCATATTCATTGATTAGCTCTAGTAGTTTTCTGCTGGCATCTTTAGGGTTCTCTATGTATAGTATCATGTCATCTGCAAACAGTGACAGTTTTACTTCTTCTTTTCCAATCTGTATTCCTTTTATTTCTTTTTCTCCTCTGATTGCCGTGGCTATGACTTGCAAAACTATGTTGAATAATAATGGTGAGAGTGGACATCCTTGTGTTGTTCCTGATCTTCGAGGATATGCTTTCAGTTTTTCACCATTGAAAATGATGTTTGCTTTGCATTTGTTGTATATGGCCTTTATTATGGTGAGGTAGGTTCCCTCTGTGCCCACTTTCTGGAGCATTTTTATTATCATAAATGGGTGTTGAATTTTATCAAAAGCTTTTTCTGCATCTATTGAGATGATCATATGGGTTTTATTCTTTCATTTGTTAATATGGTGTATCACATTGATTTGCATATATTGAAGAATCCTTGCATACCTGGGATAAATCCCACTTGATCATGGTGTATGATCCTTTTAATGTGTTGCATTCTGTTTGCTAGTATTTTGTTGAGGATTTTTGCATCTATGTTCATCGGTGACATTGGTCTGTAGTTTTTTTGTGACATTTTTGTCTGGTTTGGGTATCAGGGTGATGGTGGCCTTGTAGAATGAGTTTGGGTATGTTTCTCCCTCTGCAATTTTTTGGACGAATTTAAGAAGGATAGGTGTTAACTCTTTTCTAAATGTTTGATAGAATTCGCCTGTGAAGCCATCTGGTCCTGGGCTTTTGTTTGTTGGAAGATTTTTAATTACAGTTTCAATTTCATTACTTGTGTTTGGTCTGTTCGTACTTTCTATTTCTTTCTGGTTCAGTCTTGGAATGTTATACCTTTCTAAGAATTTGTCCATTTCTTCCAGGTTGTCCATTTTATTGGCATAGAGTTGCTTGTAGTAATCTCTTATGATCCTTTGTATTTCTGTGGTGTGAGTTGTAATTTCTCCTTTATCATTTCTAATTTTATTGGTTTGAATCCTCTCCCTTTTTTTCTTGATGAGTCTGGCTAAAGGCTTATCTATTTTGTTTATCATATCAAGGAAGCAACCTTTAGTTTTATTGATCTTTATTGTTTTCTTCATTTCTATTTCATTCATTTCTGCTCTGATCTTTATGATTTCTTTCCTTCTACTAACTTTGGGGGTTTTTTGTTCTTCTTTCTCTAGTTGCCTTAGGTATAAGGTTAGATTGTTTATTTGAAATTTTTCTTGTTTCTTGAGGTGAGATTGAATTGCTCTAAACGTCCCTCTTAGAATTGCTTTTGCTGCATTCCATAGGTCCTGGGTCGTCATGTTTTCATTGTCATTTGTTTCTATGTATTTCTTGATTTCCTCTTTGATTTCTTCAGTGATCACTTGGTTATTTAGTAATGTATTGTTTAGCCTCCATGTGTTTGTGTTTTTTTACAGGTTTTTTTTCCTGTAATTAATTTCTAATCTCATAATGTTGTGGTTGGAAAAGATGCGTGATATGATTTCAATTTTCATAAATTTACCAAGACTTGATTTGTGACCCAAGATGTGATCTACCCTGGAGAATGTTTCATGCACACTTTCAGGTGGAATGTCCTATAAATATCACTTAAGTCTATCTGGTCTATTGTGTCTTTTAAAGCTTGTGTTTCCTTATTAACTTTCTGTCTGGATGATCTGTCCACTGGTGTAAGTGAGCTGTTAAAGTCCCCCACTATTATTGTGTTACTGTCAATTTCCCCTTTTATGGCTGTTAGCATTTGCCTTATGCATTGAGGTGCTCCTATGTTGGGTGCAAAAATATTTATAATTGTTATGTCTTCTTCTTGGATTGATCCCTTGATCATTATGTAGTGTCCTTCCTTACCTCTTGACTATTTTAAAGTCTATTTTATCTGAAATGAGTATTGCTACTCCAGCTTTCTTGTGATTTCCATTTGCACGTAATATCTTTTGCCATCCCCTCACTTTCAGTCTGTATGTGTCCCTAGATCTGAAGTCGGTCTCTTGTAGACAGCATATATATGGGTCTTGTTTTTGTATCCATTCAGCCAGTCACTGTCTTTTGGTTGGCACATTTAATCCATTTACATTCAAAGTGATTATCGATATGTATGTTCCTATTATCATTTTCTTAATTGATTTGGGTTTGTTTGTGTGGGTCTTTCTCTTCTCTTGTGTTTCCCACTTAGAGATGTTCCTTTACCATTTGTTGTACAGCTGGTTTGGTGGTGCTGAATTCTCGTAGCTTTTGCTTGTCTGTAAGGCTTTTGATTTCTCCATCGAATCTGAATGAGATCCTTGCTGGGTCGAATAATCTTGGTTGTAGGTTTTTCCCTTTTATCACTTGAAATATATCCTGCCACTCCCTTCTGGCCTGCAGGGTTTCTGCTGAAAAATCCACTGATAACATACAAGGGAATCCCCATAAGGTTATTTGTTGCTTTGCCCTTGCTGCTTTTAATAGTTTTTCTTTGAATTTAATTTTTGTTAGGTTGATTAATATGTGTTTCAGTGTGTTTCTCCTTGGGTTTATCCTATATGGGACTCTCTGCACTTCCTGCACTTGGGTGGCTATTTCCTTTTCCATGTTAGGGAAGTTTTCTGCTACAATCTTTTCAAATATTTTCTCACACCTTTCTGTTTCTCTTTTTCTTCTGGTACCCCTATAACTCGAATGTTGGTGCATTTATTGTTGTCCCAGAGGTCTGTAAGACTGTCCCCATTGCTTTTCATTGTTTTTTCTTTATTCTTCTCCTCTGCAGTTATTTTCACCTTTCTCTCTTCCAGCTCACTTATTCGTTCTTCTGCTATTGAGTCCTTCTAGTGTATTTTTCATTTCAGTTATTCTGTTGTTCATCACTGTTTGTTTGTTCTTTAGTTTTTCTAGGCCCTTGTTAACTATTTCTTATATTTTCTCAATCCATGCCTCCATTCTGTTTCTGAGATTTTGGATCATCTTTACTATAATTACTCTGAATTCTTTTTCAGGTAGGTTGCCTATTTCCTCTTCATTTATTTGATCTTGTAGGATTTTACCTTACTCCTTCATCTGTAACGTATTTTTTTGTCATCTCATTTTTTTTTGATGGGTGGGGCTGTGTTCCTGTCTTGTTGGTTGTTTGGCCTGAGGCATCCAGCACTGAAGTTTGCAGGCAGTTGGGTGCAGCTGGGCCTTGGTGCTGAGATGACCTCTGGGAGAACTCACACTGATGAATATTCCCTGGGGTCTGAGGTTATTTGTTAGTCCAGCAGTTTGGACTTGGCACTCCCACGACAGGAGCTCAGGCCCAGGCTGTGAACTAAGACCCTGCAAGCCATGTGGTACAGCACAAAAAAAGAGCATAACAAAGAATAAAAAAATAAAATTAGAAAAACTCAAAATGAAAATGAAACAACAAAGCCAAACAAACAGAACCACAACAGCAAAAAAAAAAAAGAAAGCCAGAAAAGGCCTTGGTGGAGCAGTGCGGGGGGGGGTGGGCCTTAGGTTCAGGATCCACATGGCCAGAGGGGGCCCCCAAGGGCAGAGGTTCAGGCCTGGGACCCCCAGCAGGCTCACCAGGGCCTAAGCAGGCAGGGGAGACGCTGGCCGCATTCCCCTCTGATCTCCCACCAATCCCAGGAAGGTCTCTCCCCATCCCTGTTGATCCCCCCACTGTGAGTGGGCCCCTCCGAGCATGGGAACCCCTCCCTTCCCCAAGCTAGTCCCATCCCACCTCCTCTCCACCACATCCTACCCAAAGGCTGTGGGACTGTATATTTCTTGCTTCTGGTGTCTGCCCTCTGGTGGGAGAGACTGGTCTAGAGGCTTGTGCAGGCTTCCTGGTGCGAGGGGCTGGTGCCTGCCCGCTGGTGGGTGGAGTTGGGTCTTGGCCCTCTGTTGGGCAGGGCCATTGCAGGAGCATGTCTAGAGGTGTCTGTGAGCTCAGGAAGTCTTTAGGGAGCCTGTCTGTTGATAGGTAGGACTTGTTCCCATCCTGTTGTTTGTTTGGCCTGAGGCGTCCCAGCACTGGAGCCTACAGGCTGTTGAGTGGATCCAGGTCTTGGTGCTAATGTCCCAAGCAAGATGTCTGTCAGCCTTCAGATGAGTACTCGCAGATATGTTCACCACCAACTTTTATGTCCCGAGAGAGCAACAGCCGCCTCCCACCTTCCCAGGAGACCCTCCAAGACCAGCAAGTAGATCTGGCCCAGGCTCCTGTGAAGTCACTGCTCTTGCCCTGGGTCATGGTGTGCACAAGACTTTGAGTGCATCCTCCAAGAGTGGAGTCTCTGTTTCCCCCAGTCCTGTGGAGCTCCTGTGATCAAGACCCACTGGCCTTCAAAGCCAAATGCTCTAACATGGGGCTTAGAACTCTCACATGGGAGAACTTCTGCAATATAATTATTCTCCAGTTTGTGGGTCACCCACCCAGAGGGTGTGGGATTTTATTATATCGTGAGTGCACCCCTCCTACCATCTCATTGTGGTTTCTTCTTTGTCTTTGGATGTAGATTATCTTTTTTGGTAGGTTCCAGTATTTTTTATTGATGGTTGTTCAGCAGTTAGTTGTGATTTTGGTGTTCTTATGGGAGGAGGTGAGCTCAAGGTCTTCTATTCCACCATCTTGTCTTCTCCCTTTGACTATCCAATTCTAATCTCCAACCAAGATGGGCTCAAACCCACCTTTTTAATGTGAAATTATTCTGGCAAGTTATTCTGGCTAAAGTTCTCGTATAGCAGGGCTACAGTTAGCCAAGAACATAAGACTTTTCAAATATGACCTTGAATATGACTGATTATAAAATATTATATGAAAGAAACCCTTGTAAATCATAACTTTGACTTGTCCTGTCTTTTGAGAAAATGAGAAAACGCCTTTTTTCATTGTAAAGTTATGTAAATCTCTGAAAATAACCACCTTGTGTAATTAAGTGTCTTAGGTCAAATTCCCTTGAAGCATACTCTGTGACAGGGATTTAAATAAGCATGATAAATTGAGGGAGTGCTCTTGAGGAAATGTCCTATAAGGGAGGGAGTGAAGCATAAGGGAGGGAGTGAAGCAGGATAGAGAAGGAGTAAGAACTGGGCAAGGATGTGGAATATAAATTGTACCACAAAATTGTATTCCCGAGAGGAAGGGGCTTATCAGCCATCAGCTATGGCCCTTCCTTGGGATGGAGGCTGATACTTAAGAACCCATCAAATGGGGGTCCTTCAAGATGGCAGAGGAGTAAGATGTGGAGATCACCTTCCTCCCCACAAATACATCTACATGTGGAACAACTCCTACAGAACACCTACTGAACTCTGGCAGAAGACCTCAGACTTGCTAAAAGGTAAGAAAATCCCCACGTACGTGGGTAGGGCAAAGAGAAAGGGAAAAACAGAGACAAAAGAATAGGGATGGGACCAGCACCTCTGGGAGGGAGCTGTGAAGGAGGAAATGTTTCCACAGACTAGGAAGCCCCTTCACTGGCGGAGACAGTGGGTTGGGGCAGGGGGAAGCTTCAGAGAGATGGAGGAGAGTACAGCAACAGAGGTGCAGAGGTCAAAGTAGAGAGGTTCCCACACAGAGGATCAGTGCCAAACAGCACTCACCATCCTGAGAGGCTTGTCTGCTCACCTGCCAGGGCAGGTGGGGAATGGGAGCTGAGGCTCGGGCTTCAGAGGTCAGACCCCTGGGAGAGGACTGGGGTTGGCTGCGTGGAGACAGCCTGAAGGGGACTATTGCACCACAACTAGCTGGGAGGGAGTCAGGGAAAAAGTCTACACCTGCCAAAGAGGCAAGGGACCATAGTTTCAGGGTGTTCGAGGAGAGGGGATTCCTTCCCCACGTGCCCACAGAAGGCAGAGCACTGCCTAAGCAAGCTCCAGAGAGGGATGTGAGCCGCAGCTATCAGCTTGGATCCCAGAGACAGGCATGAAACGCTAATGCTGCTGCCACCAGGAATCCTGTGTGCAAGCACGGGTCACTACCCACACCCCATCTGGGAGCCTGTGCAACACGCCACTACCAGGGTCCTGAGATCAAGGGACAACATCCCTGGGAGAACACACAGCATGCCTCAGGTTGTTGCAATGTCACACAAGCCTCTGCCACCACAGGCTCACTCCTCATTCCAATTATGACTACTGTACCCCTCCCTCTCCCCAGCCTGAGAGAGCAAGAGAGCCCTAATCAACCACTGCTTTAACCCTCTCTTGTCTGGGCAGGCAACAGATGCCTGAAGGCGACCTACACGCACAGATGGGGCCAAAACCAAAGCTGAACCCCAGGAGCTGTGCGAACAAAGAACAGAAAGGGAAATCTCTCCATGCAGCCTTAGGAGCAGGGGATTAAATCCCCAGAATCAACCTGATGAATGCTGCATCTGTAGAATACCTGAATAGACAACGAATGGTCCCAAAATTGAGGCGGTGGACTTTGTAGACTTGGGGTTTGCTGTCTGCAACTGATTCATTTCTGATTTTTATGTTTATCTTAGTTTAGTTTTTAGTGCTTGTTCATTGGTGGATTTTTTCATTGGTTTGGTTCTCTTTTTTTTAATTTTATTATTTTTTCTTCCTCCTTTTCATCTGAGCCATGTGGCTAACAGGGTCTTGGTGCTCCGGCCGGGTGTCAGGCCTGAGCCTCCGAGGTGGGAATGCCTAGTCCAGGACACTGGACCACCAGAGACCTCCTGGTCCCAGGTGATATCAATCGGTGAGAGCTCTCCCAGAGATCTCGGTCTCAATGCTAAGACCCAATTCCACTCAACGACCAGCAAGCTCCAGTGCTGGATGCCCCATGCCAAACAACTAGCAAGACAGGAACACAACCCCCACCCATTAAGTTCACAGACATCCCAAAATACACCACCGGACATGGCCCTGTCCACCAGAAAGACAAGATCCAGCCCCACCCACCAGAACACAGGCACCAGTCCCTTCCACCAGGAAGCCTACACAAGCCACTGAAACATCACGCATGGGGGGCAGACACCAAAAATGACGAGAACTACAAACCTGCAGCCTGAGAAAAGGGGACCCGAAACACAGTAAGTTAAACAAAATGAGAAGACAGAGAAATATGCAGCAGATGAAGGAACAAAGTAAAACCCACCAGACCAAACAAATGAGGAAAATAGGCAGTAATGATAGTAAAGATGATCCAACATCTTGGAAATAGAATGGAGAAAATACAAGAAACGTTTAACAAGGACCTAGAAGAACTAAAGAGCAAACAAACAGTGATGAACAACACAATAAGTGAAATTAAAAATTCTCTAGAAGGAATCAATAGCAGAATAAGGATGAGTGACCTGGAAGATAAAAGAGTGGAAATAACTGCCACAGAGCAGAATAAAGAAAACAGAATGAAGAGAATTGAGGACAGAGACCTCTGTTGTCTCAGAGAATGCTGGGACAACATTAAACACACCAACATTTGAAAACTAGGGGTCCCAGAAGAGAAAAAAAAAGGTCTCAGAAAATATTTGAAGAGATTATAGTTGAAAACTTCCCTAATATGGGAAGGGAAATGGTCAATCAACTCCAGAAAGTTCAGAGAGTCCCATACAGGATAAATCCAAGGAGGAACATGCCAAGACACATATTAATCAAACTATCAAAAATTAAATACAAAGAAAGAATAGGAAAAGCAGCAAGGGAAAAGCAACAAATAAAATACAAGGGAATCCCCATAAGGTTAACAGCTGATCCTTCAGCAGAAATTCTGCAAGACACAAGGGAGTGGCAGGACATATTTAAAGTGACAAAAGGGAAAAAACTACAACCAAGATTACTCTACCCAGCAAGGATCTCATTCAGATTTGACAGAGAAAACAAAAGTTAAGAGAATTCAGTACCTCCAAAGCAGCTTTACAACAAATGCTAAAGGAACTTCTCTAGGCAGGAAACACAAGAGAAGGAAAAGACCTACAAAAACAAATCAAAAACAATTAAGAAAATGATAATAGGAACATTCATATCGATAATCACCTTGAATGTAAATGGATTAAATGCTCCAAAGAAATGACACAGACTGGCTGAGTGGATCCAAAAATAAGACCCATATATCTTCTGTCTACAAGAGACCCACTTCAGACCTAGAGACACATACAGACTGAAAGTGAGGAGATGGAAAAAGATATTCCATGCAAATGGAAATCAAATGCTGAAGTAGCAATTCTCATATCAGAACAAATAGACTTTAAAATAAAGACGGTTACAAGAGACACAGAAGGACACTGAGTAAGGATCAAGGGATCAATCCAAGAAGACATGACAATTATAAATATTTATGCACTCAACATAGGAGCACCTCAATACATAAGGCAAATGCTGACAGCCATAAAAGGGGAAATCAACAGTGACACGATAATAGGGGACACTAACACCCAACTTTCACCAAGGGACAGCTCATCCAAAATGAAAATAAATAAGGAAACACAAGCTTTAAATGACATATTAGACATAATGAACTTTATAGGACATTCCATCCAAAAACAGAATACACTTTCTTCTCAAGTGCTCATGGAACATTCTCCAGGAGAGATCATATCTTGGATCACAAATCAAGCCTCGGTAAATTTAAGAAAATTGAAATCGGATCAAGTGTCTTTTCCAACCACAACACTATGAGACTACATATCAATTACAGGAAAGAAACTGTATAACATATGGAGGCTAAACAATATGCTACTAAACACATGGAGGCTAAACAATATGCTACTAAATAACCAAGAGATCACAGAAGAACTCAAAGGGGAAATCAAAAAACACCTAGAAACAAATGACAATGAAAACACGATGACCCAAAACTGATGGGATGCAGCAAAAGCAGTTCTAAGAGGGAAGTTTACAGCAATACAATCCTACCTCAAGGAACAAGAAAAATCTCAAACCTAACATTACACCTAAAGCAGTTAGAGAAAGAAGAACCAAAAAAACCCAAAGTTAGTTAGCAGAAGGAAAGAAATTATAATGATCAGATCAGAAATAAATGAAAAAGAAATGAAAGAAACAATAGCAAAGATCAATAACACTAAAAGCTGGTTCTTTGACAAGAAAAACAAAATTGATAAACCATTAGCCAGAATCATCAAGAAAAAAAGGGAGAAGACTCAAATCAATAGAACTAGAAATGAAAAAGGAGAAGTAACAACTGACACTGCAGAAATACAAAGGATCATGAGAGATTACTACAAGCAACTCTATGCCAATAAAATGGACAACTGGAAGAATTGGACAAATTCTTAGAAAAATACAACCTTCCAAGACTGAACCAGGAAGAAATAGAAAATACGAACAGACCAATCACAAGCACTGAAATTGAAACTGTGATTAAAAATCTTCCAACAAACAAAAGCCCAGGACCAGATGGCTTCACAGGCGAATTCTATCAAACATTTAGAGAAGAGCAAACACCTATCCTTCTCAGCCTCTTCCAAAATATAGCAGAGGGAGAAACACTCCCAAACTCATTCTAAAAGGCCACCAGCACCCTGATATCAAAACCACACAAAGATGTCACAGGGAGAGAAAACTACAGGCCCATATCACTGATGAACATAGATGCAAAAATCCTCAACAAAATACTAGCAAACAGAATCCAGCAGCATATTAAAAGGATCATACACCATGATCAAGTGGGGTTTATCCTAGGAATGCAAAGATTCTTCAATATATGCAAATCAATCAATGTGATACACCATATTAACAAATTGAAGGAGAAAAAACATATGATCATCTCAATAGATGCAGAAAAAGCTTTCGACACAATTCAACACCCATTTATGATAAAAACTCTCCAGAAAGTAGGCATAGAGGGAACCTACCTCAACATAATAAAGGCCATATATGACAAACCAACAGCCAACATTGTTCTCAATGGTGAAAAACTGAAACCATTTCCTCAAAAATCAGGAACAAGCAAGGATGCCCACTCTCACCACTATTATTCAACATAGTTTTGGAAGTCTTGCCACGGCAATCAGAGAAGGAAAAGAAATAAAAGGAATCCAAATCGGAAAAGAAGAAGGAAAACTGTCACTTTTTGCAGATGACATGATACTATACGTAGAGAATCCTAAAGATGCTAACAGAAAACTACTAGAGCTCATCAATGAATTTGGTAAAGTAGCAGGATACAAAATTAATGCACAGAAATCTCTGGCATTCCTATACACTAAGGATGAAAAATCTGAAAGAGAAATTCAGGAAACACTCCCATTTTCCATTTCAACAAAAAGAATGAAATACCTAGGAATAAGCCTACCTAAGGAGACAAAAGACCTGTATGCAAAAAACTATAAGACACTGATGAAAGAAACTAAAGATGATACAAACAGATGGAGAGATATACCATATTCTTGGATTGAAGAAACAACATTGTGAAAATGACTCTACTACCCAAAGCAATCTACAGAGTCAATGCAATCCTTTTCAAACTACCAATGGCATTTTTCACAGAACTAGAACAAAAAATTTCACAATTTGTATGGAAACAAAAAAGACCCTGAATAACCAAAGCAATCTTGAGAAGGAAAAACGGAGCTGGAAGAATCAGGCTCCCAGTAATCAAGACAGTATGGTACTGGCACAAAAACAGAAATATAGATCAATGGAACAGGATAGAAAGCCCAGAGATAAACCCACGCACATATGGTCACCTTATCTTTGATAAAGGAGGCAAGAATATACAATGGAGAAAAGACAGCCTCTTCAATAAGTGGTGCTGGGAAAACTGGACAGCTACATGTAAAAGAATGAAATTAGAACACTTCCTAACACCATACACAAAAATAAACTCAATATGGATTAAAGATCTAAATGTAAGGCCAGACACTATAAAACTCTTAGAGGAAAACAAAGGCAGAACACCCTATGACATAAATCACAGCAAAATCCTTTTTGACCCACCTCCTAGAGAAATGGAAATAAAAATAAACAAGTGGGACCTAATGAAACTTAAAAGCTTTTGCACAGCAATGGAAACCATAAACAAGACGAAAAAACAACCCTCAGAATGGGAGAAAATATTTGCAAATGAAGCAACTGACAAAGGATTAATCTCCAAAATATACAAGCAGCTCATGCAACGCAATACCAAAAATCAAACAACCCAATCAAAAATGGGCAGAAGACCTAAATAGACGTTTCTCCAAAGAAGATATACAGATTACCAACAAACACATGAAAGGATGCTCAACGTCACTAATCCTTAGAGAAATGCAAGTCATAACCACAATGAGGTATCACATCACACTGGTCAGAATGGCCATCATCAAAAAAATCTACAAACAATAAATGCTGGAGAGGGTGTGGAAAAAAGGGAACCCTCTTGCCCTGTTGATGAGAATGTAAACTGATACAGCGACTATGGAGAACAGTATGGAGGTTCCTTAAAAACTAAAAATATAACTACCATATGACCCAGCAATCCCACTACTGAGCATATACCCTGAGAAAACCATAATTCAAAAAGAGACATGTACCACAATGTTCATTGCAGCTCTATTTACAATAGCCTTGACATGGAAGCAATCTAAGTGTCCTTCAACAGATGAATGGATAAAGAAGATGTGGCACACATATACCACGGAATATTACTCAGCCATAAAAAGAAACGAAACTGAGTTATTTGTAATGAGGTGGATGGACCTAGAGTGTGTCATACAGAGTGAAGTAAGTCAGAATGAGAAAAACAAATACCATATGCTACACATATATGGAATCTAAAAAAAAAATCGTTCTGATGGACCTAGGGGCAGGACAGGAATAAAGACGCAGACGTATAGATTGGACTTCAGGACACGGGGAGGCTAAAGGGTAAGCTGGGACGAAGTAAGAGAGTGGCATGGACATATATACACTACGAAACGTAAAATAGATAGCTAATGGGAAGCAGCCGCATAGCACAGGGAGATCAGCTCGGTGCTTTGTGTCCACCTAGAGGGGTGGAATAGGGAGGGTGGGAGGGAGGCTCAAGAGGGAGGGGTTATGGGGATATATGTATACCTATAGCAGATTCACTTTGTTATACAGCAGAAGCTAACACAACATTGTAAAGCAATTATACTCCAATGAAGATGTTAAAAAAAAAAGAACCCATGAAATAAAAGCAGTTTCTACAGTGTCAAAGGTCATCAGTGAGCTGTTACAGCCAACATTCACAGCAGCCTGCTAAAAAGACTGGGTAGGGCACCAAAACAATGTCTAACAGAAACCACCCCTTGGATTGCCCAAAGACACTTGTTTCTCACATTTCATTCAGTCTGTCTAGTACCCAATCCCAGCTGTTCCAGGATTCTATGGTCATAATTCCTAGGGAAATTTACAAGAGGGAATTTATGGGTCAAACTGTGGCATTTGGTGTTGCAGTTGGACCCTGATCATAATTGGTATTACTTTGTCCATCCTTCACCATCAGTTGTAGACTTCTCTCACTCCTAGCTCTTACTTCTGGTTCTCTACGTGGTTAACCTGATGGCATGACCCAGATGCTCACCACTAAGGGATCTCAGGCCCTTATAAGGCCGTAGTTGTACTTGCCCATCTACAGTTCAGCTGAGCATAGGTATGCCAAGAGATGCCTAAGTGAATTACCTTAATACCAAACGTCTTCTTCCCTGCCCCATTATGTAGCAGCGTCCGCATCCCTACCACTTACAATGATCAGAGACAATTACCCCTGCCAGTGTGGTAACTCCTTTCTGTGCCTACTGGTCTGCTCGCTCAGGGAGCTCAGAGAGATCATGCGACAGCCTTAACTTTAAATTGAGTGAGACTCTGTGTCCTCTGGTGGAAGTATCTCCCCATCTGCGAACTGGGACAATTGGACTGACAGTACAAAGTTGTGAGGATGGGAAGCACAAATTCCCCCATCAGATCTCTGGGAGTAGTGAAAAGCAGGCCCCTTTTACTTTTACCCTTTGATTCCCAGACTCATGTATTCTACCCACTTGGCACTTAGTACCACATAATAGTCACCCCCCACTTGAGCCTCAACATTCTGAAAGCCAGTGGAATTTAGATGTAGTGCTGGGAAGATTGGGAGGATGAGTGTCTTAGGCTGCTCCCTCTGAAACAGAGCCTGAGTAAAGGGTCTGAATGTAAGAGGCTTACTTGGGTGATGACTACAGGAAGCCCTCACAGAGGAGTGCGGAAATAAAACAGGGAAGAAAAGGAAAACAATACACATGCATTAATGAACAAGTTACTGCCCTTGGCAACTTTGAATCAATCCCAATAGCAGCCTTTGGAGAGATTGTGGAATACACCTCAGAGTTTTCCTCCTGAGGGGCTAGGAAGCTAGAGTATTTATTCTCCAATTCCCGTCCATAATTGGCTGAGGACTACTCTTCATTTTGCCCTCCGTGTGGGTTAGAGAGAGCCCTCAGATGCAGAGTTATAGAAGTTAGCAGTAAGACACTGCTGGTGAGTATGGGAATGGTGAATACCAAGGGCATATGGTAAAGACACCAACAGAATTTATTGCAGGTAGGTTTCCACCACGCAATGAAACAGGGGCTTTTAAGAGATGTTTAGCCTGAGTTACTTAAGGGGAAAGAAAGTGGCCTTTCTTATATACTGGATTTTGTGAATGAACATTTACACACATTACGATTGCATTCATAATTCACTTTGATATAAGAAAACCAGTTCAGAAGGTTGCTATGTATACCACCAGAGCCATGAGGAGAACAACTGGACTGCAGCTGAGAATTTGCAATATGGCTCCTAGTGGGCCTCATTTTCTCCCTTGGTAAAAAGGCAAGCACCTAATTCCAAGGAGTTTCGCTTCTGTAAAAAGCATTAAAGTTCTGGGGTAAGAGGAACTATAAAATGATACCACAAAAGTGACAGATCTCAATTTACTGGAAAAGAAGTACAAATGGCACATATCAGAACTGCATTAGCCAAGACCCTATAATTACAGATATTTAATAAAATTAATTTAATAGCCAGTAATCCAAAATTTTAAAAGCACAGGTGAGAATCAAATAAAATAGAATTAGAGTGGAGTGCATTTTAGACTTTTAAGGAAATTATGGACTAATGATTTCTGCAGCAATCTTATGACTAAACTACCCCAGACCTCATAAATACTCTGAACTGAGTCTGAAACTCTACAGCAAACCAGATACAGAATCTTCCATGTTTAAGGGTACAACAATAATTTTAATTTACTTACTTGAGAGGAACAAACACAAAGAGCTTCAACAAAGACAACAGTATGGTGGAGTAGAATGAGTATAAGGCTTTATAGTCAGAAGATCTGGGTTTTGGTCATATCTTCAGGAATTACATGACTAGGAAAACCTGAGGAAGTTTCTAAGCTTCACTGAGCCTATTTCCTGAAAGTAATAACCATGATACCTTTCTATACACAGTATTGCAGAGTTATATTAACTGAGATAATATATATAAAAGTACTTTGTAAGCCACGTATGTTCAACATGATCAACATCTTAGTTTATATTACAATGAGAAAAGTGCAGAGCAATTAACCAGATCCAACAAATAAAAATCCCATTCCATGCAATTAGAAAGCAAAGATGGATGCTATGCAGTAAAGGTAATTTTGTGTAGACTACCGGAAAAAGGAAATTTTGTTGAATCACTGTGGTAGTGACTTCTATTCCTTACATTTATCTGGTCCTCTCTTCTCCTGGACATATGAGGATGTACTTTCCCCTGCCCCTTTGGAACTGGACAGAGCTACGTGACTAGTTCTAAGATAACAGTCTGTTAGCAGAAGTGATGGCTGACCCTATTGAGCTAAAGCTTTAACTGCCAATGCAAAACCCTCCAGCACTCTCTTTCCCTACCAAGGGGACTGAGGAGGTCTCAGTTGAGATAGTGGAACCAAAAGATCCAAGCCACCTGGAAAATGAGTTGCCAATTGGAGGACCGTTGCCCTGGAAGTTCACCTGGACCCACAATAGGCTTTGCATGAGCAGGAAATAAACCTCTGTGACACTTTGAGTTTTTGTTTATTGATTTTTGTTACTGCAGCATAATTCAGCCTATCCTGACTAGAATAATCACTGAGATCTTTATCAGGGGCTTCTGTGTTTCTACATATGACACAACCACACAGCTCTGAAGATGTTGAACTTTAGGCATCTGAATCTATATATGAATACAATCATATATGCTATTAATCAAGAAAGGAAAGTTTTTGTATCAATATTATTCAAACCCTTCAATTCACTAACTTGAATTAGGCTGCATCTTCACAGTGCTAGAAAAATTGGTTGGTTTAGTAAATTCAGAAGAAAAAAAAAAGTTCCTTTCCCTGGACAGGAAATAAAAGCACTATCTAAACTTCCACAGACATGTTTACAGAGTCAGTAATGAATTTTTCCACTATCCCAAATTTATTTTATATTATTTATTAAATATGTAGTATAATGCACCTGGCTAATTGCAATGTGGTTTCCAAGACAAGAGGATGGAGATGATTTTGTTATCATTTATTTATGATCTCACATTCTTCTAAAAGGATTTGGGATACAAATGATGAATCATTCTCCAATTTCCTTAACTGGTCTTATTCCATAGCAAATCACATTACAATGAACCAATCACAAAAGACTTGCAATTAAGTATAATGGCATTGGATATGTCCATTTATAAATATTGTAAAATATGGATTATAAATCAGTAAAATGAGCACCCAGAAAGATGTCTCTACCGTTACCACAAAATCTCCATGACTTTGGGCAAATTATTTATGTTCTGTTACCACTTCTATATCTATAAAATTGGGAACGTGTTGGTCATTTCAAACATACCATACTGGGAAAGACAGGTAGTACTGGGGAAGGGGAACTTACATAGAGAATAAGAAAACATTCCAAAGGGCATTCAGCTCATTGGAAAAGAGACTTGCACAGTAAAATCAAAAAGAATATTTCATTTTAAATTGCAGTGCTTTATCAAGTGTATATTTGGTTTTTAATTTCTCTTTTATTTTTAAAGAACTGACTAGGAAAGAATAACTGTCATTTAGAGAGGAGAGGGGTCATGGGGTAGGTTTCTGAAAGGGACACTTTGTTTCCTACATGGCTTTGGATCTGCTCTTTTAAATACAAATCAGTATCCCTATCCTTTGAGATATGTGGTTTGGTGGTTTGGAGTTTTGTTTCTGATTCCCATTTATACTAAAGACTAATGTAGTGGTAAGTGTGGTACCTGGGCCAGTAGTAGCAACAGCATCTGGGGACTTTTTAGAAATGTACACTCAGCCCCACAGCATCTATTGAATCAAAAACTTGGGGTGGGGCAAGGCAATCTGCCATAACAAGTCCAGCCTGTGCTTCTGAGGCATGCTGAAGTTTGAGAAACATTGGACAAAAGGGCCTTTCCTTAGAAATCTGCAAAAGACACCCTGATCCATTAAATGTATACTAGCATTCAGAGATCAGATATAAATTGAGCACTTGTAAAACCTTTTCTTACATTGAGAATCTATATTTTCTGATTCTCTTAGATTAAGATCTGACACCCTAAATTTCAAAGTGGAGCCAGTTTTTATGTTTAAGTAATAAACCCTTGAAAATATGCAATTTATATTTGAAGTGCTGACACAATCTTAATGATAGCATTGCAAATGGCGACGCTATAATTAAGCTTCGATCTCCTTTGGAAAAGAAAAAGGGAGAGAGAACGTGAAGAAGGAGGTTACTGTTCAATGAACTGCTCTGTCATTTGCTGCAGTGATTCTTAATTGTGTCTCATTACAGCAAGATGATCATTACTCTACTTGTCTGTCTGATTTAGAGACCACTAAAAGTGTCTTGTAACTTGCAGCCGTCTCCTTTGCAACAGTCCTTTGCCTCTCACCCTCATTACTCAGAATCTGTCCAATTATTTGTCATTAAAGTAATAAAAAGGACTGCAGCAGAAAATGTGGGAGGTAACTGTTGGAGGTCTGCCCGGGGAGGAAGAAAAAATGCAAACTGTTTTCAAGGCACTGGGAAGGTGACATCGTTAATTAAGTGTTAGGGAATATGCAAATCAGTCCTACTCTCAAGAGACTGTAATAAAACTGAGAAAACATTATTATCACTGCAAGTAAGAGAAGGCAGTGTTACCCCATCTGGAAGACTGTCATTTTCTGGTGGAGACTCAAGCAAAGAGGGGAGGGGGCCGGGAAGGAGTGAAGAAGGTGGATTGTTCAGGACCATTGAGTGTGCTCAGGCTGTTAAGAGTTCAGAATTAAGGTGTCAACACGGAGGACCAGTGGATTACAACTTTTAATGAGGGATGTTTGTCTAATCACAGGATTTGCACACCCAATTTCCTCTGCAAAATGACTTACAACTCATCAGCAGGCAGTGTTTTTGTAGGTTAAAGGAAGGGGAGAGGAATTGAGGTGGAGGCTTACAGCTGGCATAGTAGGCATCTTGGGTGTTTTCTAAAGGCGGTAATGAAGCAAATCACTTGAAGGTATGTGGACACTTGTTTACTTATTAAAAATACACTGATCACCAGCAGAAGCCTCTGGGCCTTTGCTCAAGCTGAAACCTCTACCCGGCATGCCTTTTCTCCACTCCTCCTCCATCTTGTTACTCTGGCTAACTCATTTCTTACCTTTTGAAGTTCATAGTGTCAGTTCCTTGTGAAATCTATCCCATTTCCACCCCAGATAAGTACATGCCAAAGCAAGAACAGAGTGCCTGCTATGCCGACACAGCTTCGAGGCAGGTTCTCTTGCTCACTTATTCTATCCGGGTGGCAGATATTTATATAAAATCTTCTAACACGGAGATACGGGAGTGATAGTTTCCCAGGCGGACTTCCATTTGATCACAAGGAAATGAAAGTCTTTCTCAGCACCCTTTAGGAAAAATCATCTTGCATCCTGCATTAGTTAGCAACTGCTGCTTAACAAACCATCCCAAAACTTAGATGCTTAATTATTACTCAGGAGTCTATATGTCAGGTGGGCTTACTCATGAGCTTTCACCACCTGGACGTTGGGTAAGAGAGCTGCAGTTGGGTAGGCTGACTCCCTCACATATTTGGGTGTCTTTTGGCTCTAAGTTGGCCTAGAAAGGCCTTAGTCTGGAAAACTGGCATCTTCTTCATGGGGCTCTAATCCTCCAGTAGGTTAGTGTATACTCGTTTACAGGCTGGTGACAGGGTTCTGAGAGAGAGTGTAAGCATGCAACAGGTTGAGGCATAGGCTTGGAGTTGGTACACTCTCACTTTCGTCCATTTTATTAACCAAAGGATCATTGTAGAATCAAAGGGTGGGGAATTCACTTCACCACTTCATGGGAGGAGCTACAGTGTCACACTTCAAAGGGCTTGGCGACAGGCAGGATTGATGAATTGAGGTACTCAATTCTCATTTGTGGCCATGGCCGGAGCTGACGATCCTGTACTGTACAGATCATAGGGGGATCTTATTTATGCCAAGAACACTTCCTCTTAACCAGAGAATGAATTTCCTTGCTGCATTAATTTCCTGAGGCTGCTGTAACAAATTACCAGTAACCCAGTGGATTTATTCTCTCACAGTTCTGGAGGCTAGAAGTTCAAAATCTAGCAGGGTCATGCTCCCTCCAGGGTATCTTGGAAAGAATCCTGTCCTTGCCTCTTCTAGCTTCTCGTGGCTCCAGGCATTTCTTAACTTGTGACCACATCACTCCAATCTCTGTGTCCATGGTCACATTGCCTCCTCCCTTTCTGTCTCCTATAAGGACACTTGCCACTGGATCTGCAGCCCAAGCCTATAACCTATGATGATGGCCTCCTCTCAAGATCCTTAACTTAATTTGCAAAGACCACTTTTTCCAAATAAGGTGACATTTACAAGTTCTGAGAGTTAGGACATGGACATATCTTTTTCAGGGCCACCATTCAGTCCACTGCACTTGCCATCACCTTATTACTGTAGCTGACTCAGTTGTGAGACTAGAAATAGCCCTCATCCTCCCTCTATGTAGGTGGGAAAGCAGAAGCCTGGGGAAATGATGAATGGCAAGACTCTGCAAATGATAGTGACTTGGTTGCCCGTTCCATGTCCTCTCCCATTCCTGCCCTATTTCAGTCAGTGGTTTCAACTGGGAAATTATATGGGGTAACAGGCTTTTAGAGAACTGTATAGCAGTGTCCTGAGAACTGAACAAGTGTGGGCAGTGAGTTGCTGTGGAATTATTAAACCTGGTCACACATGCCTTAGTCCTCACTAACCCATGTGAATTCCTTTTTAGTTACCTACTATTATAAAACTAATCAACCCCACACTTAACATCTTAAATAATGTTATCTCTCATTATAATGGGATTTGACTACACAGGTCTTCTATTTCATTTGGTATCAGCTGGGGCACTAGGATATTGGAAAATCCAAATGGCCTAACTCATGTGGCTAGCAGTTGGTACTGGCCGCTGGCTGGAGCTTAGTTAGGGCTGTGGCTAGGGGCCATGGTTCTCCATTGTGTGGGCCTCTCCTTGTAACTGTTTGGGCTTCATTGCAGCATGCTGACTTGACTCCAAAGAGGATCATCTCAAGAGGAAGGAAGAAGAATCTGACATTTATTTTAAGGCATGGGCTTAGAAATATTAGACTATCAGTTTGACAGAATTCTATTCGTCAAAGTAGTCAAAGACCAACAAATATTTAAAGGAAAGAGAAACAAATTCCAATTCTTGATGGAAGTACCTCACGAACGGGTTACAGAAACTGGAGTGTTGACAACTATCTTTGGAGGCCAGTTACCACAGCCTTCCCTCCTCTATTCCACCAGCAGGGCTACCACTAGGGTTTCACGAGCATGTGTGGCTGAGTAGGTAAGTGAGGGTTGAAATCCTACTCATGCTCCACTTGCCAAACCACTTCCCTTGGCTAGAGCAGAGCTGAATCCGCTCATGTGGAAGGGATGCCTTTTCCACTTTTGCCCGATGGAATAATTGTAGCTTTGTCTACCAGCAGACCCATAAGTGGGCACTGTAACTTCCACTGTCATCACTCAACAAAACCAAGATTGCTAGCACAGGGATTTTGTAATAGAGCCAAAAGGATGTTGATCCTTTGAGACTGGCATCTGCTACTTACTAGCTAAGTTGACCTAGACAAGTCACTTAACTCTCTGCAATGGAGTTTCTTCATCTGCAGAATAGAGACAGTAATTTCTGTAATTCTGCCCTTTATTGCTCTCACAGTGTAATAGGGGTCAAGTGATATACATGTAAGACTACTATGGAAAATATAGGCTTCCATGTATATGTGAGTATCTAAAAAGTATGCACACTCCCACCTACTTTTGCTGATGCCAATCCCCAATCTTTGTTTGGAAACTGCAACACTAAGGGCTATGAAACATTGGCCCAAAGAAATCCGCCTAAAGGAAGTGAGTAAGAATAAGACATCTGTTGTGATGACAAGAAGTCCATATTGGAACAGAGATCATATTGGAACAGAGATCATCAGATATTATCACTTCTGTACCTCATTTACCAGGTTCTCTCAACTGTGAAGCATGAGGAGCTAAGAAACAGTCCTAGTTTCTACATCATTCTATATTTATTTTCCAAAGCCCCCCAGGGGGAAGAATGTTACCTGACCACTTTAAATGAGTGCAATGCATGTGGAAAACACAAGGCACTAGGTAAACGATAGATAATTACCAAGCACATATTGACATTAGGTAAAACACTCTGGCATTTTTCTGTGCTGTGGTCCATTGAACTATATCGCTGTGATGACCAAATAATGAATTACAGTCCATTTATGAAAGCACTGTGTGTTTAATGCTAACCTTCTCCTACATCTTCCCAGTACCTTGACCATGACAACAATTGTACACACAGGTGGGTCTGAATACATTAGATTGCTCATTTTTATAGTTAATGAAAATTCAGACTGATGTTTTATACCCGTGTTTTCCATGCAAAAAACTAATTCATCTGCAGAGTGGCCTTGTTATACATTTGCGTGGTAGAATGAATACAAGTACCAACAGATAGCTACAGTTACCCTTGGGTAAAAGGGATAGAATTCATCTATTGTCCAGCATCATATTAATGTAGCAAGATGGGGCCTGATATAACATAGTGTTATTAACCTTTATTATTAATAATAAGCGGCCACTTACTATATGCCAAAACCTATGATGAGCGCATGATATATATATTTACTTTTTTAACTCTCACCCTAAACCTTTCAAGGTAGGTATACCTATCCTAATTTTTTGTTTTTGTTTTTGTTTTTTGCAGTATGCAGGCCTCTCACTGTTGTGGCCTCTCCCGCTGCGGAGCACAGGCTCCGGACGTGCAGGCTCAGTGGCCATGGCTCACGTATCCAGCCGCTCCGCAGCATGTGGGATCCTCCTGGACCGGGGCACGAACCCGTGTCCCCTGCATTGGCAGGCAGACTCTCAACCACTGCGCCACGAGGGAAGCCCATATCCTAGTTTTATAGATGAAGAATTTGAGGCTAGAGAGGTCACCTAGCCTGTCCAATGTCACTCAGATAAAGTACTGGAACTGGGTTTCAAATCCAGGTCTAACTGCCTTCAAATCCCATTCTTTTATATAGCCCATATATGGTACTGGCTTCTAGAAAATAATGTTTGTTTTTCTGGTAAGCTTCTTATGGATTTGAAAACTTCATAGCTTTTGGACCAAAGGAAGTAATGAATCCCCTTCAGTCCTATCACTCCACACCCCATTTCTAGAGGGGAAGTTCTGGATTTTACCTCTCATCTGAATTTCAATAAATTAGGCTATGTGACTTAGACTTTACAAACTCAAAGTGTCGAACATTCTTCAGAGAAGTAGAGGATGTCTCACATGTGCCAGCCCATTTGAGTAGCCTTTGTTTAGTCTCCTCAAGCCCACTTTGGGACCAGACTCAGTCATGCATAATATCCCAGAACAAACAAATCCAACTCCAAAAGCTTTGGCAAATTTAATGCTAATTTTACTACATTTTTTAATGGTAATGGAGAATTAACGTCCCACATCAGATTGGCCATAACCTAAAAGAACAATTTTATTAGACATCTTTGTTTCCCTAGAGTTTCCTCCCCTTTATCATCCAGTTTATGACTACCTTCTCCCTTTTTCTTTACAATCTCCTCAAATGCCCTTTATCAATTTAGTGCTTCCTTCAGTTTGAGTACCCAATTCAGTAATATAAGACTTCAAATAGCAGGAGACTTTAACACCCCACTCACATCAATGGATAGATCTTCCAGATAGAGAATCAATAAGGCAACAGAGATCCTAAGTGATACAATAGAACAGTTAGACTTAATTGATATTTTCAGGACATTACATCCAAAAAGAAACAGAATACACATTCTTTTCAAGTACACATGGAACAGTCTCTAGGATTGACCACATACTAGGCCACAAAACAAGCTTCAACAAATTTAAGAGTATGGAAATTATCTCAAGCATCTTTTCTGACCACAACAGCATGAAACTAGAAATTAACCACAGAAAAAGAAATGAGGAAAAAATAATTACATGGAGACTAAACAACATGCTACTAAAAAACCAATGGGTCAATGATGAAATCAAAGAGGAAATTTTAAAATACCCTTGAGACAAATGACAATGAAAACACAACCATACAAAATCTATTGCCTGCAGCAAAAGCCGTTCTTAGAGGGAAGTTCATAGCGATACAGGCCTTCCTCAAGAAACAATGCAGAAAAATCTCAAATAAACAACCTAACCTACCACTTAAAATAATTAGAAAAAGAAAAACAAAGAAAACCTAAAGTCAGCAAAAGGAAGGGAATAATAAAGATCAGAGAGGAAATAAATAAAATAGAGATTTAAAAAAACAATAGAAAAAAAATCAATAAAACCAAGAGGTGGTTCTTTGAAAGGATAAACAAGATTGACAAACCTCTGGCCAGGCTCACCAAGAAAAAAAGAGAGAGAACCCAAATCAACAAAATAAATGAAAAAGGAGTCATAACACTATACTGCGGAAATACAAAAAACCACAAGGGAATACTATGAACAATTATATGCCAACAAATTCGACAACCTGGAAGAAATGGACAAGTTTCTAGAAACATACAGCCCACCAAAACTGAATCAAGAAGAAATAGATAATTTGAACAGACCAACCACTAGAGGTGAAATAGAATCTGTAATTTTAAAACTCCCTTCAAACAAAAGTACAGGGCCAGAAGGTTTCACAGGCAAATCCTACCAAACATACTGAGAAGAGCTTAATACTAATCCTTCTTAAACTCTTTCAAAAAATTGAAGAGGAGGGAACACTCCCAAAGACATTCTATGAAGCCCCCATTACCCTGATACCAAAACCAGACAAAGACACCACCAAACAAGAAAATTACAGGCCCATATCTTTGATGAGTATAGATGCAAAAATTCTCAACAAAATATTAGCAAACCAAATCCAACAACACATTAAAAAATCATACACTTGGGCTTCCCTAGTGGCGCAGTGGTTGAGAGTCCGCCTGCCAATGCAGGGGACATGGGTTCATGTCCCGGTCCGGGAAGATCCCACATACTGTGGAGTGGCTGGGCCCATGAGCCATGGCCGCTGAGCCTGTGCGTCTGGAGCCTGTGCTCCGCAACAGGAGAGGCCACAACAGTGAGAGGCCCGCATACTGAAAAAAAAAAAAAATCATACACCACGACCAAGTGGGATTCATACCAAGCTCACAAGGATGGTTCAACATACACAGATCAATCAATGTGATACACCACATAAACAAAAGACAAAAATCACATGATCATCTCAATAGATTCAGAAAAAGCATTTGACAAAATCAACATCCATTCATGATAAAACTCTTACCAAAGTGGGTATGGAGGGAACATATCTCAAGATTATTTATTTATTTATTTTAGCTGCGTTGGGTCTTTGTTGCAGCACACGGGCTCCTCTAGTTGCAGTGCACGAGCTCTAGAGAGCACAGGCTCAGTAGTTGTGTTGCATGTGCTTAGTTGCGGTATGTGGGATCTTAGTTCCCTGACCAGGGATTGAACCGGGGCCCCCTTCATTGGGAGCATGGAGTCTTAACTACTAGACCACCAGGGAAGTCCCCAATAAAAGCTATTTATGACAGACCCACAGCCAACATAATACTCAATGGTGAAAAGCTGGAAGCCTTCCTGCTAAAATCTGGAACAAGACAAGAATGCCCACTCTCACATCTTCTACTCAACATAGTATTGGAAGTCCTAGCCACAGCAGTCAGACAAGAAAAAGAAATTAAAGGTATCCAGATTGGAAGGGAAGACATAAAATTGTCATTATATGCAGATGATATGATACTATATATAGAAAACCCAAAGACTCAACACAAAAACTACCAGAACTAATAAACAAATTCAGCATGGTAGCAGGATACAAGATTAAAGTACAGAAGTCAGTCACATTTTTTTACACCAACAATGAAATATCAGAAAAGGAGTGTAAAAAAAAAAAAAACTTTTAAAATCACAGCCCCAAAAATAAAATACTTAGGAATAAACCTCACCAGGGAGGTAAAAGACATACACTGAGAACTATAAAACATTAATAAAAGAAATTGAAGATGATTCAAAGAAATGGAAAGATATCCCATGCTCTTGGATTGGAAGAATTAATATTGTTAAAATGGCCATACTACCCAAAGCAATCTGCATATTTAATGCAATTCCTATGAAATTATCCCATGACATTTTTCACAGAACTAGAACAAATAATCCTAAAATTCATATGGAACCATATAAGACCCAGAATTGCCAAAGCAATCCTGAAGAAAAAGAACAAAGCAGGAGGTACAACACTCCCAGACTTCAGAAAATACTACAAAGCTACAGGAATCAAACCAGTATGGTATTGGCACAAAAAGAGACATATGGATCAATGGAACAGAAAAGAGAGCCCAGAAATAAACCCACACACCTACAGTCAATTAATCTTCCACAAAGGAGGCAAGAATATACAATGGGAAAAAGACAGTCTCTTCAACAAGTGGTGTTAGGGAAGTTACAGCCTCATGTAAATCAACGAGATTAGAACTCACCCACTCACCATACACAAAAACTCAAAATGGCTTAAATACCTAAACAAAGGACATGACACCATAAAACTCCTAGAAGAGAACGTAGGCAAAACATATTTGACATAAATCGTACCAATGTTTTCTTACGTCAGTCTCCCAAGGTGATAGAAATAAAAACAAAAATAAACAAATGGGACCTAATCAAACTTACAAGCTTTTGCACATTAAAGGAAACCATAAACAAAGAGAAAAGACAACCTACAGAATGAGAGAAAATATTTGCAAATGATGTGACTGGCAAGGGCTTAATTTCCAAAATATACAAACAGTTCATACAACTCAACAACAGAAAAACAAATAACCTTATCCAAAAATGGGCAGAAGACCTAAATAGATATTTCTCCAAAGAAGACATACAGATGGCCAAGAGGCACATGAAAAGATGCTCAACATTGCTAAGTATTAGAGAAATGCAAATCAAAACTACAATGAAGTACCACCTCACCCTGGTCAGAATGGCCATCATTAAAAAGTCTACAAACAACAAATGATGGAGAGGGTGTGGAGAAAATGGAACCCTCCTACACTGTTGGTGGGAATGTAAGTTGGTATAGCCACTGTGGAAAACAATATGGAGGTTCCTCAGAAAACTAAAAATAGAATTACCATGGGATCCAGCAATCCCAGTCCTGAGCATATATCCGGACAAAATTATTGGGTTGGCCGAAAAATTCGTTCAGATTTTTCCATAACATCTTACAGAAAACCCCGAATGAACTTTTCAGCCAACTCTATATAATTCAAAAAGATACATGCACTATGAACATGCTATGTTCATAGCAGCACTATTTATAATAGCCAAGACATAGAAACAACCTAAATGTCCATCGACAGCGGAATGGATAAAGAAGATGGGGTCACTCAGCCATAAAAAAGAATGAAATAATGCCATTTGCAGCAACATGAATGCAACTAGAGATTATCATATGAAGTAAGTCAGAAAGAGACAAATACAATATGATTATCACTTATATGTGGAATCTAAAATATGACACAAATGAACCTGTCTTTGAAACAGAAACAGAATCATGGACATAGAGAACAGATTGGTGGCTGCCAAGCGGGAGGAGGCTGGGGGAGGGATGGAGTGGGAGGTTGGGGTTAGCAGATGTAAGCTTTTCTATATAGAATGGATAAACAACAAGGCCTACTGTATAGCACAAAAACTATATTCAATATCCTATGATAAACCATAATGGAAAAGAATATTTACAAAAAGAATATATATATATATATAACTGAATCACTTTGCTGTACAGCAGTAATTAACACAACACTGTAAATCAGTTATACTTCGATTAGAAAATAAGAATAAAAAAGACTTCATTAGAAAGGAGAGTTGGCTAATAAATAACAATTTTGATTTTTTTCTCTCTCATGTAAATTAGTGACAATGTCAAGGCATTCCAAAAGGGACATTCACCCTTTTTGAGTGCATGCTATATATCTCGACACTTTCATATAAGTGAAAAAACAAAAATTAAAACACAAGATGAATATTTCTATTCTCATTTTTACATAAGATGGAATTGAGTCTCCAAGTTGATCTGTCCATGTTCATACAGTTAATAAGGTGAAGAACCAGGTAAGGGTCCCATCCACATAAATTTTGCTTATCCCTCACAGAGTGGCTTGGCACAGAGTCCCCTGCAGATACTCAAAATATTAATTGACTAAATTTATACTCAGTACTAGTGAGTTTATACCTGCACTAGGGTATTGCAGTCAAGACCATTGCTTCTGTAACTAGGTGAGTACTTAAGGGCAATAAGAAAAACTGCAATCACAAGGGACAAGTCATTTGGTAAACGCAAACTCCTTTGAAAGAAACTGGAAGCCATAATTTCAAGGGAAAGAAGTAGAACAAGTTATGCATTCCCAGAATAAAGAGAAAAATGGACTGCTAATTTCTAACACTTCTGACATCGCTGACAAAGGGACAAGTTCTGTTTCCTTCTTAGGATATTGAAATAAGAGTTTTGAAACTTAGGTAGTGAGGCAGAGAATGTTATGTGTTCCTGGAATTCTACTTCCTTTTCCTCATGAGAGGACAGCTAGGCAGTAGTTCTCAGCCTCCCATGTGATTGAATTCTAGCCAACAGAAAGTGGGCAGCAATGATTTCTGCCCCTTCCAGGTCTGACCCATGGACACCTCCTATACAGTCCTCCACATTCTTCCACTATATTTTGGAAGATTCAGAGGATGGAAGAGGCATAGGATGGAGAGAACCTATATCCCTGAATATCTTAGCTTGTGTTCCCCTCAAAGCACAGCCTCAGAAAGGGACTTAGGTACAAATAGTTTATTGGGACAGTGACCCCAGAAAGCAGGATAAGAAAGCAGAGATAGTGAGACAGTGGGTGAAGGAAGCTATTAAAAGGGTTAGGTATTCAGGTCACTAGGATCGGGGAAGGGAGCATAGTTCCAGAAGTCTCCTGAGAGGCCTGCAAAATGCCACTTGGGATTTTCTGCCCAAAGGTTGAGAGGTAGGAGCATCTGTGCAGCGACTCACATCCGCATCCTCCCAGAGACCAAGAGCTGCCCTCAGGGGTATTGATCCCACTGTTGTTCTAAGCTGCACAAGTGCTAGGGTTGACTGAGCTCCTCCAACACCACTCCCGGGGACCATGGAGTTCGAGGATCTCCAGGGAAAGAATGAGGACGTGGAGCATGATGCGTGGAGGTGAGATGCTGATGGCAAGAATTGTTCATACCTATCCTAGCTGGCAGTCAGAGACAAGGACCAAAGGGTGTGGGTCGAGGCCTACAGTGCGTCTGCTGAAAGACAGTGTGGAGCAGAGCAATCCCTCCCCCTCCAACCCAGCCCACATTGAGCCATGACAAGAATGAGAAAAAGCTTTTATTGTGTCAAGTCTGAATGTTAGGGCTTTTGTCCGGTTCGGTTTGCTTTGGTTTGGTTGACATGTCTAGGTTACGCTGATAAATACAGATGGGAGAGTGGACAATCCAGAACCTATGAAGTTTCTGGTTTTGTTTTAAACCATGATGGATATTTAATCACCACATTAGTTAGATGTTAGATATTCAGATACCTTAGGGGTAAACCATGATAAAGTGAAAATTATTTTCCTAAGACTCAATGGCAAATTGAAAATGCAATATAAGTCTTAATTAAACTGAAATTTTAATTTTTTAAATAATGAAGATTTGAACAATGAACAATAATATTCACAATATTAAAGAAGGGTGGCAAAGTAGTTATATACAATAGATATTATGGGGAAATATAAACTGATAAACTTTTCCATTAATTAATCTGTATTAATAATACATATCAAGAATTTTCTAAAAATTCCTCAGTTTGTATTTTTAGATTCTAAAACTATCTAATTAGTCTATTCATTTTTGTCTGTGTTTCCCAAGAAAGTATTCAAAATTACTCCTTTGAGCTGTCCAGGAAGCATTTCATGAGGAAATAGTCATAAATTCAGACAAAGATTTAAAACATAAGGAAAAAATGTCCCATTATTTATAATAGCATACAGTTGGAAATTAACCGAATGTCCAACAATAGGAGATTCATTAAATTATGGTACATCCACATAATGGACTGTCAGTGCTCATTATACTACATGACTTCAAAAATATTTAATGTCCTTGGGAAGTTTTCATCCATAAACTTATGTGAAAAAAGATACAAATTTGAACATGCAATACAGTATGTAACACAAAATATACATACATAAATTAACAATTAGAGGAAAATATATTAAAACATTAACACTATATCAACATTGTAACAATATACCTGTTAGCAATAGGATTATGGCTAATTTTAATTTTATTGCTTTGCTTTATTTCCTAAATTTGCAATTATGAGTATATATTTCCTCTACTATTGTAAAACTATTAAAATGTTTTAAATTGTTTTTTCCAAATGTATTTTATATACATAATGATGAGTCTACTTTGGGTACAATCTGGGTGTGTTGGAAGAGTTGCCCTGAGACCCATGGAGTGCTTTGTTAGCAAACTTTGCAACAGGTGATCAGAGTTGTGTAGGGCATATTATTTATAGCATTTACTTAGGGCAAAAGTGCTTCAATAGGAACGTGATCATGTTGTTCCACAGCTAAAACTTCTTTGGTTCCCCCCCTGCCTTCAGAACAAAGTTCCAGTCCTTTAGGGTGGCACCCAAGACCTTCTCTGATTCAGCCTTTGCCTGCTTCCACAGCTGGCCTCTTACTCTGCCCATAGCCACCACTCTCCAGCCACGGTGATTTCCTGGCAGTTTGGGGAACACACAGTGCTGCCTCTGGTCTCAATGCCTTCAGATTGCTCTTTGTTGTTCTTGAAAGGGAACAGGAGTGAGTGAGCGGAATGTGTGAGACAGAGAAGGAAGAAAAGCCAAAAGCCAGTATATGGGTGCATTATCACATTACTGCTGTGAGCAAAGAGACTCAATTCACTGGTACCTCTTGAGAAGCCTACATAAGGCCTCCCATATTTCTCTGCTCAAAGGACAAGAGTTACGAGCCTTTATCCATCAATTCTCATCTGTTGGTTAAGAGTTGCCGCAGGGGCATTAACTCCCTCACATGTTTGAAATGCATACACACTAGGGATGCCTGCCTCTCCCTGAATCCCTTTGACTTACTTCTATTTACCACTCAAAACTCATTTCATAGTTTCTTTGGAAAGACTCCCCCGATCACCTTCTGCACCAAACTCCTAAAGCTCCCTTAGGTACCCCTACTCCAAGTACTCTTAGCATAAAGCTCTCTTGCAAATAAAATGGCATCAGTCATGCATCCTGTAATTGTAAGCCTTCTCTCCCATTACAGGTGCCACAAAGGCAGGGAGCAGATTTTTCCTTCCGTTTCTGTGTTCTGCCTGTATTCTGTACCTGCACAGGACCTGGCAATAGTAGGCACTTAATAGATAGATGTCAGTTGAATGAGTGCAGCAGGTAGTGACATACTTCTAACTAAGCGTAAACATTAGGTCAATATCCCTTAGCATGTCTTCAGGTAGCCAACTGAGTCGTTCTCCTGAGCCAGCTCTCTACAACCTCTCCTCCGACACTGCATCCCATTGAAATCTCGGATAAGCTGCAGAAAGCGGAGCTATATGAAAGCCTGTATCATTTGGTATCTGTGTGCCAAGAAGATAAAGCCCTGTAGAGAACTTAAGCAGTACAGCACATCGCGGTAATATATTTGTGCCAAATCACCCCCCTTCCCAGCTTTACAATTGTTCACATGTCCTTTCTGCCAGCCTAAATTTGCTTTTTCAGTCAGACTTTGCTTCGGACCTCATCATTGATGGTCCCTTGAGAGGCCCAAATCCTCAATTCTGACTTTTACTGGATACTTTTTTTTATTTTCTAACCTGCTGGCAGTCCCTAAAAATCCCCACTCTAAAAACAGGCTAAGATTTACTTTGTTTTCCTCAATATGCTTTACATATTACATTTTCTTTTATTCATTAGAAATTCCAATGGGTATTTTTCATGTCATGTTAACTTGTACAATGACACAAAGACAAAAATATAAATAATACGTACTGGTTTTTTACCAACAGTTATTCAGTCATATTCTCAGCAAAATTTGTTAAATATCTCTGTCAAGATTCTTAACAGGACCCTCCTGTTCTCCATTTCTACCACGTAGCACCCAAGCTCCCTGCTATATACATACTGAAAAAGTAGCTAAAGTATATTAATTTAAGAGATAACAAATTATTAGCCTTTCCAGGATACCCACAGGTGTTAGTCTGATTCTGGTTTCTGGTTGTACCATATTCTTAGTTGTGTTTTTGGTCAATTCAGGCTTCTTCTATGTAGACAGAGGCATGCCTAGCACAGCTGTCCCTGTGATCTTGGACACTTTATAGGTAGCCTCTTATGGCTCATGGGGGGGCAGTTGGGAGCATCAAACAGCCTCAGAGTTCTTGAGCAAAGTAGACCAAAATTGGGACCATGGAATACTAATAATTTTCATTAAGTCATTAAGCATTCTTTTCTAACAAACAAACCAATACAAAAGAAATTTTGTAGTTGAGACAAGGGGTCTAACATTTTTCTGTTAAAGGACCAAATAGAAAATATTTTAGGCTTTGTGGGCTATATGATTCATCTCAGCTCTGATGTTGTAGTGCAAAAACTGTCACAAACTCTATGTAAACAGATGGGAGGGGCTGTGTTCCAATACAAATTTGTCTAAAAAAGCAGATGGTGGGTCAGATTTGGCACATAGGCTGTAGTTTGCCAATCCCTGGTCTAGATAAATCGATATTATTCTCAAAAATCTTAGAAGTTCAAAAGAATTATTGAAATAATTAAGCTCTCATTTGCCGGGATGACAACAGAACAACTATTTCTTTTATTAAAGCCAAAGTATAAAACTGAACCCCAGCTCTAGGATAGGTGGTCTCCAAAATCCAGCACTGGGGCAGCTTGACTCTTGCAGAGTCCCACTGATCTGAGCTCCAGGTTTTGTCTGGTTTTCAGTAATACCCAGTAACTCACAGCAAAGTGTATGCTGAATAAGGAAATCTAATTATGTTCAAATAATCAGAATCTGTATATTTTGCTTAAAAGTAACAGGAAAAAGCTAATTTGATTTCCTAATGTGATACACAAAAACAAACTTCCTGTATCAGAGACTTCCTGGTAATCCTGATGGAAGGCTCCAATTTGACATCTTCTTAAAGGAAAAGGAGATGATCCTCTTGGAAAAATACAACCAGCAGATTGTGTATCTGCCCACTTCTATTTTCTTTTGTCCAGATCTTTTCTTGATGAAACTGGATTTGTACTGATTAGAGATTTATAGGTTGTGATTTTCAGAGAATTCAAGATAGAGGTTCCTATGCAACCTTACAAGGAAAAAAAATCTATTTCCTATTCAGGGTTTAATTTTACTTGAAGAAAATGAAATTAAACTATGACTCAGAGGAACCTGAGTGCATGAAAAAGCTATTACCAAAGGATTGTAGACCAGCAATAATGGAGTGTTTGAAGACTTAGTTACCTCAAAGTAAACCCCAAACCTTTATACATTCCCTCATTGAGCTTCTCTAGCCAGGTGCTTCCACTTGTAGGAATTCACTGGCATCAGTCCTACCTATGATCTTTTCCAGACAGTGGTAAGGAAGAATTGATCTTTTAGATTAACTCATACTGTTAACCAATTTTCCGGGGTAGCTTACTTTAAACAGAAGTAATGTATTTCACTCTATTAGCATATTTAGTTTTTGAATTTATAGTCTAAGGGGTTGTTAACCTTTTTGTACTATGGGTCTCTTCAGCAGTCTACTGATGACTTTGGATCCCTTAACAGAGTAAGGTTATTAAATTCATTAATTGAATTACACAACGTACATGGGAGTACAAAGGAAACCAAATTTAAGTACAATTGTCAAAGTTTTTTAACGTCTTTTTTTTTTTCTGTTGTCTCCATTTTTTTATCTCTACTTCTTCACTTCCTTGCCATTTCTTCTCTTTGTTCTCTGAGTAAACAAGGACTGAGGAACCAAACAACAAACTTTTAAAGAAGCCAAGAATCTCTGTGTTTCTAAGGATCCATATAGCTCTGAACTAAACCTGCCAGTAATAGAGGAAGCTAAGGAATCCAGCCAACTAAGAAAACACTAAGCTTCTTTCACCTAATCCAGTTCTAGGTATACCATGGACTCACCTCATCCTTTACATGGAGTGTATCGATCTAGTGTAGACAGTAGGCATTATTTTCTGGCTGTAGCATTATTCTTCCAACCAGCACCCACATATCTGGGGACTCCTATCCATCATTTGGATCTCAGCTTGGATAACATACCACTTCTTCTGAGAACTTTCACTGACTCCCAGGATTCTGGGCAAGAATATCATACTTTGCAAACCAACTGTACACTGAACACCAGAGAACTCACCAAGCCATACAATACCTGCAATTTCCTATTTACATTTTAACATGTCTATTTCCTACATCCGCTTCCTTCCAGTGCCTGGTACAAAACCTTGAATACATAGAGACTCAAAGAGTATTTGCTGGGGAAAAAAAAAAAATTCCTAACAAGGCAAGTCTCTAGCACCACATTTATTATCATTCCTTGCTATTATACCAAACTTGGACATTCCCCAAGAAAGCTCTGCAATTGGATGGTATAAGGCACCTCTTTCAGATTAACGACTAATTTGCAAAATTTCTAGTTGAATCCTCAAGATTTTCTTTTCACCAAAAGACATGTGTTAGAATGTTCATATCAGCACTATTCATTATAGCCACAAACTAGACACTACCCAAGTGCCCAGCAAAGGTAGAATGGATGAATAAGTTATGATATATTTATATACCAGAATACTAGAAGGCAATGAGAATAAAGAAACTATATGGGTAAATCACATAATACAATTCTGAGTGAAAGAAACCAATTTAAAAAAATGTATTTAGTAGATGAGTTCATTAAAAATAGGTGAAATGGGAATCATTTTTCAACAAATGGTGCTAGGACTAGATATTCACATGCAAAACAATAAATTTAGACTCCTACATCATACCACATACAAAAATTACACCAACAAGGACCAAAATATAGGCATAAGTATGCATGATCTTGGATTAGGCAATTTTTTTTAACACAAAAGCACAAATAACACAAGAAAATAGATTAAATTGGACTTGATCAAAATTTTAAAACTTTTGTGCTTCGAAGGACATCATCAAGAAAATGAAAAGACAGCCACAAAATGAAAGAAAAATTTTGCAAATCATGTACTTGATTAGATACCTATATCTAGAATGCATAACAAACTATTACAACTCGATGATAAAAAGACAACCAAAATTAAAAGTGGGCAAAGGTCTAAATAGTTTTCCAAAGAAGATACAAATAGCCTATAAGCACATGGAAAGATGCAACGTTACTAGCCATCAGGGACGTGCAAGTCAACACCGCAATAAGATACCATTTCACACCCCTGAAAATGGCTATAATTGAAAAGACAGACAATCAGAGGATGTAGAGAAATCAAAATTCTTATACACTGTTAGTGGGAATCTAAAATGGTGCCCCCGCTTTGGAAAATAGTTTGGTAGTTCCTCAAACATTTAAACATAGAGTTACCATGTGAAAAATCTAGCAATTCCACTCCTAGGAATATACCCAAGAAAAATGAAAACACACTGCACAAAAACTTGTTGTACATAAGGATTTATAGTAGCATTATTCTTAAAATCCAAAATGTGGAAACAACCCAAATGTTCCTTCACAAATTAATACATTTTTAAAATGTGATATATCCGTACAGTGGACTATTATTCAGCAATAAAAGAAATGTGTTGATCAATGCTACAACATGGATGAATTTTTTAAACATTGTGCTAAATGAAGGAAGCCAGTCACAAAGGAACACATGTTATGAATGAATTATGAAAATTTATTGAGTGGCATATTTATCATTTTTGAACCTTTTAGTGTCTATGTTTTAATTAAATAATTTCTATCTGAAAAAAATCTAACTGGGTCTGGTAAACAGGAAAATGTTCCCCAAAACTATCCATATCCTACTAATCACAGGAAACTGAATGTGTTACCTTATATGGCAAAGGGAATTGGGGGTCGCAGATGGAATTAAGGTTGTTAATAAGCTGATCTTAAAATAGGGAGATAATCCTGGATTATTTGTGTAGTCCAACTGCAATCACAAGGTTCTAAAAAGTGGAAGAAGGAGGCAGAAGAACGGTCAGAGTGATGTGATGTGATCTGAGAAGGATTCAACTTGCCATTGCTGCCTTTGAAGATGGAGGAAAGAGCCACACATCAAACAATACGGCAGCCTCTAGAAGCTGGAAGAGGCAAGGAAATTAGCCTACTCAGAGCCTACGGAAAGGAATGCAGCCTAGCAGACACCTTGATTTTTAGCCCCCTGAGACCCTTGCCAGACTTCTGACCTCCAGAGCTGTAAAATGATACATCTAGTGTTGTTTAAACCACTAAGTTTATGGTTATTTGTTTCAGCAGCCACAGAAAAGTAATATACTGAAAAACATCAATTTCTAAATACCTATTAAATCAGAATTGGGTAGAATTGTTTTTAAAGATAGCCTTCAGGCAACAGAAAAATTATAGATCAAAAATCATTTTTTCTAATGAAGCTGAGTAACTTTGCATATGCACCCAGACCCAGCACTGGTGTTAACCTCTCATGTGTCTCATCTGTGACCAGTGGTAGCAGATCCCAGTAAAGAAGAGAATTAATGGCTAATGTGCCCCAGATGACCAAACCTTGGCAGGTGGCCAGCTTAACAAGGTGTTAGGGAGCAAGCCAATAAATCTAGATAGCTATAAAAAGAAGTAGTGGTTGGGCTTCCCTGGTGGCGCAGTGGTTGAGAGTCTGCCTGCCAATGCAGGGAACACAGGTTCGTTCCCCGGTCTGAGAAGATCCCACATGCCGCGGAGCGGCTGGGCCCGTGAGCCATGGCCGCTGAACCTGCGCGTCTGGAGCCTGTGCTCCGCAACGGGAGAGGCCACAACAGTGAGCAGGCCTCGTGTACCACAAGAAAAAAAAAAGTGGTGGCAGTAAGAAAGAGAAATGAATGGGAAAGTCTCAAAAGTTTTCGAACTTGCATCTTATGACATTCGGTTGAGCTGTGCTCTCCAGTTTTGTCCAAATTTCAAAGCTCAAATGCCAGAAAAGACTCTGTTCCAAAACCACAAAAGCCACATTGAAAGGAAAACGGGAAAGATAATTCTTGGAGCATAAGTATATTTTAAAATTTTACTCTAGTTTTACCTTTGCATATGCAAAAATAGTGACAAGTACAAAATAAGCCTGAAAGTATGGTAAGAAAATGTAGTAAAGTGACAGTCATGGAAATGATTCTGTTACCACAATCTTAAGTATATTGAAACAATGTTCCAGAAACCATGAAACTTAGAAAACATGACCCCTGCACCATTTCCTTTCCGTTTAAATAGGAAATGCTCAAATTACCCAACAGAATAAAACTACTCTCATCCTCTCTCACTCACAAAACCCCAAAAGAAAATGTGTGAGTTCAGGCAGAGGGACAGCCTGCTCCTTAATTTTAATAGGTCTGAACTTCTCCCCAGAAATTATACATGATCCTATATAATACAATCACTTTTAGGAGACATAATTCTGTTTCTCCCCTATTCAAATTAGAATTTTTTCACATTACAAGTGTTCCCCTGGTTCAAGACATAGCATTCAACTGTAAAATCAATTTCTAGATCCAGAGAGCAACATTGATTCCTAATGCTACCATTCCGTGATTCCATGAGAACAATTTAGTTCCACCCTGAGACTCTGGGCAGAGATCAGAACAAAGGTCCTGGTATCATAAACTTTCCAACTATGTCAAATCCCAAAACAGAAAAGAGGAAAGAAGGGCCTCTGTGCTTCTTCCTAAAGCTCATCAGAGCCCTTTCTTGGTTGGTCTTAGAGATATAAATTGTCTCCCTCTGTGTACTCTTTAATTTTCTCTCCTCGTATTCAACATGAAGAGGGACCTGAGAAGGTTAACTGAAGAAGGTTAACCCACACAAAATATGCATTACCCATTGCCCTTTTCTGATTTCAAATTAAGTATATAATTAGTGAAAAAGGAAATCCATGCCTTCTGGTGATGAAAAATTAGGAAATCAATAGGTGGTTGCCTCTGCAGGGACTCAGGGGAATTTGGGGTCGTCAGTTGGGGCTGCCAGTTATAATATCTGAAATGGCAACACAGGCATCCTGTTCAGGCCTCAAAGCACTGAACAGATGCCCCACTTCTGGGCTGGCTGGCTCTGAAGATTTGCAGAGAAATGAAAAGATGAAATTGATCTGTGAAAATGTAGGTAACAAAGGAAAAGCAATAATATTGCTTTTAATACTGCCAGAAAGCTTAGAAAACAAAAGATTTTATACACATTTCTTAAAATATTAAAATGAAGAGAAATTGTTTTCTCCTACTTTTCCCCACAACTGCTACAAATGATGCATCCCTTCAAGCACTGTCTGCTACTTCATAAAGGAAGTTGTTATGTGGCTGCCCTCTTAGGTGTTGGAGGATATATAGCACCTTTTACCCTTAATTGTGTGTTGCCTTGATTTTATGGTCTGCTTGCACAAGCCAGCATTCTGTTAGTGCTGTTTGTGGGATGAATGCATTTATTGACGTGTGGAGCTTTCTGTGTTCATAAACTCCTGCATATGGGGACTTGAATCACCCTTTTTGTGTAAATTTTTTCAGTGACACTATCCTTTTCTAAACTCTGGTAACCCACAGCCAACTGAAGAAATAAACAGTCAGGTTTGTGTATTTGTATTCAGCTTCTTTCCCCTTTGTATTCAGTCTCTTTCCTCTTTGTAAGGTGCCCTGTAGCGTACAGTTTCAACACTACATAAACAAACCATTGTTGTATTCATTCACTTAGGTTTATGAACAGAAAGAATCCCAGAATTGTTTTTATCCATTCCAAGCCTTAATTATTGCTTTTAGAGAAATATACTATTTAATTAGCACCCCTGAATTTTCTCCCACAAGATAGACGTAATGCCTCATGTAGCAATTAGTATTTTGAAATTGTGTTATAATTTGTGCAATAGAAAATTAACCTAGATTGAGGTCACAGGTGTCCTTCTGAGGTATTTTTAACCTGGTTTCTTTAAAGTTAAACATAACTGCTATTCCTTTCCCTTTGAATAGCTTACCTAAAGAGGCTCCTCCTTCAGATCTAGCAGAGTGTTTAAATGCAGGGGCTTTGGACGGAGCCAGACTCAGATTCTACTTTTGACTCATTCTATATGACCTCTCTGGCCCTTGTTTTCACTGCTTTTAATAGAGAATTATTTTTCCAACATTTTAAAGTATTTAAAACATTAAAGGATTGAATATAATATGCTTTGCCACTGGACTGACTCATACTGCACTTCAAGTCTCAGATTTATCTAGGGAGCCTTTCATGATCCTCAACCCTGGGCCAGAGCTCCACCTGTGTACTCCCATTAGACATTCTATTTGCTTTATCATCCTGCTCTGTATTGTTTTTACATGTGTCTGAATCTATTTCCTACAACTTTCCCTCCTCACGCTTCCACACACTGCTGACTCTAAGCCTGCTGAGAACAGAACTAGATCTGTATTTTTCACAGCTTGTGATAATCACCGATGCTATTCACCAAATACATCCATGTATTTGCCCCTCTGGGCACATGGTGGCATTTAACTTCCTGACACCTTGTATGTGGAGTGGGCCCATGTTTGACCAATGAATCATCAATAGAAGTAATGGAAGTCACACTGCAGACCGAGTATTTAGTTACTGATTTGATACACTACAAGGGCTTTTTCCTTCAGTGAATGGCAACATTCAGGATGGTGGCTACCTGATGACTCAAGATGGTCAGCCCGAGAGCCTACAAAATACAATGAGAAGAGCCCTCCACTGGTCCATGATGGACACACAGAATGAATGACATATAAACCTATGTTGATTTATGTTACTGAGATTTTGAGGTTATTTGTTATTGTTGCATAACTCTGCTCATCCTGACTGATGCACAGATATATACCCAGTCCTTGATACAGTGAGTAACCATAGTAGACTCTTCATAAACACTTAGTACATATTGTTCCTCACCAAACATAGCACTACTAATCAGGATATACATTCATTCGCATTGTTCACGATACAGCATCCTTGCTTTCTGTGTGTTCTAAGTTCTCTTGAACTTGGGTGATTTTTGTAGCTACAAGAATGAAAGGCCCATCCTCCACTATTTGAGCCATGGACAGGCCTCCAGTAATCATTATCTGTAGAAAAGGCTTGCGTGGCCTGCCTTTGATCTTACAGCAACAAGTCATATTGGGCAAAAAGTGGTGCTAAGTTCATGGTAAAATGAACTGCCAACTGCCTCCGGTAAAATAAACTAATATTTTCTGAACTTTATGCAGTGGAAGTAGACCTCCTGGCCAAAGTTAAGAAAAAATTCACTTGTGTAACCAGCAAGAACTGAATAATGCATTTTCTACAAAAACCCAACCCATCACGGGTATAATTTTTTTTTTCTGTGGCCTACTGATTTGAGGACCCTCATGAGGCTTTAAGTTCTTGAGTATTTGAGATTGTTGAAGAGTAAATCTTGTTAATCATGGAAACAGTAAATCTTTTCCTTGTCTTGCTTCAAAGTTTTTGTAGACCAATAGATGGATGGTTAGATGGGGCACTACATCTGGTCAAGAGACCTTTGAACTTTGGTCCTGTATAGACAACCAGATAAGGGCAGAAAGTGAAGAAAATAAAAGAAGGGATGAAAAGAACAAGAGTTCAGGAAGAAAAGAGAGAGAGAGAAAAAAAAAGCATCAAGAAAAAATAATTTAACAAGGAAGCTTTGGGAAACCAAAAAAGACAGTAGGAAATTTGGTAGTAAAATTATTAAACTAGTGAGCAATGAGATGGAAGAGGAAATGAGACACATTCCTTAAAAGTGAACTATGTTGGAGGCATCAGTTCACTGTGACCAAACAGGTCAGACGAACAAAGTATAGAACAGAACACTATACAACTTGAAGGCCAGGTCTCAATGACAGAGCAAAGAAGAAAAAAGTAAATATTATAATAATTCATATTAACAACCTAGTTAGAATGGTAATTAAGGTAAAGGTGGAAAGAATTTTGCATGAGTTGTATTGACAGTTTGCTCAATTATTTGGTTTTACCAGAGTAAACCTAACCCCAAGCTGTAGTTATCCCTTCACCACAACCACCACCACCTACCAGGGTTCTGGCATCACATAAATACATTTGTTATTTTCTACCAAGAATGAATGGTTTGCCTACGAACATGGAATTCTTGAAGCTCATTGTTGGCTGACAGACCTAAATTCTAGCTGAGCTAAAGAATCAATTGGGAAAATGAAAAATACACGGTAAGGACCACACACATAATGTTTGGCTGCTATATCTTGTTTCTCACTTTTGTGTACTGTTTTAAGATCCATGAGCATTCTTAGGAAAATAAAACCGCCAGGATACTTGGGAAGTACTCAAACTCATGACGTTCACAGAAGAGCGAGGAGGATGAAAAGAAATGAGACAAGTTGATGATGGCATCAGTTAAATACGTTCCCCTTGAGGTGCTCCAAGAAGGGAAGTTGTTCAGCCATAAAACAAAGACAGTTCATCGTTCTGCATGACTATTCCTGAATAGACCAAAGCATTTTTCAAAATCTTTGAAAGCTTCAAAAAGAAGGAAGAAAAGTTCTTAGAAAACTCTGTCACATTGAATCGGAAAATATATGAAGCTGGAATAGAACTAAGGAAGGCTTTGATGCTGCACAAAAGGTGTTCAGAATAAAGTATTGAGCAGAACAACCAGTCTCAGACCCGAAATGGTAGAAATGGTAGACAATTAGGTTGACTCAACCATCCGCATTTGTTACTTTCAACAAGAAATTTAAACTATTTTTTCAAAATTTTCAGTTTTTTCAAAATAGTATATATATATAATATACAAATCACACGCGTGTATATATATATAAGAATATAATGTATAATATATATATTAATGTGTGTATATACATATGTGTATGATTTGTATGTATATGTGTTTGTGTGTACTGTGTGTGTGCACATATGTAATATATGTGTGATTTGTGTATATATGTGTGTGTGTGTGTGTGCATTTGTTTTTCAAATAGAGTAACTATTTCAAAGAGTTGCTCTTCCAGGACTGAACAATATATTTTACCAGAAAGGAATATTCTGGAAAAGGTTAAATTTAGAACTCATAAAAGTAGACATGGTGATGTAAGCTTCCTGCAGGCAAGAACATTTGGGACCTGGTACCCAAGAGGTGCACAATAATCATTTTTTGACTGAATAACTGAACTATAAAGTTCATTATTATAGTTTTAAGTTTTGTATGTAGTGAAGGACTTCAGTGACACCAGAAGCCCTTGTTTGCTATTTTTATTATCTTCAGGTAAAAAATCAATTGTTGTAGTTTCTAGATTAAAAAGGAAAAAACGCTACACCAGCCAAGAGGAGAGAAAAATAATAGGTTTAAAACGCTCTCCTAGCAATGAAGTCCAGAAGTGCGATTTCTGATGCCTGAAACTATATTCTTTGTTACATTCCTCCTCTGCTTCCTGTTGGCACTAGACTAGTTATGTAACTTCCCTGAACTTCACTTCTCATCTGTGAAGTAAAATTGGTGACTCCCCCTCACCTTCACCCCGGCCACATGATAGAAATGTCAGAGAAGGAATTGGAGGGAACGGAGCTTAGGAACTGAGCAGGCTGAGTCTACACCATTCACTCCAAGCAAAATCTGCCAGTTTTGACTCTTAGATAGGATGTTAAAGGGTACAGAGCCCTTTTTGGAAACAATAGAAATTAGAAGTTAGTGAAGCAAAATTTTTAATGTACTGGAAAAATCATTGACTCTAATGTCTTATACCCATAAAATATATTTCAAAAAGTGAACATGAAACAAAGATTTTTGCAGATGTAAAAAAATTGAACAAATTTATCCCCATAGAGGAATCCACAAAGGCAACAGTTAAAAGCTGGTTGCACCCTTCAATACTATCTCAGGGGTATAAACAAATTCATCACCAGCAAACCTGCACTACAAGAAATGTTAAAGGAAGTCCTTTGGGTAGAAGGATAATTATATTGGATGGAGACCTGGATCTACACAACAAAATGAAAAGCACCAGAATGATAACTATACAGAGCTCTGTGTCAAATCTGCCCATTACTATCTCTTCAGGAAAGATGTTCCATGAGGATCACTAGAGGACAATGAGACAGTGTTACAGATTGATACATGTTTATTTGTCAGAGCTGAGGCTTCTGCTGACTTTAGTGTTTCATGAAAGTTGTAAGATGTGTTTTTGACAAGTTCCCGGGGGGCATAGAGAATGCGTATTTCCTGAAGCAGCGGGGTGAATGGGGAACATACTGCATAATTTTTCTCTGAGATCTTTAATTACAAATCAGCTGAATAGTGTGACACACTGGGTCACAATGGAACTCCTCCCTTTCTTCCCCATTGTTCACCAAGGTGCCTAGATTCCAACTCGAGCGTGCCTCTGTAACATTGCTCCTTCCTACCCCCCACATACTGCTCCAGTTCACACTTCATGCCCCCTCTCCACAGGCTGCGCAGGCTATGGTCTCTCACCTAGTGTCTTTCCTCTCAAGCCCGTGCTCACTGATGGCACCAATGAGCAGCTTGGAGGGAAGGGGCACAGCATTTTAAATGAATAGTGTTCTATTCATTTTTGTTTGCAAACCATTTCAATTCTCCCTGAAGCCCTCTGGGAACTGGTAGCATGAGAGATATGGGTTAATATAGTAGGATTTCAGTTTGAGAAAAACTTCCATAAAAGAGGTATTCAGACATACAAAAGGAAACAAACTTGAGTGACATGGTTTTATGAGCTGAATTATGCCCCTCTCAAAATCCACATGTCGAAGCTCTAACACCTAGTACCTCAGACTGTGACTGCATCTGGAAATAGGGTCTTTAGAGAGGTAATTAAGTTAAATGTGGTCATATGTATTGGTGGGGGGTGTGCTAATCCACTATAACTATTGTCTTTATAAGAAGAGGAAATTTGGACACATTCATGTGCATACATAGACCAAGAGGTGACCATTTGAGGACACAGCAAAAAGATGGACATCTGCAAACCAAGGAGAGAGTCCTCAGAAGAAACCAACCTTGCTGACACCTTGATCTTGGACTTCAGCTTCCAGAACTGTGAGAAAACAAGTTTCTGTTGTTTAAGCCACAAAAAAAGTTGCAGAGCCACACCACACATAAAATATTGGGCAGAGTGGGGCAGGGGGGCAAACTCATGGAACAGGCCAAAGAAAGACCTCACAAAAATACCAGAAGGTGGGGCTTCCCTGGTGGCACAGTGGTTGAGAGTCCGCCTGCCGATGCAGGGGACGTGGGTTCGTGCCCCGGTCCGGGAAGATCCCACATGTCGCGGAGCAGCTGGGCCCATGAGCCATGGCCGCTGAGCCTGCGCGTCCGGAGCCTGTGCTCCGCAACGGGAGAGGCCACAACAGTGAGAGGCCCGCATACCACAAAAAAAAAACAAAAGAAAAAACCAGAAGGGAGCTCCTTATTCCAAACTTTTGAGTGAAAAGCAAAGTGTTTCTGCTTTAAAGGAACAAAAAGATGGGTCCAGTATCATTTCTGCAATAAGATGTTAGGGAGACATCAGGTACATTCTTGAATAATAAAATGGGGGCCAGTTAGTGGCAATGAATCAAGGACAATGTGCCACTACATGCCCCTGGTTAGAGAGAGATCACACCCTGGGCGATGGTTAAGGTGAAGTCCGAATGAGAACAGAGGATCTGGGATGCGTTACAGACCTCAGAAGGGAGCTAGGATTCTACAGATTCAGATGGGGGTTAAGGATGCTATTTTAGGCAGAATAGACAGAATGAGAAAAGGCAATAAAGCTAAGGATCCTTTTGCCCTGTGCTGAAAAGTGGTGTGTGAGTTATCAGCTCCGTTGGAACTCATTCGCCATCTGAGAATGGAGTCAGCAGAGAAGAGGCTAGGAAAGCAGGTCAGGGCTTATTGTGGAGGATATCAGTGTGGAGGTGATTAATTTATTCTTAATTGATAAGGAAAAGTCAAGCCACTGAAAGTTCTCACTGACAAACTCTTAGTCCTTATGCCAAACACTAGACTGAGAGTAATATACCTGAGACCTATCTATATTAGTTTTATCTATATTATTACCTGGACCTACTCTCAGCTAAAAGTGAAATTTAGAATTAACCAAGGGTTATGTGTGATGGCAGTATCCTAGGCTGTGAAAATAGATCTGTGGAATATGAACACACATACACATAGGGTTTTTAAATGGATTAATTTTCATTGCAAATGAACAAGTGTTATAGTGTTACTGCTCACCTAAATTCTACAAGTCATTGTAATATAACAGAAACTAATGGGCCCTGGGTAACTGTGAAGGTATAAATTGGCACGGGGAGTGGCCATGTCACAGGTGTGTCATCTTTTCTCCCCCCATGTGAGAAGGTACAATTACACTGCTAAATGAATCAAAGAAAAGAATGAATGACTTTTCCAGGAAGATAAAGCAAACGTTAATTTTATATAGCCAAAGATGTATGAGGCTCTAAAGTGTTTTCATTTTCACAAAATAGAGCTCTCAAAGTCAAACGTAGGAGAGGGTGAATTGTAAAGCTGCTTAGAGCTCTGATGCCCTCATGTGGGGAAAAAACCCGTTCACACAAATGTCAACCTCTAGGACACCTGGGGAAATTCTACGTGCTAACACGATAGGAAGAAATGGTTCATTCGTGAAATGGTTATGAATGTACATTTGGAATTTTCGTTCTCTCATTAATGCTCTTTAGGCATCTTTGTTCAACATTAGAGGCCATTGGAAATCAGCGGGAAATGCAGAGTGTCAATAAATCATTTTTCTTATAATATGTACAAGAATTTTTCAGCTGATTTTCAGTTAATATAAAAAATATAATGCATGAAAACTTCCGATAAATGGTACTAAAAGTGTACTTTAAGGTGCTCCATTCATTATATCTGTTTATTATTATCAGTGCCAAGATGCTCATTTCTTGATGCAGGACTATACATAAGAACAAAAGTCTTATAAACTTCAAGCTATGCCACAGCCTAAAGTTTCTATACCCTAATATCCCAGGGTAAAGCCTGCTTAGAATTAAGAAAATTTACCTTAAAAGTCAGCCTGTTCTCTTCACTGTGCAAAAGTGCTACCCTGATTTGCTTTATTGGCATATATCCACATTTAGGAGGTCTAGAAGAAAATGGGACAACAATGGGGCCAGAGAAGAGGCGGTTGGAGAAAACCCAGAATTTTTTATTCACCCTGCTTTGTTACAGATATGCCGACCCAGTTATATTCCCCAGTATGGAACGGTCCAGAATGTCATACCATCTTGGCAGGAAGACACTCTCCCCCAGGCCAGCCCGCACAGATTCAGACAGGACTCTGAAAGGGTCATCAAAGAAGGTGTACTGCCAAGTGGAAGTTTATTAGTTGCAGCCACTGCAAGGAACACGTCATCTTGTTTCGATCACAGGGTTGTTCTAAGGTCACCACATTGAATTGTGAGGTATCAGTGCTGTCAGGTTTCCTGTCCTGTGTCCCTTTCCCTGCTTTACAATCTCCCTTCCTATCCTCTACCACATGAAACATGCTGCCCATCAATGACAAACTGGTGTAAGGAGAGCAGAGGGATTTATTTCATAGCACATTGACTGGCCGGTTAGAAACAGATGTCAGCGGCCCCGTGTCGAGAAGGATTCTGAGGTGTGTGTAGGTTCATTTGGCAAATGTACTGGAACTGAAACGTAATGCCTACCATGAGGATGTGTGTGTGTGGAATAGGTCATGGAAGGGCCAGTGCAGCATTAATGAGGTTTAGATTTTGTTCTCTCCTTTATACGCGTTAGGCTCCCGAATTCCTCACCATTCTCTGATGATACCTCAGTCTATATATGTCCTCTTCTCTTCCCTTCTTTAACTGATTAACTCCTATTTGCTCTTTAAGACTCAACGAAAATGCCCCTGCATCCGTTATCCCTTCCTCTTTGGTCTCACACCACATTGTTCACAGAAGTATATTTTAGCAGAAAAAATATATAAGAGTGACTATTGACATAGAGGTACTGTTAAGCTGTGTGTTACCTGTGGGTGGTAATTTTGCCTAATTCAAGTTTCTATCTCTGGAGCCTAGAACAGTGTTCATTGAATAATAGGCACCAATCTTTCTAGGGAGAAAAAACAGAAAGAATGGAAAAGATAGAGGAGTTCTCTCTCCAGGAGTATGTGATACTTTGCTTGGTATCTGAGGAATTTAAGTTTCATTTCCTGTGAAAGAGATTTCAAGTTTCAAAGAGAAGGTGGAGTTGCTTCATGAAAGAAGCATCTTCTTCGATTTCCCTATAGCCACCGTGGCACAGCACTCAAGTCCCTTGATCCAAGCAAGACTGGCTCTTTCATTTTTAACTTTCCTCAAATTTTTGGTGAACCTTTTGTGTTTGCACAAAGTCCTTTATATGTGTCACATTTGTCTCTTTGTCCTCAGATCCATCCTCTGCCTTTCCCTGCTCTGGTCCGAACTTTAGGGGGCTGATACCTCAAAACCACATTTTCAGTTGGGTCCAGCCAATGGGAGGCAATGGCAGGAGAAGAAAATGCCAGGGTATTTCTCTCTTTCTTTTTCTCTCTGCTTTGGACAATGTATCCAGAGGTGACTGTGTCTCCTCCATGCTCCCTGCTTCTCCTGAGCTGTGATCATTGTGTTTCCAGCTCTCCATAGGTAAGCTTTTCCAGGCTCCCGGATTCTAATAACACCTCTGCCTCCATCTTTGTCTTCCCATCTCTAGCAGTGAGAGCAATTCCCTGCAGTTGCTAACCCATCCTGTTGGCTCTGTCATCAATTCTAAGACTCTTGTTACAAGTTCCCCGTATTAAAGTCCATCTAATAAATTACCTGGTATAGACTCTACTTTCATGCCATGACCCTGACTGATGCACTGTGCTAGAGCTGTTCAAGTATGTTTTGAAATGTTATATATCATCTCCAAATCAAATGGGAACACAGAGCATTACAATATTCACCATTCACTATATAGAACATACTTATAAGCCTATAGAAACACAGCAAGAGGTATATCAGAGGGAAAAGCACACTGAGGATTCTGTAGAGGGTCCTGATTAATTACTAGACCAAGGGGAAAAAGATAAAAAGATGTGATTTATGATAGGATTAAGGAGTAAGACAAAAGGAGAATGTTTATAAATACAAATACATATTTATAAAATATCTTCTCATGTCCTATAGGACAACAAGAGAATGGGACAGAGAGAAAAGGCAGAAAAAACTTGACTCATGCAGAAACTCATAATGACCCCATCCTCCTGCACAGCTTTAGAGAATACTGACTTATTACAATCCAAATTGGACCAAATGGTGAAGGAACTCCAGAACCATCACAGACCTTTCTCGCTTCATTACACAGTGCAGTGGAGCGCGGCACAAATTGAGGAAGGAAGTCCTTTATGTGTTTCACATTTACCTGCTTGCCTTCAAACCCCAGGGCAGAGATTCAGTTGGGAGTGGGATGGGGGCAGAACCTATTGCTGCATAGAGGCTGCATAACACATGGAGAAAAACCAACTTGCAGTTTTCACCAGCCCCTGTCTCAACTGGCAGTTAAGACAGGGAAGGAGAAAAAACCCACAGCAGACACCCTGTGCCCTGTTTTATTCCTCACAATTGAGTTTTTAGCTGAAGGGCAGAGTCTGGAAAAGAATGTAATTTGCAGCTGCATAACAGAGGTGACTGAAAAGCTCAAGGACAAAATGAAAAGCTCAAAAGCTTTGGGGCCTCATTTTAACTCAAATTTTACCAAAATTGCCAACCAATTCAGGAGCAGTGGAAAAAAGCCAATCAGAATGACAGAATATTTTTTCTTTTCAATAAAACTTCAACATCCCATTCCACAGGTTTTATTTTTTTGCATAATTAGATTATCCTTATTTCTTATGTCTTGTAAGCATTTTTATCTGAAGAGTCATTCTCGCATCACAAAAGCAACACTTTTTCCCTTATATTTTTAAGATTATTTTTGGTCCATAATTGGTCCTTATTTTGTTTTTCAGACATATCAAATATACATATGTTAGATTTCTGCATTTTGTTTGTTATAATCTATAATTTCCTCTGAAATTTCTTACATTTCTTTGTCTTCTTCCTGCTTTTCTTTCAGATTTTCTTAAGCATGTTCCCACTTTGCTGATTTACATTTCTGCCATGTAGATCCTGTTAATTTTAATTTAATTTAAAATAAGGAGGTCATTAGATGGAGATGGCTTTAATGCCGTGGCAGCCTACACAAGCAAACCAAAATCTAAGTTTGTAAAGGCCTCAAAGTTACAAAATTGAAACCTAAGGACAACTAATCACAAACAGGCTTTAAACAATGGCTAATCAATAATTTCTTTGCTTTGCTTCTGCCTTTTCTCTATGAAAGTTTCTCCTGGATCTCCTGTCAGTAGAGTGCTCCTAACCATTTCCAGTTTAGCACTGCCCAATTCACATTGATAAATGCTCAGATGAACTCGTAAAATTTTCAGTATGTCTCAGATTATCTTTTAATAATCCTTTATTGCTTCTAATTCATTTTTAAGAAGTTTTGCAATGCAACTATTTTCTCTATTTCTTCGCCTCTTTTCAGTTCTCTTTATATCTCACTCTGCTGTCTTTCAGCTGTAGGAAGTTTTGTTTCTTTGTTATTATCTTCTGATTAGCCATCTTTGAAGAAATTATATTTTTGCTGGCCTTGCTGTTATAAATTCTAACAAAATAGGAAGATAAGAATATTTAAGCTGATACACCTCAAAAAAAAGCTAAATGAAAGCAAAAATAAGGCAATAATGTTTACTACCATTTGTTATTTCACATTTTTCTGGAACTGCTAGCCAATGCAATTAGTTAAGAAAAAGAAAATATTTAATTTTGGAAACGAGAACACAAGTATTGTGTTATTTTCCAATTACATTACTGTATGCCTAGAAAACCCCAAAAGAAGCATCCAAAAAAGTAATACAAGAAGTAAGAATTTAATAAGATGACCAATTACAAAGAGATTATAGAATCATTATATATAACTTCCCAATGTATTGAATACCCAGTTAGTATATTTAAGGAATTATGAGAGGAATGATCATTATTTCAATCAGAATTTATTTAATAGTAGGTGAAAGAAAAAAAAAACTTTAAACAATAAAATGAATTTGTTGACTCATTTATCCAAAATGTCCAGAGGTAAAGCAGGCTTCAGAGGATGTTCAATATTGTGACACAGTGTTAACAAATATCTTGTTTCTATCTGCTTGTCTTCTGTTTTCTTTTATGTCCTATAGGAAAGATCATCTTTCCTCCAACCACTAAACAAAAGTCCTGGGCTTCTTTTTAATTCGCTCACCTTAGGTCATAAACCTATCAACAAGTCATTATGACTAAGGGCATTCCATGTATTAATTGGCTTTGGGCTGGATTATGTGGCCATCCTGAACCTGTCATTATAGCAATGGGGTGGAATTATCCACCTTTGGAGTTGGAGGTGGGAGCAATCCCAACCAAACCTGCTCATTCTCATTGGGGTAGGGTGAAAGAGATATTAAGATGGCAACCACAACTGATGATGATAATGATAGTGATAACTGATACTTGAACTGATACTTGAAAAATGTACATAACTATTATAAGGTAAGTAGAGATTACATTAGTTTAAGATGAGTCGCAGAGCTAAAATTCCAACACTGGTCTATCTAGCTCAAAATTCAGCTCTTAAAGAAATATATAGGATTTATATGAAGAAAAATCAAGAAACATGGCTTAGAAAGACAAGGAAACAAACATGCATTGATAGATGAGTGGATAAAGAAGATGTGGTACATATATATATAATGGAATATTACTCAGCCATAAAAAAGAATGAAATAATGCCATTTGCAGCAACATGGGTGGACCTAGAGATTATCATACTAAATGAAGTAAGTCAGACAGAGAAAGACAAATAACATATGATATCACTTACATATGCAATCTAAAATATGACACCAATGAACTTATCTACCAAACAGAAACAGACTCACAGACATAGAGAACAGACTTGTGGTTGCCAAGGGGGGATGGGGGATGGGTGGAGTGGAAGTTGGGTTAGCAGATGCAAACTAGTATATATAGAATGGATAAACAACAAGGTCCTACTGTAGAGCACAAGAAACTATACTCAATATCCTGTGATATGCCATAATGGAAGAGAATATAAAAAAGAATGTGGGCTTCCCTGGTGGCGTAGTGGTTGAGAGTCCGCCTGCCAATGCAGGGGACACGGGTTCGTGCCCCAGTCCGGGAAGATCCCACATGCCGTGGAGCGGCTGGGCCCAAGAGCCATGGCCTCTGAGTCTGCACGTCCGGAGCCTGTGCTCCGCAATGGGAGAGGCCACAACAGTGAGAGGCCCGTGCATCGCAAAAAAAAAAAAAAAAAAAAAAAAAGAATGTAATAAATAAACAAATAAAAATTAGCAAAAAAAAAAAAAAAGAGAGAAAGAAACATGGCTTAGAAATAAAAGAATGCCAGAATAAATGGAAAGTTTTACCTTGCTCTTGAAAAGAAATATTCTATATTGAAAGAATTAAAATATGATTTTGCTGCAAGCACAATGAAATTCCCAATGGGAGTGTATGTGTGTTGCGGGGGCGGGGGTAGTTTGGGGAAAGAAGTCAGAGACAGTTGTGTGCACAGAATATTTTATTTACTCCCTCAGACACCCAGTTCCCCTGCATTTAGGCAGGACTAGGTGACTCATTTAGACCTGTGCTACCCCATATCATAGCTACTAGCCACATGTGGCTTAACTGAAAATTAAGTTAATCATTTTCCCAAAACTTAAAATTTAATTCCTCAGTCATATTAGCCACATTTCAAGTGCTCACATTTCATTAGCTGCAAATGGCAAATGGCTACTATATTGGACAGTGCAGATTATAGAACATTTCCATTATAGTGGAAAGTTCTATAGACAATGAGTTGTGAGAGGAGGAAACATGTACCTCTTTAACCCATGCACAATTCTCCAGCTGCTTTCCCCCTGCGCTGGTGACTGCAGAGCTGAGGAAACCACGTGTTCTATAGCTATAAAGTGTAGCTATAAATCGTTGGCCCTTCTGTTGGCCTGAGTGCCTAAGAAACTCTGCAGAGCAAATCCCTTGCCCTGCCCCACTCACACTAACTCATGTGGTATATACACTCTGAGTAAGAGGTAAACTTTTGTTGTGTTAACCCGCTGAGCTTTGGAGGTGGTTTGCGACCATAGTTTAATCTACCCATTTATGACTAAAACTTAGGTTGGCAAATGGTAGTAACAGATTTTTTTAAGAGGATGGAATACTTGATAAACTGATTCAAAAATGCAGATATAATAATTAGGAACATTCTGAAAAAGAGATAAAGAGCAAACTTCTGATATGATAGATATTAAAATATACAAGTTACAACAATTGAGAGAGTGCAGGAATAGGCAGACAGACCAATGAAAGAGAATGGATGTGAGAATAAATGAAAATTTAGTGTGAACCAAAGGTCTCATTTCTAATTACCTGTGTTCACTCCTGTCTCCCTGCAGTGCTAACCAGAGTCTTCGACTCTGAGATGGCGGCACCTTCTCTATTTTTCTCAGAAGACTTGCCCCTGATAGAGCCATCTAGCAGCTGGGTCCACTAACACAGTGTGCCTTTATGATTTTATAATCCCTTGGTCCCATCCTCAATGAAGTCTATCTATGCCCTGTTTTCTAGTTAATTGTAATTGCCCTAGGCATTCTACTAACTTATTGTCTGTTAACATTTCCAATTCCTTAGAGTCCTACCCACCAATCCTTTCTTATCAGCCTCACAGTTCATATATTTTGAATGAAGATGGAATTCATGCTTCACTTAGCACAATCCTCTATGAAACTTATAAACTTATATTTTACCCACTTAAATCCGAATCCTTCTGTCTGTGGTTGCTTACTTCTCTATATTGCAGAAGTAGTCATATTCCATAGAAAACATGCTCTATATTTCATTAATTTCATTAACATTTTATGATTTCTAAATTTGATCTCTTGAACTATTCCTTTACTCATAAGCACACACACCTAATATAATAATAAATAATTTTGAACTGAATAACAATGAAAATACAGCATATCGAAATTTGGAAGATGCCATTAAATCACTTAAAGGAAGTTTAAAGCAGTAAAGAAAATAAAGTTCTCAAATCAATGATTTCAGCTTCCCCCCCAAGGAAGCTATAGATATAGGTTGGCAAATAAACACCTGAAAAGATGCTCAGTATCATTAGTCATTAGGGAAATGAAAATTACAACCATAAGGAGGCACCATTACATACCACTACAGTGGCTAATATCAAAAGCCCTGATCAAACCAGGTACTGAAGACGTGGAACAACTGGAATTCTCATATAATCTGGAAGTTTCTTAAAGAGTTCAACATACATCTGCCATACAGCATTGCAATTCCACTTGTAAATATGGACCCAAGAAAAATGAAAGCCTTTGTCCATACAAAGACTTGTATATGAATGTTCACAGCAGTCTTATTTGTAATCGCCCAAAATCTCGAACAACGCAAATGTCCATCAAGGGGTAAATGTATGTTCAAATTGTGGTGTAGTCATACAACTGAACATGCCTCATCAATAAAAAGAACTATTGTTGTATATTGCAATATGGGTGAATCTGGAGGGGAAAAGCCATAGCAAAATAGAAGAAAAGAGTATGTACTCTATGATTCCACTTACATAAAACTCTAGAAAATACAAATAATCTGTACAGCCAGAAACAGACTACCTGGGGAGTGGAGAAGGTAGGACAGGGGTGGGGATTACAAAGGGGCATGAGGACACTGTTGAGGTTTACCATCTTCACTGTGGTTACAGTTTCACAGGTGTATACATACGGCAAACAAAAATTGTACATTTAAATATGTGCATTTACTGTATGCAAATTAAACCTCAATAAAGCAGTTAATTTTTAAGTAAAAAAAAAAAACAGTTGGCAGAAAGAGAGTTTTATTCTGGATAATCTTGAATTCTATGCCAACAGAAACAGCAGAACATCTTTTTGACTTCTTTATGAAGTAAATTGGTCCAGTTAAAAAATTAGAATCCTAGAAGTTTAGAGTTGGAAAATACCTTAGTAGTTACCTAATCCAATCTTCTGTTTGATGCACTAACCCTCTAGAAAATAACCCTGTTAAATTGCTGTCTAGCTTCTCCTTTAGCATGTATTTAACATGTATTGGTAGGGAAGCTATATAAAAATAAATAAATATTATATACTAATAGAGTCCCCATTGCCAAGTAAAATTATGCCCACAATCTGAGTAATGATTTTGGTCCCCAATTTCCTCTGGCGTATTCTATTCAAATCTGACATCATCTACAATTTATTTATATTTTTCAGTCCAAATAATACCTGTCTGTCCACCTGCCTTTATTTTTCCAGTGTTCTATGGAAGTAGACAAAATGGCTAGGCTTTGGATGAAAACTTTTGGATTTTCACATTCTTCTGTATACCAAAACAAGTACTAGATATCTCAATTTGAATATTAAAAATAAAAACACCAGAGTTATTAGAAGACTGAATGAGATAATATTTTTATAATTTAGTGGGAGGTTTTTCTACCTGTGACGCAAACACTAAAAACAGTAAAGAAAAACACTGATAAATTTGTGTAAATTTAAAATACATGAACAACTTCAGCAAAAATAACAACCCCCCCCAAAAAACCCGTCCATAAACCATAATATGTTTTAGTATAAAAAAATTAAATCATGATGAGTAAAAATGAAGAAACTTTTTGATACATATGAGGAAGTTTACATATTTTGTAAGAAAAATAAAAGGAAAAAAGGATAAAAGAAAACTTTCGCTTCAGTAGATTTGGACAAAGGATATGAATAGCCAAGTCATAAAAGAAGATAAACAAAACAAATATATATATATATATATATAAAGATATTCAAACTCCCAGGCAATCATGGAAATGCAAATTGTAAAATGCTGAGATACTATTCCCAGCTTCCCCCATAACACAGTGATTTGTTTAATAACAAATCACTAAAATTCAGGATGGGGGCAGGATGCAGTGAAAAAGATAGTCACACTGGTGATAGGAGTGTAAGATGTTAAAACTTTGAAAAGAACAGTTTTTAAAATACATTTTAAAGTTTAAAAGAGCATTCCATTTGATGTAATAATTATAGTACTTGAAATTTACGGCAAGGAGGTAATCCCAGAAGTGTGCAGAAGCCTTATTTAGACTGGCAGAAGTCTGGAACTATTCCATCTGTACAGCAAGAGAAGGATGGTTAAAAGTTGGTGGTAAAAACCTACAATGCAGTATTTTTTAGGCACCTAAAATGATGATGCATATCTCCATTCATTTACATGGGAAAAAAAGGTCCAGAACATATTATTGAGAATAAGGAGTTGTTTGTATAGCTGCATGTATATGAGAATTCATCTATGTAAATTATATGTGTGTATGTGTAAAAAGATGAATGAAAGAATTTTTGTCAAAGTAGTAATTATTATCTCTAGCTGGTGGAATTTCAGATGATTTTTAATTCCTCCTTTGTACTTTGCTGGATTTTTTTTCAAGTTTACAATGTCTCTGCTATAATAAAAATCATTCATGTAAATAAAAATAAGAACAAAGATAAATATTACAATAGCAACCTGGAAAATGTTTATGACATTTTATAACAAAAAAATCACAATAGAGTTACATCTACACTATGATTGCATCTTCAAAATAGGTGGGCTTACTGACAAGGAAAAGAATAAGAAAAAAAAGAAGGAAATAAGTGATATGTTGTTGAATTGACACAGTTGATTTTTCTTTTCTCATAAAAAATGTCAACTATTGTTATGTTACTTGCTCCATAAACATTTTATGAGATTTAAGTATGTAATAAAACAGGTAAAATCAATAAAGGAGAAAGGTGGTTTGGTTGATGAAAAAGAAAAGTGGTCTGAAGAGAGCTGCAAGCTGCAGGAAATTTGGAGGAGATCTGTCATGGCTATAAATTGTTTAACCCCTGCCACACCCCCAAATCAATCAACAGGGAAGTTTCTTCTTGGGGATATTTAAAAAAACATTGACGTACTGCTGAAATGGTGAAAGAAAATACCAACTAATTTCATAACCTTTATCTACATACACCTCTCAGTAGAAAATATTCCCAATAATGATGACCGTAGAGAAAATAATGCATATGCTAATTTAAGTTTATATCAACACTAAACCTAGTCTTGATCTCACAGAGTTACCTACAAATTAGTGATAACTCACTATGGATTATTCCAGTCTAATTAAACCCTGTCAAATCAGCCCCTTCCTTTGCCCATACTTGGGAATTCTGTTAATGAATTATGCATTGAATATCCACAAATCATCTAATAATGTTATGAATGTCTTATGGTCAAAGGCCCCTTGAGTGGAAGGAAGATCTTCCATGTTCTCATTGAAAAAATAATCCTGGGGTTTAACAGACACAGCTTTCAGAGAAGACTTTGTACTGGGTGTAATAATTTCTGCATATTTCAATCTTACAAGCCTAAGAGTGTCTCTGAGGATTCATCAGAAGGAATCCCAGAGGTGCAAAGAAAAGGGAACCCTCCTACACCGTTGGTAGGAATGTAAATTGGTAGATGAGCTATGGAGAACAGTATGGTGGTTCCTTAAAAAACTAAAAATAGAGCTACCATATGATCCAGCAATCCCACTCCTGGGCATATATCCAGAGGAAACCATAATTCGAAAAGATACATGCACCCCAATGTTCATTGCAGCACTATTTACAATAGCCAGGATATGGAAGCAACCTAAATGTCCATCAACAGAGGAATGGATAAAGAAGACATGGTATGTATATACAATGGAATATTACTCAGCCATAAAAAGACAAAACAATGCCATTTGCAGCAACATGGATGGACCTAGAGATTGTCATACTGAGTGAAGTAAGTCAGACAGAGAAAGACAAATATCATATGATATTGCTTATATGTGGATCTAAAAAAAGCGTACAAATGAACTTATCTACAAAACAGAAATAGAGTTACAGATGTGGAAGACAAACTTAGTGTTACCAGGGAATAAGGGAGGGGAAGGGATACATTGGGAGACTGGGACTGACAATATACACACTACTATATATAAAATAGATACTAATAAGTACTGTATAGCACAGGGAACACTACTCGGTACTCTGTAATGACCTATATGGGAAAAGAATCTAAAAACGAGTGGTTATATGCATGTGTATAACTGATTCACTTGGCTGTACACCTGAAACTAACACAACATTGTAAATCAACTATACTCCAATAAAAATTAAAAAAAAAAAAAAAAAAAAAGAAGGGATCTTAGGCTCCTGACCCAGAAGGATGCTCCTGGTTTCATGGGGACCTAATGAACCACCCCTGTGAAATGCTAGCAAAATGCATTCATCTCTGACAACTCAGCCTTTTGCCTCCAAAGGGAAGAATCAGGAAATTACAAAATGTTAGTTGTGAAAGCAAGGAGATATCATACAGCCATCACAGCACTAGAAGCTGCCTCAAGGGCAATTGTAGGGGAAATTTTTGGAATTTTTGGTGGGTGATTGAGGCAAATTTGACAGGAGCTTTCTGCTCTCCCACTGCTTCCATCAAAGCAGCCATACTGTACTTGTTTTATACATTGCACTTCCCATAGATATTGGTTTGAGGTGCAGGGGAAAATTGTGAAAGACTTTAAATTGGACCAAAAGATCACTGGGCGTCTTCAATGAAAAACAAGGCGTCATCTAACACATCTTCTGAATTATCTAGTCTATGGGGACTTTGGGCATTTCCTTATCTGTGAGTTATTCTACAACTCTGTAAATTATAGATAACTGATAGCAATGCAAATGACGCTTGTCCACAGACATGGAAATTCTGTACAGTGGAGGGACAATTGATCCACTCTCCCAAATGAAAGTTTATTTAATAAATAATAAGGAATAATATACTCTCACCTTTCACATGTGATTGTGATATTTAATCACTACATATTTAACTACATATTTCTCAACAGCATTGTACTCAACACTTTAATATCCCCTTACAAGCAATGACCACTGTGTTTGTACACAGTCGGTGTTCAATGAATGTTGTTAAATAATCTATAAACGACTGTACATTGTATTTTATGTCCTACTGATAACGATATGCACCTGTGACCTTAAAATAAGGATAGGAGTTGATCATTTGTTCTTCATGTGCACAGGGAGGGCTCATGCTCATTTTTAGTTCCTTCATTATTCTCCCCTCTAAGCTCCCTCTTCCTCTGCAGTTCTAGGATGCTCTATAATTAGAAACCAGCCAGGCATCAACTACTTCCTCTGGGCAAGTTTGTGCCTTAACACCTCTCAGTGACCTTCCATGCTAATTAAGCTCCGTGTGAGAATAAAGAACATTGGTACTTAACTGAAATAAAAAGCAATTAAGTGGAAACATTTGGAGATGATTGTATGTTAATAAGAAATCTTAATCAATGTGTATACCTATGAGACTAACAGAAGCACCTTTGAAGAATTCACATTTTCTAATCAAACAAAATACAAACTTCCTTGTTTCCTAAGATGTGCACAGGCTCACAAAAATCTTTGATTTGTTTCACAGAGAGAAGGAAAAATTACTCTTATTCTCTTTGTAGTTTTCTGAAAATTACTGAAATATCCCTGAAGCAAAGTTTACTTTCTCTAATATTTTAATTGAGAGTACTCTAAATTTTATCCAAGAAATCTAAGCTTGGGTTTTTTATCTTTCTAAATCTTGTAAGCACATTAGTAATTTGTATTAAAAGTACATAAATAAAATGGATTAAATGCAGAAGGTTTAGATCAGGAGTTAGCAAACTGCAGTTACTGGCCAAATTTGGCCTTGCCTCTTTCTGTACAGTTCAACAGCTAGGAATGGTTTTTACATTTTTAAAGGGTTATAGAAAAAAAACAGAAGAATATCGTACAGGGACTATATGTAACACACAAAGACTAAAATATTTACTATTGAGCTCTTTACAGAAAAAGTTTGCCAACCTTTTATTTAGATGATAATCTGAACTGGAATTATTAGAACAACCCACGTACATAAAACCATCCTAATTCAAAAAAAAGATGGAGTTAAAAATCTAAATTAAGAAAGTTAAAATTTAATTTACTCATTAAATAATAAATTAATTCAATAAACATGTATTCCATTCCAACCATGTTCCAAGGAATGTTCACACAATTAGCTTATTTGCGAAGAACCAGAACCAGGACTAGTTCAGTACATTGTCCTATGTCACCCCATGACTGAAGCTGATATGTCTCTGATTCCAAAGACTGAAAAATTCTCATTATATCATACCCCTGGTTGGGGAACTAAGATCCTGCATGGCGCAGACAAAAAAAAAAAAACAACTCAAGAACGTGCAGGAATGCTCTTAATGACCACTGGTGTTCAAGAAACTGTTTTTTTTTTTTTTTTTTTTGCGGTACACAGGCCTCTCACTGTTGTGGCCTCTCCAGTTGCGGAGCACAGGCTCCGGATGCACAGGCCCAGTGGCCATGGCTCACGGGCCCAGCCGCTCCGCAGCACGTGGGATCCTCCCGGACCGGGGCACGAACCCATGTCCCCTGCATCGGCAGGCGGACTCTCAACCACTGCGCCACCAGGGAAGCCCCAAGAAACTGTTTTGATTAATAGATAAAAATGATTTGACTTAAATGTTAGATTTTGGTAATAAACGAATACCTTTGAGTTATTTGTTTATTAAATAAGACATAGCCCAGAAGTTTAATACACTCTGACTTGTCTTTCCAAATATTCTCCCTCTCCTATTCCCCAGACATGTGGGATATACTTCAACCTATATGACAAGGTTCAAATTAATATATTCTCTGAATTATCGAATCCAAATTGAGGTTGCTCATATCAACCACAAGTATTTCAACATGCTTTATACAATCTATTCAAGGCATATGATGCTGTGTAGAGTAACTGCAACAGTGCTTCTGACCCATAAATAAAAGTCTTCACAGCTACAAATATATGAAAAGAGGTAACAATCAAAATTCTCTGAGGGCTTCCCTGGTGGCGCAGTGGTAGAGAGTCCACCTGCCGATGCAGGGGACACGGGTTCGTGCCCTAGTCTGGGAAGATCCCACATGCCGCGGAGCGGCTGGGTCCATGAGCCATGGCCTCTGGGCCTGTGCGTCCGGAGCCTGTGCTCCGTAACAGGAGAGGCCACAACAGTGAGAGGCCCACGTGCCACCAAAAAAAAAAAAAAAAAAATTCTCTGAGATTTCTGCAATAGCTTTGCTAGAGAAATTTTGCAAATACTGTTATTTTAGACAAAAATCTATTGGAATTAATGACTATCCAATTAAAGGAAGGTTTATTTGTTGGCAGGAGAAACTCAGTAGAGTGCCAACTTTGCCCAGATAAACCGAACATACTATGTTTTAGCATACCGTATATTGGGTACACATGGACCCCTCATGAATATTCACTGACCCCTCCCTTAGAAGAACAAAGAATATTGCATATGACACGCTTAAAAATAAATCTTGGCTAACGTTGATAAAGGGAAACATTGGCTGCTGAAATGATGCATGGTTCCTCTTTTTCACTTTAATTCTACAACTTTTGTTCCCTACATTTATTGTTTTATTCCCCACTATATTGTTTATATTCATGTCTTCTACAAGCACAGTATTGTTTTAGGAACTATGCTGTTGTACCAAACAGCATGGAAGGAATACTTCAGGCCCTCTGGGACCCTAGGATCTACTTTAGGAGACAGGAATATATTTTGTCAATTGTAAGATTACATCTTTTCCTATGTTAACATTTCAAATTGAGATATGTCATACACCTGCTGTTGACCAGGCTAAACTCAGGATGTCGCTATCATTGTCCAAACATGCTCAAGACTTGGTATTAGTTATTCATAGTCATCACTTCAGCTGAATTATGTGCATGGTTGGTGCCACATATAATGAGTTTAATTACATTTGGAATAACTTTAAATAGTACCCAGTGTTATAGCATTGAACTGAAAAATCTGTGTATGCAGAAAAATTCACTGACACTGGGCATACATTTTACACAAATGAAGCAAGTAGTTGTTTTGGGAAGAATTCCATATTTTTTTATATTGCATATTTTATTATAAAGCAAAAACCAGATATGTTGTGGCACCTGAGAAAAGATACTCCAAAAACGGTGAAGATGTGTTACATTTTGTTATATGTATATATAATCCCGATTATATACTAGGCAGTGCAAGTGAGAGCAGGAGACTGCCAAATCCTTAAAATAGACAAGAGAAATTTCAAAACAACAGGATGCTACTATGATTATTGTTAAGGAATTGTAGTATGCACAGTTTAATTGGCAACATTTCCTTCTGTCTATCTTCCTGACATATAAAATAAGGTTGTGTCCTAGAAATCAATGTTGTCTTCAATCTGACAAAATATGGTACTTACAAAACTAATAAAAGGGGAAGCAAGGCAGTTTGTATCAAAATCAAATGAATGGGGACTTCTCTGGTGGTCCCATAGTTAAGAATACGCCTTCCAGTGAAGGGAACATGGGGTCAAACCCTGGTTGGGGAACTAAGATCCCACATGCCATGGGGCAACTAAGCCCGGCGCTCTAGAGCCCACATGCTCTGGAGCCCAAGCACCACAACTAGAGAGCCCGCATGCTGCAACTACTGAGCCTCTGCACTCTGGAGCCCACATGCCACAACTAGAGAAAGAAGCCCGAGTGCCACAACTAAGACCCGACACAGCCAAATAAATAAAATAAAAGGCAGAATCATATTTTTTAAAAAATCAAATGACTGGTTTGGAGAGTACAGGACTTTCATAAAGGCCTGGGAAGGCTTTGAAATGAAAGTAAGAGCTGAGCTTTGTGGTAAAGACAAGTTGTACTTTAAAAGTTGCAGTAAAGGTCACTGCCTGACATTGGGGTGTGGACAGAAGGCTGATGTGATGTTATTGCACCTAGCAATTAAGAGCATGAGTTGTGTGTCCAAATCCTTGCTCTGCCACTGACTAGCTATGGTGTAATCGGTCTTAAACTCTCTGGGCCTCAGTTTTCACATCTGTAAAAAGGCAGTAATAATTGTAACCATTTCATAGTCCTGCTGTGAAGATTAAGTGAGTAAATAAATTTAAATTGTTTTAAAAAAATTCTTACTGAATAAATCAATGAATATGAAATAAAGTTGGAGTAAAGGTAAAGGAATTGCAGGCAGGACAAAGGTCATAAGCAGATATTTGGAATGAGATCAAGTCTGGTATATCCAGGGGCAGGTTAGACATAGATTTAGCCATAATGAAAAATAAAGTTCTGAGAATTATCACAGGACTACACCTGGAGTTTCCTAAAGGTCAGACTGAAGAATTTGAGTCATATTCCATAGTCAATGGGGGTCATATGCTGTTTATTTCTCCTTCATTTTAGAATAAAATTTTGTTAGGTTTTGAATTCTATATTGGTAACTTTTTCTTTCAAAACAATATTCCATTGCCTTTTTCTTTTTTTTTTTAAAGAAGATGTTGGGGGTAGGAGTTTATTAATTAATTAATTTATTTTTGCTGTGTCGGGTCTTCGTTTCTGTGTGAGGGCTTTCTCTAGTTGTGGCAAGCGGGGGCCACTCTTCATTGTGGTGTGCAGGCCTCTCACTATCGCGACCTCTCTCGTTGCGGAGCACAGGCTCCAGACGCGCAAGCTCAGTAGTTGTGGCTCACGGGCCCAGTCGCTCTGCGGCATGTGGGATCCTCCCAGACCAGGGCCCGAACCCGCATCCCCTGCATTAGCAGGCAGACTCTCAACCGCTGCGCCACCAGGGAAGCCCTTCCATTGCCTTTTAATTGCTATTGTTTCTGTTGGGAAGTTATCAATGCCTTCTTGTTGATGCCTTTAAGGTAATGTAGGTTTTTTTAATATTTATCTTTCTTGATATTTGTAGGCTTTTTAAAATGTCCGTTGAAGTCTTTAGTCATTTTGGAGAAATTATTGATCATTACCTCTGCTTCTGCCAAAATCTTTCTCCTTTCCTTCTGGGACTCTAATTACATGTATAATGGACTTTACACTCTGCATCACAGGTATTTGACATCCGTTTTATTTTTCCTTATTTTTTCTCTGTGCTTCAGTTGAAATCTTCTGTCTTGACCTATATTTTAGTTCACTAGTCCTGCCTCCTGCTGTTTAATCTGCTGTTAAATCTATTTATTAAGTTCTTAATTGTGGATACTGCATTTTTCAATTTAATAACTTCCCTTTGATTATTTTGTATAGATTCCAATTCTCCAGTATAATTATTCATCTTCTGCTCTATTTCCTTTTTTTTTTTTTTTTTGGCTGCTTTGGGTCTTAGTTGTGGCACCCGGGATCTTCACTGAGGCATGCGGGATCTTTCATTGTGGCGTGCAGGTTTTCTCTTCTCTAGTTGTGGCACACAGTCTCCAGGGCATGTGGGCTCTGTGGCTGTGGCTCGCGGGTTCCAGAGCATGTGGGCTCTGTTGTTTGCGGCACACAGGCTCTAGCTGGGGCGCACAAGCTCAGTAGTTGTGGAATGCGGGTTTAGTTGCCCTGCAGCATGTGGGATTTTAGTTCCCTAACCAGGGATCGAACCCGCGTCCCCTGCATTGTAAGGTAGATTCTTTACCACTGGACCACCAGGGAAGTCTCCTGCTCTATTTTCTTGAACACACTAATCATAATTATTCTAAAGTCGTCGTGTGATAATTCTAATATTTAGTTCACCTGTGAGATTGTTTATATTCTCTGCATTTTTGTTATTGTTGCTGTTATTTGGTTTGTCTTGGGTTTTGGTTGTATAATCCTATTGCTCGACAGGCCCAGTAGCTTGATTGAATGCTAGACATTGTTTGTAACAAACGTAAAAGCTCTGGATGATTTTTCATTTTCCCATCAGGGTTAATCCTTTCCTTTGCTGGACAGAGTGAGGATGAATCCTCTTAATCCATTCAGGGATTGAGCCAAGTTAAGGCTGGGTTGCTTTTAGGTAATAAACAAATATTGTGGCTTGCTGTTGTTCCTAAGGTCTAGTGCCCCAGAACGTTCAGCTGAGAACATGATTTGTTTACCAGGCCCCAAAACTCTTGGCAGGCCCTGAAATCTAACTTCTCTGTTCCCAAACTGAAAAATTCTGATTTCATTTCAGGCGTTTTCAGATTTAATTTGTAGTCTTCTGAACAGAGTAGCTGTAGAATTTGGCAAATGTCTTGGGAACAAAACTGGTGTGTGTTTGAAAACTCTCGATTCTATTTTTGTCTCCTCAGTCATTTTAGCTTGCCAAATGGTATGATGTCTCTGTCTTCCAGAGTGGCCCTCTGCCTGGGCAAAGCTTATCTGTTCTCAGCCTCTTGCCTACGTTCAGAACCAGCAAATTCTGGGAATGCTGGTTATAGATTGTTTGCTCACCTCTCCACAGTTAACCCCTCTCTGGCATCTTAGACTCTTTAGCCTGATTTCTTCAGAAGCTCACTGATGCCTTTAAATTCAGGATGTGTGTATTTTATGTGGATTTTCTATTTATTTTTGAAAAGATTGCTAGTTTATCTAAAACTAACCCATCTTACCTAGATAGAGAAGTCTCAAATCTACAGGCCTTTAAACAAGAGACTGATGTAATAAAATTGCTATCTGTTAGAGGGTAAAAGGTAAGAGACAAACTGGTAAAGATGGAACAGACCTTGAAAGAGGTGGTAGTAGCAGAATTAAAAGGAAACTAGAACTCTGGGAGCATTATCCCTAACCTTTGTTACATCTCCAAGGTAGATACTATTGGTCTCACTTTACAGAGGAATCAATAAAAACTTAGATATGCATTATTGTCTTTTCTACCTCCCAAATCTATATATCTTCTCTACAGCATAGTAGAGCTGAGTCCAAAGTGGCTCTACATCACTAAGCCTCAGTTGTTTGATCTGTCAAATGAGAATAATATCTATTTCATAAAATTGTGACCAATGAGACAAATACATATGAAAGCACTTCATTAACTACAAAGAGGTATATGGTTTTTTTTTTTTTTTTTTTTTTGCGGTACGCGGGCCCCTCACTGTTGTGGCCTCTCCCGTTGCGGAGCACAGGCTCCGGACGCGCAGGCTCAGCGGCCATGGCTCACGGGCCCAGCTGCTCTGCGGCATATGGGATCTTCCCGGACCAGGGCATGAACCCGTGTCCCCTGCATCAGCAGGCGGACTCCCAACCACTGCACCACCAGGGAAGCTCAAGAGGTATATGTTTTAAGGGTAATTGGGATTTGTTTAACCAGGTATGGTAAGACACACAGACATAGAAATGACTTCATAAAGGAAGAATTTTTTTTATATTCACAGATCCCTAGAAATACAAGGCACAGCATGCCATGCAGGGCCACATGGGGAAGCACCAGGATTGATCAGGAGGCAGAGGGAGCAAAGGAAGAACGTGGGCAAGAGTCTTTATTATGGTTACTGCAGGAAGGAATGGGCGAGGCAGGGTACACAGGCTTAGGATTGGCTAGTTCGAATAATTTCAGTGGGTCTGGGGCCCAGGGGCTGTCCTTAGTTGTCTGGTACCTGGCCCTGATCTAATTGGGGCAGATGGATGGTGGCAGAGTATGAGAGCCCAATAAAGGAGGTGGTTGGGGTGTGGGCTCTAGATTAGTTGGTTTGCATATAAAAGACACACTCACAGGTGAGTTGTTTGCTGTATCTAGGAATTAGCTAACCCTGAGAGGGACAGTCCCTTCAGGGTCAGCAAGGCTCCAAGATGTCAAAGCATCAAAATACAGAAACAAAAGACATGGTTAACACAGTATACACTTATAGTAGCAGTTATCTTTCTCAAGTACTGATATTCTGCTAACTCTGAGCTCATGAAGAATCGTAGAAGATTCATTTTGGTTGCCTATGATGAGATGTATATATAGACCCTCAGCTCTTCAGGGAGACTCTCATGCTCAAGGGAAAAAAAAAAAAGAAAGGAATCTCTGTGTTCCCTTGAGTAACATTATACTTGTAATGGCATCAGTGACATCTCACTCGCTAATTCAGTGTTGTTTATAAAATCTCTAAAATACGATGTTGACGGCAATTGTATTTCAATTAATAACTTTAAAATTCCATGTTTATTTTTAAGCAGCTGTTGCTTGTTATATGAATAATTACTTTCTCAAAAAAAACAATCGCACCAGATGCATATTTTTTAAATATTCAACACTGTACAGATTATCCCCATTGTTTGTTTTTATTGAATTCTCTACTCCAACTATAAACACATTTGCTATTTGGGCAGTGCTCAACAGTGTTCAAACTAACATTAACTTCCTTCTCAAATACAAATGCTTGTGGGGGCAGTTTTTGCAGTGTGGGAGTTAGTTCCAGATGTATTAAGAGAAGAAAAGTGCCCATGCTGTACAAGCTTGTTTTCTTAAAAGGTAGGCAATTAAACTAAACAATTTCAGAACTGTTTAATTTATTAGTTCAAAACCAAAGTATATATCATAACAATCAACCCCAAATTATAAGGAATTTTATTCCAATTATTGGATTTTTTTTTTTTACAAAAAGTGCAATATGTTTTCATAATACGATAAACTCCAGTTGCCCATCTGCTGCCTAAAAACTGTAACACATATTTTGTAATCTCCGCTGGGTCAGGCATTATGTCTTAAATCCCATTCTCCTGTGCCACATACAGCAAGCAAATACCCTTTTGCCTTCTTAGTGGCAGTCAAAATTGTGATGTTTACAAGTTTACTATCTTGTAAACTCAATGAGGCAGTTAGAAAAGAAAAAAAATAAAGTGTCTGGCCAAATATCTCCAGGAATCTAGCTAAAGCAAATGTTAATAATTAAGGCACTTTTGTCCTAATAACAAGGAAAGGCTAAGTTCCAGACAATAACCATGGCTTCTTCCTGTAATCCACTCACATCACATAAAACCAATTCCTAAGAATTAAGAAGTATTTTTGCTTTAATATTTTGTTACACATACTACTCAACAAAAATAAAGCCCAAGTATAGTATACCTATATTCAGGACTCGCTACGCAATCTGCCAGGCCTAGTACAAAATGAAATTGCGGGACTCCTACCTACCCTCACACGCATGGAGGAAACATCAGAGACTACCGCAAATCCAGAGTGAAATACTTTTCACCACCCCTCACCAGGCCTGTCCCTGAAACCGACACAATGAAACTATTTCCCCATCTCGTTTTCTTACTTCCATATCTAGTGTTTGGGTGAACTCCTTCACAATCCCCATTTAGCCACTGCCAAATTAAACATTTTATCTTTAATTTATCCAAAATATCTATTTTGCACAGGAGAAGAATGTCTTTGTGGGTTTTTTTATGCCAGTCATGAGAACTAGCAGTTGGTTCACTTTTCAGGGCCAGTCACAAAGCTGGATGGCCCTTTATTTTCATGGATAAGTTGGTGGGTTTGGGGAAGCAGGAATGAGGGTACCTCTGAGACGAGCACAACTGTTCTACAGCAATACATAAAAGGGGGGGAAGAATTTGATGTTTGAGGAGTAATTTAGGAAGCCTAGAGCAAGGAGAAGAGAAGGGGGAGAAGATGCAGGAAACAAACTTTGTGATGTGCAGTATGATTCTTTTTCTTAACCCACAAGATTATCAACAAGATTTGTGCAACTGTAATTTTGAAACTCAGAAGAAAAAAAGCAGAGTGTCATCCTTGATCTCTATGGCACAGAACAGTGGCTACTAATGCAAAAGAAACAGAAGGATGACTAAGGAAACTTGAGGACATGAGCAACTTCAGAGATTAGTCAAACTCTTATAAGGAAAACTGGGAAATTTGGACTTCCGCAGGCCATGAAATTAAGGAACTAGAGCCACATTTGCCAATTGTGGAGGCAAAAGGTGTTCTGAGCTCCCAAATGACTCTCACATTAATAATAAAGAGAGCTTTACTGTGTGCCAGCCCTCATGGTCACAACTGTCCATCCATTAGGTCTTCTAATCATTCCAACAACCCTATCAAAGAGATATTATTTTGCAGACAATGAAAATAAGACACAAAGAGGTTACAGAATTTCCCCAGGATCAGACACTTACTAAATATTGGAAGTAGAACTAGAAAATAGGCAGTTGACTTCCAAAAGCAGTGACTACTCTAAAATTCTATCTTGTGTCATGTTCCAGGTGGTCCAGGAAAGTAGATACTGTTATTCAGAACTTACAAGTGAGGGAACTGAAGTCAGAAACACTAAGTAGCTTATCCAAGAGAAGCTAGTTAGTGGCAGAATCAGGATCAAACTGGATGTGGCTGATTTCACATCTTTGCTTTTCCTCTAACCCCTTTTGGCTCACCTGGACATAGAACTTAGGTTCATATTCTAGCCCTATCCTTCACTGTCTATGCAACCTGAGCAAATCACTTAACTAGCTGGATTCTTAGTTTTCTCATCTGCAGTGTTCCAATTATAACTACTTTGAAGTATTTCTAATGGGATATAAAATAACACATGTGAGCTGGAATGCATTATGCAAATATATGGTATATTTGCTGCTGTATTTTGGAATGAGAGGACAGTACTTCCCAAGATGCTTTTCACTCTCCCCATTGCTCAGTATTCACTAAGGAAAGAAGAAAGAGATACATCTTTTGAATAATGTTAATTTCATCCCACAGCTTTTGATTATTCATTCATCTGAGTGATCCAGTCTCATTACATTCAGTCATTCACTCTAAATGCTTGGCAGGCTTCCAGACAGTTATTTGTTCAACTCAATAATCTAAAGTTTATTGTGTTAAATAAATCACACCTGACAAAAACTCATGCTTTCAAAATGATCTTTAAAAGAGGGTGCTACTAATCATGAAAAATCTGAAGGAGAAATTAAGGAAACACTTCCATTTACCATTGCAACAAAAAGAATAAAATACTTAGGAATAAACCTACCTAAGGAGACAAAAGACCTGTATGCAGAAAACTATAAGACACCGATGAAAGAAATTAAAGATGATAAAAACAGATGGAGAGATATACCATGCTCTTGGATTGGAAGAATCAACACTGTGAAAATGACTACACTACCCAAAGATTCAATTCAATCCCTATCAAACTACCAATGACATTTTTCACAGAACTAGAACAAAAAATTTCACAATCTGTATAGAAACACAAAAGACCCTGAATAGGCAAAGCAATCTTGAGAAAGAAAAACAGAGCTGGAGGAATCAGCCTCCCTGAATTCAAACTATACTACAAAGCTACAGTAATCAAGACAGTATCGTACTGGCACAAAAACAGAAATACAGATCAATGGAACAGGACAGAAAGCCCAGAGATAAACCCACACACATATGGTCACTTAATAAAGGAGGCAAGAATAACATTGGAGAAAAGACGGCCTCTTCAATAAATGGTGCTGGGAAAACTGGACAGCAACATGTAAAAGAATGAAATTAGAACACTCCCTAACACCATACACAAAAATAAACTCAAAATGGATTAAAGACCTAAATGTAAGGCCAGACACTATAAAACTCTTAGAGGAAAACCTAGGCAGAAAACTCTATGACATAAATCACAGCAAGATTCTTTTTGACCCACCTCCTAGAGGAATGGAAATAAAAACAAAAATAAACAAATGGGACCTAATGAAACAAAAGCTTTTGTACAGCAAGGGAAACCATAAAAAAGACAAAAAGACAACCCTCAGAATGGGAGAAAATATTTGCAAACAAAGCAACTGACAAAGGATTAATCTCCAAAATATACAAGCAGCTCAATGTCAAAAAAACAAACAGCCCAATCCAAAAATGGGCAGAAGACCTAAATACACATTTCTCCAAGGAAGATATACAGATTGCCAACAAACACATGAAAGGATGCTCAACATCATTAATCATTGGAGAAATGCAAATCAAAACTACAATGACGTATCACCTCACACCAGTCAGAATGGCCATCATCAAAAAATCTACAAACAATAAATGCTGGAGACGGTGTGGAGAAAAGGGAACCCTCTTGCACTGTTGATAGGAATGTAGATTGATAGAGCCACTATGGAGAACAGTATGGAGATTTCTCAGAAAACTAAAAAGAGAACTACCATACGCCCCAGCAACCCCACTACTGGGCATATACCCTGAGAAAACCATAATTCAAAAAGAGACATGTACCACAATGTTCACTGCAGCACTATTTACAATAGCCAGGACATGGAAGCAACCTAAGTGTCCATCGACAGATGAATGGATAAAGAAGATGTGGCACATATATGCAATGGAATATTACTCAGCCATAAAAAGAAACGAAATTGAGTTATTTGTAGTGAGGTGGATGGACCTAGAGACCGTCATATAGAGTGAATTAAGTCAGAAAGAGAAAAACAAATAGCATATGCTAACACATATATATGGAATCTAAAAGAAAAAAAATCGTTCTGAAGAACTTAGGGGCAGGACAGGAATAAAGACGCAGATGTCGAGAATGGACTCGAGGACACAGGGATGGGGAAGGGTAAGCTGGGAAAAAGTGAGAGAATGGGATGGACAATATACACTATCAAATGTAAAATAGATAGCTAGTGGGAAACAGATGCATATCACAGGGAGATCAGCTCGGTGCTTCGTGTCCGCCTAGAGGAGTGGGATAGGGAGGGTGGGAGGGAGACACAAGGGGGAGGAGATATGGGGATATATGTATATGTATAGCTGGTTCACTTTGTTATAAAGCAGAAACTAACACACCATTGTAAAACAATTATACTCCAATAAAGATGTTAAAAGAAAAAAAGTGGGTGCTAAAGTGACATTGTCAATTCCAAAACATCACAGATGATTTTAAGGCTTTTAACAAAACAACATAAAAGCTTGACAATTTAATTTAATGCTGTACTGCTTCCTATAACTGTACTTTGATTGGTTTTCACTACTTACTAGGCAGTAATTTTTTTCATGTGAAATATAATTTATACTTTTAGAAGATATGAGCTGTCAGTGGTGTAGGCATAAGCAAGGTAAAAATAAAACTCTTCTTGAGGAGCCAATGCTTTGCTTCATTTAGTTTTCACATTTTTAAAATGTTAATATCAGAGGCCACAAATGTATAAAAGCTGGATGTATTTAATTTCCATAAAAAGATATTGGACACTCATTTGTATAATTTTGGAAGAACACTGAGGAGTGTGAAAAATAAATTTCTCATTATATGTAATAAAAATGAAAGAAAAACCAATGAATAATATGAATTATCACAAATACTGGACTTCAGAAGCTACACTAGGAACAGATAAAGTAATGAAATAATGTGTAACCAATTTGAATGTAAGATTAAAATCAATTAATAAGTAGTCAGAAGATGTTTATCATTTCAATAAGTCAAAATTATATCTTCATGGAGGAAAGTATTGGCATGAATAACCCAGAAGAGTATATCATCAAAACAATTTATATTAAATATATGAGTACTTTGCTCCTTATTTGGATGTAAGTTCTGGGAGCAACTCAATTTTGCATGATATTACAACTAAATAATGGATATTTGCTGGAAATATCCAATTAAGGAGAGTTGGTAGTACTGACAATTTCCCGTTGTTTTTCCCAGCTCACTAAGCTTCCTCTTCCATGGTAGGACAGAGAACATGGTATGATTAATCCAAAGCACTAATGTAAAACTAACCTGGCTTCTCCCCCTTGACTGCTTAACCACTTCCTCACCTGGTCAGAAGTCAATATAAAACGAAGTAGCTTAGTTTAAATGATTCTCCCTTTGGTCTGTCCTCAAATAATCATCATCCTTATGTCCAAAAAAGACAGAAAGAAAGCAGATTAAGTACCAGTGTAAATACACTGGAATCAAGATATGCTACAGTCCATGTGCCAACAGATAACTGGGAACAGAATGCTTTGTGATTAAATATAACACATCTCATATAAACACAGTGTTATGTTTCAGTAACCATAATTTTGGAATACAGTAACTAGATACAAAAATAGAGCCTTAAATTACTTTGACAGAAACCTGTTGACTGTGTTGAATCTGTCAGATTCAGATTGTGATAAATTGATTTATAATTTATATTATTAGTTAGAAATAAAATATTAACAAGTTTTCAAATGTATTACTCATCAACATTTGCCTCTAATAATTAAAGTACCAGACTGTTAAGTGCTTATATCATAAAAACAACAATTCATTGTTATTTTGAATACCATGTAATGACTGCTTAACTTGTTTTCATATTCAGTCACCTACAGGGATGCCTACGTTTCTTTAGAAGGAATAAATGCATTTCTTCCATATAGGAATATTTCAGGTCATCCTAAAGAAGTCAAACTCTAGCAGATGACACAGTTACCTGGTACTTTAGGGACTATCCACCCAGAAAACCCAGGTAATTTAGACAAAGATATGGGTTTCTTCTTTTTTTTTAACTTGAAATTATAGGGTCAGCTGAGTAGAAGGTCCTAAAGGCATCAGCTAATTAAGCAATGCTCTGCTGCCCTGAGGCTGTTTAGAGACTGCATTTTAAAAGTAACCCATGGATCAAATAGTATAAGAAGTACACACACACACACACGTACATGCGTATGTGCACAGGCATACATGCGCACACACAGGTAAATGAGTGCATGTAAAGACTGAGGAAAATGAATAGGATCTGGAATCTAGTTAATAGCGTATTAATATCAATTACCTCATTTTGATACTCTACTGCAGTTATATAAGATGTCATCACTTAAGAAAATTTAATTGAAGGGTACGGTGACTCTATGTACTATTTTTGTAACTTTCTGTGAATAGACAATTATTTCAGAATAAGTTTTTTTTTTTTAAGTATCCCCATGGATAATTATGCCTCAGTGACCTGACACATTACTATATTTTGAATGCTAGATCAGTATCACAGAAAAAGATCTAAAAGGAAATTACTAAGACAATGAGGTATTAATTTGCTGTCATTGCCACCACTTTTTGATCCAAAGCTTTAAAAAGAAAACAACTAAATTTAGGTTAAGATTAGGGTCATAATTAGTGGTGTGCTGGTAAATGTTTACCAACCAGTTTTTGAGTAGGGAACCCTGAATTTGCAGCATTTGTTCTTTTCCATAGTGTAAATATTCCACCATGGCCAATTTCAAACTACAGCTGTAATAACTGGCTCACAAATTCCTGAAAACTTAGCAATCAGTTCTCATATGAAACCTGCTTCATCAAGAAAGAGAATGGGCTCTGAGTGGGTATATATCCTCAGTTTCTTTGACTCCTTGTCTGTCCCACAGGCAGAGTCACAGCAGGACAAGGGCCAGAATTGGGCCTTTATGACTCAGGTTCCCTCTTGCCTAGATCTAAATCATCATCCCACATAACACCTTCATCCACCCAATCCTCTTCTGCTCATTTACTTTATATCCGAACAAGAATTCAGCCAAGGTCAGAAATAGTTGATAAGAGATAGAGAGGACATGCTCATCGTGTATTACATAGTGGGATAATTCCTATTTCAATGGTTTTCCCGCCATATAACATATCAGAAACATGCCATGGGCTGTAACCAATTTGCTTATCACTGATTTTAGAGAACCAAAGCACCTTTTTATATTAGTACACAGTACATTCCAGTAATCACTCTTACAAATAAATGATGAGAGCTTCTTTGGAGATACTGTGCTCTTGAATGAAAATTCATTTCTCTTCTATCAGAAAGGATCATGCTTTATGATAAATCAGATGTCTTTGTGGGATAGGACAGCAACTGAGGAGTGGGAGAGTAAAAGGATACTTAGCTAGGCAACCAGATTCTTATTAGCATTGATAGGTGGTGACTGGTGCCAGCCATCAACCTAATCATAGCTGGCTGGTCCTGTATAAAAAAGTTCAGTTCACATACAGAAGGCCAATAGGCACATGAAAAGATGCTCAACATCGCTAATTATTAGAGAAATGCAAGTCAAAACGACAATGAGGTATCACCTTATACCAGTCAGAATGGCCATCATTAAAAAGTCTACAAATAACAAATGCTAGAGAGGGTGTGGAAAAAGGGAACCCTCCTACACTGTTGGTGGGAATGTAAATTGGTGCAGTCACTATGCAGAACAGCATGGAGGTTCCTCAAAAAAACTAACCATAGAGTTGCCATATGATCCAGCAATCCCACTCCTGGGCATATATCTGGACAAAGGTATAATTCAAAAACATGCATGTACCCCTATGATCATAGCAGCATTATTTACTACAGCCAAGACATGGAAGCAACCTAAATGTCCATCGACAGATGAATGGATAAAGAAGATGTGGGACATATATACAGTGGAATACTACTCAGCCATAAAAAAGAATGAAATAATGCCATTTGCAGCTACATGGATGGACCTAGAGATTATCATACTAAGTGAAGTAAGTCAGAAAGAGAAAGACATATAACATATGATATCACTTATATGTGGAAGCTAAAATATGACACAAATGAACTTATTTACAAAACAGAAACAGACTCACAGACATAGAGAACGACTTGTGGTTGCCAAGGGGGAGGGGGGGAGCGGGGGAGGGATGGATTGGGAGTCTGGGACTAGCAGATGCAAACTATTATATATAGAATGGATAAACAACAAGGTCCTATTATATAGCACAGGGAACTATATTCAATATCCTGAAATAAACCATAATGGAAAAGAAAAAAAAAATTCACAAAATAGAAAAACAGCTTAAAATACAGTTCACAAAGAATGATTTGATACCACATTTTAAACAGTGACTCTGAATGTTAAGATGGTAAAATTCCAGGATAACTAAGAAAAATAAAATTAATTTTAAATTATTTAGAGGCCTGATTTGGTCTTAGTCTTTCTAGACAACATTAGTTAGACACCTTGTTTCAGAAATCAGTGCCTACTTAAAGTCACAAGGGTAACTTATATTTTCTTACAAAATTTTTATTTTTTGCCTTTCCATTTCAGGTCAATGGTATATTTCAATTAATTTTGTATACAGTGTGAGATAAGAGTCAAAGTACATTTTTCAGTTCTGTCTTACCTTAAGTGACTGTTTATGTACGCATCTATTTCTGGACACTTTATTCTGTTCCATTGGTATACTTTTATGTCCCTGTATGAACACCATACTGTCTTAAACACCGTAGCTTTATAGTGATTCTTTAACATAATACTCTTTAGTAAAAAAAAGGATGAACTATTAATATATGCAATAACTTGGATGGATATCAAGGAAATTATGCTGAATGAAAAAAAGTCAGCCCCCAAAAGTTACATACTGTATGATTCCATTTATATAACATTCTTGAAATGACAAAATAATAGAGATGGAAAAGAGATTAGTGATTGTCAGAGTTAGAGATAAGAGGAGGATGAGCAGGAGGTAGGTGTTATCATAAAAAGGCAGCACAAGGACAAGAAATCCTTGTGGGAATGGAACTATTCTATGTCGTTTTTTTTTTAACTACTTTACTGGAGTATAATTGCTTTACAATTTTGTGTTAGTTTCTGCTGTATAACAAAGTGAATCAGCTATACATATACATACAACCCCATATCCCCTCCCTCTTGATCTCACTCCCACCCTCCCTACACCACCCTTTCTAGATAGTCACAAAGCACTGAGTTGATCTCCCTGTGTGATGCAGCTGCTTCCCACTAGCTATCTATTTTACATTTGGTAGTGTATATATGTCAATGCTACTCTCTCACTTCGTCCCAGCTTACCATTCCCCCTCCCCATGTCCTCAAGTCCATTCTCTACGTCTGCATCTTTATTCCTGTCCTGCCCCTAGGTTCATCAGAACCATTTTTTCATTTTTTTTTTTTAGATTCCATATATACGTGTTAGCATACAGTATTTGTTTTTCTCTTTCTGACTTACTTCACTCTGTATGACAGACTCTAGGTCCATCCACCTCACTACAAATAACTCAATTTCGTTCCTTTTTATGGCTGAGTAATATTCCATTGTATATATGGGCCACATCTTCTTTATCCATTCATCTGTCAATGGACGTTTAGGTTTTGCTTCCATGTCCTGGCTATTGTAAATAGACCTGCAATGAACATTGTGGTACATGACTCATTTTCAATTATGTTTTTCTCAGGGTATATGCCCAGTAGTGGGATTGCTGGGTCATATGGTATTTCTATTTTTGTTTTTTAAGGAACCTCCATACTGTTCTCCATAGTGACTGTATCAATTGACATTCCCAGCAACAGTGCAAGAGAGTTCCCTTTTCTCCACACCCTCTCCAGCATTTCCTGTTTCTAGATTTTTTGATGATGGACATTGTGACTGGTGTGAGGTGATATCTCATTGTAGTTTTGATTTGCATTTCTCTAATGATTAGTGATGTTGACCATCCTTTCATCTGTTTGTTAGCAATCTATATATCTTCTTTGGAGAAATGTCTGTTTAGGTCTTCTGCCCATTTTTGGATTGGGTTTGTTCTTTATGTTTTGGGTTTTTTTTCTTTTTTTAAAATGGTAGCCAATTCTTTTCTTTTCTTTTCTTTCTTTATTTATTGGCTGCATTGGGTCTTCGTTGCTGCGTGCAGGTTTCCTCTAGTTGTGGTGAGCGGGGGCTACTCTTCATTGCAGTGCGTGGGCTTCTCATTACGGTGGCTTCTCTAGTTGAGGAGCATGGGCTCCAGGCATGCAGGGTTCAGTAGTTGTGGCACACGGGCTCAGTAGTTGTGGTTCCCGGGTTCTAGAGCGCAGGCTCAGCAGTTGTGGTGCACAGGCTAATTGCTCCATGGCATGTGGGATCTTCCTGGACCAGGGCTCGAACCTGTGTCCCTTGCATTGGCAGGCAGATTCTTAACCACTGCGCCACCAGAGAAGCCCTGGTTGTTACCTCAGGTTGTTTTTTTGATATTGAGCTGCATGAGCTGCTTGTATATTTTGGAGATTAATCCTTTGTCAGTTGCTTCATTTGCAAATATTTTTCCCATTCTGATGGCTGTCTTTTCATCTTGTTTATGGTTTGCTTTGCTGTGCAAAAGCTTTTAAGTTTCATTAGGTCCCATTTGTTTATTCTTGTTTTTATTTCCATTTCTCTAGGAGGTGGGTCAAAAAGGATCTTGCTGTGATTTATGTCATAGAATGTCCTGCCTACGTTTTCCTCTAAGAGTCTTATAGTGTCTGGCCTTACATTTAGTCTTTAATCCATTTTGAGTTTGTTTTTGTGTATGGTGTTAGGGAGTGTTCTAATTTCATTCTTTTACATGTAGCTCTCCAGTTTTCCCAGAACCACTTATTGAAGAGGCTGTCTTTTCTCCATCGTTGTTCTTGCCTCCTTTATCAAAGATAAGGTGACCATATGTGTGTGGGTTTATCTCTGGGCTTTCTATCCTGTTCCATTGATCTATCTTTCTGTTTTTGTGCCAGTACCATACTGTCTTGATTACTGTAGCTTTGTAGCATAGCCTGAAGTCAGGGAATCTGATTTCTCCAGATCCATTTTTCTTTCCCAAGACTGCTTTGCCTATTCAGGGTCTTTTGTGTTTCCATATAAATTGTGAATTCTTTTGTTCTAGTTCTGTGAAAAATTCCATTGGTAGTTTGATAGGGATTGCGTTGAAACTGTAGATTGCTTTGGGCAGTATAGTCATTTTCACAATGTTGATTCTTCCAATCCAAGAGCATGGTATATCTCTCCATCTGTTTTTATCATCTTTAATTTCTTTCATCAGTGTTTTATAGTTTTCTGCATACAGGTCTTTTGTCTCCTTATGTAGGTTTATTCCTAGGTATTTTATTCTTTTTGTTGCAGTGGTTAATTGGAGTGTTTCCTTAATTATTCTTTCAGATTTTTCATCATTAGTGTATAGGAATGCAAGAGATTTCTGTGCATTAATTTTGTATCCTGCTACTTTACCAAATTCATTGTTTAGCTCTACTAGTTTTCTGTTAGCATCTTTATGATTTTCTATGTATAGTATCATGTCATCTGCAAACAGTGACAGTTTTATTTCTTCTTTTCCGATTTCGATTTCTTTTATTTCTTTTTCTTCTCTGACTGCTGTGGCTGAAACTTCCAAACTATGTTGAATAATAGTGGTGACAGTGGGCATCCTTGTCTTGTTCCTGATTTTATAAGAAATGGTTTCCATTTTTCACCACTGAGAATGATGTTAGCTGTGGCTTTTTTATATACGGCCTTTATTATGTTGAGGTAAGCTCCTTCTATGTCTACTTTCTGGAGATTTTTTATCATAAATGGGTGTTGAATTTTCTCAAAAGCTTTTTCTGCATCTATTGAGATTATCATATGGATTTTATCCTTCAGTTTGTTAATATGGTGTATCACATGGATTGATTTGGATATATTAAAAAATTTTTGCATTCCTGGGATAAACCCCACTTGATCATGGTATATGATCCTTTTAATGTGCTCTTGGATTGTGTTCGCTAATATTTTGTTGAGAATTTTTGCTTCTATGTTCATCAGTGATATCGGTCTGCAGTTTTCTTTATTTGTAACATCTTTGCCTGGTTTTGGGATCAGGGTGATGGTGGCCTCATAGAATGGGTTTGGGAGTGTTCCTCCCTCTGCTATATTGTGGAAGAATTGGAGAAGGATAGGTGTTAGCTCTTCTTTAAATGTTTGATAGAATTCTCCTCTGAAGCCATCTGGTTCTGGACTTTTGTTTGTTGGAAGATTTTTAATCACAGTTTCAATTCAACTGCTTTGCTTAGTCTGTTTATAGTTTTGTAATTCTTCCTGGTTCAGTCTTGGAAGATTGTGCTTTTCTAAGAATTTGTCCATTTCTTCCAGCTTGTCATATTTATTGGCATATACTTGCTTATAGTAATCCCTCATGATTCTTTGTATTTCTGCAGTGCAACTTGTTACTTCTTTTTCTTCATTTCTGATTCTGTTGTTTTGAGTCTTGTCCCTTTTTTTCTTGATGAGCCAGGCTAGTGGTTTATTTAGTTTATCTTCTCAAAGAACCAGTTTTTAGTTTTACTGATCTTTGCTATTGTTCCCTTCATTTCTTTTCAATTTACTTCTGATCTGATCTTTATGACTCCTTTCCTTCTACTAACTTTGGGGTTTTTTTGTTCTTCTTTCTCTAATTGCTTTAGATGTAAGGTTAGGTTGTTTATTTGAGATGTTTCTTGTTTCTTGAGGTAGGATTGTATTGCTGTAAACTTCCATCTTGGAACTGCTTTTGCTGCATCCCACAGGCTTTGGCTCATCGTGTTTTCATTGTCATTTGTTTCTAGGTACTTTTTTATTTTCTCTTTGATTTGTTCAGTGCTATCTTGGTTATTTAGTAGGACATTGTTTACCCTTCATGTGTTTGCATTTTTTACATTTTTTTCCTGTAATTGATATCTAGTCTCATAGCATTTTTGTCGGAAAAGATACTTGATGCAATTTCAATTTTCTTAAATTTTCCAAGGTTTACTTTGTGACCCAGGATATGATCTATCCTGAAGAATGTTCCATGAGCACGAGAAGAAAGTGTATTCTGCTGTTTTTGGATGAAATGTCCTATAAATATCAATTAAGTCCATCTTGTCTAATGTGTCATTTAAAGCTTGTGTTTCCTTATTTATTTTCACTTTCAATAACCTGTCCATTGGTGAAAATGGGGTGTTAAAGTCCCCTACTATGATTATGTTACTGTTGATTTCCCCTTTTATGGCTGTTAGCATTTGCCTTATGTATTGAGGTACTTCTATGTTGGGTGCATAAACATTTACAATTGTGATATCTTTTTCTTGGATTGATGCCTTGATCATTATGTAGTATCCTTCTTTGTCTCTTGTAATAGTCTATATTTTAGCCTATTTTGTCTGATATGAGAATTGATACTCCAGCTTTCTTTTGATTTCCATTTGCATGGAATATCTTTTTCCATCCACTCACTTTTAGTCTGTATGTGTCCCTAGGTCTGAAGTGGGTATCTGGTAGACAGCATATATACAGGTCGTGTTTTTGTATCCATTCAGCCAGTCTATGTCTTTTGTTTGGAGCATTTTATCCATTTACATTTAAGGTAATTATTGATATGTATGTTCCTGTTACCATTTTCTTAATTGTTCTGAGTTTGTTATTGTAGTTCTTTTCCTTCTCTTGTGTTTCCTGCATAGAGAAGTTCCTTTAGCATTTGCTATAGAGCTGGTTTGGTGGTGCTGAATTCTTTTAGCTTTTGCTTGTGTGTGAAAGTTTTAATTTCTCTGTCAAATCTGAATGAGAGCCTTGCTGGGTAGAGTAATCTTGTTGTAGGTTTTTCCCTTTCATCACTTTAAATATGTCCTGCCACTCCCTTCTGTCATGAAGAGTTTCTGCTGAAAGATCAGCTGTTAACCTTTTGGGGATTCCCTTGTATGTTATTGGTTGCTTTTCCCTTGTTGCTCTTAATATTTTTTCTTTCTATTTAATTTTTGATAGTTTGATAAATGTGTGTCTTGGTGTGTTTCTACCTAGATTTATCCTGTATCGGAATCTCTGTGCTTCCTGGACTTGACTATTTCCTTTCCTATATTAGGGAAGTTTCCAGTAAATGCTGGAAAGGGTGTTGAGAAGAGGGAACCCTATTGCACTGTTGGTGGGAATGTCAATTGATCAAGCCACTATTGAGAACAGTATGGAGGTTCCTTAAAAAACTAAAAATGTAACTACCATACAACCCAGCAAACCCACTGCTGGGCATATACCCTGAGAAAACCATAATTCAAAAAGAGTCATGTACCCCGATGTTCACTGCAGCTCTATTTACAATAGCCAGGACATGGAAGCAACCTAAGAGTCCATCGACAGATGAATGGATGAAGAAGATGGGGCATATATATATACAATGGAATATTACTCCGCCATACAAGGAAACAAAATTGAGTTATTTGTAGTGAGGTGGATGGACCTAGAGACTGTCATACAGGGTGAAGTAAGTCACAAAGAGAAAAACAAATACCATATGCTGACACATATATATGGAATCTAAAACAAACAAACAAACAAAATAAAAAACCGTTCTGAAGAACCTAGGGACAGGACAGGAATAAAGACGTAGATGTAGAGAATGGACTTGAGGGCACAGGGAAGGGGACGGGTAAGCTGGGCAAAGTGAGAGAGTGGCATAAACATATATACACTACCAAATGTAAAACAGATAGCTAGTGGGAAGCAGCCGCATAGCACAGAGAGATCAGCTCGGTGCTTTGTGTCCACCTAGAGCGGAGGGATAGGGAGGGTGGGAGGGAGACGCAAGAGGGAGAAGATATGGGGATATATGTATACATATAGCTGATTCACTTTGTTATACAGTAGAAACTAACACACCATTGTAAAGCAATTATACTTCAATAAAGATGTTAAAAAAACAAAATTTTAAAAATTCTTTTGAAGAATAAATATTATTTTGCAATCTTTTACTGCTAGTATATACAACGGATTTTATATATTTATTTGCATATTCAGTAGTCTTGCTAAATTCATTTAACTATAATGATTTATTTTTACATTATTTGAACTCTTCAAAAAGCATAATTATATCTATATATCTGTGAATAATAATTCTGTTTTTTCCTTTAAACGTCATGAGTTTTTATTTTCCTTTTTTTTTTTTTTTTTTTCGGTACGCGGGCCTCTCACTGTTGTGGCCTCTCCCATTGTGGAGCACAGGCTCCGGACACGCAGGCTCAGCGGCCATGGCTCACGGGCCCAGCCGCTCCGCGGCATGTGGGATCTTCCCGGACCGGGGCACGAACCCGTGTCCCCTGCATCGGCAGGCGGACTCTCAACCACTGCGCCACCAGGGAAGCCCTATTTTCCTTTTTTAAATTGTATTATTTTTTCAGTTTTATTGAGATATAATTGACATGCATCACTCTATGTTTAAGGTGTGCAGTATAATGGTTTGACTAACATTTATTCTGAAATGATTACCATAATAGATTTAGTTAGCATCTATCACATGCTAACTCATACAGATACAAGAATAAGAAAAAGATAAAAAAGAAAAAAAATTTTCCTCATGTGAGAACTCTTAGGATTTAGGATTTACACCAACCTTTTTCATATATATCATACAGTAGTGTTAACTATAGTCATCATATTATACATTACATCGCTAGTACTTGTTCATCTTATAACTGTTTTTTTTTTCTTGTAGCTTTTGACCTCCTTCCTCCAATTCCACCTCCCCGACCCCATCCCCCTGGCAACCACAAATCTGATATCTTTTTCTATGAGCTTGGTGTTTGTTTGTTTTAGATTCCACATATAAGTGAGATCATACAGTATTTTTCACTATCTGACTTATTACATTTACCATAATGCCCTCAGGGCCCATCCATGTTGTCACAAAAGGCAAGATTTCCTTGTTTTCTATAGCTGAGTAATATTCCATTTTATATAGATGTACCATAACTTTTTTATTCCTTTTCTTGATTTATTGCACTAGCTAAGATCTCCAGGAAAATATTGATTAGAAGTGGTGTTAGTAGATATTCTTGCCTTGTTCATAAACTCATGAGAACATGTTTAATATTTCACCACTGCACATGATGTTAGCTCTAAGTTTTATCAAACATTTTTGTCCACCTTTTTAGATTAGAATATGATTTTTCTCATTATTTTGCTAGTGTGAGCATTTCACAAGTGTCATATTTCTTCTATTCTTTCCATTTTTTTTTCTCAATGTAGTTCAGTTTGGATAGTTCCTGATGATTAATTTTTGAATTTACTAATCCTCTCTTCTGCCCTATCCAATCTCCTCTTAAACCTATCCAATAAGTTCTTAGTTTCACAAATTATGTTTTTCAGTTTTTAATATACAGTTGGTTCTTTTCCTTTAGATTTAAAGTCTCTTTCAAAATTCTCCAAATTTTCATCCATTTTGTTTATTTTCCTCTGTTTTCTTTAACACACAGTTAATAGTTGCTTTAAAATACTTGAGTGATAACTCCAAGATTTCAATCATCTTCCATTTCTTGTTTTTTCTTTTATCAGTCACATTTTTCTCCCTTTTTTACACCTGGTAATTTTTTTATTGTATGTAAGAAATTGTGAATAAAGGAATCATGGAGACTAAAGTTGATGCTGTTTTTCCCCAGAGAGGATTCACTCTTTCCTCTGTTAGGCAGATGAAGTGAGGAGCTGCTTATCTTAATTCAGTGAGGAGCTGAGCTGAATAAGGACAGATTGAAGCAACAGATAGACTCTGTCCACTTCTGGTCTCAACTATCTTGGGCATGAGATCAGTCTTAGTTGCAGGTCTCTCTATCTAGTGGACTAGGAGACTGTGGGATATTTAACTCAGACTATCTATCTAGCCTTGCATCCAACACCCCATCACACCTTAGAACTAAGCAAATTTTACACAGAGAAAATCAGCCAAATACTTGGGGATCCTTTAGATTCTAGTTTGTAATGCCAGTCCATATAAAAATATTTGCTGGTTTCTCTTTCTTCCACTAGAGCGTCTATGCCTATGGCAAGCTCAGTCCTCAACCTGTCCCCCAGACCTGGCAAATGTCCCTAGGCACGCACATCTAAGCTCATCAAAAAAGTGTTCTTCAGGGACTTCTCTGGTGGTGCAGTGGTTAAGAATCCACCTGCCAATGTAGGTGACACGGGTTCGAGCCCTGGTCTGGGAAGATCCCACATGCGCCACAACTACTGAGCCTGTGCTCTAGAGTGCGCAATTCACAACTACTGAGCCTGCATGCTGCAACTGCTGAAGCCCACATGCCTAGAGCCCACGCTCCGCAACAAGAGAAGCCACCGCAATGAGAAGACTGTGCACCACAACGAAGAGTAGCCCCCGCTCACCGCAACTAGAGAAAGCCCATGTGCAGCAACAAAGACCCAACACAGCCAAAAATTAAAAATTAAACAGAAGTGCTCTTCAAACAACCAACTTAAAAAATGGGCAAAAGACTTGAACAGACATTTCTCAAAAAAATATATATATATACACACACACACACAAATGGCCAATAAGCACATGAAAAGATTCTCAATATCATTAGTCATTAGAAAAATACAAATCTAAACCACAAGAAGATATCACCTCACACCTGTTAGGGTGTCTATTATCAAAAACACAAGAGAGGGACTTCACTGGCGGTCCAGTTGTTAAGACTTCACCTTCCAATGCAGGGGTGTAGGTTCAATCCCCGGTCGGGGAGCTAAGATCCCACATGCCTCATGGCCAAAAAGCAAAACATAAAACAGAAGCAACATTGTAACAAATTCAATAAAGACTTCAAAAAAGGTCCACATCAAAAAAATAAAATACAGGAGATAACAAATTTTGATGAGGATGTGGAGAAATTGCAGCCCTCTTACATGGCTGATAGGACTGTAAAATGGTTTAGCCATAGAAAACAGTTTGATGGTTCCTCGAAAACTTAACATACGATTACCAGCATTTTCACTCCTGGGTATACAACCAAAGGAACTGAAAACAGGTGCTCAAACAAATACACGTACATGTGTATTCATAGCAGCACCATTCACAACAACCAAAATATGGAAACAGCCCAAATGTCCATCAACTAATGAATGTATAAACAAATTGTAGTATATGTATGGAATATTATTCAGCCTCAACCAAGTATGAAATACTGGTACATACTATAATAGAGGTGAACTGTGAATTATGCTAAGCAAAAGAAGGAGGATGCAAAAAGACAAATACTGTATAATTCCATTTATATGATATACCCAGAAGTAAATCCATAGAGACAAAACACAGATTGGTTGCTTTCAGGAGCTGGGGTGAATAGAAGAATGAGGAACAACATGTTAACGGACATGGGATTTTCTCTGGGGATGATGGAAACGTTCCAGAACTACGTAGAAGTGGCACAACATTGCAAATGTACTAAATGCCACTGAATTGTTCATTTTTAAATGTTTAATTTTATGTTTTGTGAATTGCACCTAAAAAAAAAAGAGTTCTTTCCCCAAGGGAAGTTTAATTCAAATACCTCTCTATGCTTCATTAATTCTACAGTGTCTTTTTAAAATGATTTGAAAATTTCTCCACATCTTTCTAGTTGGTACAGTGAAAAGAATAGCCTATCCAGAAGTAAACCTCTATACATTACATTTAAAATATTTTTAATCACTTATGATTTTCTTGAATTATTTTATCATGTACTTATTTCCTTCTTTGTTTTCTGTCTGCAATGATCCTTTGCTGCCACGCCCAGATCCCCCTTCAGACTCTCTTAGAGCAGGGACCTCGCCTATTTTCTTCACTGCTCTCTCCGTACATCTAGTGCAAGGCCTAATTCATGGTAGGCGCTCAACAAATAATTCCTGAATACATAGAATGTTTTCAGGAGAAAGAGTGCCGTTCTCTTTTAATATTAATTCATGTAAAACTCCCATTTATCTTTGTCCCTCAGATAAGTCTGTGGTTGCTGAGGGTTTATATTTCTATTGTCTCTAGAGCAAAAATCAGTGGGGGAAGAATAGAGAATAATTTTTTCAAGTCTAAGACACAAAATGGGTCATAAAGGAAGAGTCATTGACACCAAAGATTCACACACAAAGCAAGTAAGCTGAACAACCATCAAATGCAGCTGAAGTGAAGGCAAGATGCTATTGTTATCCTAGAGCATCATAAGATCCTTGCAACCTGGGAGGCTTCATATAAAAGATTGCTCTGTTGACGAGACGCCAACATGAAGTGGCATAAATTAAAGCGGTCAGATCAGGTGCCATCTTGTCAAGCAGTTCTTGAGATCAGAGGGTGACAGAAAATATTTGCTTACCTGACCTCAACTAACTGACCAAGTTCTGAAGTACCAAAAACAGATCTTCCCAATCAATGAACCTGCTCTGAGCAGTGACTTTCAAGGGCTTCTCAGCTCTCCTTTAGCTCAAACTGCAACATGAAAACAGCTCCGATGATATTCACCCAGCCTTGCTTCATTAAATGCTCTCGCCAAATTTAGATCTCACTTCAAGCATGTGGGCTCTTAGGCTTTCAACCAACCTTGACCATTTTGGAATTTATGTAACAAGTTCCACTGACTTGGTGGGAAATCGGACTTAATATTTCTAAATAAATAGGACTTGGCAGGCAAGAAAATGGCTCATGAGTCTTCTCAGAAATCAAATAGTTGTTTTGGAAAATGGAAGTAGCTTGCATGGATTACAATCACCCTTGAAAAAGTACACAGTAAAAAAAATTAAAATTAAAGTTCCTGGTGTTTACTTATTCCTCTGTCTTGTACATCCAATGAAACTTTAACCAGTAAGCTAAGAATCCAAAATGTGTCATTATATCTTCCAAGATTGGATTTTTATGTAGCTGGCACTAAATAAATTTTTCTTTATTTTCGTATGCTTTTAGGTATGTATCCTACCATTCCCCATGCCAAACTCACTCACTTCAGGTTTATTATACCACAAACATCTAGCAACACCTTCAGAACAGTCTGTAAATAGATTTCATGTGATTACTCCAATCAGTAACTATTCGTTTAGAATATGTGTGTGTGTGTACTGCCTTATATGTAGTATTATATATGTGAAGTACCTATAGGAGATCAAATACAAATGTATACTAAAGCGTGATAATAACATGCTTACCTTACCACCTTAATATCATTCATTTCTTTGGAGAGTCTTTCTTAATTCTTGCTAAAGCTGGGATTTTGACACATTGGTAACATACATGACAATTTTATAAGTTCAACTCAGTGAGACTAAGTTTAATTTCTGCATAAGCTATAGACCTGACATTCAATAAGCACTTGGAATCTGAAAAACTAATAATAATAATAAATGATTTGGCTTGTTTTTTTTCCCTTTTCTTACGAAGGCCATGTTTAATTGCTTCCCAAAATGACCCCAAAGTCTTAGTATCAACAAATATGATTTATAGGTCATCTCAAAACATTCTTCAAAACAAAAGAGTACCTTCCTAACACTGGTGTGGTATTTTCCCTTTAACTCCCATTTTTGCCTGGTAATCTTCACTGTGTTAGAAAAAGAGGTATTGATTTTATCTACAGCTTCAACCCTCCTTGGCATACATTCCTCATTTTATTTATGAATGGCCTCTACATGTATATGCACTTGGTAGAAACTGATCACAAACTTTGAATGTTCCTGGTGGCCGCTGATAGAAATAGATAACAAGATTATCCTTTTCCTCCTTTGTAGGATGAGGATTTCCCTGACATCCAGGGATTGGAGAAACGCTCGGACAGGCATTTATACTTCAGGTTGTTCCTGGGTGAGCAGGTGCTGCAGGGCAGGAGTGGTGAGCACACCCTCCACCCATAGGGCCACAAAGAGGCCACTGGGACAGAAAGAACAACCATTTCTGCAAACGAACGTGGCGTGGATGGGGTCTCGCTGCCCCAGTACAGCAATTTTCTAACTTGAACCTTCTAGTTTGTAAAAGCCAACGTGTCCTCTTCTGTAAAAAGCAAACTCACTTCTTAGGTGCTGGGGGCAATGGGTGCTGAAAACTATACAGTCCCTGAGCTCTCTAGTCAGGGCCTTTAGCTGGTGTAGCTGCTGAAAATTACCCCCCTTTAAACACATTCTGATGCTGTTTGTGCTTTTAGTTCATCTCTGCAGACTGTTTCCTCCTCAGTTCTCTTTTTATAAAAATGAGATTGATCCACGGGGCTTCCCTGGTGGCGCAGTGGTTGAGAGTCCGCCTGCCAATGCAGGGGACACGGGTTCGTGCCCCGGTCCGGGAAGATCGCACGTGCCTCGGAGTGGCTAGGCCCGTGAGCCATGGCCGCTGAGCCTGCATGTCCGGAGCCTGTGCTCCGCAACGGAAGAGGCCACAACAGTGAGAGGCCCGCGTACCGCAAAAAAAAAAAAGAGATTGATCCAGAAACAACTCCTGTTCCCCCTCCAAAGTTTAAACTTTTTATTGTAACTTCACTTCCATAAGCTCTTTTCCTCCTTTCTGATAAATCTATTTTTTGTGACTCTACCCTTCCATGCAGAAATAGCAGAATGTTCGATAATCAGGTGCTTCCCCAGATTTCCCTGGAGGTGTTGGGTAATGTAGCTTGTATTATCTGTCAAATATTGGAAAAATTATGAGTACCAAGAGTTTAGGATTAGCAGAGGCTTCTGCTGGCCTATTTGAGCAATGAAGCCCGAGCAGTAAGTAAACCTTTACTGTGTTCACTGGAACTTGGGAGCTGCCTCCTATCTATCCCATCCTGGCAGCTATGGTTCCCAAATCCAAAAGTCTTAATCTGTCAAAAAGGTGCCCTTTTTCATACATTATTAATTCATATAAATTAAATTGTATCTATACATCTGTAAGTTATTCTTACTAAATGTGTATTAAATAAACCTTAAAATGAGTTATTTGAGATATCCAGATCCAAAATACTTTTAATTAAGACAGTATGTGATTTTCTGTTAATTTCAAGGAGGATTCCCCAGATTGCATATTACTGGGAAAGGGACTTTAAAGGTGAGCCCATAGTCCCATCAGTTCCTTGCAACCCTGTTTTCTATGATGCTGATCTTTGAAGAATGCCAGGGCAGAGGCTGCCCTTGGCTTTTACAATGGCCTGTAACCTAAGAGGGGTGTAACAGAAGGCAAGCCCTGGAGCTCAACCATCAGCTTGGTTGAATCCTGATAATTTTCACTTCAGTAATCTGCCAATGCGGTACAGTAATTCTGAAGAAAGTTACTACCTGCCTCTGCTTACAGTGCCTAGGAAATGTTTAGTAGTAGAAGAATTCAAAGAAGGCTCTCTGCGTAAAATTTTCATTGCCAGTACAAGATCTGTTTATTAGGAAACATTATCATTGTTCAAGTTTAACTACTTTCTTTTAAAAGCTACTACCTTGAATTAGGGTTCCAGCCTCAAAATGCTTGATCAGGGAGACAAGGTATGTGGGAAGCAAGGTTCTTTGTATAAACAAAGTGAAGAACTGTGAGATCAGAGAGGGGTGGGTTTCGAGGCTCAAAAGTATTGGCCCATCAGCTTCCTTTCCCCTGAAATCCCCACTGCCAGAATTAAGTCAAGTTCTCATGTATTACATCAGCTCCTACTACTTGCCCAGCCCTAAGTTAGTTGTCACGGGGATTGCCAAAAAAATATTTAGAAGGCAAATTTTGATTAGGTATCGAAAGTCAGAAATATTCAGAACTGCACAATTTCACTGCTAGAAATTTACTCAAATGAAACCATCGTAGATGCGCAAAAAGATTTTTCTATCAGGATGTTAATCACAGTTTTTTCTTTTTAATAAAACCAGTGAAAAAGTGGGTATAACCTAAATGTACAAGAATAGGAAATTGTTTAAGTTAATTTCCATATAAAACAAACAGTCCACAAGTTGAGAGCAAGGCTTTGCAGCCACGTGTAGTAGGATTGGAATGATAGCTTCACTCTTGACTCGTTCAATCTTGGGCAAGATGCTTAATTTCTCTAACAACTACTTTCTCATCTGTAAAATAGGGATAATGCTTACCTTATAAAAAAGCAATCAGGGGGAATCAAATTACATAATTGAGGTATACTATGTAACACAGAGCCTAGCATATGGTAAGTATATGCTATAATTAATAGTTATCATTGTTGTAACAATAAAACTGGATTCAAGTTATGTTGTAGAAGAATATTTTGGTATAAGAAAATGCTCACAATTCATTGTTAAATCAGAAAACTAGTAATGAAATAGAATATAGTGAATGACATTAATTTTTTAAAAATCTAAACAATTATCACTGTGGGCATAAAATATCAGAAAAGACACAACATGCTTTAATAGTATTTACTCCTCATGATAGAGTTATGGATGACTTTTTTTTTTAGTGTTTTGCTTCAGTGATTAGTTTATGTATTGCAAACTGAATAAACATGTTTTTGCAAACATGTGAAAAAGTGACTGCTGTGACAAAAAATAATAATAATTTTCTTTAAGAAGAGGGAGAGATTGCTTCCAGCTAGAGGGATTAGGGAAAGGTAAGGGAGGGTATCACACATTAAATGATCCTGAGTATATGCTGGATTTGGTCAGGCATGGACTAGGAGGGCACTTCTGAGGGAAAAGAAGAGAAAGAAGGGAAATGCAAAAGGTATAGACGTTTGAGGCTTGTTTAGGGAAGAACTCATGAAGTTCAGTTTGCATGAAGTACAGGAAAGGTTTTCCCACATCCAGACCAAAAAGAATTTGAAGGCCAAGACTAAGAATTTGGGCTTTATTCTAAATCAAGCAAAAGGTTAACAAAGCTCCTGAAAAAGTAAAAACAGAACCGTAGTCAAATAAGTTAAGGAAGAGCTTCACATTTTACCCTCTTCAGATATTCCCAGTGTGATTTTAGTGTACTAAAAGCTTTGCCAAATTATACCATTAAAAGACAGAGAAACAAACCATATTTAACTTTGTTTAATCCAGTATTTGTATACGGATAAAAACACTTTTTCTCTGTGCTACCTGAAGAATGACCTGAAGTGCAGATGAACTTCGATAAGGAGAAGGGAAGGAGAAAAGGTTCAGAGTATGGGAGTCCTGTCCCTGTGAGGAAATCATCAATGAAATGTTTCAGGGAGGCTTTTAGGACCCCAAGAAGCAGAATGTTGGAAAGGAGCACACCAAGGGATGGAAGAGAGAATGCAGAAGACAAACTTTATCTCCTTCCCAGTCTGGCCTGAGCTGACCTCGTCTGCAATATAATGACCCAAAGGCTCTGTTGTGAGGGATCAGGTAGGAAATCTTCATGGCACAAGATGCAATGGGAATAAGTTCATTTGTAACATTTTTTTTAGATCCACATATAAGCAATATCATATGATATTTGTCTTTCTCTGACTTACTTCACTCAGTATGACAATCTCTAAGTCCATCCATGTTGCTGCAAATGGCATTATTTCATTCTTTTTTATGGCTGAGTAATATTCCATTGTATATATATGTACCACATATTCTTTATCCATTGCTCTGTTGATGGACATTTAGGCTGCTTCCATGTCCTGGCTATTGTAAATAGTGCTGCAATGAACATTGGGGTGCATGTATCTTTTCGATTTATGGTTTTCCCCAGCTATATGCCCAGGAGTGGGATTGCTGGATCATATGATAGATCTATTTTTAACTTTTTAAGGAACCTCCATACTGTTCTCCATAGTGGCTGTATCAATTTACATTCCCACCAACAGTGCAAGAGGGTTCCCTTTTCTCCACACCCTCTTCAGCATTTATTGTTTCTAGGTTTTTTTGATGATGGCCATTCTGACCAGTGTGAGGTGGTACAAATGAACTTATTTACAAAACAGGAATAGAGTCACAGATGTAGAAGACAAACTTATGCTTACCAAGGGGGAAGGGCTGGTTAAATTGGGAGACTGGAATTGATATATACACACTACTATATATAAAATAAGTAACTAATAATGACCTACTGTATAGCACAGGGAACTCTACTCAGTACTCTGTAATGACCTGTATGGGAAAAGAATCTAAAAAAGAGTGGATATCTGTGTATATATAACTGATTCACTTTGCTGTACAGCAGAAACTAACACAACATTGTAAATCAACTATACTCCAATAAAAATTAATTTAAAAAAACATGCAGTGGGACATGTCAAGATGGTCAGTCTTGGAAGAAGCAAACACTTAGTTCCCAGCCTAACCCATCCTTTACGATTCCTCATTAGACATAGTGAAGAAAAGGAAGGTCAACAGCTCTCTGGCTGCTGACCAAGTCAAAAAGAGTAGCTGTGAAGTCCCACATAGCTCTCCATGCCCCTTTCCAATCTGCCCTCTTCATGTCATTACCTTTATCTGCAAGGCACTTTTCACACATGTCATTTCATTAATAAACTCCAATAACAACTCCATTGAAGCAGGTGGAGTGGATCGCCCCAGTTCAAAAGTGAAGTTTATTAAAATTAAGACTATAATGAATATACTCCTAAGGAGACCTCTATCATATAGCCACAAGGCAATAATTTAATCACAAAGTTCTGGAAGCGTTTACTAACTCTGATTAATAAACACTAGCCATTATAAACATACAACAAACATACAAACGGATATGCTAGCAAATATAAATATTACTTAAGCAAGTAGTAACTGTAAGATGAAAAATGCCAGTGTTATATGTGTAAAATGTTCAAAAACAGTGTAAAAAATACGGCAGATTTTGGCACACAATGGGAGTAATCAGAGAAAATGTGTGCGTCCATCACATCAAAATCAATTGATTTCTAAAATGTGCTTAGTTACATCTTCAATAACAAAAGGCACAGTGAAAAGGACTGCTCTGGAGTTATCCCAAATTGTTGAAACACTTTATACATTTTAGTTTTTTTAATTACAACATGTACCACTGTTCTAACAAATCCATCTGGTTTCTTTCTCATTGCATGACTCAATAGGGTCAAAATCTATTTTAGCGACAAAGGAGCAGTAGGGGGAGAAGTGATCTGAAAAATAACAGAGCAGACTCTTCTACCCCATGCAATTTCATTTTCTAGAGACAAACATCAAGTTATCAGCCTAGTTCATAAACTAGAGAAACAGCACAGGTTCTCAAAGATTCCTTGTTGAACTTTTTTGTGGAATGATGTTGAGGCAATATTTTGACTAAGTCATGGGGGAAAAGAGAGCTTAGAGTTTGGATTTGTTAAATTATTATGTAATTGCTTACTGTCCCACAGATATTATGAAGTAAGTTGAACTGGAGCCAATTATTGATACAAATTAAATTTTGCCAAATGCACTCCCCAAACTCTATACAAATAGGTCCAGGGCAAGTGACTAGAAACTAGAAACACTTTAGTAATGCTTAAAGATAGGAAAACCAAATTGATTAGGCCTCATCATAAGCACATCAAGCACACTTTGCAATAATTTTTATAAGAACCCACTACAGTTTAATGGATACTTCAGGGTGTGAATAATTATCTTAACTTCAGGTAACTGAGACAGACAGTGGAAAGTTCTCTGCAGCAAAAATGAGATTCAGATGTCTAGATTTTTATCTAACCTCTAGGCTTTGTGTGTGTGTGTGTGTGCACACTCACGCGTGCAACATACACATATGTACAAAGAGATGGAGATGGGTGGGGAGAGAAAACTATAAGTTGAAAAATAGGTGGGCACAAAGAGATGAAAATTATATTTATTTTCCTTCAAGATATTAACAAAAATCAGTTCAGAAATATATTAAACTGATCACTTATTATTCTAAATTTACTCCATCAATACTTGAAAACAGTTTCTTAGCTGGAATATTATAGTATCCATTTTTGCCTGAGTTCATAGACCCTCATGAGGTTTTAAAAACTCATTAGCTAATAGAATTGCTCTAGATCTGGAGGTTCACTAATAAAATAGAATTCTCCAGTGTTTAACTAGCAAATTGTACTTGATAATTGGTTCTTTGTGAGTTGCACTTTGATGGACCTTGTCTACAGCATATTTGATGGAGGGGAAAATACATATAAATCAATTAAAAATTCAGTGTCTATATATTTATACCATGAAGTAGCTAAAACACTGTTTCCTGGACACATTAACTGTTTAAACACAACAGGGCTACACAGCACTCGAATTTACATCTTATATAAAAGTTTCTCCTTTAAATATTTGGATGTCATGTATTTCTTTTCTTGATTTATATTTGAGTAATTTACATCTTCAATACTTTGGTAAAGAGCCAAGTCCAATGGACTGGATCACCTTGAATGAAGTGAACCTGACAAGATTCTCTCCAGGATAAATCCAATTCTCACATGAAATCTAGAGATGACTCCGAAGGATTTAACAAATTTTGCTGACCTGGAAGGAATAAAGCTACAATTTTGCTATTACAGAAATGTCAGTGTGCAGAAAACATGATTCCCACCAAACCGGAAAGTTTTTCTGTTTGACCTCAACTATTTAAGAAATAAAGTCATTTTTGTTTTTTACTTTCTTACAATGCATTCTTTTTTAATTTGACTGATTTATACAGACATACCACCAAGTATTCTTCTTAATCTGCTTATTAATAATACAATCTTCTAATCAACATTGTGAAAATGACTATAACACCCAAAGCAATCTACAGATTCAATGCAATCCCTATCAAACTACCAAAGGCATTTTTCACAGACCTACAACAAAAAATGTCACAATTTGTATGGAAACACCAAAGACCCCAAATAGCCAAAGCAATCTTGAGAAAGAAAAACAGAGCTGGAGGAATCAGCCTCCCTGAATTCACACTATACTACAAAGCGACAGCAATCAAGACAGTATGGTACTGGCACAAAAAGAGAAATACAGATCAATGGAACAGGATAGAAAGCCCAGAGATAAACCCACGCACATATGGTCACCTTATTTTTGATACAGGAGGCAAGAATATACAATGGAGGAAAGACAGCCTCTTCAATAAGTGGTTCTGGGAAAACTGGACAGCTACATGTAAAAGAATAAAATTAGAACACTCCCTAACACCATACACAAAAATAAACTCAAAATGGATTAAAGACCTAAATGTAGGGCCAGACACTATAAAACTCTTAGAGGAAAACATAGGCAGAACACTCTATGACATAAATCACAGCAAGATCCTTTTTGACCCACCTCCTAGACAAATGAAATAAAAACAAATAAGCAAATGAGACCTAATGAAACTTAAAAGCTTTTGCACAGCAAAGGAAACCATAAACAAGACAAAAAGACAACCCTCAGAATGGGAGAAAATATTTGCCAGTGAAGCAACTGGCAAAGGATTAATCTCCAAAATTTATAAGCAGCTCATTCAGCTCAATATCAAAATAACAAACAACCCAATCGAAAAATGGGCAGAAGACCTAAATAGACATTTCTCCAAAGATATACAGATTACCAACAAACCCATGAAAGAATGCTCAACATCATTAATCATCAGAGAAATGCAAAGCAAAACTACAATGACATATCATCTCAAACCAGTCAGAATGGCCATCATCAAAAAATCTACAAACAATAAATGCTGGAGAGGGTGTGGAGAAAAGGGAAACTTCTTGCACTTTTGGTGGGAATGTCAATTGATACAGCCACTATGTGTATCAAAAACTAAAAATAGAACTACCAAACGACACAGCAATCCCACTACTGGGCATATACCCTGAGAAAACCATAATTCAAAAAAAGTCATGTACCACAATGTTCATTGCAGCTCTATTTAAAATAGCCAGGACATGGGAGCAACCTAAGTCTCCATCGACAGATGAATGGATTAAGAAGATGTGGCACATATATACAATGGAATATTAGTCAGCCATAAAAAGAAACGAAACTGAGTTATTTGTAGTGAGGTGGATGGACCTAGAGTCTGTCATACAGAGCGAAGTAAGTCAGAAAGAGAAAAACAAATACCATATGCTAACACATATATATGGAATTTAAAAAAATGGTCATGAAGAAACTAGGGGCAAGAGGGGAATAAAGACACAGACCTACTAGAGAATGAACTTGAGGACACGGGGAGGGGGAAGGGTAAGCTGGGAAAAAGTGAGAGAGTGGCAAGGACATATATACACTACCAAATGTAAAACAGACAGCTATTGGGAAGCAGCCGCATAGCAAAGGGAGATCAGCTTGGTGCTTTGTGACCATGTAGAGGGGTGGGATAGGGAGGGTGGGAGGGAGGGAGACACAAGAGGGGAGAGATGTAGGGATGTATGTATATGTATAAGTGATTCACTTTGTTATAAAGCAGAAACTAACACACTATTGTAAAGCAGTTATACTCCAATAAAGATGTTAAAAATAAATAAATAATAAATAAATTTTTAAAAAGAGAAAAACAGATACCGTATGCTAACACATACATATGGAATCTAAAAAAGCAAAAAAAAAAGGTCATGAAGAACCTAGGGGCAGGACAGGAATAAAGACGCAGACTTACTAGAGAGTGGACTTGAGGACACGGGGAGCGGGAAGGGTAAGCTGGGACAAAGTGAGAGTGGCATGGACATATATACACTACCAAATGTAAAACTGATACCTAGTGGGAAGCAGTCACATAGCACAGGGAGATCAGCTCGGTGCTTTGTGACCCCCTAGAGGGGTGGGATAGGGAGGGTGGGAGGGAGGGAGATGCAAGAGGGAAGAGATATGGGGATATATGTATATGCATAGCTGATTCATTTTGTTATAAAGCAGAAACTAACACACCATTGTAAAGCAATTATACTCCAATAAAAATGTTAAAAAAAAAAACATACAACCTTCTGATCATGAAAATGAAGGGAGTATTCCTCCAGAACATGGACATTTAGCAAAATTCATTTTCCTGATTTCCAAGTGATTTAAGGAAATACATTTGGAGAGAGCAATACAACTTATGAAAAAATCCTATACTTAGGAAAATCTAACAAGATTCTCTTCTCTCATTTATTAATATATGTAAATATTTATACTTTAATAGTTACCTATATACATGTATACATACATGAACATAAATGTATTTACAATAATCAAATGTATTTGCACTAATTTGTTAGCAATAAAATATTAGTTTATTTTAAAAACTTTGGCAATTGCAAAGCTTTGCCAGAGAAAGTGACCAGGCAACTGTGACATTTGTTATATGTTTCTTGTTTTTATTTCCTGTGTGCAGGTGACAGTACTAGGTACAGTTTGGGAAAGGAAGGAAGATGAGATGGAGGCATTTGATATGTATACTGAATCCAATTCAACAATTTATTTATCAAACGTCATCCACAATCAATGTAGCAATAAGCTTCACTGTGGTGGAATATATGAAGGAGATAATATAAAGATTGACTGAAAAAATACTTAGGGAAATAAATCATTTTTGACATTTAGGATGGCTATAGTTTTACCTATTTAAACTCACAATTACCCTTTGCATTTCCTACATACAATGATATTTCATATATACAGATGAGTGGGTTTAGATCATGTAGTCTGCTCTTATTTCTATATCCTTACACCAACACCCATGTTACATAATTTACCACAGTTTTATGATAATGCTGGATATCTGATATGCCAGGTCCCTGGCAGTTTCAAAATCATCTCACAGGGGGCAACTTCATGATGGTGGAGGAGTGAGACATGGAGATCACCCTCCTCCCCACAAATACATCAGAAATACATCTACATGTATTACATCTACATCTATGTATCTCCTACAGAACACTTACTGAACGCTGGCAGAAGACCTGAGACTTCCCCAAAAATGCCCTCAGGTGACCTACACACAGAGGCAGGGCCAAATACAAAGCTGAACCCCAGGAGCTGTGCGAACAAAAAAGAGAAATGGAAATTTCTGCCAGCAGCCTCAGAAACAACTGATTAAATCTCCACAACCAACTCGGTGTACCCTACATCTGTGGAATACCTGAATAGACAAGGAATTATCCCAAAATTGAGGCAGTGGACTTTGGGAGCAAATGTAGACTTGGCATTTCCTAATGCATCTAATTTGTTTCTGGTCTTATGTTTACCTTAGTTTAGTATTTAGATCTTATTATCATTGTTAGATTTGTTTATTGATTTGGCTGTTCTCTTCCTTTTTAAAATTTTATATACATTTTTTTTCCTTTCTCTTTTTGTGACTGTGTGTTTGTATGCTTCTTTGTATGATTTTGTCTGTAGAGTTTTGCTTTTGCCATTTGTCCTACAGTTCGGTCTCTTTTATGCTTTGTTTTCTTTTGTTTTTTGGTGTGGTTTTTTTTGGTTGTTTTTTTTTTTTTTTTTTTTTGCGGTACGTGGGCCTCTCACTGTTGTAGCCTCTCTTGTTGCGGAGCACAGGCTCCAGACATGCAGGCTCAGTAGCCACGGCTCACAGGCCCAGCCGCTCCGCGGCACGTGGGATCTTCCCAGACCGGGGCACAAACCCGTGTCCCCTGCATCAGCAGGCGGACTCTCAACCACTGTGCCACCAGGGAAGCCCTGATTTTTGGTTTTTTTAGTATAGTTTTTATCACGTGTTATCATTGTTGGATTTGTTTTTTGATTTGATTGCTCTCTTCTTTCTTTCTCTCTTTCTTTTTTATTACTCTTTTATTTTTAATAATTTTTTTCTATTTTGATAACTTTTTTATTTCTGTATTTATTTTCCTCACTTTTCTTCTGAGCCGTGTGGCTGACACGGTCTTAGTGCTCTGGCCGGGTGTCAGGCCTGAGCGTCTGAGGTGGGAGAGCCGAGTTCAGGACGCTGGTCCACCAGGGACCTCCCAGTCCCATGTAATATCAAATGGCAAAGGCTCTCCCAGAGATCTCCATCTAAACGCAAAGACCCAGCTTCACTCAATGACAAGCAAGCTACAGTGCTAGACACTCTATGCCAAACAACTAGCAAGACAGGAACAAAACCCACCCATTATTGAGAGGCTGCCTAAAATCATAATCAGTTCACAGACACCCCAAAACACACCACCAGACGTGGTCCTGCCTACCAAAAACACAAGATCCAGCCTCATCCATCAGAACACAGGCACCAGTCCCCTCCACCAGGAAGCCAACACAACCCACTGAACCAAGCATACCCACTGGGAGCAGACACCAAAAACACTGGGAACTACAAACCTGCAGCCTGCAAAACGGAGACCCCAAACACAGTAAGTTAAGCTAAATGAGAAGACAGAGAAACACACAGCAGATGAAGGAGCAAGGTAAAAACCCACCAGACCAAACAAATAAAGTGGAAATAGGCAGTCTACCTGAAAAAGAATTCAGAGTAATGATAGTAAAGGAGATCCAAAATCTTGGAAACAGAATGGAGAAAATACAAGAAACGTTTAACAAGGACCTAGAAGAACTAAAGAGCAAACAATGATGAACAACACAATAAATGAAATTAAAAATTCTCTAGAAGGAATCAATAGCAGAATAGCTGAGGCAGAAGAACGGATAAGTGACCTGGAAGATAAAATAGTGGAAATAACTGCCACAGAGCACAATAAAGAAAAAGGAATGCAAAGAATTGAAGACAATCTGAGAGAACTCTGGGACAACATTAAATGCACCAACATTCGAATTATAGGGGTCCTGGAAGAAGGAGAGGAGAAAAAGGGACTGAGAAAATATTTGAAGAGATTATAGTTGAACATTTCCTAATATAGGAAAGGAAACAGTCAATCAAGTCCAGGAAGTGCACAGAGTCCCATAAAGGATAAATCCAAGGAGAAACACGCCAAGACACATATTAAACAAACTATCAACAATTAAATACAAAGAAAAAATATTAAAAGCAGAAAAGGAAAAACAATAATTAACATACAAGGGAATCCCCATAAGGTTAACAGCTGATCTTTCAGCAGAAACCCTGCAAGGCAGAAGGGTGTGGCAGGACATATTTTAAGTAATGAAAAGGAAAAACCTACAACCAAGATTACTCTACCCAGCAAGGATCTCATTCAGATTTGACAGAGAAATTAAAACCTTGACAGAGAAGCAAAAGCTAGGAGAATTCAACACCACCAAAGCAGCTCTACAACAAATGCTGAAGGAACTTCTCTATGCAGGAAACACAAGAGAAGGAAAAGACTTACAATAACAAACCCAAAACAATTAAGAAAATGGTAATAGGAACATACATATCGATAAGTACCTTAAATGTAAATAGCTTAAATCCCCCAACCAAAAGACATAACCCAGCTGCATGATACAAAAAAGGGCCCATATATATGCTGTCTACAAGAGACCCACTTCAGGCCTAAGGACACATACAGACTGAACTTGAAGGGATAGAAAAAGATATTCCATGCAAATGGAAATCAAAAGAAAGCTGAAGTAACAATTCTCATATCAGACGAAACAGACTTTAAAATTAAGACTATTACAAGACACAAAGAAGGACACTACATAATGAACAAGGGATCAATCCAAGAAAAAGCTATAACAATTGTGAACATTTATGCACCCAACATAGAAACACCTAATTACATAGGCAAATGCGAACAGCCATAAAAGGGGAAACTGACAGTAACACAATAATAGTAGGGGACTTTAACACCCCATTTTCACCAGTGGACAGATCATTCAAAATGAAATAAGGAAACACAAGCTTTAAATGACACATTAAGCAAGATGGACTTAATTGATATTTATAAGACATTCCATCGAAAAACAACAGCATACACTTTCTTCTCAAGTTCTCATGGAACATTCTCCAGGATAGATACTATCTGGGGTCACAAATAAAGCCTTGGTAAATTTAAGAAAACTGAAATCTTATCAAGTATCTTTTCCAACCACAATGCTACGAGACTAGATATCAATTACAGGAAAAAATCTGTAAAAAAAAAAATACAAACACATGGAGGCTAAACAATACACTACTATATAACCAAGAGATCACTGAAGAAATCAAAGAGGAAATCAAAAAATACCTAGAAACAAATGACAATGAAAACACGATGACCCATGACCTATGGGATGAAGCAAAAGCAGTTCTAAGAGGGAAGTTCATAGCAATACAATCCTACCTCAAGAAACAAGAAAAATCTCAAATAAACAACCTAACCTTACATCTAAAGCAATTAGAGAAAGAAGAACAAAAAACCCACAAAGTTAGTAGAAGGAAAGAAATCATAAAGATCAGATCAGAAATAAATGAAAAAGAAATGAAGGAAACAATAGCAAAGATCAATAAAATTAAAAGCTGGTTCTTTGAGAAGATAAACAAAATTGATAAACCACTAGCCTGACTCATCAAGAGGGAGAAGACTCAAATCAACAGAATTAGAAATGAAAAAGGAGAAGTAACAACTTACACTGCAGAAATACAAAGCATCATGAGAGATTACTACAAGCAAATACATGCCAATAAAATGGACAACCTGGAAGAAATGGACAAATTCTTAGAAAAGCACAACCTTCCAAGACTGAACCAGGAAGAAATAGAATATATAAACAGACCAATCACAAGCACTGAAATTGAAACTGTAATTTAAAATCGTCCAACAAATGAAAGCCCAGGACCAGATGGCTTCACAGGTAAATTCTATCAAAACATTTAGAGAAAAGGTAAAACCTATCCTTCTCAAACTTTTCCAAAATATAGCAGAAGGAGGAACACTCCCAAACTCACTCTATGAGGCCACCGTCACCCTTATACCAAAACCAGACAAAGATGCCACAAAAAATGAAAACTACAGGCCAATATCACTGATGACCATAGATGAAAAAATCATCAATAAAATATTAGCAAACAGAATCTAACAGCACATTAAAAGGTCATACACCATGATCAAGTGAGGTTTATCCCAGGAATGCAAGGATTCTTCAACATACGCAAATCAATCAGTGTGATAAACCATATTAACAAACTGAAGAATAAAAACCATATGAGCATCTCAATAGATGGAGAAAAAGCTTTCAACAAAATTCAACACCTATTTATGATAAATATCCTCCAGAAAGTAGGCACAGAGGGAACTTACCTCAACACAATAAAGGCCATATATGACAAACCCACAGCCAACATCATTCACAATGGTGAAAAACTGAAACCATTTCCTCTGAGATCAGGAATAAGACAAGGTTGCCCACTCTCACCACTATTATTCAACATAGTTTTGGAAGTTTTAGCCACAGCAATCAGAGAAGAAAAAGAAATAAGAAACTCAGAAAAGAAGTAAAACTGTCACTGTTTGCAGATGACATGATACTATACATAGAGAATCCTAAAGATGCTACCAGAATACTACTAGAGCTAATCAATGAATTTGGTAAAGTAGCAATACAAAATTAATGCACAGAAATCTCTTGCATTCCTATACACTAGTGATGAACAATCTGAAATATAAATTAAGGAAACACTCCCATTTACCAATGCAACAAAAACAATAAAATACTAGGAATAAACCTACCTAAAGGGCTTCCCTGGTGGCGCAGTGGTTGAGAGTCTGCCTGCCGATGCAGGGGACGTGGGTTCGTGCCCCAGTCCAGGAAGATCTCGCTGCAGAGCGGCTGGGCCCGTGAGCCATGGCTGCTGAGCCTGTGCGTCCGGAGCCTGTGTGTCCAGAGCCTGTGTTCCGCAATAGAGGGGGCTGCAGCAGTGAGAGGCCTGTGTACCACACACACACAAAAAAAAACCTACCTAAGGAGACAAAAGACCTGTATGCAGAAAACTATAAGACACTGATGAAAGAAATTAAAGATGATATAAACAGATGGAGAGATAGACCATGTTCTTGGATTGGAAGAATCAACACTGTGAAAATGACTCTACTATCCAAAGCATTCTACAGAGTCAATGCAATCCCTATCAAACTACCAATGGCATTTTTCACAGAACTAGAACAAAGGATTCCACAATTTGTATGGAAACACAAAAGACTCCGAATAGCCAAGCAATCTTGAGAAAGAAAAACAGAGTTGGAGGATTCAGACTCCCTGACTTCAAACTATACTACAAAGCTACAGTAATCAAGACAGTATGTTTGTTACTGGCACAAAAACAGAAAGATAGATCAATGGAACAGGACAGAAAGCCCAGAGATAAACCCACGCACATATGGTCACCTTATCTTTGATAAAGGAGGCAGGAATGTACAGTGGAGAAAGGACAGCCTCTTCAATAAGTGGTGCTGGGAAAACTGGACAGGTACATGTAAAAGTATGAGATTAGATCACTCCCTATCACCATACACAAAAATAAGCTCAAAATGGATTAAAGACCTAAATGTAAGGCCAGAAACTATCAAACTCTTAGAGGAAAACAAAGGACACTTCATGACATATATCACAGCAAGATCCTTTTTGACCCACCTCCTATAGAAAGGGAAATAAAAATAAACAAATGGGACCTAACGAAACTTAAAAGTGTTTGCACAACAAAGGAAACCATAAACAAGACGAAAAGACAACCCTCAGAATGGGAGAAAATATTTGCAAACGAAGCAACTGACAAAGGATTAATCTCCAAAATATACAAGCAGCTCATGCAGCTCAATATCATAAAAATAAACCCAATCCAAAATTGGGCAGAAGACCTAAATAGACATTTCTCCAAAGAAGATATACAGATTACCAACAAACACATGAAAGGATGCTCAACATCACTAATCATTAGAGAAATGCAAATCAAAACTACAATGAGGTATCACCTCACATTGGTCAGAAGGGCCATCATCAAAAATCTAGAAACAATAAATGCTGGAGAGGGTGTGGAGAAAAGGGAACGCTCTTGCACTGTTGGTGGGAATGTGAATTGATACAACCACTATGGAGAACAGTATGGAGGTTCCTTAAAAAACTACAAATAGAACTACCATATGACCCAGCAATCCCTCTACTGGGCATACTCTGAGAAAACCACAATTCAAAAAGAGTCATGTACCCCAATATTCATTGCAACTCTATTTACAATAGCCAGGACATGGAAGCAACCTAAATGCCCATCGACAGACGAATGGATAAATAAGATGTGGCATATATATACAATGGAATATTACTCAGCCATAGAAAGAAACATAATTGAGTTATTTGTAGTGAAGTGGTTAGACCTAGAGTCTGTCATACAGATTAAAGTAAGGCAGAAAGAGAAAAACAAATACTGTATGCTAACACGTATATATGGAATCTAAAAAAAAAAAAATGAAAAAATGGTTCTGATGAACCTAGGGGCAGGACAGGAATAAAGATGCAGACGTAGAGAATGGACTTGAGGACATGGGGAGGGGGAAGGGTAAGCTGGGCGAAGTGAGAATGTGGCATGGACATATATACACTATCAAATGTAAAATAGATAGCTAGTAAGAAGCAGCCTCATCGCACAGAGATATCAGCTCGGTGCTTTGTGACCACCTAGAGGGGTGGGATAGGGAGCGTGTGAGGGAGACACAAGAGGGAGGAGATATGGGGATATATTTATATGTATAGCTGATTCACTTTGTTATAAAGCAGAAACTAACACACCATTGTAAAGCAATTATACTCCAATAAAGATGTTAGAAAAATTATATATATATGTATAACAATCGCTTTGCTGTACAACAGAAATTAACACAACATTGTAAATTAACTATACTTCAGTTACAAAGAAAACTGTTAAATAAAAAAGAAAAAGAAGAAGAAGAAGAAGATGGAAGTGGTCCAAGGAAGAAAAAACTAAAACTAGTTCCCCTGGCACTGCTGAGGAGCCTGGACTGGACAGTGAGCCAGGCAGAGTGCAGACCTTGATCTGTCCTGCTCCAAATGACTACTTTGCTTCAAATTCTTACCCCTGGGAACCAGGGCTGGGAAGGGAGTTTCTCTTTCTTACTCTATTCCTAAAAGTGAGTGGGATACCAGGTATAGAGCCGGGGTTTGATAAATGTGCAGACTGAGTCAATATGACAACCATTCAACACCCTTGTGAAATGGTATGTAGTGGGATCATATCCCCAACATTTAATCTTGGTGTTCCCTTGGGTTTCATGCCCCTCTTTGACCTAAAACTTATACCCTGAGGGCCTGGCTTTCTCCAGGGTCCCTCATGAATTGGCAGAAGTTACCCATTGTGTGAGCTGCAGTAGACTGTAAGACTGTAGTTTGAATTTCAGGAGATACTATCAAATTACTTGCCGAAAAAGTCTATGGCTATTCACATTTCAGAAGTTAATGAATATAGACTTTTCCATACATTCCTACCTAAAATTATTATTATCCTCATTCATTTTAGTTTTTGACAATCAGCTAGGTATAAAGGGAAAGTTAATGGCTGCTTTAATTTATATTTTACTCACTACTAGTGAACACGAGCATATTCTTATATGTTTATTGGCCATTTGTATTTGTTCATCTGTAAATTACTTATTCACTTTTAATCTATTTTTCTATTACATTGTCTTTTGTTTGTTTTTACCAATTTGTAAAAGTCCATTAAACATGATAGATATTAGCTCTGTTAAACATTTTAAATTTGTTTCCGTTTAAAATTTCTCTGTTAATTTTGCTTTATGTTATCTTTGTGTGTCCACTGTTCATTTTCCCGGGTCATAATATTTTAATACCTGGAGAAATGTGTTCTATTTTTTTATGTGGTAGCTCTGGCCCCACTTCTTGCTTTTCTTTTACAGAGGTTTTGGTTATTCTTAGATGAAATAGACCAATTCCTTGAAAAACACAATCTACAAAAACTCACAGGAGGTGAAATAGATTTTCTGAATAGGCCTGTATCTTCTAAATAAGTTGAATCAATAATTAATTACTTTCCAAGACAGAAAGTGCCAGGTCCAGATGGTTTCACAGGTGAATTCTACCAAACATTTAAGGAAAAAAATTATATCAATTCTTTACAATCTTTTCCAGCAAATAGAAGCAGAGGTGACAGTCCTATGAGGCCAGCATTATCCTAATACCAAAATCAGATAAAGACACTACAGACCATAGCTTTCATAAGCATAGATGTAAAAAGCCTCAAAAAAAATTAGCAAATTGAATCCAACAAAATATGTACACCATAACCAAGTGGGATTTATTCCAGATATCTAAGGCTGGTTCAGCATTCAGAAACCAGTTCAAACCAATCCATCACATCAACAGGCTAAAGAAGAAAAAGCGTTTGACAAAATTCCTCATGCATTTTCAGCAGACTAGGACTAGGCTTCCCACCTGGTGTCCACTATTGCTGGATGGAGGTAAAAGTCCTGACTCTCCTCCAGGCTTCCTCTGATACCACCCAGCAGGGAGGTGGGGAATGCCTCCTGGAAGGCTAAAGCCCCAGCTCCCTATTTGGCCTTTTCTTACACCTCCCCCAGCCAGGAGAAGGTGGACAGTTTGGGGTGTTCATTTCAGCCTGGTGAGTTTAGAAATCTAGGGCCTCCTCTCTGCCTTTGCCAGCACTGCAGGGGTAGGAAGTGGACACAGATTTTCCCTATGATAGTTGGCTGGAGTAGAGAGGTTATTGTCTAAAAGTTTTGTCTTGTTAGGTTGCACCTTTCTTCATCCTTTGGCAAGAGAGAGTAGGCTTCTGTGGGGCCTTGTTTTTTTTTACCTGGCATTTGGGGGTTACCAGGTTCTTAGCTCCAAGTTGGAAGAAAAAAAGAAAACCCAGAGCTCTTACCACTAGGCTGCTCCCTGGTTCTGAGATCTTTAGCCAGACAGCCTTTTCACTCCACCTTTCAGAAACTTCTGGGGTTTCCTATGTAATTTCCAGAGTGTTTCCTTAGACTCAATGAAAGGAACAGGGAAAAGCACATCTACTACATCTTCCAAGAAACAGAAATCTTCCTAGGTATTTGAAAATCTTTTTGTTGCAAATACAAAAGGTAATACTTTATAATAACATCTAACAATGTTTTGTGTGTATATAAAAGCTGTTGATGTGTACATATTAATTTTTAACTCACCCACTCACTGAATTTTTTTAGTTGTTTATCTAGCCTTTTCTGGATATACAAACATACAGTCATGGTTTTTTTTTTTCAATTTTTATATCTTTTTTCTCTCTTTTGTTACATGAGAAAGTACCATATTACAGCGTTAATTAATGGTGGTGACATTCTATCTTTGTCTTCTTCCTCACTTAGAAATAACACTTTGTCACTACTTAAGCATGATGCTGGATTTGGGCTGGGATATTATCATGATACTGAGTGCTTTTAATAAGAATGCTTTTGATGTCAAATGACTTTATAGACCTAAAGATTTGATGATATATTTTCTTTTTATAGTATTTATATAATAAACTGTATTCATAGAATTCCTAATATTGAATCATCCTTGCATTTGAACTCAATGTATTTTTTAACATGCTACTAGATTCTATTTGCTAATATTTTATTTAGCATTTTATATCAATATTTATGACTGAGGTTGTTCTTTAGTTTTCTTTTTTTTTTTTTTCTTGCGGCGCGCGGGCCTCTCACTGCTGTGGCTTCTCCTGTTGCAGAGCACAGGCTCCGGATGCGCAGGCTCAGCGGCCGTGGCTCACGCGTCCAGCCGCTCCACGGCAGGTGGGAATCTTCCCGGACCGGGGCACGAACCCATGTCCCCTGCATCGGCAGGCGGACTCCCAACCACTGCGCCACCAGGGAAGCCCCTAGCTTTCATTTTTAAACATTCTTTGTCTAATGTTGGTATTGACATGATTCTTCATTAAAAGAATTCAGAAGTTTTCTTCAAACTTTCAGTTTTATTTTCTGGAACAATTTTTAAAAAATTGGAATCTCTGCTTATTAATGGCTTTGATAAATTTCACCTGTGAAACAATCAGGTACAGTGATTTGGGAAAGGAACCATTTGCCAAGCTCCCTTATGTTCTCCTATGAAATTCAGTTTGTTTACATTTTACAGTCTCATCTAGGTGTGTTTTCATAAATTACACTTCACTTGAAAATTACCTATTTTGTCTATGTTTTAAAATTTGTTTTCTTAGAGTCAAATTAATTCATTTCCTGTGATCCCTTTAATTGCCAAGGGATCTGGGTTATTTACACCTGTATTTTCTGACCTTTATTTTCTTTTCAAATAAAAAATGGTAGGTTCAATTTTTTTCAAACAATCAGCTTTTAGTTTTGTCTATTATATATTTTTTCTATTTTCTAGAGTTTTTTTTTTTTTGCTGTTATCGTCATTTTTTAATTTTTTCTTTCTTTTTTCCTTTGGTTCATTTTGTTGTTTCTTTTCTGATTTTTGAATCAAACACTTCATACTTTATTTTCATTAATACTAGTTTTATTGATATTAATGTTTAAGTCAGTATATTCTCTGTTTTTTTATTTTTCTCTTTCTGACTTACTTCACTTTATTATGGTTGATCTACAACATTAGTTTCAGGTGTACAGCAAAGTGAATCAGTTATACATATACATATATCTACTTTTTTTTAGATTCTTTTCCCATATAGCTCATTACAGAGTACTGAATAGAGTTCCCTGTGCTATATAATAGGTCCTTATTAGTTATCTATTTAATATATAGTAGTGTGTATATGTCAATCCCAATCTCCCAATTTATCCCTCCCCCACTCCCCTGGATGTCATAAGTTTGTTTTCTACATCTGTGTAAGTCAGTATATTCTTCTTGGGAACATCGAGCTGTATCCCATGGGGTTTGGGGGGTGTTTTTTCAAAAGCAATTTATTTTTATTTTTTTAAGTTTTTAAAACATCTTTATTGGAGTATAATTGCTTTGATTCACTTTGTTATAAAGCAGAAACTAACACACCATTATAAAGCAATTATACTCCCATGGAGTTTTTATTATCATTATTTTATAGCTGTTCCACGAATTTTCGTTTGTACTTCCTCCTTGAATGAAAAGTTGTTTAAGGTTTGTGGGGTTTTTTTTAATTTTCTAAAGGTAGGGCTGCTATCTTCTCTTTTTGTTATTTTCCCACTTTAGTAATGTTACAATCACAGTGTCTATATTATTTCTACTTTTATAGTAAATCATAAAAATTACTTTGTGGCCAAAAATATGGGACCAACTCCATATTCTTTTATGCCAATCCCCGGGGCATTTGGGGAAAAAAATCATGCAGTCTCTAATTTTAAAGTGTTAAGTACATGTATTATTCCACTCAGGCTGTCATAACAAAATACCATAGACTGGGTGGCTTAAACAACAGAAATTAATTTTCTCACAGTTCTGGAGCCTGGAAGGTGTGTTCTCTCTCTCATCTCCATCTCTATCTCCATCTATCTCTATCTCCAACATCTCTCTCCCTTGCTTCTTTTGATCATGCCCAATGTCTCTTGCAGGAAACTAAACTGATTTTGGTACCTTTTACAAATTATTTCACATTCCCTTTTACAGTTTCTCAGACAATGGAGTCTGTGTTTTTGTTTTTACTTCTCTTTGTTGCTTGCTTTTGTTTGGTTTCCTGGAAAAGATGGAGATTGCCATCTATGTAGTGTTGCCATCTATACCTATGTAGTGTTCATCCTAGAAATCTTCCACTAGAAATTATGCCATCTATAGTTAGGAGAGACCACGTAGATTACATAAACCAGTCACTCAATTGATGCCTGAAGGCAGCCCTGCTTTATTCACTTCTGTAACTCTGGCACTATAGAAATGTGACAGCCTAGGGTACAACTGGGTTTCGTGCAGCTGAAAGAGCCCCAGATCAGGAATATATATAAGAGAGTTGGTGTTTAACCTTTCCTCTGCCACTGTCCAAGGTAAAGCGAGACACTTTTCTGCGTGCTCCTCCAATTCTCCACCTGAACTGTGTGAAACGATCACATTTAACTCTCCTCTTTTGAAAGGTCAGCAGTTTCTATAAATATTTGGACAAATTTTTGACTACATCAGATTTCAGGATTTAATATTCTATACTACAAAGATTAAATTATATACTTTATAATGTATAAAGTATACATTATAAATTACATTATAAAGTATATATAAATATATTATAAAGTATATATAAATTATATACTTTATTTATGATTTTGATTAAATCATCAAAAATAAATGATTTGTACTGAGTCAAAGTTCTGAAAGAGTCCTCAGCCACAACACCTCCCTCCCTTCATTATATCTCTTATTAGGCCCAAACTTTGTAATTTGGCTTTTCCAGCAAACATAATTGACAGTGTGGGAGATGTTTTCCCTTTTCCTGACACTTGGCATTTTAATTATTAAATGCTCTTCCAAGTTAAATTTTGAGTGCACAAGCCATGCCTAATAACTTAATTTGGAAAACAAATTATATGTAATTTCCCTGACAACCTGAAATCCGTAAACCACTAAAAGAGGGCCGAGTCGGGCTTCCCTGGTGGCATAGTGGTTGGTGGGAGTCCGCCTGCCGATGCAGGGGACACGGGTTCGTGCCCCGGTCCGGGAGGATCCCACATGCCGCCGAGCGGCTGGGCCCATGGGCCATGGCCGCTGAGCCTGCGCGTCCGGAGCCTGTGCTCCGCAACGGGAGAGGCCACGACAGTGAGAGGCCCACGTACCGCAAAAAAAAAAAAAAAAAAAAAAGAGGGCCGAGTCATTGAGCTGCATGATAATAATGATAATAAAATAATTATATTTTACATTGGAAATGTCTAAAAATTCACAGTAACTCTTTATATCTCTTTCTGCTTACTGACATTAGGAAAATAGAACAAGTTTGCTTCACTTAAAAAAAATTGAAATTTTTTTAGTGATTAAATCCCACTGAAGAACTGAAGATTCTTAGATAAAATCTGCAAAAAGAATTGTCTTTATTAATAAAACTGCCAAAGACAAGACAGTTGTAAATCTCTAAGTCAGCAGTCCCCAACTTTTTGGCACCAGGAATCAGTTTCGTGGAAGGCAAGTTTTCCACAGACTGGGGTGGAGGTGGGGGGTGGTTGAGGTGTTAATGCGAGCGATGGGGAGCGGCAGATGAAGCTTTGCTCGCTCGCCTGATGCTCATCTCCTGCTGTGCGGCCCGGTTCCTAACAGGAACCGGTCCACGGCCCCCGGGTTGGGGACCCCTGCTCTATGTCAAAATGTGCCTCTCCCAATGTAACCTAGAGATCTGGGGGAGGTGGTTGAAGTCCAGTCACCAGGGGACAATTTAATAAGTATCCAGGACTTGGGCATTAGTTACTATGTCCTGCTAATACCCAGTTTGCTTGGGCATTAGTTACTATGTCCTGCTAATACCCAGTTTACATTTCGTTACCAATTTATTGGCCTCAAATATGACTTGTGAGGAAATAAGATTGTTTACTTTTGTTTTTGATAAATAAAATACTACCTTTAATTCTCACCTATAAAAATAGGTCTTGTGTTAAACTTTAAAATGAAAACATACTTGATAAGTATTCTTATCATGACTAAACAACCTAGCCTAAAATCAGAAATGCAGATTTTCTCAGCTTGCCTCACCTACTGTTTATTTTACAAACTCAAGTTAATCGGTTTGACTGATTTGCTTGACAAAGCAGGTATGTAACATAAACTACTGTGTCAGAGTTCCTCAACATTGTTTCTAGTGCTTTCATGGTGTGTGGCCTGATTGTGTTCCCCAAAAATTCATATGTTGATAGCTTGACCCCCAATGTGATGGTATTAGGAGATGGGGCCCTTTGGAGGTTATTAGGTCCTGAGGGTGAGGCACTCCTGGAGTGCTTTTATGCCTTTATAAAAGAGACCCCAAAGAGTTCCCTTGTTCTTTTCTGCCATGTAAGGACACGGCAAGAAGACAGCTGTCCATAAACCAGGAAGCCACCTCTCAACAGACACTAACTCCGCCGGCACCATGATCTTGGACTTCCCAGCCTCCAGAACTGTGAGAAATAAATGTTTGTTGTTCAAGCTACCCAGTATATGGTATTTTTGTTATAGCAGCCCGAACGGACTAAGACGCAAGCTAAATATAATTATCCCATTTTACAGATGTGGGATTCAATAACCAAAGAGGCGAAGCAGGAGATAGGAGTAATGGAGTGCAGACTTTACTCTAGATCTACCTGACTTGACCCCAAGCCTCTGATCTTCCACCCACCTTCGTATGCACACATTTAAGTATTCCCCTAGGAGAGCTGGGAAACACACTGCAGTGCCACCATCGGAATTCCGCAATTAATACTCAGTTGGAAAGAGGACCTGGTAAATCACACACGTTTCTGCCAGAAGTGATAGACGCAGCTTCCTCTCGCATTTTAGTCAATAAAGCAAGTCACATGATCACACTTAACTACCATGTGTTCAGAAAGAGGAGAGATGGAAATACTGGGTAGGCAGCACTGATGAGTGTGGCATTTAGTCTGGAGGTGGTATCTGCGGTTTATAAGGCTGATGAAATCAGCTCGCACTTAATGTTGAAGGACTTTGAACTCCATGTTCTAGGACATCCGGAACCACTGAAGGTTTTGAGCAAGAACCTGACATGATAATGGATTAAGTGGAAATCTGAATTTACTTAACAGACATGGGCTGCCAGACTCCGAGACCTGCTCCTCAATTATTGTTCCAAACCAACCCAGGTTATGCTTTTTCTCACTCACCAAAGCAGAACCTGGGGCATGCTTCCTCAGGCCAGCTTCTCCCTCCTACGAACCACAGAACGATATGATCTTTTTAACACTAAACGGAGAAACTATTATCTGGCACAAGGTGAAGAGCCCTGCTGACACCACTTCAGGTGAATTGTAGTTGTGTGTGGCAGGAAGGTGATCGAAGACTCTCAAGGGAGAGCAGTCTGCCCCCAGGAACAGGTACAATCATACAGCTGTGTAACTGAACTTGTTCCTTTTATGTAGTGGCAAAACCTTAGAAGCTCCCTCTCTGAAAAAGAAAATGCATACAAACATGCACAGAGACACAAAGATGTAAGCCTGTACTATGGCTTATCTTGTTATTATAGGGACAAATTCTAAGCTTTATGCTCACCACAGCAGAAGGCAGCTGTGCCCCTTTCCTCGAGTCTAGACAATTTGTGGCCCTGTTGCTATCACTTTATGTACTTTAAGACTAACATTATTTACAAACTCCCTCTACATATGGTTCTTTTACAATGTCTAAGAACCATGTAAAATTAGATATTTAATACTATGAGACAATGTGTATATTTACCTATGTATATATACATGTATATACGTATATGACTATATATACGTGGCAAAGGATTTGTATACAGAATATATAAAAAACTATGCAACTCAAAAAAGTTGTTAAATACGATAAAAATGGACAAAAACTCACACACTCCTCAAAGGAAGATATGTGAATAGCCAGTAAGTACATGAAAAATGCTCAGTATCATTAGTTATCAGGGAAATGTAAATTAAAACTACAAGATCTTATCATACCCACTAGAATAGATAAAATTAAAAAGACTAGCAGGACTTCCCTAGTGGTCCAGTGATTAAGACTCCATGCTTCCAATGCAGGGTGTGTGCATTCGATCCCTGGTCAGGGTACTAAGCTCCCACATGCCATGTGGCATGGCCAAAAATAAAAATTAAAAGAATTAATTGTTGTCCAGGATGTGGGAACAAGAATGTTCCACCTGCTTCATTTAAGATAGCCCCAAACTGGAAAACAATCCAAATGCAAATGATGATATACTTACACAATGGAAAACTACTCAGCAATGTAAAAGAACAGAAAATTGCTTCTTCAAATGATGTGCTTGAATCTGTAAAGCATTGTGCTAAAAGAAAGAAGTTGAACATAAAAGTTCGTACTGTATGATTCTATTTATATAAAGTCCTAAAATAGGCAAAGTTAATCTATGGCAATAGAACTTTCAGCTGTAACTGGGTGGATGGAGCAAGTACTGACTGGAGAGGATAAAAGGGAATTTTCTAGGGTAATGGAAATGTTCAACATCTTGAATAGTGTATCAGTAATGCAGGAAATATGCATTTATCAAAATTCATTGCACTCTGCACTTGATATCTGTGCATTTCACTATGTTATTTATACCTCAATATTAAAAATAGGTGTTTAATAACCCGATCTAAATAATGACAGCTGGGATTTCTTAGAAAAGCATTAACCCTGATACATCTGTCATACTTAGCCCTGTCTATTTTGGAAATTTCCAACATGCAGCATGATAAAATAGAGGAATCACAAAATCAAAAGCCTGTAGTAGAAAATGGCCAACATAAATCAATGAAATGGTCTGGGTATAACAGTAAGGAGTGGGCCCATGGTGAGCTGCAGAGAGAATGCCACATTTTAGAAGCCTTCAGATATGGCTCTGGCCAATATATGCTTCTTGGAGTTGCTGACCCAGAGTTGCCAGATTTCCTGGTTTTTCAAAAGAAATCAAAAATCTATATATTTATGTGAAATATATTAATATTTATATTTTGACAATTAATTGAAAAACTAAACACCAAGTAAGCCAAACATTATGTTTGCTATAAATTTTAAATAACATAAACGACACTAGTTTTCTCAGCCCTACCTAGACTCCAGCTATCTCACTACAGCATTGCTTTCTAAGATCAAAGGAACAGAGAGGAACCAAGATGGCAGAGAAGAAGGACGTGCTCTCACTCCCTCTGGTGAAAACACCAGAATCACAACTAGCTGCTGGACAATCATTGACAGGAAGACACTGGAACTCACCAAAAAAGATACCCCACATCCAAAGACAAAGGAGAAGCCATATTGAGATGGTAGGAGGGGTGCAATCACAGTAAACTCAAATCCCATAACCGCCGGGTGGGTGACTCAAAGACTGGAGAACACTTATACCACAGAAGTCCACCCACTGGAGTAAAGGTTCTGAGCCCCACACCAGGCTTCCCAACTTGGGGGTCCGGCAACGGGAGGAGGAATTCCTAGAGAATCAGACTTTGAAGTCTAGTGAGAATTGACTGCAAGACTTCAACAGGACTGGGGGAAACAGACACTCCACTCTTTGAGGGCACACACAAAGTAGTGTGCGCATCAGGACCCAGGGGAAGGAGCAGTGGCCCCAGGGGAGACTGAACCAGACCTACCTGCTGGTATTGGAGGGTCCCTGCAGAGGTGGTGGTGGGGGGGCTGGCTATGGCTCACTGTGGGGACAAGGACACTGGCAGCAGAGATTCTGGGAAGTGCTCCTTGGCGTGAGCCCTCCCAGAGTCTGTCACTGGCCCCACCAAAGAGCCCAGGTAGGCTCCAGTGTTGGGTTGCCTCAGGCCAAACAACCAACAGGGAGGGAACCCAGCCCCACCCATCAACAGTCAAGTGGATTAAGGTTTTACTGAGCTCTGCCCACCAGAGCAACAGTCAGCTCCACCCACTACCAGTCCTTCCCGTCAAGCCTCTTAGATAGCCTCATCCATCAGAGGTCAGACAGCAGAAGCAAAAAGAACTACAATCCTGCAGCCTGTGGGAAAAAAAGCACATTCACAGAAAGAGAGACAAGATGAAAAGGCAGAGGGCTATGTACCAGATGAAGGAACAAGATAAAACCCCAGAAAAACAACTAAATGAAGTGGAGACAGGCAACCTTCCAGAAAAAGAATTCAGAATAATGATAGTGAAGATGATCCAGGACCTCGGAAAAACAATGGAGGCAAAGATCAAGAACATGCAAGAAATATTTAACAAAGACCTAGAAGAATTAAAGAACAAACAAACAGAGATGAACTACACAATAACTGAAATGAAAACTACACTAGAAGGAATCAATAGCAGAATAACTGAGGCAGAAGAATGGATAAGTGATCTTGAAGACAGAATGGTGGAATTCACTGCTGCGGAACATAATAAAGAAAAAAGAATGAAAAGAAATGAAGACAGCCTAAGAGACTTCTGGGACAACATTAAATGCAACAAAATTCGCATTATAGGGGTGCCAGAGGGAGAAGAGAGAGAGAAAGGACCAGAGAAAATATTTGAAGAGATTATACTCGAAAACTTCCCTAACATGGGAAAGGAAATAGCCACCCAAGTCCAGGAAGCGCAGTGAGTCCCATACAGGATAAACCCAAGGAGAAACGTGCCGAGACACATAGTAATCAAATTGGCAAAAATTAAAGACAAAGAAAAATTATTGAAAGCAGCAAGGGAAAAATGACAAATAATATACAAGGGAACTCCCATAAGGTTAACAGCTGATTTCTCAGCAGAAACTCTACAAGCCAGAAGGGAGTGGCATGATATACATAAAGTGATGAAAGGGAAGAACATACAACCAAGATTACTCTACCTGGCAAGGATTTCGTTCAGATTTGATGGAGAAATCAAAAGCTTTACAGACAAGGAAAAGCTAAGAGAATTCAGACCACCAAACCAGCTCTACAACAAATGCTAAAGGAACTTCACTTAGTGGGAAACACAAGAGGAGAAAAGGACCTACAAAAACAAACCCAAATCAATTAATAAAATGGTCATAGGAACATACATATCAAAAATTACCTTAAATGTAATTGGATTAAATGCTCCAACCAAAAGACACAGGCTTGTTGAATGGATACAATAACAAGACCCATCTATATGCTGTCTACCAGAGACCCACTTCAGACGTAAGGACACATACAGACTGAAAGTGAGGGGATGGAAAAACATATTCCATGCAAATGGAAATCAAAAGAAAGCTGGAGTAGCTATACTCATATCAGATAAAATAGACTTTAAAATAAAGAATGTTACAAGAGACAAGGAACGACACTACATAATGATCAAGGGATCAACCCAAGAAGAAGATATAACAATTATAAATATATATGCACCCAACACAGGAGCACCTCAATACATAAGGCACCTGCTAACAGCTGTAAAAGAGGAAATCGACGGTAACACAATAATAGTGGGGGACTTTAACACCTCACTCACACCAACAGACACATCATCCAAAATGAAAATAAATAAGGAAACACAAGCTTTAAATGACACAATAGACCAGATAGATTTAATTGATATTTATATGACATTCCATCCAAAAACAGCAGATTACACTTCCTTCTCAAGTGCACAAAGAACATTCTCCAGGATAGATCACATCGTGGGTCACAAATCAAGCCTCAGTAAATTTAAGAGAATTGAAATCATATCAAGCATCTTTTCTGACCACAATGCTATGAGATTAGAAATGAATTACAGGGGAAAAAAATTGTAAAAAACCCAAACACATGGAAGCTAAACAATACGTTACTAAATAACCAAGAGGTCACTGAAGAAATCAAAGAGGAAATCAAAAAACACCTAGAGACAAATGACAATGAAAACACAATGATCCAAAATCTATGGGATGCAGCAAAAGCAGTTCTAAGAGGGAAGTTGATAGCTATACAAGCCTACCTCAAGAAACAAGAAAAATCTCAAGTAAACAATCTAACCTTACACCCAAAGGAGCTAGAGAAAGAAGAACAAACAAAACACAAAGTTGCCAGAAGTAAAGAAATCATAAAGATCAGAGCAGAAATAAATGAAATAGAAACAAACAAAACAATAGCAAAGATCAACAAAACTAAAAGCTGGTTCTTTAAGAACATAAACGAAATTGATAAACCATTAGCCAGACTCATCAAGAAAAAGAGGGGGAGGACTCAAATCAATAAAATTAGAAATGAAAAAGAAGAAGTTACAACATTCACTGCAGAAATCCAAAGCATCCTAAGAGACTACCACAAGCAACTCTATGCCAATAAAATGGACAACGTGGAAGAAATGGACAAATTCTTAGAAAGATATAACCTTCCAAGACTAAACCAGGAAGAAACAGAAAATATGAACAGATCAATCACAAGTAATGAAATTGAAACTGTGGTTAAAAATCTTCCAACAAACAAAAGTCCAGGACCACATGGCTTCACAGGTGAATTCAATCAAACGTTTAGAGAAGAGCTAACACCCATTCTTCTCAAACTCTTCCAAAAAATTGCAGAGGAAGGAACACTCCCAAACTCATTCTCTGAGGCCACCATCACCCTGATACCAAAACCAGACAAAGATACTACAAAAAAAGAAAATTACAGACCAGTATCACTGTTGAATATAGATGTAAAATCTTCAAGAAAATACTAGCAAACAGAATCCAACAGCACATTAAAAGGATCATACACCATGATCAAGTGCGATTTATCCAAGGGATGCAAGGATTCTTCAATATACGCAAATCAATCAATGTGATACACCATATTAACAAACTGAAGAATAAAAATCATATTATCATCTCAATAGATGCAGAAAAAGCTTTTGACAAAATTCAACACCCATTTCTGATAAAAGCTCTCCAGAAAGGTCTCCCTCTCCATAGAGGGAACCTACCTCAACATAATAAAGGACATATACGACAAACCCACAGCAAACATCATTCTCAATGGTGAAAAACTGAAAGCATTTCCTCTAAGATCAGGAATGAGACAAGGATGTCCACTCTCACCACTATTATTCAACATAGTTTTGGAAGTTCTAACCATGGCAATCAGAGAAGAAAAAGAAATAAAAGGAATACAAATTGGAAAAGAAGAAGTAAAACTGTCACTGTTTGCAGATGACATGATACTATACATAGAGAATCCTAAAAATGCCACCAGAAAACTACTAGAGTTAATCAATGAATTTGGTAAAGCTGCAGGATACAAAATTAATGCACAGAAATCTCTTGCATTCCTATACATTAATGATGAAAAATCTGAAAGAGAAATTATGGAAACACTCCCATTTACCACTGCAACAAAAAGAATAAAATACCTAGGAATAAACCTACCTAGGGAAACAAAAGACCTGTATGGAGAAAACTATAAGACACTGATGAAAGAAATTAAAGATGATACCAAGAGATGGAGAGATATACCATGTTCTTGGATTGGAAGAATCAACACTGTGAAAATGACTCTACTACCCAAAGCAATCTACAGGTTCAATGCAATCTCTATCAAATTACCAATGGCATTTTTCACAGAACTAGAACAAATCATCTTAAAATTTGTATGGAGACACAAAAGACCCAGAATAGCCAAAGCAGTCTTGACGGAAAAATACGGAGCTGGAGGAAGCAGACTCCCTGACTTCAGACTATACTACAAACCTACAGTAATCAAGACAATATGGTACTGGCACAAAAACAGAAATATAGATCAATGGAACAAGATAGAAAGCCCAGAGATAAACCCATGCACCTATGGTCAACTAATCTATGACAAAGGAGGCAAGAATATACAATGGAGAAAAGACAGTCTCTTCAATAAGTGGTGCTGGGAAAACTGGACAGCGTAAAAGAATGAAAGTAGGGGCTTCCCTGGTGACGTAGCGGTTGAGAGTCCGCCTGCCGATGCAGGGGACACGGGTTCGTGCCCTGGTCCGGGAAGATCCCACATGCCGCAGAGTGGCTGGGCCCGTGAGCCATGGCTGCTGAGCCTGCGTGTCCGGAGCCTGTGCTCCGCAACGGGAGAGGCCACAACAGTGAGAGGCCCGCGTACCACAAACAACAAAAACAAAAACAAAACAAAAAGAATGAAATTAGAATACTCCCTAACACCATGAACAAAAATAAACTCAAAATGTATTAAAGACCTAAATGTAAGGCCAGACACTATAAAACTCTTAGAGGAAAACATAGGAAGAACACTCTTTGACATAAATCACAGCAAGATCTTTTTTGATCCACCTCCTAGAGTAATGGAAATAAAAACAAAAATAAACAAATGGGACCTAATGAAACTTAAAAGCTTTTGCACAGCAAAGGAAACCATAAACAAGACGAAAAGACAGCCCTCAGAATGGGAGAAAATATTCGCAAACGAATCAACAAAGGATTAATCTCCAAAATATATAAACAACTCATGCAGCTCAATATTAAACAAACAACCCAATCCAAAAATGGGCAGAAGACCTAAATAGACATTTCTTAAAGAAGACACACAGATGGCCAAGAAGCACATGAAAAGCTGCTCAACATCACTAATTATTAGGGAATGCAAATCAAAACTACAATGAGGTATCACCTCACACCTGTTAGAATGGGCATCATCAGAAAATCTACAAAGAACAAATGCTGGAGAGGATGTGGAGAAAAGGGAAACCTCTTGCACTGTTGGTGGGAATGTAAATTGATACAGCCACTATGGAGAACAGTATGCAGGTTCCTTAAAAAACTAAAAATAGAATTACCGTATGATCCAGCAATCCCATTACTGGGCATATACCCAGAGAAAATCATAATTCAAAAAGACACATGCACCCCAATGTTCATTGCAGCACTATTTACAATAGCCAGGTCATGGAAGCAACTTAAATGCCCATCGACAGATGAATGGATAAAGAAGTTGTGGTACATATATACAATGGAATATTACTCAGCCATAAAAAGGAACGAAATTGAGTCATTTCTTGAGACGTGGATGGATCTAGAGACTGTCATACAGAGTTAAGTAAGTCAGAAAGAGAAAAACAAATATCGTATATTAACGCATGTATGTGGAACCTAGAAAAATGGTACAGATAAACCGGTTTGCAGGGCAGAAGTTGAGACACAGATGTAGAGAACAAACGTATGGACACCAAGTGGGGTAAACCGCGGTGGGGTGGGGATAGTGGTGTGCTGAATTGGGTGATGGGGTTGACATGTAACACTGATGTGTATAAAATTGATGACTAATAAGAACCTCCAGTATAAAAAAACAAAAACAAACAAACAAAAAAAACAACTAATGCTAAACTTTCTTTGGGTTTTTTGTATGGAAATAATATAAATGTTTCAGACATTACATGAAATTTCTAAAAATCTTATATGTTCTGGTATAATGTTATAAGTCATACTTCTAGTTATTACTTTAAAATGTATATCTTAGAAATAACTAAAAAAAAGAAAAGACCAAAGGAACACAAGGAAATAATCATTGCTCAGAAACTAAATGGCAAGACATGCTTCCTTAATCCAATCAAGCCCAAGTCCTTTCTGGTTGGTAATGGAGGGAGAATATAATTTCCAACTCTTATCTTTCAATATTTTCCTTCCTCTTGCTAATTTTCCCTGTCACCTCTCCCTGCCAGCTCTAGGAGGCACTATCCACAATTGAAATCTATGCCATGTTATACACAGACACACACACACACACACCAAAAATAGCTGATATCAGGCTTAAATTCTGAAACCTGGCTTCACTAAAGTTTCTGAAGAAAAGAGAACATACAAAAAGATAATCTAGTTTGTGAGATTAAGTTATCTCAACCTATTCTGTTATCTTCAGTTTATGATGCCATGCAGACCTCTGCACCTTGGACTAAATCCTAGCCTTCCTCCATGAATCAAATGTAGATTAATCCCACACCCCTGTTTTCCTGGGATAATCCTTGGTGTGTGACTATTTTGTTGGCATAATTATTAATAGCTTCCCTTTAACTCTCAGAGTTGCCCTGGTTTGAAAGATAAATTTTATGGTCACCCTAGTCAAAGGGCACCTTAAAGCAGGAATAACTATCATATCTAGACTTTAAGCCTATAACCAAGAAGGAAGGAAAGCTTTTTCCTGCCTATTCATGGCTCACCTTTTAAGTGCCAGTTTCCTAGTGAAAGAACCTAAAAATAACAAAGAATTCCACTTCATTTCTGAAATGATTTTAAAATCCATAATAAAGAAAATAAATAAGTATTGAAAGTCAGTGGACATGTGGTTTGCCCAAGCTAGGCATTATAAGAAGGAGAAAATTATCTGAGTCCCTAAATCCTTGATTTTAATATGACTGTAATACATACAATTAATAGTAGAAATAATAGATTTGGGAAGAAGACTTGATGGCATAAAAGCAAGTTCTATGACAACAGGAAATGGGGTTGATCAAATGGGGGAGGAGGAATGGGGGAGTGAGGGCATATTGGTGTCCTTGAGAAAGGGTACCATGTCCCACCTACAAGGTCAAGATCCTGGGTGAAGTTGGTTTAAAGTTAGTGAAGACCTTATATGTGTTTGGGGAGATACCAGGTCAGAGGGTACCTGTGCCTCATATCTCAGGGCAAAGCCGAAGGAGAGCTGCAGGCCTTAGAGAGAAACCTTGCGCCTGTCATGGTGTTGGAGCGGTAGAGTGTCAAAGGCTAAGTAAGGAGTCCAGGCAGGCAGGTGTGGGCAACCTTTCAAGACTTAGAAAACCCAGTTAGCGTGAACAGAACATCAGGAAATGTCTAGGACCTCATTTTCCCTTCTACTTTCTCCATGCAGACTAATTCTTTGAAAATGCTCTTGTGGACCATCAGCCTCACTAAGTTCTCAGACATGTCAGGTGTGTTAGCGTCATGGCAGTAGATATTGCAGCCTCCAAGCTAGATAACTTTTCTATTCAAATTCTGAAGCACAGTTGAAAACGGTGATGCCTGTTTGGAAATATGTTTATGTCCCTATATAATTGCTTGCCTAGAAAGGAAAAGTATGCGCAAAAGTCAGTGTTCATCTCTGAATGTTGGGATTAAATGTATATTTTTTGCATGGAATTTGATTACTTTTTCCATCAGAAAAAAATAACTGCTTTTTTTTAATATTGCACTAAGTGATTGATGTGTATAGTATGAAATACAGAATTCTTTACACAGAGGTAGAAACTGGTTAGTTCTTATTTCTGTAATTTGAAAACTCATTATATTCACAAAAAATCCAAAGTCTCACATCATTTCTCAAAGTAGAATTAATCGAAACGATACTAAGCAGTGCTCGCTCTAACACTCGATTATTTTTACAACACATCCTATATGGTCATCACCAACACCAAGCCTTAGGAGGCATTACTATAAATAATTATAATCATGTTTCGATTGTTGGTCTTGTTTAGGAAAATATATCGAATGCCCTAAATTTCCTTTCTCTGGTTATAGGTTGATATATTAAATTGTTTACTATATTTTAAAAAAGAAAAGAGAAAAATAAAATCCCTAGGACCCCACAAGAGGGGCTCATATATGGTTGAGAGATGGCTTGTGGACCAGCAAGACCTCATGAGTGGCTCAAAAAGAAAACAGATGGCCTGACACGTTAGCAGAGGCCTTGGCAGATGGGTAATCACAGTAGATACCAGTCAGTAACAGAGGACAATAAGCAAATGACCAAGATGAGACACATCTCTGTGGGCCCCAACAGGGGACAGAGGACAATCATGGACCAAGTGGCCCTTCACCAATACCATGAAGTCCAAAAGCCCCTGGGAACTTAGCTGCTATACTTGGGAAAAGGAGCAGGAGGGTAAGAATGCTCATTTTGACTATGTTTATCTTGAAATGCCTGAAAAATAAAGTTGACGAGGTTTATCTGGAATCAGGGTGACTAAATTTTCTGCTTTTAAGTGAAAAAGAGGTGTGAAATAGAAGCTAAGTTTTATTTTTGCACATCTGAGTCTGTGGCCTGTGAAATTCATACCCACTACATTGTATTTTCCCAGGTGCTCTATGGCTTTTTGTTGTTGCTTTCCACCTCGTAGCATAAAAAGCCTAAAAATCTTAAGGAAAAGCAAGTTTGGTGACTAGACTGCATGGAAAACATATATTCTGAGTCCACAGAACACCCAAAGAAGCCATAAATCTGACCTCTGTGTGGCATTTTAGGTAGTGGACTCATTATCCGTAAGAATGTGCCCACAATCAGGAAATGTAATTTTTGTCATTTGTTTCCAACTCTGCCCCCACCAAAACTTGAACCTGAACTGCCAAGAATAACAAAATTGACAGATTTGTAATTCAACTCTCCATTTCCCCTTCCTGTTTGTTTGATGGATGTGTAGATTAGCAGTGAAATGGCCCAAGACTAGCAAGAAAATGAGGGAAAAATATCTGGTTGTGGTCTCATAACAGAACTTTGCCACTATACCTTGCCCACCTCCTGCATCTGTATCTTTGCTTTAAACGTGCACACTAAGAGGTGTGCACACACACACATCCTCTATAAAATGAGCCTACTGTCCTCATATTTTTAAAGCAAATCCATCCTTAACTTTAAAATAGGAATGCATTATTTATACCTTTAACTTTTAAAATTTACATTGGTCCACTCGTACTTTTTTTTTTAATCTCAGGGATATGCTTCTAAAGAAAAATTGTCCTTGGCCTCCAAAACTCTTTTCAACTATGCTTTTCACATTCTTCTCATAAACACAAGAGATGGAACCACTTCCAAGCCCTTTACCTTCACACAACAACCTCTCATCCTTCATAGATCTCCCATTCCATTAGCCATCTTCTTTCTCTTCAAGCACCCAACTCAAAGTACCAGCCTCAGACCAGCCTTTGCCCTTGCATGTGATGGTGGATCTTGGAATGCGAAGGTCTCAAATGCCCTCCCTCCTCTCAGCCCCACGCACGGGTCCACTTGAACAAATCGCCTGCTATGTGGCCAGATCTCACTCACTATAACCCCTGGACATAGCTCCCCTCCAAGGTCTCCACTTTCAGACATTCCTTTCCTCTGACCATAGCTCACCTCCTTCCATTTCTTCTAATTTCCACCCTTCCAATGACTGTTTTTTAGGATCATTATGGTCTCTAGATCCTTGAACTCTGCCACGCCTCTTGGATGTCCAAGGACCCTCTTCTGGACTCACTGACTCTCTCACTGTCCTGGACCCAATGGCAGTCATAATCACTAATATTCTACCACCTTACCTTCACAGACACCCCAACTTCTTGCTTTCCCTCCTAATATGGCCCCATTACCCACTGCCAAGCACTTCATGAAACATACTTCTACAAAGGCAACTTTATTAACCTGAAGTGAGTTGTCAATGCTGCCTGGGGATCCTTTTGTCACCTGTTGGATCTTTCTCATATTTCTTGAGCATGATATCAAAACTTCTTTATTCTCCTAAACTCCCACCTCCAACCCCATTCAGGACCCCTCAATTTCAGCTTTACCAAGATCGATTCAATAGGAGCTTTTTCAACTTCCCTCTACTTGATCTCAAAATATTTCTCTATTTGGCTACTTGATTCCATCTCTTCCTGCTTTGCTCCAGAATTTTTCTCCCTCTATTTTGCATTTTCAATCTCTCTCTCTCTCTCCAAGCTCTTTCAGCTAAGTTAAGCATCAAGCTCAATTTTCCCACATCCTACAATACTTCCCTCCGCTCTGACCAGAGTGAGATTATCATTCCGTGTCTCTCTTCTCTTCCTTTTTACCTTCTGTTTCCAAAACAACTTATTGAACAAGTCTTCTAATTTCATTCCCCCCTCTGGCTTCCCACTCACCTCTTACAATCTAGGACCAGCCTTCCCTTCTCAGTGACCACATCTCAGTGCCTAGTCTCCATCTTTTCTCTGTAATCTTTGACACTACCAACCGTGGCCTCATTGAAACGTTTCTCTTGTCTCCACTGAAACTGGCCCTCCTCCTACCTCTCTGATCAATCTCTGCCCCATTATTAGCTCTACTTTCTCATCCTACTCCCCCAAATGTAGGCAGCTTCATGACTATCCTCAGGCCAGGAATTTTTTCTCTTCACACACTTTTCTCCAGTAATTGCTTCTCTCCTAACATTTTCAATAGCCTCCCAGACATCTTCATGGGAACATCCCATTTAGATCTCAAAATCAGAAGTTGCAAAATTGAACACATGTTCTTTCCCCCATATACCACTTTCACCAGAATTGTCTATTTTTTGTTAATATTCTTTATCATCCTTCAAGTCACACAGAGTTAAACATCAAAGTAGTTGCCAAGCCATACATCATCTTTTGCTTCCTTATCCAGGCTTTGTCTAACAACCAATATCTTCCAAACTTTATGTCTCTATCTGAAGTCACACTTGTGATGACTCACTTTACATTTTAGTTCAAACTCTTTGTACCACACATTGAAACTATTGGAATAGCTCAATTGCCTACCCTATGATCTCTTCCTTCTGTAAGTCATCCAGATACTACTGCTGACCTAATCTTTTTAAGATATAGATCTAGCAATACCACTTCACCTACTCAAAACAGTCAATGGCACCCCCACTGTCATCCTAGTTAACCACAAGCTCCCCATTCTAGCATTCAAGGACTTCTACAATATGGCCCCAGTCTGTTTTCTAGTCATATATTCTAGTTATCCACATGCTCTAATCATTTGAGGAAGCTGAAGAAAAATACTGAGATGGGTTAAAACTGAAAAATGTCTTTTTTCCCATTCTTTTTGTGTCCTCTGTACAAAGGTTTACTTTATCATTTAAAATTACTTACTTAAATGTCTGTCTACTCTAGTAAACTATTTTATCTTAAATCTCCTGTTGTTCTGTGGGTGGATTTGAATGAAGGAGAAGGACAAATAAACATACTTCTCAAGAAGCTAACACGCTTTGTTCCTAAATAGCATTAGAACAATTGGGTTTAAAAGAATTCTAACACAACACCAGCACTAAATGAATGATATTTATTACTATGGCTATGACTTAACCTAAACTAAGTTCCCCTTAACTTTTACAAACTTATAGCAATGCAAAGATTTCTTACCCATAGACATGCAAATGAATTTAAGTCCACCCAAGCCACTTTTTAATCCATTTACAAATTCATTTCCAATACTCCAAATCCATAAATGCGTCTGTTCATTGGATTCTCCTTTAAACTGATCGTTATTAGTTCCTTCATTTAAGTAATGAGTTAAACAATGTCTTTAAGATTTATTCACTTTAGGTATGTATGAGAGTTATGTACTTACCTCTTTTTGACAGCATTCTTTTTTTTTTTTTTTTTTTTTTTGCGGTACACGGGCCTCTCACCGCTGTGGCCTCTCCTGTTGCGGGGCATAGGCTCTGGACGCGCAGGCCCAGCGGCCATGGCTCACGGGCCTAGCCTCTCCGCGGCATGTGGGATCCCCCCAGACCGGGGCACGAACCCGTGTCCCCTGCATCGGCAGGCGGACTCTCAACCACTGCGCCACCAGGGAAGCCCTTTGACAGCATTCTTTAACAGGTACCTTCATCACTCTGACTACAACTACCACCACAGAGGAAGGGTGTCAAATCTGCCGGCCACCCACAGAGAACATTAGCTAGTGGTCACTATGGAATTACAAACATAAAGCCTTGATTAGCCTACTTGTTCCCATTATGTTTGCAAGTAAAGGAGCTTCTATACCTACCTTCATCCTTCCTTGGGGGTTACATTGGGGTGGCATCAAGTTACCTTGGGGGTAGATACAATATTTAGGAGGGCCCTAGCAGCACCCTGAAGGCTACCTGAATTAGCGCACACTGTTCCTGAAGCCTCTAATATGTGCCAAGGTAGTGTCTTAAGCCCTGGGAAAAATCTGATTCAATATAAGGAAAGATTTTACAGATAAGGAGAACTGAATTGCAATCATAGAAAGGTGAGTCTTGCTAACACCAACCAAAAAGCAAGTTGGTGTGAGAAATGGGGTGGCAGTCTCTGTCCTGGAAGGCAAGGACCACAGGAGTTTTGCTGAGTATCCAGGCCACATGCTCTACCTGAGCCATCCTATGGTCTCACTGAATTTAGCAAAAGACAGACCCCACATCGGGGAACCAAGCGTCTTTACCGGAATGGAAATCTGCTGAGAAGAGCTGCTGCTGCAGCTGAGCAGAAAACTAAGAGGTCTCACTTTTTCTAGCCTGAGCAAAGGACAGTCTAGATTTAAGTGCTTCCCATTTGTCAGTCAATCCATTATCGCTTCCATGCCTGCCCTGAGAAGCTGGGGGACAAGGGAGATCTCTGCATATGTCCCATTTATGTCTCCAGCATTTCCTAAATTTTGGGTCAGAAATGCACATAAGAGAGTGCTGTGTATTGGCTACTTAGCCGCCTTCATCCTTACCCTATTAGGACAATAGTGCTCTGGGTACAGCCCACACACATGCCCCCTTCTAGCCTCGGACAGCCTCAAAGGATGCTGTCAGCACCCAAGTTAAGAGTTACCCCAGAACGATAAAATCTGACTCTTCTCCCATAGCGTGTCTCTCAAAGTCACTTAATTTCCCCCTTTTCCCCATTAATTCACATTATAAAAACATTGTTCTAGTTTAGGTGGAATTTTTTCCCTACTTTATTACACTTGCTCTTTTTTTTTTTTTTGAACTTCCCTCTGCTATATCTGCAATGAGTACACACCACCTCCCTTGCAGCTTCTCTGCTTTTAGCAATAATTTGCACATAATGGAACAGCCAGAGGGGGTTTGATCGATGACCTCTGTCTCAGAGATGCTGTTCCTAGGGAAACACATCTGCCAACATAAAGTATTGGAGCAATCACAGCTCAGTGAACGCAGTAATAAGCAACTGTTACTCTGGCGCCATCAGTCATGTTCAGTTACAGACCTGAAAGGAAATGGCACCTCAGGGAGCAATGTCCTTCCATAAATTTGGGCAACAATGAAGAATGATTTGCAGTCAAGTAATAAAAGGCCCCAAAAAGGTCCACCATGCATACTAACATCCAGTACGGCTGACAAAGGAAATAAAAAACCTTGGCATTGTTTGCTCGTTATGTAAACTACACAGCTGTCCGAGCAATTAAGATATGATTTTGGGAATTCTCTAGGAAAAATGTGCTAACAGTGCTTCCACTTGTGAAAGTGACATTCTTCTTTATCAGTAAAGTGCATTTCATTAAGGTAATGCAATTTCATCAAGCTTAATAGTAGGAATTGCTTAACCTTATGGCTAGAGTACGTAAACAACATAAAATTAATGTCGTGCCTTATGTGGGGGAATAGATTTGCATTAGTGACAGTACTGATCCAGTAATCAAGAAAGCCAATGGCAGAGCCTTCAGGTCCGGGGGCTCTAGGGGCAAACGGCTGCTCCCTAACTCACATGTTGGAAATCTGCACCGGCAATAATACAGTTAAATGTTAACCTTCACGCACAGCATTTTAGAAGGAAAGAAACGATTGAAAATTGGCTAGAAAAAGGGGTTGACTTTAGGACAAAACAGGGTACCGATCTCACTGAGATGGAGCACAGCCTTGCTAAGCAAGCAAAAGAAATGAAAAGGAAAGTAACATTCCCAACCCAAGCTAAGTTGTGTTGGCCCGACAGATAAGTGACCGCTTCAACCTGTTGTATACCCCATAGCCATTGTCTCTCACACTGGAGGTCTTCTCTGGACACTGGGTAGTGGCTGGTAAAAGGAAGTCCTTTCCAAGAAGAGTTCCATTTGAACTCTTCATTTCCACCAATTCAAGCTAAGCTGAATTTCCTCCTCACAAAGCAAACGCTATTATAGAGCTCCCACAGGAGAGCTAGTACTTGAAAATCATTGTCAATAGAAGAAAGAGCCCTTCATCTTCTAAATGGAGTCCAAAAACATGGTTATCCTTGAAAAGTTTCAGCCTTCTCCTCAATATATGCTTTCATCAAAATCGTTCATGATAAACACAACTGATTCACTTCAGATCTCCTCCTCAATCTTCCATGCTTCCATAGTGATGGAGTGGGGGAGAATAAAAGCAAACAGTCTAGATTATTTCCAGATTATGCTATTAACCACCAAATGATCACACGCTCATCCTGCAAGGAAGCCCACTCCTTATCAATTGAATACATAGTCACTGCTTACTCTGGATTGATTTCCAGATGTGAGAAAGATGGAGGCTGTGCCTTCAGGGAGCAAGTGGCCCGATAAGGAATAATAAAATAAAAAGATAAGGAGTAATGTAATAAAAAGAGAGAAGGCTGAATGAAATGAGCGATACTTTGATTTGGTATCAGGAGGAGAGAAGAGTGCGGGTTTAATTTTGACTGTGGGGAGGGATTTTGAGTCTTCGTGAACAGGGTAGCATTTGTTGATGAGCAGGCCCTCCCAGAATACGAATCCATCATGAGGTCCTTTGAGGAGAGGGTAGAGAGTGTGAATGAGATGCACTGACAGATGTGGCTGGGTTAAGAATTTAGAGGCAGATCACGGAAAGCCTTGAATGACTCAGGGTTCTTTGAGAGCGAGATGGCACATTCAGACGAGATAATCGAGAAAAGTTTAATGGGACTTCCCTAGTGGCATAGTGGTTAAGAATCCACCTGCCAATACAGGGGACACAGGTTCGATCCCTGATCCCAGATCCCACATGCCACGGAGCAACTAAGCCCGTGCACCACAACCACTGAGCTGCGCTCTAGAGCCCACAAGCCACAACTACTGAGCCCACGTGCCACAACTACTGAAGCCTGTGCGCCTAGAGCCCACACTCCACAAGAAGCCACCGCAATGAGAAGCCCGCGTACTGCAACGAAGAGTAGCCCCCACTCGCTGCAACTAGAGAAAGCCCGCATGCAGCAACCAAGACCTAATGCAGCCAAAAATAAAAATAATAAACTTATTAAAAAAAAAAAAGAAAAGTTTAATGATGGGCTTTTACAAAAGTGTGGGCAGAATTAAGGGAAACTAACCAGTGATAGTGAAATATTCCATGACTACCAACAACAGGGAGTGCCTATCACCCTGGAGGATACTGAAGATGGAGGGATTCAAAAACCTAAAGAAAAAGTTGTAGCTGTAGCTATAGGATTCAGTGTCCCAGAGTGAGCTACGGTCTTAGATAGAGAGATACAGCCCAGCAAGGAGGAATGCAAAGGAACAAATACTTTGATGTCTCTCTCTCTCTCTCTCCTCCAAAGGGCAAACCCAACCAGAAGTCAGAAAGCAAGGGAGCCCACAGACCCATTCAATAATTGTCAGTATCAACGACAAAGAACAGGAGAAAAAAGGATGGAGAGTTGATCTTGAGAGGCAAACAGTAAATATCCAGGAAAGCCTAATCACCATAAGAAATTGAGACATGGTTTAACCTCTTTGGTTATAATTCTGGGATTGATTCTATGTGAGTAGGACTGTAAGATTCTCGTTTTAGATTATGAGCTATTTAAAAACAAGAACTGTGTCTTTAGCATTGTTTTATCCCCTGCATCTCACATAGGCAGGCACAAGGAGCAATGTGAGAATATTAGTGACTAGTAGTTAAACAAGATTGATATTGTCAAACCTCAAATACCACAAAGAACTTTTGCTTATGGTCTTTGGAAACTCACAACTGTCCCTCAACAGGAACGATGGCAGTAAATGGATGTCAAATGCATGGCATGCTACTTTTGAGATCAGTACAACTTCAGGTCAGCCCTGATTATATGGACCAAATCCCGAATAAGGCTGGAGTTTCATCCCAGCCACATGTCATCTATTGCAAAAGGAAACCTGAAACAGAGTCACTGGGCTCTAGGGCCACCAAAATGTTAAGGTCTATTCTATGGTGTGCTTAATGTACGTTTGGGTCCACAGAATGAGGATAAAAGCACACCACGCTGGCTCCCTCTGCCTGCAGAGAGCTGGAGACATGGGTCACTTTTCCCTGGAGATGAAAAGGGAAGAATAAGGGTAGCAGCCTTGTAGTACAAGTAGCCTTGGGCTTGTCATGAGCAGACCCAGGTTTGAGGCCCAGACCCACTGCCTATGACTAATGTGACCATCAGCTCTCTGAACCTCACTGAGCTTGAGCTGTTCACAGGTCAGGTCAGGATAATTCCTACACCCCAGGATTACTGCGGGTATAAATGAAATACCATGTGGGAAAGTGGTTTATAAACTGCCACACAGTATACAAGTAGTATACTACCTCTTCTAATTTGTTACGAATTTCCATAGAACGTTGTGCTTCAATACCCTATACTAGAATTTCCAAGGCAGTGAAATGATGGAACTGGACAATAAAAGTGTAGCTGTGGGAGATGACTACACTATGCAAAGTTTCCCCAAGTATGCAGCAGGAAAAGGTGCACCAGAATGTTAAAGCAATGGTAGTTCTTTGTCAGAAACGTTCAGTTAACTGCTGTTTTTGTTTATGTTTTCACTGAGATACAGTTGACATAAAACATGGTATTAGTTTCAGGCTTACAACCTAATGATTCAATATTTGTATATAGTACAAAATGATCACCACAATAAGTCTAGTTAACATTTGTCACCATACAGTTACAAAATACTTTTCTTTTTTTTTTTAATTAATTTATTTTATTTTTGGCTGCGTTGGGTCTTCGTTGCTGCAGGCGGTCTTTCTCAAGTTGTGGCGAGCGGGGACTACTCTTCGTTGTGGTGCGCGGGCTTCTCATTCTGGTGGCTTCTCTTGTTGTGGAGAGCAGGATCTAGGCGCACGGGCTTCAGTAGTTGTGGCACGCGGGCTCCGTAGTTGTGATGCACAGGCTTAGTTGCTCTGCAGCATGTGGGATCTCCCCACACCAGGGCCTGAACCTGTGTCCCCTGAATTGGCAGGCGGATTCTCAACCACTGTGCCACCAGGGAAGCCCCCAAATTTTTTTTCTTGTGATAAGAACTTTTAAGATCTACTCTCAGCAACTTTTGAATATACAATACAGTATTAGTAACTATAGTAACCATGCTGTACATTACATCCCTAGAACTGACCTATTGATTGATACTTATTTATTTTATCACTGGAAGTTTGTACCTGTTAACCTCCTTCACCCATTTCACCCATCCCCTACCCCTGCTTTTGGGAACCACCAATCCGTTCTCTGTATCTATGAGCTTGGTTTTTTGTTTTTTTTTTTAGATTCCACATATAAGTGAGATAATACAGTATTTCTCTTTCTCTGACTTCATTTAGCATAATGCCCTCAAGGTCCATCCAGGTTGTTGCAAATAACAAGATTTTATTCTTTTTTATGGCTGAAATACACACACACACACACACACAATTTCTTTATCCCTTCATCTATCAATGGACACTGAGGTTGTTTCCATATCTTTGCTATTGTAAATAATGCTGCAATGAATGTGGGTGTGCAGATATCTTGAGTTACTGTTTTTCTTTTCTTTGGATAAATACTCAGAAGTGTTTTAAATTCTCTCCCCCTCATATGCTTCTACCACCACCATGACCATAGCACTCAGCCTTTGACAATGGCCAAATCTGTTGGATTTGTGTTCTTGTTAGCTGTCTTTAAGAGGCAGAATAATGTACTTTTAATAACATGCTCCCTGGAGCCATATGGCCTGTATTCAAATCCTATCTCTGCCATTATAGGCTGCATGACCAGAGGGAAAAGTTATGTAACCTCTTTATGCCTTAATTTCTTCATATGTAAAATGGGAATAATAAGAGAAGTCACCTCATAGGGTGTTACAAGGCCTGGCACATGGCTTTACAAGTACTTTTTAATTTAAAAACTGCTTATGATTTCAAAAAATTAACAAACCTTTTGGACGGTTTTCTGGATCTCTGGGAACAATTCCTTTATTTCTAAGAACTCCATTTCAGAAAGGATGAGGAAAACGGCCTATGACAGCAATTTTATTTCAAGGCCCTCAGACTCTTCTTTGTGCCTCATAAAGCAATGAGGAATCATTCACTATGAGACACCCTCACTGGAGATCCCCACAACTCAAAAGGATAGAGCAGATACCAAGAAAACTATAACTGCCCGTAATGAAGGAAGCACTGATGTGGAAGGATGTTAAGGCCCAAAGTTGAGGTTATCTGCTCATTTAGGAGAGCAGCACTTAAGACAACTCTCACCACAGGCTTCTGTTCCTGGGCAGCTCCAGTTCACTTAGAAGCAACTGGGAAAGAATAGAGAGGACAATGGACAAGTACTCAGAAGACCTGGATTTGAGGCCAGTCTTGTAAGTTCACACAATAGAAAAAGTACTTGTCAGAAATTTGTACTGTGGAAAATGTGGACAGACAGACTTGGATATAAAGCTATGTATCTGAGGGTCTATGAGCCCTGCTGGCTCAGGTTTCTTCAGAGCAATCTGTGGTATTGTTATTCTCATTTCTTAATCAAAGAGGAGAGAGGCGCAGAGACGGGGCAAAATACAGGCTGACGTATTCACAGGTACAGGACGTCGGGATCTGGACATCTTTGGGGGACCATTATTCTTCCACACCAGTGCTGCTTTAGGGTGAGGGGGGACATTTAACAACCTTTCACAAAAGGTATCAGAGCACCACTCAGGGAGTTCCTTCTGCAAGTCAGCTACAGGCACTAAATGCCCCTCCTATACAAGGAGATACCAAGGGGATTCTCCCACTCCCACAGTCAGGACACTCAGAACTCAAAGCCAGGAACATCAAGGCAAAACAGAAGGATTCAGAGAGATCGATGGCCCATAGATGATAAATCAGGCAACTAGACTTAGGAACACGTATTGAGCCAAGCCTCCATAAGTACTAACTAACTTAAAGACCATCTCCTAGGAAATGACATTAGACAAGAGAATCCGGGAACATAAACCACCCCATAATGTGCCAGATTAAAGCTAACCCCTTGACCACACTGTGTCAGTTTTATCACCTGTTGCCTCTGTCAACAAAAACTATAAAGTGATCATTGATATCAAATCAATGTAGGGTCATTGCGGTGCCAGAACTCAATAACCAACATACAATGGATGTTTAACAAGCCTACAAAAGGTGCTGAATGAATGGATGAATGCTATTTGGGGGCCTATTCTCTCATAATTACACAAGTGATTATAATATTTTAAATGAGATATTTTTTAATTTCTAAAAATCAAACTTGATTTTTAATGAAGATAGCGACCACTGTGATGAAACATATGCTGTACATCAATAAAGTTATATGTTCACACCATGGGATAATGTATACATGTGTCTAGTGATGTGTGTGTGTGTGTGTGTGTGTGTATGATATTTCATAATGTCATTAAGGAATGCCTAAATCCTGCTCTGCTCTATAATAAATGACAAACATGCCCACATATAGACCAGAAGTTTTAAGATCACACACCTACAGAGGGCAGACAAGCAACAAAGGCAGGAATCAGGCAGGATAGAAAGCAAAGTTGCTAAGTGTTTATTCTGCAACCAGACCAAGCTGGTCTCCAATAGCTGTCACTTCACAAGGTTGTCAAAAGGGTACAGAACCACTTAAAATGCTCTGCTAAGCAACTGAAATAGCCAATAGAACACGTCCCTGGACTCTGTAATCAATATTGCACAGTTTCCTTTACCCAGACCAGGAGACGGGTGGACCCCAGACATTCTGTGATTCTAAAAAGTTCCCTCCAAGTGGAAGCCAGCAGAGTTACAAGAGAAGCTCTAAGACAGGTGATTAATTCTTTTAAAAGCAGTAAACTGACAAATCTAGGGGAAAACAATCTGTATTGCCTAATGGCCCACTGAAAAAAATAGTAGTGATCTGTTATATGGGAGTAGAAATGGAAAACAATGAAACTTGTTTTAATTATGACAATATAATTTCTACAAGGTAATAAAGACCATCAGATAAAACAATTATTGAAGTGTAGTGCATGCATGTGTGTGGGCGCACACACACAATATCATTAATTTATATAAGTGATACAGCAATGAGAATTATACTTTTGTTTTTTGAGGGAGGTGACAGTTAAGGTTTGTGGGGTTTTTTCCTGTAATTTTACAGTTCAGGACATTTACAGTCTAGGTTCTGAGGTGAAGGTTTTAAATCATGGTCAATGCGACTATAAATGTTTCTAGGCCATGTAAGCCATAAAATAAGATATCAAATATTTTGGGGAAATCTGCAACCAAAGATCAAAATCTTCCAGGTCTGTGCACCTAATGAAAGAAGCTGAATGAGGAGGGCTTTTATTAATAAAAATCTGCCCCCAAATCACTCATTCATTCACACTTAATTTTTTAGCTCCTATTCTGGCTATAGAATTGAATTAACTCAAAAGGTTGGTGTCCTTTCTCTCTACGGGATTAGCAATTCCCCCCACCCCCTGTGCCTTTTTATCAGAGACATTTTGGAGTATAGAAAACTGAGGCCACACTTCTTCGACATTTGATCTTTTAACAATGCAGATTAGTTTCCACAGGACTGTCCTTTTGGGTACAATGCAGTGTTTTCAATTAATTTGGCATCTACAGAAATTTGGGGACTGTTTGTTATTTTTCCTACGACAAAATAGCAAAGCTTTAAATGGAAAGTTCTTCGCCTAAGACCCCACGTCACATTATGGAGCCTAACGTTGCCAGCCTTTGGTGTGCCATTAGTTTTTCTTCCCCAAATACATAGCTATATACAAAGTACAGCATCTATAAAATGTTTTAAATTATTTTTGTAATTTCACCAGGAAATCGTGACCCAGCTGATCCGTGAAAAAAAAAGGCTTATCGTGAAAGAAAACAAAAACAGAAACCACAACAAAAACAAAAACCGGGAATCGTGGTTTAGAAGAGGTGGTTTCAAAAAAGAAGAAAAAGAAAAACACACACACAAAACAATTAATACATTAGAGAATTCAGCCAGGGTTTTGTAGCATTACAGGGTTTCTCAGCTCTAAAGAAACATATTGAATGTTTAGAGCACAGCCCATTCTTCACTGCTTCAGTTGTTTCCTTTTGTTTACAAGTCTCTGCCATCCTTCTTTGTGAATTGAATGCTAAACTATCTCTGGAGAGATGTTATATTGCTTACAGAATGCTTCAGCAGATGGTGCTTCCTGTGCAGCAGAAGGCTGTGATTATACCTGAACTCTTGAAGAACTCTAACACTGAAAAACAAGATAAGTGAAAGTCTTGAAAAGTTTTATCTCCTCCCTTACTAGCCATCTGGACACTCAATCACCCACTGGCCCTCCTCTGTCACTGTACCAAAGAGAAGCAATTCACCCCACCCCATCCCATCTCCTCCAAACCCAGGAAACCCTCTTTTTTTAATGGCTTACACACCCTATCAGCAGAGTTTGTTTAAGAATTATTGAGAGTATTGCTGATTCAGATGCCTGGTCACTGTGCATTCAGATATTTGAACGACCCATTATAAACAAAGAAGAAAAGAGAATAGGTCTTCATCGGGAAGTGTCTATAAAAATAAATTGGAATACTGAGAAGGCCACCTGGTGCCAAAAGTTCCGGGCTATAGAGAAATTTATCTCCACACATTTCGAGAGAAACTGTCCTTTTCAAAAGACCCTTGTACGCATCCTTCACAGTAATGCCGTCATCTCTGAAGCTGAACAGCACTCCTTGGTGAGTCTCAAGGACCTGTCACTTTATCCTTGAACCTCTTTTCTATTTTTCTCTTCCTAAATGTCTTTCATGCATTTCCTGCCATGATCCATTTAGTTCACTGTCCAAAGCAAAGGGTAATTCCTAATTTGTCTTATCCTGCCTCTGTATACAAAGGAAAAATGTCACAATATAATAGAAGCAAGAGGAGAGAAACCACGTACACGCATAGTTACTTCATAAATATACATTGGAAGGTAGCAGAGCTCCCCTTTAGAACTCTGCTCTGACGCACAGTATCCAGAAGCTTCAAGCCCTTTCTCTGTATGATCCCCAGATCTGGCCTTCCACTATCCCAGTAATTAACCCATGAGCCAAAACTCCTCCCCTCGCCTAACACTAACTCTCAGGGCTCCGGCTTCTCATGTAACAATGTAGGAGAAAGACGCTGGCAGGTGGTAGCTGAAGTGAAGCCCAGCCTCCTGAGGAAATTCACAACGTGGAATTTCAGAGCTGGAGACTATTTGAACAATCATCTAATTCATATTGTTCATCTTAGAGGTGAAATTAAACCCAAAACTTTTATTGATTTGCCCAACACCATAGAAGGAGCCAAGACTGTCCTAAAACTTGAGTCTAGCTATGAAACATATTACCAGCCCTGGTTTTAAATATGCAAATCTCAGAAGCACTGGAATAAGTAACACATTAAAAACCTCAAGTGATCTCTGGGTTTGGTTGCATTACTACATCTAGCCACAATCAAATGCACAGGTAGTTGGAAAATCAACCAGCAGGCCCTTACTCAGTGACATCACTACCTGTTCTGCATCCATGGTCACTGTCAAGGTCAGGCACTGGGGATACAGTGATAGTCTATTTATTTATTTATTTTCACAGAGAATAACCATTTTTATTAATGTTGTTCATCTCAGTTCAGACTAGCTTTATTTCAAGGACTCAGTAGCCATGTTTGGCTAGTGGCTACTGTGTTAGCACAGGTCTACTGATTTTGAATAACATAGTGTCTAAAAGTTACAGTGTTTCTTTATGATACATTTCTTAGCTAATGAGAAAAAAGCCGAAATATGCAATGTCTGTGCTTTTTTTTTCTGCTTCTCCCAATATGTCCTGGCCTTATGCCACCTCATGATTTAATACCATACTGAGAGTATCTAGAAATTAAATCTTTTAATTAATCTTTTTAATAATAATCTTTATTATTTTGTGCTACAGAAATTCTGCATCCCTTTCATTATCGCAATAAAGTAAAAGGCTTTACATTTCTGCTACCACACATTTTAAATCTTCTATCCCTTAAAAATGTATAGGCCCAGGGTGTGCATGTTATCGAGCAGACTCTGTGCCATTAGAGCCTGAGCCAATAAAAAGGAAGTTTATTAATAACAAAAGGCAACATGGCAGATGGGAGAGTCTAGGTTCATCCAACTTGGAAACTGAAGACCGAAAGACATGTCTTACAGGGCACATTGGAAAAATGTCTCCAAACTATACCAGCTGACTTCCTTCTGTTCCCTGGTTCACCTGGGCTGTTGACTGAACAGGAAAACTCTATAGAGATGCACGTTGGTGAGAAAGAACTCAAGCTAAACCCTCGGCATCCATCCCAACTGCCGGATTCTGGAACAAGAAACTGTTAAATACTCACGGATTGGAGAGGAAGAAAGGGTGCTGAAGAATAGTGAGAAAGAGAAAGAACAGAAAGAAAGAAGGAGGAAGAGAAAGGAGGGAAAATAAAAAGAAGGGGTATAAAGAAGTTATGAATTATGAAGAAAATATAACTCTAATTTAATACAGAAAAAAGTTATCTTTCCAGTACTGCCACCAGGCAATTCAGGGGGCCTGCCCCAAGCCCTGGTACTTAGAGGCCCCTGATCTGCAGGCTCTCAGCTGTAACACCCCTCCAAGGGAAACAGCCTGTGAGCCCAAAAGGAGAGCCCACCTGAGGCCTGTCCTCCTTCCTCCTTTTAGATCATGCTGTGTGTTCTCCCTGCCGGTAAGACCCTCAGTTGCCTGCCGGTCATGTGAGGCCTTTTCTCCTGTCTGCACTTGTGAAGATGCACAGGGCTACTTCCGGGGCAGCAAAGAGCAGCTGCGTGGGTGGAGGAATGAAAGGGGGCTTGACAAATACAGGCGGGGGCGTCACTCAGCAAGCACGCAAAGCAGCACAGGGTTTGGGAGGGAATCGAAAGCAGAAAGGGGAGGAATCTTCATGTTCTGGGCCCACAGTGTTAGGGCCTGGTGGCCTTTTCCACATAAGGCAGTCAATTCAGTCATGTACTAATTCTACATTTCACATTGGGGGAAAATACGCTGGATTAGACCCTCTTGTAATATTCTTCTTCACGGAAGGGTCTTTCTTTCACTTACGGCATCTTACAATTACTGGTTGCCTACCTGGATCTGCTAGTTCTTTTTTTTTTTGATCTGCTAGTTCTAACTTCAATACACAACGTGAAGAGTGGGCACCAATGTCCTTACTTCTCGTTTCATTGTTAGTGTGTAGTTTATGCAGAAAGGGTGAACCAAGCCAGGGAGCGTTTCTAGTTTGAGAGCGTGAAATTATAATCAAAGAGCTACCTAAAGTCTGCATGAGTCCAATCACAGTAGTCAATATACTGCGCAGCTCCACTCAGAATGGAGCTGGAGGGGAAGAAAAGTCAGAAGTTTACGCAGCAAATCTGTAGGAACCACTTAAGAGATGAAAAAAGAGAAAGAGCTATCTGAATCAGACTGAGAAAGCTTAAAGACCATTTTTATTTGGTGAGTTACTTTGGCTTTGGGGATACAAAGGTAATCAGAAAAAGATGGAGCCTTGGTGATTTAAGCATATGGAGTTCTGAGACATACATTCATTTTAGGATTTTTTTTCCTCCCACATTTTTGGAAAATTTATCCTAGCAATTGCTTTCTTGATGGAGACATGAATTATGCTTCCTGAATAGTGATGAGTAAATTTAAAAGGGTTCAGGGCTGAATGCATGAATACTCAGACAGTCAGCTCCTTCTTCCTCACTCATAATTCCAGCCTTCCCAACCATTAAAATCAAATGGGTAAGTTTGTAAGAATAGGCTTGCATAAAATACAGTCAAGACTTCAGTCCATTTTGGCTTGGGCCAGGTATCTCAGAAAACAGCATTATAAAGAAAGAAACAAGACAAAAGAGAACCTCAAAAATATCTCAAGTTTAAGATCATTGGTTAAAGAAAATTTTTTTAAGTAGGGCTGTTAATCTCTAAGAAATAGTAGTTACTTTGATCTGCATGATATTTAGTTTGAAACAACTAAATATTATTCTGATTTATTTTCACTCAGTTACTTTTTCTTCTTCTTCAAGTTTCATATGTAATAGAGAAAATACTACATATGAAGTATTGTATTTAGTATACTTCATACACTGCAATATAGGGTATTGTACTACTATATACTAGAGGTACAAAGAAAGTGAGAGACACCAATCTTTTTAAACACAAACTTAAGATTTTTAAACCAGTTGACATTCAATCCAAATTATTCTTATCTACCAGTGACAATGAGTTTGCCACTTATTGGCAGGCTAATGAAAAAAATTGAATATCATTTCTTACCTATCTTTTAAATTTTCTGCTATTATATGTTTGTGCGTGTATACATTTATCTCTATAATCACTTTTGAGTTTGTTTCCCTCTTAGTGTAAACTTTCCAAGAGGGCAGAGACCCATCACCACAATCAGAGGGCATTATAAGTTCTACTTCTTACCTTTACACTAACATAGTTTCCATTAATCACTAAGTCCCCAGACAATCTAACCAGACTTGAATTTCATCTGTATTAAGTTCAGGTAACTAAAAGAGGATACACGGGTATTATTGTATGTGTGAAATGACTGACTCTAGTCAGAAAGAAAAGACAAGTTCTCGATTTAGAGAACAGGGACAGAATTAAGTAGGTATTACACACTTCGTGGAATTTATTTGGTTTCATTATGCAGTATCTACAGGTGGTCACACAGGGGGAAAGGAATAAAAGAGGAGTGTGAGTTAGGTGTTTAAATTTGTTCAAGTATTACAGTAATGAGTTCCACAATTTACCCAAAAAAAAAAAAAAAAAAGTACAGTAAAACACTGCTCTAATAGCATAGCAAGCCCCATTAGTCACTGTGGGGAAAGCAAAGTGCTTTAATTCCTTCCGAACTGTCAAGACAGTGAGAGATGAAGTGCTTAAAAGTGCCTTTGTTGGGCTTCCCTGGTGGCGCAGTGGTTGAGAGTCCGCCTGCCGATGCAGGGGACGTGGGTTCGTGCCCCGGTCCGGGAAGATCCCACATGCCGCGGAGCGGCTGGGCCCGTGAGCCATGGCCGCTGAGCCTGCGCGTCCGGAGCCTGTGCTCTGCAACAGGAGAGGCCACAGCAGTGAGAGGCCTGCATACCGCAAAAAAAAAAAAAAAAAAAAAAAGTGCCTTTGTCAAGGATGTTATCGTTAACCCATCTAGAAATAAAGGTGGTGCTGGGCTGGGGGGACATAAAAAAGAATCCTTTCTTTGCACGTCGTGTTATCCCTTCCCAGCTGGGACACTCTGTTAGTTTCCTGGGGCTGCTATAACAACTTACCACAAATTTGTGGGCTTAAAACAACATACATTTATTTATTTTCTCACAGTTCTGGAGGTCCTAAGTCATTTTCACAGGGCTAAAATCAAGGGGTCAGCAGAGCCGTGCCCCCTCCAGAGGCTTTAAGGGAGAATCTGTTTCTTGCTTCTTGGTTTCTGGGCACTGTTGGCATTCCCTGGTTGGGGCCACATGACTCCAGTCTCTGCCTCCATGGTCACATTGCTGCCTCTTCTATTCTGTGTGTGAGTATGTGTGTGTTAGAACACCCTTGGCCTCTCTCTTATTTGAACACACATGCGATTGCATGTAGGGCCCACCTAGATAATATAGGATACTCTCCCATCTCAAGATCCTTAATGAATCGCATCTACAGAGACTTTGTTCTTTTTTTGTTTGTTTTTGTGGGGTTTTGTTCAGTTGGTTGGTTTCTGGTCATGTAAAGGTCACATTTACAGGATCTAGAAATCTGGAAATTAGGACGTGGATATTTTTAGGGAGCCATTTTTTAGCCTGTACAGACACTGCTGGAATGAGTGGTAATATCTCGTGTCCTTGGTGGTTTCTATCAGCCATCATCAAAATATTACAGATGACAAAGAACAATCCCCTTACGTCTGCCCCACCGTAATTCTAATGAAAGGAAAACATGGGAGAGGGTACAAACACAGGTTCCTACACCCAGAGCCACCTCACTTGGCCCAAAGTGGCATCTACTTCCTTAAGCATGTCTCCAAAGGGCTTTCCAACAAGCACAGGTTTTCCTTATCTTGACAAAACATCTCTTCTGATGATGCCCCCTCATACTGCCATTTTATTTAAATCCTCATTTTCAGGGTCTACATTTTATCACCACCCACTCGCTCCTAATTCTCTAAATGTGTCTTCCATTGGTCTTCATCCCTCAGCTGAAGTAGTTCCTTCTACGTCCTCAAAGTCAAGCGACAGTGCCAGTCCCTTTCTTCCTTACCCAATCCTCATCCCTCCCGTCTCTAACGCCTCTCTTCCGTGCTCTCACGCCTCTCCCCTCTGGCCTTCCTCTTGAGCGCAAGTCTGGATCTCACACGGCTCTCGGTATACTCTTGCCTCTCTCAGAACTCTTAACCTTTTGTGCCTCTTGAATTGACATCACCAACTGCCGCCCCTCAAGTTCTCATCCAGTGACCCACAAGTACCTCCTAGAAAGCCTGATAAAATGCAGATTTCTGGGTCTCGTCAAAGTTTCTAGCTCAGTAGATCTGGAGAGGAACCCAGAAGTCCCGTTTTACAAGCACTCAAGCAATTCTGATGCCTGTGGTCTGTAAGCCAGGGATCAAGAAACACTGTTCTGGAACCATATTACCATTGCCTCATGAAGCCACTGAGGTGTTTCTCCACCACCAAACACTAAACTTACATAAAAAGCAAACACGTCCTTGCCAGACTGACTTTCCTGTTTCCCTTAGTGGCATTACCATATTTCCAGGCATCCAAGAGGACACCTTTGACTCTCTCCCTCTTTCCCTTGCCCCACTGTACCCAGACTCCAATCCACATCTAGGATATTCCATTGAACACTCTCTAGAACACCTTTCACAGACTACAGAATCATAGGATTCTGGAGAGGGAAGGCCCTAAGAGGTATTCTAGCCATCCCAGTCCTTCCAACTCTCAGGACCTTGAAGCCCAGAGAGGTTCTATTAGAAGATAAGCACCTGAAGCTACCTCTAGGGGCAGGGGTTCATAAAACAGATATTACTGTTCAGTTTTTCTGAACAAGCATGGTCTCTGGAGTCAGACTGGATTTAAATCTCCAGTTCTGCCACCTACCAGCTGCACGACACATGACATAGAAAAGTAACCAACTTCTCTGTGCCACCATTGAAAAATGGGGATAATAATATTTCCTACTTCAATGGTTTGCTGTAAGGATTAATGGGTCAACATATAGAAAATGCATAGAACAGTATATATAGGTAATGCTAATTAAGTGTTAGCTACAATTATTATAATCATAACGCCACTAGGAATATCCCCTAAATTAAGCTTTTGACTTCTGTTTCCAATACCTGTCTGCTAACTCTACAGTTCTGCATCACACATGTACTGATTAGTCTAAAAGACATGATTTGACTCAGAAAAAGGTTGCAGATGCCCAGGCGTCACAATTTTTACAGAAATGAAGAACATGCAAGCCACAGGTGTCAAAAAAACTAAGGTGTAGACCCGCCATTTGCCTGAAAATAGAAGGTTATCTATGACACATACTATATAGCCGGCATGCAGCTATTATTATAAAATATTTATTGGCACTACAAAATGCTGCAGGCACTGCACAAACTATAAAATAACAAGTCTCTCCAGGCCCTAACTGATTATGGGCCATATATTTTTAAGGGAAGATGCTACTGAGTTACAATACTTAAGGGAGAATGAAAGATTCCAGGCTTTTAGGCAAAGGAAAAATCGTATAGTCTTAAGCGACAGTGATGATTTATGGTATGTTTAGGAGTATGTCTGTGTTTCTTCTTCAGCAGCACCACATCTGAATTGTCCACAGCCTTTATACACAGCAAATGGGGTGCAGCTCCGTACACTGACCCAAGCACATCTTCCAACTATAGGAATACTGCATAGACTAAGGCTGTCTCCTATTTGAGGTCAGGCACTGGGGTATGACATGACATTGTATGTTACAAATATCAGATCACAGCCACAGGACCATAAAATTTTTAATTATGTTAGCATGGGATGTATTTGAGGGAAAGAAAACTGTAACTAAAATGAAATGAAATAAAATATTTAAAAATGAGCTTTCATTTGGGTAATTTTAAAGTCAAAATATTTTTACTCTTTGTATCATTACTACTCTGTTCTTCAACTGTGCTTTTCATTACTATCCTTTTTCTTTCCTCTAAAAGGGGAAAATGCCTTTAAGATGAAATTTTGTATAAATAATACAATAAGACTCAGAACAAGCCATTCAAGCCTTAATTATTTAAAAAATAAAATCTCATGTCTTTTTCTACTAGGCTCCTGAACATGTGTACAAACAGAGCTCTTTTTAGCTATCCTAAAGAGACAATAATCCCCAAAGTCAGAGAAAATGCTTAATTGACAACCTAGTCATTCAAAAATGTGTATATGCATGTGTTCCATAGTCTTAAAAATAGCCAGTGTTGGGGCTTCCCTGGTGGCGTAGTGGTTGAGAGTCCGCCTGCCGATGCAGGGGACACAGGTTCGTGCCCTAGTCCGGGAAGATCCCACATGCCGCGGAGCAGCTGGGCCCGTGAGCCATGGCCGCTGAGCCTGCGCATCCAGAGCCTGTGCTCCGCAACGGGAGAGGCCACAACAGTGAGAGGCCCGTGTACGGCAAAAAAAAAAAAAAAAAAAAAATAGCCAGTGTTAAGAGGAAATAAATGGGGAGAGGAATGCTGAATGTAAAACAGTGTCACCAGATTAAAATATTCTCACCTTTCTTCTCTTTTCCTTTTCTATTTTATCTTTCATTCAGTAGAAGTTCACACAGTGACACCTAGTGCAACTGGTGAGGCTATGACAGCCTAGAAGAGTGAGTAAGATAATCTGGCTGGCAAACTCCAGGTTTAATTTCAGCTAAAATAATTTCAGCTAATTCAGTAAAGCTGAAAGGCTTGCCTTTCGTCTCAGACCCCAATGTGCATGCATATCCTAATTATCATTTGAATCTACTTAAAAATGTATCACGCTTATGGACTGTAATTCCAGCTCAGTTCGTTTCCTAACAGTTAGAAATGCTGGATCATTAATATCCATCATGAAGTAGAACTGCAATTAAGGGATTCAGCAAAAAAAAAAAAGCCCCCCTCTTTCTAAGCGGCTTGCCAAGATGAGCTCGGCAGTTTTTGAGCTACTCTTCCTACGCATTCCGCTGGTGTTTTACCTTAACAATCTCCTACCCTTGCTTCCTCGGAGTCTAAGAAACCCACCAGAGACCTGCAGAAACTGTGTGCCACTTTCTGCAAAGCAGCCTTCTTAAGATGTTCTAGTCAACTGATCTCCAACTCAGATGACTTTCTATAACAAAACAATCCAGAAATTCCTTCAGCAAGGTTTAACACTCTTCAAAAGTCAAGATCATGCTGCCCAACCCTGGCATTCCCCAAACGGCTACCACGATAGCCCACAGCCTTACATACAGTAAGTGCTCAATGACTTCTTGCTGAATGGATTTTCTTTTGTTCTCTTTCTACTAATAGCTGCCTCTTTAACTTTAAATCTCTCCCATTCCTATACTTCAGTGTCACCTGTGTGCGTTATTTTCTACCAATACTGTTTGGAGACTGGATGAGAACTAAGAGAGAATCCAATGGTGAGAAATATATTCCACACACAGTAGCTTTAACTTCTGCAGTTGGGCAGGGGTGTTTGTCAAAGCTGCATTACCTACTCTGACAGAAGGTATATGGGTGCAAGATGAGGTAGTTTTCCAAATACCTGCTTAGAGCACAGAGAGTTGGATTGCCTGAGGAATATTTATCAAAAACATTTCTCAAATAAATAAATAAAATAAAATAAAAAACATTTCGCTCTTACTAACATTAAGTTTGAGTCTGTAAGCTAAGTTGCCCCAAGACATATCAATAAACTCAAAATGTCATGCCTTCCGACAAAGTAATTCAACATCTAAGAATGTATTCTAAGTAAAGATGTACATTAAAAAAAGTCTGCTCATTACTGCATGATTCATAATAGCAAAATTAAAAGGGTACAACTTAAATGTCCAATATTAGGGGAATGATCCATTTAATTAGTGTAGCTGACTATCTACCCTAGCATCTTGCTCAAAGTCCCCTGCCCGCTCTTCCCACTGAGTTCACCAGCTGTTGCTACATAATTTTCAGCAGGCTGGCAGCTTCCTATCTTGGGTGCCTCTGTCTCTCTTCCTTTTTGTCTGAGGGCTCTCTCTGGCACCACAGACGGGCCAGCGAGTCAACACTCCCAGGGGTCACTTCAAGGAATGCGGGATGAGAGACCACAGACGTTCCACATGGTGTCTCAGTGGGTCTCCAGACCCCCGATGACCCTGTGGTAAATCTCTCATCAATATACTCCCTTCCCTGCCTCACCTTCCCCATTTATCAATTGTGGTTTCTGAGATCGGCTCCAAATAAACTCCCTGCACCCAAGTCCTTGTCTCAGGTCTGGAGAGCCCAAAGTAAGTCAATTAGGCGATATGCATAAATGAATAGGCAGTAATAAAAACTAATGTCCACGTGCCAGGTTCATGCTGGTTCCAGTGCTCGAGTTGGTGACTGTGCTCACAGCTGAAAACCAAGGTACAATGAACCCTGATCTTCTAAAGGGACCACAGAGCAGCTACATGAAGTCAGAGGCCAGACATTGCCTCATTTGGTTTATTCAGAGGCAGCAGAACCAGCCCTTCTCCTCCCCACCTTTCCTTTCCCAATGTCTCTATGAAGACAGCTGGTGACGTTGGGACCATCCTGAGCCTTTGGGGAGGTACTGAGTTCATGTTGAGATGCTATCTCCTCCCCTCCTGTGGGATGCTTCTTCCTTCCCAAAGCCAAGAGAGGAAGCTCCAAAGGAAAACTTGTAAGGGTTGCAGGATATACTGAAGAAGGAGGGATGAGAATCTTCCTTCCCTGCAGGAAGCTTGCTGAGATGCAGCAGCCTGCTGCCCAATCCGATGCTAGAGAGAATGTGTGGGAGGGGGTGACATGTTCCCGCTGAAGCTCCAGACACAGCGGGCACGGGAAGCGGTGCCGAGTCTGATGGGGAGACTTCTGAGGGGAGAGGTGCCTATTGGAGTAGCCAGTGCAGTTTAAGACTCGAAGGGCCCCAAAGTGCAACTTTTCAAGGAAGCCAGCAGAGCAGGTCCACCACACACAGTTCTCTCTGGCCCTGGAGAATGCAAAAGTCACCCTCGGCAATTCCCATGGCTCCTCGTGAAGGGTCAAGATTTGGGGAGGGACTGGGCTCTTGGGGAAAAAGAGGCTTATCCAAGAGAAGGCATCCAAGGCCTGAATGGCTTCCTGGCCCATGAAGAAGCTAAACACAGCTGTCCCTCAGTGATGGAGGAGGTCAGAATGAAGCTGAATACCACCCCAAGGAAACCATGCATGGCTCCCAACTCAGGAAAAACACATCCATCAATATCAGATGGAACCAGGAGGCAGTGGACACCATCTCCTCACCAGGTTCCTGAGGGCAGTTACTCCCTGCCCCCCATACCTGAGGTGACAGACTGAGATCGGGGAGGGGACAAGGATCAGAGCCCGATCATCCTCCACACACACCCCCGCCAGCTCCCCAGCACCAGGGTCAAAGAGCTAGCCTGTTCTGAAGATGAAATGAGCCAAGCTCTGAAACTTGGAGTGTTGAAACGAACAGGACTCATTCAGCCTTAAGGAATCAAACACAGGACTGTTACAGTAAGAGGAAGCAGTGGGAGAGCTGGAGAATCTGAGCAGGGTGCGATTAAGAATCAACAGCCCGGGCTTCCCTGGTGGCGCAGCGGTTGAGAGTCCGCCTGCCGATGCAGGAGGACACGAGTTCGTGCCCCGGTCCGGGAAGATCCCACATGCCGCGGAGCGGCTGGGCCCGTGAGCCATGACTGCTGAGCCTGCGCGTCCGGAGCCTGTGCTCCGCAACGGGAGAGGCCACAACAGTTAGAGGCCCGCATACCACAAAAAAAAAAAAAAAGAGAACCAACAACCCAGGAGGAAAGGAGTGTGGGTTGAAAACAGTGACTGAGAAGTAAAACCGTGTCACATGTACATCCAGAACGCTGAGTCTTCAATAAACCGGTTACATTTATGAAAAATTCTCAATGAATCGCAAAATACTTGTATATAGCAAAATATAAAATATTAAGTGAAAAAGGATACAATATGACGTGAGAGATGACGGAAAGGAAGGAAGGGAGAGAGGGAGGGAGGAAGAAAGGAAGGAGATAGATGGATTGGTAATTGTGAGGAAATATACTCACAACTTTAACCAAAGTTATCTCTGAGAGGTAGAATTGCAGGTGATTTTATTTTCTTTATAATACTCTATTGTCTATAAATTTCTTAAGGCAAGAACTTCTGAAATTATAACTTGTGAAATTTAAAAAACAAAAATATTTTTTTCCAGAAGGATACAAAAACAAAGAAAATAAATGCCAATATATTGTCTTCTTTTAAAAATAGAAACTTCAGCCTCTGCTCCTCACCCTACTTGCAGACTGGTACCTGCCCAGGACTAATGACGGACCACAAGCAGCCAACACCCCTGAACAATGCTCTTGTCCTCTGCTCACCTTTCTAAGTAGTAAAACAAAATTCTCACAGGGACCACGATTCTATTACCCAATATGCATTCAATAAAAGGTTAAAAACAATAAATGAGTGGGAAAAGAGCATTAAAGGAAAATTCCTTAACCTTACACTACATTCTATTAATCATGTTTTGTTATTCTGCACAGTCTTGAGAGGGAGGGAGGGATCAGATAACAGGCCATCTGGGGAAGACCTCCATTGGATAATATGTTTCAAACCATTACGTTCCAAAGCCAATTTTCCTTTGTGTTTTAGAGAAAAACTGGGGACCTTGAATTCTTCAGTCCTAGACAAGACACTGAGGCAGAACAGCACACCGGCTATGGACACTGCTCTGGAGCCAGGTCAGCCTGGGTTCTGATTCATGCTCTGCCACTTCTTGGCTGTGTGACTTTAGGCAAATTACTTAACCTCTCTGTGCCTCAGTTGCCTTGTTTATAAGGTGGGGCTAATAATGGTATCCTCTCAGGTTTGTCCTGAGGTTTAAATAAGTCAAAACAGGTAAAGTTCTTGGAAGACTGCCTGATGCTCAGTCACTGCTCCAGTGAGCCTCATGAGTGTAACTGAACCAGAGACGCCTACCAATAAATGACAGTTTTCATTCATTTAGGAGTGTATCAACCAAACAACGAACTTTCCAGGTTCTTCTCTTTTACCCATCTTTAGGAAGTTCCACGACTTCAGCAACTTTACCCAGAGAAGAAAGGTCACAAGTCACGGTCGCAGGTCTACTGTCACGTAAATGGTCACTGTCATTGTCATACAAGTGGTGAAGTCACCATTTAACTGTGCCTCGGTTTCCTCATCTCAAAAGAGTAAAATGACTATCACCATTTGCCCCACCAATTTCACAAGGCTGTCAAGAGCAGCAAATGAGGCAATGTATGTGAAAATACTTTGAAAAAGTAAAAAGCACTAAACAAGTAATGTTAAATAGACCAATAATTAAAATATGAAGATAAGACTCGAGTTGGTCCTTCCTAGTTCTCGGGAAGAACACTTACAAAGGTTAAAATCTAAATAACATCTGGATTTCATCACTCCATGCTCTTCTAGGTTATTATTGCTATTTATTGATTTTTATTCTTTTACTGAGTATAGTTGATTTACAATATTATAGTAGTTTCAGGTGTGCAGCATAGTGATTCAGTATTTTTATATATTATGGGATTATATATGTATGAAATAAATAAGCAACAAGGATGTATTGTACAGCCACTATTTTGTAATAACTTTAAATGGAGTATAACATTTTACTTTTTATATGTGACTACTAGAAAATTTTTAATTACATATATGGCTCACATTATGTTTCTGTTGGGAAGTGCAGCCTTAGACAATAATGGATGGATCCCTTTGTAAGAAAGACTTGGAAACACAATCTCAGTAAATGAAGTACCTTGGAGGCATGTGAGATGGGAAACAGTGGGATGCTGGCACTTAACATTTTTGTACCATATCTTCCCTTTATTACAAGTTGCCTGAACATTAAAGCATACTAGTAAGGTAAATAAAAATTCTAGTAGGCCAAAAAGAAACATTAAATTATATGACCTTTGTTTAGACAAAGAGTTTCTGTGGAAGAATCACAACCAAAATCATGAGAGTGCCCTTGACTGGCTCTGTATGAGTGCCTGCCGTGAGCCTAAGTCAGACCACAGAGCTCCCAGGTGAGTCCAATGTCTGCCTCGACTGCTGCAAAGCATACTTGAACAGACGTGGGAGAACATTTGAGCCAGACGTTCGGGGGCTACACAAATCACAGGCCCCTGTGATGCCTTTTAAAGACAGAGATGTCAACTTCATAGAACGGAAAGAGGAGATGCATGACACATGTTGAGTTCTAAAAGAAAGTTTTGGAAGGACAAGACAGAGCAGCAGGAAAGGCCCTTTCCTACCTGTTCCGTTCAGTTCAGTTGGTGCATACATATACCAACATTTCTGGAGGTTCTGGGCCACGGGTGAACAAAACATAAAAATATTGATAGTTGGGCTTTAGCCAACAAAGACCCTGGGGCAAAATAGCCAGCTGCATCTGCATTTCGGGGACAGTTTATGTTTGGTGCCAGCCACCTGAGTTCAAGGCGTGGCCAATAACTAGGCTGTAGAGGGCTTGGCTGCTTGCAATGGATGCATTTGAGGCCAAGTGTGTGATGCATCAAAGAGAAAAAGATAAAATGTTTCATTACAATATGAATCAACTTAAAGTATATTTAGCGGCTTCCCTGGTGGCGCAGTGGTTGAGAGTCCGCCTGCCGATGCAGGGGACGCGGGTTCGTGCCCTGGTCCGGGAAGATCCCACATGCCGCGGAGCGGCTGCGCCCGTGAGCCATGGCCGCTGAGCCTGCGCGTCCGGATCCTGTGCTCCGCAACAGGAGAGGCCACAACAGTGAGAGGCCCACGTACCGCAAAAAAAAAAAAAAAAAGTATATTTAATGTTCCACTGGCTTCCATAAGGGCAGGAGGACCTGCATTAGTAATGAATATTGATTTTCAAATATTGGGAAATGGAAGGGAAGAATTCAACAATTAAATGAGAAGGAAATAATAGTCCCACATAGACCTATTCTGAGCAGGAAAAAAAATAGTGCACAGAGCAATTACAAATATAAATTCAGAAAAATGTGTTTTCAATGTTCAGTCTCAATAGACAATTCTTAAAATTTTTTTCAAGGCTATATCCTTCTTGCTTATAAGGAAACAGACAATAAAATTTGAAACAAATTTATACCTATAAGTATTTGGGATTCAAACAAAAATTGACTTAAGAGATATAGCTCATCCTCAAAACACTGAAAATAAAAGTTTTATGAATATCTTTTAAAGAAATTCCAAGTGAAGTATCTTTAGTGCTCTTGTATCGTAAATTCTTAGATTTACATGAAAAGCAGATAAAAATAAACTGCAAATACTAGAGTACACAGCATGTCAATGTTGTAGAACTTGTAAGGAGACCACTAATAAGGAGAAAGGCTATGGAAAATTCATTTGAATTCAGTTTTTTCTGATAAGCTATTCAGCAGCTGAGCCAGCCAGTTTGTCAGTTTGCCACAATTTTTTTCAGTTTGTCTGTTCAGGACGTTGGCAGGAATGGTAAAGAGATTTCATCATAAAGGCTACCCAAACTCTGTGTTGAGAAGGACTCTGAGGTCATGTCTGTGCTCAGGCTTAGCGGGAAGGAATGCTGCCATTGATTAGTGATGTCTGACTAGCAGAGACAGTGGCTACGCTTGTGCCATGTCTTTGCTTTCCCTACAGTGGAAAGTGCAGCTGTGGAAACACCTTTCCTACTTATCATTCTCTTCTGTGCCAGTTCATTTAGAAGAGATCATTTCACAAGCTACTGATTACAGAATCAGAGTGCTGTACCCAAAAAGCAGGGTGTAGGAGATATTCATTCCTGAGCTCCCCTCTCTCTACTCCTCTGACCCTCTCTTCTTTACAAAAGGTACTTGTATTGATACTTGCTCATTATTGCTCTTTTAAGGGCATGTCAACCTCTTCCACCTCCAAAACAAAAAGTTCTTCTCCAACACATGAAAATTTCTTTGCTGTGTATAAACTATAGGATGACAGAAATTCTGCAAAGGCAAAAACCTTCTGTACCAAAAAAAAAAAATCCCATTTACCACCAAAAAGAAAACTATAATGTTCTCTTCTCAAATTATTCAGACCTAATTTTTTGACTTAATTAATGCCAACCCTGCCCTTTTGCTCATTACCATCTGCCAGGAGTCATTTCCCAGGCAGAAAGGTCACAGTGCTGAGCATGACACACACACCAGGGAACAGGCAGGATCCAGGTTCCCTCCGCCGTGTCATTCACCTCTCCTGCACCAACACCAGCCAGCATCAACTATTACTGTCAATGTCAGACAGTCACGTATCATCAATTAGGGGTTGCAAAAGCTCAACAACTCCTGAGCTTGCCTGAAAAAGAAAAGCATACAGGTGCTCGTACCCATTTGGCAAAACCTAAATAAAATCCGTATGAAGGAAAGAACATCTTTTCCGATCAGAATGATATCTGTTAACGCAGAGAGCAGAGTCATAGGTTGAACCACATGGAACTGCCATTTTTCTAAGCCAATAACAGTCAATTACTAGCAATTCCAGATGATTCAAACTAACAAAGTACAGACGTTTGTCTGCACCAGTATTGGCACATACTTAACTAGGACTTGAACTGTTAGTATGTCACCTGAGACATGTAACACGATAACCAAATATCTTATTTCAGAAACATTTCAGACTGTGGCAGTTACCTAATGAAAGGAAATGTACTTCTATGAATTGAATACCTATGTCAAGTTCTGTCCAGTGATACCCCTGTTCTAGTGGAAGAGACAGATGTGTGAGGAGGGATCTGCAAGAGGGAAGCCAGGGTTCATAGGGAATATATGAGGTCCACCCAGCCTCCACTGGAGTGGTCCAGGCAGACTCTTGGAGGAGACAGCATCTTGGCTGGGTTTTCAAGGATGAGTTGGGAGAGCCAAACTTAAGTCTAGCAGTCGCTGGAGTGAGAGAAGGGGGTGGTGAGGACAGGATCAACTTCTAGGCAGTCCTGCTTCCAAAAAAGTTTGGCAAAAAAATGTTTCCATTCACAGCATCTCTGGTATGTTCCTGCTATTCTGATTCATTACAACCCTGTCTTTTCCAGCATTAATTCAGGCCAGTGGTTGCCATGAATAAAGAGCAGCATTAAAATATCATCAGGAAAGATACATCATCAGCTTCTAACTGGGGAGGAAAAATGTCTTAAAGCTTCATAGGTGTTTCTATTTAGTCTGGGGACCCATGTCATATTAATTGACTAGATAAATACTTGGGGTACTCAATCTTGCTACTAACATTTTAATCCCTTCCAGTTCCATTCAAATTGTGCCTAATACCTGGTCACTAAAAATAATATAAAACAGGACTTCCCTGGTGGCTCAGTGGTTAGGAGTCTGCCTGCCAATGCAGGGGACACGGGTTCAAGTCCTGGTCCAGGAAGATCCCACATGCCGTGGAGCAACTAAGCCCGTCCACCGTAACTACCGAACCTGAGCTCTAGAGCCTGTGAGCCACAACTACTGAAGCCTGCACGCCTAGAGCTCGTACTCCGCAACAAGAGAAGCCACCGCAAAGAGAAGCCCGCGCACCGCAACGAAGAGTAGCCCCTGCTCTCCGCAGCTAGAGAAAGCCCGCGAGCAGCAATGAAGACCCAGCGCAGCCAAAAATAGATTAATTAATTAATTTTTAAAAAAAAGTAATAATATAAAACAGATCTAAAATTCACTTTCAGGGGAAAAAAATGTGCAAGGCGTGGGGTCCACTCCTGCAATAACCTTTTCGTGCGGGATTGCCATTTGAGATTACCCTGCTGGCATCTGACTCTTGCCGCACGTGGAGCCCACTCTCTTGCTAATTTAGCTGCAGGCCAGCCCTCGCTCTGCTTTAGAACAGCATTAAGGGAATTGTCTTCTCTGGCTGGGAAAGACCATTGGAATCCAGAGAAGGAAAACAAAGGGCGCCCTCCTCAGAGAAGCTGCCGAATGCTCAGACCCTTCATGTTGAATTACACTCGTCACCCTGAGACCTGTGTTGCTGGCCTCTCCCGCCCCATCTGCAGCGGTCAAACCCTCCCCATTCAGAATCTACAGTGAGCAGTCAACTGCTGCAACCCAAGGAGAAAATCCAATACTTTTTCTACATCTCCTTATTAAAGCAAAAACGGAACAGTAACTGCCCAATTCAGCTTATATAAGAAACTCAGTGAATTACATTGCCATGAAAAAAAAAAAAAAACCGGATGTTAGCATCTCTGGGACTGAGACAGCGACAAGAGACTTTCCTTGGGCAGAATGGCAGACCTCTGCACCTGGAGCCTCTTGGGGAGGATCTTCTCTGCCCCTCCTTTATTTCTCACATGGTTCCTTTCGCCACTTTTTCAGTCTTTGGGACCTTGATCAAGGAGTAGGCAGTTCTACTTTGTCACCAAAACTGAGCTAAAATACTTCAAAGCTAAGATGTATATGCACTCCTCCTTTTAGCTAAAGATCTTATTTGGGTAAGGAGTATGCAAGTTGACGGAATAATGGGTGAGGAGTGTGGAAGTTGAGGGAATAATGGGCAGAGCATTAGGGCATTTCCCAACTGGGACACTTAGAAAAAAATCTTTTGATTGAAGCATAACACACATACAGAGAAGGGCACAAGTCCTATGTGCAGAGTGACTACCCCTATGGTACCTGCACCCAGATTAAAATCAGAACGTTATCCCAGGAGCCCCTCCCTGGGACCCGACCCTGCTCCTCCCCACAGCCAGGGTGACCACCCTCCTGACTGCTAACACCACTGACTCATTTGGCCTGAAACTAGGATACTTTTAAGAGCCCCAGTAATTATGCTGGGACAACAGGCATAAACCAGGCTCTCTGTGACAAACCCAGATGTATGTTACTGTAAATATTGGTCACATTTGGTCTGTTTCCCAAGGCACTTTGGACTGACCCCAGTTTCAACACTTGTCACATTCTGCATATTTGCTAAATATGCAACGAACTCTTCACTACTGGAGGTCAATGTGGAGTCTGATTCTTCATTCGTTTTCTCCCAAGTACCATTCAGTGACTGTCTTATGCCACCAGATGAAGGATTCAACAAGCACCCAGGTTTCCAAATTCCCCATTCCTCGTTATCAGGCTGGGCAGAGAATGTACCGTTTTATCTCCATCCCGGCCTGATGAGATTTTCTGGAGGAAGCTTTTGCCTGAGGAAAGTTTCCTGTCAGCCAAGTGTCTGCTTGGCCCCTTCCTGCAATCAAACATCATATGACCCATTCTCTGTGCATGCCTTTCCCACCCTCCTGGCTGTGTATGTGTGTCTGGCGGCAGGGGAAGGCGGGGTAGGGATGGGGACAGAGACTCTCTTCTTGACTGTCAGGCTCCTCGAAGCCCTCCAGGCTTCAAACTTCAGTGTCCATCTTCATAGGACCCACACCACCCAGTTTTAGCAAGAATCTTGTTAAGTCAGTCTAGAAAGAATTCCCACCTTCAATACCTGACAACCCTAAGTATCTGATCAAATTCCTCATCCCCCACCCTTGGTACCTGCCCACCTTAGCCAGTCTTCAGCAAGAATCCTGTCCGGTCCATTTAGCCACAATGCCCCTTTACTCCTGCTGTTTCTTCTTAGCAATTTTCCATCCATCACCCTCGACCCTGCTCCTCAGCTATAAATCCCCACTTGTCCGTGCTGTACTTGGAATTGAGCCCAGCTCTAAACTGAGGTAGGTCTCTTTTCCCTGATAGCAATAATTCCTGAGTAAAATCTGTTTTTGTGCTTTAACTATCGTCAGACTCTGATTTTCCTTGGGAGGGAGGGCACACACCGTGTACACATGCGTGTGTTTCTTCTTCTTGGTTCTGCTGCCACTGGTCTATGTTAAAACCAAAAGATTCCTTTCCAGCCTCCACCCGCCCCCGCTTCTTGCACCCACCATTTGACCTGCAGGCAAATGAAGCCATTCAAATATTTGCTCATCATGTCATCTGTTCCCATCCGACCTTGCAATTCCTGTCATGCCCCACATGTCAGTTTGAAGCATAACGTCATTAATACCTCCAGTGCACTAATGGATGCTTCACACATGAACGCATTAATGAAATGTGTTATTGTTTTCCCTCACAGGACATTAACAATCTACCTCACGCTGCGTCCCGAAGCCCCTCGGAGCTGCTGAAAACCACTAGCTATCAAATGAACCCTCAGTTCCGCCTCAGTAACTTTAAGTTCAAGTTTATCACTGAAGCGTTGCTCATGTGAGAAGAAAATACAAGCCTCTGAGGGCTTTGGGGCCCAGCTTCAATTACCATAAAGAGTAACAGGCAGCGATAGCTGGGGGGTGGGATGGGGGCAGCCGGAGCTGCATGGAAACACACCCTGTCAAAATGAAATAGGAAAGATCTGCGTGTCACTGGGATGATTTGTTTCTTGTTCCTCCCCTTTGTCTATGGGCTGATGGTTTGAATAATGAAGACGGTATTGGTTTTCTTCTTGAGCTCACCAGCACAGGAGGTCTGCTTTTCTGATGGCACAGCTGACATATTAAGAGGGATTAAAGTTTCTGTACACAGGCAATGTTTAAATTAGCTTCCTTAAGCCCCAAAGAAATCTTTCCAGCTGATTTGCAAAACGAGCCCCAGCACAGCCTGCAGCCACCCTGCACTGGTTGCCTAGACAGAGCCTCAGGGTTCTGTTTGGCCAGCTGTTTTGCAAAATCAGAAGAAAAGGAAAGGTAATTCCTTTTCACCATTGCCTCAGCCAGTATTTCTTCTGTAATTAAAATTGAAAGCTTTCCCCAACAGGTTCTCAGAGGCTCTCCCAGAGAAACAGATTTCTCTTTTCCTGTACAATTAAGCACAAATTGTAAGGTGCAGGGCTTTGCCATAGAGGGATGGATGGTCAGAGGTGTTCCATGCAAGGCTGGGGGACACTTTTGTGTTTGGTTAGCTGTTAGGAAATGCTAATTTCCTCTTCTCTTGCCATTAGGCACTAATTCCCTGCTGTGCCAGAAATTTTTTGCAGGCTGGGGCCAGAAAGGTGAGGGGAGATGTACAGCACAAATGCCACAGAATCACCTGCACCAGGAAACTGCTGCTTGGCCAGGAAGGTGATTGTTCACCCAGCGTTTGTGCCAACAATGCTCCTCACACTCCTTTTCTTCTTGTCCTTGGGAGCAGGCCTAAGAGTAGGTACTAAATTCGGTCTCTGAATGTCTCAGGTCGCTAAGCGTGTACCCTACACATGAGGTTCCAATAGCAATTAAGCATCTAATCAAAATCTCCTAGCTCAGGAACAAAAGCCAAGGCTTAACTCTTTCCTGGGCTGCTGACTGCAAGGAGATCCGTGTTGCCTGCCCGTCAGAGCCACGTGTCTGCGTCCCCACATCTACTCCTCTGAAGGGGAGACAGCCCACAGCAAGCTCCCAAGCCCTACAGCACAGATACCCTGAAAGTTCGGGGAGGACAATGTGTGTTCCTTCTGCTTCTCACAAACACAAGGCAAAACGAGCTGGACCCACATCACCCTAACACCTCTGCAGGTCTCATCTCAGAAACGCCCTGTACTTTTAAAGAACCAGGTGGCCAGAACTGTGACCACAGATGACAGTTTTTCTGCCATTTTATTTTAGCCCTATGCAAAGAGCCTCTAGGGTGGCCCTATGACTCTGTTCGCCTGGTATTGACACCTTGTATGATCACCACCTCCTTCTGAGCACAGACAGGATCTGTGACTTCTTTGTAAACAACTGAGTATGGCAAAGGTGAAGGGGTTTGGCAGATGTTATAAAGGCCCCAAGTCAAAAGGGTAAATCAAAAAGGAGATTATCCTGTGTGGCCTTAATCAGGTGAAAGCTCGTAAAAGAGGGACCGGGCCTTCTACAGGCCAGAGACCCTCCTTGCTGGCTGAAGTAAGCAGCCACACTGGAGAAGCCCACAGGGAGGAACTGCATTGCCTCTAGGATCTGGGGTGGCCTCCAGTGACAATCAGCAAAAAGCTGGGGACCCAGGAGCAACCAGGATATGAATTCTGCCAACAACCTGAATGAGCATGGAAGTGCATTCCCCCCCAGGCTGATGTCCACATGAAAACGTGGTCTACCCAACACGTTTATCAGAGCCTGGTGAGACCCCAAGCAGAGGACCCAGTACCTGGACTCCTGACCCATAAAACCTGGGTTGTTTTAAGCCACTAATTTGTTACTCAGCAAATAGATAACTAATACAATTCCTAAGCATTCAGATCGTACATTTTTAAATGACTGGTGACTCAGCTTATTGCAGCCATAGTCTTCATCATTAATATCTTCAAATCACCAGCCAATTAATATATTCCTTCTATGCATTGCCCCTTGGGTCCATGGTGCATATTTTTTGAGACCATGGAGCTCTTGAGATATTCTGTCAATCATTTCTCATTTCTCCTCAACCTTGCCTTTTTAGTCACTGAGAGCCCATATTGCAAAGAAAGATCTTAAAGTGAGTAGAAAACGACATTAAACAAAAAGATATGGATCTATGCTCGACACACAAATATTACAAAGATATATTCTTTTTCTTTTAATCAAGCTTTCACATGCACAAAGAGAAAATCATATTTTATTCCTGCTTGTCTTAAGCCTCATGAAGCCTTCAGTTCATAAACTTCTAGAAAACTTTCAAAGTTCTCAACAAATACGTTTTGTAGTTCAGATCATTTTAGAAATCAACTGCCGTATACCAATAGGATTTTTTCCCCGTGGAGTTTGACAAGCTGAACCTATTTATATGGAAGAGCGGGCCAAGAAAGGCTAGGATACTTCTGAAGACCCCAAAAGCCAGATACGAAGAATTATTATAAAGTGATACTTTATAGTATATTATAAAGTATGATGTTGGCACAATGATTTAAAAGATAATAAACCAACAGAATAAAAAGAGGTGCCCAACACAGGCCCATGCATGTATTGAAATCTGATATATGGAAGATGGGACATTACAAATCAGAGGGGAACAATGTTCTATATACTGAATGGTGCCCCATGATAGGTTCCCAATATAGGGGCGGGGGATAAATAAAACGGAAGAAATCTTCGTTTAGGAATTTAGTTAACTACCAAACAAAGAAAAGAAAAAGAGGTAAAAAAAGGTATAAGCCAGTATTCTTAAACTATAACACAGTAAACAGTTATATAAATCATGTTATTCATTGTGTTTTGCAATCATTTATCATTTTAAAACAATCTAGGGTTAAGAGAGGCTGACTGACCTTTGAAAATATATTAATTACTGCCTATGATTCAGCTCTTAAAAATATATGCTTAATTTGTGATTGAGAAAGGGGATTCATTTTTAAAAATAGCTTTAACATGCCTTTGGCCTAACAAAAGTCAAACATGGGACGTATTTCAAAACTGTAGGATTATGAAGATTGGATGGGAGCATGATGAAACAAGATCGGTCATGAACTGATAAGCACTGAAGCAAAATAATGGGCATCTAGAGATGTATTATGTACGTGTATGTTTGAAATTTTCCATAACTAAGAAAGTATTTTGAAAAAGGAAAGTAAAAGAGTGTTTGGTAAAGCATTTCAAGTAAGAAAGTTATACAGGGATTTATTATGTATGTGTATGTTTGAAATTTTCCATAACTAAGAAAGTATTTTAGAAAAGGAAAGAAAAAGAGTGTTTGGTAAAGCATCTCAAGTAAGAAAGTTAAACAGTAAGTCCCCTACATACAAACGAGTTCCATCCCGAGAATGCGTTCCTGAAGTCCAAATTGTTTGTAAACCCAACAAAGTTAGCCTAGGTACCCAACCAACAAATCGGCTGTATAGTACTGTACTGAAATAGGTTTATAATACTTTTCACACAAATACATACAAAACAAACAGGAAAAATAAAGAAAATGTTTTTAATCTTACAGTACGGTACTCTGAAAAGTACAGTAGTACCAGCTACATTACCTATGCTTTTACGCTTGCTTCTGGACATCCTGGGCTTGAAATAAAGATACTGTACTACTGTACTCTATACAGTTCTGTAAAGTACACAAAAGCACAACCACTTGCAGAAGATGCACACACGTGACAATTTACGCCAGACACTTGAACTTACGTGATTGGACATGCGAATGCATGTTTGCATCTTTGAAAGTTCACAACTTGAAGGTTTGCATGTAGGGGACTTACTGTACAGAACTTCTGTGCTATTATTTTAAGAAAACACACATGTATATATGTGCATATATATGTGTATATATATAGGCATAATAAAATATATGTGCACAAAAAGTTATGTTATACACACACACACACACACACACACATATATATATATATATATATATATATATATACACACACATACATAATTAACATAACTTTTGGGAGCGGGCAAGTCTGCATTCTTACACGGCCATGTTACAGGTAAGGATCCTGATCTCTCCTGGGTGGTTATCTTCTGTTTGCCCTCCCAGGTCCCCTCTCCACCCTTCTCTGGTGAACTGCAAGGGTGAGGTTGATAGGATCCCAGCCCCTGAGACTTCTAACTGGGTCTGGGCCATGCAGAGCATCAGAGAGCTGTGAGGGAGGGAGGAGGAAAGTGAAGTCAGGGGATTTGTTTCCCTGGCTTTCTTCCTGCTAGATAGCCTCCAAGTGGGCTAACTATGACCTTCTATTGAAGTTTACCATACCTCTCAAGAAGACCAATTCTACAGGACCTTTTTCTGCTGGGTTCCTGAAACTGATCCCTCTCTTTTTCCCTTTGGACATAGAGATTGTCTCAGCTCAGCTGCTGCTATCCCCAGATTCCTGCACAATCCCTCCTATGCGGTTGTACTCACACCCTTGTAACAGTTTTGTGTGCCATCTGTTTTCTATTAGGACCCTAATTACCACCCTCTTCATTAAACAATAGATGGCACACAGTTATTATAAATAGAGATGGGGAGATTATTATTCTCTACATTTGCAAATATTTCCAGTATTGCAGCTATGTCCTAGGTGATTCCCAAGCGGGACACAGCAGATATAAGAATAAAGGAAAAGAGAGATGTGCAATTGGGGGGTATCAACTAGATACTTACTGGTCCACAAACCAGTTCCTTTTGCTAATAGACATGGAAGGAACTGAGAAGACAGTCCTTTCTCTGAAAAGCCCCAATTGTGAGAGCAATTCAGCTCTCCTAACTTTCCCCATATCTGAACCTAGACTCAGTGCTATAGCACTATTAGAGCACACCAAATATTGCACTACAGTTACCTGAATACATGTATTTATCTCCTCCAGTAGGCTGTGAGCAATTTAAGGAAAAGAGTCCATCTTATTCAACTTTATATCCTTGCCACCTAGCACAGTGGCACATAACAGACACAGTAAATGTTAATTGAATGAATAAATGCCTGCTTGAATAAATGAATGCCAGTGGGGCCAGTGTGTTCCATAGCAGGGCTCTAAACAGAGGCTCTTCTCACCTTCTAGTCGCCATCTGGCTTCCAAAGGCAGCACCAAATCCAAATGTGACCTTGGTACCACGGAATAAAGAATCTTTCTCATCTGAATCACTCGCATCTGCCTGGCTACAGTCAACATAAGGTCTTGAGGCTGAGACACACCTTCATTTGTTAAAAGGGGGAGGGGAGCAGATGGCAAATGAAGGTACTAAAGCTCATTAATTCCTAATGGAGTTGTCCTCCTGGATGTAATTAGAACAAAAAGAAGGAAGAGCCAAAGGAGGAGGGTTTGGGAAATAAAGTAGGCAGCTGGAAGAGGTTTATGAATGGTATAAACCCTCAGGGAGCTTTCCATTAGAGAGGATAATAATGTCCACACTTCACAATGGCATAGTTCTCCACAACCAGCAAAACACATCTGCATACATTATTTCAATAGCGTCTCAGGAAATGATTGTAAGACACAGAGGAGAGTTTTATTTTTCCAATTGTGTAAATTAAAGAAGTTAAACTTCTCCTCGGAGAAGTTAAGCCACCTGCCCTGAGTAACATGGCTAGAAAGTTATAGAATAAGGGTGGATTTAAAACATTCTGACACTGAATTTGGTCTCCATCCATTCCATGGCTATAAATGGAGAGAGTGACCTTCAGACCAATTCTAAAAAGCATGTGACATTCCACCCAGCTCAACTATTCCATAGCATGCTCTTTTCTTCCATGCCCATTACCAATCACTTAAAGACATCCAGTTGCCTTCTGTTTTTGATTGGCAAGTGGGACACAGAGGTTCTTATGAGCCTAGAGTTTTTATTTCTTTATGTCCCCATGGAAGACCTCAAGCCAAGAGAGAAGGGAACTCTTCCTATTAGACCTAGTTAACTGACTCCCATTTCTTCCCACTGTTCCCAACACAAAATAAATTTATTCAAATATGTAGTTGCACTGAAATTGAGAATTACATATTGTACTTTGATCTTATAGGAAGTGGGCAGCATAAATCTGAGATATCAGCATTAAATGCAGAGACTTTATAACTAAGGGCTTGCTAGTAAGCCTGGGTTTTCATACTCAGCTCAGTCTACCCAAAAAGAAGTAAGTTACTTGAAAATTGACTCTTTGCATTAAAGTAAACTTGCCCCTTAAAGTCTTCTTCCTCTCTCAAAGGCACACAGCTGACCTAGTTCAGAAGCGAGCTGAAAAGATGGAAGGAAGATGTTCTATTTAACCAGCATCAATTGCTTATAACTATCCTATTCTCAATATCTTTTCCCCCCAAGGAAGCATTCAGCCAACACTTTTATTGGACTGATGCCCAGATTGCTCCATTAATTCATGCAACTACCTTTGTTGGAGTGCTCCAGGCATTATTACTCATGAATCCTACAGAGCACAAATACACCTCTAGAAATACTGTCATTTGTATTACATATGACCTTAAAGCATCTTCATAAATTATACCTTCAAAGCAAAGTAGAGAGCACTGAAGTCTTTTGCTATGTTAGTCATCTTAGTTTCACTAGACCCATTGTCTTTTCTTTACATATGCAATGTAACTAAATTGGTTTTTAGCGATCTGGGTCCTTCAGATTCATCAACTTTATCATAAGGTATATAAGATGTATGATCTTTAAACCTGTAATGGTATCTTTCTGCTCTGTGGGTTTCATTGGTTCAAACTTATCTTCCAATTATGTCTTCCTGAGATGTATTCTAGCTATGATGGGGGCTTCTAGGCTGTGGTTTATTTCTGGTACTGTACCTATTAAGTAACCAAACAAGAAAAGCAACAAAAATTGTGCTTTGGCTTCATATACATTAGACCATTTAACAAGAAACCTGTCCATTTTCAGAGACTTTGGCAACAAATATAGTCACTTAATTATTAAATTAGTTACCTTATCCTAAACAATTGTCAGTAGCCCACCATGTTAATAAGAAAGTTCTTTCTCAAAATAATTACCATTTGATTTCCAATTGCTTATAAAATGAGCACTGTTTTCTACCCAAAATTTCCATGAAATCTTAATATTCTTGTTTCATATTAGGAGTTTAAATGAATAAAGCGTTATTCACATAAAGGAAATAAGTACTTTGACCATTTTCAAAAGGAAAGTAGAACCACAATGTATGATGATATCCTGAACATGATCTGGGACACAAAAAAATCAGTATTATCTGTGAAACCTTGAGCAAAATTTCTCTCCTTTGCGGACAGAAAGCAACAATGTCATTCAGCTATTTACATACGGCCCAGATACTAATGAGGAAGTGTTTCTTGCTTTCTGTGAAGGAAAAGTGAACTATGAATAAATATCACTGGGGTCATTATCACCTGCACACACAGGTAACAGGTGGCTTGCAACAAAACAGTGTCAGAAGCAAAATGGATCTGTAGCAGGAAAATCTGTCTTAAGGCATGATTGGGGGTAAAAGACTAACTGTGGATAAATATTTGTGGTGCCTGGCAAAGCTCTCCAAGTTCCAAGGTGAGAAAAGACCTTTCACGCATATATGGAACTTTCCATGAGAGTTCCAGAGCCTTTCAACCTCAGAATATATCTGGCCTATCCTCTTTGCAAAAGGTAAACTGACAGGATCTTGGAGAAATAGGAGTTGAACCTACTCTTAGAGATCTTCAGAGAAGAGGAATTTCAGCTTCCTGGCTTAACTATGTTGCTGCTATCTAGTTTATTTTACATGGCCACATTTATCATGCTTAAAATTCAGCCCAAGTCCACCTGTTATTTTATTTTTTTTAGCAGCATTCACTCCTTTATTCAATAATTATATATTGAGCACCAATTATAGTCCAGGCACAACTTTAGTAGCTGGGATTCAAGAGAGAACAAAAGAGACCAAAATTCTTCCTCTTGTTGTCTTTATTATTCTAGCAATAAACTGTTCAATTCCCAGTAACATCCTTATTTCTTGTATGAAATTGGGTCAACTTCTTTGACCAAAGCTAGTTTTGTTCGAATTTAATTCCTTTAACAAAAAATTCAGCTACATGAAAACCAACATTAGTTTTGTACTCACAATTTGACAGCATTTGGGGCTGGTTCTTTTTTATTATTTTTCATTCTCATGTTTCCTAGAGGTGTACCCTGAACGAAAGAACAGTTTCCCTCCATCCTGGAAGGATACCAGTTCAACCGCATACGCATCCCTGAGGGACACAGGTGGAATGTGAAGAAAGAGGGGCCCTAGCCAGCCATACGGCCCATTTAACATTGGGGAAAAATGGAATTGCCTTTACATCAAGTTTCCTAGGGAGGATATAGGGAAAGCTTGTACAGAATTACTGCTCCAGCTAATTTGTAACTACTGCTACTACTACCATTGTCCTTTGACCTCATATACATTAGAATACTTGGTCCTCACAGCAACACCATGAGGAACAGATGAGAAAACAGGCTGGAAAAGGTAAGTGACTTGTCTACAATTAACAGCTCTGGCAAATGGTGGTGCTGAGATTCAAACTTATTTCAGGGGTCCGTCTCATGAAAAACCTATGATGTTAGTTATCTAATAAAACCATAGAAAGGGGGAAAAACCTAGGCAGAACACTCTATGACATAAATCACAGCAAGATCCTTTTTGATCCTCCTCCTAGACAAATGGAAATAAAAACAAAAATAAACAAATGGGACCTAACGAAACTTAAAAGCTTTTGCACAGCAAAGGAAACCATAAATAAGATGAAAAGACAACCCTCAGAATGGGAGAAAATATTTGCAAAATATTTGCAAATATTTGAAGCAACTGGCAAAGGATTAATCTCCAAAGTTTACAAGCAGCTCATACAGCTCAATATCAAAAAAACAACCCCATCCAAAAATGAGCAGAAGACCTAAATAGACATTTCTCCAAAGAAGATATACAGATAGCCAACACACACATGAAAGGATGCTCAACATCACTAATCATTAGAGAAATGCAAATCAAAACTACAATGAGGTATCACCGCACACCAGTCAGAGTGGCCATCATCAAAAAATCTAGAAAAAATAAATGCTGGAGAGGGTGTGGAGAAAAGGGAACCTTCTTGCACTGTTGGTGGGAATGTAAATTGATACAGCCACTATGCAGAACAGTATGGAGGTTCCTTAAAAAACTAAAAATAGAACTACCATATGGCCCAGCAATCCCACTACTAGGCATATACCCTGAGAAAACCATAATTCAAAAAGAGTCATATACCACAATGTTCACTGCAGGTCTATTTACAATAGCCAGGACATGGAAGCAACCTAAGTGTCCATCAACAGATGAATGGATAAAGATGTGGCACATATATACAATGGAATATTACTCAGCCATAAAAAGAAACGAAATTGAGTTATTTGTAGTGAGGTGGATGGACCTAGAGTCTGTCATACAGAGTGAAGTAAGTCAGAAAGAGAAAAACGAATACCGTATGCTAACACATATATATGGAATCTAAAAAAAAAAAAATGGTTCTGATGAACCTAAGGGCAGGACAGGAATAAAGATGCAGACATAGAGAATGGACTTGAGGACACAGGGAATGGGAAGGGTAAGCTGGGACGAAGTGAGAGAGTGACATGGACATTATACACTATCAAATGTAAAATAGATAGCTAGTGGGAAGCAGACGCATAGCACAGGGAGATCAGCTCGGTGCTTTGTGACCACCTAGAGGGGTGGGCAAGGGAGGGTGGGAGGGAGATGCAAGAGGGAGGAGATATGAGGATATATGTGTATGTATAGCTGATTCACTTTGTTATCGAGCAGAAACTAGCACACCATTGTGAAGCAATTATACTCCAATAAAGTTGTTAAAAAAACATAGAAAGGAATTATTAAACTTTAACCATCATTATTTCATCCTATAGAACAATATAACCCAAGAGAAAAAGATACAGGTGTTGAATATCACTCATGCATTTTCAGTTCCTTCTGTGAATCTTAGCTACTGTAATAAAAGCATTGTTTTGAGCATTGTTTTATATGCATCCTCATATAATAAGATCATTCATGCCTGTATCGATTAAAATTTAAAAGAAACAAATATTCACTGCAGATATCTAGTTCACTTACCTTCAACAAAGTAGCTTCAGGTGCTTCCACTTTTGAAGCTGGAGAAATATCAGACAGGAACGAAGTTCACTTTAGTTGTGTCCAGGAAGAAAAAAGATTCACAGCTCTGAGAATAAAGAAAAAATCAGACCTTGTCAGGACATTTGGTTCTAATTAACTAGTGACAAAATGGTTCTACACTGCAACTATGTAAAAGTAGCTGAGTTATTTGAGCTAGGAAAGGTCAAAAACAATGATTATGATCAAGATATTAGTATTATTGCATATACTTTTGATTATTGGGAGTGAATTTTCCTCTCTCTTTTCCTCATTAAAATTAAAATTTTGGGCTTCCCTGGTCGCGCAGCGGTTGAGAGTCCGCCTGCAAGGCAGGGGACACGGGTTCGTGCCCCGGTCAGGGAGGATCCCACATGCCGCGGAGTGGCTGGGCCCGTGAGCCATGGCCGCTGAGCCTCCATGTCCGGAGCCTGTGCTCCGTAACAGGAGAGGCCACAACAGTGAGAGGCCCGTGCACCACAAAAAAAAAAAAAAAAAAAAAAATTAAAATTAAAATTTTATGGTTTATCAATGTAAAGTTGATAAGTGAACAAGATAATTTAATACTATTTTGATAATGGAGCATATTCCTTGTAAAACATAAATCCCTGGAGGCTTTCTCAATTCCCCTTCTATCCCCACATAGCTGCCTCTGTCTAGTATTGAGCCATGGCTTTGCTCAAGAAAGCAAAACAAAACACAAATCATCTAGTGGTAGCAATCTGAAAGAAGACCTGGCCCAGAGGACAAAAAATGCGATTTAACATAAAACAATAGGATGTCATGATCTAAACTACTCATTTGGCATTTACCATAAACCCCTGAGTACCATTAGTTGCCTTTTCAGATAAATTCAGTAAAAATTTATTGAATATTTTCCATGTACAAGCACTTTGCTAGATATTAAGAAAAAGGTGAACGGAAGACCAGGCTCTCTTCTCGGCAATCTATCTTTGAAGAAAGGAATATATGCAAACAATCCTGATGTAATTTCAGGGATAGAGAGAAAAAATAGCATACTTTTGAAGAGTAATGCTAACTTGGTATGATTATATTTTATTCTTTCTGATCTACTGTAAACCCTTGGAAACCAGAAATTTCTATTTTTCAGAATCTTTGCACATGTGAGTATTTTAATCAGTCGTCCTTTTTAGTGAAGGACAGAAATAGTGTATATCGTAAGGTACACGTGTAGCCTGATACCAGCTTCAGGCACAATTGGATCAGGCTTTTTTGTTTGTCTTTGGGTTTTTTTTGGTACGCGGGCTTCTCACTGTTGTGGCCTCTCCCGTTGCGGAGCACAGGCTCCGGACGCACAGGCTCAGCGGCCATGGTTCACGGGCCCAGCCACTCCACGGCATGTGGGATTCTCCCGGACCGGGGCACGAACCCGTGTCCCCTGCCTCGGCAGGCGGACTCTCAACAACTGCGCCACCAGGGAAGCCCGGATCAGGCTTTTTAAAGAGGACATAAGAATTTCTTCCTCCATTCCTTGGGTCTGTTTTTTTCTATATTGGCTTCATTCTTCAAAGATCCTCTAATAGTGGGATTAAAGATAGCCCCAGAGGCTTCCCTGGTGGCGCAGTGGTTGAGAGTCCGCCTGCCGAGGCAGGGGACACGGGTTCGTGCCCCGGTCCGGGAGAATCCCACATGCCGCGGAGCGGCTGAGCCCATGAGTCATGGCCGCTGAGCCTGCACGTTGGGAGCCTGTGCCCCGCAACAGGAGAGGCCACGGCAGTGAAAAGCCCGTGTACGGCAAAAAAAAAAAAAAAAAAAAAAAAAAAGATAGCCCCAGAAATACTGCACCTGGTTAGTAACCCTGGGAGAAAGAAAGCTTCTCTTCCCATTAGTCGAAAGTCATGGAATTCATTCCTAATGGACTGTCTTATGTCGTGTGCCCATCACCACACAAGTCACTGGGGCCAGAGAAATGGAGTACACTGATTGGCCAGTCTGAGTCATGTGCCCACTGCTGGAGCTCGTGCTGAAGCAGCACATAACAGAGAGCTGTAGGGAGAGATGCCCCAAAGGGAAACCTAAGTGTAGTTACCATAGGAAAGTCTCCTGGGCAAGATAAATATCATGTGCCACCACAAAAAGAACTCAGCAAATATTTGTTAATTGATGTATTGATTAGTAAGTCTGGGATAAGTGAAATGATGATAAATACGATGTGTGAAGGGAAACACAGCCAAGATAAATTGTGAAATGGAGCTACAGAGGTGGGCAGTATCCTACGAGGCCTCTTGGAAATAAATCAACAAAAAGGAGCTGACCTTGACTGTTTGCACTGTTTGAGAAGAATTAACTGAGTCTATAATCAGTAAACAATCCTGAGGGCTTGGTAAGGTGAGTTCTGCCTTCTGTGATATGAAAATTGTGTCATAGGTATCAGAAGGTGAACATGGCTAACTGTCTGTGATTGCCACAAAACAAGAAAAATGAAATGAAATAGAAATCTTAAATCAGTCCTTGAATCACAACAGATACAATTATGGAAACTAGACTATATATTAATCAGATTTTCATGTATTACTTTCAAAGACTTCCCTAAAAAGCCATGAGGAAAAGGGACCTCTTATTTGAACTATGGAATGATCTGAATTGGCAACAATATACCAGTGCTTCAAAAGAAAGTCAATTAGTGCTATAAAAACAGTGTCTATAAAATACATGTAACCTTTGATAATTCATTATATTTGCAAGGCAGAGGAACCTTTAAAAATGCATCCTTTTTTTCTTAAATGACTTAATTTTCATTATTATACTACTTTAAACAAATTTTAATTAATGCATTAAAAGCTTTGAGTAGTTCTTACTTTAACCAGCAACTAGAACAAGTTTCAAGAAGACTTCAAGTCCAGCCACACGCCTCCAAGAAAAGCTACACCTACAGTATCACAGACAAATGGCCTCACGTGTCCATCCTGGCATGTCAGAATTCGTGCCACTTGCCCAACTCCTTGCGAAAGTCCGTTTTTACTTGGAAATGATTCATTTAAGATAATTAGAAAGTCATAACTTTTCACTTATTCATTCAGAAGTAATTTTTAGTTCCTACAAGCACTGTGCTAGGAAATAGGATACAAAAATGAATGTGTCTCTTGCTCCTAAGGAACTCACAGACTGAAGACACCCAGGTGAGCCAAAATTTTCCATACAATCTCATGAGCATGGGGACAGGGGGACATGCAAGGTAAGAGGGGCTACAAACCTTATCTGTACCCGATCACACTATTTTAAAAGTTGGCCACTCCGAACTAATTCGGAGTACGTTATCTCCAAAAGTTTATATGTTCCTAATTTCTCCATCATTTCCACTCTTAGGCATTCCCTAATTGTACCAAAGGTAGAGTGTGTTTTATATGAAAAAAACTGCTACAGGGCAATCATTAACAGCGATTTACTGATATAATACCCGACCAGAGAAAGCACGATTTGCCATGATAAATTGTTCAAACCATGAGGAGCAGTAGGGCTGAAATGAATCTAGTCGTGAACAAAAAAAAAATGATTGAATAGAAACAGTTTGTATAAAAGGATACACTTGATATTTTCACTCTAGACATACAGATTAAGAGGCTGTCTATCAAGGTAAATCAATTTGAAAGTTGAGACTTTCTCCACCCTCAAGAAATGGTTTGCAGGTATTTGTGGCTTTTCGTTTTGGTTTGACTATTATTTCATATTTTACTTGTAATTCTTCTTATGGAACACTAAGAACATTTATTTGTTCTTCGGTCAGGTTTGTTGAGGTATAATTTACAGCCAGTAGAATTCACCCTTTCTAGCGTACAGTTCTAAGAGTTTTGACAAATGGATATAGTCTCACAACCTCCACCATAATGAAGATAGAGAATAGTTCCAGCATCCTGAAAATTTTTCCCTGCCCCTTGGAAGTCAACCTCTAGCCCCCTGACAATCACTAATAAGTTTTCTGTCCCCATAGTTTTACTTTGTCCAGAAAGTCATATAAATGTAATCAACAAGTATGTAACATTTTGAGTTTGGCTTCTTTCACTTAGCACAAGGTAAGCGAGATTATCCGTGTTGTGTGTGTCAGGAAATGTGGACTGGGATATCGTCCTTTAGAGTTTCCCTTATTTTTCCAAAGCCAAAGTCAATATGCAAAGCCTGGATCTCTTGCCATTTAGTTTGTCCCTGGTTAGGAAGAAACAGATTTTTTATCATGTCTGTCTGTTTTCAGCATAGCAGGGAAAGAATAAACACTCTCGGGGAATAATCATAATCTGTGATTATTATAGGCACTAAGTCATATGTTTGTAAGACCCAAACTTTTGTTAGTCCAATGACTGGGCACTAAAATTAATTCGGAGACTCAAGGCAGAGTGTCGTTTTGTGTCGTTTGAGTGTCGTTTTCCTTATTTTTTCATTATTGCAATAGCAACGGAACACGTATTTGTGACTTAATGGTACAACACATTAGTTTTCTTATCTGACCCACCTTTAACAAAATGGAATTACTATTGAGGCAAAGGAATCAAGAAGATAAATCTCTTACCAGGAGTAGGAGAGAATGGATAGAGGCCCCTGTGACCTAAACCTTGGTCATTCGAGTGCCACCTTCATAATTGTGCCTCTACCCACACATTACCCATATCATTATTTATTTAACAATTATATGGGTCACAGTTTTACTTTGATAAATTTTCAAAAGGAAATTTTTATTCCTTACTCTTTTAAATGGAAATCCCTTGCCATAAATAAAACTATGAAAAAATATCCAACAATATAAAGCTCTACCTATATGAGTCAATGTACCTCCCCAAATCATCCTGAGTTCTTGAGTATCACTGGTGGAGCCCATATACACACCCACATATGCTTTTGGAAACACAGCAACTAGAGTAGCTGTCCCATGCTTTAAATGCTTTCTCCTTGACCATGTATTCTGTGCACACCAAGGCAAAGAGTCTGCTCAGAGATCTAGTAAAGCATTAAAACCTATTTAAAATAACAAAGTACGATATGTCTTTCTACCTATGTCAGGCATTGGAAGCCTGCAACTTATTTGCCAAACAGGTCACCAGGGCTGATCTTTATGGAAATATGGACCAGATGTACCTTCTTCCTCATCTTTTCAAAGTGGCCCTTCTGAGCAAGGCCAAGGCCAGTGTGATTCAGCAACACCCACCTTTGTTAGGGTCTGTACCTCCTTACCTTAGACTAAAAAAATGGAACAGAACTTTGGCCCCAAAAGACTTAAAGAATTTATTCACCAATTCATATCTTTATGCTAGGATAATCATGTATTTGATGGTTGCTATAGGAATCTATGTAGACAATCATCACATTTTTAAAGGAAATACATTACTGAAATTTCTTCTGACCCATGGTCACTATGCTCTTTGACAAGACAGTTGACCTTCACGATGTTAATCATCTCATCTGTTTGAAAGGGACTAAAATGTTTGTTCTGCTTCCTGTTTAATAAAGCTATCAAAAGGATTAATGAGAGAAAACCTCTAGAATACTCCAAGCTCTTTCCAAAAAGGCAGCAGGAAAACAGCAGGTGCCTCTTGTGAACATACATTTGTCTTCTTCACGTAAACTCATCCTGAAGGACATCAGGCTTCCAGCTTATATTTAATTGGCTGATTATGTTGTCACTCTTGAGCTCCTTGCCAAGTTACAGGGAAGAGTTTTCTTGGAAACCATAGTTCCCCAACTTTCTCCAGCTATGCAGTTTAATTATATCTAGCAAAATGACAACAGAGCTCATAATTAGCCTGGAGATTAATTACTGCTGAATCAGTCCAAACACCACAGCTACCAAATTCAACACAGGTGCTTAGATGAAGAGAAAAGAGTTTTCTCAATACCCAACAGAAGGTGGATATGGAAGATGTACTTTATGACTCTCTTCCCATGAGCTTAAACATACAACCTGTGCAAAATGCCTTGTGTCTTTATAGCCAGGATGCCCCTAAGTATTTTAAAAAGAACCAGACTCAAAAACATTTCAAATACTGATATCACATATTTTGAAACGTGCAGTGACTGGGGCATACTTTCTTTCTATGCAAATTTCTTCAACCTAGAGCTCCCTTTCCCCTTCTCCTTTTATTGAGGAGTCTAAAAATCCTACATAATTCATCTACTGTTTCTAAACTATGACTGAAAGAGTGATATAGAGAAAATTAAAAAGTGAAAAATCATGCTGTACCTCGTGTTCATCCTGTGACCTCTAAGAGTGACTATAAGCCCATAGGGTGGGTACCACACTCCCAGAGAGTTATGAATGCATCGTCAGATCAAAGGCTTGAAAGCCAACAACTGCCCAAGGGAACCTCCTATTTTCTCTCTGAGAATCACCAAAAGAGGAAAAAGCTAGATTAGGTAGGTAGAAAAAGGAAGGAGTTGATCCCATTTCACAAATGTTATCCATTTCTTACCCCTCTCTATGTACAAGTCACTTAAGGTATGTTTAAATATATGCACACCTAGAATCCAACAAAGACAAATTAAATCCCCAAGTGATTCTAACGTGCAGCCAGAGTTGAGAACAGCTGGTCTGGAGTAACCAAAAGGTCGGCCAGATGGTATAATTGCATAAGACTCAGGGAATGGACAGAACCAGGGAATGGAGAAGGAAGAAGTAGGCCAGAAAGAATGAAGTTACAAATCAGAATTCCAGAAGCTCATATTCAAAAGTAGTTAAAGGTGTGTGGCAATAGACGAACACTCAATTCTTAAACCGTGTAAGAAACAAGTAAACCATCCCCTAACTAGAAACTGATGTGATTGTGTTGAAGCAGCACTTTTAATGGATTTGTAAGATGCATCTGTTTGCTGGTTTGATTTTCTGTTGGCTTGTTTGTGTGTTTAGAGGAGTTGGGGGGTTTTGCTGCAAGTTTTTAAAAATAATCCTAATATTGACTAAAAAGAAAAACCATGTTCATACAACCCAAAGGGGAATCCATGGAAAGGAAGGAGGAAATGGACATCTAGAGAAGGCCTTGTGGAAAGATCCAAATAAGGGAAATGTACACAAATGCACAGCCCTGATGCTTGTACCTTGCTTACACCAGGACTGAGGGGAGCCGCGGCAAAGCCATTTGCTTGCACAAGGCTGGAGGAGAGATTACATGGCTGCCAGGAGAGGAATGTTGTCAGAGCGAGTTCGGAACGAGCTCAGCCATGCTCTCCAGTGCTGGGAGGCCCGACCACTGTGCACGCAGCCGCACCACCATCTGTACAGGGCTGCTTCTCAGGGCTGGGCCAAAGCCGAGCTACACCCCCGCCCCCACCCCGCGAGAGGCGGAGCAGGCAACGTTCTAGAACACAGCTCTGTCCACTGGAGGGCAGGCGTATAAGGGCCACGAGGCGACGTCCTGGGACAGCCTCTGTGTGTGGGCACACACGCCCACGTCCACACATGGTAGGAAATGGCTCTCAGAGAGATGTGTCCCCTTCACTCTTAGCTCTTGAGGTGGCATTACTCAGGCTTGGTGCAGCTGTGATTTGAAATCTGAAGACACGTGCTCAAGACTCAAGTCTACATCTCACTTCCTGGATGACCACTGGCAAATCATTTCTGTGAGCTCTAGTGTTACCACTTTGTAAATGGAGGTAACAGAATTTTAGAGTTAATCTAGTCTAAGCATATCACTTTACAGTTGAAACTGAGAACCAGAGAATGTGAAGTGAATGCCCACTTTCAGCCAGCTAATGGATGGCTAAGCAGAATTCACACTCAAATTTCCCAACTTAAATTCAGTTTTCTTCCCTAAGCACTGCAATCTTCTGCCTCAATACTTCCCCTGACTCATAGGATGGGTTTAAGAAAGGATGTTAGGAGGGTAAGAGCTTCTGATTCAAGATGACGGACTGAAGACACACATCACTTCCAATGCCTCCCGAAAAGCCCACGGAACTTATGGAAAAGACTTTTAAAAGAAGGAGAAAGGGGAAGAAGAGGATGAGAAGGGAGAAAAGGATACCAGCAGTGAACTATGAACTGTGAACAAATCCTGGAAGATTGCGAGCACATTGGGATCCGATTGGTAGAGAAAATTTTTCAAAATAAAAAACCAGTTTAAGTTAAAAAGGGTGCCTTCATCAATAAGAACATTATTAAATATATTATATTATGAATAGGATATGTAATATTAAATTTAATATGAATGTATTAAATATATATTTATCAATATGTAATATTAAATATATTTTAACTCATATATATAATAGACTACTACTATGCAGCCCTTGCAATTCATAGAAGTAGGGAAGATCTTTATATACTGACATGGAAATATATTAATTATGTAGTGTCAAATGAACAAAAGATGTCAAAACGATACAAATACAAACCTATTTTATGTGTGCATGTCATATGTTCCTATAGTAAAAATGGCAAATGCTCACACAGTGCTTGTTATGTAAATAACAAGCTATAAGCACCATTTTGTACATAAGAAAGAGAAACATGAGAAACAGAGAGGTTAAGTAACTTGCCCAAAGTCACAAAGCTACAATTAAGTGGAGGGGCTGGGACAAATCAAGGCTGTGTGGCTCCTGAGTTGATGTCTTTCCCAGCAACTCTCAGCTGGTGAGAACAGCATAGATAGCTCTGAAAGGATACACATCCTGGTATGAGTTAGGGAGGTGAGGAGTGAAGACTCCATTTGACTTTTACGTTTCCCTATTGTTTAATAGTCTTCAATAAGAATGTATTTTTTTTCCACTTTGTTTTAAAAATTATTATACCATAAAATTGGCTCCTTTCTGAGGTACAGTTTTATAAATTATAGCACATGTATGGGTTCATGTAACCATCAGCACAGTCAGGATACAGAACAGTTTCATTACACCCAAAAAAAACTCCCCATTGCTCTCACTTTATAGTCACACACTCTCCTGGCCTCAAACCCCTAGCAACCACTGACCTGCTCCCCATCACTGTACGGATGACCCTTGAACAACATGGGTTTGAATTGTGCAGGTCCACTTATATAGGATTTTTTTTTCCAATGGTAAATTCTATAGTACTACACGATCCAAGGTTGGTTGAATCTGCAGATGCAAAACCGTGGATGAGGAAGGCTAACTCTAAAGTCATATTCTGATTTTTGACTTGTGGGGGGTTGGCACTCCTAATTCCCATATTCAAGGGTCAACTGTAGTTCTGATTCCTTGAGAAAATCATGCTGTATGTAGTCTTTTGAGGTTAGCTTCTTTCACTCAGCATAGTGCCTTTGAGATTATCCAACTTGTTATGTGCATCAAAAATTTGTTCTTTTATACTGCTGAGTAGTATTCCATCACATGAATGCAGCAGTCTGTTTATTCACTTGCCCACTGAAGCCCACATTTAGGCTGTTTCTAGTTTAGGGTGATTATGAATAGAGCTACTCTAAGCATTTGTGTAGAGTTTTTATATGAACACGAATCTTCGTTCCTCGTGGGCAAATACCTTAGGAGTGTGCTTGCAGAGTCTTACAAGTATATGTTTAACTTTATATGAAACTGCCAGGCCGTTTTCTAGTGTTGCTGTACAATTTTGCATTCTCACCAGCAATGGATGACGTTCCTGTTGCTCTACATTCTCACCAGCATTTAGTATTTTCAGTATTTTGGTATTTTAATATTTTAGCCATTCTCATAGGTGTGTAGTAAGAATATATCACTTAAGTTCTTAAAAAATGGAAAAGAATTGAACAACATTGGCAAGTATAAAACAAATAGGTTATCTCCTAAGCTGACGGTAGGAAGAAATACAAATAAGAACTGTTTTGGAAAATTCCATTCATCCATTAAATATTTCTTGAGCACCCAATATATGTGTCTGCTGGTCTCCTCACATGCATGTTTCAAAGCCTTAGGAATGTTCATGTACTTTATGATTTTACTTTTCATTTTGTCATCCCTATTTTCTATTTACTTATAATACCCACAGTTTGTTTCTGTCACACAACACAAATGTAGTTTTAAAAAGGTAGAGTTAAAAAAGATAACATATTTAAATTAATTATTATTTATATTAATAATATGGTATTTGGGAAAACATTGTCCTCTACAGTTACACAAGATAAAAGGAAGTCCAGATAGTGTACTCAGCTATAGAACTTTACCTGTTTGTTCCACCCTGAATCTATGTTTTGTCATCTATCAAAAGCACCGTAACAGGTAGAAGAATTAGTTTATTCCCTACAAATGCCTTGTGAATGCTTGACAATGAGAAATTAATTAGAGAAGATATAAGGGCCAATTGATTTTCTGGCCGCCAACTGTCCACTTTGCAGATTATTTATGGAAGCCAGAAAATAGAAAAAAGGCAAAGACATGTGTCTGGGCTGGAAGGCAGCAAGGGGCTGCCCAGGAATTCAATTACAGTAATCCCTGCTGGCTCAGGACTCCCTTGCATCTTTGCCATGTCCTCCTCACCAAACCTGGGCCACCTGGGCCAAGAGACTGAGTGTAATGCATTAGCATCCCAAAGACCTCTTTCTCCTGATTTTGTATAGGTTGTCAACATCTTCAATAGTACAGAGAGAGATGTGAGAAAGTCCGTTTTGAAAATAAAAATTCATATTACAAAAAGGCTGACCGGGCTTCCCTGGTGGCGCAGTGGTTGAGAGTCCGCCTGCCGATGCAGGGGACACGGGTTCGTGCCCCGGTCCGGGAAAATCCCACATGCCACAGAGCGCCTGGGCCCGTGAGCCATGGCCGCTGAGCCTGCGCGTCTGGAGCCTGTGCTCTGCAACGGGAGAGGCCGCAACAGTGAGAGGCCCGCGTACCGCAAAAAAAAAAAAAAAAAAAAAAAAAAGGCTGACCAACATGGCCCCAGACCGAAGGAAAAAAATCAAGAAAAGAAATTATTCTCAGAAATTACACTTACCCAAGTGAAGTATATTCAGGGAAAGACCTGCATTTCTCCCCAGGGTAGTCTCGTGTTGGTTCCTGACCCCAATTCTCCTAAACCAGGTGAAATTTAACTAATTGGTTAGAAATGCTTTTCATAATTCCTTTGTGTAGGGTCCTAATCATAGAGGCCTAGAATTTTAAGTTGGTTGAATATGTGATTTTATATTTTAGTTCAGATTTCATAGATGAGACACAGAGTCTTCGAGAAGGGAGATGACAGCAATGTCAGAGCAGAACCATGACCAGAAGGAAAAGTTTTCAGATATCCAGCCTATAACATGGGTCAAACTTATTTACTTCACATAACTGTCCTGCCTCTTCAAGGAGAGCTATTCAAATGCATTGCTTTTGGAGATTACTGCCATCACCTATGACACATGGTGTTTATAATGACATTTCCTTGCAGAAATGCCCCTCAAGAAAGCAGAAGGAACAGGAAGAGGAAGAGGAAAATCTTCAAAATGCACATGAAAAACTACTGCAAAGTAGTTGAGAAAAATATTTTTTCACTAAAGTAGGTTTTAAGCATAAATAGCTCATTCTTAATGAGATCCAGCTGATCCTAAATATTTCACAATTTCACTCCATCGTATTCTAGTAATCCTGTCACATGGATCAAGATGCATAATACGGCTACAAAGTAAGTTCAATTCCTCAGTCAATTTTTAAAGGAGTGAAATTCAGCCACAGTACTTCAGCTATCACTATCTATCCAAGAATGACTGGTATGGACTTGGCCTTCCATATCCTTTCTATGAGTAAGGATAGAAAGGACCCAAGAAAATGGAAGAGATTTCTGGAAGCAAAGATAAATAATGGATTTTCCATTTCCAGGGAGTCCATTCCTTAGGTATATAAAAATACATTTAAGTTATGACTACTCAAAATCCTACCTGATTTTTATGTTATTATCCATATTTAAGGTCTGGAGCATCTAAAAACAATATGTCTAACTGATGTGATCTGTCCTAGCACGGTGATTGCCAGCGCTGGTTGGATCCTCCTCGTTCAGCTACCTCTCCTTAAGTATCCGAAGGGATACTTTTATTTCAAGATTTTATAATAATCATAACCAATAATTATTAAGCCCTAACTATATGTCAGGTGCTCTTTTAAGCAAATAACATGTACTAATTCATTTAACTCTCAAACAAACCTCTGAGCTGAGTACTACTGTTATCCCCATTTTAAAGCTGAAGAAACAGGCAAGTGAGGCCAAGATACAGGTGGTCAAAGTCACAGCATATAAAAGCTGGGAAATGAACCCACGCTTGTGAAGAAACAAAACCTATTTATGAACAAATTATGTAGAGTTTATTCGAGTTAATTTAAGTGCACGTGGGAATATATAAGGATATGCAGTAAATTACTAAGAATTAACGTGGATAACCATGGTCTGGGTTTATTGTTAACTCCACCTCACTACAAAAGCTATGAGCAAAAACTGATTAGAAGCAGATCTTTATCCTGGACCACACCCGTCTTGCTGCCTGGTGCTGTGTCCCTTCTGCTTCCAGTAGCTCCACGTCTCACACTCAGCTATGCTGCCCTTGTTTGGATCATTCGGTGCCTTTTTTCATAACAAGTAAATATACTGCAAAGAGTTTTAACTCCTTTCTACTATTGCACCATTTCAGTCCTTAAAGCAGAGAGCTTTCTTGCCTTAACTATAAAAATTTCTTGTCCATGACACAAATGAACATATCTACGAAACAGAGACTCACAGACAGAGAACAGACTTGTGGCTGCCAAAGGGGAGTGGAGGTAGGGGAGGGAAGTATTGAGAGTTTAGGATTAGCAGGTACAAACTAGTATATACAGAGTGGATAAACAACAAGGTTTTACTGTATAGCACAGGGAACTATATTCTATATCCTGTGATAGGGACTTCCCCGGTGGCGCAGTGGTTAAAAATCCGCCTGCCAATGCAGGGAACATGGGTTCGAGCCCTGGTCCAGGAAGATCCCACATGCCGCAGGGCAACTAAGCGCATGCACCACAACTTCTGAGCCTGTGCTCTAGAGCCCCCGCAAGCCAGAACTACTGAGCCCACGTGCCTAGAGCCTGTGCTCCGCAACAAGAGAAGCCACCGCAATGAGAAGCCCATGCACCGCAACGAAGAGTAGCCCCTGCTCACCACAACTAGAGAAAGCCCGCACACAGCAACGAAGACTCAATGCAGCCAAAAATTTTAAAAAAACTAAATAAAATAAAATTTATTTTTTAAAAATCCTGTGATAAACCATAATGGAAAAGAATAGATATATGTATAACTGAGTCACTGCTGTACAGCAGAAATTAACACAACACCGTAAGTCAACTACACTTAAATAAAATTTAAAAAATTAAAGATTTCCTGTGAATTTCTATTTCTCTAGCTATTTGTTGCTATCTTCACCAGCACTGAATGTGTAATTCCTTCCACTTGCACGCCCTCTGCAAATGCCTTGAGAAGCTGTGAATATCCTCTGAATTGTATAGGTCTCCCTGGCTTTGATAGCGCTTAGATGGGCATCTATAGGGCTGCCTATAGATCAGAGCTTTTTAAACCTGAATGTTCATATGAATCACCTGCAGATCACATTAAAATGCAGACTCTGACTCAGTATTCTGGGGTAAGGCCTGAGATTCTGCATTTCTAACAGGTGATTTCTTCCAGGTAACATTTATGCTGCTTCAAAGACCACACTACAAGCAGCAAGGACCTCACAGACTTCTCGCTTCCTTATCAGTTTCTTTTATCCCACTATTAATCCCCCGGTATCCTTCTTCCATCTCCCGCTTTAGCTGCAACAGCTGGGTTATAGTATTTTCACATGCAACAAATGTTGTCTCATCAGAGTTTTTTTTCCTGTTTCTATGGTCCCCAACACGTATGTTTCTCTGTTCCCCTAAGAATATAATTGACCAAATAATCTAGAAATGTTCTCAAGGTAGTAATTCAGGGCAACTGAAAGAGTGAGGAAAAACATCACCAGTATTACCCTTAGAAATATTTAATTCATAAATGGATAGGCTTTGAAGTTACCCTCTTCTTAGCTCATATTTATTCTCTTCTAGCAGCTGAAAGTCTAACTTAGGAGGAAATGGAAAATAGATGAGAGGAGGGCTTTGCCCAAGAGAGCTTTCATCAGTAAAGTACCAAAGTAATTACTGCACCTGACAAATTCCTACTCCTTGTTTTAACCCAGTTTTAATAAAAGAAAGATTCAACAGTGGTCTATATTACCTGGCATTGCCTTTAATTTCATCAAGCTCCAATATGAAGCCTTGCCACGTTTACAGTAAACTGCTTTTTCTCCTGAAGTTCATTTGTGAAGGCAGCTGCTGGGGCTTTAATCATCTTTTCTTCAATCTTTCATTTCTAACACACTGTGAGCGATAATGGCTCTCCCAGGCACCCCCCTGCAAACTAGGCAAATTCTCCTTCACGTCACTCCCAGGTAGTCAGTGGTAGAGAAAGCATCTACTAATTAACAACTGAAAGGGCATTTCAAATGCTCTGGCTATGAAGACTTAGCATTTCACATTCACGGTGGGCCACAACCAAAGGTAAGGTCCTCCGACCTGCTGGACCAGATTATATTTCTCCGAGCTTAGGAACAGCAGGCAAACTCTTGGCATTTCAGAAGTTCCGTTGAAATCTAGGGTAATAAAATGCTGCTCATGTTCGAGAGCACAAAGCCCTTAGAATAACCTTGTCAGTATTAAGCAGATCACAGGAGTTCAAATCTCAATCATTGAGGCCCTATTGTCTCAAGGAGCACTTAGGAAAACCTTCACAATGTTTTATGCCGCCAGGATAATTCTTTTAGCATTGATACTACTTAAAAAGTTCGTTTCCTATGACTTTCTCTAAAAACCTGTAGGCAGCAAGCTTTCGCATGATTTGAAGAGTGTTTAAAATTCAGTCTAGAAAAGTTCCGGTTCAAGATGGCAACCTAAGAAGATCCTTGAACTCACCTCCTCCCACAGACACACTGAGTCTACAGCTACATATGGAAAATTTTTCTCTTAAGAAAACCTAAAGTCCAAGTCCGGATGAATGACCACGACACATCTGGCAAACAAGAAGGAAACCACATGGAAACGGGCATACAATCTCGATATAAACGCCACCCCCAGCTCACGCCAGTGAGCCACAACCGGGAGAAAACTCAAAACCCGGAGCTTCTCCCCAAGAAAGAGTTTGAACCCCACATTGGACACCTTACCTTTTAGGACCTGCACCTGAGAGACGAGCCCCCAAAAGCCCTAACTTTGAAAACCAACAGGGCTCACATCCTGAGACCCACAGAGCTGGAGTTATCTGAGCGCCAGCTCTTCAAGCGCCCCGTGCTCAGATGTACCCGCCCCTGGGCCCAGCTCAGAGGCAGCCAATCAAGGCCTGATTTAACATGAAGGAGGATCACCTGCTTATATTAGTGTTGACCTGAGGGTCAGGCATCTAATTTAACACACACCTCTAGAAGCCTGCTGGAACATTCTCCAGGGATGGAGACTGGTGGGGCCATCTTCACACTCTCCCTTTGCTGTGCTCCAGAGCACCAGTATCTCCCAGAAGGAGCTCTTTCCACGCACCTGGTGCCCAGATCTCTGTGGCTGCCACCTGGGGCGGGGGTACCTCTTGACCACCTGGCTCTGGAGGCAAGTGGAGCTTGCATTCCTGGTCCCCTGGGACTGTAAAAATCAGTGTCACCCAGAAAGGAGCTCATACCCCAATTTTTGCAGCTGATGCCAGAGTACACATCCCCATCACCTGGCTCTGGCAGGCAGTGGGGCTTACACTTGTGGGTCTCACACAACCAAAGGAGAAAGAATTCTTAAGCAGCTACCACCACACCCCCCCCAGGGGCACAGCAAGAGGCAACAGACCCAGAAGCCTATCTTTCTATGAAGAAGGCCTATTAGCTTATCATCATGGCTGTGGCCTGAGGGGCAAGCTTCTAATTAAACACACACCTAGGGGTTGACTGTAATCCTTTTCAGAGGCCTTGGAGGGCAGGCACTGTCTTCATGCTCTCCCTCTGCTGCCCTCCAGACAGCCGGTGTCTCCTGGAAGGAAGCTTTACACTTGGCCACTGCCTTGGTTTTTGTATCTGGTGCCCCAGTTTTTGCAGTTGCTGCCCAGGGGATGCCCCTTGACTGCCTGGCTCTGGTGGACAGGGGGACTTGCATTTGTGGATCCTACGGGATTGTAGCAAATCGGAGAGATGGTTCTTGGCAGGCTGCCAGCCCAGGGACTGAGCCGGAGGCAGACTGACGCACATCCCCCAGTCATCTGTGAAGGATGCTTCCTGGCTTATCCTGGAGTTCCAGCCTGAGGCGCAGGCTTCAGGTTCAGCACACATCTAGTGGATTACGGAGCTGCTCGCCGTAATTACAGAATGCGGAATGCAGGCTGTGGATGCCATCTTGGCACTCTCCCTCTGCCTCTTTCCAGTTCACCAGTATCTCCCAGAAAGAGCTTATATACTTGTTTGGAGCCCTGATTTTTGTGACTGCCAGGTCACCTGGCCAGCAGAGCTTACACTTATGGTCCTACAAAAAATGTAGATGTGTACGTTTTCATACTTTAAAAAGCCACTGCCTGAGGGTCTGGCTTCTAAACAGCCTGAATCTAGGGGCCGAGATCCTCCCATTAGGGATGCTGACAGGTCTTGGCACATTCTCAATTACGGGAGTTATTAAAAATACAATGGGCTGCTTGCATAAGCACAAAGGTTTGAGAGACAAAAAAGCATTGGGGCAGGGCTGAACAACAAGCTTCATCTCCTACACAAGGCCACTCCTTCAAGGCTGAGAGAGGCGGTTGTTTCATCTACTGTAAAGAAACCAAAACAGTGTTAAGAAAATGAAGAAACAGAGGTATATGTTCCAAGTGAAAGAACAAGACAAAATCTCAGGGAAAAAAAGCCTTAATGAAATGGAGGTAATAGGAAAAGAACAACAGGATAAGCATCTCCAAATAAGGGGTGACAGTGACAGTGGCCAGCTGATAAGAACCATCCTTCCTGACAATTTCCTCTTTACCCCCATCTGGAATGTGGGTAGTCAATGTCCTGGGACAGAACTGGACCTGGGACAGGATTATAAGGAAGGGTCCTGGGACAATGAAAAACCCCGATCAAACTTCTACTTCTTTTAATTTTTTTTTTTTCCCGCGGTACGCGGGCCTCTCACTGCTGTGGCCTCTCCCATTGCGGAGCACAGGCTCTGGACGCGCAGGCTCAGTGGCCATGGCTCACGGGCCCAGCCGCTCCGTGGCATGCGGGATCCTCCCAGACCGGGGCACGAACCCATGTCCCCTGCATCGGCAGGCAGACTCTCAACCACCGCACCACCAGGGCAGCCCCAAACTTCTACTTCTTTGAGACCAGCTTGAGGTATCATCTGGTCTGCTTTCCTGGGGGCTCTCTGGCTTCCACAAAGGAGAGCCAGGTGTGTCATAAGAGGGAGTGGAGGGGAGTTTTATAATGATAAAGGAGTCACTCCAACAAGAGGATATAACATATGTAAATATATATGCACCCAACACAGAAGCACTTAAATATATAAAGCAAACATTAACAGACCTAAAGAGAGAAACAGACAGCAATATCATAGTAGGGAATTTTAAAACCCCACTTACATCAATGGATAGATCATTCACACAGAAAATCAATAAGGGAACATCAGCCTTAAATGACACATTAGACCAAATGAACTTAACAGGTATATATAGAAAATTCCATACAAAAGCAACAGAATACACATTCTTCTCAAGTACACATGAAACATTTTCCAGGATAGATAATATGTTAGGCCAAAAAACAAGTCTTTTTTTATTTTTTGATTTTATTTTATTTTATTTATTTATTTATTTTTGGCTGTGTTGGGTCTTCGTTTCTGTGCGAGGGCTATCTCTAGTTGCAGTGAGCAGGGGCCACTCTTCATCACAGTGCGCGGGCCTCTCACTGTCACGGCCTCTCTTGTTGCAGAGCACAGGCTCCAGACGCACAAGCTCAGTGTCCATGGCTCACGGGCCCAGATGCTCTGCGGCATGTGAGATCTTCCCAGACAAGGGCTCGAACCCGTGTCCCCTGCATTGGCAGGCAGATTCTCAACCACTGCGCCACCAGGGAAGCCCCCAAAAAACAAGTCTTAATAAATTTAAGAGGACTGAAATCATATCAAGTACCTTTTCCAGGCACAATGGTATGAAACCAGAAATTAATTACATGAAGAAAGCTGGAAAATTCAAAAATATGTGGCGATTAAACAACATGCTACTAAAACACCAATAGGTCTGGGCTCCCGCTTCAGCTCCAGCTCCTGCTCCGCCCAAAGAGCCTCCAACGGCCTCTGCTTTAGGAAACTCAGCCCCTCCTTATGCTTCAGCGTGCAAGCGACCAGAAGACCATAAAGGTTTAGGAATAAAAATGAAACCCAACACCCACAGGAATAAAAGTCTCAACGTCCATCCAGTCATAAAACCCAGTGGAGGTGCTGGGGAAACTGCCGAAAGGAGACAGCATTACAGACAGAAAAGAGAAGGACAAGTGAAAAATCCACCTCCTGGGAAACCCTTGAAAAAATAGGCAATTTTTAGAGTTGCGAAAACTAGCCTAGCGCTCTCTTCAGTGAGAGAGGAGGCCACGAGTTGAGATGTCGGGCAAGTGCTACGAGACTCCATCAGTCCACAGGTCTCTCCCCCAACACCCGCAGCAGGCAAGGTGTTGCTCCTCCCTCCTGCTTGGCCTGACTGAACCCCGTTTCTCAACGGTCATTTTGGGGGGTTGATTACAAAGCACACGTCATGGATTCTAGAGAGCTACTTTTAAACATTAAGATTCCCCTAAGAGAGAATAACAGACCTTAAAGACGATCTCTTTTCACTCTTTCCATTTAATAATATATATACCTTTTGACATTTCTCAAGAAAGAGCCTACAGACCAGATGTTGTGTCAGGCCTATCTTTCCACGTAGCATCTAATTGAATTCAATCAGCAGCTGAGTTTGTAATCCTAACAACATCCTATGTAGTTAGAACCTCACAATTACAAAGTGCTTCCACATCAATGATCTCATTTGCTTCTCACAGTAAACCTTAAGGAAGGAAAGGGAGGTAATGTCACCCCCACTTTACAGATCAGTAAATTGAGACATACTGCCACTTTGTCTGGCTTATTGGATTAGACAGCAGCTTCCTTGGAAGGCACAGAGGGACTGACTCTGAGTGGGGGTGCATATTAAAGTTTCAAATCATGGCAGCAACATGTCTCTGGAAAACAGGATCCTGAAAAGGGGGTTTTCGGGTAAGAATGGGGTAATGAAATACTAGAGCGGGAAGACAAACACTACTTAGGTCACACTGTTGCCTGTGGAGAGCTCTGGGTGAATGGCTTCCTTCCCTAACTTTCTGCTTTCTCAGCCCTATCCATTCTTCAAAGCCAAACCCAAATCCCGTCCAGGAGCCATTCTTGAGTATCTAGCACAGAGAAACCATAATAACGACACCTTAAGATTTCCATGTGCCCTAGCTCATTACATCATGATAAGCTTTCGAGGTAGGCTTCGTAGTCCGAAGCCTACGTAGTTCGTACAAATGAGGAAAATGAAGCTCAGAGGGGTTCATTAATTTTTCAAGCTGACACAGCTAATAAGCAGCAAAGTCTGGATTTCAAACTACATCACATCACAGCGGCCTCACCTTCCTGTACATGTATCACATCTTGTATATTGCCTGCCCAATGTGTCCCTTAGTTCATCAGCCTTTTGTTGTAAGTTCTTTGAGGGCAGACAGCAAGCCTTATACTTCTTTGTAACCACCCCCTCCCGTACTTAGCAGAGCCCCATGTACACAGTAGGTTCTCAATAAGCATCATATGTTAAATATCTATTTGGTAGGAACAGTAGTTATTAAGAGGGATTTTTTTGGTACTCTGAATGTCAGGGTCTCTGCCATATATAATTAAAACAAGAGTGAACATGGAAAAGAAAGAACAAAACAACCAATGGGTCAAAGGAGAAATCAAGAGAGAAATTTAAAAATACCTAGAGACAAACAAAAATGGAAATATACCAAAATTTGGGGGATGCAGCAAAAGCAGTTCTAAGAGAGAAATTCATAACAATAAATAACTACCTCAAGAAACAAGAAGTCTCAAACAACCGAACTTTACACTTCAAGGAAGTAGAAAAAGAAGAACAAATGAAGCTCAAAGTTAGTAGAAGTAAGGAAATAACAAACATTACAGCAGAAACAGAGACCAAAAAGACAATACAGAAGTTCAATGAAACTTAGAACTGGTTCTTTGAAAAGATAAACAGAATTGACAAGTCTTCAGCTAGAGTTACCAAGAAAAAAAGGGAGGACTCAAATAAATAAAACAGAAGTAAAAGAGGAAATATCACAAACGGTACAACATAAATACAAAGGATCGTAAGAGACTACTATGAAAAATTATACACCAAGAAACTGGACAACCTAGAAGAAATAAATTCCCAGAAATATACAACTATGAAGAGAGAATCATGATTAAGTAGAAAATAGGAACAGACCAATTACTAGTAAGAAGACTGAATCAGTAATCTAAAAGGAGGTCAACATCATTAGTCATCAGGGAAATGCAAATCAAAACCACAATGTGATATCACTTCACATCTGTTAGGATGGCTATTATCAACAAGACAAGAAATAACAAGTATTGGTGAGGATGTGGAGAAAAGGGAACCCTTGTGCACCGTTGGTAAGAATATAAACTGGTGCAGCCACTATGGAAAACAGTATGGAGGTTCCGCAAAAACTTAAAACTATAACTACCATATGACCCAGTAATTCTACTTCTGGGTATTTATCCAAAGAAAACAAAAACACTAACTCGAAAATATATATGCACCCCCATATTCACTACAGCATTATTTTACAATAGCCAAGATATGGAAACAACAGACGTGTCTATCAATGGATGAATGAATAAAGAATTTTATATATATTATATATATACACACACACATACACCCACAATGGACTATTACTCAGCCATAAAAAGAATGAAATCTTGGGCTTCCCTGGTGGCGCAGTGGTTGAGAGTCCGCCTGCCGATGCAGGGGACACGGGTTCGTGCCCCGGTCTGGGAAGATGCCACATGCCGCGGAGCGGCTGGGCCCGTGAGCCATGGCCGCTGAGCCTGTGCGTCCGGAGCCTGTGCTCCACAATGGGAGAGGCCACAACAGTGAGAGGCCCGCGTACTGCAAAAAAAAAAAAAAAAAGAAATCTTGCCATTTGCAACAACATGGGTGGACAGCATGATGCTAAGTGAAATAAGTCAGACAGAGAATGACAAATACCATTTGATCTCTCTTATATGTGGACCCTAAAACAAACAAACAAAACACAAAACAAGCTCACAGATACAGGAAACAGAGTAGTGATTGCCAGAGGCAGGGGGTGGGGTGGTAGGAGAAATGAGTGAAGGGGGTACACATTTATTTTTAAATGTTTTTAAATTTAAACAAAGAATCTGTGTTACAGATCTATGACATAACTTCATTAAAGGAAGGGGAGTTTATCTGAAAATGAGTAGACATTATAAGAGTGAGGACTAAAGGAACTCTATAAATAAGCACTCTTCTCTCGTTAATAAAGTGGTTTCCCTCAGTTCTCAGTTCTGATACCACTATACATGTGTACTGGGTTTGAGCAAATCATCAAAGAGATGATGAGTAATGGTTAAAAAAAAAGAAGAGACAAATTTTTTTAAACTAAAATACTGTTAATTCTGTGGAGGTTTATTAATAAAAAATAATGTTTAAAGGGGGCAATGTCGCTCATTCTGGTTCTGAATGAGTCCTTCCTCTCTATAAAAAGCAGCAAACTTTGTGACTATATAGTGATTGCTCCCTGCCCCCTGGTGCCAGGGCTGGGGGCTGCAGGATTCAGGGCGCTGCAGGCCTTTTCTTCTTTGTCCCGCAGTCCCTCTTGCATCCTCTCTTCCCTCAGTTTCCATTACCTCTCTCTTTCCTGGTTATCTTCACTTTTCTCTAACTGCTCCTTCTCAGCTCCTCTGCTGGCCCCTGGTCTGTTTCCCCAGAGCTTTGTCCTTCATTCTCACATTGTGCAGATTCCCCAAGGGACATCTTCTAAACCCAAGACGCCCATGTCGTCCATCCTGTATGTTGAAGACCCCTACTTACATCTTCAGGCTGCCCTCTCTGCTGAGCTCCAGAACTGGACCCCAAATATATTTAATCACAAGTGTTTATAAAGTTTCTACTATGTATGACATAACTGGGTAGAGAATATCTCTACCTGTTTAGATAATTCAAATGTGACATATTAGAAACTGAATAGATCATCCTCTCTGTTTCTGAATGGCATCATCAATCACCCAAGCCAGAGAGGGAAAGAGAGAGAGAGAGAGAAGGAAGGAGAAGGAGGGAGACGGAGGGAGGGAGGGAGGGAACAAGGAAGGGGAAAGGGGGAGGGAGGGAGGGAGGGAGGGAAATAAAGGAAGCAAGCTCAGTGCTCAGTCTAGTTTGTGGGCGAGAAGTTACAAAATTTATACTGCGGAAGTGTAAGCCAGTAATTGAAATGCAACTGAGATATGGCATCCATGATGTCTACGGAATAAAAATACTCAAAAGTACCTAATTCCAAAATTGCTAGGACATTTCTAACATAGAAGTGTATTTTATAAGTTCTCATAGGACTGCTTTAAGGATTGTGCCTAACTTAAGTCTTCTATACCAGGAAGCTGACCAGATTCCCCAAGGAAATGCCTCGGACCTCCACACCCAAAGCACTGGGTTCAGGGCATTGCACACTAAAGAAATGACTCCCACCAAATGCTCATTCCTGACCAGGCAAAAAAATAACTCTCCCTATTCCTGAGGTCTGATAGCAGGTGTTTCAGTGAAATGCCAACGAATGAGCCAGGAACGAGACACATCATTTTCAAAAAAGCCTGTGCCAGCAAGGAGAGTGGGAGCAGGAGACGGCAATGAACTGGGGACTTACAGGAACAAAGAACGCAGGGACAGAGCAGGTGTGGCAGGGAGATGCTTTCCTGGGATCCATGACCTCCCTTTGACCATACACATCAGAGAACTGTTCAGATGAGGTCAAGAAACTCAACAGTTGGTATTCAACATACCAGCTTGGCCAAATGCATCTGTCAGTGTGACCTGAATTGCCTTGGGTCTCACCTATTTGTGGGCGTAAATAGAGTTCGAGAAATGGTATCAAGCAAAAATTTCCTGGTTTACAGTTCTGTCTTGTTGTAGCATTTTGGTCCCTAAGTACACACACACTGAGTCTGCTCAGGACTCTGAGCATCCTCAGAGATGTTTGCATGGGTTTCAAAAACATGTTCCATTTGTTCTTCCACTTTGGCAGCCACTGGGATGTCAGGTGTCAGCTAAGGTATCCGAGGATGGCTCTGTCACACTGACACTGCTGTGTGCCCTCCATGAAAGAGCCTCATTTTCTAGTCTGCCAGGAAACCTGGAAGAGTGGTTCATACCCTGAAGATGGAAGGACAGCCCGGTGCGCCCTTCACTCTCCTTAGGGCCGTGTTCCATGTAGAAACACAGAGATGCTCCTCTTTCCTTAGGACACAAACCTAGTGCAAGGGGCTGAACAGAGGAACAGTACCTTCTTGCCTCCTTCATTTCTCCATCTCTGCATCCTGTGAAATGCTTATATGTAATGTTGGGCCTGATACTTATAAAGTGGATAAAAGGTCTCTTCTAAAAGAGCTTCAGTGTTGAGAGAGAGCACCAGGATGGTAAGCCAGCTATAGACTCAGCGACTACATTTTCAAGGTTTAGTGGACAGTTCCTATTTCAAGTAGTCTGCTCCATAAATACACTTGTCTTCAGACAATGTGAAAATAAAATGAATGGAATACTGTGGAGCAAGGAGTACAGTAAGGCTCAGCAGGGTTTCATGAATAACTATGCAGTAAGGACCTAGAGGTCTTTTTAACCATTTTTCTTTTCCTTTCCATTAGAATATATGAAAATAAATTGCTAAAGGATATGAACTTCTGGGACTTCCCTGGTGGCACGGTGTTTAAGAATCCTCCTGCCAATGCAGGGGACATGGGTTCGAGCCCTGGTCCAGGAAGATCCCACATGCCACGGAGCAACTAAGCCCGTGCATCACAACTACTGAGCCTGCGCTCTAGAGCCCGCGAGCCACAACTACTGAGCCCACGCACCACAACTACTGAAGCCTGCACGCCCTAGAGCCCACACGCCACAACTACTGAAGCCCACGCGCCTAGAGCCCATGCTCTGCAACAAGAGAAGCCACTGCAACAAGAAGCCCACGCACCACAATGAAGAGTAGCCCCCACTCACCGCAACTAGAGAAAGCCCACGCGCAGCAACGAAGACCCAATGCAGCCAAAAAAAATAAAATATAAATTAAAAAAAAAAGAATATGAACTTCTAAGTGCCCTTTCAGGCAAAGGCACTATACATTCTCATGTGTGAATTTGATAGTAAATGCATCCTATACTTAAATTCTTTCCTGGAGAACTGAACACAACTCTATACCCATACATATCTAAGGTTGAGAGCAGTTCGGACATAACCTGGGCTAAGCAAGTGTAGCCTTTCTTCCCATGCGCGGAACTGGCCAGACATCCAGGAGGAGAAGGGGGTATAGGATGCTGGTGGAGGAGGTGGCAGCTCTCTTTCCTCCCCAAGACAGAGGGGGTTTACGGATGACATGGACTCTTCTATGACAGAGTTTTCCACATTTTCTAAAAGGTACTTAGCGATTAAATGAGACAAAATTTAAACATTTCTTTGGCCCTAATTATATGTATCCTGAAACAAATCCCCAAGAAACAGACAAGACCCTTCAGGGAGCAAATACTCCCCTCACAGCACGTGATCCTCATTCGAAGTGAATTCAGTATTAACAGTTTGACATTTATTGCTGATTAGAGAAACTGTGAGTAAGGAGACTACAAAAATAAACAAAATATATCCAATAGTTCTCAAGGATGGGGGTCATAAGAACCAGCTGGGAAATTTGTAGGAATGGAGATTATTGGCCTTGCTGTGGCTTCAATCACTATTTGCAATTATTATATATATTATAATTCTATGCATTCATGCCTTTGCCATGTGGCCTAGAACTCCTGCCCTCTGTGTTCATGTTGAGCTTGGCCCTGCAACTTGCCAATGAACCATAGGTGTAAGAGACAGTGTGAGATTTCAGGGCTGAGAACTCCAGCCGGGTCACGGGTTTCAATTTGCTCTCTTGCAGTCCTGCCATTTGCTATATGAAGAGCAGACTCTGGATGGCTACTGGTCCAAGCGGATGAGAAACTCGTGGAGCAAACCCAAACGCAACCCAAACCACAGCCCATAGCCTGGAACCCAGAGTCCAGCCTCGCCAAAGTGCATCAGACCCACAGACCTCTGAGCAAGTTTGGTGGGACGCTTGGAATGCAACACTGTCACAGAAATAGTTGAGCAATACATTTCACAACCCAACCCCACATAAGACATATATGGTCCTCCACCCCAAATGGCTGAATCCATGGAATATGATTGGAACTCATTTATGATCTACCTAAAATAGCCTAGAAGCATTTTTTTTTAATTTATGCAGCGGTGGGTAATACTTACTTTAATTCTACTGCACAAACTTACAGATTCATACAGAAATTTACTGTACGACTGGTTATTTCCACTTCGTGCCAGTATATAAATTCTCTTCATCTCTCCATTGCTAGCTCATTATGAGATTACATGATCCCTTCACACATCTATTCTTCAAAGGGGGCAATTTCAATTACATGGAAGCCTCCCAACATTGTCATTAACAAAGAAACATAGTAGGCGGCAAAATCCCGGGCTAGATGTTCATACAGAAGAACTAATGATTACCTCCACAGTCCACATTTCCTTAATTATAGCATCACATTCAGTAAAGTTAAAGCTTTGTCAGCCATCTCGGAGCTTGATAGGTTTGTGTGTTTATGGGGAGAAGGAATCCGTATCATTCAAAATTGATATGTTGTACAAGGGAAGGTTACCATCAGAGCAGAATGAAACAGATTGCACTGCAGGCTTCTTTTTTTTTTTTTTTTTTGTACGCGAGCCTCTCACTGTTGTGGCCTTTCCTGTTGGCGGAGCACAGGCTCCGGACGCACAGGCTCAGCGGCCATGGCTCACGGGCCCAGCCGCTCCGCGGCATGTGGGATCTTCCCGGACCGGGGCACGAACCCATGTCCCCTGCATCGGCAGGCGGACTCTCAACCACTGCACCACCAGGGAAGCCCCAGTCTTCCTTTTTAAAATAACAAAGTCTCCCAAAAGAGAGAAAATAAATAGAAGGGCAAATCATCTCTGTTGCTACATTGTTTCTAAATTCTGCACTCTCGTGATGCCCAGAAAAGAATTCATTCTACAGAGTATATACTTAAACATGAAGCAGCTTGACAATTGCATAAATTAATGAAAACTCTCCACCAAGAAGAGATCTAACGCGATGATGTTTCAAAACAATGTCTAATTTTTTTGCAGCACCCAGATGAGATGTAACAAATAATTTCAGCTAGTGCTTCTTGGGCTAGATGTGACAAGCTATGACCTAAATGAAAGAAATACTCTTGTTTTCTGTGATTATTTCTCCTCTGAAGGATAAAATAAATCTAATATAGATATTTTGCAAGATACACTATTAAGCTGGACTCAATACAGCCCTATAAAATGGAGAGCGTTGACTTGTGGGGCTGGAACGTGTGGAGGAGGTGGGCGTGAGTGAAAAAGAGAGAGAGGAAATACATCCTACTGAGAATGATGCAGGCGAAGAAATTATCCAGTCTTTTTGTGTTAGTTCCAGGTGACCCTGTCACTCAACCGACCTATCTTTCCTTTCCAGGTTTGTGAAGGGAGTGGGGAGGGAGAGAAATATTTGCCAGGGAAAGTATTCTAGCTAAAGTAGTACTAGATAGTACAGTTCAATGGAAAATGATATCAGCCTGGGTCTGAGGAGTCTTGATTCCTGTGGTAGCTTCACCATTGATTTTCTCTGTAGCTTTGGAAATGCCCCAGCCCCTCTGGCTCTCCATTTAATCACCTGCAAAATGGATCATCTCTAAACTACTGCTCTCCAGTGAATGTAGATAACTAGCACAAAAAGATTTACAGACAATGCTATGCAAAGAATATTATTCTAGCTAAATGATGCTCACCAAAAGAAAACTGTGTCCACCTCTCTATGATTTGATCATATATTTTTAGTAATAAGGTCATAAGTAATACTGGCCAAAAGGCAAATGAGTCACTCGAAATGTTTCTAGCTAACGCTTATTATGATCAATTTTTCAGGAAGGAAAAATCATACAAGTTTCACGATCTGTCTCAATTCCCCTTTCTAGAGTCATTAGCCCACACTTTCCACCATCTTTCTAGTTACAACATGCCACTGTCACACCTCAACTAGTATGTTTCATGCTAGTTTCTCTGCCTAGAGCCCTCCTCCATCATAGCCCTTGACAAAAGATCTATGGAGGGGACGACTCATTCCCCAACCCCACACACTCCTAGAATGTGCTTCTTATGTCTGACTTTCCCCATCTCCCCAGATTCTTTCCCAGCTTCTCCTGCAGTACCCTCTTTTAGCCTTCCTCGAGGTGTCACCAGCCCTCCCTCAGGACACACCAAACTAGCCCCCTTGCTGTCCACCCCTGGAATGACAGAGCCCATTCCATGTCCTCTGTATAGAACTGTCTTTGGATTCGGCTGGTACTCATGGAGGTTTCTGCAGACTTAGTCTGGAAGGAAGAACGTATACTTCGTGGGAGGAAGGGTGCGATTAGCTCTGCTCATCTCTCTACACCAACATTACTGGGTTGGGGGCAGTGGTTCCTCTAACTGCAAATGCAGGTGGTCTCCATTATAAGTCATCACGTTCTGGAGGTCACCTGGGCCTGTGTATCTGAAGACTGCCCTCTCTACCCGCACTCAACCTAGGAAGCAACTCATAATACTGCTTTTGTAAGGTCAACTCTAACCCAAAGCCCAGATAACTCCCCCAGCCACGTTATCCTAAAAGTGCTGTTGCTGCTTTCCTGGGTCAGTTGTCACTTGACAGAAACCCATATTGACTCCTGGAGGCAACTAAGATGCTGACTGGTACCCAGTTCACTCCATTCTCTGATCACCAAATTTCTGCCCTTGTCGTGGGAGGCAGGAGCTTCAGTGCTTTCCACGAATGAACAATGTGTGTGTTTCATAAGGAAGCAGATGACTAAAGTTACTTGCATGTATAAACAAGTTCCCCCCCAAAGACCTAAAATGGAAAAAAAAAAACTGTTTGTGAATTCTCACCAGTGTACTTGATGAATTAAGAGTCCCAGTGGGTGTGAGGGTCTCAGGAGAGTCTGAATAATGTGTTTCACCTTATTTGACTCTTTCCCATCAAATTAATAGAGGATTGATTTAGATTTCAAAAAACATAATTGAAATATTCTTATGCATAGAATGATCTACTAAAAACAAATTCATTGCTAGATCATGCAAGTCTGAGATAGGCAAATTTAAAACCTTTCTATAGGACATGTGCACATTTTTATAAAAGACAAAGCAGATGAAGAGTATTTTTCTCATAGAAGGGAAATAGATTGTTTAAACACAGGCATTTTGTAAGTACTCCGTACTTCACAAATATGCAAATCTAGGCTCAATGGTGAAGAGTTAATTATTCTATTAATATTCCTGTTATATTTGCTTTTCTAACTTTATAATTTTCTTTTTTTTTTTTTTTGACTACAAAATATCGAACCCTTGAAATCCCCAAATACCAGAATCTGTAAGTGTCCTGGATCTTTCTGAACTTGTTTTTAATGAAGAGGAACAGAACAAATCTGAGATAAAACCCTCCAACCCGGGCTTGACTGTTACCCACTTTGCCACTGACCCAACATGTGACCCGGGGCACATCACTTATCCTCTTGGTGCCGTGTTCCTTCACCTGGAAAATGAAGGTACCATAATAAGAGCTCACCGCCTCACAGGGCTGCAAGGAAGAGTCATGATTAATTCATTTCCCACACTCCAAACGAGACTCGTACAGCACAGTAATAAAATACAGGCAGTGAAGACACAGGTGTTTCAGGATTCTTAAGTTAATGAGATAAAGTATTACTTAGCTTTCAGATGCAATGGCAGACATATTTCAAATCTTGGGTATTATTTACCTTTAAACTGGAAAGAATATTCTCATGGAGAGAGCGGTGGGTGGGGCCTCTGGGGAATCTTGGGACCTCGGGTCCATGGCCATCTCATCATGCACCGACTGCCTGAGCTCAAGAAAGACACTCTCTTGCTAATCTTTCGTTTTCCCCATCACCAAAACGAGGAATCAGATTCCCTGTCCCTAAGTTCCCTGCCAAGCCAGACATTCAAGGATTTCTATCATATTCTTTTTTTCTATAAACAGCAATATAAATTGTTTCATTTTAAAGAATGTCTACATGCCTATAATGGAGTCACTTTGCTGCACAGCCAAGATTGGAACAGTGCTGTAAATCAACTACACTTCAATTAAAAAAAAAGAGAGAGAGAGAGAGAAATTGCTTCATTTTACCTTACAGATCATTTTTTGGTGGTCAGATTTCCAATGGTAGCCCAGAATTATTTCTATATACACTAAGTTGGGAAACAAAGAAAACATTTACTTTGTTTTTCTCATTATAAAATAAATTCCACAGTAAAATTATATGGAAATGTATTCAGAAAGAGATAGTAACACATTATCTTACTTCTCTTGTGAAAACAATTTGGTTACAGTTTCCTTCATAGTTTTATAAGAAGAAGTTATTATAAGTATTTTCCTTCATAGTTTTATAAGTATTATTTTTACTATTAATATTTTAATAAAAACAGGTTTACATGAAATACACTTACTACAAAATTGTCTTTGTGTTTAAAAATTCTTCCCGGTCAGCAAGTATAAACCTATTGCATTCTTTCTTCTCAACTGCATTAGATTCCTCTATGAGTCTGTACCATAATATGGGCATCCTTTTAATAAATTGTTTTGTCTAATTTCCCCAATCACAAATTTCCTGTTCAGAGAACACATAGGATCTCTGTACATGTAAATGACTATTGTAGAATAATTAAACCAAGATCGCAGCTTACAATCATATTTTAGGTTGTGTTTTGCTTTATTAATAAACCAACATGTCAGTATCCACCATTTAGGCAAATATGGCTCAACACACTGTCCTGAAAGGCAAGTGAGGGGTACACAGAATGTAAGTTATTATATATGATAAAAACTTAATTAGCCACTTGCCTCAAAATGATTATATCTCTTTTAAAATATCTGCCTCCTTTGTTTGCTATAAGTATTCATTTAGATATATAAAATATACTAAGCAACATTTTGTCTGCATCCCATCAAGCAAATTCATTGAGGTGTGAGGGCTATATAAGCAGTGGAGCGGAAGACCATGCTATTACATGGATAAATGCTCCCGAGTTACTGAAGCAAGACAAAAACAATCTTGGGAACATGGATTTTGGAATATGCTGAAGCAGCCATGTTTGGGGTGATGGGGGAGAAAAGGGGATTGCTCACAAATAGGAAAAATACCGATGTCGTGATATTCCACAAAATTGAGTGTGCTTAGTCTGATTCAGACAAATTGTTACTGTTATGCTATCTGCCTATCAGATATTTTAAATTCATCAAGAAGCCACGGTCAGTTAAGAGACCTCCATAATGGAACGTTTTATAAGATGATTTTCTTTTAATCACCCAAAGGTCTAATAGGGTGGTTGGCCTGCTTCCCTAATAAAATTCAAATAGCTTTGCCACAGGTCAAAGTGAAGTTGGCCATCCTACAAGGAGTTCATCTGTGACATTCATAATCGCTGCCCAGTCTCAAGGGACTATTTGAGGTTACTGCTTCTGTCAGAAAATAAATAATCACACACCCACCCACACAGATACACACACACACACACACGCAGGCACATGCACTGTAAGCAGCGGTTTCCTAGCCAAACAAATTTCAATCCATAGTCTGTGACTTTGCCTTATTAAGGCCTGAGAGAGTAGCACAACCTCGTTCTACATCCTCCTGGCCTGGCACACCTCATGATTCCTTCCTCACCTACTGCAGAGGTCAGTTTCCCTGTGGGAGGCATCACAGCCAGAGACCAGCAGCTCAGGACCTCTCTGCAGGTCCCGTTCTTATCCCTTGGGCTATGGCCTTGACTCTCTAGTGGTCCTGTAGCCTACCTCCCATTTCCTATCCCTCTGCTTCATCCATGCCTCTGCTGTACTTTCTGCTTGGCTTTTAGTGGTGTCTTCAGCCTTGAATTCTCAGGAATTAATCCCTCGGGCCCATTCTCCAATGCTGAGCCCAGATCCCAGGGTCTAAGGCCCTAATCTGGGAGGAGATTGAACCTACACAGTTGATATGCCTTTAATTGGTAATCACACATGGCACACGTGTGCAAGGGCACACACACATATGCACGCATGTTAATAAATGTATCCATGTATGGGTGAGCCATCCCAGTTACTCTTACAAGTAAAGCTCAAAAGACTTCCCAGGACTTGGCTTCTCTCCCTCCATATCTTCGATCTGTTTTCTCTTTCTGCATAACCTTACTGTGCACACGGTAGTAAGGTGAGATGGTCATGGCCGCTCTAGTTCTTTAAGTCCAGCAAAAACAGTCTCTGCCCCATCCCTGAATTCTCAGGCACACATTTGATTGTACTTTACTGGCTTTCAATCTGTCTCGTGACATTCCCTGAACCAAATGTAGTGGCCAGAAAATTATAAACACTGATGCCTTCCAAATTCACCTGAAGCACAGGTTGAAAATTGGAGAGAATCTCCAGGGAGACTCCAGATTTACTGCTGGAAGAAGAGAGAGTGAATGTTGGGGTGAATGATCAAGTACCTGGATGTTAAGATAACATATTTCATATTTTTGTGCCAGTTATAGAAATTCAGAAGCAGTTCAATCAAGAGTTTCTAATGACTCACAGACTCAGACAGTAGGAAGCCTTAGCAATCATGTAGCTCCTGGCTATTCAAAATATGCTTCCTGGACCAGCAACAATAGCATCACCAAGAAGCTTGTTAGAGTTACAGCACCTCAGACTCCCTGGACCTGTTGAATCAGAATCTGCATTTTAACAGTCTCCAGTATGTACAGTAAAGTTGAAAATTAATGATCCAAACTTATAAGTTTACAGATATGGAAACTGGGATGAGGCAAATGAAGATCCTTGGCTGAAGTCATATAGCCAGTGAGTGGGAAATAGAATCCAGGTCTCTTGCCATTCGTGGAAGGCTTTACTCCAAGTTGACACTACTTTGTATAGTCAACTTTTCAACCAACCACAATTATGTTTTTAATTATGTGCTTGTTATTAAAACATACAGGGGCTTCCCCGGTGGCGCAGTGGTTAAGAATCCGCTGCCAATGCAGGGGACAGGGGCTCGAACCCTGGTCCAGGAAGATCCCACATGCAGCGGAGCAACTAAGCCTGTGTGCCACAACTACTGAGCCTGTGCTCTAGACCCTGCGAGCCACAACTACTGAGCCTGGGTGCCACAACTACTGAAGCCCACGCTCCTAGAGCCCGTGCTCCACAACAAAAGTAGCCACCGCAATGAGAAGCCCCTGCACCACAACGAAGAGTAGCCCCCGCTCGCTGCAACTAGAGAAAGCCCACGTGCAGCAACGAAGACCCAACACAGCCGAAAATAAATAAATAAAATAAAATAAAATTTTAAATAAATAAATAAAACATACATATCAGGATAGAAGTCAGCATAGCATAATGGTTCAGAAGTAGAACTCTGCAGCCAAAAAGGCCTGGATTCAAATCTCACCTCTAGCATTTTCTACCTCAGAAATTTGGGAAAGTTATTTGACTGCTGTGAAATGCAATTTCTCAGTTACCTACATTATAGAATTATTATAGGAATTGAAAAAGACAGGCATCTATGTATATTATAGATATTAAAAACTTAATCAGTATTTTGAGCACGTGGAGCTTAAAATATTATTTTTATCATTATTTTTCATAGAATAACTTTTTCCCCCCATTTCTTCTTTTCATCTCTATCTTCTCAGGCATCAGTAATACAAAGGTGGATAAAGATGAGTGTCTGCCATCCTGGAGACTATATTCTATCAGAGGAGAAAGAATAGCAACAAACTGGGCTGTGACAAATGCAAAACCATCAGCATGCACGAAGTACCACCAAACCACAGAGAAGAAGCAATTAATTTTGCCTAGCAAAGGAGAACAAGCTCCTCAGAAAACATCATATAGTCTGCACCTGGAGGGGGCCTGGGCATTCATCAAGGTATTCCATTAAATTTAGTTTTTGAGGAACGAACATGTGTGTGGTGTTGACAGTTGAGGGCATTAAAAAATAAATAAGATAACGCCCCCAACAGCATCATAGGATCATAAACTGCTGATGGAGGCTGTGAGGCTCAGCCAACGTCTCCCCCAGGCCCTTGCCATTAAGCAGGGCTGCGAAACGAGTTGTGTAATGAAGCAGGGGTAGAAGTGTTGTGTGTCCGATCCAGAGCAGAGTGTGGAAGAGAGGGCCCAAGAACACACATTCCATTCGGCGCGGTTACAAGATGGTGGTGCTTTGTGATAGCTCCTTGATAAGAGTCCCCTGCTGCCCAACTTAGTCATGCTGTGTGGGTGAGAAATATACTTCGGTGGGGATAAATTGCTCTGACTTAGGGGTTGCTCATTACCATAGCATAACCCAGAACACCTGACTCACGTGGGATGATAACGTTCATGGAGGGTAACTCCTGATTTTAAAGTGAAGAAAACCATAGCTTCTTCAGAAGGGGGCAGGGGGGAACTTCCCTGGTGGTCCAGTGGTTAGGACTTTGCCTTCCAATGCAAGGGGTGTGGGTTCGATCCCTCATCGGGGAGGTAAGACTCCGCATGCCTCAGGGCCAATAAAACCAAAACATAAAACAGAAGCAATATTGTAACAAATTCAATAAAGACTTTTAAAAAAATGGTCCACATCAAAAAAAAAATCTTAAAAAAAAAGCAGTGGGAGGGGATTGGCCTCAGAGAAGATGGGAGGGGCGGGGGGAAGATTTTTACTAAACCTACCAAAGTGTTTTACTAAACAACACTTTCTAATCATATTTCCCTGCTCACACAACAGTTTTTTTTCAGAATTTAATCTTGAAATCCTCCTAAGGACGCACACTCTCATGGCCAATGAAACCACCGTACATCACTGGGTCATAGTGCATGTCAGTGTTACAAAAACAGTTATGAATCGCCTTAAGCAAAGCAAATCCATCTGTGCACCTTTGCGTGCTACTTCAAAGCCACCCGACCATCTAAAGTCAAACTTCTTAGGATTGAATAGGCTACAAGGTTGAGGCGCAGCGAGTGTCACTTTTAACCTCTAGCAAATGTTCACAGCCCAGTGGCAAACTCCTCCCAAACAACATTTCTAATGGGAGGGTGACAGACTTCTAACTAAAGCAGTTCCTGTGTGCCACTATAATAACCTATTCCTTTTGATTGCATTTATTTTTAATGATTATTTTCCCTGCGTGCCAATCCAACCTGTGCTGCCAGCCCAGAAAGAGGGGGAGGGGAGGAAGCCCGGACCAAGAACGTTGTCTTGGGCTGCACTGCCACCTAGAGGTACTACTGAAGAACTGACACATTGCTCTTCAAAGAGCAGTGGCCGGCTGTTTGGTTAAAAGGGGACCTTTCTCCCACTGCGTGGGGCTGGGTAAAATAACTGAAATGATTCCCTCAGCTTCACTTAAACAAAATATATTATAAAATATACAATCATAAGATATATAATAATTTTTCACTGAAAACACCCACGGTGGCCCTAAAGAGGAAGATCCTTTAAAGAATGGTTCTGAGGAGCTCTTGGAAAATAAGTTATTTTCATTACAACAGTTAGCTTTGCAGCTTGAACTGAATAGCTGGAAAATCATTTGGAAATGGATTGTTACAAAAGTCTGAACAGGTCCATCTGGTCAGAACTACACTTCAATTGCAAAAATGAAATTTATTCAAAAGTTATTCAGGTTCAAATCAGAAGCCAGGGAGTACTGTGGACATAGAAAAAAGGACAAGGCTGATGATGTCTTATTGATTACTGAAGTTCTGCAAATGACAGAATCTGACGGGTGTATTCCTAATTGTCATTATTTCAAGGGCAAACTCAAAAGTCTGTTGTTAACAAGGTCTTTGACTTTCTCCTCAGGCAATGTCAGCTTGTACACAAATGCAAGCCATTTTAAATACACCTGAAGAACTTGTATTTCGTGAGGACGTTATTTCCAAATGATTAATGCAATAAACACACAAGTTAGGAAAAAGATAATTTAGGCAGGCTTTTGGAGAGGTAATGATTTAGTCAACATTACTAATGATACTTGCAATAAAAGAGGGGCAAAAGCCAGAGACAAATCATTCAAGAGCTTGGGGATTTTCAGCTACAATCTCTTTGTGACATTTTAAGTCAAGAACTATAGGCTCCTCTTTGAATCGAAGGAGCACAGGTATGTTCAGGAACACAGCCCAGGACCACAGACTGTGTGGCTCCCTTCGTTTGCATCATTTCTCCGAGATCAAAAAACCTAGGGTTTTGAAGTTGAAAGAACAAGAGAGCAAAGAGACACAAAAAAGAAAAAAACATGTATTTTGCCGTGCAAAAATCCTATTACCCCTACAAATACAAAATTCAATATTAGGCAAATTAATAGTTCAACTCATTGGAAGATGGTTATTTTCAGAAGGGCAAAACAGCACAGTCAAAATAACTGTTTACATTTTTGAGTACTTACAATGGTCCTGGTGCTATCTTAGGGCTTTACTCATTTGGTCCTCAAGCAATGGAGTGCGGTGGACACTATCACATCTCCATTTTACAGATGAGGACAGTGAGGTCCAGAGAGGTTAAACAAACTTAACGATAGAGCCTAGATCACCAGGTAGTTAGTCTGTCTCCAGAGTCTGTACTCGTAAATACCATGCTAAGCTATCTCATTAAAGAACATTTTTTATCGGACAACACAAGAAACTACAGCTTCTCCCAGTGCAATTGTTCCAGATGATGCCTCCAATTGATGTAAGTCATTGCCTTCCTAGGGACCACTCCTGCTGCCACTTCTGTAGGCTTCCTTTCCTGCTCAGATGCCCATTCAGGTCAGATCACCTCACTAAGCGCAGAGGCCATAAACCCTATCAGTGTTCAGGACCTAATGGCTTTCTCTCGTGGATCCTTCTCTGGTTGGAGCTGAGCCAGCCCATTCTTCAGTCACCCCACAAGGAATTTCCTTTTCCCACCAGAGTCCACATGTGCCTTCCCCTCCCAGGCCTTGGGCAAAGATGATTTTCTGAAGTCAATTCAGTATCCTGTCTGAGGTAGGTACTCAATAAACATTTGAATAGTATCAATGGAGGTATTTCCGAAGCTTAATCAAGCCAGAGGCGGTTCCTGGCAGCTCTTCTAACCTCAACCAAGATCCCTGATGGCTGAAGATAGAAAGTGGTCAATGGCCTACAGGCATTCATTGTTTTCCCCAAGATGCCCTCTGAAAAAACTGAAACACTGAAAAGTCTCAAAATAAGGATTTTACTGGTTCAAAAAAAATCAGGGATTCCCTGGTGGCGCAGTGGTTGAGAATCCGCCTGCCAAGGCAGGGGACATGGGTTCGATCCCTGGTCTGGGAAGATTCCCACATGCCACGGAGCAACTAAGCCCGTGCGCCACAACTACTGAGCCTGTGCTCTAGAGCCCGCGAGGCGCAACTACTGAAGCCCACGTGCCCAGAGCCCATGCTCCACAACAAGAGAAGCCACTGCCATGAGCAGCCCCCGCTCACCGCAACTAGAGAAAGCCCGTGTGCAGCAATGAAGACCCAACGAAGCCAAAAATAAATGAGTAAATTTTTTTAAAAAATCAGCCACGAGAAATAAGACTCATCTGCGCATGTCATTAAACTAAACGCCTCTTTGCTGTAGATCCTTTCCAGTGAGGGTGAAAGGGAGGTCATTTAACTGTAACCCCCAGAAGCTAACCCTGATAATGCAACATGTTCATCTGGTTTAATTGTTAAGTCTTACGCTATCAGGATATGATAACATCTAAATTATCCATAGGGTTGGGGAAAAGGAAAGTGAGGGAAATGAAATTCCCAGGCACATCCCTAAAATGAATCCCATTGGACCATAGCTTCTGTTTCTCTGGTTCAGAAGTATTGAATGAATGAATGAACAAAAGAACCAACAAATCAACCAATGAAGAAACAACTGAATGAAGAAACCAAGATGCCCTGGGCCAATCAAAGGTAAAAAGGTCACCACAGGCAGCCCCAGTAGTACATCTACACAGTGGACAACCACGTACACCATTCCCTCCCTGCGCCTAGGCAGCGGCTGCTGCCAAGAGAGGCCTGTTGTCTAGCGACCTGGCTGGCCTGGCCAGGCGTCGGCGGGCTCCAGCAAGCTGAGCTCCGCAGAGCCAGAGAACATGCTTGGCATTGCGCCCAAGAGACAGCACCAGAGATGGAAGCCAGAGGAGGCTGTTTGAAACAGGTTTTCAGGACAAAGGAGGCCGGTGGTGGGTATTGGGAGTCAAGAGAGAGCCAAGGTGAGGATACAAGAGGCCAGTGAGACAAAGAAGCTTGGGCCAAGCACATTGGAGGAGATGCGCAGGAGGGCTGTTTGTGCCAGCACCGTAGACCACAAGTATTTTATTTGTTTGGCTGGGCTTTCTCTTTGCTTTGTGTTTATTTTTTAAAATAGGTAATACATGTACATGGAGCAAATCTCAAAAGTTTCCAAAGGGTATACCAAATGGTAATCTCATGCTCACCCTTGGCCATCAGTTCCCCAATTTTCCTCCCCTGAATTTCTTCTGGATACTTCCACAGGTAGCCTTTCCCTATATAAGCATAAATGTATCTACATCCTATACATCACAAGCCATATCATATTGTACTTATCAGTCTGTATCTTTCTTTTACATTTACCAGGACATCTTAGAAATGGTTCCATAACAGTATACGCAGAGCTGGTGCATCCTGATGGCTGCATAGTATTTCTTTGTACAGACACACCACAATTTATCATGTCTTTTCAAAGGTATATTTAGTTCCTGTGCAAACTTTGCTGTTGCAGAGAATGCTGCAATGATACACATTTTGGATGTGTATGAATGTATCTGTAAAAGTGAAACAGGGAGGTTAATAAAGAGTAAGTGCATTTTAAGTTGTGATATGTATTGTCAAATTATTCTCCAAAGAGGTGATACAAATTGATATTCCAAATGAGTGTGCCTGTTTCCCCAAACACTTGCCAACAAATAGGAAGAGTGAGATAGTATTATTGTTTTAATATGTATTTTTCGTATAATGAATGATGCTGTATAAACTTCATATGATAAAAATTGATGGAGACTTTGGGATTTCTTGGCATCTCGTGTGCTACAGAGGATTAGACCCATTTCACAAGGCTGTGGGCAAAGGGGCCCATACTCTGGGATCCAAGACACCTGGGTTTGGAATTTGAGATGAGGTTCCGTTGATGGAGCACCTACCATGTGCAGACACACTTGCCTCTCACAACAAGCAGAAACTTGCTCTTCCAGAGTGCTATTAGTTGAGAAAAGCTGATTAAATGGCTTTTCTAAAGCTACATGGCTGATAAAGGGAAGAGCTAGGATTGCAATCCAAGTCTGTTGTAACCACACTCTGTGCTCTTTCTGCATCCTGGCATTACTAACTGCTAACTTGGAGCAACAAGGCCAGCAGATCTGAAATCAGAAAACCCAGGTATGTCCATCTGCTACTCACTAGCTGTGCGACCTTGGGTAAACGATAACCTCTTTGGGGGCGGGGGAGGTCCTCAGATTTCTCAAAGAATTTGTCAAAAAGCTGGAGTTGTTACCTTCAAGTCCTTCCAGGCCTCAGTCTGTAGTACCTTGTAATATGGCAAAAATTCAGATGTCCTGTAGGGAAGAGAAAAGCAAAAGCCCTGGCCTATGCAAATGCATCATCGTCATCTCCTAAAATTTCACAGCTGATTATCTTCCAAAACCTCATTTAGAAACAGACCACCCTATTCTAAACTTCGTCCTGAGTGCCACCAGCACGCGTGAAGGAAGCATTTTTCCTCTCTCATTCATCTCCTTAGAAGAGTTCCTCTATAATTTTTTTCCTTTTCTTTTTTCTTCTCCCGCTACCTAAATAGGGAGTCATCTTACGCTTAGAAACCACAACTGAAGACAAGTCTTCTTCTACACAACAGTTCATCTGTGTGTTGCTCCCTAATTTTAAACACTTTGAAGGCTTATGACTTTTCTTTTTTGTTATTGTTTCTTAATATATTTCTCTCATTTGGCTTTTTGAATTCCCTGGAGAGGCCCTTACGTTCTGGCTCGATCTGTCCTGAGAAGTGGGAAGCCAGCAGCAGCCTGCAGCCCTCTTCTGCATGGTATGAACAGGCCGGTGAGAGGAAGCAGAAGCAGAGCTCCCCGAAGATCCAGGCTGCCCAGGCCCAGCAAACCCTTCTAGAGAAGAAGGTCATCATGCTCATTACAGAAAAGTGCCTCAAGGAGGAAAACTCTCTGCAAATGAACAGCTCACATTTGTCTAACTCCCCGACGTCACTGTCATGTACCCCATTCATTGATGGTAGATGCCGGGGGCTGGACAACAGTCTAGCAAAGAGCCCGAAAAAACGTCTGCTGTGATCACAGACTGGGTGTCTAGCAATGTGCAAAGTACTTAAACTTTCTTTACCTTTTCACCGAAATTGCTCTTAATATAGATAAGATAGATGAAGAAACTAAAACTCAGAATGAGTTATGTAAATTGCTCACGGGCACAGTTGGAAGTGGCAGAAGTAGACTTCAAGGCCAGGTCTGTCAGCTTGTACCCAGTGACTCCTGTCCCAACTCCTGAGGATTCCTAGGTCGTGAGGTCAGTTCTCATCTAAAGCAGAAATTATCAACGGGGCAATATTGGCCCCAGATGGGACAAACTGCTTCTTGTAACAGTATATAAACAAATTTAAACAGTATATAAACACAGATGTGCATGTAGTATATCAACAAATTTCTAAGATATCTATGGCATAAAATTTCATGTGGGAGGCAACTAGGAAAACATGTCTAAATGACTCTTCAGTGAGATGATAATGAAAAAAAGTTGAGAAACACTGCTCTAGGCATACGCCTGACGCAGGTCTTCTGTGTCTTCTACTGTATCATGCTGCCTCCTATTCGGCCTATTAGGCCGTTTCCATTAGACATATAAACCTCTTCCAATTAAGTGCTGCTAAACTTAAATTATCACTTAGTGAGCAGCTGATTTTAAAATCGAAGCAGCTCATAGTTACCTTACAAATTTTAGGTTGGGAAGCATTCAAGTCAGGCTCTGTCAAGGTGCGAGCACCAACATTTGGGTACAAACCAGTTTCTCATTCCGGTCTTACCTCTCCTTGCTGCTCTCTCCTACCCCAGACTTTCCACTGTCTTTCCTCCACCTTCCTCTCTCTTCATGGTCTCCAAAGTCTACACAGGAAATGGTCTGAACTGGGCTTCAGAGGACAAGACCAGCCTGGGTAAGTTCATTAGCAGGAAAAGCAGAGCCACTGTGGGTCCCCTCCTCTCTCATTACCAGCTCAACTCTTTACGTGAAATCAGAGCTGGGGAAATGATCACAACTTAATTCAAGCCAACTCAGTAGGAATTTACTGTTTACGAGAGGACCTGGGAAGGGGTGATGCTAGCGTGATGTGGGTCCTCAGGGAGCTGTTGATCTCTGCCCCACATTTTCCCCTTGAATCCCAGCTTTTCAGACAGAACTTTCTTACCCTCTACTATCTGATTTCTTCAGTCCTCTTCATCTTTGCTAAGAACCCCAAAATAACTCCAAACAGAACCCTAAATATTATCGTTGTTCTTTCGGTAATTGAAAATTACTGAAATGTTCAATAGTTCTCTGAGGCTGATCTCAATGGCTGCCTGATTCCAAAGACTTATTATCATTTCCTCTCCCCACAGTGTTTCCTGCCATCACTGCGCGCATTGAAAGGGCAACCACAGATGTCACCATGGATGTCACCTGCCCTCGATTGTTCCGAAAAGTGGATAAACCTGTGTGAATAGGATGGGGGAATCACTAAGGTTCCTAATGGAACTGCTGGACTGTGATCTCCTAGAAGGTAAAACATTGTTCTATGCACCTGTTTGGTCCTCTCTTCCCCAGCGCCCTCGCTACTCAAAGCTTCTGGCTGTAGCAGGAATTCTGGAAATGTTTGAGGACTGTATTTGTTTCCTAGGGCAACTATAACAAATTACCACAAACTAGGTGGCTTAAAGCAACACAGATGTATTCTCAGTTGTGGAGGCCAGAAGTCCAAAATCAAGGAGTTGGCAGGTCCAGTCTCTCTCTAAAGGCTCTAAGGGTGAATCTGTTCCATGCCTTCCTCTTAGGTTCCGGTGTTGCTGGTGATCCTTGGGGTCCCTTTATTTTGTAGCTGCATCACTCTAACCTCAGACTCCGTCATCACACACTATTCTCCCTACCTGCTTGTCTGCCTTCTCCTCTTCTGATGAGGACACCAGTCACATTGGATTAGGGATCATCCTAGTCAGGTAGGACCTCATCTTAATTTGAATATCTGTAAAGACCCTATTTCCAAGTAGGGTCACATTCACCAATACCAAAGTTTGGGATTTCCATATATCTTCTGGAGGGGATACAATTTGACCCACAACGGTGATTTAATGGAAAAAGCAAGTAAGTGAGTAAGTGCATACTTCACAAAAAGAAGAAAGGAAGGAAGGAAAGAAGAAAAAAGAAAGGAAGAAGAAATGAAAAGGAAAAAACTGGGTTTTTCATAAGATACATATGCTACTTTCGTAAGTTTCATATCAAAAGGAAAAAAGCCATCTCGACTAGGTTTTCTGAATTTATACTCTGATGAGTCACTATGCAATTTGTATTCCTTTATGTAACTGACACACATGAACAGCTCCTTTCCCCTAAGACCTTCGGTTAATTTCCTAAGTCTTTTGCCTACTAGGTTGCTTTTTTTTTTTTAATTACCTGACAGTGAGTGCTTTGCATTAAATACCCCAAGTATTTTAGGTTAAGGTCTAGTTTGGGAAAAAATTTTACTTCTATGCTTAACAGGGGAGTCACTAGTGACTGGGCCATATGCCTCCAGTTGTCCTTTCCTTCTGTGCGTTGAAACAAAAACCCCACACCCTTTGTGCCTTTACCTTTGCACTCAAGAGAAATGGAAGGAAGGGAGGGGAAAAAGCTGGCCCACACTCTCAGCTCCTGGTCCTGCAAAGCAGAAGGAGGAGTGTTGGCTTGAAGACAGGAGCCCTGGACTCTGGGTCCAGCTCTGAAACAACACCAGACAGTCATAGGCCCTCCCCAAATACCAGTTACCTCACCAGTTAAATACAAGGTGCTTAGAATGGATAATCTCTAAAATCCCTCTTAGCACGGGCATTCATTCTATCCTGGGTGTCCACTCACTGCGTCAGGTCCATGGAGAGGAGAGTGTTTCCTCTGCTCACCATCCAGTTGGGAAATCACGAACTGGTTCTTAGGAGAATTTGAGAGCTTCCAATACACAAGACGGAGGGAGAAAAACCCTATAGAAACCATAGTCGTTCCAGAACAAAAACTGAAAGAGACCTGGCCTGCCACAGGGCAAAGGCCATTGAGATGACGACTGTCTTGAATTTGAATCTGAGCATTGGCTACATTACAATCTTATCTCTCCTTCTGAGGAGTCAAGACAATAGAAAGAAAAGATGTTTCCTATAATTTTTTAAAGTATATATAAATAATTATCGTCATGAAATATTTTCTTCTCCAAGATCATTTAGACTCAGTAAATCTGGGTGATCTTTAAGACATACTTTGTCTCAGTCAGGGTGCTGTAGTGGAAAGACTCAAACAGACCTAGGTGGAATCCTACCTCTGCCATTTAGGTCCTTAATCAGTTGAGCTAAGTCACTCATCTTGGTTAAGCCTGTTTCTTCTTCTGTTAAAACAGGAGTTATTGCAAGGATACAGTGAGAAAATACATAGAAAGCTTGTAGGACACAGTAAACACTTAGGAAATACTTGTTTTTCTGACTAAAATAAGAAAAGTATGTCCTCTCCATACCTTGCCCAAATCTAAGCTAGCCACAAGTCTGGCTGAAGCTCTATGGTACCGTCTGGTAGATATCTAGCTCCCTTTATGATAGAGCACCTGCACAAGGTCAGCTGTACATGCTGTGATGTGTATTTTTAGTCGTTCATCTGTGTACTTGCCCAGTGCTCCCACTGAAATCCCATCGAGTCTACAATCTCTGGAGTTATAAACTCCTCAAAGGACCATATCCATTTACAGCCATTTGAACAGCCTCTAAAATGATAAGAGGCACAGAGTACCCATTAACCCAATGGATGGCGGAGAAGCCCACGGGAACACGCATTCTCCCAGTCACTACACAGCTGGAATTTATCAATGGCTCCATTCTCTCTAGCAGCAGAGGAGATGGCCTCTTTTGTGATCTTGTCAACTAAGTGATATGTTCTTCAGGAATAGGAAGCATATCTTTTTTTGTTTGTTTTTCTTTCTGCCCAACCTTTCAGAGAGTATTTCCTCTAACCGATGCTGTGTGTTTATTTGGCCAGCTCTATGTCAGGTTGTGGTCATTTAGATAAACTTAATGTTTGAAATAATAAATGCTCATTTCCTATTTTCTAAAAGCACTTATGGGCTTCCCTGGTGGCACAGTGGTTAACAATCCACCTGCCAATGCAGGGGACATGGGTTCGAGCTCTGGTCTGGGAAGATCTCACATACCGCGGAGCAACTAAGCCCGTGCGCCACAACTACTGAGCCTGCACTCTAGAGCCCACGAGCCACAACTACTGAGCCCGTGTGCCACAACTACTGAAGCCCGTGTGCTAGAGCCCGTGCTCAGCAACAAGAGAAGCCACCGCAATGAGAAGCCTGCGCACTGCAACGAAGAGTAGCCCCAGCTCACCACAACCACAAAAAGCCCGTGCACAGCAACAAAGACCCAACACAGCCAAAAATAAAATATATATAAAATATTTTTTAAAAAGCACTTATGAATTTTTAAAAATCACCTCACATACAAATATTAAAAAGGTCTCAAAATGTTTGGTGTGTGCTCATTTAGGTTCTCAAAATTAGAAGATTAAAAGGCAAACTATGAGAGAATATAAAGCATTCTTCCTTTTGAAAATTTACATCACCTAATGACTCTGAAATTGTAAAAAGAAAATAAAGGTACAAAATTATTGTGATGTTGCAGTAGAGAGACTAATAGCCCACCAAAGTACTAATCCACAGAAACCGTAACATGTTACCTTATTGGCAAAAGGATCACATCTCTGCAGATGTGATTAACAATCTTGAGATGCAGCGGGTGTCCTGGATTATTCAGGTCATCTCAACAAAATCACACAGGTCCTTACAAGGGAAAGAGCAAGGGAGGAGAGTCAGAACCAGAGAAAGAGACATGAATGCAGAAAAGGAACTTGGAATGATGTCACTGCTGGAGGGCATGGGGGAATGATGTCATGTCATGAGCCAAAGAGTGCAGGCAGCCTCTAAGGAGCTGGAAAAGACAAGGAATGGATTCTCCCTACAGTCTCTAGAAGAAATTCCATCCTGCTGAAACCTTGATTTTAGTCCATGAGACCTATTTTGTACTTGTGGCCTCCAAAACTGTAAAATAATAAGTTTATCTTGCTTTAAGTCATAGAGTTTGTGGTAATTCGTCAGATCAGGAAGAAAAACAAGACAGAATACATAGACTAATTATCTGGGGTTTTGATGTCGAAATTAAGAGATGTTACATGTAAACAAACTAGAAACATTAATGGATTTACAGTCTTTTTTGAGTCTTAGCAGAAAATAATCTTATCTACAGGCTTTGGGTAACTCACAGAATCAGTGAGAAGGCTTAAGAACCCAGTGCAGATTACAGATTATAAGCAGAAACCAAGCAAGGGAAGCTCATCTCAGGGGAATTCAACCACATCAATGCCCCAGAAGGTCTGTGATCCAACCAAGATATTGCCACTGTAGCATCCCCTCTACCATCACTGTGGTGTGAGTGATTTAATAACTACTTTTAAGTCTGTATCACTCCCTTAGAGATAGGTGCTAAGTCTAGGTTATACATATAAACTGGGGTTTTAGGGGATGGGGAGAGAAAATATTTGTTCCTTTAAGTTTCTCTCAGGATCTGTGGCATTCTCCTTCCCACTAACATTCATGGTGTGGGATTCCCTCTAGAGAAGAAGGGTACTCAGATGCTGGTAGAAAAGAAAGTGACAAATGGCTATCAGAGGGTCTGATAACCTGAATTATCCAGAGTAGTATTTAATCAAGAACTTTAAAATACTATTGTGAAGACCCATTTGTCTACAGTTATGAAAAACATAGGCAAGTGATTAAAATTTTTTTGAATGAAATTCAAATATTTAAATTAGAGAATGTTTGAAAATTGTGTTCCATATAACACTAATCTTCCTCTTCCCTCCCTTTTATTTCTTTCCTTCCTTCCTTCCTTCCTTCCTTCTTTCCTTCCTCTTATTTCTTTCCTTCCTTCCTTCCTTCCTTCCTTCCTTCCTTCCTTCCTCCCTCCCTCCCTTCCTTCCTTCCTTCCTCCCTCCCTTCCTTCCTCCCTTCCTTCCTTCCTTCCATCCCTCCCTCTCTCCTTCCTTCTGGGCACATCAGTTGAAAATCCAATGAGTAACTCTCTGGAAACAAGGCTTACCAGAGATGGGCAATCTGGGAGGATCTAGTGTGAGCTGGGTACAGGATGTCTGTGGTAATATAAGAATGAACTTTTCTCTCTCTCTCTCTCTCTCTCTCTCTCTCTTTCTCCCCCTTCCTCCGTCCCTCTCTTGTTTTATAGTTTGACACAGCCTCCCACCAAGAGAATATTCCAGTGAGGCAGAATGAACAGCTAATCCAAACAGCATGAAGGGAAGGAAGCAGGAACTTCATCAGCACGTGGAGGCAAGGACAGGAGAGCACAGATGAGAACTAGGGTCAGGCTCACTGCAGCATTCTGTCCTCAGATAAAAAGATGCTATAATGGCACTTGGTGATTTTTTTAATGGACTTTTTATTCTTTTTTGTAATTCTTTTTTTTCCTTTCAGTATTACTGAGATACAATTGACATACATCACTGTATAGTTTTAAGGTGCACAGCATAATGATTTGACTTACATGCATCATGAAAGGATTATCACGGTAAGTTTAGTGAACATCTATCATCTCATTTAGATACAAAATTAAAGAAACAGAAAAAAATTTTTCTTGTGATGAGAACTTTTAGGGTTTACTCTCTTAACAATTTTCATGTATAACATTCAGCAGTGTTCGCTATATTTAGATGACAGCTTTCTTAAGTCACACTGTTCCAATCAGGACCAGTATCCTTTTGCAACTGCAAAGTCTCTCATCCTGGGCTCTCCCTTCAGTATCTCTCTGGGACTTGAACTTCATACGATTCCTGTGCTGAATCTCTTATTTCCTATATTCCATGTCACTTACTCTTCCTTTGTTGGAACAAGTTCTCCAAGAGCTTCTTTTAAAAGTGCATAGAGTATATGAAAGAGAAGGTTTTTGGAGACCTTGAATATCTTGAAAATGTCATTATTATTGACATTTTCTTGATAGTTTGGCTAGGTACAGAATTAAAGCTTAGAAAGAATTTTCCTTCAGAAGTTTGAAAGCTTTGCTTCATTGCCTTTTGCTTCTAGTGTTTCTGCTGAAATGTGCACAGCCATTCTAATTCTTGTTTCCTGATTTTCTTGCTTCTTCTCTCTGGAAACTTGGACAATTTTTTCCCTAGACACAGGGTCCTAACGATGGTATACTCTATTTTCATCCATTCTTCTGGGTTCTAGATAGGCTCTTTCAATCTAGCAACTCATGTCTTTCAGCTCTGGAAATTTGTCTTATTTTGTCATCCTGCTTTCTCTGTTGTTGCCTTCCAGAACAGCTATTCTTGGATGTTGGCCTTCCTTCCTCTCCTGGTTTCTTTCTTTGTGCTTTTCTTTCTGGAAGACTCCTCAAATCTGTCTTCCAAACTCTGTATTGTTTACTTTTTTAACTTTGCTGTCATATTTTCCTTTTTTTTTAATAGATCTTTACTGGAGTATAATTGCTTCATAATACTGTTAGTTTCTGTTGTACACCAAAGTGAATCAGCCATATGCATACATATATCCCCATATCCCCTCCCTCTTAAGCCTCCCTCCCATCCTCCCTATCCCACCACACTAGGTCATCGCAAAGCACCAAGATGATCTCCCTGTGCTGTGCTGCTGCTTCCCACTAGGTAACTATTTTACATTCGGTAGTGTATATATGTCCATGCTACTGTCACTTCGCCCCAGATTCCCCCTCCCAGCCCATATCCTCAGGTCCATTCTCTATGTCTACATCTTTATTCCTGCCCCAAAACAAGGTTCATCAGTACCATTTTTATTTTTTTAAGATTCCATATATGTGTGTTAGAATACAGTATTTGTTTTTCTCTTTCTGACTTACTTTACTCTGTATGACAGACTCTAGGTCCATCCACCTCACTACAAATAACTCAATTTCTTTCCTTTAATGGCTGAGTAATATGGCATTGTATATATGTGCCACATCTTCTTTATCCATTCACCTGTCGATGGACACTTAGGTTGCTTCCACATCCCGGCTATTGTAAACAGTGCTGCAATGAACATTGTGGTAAATGACTCTTTTTGAATTATGGTTTTCTCAGGGTATATGCCCAGTAGTGGGATTGCTGGGTCATATGGTAGTTCTATTTTTAGTGTTTTAAGGAAGCTCCATACTGTTCTCCATAGTGGTTGTATCAATTTACATTCCCACCAACAGTGCAGGAGGATTCCCTTTTCACCACACCCTTTCCAGCACTGTTTCTAGATTTTTTGATAATAGCCATTCTGACCAGCATGAGGTGATACCTCATTGTAGTTCTGATTTGCATTTCTCTAATAATTAGTGATGTTGAGCATCTTTTCATGTGCCTCTTGGCCATGTGTATGTCTTCCTTGGTGAAATGTCTATTTAGGTGTTCCACCCATTTTTGGATTGGGTTATTTGTTTTTTTGATATTGAGTTCCATGAGCTGTTTGTATATTTTGGAGATTAATCCTTTGTCTGTTGTTTCATTTGCAAATATTTTCTCCCATTCTAAGGGCTGTCTTTTGTCTTGTTTATGGTTTCCTTTGCTGTGCAAAAGCTTTTAAGTCCCATTTGTTTTTGTTTTTATTTCCGTTACTCCAGGAGGTGGATAAAAAAAGATCTTGTTGTGGTTTATGTCAAAGAGTGTTTTTCCTAAGTATTCCTCTAAGAGTTTTATAGTGTCTAGTCTTACATTTAGGTCTTTAATCCACTTGTAGTTTATTTTTGTGTATGGTGTTAGGTAGTGTTCCAATTTCATTCTTTTACATGTAGCTGTCCAGTTTTCCCAGCACCACTTATTGAAGAGGCTGTCCTTTCTCCATTGTATGTTCTTGCCTCCCTGGTCGTAAACTAGGTGACCATATGTGCGTGGGGTTATCTCTGGGCATTCTAGACTGTACTGTGGATCTATATTTCTGTTTCTGTGCCAGTACCATACTGTCTTCATAACTGCAGCTTTGTGGTTAGTTTGAAGTCGGGGAGCCTGATCCTCCAACTCCGTTTTTCTTCCTTAAGATCACTTTGGTTATTTGGGGTCGTTTGTGTTTCCATACAAATTGTAAAATTTTTTGTTCTAATTCTGTGAAGAATGCCATTGGTAGTTTGATAGAGATTGCACTGAATCTGTAGATTGCTTTGGGTAGTATAGTGATTTTCACAATATTGATTCTTCCAATCCAAGAACATGGTATATTTCTCAATCTGTTTATGTCATCTTTGATTTCTTTCATCAATGTTTTATAGTTTTCTGAGTACAAGTCTTTCACCTCCTTAGGCAGGTTTATTCCTTGGTATTTTATTCTTTTTGTTGCAATGGTAAATGGGATTGTTTCCTTAATTTCTCTTTCTGATTTTTCATTGTTGGTGTATAGGAATGCAAGAGATTTCTCTGCATTAATTTTGTATCCTGCAACCTTACCAAGTTCACTGATTAGTAGTTTTCTGGTGGCATCTATAGGGTTTTCTATGTATAGTATCATGTCATCCACAAAGAGTGACAGTTTTACTTCTTCTTTTCCAATTCGTATTCCTTTGCCTCTCTGACTGCCATGGCTAGGACTTCCAAAACTATGTTGAATAAGAGTGGCGAGAGTGGACATCCTTGTCTTGTTCCTGATCTTAGTGGAAACGTTATCAGTTTTTCACCATTGAGTATGATGCTTGCTGTGGGTTTGTCATAAACGGCCTTTATTATGTTGAAGTAGCTTCCCTCTATGTCCATTTTCTGCAGAGTTTTTATCATAAATGGGTGTTGAATTTTGTCAAAAGCTTTTTCTGCATCTATTGAGATGATCATATGGTTTTTATTCCTTAATTTCTTAATGTGGTGTATCACATCAATGGATTTGCATATATTGAAGAATCCTTGCATCCTTGGGATAAATCCCACTTGATTATGGTGTATGATCCTTTTAATGTTTGTTGGATTCTGTTTGCTAGTATTTTGTTCAGGATTTTTGCATCTATGTTCATCAGTGATATTGGTCTATAATTTTCTTTTTTTGTGCTATCTTTTTCTGATTTTGGTATCAGGGTTATGGTGGCTTTGTAGAATGAAGTTAGGAGTGTTTCTCCCTCTGCAATTTTTTGGAAGAGTTTGAGAAGGATAGGTGTTAGCTCTTCTCTAAATGTTTGATAGAATTCACCTGTGAAGCCATCTAGTCCTGGACTTTTGTTTGTTTGAAGATTTTTTAATCACAGTTTCAATTTCATTACTTGTGATAGGTCTGTTTATATTTTCTAATTCTTCCTGGTTCTTGGAAAATTGTACCTTTCCAACAATTTGTCCATTTCTTCGTGGTTGTCCATTTTATTGGCATATAGTTGTTTGTAGTAGTCTCTTATTATCCTTTGTATTTCTGTGTCAGTTGTGATTTCTCCTTTTTCATTTCTAATTTTATTGATTTGCATCCTCTCCCTTTTTTTCTTGATGAGTCTGGCTAAGGGTTTATCAATTTTGTTTATCTTCTCAAAGAACCAGCTTTTAGTTTTATTGATCTTTACTATGTTTTCTTCGTTTCTATTTCATTTATTTCTGCTCTGATTTTTATGATTTCTTTCCTTCTACTGACTTTGGGTTTTCTTTGTTCTTCTTTCTCTAGTTGTTTTAAGTGTAGGGTTAGATTGTTTATTTGAAATTTTTCTTGTTTCTTGAGGTGATATTGAATTGCTATAAACTTCCCTCTTAGAACTGCTTTTGCTGCATCCCATAGGTTTTGGGTCATCATGTTTTCATTGTCATTTCTTTCGATGTATTTTTTAAATTTCTTCTTCGATTTCTTCAGTGATCTCTTGGTTATTTAGTAGCCCACTGTCTAGCCTCCATGTATTTGTGTTTTTTACAGTTTTTTTCTTGTAATTGATTTCCAATCTCATAGTGCTGTGGTCAGAAAAGATGCTTGATATGATTTCAATTTTCTTAAATTTTCTGAGGCTTGATTTGTGACCCAAGACATGATCTATCCTGGAGAATGTTCTGTATGCATTTGAGAAGAAAGTGTATTCTGCCACTTTTGGGTGGAATGTTCTATAAATATCAATTAAATCTATCTGGTCTATTGTGTCATTTAAAGCTCGTGTTTCCTTATTTATTTTCTGTTTGGATGATCTGTCCATTGGTGTAAGTGGCGTGTTAATCTCCCCTACTATGATTGTGTTACTGTCAATTTCCCCTTTTATGGCTGTTATCATTTGCCTTATGTATTGAGGTGCTCCTATGTTGGGTGCATAAACGTTTATAATTGTTATATCTTCTTCTGATTGATCCTTTGATCATTAGGTAGTGTCCTTCTTTGTCTCTTGTAATAGTCTTTATTTTAAAGTCTATTTTATCAGGTACGAGTATTGCTACTCCAGCTTTCTTTTGAGTTCCATTTGCATGGAATATCTTTCTATCCCTTCACCTTCAGTCTGTATGTGTCCCTAGGTCTGAAGTGGGTCTCTTGTAGACAGCATATATATGGGTCTTGTTTTTGTATACATTCAGCCAGTCTGTGTCTTTTGGTTGGGGCATTTAATCCATTTACATTCAAGGTTATTATTGATATGTATGTTCCTATTACCATTTTCTTAATTGTTTTGGGTTTGTTTTTGTGGGTCTTGTTCTTCTCTTGTGTTTCCCACCTAGAGAAGTTTGTTTAGCATTTGTTGTAAAGCTGGTTTGGTGGTACTGAATTCTCTTAGCTTTTGCTTGTCTGAAAAGCTTTTGATTTTTCCGTCGAATCTGAATGAGATCTTTGCTGGGTAATCTTGGTTGTAGGGTTTTCTCTTTCATCACTTCAAGTATATCCTGCCACTCCCTTCTGGCCTGCAGAGTTTCTGCTGAAAAATCAGCTGATAACCTTATGGAGATTCCTTTATATGTTATTTTTTGTTTTTCCCTTGCTGCTCTTTTTTCTTTGAATTTAATTTTTGTTAGTTTGATTAATATGTGTCTTGGTGTGTTATTCCTAGTGTTTATCCTGTATGGGACTTTCTATGCTTCCTGGACTTGGGTGACTATTTCCTTTCCCATGTTAGGGAAGTTTTCCACTATAATCTCTTCAAATATTTTCTCAGATCCTTATTTTTCTCTTCTTCTTCTGGGACCCCTGTAATTCAAATGTTGCTGTGTTTAGTGTTATCCCAGAGGTCTCTGAGATTGTCTTCAATTCTTTTCTCTTTATTCTGCTCCTCGGCAGTTATTTCCATCATTTTGTCTTCCAGCTCACTTATTCGTTCTTCTGCCTCAGTTATCCTGTTATTGATTCCTTCTCGCGTATTTTTCATTTCAGTTATTGTGCTGTTCATCTCTGTTTGTTCTTTAGTTCTTCTAGATCTTTTTTAAACATTTCTTGTATTTTCTCAATCTGTGCCTCCATTCTATTTCTGAGATTCTGGATCATCTTTACGATCATTACGCTGAATTCTTTTTTAGGTAGATTGCCTATTTCCTCTTATTTGGCATTGTAGGTTTTTACCCTGCTCCTTCATCTGTGACATATTTTCTTGCCATTTTTTTTTTTAAATGAGTGGGATTGTCTTCCTGTCTTACTGGTTGTTTGGCCTGAGGCTTCCAACACTGGAGTTTGTAGGCTGTTGGGTAGAGCTGGGTCTTGAGGCTGAGATGAGGACCTCCGTGAGACCTCACTCCGATGAATATTCCCTGGGGTCTGAGGTTCTCTGTTAAGTCCAGTGGTTCCAACAGAGAGCCCCCACCACAGGAGCTTCAGCCCAACCCCCGGTGGTTCACTTGGGGGTTCATCCCGTCTCTTTGGGCGTCAGGGTCCCTCACCAGTGGCCGGCAGGTGCCCTAGTTGTAGGGAGACGTTAACTCGGTGTCTTTCCACACGACCATCTTGACTCTGCCCCCTGTTTTTAATTTCTAAGAGCTTATTTTTGCTCTGTGAATGTTCCTTATTGATAGTACCTTGTTCTTGTTTCATGGCTGTGATAGTTTTGTCTACCTCTCTAAATATATTAATGATAGCTTTTTTTCCCCTCCATAAGCTCTATTCCCCCCACATTGATATTTTTCTGTTTATTTGGTCTCCATTTTCCACGTTAGAGCCTTCCACAAAAATCCAGTGATCCTTCGATTGTTCAGGGGAGCTAAAATCCTGATTGAAAGCTCTGAGTGATGGGAGCAACTTGGCAACTTTACTGTAGGGTGATGTGGGCAGGGTGCATTTCTTAGGGAGAGGTCTTACCTCTTAGCTGGTTAGTACTCCAGGGAAAAGTCTTTCAATCTCTGGAAGATAAAGGCAACAGTATCCTGAAAGCCGAGTGGGTATTATTAGCTTTTAGCACTGAGCACTCAGATGTTGTTACTTAATTTCCCTGCTTTTTGAATAGTACCAGTATACTCAACTGTGTCCAGCATAGCCCCCAATCTAGCATCCCTCTCTTTCACTCCAGAAAATACATCTCCAGACTTTGGTCAGAGTAATAGTGGCACAGCCTAGGAGAACAATACTTAAGGATAGAGCTGCTTCTCAAAATGCTTTTCCCCCACCTTCCCTTATACCCCCAGTTCCAGAGGTACCTGCTTCCACCAATTCCTGAGCCTTCTGGAAAATCTTCAGTGTAAATCTAGATTCCTCTCATCTTTCCCCCACTACTGGCTTAGGATTCAGCTTTCTTAGGTTGTTAACTCATTTCCAAATTTTTCATCTGCTCTCCAGTTTCATAATTTTGTTGCTATTGTCTTCTGTCTTTGTGGGTTTGTACCTTTAAAAGAAATATCCATTTGACTCTAGTTTCAATGGAGTTTTAGATAGAAGAAAAATGATATACTGTCTCATCCCAGAAAACATTCAATATTTCTGATTCTTAACCCAATTTTCCTCAGTCTTTGTACCTTCCTTATTTCCTCAGCCCATGTTCATGGCTATAAGAGGGATGATTAAATCAGGCTAGTTTCAGAGCTGCAGTTATAAGATTATAACACATTCCTGCAAAGGTCACATTTTATTCTTAAACTTCAGCACACTTGATGGTCTTGAACTATTGGCCACATACATCTTTTTCTTCTGTGAGATTTAGCTTGCCAGCATATAAAATAGCATCTATGGTTTTTAGTACCAGGCTCCCCTTGCTTGGAGCCTCAAGGGGCATGTATTAGCAGTAAGTGTAGATCAGGGGTGCAGGACAGAGCAGGGGGACCAAGCTCTCCTTCCCACAGTAGGCTTCCAGACTGAATTGGAGCACGGAAAGGACTAACATCTCTATATCAAGCTTGGAGTTTTGATTACTACATTGGAATTCTCATCTGAATATACTATGTTTGAAACTTCTCACCCAGGGTAGGGGTTCTTATTTGGGACCATGGACTCATTGAGTCTATGGATAAAAATCCATATTTCTATCTTGGATGGGAAAAAATTACATGTTTGTGGTCAACTCCTACTATAATGTAATATGTTTGAGTGTCTGTCTTACCCACTCCACATCCCCAGTGTCTAGGATCATACCCAGGACATGATCAAGCTCAATAAATGCAACTGAATTAGTGAGGGAACAGTTAGGAGGGAGATCACCAAGGGGCTGAGAGATCATGGTAAGAAGTTTTGGGGTTTTATCTAAGAGATAAAGTATCTATTTCTAGAATGACTGATCAGGAAGAGATGATATTTATGGTAAATTAAAGAACATTAACTTCACTCCTAAAACCACACTGGAACTACTCATGACTCCCCATGAAGAGATCTTAATCCATCTCCTGAGTTCTACCCTGCTGCACAGCAAGTGGGAGATGTGCCAGAAAACTGGGATTGAAAAATGTTCATAAGTCCAAAATCCTAAGAACAGTGTGGGACTCTACAAAAATGTATGTCAAATGCCATGAAACATGGTTTGTGCACTGCCAGCCTGCAAGGTCACAAGTTAAAGGGCCTTACAACTAAATTCCCACTCTGCAGAAATTTAAGAGATATAAATTTACAAATAAATCTGATACACAGATGCAGAAAAGAAAATTTTTAACTGGGTAATTATTCCTAGAATTTGCACTTGAAAATTGATCTTACCCTGTAATTTCAAGTTGAAGCATTTGTGCCTGTTTTCCATTTTCATCTATGAAGACATATCTTAATGTCTAGATCTGGAAAGAAGAGATGTTATTTTTATTTTAAGGCTTGCAAAACAATATGCTTTGCTGGGGATTCATTCCCATCTTGAGGATTTTTGCATATATTCACTGGAGATCCTTGTCAACAGGTTACTTGTCCTACTATAAAGGTTAGTTTCAATTCAGTTAGAAATAGCCACCACCACTTTTACTGTCATTTAGATTCAAAAATCCCAGACAGAGCTCTGGTATTTTCTTAACCCCTTCAACTACTTCATCTAATCAGCCCTTAATAAATGGAGATCCTACACTTATAAAGACTCCATTCACAACTTTCCATTCTAACTTCCAGGCCCTCATTTTTTTCTCAATGATTTCCTTGTCTTTTAATCCACTCTACACAATATTCTATCCTATATGATACCCGAACTATGTATCCATCGAAATACCAAGAAATGTGGGAGGTCAGTGAACTTATGTCAAAGTGAATCCTCTACAATGCCCCATCCCCCAGGTAATCTGGTAAATTTTGGGCATTTTATCACACACTGATGGTAGTATCCAGGGTCCTGAACAAGACCAATGCAATCAATTGTGCCTCAAAACTTTTTCATTTTTAATTGAGTGATCAAAGTGCCAGGTACTATTCCAAGCCTTTTCCATATAGTAACTCATTTAGTGCTCATAACAACTCCACGAGGAAGGTGCTGTTATCACCCCTATTTTACCAATGAAGAAGCTGGGTTACACCCCTTGCTCACAGTTACCTACTAGTAGATACATGAGGCCAGGTTCAAACCAGGCAGGCTGGCTGCAGAGCTCAGACCAGTGGTCACTAATACATGCTACCTCTTATTTATACTGTCCTTGACCATTGCGTATGTGTGTATCTCTGTCAATGTGTGCCTGCAGAAATTCCACAAATCCTGCCTTAGTTAATTCTTTGAAGCAGCAGCAGACAATAGGGATAAAGCTCAGGGCATATGTCTAGTTGAACAAGTATGAGGGCAATAAGGATGCTGACCAGTTAGAAAGGATGCTACATAAGTGAGAGCAGACAGCCTCATCCTGGTTTGAAGTCGAGAGGGGAAACTTCCTGAAGGAAGTGATGCTTAAGCTAAGGCAGAAGGATGAGCAGGAGTTAGCTAGATGTGTATGGGGTGGGGGGGTGGGGGGCGGGTCAGAGAAAGGAACTAATCCCTGAGGTCATAAGGCTGGCCAGAGCGCATCCTATGAAAGCCTCACTATTCCTGGCCGTGACACCCCAAGCTGGTCAACTGGCCGAGATGACAAGGCTGTGCCACAGACCGCACACCATGTGTTCATTCTTTTCTCCCCCCAGCCAGCTGCCAACTGCACAGTTTCATGTAGACACATCCTAGAACTAAAACTACTTCAGGGATACCTGCAGCAAAGCTGAAGGGAACAACCAGAAAGCCAAAGAAAGCGCGCTTCATTGAATTTACAATGCAGAAAATATCTGTAGCTCCTTAGACACTTGTATTGCTATAAAAATTATACTTTATGGGATAATTATTAATGGTTTGAAGAGAAATAAACAGTATAAGCGAAATAGAGCTGATACTATGAAAATGTAAACCATGTAAATCAAAATCATAAAATCATTATTCAATACTCAGAGGCCTACTTAATATATACATATGAAATTTCTTACACACATATACTATAAAAGCCCACAAAGACCATCACTCTGAAGCCATTCACTGTACAAATATGAAAATAAATCTTTATCTTTAACCTTGATTTTATCTTCAGCAAGAGGATTGTGCAGTTTGGCTTTATGCAAATCACATTTAGTATTAAATAATCAAATGTCATATATGTCATATAAAGCAGCAAGTAGAAAAAATAAATTATGAAAATGCATGAGGCTAAAGTTAGCAGTGAAAGCTGCCTCCACATCCAACTTTCTTTTCCATGATGAAACTAAAATATTATCCAGTGTGTCAGGATACATAAAAAAGAGTGTAGCATAACTGGTTTTAAAAGCTCTCAAAGGAAAAATTGAGCCAAGATGAGTTACTTGCACAGAACTATGCAAATGTATCAAATTAAATCTGTTAAAAAAAATTAGATACCTTTTTCTTACCAAAAATATTCTTTAAATTTGAGAACACCTTCACGAAATCAAATGTTGATAATAATCTTGATTTCCTAGCAAGGCAATGGAAAGAGATGTAAGTAGCTTTTCTTTAAATAAGATTGCTAACTGGAGCTTTAAGTTTCTAATTTGGACTTTGTTGCAAAAATATTTATCCAGGTTCAAAGAGCTACGGATGATGGCTTTGTGTACCAGAGGCACCTATGTAATCTAATCAATTTGGGTGTACCGGCCGTACAACCCAGAAGCAAAGATCAAGATGATATTTCTATATCAAAGGTACATTCTTGGGCTTCCCTGGTGGCTCAGTGGTTGAGAGTCCGCCTGCCAATGCAGGGGACACGGGTTCGTGCCCCGGTCCGGGAAGATCCCACATGCCGCGGAGCGGCTGGGCCCATGAGCCATGGCTGCTGAGCCTGTGCGTCCGGAGCCTGTGCTCCGCAACGGGAGAGGCCACAACAGTGAGAGGCCCGCGTACCACAAAAAAAAAAAAAAGGTACATTGTTATATACAGATTGTAAGACAAATATAGACACTTTGGGGGAAAATAAAGACAACACAATAACATGTATACTAACACAGTTTTGTGCAATTGCACCAAACACCTAAACATGAGTACCATAAGTCAACACATAGGTGTCGGGTCCATTCTAACCTGGGCTCTGTAGATGCCACCTAGGCAAACAGCAGTGGCAGAACTTTCGGCTGACCATGGCACAAAAATAACCACCACTCCCTCCGCGGTTCAGTTTGACATTCCCCACCAGCAAGGCATTCCTTTCGGTCAAAAATGTAAACTTTTTTCTGGGACCAAAAAACAGGAAACAGGAATCCACAGTAGAGTTGCTGAAGACACAACCAACTTTCCAGTTAAAAAAAAAAAATAGATCTAGTAGGTAGAGAGAAGGCACACCTTGAAAAGCTAAACAACATTGTGACTATTTATAATCTATGTGTGTAACATATCTGGTCAATATGCATTAAAAATAATAACAATAAAGCTTGGGGAATTTAAGGTCTGATCATAAACATCATAAACAGGAGAAAAACTGCTACATGGAATTATTTTAATTCAACAAAAAGGGATGTTTTTAGATGATGTAGTACAATAAATAAGAGCTATTATTTCAGTTTTTTCAGCAAGCTACTTGGGGCCTAGCCCTATCACAAGGTAAGTTCAAGTCTCTGGTTGGGAATAACTTGGCAAAGGCCACTGAAACTCAAAAGCCAAACCTAAAAAACCAGGCCTCACTGACCCACCCTGGGGTCAGGTGTTGACTCATTTAGCTGTTGGAGACATTTCACTGGGGAATCTGGGTGGCAGCACAGCTTCCAGGAGGGCAAGACCCACCAGGCTGCGGGTGAGAGTAACTCACTAGTCTCCTCAGACAAAGGACTCTGACTTACCTCTCCCCTAACCACAATCCGCTTCAAAAGAGATGATTTTCCAAAACTACACGTAACGTTTCTTTCACCGTTCATTATTTAAGAAACTGAATGCTGGCAAGCAGGGAGTTAGGAGATTTGAGTTATACTGGAGATTATGCTTTTAAATCACAGGGAGGTTCGAGCATGGGTATTTTCACTTGGCAAAATGGTAAATCGTTCTAAGTACTAGTGTGCTTTTTTAATGAGATATAATTCACATACCAAAAACTTCACCATTTAAAATACACAATTTAGTGGGTTTTAGTATATTCACAAAGTTGTGCAACATTATCACAATTCCACAACATTCTCATCATCCCCCAAAGAAACCACACACCCATCAGAACTCACTCCCTGTTCCTCCCTTCACCAGCCCCTGGCAGTCACTTGCTGTTGTTTTTTTTTTTTTTTTTTAAGTGAAACGTGACAACTTTCCTGTGCTTTGTATTTTCAGTAGCGCGTGGCTTTATACGTTTTCATTAGAATTTTTAAAATTTATTTATTCATTTATTTTTGGCTGTGTTGGGTCTTCGTTGCGGGCTTTCTCTAGTTGCGGCGAGCGGGGGCTACTCTTCGTTGTGGTGTGCGGGCTTCTCATTGCGGTGGCTTCCCTTGTTGCGGAGCATGGGCTCTAGGAGCATGGGCTTCAGTAGTTGTGGCTCGCGGGCTCTAGAGCACAGGCTCAGTAGTTGTGGTGCACTGGCTTAGCTGCTCCTCGGCATGTGGGATCTTCCCGGACCAGGGCTTGAACCCGTGTCCCCTGCATTGGCAGGCAGATTCTTAACCACTATGCCACCAGGGAAGCCCTTCATTAGAACTTTTAACACTTAATTCAAACCATGGACTTTATAAGTGTTCTGAGATTATAAAATACTCTCTTCTATATACAAACGATTTCTGTTGCAAAAATGTTTTCTTTTTTTATACATAAAAGAATAGATATTTCTGTCTCCACTGGAGCTTAAAACATTACCATTTTTTTCCTCAATTAAATTCTGTTCTTGTATATGAAGTGAGAAGAATCAATACTCAAATATTTTAAAAGCATGAATGACCCGACTCCTTATTAACTGTGGGCCATCTCGCTCTCCTTCCCACTGCTTAAAGACCTACAGAGCTGAGAGGGCCAAGGCCTGAAAGGCAAAGCTGCTTGTTTACAGACAAGGAAACGGATCTAATGTGGGCTGGTGACACGTCCAAGACTACAAGGCTAGTTTACAGCACAGCTAGGATGGTAACCCCCTTTTCCTAGTTTTCTAGTATTGAATATTGGAAGTAAATGTTATAGGTTATCTACAAAATCAGCCACCATATGAATCTAATTATGTCAGTGAATTTCTTCTATAGCTTCGATCTGAGCATGTGATTTTTTTTTTACCACTTTAAAAACCTATATATTATCTGGTAAGACTTTGTGAGGACAAGACAGGTACATTTAACCAGGGGGCCCAAATCATTCATTGAAACATAGCAAACAAGAGCTGAGGTTCTGGAGGGACCCCAGAGCATCTCTCAGATTCCACACACTGTAATTCTCCACACGACAGTGTCCGTAGGATGCCCCACTATGCTATGTAAGAAGCAAACAAGTCACATACATTCGGTACTCTGGAAATGAAGGCCTCATGGGCCAAGAATGTTTGGGATTTAACCATTGCAACAATTCATCTGGGCTGACTTTTTGGAACTGGTCCCACTCAGACTGGAAATGGATTTGCTGTCATCCTCACCAGTTCTTTTCTTCACTTCCCTGGAGAGAGAAAGAGAGACATATAGACAGAGAGAGAAAGGAGATTACTGAGGTATAAAACTGAACCGTAAACAGCTCATAGAAATAAAACGGCACTACTGAGCACTTGCTATGCACCAGCCAGACAGTGTTCTAAATGCTTTGTAGCTGTTGACTTATTTAATTCTCACAACAACTATGTGATTTTATTGTTCCCCATTTTATTTTTTTTAATTTTTTTTTTAATGATTTTTGGCTGTGTTGGGTCTTCGTTGCTGCGAGCGGGGGCACTCTTCGTTTGCAGTGCGCAGGCTTCTCATTGCCGTGGCTTCTCTTGCTGCGGAGCACAGGCTTAGTTGCTCCACGGCACGTGGGATCTTCCCAGACCAGGGCTCGAACCCATGTCCCCTGCATTGGCAGGCAGATTCTTAACCACTGCGCCCCCAGGGAAGCCCTGTGCCCCATTTTATATGTGAGGAAACGAAGACAAAAAAAGAAGTTAAGAAATTTCCCTTCGGTCACACAGCTGGAGAAGTGGCACAGCAGTTGGGCTCCAGCACCTGCATTCTAAGCACCAGGTCACACACTCATGCATGAACACACACACATACCCAGGTGCATACACACATGTGCACAGACACACATGCCAGGTGCATACACATGTGTGCACACACACGCACACAGACTACTCTTGCTCTCTCCTGTGGTTTCACATGGCTTATAGTCTGCCACACACACAGCTCACGCCTTAGGATTCTGGAACCTGGCTCCCGTCCCCAGCTAATGCACAAAAGCAATGATGACTTTATAACCATTCTGTAGTTATACACGATCATGGAGATAACAACAGATGGTTAAAATCCAGGAAAAAAGAAGTCTTCCTTTTGCCTCTTCCTAAATTTCTTTTAGAATTAACTTCTAGAGGCAGCACCGGACCTAAGACCTCCATGATCTTATGAAAGCCCCCTAGGAAGTCTCCTATCCCTGGGGATGCTTGGGAAATACACCCTTAGACAAGCTGAATGGCAGTCTCTGTGGGTGAGGAGAGTGTGGCAGCTCGTCCCCAAGATGGTCCCAAAGAAGTCTGCCTCCCTGTGGTGGTGAAGCTTGTGCGGCTGCCCCCTGGTCAGCACCGCCTCTGTGACTGCTCAGACCAGTAGAATGGCGAGGAAATGGTGTGCTGAGATTTCTAAGCCAGGCATTAATCAGGCCTGGCCGCTCTGAGCTGCAATTTAAGCAGCCCAGGGTTCTTCGCGGGAGAGAGGTAAGAGAGGTCCCGGGGGCTGAGATCCACAGGGAGGAGCATCCTGGCCGCAGACGTGCAGACGCGCCACAGCCTGTGTCCATCTGACTGCAAACACACGAGACACCCAAGGGAGAGAAGCTGAGGACTCTCCAAGCGAGATCCAGTCAATTCTGGTAATTTCAGAAAATAAAAAGTGGTGCTCTTCTAGGCAATTACATTTTGGGTGGTTTCTCACAGAGCAGTAGATCCTGGGAACTGGCATATTCCCGGCACGGCGACGCTGTTCAACAGGAATAGAATGTAATGAAATCCATATATGTAATTTAAAATTTTTAGCAGCCACATTAAAAAATGTAAAGAGACAAGTGAAATTTTATTAATATATTTTATTTAACTCAGTATTGCAAAAATACTATCATTTCAGCATGTAACCAATAAAAATATTAATGAGGTATTTTACAATGTTTATACTGTCTTCAAAACCCAGTATTTATTTAATATATCCAGCACATCTCAGCTTGGATCAGCCATACTTCAGGCAGCTAGTGGCCACCAAACCGGTCAGCACAGCCCCAGAAGGAGCTGATACCTGCTAACCTTTGAAAACCACTACACTGTGAGTAGGAAACAAAAGGGGAACTAGTTCTTGCTGAAGGCCAGTTAATAAATGCTATGTTACGTGTCTTCACATATTCCTTATTTAATACAAATAACACTCACACCTGCTCGCACAAAATCCTGACAGGTGACAGGTGAGCATCACTGTCCTCACTTCATAGATAAGGAATCAGAGACTCAGGAAAAGAAGGAAGATACACAGTTCAATCCATAAACCCTATAAGACTCAGTTTAGACTTCTAACCTCCAGAACTGTAGGATAATACATTTTTATTGCTTAAACCACAAGGCTAGTGGGAATTTGTTACGGTGACGATAGAAAACTAGTACAACTTCCAAATGCCAAATCTCGACCATTTGGTCATTCAGTAAATGTCTGATTTATGCCAAGCTCTGGGATCCTCAACTAGTGAGTTTTGAGAGAGAGACAGATGTCTTCTAAATAAATTGTTACCAGGTCCCAAGAGAGCTGCTAACACACAAGCACAGCGTTTGCAGGAACACAAAAGGTGCACCACAGTTGTGCTGGGGCGAGGGGAAGGCAGCTTTGTGGAGACTGAGCTTCAGGGAGACTTTGACAGTGGAGCGACCTCTTGATGGGATAGGAATTCACCTTCATGTAATGAGGACGGGAGATCCCAGGTGCAGGAAACAGCATGCATGAGGCGAACAGGCATAAAAGAACTTGGCCACAACTGGAAGCAAAGTTTGCTGTGTGGATAGATTATCTTTCATTTGGGAAGCAAGATAAGAGATGCAAACAAAGGTAGGTGAGGTTGGGCTCTGAGGGACACCTACCTACAACAAGAAAGAAAGTCTTAATTGGATTTTTATTTATAAAGATTACCCTGTTTACAGGGTGGGGGATGAACTGATGCTGGAGAAACTCTGAGGCAGAAACTGAGGTGCCTCCTGCACTACCTGGAGGAGGAAATTCTGAGGCCTGAAGCAAAACAGAGAGAGAGAGAGAGAGAGAATACGGACAGATTCAAGAAAGATTAAAGAGAGGTCACCTAATCAATAGGGCCCCAGAACCCACTAGAGGTAGGTGATGGAGAAAGAGAGGAAGGAGTCAAGACTGATTCTGGTTGGTAGTTTCCTGAGATAGGAAATGTAGAATGAGGAACAATTTTAAAGAAAAATTAACACATTAGAATTCGGACATGTTGGGGCAGTCATGCCTATGGAATTCCCATTTGTTAGTGGATGGGAATATGGTCATGGAATTTTTTTAAAAGATGAGGATTAAAAATACAGAAATTGGAAGTCATCAGCTAGACATAGTTCTAGAAACCATGGGTGTGGAAGACATTAGGCAGAGAGAGAAAGGAAAGAGGAAGAGAGTGCAGAACAGAATCCTGAGATTACCAGCATTCAAAAGGCAAGCCAGAGATTCAGAGTAGTGAAAAGTCCCAATTTTACTCTTAGTAGCTGTGTCACTTCGAGCAAGCTGATTAAGCATTCTAATTCCCAATTTTCTTATCTGTACAATGGGTATAGTACTCACAGCATCCTCACAAGACAACTCACATCGCTCCCTTCTGGGAGGTCCAACAGCCTCTATTAGCTACATAACATATGGCTGCCTGGTCATATATTTTGTTTTCTTTTTTTCCTCTAATATTAAACTGTATGGCCTGTCTTACATACCCTGATATCCCTACAGGGCTTTGATGCTGAGCACTCATAATTATGCAGATATTATTGAACCTGAAAGCAAATATTAAGGGGAAAAAAACAGGTACCCATATTGTTCACCTGGACTTCAGCTTCTTTAATCTACCAAAAATGCAGGCACATCCCACTTTAAGGAAATCAGGAAGATACAATTTCATACAACTCAAACAGGTTTAAGGCTGGGAAAATTAAATTACCTCACCAAAAACTACCATGTGCTTCACAACTGCACTTTGAATGACTCAATCTTATGGACAGGTTTACACCCAGTGGGCTCAGCAATGGTGCTGATACATCAGCCTGAACTTTTTGTGTTTTTCTCAAATTTCAGGCCATTGATCGATTTAATGCCTGTTGAACTTGAATGTTTAAAGCCTGTGGCTCTAGTGACGGCAAATGTATTTACCAATAGACAATGGTTGGGATGAATTTCCTATCAGCCCTACACGGAAAGTGCATTTCTAGGAGAAACTTTTCCTGGGATTGAGAGGTTTTCCAAGAAAAAGCAGAGGAGTTCAGGTTGTTAACCAAACATTTATGGCCTCCCTTCGAAAACATATTTTGTTTCAGGCAGTGCAAATCCATAAACTCTTCTAGTTCAAGTTTTATGACATGACATGGAATGAAAGGGACCATGCCGGGAAATATCTTATGAAATCTAAATCAAGAACTTACATGTTTTGCATTATATATAACATTCTAAAGGCTGTAACACTTTATTTTTTTTTCACATCTTTATTGCAGTATAATTGCTTTACAACGTTGTGTTAGTTTCTACTGTACGACAAAGTGAATCAGCTGTACGTATACATATATTCCCATATCCCCTCCCTCTTGAGCCTCCCTCCCACCCTCCTTATCCCACCCCTCTAGGTCATCACAAAGCACTGAGCTGATCTCCCTGTGCTATGCAGCAGCTTCCCACTAGCTATCCATTTTACATTTGGTAGTGTATATATGTCCATGCCACTCTCTCACTTTGTCCCAGCTTACCCTTCCCTCTCCCCGTGTCCTCAAGTCCATTCTCTACGTCTGCAACTTTATTCCTGCCCTGCCACTAGGTTCAGAAGTACCATTTTTTTAGATTCCATATATTCGTGTTAGCATACGGTATTTGTTCTTCTCTTTCTTACTTCACTCTGTATGACAGACTGTAGGTCCATCCACCTCACTACAAATAACTCAATTTCTTTCTTTTTTAATGGCTGAGTAATATTCCATTGTATATATGTGCCACATCTTCTTCATCCATTCATCTGTCAATGGACATTTAGGTTGCTTCCATGTCCTGGCTATTGTAAATACTGCTGCAGTGAACACTGTGGTACATGTCTCTTTTTGAATTATGGTTTTCTCAGGGTATATGCCCAGTAGTGGGATTGCTGGGTCATATGGTAGTTCTACTTTTAGTTTTTTAAGGAACCTCCATACAGTTCTCCATAGTGGCTGTATCAATTTACATTCCCACCAACAGCACGAGAGGGTTCCCTTTTCTCCACACCCCCTCCAGCATTTATTGTTTGTAGATTTTTTTGATGATGGCCATTCTGACTGGTGTGAGGTGATACTTCATTGTGGTTTTGATTTGCATTTCTCTAATGATTAGTGATGTTGAGCATCCTTTCATGTGTGTGTTGGCTATCTGTATATCTTCTTTGGAGAAATGTCTATTTAGGTCTTCTGCCCATTTTTGGATTGGGCTGTTTGTTTTTGTCATATTGAGCTGCATGAGTTGCTTGTATATTTTTGAGATTAATCCTTTGTCAGTTGCTTCATTTGCAAATATTTTCTCCCATTCTGAGGGTTGTCTTTTCGTCTTGTTTATGGTTTCCTTTGCTGTGCAAAAGCTTTTAAGTTTCATTAGGTCCCATTTGTTTATTTTTGTTTTTATTTCCATTCCTCTAGGAGGTGGGTCAAAAAGGACCTTGCTGTGATTTATGTCATAGAGTGTCCTGCCTATGTTTTCCTCTAAGAGTTTGATAGTGTCTGGCCTTACATTTAGGTCTTTAATCCATTTGGAGTTTATTTTTGTGTATGGTGTGTAACACTTTTTTAAATGGTAGTTTTACCTGTAGAAACTATGCCGTTTTCACTTAAGACTTGGGTACTTTGACAAGCAAATCTGATGGCACAGTATAAAGCAAATTAAAGTCTTTACATGTTTGTTTATTTCTAATTTTCATATTTACCACATTGTTAACAGAACTCAGAGGACTCAAGCCAGGCCACAATACAATAACAACCATTTGAAAAACTCCTTGATAAGTGGTTCACAAGAAGTGACCTTGTTATCAAACGCTTCTGCACCCAGGTGTTTTGTGTTCCCAAAGAAACACAAACCTGAGTGGAAGCTACACTGTAAACAGGGTGGTGCGGGGCTGAGCCAACTCTCTGGCAGGAGCACACGGGAAGAGCACAAGCGGCCTCCAGCTCTCCTATCCTTGTAACATAGAGAATCGATTATAAAAAGAGAAATTCTGCAATCTGGGTGTGACGGTGGCACTTTGGAGTCATTTAACTGTAATATGACCCCACAAGACAATCCAGTGTTAAACAGTGATTATGTTATTCAGTGGAGTCCAGGCTGTTACATATAGAATCACAGACTGTCAGGACTGGAAGGGCCTTAGGGATCATTTTCTTCAGCACCCTCGCTGTACAGATTAGAAATGCCTAAAGGAAGACAGGGACTTAGTCAAGGCTCTTCAGCTGTTCGGGGTAGATTTAAGATCAGACTTTGAGCCTCCTGACACTACACTCCTCCAACGTGCTGGGCAGAAGCCAGCAGCCATGCGGAGGGCCTGACCTGCAGCATCCTTTCCTGCTCATCCAGGACAGCAATGCAGCACCCCCTGCCTGAAGCTAAGGTAGCACCGAGCCCCTTATTGCACTAAAGTTAAGATTCTTATAAAACCAGAATCTCACAAAGGATCAGGAAAAGAACTACACGCCTAAAGTTATGTTTTTGCTTTGTCAGCGATTAAAGTATCATTGGCCTGGATTTTGTTGATACACGTTTTTTTTCTCTATTTTTTTTTTTGGATATTTAATCCCTTTAGACCAGCAAAGAATCATCTTTTCATTTGTGGCAGAAAACTAGGCAGAAGAAATAAATCTAACAGAAAACATTCTTATTTCCTAAGAATGCTGCAACGATTAAAGTACAGTTAAATCCAAGGTCTTCAGTGATGCAATTTTCATTCTAATCCACATCCCACAATATTATTTATTGTTAACACCATTGACTTAGCTTAATAATTACCTGGGTAATAATTTAAACAAAGTGCTTCCAACCGGCATGATATACAATTTGCTTTGTTGAGTTTTTTTTTCCCTTTACCTTGGAAAATGTCATAATAGACAGCTATATTCATAATAGTCTCCTGTGTTTAAAATCTGGTTCCTGGAAGTGATTCATACCCGTCAACTATTAGCTTTGTGGTGACATTTTGCAGAAACATCAACAACACCTCGGATACATCTCCTTTGTTTGTCAGTAAAGGTATTTTGCCAAAGTTCACAGTGAACAAGCATCATTACCAGTTTTTATAAAAACCATGTTTGTTTCTCCAACCACTACTGAAAGACAAGACAGTGTTTTCCAATGTAGATTCATGTTATGGTCAAGAAATCTGGCACACACAACAGCTAAGTGAAAATTCAATCCTGCATCCAGTTTTCGAAATGTAAGGCAAAACTTTACCAGGAGAGATGGAGAACAGCTTCCACTATATTCGAACCATCTTTGGCATTTGTTTTACAAAGTAACGCCCCATAGGTCTGTAAAAAATATAAATACACCATTAAATGAAGGCTTTAATTAGGTTTCCTGGAATGTTAACTTTTAAAACCAATAAAATAAAATAAAAATACTCCCCTTTTGAGTATGCTAAAACTAATAGCTAAGAAATTGAATTCAAAGCTTCAGTACTTTAAAAAAAACAGGTTTGAGCCTAGTTATTCCAGGAACAACTCCTAGTCAGAGGATTTTTATTTTGCATCCCCCCCAAAAAAAAACCCGTAATACAAAATTTCATGTTTTAAGGTTCTTATTTCCAAGAGTCACACGTGCTACCAAGTGTTCGCTATCAAATAATTTGAGAGAGAGAAAAATGATAGCTTAAGGTAACCACTCAGGAATTAAATGTCCATCTAAAGTATGTCATGAATTGGGAGGTTGGGATTGATATATATACATTAATATGTATAAAATGGATAAATAAGAACCTGCTGTATAAAAAATAAATAAATAAATAAAGTATGTCTCCTTTTGGCCAGAAGCTAACACACATTCCCCTTCACCCTATCATCTCTTCCTATCAAGATTCAACAGCCTCTCTGTCACTAAAACCTATGGACGTTTTCTAGTCCTCTATTTTTCAACCCCCCAGTGGTTATGCATATAATCATCGATCATACCACTCTCCTTCTTCAAACCCTTTAATGCTTTCCCCCATCCCTCTCAAGTAATACTGAAATGCTTACCTGGCCAACAAGGCTTAGCTTGTATGTGGCCCCAGCCAACCCCCCAGTTTTACCTGTCACCACTCTCCCTCACTCACAACGCTCAAGTTACCCTGGCCGTCCCTCTATTTCCCCAATGCTCCAAACTCCCTCCCACCTCAGGACATATGTATCTACTGTTCCCACTACTAAGTCATCCCCTACCCCACTAACCCCCTTCACCAGGCTGACTTTTACCTACCTTCTAGATTTTTAGGTAATCCTCCCTTGAAGTTAAGTGTTTTCTAACTCTGAAAAATCGATATTAGGTTTTCCTATTATAAAACCTCTTGACATATGTATTTTCCCAGTATAGCACTTGCCACAGCTGTAATTGACCAAGTTATTTTTGTGTGTCTTTGTCTAACAAGCTGGAGACAATTTCCCTTAGGAAAGGAGAACTGTGTGTGCTGTGGGGCTGGGTGTGGGCGACACAGACCTGTGTGGGATACGGGCAGGATGTGATGGGTGCTCCGGAGCAGAGAGAAAGGGAAGAACCGAACAACAGGCAAAGACTACTGTGAAACCTTTACCCGTGAGCCCCCAAATCCACAGAAAAGCTTAAAAGAAAAAAACATGAATGTATTTCTAGTAGAAATGGGTAGTGCTGCTACCTGGCACAGCCAGGATGTTATGGGGTGAAATAGAGACTGCCTTTGAGGATGCAGGAGGGTGGAGGTCAAGAGATGCATAATAAGGAAGCAAACCTTGGGAAATCTGAGAAATCGTGAAGAGGGAATAAAACTGGCCCGCAGCCAGGAATTCTGAAATCTCTAGAGGGACACGTGGATTACATGAGTTTAATATCTCTCTGCCCCAGACAGTAAACTACGTGAGGGCAAGGACAGTCTGCTTTGTTCTCTACCCTTTGCTCAGCTCACAACGGAGTGCTTTTCACATGGTGGATACAGTTAAATATGTGTTGAATCAATCTCTTCTGTATTTCATTGCCTAGTTTTGATGTTTATCATATTTGGTTCAAAGTTCTAAAATTTAAAACAAGTAATAATTCCAACTTAAAATAGTGAGGTTGGGACTTCCCTGGTGGTCCAGTGGCTAAGACTCCGAGCTCCCAATGCAGGGGGTCCAGGTTCAATCCCTGGTCAGGGAACTAGATCCCACATGCCACAACTAAGAGTTTGCAAGTCGCAACTAAAGACCCCACATGCCACAACTAAAAGATCCTGCACGCCACAACTAAAGATCCCGTGTGCCACGACGAACACGCGATGCAGCCAAATAAATAAATAAATAATATTTTTTTAAGATAGTGAGCTTGAAACTTCTTTTTAAAGTTAACATGTATATGCTACAGAGCAGTCCTTTCATGGTACTGACGACAGACAGCAACGATAGCAACATCAGGTCAGACTGTTATGGTAAGAACCTCTTATTTAACCCAAGGAGCATCTGGTTCCTTGTTTGGGTAAGACAAGGCACAAGAGGGCCATGCAGCCTTCTGATACAATGATAATAACGAGAGAATAAACATTACCCACAATAACAATCTGGACAGAAACAGGGTCCAACCACTATACAAATGCATAACCAAAAATAATTTTACACTATTCCAACTGAATACAAACCTTACAGAAAAGAACAAGTCTTCCAATTCCCTTCACCCCTTCACCCAGGTGACACACAGCACCACCTGCTGCCCGTTGGCACAGGGACCCTCCGGAACCAAACCCATGTTTTCAAAATAGGACACCCATTCTTTTCCTTTTACTCACATTCCAGGACTAGAGAAGGGTTCCAGGAGCTGGGGAAGAGTGAGGAGGAAGACGGGATAATTTTGCCTCCTCTTTGTCACTGACACTCAGTGGGGGAAAACGATCACTGATGCTTTTACCTCTCTAAGGGATTTAATTCTTGGTGCAGTTACTAACAGTTATGGGGCAGACAGGCATGGGGGCGGGGGCGCTGGGAGTTCTGCCTGTATAAGGACAGAAGACCCATCAAACTGAGTGGAGGTCCGTCAAACAACCTCTTCAGCTAAGGTTGACAAAAGTGGAAGACCCCTTCCAGCGTGGACCCACTCTCACTCTTACCATTTTCTCCAAGGTACCCTGGGACGTGTTTTTGTCCCTCAGCTTTAGCAGCGTCATGAAGATCACCCTTGTTTCCTACCAACACGATAGGAGTGCTCTCATGGGCTGCAGCCTACCACGAAGAAAAGGAAAAATTGTGCACACGTCACACATTGGACAAGTTATGAGGATGATGACAACAAGAACTACCATTTCCAAATGCCCCTTAAGTGCCACGTGATGTATACACAATATCTTCAAACCTCAAACTATCTCTAAAAGGAGCCAAACTTTCTCCCATTGCCAGGTGAGAAAACTGAAATTCAGAGAGGTTAAATAAGACCTTGGAAGGACCAAGGCCAGGGTGGTCCAAACTGATTCCATCACCCTTGCCACTATATAAACCAATAAAACTCAAGAGGCGTGACCACAAAACTCTACTCGGCTGTGGTGCCCACATAATTTTCCACAACTTTCACTCCAAACAGTGGTGATTACAAATCAACTTCATTACCTCAGGTATAAAACGCACAAGAATTCCCTCAGCTACAATGGGACAAAAATGGAGTCTGGGGCTTCCCTGGTGGCGCAGTGGTTGAGAGTCCGCCTGCCAATGCAGGGGACACGGGTTCGTGCCCCGGTCCGGGAGGATCCCACATGCCGCGGAGCGGCTGGGCCTGTGAGCCATGGCCGCTGAGCCTGCGCGTCCGGAGCCTGTGCTCCGCAACGGGAGAGGCCACAACAGTGAGAGGCCCGCGTACCGCAAAAAAAAAAAAAAAAAATGGAGTCTGAAAGTTCCACACTCACTGCTCTCTGGTTTATAGCAAAAGCAAAATACAAGGGCCCTAAAGGTCAACATTTTTCTTGAGAGGAGTCACTGAGCGATCACTCAACGTAACAGACTCTTAAGATTAATGCCCCCAAATCAGCACAGCACGCTGTCACACAGCCCCGACACTCACAGGGGAGCTGGCGAGCGCGCGGAAGCGCTGAGAGGCAGGGTTAAGCTTGAGACCCCACCAATCCCACCACGTGGCCGCTCACTGGCTGCGTGAAGTCAGGCAAGTCTGTTCCTGGTTCTGCCTCACCTTCCCTATCTGTAAAATGAAGGGATCAGCAAGGGCACATCCCCCTTCAGCAGGCGGGATGAGAAGGGAGGACAAGCAGACAACCCTTGCTCTGGATCCTGAACAAGAGAGACAGCAGCCCTGACTGAGACGTGGGGAATGACCCTTTGCGGTGCCTAAAGACATCCAGGTGTTCATCCACTTCGGTGTCACACCTGATACAGCATCAAGAAATGAGCCTCAGGAACAAGGAATCTGTATTCGACTTCCTTTCTTTTCAGACCATGTTCCTCCAACTGAACGTACCAGAGTGAAGTAAAAGCGAAAGGGAGAAGGAAATGAAAGGCTTTCCCTAAAACTGGACACCCCACCCATTAAGGTGTTAAGTAATTGCGTTCGGTGGGGAACTGCTCAGGATCCAAGGGGGCATCACGTGGAAGCCATGAATCAAATATTTGCTTAAGGGCTTCCCTGGTGACACAGTGGTTGAGAATCTGCCTGCCAATGCAGGGGACACGGGTTCGAGCCCTGGTCTGGGAGGATCCCACATGCCGCGGAGCAACTGGGCCTGTGAACCATAACTACTGAGCCTGCGCGTCTGAAGCCTGTAATACGCAACAAGAGAGGCCGCGATAGTGAGAGGCCCGCGCACCGCGATGGGGAGTGGCCCCCGCTCATCGCAACTAGAGAAAGCCCTCGCACAGAAACGAAGACCCAACGCAGCCATAAATAAATAAATAAATTTTAAAAATTAAAAAAAAAGGACTACTTTAAAAAAAAAATATATATATATATATATATTTGCTTAAGTAAGCCAAGGGTCTGAGCGTCTAAATGACTTCCCAAAGTCATACAGGAACATACTGGCACCTCCTTCAAGTCCTGACTCAAATATCACCTTCTGGTGTGGCTACCCTGACCACACTACCTGCAGCCCCCTGCCTCACCGTAAGGCCCGTTATCCAGCTCTCTTTTTGTTTTCATAACATTTATCACTTTCTATCATTCTACTTATTTTATTTAAGTTTGTTGTGTGTTATGCCTCCCCCACTGGAGCACAAGCTCCATAAGGGTAGGGCTCTGTTTTATTAATGGATATATTGCAAGCACGAGTCCAGTACACACACAAAGCAGGTATTTCAGAAATATTTTTGAATGTGTAAAAGAGATCAATATTGTTTGAATATTGTAAATATTCAAACAATAAATGATTTATGACAGGTAAGTAAATGGTCTTCATTTTTTATAAGATTTTGTAACCCAGTGATTTTCAATCGAAGTATATTAATTATTCATTCAGAGGGTCCATTCACCACTGACATTCTACTGCTTCTCAACCCTCTGGCTTATCCCAACGATCTCACCATTAGTTTCTACCCATATTTATAGTGGTCATATAAATCATCCCAATACAATTTCCTCAAATTAGAAAAGGTAAGCCATGGCAAAGGTTCACTGTGATAAGTGAAAAGTCAAACGCCAAGTGGCATCTAATTTTTTCTACATAACAAATTCAAGAATTCGTCTTGAATACAGTTTTCTTCCTTTTTAGACCATATGAAAGGTAATACGAATAGCTAAAAAGGTCACTTATCATATGTAGGTGCGTATTTAGCAAATTATGGCCATGGGGCCCCTGGCACAGGCCACAGCTGGTCACTAAGGGCTATTTCAACCCTGTGGCCGACCCTGCCTTTTGTGCCTCCTTTCCTTGAATATAATCCAAAGTCTTAAAATGAAGACCAAATCCAACAGTTCCAACAATAAAATGTTTTGCTACAGATCTTAAATATCTGTAGGTATGAGTGAGCTGGGATTATCCATTCTCACCGGATTCTCCGAACTCACTGGTCTATCCCAGGGAGGTCATCTGTTCCCTTGAGTAGATGCCTCTCCTCTACACACTAACTACCCTGGAGATCCTTTCTTGACATCAAAAGATTTTTTTTTCTTAATTTGCTGCACACTCTGGTGCTTAATCAAAGGAGCAACCGATGTTGAATCAGGAGGTCCCATTTCCCCTTCTACTCCTAACCCCTAAATAACCAAAAACCAGTGTCATACACTTTCTATGCCTTAGGTTTCTCATAAAAAGTGAGAATAACATTACATTTCTTACTTCCTTTCTCAGATATGTTACAGAGATGAATATAACATGTGGGAAATTTTGTGAAATAAAATACTATATAAATGTCAACACGCTTTCATTGTGTTTATAATAATTTTAAGTCGTGATATTTCAGTTGAACAAAATGCATGTTTATTTATCATTGTCTAAGTCTTACTGCAATTTCAACCAGTCATTTCTTAAATCACTTCTCTAGTTAGAAAGAAAACACTCATTCTGGTGATTTACAGGGTATGAAATAGGCCCAACTGAAGAATCTAGAGGCTAACCTGAGATCAGACAGCAATCAGTTCTCTGTTCAGCCACCATTGACTTAAAGCCTGTTAAAATTATAGATAATAGACTTACTCGAAAAATTGTATTAGCCACCAGTTTTGTTTTGTTTTTCTCCGGGAGAGCATGCTAAACCATGGCTTGAACTGTAGTGTCACGGTTATTAATGACTGTTGGTAGCACACTAACCGTGGTCAAAATCATTTCCTACTTTAAAAAGTATTTACCATGAAACCAAAGGATATGAAAGCTCCCCAGATGAAAGACACCATCTTACTGGAGCAAAACAAAGCACAGACAGTTACCACACATGTTTAAAATACCAACTGGTTATTTCAGTGGTACTTTGAGATACGTAAATCACCCAAATCACTACCAGAAAGAATAAGGTCGAGAACACAGGTCTCTATGCTATAGAATTTGGACCTGGCACAAGCTCACACCCAGGTGGTATCTCACCTATGCCTCTAGCACACATGGAGGCCCTATTATACCTCCAATCACACTACACACCCAGCCCCATCACCCCCTTGTTTGTGAGAGCTGCTGCTCCTTCTTGGGCTGCCTGAATTTTCATTCACTGCCCATGGGGTTCTGATTTTATCTATAAGAAAACACAGAAGTTATCTTTCTTCCCCAGAAGCTCACTTGAGTAGTGTCCTTGGCTCAGTGGGAACTTGCCCAGCTACTAAGGAAGAGACCAGTACGGCCAGATGCCACTGGGAACCCCACATCTCACATCCAGTTCTTCCTGATGGCCTGGATCAGTGGCTTCTAATCAAGTTCGTTTTGACAAAGAAGAGAAAGTGCATTTTCCAAGACATCCTGTGACTCTCCTGTGTAACTCTTTTGTTTCTCTGTTTTCACTTCTTACCTCAACCGTACCTTCCCATTCTCGTACATTGAGAAAGCTTTTCTCACATGTAACATCATACAGCAGCAAAACACCATCTGCTCTTCTGAAGTAAGACTTAAGCAATACTTCTGAATCTGGAAGAGAGAAAAGCAGATAAGTAACAGTTCTAATCAGTCAGTCAGTTTGGGGCTGCCTCATTCTTCAACTCTTTGATGCTCACTTTCTTCTCATCTTCTAAAATAACCCCCAATTGAGAAGAATCTAATAGCAGCCTATTACTGTGAAATAGCCATCCCCGAGGCCTAGAATGACTTGGTGAATGGTAACAACATAAGAATCTGGGCTGCTGATTTAGAAAAGCAAATCATTTTCTCCACCAAACAATCCCAAGAATGTCTACAAGCCTCAGAGCATAGCTTGAGAGCATAAGTTCTAAAAATTTCAGCCTCAGCAGCAAGCTACCAGATCCCATGTGGAGGTACAGAGAAGGATGGAAGAAGAGGCACATCAGAGAAAAATTATTTTGGGGGTGGTGGGTAGGGAATGCTGTGCGTGGGTGGGAGAAGAACTACCCATGTGCAACACCACAGGGCACACACACAGGGTATGGGGTGCTCACCAGAGGAAGAGCACACCTCCACCCACATGTCCTAACTCTAAACCAGGTGCAGCACTTTACAGGACCTTAAATAGGGCCATGTCAACCACACATATTTTTTAAATGGCTTGTCTGTGCAAAACTCAGCAGAATTCAAAGCATTATGGAAAGCACTTGCCTCTCCTGCCCAGCCGTATCCCAGTGCTGCAGGGCTGTTAGCTCTCCATCTACGACGAGAGTTTTCAATTGAAAATCAACTTCTGAAAAAAATATACGAGGACATGGAGAACATGATGTAAATAATTCCATCGGTTTTTACTTTCAAGCCTTATTTGGATGAGACAAGGGCCAGTGCCAAAGTTCAGCGAGGTAGAGAGAAATGAATCTGGCCTTCAAGAGGAGTAACCTTCACAAACTAATTATAAGTCAGACCACAGACATGTGCACAGATGCACATCCGCAGGTTGGCTGACTTGGGGAAGGATTTGATCTATAGACAAAAGGAAAATCTATGTTCTATTTGCCCATGTAATTAGATGGACTCAATTATATCTGTGTGTGTGCATGCACATAAATGTCTATGTATATATGTATATATGCAAGTATACTCTATGTATGTATATAGGGTACGCTCTCTAGCAACCGAACCAAATATTGTGGTATTTTTATGAATCAAACTGAAGTGAACTTTCAAATTTGTTATCTTGAAGGGTATAACAGAGAACCACAAATTTACAAAGACACCCACTGTGTAAACCCACCAAGTGGTAAACCGGGCCCAGATGTAAAACTGGGTTCCAGAAGTAAACCCTCAGAGGTAAACCCCCCGAGTCGTAAACATGGGGCCCAGATGTAAACCTGGGTGGAAGCCATAACCTGCTCAGACGCCAGCCGAACCCCACGATGCTGCGCGCAGGAGCAGAGAAGGCGAGCGCCCAACGCCCCACATGACTCACACCCGAGCCCGGACCTCAGGCAACTGCAACTGACCTTGAAGCCTCTGACAGGAGGCCACCCCTCAGGTGTCTCCAGGACCCGAGGAGAGGAGCCCCCGACAGGATGCCCGGCCTTCAGGCAACTCCGTGTCAGGATGGCTGACCGAGCCGTGCAGCTGACAGGGTCTTGGTGCTCTGGCCGGGTGTCAGGGCTATGCCTCTGAGGTGGGACAGCCGAGTTCAGGACATTGGTCCAACAGGGACCTCCTGGCTCCACGTAACATCAAACGGCAAAAGGTCTCCCAGAGATCTCCAACTCAAAGCTAAGACCCAGGTCCACTCAAAGACCAGCAAGCTCCAGTGCTGGAAACCTTATGCCAAACAAGTAGCAAGGCAGAAACACAACCCCACCCATTAGCAGAGAGGCTCCATAAAATCACAATAAGGTCACAGACACCCCAAAACACAACACCGGATGCGGTCCTGCCCACTGGAAAGACAAGATCCAGCCTCATCCACTAGAACACAGACACTAGTCTCCTCCACAAGGAGGCCTACACAACCCACTGAAACAACCTTAGCCACTGGGGGCAGACAACAAAAACAACGGGAACTGCAAACCTGCAGCCTGCGAAAAGGAGACCCCAAACACAGTAAGTTAAGCAAAATGAGAAGACAGAGAAACACACAGCAGATGACAGAGCAAGGTAAACACCCACCATACCAAACAAATGAAGAGGAAATAGGCAGTCTACCTGCAGAAGAATTCAGAGTACTGACAGTAAAGATGACCCCAAATCTCAGAAATAGAATGGAAAAAAAACAAGAAACATCTAACAAAGACCTAGAAGAACTAAAGAGCAAACAAACAATGATGAACAACACAATAAATAAATTAAAAACTCTCTAGAAGGAATCAATAGCAGAATAACTGAGGCAGAAGAATGGATAAGTGACCTGGAAGATACAATAGTGGAAATAACTACCAGAGAGCAGAAAGAAGAAAAAAGAATGAAAAGAATTCAGGATAGTCTCAGAGACCTCTGCGACAACATTAAATGCACCAACATTCAAATTATAGGGGTCCCAGAAGAACAAGAGAAAAAGAAAGGGGATGAGAAAATATTTGAAGAGATTATACTTGAAAACTTCCCTAACACAGGAAAGGAAATAGACAATCAAGTCGAGGAAGCACAGAGAGTTCCATACAGGATAAATCCAAGGAGAAACACTCCAAGACACATATCAATCAAACTATCAAAAATTAAATACACACAAATAAATATTAAAAGCAGCAGGGGAAAAGCAACAAATAACATACAAGGAAATCCCCATAAGGGGATTTCAGCAGAAACTCTGCAAGCCAGAAGGGAGTGGCAGGAAATACTTAAAGTGATGAAAGAGAAAAACCTACAACCAAGATTACTCTACCCAGCAAGGATCTCATTCAGATTCGACAGAGAAATTAAAAACTTTACAGACAAGCAAAGACTAAGAGAATTCAGCACCACCAAACCAGCTTTACAAGTACTAAAGCAACTTCTAGGCAGGAAACACAAGAGAAGGAAAAGACCTACAATAAAAAACCCAAAACAATTAATAAAATGGTAAAAGGAACATACATATCAATAATTACCTTAAATGTAAATGGATTAAATGCTCCAACCAAAAGACACAGGCTTGCTGAATGGATACAAAAACAAGACCCATATATATGCTGTCTACAAGAGACCCACTTCAGACCTAGGGACACATACAGACTGAAAGTGACAAGATGGAAAAAGATATTCCATGCAAATGGAAACCAAAAGAAAGCTGGAGTAGCAATTCTCATATCAGACAAAATAGACTTTAAAATAAAGACTATTACAAGAGACAGAGAAGGACACTCCATAATGATCAAGGGATCAATCCAAGAAGAAGATATAACAATTGTAAATATTTATGCACCCAACATAGGAGCACCTCAATACATAAGGCAAATACTAACAGCCATAAAAGAGGAAATCGACAGTAACACATTCATAGTAGGGGACTTTAACACCCCACTTTCACCCATGGACAGATCAATCAAAATGAAAATAAATAAGGAAACACAAGCTTTAAATGATACATTAAACAAGATGGACTTAATTGATATTTATAGGACATTCCATCCAAAAACAACAGAATACATTTTCTTCTCAAGTGCTCATAGAACACACTCCAGGATAGATCATGTCTTGGGCACAAATCAAGCCTTGGTAAATTCAAGAAAATTGAAGTTGTATCAAGTATCTCTTCTGACCACAACACTATGAAACTAGATATCAATTACAGGGAAAAATCTGTAAAAAATACAAACAGATGGAGGCTAAACAATACATTACTAAATAACCAAGAGATCACTGAAGAAATCAAGAAGAAATCAAAAAATACCTAGAAACAAATTACAATGTAAACACAATGACCCAAAAACTATGGGATGCAGCAAAAGCAGTTCTAAAGGGAAGTTTACAGTGATGCAATCTTACCTCAGGAAACAAGAAACAGCTCAAACAAACAACCTAACCTTACACCTAAAGCAATTAGAGAAAGAAGAACAAAAATTCCCCAAAGTTATCAGAAGGAAAGAAATCACAAATGATGAATTGGGAGATTGGGATTGACATATATACACTAATATGTAAAAAATGGATAACTAATAAGAACCTCCTGTATAAAAATATAAATTAAATAAAATTCAAAAAAATAGAAATGAAAAAGGAGAAGTAACAAGTCACACTGCAGAAATACAAAGGACCATGAGAGATTACTACAAGCAACTTTATGCCAATAAAATGGACAACCTGGAAGAAATGGAAAAATTCTTAGAAAAGCACAACCTTCTGAGACTGAAACAGGAAGAAATAGAAAATAAGAACAGACCAATCATAAGCACCGAAATTGAAACTGTGATTAAAAATCTTCCAACAAACAAAAGCCCAGGACCAGATGGCTTCACAGGTGAAGTCTATCAAACATTTAGAGAAGAGCTAACACGTATACTTCTCAAACTCTTCCAAAATATAGCAGAGGGAGGAACACTCCCAAACTCATTCTTTGAGGCCACCATCGCCCTGATACCAAAACCAGACAAACATGTCACAAAGAAAGAAAACTACAGGCCAATATTACTGATGAACACAGATGCAAAATCCTCAACAAAATACTAGCAAACAGAATCTAACAGCACAATAAAAGTATCATACACATGAACAACTGGGGTTTATCCCAGGAATGCAAGGATTCTTCAATATATGCAAATCAATCAATGTGATAAACCATGTTAACAAATTGAAGGAGAAAAACCATATGATCGTCTCAATAGATGCAGAAAAAGCTTTCGACAAAATTCAACACCCATTTATGATAAAAACTCTCCAGAAAGTAGGCATAGAGAGAACTTACCTCAGCATAATAAAGGCCATATATGACAAACCCACAGCCAACATCATTCTCAGTGGTGAAAAACTGAAACCATTTCCTCTAAGATTGGGAATAAGACAAGGTTGTCTACTCTCACCACTATTATTCAACATAGTTTTGGAATCTTTAGCCACAGCAATCAGAGAAGAAAAAGAAATAAAAGGAATCCAAATCAGAAAAGAAGAAGTAACGCTGTCACTGTTTGCAGATGACATGATACAACACATAGAGAATCCTAAAGATGCTATATCAGAAAACTACTAGAGCTAATCAGTGAATTTGGTAAAGTAGCAGGATACAAAATTAATGCATAGAAATCTCTGGCATTCCTATACACTAATGATGAAAAATCTGAAAGAGAAATTAAGGAACACTCCCATTTACCACTGCAACAAAAAGAATAAAATACCTAGGAATAAACCTACATAAGGAGACAAAAGACCTGTATGCAGAAAACTATAAGACACTGATGAAAGAAATTAAAGATGATACAAACAGATGGAGAGATATACCATACTCTTGGATTGGAAGAATCAACATTGTGAAAATGACTATACCACCCAAAGCCACCTACAGATGCAATGCAATCTCTATCAAACTACTAATGGCATATTTCACAGAACTAGAAAAAATTTCACAATCTGTATGGAAACACAAAAGACCCCAAATAGCCAAAGCAATCTTGAGAAAGAAAAACAGAGCTGGAGAAATCCTGCTCCTGGACTTCAGACTATACTACAAAGCTACAGTAATCAAGACAGTATGGTACTGGCACAAAAACAGAAATACAGATCAATGGAACAGGATAGAAAGCCCAGAGATAAACCCACACACATATGGTCGCCTTATTTTTATAAAGGAGGCAAGAATATACAATGGAGAAAAGACAGCCTCTCCAATAAGTAGTGCTGGGAAAACTGGACAGTTACATGTAATAGAATGAAACTAGAACACTCCCTAACACCATACACAAAAATAAACTCAAAATGGATTAAAGACCTAAATGTAAGGCCAGACACTATAAAACTCTTAGAGAAAAACAAGGCAGAACACTCTATGACATAAATCACAGCAAGATCCTTTTTGACCCACTTCCTAGAGAAATGGAAATAAAAACAAAAATAAACAAATGGGACCTAATGAAACTTCAAAGCTTTTGCACAGCAAAGGAAACCATAAACAAGACAAAAAGACAACCCACAGAATGGGAGAAAATATTTGCAAATGAAACAACTGACAAAGGATTAATCTCCAAAATTTACAAGGAACTCATGCAGCTCAATATGACAAAAACAAACAGCCCAATCCAAAAATGGGCAGAAGAACTAGACATATCTCTAAAGAAGATATACAGATTGCCAATAAACACATGAAAGGATGCTCAACATCACTAATCATCAGAGAAATACAGATCAAAACTACAATGAGGTATCACCTCATACCGGTGAGAATGGCCATCATCAAAAAATCTAGAGACAATAAATGCTAGAGAGGGTGTGGAGAAAAGGGAATCCTCTTGCACTGTTGGTGGGAATGTAAATTGATACAGCCACTATGGAGAACTGTATGGAGGTTCCTTAAAAAACTAAAAGTAGAACTACCATATGACCCAACAATTCCACTACTGGGCATATATCCTGAGAAATCCATAATTGAAAAAGAGTCGCATACCACAATGTTCATTGCAGCTCTATTTACAATAGCCAGGATATGGAAGTAACCTAAGTGTCATCAACAGATGAATGGATAAAGAAGATGTGGCACATATATACAATGGAATATTACCCAGTCATAAAAAGAAACGAAATTGAGTTATTTGTAGTGAGGTGGATGGACCCAGGGTCTGTCATACAGAGTGAAGTAAGTCAGAAAGAGGAAAAACAAATACCGTATGGTAACACATATATATGGAATATAAAAAAGAAAAAAAATGGTTCTGAAGAACCTAGGGGCAGGAGAGGAATAAAGACGCAGACGTAGAGAATGGACTTGAGGACATGGGGAGTGGGAAGGGTAAGCTGGGATGAAGAAATTGGCATGGACATATATACACCACCAAATGTAAAATAGATAGCTAGTGGGAAGCAGCAGCATAGCACAGGGAGATCAGCTCGGTGCTTTGTGACCACCTAGAGGGGTGGGTTAGGGAGGGTGGGAGGGAGACACTAGAGGGAGGAGATATGGGGATATATGTGTATGTATAGCTGATTCACTTTGTTATAAAGCAGAAACTAACACACCATTGTAAAGCAATTATACTCCATAAAGATGTTAAAAAAAAAAAAAAGACACCCCTTGTGAAGAGGGTAGTCAATCTGTTCTAACGTTTCTGGTTATCAAAATAAGAACTCTTTAGAAGAAGAAAAATAAATTATAATTTGCATATTTTCAAGTCCTTTTTCTGATAATTATGCAAATTTGAGAAACCATGACACTACCTTTTCCTTGTTCTGAGAGGTATTATTCATATATTCTGTTGTGAAGGAGGGGAGGGAACATACACCCAGCCATGATTTTGAACATAATGGCAAAAAGGCCATCAGTAAGATCACTTTATCAACATCCAATGACACCTGATCAGAAAGGCTTTCCCTGGGCACCCTGTGTAAAAGTGCACCTCTCCCAAACCTCGTTCTTTCAATTTGCTTTTCATCCATTTCCTTCCTTTGGATGTAAGTTCCTTTCAGGCTGAGACTTCGTCGATTTTGTTTACTGCGTGCTGGTACTCCTACAACAGTATGTGACTCACAGCAGGACTCAGGAAATGCTTGCTGCATAAATGAATCTGTCATTTCTGGCTCTAAACTTGGTTTGGTTGATTTCGCTGGGTAAGTAAATACCTAAGTCCTTTGTTAGTCTTCCTTTCCCAAATTTAGGCCTTAGCCAAAACAGAGGAGGACTATAGACAAGGACAAACACACACACCTACCTATATATATATATGTATTGTACAGAGAGAGAGAAAGGGAGAGATCCATGTATCTGTGTATGTAATTCCTAGAGAAAACAGAATCAAGCTAAAGAAGGTCTTTTTCCCATTATCCACTGACAAAGGAACCATACCCAGGGTGTCACCTGTACTCCCTCAAAATTCATCCTTGCAAAGTCTCATGAGGAAACTTGGCTTCCCCACTGCAGCATCCCCGGCCAGCACAATCTTGTAAGACTTCTGAAAGTCGTAGGATTTATGGTTACCATCCACCATGTCCATCTAGGGAACGAAAGCCACAGTGGATGACAAAGGTAGTGCCAGCTTTCTTCCTAGTAAGTTAGATGGCACAAAAATGAAGTGTTCATGAATAAAAGTGCCCCCAAAGCCACCTGCCTGTGGTGAAAGGGCCGAGATGGGCTTTCTTGAGGAGCTAATAACAACGTGGCCTTCACTAGCAGACCCCTCGGGCTTCTAATCCAGTATGGAAGCCACACCTTCTGAGCCACCTTCATCCCTTATATCAGGAACCTGTTTTTTTATTAAAAAGTCAGCCATTATAAAGCAAAGTCTTTCATTACACATATACATCATGAAGTAAAAAGAAGAAAAATATGCACCTGAATCTACGTCAACGCTGTTATGGAACAAAGTGGCCTCAAAAGGAAACCTGTGAGAGTTTTCCCTAACTTAGTAGAGAAAAACATTCTCCTGTGTTTCACATGTATGACCTTTAAAACAATGCCCATGACAGATAAAGGTCAAATAGGGTGATATATGTATTTCTACTGAAGATCAGGCCTAGGAGAGCAGTGATTTCGGGGCTCACATCTGTGTCTGAAGTATCACCCCCAAAGCTCTCCTGCAAGCTCTGCAACCTTCAGAATCTCCTCTGCTGCTTGTACTCCACCTCCGAGTCATACTCGGAATCTTTCAGGGTAGACAAGCTGTTCTCGGGCAGGCTGTCAACATCACAATTCATCCTCCGCATGGGATCACAAAGGGCCAGCGAGCTGCAGTCCTCACCCGTGTAGGGAGAGTGGGATGACCAGGTGACAAAGGAGAGGACCGCTACCTAAGGGCTGGCGATACTCAAGATGACACAGCAGTGGAATCAGACAGCAATAGAATCAAGAAGACCGATAATCTCATTCTTCCCAAGAGCCACAATGTATTCCACGATTAAGCATCAGGGAAAATAAAATCCTCAGAGCAATATCGTTCATTCTATGCAACAATCAATTAAGATAAAAACATTTAAATCAAACGTTTAATAAATGAAGCTATCTTCTAAAAATCACCATCTTTATTTCCTGATACAAAAAGAATTAGAATGCCCAGGATGCAAATGCAGTCTCAAGTTGTATTAAGAAAATGTATACAGAATATGTGAACCTTTCTACTCTAATGTGGTCAGACCATATTCTGAACAGCATATCCATTTCTGGATAATATCTCTACTGAAAAGGGATGCCAAGGGCTTCCCTGGTGGCTCAGTGGTTAAGAATCTGCCTGCCAATGCAGGGGACATGGGTTCGAACCCCGGTTCGGGAAGATCCCACATGCCACAAAGCAACTAAGCCCGTTCACCACAACTACTGAGCCTGCGCTTTGGAGCCCACAAGCCACAACTACTGAAGCCCATGTGCCTAGAGCCCATCCTCTGCAATAAGAGAAGCCACTGCAATGAGAAGCCTGCACACTGCAACAAAGAGTAGCCCCCCGCTCGCTGCAACTAGAGAAAGCCCACGTGCAGCAACGAAGACCCAAAACAGCCATAAATAAATAAGTATTTTTTTTAAAAAAAGGGATGCCAAGAACCTGGATGAGAAAGGCAACTGATGACGTGAGACTTAAAACATTCAGGTCAGTGCACTCGGCTTAAGCTGTAATGGTTTCTCTCTTCAAATACTTGAAGAACTGACACAGGAAGAATACATTCTCTCAGGTTGCACAAGACAAAATAAAGGCCAACTGAATTTTTCTGGGAGTCACATACCTAATCAACATGGTGAGAAATGACAGGTAATTAGAAATGTGTCGCCCTGTGGCCATCATCAAAAAATCTACAAACAATACATGCTGGAGAGGGTGTGGAGGAAAGGGAACCCTCTTGCACTGTTGGTGGGAATGTAAATTGATATAGCCACTATGGAGAACAGTATGGAGGTTCCTAAAAAACTAAAAATAGAACTACCATACGACCCAGCAATCCCACTACTGGGCATATACCCTGAGAAAACCATAATTCAAAAAGAGACATGTACTACAATGTTCATTGCAGCACTATTTACAATAGCCAGGACATGGAAGCAACCTAAGTGTCCATCAACAGATGAATGGATAAAGAAGATGTGGCAGGAATAAAGACGCAGAAGTAGAGAATGGACTTGAGGACACGGGGAGGGGAAAGGGGAAGCTGGGATGAAGTGAGAGAGTAGCACTGACTTATATACACTACCAAATGTAAAATAGATAGCTAGTGGGAAGCAGCTGCATAGCACAGGGAGATCAGCTCGGTGCTTTGTGACCACCTAGAGGGGTGATAGGGAGGGTGGGAGGGAGATGCATGAGGGAGGGGATATGGGGATATATGTATACATATAGCTGATTCACTTTGTTATACAGCAGAAACACAAAATTGTAAAGCAATTATACTCCAATAAAGATGTTAAAAAAGAAAAAACAAGGGCTTCCCTGGTGGCACAGTGGTTAAGAGTCCGCCTGCCAATGCAGGGGACGCGGGTTTGAGCCCTGGTCCAGAAAGATCCCTCGTGCCACAGAGCAACTAAGCCCGTGTGCCACAGCTACTGAGCCTGCGCTCTACAGCCTGTGAGCCACCACTGCTGAGCCTGTGTACCACAGCTACTGAAGCCCAAGCACCTACAGCCCGTGCTCCGCAACAAGAGAAGCCACCGCAATGAGAAGCCCACACACTGCAATAAAGAGTGGTCCCTGCTTGCCACCACTAGAGAAAGCCTGTGTGTAGCAACAAAGACCCAACCTAGCCAAAAATAAATAAGTAAATAAATTTATGAAAAAAAATAATAAAATAAAAGTAAACTATTCTTATCTGCCCAAAGAGTATTTTCATTACAATATGTAAAAATATAAAATAAGTTATATTTTTGCTAGAGTTCTTAGAAAAACGACGAAACTAAAACAAATATACAAGATAAAATCCAGTAAGGCCACAAAAGCAATAAAATTAAATTTACAAGATGATTTTAAGTTTTTTTTAAAAATTGTTATTGAAGTATAGTTGATATATATTATATAAATGACAGGTATGCAATATAGTGATTCACAATTTTTAAAGGTTATACTCCATTTATAGTTATTGTAAAATACTGGCGATATTCTCCATGTTGTACAATATATCCGTATAGCTTATTTTATGCCTAATAGTTTGTACCTTTTAATCTCCTATCCCTATATTGCCCCTCCCCACTTCCTTCTCCCCACTGGTAACCACTAGTTTGTTCTTTATATCTGTGAGTCTGCTTCTTTTTGTTATACCCACTAGTTTGTTGTATTTTTTGGATTCTACATATAAGTGATATCATATAGTATTTGTCTTTCTCTGTATGACTTATTTCACTTAGCATAATGCCCTCCAAATCCATCCATGTTGCCGCAAATAGCACAATTTTATTCGTTTTTATGGCTGAGTAGTATTCCATTGTATGTATAGACCACATCTTCTTTATCCTTCCTTCTTTGATGGACACTTAGGTTGTTTCCATATCTTGGCAATTGTAAGTAATGCTGCTGTGAACACTGGGTGCATGTATCTTTTCGAATTAGTGTTTTTGTTTTTTTCTGATATATACCCAGGAGTGGAATTGCTGGGTCATATGGTAGTTTTAGTTTTTGAGAAACCTCCATACAGTTTTCCAGAATGGCTGCACCAATTTACATTCCCACCAACAATGTATGAGGGTTCCCTTTTCTCTACATCCTCACCAACATTTGTTATTTGTGGTCTTTTTGATGACAGCCATTCTGACAGGTGATATCTCATTGTGGTTTTGATTTGCATTTCCCTGATGATTACCAATGTTGAGCATCTTTTCATGGGCCTGTTGACCGTCTACATTTCCTCTTTGGAAAAATGTCTATTCAGTTCTTCTGCCCATTTTTTACTCAGGTTGTTTGTTTTTTTGATGTTGAGTTATATGAGCTGTTTATATATGTTGGATATTAACCCTTTATGAGTCATACTATTTGCAAATATTTTCTCCCATTCAGTAAGTTGTCTTTTCGTTTTGTTTATGGTTTCCTTTGCTGTGCAAAAAGTTTTAAGTTTAATTGTTTCTTAAAAACAAAAAGGAAGGAAGAAAATAATCATTGGAGGCTTGCAGTTCAATACGGTGGACAGAATACATGAATTTGTCTTCTTTCCCTTTTGAGACCTCATTAATATGAAATTCCAAAGGAAATAAGCCAATAAAAGTTAAAAGACATGGTGTAGGAAGGGGAAGCTGGGGCGAAGTGAGAGAGTAGCATGGACATATATACACTACGGAATGTAAAATAGTTAGCTAGTGGGAAGCAGCAGCACAGCACAGGGAGATCAGCTCAATGCTTTGTGACCACCTAGAGGGGTGGGATAGGGAGGATGGGAGGGAGGCTCAAAAGGGAGGGGATATGGGGACATGTATATGCATATGGCTGATTCACTCTGGTGTACAACAGAAACTAACACAGTACTGTGAAGCAATTATACTCCAATAAAGATCTATTTTTAAAAAATTAAAAGAATGGAAGAGGGGCCCATCAGCAGTAAAGTGATTTAAACACATTGCTGGAAAAAGGAAACTGGATGGTAATGCGCTGACAAAGAGAAGAGAGTTGGGGAAAAGGAGGTCCAGAAGATGTGTTTTGAAGGTCCTACTGTAGAACAAAGAAGAGACAACTGGTCATGCAGAACCCCAGAGAGTGAGAAGGGGGGCTGAAAATAGAGGTTAAAATTGTATACTAAGGCACACTGCCTCTCAAGCCCATAGCTGCTCTTACTCTAGGAAAGAAGAGCAGATAAGCCAGAGCTGATTCCAAATGCAACAAGACAGGGTTTGTCTTTTTAAAAATAACTGAATGATTCCCAAAAGGAAAGCTAAGGCTTCTCTCTAAACATCCATACCCCATGCACCTAGTAATCGGGGTCCCCTGTCTGACAGCCAGCTTCACACACAGAGCTCCAAGGAAGACCATCTCTCAGAGGAGATGCCTTGAGGTAGACAGATCTACTTGCTACATCAGCTACCTAAAATGATCTGAAATTCCAAGATGACATCTGGGTAGCAAGTTTAAAAAGCAATCAGTCCAATAAGAATAGAAATTTCCTGGACTCCAAAATTAGTACTTTCAAGGAGAAAAAAACAAATTCCATGCACTGCAAAGAATAAGTAAGTTGCAAGGTATCAGTGATATCATGAAGATGGCAGTTTCTTTTTACAAGAAATGAAAAACTCAACCAGAGAATCCAAGAGAAATAAGCAATTTTACAAGAAAGTCATGAACCAAACACAAAACCAATTAAGAGGTAGCAAAACTTGGAACTGGCAGTACATAAAGGGGATTCATCTGACCACAAAGCTGGGAACCTTCTCTTTTGAGTGGCATAGGAATAATGACTGGAGAGAAAGAAATGAGTTTCTCAGAACCAGTGGCATAAGGTGTTGACAATTATACTAAATTGGTAAACTTCTGTATAGTTCTTTACAGCCTTTAACATGCTCTCCCATAAATCATCTCCTACTCTCTTACAGGATAACCCTAAGAGGCAGGCAGGAAGTCTGGTATAAATGTGAAAGCACCACCCGTGTAAAGACAGAAAGACAACCCATTGCTTATTAGCTGAGTGACTTTGAACAAGTTATTAAACCTGGAACTCATTGTTCCCATCCATAAAAGTGGGGAATTTGCACTTTCCTCAGAGAAAGTTTGAGAATTGAATTTTTTTTAATTATGAAAAAGAGCTTCATAAACTACAAAATCAATAAAATGTTAGTTATTAGGGTGACAGGACAGTTTATTATTAATCCCCATTTACAGATGAGAAGCTAATGATCAAAATGAGGAAGTCAACTGTCCCATGTATTACAGGCAGAAATTGGCAGGTCTTGATAAGAACTCAGGTCTCGTCACTACTGACTCTCACTGTTCAGGGCCTGTTTGGTCTTCATCATATGCTGTATCAGGGCAAGAAACTCTGTCTCTTTTTGCAAACATTCTCTTAGTCTAAGATTTGGGATGACATGGAAATAAGTAAAGACAGTGGCTAGGAGAATCTGTGACTCTAGCATAAAGCAAAGGATTGGTCCATTCAAATTCTGTAATAAAAGCTTAGTACGTATGGTCTAATGACCTGTGGAAATCAAATATAAGGTTGACATTGATAATAATTTTCCAAAAAGGATATGGGGAGAATTCTTAATAATTCAGAGGTTTAAATAGCAATAACCCACAAAATGCAGTTAACTGTCAATCTCATTCAGTATAAATACTGGAAGAAGCATTAAAGGTTATCATATGAACAATCAGAGAAGCAAAGTGGTGTGCCCAAATTGCACAATGCCACTTTCATGGATGATTATTTTTTAAGCACCTGTTTTCATTTTAGCTAAGATAATTCCATTAGTTATGGAGACCATCCACATGCAGGAGGTGAATCCAGTACTGTGCTGGAGACAATGTGTACCAGCAGGTGAGAGGCTATTTATTTTAAGCATCTCTTCCCAAACTCTGTATTCAGTGATGTTGACTTGGGAGCGTGAAATCGGTAACGGCAGGAGTATTTATACCATGGAAATCGTCAAGTGCTACAAATCCCTCCTTCCCTTCCTCCCCTCTCCAGAGCCTGTTGTTATTAAACATCTACCAGCACAGCAGAGTGAAACAGACCCTACTCATTTTAGAAACCAAATAGAGCAAAGGCCAAAACCAATCACACCTTTGCTTTCACTTCAGCAGGTTCTCTCCTACTTCTTGCTCATCAGGGATCCTCTAGATCTGGAACTTTCCATAGAGAAGAGAAATATTCATTTCATTTAATAAACCTTCACTGAATACATGTACCTTGTAGTAAGCTGGGTGTAGGGCTGCATGACAAGGAAAGACAATTTCCCTACTGTCATAAGCAGACCCGGGACTTGAGGGCCCTTGGTTGGTAAAGACCAAGGAAAGAAAACTGAGGTTTGATGGACAAGTGTTCAGGGGATCAGAAATATTTATTAGATCTATGCAAAAGATAAGCTGCCCTTAGAAACAGAAACAGAAATGAGGTGCCTTAAAAAAAAATTTTTTTTTGCCAAGGAGTCCAATTTGATTCTGAAATCTGATCCATCTGCTGCTTCAATATGATTCCATATATTTTTAGCTGCTAATAATTTAGACACACTGAGATACTGATGGTATCCCTCAAAGTCCAGCTGCCACATACCTACCTTTCTGAGTTTCTTTATTGTCACTGTAGATCTCCCACTTCTGTTTCACGCTGAAGTCTGAGGTCACTGAGGGCTTCCTCAGCTTTGCATTTTTCCTGAAAGAAAAAAAAAAAGAAAGATTTTGTTCACTTAAATAGGTTCTTCAAAATCCTGTGGGTGAGAAACATTTTGCGTCAAAAAGGCTGATCCCAAGTCTCCTACAGAGATGGTGAGAAGAGATAAGGGGAGTAACCAAACTTTAGATGCCCAGTACTTCCATAATGGAAACCTACAAGAGTGAAAGAATTGAGGAATCTCGCAACCTACTTATACACGTCACCTGGGGTGACACCTCTATGACCACTACTCAATTGTGATAAGAGGGCTGTAACACATCAATTAACTAGCTAATTAATTACTGTTGTGTTTAATTAAAAGCTACTGGCACAGCCAAGGGCCCCAGTGCTTGCCTGAATCCTATCATGTCATCAGGACTCAGGAAGTCCTGGTGGGTTTACTGTTTTTCCAAGCGCTTACACCTTATCTAAATTCAAATCACATCACCTGCAAATTTCTATGCACGTGCTGCCCCTTATGCTGGTATTTCTCATATGTGTCACCCCTGGTGCAGAGAATGGCAGAAGGGCACCCCAGGAGGTCAGGGGCTGAAGCTCTCATGAGTCCAGATAACTTGGAATTTTTTTTCTCTTAACACATTATGGAAATTTATATCCTATGTGCAGTATTCAAATAAAGTTTTAAGTTTATAACTACTGGAATTGAGTGTAACAAGGCCTAAATAAATGGAGAATATACCAGGTTTGTTCATTATTTATTATTAAGATGCCAATTCTTCCCCAATTGATCTTTAGATGCAATTGAAGTCCAAGCAAACCCCCAGCAGGGGACTTCCCTGGTGGTCCAGTGGGTAGGACTCCAAGCTCCCAATGCAGGGGGCCCAGGTTCGATCCCTGGCCAGGGAACTAGATTCCACATGCATGCCGCAACTAAGACCTGGCACAGCCTAAATAAATAAATAATAAATAAATAAATATTAAAAAGAAAGAAACCCAGCAGGCTTTGTTTTTTAGTTTTGGGGGTTGTTGTTTTTTGGGGTATTTTTAGAAACTGACAACGTGATTCTATGGAAATTAGAGGACTTAAAATAGCCAGGACAACTTCGAGAAATAAAAAAGTTGAAGAACTAACACTACCTGATTTTAAGACTTATCATAAAGCAATGGTCATCAAGACAATGTAACACTGGCATAAAGATAGACAACTCAATCAATGTAACAGAGCAGAGAGCTCAGAAATAAACCCAACACGAATACAGGAAGCTGATTTTGGACAAAGTGCAAAAGCAATCCAGCAGAGATAGTCTTTTCAACAAATGGGCTGAAACAATTAGATATGCACATGCAAAAAATGAACTTTGATCCATACCTTGCAAAATGGATCCTAAATGTGAAACTTAAAACAATAAAACTTAATAGAAGAAACATAGGAGAAAATCTTTGCAAACTTGGGGTAGGCAAAGATTTCTTAAACACCAAAAGCATGATTTGTGAAAGAAAAAATGGACAAATTGGACTTCATCAAAATAAAACATTTCTACTCTTCAAAGACACTGTCAAATTAGTTCCGCTCATTTTATTCACAAGAAAATTCTGGTTTGGAGAACCATTTCTACGGCCACTCTACTCTCCTATCTCATTTCCTTCAAACGTCCCATCTTCTAAACCCTCTTATGTTCTCACTGTCCTCAAATATTTTGCACAGCACCCAACACATAATACATAAATTTTCAACAGAGGAGACAAATATATTATCTTGGTTGACTTCACATCATCCCATCCCTTAACTACTTTTTTTTTCAATTTTTGAGACTGAAGAGCTGGGAAACAGCTTTATCCCTCCCTAGTCAAAGTATATATATATATATATATATATATATTTTTTTTTTTTTTTTTTGCGGTACGCGGGCCTCTCACTGTTGTGGCCTCTCCCGTTGCAGAGCACAGGCTCCGGACGCGCAGGCTCAGCGGCCGTGGCTCACGGGCCCAGCCGCTCCGCGGCATGTGGGATCTTCCCGGACCGGGGCATGAACCCGTGTCCCCTGCATCAGCAGGCGGACTCTCAACCACTGCACCACCAGGGAAGCCCCTCAAAGTATATTTTAATATCAGTCTCTGATCAAAACCAAAACTCTTTGCATTTCCTATCTAGAAATCAAACCCTGCACATCAGTCAAGTCTCTCCCAAAAGTCACCTGTTCCATGAGGCCTGCCTGCCTGCCCTGATTCAACAAGAAATCCCTTCCCCTGCCACATTTTATCTGAAGCTCTGTGTACTGAGTTTTCTGTGGATGTTTATCTTCCCAGTTACCCTATCAGTCTCCATACCCCCTGCAGCACCCAGAGATCTGACCAGCAACAGATCCTGCATTAATGAATAAATGAGGTCGGAGCCCAGGGAAGGACACAGTGGGAGGTGAAGTGAAGAAGGCGGCGTTTTGTACTGGATCTGAGGCAGGTGAAGGACTCTGCTGCAGGGAGGGTAAAGAACACAGTGGTGAGGAAGGAGCAGGGGACCCTTGCCGGGCACAGGGTCAGGAAGGAGACAAACGATGGGAAATCTGATTGACAAGCTGAAAAGGGTCAATCCCCTTCTGAACACAGTGAGAAAGGAGAGATTCTAGAAAGCACAACACATTGCATCTGAAATCTACAGGCAAGAGCATACGCTCCACTTCAACCTGCTGGTTGCCTTCTCCTTCATTTTTCCTTCTCCTTTTACATTGTTTCGAATGGGGGAGGTGCCCAATATTTCTTATATAACCTACACTAAGAAAGCTGAAAAGACTAAAAACGTATCAGCTGGAGAAACTGTCTGTCCTGCAGGGATCTGTAACTAATATTTCTGATATGCAGAGATCCCTTCGTTTTCTTCCACCTCAGATTTGTGTTTTTATGGGTCGAGGTTACTGAAATCGGAACTCTGGCTGAATGGCGAAAACAATGTTGTGAATCCTAAATATATTTCAATAACAAACTAGGATGCATTTTTAACAAAAGAATATTTATGTTTAAGTTTATAAACATTATTATATGTATGTAAGTCCCCACAAATTAAGTCACGTGATTATGTAGATGAAAATGGACTTAAAATCCTGCGTAACATAGATTACCCACCACCAGCTTCTACAGAAGGTAAGGACTTGCTTGTCTTTCTAAATCTCCCAATGACGTCTTAATGTACCATAGAATCATGAGTACCAGTAAAGAGCTCATTTCCTCTCCTAAAATTAGAATATTCTGGGATATAAGTACATTCTAGCTGTTCACTCAGCAGCAAATGTATTTCTTGAATTCATATTTAATATATATTGAACACCTACTACTAACTATTGCATGATTGGCATTTAACTATATTATTATTGATATTGTGGAAGAATAACTGTTGGGTGCATACGCTATAGCCGAATTTTCTTCAACAGTTAAATCTTGACCTTACACTTGAGTATATATGATACTGGCAAGAAAATCTGTTGGAGATTGTGTACAACCTGCTCTGGCCTTCTTAAAAGTCTTTCTCAAAGGTTACAAGAGTTTGCTCTGAAAAATCATGTAATTAAATGAGAATTTCTTTTCTATGATATCTTTGAACTATCTTAAAACTATCTGTACACATGTAGAGTTTGTTTAGTTACTATACAAAAAACGTTTCACAAAAAGAAGTCTTTGATCTACTTTTAATTGAAAAATCATTGATTTTTACCTACCTACCCTGCTACCTAACCTTCAAACACAAATATAAACCAATAATCGTTTTCCAGTCTCTCTGTTTTATGCAGATAGACCAAAAAATATCAAACTAAAGCAAAATTATAGAGATTTTCTTACAAATTTTCTTCAACACATTTCCCCTTTAAAACAAAATGTTGTTGACATCTTCAATTTCAACATTTCAACAGTTAAAACCCTTTGAGACATCATCTCATTCAATGATGCCTGGGGTGTATTTTCCACATGGTAGAAGTTTCCTGAGATACTCTCCACTTCATTGCTTCCCCAGAAACCTGCAGGAAATTTTAATTACTTTTTCATTTGATTTTCTAAAGAACCGAAGGGTGATTTTCTGGAATGTGCTTTTAAAAAGAAGGTAGCCGGGGCTTCCCTGGTGGCGCAGTGGTTGAGAGTCCGCCTGCCGATGTAGGGGACGCGGGTTCATGCCCCGGTCCGGGAGGATCCCACATGCCGCGGAGCGGCTGGGCCCGTGAGCCATGGCCGCTAGGCCTGCGCGTCCGGAGCCTGTGCTCCGCAACGGGAGAGGCCGCAGCAGTGAGAGGCCCACGTACCGCAAAACAAAAAAAAAACAAAAAAAAACAACAAAAAAAAAGAAGGTAGCCAAAAATCCTATTAAAATCTTTTTCACACTATACCAGGATCATTTGCCCTGAAAACTAGTCCACTTTTGTGCTCCCAGAGCTACAGCCCACTAAAAGAGCAAACAACCTTCAGATCTGCAAACACTATCTCCTGAAGGAATCTGACCTCAACCCCTCAGGAGATCCAAGAAAAGAAAAGTCAGTCTTTGGGACTTCCCTGGTTGCGCAGTGGTTAAGACTCCACGCTTCCAATGCATGAGGGCCCAGGTTTGATCCCTGGTCAGGGAATTAGATCCCACATGCATACCGCAGCTAAGAGTTTGCATGCCACAACCAAGACCCGGCGCAACCAAATACATAAATTAATTAATTAATAACAACAAAAAAAGTCAGTCTTCTCTTAATTGAGTCACCACTTAACTCACTGGCTCATCAGATAAGGAAAAAGCAATTTCAGTCAGCTGTGTATTTACATTTATCTCTATTTACATTTTTCATCCCAGAACTTCACTGGTTTCCAGTTCTGGTTCCCTGAGGTATGAGCTACCCTCTCTCACCTGTGTGGATAACATCCCTTTTGGGCAGTACAACTGGCTTAAAAGCTACTAAACAAAACAGAAATACATGCTGAATGGCTTCTTTAAATGCAAGTGGTACTAAAGAAGGAGCCATAATAAAGTTATTACAATAATCTGCTTGAGTGGACAAGGAGAACCCACAAAGCAGCAGTATCTGTTTACCTCCATGTACAGTTTTTGTAGCATTTTCCCAAGACTCAAAAAGAAAAAGCATTAAAGATAATCTCAATGACCAACCATTGGGCTGGGAGCTGAAGACACAGGTGCAAGCCCACATCTTGCTTATGGCTTCATATCAGCATAAGACTATGCCCACTCTTGGCTAGACGCCTACTTCTCACATGTATTCATAATATTATATATCCATGTTTTGTGTTTACCTTTCTAAATGACATAATTTCTACAAAGATAATTTAGAACTACAGTGTCTGCTTTGGGGAACGTTCAAAATGAACAAAAGGGGGAAAGGAGTTAAAATATACATAAAAACAGAAAAGGAATAAAACTGCAAAAAATACCAATTTCAAAATGATGGCAGCACTCCAGTCATCTGAAACTCACATATCTGGCACCATGAAGAATCCAAAAGAAGACTGAAAGTCAGGAAAGGATGAACAGCACCCTGTGAGACACCCCTCCTTGGCACAGGACTACATTCAAGGGGGTTGAACACTCAATTCTAGTATATCTGATCATTTTGCTTTCTGAGTCTTCAGCAAACGAAGGTACTCAGGAAGGAAGGAAGAAAGAACCAACAATAGTAAATTGTAACCTGGCAGCCTGACAGCAAAAACAGAAAATGCACACAGGAACTCAAAAAGCCAAGCTGAACTACCACCACCCAAATCCTGAGGATATCACTATACTACAGTCCAGGATGAAACTCAGCTTCATAATGATGACCCTGAGTTAGCAAGGAAAGCTGAAGGTATTTTGCAAACAGTTATTAAAAGCAAGGCACTGGGGGACTCCATATGCTTACCAAAAGACATGTGACAGACCGCCCATGGCAGCATTCTACGTGACAGCCACAAAGTAGAAAGTACCCAAATGGCCATTAATAGTAAAATGGATAAATGAATTGTGATATCTTCACACAGTGAATACTCTACAGCAATGGAAATGACAGATCTACAACAACAAGCTCACAAGCATAATGTTGAGTGCAAGAAGCCAAACCCATGGAGTAAGGAAAAGAGCAGGCAAGAGATTGTGCCTGGGGGGTCAGGGAGGGGCTGTAGTGACTGGTTGGAAGGGAGCACGGGAGCTTCTAAGTAACATGCTGTTTCCTGACCTGGATGCTGAATATGCGAGCATTCCATCGGGAAAGATTCAGCAAGCTGTACACCAAGCTCTGTGCCCTTTTCTGTATGTGTATTTGTCTCTGAAGAATGCATTCACAAAACATTACACAGTATACTTGATGAAGCATAAATTTCTTGTCTTCGTGGTAAATCCAATCATGAACACTTCACAATTCAGATTTCAAGTAACCAGAGGCAACCCCAGGCAAAATTTGAAGCACATGATGTTTATCTTTCCTCCCTCAGTTCCACATTCTCTTTCTGGGGCTTTTCTATCTTTTGAAAAGCAACTCCCGACCAAGTGTGGTCACACACCACGCCCTCCCCGTTTCTCATTTCCTCAGCAGTGTTTAATACACACACAAATCTCCCAGGGATCCCGTTAAAATGCAGATGCCTCAGTAGGTCTGTGGTGGGACCTAGAGCCTGCATGTCTAGAAAAACTCCCAGGTGTGGCCAATGCTGCTTGAGTGAGGCCTCGAGCTGCAGAGCCTGAGCAAAGACGTGATTTAAAACCTGTGCCTGCCAAGCTCCTGGGTGCTGAGGAATGCCTCATCCCGGGAATATGAGCATGGAAGTTTTAGGACCCATATCTGGTGGAACACTCTTGGCTTCCCAAAGCCTCTCAAATTGCGTCCCTATTAGCTCTACCAACTCAGGGACAAAAACTAGTAGCTGGGGACAGTAAAGTAAAAACCTGCTCCTACTCTAGGGAGTTTTGTTCTGTTTCTCATTAAAATTTCACCTTTGGACTTGTTAGCATAGTGCCTTTCCCATAGCACTTACAGGAGGGAGGGAGGGAGGGAGAAGAAGGGAAAGAAAGAAAGGAAGTGAGCAAGCAAGCAGTTAGTTTGCCTGGGAAAGTGCAGCAATGGAAAGTGCTGGTGTGACTTGCCAGATGGCTGAGAGGCTGCTTAGATCCAAGATGTCTCTTCCATGAGGGGCTCAGTTTGCAGTTACGAATATTTTCATGAAGAGTGAGGTTGTAGGGTGAGAATGGAGGGGTAGACACCAGGGTGAGTAAGCCCTCTTCTCCCAGGGCATCTCAGAGCCATGAATACAGATAGGACAAGCCTTTTACTGGCAGATAGAAAAATGTTAGTAACTTTAAAGCCTCCCCAGAAACTTGGTATGTGGTTTTCAAGTGTTTAGGCATTTGGAAGGGGTACAAGGGGAATATAACATATGTATAGGGATTTTTCCCAGATTCAAATAAATATATGAAAATTTTCTGGTGTGTATTTTATAAGATGGAAGCAATTAAAAAAAAAAAAAAGAAAGAAATGCTCTCTGATCTCTCCAAAACATTCCCGTAACATAGGGAATCTCGAAAGTAGAGTATCTGAAAAACATTTTATTTAGTAGCTGCAATGGTTAATTTTACGTGTCGACCTGGCTGGGCTGCAGTGCTTACGTATTTGGTTGTACGTGTCTGGACGGTGCTGTGAAGGTCTTTTGTACATGAGATTAATAAAGCAGATTACCCTCCATAATGTGGGCAGGCCTCTTCCAGTGAGCTGAAGACCTTTAAATGAAAACTGATCATCCCCAAGGAAGAGGGAATTTTGCCAGCCCACTGCCTTCCCTGAGTCTCCGCCTACCGGCCCAGCCTGCAGATTTCAGACTTGCCAGCCTCCACAATTGTGTGAGCTAACTCCTTAAAATAAATCCACCCCCAGCCCCCGCCTCTACACACACACACACACACACACACACACACACACACACACACACACACACACACACACACTCACATCTTACTGGTTCTGTTTCTCTGGAGAACCCTAACATAATGGGTTATGTCATTGTACTTTCGTTGGAGTTAATCACATAAACAAATACACCAGCTTCACAGTGAATATATGTTAGCACTGCTTAAAAGAGTTGAGTAAGATTATTCAGCTTACTTGGTTGAATAAGTTGAACTCAAGAAGAACTGAATTCTTATTCAGCTGCTGAATGAGAACTTTAATTTTAAATATCATTCAACAGAATAGGTCACTTTTTAAGGGCCCAAATGCTCACATAATATAACATTTTAATTCTCACAGGGCTCATTAGGATTGTAACAGCCTGTCTACTAGATCAGAGGACTTCTGTGGACAGATTTTATTAGTCCAAAGACAGCTTATTCACTGAAATCTTTTAGGAGAGAGGCAATACATTATCTTTTTAGACCAATATAAAACCTCCAGATCTGTACACATGGAATCAATCTAACGCTCATTTCTGGCTCGGTGCCTTCCTTTAGCCTCCCATGAATTTGTACTCAAGACTAGGACTGCTCAGACAGAGTACATGTTCCTAGAGCATCAATTAGCTCGTCCCCTAGGTCAATAGGTGAGAGATGCAGAAGTGGAAGTTGCATTTCCCAGCATGTCAGTGCTCTGCGCCCAAGTAACAGCCACCCAACGCAAGCCTATTACCGCCACTGAAGGCAGCCGGCTGCAAGTGAACCCAGTGCTAGGCACACTGCCCACTCCCCGGGGACTTCTTCCCGACACAGACATTCCACATGCTTTGTGTTTGTTCATTTTGTCCTTGTTCCCGTAACTTGGCAGCCACAACCCATATACTTCCATCCATCAAGTTACCTTCACCGTAAAAAGATAAATAAATAAACTGCAAAATCCTATATTTTCACTGTTTAAAACATCTACAGTTTATCCTGGACTGGTATTCTGGACTGCTGCATGTCTCTGTCTATTAAGAATGTAACGTAGGGTTTTTTTTATTGTGCTTATATCTTATTAGGATTGCTACTGTTTTTGAGTATTCTGGTTGCCAAGCTGTACAGATAGGGAGAGGTCGGCCCCATTCCTACTTTTTTTTATATATGTCTTGTGTGTGTTTGCAGAATATTAGGTTTTTCTGGAATGCACATACTACGTTAGAGCAAAAATGCATGCGCTATAATTCATTCATTAACATCCCCAAGCTACTCATATCTGCCAGACTGAAGTACAGGCTATGCCAACAGATCCCCAAGGAGGAAAAGAAAAAGTATTTGCATCACCAACACTAACACTAGTTTACGGCATGTCTGTCAGAAAACATGACATACAAATGTCCTAAAACACGGATTTTCTAAGCAAATGTCAGTTGACTCCTCAGAAATTCTTCTGCCTCAGCCAGAGCAGACTGTAACTCTGCTCTATAGGAGCAAGAATTACAACGTGACTGTGTCACATCAGGGGATGAACTGTGCGGCCAGCACGCCTAAGGAGATGGGCAAGAAGCCAGCACATGCTGCCTCAACCCCCTGACCCTCCACCTCAGGACCAGGCAGCCACAGGTGGCTCACAGCAGGGGAGACTTCCACCACTGCATTCAGGTTTCAAAATGAATAACTCACTTGCACTTTTTTGTTTTCTAGCCAGACATTAAAACAAACAAGCAAACAAAAACACTCTAGGTCAGAGATACCATTATGACAAAATGGCCACTTGAGCGTGCTCCATAACTGTGTAGTTGTAAGTGATCACAAGAGGGTATCATGGCTGAACATTCCTCAGAATGTCCCCCCAAAATTTTTAAAAATTGAAATTAAAAAAAAAAATGAAATTGAAGAGAGTGGTTGCTACCAGTGTGGGGCGGTGGCAGGGGGCGGGGATGGAGCTCTCAGAAACTCTTTAACTGGAGTATTTCTGCCTGGTCACCTGAAAAGGACAGGTATGAGTACATTTAAGGGGAAACTCCTGACGGAGCCTGTATTTGGGGCTGACAAAAATTACAAGACACAGAGCTTCTGTAGCTATCCAAATTTCTTATCTCTATAAAAAAGAAATTTCATATTTCCATAGTTTTTCTTTTCTTGTGGTTAAGAAACATATAACATGAAATCGACCTTCTTGACAAACTTGTAAGTGTGCGGTACTGTCACCTACATGCACACTGTTGCAGAGCAGATCTCTAGAGCTTGTTCACGTCGAACGACTGAAACTCTCTAACCCACGGAACAGCGACTCTTCATTTCCCAATCCCCCAACCCCTGCCAACCACCATTCTACTTTCTAAGAGCTGGCTATTTTGATACCTCATGTAAGTGGAATTATACATTATTGGTCCTTTTGTGACTGGTTTATTTCACTTAGCATAATGTCCTCAAGGTTCACCCATGTTGTCACATACTGCAGAAGTTCCTTCTTTTTTTTAAAGCTGAATGATATTCCACTGTATGTATACACCCCATTTTCTTTATTCATTCATCTGTCAATGGACACTTCAGCCATTTCCAGCTCTTAGTTATTGTGAATAGTGTTGCAATGATCATGGGAGTGCAGATATCTCTTCAAGATCCTGATTTCAATCCTTTTGGATATACATGCAGAAGTGGGATTGCTGGATCATATGGTAGTTCTATTTTCAATTTTTTGGAGGAACCTGCATACTGTTTTCCATAGTGGCTGCACCACTTTACATTCCCACCAACAGTGTACAGGTTCCCAATTTCTCCACATTCTAACTAGCACTTATTACCTTCTGTGTTTTTAATAACAGCCATCATAACAGGCATGAGGCAATATTTCACTGTGGTTTTGATCTGCATTCCTCTGATGATTAGTGATGGTGAGCATCTTTTCATCTCCTCAAAAATTTTTTTTGCCTGAAGGACAAAATATTCCAGCAATGAAAGGAAACACCATTGTGGTACCAGAAAATATGACCTCTCATCACTAAATTCCCTTATTTTTGATCAGAAATCATTCCATTCCAATTAATTTCTTTACCTGTCTTAAAACTGTGACAGACAAGTACTTCCAGCTTCAAATGAAGAGAAGGAAAGACATCAGGGGAAAAGGTGTTCTGGATATCTCAGTGCTTTCAGAGCTCAGCCCTCCTCCCCCAAGGACACACCTATCAGGGCAGCATAATCTGGAGGTAGAAAATATTGTACAGCACCACCGGCTGAGCCTGAACAAGGTAACCCTGAAATGACAAGAATATCCAAGAGCAAAAAAGAGAGTAAAGATAGACTATCTTTGGGTCAAAATATGATCCCACAAACTTGAAAGGGGAAGAAGTAACATGATTAAAGGTCTAAGGGCACCATGGAACCACATGTTCACCGATCTTCAAAGCAGGATCACAACTGACACTTGAATTTACCAGGGCATATTCACAGGTAGGAAACAGGGGTTGCAAACTGGAAATGGTATCTTTCCCACCTCACGGAGTATGGAAAATTAGAAATTTCTACTTAAAAGCTGGATGTTTCCCCATCCTTTATAAGCTGGCATCGCTGGCAACACTGGGCCTATATCCTGCCTGTCAACATCTGTCCGTCCCCCCAGCAGATAAAGCAGAGGCTGCTACCGGGCCCCAACTCCATTCTATCGGGTCAGTGCTATCTGCCTGGCCGCGGAGGCCTCTGAGTCTGTGAGCCCCTCTCCGTGACATCAGTCACAGCCCACGGGATGGTGAAGATGGCAACCTGAAGATAATCTGACCAGGACCTAGAATCTCTCTTGTTGAAACTGTATCATCACCACACAAGATAAGTGGAGATAATGTCTCTACTGAAGAGAGGAAAATACTGCCTGAATTTAGTAGGTGTGCTTGATTTCCGACCCCCAGTGAGACCTGGACCCAGACCATCCACCTCATGATTCTTCCCATTCATTACACTCCCTGGTGCCTCTGGAGAGCGAGCAACTGGCCAAGAAACTTTGATTTTCGACTGGGTATGATTTTTAAGCACCCAGTTCCTAGCACAGTCCCAGGCACATGTGGATACAAAAAAAAATCTTTTTTAAATGAAGTGATTAAAATGAATGACATAGGAAAAAAGCACGAAGAGTTTCTTCTGTGGGCAAATGACAAACATGATCCTTAAGACTGGGACCAATTTAAGATGAACTTCTTCCACAATATCTTTGCCCTCAATTTAAATGATGGACAAGATCAATAAGTAATGAAAAATGGAGAAACTAATGTTTTCAATCTTTTATAGTTCTTGAGGAGTTCAAGTCGTTTTAGAACAGTATTTCTCACACTTGACTAACATGTAGACCTTATTAAAGAAAATATCCCCTATGGATTGCAGAGTTGACGTAAATATTGTCTATATCATGTTACGAACTATGAACAAACATAAACAGATATAAACTAATTATACTTATAGTTCCAAAACAATGTGCCCAACACACGTTTGAAAATCAATGGAATGATAATTAACAACATTCATTTAATCCAACAAGGGATGCACTTCCACTGAAACTACATCCCCACAGCTAATGTCAGTAGGCACTGACACACAGCTTGTGTGCTGCACTTTCCAGTTACATTTACAAGATCAAAACCCCATTCCCCATCACTTTTCCATTGAGAACACAGAGACTCCAACACTATGTTGTCAATCAGTTTCATTTTACACATCACTTATCCATTGAGAACACAGAGACTCCAACACTCTATGTTGTCAATCAGTTTCATTTTACACGGACACATCACTTACTAAGCCCACTGCTGTGCCTTCCTCATCAGCCCATGACAAGTGGGGCTGTGGGTGCCGCATAACCAGTCTGAAACAAAGAGGCAGGTTTTGAAATGCTGTAGCCAGATCTGTCATGCAAGGGTCATCCAGGTGATTGCAAATGTGCTCCAAATAATTTGTTTTATATTATCATATAATGATAACATAAAATAAAAACAAAAATGTTTAGTCTTCTAAGACTCCCAAGCATACAAGACCCAAAGGGCCCCTGATTGGAGAAACATTCTTGACATGAAATGTCCATAGTCCAAGGATGTGACCAGAGGTATTTTTCCATTTATTATACTGCATCCCAGGTCCTTCAGGTGTTAGAAACTCCTAGATATTTTAAAAGGTGAAACAATAAGCTTCTTGAAGGTCAGGGTCACTCTAGTGCCTGGGACACTGGCAGGCACATGAACACTGAGGGAATTAAAGAAACATGTCTGAGCTACTGCATCTATATATCTTTATAAGACATACAAATGAAGGCCTTAAGGTTTAAATTCACTTTCCTCTTTTTATAATTACTCTGACAAAAGCAATTATAATTTGGAAGACGCCAAACACTTACCAGTTGAAGCAATGAAACTGTTTTTTTGTTTGTTTTTTAAATTTTTGGCTGGGCCGTGCGGCATGTCGGATCTTAGTTCCCCAACCAGGAACTGAACCCTGCCCCCTGCACTGGAAGCACGGAGTCTTAACCACTGGACCACCAGGGAAGTCCCATGAAACTGTTTTTTTGAGGAACTAATATCAATGAAATCATATGTGTCATTCCACCATTACAACTTTCCTCTGGGAAACAGTGTTTACTTCCCATTTTACAACATGGTATGAGACTAACAGTCAGATAGGAGAAGCCCGAGTACCATGATAAATAATCTCTTCCCATTTCTTCCTTCCAGCAATATACCGCAGTCAGGCCCTACCTAAGCTTTACCAAGCTACACATGAAGCAAGAAGGTATTGTATATACCCTCTTAGGAGAAGAAAGCAGACATCTGAATCACTACAGCATCCTAACCTTCCCCATCACCTAAAAGCTCTCTCCACCGTCAGCCTCTAAGCTTCCATTCACAGCACATTAGCCTGTTTCAACTACTTCCATTTTACAAATGAAATAAGATCATGTAACCTGGGAAGTAACTGAGAAACAGGTAAAGATGTTTACATGCTCAAAGTGACAGGAGTAGTACGACTGTGAATTTGAACAGTGATTCAGGATAGGAGTAAATGAAAACTTCAGGTTAAAAGCCAAGCCAGAGAAGAGTCTGTGGCTCTTAGAGCATAGTCTTCCAATGATACCTCATTTTAAGCCTTTCTCTTTTTTTTTTTTTTTTTCTTTTGCGGTACGCAGGCTTCTCACTGCCGTGGCCTCTCCTGTTGCGGAGCACAGGCTCCGGACGTGCAGGCTCAGCGGCCATGGCTCACGGGTCCAGCCGCTCCGCGGCATGTGGGATCTTCCCGGACCGGGGCACGAACCCGTGTCCCCTGCATCGGCAGGCGGACTCTCAACCACTGCACCACCAGGGAAGCCCCTAAGCCTTTCTCTTTTTGTCCACACCATAAGGCAGAGTAAACAAGCTCTCATCAAAATCTGACAGCAAAGCTCGGAACAAACAGTGAGATCTGAGGGTCAGAGCAGGCCAGAATACCTTTCTGGGGCCAGGAGGCCAAAAAGAAGTTACTATCTTGTGATGAAACTCAAATATCAGAACCAGACGGGGTCACCACCAGCAAGCAGAGCTCAGAAAAACTAAGCCACACACAGATTCCTGCCAGGCCCAGGCGCAAGGTTTGGAAGGTTCAAGGTAGGCTGTGGTTTTCACAGACAGGTAGGCTTCTCCCACTCAGCAGTAATGACACACATAATTGTGACAGAGGATATATTGAAGGGAAAAAACAAAAAGCAACAAGCCAGCAACAATTAGAAAATAAAGATATATAGAGAGATATACAGATAAAGATATAGATAGATAGATAGATAGATCTTTATGCATCTGTCTCTATATATCTCCAGTTCTGAGTGCATAAAAGGCAGAGAATCTCTGGAAAGCCTGTGGCTAGCACACTGATAGGCCCCAAAGCCAGGGCCAAAGGAAAGCATTACACACAGTCAAAAACACTCAGTGGCGCAGTGGTTAAGAATCCGCCTGCCAATGCAGGGAACAGGGGTTCAAGCCCAGGCCTGGGAAGATCCCACATGCCACGGAGCACCACAGCTACTGAGCCTGCACTCTAGAACCCATGAGCCACAACTACTGAGCCCACGTGCCACAGCTACTGAGCCTGTGCTCTGGAGCCTGTGCTCCGCAACAACAGAAGCCACGACAATGAGAAGCCACCACAAGGAGAAGCCCGTGCATCACAACGAAGATTAGCTCCCTCTTGCCGCAACTAGAGAAAGCCCGAGCGCAGCAACGAAGATGCAATGCAGTCAAAAATAAATAAATTTAAATAAATACACTTTTTAAATAAATAAATACTGTATTAAAAAAAACAAACAAACACTCTTCCAGGACTGAGGCTCAACCCACAATCATGCCTCAAGGCTGAAACAAACCTTTATCTCCTTGGAGAGCACAAGATATTACTGGCCATACGAGTGAAAAAAAAATATTTATCTTCAAACACTACAAACACAGTCCAAAGCACCCAGATGCTCACATTTGGAAGATACTCAAGAGCTGGGATCAACCAGAGAAGAGCTGATTTAACTCTCGCATCTCAAGCTGCCTCGGGGCCGTTCTCATTGAGTGGGAAGAGAAGGGAAACTGAGGCACTATCTAATCAATCAGTCAGTGTCTCTCCATCCGTCTGCTCGTCTTCTGCCCCCTCTCACCCTGTCCCTCTCCCTCTGTGTCTCCAGGTCACTCTCTGTTTATTTCTCTCTTTGCGTCCACCTCTCCTCTCTTCCGTTCTCATCTTGCAAAGCACCACATCATGTAGGTAAAGTGGGTTTATGAAGCAACTACACTATTGCAAAAGAAGATGATCAGAGGGAAAAGCCCTAAAGTGGAACCCAAGAAAGGGAAATGTAAAGGAAACGCTGACCGATGCTGAAACCACGCCTCTGTGTACTTGTAGCTATGTGTTTTAAAAAATCTAGTGAAGTGGGACCGGTGTTCAACTGTTGCCCTTTTCCTCTCTATTTTAGTCAACGTCTTTATAGTTGTACAGACATGCTGAAGTAAACTATTTTGACAACCCATACACAGGTCACACATGGGTAGTTTTGGTTCCTTCTCCATTAAGTTTCTTGCTTCTAAATTATTCAGCAAAAGAGTCCTCTTCAACATTGTGTGTGTAGAAAAGGTGCAAATCACGTAAAACAGCTGACAGCATGGGTCCAATTTTGGCACCTGAACGAATCCCACCCTAGCCCTGTCTGGCAGGTCACCAATCACACTAACCCCTGTTACACTAGATGCACCCACCCTGGGTCTGTCCCTGGTCTGGCTATTGTGGCACAACCAGTGCCCGTGCACAAACCCATTGTGGTTCCAGTGCCAGCTGGACCCTTGTGTTTCTGTTTCTAAGAATGCGGGGTTCCAAGTTAATTTATCAACGTGAATCAGTCAACAAATGACAATCGCTATCACTACAAATGGAACTGAGAAAACTCTGAAAAGCTTCAGCTCTGATCAGAGGAGAGAGATGACTTCCTGTTATGCCCTTGCCTCAGTCAAATGCTCAATGTGTGCGTGTGCGTGCACACACACATACATACACACACACACACACACACACCCTATACCCTTCTCTCCTTGCCAATCTCACAACACACCAGCGCTCACTAGGAACTTGAAAGTATAGGGAGGGAACCAACAAAAGAAATGAAGGGATCACACACAGCATGAACTAACTACATTCTCAGTATACGAAGCAAGGAATCAAAGAACACGGGCTTATTTGATTCATTCAGCAAATATTTATTGAGTACACTTATTGTACTGGGTACAAACCTTGCTTTCACCAAGCGAATGTCCCTGGCACCAGAAACTGGCTAGACTAGGTTATTACAAATCTGCTCTCTGCTTCTCCCCAGACATCCTCTCCCCACGTTATGGATTTTTCTTGGCCTGATACAATCCTCCTTCCAGAATTCTCTTACACAGCTACATCACCTTGCCCATTCTGGTTTCACCTGCTGGCTGACCTAGTTCTAGCTTACTAGGAAGTGGTGATGGCCCATCCTGACCCTCTGGACCATTCACACCTGCCCAACTCAACAGGTCACTCGGACACTCCCGTCCCCAGCCTTTAAGGAAAGGAGTCCCTCAGTATTATAAGAGAAAACGAACTTAAGAATGTGTTAACACATCCCAGAGACCATTTTTATTCTTTCCCAATGCAATGTTATTTTCTCTCTAATATCGCAATTATTGATAACTGAGGAATTTAACCCAAATTTGCTTAATATTTTGATCTAAGACCTTGAATGATCTTTGAAATGGAAACCGCCACCACATTTTGCCTCTACAGGAACCAAACATTCTTATACTATCTGATATCTGTTCTCCTCAAACTGTACATGAATCCTCCTAGGATAGGCATGGGACAGGGTCACCTGGGGGAAGATGGAGTGCCAGGTGGGAAACTAAGCCACCAGATGAAATGGCACACCTTCCCAGAGAGACAATTTTCCCCTTGAAAGGAAATATAACATTTTAGATTAAAACAAGCCCCAATATATTATAGAGTAAAATGAACAAATGCATGATTTTTTTTAAGATAAAAACTCAAGACTTCAAAGAAAGCTCCTGCTTGTGGGCAGTGTGTCAGGCTATGCCCACAATCCACGGTGTTTCCTGCAAATAACTCTCTTGCCTTTACAACTTCTTCAATGAAAGTTTTGAGAAATGTTTAACCCACCCTATGAACTTCCTGAGGGCATGAACTACGTCTCCTCTTTCTCTTTGTCTCCAGGGACCTAGGACAGTACATAAGACAGTGCCTGGCACAAAACAGGCACTCTGATGTTTGCAGGATTAATTTGGCTGAAATAATGGCAACAGCACTGTCAATAACAAAAGATTTTTTATCACATTTGAATGGGAGGAAGGGAAGGTGAACAGCTGTATGAGGACATGGAATAGAAGCAACCCAATTTACCAAACAGCTGATGGCTGCCATGTGAACAATCAGATGAAGCAACTCAGTTTATTTCTTTTCCACTTGAACAAGTACAGGAAGGCAAATATTGTACCTGTTAATCTCGCAGAAGATGGGGGTGGGGCTTAGGACACAAGTCTACCAGATGACATTGGTGCTATTAAATTTAATAACTTCTGAAGAGTTGGAAAAGCACTGTGATAATAATAATGTCACCAATGATATTAAGTCCTGGTTTGTATGCTGATCCTAAGAAGGTCATTTTGATCATTTAAAGGTTGTATCATATATTTGCTGCTGAGACTTGACGACTCTGAAAAGTAGTTCAGTGTGTGTGTGTGTGTGTGTGTGTGTGTGTGTGTGTGTAAAATGTGGTGTGGGCTTACCTTTCCTTATTCTTAATATTGTTACCTTTTTTAACTAGCTGGACCTAAACCAAGTTACACATGAAAGATGATCCAAAGTATATATGGCTTATAGCAAAGTTTAAATTTTTCTACTTCCTTGGTGGAGACACTGCATTTTCACTCATTTGTAAATAATAGAAAAGATGGTATCACACACACTTTCTCCACACAATCCATCTTATACTGCAATGAGCCACTTTCTATGCCCAGTATTCTTGAACTCTCCAAACTGCGGGGAGAGGCTGTCCGGAGGAGGAAGTGAGGACTCCCAGCCCTGCAGGTCTAAGCGGTGAATGGGTGAGCCAGGCCACTGCTGCCTTCCAGGGCTATTTCCTTTTCTGAGTCATATGTCTCAAATATGTGAACTGCCAACCAAAATGATGCCTTTCAGACCTTCCTAATAATGACAGCCAGAGATCCATAAAATTTCAACGGAAATCCAGAGAGCAGAAAACCATTTTATCGTATTAACATGCCTGTAGCGCCTGAGGAAGAAGTGAAAATAGCTCAAGACATACCAAGACTCCTGGCAGAGATAGATGGAAATTAATCTCAATAAAACCCGACTATCTTTCCCTCTATGCCCTAAACCTGCAGCCATCCCCTTTCGCCTGAGAATTAAGTAACCTGATGTTATGTTATTTCTGTCGGAGTCATAAGAGTAGAGAGTTTATTTTTCATGATTTTATCATTTTATTCTGTGATATAAAAAGCGAGAGTTTTCACTCTCAGTTTACAACATCTGGGATTAAATGCTGCTCTTTTATTAACTGGGCAAGTCCCTTAACGTCTTTAGGTCTAAATTTCTCCATCAATCAGAGATAAGAAAGTCTACGACCCTGTCTGAAAATCAAACAAATGAGCTTGTAAAATTGTAGGCATCAATGAATATTTGTGTGCAGCAATATAAATGCACAACAATGTCTTGTTTTCTATGTAGTAGCAGGAAAACAGGGAGTACAAAAACTGCTATAGAGAAAGCCAAACTGGCTAACAGCTCGGGTCATGGCTCAGGTGCCGCTCAGGTGCATCCAGGAGGCCTGGAGTAGAAGGTGCCGTAATCAAGTCGTTGAGAAGTGGGAGCGCTCCTAAATCAGTGTCTGGGAAGATTCTCCGGACGCTGCGGATTTCACTTTGGCCTGTATAACTAACAAAGTGCCCTTTGCAGGGCTCAGATATGAGCAAGTAAAACTTTCTCCCCAAACTCTGACTCTGAACGCATTCCCTTTCCTTAACGCTAGGGCATCTCGGCTTGGGGAAGTTAAAGCGAGTCTGTGAATGGAGAAAAAGGAACTCAGAGACTAGGAGGGCTGCACGCTCCGCAGTGTAAGAGGAAGAGATGGCAGCGCCCCTGGGAGGACAGGAAACACCACCGCCACCTCCCGCCCTCCAAACTACACACGCACCTGGGGATGAACTTGGCCTCGTCCCACAGTCGTGCCTGGAAGTCCTGTCAAGCCTAGCCAGAGCTCGCTGCGTCCCAGGAGGCGGCCAGAGCCGCCGCCGCGTCCTTGTCGCCCTCGTCCTCCTTGCTGTCCCCGGGGTCGGACCCCGTCTGGTTCTCGCGGCCCCCAGCCAAGGCGCCGTCCCCCGCGGCCGGCCCAGCGGAAGCCGAGCGCAAACTCCTGGAAGGTGAGGCACAGTCGCGGTCGGCTTCCAGCCTCCGGAGCCGGCCTCGGCGTCGGCCGGCAGCACGCGCAGCTGCACGCGCAGCTCCGCCCACAGCGCGCTGAAATTCTCGCGCTCCAGCTTCCCTGAGCGGTTCGCAGGCGACGAAGACGGAGCGCAGCCCGGCTAGCTCTTCCAGGTCCCCGTCCGCCTCCGTCCCGCCTGGTGGGGCCAACCGAAAGGGCTCCGGGGCGCGACTGGGCACGCGGTCCGCCCCGGCTGTGGCGACAGCGGGGAGTCCGGAGCCACCTGCTGAACCCCGGGAGCCGCCGCAAATTCGGCAAGTCGGGCTGGTTTGACCACTGGCGGGAACCTCCGGGCGGGGCGAGGCGCCTGGGTGGGTCGGGACGGCGCGCTCCGACGCGGCTTCGCGTTCTGCCAGCCCTGGAGCGGTGCCAGCGCGCCCCTGACCCCGCGCAAAAATGCCCGCCCGCGCCTGAGACCCCGGCGCGGCCGCACGCGCCTTCCCGGAGGGGAGGAGGAGCGCCCAGCTCCGGTTCCCACGCCTCCGGGATCCCGGCTGTGCTTCCCGTGCGGAGCTCTGGAGCCTGAGTTTGGGGCTGTTGGAGTTGGGGGGTCCGGCCGGAGCTGAGAGTGAAGCAGTAGGCTCTTCGGCGTAAACAGTGTTTACTCGGGTCAGTCTAGAGCTGGCAGGAGCGTAGAGAGCTAACTGGACAGAAAGGGGAAAGGAAAGTAGGGGTAGGATTCCAAATTGGTTAACGTTATGTGTATTTTATTCTTTTCTGATTCCGGAAAATTGGTAAACTTCTGTATATACAAGATTTACCAGAAGACCCCCATTCTCTGATTTTACTGGTTTTCTTTAATGCATGTCCGTCCAACATTAAGATCCAACTAGTTAATGCACATTAGGAATCACATAGATCTTCCAGATCCTCAAATCCAAATAATTTTTCACAGTTCTTGTCTCCAAAACCTGAGAAAATTAATAACCAAAATCCTTGACAGGCAGCAATATTTAAACAAGGACTGAGGTAGCTTTTAAACAAATCTTATGGAAATTATATGTGCAGATGTATGTTACCCTTTGATCTTAATTTCAACAGTGCTATTATTGTTTCTTTAATACTGGCTGCTTAATGGGTATAAGATCTTTAAAATTCATCCATTTTTATTCTTTTTTTTAAAAATCTCGTCTTATTTTCAAGAGACCCTCACTTTGTCCTATGACTTATGCTCCCTTTGGTGATTCTCATAGCTTGTGAAAATACATTTCGGTTATTTTTACTTTATCACATCAGTTCCCTCCACTTTTTAGACTTTTTTATTTATTTCCATTTCTTTTAGTAATGACTCTGTATTCCATTTATTCTCATTCTGAATTCTCTCTATTGCTTATTTGATTGTTTTCAGTGTCATAAAAATAGAGGATTTGACTGACACATTTCTTCACGCTGATGTTCTTAAACAGGAAGCTAAATGCTAAACATCTGAAGAACTATTTCTTCTTGAATAGTACAATAAATAAGGTCAACACTCACAGCATCCGTCAAGCTGTAAATGCCACTGATATTCGCCATCTGTAAATTTAACTAGTCAATTATGAGAGGCATTCTATTAAGAAGCCCTGGTCTTAGCAATCTAATTGCTAAGTGAATATAGTTCTGCTCAAGTAGATAGCTAATACATTGGAATGAATTTTATTATTAGTGCAATAAAAATTGTTATTGATTTTGGGTTTATGTGTTTTCCTGTTTATTCTAAAGACTGATTTTTCCATATAAAGTAAAAAGTGGCCTCGGTAATGCCACTTATTACCTCGGTAATGCCTTTAAAGCTTTTCAGATATACTTATTAAACTGAATCTTTGAAATATTACTATCATTCTGTTAGCAATTAATAAATATCTGTATTTTTCAAAATAGATAAGTTAATATTTTTAACTGCTTTGCCAGAAATGCTTTCTTGAAGACTGCTCTTGCAACTTCCTTCCTTAACTCACACTGACCTTTGCACTCAATTCTAAATTCTTATATTCTTTGACCTGCTTTGTCCTTTCAATAAGCCCCTTCACTGAGGAGTCGTCAAGAAACATGGATTATTCCAAAAGTCTGTGTACACACCTTCTGATTTCCACTGATTTTAATCTACTCCATTTATCACAACAGTTATCATAACAACACAACAAACACCTAGTGATTTAAAATAGCAGCCATTTTATTTGCATAATCTCACTGCCATCACCTTGGGCAGGGCTCAGGTAGGTGGTTTTTCTGCTGGCTTGCCTGGGATCATATAGTCATGGTAGCTTTACTGTGGCTGTGTGGTCTTAAGAGCGCCTCACCCATACGTCTGGAAGTTGGTGCTGGCTGTTAGCTGGACATGTGTCTTCAGGAGGCTCACACCAGCTTTGTCACATGGTGGCAGTGTTCCAAGAGGTTTAGGACCAATGCACAAATGCTTTTCAAACCTCAGCTTGTGTCATGTTTGTTGCTATTCCATGGATCAAAGGAAGTCACATGGCCAAGCTCTAAGTCAATGGAGGAGGGGATTATACAAGGTCATGAATACAGGGAGATGTACTTTATTGGAGGCCCTTACTATAATAATATACCATACTTAGCCTCTAACACATTCTCTCAGGCTCCTGTCCTGCCAACCTGCTGTTCGTTCTACACAACCACAGCTGGACAGTCCTTCTTAAACACCAATTATTCTGTCATTTTGGAGCTTAGTGTTTCTCAGTCAGTGGTAATTTTGTTCCCCAGGAGACATTTGGCAATATCTGGAGACATTTTTGGTTGTCACAATTTGAAAGGGGGGAGATGCTAGTATCTGGTAGGTAGAGGCCAGGGATGCTGCTAAACATCCTATGATGCACAGGCCCAGCCACCCATAACAAAAAAAATTATCTGGTCAAAAATGTCAGTAGTCCTGAGGTTGAGAAAGCCTGCACCCAAGCTCATCAATCCCTAGAGGTGTCCCAGTAAAAAGAGAACCAAGGGTAAGCTCTTCATCTGGGCATCCAAAATCCTCTACAATCTGGTCCCACCTTATACTGTATATACAAACATTTCTGCTTTAGTCTCCATCAGGGCTCCTCCTGTTCCCCAAATATGCCACACTTGATTACATGACTAACTTGATAGCTCCCTATTGTCATGACAAAATGTAAATACTAAACATCCTTTAGCTTTTTTCACTTCTCCCTAACCAAACCATTTCCCAGCCTTAGGGGAAGAGTTGGATCCTGCTTTTCCGACCAAAGTTTCCACAATTTCATTATGACCTGTCGCTTACAAGGACATTGCTTAGCATGTACTATGTCAGCTCAGGCCACAGGAATGCTTTTTTCTTTTCTTTTTTAGTCTTTTGCACAGTTTTATTTTTCACGTTAAAACTCTGATTCATCTGGAATTTATTTTGGGTCAGGTGTGAGTTGTAGATTCAACTTTATTTTTTTCTGAATTTCTGCCTAGTTGTCTCAACACCATTTATACCACAATCTCTTCGCCATGGATTTAAATACCACCTTTAGCATATAATAAATTCCTGTACGTATTTGAGTTTATTTCTGGACTTTGTAGTCTGTTCTATTGAGGAATCACTCACATTTTGAAAGGACTCTTCAGCTTATAAAAAGATTCTTAAAGGAGTCCTATTGGGTTGCTTTTCGTCTTTTTAAGTATTTAAAGTACCTCACAAGGTACTAAGGAATGCTTTTGACTATCCCTAGAAATATACTCAGGGGAAGGCAAAGATTACATAATCTATCTTTACTACTTTGAAAAATTAGAGGAAAGAGAGGAGAAAAAAGAAATAGGAGGCATTTATTTTCTATTTTAGCATCCAGAAACAGCTAAAGGCAGTGCACAACTATTTCCTTGGCATGGAATATTCTCCACAGTAACTCAAGTCTAAGGGTGTGGCATTGTCTGCAGTTTGTGAAAGGGCCCTATGGAATACATGGGCTACCTAGAAGACACTGCAGTGCCCTGACACAAGTCCTGCTGAAATCAACACATCTGACATTGCTGTAGTACACTGTAGTACATATAAAACCAGAGTGTATACAATTAAATATTTGTGAGTTATAAGAGAGAAAATATTCCTTTCAGAGTTATCCAACTTATTCTTGTCTCATAATACATTGAGTGACTGAAGAAAAGTAGATTGCAATGTACCATAGTAATCTCAGGTAAAAATTTAAATGCATTACAAGCAAGCAAGAAAATACAAACACTTAAAATTCTGTACTTTTTAACTTTATCATTATTTAGAGGGGTGGAGAGGGCAGAGATGTTTGGCATGCAAAATGCATTATTTTTGTATGAGATGTCAAAATTTCATGTGCAGTTACCTCTTGCTTACCTATCTCCATCTAAATTTTAAAATAATTTATATCTACAGCTGGCAGAACTTAAAGTGATGTCTGTATTATTGATCAATCTATGACTCAAAATACTGAATAAAGTAAGGTTACTTCAAAAAATCTTGTATCTTATTTTAATTGGGAAAATTTCTGGGCATATTTAACTAAGTATATTTTCAAAGTCTTTGTTGCTAGAAATGCTATTTTCCTGAAAACATTAGCAGGTAAGGGCAGACGTGTTGTGAAATACTTTGACTCTTTCATAAGCTTTTATTTTGCACAGGTCAGAAGTGATGGTACAGCTGGTAGCTTCGGTGCCTCTAAAAATTCTTCAAACCCAATAAAAACATAATAATTCAACTTACAGGAGAAGAATTAAAGTCATCACAAGGGAACGGTGATAGGATAAAGGAAGAATGCACAAATTTTATTAATGGTAACTTATTTAACATTTTTTAAAATAAGAAAATACCAACTGACCAGAACCTTGTGCAATTTTGTCTGGTTGTTAAGTTTTTCGGTTCCTCAGCAATTTAGAAGAATCCTATGATAAATTCTGCTTAGAATGTATTAATTTTCCCTTTAATGAAGAATTGCCAAGCCTCCTTTTAGAAGGCAAAAAGGACCAAGGTTTCATGATGTTTCCCATCTTATTTCCCTGCCAGTGATTTCAGCTTATGTTTAGTGTTAAACTGAGGGACTCAGTTTGACCTTGGTTCCATTTCTGCTCTTTCTCTAGTTGGTTTCTGATCAAATTTTTTTTTTAGTATAATTGTGAATTGCTCAGCTGTATGTGTGTGTGTGTGTGTGTGTGTGTGTGTGTGTGTGTGTGTGTTTAACCATAAAAAGTCCCAAAGCCTTTTTGACAGTAGGCAGGATTTATAAATTATAAATAATTATAAACAGCTATTAGGAAGCTATGTTCATTTTAATATCGGTAATATTGGAATGATAATTATGTCAATATTTCCTTGTTAGCAATTTACTAATTATTTTAGAGCTGCTCAGGACACACTCAACTTTTTCCAAAACTTGTATTCTAACAGTAGGCAGATCATGTTCTAAGACCACAATGAATTTTTTCCTAGGGAAGCCTATGAATTTTATCTCAAATACTCAAAAATTACTTTTAGCTCTAGGGAATGCAGTGTGTGCATTGTTATATCAGAGATACATTTATATTCATGCAAAATAATGGAGAAATATACATTTCTGTGTGACATGAAAGTTGTTCCCAATTCTATATAAGATGTTAAAATATTAATCCCTTTTTTTAGACCAAAAAAGATTAAAGCTCCTATTTCCAGAAGTACAAAATTAGACGAAAGATCAGTCAGAAAGAGATCTATAAAATTCTAAAACCATTCCTATTCCTCTGGAAAGCATTATATAATTCAGAATTCAAAGGATGAGATATTCAAATAAGGCTCTTTTCACCAATACCCAAGAGCCTCAGCTTAGCAATGAACTAAGATACTCATCTTTTACTAATGTAGTAATTAGAAATACAGAATCAGAATTTCTAATGTTACATGTATTCCTTAATTTGTAAGTCTTTAATGTTATAGAAGATGAGTGAATAAAATGAAAAGTTAGCTTTATAAAAAGAAAAAGTAAGAGGTCACATTTGCACCGTACAATGAGATAGAATTCTTGCCTACCAACACATTTGTTGAGAATGCAATACCTTTAGAGATGATTTTTTTAAATAATGTATATTTCATTGTCTTTTAAGCTCTCAATTCATGTCTTCCAGTAATAAACAAATTATTAGTTAATTTTTATAAGATTTTACAATTGGCAAAAGAGATTTCCAATATTCCAGACTATTCCAATATGTTGTTTGTTTTGAAACCTAAAAAGTTCCAGGGCCCCATATACAAGTATTTGTTCTATGTATTCCCCTATTTGTTCTATGGATTCCCCCATTTCATGAAAGATTATTACACAATTCTTAGATTTCATTCAAAGAGCTCAGATTTCAGAGAGTAGACTAGGACTAATAAAATAATTCTTGAAATATGGAACACTTGAAATGGTAGCTTCAACTCTGGTGACTCCTGAAACCTTTTTATTTCCTTAGCTTGTATAATTCTCGTAAATGGTGTTCCAAGGACAGAGGCCAAAATAACTGAAAGGTATTTCATTTAAGTTTTCCAAATATTTTTTCTGAACTTTTCTATGAATTCCAAAGTACATTTGAGATGTCATGAAAGCTTGGTTTCGTCTTTTTTGTGTGTGTGTCTTTTATTCAGGGCCTAGGTACATTTATTTGTTTGTTTACAAAATTTACTGAGCCCAACCCCATCCTAGCCACTGTGTTCCTCCAGGGCAGCAGCCGAGCCTACACACCCCATATAACATGAGCAGCCCAGGAAGGAGGCAAGTGGGAGCTAGGACCAAGGGAGGGGAAGCCACAGTGGTCTGCTATGAGTCACCTTAGTTTAGTCTTAAATAAAGTTACCAGAAGCTATTTTCTGAGAAATATTTAATGATTGCTAGAACTCTGTTAATAAAATGGAAACAACCACAAGGATTTATAAAGCACAAACCAATGCACAGCTAATATCACGTTTCCTCTTCACTTCATAATGGCATTTGGGACCGAAAGAGACACAAGTGAGCAAAATCAACATTGTCTTACCATTGACAGTTTTTACGAAGTTTTTTAACCACATCCAGGGTGACATTCTTGCAGAAACTGAATTTCACACATTCCAAACTAATATGACAATAATTAGCCAATGAGCAAACCCTGGAAAGAAGGAAGAGGACAAAAGGTTATTGGAATAGATTGTGAAATGCACTTTTTACAAAGTTTACAAAAATTCAACCCTCAAATTTACCTTGGCCCTGCGTATCCACTAACCCCACCCTATCGCTCCTCACCTACTGGTCCCGCCTTCCCAACCAGGCTGAGGCTACAAATGGACCTTCCAGAAACACACACGATGAACACACCTAATACAATTTCCAGACCATAAAAATAAAGTAAAAAAGTAAACATGACAGGGGCAAAGATTTAAAGATGTCAGAGTTTCATTCTGAGATTCTGAGAAAAATGGTAAAAGTAGATAAATCCAGATAATTGTTACAGTGTTATCATTTTGATGTGTATTTAATAATAATGAGGTAAAAGTAATCATTATCTTAACATCTGGCACCAGAGTTACTCCCAGAAGGGAACCATCTTAGTTTGGGATAATACCTTTATTTAAAAAAAAAAAAAAGATTTATTTATTTATTATTTATCTTTATTCATTTTTGGCTGCATCGGGTCTTAGTTGTGGCATGCGGGCTCTTCGTTGTGTTGTGCGGGCTTCTCTCTAGTTGTGGCGAGAGGGTTTTCTCTTCTCTACTTGTGGTGCACAAGCTCTAGAGCCCGTGGGCTCTGTAGTTTGTGGCGCATGGGCTCCGTAGTTTGTGGCATGCGGGCTCTAGTTGAGGTGCGCAAGCTCAGTAGTTGTGGCACACAGACTTAGTTGCCCCGTGGCATGTGGGATCGTAGTTCCCTGACCAGGGATCAAACCCGCATCCCCTGCATTGGAAGGCAGACTCTTAACCACTGGACCACCAGGGAAGTCCCTGGGGTAATACCTTGATAGACTCTTGCAAGAGAAAAGAATCTGCAGAATAACATGTAATAGTTCTGCCAATTTTCATAGACAAGGATGGATTTTTCTTCCTCCTGAAAAGTGAATAAGGAAGACAGTGGAGAGAAGAGAGACGACAGAAAAATGGAGAGAGGCTGGACCCCTCAAGGTGAGAAGGCTGCTGGGGAGCCAGTGGAAGAACTTGTGAAAGTGCTATAAGCCCTTCCTAGGGTACCTGAAACATTTCTGCTGAAGTCTGTTTTGCTCACAAATGAACTAGAAGAAGAGGCTGAGGTAACACTGATCACATGAAAGGGAGGAAGAGCCCAGGAGGCAAGAGAAGACAGCAGGGAACATGAGCACGTAAATCCCACCCCAGAATTTGTCAAAATTATGGGCATGGAATTTTGATAACCTTAAGCAAATGTTTACCTAGATCTCAGGAGTCAAAAAGCCTCCTTCAGGACAAGGGATCTCTATAACCTAAATCACAAGTTTTCAAAGGATGGCTCCCGGACCAGCAGCAGCAACAGCAGCATCACCTGCGAAATTGTTAGAAATCTGGGGGGCTTCACCCCGAACCACTAAATCAGAAATTCCAGGGGTCAGGCTCACCAATCTAACAAGTCTTCCAGGTGATCCTGATGCACAAAAAATCTGAGAACCACTGGCCTGAAAAATGATTCACAGCCTTGGCCATGTATTAGTTTCACCTGTGACATGATGACTCAAAAATACTGATGCCAGAGAATCACTCTCAATGATTCTACCAACATAAACAAATTATACTTCAAAGAAACAAATTCTTGAAAATAAGTCTATAGGCAGAAACGCCAAAAATGTCTATTAGACATAGCTTCAGGATGGCGGAGGAGTAAGACGTAGAGATCACCTTCCTCCCCACAAATACATCAAAACTACATCTACGGGCTTCCCTGGTGGCACACTGGTTGAGTGTCCGCCAGCCGATGCAGGGGACGCAGGTTCGTGCCCCGGTCCGGTAGGATCCCGCGTGCCGCTAAGCGGCTGGGCCCGTGAGCCATGGCCGCTGAGCCTGCGTGTCCGGAGCCTGTGCTCCGCAACGGGAGAGGCCACAACAGTGAGAGGCCCGCGTACCGCAAAAAAAAATAATAATAAAATAAAAAATGGTATTTGATTCACAAAATTTCAATTGACACATAATTTACTGTGGTATAGCCTTCACAGCCTGGTCTCAACCCAGTCATTAACATAAATTTACAGAGCACCGACCACATGCAAGGAACTGTGTTTTGCTTCATGATCAATACCTAGAGCCCCAAACACCTTTTGGGGCTGGGCTCCAAATCTGTACTCTTGCATGTCTGTTTTTGTGACAGAATCTACAGAATCCCCATTTGAATATATAAATCAGAGAGTCACGGAAGTGCTTATCCCATATCGTGCCTAGATTAACTAAGGAACCTCCAATATGATCGTAATACAACACTTATTATACTAGGCTCAAATAATTTAAGCAATAGGCTCTGCCCTTATATGGCATCCATCTTCTTATTTAAGATATCAAGTAATCTAACATGGCACACATAATGCTAATTTAGGAGCTCTTCAAGGATTAGAAGTAAATGCCTAGAAATTGAGTAAGATTAAGCTATTGTTGCTGTGTGAGTTTGCTGTTTTGAGTGAAAAGAGACTAAGAATGAGAGTTTATTTCTTTCCAGAATTTTGAGTTTGTGCTAGACTTCCCCAAATCTATCTAAATACATCCCAAAGCAAGTTAAGAGTGGACTGTCAACTTTTAAAGGAGAATTCCTTTCAAGGACATGACATTTTGATTAAAAAGAAGAAATGAAGTATTGTTCTTCTCTCAGTACTTCATTCAGAGCAGTGTTCAAGGCAAGAACACTTCAGAGCCCAAGGTGAACCTGGTAAAAGGGAAAATTGAGAACATAAAATGTTTAATTCAACTGCTTATGTCAGAATATCCTTTCACTGGCTTCCAGTCAACCAGTATCAAAAAGCATGAAAACAGTCTGTTCTCAGCCAGAAGTACTGTCCACTCCAAATTCACAGAATTGCAATCAACATTCAGTCTGTGAAAATCAGCCTGTCCCACTGTCATATCACCTTTTGGCTAATCATATCTGAGGGAGAAGTCAGACTCCCTTCTCCTTCCACATAGATGGAAGCCAAGGGGGATGGAGTCTGGGGAAAACAGCAAGCTTGGGTCCAGGCTTACTAGCTTTGTGACCTGTATCGTTTCTCTTTCAACTTCCAGAGCCTCAATGACTCTATCTGTAAACTGGGGACAATGCTACTTCTCACAAGTAGCATTGGGAAGATGGGAAGCTGATGAAATAACGTGTGTAACAAGTGCTTTGTACAGTTCCTAGAACATGGAAGGGGCTCAGTAAATAATAACTATTAGCATTATCTCTCATTTGTTTAATAGTTTTATTGAATTATTGTAAATTTTAGCTCAGTTAGAAAAGTGGCAAAGGATCCAGTTAATGGGCTGACTTTTAGATCTATTACCTATTCCTTAACTAAATAGCAATGTTTCCTCAGGGAAACAGTTTCAAATATTTCTTCTTTTGAGTAGAAGAAAGGATCCAATGTCCAAACCCTTTCTATCACACAGGTACTCTGGGATTCTTTCCCTCCTAAAATGCACACTTCAGAGCATTACTTCATGGTGGAAAGTCTGCATTTTAATGTTTAATGAGAAGTGAACATATGGTGCTGATAACATGAAGTGAATTGTTAAATTTAATCAACAGATGAACAAAAGTCACTAAGCATGGTATCCTCAGTAATTCCAAGCCCCTTGATCCTCCTGTGTTATATGAAGCTGCTGCAAACACTGATTAGCAAATACTTAACCATTGCTCCTAGGGGAGGTACCAGGGTTAGATTTCTGCAAGCATTTGAACATAACATTTTTGTCAAATGATCAAAACATAACCTTGTTTTTTGTGTGCTTTTGTTTAAAGACACCTTATTTAATATATATTATTGGTTCGTTAACACTGGACTCATGGACAACAGCAATATAACTCATGCCTGAACAAAGTTAATTCGACACATATTTTCTCTATAAGGCACGTCACAGCCTTCTTGCCCTCAGGAATACTACCCAGCACTTCAGTACTATGTTTGGGGGCCATTTTAAACAGCAAGATCACTAATAAAGAGCACAAAAAAATGTGAAAAACATGGCACTAAATGGACCAAGAAAAGGACACTTCTTTACAGTATGAGAGCTGAAACAAGAAGGCAAAGCCTCGCTCTGTTGGATCTCAGCTGAGAACATACACCTTGGGCTACTTAAATTTGTCCCTGCTCTGCACATGTCCACAAATGGCCAGGAAAGCATCATGAGTATTGATTTGGGGGTTATAAATAAATTTCATCCAGTAGGCAAGTTCTTAAATATGGAATCCATAAATAATAAGGATCAACAATATCAGTACATTAAAATCAGCAACAGCATATATGGTCAAAGGTAGCTTACAGTAGAAGCAGCACTACCTTAGTATGTGCTAGTCATACCTAAATTACAGGACAGCCATGATCCATGGCAGTGGAGATTTATAAAAAATTTTTCACATTTCTTACAAATTAATAGTACACAAGAATATGGAACCACCCCTCACCCTCAACTTACAGGACATGAAAAACCTGATTGTTTTAAAGCATTAAGGATTGCAGGTATTAGTGTCTGTTCCAGCAGCAGGCACTGTTGGTGTATTTTTCACACATATTTATGTGACTTGAGTTACTACTTGCATGGGTTTTAGGAGCATCCTCCTTTCGGGTCACAATAAGGGCACAGGGAAGATAGTAAGTAATAACTCTGTCTACCTGGTATAAGACTGCAAGTCCAAGAGTTGGTTCTGAAGGAATCAGGGAACTCACACCAGCCCCTCTTCTTGCATGACTTTCAGTTGAATGATTACCTAAGGCAGCATCCTTCCAAATGTGGTTCCTGAACCAGCAGTAACTTGTTAGAAATACAAATACCTGGGGCCCACCCCAGATCCTCTGAGGGTGGAGCCCAGACATCTGTGGTTTAACAAGCACCCCCAGGTGATTCTCATGCCTTTAGTTTGCGAATCACTGACCTCAGGAATCTTCCTAATCACACCCAGGTCACTTTAGTAGTTAGCACAGGCATATGAGCCCTGAGTCCATGATTACATCTTGGATAAGTGAATTCATTACTGAATAATGACGCTTTAATCATATATTTCCCAGAACCAGTACAAAATAATAAAATACCTCTTTACACTGACAGCATACTTTTAGGACATTATTTCAAAATCAATTCATATTAAAATGAATGAGTTATTGTGAAGGGTTTTAACACATGAACTATTTATTGCCCCATCCATCTATATAGGTTAATTTGAGTTAAGGAGTTTTGGGTTTTTTTAAGGCAATAGGAAAGTGAGTATTCAGCTGTGGGGTGTGTGTATGTTGTGCGTTTGTGGCTGTTTATGACTATATTTGTGTGTATGTAAGCCAAAGTCAGAAAGACAAAACCTGGGACTTCCCTGGCGGTCCAGTGGTGAAGGCTTCACCTTTCAATGCAGCGGGTGCAGGCTCGATCCCTGGTCGGGGAGCTAAGATCCTACATGCCTCGTGGCCAAAAAACGAAAACATAAAATAGGACCAATATTGTAACAAATTCAATAAGGACCTTAAAAGTGGGCCACATCAAAAAAAAAAAATCTTGGGCTCCCCTGGTGGCGCAGTGGTTGGGAGTCCGCCTGCCGATGCAGGGGACGCGGGTTCGTGCCCCGGTCCAGGAGGATCCCGCATGCCGCGGAGCGGCTGGGCCCGTGAGCCATGGCCGCTGAGCCTGCATGTCCGGAGCCTGTGCTCTGCAACGGGAGAGGCCACAGCAGGGAGAGGCCCGCATACCGCAAAAAAAAAAAAAAAAAAAAAAAAATCTTAAAAAAAAAAGAAAGACAAAACCTAACATATTGGGGGGTGGTGGTGGTGGGATGAATTGGGAGATTGGGACTGACATATATACACTAATATGTACAAAATAGATAACTAATAAGAACCTGCTGTATAAAAAAAACCTAACATATTATACAGTGCAGGTATTATAATGAAATATGACATAAACTATTATAAGAATGTTTTCATAAGGAAATAAGTTCCCAGTTGTTTAAATATTTATTATATTGACTGTGCTACAGCCAAGTAACTCATCGTCCACTAGAACTTGTTATTGTGAGATATGATCTATATTAAATACAAGTCAGATTTTACCAAAAATTATCAGAATAGTAAAATAATGTGTATCTTAGTAACAAAGGGCCTTCACCTTTTTGCAGCCTATGTTCTTAGGACAAGTCCTTTACCTCTCTGAATCTCAGTTTCCTCATATGTAAAATGAGGATGTTGGATTTAGAAGGGTCTATGGTGTCTGATCTAAAATTCTACCTGAGGGCTTCCCTGGTGGCGCAGTGGTTGAGAGTCCGCCTGCCGATGCAGGGGACACAGGTTTGTGCCCCGGTCTGCGAAGATCCCACATGACGCGGAGCGGCTGGGCCCGTGAGCCATGGCCGCTGAGCCTGCGCGTCCGGAGCATGTGCTCCGCAACGGGAGAGGCCACAAAAGTGAGAGGCACACGTACCGCAAAAAAAATAAAACAAAATAAAATTCTACCTGAGATGGAAACTGAGCTGGAAATGTAAGAGTTAGCTTGAAAACTAGAGTCTCAGAGAAGAGGAAACACTTGAGGTAGTCAGGTACTGAGAGCCCCAGATATAGCCCTTCACTGTAGACCAGTGCAAGACTGGATAGGATATGCAGGACCAGCAGAAATGGTGGCCTAAGGGAAGAAATACTGGGGAGGCATCAACAACAGGGTGTGAGGGAACACTGCCTTCTTATAGTCCTAGGGGAATGTATTTGAGATGATATTGATACCTAAGGAAAAATATAATTCCCCCTGGAATTGAGCCCACCTTGGGAAGCCAGCAAGATAACTGAATGATTGTCTATTGCCATTCAATTACGATTTCTTTCACATGTTGTTGACCTCATTGCCTGTCCCCTATTGCTTTTAGAGTTTGATCTCCAATCCAGTTACCTGACCCAGGACTGTCACTTGCTTCCAACTAAGCTTGTCAGATCTTCCAGCAACAAGCCTTGATATTAAGCCCCAGAGATTTCACTCAGCCTTAACCATTTTGTTTTAAAGTGCAGGTTTTATTATTATCCAGGTATGGCCAGGCCAGCAGATCAGGAGATGACTGCCATTGAAAAGAGAGTTTGTTATACTCACAGTTCCCAAGAGGAAGTAGCATGCCACACCACACTGGGCCACATGGGGAAGTACCAGTGTCAGGAGGCAAAGGAATGAGGGGAAAATGTGGGCAAGAGCCTTTGTTGTGGTCTTCATTGGAAGGAATGGTGAGACAGAGCAAGCAGGTTTAGGATTGGCTAGATTGAATAATTTTGGTGGATTCTAGGGCATAGTGGCTGCCCCTAGTTGTCAGGTACATGGCCCGGGGGAGATTACGACTGGCAGATAGTGGCCTGGAGTGTAAGAGCTAGGTAAAGGAGGTGGTTGGGGAACGTGGGCATTGGACTGGTTGGTTTGCTTATGAAAGGTGCACTTGCAAGTGAGTCCTTTACTATGTCTAGGAATTAGAGCCCTGGGAAAGGCAGTCTCTCCAGGGTCAGCAAAGCCCCAGATGTCAAAACATCAGAATAAAAAGACATGTTTAATACACATCTCCAAAGGCCACTTCCCTCTGGCTATGCTCACACTCTTTAGTTGGTCCACAGGTATCACAAGACCAAAAGAAGGAGCCTCTGCCCAGAGCAGTTGAAGTCAAATACCCAAGGGATAGCTTTTACTTGGTATGGTCACATCTGCACAAGAGTATAAGACTGACTGAAATATTTATGAGACCCAGGTTTGAAACCCACTGCCCCTGAGAATGTCATTTAACTACTCAAAACCTCTGGTTTTTTTTAATCTCCTTGACAGTGATGATAATACTGATCAAATTTTTGTGATAACCTAATGAAATAAGGCAGGCTGGAACTATAAAGCACTATGTAATTTTTAGCATTTATAGTTATTTTAACAGCATAAAAATAGATCGACAGAGGTGAATACTAAAGTGTTTATGGGTGAAATAATACATGTGTGATCTGCTTTAAATTATCCCAGCAAACAAACAAAAAAGAGGGAGAAGATTGATAACAGAAGATTGAAAAAAAAACTGGTAATTACTGAAGCTCAGTGAGGTACATGGGAATTCATTATACAGTTCTTCTTTTGCGTATTCATGAATATTTTCATAATAAAAAAATTTAATGTAATTTAAGAGACAGGGAAAAGAAGTATTAGCAATCATTGGAGGACTGCTATTATATTCAAACCCAAACTCTGTTGTACAATATTTTGCTATCATGAATCAAAAGCTCATCCTCTTTCCACAGACTCCTGGATTACTAAGGTTACTTGTTCTTTTTTCAATGCTTCCAAATATCTCCAGGCTAAAATTGACTTAATCAAATTCTTGTTATAGTCCATTTGTGTTAAGCAATGGAATTCCTAATGGTAAAACTATAATCAACATATTATGACTGTTTCATGATGAGAGGTCCTATCCAATTAGGGAATTTACCTATCAAAGGCCCTTCACTCTCAAGAGAGCTTCACTGAATAGTGATGGGGATTGCTTAATTAGTGAGGTTAAAACATCCTTCAGAAACAAGGTCAAGATGACATTTCTATCTGTGCCAAGTTGATGAAAGAATCCTCCAAATACAGCACTCAGAAATCTTGGTGTGAAAATTCCCGTAAGACTTATCAACAGAAGGAAAAGGAAAATACATTGATCTTAATGGTATCAATGGATTTTTCTTCAGGCACATTCTAGGTATTAGATTTACATAAATATTTCCATAAAGTTTCCATAAAGTGACCAACCTTTTGCTTGAGAAAACTCTTCCTCCAAATTCATTGTTCCTGTTTAAAGAAATAAGAATCCATCAAAAAAACCAAAATACTGTGAACCATAACTCTATAACTATAAAACAATCAACAGAGGAAATTTAAAAAGAAGCAATTCTCTGAGAGTCTTCTTTTCACGATATCTGTAAAACCTCTTAAAGAGATTGTAAGAAACACTGAGTAAGTCTATGAGATAGGAGATGAACAATATAAAAGACCCTTTAATCAAAATGCTGTATGCAATGACAGAGCACTTGATAATCAGTGTGTCTGCTCAAGGAAAGGAGAGAGAATGCATCTACACAAATATACCTGGTGGTATCAGACCATTCAAACTACAAAGAATTATTTCCTTTTTCTTCCCATAGAAAGAAAATCTCAATGACAAATCCCCAAAAATTCTTTGCTTCATCTGACTAAACAATTCTGCATTTCCCAATGATTCGGTTCTTGGTAGACAGCATCAACTGTCAAACCCCTCATTTAATTTTGTATACTTTAATATAGTTTTGTATACTTTAATACAGTTACAAAGATATAAAATGTCAGCTCTCTAAAAACATTTAACTGCCCAAACTAGTATCAGGATATCCAGAACATGTAAAATAAAATGTCACATTATTTAAGACTTGCCCACTACCAAGGCTAGCCTGCCTTGGGCAAAAGACCTCTTTACAGCCTTCCTACACTTTCAAACTTCACTTGAGTGCCACGTGTAAACAACAGTTCAGCTAAGAGGAAGAGATGAAAGCCTCACATTTATTCAATGTCTATTTTATTCCAGGTAAATGGGTATCATAACTTTCATTGTTAACAGGGAGGAAAATGGGGTTCAGGAGCTGTTGTGCAGTTTACTCAACTTTGAGCATCTGTAAGACGCTAAGTTTCAACACTTCATGCCCTTTCTACCTCTTTTTGCTATTTCCAAGGCCAAAACTGAGCTTCACACTACCAGCTAACTGTTCACAATATCTGCCACTTCCACCCAATCTCAAAGAGTCACAAAGCTAAATGAGAGAATACAGACTCCTGCACTGAGGAACACTATGTTAAAAGTGAAAAAATAAAGAATGGCGGGAAGCCATCATCAAGTCTAGAGAACAGCATGAAGACCCACCTGCTTTAAATTAGTTTCAACTTCACCCATTCAGAGTCACTGAAAACTGACAAGGGGAACACCTTGCCTTTCACTCCCCAAGCTTATTTTTCAAACCTTAACCCCCCTCAATGTGTTTTTTGTTTCCACTTGACAAACCAATTAGTCTAACAGAAATTATAAACCCAAAATAAAATTCTCTTTTCTCAGCCTTAATTGTGAACAAACCATAAGAGCAAAGCTTTGTTTTTATAAAAGTAAAATGCATGGCATTATATGGGATCATGTACTTGACTGAAAGTACCTTGGAAATTGTTCTAAAAGCTTTAAACATTATGGAAGTGTATGACTGCATTATCATAGAACCCAGCCAACTATGACAAGCAAGTATGGTGGTAGGATATAAAAGCTGAAACCAATCATAGCCAGGAATTTTGGTTATAACGTTGAATGCCCTGGCTGCAGGGTTGCAGCCTAGAAGAACACCACCCAAGGCCAAGTGACTACAGAAATTGCAGCTGCTCAGCCCAACATCTTCTGAGAGAAGTCTTAGAAGCCCACTGCCCCCTCTTTTCAAAGGGATTAACTGAAAGCCCAGCTTGCATTTTCACCAGGAATATCCAAAGAACACATCTCTGGCCATCGATTCTCTCTCCCCTTCTGCTTGGTACTTCTGGACCCTTGACCCATCCCATCCCTACCCTACCCCATCTAAACCCATGAACTGAGCTCTATGGAAATACTGCTCCATACACCAAATCCTCTATGAATTTATCTGTTTCTTTGCTTAATCCCTCTACCTTGCCTTAAGGGAGACCCCTGCTGCAAATACTTTCCCACACCCCTCACAAGTGGAGACTGTTCATTCTCTCACTGTCATGTAGCTCAAAATCAGGACAGGGAGTTTTTGTCCTCTGTGCTCCCCATCATCACTTGCCAAAAATTATCACCTCCCCTCACATCATGCATGACAGCTTCTCCCCTTCCTCTTAGCTGTCAGTTACCACCCTTGCAGTTACACATCAATCACCACCCTTCATGAAGGACTTTAGTACACAATCACAGTCTTCCTCTTCACCCTAAGTCCTGCCAATATCCTGGGGGACTTCAGTAGCCAAGTCGATGACCCATCTAACACCTTAACCTTGGGTTCTTGACCCCATAACTTAGACCCTTGTCCTCTGCACCCCATCAGCCACCCACTCCGTTAGTATGGCCTTGGACCTTTTCTTTCCAGCTTATAACTACTTTTCTACCTACTCCCATTGAGACCTTCTTCCACGTCATCAGGACCTCCAAATATCTGTCTTCTTTGCTTTCACTCCTAACATCAGCCTTCTAATTTCTTCATTTTATCCTTTTTTTCCCCAAGGCCAGATGTCCCATGTTTATTTACATGTGAAATGTGTTTAGCGCAGTTATGATGAATGTAGTGATAACACCTGACAGCAGCAAGACCTTTTGGGGAATCAATGTTGACTACAGTATATCATGCAAGTATCTACATATATACAAAAGACTCACTTTGGGCTTCCCTGGTGGCGCAGTGGTTGAGAGTCCGCCTGCCGATGCAGGGGACACGGATTCGTGCCCTGGTCCGGGAGGATCCCACATGCCGCGGAGCGGCTGGGCCCGTGAGCCATGGCCGCTGAGCCTGCGCGTCCGGAGCCTGTGCTCTGCAACAGGAGAGGCCGCAACAGTGAGAGGCCCACGTACCGCAAAGAAAAAAAAAAAAAAGACTCACTTTATTCTCTTAATACTTAAATCCCATGACCTACCATTTCACCGATAATCTAGCCACTATCCCAAAGTCCTGTCTCACTTGTCTGTCATAGTCAGAATCCACATAAATTGCTATCCATGTTCTCTGGCCTTGCACTGGAGCAAGGTACACAATATACTTACATTTTAAACAAATGATCAGCAACCTGTTACATTTGTCTGGCCAACACACTACACTCTCTGAAATGGCTTTCAAACCTATGTCACTCATCTCTAGACATGTCCTTAGAGCTCCAACTTCCCTTTTCCTCATAGCCAGTGACCTTGCCTCCTACCTCATGCTCAACACTCCACTACCATATCCTTCCACATATTCTTTCAACTTTCTCCACTCCTGCTACATTAGTTGACCACTTCTCTTCCTTTCAAAAGCTAATTCCTAATCTTTGGATCCCATTAACTCCAGCCTTTTCCGGAACTATATGCTGTCATCTATACTTTTTCCATCTTATATATCCAATCCTTCTGTCTGAAATGGATCCTCCTCACCAGAATTTGAACACGTTCAAGTTTCATCAATGAAAAACCAAAAGGTTCCTTTGACCTCACGTTCCTATCCAGTCATCACTTTATCTTTCTTTCCTGCCCTTGTAGATAAAATTGCTATTTTCTATCTCCATTTTCTTATGCCCCATTCATTCATCATTTCATGCCAATGTGGTTTTTTACTCTGTCACTCCCCCAAAATAATTCTCATGAAGGTCACTAATGATTGCTAGTAGCTAAATCCAACAAACATGGATTTTATATACTTTAAGCAGCACAGGACTGTTAACCACTGCCTATTTCTTAAAATGTTTTATTCTTTTCATTTCTAAAAGACAAAACAAAAAACAAAAAAAACCCATATTCTTCTGGTTTTCCTCATATCTCTTTGGCTATTCTTTCTCACTCTCTTTTGCAGACTCAGCTTCTTCTATCTGATCATTGACTATTGGAGCTTCTCAAGGCTAAAGGCAAGATCCTCTTCTCCCTTACACCATAATATCTCTCTGGATGTCAACCATGGCCATAGCTTCTCCAACTTACATCTCCAGGCAGATCCTGGTCTGAGCTCCAGAGTCCTATATCCTTATACCTACTCAACATCTCCACTGATATATCCCAAAGCCCTTCAAACTGAGTATAGCCAAGAACACACTCCAAATTTTCCTCCTCAAATAACATTCATTTCCAAGTTTTCTCTATCTGTTCATAGAAACATTATTTGCAATAAGCCAAACTGGACAACCTAAATGTCCATCAATAATAGACCTGATAAATACAAAAAGTGCGATGTATCAATGCAATGGGATACTATACATTAATTAAAATGAATACACCATAACCATATGCTTTAACAACAGTGCATCTCACAAACAATATTAAAAAGAAACAAATCACAAAATGATATAAATAGAATGATTCCAGTTATAAAAAAATTTTAAGTGGCAAAATTAAGCTATTTTTAAAGGATGCATATATATGTGGTAAAACTATAAATAAAAACAGGGTGATGGTTCTCACAAAGGTCAGGCCATTGATGGTCTGTATTACAGAGGCACGGTGACGTACACAGAGGCTTTTTATGCAATAGATGATATTCCATTTCTTAAGATAGGTGATAGATATATGAGTGATTTCCAATTAGTCTCCGTACTTTACAATTATCTTTTAAATTGTCTGTGTGTTACAAATATCAGTCTATATACAAGGAGTTTTTCAAATACACACAATTTTTTAAAAGGTAGAACTACAATCTCATTTAAATGAAGTTCAAGAAAAGGTAAAACTAAGCTATGATGATAGAAGAGAGAAGAGTGGTTACTTCCAGGGGAGGGAGAAGATTATAACTAAAGAGGAACATGAAGGCCCTGTCTGGAGTAATGGAAATACTCTATATCTTTTTTTTTTTTTTTTCAGTACTCGGGCCTCTCACTGTTGTGGCCTCTCCCGTTGCGGAGCACAGGCTCCGGACGCGCAGGCTCAGCAGCCATGGCTCATGGGCCCAGCCTCTCCGCAGCATGTGGGATCTTCCCGGACTGGGGCACGAACCCGTGTCCCCTGCATCAGCAGGCGGACTCTCAACCACTGCGCCACCAGGGAAGCCCGGAAATACTCTATATCTTGATGTGGGTGGTGGTTACATGGGTATATACATATGCAAAAATTCACTGAGTTGTACACTTAAGACTTGTTCATTTTACTCCACGTAAATTATACTTCAATAAGAAAGAAAAAAGAAAATTAAATAAATAAAATTCATACATTAAATATGATTTATATAAAAAGGAAGACCTGGATGTACTTCAGCACAGTATTTTGAAAGTTCCATCTTACCAAATCATAGCCTAAACCAGAGGTGGGAGAACTACGGCCCCTGGACCATCTTGTTTTTGTAAATAAAGTTGCATTGGAACACAGCCACACTCATTTGTTTACAGAGACTCTATGTTCTTCAAAGCCTAAAATATATACTATCTCATGTTTTTCAGAAAAAATTCACCAACTCCTGACTTAGTCAATAGTTCATAACTTTTTTAGGAATTCATGACTGTCTCAAAGAATCCAGTGAAAGCTATAGATTATCTACTCAAGAAAACACACAGCTTCTTAAATATAAAATGTTATTCAGGAAAAAGAATATATATATGTATAATTGAGTCACTTTGCTGTACAGCAGAAATTAACACAACATTGTAGATCAACTATACTTCAGTAAAAAATTTTTTCAATGTTATTCATAATTTCAGGAAGTTCACAGACCCTCTGAAGCAGTCACTAACCCCAACTTAAGACTCTCTGTCTGAGGTTTTCATCACAAATTACTAAACCACTCTACTGAGAACAGTCCACAGGTTGGCTCTCTTTTCTTTGAACCACAAATGATTGAACTTCCATTTCACATTCTTGTTCGCTCCACGGAACTACTCATAGTTACAGCCAATAACAAAGTTGCCCAGGTCACAATATCCAGTCCTGTATCAATCGATTTATTTTGTTCTCCATCTAGGTGACAGTCTATATGCTACTTAGCCTTGAGAAGTCTTTCTGAAAATGTGATATAATTTTGTACCAAGGGAGACCAAGAACACCAGAAGTGATGAACTGGCAGTCCCTAGCCTTAATACTAGAAAAAAGCACAAAAAAAATGGCTTACAGACAGAGGAGTGAGCAGTGTCACATTCACATATGAAGAACATTGGTACGTTTATTCAATAGACCAAAAATGTCGAGGAAGAATACAGACCAAGAATATAGAGGAAGTAAAAACTTGTGGACCAAATGATGGAGTGTATGTGGATGCTGTGTGCTCTTTCACAGCAGGGCCATTTTTGTGCAGCTACTTAGTCCCTGCAGTGCCTTGCACGTTGTAGGAAACTAATAAGCAATTTTAAAATGGATAAATGAAACCAATTTATAAAAACAAAGTCATGATTTTATAAATGGTTTAGGCTTCCTGGGAGCAACATGATAGTTTTATTTATTTTGCATCACAGAAAAAGACAATTATGAGTGCGGAACAGTCCCTATGTTTCTGTAATTCTGATTTCTTATGAATGTGCTCACACAACATATATCAAAGGTCTAGTTGGTGGGAGGCTGGCCAACTTAGTAGCACCCTTTATTGTTCTGAAAGAAAGCATTCACAGAAGTCATTTGATGAGTACAAAGCATGTTTTGACCAATTCCAGAATAACAAAAAAAGTCTTCACACAAAACAGACACGGCACCCAGCATGATCTCTGATCTAATGCTTGTTCTTCAATTTTTCATTACTGCCTTCCTCACTGCTGTATGAACAGTGGGTGGCATTCAACAAAAGCTGATTAATGCTGAGATTTCAAACTGCTGAAAATTGAAAGAATGTGCCCCATGCTGACAATTTGTTCATCAAAAAATTGTCATTTCTACCTCCATGCAAGCTTTAGCCCATCTAAATTTCTTCCCAGATGCAATGTTATATATTCCCCTTTCAATGAGATTCAATGCATTTTTCCTAATGCATTTATGGGCTCATCAAGAGGCTAAATCTCTCTAATTCCAAAGAATCAATTTCCAAAGTGGAGAGAACATATTTTGTCCATATTTGCTACTTCTTGTACCAAGTTGATAAGAATCCACAGATTTATGTGGACACTGAACTCTTACAAGTTTACCAAAAAAGCATTTTGTTGCTTACCAATTATATTTTTAAAGAAAATTAAATGTTTGTATTGCTTTCTAGTAGTTAGCATTATTAAGGCCTCGGAGCAATTGGCACACATCAGCCTGCGCAAAGTGGCGATCATCTCAATGTGGACAGGTGACAACTATCAGAACAACCACATTTAGGAGGCAGAATGGACTCAAAGAACACAAAGAAGACAGTAGGCCCTGGGGCTCCTAAACCACAGGGAACTTGGGTCAAACTCTCCTGGTTGTTCTCATCACCCCTTCCCTCTTGACTTGAGGTCAAGGACACTTCCCTCCCCCATAAGGGTATACCAATGACTCATTCCAAAAAAATCCCTCCCCCCAACTCTTCAACCTCCACTTCTCATACAGGCTGAGGCTAAGTGTTTGCCATCCTGCAAAACTAATATTATACTCTCTTAGCATGTCCTATATGGGTGGCCTACCATCTTGAGTTAGAATGAAGATGGGGGTACTTGTCTCAAACCTTATATTTTAAGGGCACTGCACAACGTGGGATTTTGAAGCCTAGGGTGTGTACAAAGAGAGAAGTCAGGAGAGAAATGTGCCCACAGAGCCAGGATCTTAAATGTCTCCACCTTCAGTGAAAGAATAAACTATTATTTCCTCAAAAAAGGAGACACCACAGAAATTGCCCATCTCCCCTGAGTATTTATGGTAATCATAAGTTGGCCTTCACACTGATTTGTGGCCTAAATTTATATCACCTGTTTGGTCTGAAAAGCCCTAAGTCCAGAATTTCTTTTAAAGTGATTCTGGGTTAGTAGTGTTCCAGGAACCAGGAAGAAGTAAAAGCAAATCCTTACTGGAGAAATGTGTGTTCACCCAGTCCTCCAGGTGTTTCCAGGGGAACTTGAAACATAAGCTGACATTTAAAAAGTCAAACCACTAGAGGAAACAAGGCACCATGAGCAAGAATTACCAGAAACAAGTAGCAAAGTCAGATGGGCAAAGCCTGCAGATATTGGAGTTTTTAGGTACAGAATATAAGATAAGAATGCATATTAACACTAAAGAAATAACAGACAGCATTGAAAGTATGAGCAAATAACAAGAAACTATCAAAATTGTTTAAGCAGATTTGAAAAAAAAGAAAATTTCTAAGAATGAAATGTAAAAATTAAAATTTAAAACAATTGATGTATTAAATGGCAAATTGCATGTGATGGAAGAATTAATGAACCAGAAAAAGATCTGGAGACAATATGCATAGTGCAAATGTTTATAAATGCTAACAATTCTTCCAAAATAGCTTAAAGTGGTTTTTCTAATAAATTTATTTTATTTTATTAATTTTTGCTGTGTTGGTTCTTCATTGCTGTGCGCGGGCTTTCTCTAGTTGTGGTGAGCAGGGGCTACTCTTTGTTGCAGTGTGCAGGCTTCTCATTGCGGTGGCTTCTCTTGTTGCGGAGCATAGGCTCTAGACGCGCGGGCTTCAGTAGCTGTGGTGTGTGGGTTCTAGGCGCGCGGGCTTCAGTAGTTGCGGCGTGTGGGCTAAGTAGTTGTAGCGCACGGGCTTAGTTGCCCCGTGGCATGTGGGATCTTACCGGACCAGGGCTCGAATCCATGTCCCCTGCATTGGCAGGCGGATTCTTAACCACTACACCACCAGGGAAGCACCAATAGCTTAAAGTTTTACAAAGAATTTAATAAGAAAAGTTCAAAGAGAATTTTTGATGAGAAAATAATTCTATTGATAAATATTTTCTAGAAAAGCAAACAGGAAAGAATGAGAATAAAATGTTTACAAATAAAATAAGGAACTGGGGCTTCCCTGGTGGCACAGTGGTTGAGAGTCCGCCTGCCGATGCAGGGGACAAGGGTTCATGCCCCGGTTCGGGAAGATCCCACATGCCGCGGAGAGGCTGGGCCCGTGAGCCCTGGCCGCTGAGCCTGCGCGTCCGGAGTCTGTGCTCCGTGGCGGGAGACGCCACAGCAGTGGGAGGCCCGCGTACCACAAAACATAAAATAAAATAAAAATAAGGAACTTCTTTCATATATCAGAATATTTAATAAAAATATATAGAAAAAGAGGATATTAGCACAGTAATTGACAAATTAATGTAATAGAATGGATAGTCATTAAATATTTTCTGATGAGGAGAAAAATTACTATATGTTAAAGAAAGCATTCCAAACCAACCAGATACCATTTAGAAACATTTCTAATACTATCTGGCAGGTAGTATTAGAAAATTGGCCCAGCTTATAGAAGTTATGCCAAATCCTCACTCTTACCCTGTAAGAGTAAGAAGGGACTTTCTGGGTTGTCTAATGTTTAACTATAACATTAAATCTCTTTTCCCCAGTAGCCAATAAAATGAACAACAGAAACAAGAAAAAAATTGAAAATATCTAAAACTCCTCAAGGGCAACCCAACAAAGACAAGGGTCATTGAATGTAATAAATTTCAAAAACTTTTGAAAGGAAAGAAACAGATTCTGGATCAGAGAAGGATTAGTATGACTTGGTTTCCAACCCCCCCCACCATCCCCAGAATTCATGCTGTCAATAAAATGCTGAGAATTTTCAGCAATCCTCCAATTATGAAGAAAAGCAAAATAAATTATGTATAATGACCATATAAATTATAAGTAGATGACTTTTCCTTGAAAATATAAAAGATTGAAAAAAATTAAACATTAATAGTAGATAATTGGGGGTGTTAAGAATACATATAATTATGTTTTTTGTACATTTTTAGTTTCCAAAGAACAATATCCAATAACATCTAAGAATAATATATTCCAAAAAATAATAAATATTTAAGTGTGGAAAGAATACAAACATGTATTCCACAGAAGAATAGAGGCAAATAATCAATAAACAAATGTTCTAATAAATGTTCAACTTTGCAGCAAAGCAAAATGATGATGTATAACTCAAATCTATCAAAGAAGGAAATTTTAGTTTTTTAAATGTTATTGTATATATTTTTTTATACAGCAGATTCTTATTAGTTATCTGTTTTATACATATTAGTGTATATATGTCAATCCCTATCTACCAGTTCATCCCACCACCACCACCCCCACTCCACCACCCCCGCTTTCTCCCCTTGGTGTCCATATGTTTGTTTTCTATATCTGTGTCTCTACTTCTGCTCTGCAAACCGGTTTATCTGTACCATTTTTCTAGATTCCACATGTATGCGTTAATATACGATATTTGTTTTTCTCTTTTTGGCTTATTTCACTCTGTATGACAGACTCTAGATCCATCCACGTCTCTACAAATGACCCAATTAAAGAAGCAAATATTTTTAGTTAAAGTTATAATAGTGCTCAAAGCTAGCAAAATGAGGTTAGATTACATTTTCACATTCTGTTGGGATGCATATTGTTACCTCTCTATAGAAAGTTATTTTGCAGTATTTATGTCCCTGCCCTTTGATCCAATAATTCCACCTCTAAGATTCTATCCTAAAATTTTCATCATATTACACATAATAGCAAATATTTAGTAATTATACAAATATCTGTTAGTGAAGTTGCACATTCGTTTTATGGAACCATTAAAAATTATTTTCACTACAATGAGGTACCACCTCACAACAATCAGAATGGCCATCATTAAAAAGTCTACAAATAACAAATGTTGGAGAGTGTGTGGAGAAAAGGGAACCCTCTTTACTGTTAGTGGGAATGTAAACTGATACAGCCACTATGGAAAACAGTACGGAAGTTCCTCAAAAAACTAAAAATAGAGTTGCCATATGATCCAGCAATCCCACTCCTGGGCGTATATCCAGGCAAAACTATAATTTGAAAAGATACATGCACCCCTATGTTCATAGCAGCACTAGCTATGAACACAATAGCCAAGACATGGAAACAGCCTAAATGTCCATCGACAGATGTATGGGTAAAGAAGATGTGATATATATATACAGTGGAATATTACTCAGCAATAAAAAGACTGAAATAATGTCATTTACAGCAACATGGATGGACCTAGAGATTATCATACTAAGCAAAGTAAGTCAGAAAGAGAAAGACAAATACTGTATGATACCACTTACATGTGAATTCTAAAATACAACACAAATGAACATACCTATGAAACAGAAACAGACACATAGACATAGAGAATAGACCTGTGGGTGCCAAGGTGGGTGGGGAGAAAAGGATTGGGAGTTTGGGATTAGCAGACGCAAATTAGTATATACATGATGGATAAACAACAAGGTCCTACTGTATAGCACAGGGAACTATATTCAATATCTTGTGATAAACCATAACGGAAAAGAATATGAAAAAGAATGTATATATACATATATATATGTATACATGTGTATATATACATATATATGTATAACTGAGTCACTTTGCTATACAGAATTTATACAGAAGTTAACACAACACTGTAAATCAACTATAATTCAATAAAATTGTTTAAAAAAAGAAAGTATCATCAAGGAAGACTTACCTTAAAAAAAAAAAAAATGAGGGCTTCCCTGGTGGCGTAGTGGTTGAGAATCTGCCTCAACTCCCCACCTTGCCTCAAAGAACAGTGACTGGCAAGGGTATGATGAAGAGGCATTCCCTTCCACTGTTGATGGAGTACACATTAGTCCAATCCTTAAGAACATTTGGAAATGTAAATCAAGATTTAAAGTGGTTTTTTTCATGTAGTTAGACCCAGAAATCCCACTTTGGAGAATCTAGCCTAAATAGTCATTAAAGGGGAGATGGAAATCTCCGTGTAAAAAGATGTATCATTGGGGCAGCATTTGATTCAAAATATTAGAAACATCCTAAATGTTCAAAGCTTATGATGCTAATGGCAAGTTTTTAATAATGTAGGAAAATATTTGCTAAAATTTTAAAGAGAAAAAAAGGTACAGCTATTCAAAAAATTAACCTATGCATTAGAAACAATTAGAAGCAAATATATCCAGATAGTAAAACTTTTAAAAAAGACACAAGAAAAAATACACTGGAACTTTTCTGAACCACAGCATTGGTATTAATATTCCAAAGTGAATAAAGGTGAGATTTGAAACTGTGGCAACACAGACCATTTTGGAATTCCCTGCCAAGACTTCATTTCTCGTTTTATCTTTCCATTTAATGTTGACTTATGTCAAAATTGTTCAAGGGCTAGGATTCAAAAGACTTGAGATAATGCAGAGAAACCACAACCTGTTGCCAACTTACGTAAGAAATGTTGGCCTCCTTAATTTACTTGTATACTTTGCCGGTCAGAATTGGATTTGATGAGGTTTTTATTGGCTAGCTCCAGCCTTTCTTTATCATAGGGGCCACACTCCTTGGTGTGTTTTTCTACCAAATAAGTTATTACACAATTCACAGGCTGTTGACGTTGGGAGGATTCATGGTGTTTCCCCAAATTATTTCCTGCATTGTGCCAGATCCTGAAGGTGTAAAAAGTATTCTTTCTTTAAAAGCTGGTTAAGGAGACAAGGTTATCGTTAGAGAAATATTAGGGAACAGTATGTGCCACAGGCATTCAGAGAGGGGGACAACAAATGTAGGCTGGAATAAAATAATTAAAGTAGCATTTATTGAGCACATACTAAATACTAGTCACTAAGGGTCTTATATACATTATCTTTTTAAATTTTCACAACAGCTCTCCACAATAATCATTATGACCCACACTTTATAAATAACTTGGGCTCAGAAAATATATAACTTTCCCAAATTCACATAACTAATAAACAGGTCTATATGAGTCCCACCTTTTCCCCCCTACTACTCAAAGAAGGCTTCAAAGAGAAGTAAGAATTTGAGGGGGGAGATGAGTATTATATCAATAGGTAAAAGGACAGGTAATCTGTAAACAAATTATAATGTATCCAATACTTCCTCCTCATAACAAGTTGGCCAATTACTTACATCAGTTTAGTAGAATATTTTTTCTGCTTATAAAGTAGAACGTCTAAGCATCAAAATAACCACAGGATCAAGCAAATATCTAGAGTCTCTCAGTTACTCTTTCCAAAAACATAATATAAACTGATTTTTATGCTTCATGATTTATAAAATAATAAGGAAGTGAGTTGATCAAAGTGAGGATGTTTCAAACAGATTCTTGAGAATACATCAGACTTCCAGTTCGCGTTGGGGTCATCATACACCATATTTTTAACACATCATCACATCCAATGTACTATTCAATTAGACTTTCCCAGGCTGATGGCGTTGGGAAATTTTATTTTAAAAAAAAACAAACAAAAAGTTGAAGAGAAGGCAGTAGCCTTTCTCCAGAGGGAGTGACCAAGAGAAAAATTCTGTTTGTCCAGGGGTTGTTTATGCACAGAGCCTACACCTTGGTTTTCACACTGGGTAAAACTCACCAGACTCCTTTGGAACAAAGGAGAAGCAGACTCAAATAAGAAGCAGACTTAAATTAGAGGAATGAAAATCTGCCACCCACCGAATCATTTCACCTCACAAATACGGAAGAAGCCCACACTGCTGTTCATGAAGCTTCTTTCTAGATGGTTTCTATAGGTGTGGGAGCAGCAGCAGCTGCCCTGAGAGACCGGACATGGATCTTTGATGCCACCTTATTTGAGGATTCCACATGCTCTCCCTTGATGAGCCTTCAGGTTACAGAAGTCAAACCTCATCAGACCCTTAGGAATCCTGTAAGTCTGGATTGTAAGTCAGCTTAGGAATCCTGTAAGTCAGCTATTTGATGATCTTTCCAGAACGATGGGGGGAAAGCATGGCATCAACTCTTTCAGCCCCAGACAGTGGAAATCAAATCACGATGGGAAAGTCTCTAGTTTTTTGTGATTAGTTTTGAAGTTCTGACCAAGAGGAGAGAGGGGAAATGTTTTCAAGATGTTTCCTTGAGCTGTGCTATAACACAAAGAACACTATGCTTGAGACTGGAAGGTCTAGCTTCTATAACATACTTTGTGTCACTTAGCAGGTCACTTAATGTCTCTGGGCCTCAGGTTACTCAACTGACAAATATGGATAATGCCTACCTCAATGAATGCTTGATGAAAACACCAAATAATTAAATACAAATACAACAACAGAACGTACTCTGTAAGCTAATAAGTGATATAAAAATGTTAAGGTACATGTAAATGAGAAATTTATCGTTACTTACCTGTTCCCACGCTTTTCAACTAAAGTTTTAATGGCTTTGTCTGTAATATGACATACACTAATGGAGAGTCCTTGAAGGCTGAAAGTCTACCAAAAAAAGAAATCTCTAAATAACATCTTTATTTTAAAAAAAGGATTTAATACCAAAAGCTCACAGTTTATTAGTTATTCAAATAACCACAAAATTATCTAAAGAGGAGTTTGTTTTGGTAAACAATGCACCTTAATTACATCAACTTTGCAGGGCTCAGTAAGTCAGGCACAGACATATGTATCTTTGTTTCTTGGATTTCTTTTCTGTTGCTTTGATTTTGTCTTTGTAGAAAACATATTTTTATTTCAAATTATTTTATCAAGGCTTTGATTGTGACCAAAGAATATGGTTGTGTAAGGGATATGGAATGCTCCTTAAGTGGCGTGGCCACTTCAAGTATAGTTTCCATCATCACCACCATGTTATTCGGCCAAGAATAGTTTCCTAGGAAGATAAATTAAGGAAAACATACAGTGACATCATGATCATTATACAGAGTCACTTTGCTTACCACCAGGCCAAGCTTCAGTCAGAAATTGACAAAGAAATGAAATATAGTGAGGCTTACATAGCATTTGTTTTTAGATTTATCACCACATATAATGGGACATAAAAGTGACAGTGCTTTTATATGATATACTTCTTCCCACTGGATGCACAAAATCAGAGAAGCTGAAAGAGAATCTTACCTGACACTCACAAATTTACACCGCCAGTATGTACTCTTTGTGAACACGAGGCTCAACTCTAAAAAGCTGGCACTTTACTAAAACATGGAGTTGATTTAATATAAAGTCTTTATCTTAAAACATCCTACAGGGAAGCTTTTTACATTGAGAAGAATGATCAGAGGACCCTTGATAAAGTTACATGTCATAGAAATGGTTATCCTACATTAAGGCTTGAAGCAAAGGAAGGAAACTGAAGGAATAGCCCTGGAGATGAAGACTTCCCCTCCCCATCAGGCATGCCATCTGCCATTTTGAAGCAGGCCGTGGAGAGCCAGCAGATTCACCATTTTCATTACACAGGTAGTTGGAGAAAATTATTGCTATCACTCAGTGGAGCCATTTCCTGGTTTTCATCTCTTATTTACATGTCGACACCCTCAACAACGAACTTCTGTTTTGCTTTCACCTTTTAGGAAACTGGTAAAGACACTGATATCTTTAAAATGATACTGTATTTTCCAAACAGTTCTTATGGACGCTGTGTGCAGAAAGTATATTTGTGATGCTTGACAGCACATCTGATTTTGCTGCTTTGGATGGAAAGCCATAATGACTCATTGCCTTCTGCATCTGATATATATTGACATCAAAGTTTCTGTTAAAATATCTGAAGGAGGCCTTGCTTCCTTCCAGAATAGTTATCATCAAATTCATCACAAGTAGAGATTTGTTGATTAGAGAGGCAGGTGGAAAACTAAAACTACCTTGGCCACAATTCTACTCTAAGAGATTGTGATATCAGGACGGCTGTTCACAACTGTCTGGTTTTCTCTTTCCTTCCAGGAATGTGGCAGGATTCCAATTCCCCGTTCCACGGAGCTCGCTGCTCTATGAAATGTAATCAGTTGCTTTAGGATGCAGTGCATGCTTCACCACGTCCTCTTTCCCTTCTTCCATGACAGTGGCCAGTACTCCAGCCAGTGCCTGCTCTCCTAGCCCAGGCCCTGGACCAAGCATGACAAAGCTGTGGAGTAGAGCCTCCAACCCATCCAAGACGGGCATGAGCAAAACCTTTATTGTTTTAAGCTACTGAGGTCTGAAGGTTGTTTGTTACCACAACATAATCTAGCTTTTCCTCACTGATACAAGGTCTACGCCGGCCTTCTATCACTAAAGGAAATGCTTCTGCAAGTAGAACCCTGCAGATAATCAAAAAAATTGCAGAACTCTTTTACAAGGTTCTTCAACTCAGGTGACCCTTAAAATTGAAATGTAGATCTGTAATCCTTGTCTTGCTGACATAAACACCACCAGTGATGCAAATCTGATGAAATATCTAACCTTGGCTACTTCATTAGGATAAATTTCTGCATGGGGGATGATGCGCCCTTATTACAAATTATCGTATTACCTCCAAAAGATAACCAATTTATACCCACTACAAGGAATGTGTACCAATTCTACTACAACACTGCTGATACTGTATAATTTTTTAAACTATTTTAGCTGGCATATTTTAGTTGTCCAGAGTTGTTTATTTCACATATTTATTCTTGCAGTAATAAGCTTTTAGAAGTTGGCTTTTATTTCATTTATTATCATTTATTTATTCAATATTTATTACATACCTATTATGTGTGAAGTACAAGGAAATGTCCCTGTCCTCTCAGAGCTTACAGTCTAGTGAAATGCACTGATATCCTCTTTTTCGTTTATCCTTCCAAGTTTGAATGTCTTCTTTATAAACATGAATTTTTAAAAGTATTGTATATATCAGCCCCTTTGGGGTTTTTTAATGGTATAGAAATTTTATATACATATATTCTTGAAGCTATCAATCATCCATTTACAATTTTTTAATTTCTTCAAAAATGAAGACGTTATCCTCCTTCTATATATTGAATAAATGATTTAATCTTTGTCAATTTTTATTATAATTTGATTCAATGTTTATATTTTTATTCCATATAGATTGACTTTGAAACATGATAAAGCAGGGATTCACCTTAAATTACTGAAATGCTATCCTGTTTCTATAATACCCTATCTTAAACAACTCTTCCTTAACCTCTTTAAACATACATACAGAGTTTTGCATACATATAATTGTCTACGTTGGTACTCTCTCTAGTCTGTTGTATTAATTGGTATTCCTTATTGTAGCAAATACTATTTGGGGAATTGTAGGTTTATGGACTAACCCTGATAGTACACATTAAAAAAGAACACAGTCACTAGATGCAAAATGAGTAAGTTAGTAAGTATGTAATAAAAAATAATAATCATAAAAACTGAGTAAGTTGGAGTAGGGAGCTAAGAGTTGTGAAATATTTGTACTAAAAGTTAATCTTGAAAAATGTATTGCTAGGTCTGTCTTATAGTGAGATTTCCTATAATAGTGGAACACAATTTAGTAGATAGAAAAGAGGACAATTATGAATGTTGAAAAAGAAGGACAAAGAGCTAGAGACAGGAAGATAGTAACAGATGGGTTCATGCTGGGAATAAGAAAAATAGAGTGGTACAAATAAATATTCAAAAGCTTGCTGACTAGGACTTCCCTGGTGGTCCAGTAGTAAAGAATCCGACTCCCAATGCAAAGGGTTCAATCCCTGGTCAGGGAACTAAGATGTCACGTGCTGCGGGGCAACTAAGCCCACGTGCCACAACTACTGATCTCGCGTGCCTCAACTAGAGAGCCTGTGTGCCACAAACTACAGAGCCCATGCACTCTGGAACCCACGCAACTAGAGAAGAGAAAACCCATGCTCCACGGCTAGAGAGAAGCCCGTGCGCCACAATGAAGAGCCCATGCTGCAACTTGCACCGCAATGAAAGATCCCACATGCCGCAACGAAAACCCAACGCAGCCAAATAAATAAATAAATATTTAAGAAAAAGCAAAAGAAAGCTTGCTGACTGAAGTCATAAGTTGGATCAGCTGCAGCAGGGTCCACTGGACGATGCTTTATCAGAATGATACAGAAGTAAGACAAAAGATACTTAAAAGATTGTTTTTTTGGTAGAGGATATACAAAACTTGAACATTATCCTAAGGAGCTGACCTATTTTAAGACGTAAATGCAATCTAATTTTTAGTTATGGAGAACAGTATGGAGTTTCCTTAAAAAACTAAATATAGAACTACCATATGACCCAGCAATCCCACTACTGGGCATATACCCTGAGAAAACCATAATTCAAAAAGACACATGCACCCCAATTTCATTGCAGCACTATTTACAATAGCCATGGAAGCAACTTAAATGTCCATCGACGGATGGATAAAGAAGATGTGGTACATATATATAATGGAATATTACTCAGCCATAAAAAGAAATGAAATTGGGTCATTTGTAACGATATGGATGGACCTAGGGTCTGTCATACAGAGTGAAGTAAGTCAGAAAGAGAAAAATATCGTATATTAATGCATATATGTGGAATCTAGAAAAATGATACAGATGAACATATTTGTAGGGCAGGAATAGAAATGCAGATGTAGAGAACGGACATGTGGACACAGGGAGGAAAGAGGAGGGTGGGATGAATTGGGAGATTACATGAATACACTACCATGTGTAAAATAGATAGCTAGTGGGAACCTGCTGTATAGCACAGGGAGCTCAGCTCGGTGCTCTGTGATGATCTAGATGAAGATCTAGATGGGGTGGGGGGGGGGAGGTCCAAGAGGGAAGGGATAGATGTATACACATAGCTCATTCACTTCATTGTACAGCAGAAACTACCACAACATTGTAAAGCAATTATACTCCAATAAAAAACAAACAAACAAAACAACTACAATGATTTGTCGAAGGCTATAGAATTGGTGTCAGTGGTACTTGTGTTAATCTGCTTTTTCCAAACATCTAAGGCCTTTAAAGCTTCCTGGGCACGTTGCTTTCCTACCTGTACCCACTGGCCAAATAATCCCAGCAGGCTAGTTTCAGATGGCGCTATCCCTGAAAATGACACCATTATCTTTGTTTTACGTGAGGGCTCAAGTTTACTCTTTAGGCATTTCTAGCTAAATGCCTTGTAATTCTGAGCTACAGCATAACCCATAAACTGAAATTGTCGATCATGAAGAAGATTCTCCAAAGAAAATATTAGACTAAGAAAGTAATTATGCTGGAGGAGAGGTGTAGAATATAGTGGATGACAAGCAGGCAGGGGAATAAAAGCAGTCTTATCCTGAAAATTAACTCTGATTTAAGTTTAACACCAGGCAAATACCAAACTGACAAACAAAAGACTAAAACGGAATCTATTTTGAGGGGTCTTCTACAACATATCGTCCAAATCAATAGGAGCATGTATTTATTTATTTATTTTAAATTTATTTATTTGTTTTTGGCTGCGTTGGGTTTTCATTGCTGCACACGGCTCTTTCTCTGGTTGTGGCGGGCAGGGCTACTCTTTGTTGCAGTGCACGGGCTTCTCATTGTGGTGGCTTCTCTTGTTGTGGAGCACAGGCTCTAGGCGTGCAGCCTTCAGTAGTTGTGGCACGCGGGCTCAGTAGTTGTGGCTCATGGGCTCTAGAGCACAGGCTCAGTAGTTGTGCACGGGCTTAGTTGCTCCGTGGCATGTGGGATCTTCCCGGACCAGGGCTCGAACCCCTGTCCCCTGCATTGGCAGGTGGATTCTTAACCACCGCACCACCAGGGAATTCCCGGGGCATTTATTTTTATTGACTGTTAAATCTTCCAAATCAATAAGGGTATTTATTTTTATTGAATGCTAAAACATCAACAATTCAGCTCTTCTAGAGCGGAGCCAACCTTTTTAACCATAGTTTCTTTTCCCATAGCTCCAAATACACTCTTGGCTATTTTTGCATTCTTTTCAGAAATCCTTTTTGGAGCTCTGTAATCTCCTCCTCCCGTATCCATGGCCTCAAAGGACTGTCCGAATTTTTATGACACCACCTGCTATACACACAACAAACTCAAACTTTTAGAAGTTTTTTAAAATAAATAAGGGACTTCCCTGGTGGCGCCGTGGTTAAGACTCTGTGCTCCCAATTCAGGGGGCCCGGGTTCGATCCCTGCTCAGGGAACTAGATCCCACATGCATGCTGCAACTAAGAGTTCACATGCCACAACTAAGGAGCTGGCGAGCCGCAACTAAGGAGTCCGTGAGCCACAACTAAGACCCAGGGCAACTAAATAAATTAAATAAATATTATTGGTGTCATGAAAATGATAAGTCATATCTCTAGGTACCACCTCCTTACTCTAACAGTCTCCTCCCAGATAAAAAGGTCATATCTGAATGTGAAATGGCACACGAGTATTGATGGAGTAATTCTTTGGTGACAGTCTCTGCTTTGGAGGCAGGGGTCACAGAGCACTAGGCCCTTGGTGAGTCTGGAAATGGAGATGTTGCAGAATTTTCCGTTTGTGTCTTCCTGAATGGTAATTCAAATATCCAATCACTTCCCGCCCCCTTCAGCTCAGTAAGGTTCTGCCAGGGCAGCAGGCAGGCTGTGCTTTGGTGGAAGGGAGTTCACTCCATGTGGAGTGGTTGGCAACACCTATGTCCAAAGGCATTGTTGGTGGAGGTGATGACCTCAGTGATGAGTGATTAAGGAGGGCCAATACCTGCCCAAGGTTGAGGTCATAAGCGGGGCAAGTATATTTCTGGCTCAAGCTTGGCTAGGGCTGGGGTGGGTGGGAGCAGTGATTAACTGCAAATGAGGACAAAAGGACTTTGGGGGATGATGAAAATGTTCTGAAACCAAAAATCATCAAACTGTTTACCACTTAGCATGTGTAAATTTTATATGAAATCAATACACCGATAAAAGTTTTTTTAGAACTATATACACAAAGGAAAACTTGCTAGGGTGAAAAAAAAATTTCCAAATCTACAGCTCTAATGAGCTCACCATGCCCCTGGCAAAAATTAATTTAATGTTGTTCAGTCTTCAACTTGTCTTGGCAACAGTTTTATTTTCGTGATAAAAACTGTATAAGAACTATGATCTTATCCATGCAGGAAAAGAAAGCCAAACAAAAAGATTAGTTGCAAAGGAAGAATAATCACACTGAACCCAAGCTTCTCCTGTGCAAAAGTAAATGTCATGATAATAAAAGAAAGAAATTTTAATAGGACAAACTGAGCTCTCAGAATTATATGCCAGGCTAAGATGTAGCTCTTGTCAAGGGAATAGAAATATAATCAAGTGTGCTCATTTGATGTTCAAAAGAGTTAGTATATAGTTACAGTTGATTCCTCTGAATAGCAAACTGCATACATTTCAGATGAAGTTTAATTTGTAAACAATATTTTTCCCCAATACTTCATAGAAACACATCTATTGCAAATCTGAGGACTCAAGTTCAATTGCCTTCAGGGACAGGCAAGTAACACAAATGCAGGGAGAAGGTCAGGTGTATTTCCATGGTATGCCAGACTCATCATTTTGGGAGTTTAGTGCTACTCTCGATACTTAGCTTCTGCATCAGGGACACTTCAGGGAATGGTGAGGACTGTGGCAAACTGGACTGAGTTCCAGAAGATTGACACTTTTCAAGAATGAAAAAACAAAACCTTATTGCTGGGTCTTTTAATTTTTCGAATCAGATTACCTAGATTTTTATATTAAAAAATCTTCAATTTACTCATCTGAAAATAGTTTGTCCAGAATCAGTGGTTTTTATGCTATTTTATGCCATAGAAATCTTTCTTCAAATTAAATTCTCCATAAAACACAAAAATATGAACCAGAGCTAGATTATTTCAAATATCTATGATTCTATAGGATCCTAAATAAGAGTTGGCCGAGTAATCTCTTATCTAGCTGGTCAGCATATTTACCTCATGCCAATTTAACTCATTAGGTTAGCTCAAGTTAACATGTATTAAGTGATTATTATGGACCGGACACTGTGCCTTTATGGACGCATGATCCCACCATTGGCAGTCATACATACCTATTTCAGGGCAGGGAAAGCAGAACACCACAGAGGACGTAGAAAACCCTGCTTCTAGAGGAGGAGGGGGAAAACGTCAGCCAAGGGCACATTTCCACTGTGCCTTAAAGGATGGGTTAAGTTTTTCCAAGCAGAAATGGGTGTCTAGAAAAGCCTGAAGAAACACATATAGGGGTGAAAGTACATAGTACCTTCAGGGAAAGTGAGATAGCTGGTACACAAAAGGAAACAGCACCCAGAAATTAGGCATTCACCTGTTTACTGGTAATTGAGTTATACTAATCAGTCATTTTCTTACCGTATTTGCATGGAGGAGGAGGAAAAACAGACCTTAGAGTGGTGAGGATGTAAATCCTAGCTTACATGAATGAAACATTTATATAATTATATACTTTAAGTTAGAATCACAAGGATACTCTGTTATTTTAAATTGTTTTCTTTTTGAGTTAATAGATTTTAATCATAGAAATTAAGATTAGAAATGTTGATGAGAATCAAACCCATGATATTTTGTGTAAAAATCTGTACACTTTTGTGTTATAAATATTTATAAAATTTAAGAGGATTTGGCTTATTAAAATAAGATTATCCTTATTGTTCTCTCACATGGTGCAGGATGCAGCATCTCCGTGGGGTTTATTCCTGTGCCGTCCTGTGTTTGTTGCCCTCTCTGTGTGGGCTGCAGTGAGGAGGTACAAAAAGGAAGCAGCCACGCTCCCTGTTCGCTGGGACTCATTGTTTAACAGAAGTGATTTTGTGGAGAAGCCATTCTCCTCCACTGCAGGAAGGCAGTTGCCTTAAATTCTCTCTATAGAATTCTGAAATGCTTTCCTCAGAGACCAGAAGGGCTCCAGAAGGTCAAAACCTTTCGCCATGACAATATGGTACCTCAGAGGGCAGAGGAAACTCCAAAGCTCCCAAGCAAGCACTGATGTACTCCTAGCATCTACCACCAATTCTGGAAGAGTAAATACTTGAGTTTGTGCCCTGCCATGAGAGTTTTCATTCTGATTTTACCTCTTGAGCCTAGGGGGAGCTGGAAGGTGGGGCTTGTGCTAGGGTTATAGGATGGAATGAGCAAGGCTTCATCCCTCTACAACATCCTGCATGAATTATAGGCTCTGACCGTGTCTTCTCTCAGCTCTTAACTTTGCTGAGACTTGAGAATCCTGAAGGTCTTGGTTCCAGCTCATCTCTCTACCCCCAGGGGTTGGGCCCCCAACCCTTAGGCACAGAATCACCATTCAGAGGAGGGACACATTCATGCTTCTTCCCATCTGGCTTTTCTGCATCCTGCTAGCAGTGGATACACTTTGCTAAGTGTTGAGTCCTATCAGAGGAAGAGATTCCTGCCCCTGCCTCCTGGTTTGATGGTATGTTGAGCCATCCTGGATTTCCTTAGGAAACAGTGAGGCGGGGGCATCCCACAGTCCCCCATACCACACCATGAGGAAGCCACAGCACTTCCTGCCCTTACTCTCTCCTCCGTGGTAGGTCAGATGGTGGGAATGCAGAGGAGAGGTGCCACCTTCTGAGAGGAATGAGGTGTCCAAAACAGAGTTCCCTCCCATCCACTCAGGGCAGCCTCTTTGTCTTTCTGCGTCCCAGTCTCTCCTCCCACCCCCAAAACTCCCTAGTCCCTGGCTGAACACTAGGATGCCATACCTGTTACCAGGTGATCACCAACTTCAACTTTTTTTTCTGCCCACCTGGGCTCACATGCTGCTACCAACTCCTTAGGCCCTAATAAAAAACCTTGCCATGGCAACTTCCAGAATTCCTTTTTGTCTCCGGCTTTGGCTCTATGTATCAGCCCCTCCCCCCAGCCATGATCCTCCCCAGTTCCTTATTCACCCCCTTAGGTATTTGCCCTGCTCTCTTAATTGTAGAAAAACCATTCTTCTCATGATACACAGAGTCCCTCATTACTGTCACCTTGTCTCTACTTACCACCAGTGAAACATCTGTGCTTTTAGCCAAGGCCAACCCCTCAACCTGTGACTCACTCCTATTATGTTACTTCTGCACCATAACATTGCTCTAGCAGTTCTCCCTTTCCCTCCTCCATCGTCAGTTTATTCCTCTTGACTGGATCTTTTCCATCAGCATCCAACATGCTATATCTCCTACCTTTAAAAAGCCCTCTTGATGCTATCTCATTTTTCTGCACCTCTGTGGAACAAAGCTCCCTAAAGCAGTTGATTACACGTGCTATCACCAATTGCTCTTCCTCTCTCTCGAATCCACTCCCATCATGCTTTTACCTCCACTTCTCACCTGAGTCTATTCTTCTCAAGGCCATGAATGATCTCTGTGTTGTTAAATCTAATGATCAACTCTGAGTCCTCATCTTACTTGGCGATTGGCAACTTTTCATGCAGTTGATCACTTTCTGCTTGAAATATTTTCCTCTCTTGCCTTCCAGTATGCCACACTCTCCTGGTTTTCCTCCTACCTCACTGGCTGCTACTTCTCAGTCTCTGCTTATTGGTTCCTACTTTTTCCTCCAAATTCTTAATGTTGGGGTGTCCCAGAGCCTGTCTTTAGATCTTCCCTTCATTTACAATCATTGCCTTGGTGATCTTAACCAGTCTCATAGTTTTACGTATCTTTCTCCCTTCCTTCCTTCCTTCCTTCCCTCCCTCCCTCGCTCCTTTTCTTTCTCTTTCTCTTTCTTCCTTCCTTCCTTTCTCTCTTCCTTCCTTTTTCTTTCTTTCCTTCTTTCTTCTCCTCCTCTTCCTCCTTCATATTCATCTTCATCGTCATCATCATCATCATCATTCAATCTTTTTTTTTTTTTTTGCGGTACGCGGGCCTCTCACTGCTGTGGTCTCTCCCGTTGCGGAGCACAGGCTCTGGACGCGCAGGCCCAGCGGCCATGGCTCACGGGCCCAGCCACTCCACGGCATGTGGGATCCTCCCGGACTGGGGCACGAACCCGCGTCCCCTGCATCGGCAGGTGGACTCTCGACCACTGCGCCACCAGGGAAGCCCATCATTCAATCTTAATCTATCTTTCTATCTAGTCTTCTACAGCCAGGACCTTCCCTGAGGACCATCAAACTTCTGTGCTGAGAACAGACTGTTGGAAGTATGGTCTCAGGAAGAAGCTGGGAGATTAGTTATGATGCTACTGCAGTAATCATAGCAGCAGAGTGAGCGAGAGACATCGTCACGTTCCGAATTCATTTCAGAAGGTAGAGACAACAGGATGGACTGGATATGGGCATTTAGGGAAACAATATCAAGGATGACACCAATGTTTTTGTCCTGAACAACTAGAAAGATGGAGCTGCCATTAAGTGATGTTGTGAATACTGTGACTGGAGAATATTTCATATGTGTAAGCAGATGATGGCTTGGAGCAGGGAATCAGGAGTTCACTGTTCTACAGTTTGAGGTGAATACTGGGCATTCAAGTATATGTGTTGATTAGACAATTTGGGCATGTGAGACTATCCCATGCAATCATGAGCTCCATTGTGCAAGTCCTGTGCCTTTGTCATGTTAGCTATGGTCCCTTGCATATAGTAAGTAAATATTTTAACTGAGTGTAAGATATTTCTCAAAATTATTTTTTAAATTCTTTTTTTGTCCAGTTTTGAGATATAATTGACATACAGCACTGTATAAGTTTAACGTGTACAGCATAATCAAGGTTGTTTTTATTGTGACCTGAGGTCAGTACCCCAGTAATCGTGTGTCAGTATTCCCTATTCCATAGCACTCATCACACTAATGTAATGATTTGTCTGCTTCCTAAGCCCAGACTTTCAATTCAAGTACTATTAAGGTATTATTATGCCACCACTATCCTAAGCCCTGGGGATATGAGACACTATTGTATTATTTAGGCAAGAATGGATGAGTAATCTAACAAGCAGAGGCAGTAAACACAGAAAAAAGGGGGCAAACTTGAGATATATCAAGATTAGAACACAGTCACTGACTTCATGTTTGAGCTGAGCAAAAACACAGAATTATAGTTATACCAATTCCTGACACTGGAAAACAGTTTTCTGGGGTTGAGGGTGAGTATTCAGAAATTTTAAATTAATATGCATTGCCTTTGAAAACAAGGCTCAACTCACTGCTCTTCATCACACTACGGACAACAGACCAAAACTCAGTTTATTCATCTCCATCCCCTAAAAGCACTTGGGTATTGGGTTGGCTTCCTGGCTCAAGGTTCTTTAGAGTGCATAGCTAACCAGCCTTTTCTCTTATCATGCCCTCTTCAGGAACATGTCAACTTCTACCCCAGGTATTCAGACCTCCATCTACATGCTCTCCCTCCCTGCTTCTCTCCCTGCCTACCCTTGGGAGTGGGGACCAGCCCCTCTCCATGTTCTACTGTGATCTTCATTCCCACTGTCATTCAGTCCATGCAGCTGATAGACAGTGGAAGTGGGACAGAGGCAAGAGAGCTACAGCAGCCTCCCAAGTGAGTTCTCCAGAAAGACCTAACCAATAACCAACAGGGAGCAGAGAGGGGAGATTCTATCATTTGCTTTTGACTGTTGTCATATTATCTATAGGCTGTTGATAAACACAAAGCACCTGCTCAAGGGTGGAACACTGGCACTCTCCTAAAAACCTCCCTTCCAGAGTGTGAGCACATATAGAAGTCATCAGCGAATTTTGCCTGTGAGATTCCTGGCCACTCCTCCTTGACAATTCTAGCCTTATGTCCACATTGCTCCTCTGGGCCGAAGGACACCATGATAAAATTCAAGCCTGACCTTTACCTTCAATGTACCTTAGACAAGGGCCTTCCTTCTCTGTTCAAGTCCCTTTATCCGTAGTCCGGGGTGCGGGTGGGGTGGAATGCTACCCAACTTAAGTGTGGGTTAAAGCCCCTTCCCTAGATAGGAAGGACATTTACCTCCTTTATGCCTTCCCTGAACACACCGCAGTGGAGAGAAGGAGCAGATGCACACCACTCTACTTAGAGATATACAGTGTATTTTTGTATAATGAAAATGACAGTAGCAGTTCTCTTCAAGGAATGCTGACGTTGGAGAGACTACAAAGTCTCTTGACTGAGCGGGGTCTTCTTGAGCAGACCAGTGCTTCCCTCCGAGGTGAGAGTTGGGAATTAGGGTGGGTTCCCTGGTTGGGTGACACATGCCACTCAAGGACGGTGCCGAGGGCGGCAGCAGGGGATGCCCGGGACTGAGGCAGAGTGGAGTTGATGGGAGCGGGGGCGGTGCCGGAGCTTACTGTCTGGGGAGCGGAGCACATCCAAGAACGCCAAGCCCACCTGCTTCCCAGTGGGCGGAAATTGGGCCTTAGGGTCCCCTCTTGTCTTCTCCGTCTTAGTTTGCCCCTTGGGACTTTTGGCTGAAGCCAGGCTCTTTCCCACATTTTCTTTTCTGGTGTTGGCCACTTTCTCAGATGTGGAGGACATGGATTCCTCACGCCCTTTGCCTTTTGTCTTGGGGTTAATAAAGTGCAGAAAAGATTTCATCTTATTTCTCCAGCCAGATTCTGGAAAGCTGGGCCTCTTGTGAGTACGGCCTTGCATCACCTGCCCCTGAAAAACCTGACCTTGTAAAGTTCGGCCCTGCGACGGCTTACCCGGAGTGAGCTGGCCTAGGAAAGGCTGGCCCTGTGACACCTGGGGCACCACAGGCTGGGCCTTCTCAGGAACCCTTGCTGGTTTGAGGATGACATTGAGCTTGGCTTGATTCTCTTGCAGGTCATTCTTCTCAGAGTCTTTCCCCCCAGGGACTCCAGGAGGTAGCTCTGGGGGTTTAAGCTGAGGGCGATGCTGGGGACTGTGTTGACAGGGAGCATCAGGGTGAAAGCGATGTCTCCGTCGCCAGGGGCTGCAGGGTGTCCCTTTCAGAAGCATCCCTTCTGGCCTCTGGGCTTCAGCAGAGTGGCTTTTCTCTCTTGTGGAGGAGACTGCAAACCCGGCATCCCCTTCTCTGTGGTCCCCGGCCGATTTGGGTTTGCCTGGCTCCTCTCTCTTTTCTGCCAGTGTGGGTACTTGGGCTGAGTCCTTGCTCTTGTCAGGGCTTTGGGGCTCAGGGCTCCAGGGCTCCTTCAGGTTGTGGTTGTTCACACTGGCCTCCAGCTGACCACAAAGCACCTGGGCCTCTGTCAGGTCCCCACTGGGTTGCGAGATATTGGAGGCCCAGTGGACAGAACCGTGGGATACTGCACTGGAACTGGGTTGCTTCTGTTTCTGATACGCTGCCTTCAACTCAGTGGCCAGCTGTTCTTTGGAATAGAGGCATTCTGGATCTGGGGCACGTGGCATATCTCGTGGGATGGGGAGTTCCTGGAGCAGTGTGTTTCCTTGGTTGTTTAGACTCCCAAGAGACTCCTGTGTGCATATGTTCTCTGAGGCTGCTACAATTTGTTTCCTGGACTTCCTTGCCGTCATGGGAATTCCCAGTTGCATCTCTAGCATCTTATTTCTCAGATGGAAATTTAGTTTGGCCAATTTGTGTTCTCCAAGTGAGGAGGGCCTCGCAGGCTCTGCCTGACTTTCTAGAGGCACCATCTCAATTACTTCTTCCGCCTGCACTTCAGCCTGGACTTCATCTGCAATGTCTGCACAAGCCTTGTTGGCATCTTGAAAGCCTGACCCAGGACTTAGACCCTGCTCTTCAGGTGAGGTCATCTGAGTCAGAGGTTCTGTTGGGAATTCGATAGGCCCAGGTACCATCTCTGTGATCATAGCTTGGGAAGTGATTGCTGGGGCCATGTCCCTAGAGAGAGCCACATAATAAGGAGCCGGCAGCCCTGACAAGAAGGCCAGATACTTGTGCCGTAAAGTTGTCTCCAGTTTCTCAATGGAGTCCTCAGACAGGGCTCGGGGCAGCTTAGGATGTTCAATGACAGCATCTGGTGAGGTTTGTTGCTGCTGATCAAGGGCTGTCAGCATCCAGGGTGTAATTTTCTGTTGTAGGTCCGGGTCACTTGCTGCCTGTGGTTCCAGGGGCTTGCTTTCTGGGATGCAGGTGAAGGGAGTCACTTCCAGGCCCCCAGGAATTATGCACTCCCAAGAGCTATATACACAGGCAGGGACATTGCCCTGGTGAATCTGCCCACATTTGGAGTCGATATGGCTTTGCAATATTGCCTTGGCCTGGTCAAACAAGTGTGGCATGGGGACTGTCACTGGGTCCACAATGGGTGAGAATGGGTCATCAGCCCCAGCGGTCTCTAGAGATGTAGGCCGGGAGCCATTCACACTGTCTAGGGATGTGTTGCTCCGGGACATAGTCTGCTGATTAGTGGGGGACAGGAGCAATTGAATGGACTGTTGGATCTTCTGCGGCAGGCCCCAGCGGTGGTGAATCAACTGTCTCTGGAGGCGGAATTCCAGCTGTCTCCTGGCATGCTGCTGTGGGAAGAGTAGTTCTCGTGTGAGGACTGAGGTGGGATGCCCTGGCCAGGAAGTTTTCACAGTCTCAGAAGACTGGGCTTTGTCACAGGGCTTATACTGCACAGGGCTCTGGGTGTGTTGATCTCTCTGGGAAACACCTGGCCAGTCCCACTGAAGCTGGAGCTGCCTCTGCAGCAGGTGCCACTCCAAGGCTTCATACTCATCCAGGGTCAGAAATGGGACACTGAGCTGAGCTTGTTGGTTGTCAGATGGAGCAACCCAATTTTGAGAAGACAGAAAAGAGGGTGGAGCTGACTGGGGTGGAGCTTTAGGCAGCAGAGGGAGGAAGGAGAGTTCCTTGAAGAGAAAAGGATCCTTCAAGTGGGGCTTGGACATGCTCTCACTCATGGAGAGGCCTTGAGAACCCAAGAAGGCATCAACCAGGGACTCACTGTGCAGAGAAGGAAGACCACAGAATAGCTGGCTATATTTCGGCTGCACGTGGCCCACTGAGTCATTAGCCTGCTGCCCAGGCATTAGATAAAGGCCACTTAATTCTTTAAGGGCTGAAGTGGGCAAGCCAAGAGCCATATGGTTTGGGATTTGCTGGTAGCAGTGTATTTGTTCTGGGTCCGTAATGGACCATTCAGAAACCCAGAAGGCCTGGGTAGGCTGGCCAGCCATACACGGACCCAAGTTCTGGTATGAAATGGTCTCAAATCTCTCAACAGAGAACTGAGAAGTATCATTCTGAATGAAAGAAACTGGTTGCTTATATACAGGTTGGTAAAATAATGGTGGATTTGGCATAAGCTGCCTCAGAGACTCTTCCACACGTCTGGGGAGCCCCCACCTCTGGAAATGCATCCATTTTTTTACATGTAGCTCAAGCCGCCTCAGGACTTCAGGACTCAGGAATGGCAGGTGGGCATGGAGGACAGTGACCATCTGCAAGGCCACAGGATGTGTCAGGGTAGTAATTTCTCGGTTCAGGGGCAGCAGAGACACCTGGGAATTTAAGGGCTGATGGCCTTGGTTCCCACAGACAAGGTTGAGGTTGCTCTGCATCATCTCCTGCAGCTTTACTGAAACCCTAGGTTCCTCAATCCTTGAAGAAAACATAGTCTCTGGGCCCCTGGGCACCTCTGGCACATGAAATCCCTGCCTCAGCATGAGGTATTCAGCCCAGAAATCGTGGACGCCGGCTGCACCAGGTGACTGGGCAGCTGACTGGGTTAAGGATTTCTGTGACACTGTGAGGGTTGCAGATGGAAATGAAAGGTCTTTGGAGTGTGGGCCATGCTCCAGACTCTGTTCAAAAGACACATTAGACGTGGACAAAACCTCTAGGCAAGAGGAGCCCTGCAATGGGCCCCCTGAAGTGGGGGAGATCAGAGTGTTCTCACCCACCACCACCTGCTGAATCTCCAGAGCCACAGCGTTGCAGGTTTGGCAGCAGGGATCTGCACACAGGATCTGCCGCACACTCCCCTCCTGAGGAAGCCAGCCCTGGCTGGGAAGGGAAACATGGCAACCGTTTGTTACTGATGGAATGACATCTGCCTCTTTTCAAGGGTGTGGCCTGGAGATTGACACTGCTCCCCTTAGCCCTGTAAACTCTGAGGCCTGCACCCACTGGGGGTTTACTCATCTACTTTTCTTCCTAGGAAAATGTCACTTGGCAAGTTATGGTGTGCTGGACTGAGAGCCTGGGGCTTCCTGGGCAAAGTCTCAGACAACTGAAAGGAACGCAGGGCCTTGAGAGCCTGGGAGGTGGGTGAGTTCTCTGCTGACCTGTGCTGAGTAGCTGAACTAGGAGAAGGCAACCAGGCAGATGGGGGAGCCAATGGTTAGCTGATGGCGCAGCACCAGGAACATCACCAGATAGAACCTGGAGTCAGCCTCATTTGGGGCTACGGAGGTCCTTGTGGGAACTCTGCATTCTGGGGATTACAGGGCATACACAACATCTCTTGGAAGACAATCCCTATTCTCTAGAGATCTTAAGAGGGGGACAATATGACAAGCTCCTGCCTGAGGGCTGTCCCAGGAACTGGCCTCCCTGAAGACAAAACCAGAGGAGGTATGTCAGCAGGGTCCAGGGGTCTGCCCTTGAAAGGGTCTAGCTGTAAAGAGAATATGAAAATGATGACTGATTTATGCACTTAATTAATTATCTATCCTCCTAACCTGTCTTGTGGTTGAGTGAAAACCCATGTAGTTTTAAATCCTGCACTAGTCAAATCCTGAATTCCAGGACCTTTGTGAGCCTAGTCCAGACCAGAACTGCAGGACTCCTGTCTCCTGAGGCGTCTGATCCCACCCTCTCCTCTGGGAACCCCCAACCAGTGTCCAGGCTCCACTGTGTCTGGCTACGTCCCAGCCATTATGCTCCTCCCCAACCCTGCCACAGGCCAAGCGGAGAAATGATCACAGGCCAGGCTGGGAGTTGGGAGACTGCAAAGAGCAAGAGATCACCTTCTCATGACAGACAGCAGCTCCCACGGCTTCTCAGCTTCTTCCCGGGAATGTCTCCTAGCTGAGAAACCAGGAGACAGTGTTACATGGAACGGGAGAGGATTCAGGGACATCCTACAGGAAGCTGGAGACCTTTGTATGACAGGAGACGGCAAACCCCAATAGCCAGTGCTCTGAGGCACGTCTGACTACAACTTAGCCAGGTATGATGTGCTCTCCTGGACCTAATCTCCTTTGACCTTCACAACCACACTGTGAGTGAGACAGCATCATCATGCCCATTTTATGGATAACAAGACTGAGAGCTGAACTGACATCCACTGGGTCATAAAACTAGTAAATGACACAGTTAAGGACAGAGTCCTTACTTCCTCACTCCCCTACTTCCTCTTCACTCCCAGGGGTAAGGTGGAGAATTCTGGAACATTCCCAGGCTCTGATTTCCTACCCAAAAAAGTCTTCTGGGAGAATCTGTCAACTTGGGGAAATTGGGCCTTCAGTGGTTAGAGCACCTGGTGCCTGGCACCAAGGGTCATTGAGGGACAGGGCTCATGGGAGCTTCACCCGCAGTAGAGAGAAGTCAGAGCAGAGACTGGGACATTACCTCTTGATGCTGCATCTCTAGCCCTTTGTCTGACTTTTCGGTGACGCTTAAAGACAAAATAGTTAAGAGTATGAAGTTGGGACACCATTTTCTTTTTCATGTCCAAACTGAGACAAAGCTAATATACAGTTCCCAATCCCTTGTAATTTATCTGTATTTTATTAACTTCCCTAACTTTCCATATTTCTATTTTTTCACCCCAATATTTCCCTTCTCTTCTTACTCTGATTCATTTTGAGGTTCTTTCATCCTCAATACCTCGCATTTTTTTCCTAAGAGAAGTTGTGTATCATGCTTATGATGAAACAAGAGAAAGGGTGGAACAGAATAAAAGGTGTGTAGGTCTAATAACCAAAGAACTTCAATTTACAAATGCCTTAATGGACCAAAAACTAGAAAAATCTCCCATAATGGGAAGTCTTCTAAGATCCAGTGAGGCACATTCCATTTCACCCAAGTCTCAACCCAAGTCAGAGAGACGTTCTTGAGTTTTCAATTAGAATACATTGCAGGGATAGCCTGGTAAGAAATTATTTGTAGGCTCTGAGAAGGGAAATACCTTATAAGAGTAACTAACGGATGGTAAAAAAAAAAAAAAAAAAAAAAATCAAGGGGAGGGAGGGGAAAAGGAAGGATAAAAGGAGAGACACTGAGAGCTTAAAAGCTTCTTATCTGAGGCTTAATTAGTTCAGTCATGGTCATAGTGTTTCCCTACCTGGCAGCAGCTCCTTTTATGTTCCAATGTTAATCCATGGTAACACTTTTTCACTTGCCAGACAATTAGGATAATAATGAAGATGGAGCCATAGGTATATAAGGGAAACCCCAAATCCCACAGAACAAAAGTCGGGCTCAACATGATCTACTCATTAGCACAAGGAGACCAACCATCCCTATATGTAGGCATTCAGAGTCCTGGCGCCTAGTGACTTCCAATGCTACACTTTGTCATCTCCGCCTCACAGACAACGGAACCAGGCCACCAGACTGCATCACAAAGCTCTCCTCTTTCACAAGGCAGCTGTGGTGTCAAAGACCTCTACCTGTCTAGAGAAGTGAATGTGGTGATTCTGTTTGCAGATGAGGGTGTCTGGTTGTCTGCAAGGACTGAAGGTGCCTCTCACAGTCACTGTCTGTTCTCCCACTTTGTCTCCACTCTCCACACCCTCCACCAGCCTGATGGCCAGAGTCTGGTTATGGCGTGGAAATGGAGAGCTTTGATGTTACAGGCAGTGGATGATGGGAAATCAGAGGTGCATGAAGGGACCACGGCAAGGCCACGGTGGTAGCATCTTTAAATGACATTGTGGGAGTCAGAAAGGAATGCCTCCCAGACTGTGTGGCCTCAAGCTTGCAGATGAGTGAGAAGAGAATGTAAACACTGCCTTCCATTGAGACTCACTAATGAGACTTCCTTACAGAGCTCTTTTTTTTCCTTAGGCTTTTATTTATTTTTTTTTTAATTTTATTTATTTATTTATTTTTACAGCAGATTCTTTTTTTTTAAATTTATTTAGTTATATTTATTTTTGGCTATGTTGGGTCTTCATTGCTGCACGTGGGCTTTTTCTCTAGTTACGGTGAGCAGGGGCTCCTCTTCGTTGTGGTGCGCGGGCTTCGCACTGTGGTGGTTTCTCTTGTTGCCGAGCACGGGCTCTAGGTGCCCGGGCTTCAGGAGTTGTGGCTCATGGGCTCTGGAGCGCAGGCTCAGTAGTTGTGGTGCACAGGCTTAGCTGCTCCGCAGCATGTGGGATCTTCCCGGACCAGGGCTCGAACCCGTGTCCCCTGCTTTGGCAGGCGGATTCTCAACCACTGCACCCCTAGAGGAGTCCCCGCAGGTGTCTTTATTGGTTATTTCTACCAAACATTGGAAGAAATAATACCAATTCTCCACAAACTCTTTTGTAAAATTGAAGAGGAGGGACTATTTCCCAACCGTTCCATAAGGCCAGCACTACCTTGATGCCAAAACCAGACAGAGACATTACAAGGAAAAAAAAAAAAAAAGTACAAATATTCCTCATAAGCATAGATGCAAAACTTCTAAGCAAAATTTTACAAATTGAAACAAAAAATTATGAAGAGGATAATAAACCATGACCATGTGGGGTTATCACAGGAATGCAAGATTGGTTTAACATTTGAAAATCATCATACTGATATAATTCATCATATTAACAAACTAAAAAGAAACAATATGATCATTTCAACAGTGTAGAAAAAACGTTTGACAAAATCCAACATGCATTCCTAATTTTTTACATCTCAGCAAACTAGGAAAGGAATTCCTCCACCTGATAAAGGAAATCTAAGAAAATCCCACTGCTAAGGTCATACTTAATGGTGACAGACTAGATCAGTGGTCCCCAACCTTTTGGGCAGCAGGGACTGGTTTTGTGGAAGATAATTTTTCCACGGACGGTGGGGGGGGGGGATGGTTCATGTGGTGATGAGAGCAATGCGGAGCGATGGAGAGCGGCAGATGAAGCTTCGCTCACTCGCCCACCGCTCGCCTCCTGCTGTGCAGCCCAGTTCCCAGTTCCCCTGGACTAGATGCTTATCCTCTAAGATTAGTAATAATACAAGGATATCTACTTTTAGAACTTCTATTCAACATTGTACTGAAGGTCCTAGCAAATGCTATGAAGTAAGGAAAAGAAATGAAAGGCATCCAGGTTGGAAAGAAAGAAGGAAAACTGCCTTTATTCACAAATGACATGATCATCTACATAGAAAATCCTGTGGAATCTGAAAAAAAAAAGCTATTAGAACTATAAGTGAATTTAGCAAGGTTGTATGATATAAAGCTGATATACAGATACAACTGTATTTCTGTATACTGGTAATGAACAGATAGAAGTTGAAATTTGAAAAAATCAATACCATTGAAAATATCATAAAGACATGAAATAGGGATAAATCTAGCAAAAATGTAAGAACAATGCACTGCATCTTTAAAACACTGCTGAGAGAAATTAAAGAACTCAAAATATAGATACAACTTGTCCATGAGTCAGAAGACTCAATATTATTATGATGTCACCTCTCTCTAATTGATTTAGATATAAAAGTCAGTCCCAATAAAAATCCCAGCAATTTTTTGAGAAATTGACAAGCTCATTCTAAAATTCATGTGGAAATACACAGAACTCAGAATAGTCAAAACAACTTTACAAAAGAACAAAGTTTGAGGATTAATACTAAGTGTTATATACTAAGTCACCTATTATAAAGCTACAGCAATCAAGACAGTGTGGTATTGGCATAAATATAGACAAACGGATCAATGGAACAGAATAGAGAATCTAAACATAGACTAACTCACATACAGACAGATGATTTTCAACAAAGGAGAAAAGTCTTTTCAACAAATGGTGCTGGAATAATTGGTTATCAATATCCAAGAAAATGAATTTCAATCCTCACTTCACAATATATACAAAAACGTATTCAAAATGGATCATAGGGCTTCCCTGGTGGCGCAGTGGTTGAGAGTCCGCCTGCCTATGCAGGGGACACGGATTCGTGCCCCGGTCCGGGAAGATCCCACATGCCGCGGAGCGGCTGGGCCCGTGAGCCATGGCCGCTGAGCCTGCGCGTCCAGAGCCTGTGCTCCGCAACGCGAGAGGCCACAACAGTGAGAGGCCTGCATACCGCAAAAAAAAAAAAAAAAGTGGATCATAGATTGAATGCAAAGCCTAAAAGTATAAAATTTATATAAGAAAACCCATGAACATGAGTTAAGCAAAGATTTCTTAGACATAACTCCAAAAGTATGACCCATACAAGACAAAATGGATAATAAATTGTACTTCATCAAAAATTTAAAATGGCTGCCCTCTGAAAGATAATGTTAAGAGAATGAGAATGTAAGTTATATAGTGGGAGAAAAATATTTGCATATCATATACCTGGGAAATGACTCATATCCAGAATATATAAAGAACTCTCAAGACTCAACAATAAGAAAGCAAACAACCCAATTTTAAAAAGAGGAAAAAATTTTAACACACTTCACCACAGAATTGGTAAGGCACAGGAATGCTGTGTCCAAGGCCTTTGCCATAACTGCAGTGCATACATCAAGAGCCCTGGAATTTATCAGAGCTTCCCCACTTCCTGTCTCTATTAAATTGCTTCATAACAAATTAACCCAAAACTTAGCCAGTTACAATAATACATATTTATCATCTTAGTGTATCTGTGGGTCAAGAATCCAGACACAGCTTACCTGGATATTCTGCCTCATGGCCAAAATCAAAGTGTCAGCCCAGGTTCTGCAATCTCATCCAAAGTTTCAAGTGGGGATCTGCTTCCAAGTTCACTCAGTGGTTGTTGGCATAATTCAGTTCCTCAGACTCTTCTGGACTAGGAGCTTCTTTTCCTCACTGGTTGTTTGTCACAAGCCACCCTCAGTGCCTTGCCATGTGGGCCTCTCCAACATGTCAGCTTACTTCATAAAAGCATGCACACCAAGAAGGCAACAGAGAGTTGGCTAACAAGATAGAAGTAACCTAATCATGGAAGGTGATACCCCTCAGTGTTGCCATAATCTATTGGCCAAAAGCAAGGTACTGCAGAGGAGGAGGTTATACAATGCCATGAGAATCAGGAGGCAGAGCTCAATGGGAGTCATCTCAGAGGCTGCCCACCACACTGGCCTCAGAAAATGCAGTTCTCTGGGTCCGTTTATTTATTTATTTATTTTTATTGTATAATCTCATTTATATGAAATGTCCAGAAAGGCAAATTTATACATACAGTAAGTAGATCAGTAGCTGTCTGGGGTTGGGGTGGGAACAAAAAAACTGGGCTTGAGGAGAACTTCTGGGGTGACAGAAATGTTTTAAAACTGGACTGTGGTTGCATAACTACATATCTACTAAAGATCAGTGAACTGTACATTCAGAATGGAGGAATTTTATGGTAAGTTATATATCAATAAAGCTGAAAAAAATGTGAAGTTATTGCTGTACTACAACAGATGTGTCGAGGACGCCACAGCAAAGGAGAAAAGGGCAACCAACCAACTTTGCCTGTGTAAGTGGGGCAGAAGCCAAGCACAGAGAGGGACAGCAAGGCAGAAAGGAATACACAGATTTATTTCCTCAACAAATATCTATTGTCTACTCTGTTCTAGGTGCCTGAGAACAGATCAGGAGCAAAGCCTACACCTGTAAAACTCCTGTGCTAAAGGAGAGATAGGAAATAAACAATAACAAATATAATAAACAAGTTAAATGCATAGTATGTATAGACAAGATTTGAATTTAATATTAAATGATGAGATTCCTCAGGCACAAGGGGAAGGGCAGGTACAGGACGTAGGATGTGCCATAGAAGAACTAGGGTATGTGGTTCCACTGTGTTCAGTGAGCCCTATGACTGGGGGTGTACAGAAAAATAACCAAAGATGGCAACAAAAAGGTCAAAGTAGGAATCAAAAGTCACTTTCATTTAATTATTCTGCACCACATAGGTATTTTCATTGGTACAGATGAAACTGAGAGGGCATTTGCCTGGCAAAATGATAGTAACAGTATGTACTGAAGATGGTCTTTATTGGACTAACAGTGCCTGGCATGTAGTAAATGCTCTAAAAATGCTTGCCATTATGTTTATTATTAATATTATGGTGTCATAGTGCCTAAATTATTAAATTCTATAGTCTACCCAGAAAGCTATACAAAATGAATCAAGAAGAGATATAAAAAAAGATTTGCCTCCTTCTCTTTCAAAATGATCCTTGCAGGAACAATACACAGAAGTGTATTTCTAATCCTCAGGGCATGGGTTCATAGCACTGCAGTTCTCTCTTCCAGAAATACCTTTATAGCCCTTCCTTGAATTTATGGACAGTTTTAAAAATCACCTAAAGCTTTCTTTCTTAGGCCACCAACTCAGTGCAGACAAAGGGAAAGTCTATCAGTAACAGAATACTCCACAGAGGTTATTGTGAAGATTAAGTTAATATATGTATGCACTAAAGGGTTAACTCAGGAGGCCTGGGTTGCCCAAACGCTGAACATCTCAAAGATCTTCAGGACTGGCCCTTGACTGGCTCCTGAGATATCCTCTGAGCCCTTGGAATATCCTGCTAGTACAGCATATTTGTATGCCATTCTTTGGGCCACACTGTATCAGCCTGACCAGTTTATGCTAACAATGTGACTTACAGTGAATGATTCTGTAGGCCTGAAGTCCTTGCTTTGACCTCTGGGAGTGCTGGACATTGAGTAGCTAAGAGCAGCCACATGGACACTGCATATCCATGTGACTGACCCCCAAGAAAACCCTGGACACCAAGACTCAGGCGAGTTTCCCTGGTTTGCAACATTTTGTCACTGGGAGAGTTAAGTGCATCCCCATGCAACTTCGCTGGGAAGGGACATCTGGAAGCTTGTGCCTGGTTTCTCCTGGACTTCACCCCATGCCTTTTCCCTTTGCTCATTTAAAATCTGTATCCTTTCACTGTAATAAACCATAACAGTAAGGATAGCATTTTTTTCTTTTTTGGAGTTCTGTGAATCCTTCCAGTGAACCACTGAGCCTAAGGGTGGTCTTGGGGACCTGTGATGGAATATGGAAGTCCTTAGAACAGCACCTGGCATCTAGTGAGCAATATATGGATAATTATTATTGCCAAGTGCAGAGAAGTCATTTAAAGGTTTAAGGATAGCAAGACAGTGCTATTATTTCTGCCAATCTCTGATCTCAATTTCCATAGTAGGTTGGGGCTATGATGATTAAACAAGAACATACTTCTTTCATCACAAGCTTTAGACACATTGGATTGGATGGCAACACAAGTCAATTTCCAGGAGATTCTGGTTCTAGTCAGTGGACAGTACTTGATTTCCTTTATGCTTGGAAGTGATGCATTTAGAAATTCCTCAGTTAATCTCTTCCAACTAGCAGCTTTGCTGAGATCAGAATGAATGATGAATTTTTCATAAATCCTTTCTATTGTCTTTCCTATTTTGTGGCTGTTGACATCTAAGAAATGATGAAATCTGAAGTTGGACCAGCCGAAGTGCAAGGCGAGCTGGAAGTTGGGGTCCGCCTCGTCCTGGACGCCGGCCACAAGGCGGACGAGCTCGCGCACGTTGCGCTCTTGCCTTCGGTCCAGACGGCTCCAGGACGGCGCCAGCGACGCCATACCTGTGGCGCTCCTGCCGTCCTTCGTGAGGTCCGGGTCAGTTTATTTTTAATTCCTGAAATCCAAGGACATATTTCCTTCTACTCACTTTAAGCATATTATTTCCAATCAATTCTTTGGACTGATAATTCTATGTGGAACGAGGTTTCCTTGCCTATTCCTACCCCGCACTCAGTCTGGTTTCATTCTGAGTCACAATAGGGTCTCTGTAGATCTATGTGCCTGCCTTTGTCTGTGCTTTTACCTCCTTCTGGAATAACTCTTCCTTTATACATTGTAGGAACTCTTAATTGACTTTTAAGATTTAACTTATGCAACAATACCTTTTAAAAAAAAATCCTCCACTAATGCCCCCTACACACACATACTCAACACTGCATTCTACAGGCTGAGTGAGGTTCCATTTATTCCTTTTACCAACATTTATTAAGAGGCTGATCTGTGCCTGTCACATACTAGTCTGCACTCAGCACGTATCTGTAGAACTAACAAACTAGTGAATGGTGATAAATGGGGTGTAATGAGTGCCTTAAATGGGGCTGAATCTGTGCTTCAGGGGACCAGACCAGAGAACAAGGAGTGTCTCTCCATCTTGCTGAGAAGCTCTGCTTGCTAAGTGCAATCATAGCAGTCAGTCACCGATAGTGTGATGTTCCTTAACTGTTACTCTGCTTTTGTGGGAAGCCAGCCCTACAGCTTTTCATGAAGCTCCTCCCAGGCCTCCAGGGGCTAAAGATCATGCCATAATTTTGTCCTCATGTTTATTAGGGCTTTGGGAAATTTCGGTTAATATTAAACAACAGCAGCACCTCCCTTACGCCTCATTCTCTTGAGCTGAGTCCAGGAAGACTCAGTTTCAGTCCTTGGAAACCCCAAAACAATTCAGTTAATTTAGGGTGGCCATGTTTTCCTGGGCTGACTGAAGCCAGCTCTGCTGGACTATATAAACAGGAGTGAATGGAGAGACACTGTACCTACAGAGGTGGAAACTAAAAGCAGCACATAGGCTACTGCCAAATGACTCTGGCTAGAAATAGGCTCCAAAAGCTCTGTGGTGAGGCACTCGATTCCTAAAACAACAGTCACTAGAGAACAGGCACATCACTTACGGCTTGGATTTCCTCAAAGAGCTGGAGTCTCATCGAGGGGTTAAAAATAAAAAGACTTTTGTTCCTTTGGTTTTGCTTAGAGTCTCCTCTGGGTTGATAACACCCAGATGTGCAGTGGTGTTGGTATGTGCATTCTGCATTTCTTACAGATCCTAGTTCTGCTGGTTTTCCACTTTCTGTGTTAGGTATGTGGCTTTCCCTGAGGCTCTCACACAATCTTTCAGGCACATGCTTCCAGGAGCCAATTATCAACCACCTTGAAATTTTTCACCCTTATGTGCAGACGCTGCTCATGCTAAATTTCCCCAGCTCAAACCCAGGACAGAGGAGATGCATTTTTTAAGCTTCCTGCACATGCCTTTAGGGAAGCTGCCCTCCTGGGGGCCAGGCCACGATGCCCCAGAACTTACGATAAATGCAGGAAACTTCTGACTTTGGTAATTTTGGTCTTTTCTTATCATTGCGGTTTGTGGAAACTGGCTAAATTCCAGAATTCTGTAGCTCTCCCCTGTGGTGAGAGAAATCACCTGTAGCTACTGTATGTGTTGCCCCTTCTCTGCTAGCCTGACTCACATTCAGGCTCTACCTCTGGGGAAGCAAAGTGGCTGTGATGAGCTGGTGACCGTGTACTTTCTAGAAGTGAGTTTTGAAGACTTGGTCTGATCAGTCTTTCTGGCCCATTTTTGAGGAAAAGAAAAGGTACTGATGCCATGATCTCAAACTTTTCTGTTGCCAAGTCATTGATGCAGCATTCATTCAACAAAGGTATACAGAACACGTGCTCTGTAGAAGGCAGTGAGAGCTGTCTAGATCTGGTTTCCTCCCTCCTGACCTCAATGAAAAGTTAGGGCTTCTTTTCCCACCTTTGGAACGCTCTTCGGTTGCTTCCACCCATCTTCCCCTTCAGAGGTTTCGTTTGCTTTGTTTTTGCCTAATGAAGCCTTCTCATGTTTCAGGAGATCACTGTTACTTACCTTTGAGTCTTTTCCAAACAGTTGTCACTCTCATGCCAAGAATCAAATGTAAGCAAAAGCTCATCTTTTACAACTGCATTTAACATAGGATGAGACACCTTTGGTTGCTTAGGAGGCTGCTCCTCAGACTTTCTCAGCAATTTTTTCTTACAGAGCGCTGTTCCTAAACTGCATTCTGTTTCCCTCTTTCCCTTTCCTGCTGCAGAGTACCGCCCCCTACCCCGCAATTTGCCCTTATAAATAAGCAAGTTCCCTGCAGAGAATACATGTTTTTTACACACATAGACACACAGCCCAAGTTGCCACATATATATTACTACCTTACAAACACATCTAGACAGCCAGTCATCTAATTTCCTCTAGGTCATAACAGCCAGATAGATGGTCCTATTATACCTTTTGTCCCACTTTTTGCCTCTCGGACTTTGTTCTTCAAAATTGAGTTAGCTATTCTAGGTCTTCTGTTTCTCCATATAAACTTTAGAATCAGTTTGTTCATCTCTACCAAATAACTTGCTGGGATTTTGATCGGGACTGCATTGAACCTATAGAACTGGCAAGAACTGACATCTGGATAATATTGAGTCTTCCTTTCCTTGAATATGGAATAGCTCTCCATTTATTTGGTTTTTCTTTGGTATCGTTCATCAGAGTTTTGTCGTTTTCCCCATATATATCTTATACATATTCTGTTAGATTTATATCTAAGTAATTTGGGGAGGTGCTAATGTAAATGGGAATGAGTTTTTAATTTCAAATTCCACTTGTTCATTATTGGTATACAGGAGAACAATGAACTTTAGTATATTAACCTTATATCCTGCTATCTTGCTATAATCACTTATTGGTTCCAGTTTGTCAACCATTTTGGATTTTCTACATAGACAACCATGTCATCTGTGAACAAAGACAGTTTGATATCTTCTTTCCCAGTCTTTATACCTCTTATTTCCTTTTTGTGCCTCATTACACTAGCTCGGACTTCCCAGACACTTGTTTTTACCCGTTACCACTACCACTTGTTTCTCTGGAAATTAGAGCTGATTCTGTCAATTTCTCAAACACTCCATGCGCACTGATATCTGGGAACACACGCTTTAATCAAGGTGTTTTTTGTACATAGGTTTGTCTCCTCCATTAACCACTAAAGTCTTTGGCCTCATTCATTAAGCCTAATTCTGTTGTGCCCTCACAGTTTACTCTCAAAATCAAAGCCACGTCAATTTAAAATGACTTGGGATTCTTATTTGGATTTTGATGTACTCTTTTTAAGGTTCTATTTTACATTTTATGCCTTTAGAGGGGAAAAAAATTGGCCAAGAAAATGGAGCCATCTTAAGTAAAAGGAACAGAAGTATTCTTAGAGCCTGTGGTCAAGCCTGGAAAGTGCTGGGGTGTTTTTTTTGAGGGGGGTGTGTGTGTGTGTGAGGGTAGTTTATTTTACTAGTGGATGTCAGCTTTAGTTCACTGAAATTCCTCTAAAGACAGACTCCTGAAGCCACCAATTAACAACTGAGTAGCTTAATAGTGATTCTTGTTATCCTTAGAGAATAACTGTTGTAGCAAGACTGCGGTGTATTAGGGGGTGCCTGTGGTTAGTTTGCTGATACACTATTAATGAGTCAGTTCACTTATAGAGTAACCCTCCTAATCAGTTGGATGCTGTTCAATAACTCTTACTGTCTTGCCTGAAAAAGTCAATAAGGACAAAATGCATATTTTATTGATTTTCCTCTAAGGAATCATTCTTAAAAAATTAATTTTCCAAGTATGTTTGTTCCAGGTCTTTGAACAGTGTTTCTCAGTTTTTCAACATAAAAATCTTTTGGCTCCTCCCTAAAGCTTTTGATATAACTCTGGGAAGGGGCTTTCCCAAACTATTTAGAGAGCTAGTACCTTCTATGTAGCCCTGAATACCAAGAAGATACTGTAAACCTTTGCTGTTTTGTAGTCTGTTACCACAAAAAAAAAAAAAAGCAGGTAATGGCTTTTTAATATTTGTTTTCCAAACATAAATATGTATATTATAATGGATATGCTTTTTCAGTCCACTCATTTCCCCCTCTCTTCCTAGAGTTTCTTACATACCCTTCCCACTTGCCTAGGATCCAGCCAGTTCACCATATAATAAGCTTAGCTCTACACTTCCTATTCCTGTTGAGGTTGTTTCTACCTTTAAATTACCATAAACTATGCTCCAATAAGTATTCCTTTACATATGTCCACAGGTCACAGGATCAGCCTCTCGTATACAGTAGTTTTCTTCAGTCAAAGGTATATCAGTATCAGTTCAGATCTGCTAGACCTTCCAACCACACAGACTCTATAAAGACAAGCTTGAGAATTCTATTCTTGCATCACTCCAGTCAAGGGGAAAGCTTACCTTATACTCCACAATGTTCCCCTTGTCTTTTAGACATAACCATGTTTAAATCAAAAGACAAAAGCGTAGTTCACTAATCAAAAATATATAATGATCCTAAGGCTATGTTTTTCAAATTGCAAGTCCAGACCCATGAGGAAGTCATGAAATCATTTTAGAGAGTCACTATCAGGATTGTTTTAATGAACTAGGTTAGAGAGGATAGAAAATATAGGGAGAATCATGTGTAGTAAAATTAGGATTGTTTCATAAAATTTGGGTCAGTTATAGATCTATGAACATGTGTTTATGTGTGTATAGGATCACATCATAAACTACATTTCTTTTTTTTTTTTTTTTTTTTTTGTGGTACGCGGGCCTCTCACTGTTGTGGCCTCTCCCGTTGCAGAGCACAGGCTCCGGACGCGCAGGCTCAGCAGCCATGGCTCACAGGTCCAGCCGCTCCACGGCATGTGGGATCTTCCCGGACCTGGACACGAACCCGTGTCCCCTGCATCGGCAGGCAGACTCTCAACCACTGCGCCACCAGGGAAGCCCAATAAACTACATTTCTTACTATGGGTCGCAGTCAAAAAAATGTGAAAAATATACCGCCTCAGGTTACACTGTGACCTTGGAAATAGTAACTGATCTTGAGGAAGGTTTGCAGTGAAGGGCTGGGTGTTAGTTTTGCATTCTCTTTCTTGGTGTGGTGTGCCTGTTCCTCTCGCTGTAAGTTGGGGGCTTTCAAAGCCAGTGTACATGAGGCATGTGGGCAGTGTCTGCTGCAGACTACAGGCCCAGCCTCTCGCTTCAAGAAATTCCTAGGTGAATAGTCTAAAAAATGTTTACACATACACACAGACTCCTTCCCTGCCCCATGGCTGGATACCCCATGACTAGATGCTGCAATTAGGTCCGTGGATGTTTAAAAGAATTTGAAAACAAACATGATCATTCTAGATGTTTAGGACAGAAAGGGAACTCAGTGACTCTCTGTTCCAATACTCATTGATAGACAGGGAAACTGAACCCAGAGCAATAAAAGCTGTGTTTTCTGAGTCACAGAATGTTATATGTAAAACTAAAAGAAGCCACTATGTTGCCAACCCTGGGAAGTATATAATTAATTTGCAATGTAGGTAAATTAGAAAGTACAGATTACTAAAAAGATGAAAAACATATATACATTTTATTCTTTCAAAAATGAGATTATGAGAAAATTTATATGACTTTGGGTTTGGTAGTGACTTTTTAGATACACCAACAAAAGCACAATCCATGAAAAAATAAATAAATAAATAAGTTAGACTTCGTTAAAATTAAAAATATTTGCTCTCCAGAAGACACTGTTAACAGAATGAAAATACAGGTCACAGTTGGAGAAAATCTTTGCAAAACACATATTCTGGTAAAGGACTGGTATCCAAAATACACAAAGAACTCTTAAAACTCAACAATAAGAAAATGAACAACCCAGGCTTCCCTGGTGGTGCAGTGGTTGAGAATCCGCCTGCCAATGCAGAGGACACTTCTCTGGTCTGGGACGATCCCACATGCCACGGAGCAACTAAGCCGGTGTGCCACGACTGCTAAGCCTGTGCTCTAGAGCCCACAAGCCACAACTACTGAGCCTGCATGCTGCAACTACTGAAGCCCATGCACCTGGAGCCCGTGCTCCGCAACAAGAGAAGCCATCACAGTGAGAAGCCTGCGCACTGCAACAAGGAGTGGCCCCTGCTCACTGCAACTAGAGAAAGCCCACGTGCAGCAACAAAGACCCACTACAGCCAAAAATAAGTAAATTTAAAAAAGAAAATGAACAACCCAATTTTAAAACAGGCAAGACCTGAACACCTCACCAAAGAAGATATACAGATGGCAAGTAAGCATATCAAAAAATGTTCAATATCATATGTCATTAGAGAACTGAAAATTAAAACAGCTGTAAGATACCACTATACACCTATTAGAATATCCAAATTCCAGAACACTGACAACACCAAATGCTGGTGAGGATGTAGAGCAACAGGAACTCTCATTCATTGCTGGTAGGAATGCAAAATGGTACTGCCAGTTTGGAAGACAGTTTGGTGGTTTCCTGCAAAACTAAACATACTCTTACTATATGATCCAGTAATTGTGTTTCTTGCTATTTACCCAAATTAATTGAAAACTTATGTGCATACAAAAACCTACACAAAAATATTTATAACAGCTTTACAACACAAACTTAGAAGCAACCAATATATCCTTCAATAGGTGAATGGCTAATCAAACTGTGGTAAATCTATACAATGAAACATTACTCAGCCTTAAAAAGAAATGAGTTATCAAGCCATTTAAGACGTGGAGGAAATACATATCGCTAAGTGAAAGAAGCAAAATGAAAAGGCTACATACTATGATTACAACTATATAATGTCTGGAAAAGGCAAAACTATGGAGACAATAAAAATATCAGTGGTCAACAAACAAAAATTCAAAAATGGGCAATGGACTTGAACAGAAAATTCTCCAAAGAAGATATGCAAATAGATATTAAGCACATGAAAAGATGCTCAACATCATTAGTCATTACAGAAATGCAAATCCAAACCACAATGAGATACCATTCCAAATCCATGATGATGGCTACTATCAAAAAAAAACAAAAACAGAAAATAACTGTTGGTGAGGATGTGGAAAATCTGGAACCCCTGTGTACTGCAGGTGGGAATGTAAAATGGTGCAGCTGCTGTGGAAAATAATTTGGCAGCAGTTCCTCTGAAAGTTAAACATAGAATTAACATATGATCCAGCAATTCCACTCCTAGGCATATACCTAAAGGAACTGAAAACGGGCTCAGACACCTCGTCACCAATGTTCAACAGCAGCATTTTTTGCAACAGCCAAAAGGTGGAACCAACACAAGTGTCCATCAATGGATAAACAGATAAACAAAATGCAATATATACATACAATAGACTATTATTTAGCCTAAAAAGTAACTGAATTCTGATACTTGCTACAACATGGATGAACCCTGAACGCACTATGCTAAGCAAAATAAGCTAGACACAGAAGGGCAAATATTAACAAATGGGACCTCATTAAACTCAAAAGTTTTTGCACAGCAAAAGAAACCATAAACAAAACGAAAAGACAACCCACAGAACGGGGGAAAATATTTGCGAATGATACGACCAACAAGGGATTAATCTCCAAAATTTACAAACAGCTCATGCAGCTCAATAGCAAAAAAACAAACAACCCAATCAAAAAATGGGTAGAAGACCTCAACAGACATTTCTCCAAAGAAGATATACAGATGGCCAAGAGGCACATGAAAAGATGCTCAACATCGCTAATTATTAGAGAAATGCAAATCAAAACTATGAGATACCACCTCATACCAGTCAAAATGGCCATCATCAAAAAGCCTACAAACAATAAATGCTGGAGCGGCTGTAGAGAAAAAGGGAACCCTCCTACACTGTTGGTAGAAATGTAAATTGGTATAGTCACTATGGAGAACAGTATGGAGGTTCTTTAAGAGACTAAAAATAGAGCTACCATATCATCCAGCAATCCTACTCCTGGGCATATATCCGGAGAAAAACAAGATTTGAAAGGATACATGCACCCCAGTGTTCACTGCAGTGCTGTTTACAATAGCCAAGACATGGAAGCAACCTAAATATCCATTGACAGATGAAGGGATACAGAAGATGTGGTACATATTGGGTTGGCCAAAAAGTTCGTTCAGGTTTTTCTGTAACATCATACGGAAAAACCCAAATGAACTTTTTGGCCAATCCAATACATACAATGGAATATTACTCAGCCATTGAAAAGAATGAAACAATGCCGTTTGCAGCAACATGGACGGAGCTGGAGATTATCATACTAAGTGAAGTAAGTCAGAGAAAAACAAATATCACATGATACCGCTTATATGTGGAATCTTAAAAATTACACAAATGAACGTATTTACAAAACAGAAACAGACTCACAGACTTAGAAAACAAACTTATGGTTACCGGGGTGGGGGAAGGGATAGATTGGGAGTTTGGGATTGACAGGTACATACTGCTATATTTAAAATAGATAACCAACAAGGACCTACTGCATAGCACAGGGAACTCTGCTCAATACTCCGTAATAACCTAAATGGGAGAAGAATTTGAAAAATAATAGATACATGTATAACTGAATCACTTTGTTGTACACCTGAAACTAACACATTGTTAACTATACTCCAATATAAAATAAAAATTAAAAAGAAAAAGATCAATGGTTGCCAGGGCTTTGGGGGAAGGGAGAAAGGGATGAATAGGTGGAACAAAGGGGATTTTTAGGGCAATGAAACTCTTCTGATACTGTAATGGTGGATATATGTCATAAAACCCATATATAACACAAATAGTGAACCCTAACATAAGCTATGGATGTTAGTATTGTCTTATCAGTTTTAACAAATGTACCACACTAAATGCACGATGTTAGTAATAGGGAAAACTGTGTATGTGACCAAGGATGAGGAAGTATATGGGAACTCTGTACATGCTGCCTAATATTTCTGCAAACCTAAAACCGCTCTCTAAAAGTCTATTAATATTTTTTACATTAGGTGCAGACAAATACCGTTTGATTCCACTCATACAAGGTACCTAGAATAGTCAAATTCATAGTGTCAGAAAGTACATTGGTAGATGCCAGGGGCTGGGGGTGTGGAGGTGGGGAGTGGGAATGGGGAGTTAGTGTTTAATGGGGATAGAGTTTCAGTTTAGAAAGGTGAAAAATTCAGGAAATGGATGATGGTGAGAGTTGCATAACAATGTCAATGTACTTAGTGCCACTGAACTGTACAGTTAAATATGGTTAAAGTAGTATGTTTTACATTATGTGACTTTTACCACAGTAAAAAAAAATTTTTTAAGTCTGTTAATATTTTTTATATGAGACTATAACATGGATATTTTTGTAACTTGCTTTTTTCCACTACTATGTTCATATATTATTAACATATTTCCAGGGATTCAGCCTGGACAGGGTGGCGATGGGAAAGTTAGTCAAGGATAGAGATGAGGCTGTGGAAGGAGGATGATTCAGAGGATGTGGGAATTTAGGGGCAGGGGATGTTTTATTCAAAAGACCCACAGAGGAGAGGGACTAGAATTTGAGTGGACCAACAGACTAACTAAGCCCTTGAGTCTGAGCGTCTCCAGCAAGCTGGGAATTCGAGCAGGGCAGGGAATTTCAGTTCATGCTCAGGGAGTCCCAGTCCCCTGCTGGCAAGAGGCTGGCATGACACGATTGAGCAAGTCACTCCTGAGCTCAGCAACAACCTTCCTGCTAGGGTGGAGTGAGCAGGTACAAAAGACAAGCAATCTTGATGGTCAGTTGTCTGAAATTTCCGTAACAGGAATCTGCCGAGGCACGTGGGAGCCTGTGAGGGACCATGGGAAGGCTGGTCCACTTAAGCCAGGATGTGTGCACATTAACCTTGGCATCCCACCTGACGCTGCTGTGACCCTTCTGAGTCACATTCCTTCGCCTGGGCATCCTCCTGCATGGCTCTCAGCCCAACTCCCACCAGGCAGGGAGGATGTGCCTGTCACAAGACTTCCTATGATCTTTGGGGATGTTTTAGGAAAACACCGAAGAGTGTGGTTCAGTCGGCCTGGGCCCTGTGTCCCTCACCCTGGGGGCCACAATAGGGGCTGGGCCCCCAACCCTTAGGCACAGAATCACCATTCAGGGACTTCCCTGGTGGCGTAGTAGTTAAGAATCCGCCCGCCAATGCAGGGGACACAGGTTCAAGCCCTGATCCAGGAAGATCCCACATGACATGGAGCAACTAAGCCCATGCGCCACAACTACTGAGCTTACGTGCCTAGAGCCCGTGCTCTGCAACAAGAGAAGCCAGCACAACGAGAAGCCTGTGCACTGCAATGAAGAGTAGGCCCCACTCGACGCAACTAGAGAAAGCCCGTATGCAGCAACGAAGACCCAACGCAGCCAAAATAAATAAATAAACAGAAATTGTTAAAAAAAAAAAAAAAAAGAATCACCATTCAGAGGAGGGACACATTCATGCTTCTTCCCATCTGGCTTTTCTGCATCCTGCTAGCAGTGGATACACTTTGCTAAGTGTTGAGTCCTATCAGAGGAAGAGATTCCTGCCCCTGCCTCCTGGTTTGATGGTATGTTGAGCCATCCTGGATTTCCTTAGGAAACAGTGAGGCGGGGGCATCTCACAGTCCCCCATACCACACCATGAGGAAGCCACAGCACTTCCTGCCCTTACTCTCTCCTCCGTGGTAGGTCAGATGGTGGGAATGCAGAGGAGAGGTGCCACCTTCTGAGAGGAATGAGGTGTCCAAAACAGAGTTCCCTCCCAAACACTCAGGGCAGCCTCTTTGTCTTTCTGAGTCCCAGTTCTCTCCTCCCACCCCCAAACATGCCTGGTGTCTGAACACCAGGATGCCACACCTGCCCCCTTTCTGTGTCCCTAGTCCCATCCTCTTCCTCATGTTCTGTGCATCTAGAGTTTCTCTGTGATCTCTCTTGCTGATCCAGTGTTCCAAGGGCACATTCAACCACCCTTTTATACCCACACGGGCCCTCAGTTGGCCACCAACTCCTAGGCCCTAATAGAAACTTGCCATGGTAACTTCCAGAATCTACCTCTACTTCTGCCTCCAGCTTTGGTTCTCCATACTACTCCTTCCACCCCACAGCCATGGTACCTTCCCAGATCCTCACTTACCCTTTTGAGTCTTTGCCCAAATTCTGTTACATGTGAGCGAAACCCTTCTTCTCCTAATACACAAAGTCTTACCTCATTAATGCTTCCTTCTTTCTACTAACCACCAGCAAAGTGTCTGTGCTTTTTCCAAGGCCATCTCATGAACTTGGACGTTCACTCCCATCCCCTCACCTCTACACCACTACATGGCTCCAGTAGTTCTCCCTGCATCATCAGTTTACCCCTCCTCGACTGCATCATTTCTGTCAACATCCAACATCTTATGTCTCTCATCTTTTAAAAGAAAAACAAACAAACAAACAAACAAAAACCCTCTCTGGGTTCCACTTCCTCCTACAGCTCTAGCCCCATTTTTCTGCACCTCTGTGAAATAAACCTCCTTTGAAGGAATTGATTACACTTGCTATCACCACACTTGCTATCACCAATTGCTCTCCTCTCATTCTCTCTTGAATCCACTCCACTTCACCTCCATCACACGCGAGTCTGTTCTTCTCAAGGCCATGAGTGATCTCTGTGCTGCTAAATCTAGTGGTCAACTCCACACCCTCATCTTACTTGGCCAATTCACAACTTTTCATGCAATTGATCATTTTCTCCTTGCAATATGCCAGTATGCCACACTTTTCTGGATTTCCTCCTTCCTCCCTGGCTCCTGCTTTTCAGTCTCCTCTGCTTACTTGTTCCTCTTTTTCTTCCCAATTTCTTAATGTTGGAATGTCCCAGAGCCAAGTCCTTAGATCTCTCCTTCACTGATACTCATTCCTTTAGTAACCTTATCTGGTCCCACAATTATACATCCATCTCTCCATCTCTTTCTCTCTCTCTCCAGCCAGGACACTCCCTGAACACTATAAGGCTTCTGTGTTGAGAACAGACTGTTGGAGATATGGTCTCAGGAAGAAGCAGGAGATTGTGAAACTATTGTAGTATTAGTAGCAGCAGAGGAGGTAAGACAAGGTCATTTTCTGAATTTTGAAGGTAGAGACAACAGGATTTACTAATAGACCAGAAGCAGATTGTTAGAAGCAAAAGTCATGGCTGACACCAATATTTCTGGTCTGAACAACTGGCAAGAGAAAGGTGCCATTAACTGATGTGGGAGCAGGTTTGGTATGTGTGATTGGGTGGTGGTGGTGGTCTGGGGAATCAGTTCACTTTTGAAACAAATACTGGACATCCGAGTATATACTCTTGATTAGACAATTTGGGCATATGAGACTGTCTACCCCATAAGATAATGATCTGCATGGAGGCAAGGCCTGTGTCTAGGTGACTGCTGTGTCTGGCATAGTTCCTGGCACACAGTAAGTACTCAAACATTTTAACTGTTGAATGCAAGATGCCTCTCGAAGTCATTTTTATTGTGACTCTTTGGAGACATTATCATCAACTGATTTTCATTCTAGGAGGCATTTATTCCATGCAGCTGAAAGGCAGTGGGGGGTCAAACAGGTAACAGGGCTACAGCAAGCTCCCAGATGGGTTACCCCTTAAAATCTAATCAATAACAACAGGGTGCAGAGAGGGGAGATTCTATCAATTGCTTCTGACATCGATCCTATTAGCTATGTGCCTTTGATAAACACAAAGCACCTCTTCAAGAATGAAGCACTGTTAACACTCCTCTAAAAACCTTCCCTCCGGATTGTGGGAATATATAAAAGTTATCAATGAATTGTGCCTGTGGGCCAAAAGTGCACTGGATTCTTGGCTATTACTTCTTGTACTACATCATGCACACTTTGCTCCTCTGGGGCCCAAAGACAACACGGGAAGCCATGACAGAAGTCAAGCCTGATCTTTACCTCCAATGCATCTTAGATGAGGGTCTTCCTTCTCTGCTCAAGTCCCTTTATCCACAATCCAGGGTGGAGCTGAAAGAGTTGTGTGGAACGCTGGCCCATTTGTAAAATGGGTTTAAGCTCCCATACCATATGGGAAGTACAATCTACCTCCTCTACTCTCTCCGTCACATATCACATTAAAAACAAAGAGGCACAAACAGGTGGTTCTTTGCTTAGAGGTACACAGTATATTTGGAGAGGGCCCTGCCTCACCTGCATATTAATGGAAATGATGACGACAGCCTTCTTCAGGAGGATGCAGAAGTTTGGGAACCTATGAACTCCTTTTTCCTGGACTGGGTATTCTCCTTGTATAGACAGGTGCCTTCTGCTGAGGTGAGAGTTGAGACATGGGATGGATTTTCTGGCTGAGTGGCACAAGTCAGCTGAGGACAGTGCTTGGAGCTGTTGCAGGAAAGGCGCAGGAACCAGGATTGGCTGGACTGAAGGGAGTGTCGCTGGAACTCATTGTCTAGGCACTGGAGGACATCAAAGAAGGCCACATCTTCCTCCTCCTTCTCTGACTGAGCTCCCTTCACAGGGCATTTGGTGGGAGGTGGTCTCTTCTCAACATTTTCTGTCTTGGTTTTGGCCACCTTCTCATCCTTAGAGAGGAGAATGGATTCCTTGTGCCCTTGACCTTTCACCTTTGGGTTAATCCAGTGTGTAAAATGCTTCATCTTATTTCCCAGTCCAGCTTCTGCAGCTTCTGTGAGGGTAGGGCTCTTGTGAATATGGGCTGTCTTTACCAGACCCTGCTCTTGGCCCTACAAAGTGTGGCCCTACAAATTTTGGCCCTGCAAAGCTTGGATCTGAAAAATGTGGCTCCTTTAAATGCTGGACTTGCAAAATGTGGGCCAGCAAGTTGGTCCTGTAAGATCTGGCCCTTTAAGCCCTGAACACTCCAGATCTGACATTCTCAGGAATCCTTGTTTGGGTGAGGTCATTCAACTTGCCCTAACAGCCTTACAGACTATTCTTATCTGGTCCTTTTGTCCCAAGGAATCCTGGAGGATGCTCTAGGAACTCAAGGTAAAGGGAGAAGCTGGTGAAGGTACTGACAGGGGGCACTAAGCTGACAGGATGGAGATGGTGGCTCTAAAGACCCAGACAGATCCTTGCTAGTCCCTACTCACTCAACACAACCATCCTGGCCAAACTAAAATTTTACCTGAGAAAGATCCTGGAGATACATTTGGGAAGTCAGGGGCTCTGGGGGTTCTACTTAGAAGTGTCCCTACTGGAACCTTGGCAGGGTAGATGTTCTCTCTGGTTGGAGAGAGCCTCGGCGCTGCACCCCCTTCTCTGTGATTCTCTGATGCTTTGAGTTTCCCTGGGTCCTCTGTTCTCCCTGCTGGTGCAGGGAGTTATTCTCACCTTTGCAGAGGCCTGGGGCTCAGGGATCTTCCAGGCAGGGGTTGTTCACACTGGCCTCCAGCTGAACACAAGCACCTGGGCCTCTGTTATGTCCCCACTGGGCTGTGAGATCCTGGAGGCCCAGGGGAAGAACCATTAGGACTGCTCTGGAACTAGCTTGCTTTTGGTTCTGCTGCACTGCACAGGATTTATACACTGCTGCTTACATGAGATTGAGCCAGAGACTCTGTTGGGCCCCCAACAGGCCCAGGCACCATCTTTGTGATTGGAGATTGGCTAGTGATTGCCAGAGCCATGGCCTTGGAGAGTGCCACAGTACAAAGGGCCCACAGTTCTGACAGGAAGGCCAAAACTTGTCTCCAGTTTCTCAAAGCCTCCCTGGGAGGGCACCTGGGTAGGTGCTAATCAAGGTGATCAGTAACAGCGTCTGGTGAGGCTTACTGCTGCCGGTTAAGGCCTGTCAGTATTCAGGGTGTCACTTCCTAGTCCATGTAGGGACTGATGGCTGCCTCTATGTCTTAAGGGCTTACTTTCTGGGGTGCAAGGGAGCCGAGTTGCTGCCAGGGCCCCTGGAATTCTGCAGACCCAGTGATTTGAGTCCCAACTGCTGCAGATGTGGGTAGGGACAATCCCCTAGCAGATCCTCTCATATTTTTAGCCAATATGGCTCTACAACATCACCATGGCCTGGGAAGCAACTGTGGGCTGGCACTACTGGCCACAATAGATCAGAAGAGGCCACTATCCCCTCTGGCCTCTGGGTCTGCAGGCTAGGGGACACTCACCCTGGTCAGTGTGCTGCACTGGGGCAGGGGCTGCTGGTCAGCAGGGGATAGAAACAACTGGTTGGACTGCTGGATCTTCTGGGGCAGACCCCAGCAATAGTAAATCAAACAGCCAAATCAACCACTTCTGAAGGTGGAACTCCACCAGCTCAGGGCATGCTCCAGGAAAATACTACCTTGCTCTTGAGGACTGAAATGGGCTTCCCCAAACAGGTAGGCCCCTAAGTCTCAGGAGCCAGGCTTCAGCATGTCTCAGGGCTTATGCTGTATGGTTCTATGCATCTACAGAGATCTCTGGGCAACAGCTGGCAAGCCCCACAGAAGCTGGAGCTGCCTTTGAAGTGAAGGTGCCACTGCAAGGCTTCACACTTGGCCAGAGTCAGAAATGGGACATTGACATAGGCTTGTCGATAGAAAGATGAAGAAGCCCAAATTCAGGTATGTGGGAAGAAGGTGGGTCTAACTGAGGTAAGAGGAAATTTTAGACAGTTTGGACATTAACGAATCACTGAAGAAAAAGAAACCAGGCTCCACTTTTGTGGCAAGATGTCTAGGGGTGGACCAGGGACTCAATGTGCATAAAAGAGGAACCATAGAAAGGCAGCTGTGTTCTGCTGCAGACAGGACACTGAGGCCTCAGCATGACCCCCAAGCAATGGACAGAGACACTTATAAACTAAAAGATGATAGAGGGTAGAGCCAGAGTCACAGAGTTTGGGATTTGTTTGCAGTGACATCTGCACTGGATCCATAACGTATCCTTGAAAAACAGAAAGTTTGGGTGGACTTGCTTACCTCCCATGAACCCCAGGTCAGGAAGATAAAAGCCTATCTTTTCAACAGAGGCCTTAGAGGTAGCATTCATGATGAAAGAAATGGTAGTGTTCTCCCCCAGGCTTGGAAAATTTGGGGGCCGTGTGACATAAGTTGCCACAGGAATCTTCCACAGATCTTGGGAGCCCTCAGGTGTAGAAACGCATGCATTTATATACACATACTTAAAGATACATCAGGGATTTGGGGACACAGGAACATGAGATGAAGGGAATGAAAGGTCATGGGGTATTTTAGGTTTGTGAGCTTTGGGTTCAGGGAAAGAAAGGGAATCAGATATTCAAGGGCTGCTGGCCTTATTTCTCTGGAACACATTCAGAGTTGCTCTTCTTCTTGTCTTGCTGGTTCACAGGAATCCTAGGCTCTTCAAGGCTTGAAGAAGACAGAGCTCCCACGTCCCAGGGTACCTCTGGCCCTTGACATTCCTGCCTTAGCTGCTGGTCGTCCGCCCAGTATTCGTGGATGCTGACTGCACTGGCAGACTTGGTGGTTGACTTAGTGGCTGACCTGGCAACTAACTGGGTTAAGGATTTCTGACTTGTTAGTTGTGACACTATGCGGGTTGCTGATGGAAGCAAAAGCTCTTTGGAGTGCAGGGAATCCTGACTCTGCTCAAAAGAGAGACTAGACGTGGACAAAACCTCTAGGCAAGAGAAGCCCTGCGATGTCCCCAAAGAAGTAGTGGTGGTCAGGGTGTTCTCACCCGATAGCAACTGCTGAATCTCCAGAGCCACAGCGTTGCAGGTTTGGCAGCAGGGATCTGCACACAGCAGCTGCCGCACACTCCCCTCCTGAGGAAGCCAACCCTGGCTGGGAAGGGAAACATGGCAACCGTTTGTTACTGATGGAATGACATCTGCCTCTTTTCAAGGGTGTGGCCTGGAGATTGGCCTGTAAGCTCTGTGTTCTACCCCCAGGTTGTTTTTGCCACGGCTATGCTCTAGAAACATTCAGCAGGTTAGGGCTAGCTAACCTGGGCAAAGTCTCAGACAACTGAAAGGAACGCAGGGCCTTGAGAGCCTGGGAGGTGGGTGAGTTCTCTGCTGACCTGTGCTGAGTAGCTGAACTAGGAGAAGGCAACCAGGCAGATGGGGGAGCCAATGGTTAGCTGATGGCGCAGCACCAGGAACATCACCAGATAGAACCTGGAGTCAGTCTCGTTTGGGGCTACGGAGGTCCTTGTGGGAACTCTGCATTCTGGGGATTACAGGGCATACACAACATCTCTTGGAAGACAATCCCTATTCTCTAGAGATCTGAAGAGGGGGACAATATGATAAGCTCCTGCCTGAGGGCTGTCCCAGGAACTGGCCTCCCTGAAGATAAAACCAGAGGAGGTATGTCAGCAGGGTCCAGGGGTCTGCCCTTGAAAGGGTCTAGCTGTAAAGAGAATATGAAAATGATGACTGATTTATGCACTTAATTAATTATCTATCCTCCTAACCTGTCTTGTGGTTGAGTGAAAACCCATGTAGTTTTAAATCCTGCACTAGTCAAATCCTGAATTCCAGGACCTTTGTGAGCCTAGTCCAGACCAGAACTGCAGGACTCCTGTCTCCTGAGGCGTCTGATCCCACCCTCTCCTCTGGGAACCCCCAACCAGTGTCCAGGCTCCACTGTGTCTGGCTACGTCCCAGCCATTATGCTCCTCCCCAACCCTGCCACAGGCCAAGCGGAGAAATGATCACAGGCCAGGCTGGGAGTTGGGAGACTGCAAAGAGCAAGAGATCACCTTCTCATGACAGAGAGCAGCTCCCACAGCTTCTCAGCTTCTTCCCGGGAAAGTTTCCTAGCTGAGAAACCAGGAGACAGCGTTACATGGAACGGGAGAGGATTCAGGGAACATCCTACAGGAAGCTGGAGACCTTTGAATGACAGGAGACGGCAAACCCCAACAGCCAGTGCTCTGAGGCACGTCTGACTACAACTTAACCAGGTATGATGTGCTCTCCTGGACCTAATCTCCTTTGACCTTCACAACCACACTGTGAGTGAGACAGCATCATCATGCCCATTTTATGGATAACAAGACTGAGAGCTGAAGTGACGTCCACTGGGTCATAAAACTAGTAAATGACACAGTTAAGGACAGAGCCCTTACTTCCTCACTCCCCTACTTCCTCTTCACTCCCAGGGGTAAGGTGGGGAATTCTGGAACATTCCCAGGCTCTGATTTACCACCCAAAAAAGTCTTCTGGGAGAATCTGTCAACTTGGGGAAATTGGGCCTTCAGTGGTTAGAGCACCTGGTGCCTGGCACCAGGGGTCATTGAGGGACAGGGCTCATGGGAGCCTCACCCACAGTGGAGAGAAGTCAGAGCAGAGACTGTAACGTTACCTCTTGATGTTTTATCTTTAGCCCTTTGTTTGACTCTCCGGTGATGCTTAAAGGCAAAAGACAGTGTGAAGCTGGGGTGCTCTCTTCTTTTCATGTCTAAACTGAGACAAAACCTGCAAATATTTCCCAAGCTTTTTCTGTGTTCCAATTTTACACATTCTCCTACCTTTCTTTTTCCTACTCTACCTTTTTCACACCATCATTTCCTTTCTCTTATTTCTGATTCATTTTTAGGCTCTTCATACTCCATACCTCCACCCCCATTCCCTGAAGTTCTGTGGAGAGATCAGGATAAGACAAGAGAAAGGGAGGAACGGTGGTACAGTAGCCGAAGGACCTTAGCCATCCAAGGCCCTAAATGTCCACCAACCAGAGGAATCACCCAAATATGAAGCTGTTCTGGGATCCAGTGAGGAAATTTATTCCATTAAAAAAAAAAACAGGGGTAAGGGGTTAAGGGTAACAAGAGACAGTGAGGGGATAAAACCTTGATCAAGGCTTAACTGGTTCAGTTGCGGTCATAGTGTTTCCCTACCAGCAGCAGCTCCTGTTAGGTCCCAATCTTAAATCTTGGTGATTCTTTCTCACTTGCCAAATAATTAATGGGATAATGATGATGGAACCATAAGTGTAAAGAGGATATGCAACATCCCACAGAATAAAGGTAGGCCTCAACATAATCTAAACCTCACTAGCCATCCCCCTTTCTAGGCTTCCTAGGCTTTCAGGGTCTTAGAACCTAATGCCTCCAAATTCTAGACCTATCGTCTCTGCCTCACAGAGCACAGAACCAGACCAGTAGACTGCATCAAAAAGCCCTGCTGTTTCCCGTCATGCATAGCATCACAGACCTTTATTTGTCTAGGAGAAACTCATGTGACACAGTGCAGAGCCTGAGCCTAAAGGTGCCAAGTCACAGGAAGCAAATACTCTTTCATGCTCTATTCTCTTTATTCTGTTGGCTCAGCCTTCTTCTTTCAGATAATAGTCTGGCATCTATCCCCAGATAACTGAGTCTTTATGTACACTGCATGCCCTAAAACAGAGACAGTGGCTACTGTCTCTCTTCCTCCTACTACAAAGGAACTCCATGAACTATAGCACCTGTACTGGGAAGATAACTAGAAAACACACAAGAGGACAGTGCACACATTGTCTTGTTAAGTCTTGGACAGTGAAGGTTTTGATGCCACAGGCAATAGGTAGTCAGTATCAAGAAGTTCAGGAAAAGAACAGTGATTAATGTGACAAGGAAAGGACATAGCTTCTGTTCTTTTAAATAACTTACTGAAGAGTTAAAGAAGGAGTCCTCCCAGTCTCATTCCCTAAGCTGAACAGTGTCAAAGGTACAAAAACATTTGAGTTATGTTACCTGCCTGCTCTCAAGACACTTAAAAACCTAGTTTCAAAGACAAGATTAATTCACAATCAAGAACCCACCTTATTAAGAGTTGAATCAAGAAACAGCCTTACTAGGAGTTGGGAAAGAGAGGTGTAGGGAGTTATTTAATGGGTACAAAGCTTCTGTATGGAATGATGAAAAGGTTCTGAAAATGGATGGTGGTGATGGTTGCACAGCACTGTGAATGTCCTTAATGTCAGGGACAAGTACTCTTAAAAGTGGTTAAAATAGTAAAGTTTATACTGAGTATATTTTACCACAATTTAAAAAACAAAAGGCCAAGAAAACCCAATTGTTAGCATGAGGGTTTTTTTTGCTACCTATAAGGAAGAATATTCTGAAAATAATTTGGCAAAATAATGGATTAGTGAATGTTTTTTCCTAAATGTCCTTTTTTACAGAACAAAATAAATACAAAATAGATCCTTACATTTAAGATAATTTAAGAAGAGTCTCACCGTGAAGACGGGATGAATTTGAGCCATTTCAACATCTTTCCTGAACTTGTGAATTCCATAATACAGGAATGAGAAGACTTTTCCAACTAAAGAGCACTGAATGACAGGTTAACAATAATCAGTGAAAAAGCATCTTGCATCAGCTTTTTAGCAGTAGATCAAGATACGTACAAAGTGGCTTGAATCTTTTATTACTGGTGTTATTCCTACCAAACCAAGCTCCGGCTTCCTGCAGCTGCTGCCGGCCTCTATGCTGCTGCAAAGGTTCTCAGTCTCCCGTTAATCTGACCCAGTATGGCACTGCGTGGTACTTGGGGTCCTCCTTCCCTGGACTATGAATGTAGGTAATTAATAAACTTCATTCAGTCTTATAGGTCCAGTGTCAGATGTTGCTCGTTCGGCCATCCCCAGAACCCCAGGGTTACCAATGGGATGAAGAGGAGGTGCATAGGACACCATATCTCCTACACAACCAGCTCCTGCTTCCTGCAGCTACTACTGCAACACTGCTTAGTCTCCCATTAGCCTGACCTCTTGGCCCCAGACAAAATCACCAAATTTGGCAACACTGGCACCAGCTCCAATGAGTATACTATTTACTTAACAGATAATCCACAGCCACTGTCATCCCACTAAACTGTTAAAACCATATGCTGCAAACTGCTCTATAGCAACTTACCCACCCTTGCTCCTCTGTCTCAGAGCCGAGGTAGAGTCAAATGACAATCTTATGCCTTTCTGCAGAGTAGACTTTTAGTACTGGTTTATTTATTGATTTGGTACCCACTGACAGAGGGTGCTTGTGTGGATAGGACAGTGGGATCAGCGTCTTCCTAAACAAGGGCACATTCATGTAATGAACACACTATCGTTTTTCTTTTTTTAATGGATCATTTCCTTTTTCTTTAATTTATTTATTTAATCTATTTATTTTTGGCTGCGTTGGGTCTTCGTTGCAGTGAGCAGGCCCCTCATTGCGGTGGCTTCTCTTGTTGCAGAGCACGGGCTCTAGACGCGCGGGCTTCAGTAGTTGTGGCATGCGGGCTCAGTAGTTGTGGCTCGTGGGCTCTAGAGCACAGTCTCAGTAGCTGTTGCACACGGGCTTAGTTGCTCCGTGGCATGTGGGATCTTCCCGGACCAGGGATCGAACCTGTGTCCCCTGCATTGGCAGGCGGATTCTTAACCACTACACCACCAGGGAAGTCCACACACTGTCTTTTTTTTTTTTTAAACGTCTTTATTGGAGTATAAGTGCTTTACAATGGTGTGTTAGTTTCTGCTGTATAACAAACTGAATCAGCTATACGTATACATATATCCCCATATCCCCTCCCTCTTGCATCTCCCTCCCACCCTCCTTATCCCTCTCCTGTAGGTGGACACAAAGCACCGAGCTGATCTCCCTGTGCGGCTGCTTCCCACTAGCTACTTTACATTTGGTAGTGTATATATATGTCCATGCTGCTCTCTCACTTCGTCCCAGCTTACCCTTCCCTCTCCGTCCCAGCTTACCCTTCCCTCTCCCCGTGTCCTCAAGTCCATTCTCTATGTCTGCATCTTTATTCCTGTCCTGCCCCTAGGTTCTTCAGAACCAGTTTTTTTTTGTTTTTAGATTCCATATATATGTGTTAGCATACGGTATTTGTTTTTCTCTGACTTCCTTCACTCTGTATGATAGTCTCTAGGTCCATCCACCTCACTACAGATAACTCAATTTAGTTTCTTTTTATGGATGAGTAATATTCCATTGTATATATGTGCCACATCTTCTTTATCCATTCATCTGTCGATGGACACTTTAGGTTGCTTCCATGTCCTGGCTATTGTAAATAGTGCTGCAGTGAACATTGTGGTACATGACTCTTTTTGAATTATGGTTTTCTCAGGGTATATGCCCAGTAGTGGGATTGCTGGGCCAGTAGTGGGATTGCTGGGCCGTATGGTAGTTCTATTTTTAGTTTTTTAAGGAACCTCCATACTGCCCTCCATAGTGGCTGTATCAATTTACATTCCCACCAACAGTCAAGAGGGTTCCCTTTTCTCCACACCCTCTCCAGCATCTACTGTTTGTAGATTTTTTGATGATGGCCACTGTTGCTTTTAATGATGTGGGCATGGACCTTCAGCTTTGCCCTTCCTGCCTCATGGTTTATCGTGAACGGCAAACAAGGGAGATGAAGTACATCAAAGGCCTCTGTGGACTCTGGAGGGCTACACAACTGTAAAGGATTCAGATTCGTCTGTTTCTAGAAAACTTGCTAAAGCTGGACCCCGCTTGCATGATAATGCTACAGTGCCACAATTACTGTAATAGTAGAATTTCTTCAGGAAACTGTTCATGATTACTGATTCATATGCACCATGGGTCATATCACTGCCCGATAAAGAAAAATCCTGACAGGACACTGATGTGATTTTGTCCCTCCACACAAGCCTTACTTAGGAGTTTTGCTGTGTCTCATTCTCAGAAAACACTAGTGAATACCTTAGATGTCTCAGGTGATGGGGACAGAGGCATAGCTGCTTCCATTCAGAAGCAACATTTTTTATATGCTAGCATTTTTATTAATGCCCAAGAGTTGGACAGGAAGAGTTGGACACACCCCAGAGTAGTATCTGCAAGACCACCAGCGCTTCACAGCAGGTTACTACGCTACACAGAAGTGTAGCAAGCAGCTAGAGGCACTAGAGGGCAGCACTTGCCCACCCAATGAGTCCCGAGGACTCCGTTTCAGGAACTTTAAAAGGCCATCTGTTCCAGTGGCTCTCAATCCTGGCCTTACATCACAATCACTGGGAAGCTTGTGAAAATATACATTTCCTGGCCTCAGCCCAGACTTAATGAATCAGAATCTCTAGGGGCACAGTCTTTCAATCTATGTATTAAATAAGTGTCAAAAATAATCCTCAAGCAATAGAGCACTGGGCTTTGGGGTGTGTATTGGGGAGCAAATGGCCTCCAAAGAGCAACAATTCTTCCTCCCACCCAAGTTTTACTGAGATATAATTGGCACATAACATTGTATTAGTTTAAGGGGAACAACATAATAATTTGATGTATGTAGGGATTGTGAAATGGTTACCACAATAAGTTTAGTTAACATCCATCACCTTAGAGTTATAATTTTTTTCTTATAATAAGAACTTTTAAGATCTACTCTTTCAGCAACTTTCAAATATATTAACTACAGTCACCAGGCTATACATTAGACCCCCAGAACTTATTAATCTTATAACTGGCATTTTGTCCCTTTTGATCACCTTCATCCATTTCTCCCATCCCCACTCCCTGACACTGGCAACCACCAATCTGTTCTCTGTTTGAATGAGTTTGGTGTTTTTTTTAGATTCCATATATAAGTGAGATCACATAATATTTGTCTTTCTCTATCTGACTTACTTCACTTAGCATAATGCTGTCAAGGTCCATCCGTGTTGTTGCAAATGGTAGGATTTCCTTCTTTTTTATGGCTGAAAAATATTCCATGATATCATCTTCTTTATCCATTCATCTGTCAATGGACGCTTAGGTTGTTTCCATGTCTTAGCTATTATAAATAATGCTGCAATGAGCATGCGTGTACAGATATCTCTTGGAGATAGTGATATCACTTCCTTCAGATATATAACCAGAAGTGGGATTGCTGGATGAAATTTGAAGCAACTATCTGCGGATGATGTTATAAAAAAAAAAATTCTCCTATAATAGGTAAGTTTGGCCATCTCTGGCAATGACCTAACTTAGACAGTGATCTGTAAATGGAAGTTAAGAATTCAGGAACACATGGAAGAAAGGAGAATTGACCCTGACTGAGAAAAAGTACTATGTGGCAGGCCCTTTACACACATCACCTCATTCAGTCCTTACCCTCAACCAGACCCAGGTACTGTTATCTCATGTTATATAGGAGGAAACTGAATCACCTGTAAGTAAAGTAACACTAGCCTGAGGTCACGTAGCAACTTAGTGATGGATAAAAAGTTTGTTTCTAAACTCCACTAAGCCTTGCAACCTTCAATTCAATCAAGTTGAGAGGAAATGGACATAACATATGATTATAAGATGTTTGAAACTGCAGACTACTCACATGTCCAGTTGTTTTTGAAAAGAAGGGCCACAGTAATAAAAGGACTCTAAAACAGGAGCGAAAGAGCAAGGCTGGGTCCAAAGGTGTCCAATGTCGTCCAGGTTATACCTACTTCTCATCAGGTATGTCCCCCAGGGGCAACAGCCCAGTGACATTAGCATCTGAGACTGTCCCATTCCCACGCCTGGCTTGATTACAGGCTCATCAAGTGCCTTCTGACTAGAATGTAACTTACAGTGTAAATGGACCTATACGAAGAGAATGACCTGACTAGCATGTAGGAGTATTCCAGGTCCCTCGGGATTATATTTCTCAGTATAAATTCATAAATTAGCATGATGATTTTATGACTCAGCCTCCTTTCAGTTTAATTTCAGTTGGTAATTCAGTTTAAATACAGTTGGTTTCTTCAGGAAACCAACTGGCTCAGAGAACCTTGACAACATGTAGTCTTTCTACTTGCACAGCTGAGGAACACTGACTCCTAGTTCTCCCTCCTTTCCGTTCCTCCTAGTTAGTCTCCACTCTCCTGACCAGTTGCAGAGGCAGGGAGGGCAATTCTAAACACGAGGCTGCTGCAAAGACCACAATCCCCGGCCTCCCGCAGAGGAGAGCAGCACCACTATTTCTCAGTCTGAGCTACCTTCCTCTGTGTGCCTCAGTTTTCTCCCATTAGTACAGAGTAGTATCTATCAAAGGCTATTTATTGAATAAAGCATTTGGGTGGGGGGGAGAGTAATAAATGTTATCCATAAGTGAATTCCGATAACTTAAAAGTAGGAAGTAACAGTTAGTTATACAGAAACACTCAAAATATCTCAGAATGTGCCTGGTACAGTAAACTACTATATAAATCTCCTCTAAAGAGGAGAGAGGTTATTTTTGGCTGAAGTGATCTGGGAAAGCTCCATGTTGTAGAAAATGGCATTTAAACTGGTGCTTGAAGCAGACAGAGGATTTTAATACGTGGAATTGGAAGAGGGTGATCCACATGCAGGAGTCAGCATGGATAAAGCGGCTGGTGCCTCTGTGTAATGATATGTGGAAATAACAGAAGGGTTCCTGAAATATTTATTTTACTATGGGTACATTTGATTTTGTATATATTCCATCTCAATGAAGTGAGGTTTAGATTTTTTTTTGTCTTTGTGTGAAAACTGAGGTAGTGGATATCTCCTTGTGGGTGTGTTTTTCTGCATCATGTGGACATGAACTGTGTAGATGGGTCTCCTGAATCTGACCATACGTGTTTCTAGGTATAAATTCTGCGTGGGTGCATTTCTCTACAGACTTTTTGATCTTTGTGGGTGTGTGCACATGCAGTCCTGAGGGAATGGGAAGGAAAGAGAGAGGAAGGAGTAGAGGTGAGAAGGAGAAGAAAGAGAGGAAAGGGAGTGAGAAGCTGTTGAGCTGAACCTCTGTCCAAAGCCCAAATGTGAAACTCCTACACATCATTAGTATTTTAAGTAGTTGATAACTGATCATCCTATCGAGCTTGGAAGTTCTTTTTCTAATAATAAAACATTCATTGGTAAAAGGCTAGTGTTTCAAACTGCTATGTTTTACCCATCACATTCTATGTCTTTTCATTTGTCCTTCCTTTCACCCAATTTAGTCCTCTTTTTGTATTTTTTTTTTTCGTTTGGTGTCTTATTTTCTTATCCTCCCAGACCTATTAATTTCTTTATTGGAATTTTGTCTTTCTGTAAGTTTTTCCTTTCTCTTCTCACTTATGGAGCTAATACCATACCCCACCCATACCCCAGAAAACAAATGTTTTTAAATTGCGAAACGGGTACTTCTTGTAAAGATATTTTAGGCTCAATCTTAGGCGTTTATCTTCACTGCCATGGTGGATTCAACAGATTTTAATTGGGTGCTTTGGTCTATGTTAAAGGCATTGTTCTAGTTACTGAAGAAACAGGGAAAAATGCCTAGAATAGTCAACCAATTATATTAATGATCATCTTTAACTAAAGTAACAAGCTTTTCTTTTCTCCAGACATAGGAGAAAACTAGAAGACAGAAAAGCAAGAGTGATTTAGCTAGTATTTCCATAGGCATCTACTACATATCATCTTAAGAAAACTGAGGTAGTAAATAATCATCCAGTGAATTTGCATAATTTTACATATTTGTTAATATACTGCCATTCCAAGAAATGAGAGTAAATCAAAATTATATTTAGTGGGCTTCCCTGGTGGCGCAGTGGTTGAGAGTCCGCCTGCTGATGCGGGGGACATGGGTTCGTGCCCCGGTCCGGGAAGATCCCACATGCCACGGAGCGGCTGGGCCCGCAAGCCATGGCCGCTGAGCCTGCGTGTCCGGAGCCTGTGCTCCGCAACGGGAGAGGCCACAACAGTGAGAGGCCCGCGTACCGCAAAAAAAAAAAAAAAAAAAAAAATTATATTTAGTGAGCAGTATTTTTGCATCTGTTTCTTAGAAATAGTTCAGGTATCCAAAGATGGTCTTTTAATTAACTTAATCATTTGTTTAATGATTAAGCTCTTAAGGTTAAAGATCTGGAAATATAATTTTAGCTAATATACCCTTATGAGTTCTAGAATTGTAAGGATTTCATAATAATTTCAGAAAAATGACTTGAAAATTGCTCAAACTTAATAAAAGTCATAAATTTACAAATTCAAAATGTTCAGTGAGCTCCGAACAGGGCAAATTAAAAGAAAACCATGCCCAGACACATCATAATCAAGTTTCTTAAAACCAAAGATAAAGAAATCTTGAAAAAAACAAGAGAAAAATACTACATTACACAGAGGACTCAAATCAATAAAATTAGAAATAAAAAAGGAGAAGTTACAACTGACATCACAGAAATACAAAGGATCATAAGAGAGTACTACAAGCCAATATGCCAATAAAATGGACAACCTGGAAGAAATGGACAAATTCTTAGAAAAGTACAACCTTCCAAGACTGAACCAGGAAGAAATAGAAAATATGAACAGACAAATCACAAGTAATGAAATTGAAACTGTGATTAAAAATCTTCCAACAAACAAAAATCCAGGACCAGATGTCTTCACAGGTGAATTGTATCAAAGATTAGGGAGGAGCTAACACCTATCCTTCTCAAACTCTTCCAAAAAATCACAGAGGATTGAATACTCCCAAACTGATTCTAGGAGGCCACCATCACCCCAATACCAAAACCAGACAAAGATATCACAAAGAAAGAAAATTACAGGCCAATACCACTGATGAACATAGACACAAAAATCCTCAACAAAATACTAGCAAACAGAATCCAACAATACATTAAAAGAATCATGCACTATGATCAAGTGGGATTTATCCCAGGGATGCAAGTATTCTTCAGTATATGCAAATCAATCAGTGTGATACACCATATTAACAAACTGAAGAATAAAAACCATATGATCATCTCAATAGATGCAGAAAAAGCTTTTGACAAAATTCAACACCGTTTACGATAAAAACTCTCCAGAAAGTGGGCATAGAGGGAAACCTACCTCAACATAATAAAGGCCATATATGACAAACCCACAGGAAACATTATTCTCAATGGTGAAAAACTGAAAGTATTTCCTCTAAGATGAGGAACAAGACAAGGGTGTCCACTCTCGCCACTATTATGCAACATAGTTTTGGAAGTCCTAGCCATGGCAATCAGAGAAGAAAATGAAATAAAAGGAATATAAATTGGAAAAAAAGAAGTAAAACTGTCACTGTTTGCAGATGACATGATACTATACAAAGAAAATCCTAAAGGGACTTCATTGGCCGCACAGTGGTTAAGAACCCACCTGCCAATGCAGGGGACATGGGTTCGATCCCTGGTCTGGCAAGATCCCACATGCCACGGAGCAGCAAAGCCCGTGTGCCACAACTACTGAAGCCTGCATGCCACAACTACTGAAGCTTGTGTGCTCTAGGGCTCACATGCTGCAACTACTGAAGCCTGAGCACCTAGAGCCTATGCTCCGCAACAAGAGAAGCCACCACAATGAGAAGCCTGCTCACCGCAATGAAGAGTAGCCCCCGGGCTTCCCTGGTGGCACAGTGGTTGAGAATCTGCCTGCTAATGTGGGGGCCACGGGTTCGAGCCATGGTCTGGGAGGATCCCACATGCCACGGAGCAACTAGGCCCATGAGCCACAACTACTCAGCCTGTGCGTCTGGAGCCTGTGCTCCGCAAAAAAGAGAGGCCGCGATAGTGAGAGGCCCACACACTGCGATGAAGAGTGGCCCCCGCCTGCCACAACTAGAGAAAGCCCTCGCACAGAAACGACGACCCAACACAGCAAATATAAATAAATTAATTAATAAACTCCTACCCCCAACATCTTTTTTTAAAAAAAAAAAAAAGAGTAGCCCCCGCTCGCAGCAACTAGAGAAAACGTGCGCACAGAAATGAAGACCCAATGCAGCCAAAAAATAAATTAAAAAAAAAAATCCTGAAGATGCCACCAGAAAACTACTAGAACTAATCAATGAATTAAGTAAAGTTGCAGGATACAAAATTAATACAGAGAAATCTCTTGCATTCCTATACACTAACAACGAAAGATTAGAAAGCGAAATTAAGGAAACAATCCCATTTACCACTGCAACAAAAAAAGATAAAATACCTAGGAATAAACCTACCTAAGGAGGCAAAAGACCTGTACACAGAAAACTATAAGATACTAATGAAAGAAATCAAAGATGACACAAACAGATGGAGAGACATACCATGTTCTTGGATTGGAAGAATCAATACTGTGAAAATGACTATACTACCCAAAGCAATCTACAGATTCAATGCAATTCCTATCAAATTACCAATGGCATTTTTCACAGAACTAGATCAGAAATTTTTACAATTTATATGGAAACACAAAAGAACCCAAATAGCCAAAGCGATCTTGAGAAAGAAAAACAGAGCTAGAGGAATCAGGCTCCCTGACTTCAGACTATACTACAAAGCTACAGTAATCAAAACAGTATGGTACTGGCACAAAAACAGAAATATAGACCAATGGAACAGGATAGAAAGCCCAGAGATAAACCCACACACATATGGTCACCTTAGTTTTGATAAAGGAGGAAAGAATATACAATGGAGAAAAGACAGCCTCTTCAATAAGTGGTGCTGGGAAAACTGGACACCTATAGGTAAAAGAATGAAATTAGAACACTCCCTAACACCAGACACAAAAATAAACTTAAAATGGATTAAAGACCTAAATTTAAGACCAAACACTATAAAACTCTTAAGAGGAAAACATAGACAGAACACTCTGATATAAATCGCAGCAAGATCTTTTCTGACCCACCTCCTAGAATAATGAAAATTAAAACAAAAATAAACAAATGGAACCTAATGAAACGTAAAACCTTTTGCACAGCAAAGGAAACCATAAACAAGACAAAAAGACAACCCTCAGAATGGGAGAAAGTATTTGCAAATGAAGCAACTGACAAAGGATTAATCTCCAAAATATACAAGCAGCTCATGCAGCTCAATATCAAAAAAACAAACAACCCAATCCAAAAATGGGTGGAAGACCTAAATAGACATTTCTCCAAAGGAGACATATAGATGGCCAACAAACATGAAAGGATGCTCAACATCACTAATTATTAGAGAAATGCAAATCAAAACTACAATGAGATATCACCTCACCCTGGTCAGAATGGCCATCACCAAAAAATCTAGAAACAATAAATGCTGGAGAGGGTGTGGAGAAAAGGGAACCCTCTTACACTGTTGGTGGGAATGTAAACTGATACAGCCACTATGGAAAACAGTATGGAGCTTCCTTAAAAAACTAAAAGTAGAACTACCATATGACCCAGCAATCCCACTACTGGGCATATACCCTGAGAAAACCATAATTCAAAAAGACACATGCACCCCAGTGTTCATTGCAGCACCATTTACAATAGCCAGGTCATGGAAGCAACCTAAATGTCCATCAACAGATGAATGGATAAAGAAGATGTGGCACATATATACAATGGAATATTACTCAGCCATAAAAAGGAACAAAATTGGGTCATTTGTAGAGACGTGGATGGACCTACAGAGTCATACAGAGTGAAGTAAGTCAGAAAAACAGATATCATATAGTAACACGTATACGTGGAATCTAGAAAAATGGTACAGATGACCTTATTTGCAATGCAGAAATAGAGACAAGACGTAGAGACAAATGTATGGATATCAAGGGGGAAAGGGGTGGGGTGGGAGGAATTTGGAGATTGGGACTGACACATATACACTACTGATACTATGCATAAAGTAGACAACTGAGGGGAACATACTGTATAGCACAGGGAACTCTACTTAAGGCACTGTGGTGTCTTAAATGGGAGGGAAATCCAAAAGGGAGGGGATATATGTACATGTATGGCTGATTCATTTTGCTGTGCAACAGAAGCTAACACAACATTGCAAAACAGCTATACTCCAATAAAAATTAACTAAAAAAAAAAAAAGAAAAATACTACGTTACAGTTTGAATGACTGAATTTCTCATCAAAAACCATATAGGGGGCTTCCCTGCTGGCGCAGTGGTTGAGAGTCCGCCTACTGATGCAGGGGACATGGGTTCGTGCCCCGGTCTGGGAAGAACCCACATGCCGCAGAGCAGCTAGACCCGTGAGCCATGGCCACTGAGCCTGCGCGTCCGCAGCCTGTGCTCTGCAACGGGAGAGGCCACAACAGTGAGAGGCCCAAGTACCACAAAAAAAAATACATATATATATATATATATATATATATATATATATATATGCCAGAAGACAGTGTAACAACATCTTTAAAGTGTTAAAATTCCACAATGTTATAGCCAGCTAAAATGTCCTTCAAAAATGAAGATGAACTAACATGCACCCAAGTGTTCAAACTGCCAAGATATGGAAGCAACGTGTCAATCAACAGATGACTAGATAAAGATGTGGTATATATATACAATGGAATACTACTCAGCCATAAAAAAGAATGAAATTTTGCCATTTGCAACATGGATGGACTTAGAGGGTACTTATGCTAAGTGAAATAAATCAGACAGAGAAAGGCAAATACTGTATGGTATCACTTATATGTGGAATCTAAAAAATAAAACAAACGAGTGAATATAACAAAAACGAAAGAGACTCACAATATAGAGAGCAAACTAGTGGTTACCAGTGGGGAGAGGGAAGTGGGGAGGGGCAAGATAGGGATAGCAGGTTAAGAAGTACAAACTATTATGTATCAAATCAGGGACTTCCCTGGTGGTGCAGTGGTTAAGAATCTGCCTGCCAATGTAGGCGACATGGGTTTGAGCCCTGGTCCGGGAAGATCCCACATGTCACGGAGCAACTAAGCCCATGCACCACAACTACTGAGGCTGCACTCTAAAGCCCACGTGCCACAACTTCTGAAGCCGCACACCTAGAGCCCGTGCTCCACAACAAAGAGAAGCCACCGCAATGAGAAGCCTGCGCACTGTAACGAAGAGTAGCCCCCGCTCACCACAACTAGAGAAAGCCCGCGCGCAGCAACGAAGACCCAACGCAGCCAAAAATAAATAAAGTTTTAAAAAAATTAAAATAAAATAAAATAAATAAGCTACAAGGATATATTATACAAACACAGAGGGAATATAGCTAATATTTTACAATAACTATAAATGGAGTATAACCTTAAAAAATTGTAAATCACTAAAAAAAATTATAAATCAAAAAAAAAATTATAAATCACTATGTTGTACACCTGTAACTTATATAATATTGTACCTCAACTATGTCTTAATTTTAAAAGTTTTTTAAAATTAAGATGAACTAGAAACATTCTCATAAGAAAGAAAACTAACAGAATCTGTCACCAGTAGACCTGCTCTAAAAGATATTCTAAAGGAAGTTCTTCAGGCCTAAGAGACATGATCCCAGAAGGAAAGTTGAAACTTCAGGAATTAAGGAAGAACAAAAGAAAGTGTAAATATCAGGATAAACAGACGATTTTTCTACTCTTAAGTACTTTAATATATGTATGAATGTTGAAACCAACAATTACAACATTGTATTTATAGATGTAATACATAAGACACTGATAAAGGGACATGATAAAGGGAGCTTTGTGGTTGTAAGGCTCCTGTGTTTCACTCGAAGTGATATTAAATTTAAATAGACTGTGAGAGCTGGGTATGTATTATATATTATAATCACTGGAACGACCACTAAAAATGATGCAAAGCTACATGGCCAACAGCCAGTAAATAAGTTAAAACAGAATATTAGTAAATATGCAAAAATTCCAATAGAAGCCAGGAAAGAGGAGCAAGAAACAAAGAAGACAAACAGGAAAATAATAAAATGTACAACTAAGTCTAACCATTTCAATTATCACAGTAAATATAAATGGTCTATATATATCAATTAAAACAAAGAAATTCTCACATTCAATTTTAAAAGACGAAACTATATAACAATATGCTGCTTTCAAGAAACCTACTAGATAGATAGATAGATAGATAGATAGATAGATAGATAGATAGATAATGCAAACACTAATCAGAAAAAAAGCTGGATTGGCTCTTTCAATGTCAGAAAAAGCAGACCTCAGAACAAGGAAAATTACCAGCAGTAAAGAGGAAACTTTTATAGTGAAGAATTGAACAACTACCCAAGAAGAGAACAATTTTAAATGTATATGCTCCTAAGAACCCAGAGCTCCAGAATACATGAAGCAAAAACTGATAGAAAAGAGATAGAGACAAATCCACAAGTATACCTGGACATTTAAATACCCTTCTCTCTGTAACAGGTTGACCAAAAATTAGCAAGGATATAGAAGACCTGAACAATACTATCAACCAACTTGACCATATTGACATTTATAGAGCACGGCACCCAACAGGAGCAGAATACACATTCATTTCAAGTGCACATGGAGTATTCATCAAGATAAGCCATATTCTGGGCCGTAAAACAAACCTTAACAATTTTTTAAAAACTAAAATTGTACAAAGTATATTGTCTGATCATAAAATAATTAAACTGCAAGTCATTATTTAATGACTAGAAAGATTTCTGGAAAATCCCCAAATATTTGGAAATTACAAAACGCTGATGGAAAAAAATTGCTGATGAAAAAAATCAGAGAAGACCCAAATAAACAAAGAGACCTATTAAGTTTAAAGACTGGAAAATTTAATTTAGTTAATGTTTCAACTTTCCCCAAACTGATCTGTACATTCCCAGCAGGATTTCTTATAGATTTATACGGAAAAGCAAAGAAAGTAGAATACCCAAAACAACTGAAGAAAAGAAAAGTAAAGTGGAGGACTCCCATTACCTGATTTCAAGGCTTACTACAGTAACCAACACAGTGTGGTACTAGAGAAAAGAGAGACACAAAAGTCAATGGAACAGAATAGAGCAGGGATTGGCAAACTGTGACCTGTGGGCCAAATGTGACCGACAGCCTATTTTGAAAATAAAGTTTTATGGAACATAGTCATGCTCATTCGTTTACATGTTGTCTATAGTTGCTTTCATGCTACAATAACTGAGCTGAGTAGTTGCAACAGAGACCATCTGACCTGCAAAGCCTAAACTATTTAATATCTGGCCCTTTAGGGAAAAAATAATAGTCAATTCCTAAAACAGGGAGCCCAGAAATAGATCCAACACATAAATGGACAAATGATTTTTGATCAAAGTGGAAAGCCAAATCAATGGAGAAATGATAAGTCTTTTCAACAAATGGTGCCAGAATAATTGTGCATCCATTTGCACCCCCCTCACAATAAAGACCAACTGATTCTTGACTTATACCTCACACACTCCAAATTAACTCAAGATTGATCACAGACCTAAAGGCAATGTATAATACTAAAACTCTTAGAAGAAAACACAAGAGAACCTTTGTGATTTTGAGCTAGGAACAGAGTTTTTAAATATACTATCCAAGCAAGATTCATAAAAGATCACACTGATAAATTGTACTTCATCAAAATTCTGAACTTCTGCTCTTTGGAAGATACTGTTAAGAGAATGAAAAGACAAGCCACAAATTGGGAGAAAATATTTGCAAATCAGATATTTGACAAAGGACTTTATCCAAAATATATAAAAAACTCTCAAAACTCCACAGTAATAAAAGAAACAACCCAATTTTAAAATGGGCAAAAGAAGATATACAGATGGCAAATAAGCACATGAAAGATGCCCCACATCACATGTCATCAAGGAAATACAAAATAAAACAATGAGGATGGACCTAGAGTCTGTCATACATGGTGAAGTAAGTCAGAAAGAGAAAAACAAATACCATATGCTAACACATATATATGGAATCTAAAAAAAAAAATGGTTCTGATGAACCTAGTGGCAGGACAGGAATGAAGACGAAGATGTAGAGAATGGACTTGAGGACACGGGGAAGGGGAAGGGTAAACTGAGACGAAGTGAGAGAATAGCACTGACATATATACACTACCAAATGTAAAATAGATAGCTAGTGGGAAGCAGCTGCATAGCACAGGGAGATCAGCTCGGTGCTTTGTGTTCACCTAGAGAGGTGGGATAGGGAGAGTGGGAGGGAGACGCAAGAGGGAGGGGATATGGGGATATATGTGTACATATAGCTGATTTACTTTGTTATACAGCAGAAACTAACACGACAGTGTAAAGCAATTATACTCCAATAAAGATGTTAAAATTAAAAACAAAAACAAAAAACAATGAGATACCACTAAACACCTATTAAAATGGCCAAAATCCAGAACACTGACAACACCAAATACTGGCAAGGATGTAGAGGAACAGGAAATTATCTGTAATGTTTTGTAATGGACAAAAGCCTTGAACAGACAGTTAACCAAAGAAAGATACACAGATGACAAATCAGCACGTAAAAAGATGTTCAATATTATTAGTCATTAGGGGAATGCAAATTAAAGCCACAATGAGATACTATTATAAACCTAATAGAATGCCTAAAATCCAAACCAAAACAACAACAAAAAACTGATGTTATCAAGTGCCAATCAGGATGTAGAACAATTGGAACTCTCATTCTCATACATTGCTGGTGGAAATGCAAAATGGTACAGCTACTTTGGAAAATATTTTAGCAGTTTCTTATAAATTTAACAGACTTACCATACAGCCCAGTTATCCTAGTCCCAGGTATTTACCTAAGTGAAATGAAAGCCTCTGATGACACAAAAACCTGTATGTACATTTTTCTCATTTTCCTCTCATTTTCAGCCTTGATCCTGCCACCAGATGTCTCAACTGCTTTTGGCTTCTCAGCTTGACTCTCAGTTTTTCTTACAAACTTTCCTTATAACTCTTCCTAATCATCCTGTTCTTTGCTGCTTCAGTAAGTTACGCATCTTAGCGTCAGCCCCTGGAACCTAACCCCTAGCACCAGCAAATACTCCACCTAGGACTACTAGTTTCAATTATAAGCATGATGTCATGCAAGCCCATTGCTCTGTTTTATCCATAAACATTTTACTTTTTAAAAATAAATACACAATAGCATGCACTCTCTAATGGGCCCTCTACTAATTTTTGTTTTTGTTTTTGTTTTTGCGATACGCAGGCCTCTCACTGTTGTGGCCTATCCCATTGTGGAGCACAGGCTCCGGACGCGCAGGCTCAGCGGCCATGGCTCACAGGTCCAGCCGCTCCGCGGCATGTGGGATCTTCCCGGACTGGGGCACAAACCTGTGTCCCCTGCATTGGCAGGGGGACTCTCAACCACTGCGCCACCAGGGAAGCCCTCTACTAATTTTTAACACACTGCAAACTACCAAACTATGAAGTCTTACAAAAATTGGAATAAAACTTCTCTAATGGCTGTTTAACTGAAGAAAATCCTGAGACTGAAAGACAGTACATAAAAATAAATTTTACAACCGCTTATCTATACGTATAAGGACTTTCCTAATGCTCTTCAAAACAATTCAGAAATACAAACAAGGGGGCTGGGGCTCAAAAGTAAGATTAGATCAGCTTTTTTTTTTTTTTTTTTTTTTCTTTGGCAGCACCGCAGCCTGTGGAATCTTAGTTCCCTGACTAGGGATGGAACCCGGGCCCTCAGCAATGAAAGTGCAGAGTCCTAACCACTGGACCGCCAGGGAATTCCCTAGGTCAGGTTTTTTTTTTAAAAGCTACTTTTTTTGGTGTATGTGTTCGAGTTTAAAATTTTTGACCCAACCTCCCACCAGCAGTGTTACCACACAAAATAAATATAAAATTACAAAAAGTGCTACTTAGGAATAAGAAGGGTATCCTGATTGTGTATAGGACTGACATGTAGCCTAACCTTTGGGATATGGCTATCAGGGAAAGCCTTGCAGAGGAAGTGACATTTAGGCTGAAACTGAAAGAGTGAGTTTATCTGAAGAAGAACGTTTTAGACAGGGAATAATGTACACAAGGGGGTTGAAGTGGGAAAGCACTTGCACTATGAGGAACTGAAACAGACAGTACAGTGTGGTGATGAAGTGCCCAGGTTCCAAAGTCAAATGGCCTGGGTTTGAATCCCAGCTATGCCCCCAACTTGCTGTGTGACCTTGGAAAAGTTACATAACCTCTCTGGACCTTGGTTTCCTCATTTATACCCACCTCATAGGGTGTTTGTAATTGTTCAGTAAATATTAGCTTATTACTATTATGACTGGTGAGATTAAAATGAAGCAGTACTACAAGATGTTGGAGGGCCACAATATCATAGAGGTTTTTAGGCCCTATTAAAGATTTAGGATTCATTCTAAATGTAATGGAAAACTATTGAAGGATTTTAAGTAGGGGTGTGGCATCATGAACCTTGTGTTTTAAAACATTAATCAATTGACAAATATTATGCTTCTGCTTTGTGGCAAAAAAAAAAAAAGTCTCTCATGAGCTAAACTTTTCCTATCAGTCCAGGCTTCTTTTCATTCTCTCCTTTGCCCCTTGATCTTTTCACATGTGATAGTCACTTTCTGGTAAGTATTAAGCCAATTCGAAGTTCAGCCCTCATAGGAGTGTTCTTCCCTTCCCCCTCCCGCTTCTCAAACACAGTGTCCCAGTGTCAGGGAAAGTCTACTACTCTTCCCTGGAAACATGGGAGTACAGATGGTCTCCGTACTCTTTTTTTGTTTTTTTTCTTTTTTTGTGTGTGTGTTTTCTTGCGGTACGCGGGCCTCTGATTGTTGTGGCCTCTCCCGCTGCGGAGCACAGGCTCCGGACGCACAGGCTCAGCGGCCATGGCTCACGGGCCCAGCCGCTCCGCGGCATGTGGGATCTTCCCGGACCGGGGCACGAACCCGTGTCCCCTGCATCGGCAGGCGGACTCTCAACCACTGCGCCACCAGGGAAGCCCTCCGTACTCTTTTTCTGCTAGTCTTCAATTGAGCTGTTTCACCCTGTTTATCTCTAATCCACCCCTGACTGTTAGTTTCTGTCCTTCTGGAATCCACTTGGGATCAACAAGCACCACCACCAACCTCCATTACGGCCATCATCTCAGTGGCTCCGGTGTTCCTTGGTCTTGCTGTCCTCACAGTACTCTAGAGCTACACAGGGACTGTTGAATCTCTGCATTCTAAATACAGACCACTGAAAACGAGCAGCATTTTGGGAGGAGTTTTACCCAGACACTTGCCTTCACAGATGCTCCTTCGTTGCCTACTCTCCCCTTCCCCACCTCCACATCAAACATAGAGCTTCTCCAAGGTTTGTACCTGCCATCAGGCTCAAAGGGTCTCAGATCACCTTCGCACTATCTGAATATTTCTGTACATCCTCCCACCTCCATACCCCTACTCTCAATGAAAGTGCTTTCTTTTACTTCATCATTTTCTCTGGAGGTAGTTTCCCCTCCATCATATGGTTCTTCTTTATGGTGGAGAACATACTGGTGGAATGGCTACAAGGGAATACGATTGGATTTGGGAAACATGATTGGGGTTAGGATGTCTGTGAAACAAATCCACATTAGTTTATTATTAAAATACCACCTCCATTTAAATTATTTGTTTATTGTCTGTCTCCACAAGATACAAGCTCCAAGAGGGGTGGGTCTCCCTTGTCTGTCTTCTTTACTGCTACATCTCCAGCACCTAGCACAGACTGCTACTCAACAAATATTTATGGAAAGAATGAAAAAAATAATATGAGCAAACCAATAAATAATGAGTGACTTGTGCTACTGGCACTAGGATCCTTTGGAGCACTCTGAGCAGAGGATTGAAGCAATCAGATTTGCAGGTTATCAAATGTCTCTGTATGGACTAAATGTTTATGACCCCCTTACAAATTCACATGTTGAAACCCTAACCCCAATGTGATGGTATTAGGAAGTGGGGCCTTTGGGAGGTAATTAGGATTAGATGAGGTCATGGAGGTGGAGCCCTCATGAATGGGATTGTACCCTTATAAGGGTCATGATAGAGCTTGCTTCGCCCTCTGTTTTCCACCATCTGAGATTTCACCAAAAAGATGGCCATCTAGGAACCAGGAACTGGGTCCTCACCAAACACTGAACCTACTGACTGGCACCTTGATTTGGACTTCCCAGCCTCCACAGCCAAAAGAAATAATTCCTGCTATTTATAAGCCATCCAGTCTATGGTATTGTTATAGAAGCCCAAACGTACTAAGTCTTCAAGTTGTCACGTCATCATAAGCAGCAGTCTGTATTATCCTCCCAAGTAACAGTTATTAAATTAGTTCTCAAGTATATGTATTTCAGTGGGAGAATTCATTACTGTAGATATTCAAATCTATGAACAACTTCCCCAGAAGAGCTGAGGAGATGTCACAAACCTAAGACTGCCTCCTCCTCTTTCTACATCACCTATTTTTACCCCCTCCATCTCCTCACACCGCAGCCCTTTATTCAGCTGCACTAGTTAGCCATTGTAACCCTTTCCGAGAATTTAAGCTGAGATCTGGATACACAGCCCACTCTGATATGGTATTTGCATTTCGTGCTTAATTTGTCTAAAACATTACAAATTCTACACTCCTACATTTCTACTGTTATAATCATAATACTATTTTGGTACTTCTCTTCTGCAAGTGAGATTAGCATTTCCATATAAAATAGAAAAACTGCTGGTCGTCTCCCTAATGTGTCTAGGGGCTTCATCCAAGCCTGAAGTTTAAATTCTCAGCACCTGGGACAAGACATCTGTTTATGCAAGTTTCTCAGTGCACTGAAGTGCTGCTGTGGACTCCCACCTGGGTCTCTTCATGTCAGCGGATGACCTGGCTGACTTTTCCTTTGGTAAAACAGAAGGAACCTGAGATCAGAGACACCATTTGGGAGTTTTCTCCTAAAACAACATCTCTTGTTCCTAACCCTTATAGGATTTTCCAACAAAATGACAAAGCATGGAGGCTGCACCATTAAAGGAGGTGCCAGGAAGCCAGTGGTTCTAGTGTCCAGAATAAAGAAAGCTTAAGAGCTTTGCAGCTAGTGCTCACACCCAGAGCAGAACCAAGGGAGTGTCTCAGGAAGGGGCCTAGAAGAAGCAGAAGAGCCCCCAACACATTTCCATCAAGATCGGGGACATTTACGCCTGATATTGATGAAGATTTCTGGTATGACTGTTGGTGACTGTTTGTGTGACTGCTGGTCTCATTTTATGAAATCTTGCTGTCAGAGAACTAAAGGTTTAAGCAGGACAAAGAAACAAACTTTTCAGACAGGGTCAGGAACATGGAGAGAAACTTCCCAGATGACCTTTTTGGGCATATTTTTCAATTCCATAACTCTAATTCTGACCTTAAAAATCTACAAGTTGTTCATCAACTCATTTCAGTGTCTGAAGAGTGAGGAATAAATTGGGAAACTGCATCACAATTTAGATGTATCCAGGCAAGAACCCAGACTGAGAAGACATTGGTTGAAGCTGGAAAAGAGGGCAAGAGGCCAAAATCACAGATTGTGGAACTACAAATTAACTTGTTTCAGGGTCATCTTAGCAAGGACTCTGGCTTGCATGTCAATCCACAGCCCTAATACCCTAACAGAAAGAAAAGTGTTAAGTCTTTACGTTGCGGGGATAGCAGCAACTGTTTCCCCAGAAATCACCTGAGGTTGAAAAGGCAACAGTGAGAACCTGGGGCTCCTCTCAACCTCCAGAACCTTCTCTCTGGTCTTCTGGCACCTGGCATGTCCCAGGGATTTAATCCTGATCCAGTCTACTCATCTTTACCTGATCGTTTTCAGCATGGCCAATATTCCTCTCCCTTTACCTCATCCCTTCAAAGTAGGCTCTCGGCTAAGGGAGTTCAGGATGCCTTTATGTGATATCCTTTCCCATGGCTGCCATACCACTGAGCTGTCTGCCGCTCCAAGCCATGCCCAAATGTCAGGAAACTGAGCCCATTTTTCCTACGTTGAAGCAGGCGACTTAAAAGGAATAATACTGTAATGAAATTATAGATACTTTTCCTATCTTAAAAAATTTCAGTATGGTGGTATTATTATTTATATTATAATAAATAAAATAATATTTTCTTTAAATATTTTATAAATTCCTAAGTATATTTTTTCTAAAATAAAATAAACAAGTATATATTTAAATACTTTTATAAAAATGAATAGGTTAAACATAAACACTTAACCTATTGCTATAACAAAATACTATTTTTATATAAAAATTTCAGGAAAAAGTTTTTCCACACATATTCTAAATATACCCTAATCATGCTTCTATCCTCTCTATCCTAGCCTAACTCCCACTAGAATGTAAATCCCTCCTCCACAATGATGTGAGTCTTCCCCATCCTGCCAGAATATAAGCTTCATGAGAGCAGGTACTCCTTTTTTGTTCACCACTCTATACCTAGCTCCAAGAACAATGCTTGATAAACAGTAGTCACTCAATAAATATGGCTGAATAAGTGAATGTACATCTGCATGCATCTTTACCCAAAGACAGGAACACTAAAGAAAGAAATCAAGTGGAGGCAATAAGAATGCCTATGTTACTTGGGTCTTGTTACAGTATTAATAATGGATAACATTTATTAAGCACTCATTAGGTAAATACGCTAGGCACTATGCTAAACACTTGATATGTAAAAATATGATATAGACACTATTATTAATTTTATTTTTTAAAAATCTGAAGAAAACAATTTTTGAGAAGTTAGTATTATTATGGACCTACATATAATATCTTTTTTAATTTAGCAAAGTACTAAACCATCTTCATGAGTTACTCTTCATAATAAAATTATAGAATAAAACAGTGTTCAAGTTCTTCTTATTCGGATTCTCAAAGTCACAAAGGAAGTAAAAGAGGTGCAATAAGGATTTTGATTCCTTAATTCTAGTATATGGCCAAAGCAGCTCAAATTTCTTCCCAGAAGGCAAATACAAACATCTGTGGTACTGTTGCCTATGTCACAAGGTTCTGGTGGGGGAAAGTTAATAAGCGATTACAAAATTCTTTGTAAATACAAAGTGCTATAGAAATGCAAAACATCTACAACAACAATAATTAGTTCTAATCACCATCTATTTTCTGTGTGCAGCTGTCTCTCAGAATTCACTTTGGGAGCTTAATCACCCCATCTCAACAAATAAAGTAACCTCCCTCTTTCTCAGACCCTACTAAGAAGCTGTTCCTCATTCCTCCCCACAGCCATGCCCAAGCCACCCTCCACCCCCTACACACATCCTTCTCCCACATGATGAGCAAAGGCTGAATGCTGACATTATTAAGAAAAAAGAGTTCAGATTGAGCCTTGAGCCTTTTAAAACCCTTGAATTTTAAACAAAATTGGGCACAAGGTCCTGGAAAAATATACAGACATTTCAAACTAGAACTCCCCCTCCTGCCCTACACAGGTAGGGAACTTTTCCTCCCTCTGAGTTCCAGTAATGCTCAGGTAACTATGCTAAAATACCAGGTTGATAAATTGTTTATTTAGCAATGTAAGGCTCATAAAAAACACTGAATACTTATAGCAATCATGACACTGATCAATTCAACATTCATGTTTGTACTGTCTATGGCTTCTTGAGTAGTTGTAAAAGAGCATATGGCCCACAAAACCAAAAATATTTACTATCTAGTCCTTTATAAAAGTGGTTTGTCAGCCTTTAATAGGGTATGAATATATGTAGAGAAAAGGTCTGAGGCCGGAGTCCTAGGGCGCTCCGATATGATAAGAAATATGAGATAAAAAATATGAGGAGGAGCAGTTCATGATATAGGCAGGAAACCAGGGGAGTGTGGTATCTCCAAAGTCAAGTGAACATCGTTTTGAAGGTCTCAAGGAGTGATCGACTATGTTAATATTGCCTAATGGATAAGCAAGATGGGGACTTAGAATTAAATCCTGAGTTTCATAAACTGCAGGCCACTGGTGGCCTTCACAAGAGCATTCTCAGTGGAATGGTAGGAATGAAAGTCTAATTGATGTGGTAGGTTCAGGAAAAAATGGGGAGAGAGGCACTGGAAACAGATAAGAGTTATGCTAGAAAGGAGAACAGAGAAAAGAGCCATAAATTGAAAATGGTTGTAGAATAGAGTACATTTCTGTACTGTTTGTGGTTTGTAGTTCTGTGATTTGCAGTTCTGTGGTTTGTTTTTTGTTAAGATGGTATATCACAGCATGCTTGTGTGCTGATGAGAATATGGGAATGATCCAGTAGAGATGAGAATGATGATGAAGATGGGCAAGGAGAAGAGGTTAAATTATGATACACTGTGGAAACTGCATCCTTACTGGAAAGGGAGTTTCAGCAGTTGGGTGAAGAGACTCCCTGTGTCAAACATCTAGGGTAAGCAAGGGTCCTCAAAAAAGAAAGAGAACAATTTATTTGAAACAGAACAATTAAGGTGGGCCCTGAGGCAGACAGCTAGCTGGCCTCACTCCTGTAAAAGGTAGTGGTTTTCACCTAATGGAAAGGGCCAGGAAGGGAAGACTTTGGCTGAGCTGTCCAGGGATGGAAAGCATCCTGCAGACTCTGAAAACAAACCTGACTTGAAAGCCATGTTGCCTGCAATAGGCAAACAGCACTCCCTAGGTTGGTTTTCCTTTTGTTATCCTTTACTAACATCTCATTCAGATATTCCAGTTTTCGATAAAGAATCTCACAAAAACCGTATGTTCACGTGAGAATCCGCATGGTAAAAGAGCACAATCTCCTTGAGGCCAGCCAGGGCAGTGAGGGAAACTGTGATCAGGAAAGGGTGAATGAATTCCACAGGTGATGCCTAGCCACAAAGTCCACACAGCCCTTGATTTTCACTCCTTAAAAATTTTGTGTCGTATTTAATTAAGAGGAAAACTCACAAATTCATAGAAGATGAGGGGCATAAAGGAGGGACAAGTACTAGTAAGATCATGGGTATAAAGGCATACAGTTTCTCTTATAAAACAAAACTCTGAACTTTCATGGTTTAACTCTCCAGAAAGACTCTCCAGGAAGGGAGGGGAAGTTCAGCAACCCTGTCCCCTTAATTTCTCCTTCCCAGGTGGGTTCTTTAAACCCAAGAACTGTAACTGACCCCAAGAGTACAATGTTCTTTCTTTCACATTCTGTTACAAGTGTAGTACTCAAAAGTCCTCCTGCCTTTGCAGGGTAGAGACAGACTAGAACATTCAAAAGCCTTTCCAGGAGACTGGGGGAGAATGAAGCTAACAGAAACTGCAGACGCAAGAAAACAGAAATATGAAATCTAGGCACATGGGCTTTGAAGCCAGATGATCCTGGATTTAAATCATGGCTCTGCCACTTATTGGTTATATAACCTTGAGCAGGTTACTCAACCTCCCTGAAGCACAGTTTCTTCATCTATAAAGTGAGTAAATTTCTACCTACCTGTGTCAGTTCAGGTCCAAGAAGTAGACACCAAGATCAGACTAGACTTGCAAGAAACTGGGGGAAATGCCTGTGGAAAAAAATGGGGAGAAAGCTAGAGAAGGCTGAGATCTGCCAGACAGTGACACACATCTAACCTGTGAGAAGTGAGGCAAAGAAGGAAGGTAGGAGGGGCCTTAGAATGCCATGAAGCTTTCAGAGAGTATCTGAAAGCTGATGTAGAATCCTCAGGCCAAAATCATCTGTCAGAGGCGTCCTCTGTCTCACAGGAATGGGCCTGCTGTGTACCACCACTGTCTGGAAAAAGACCACAGGAAACGTGGCCTCGGAGCAAATGTGGTGGTGTATGTAGATCAGAGCAGGTGGGGCATCAACTACGCTGCCCACAGTAGGAGATCTGAGAGACACATTCCCATGGTCGCACACATCTCCTTCTCCACAGGGGACTGGGGAGCAGCTCCTCCATGGTTCCATGGGGCCTCTCTTCCTAAGCAAGGGCCCACTGAATGGAAAAAACTACAGCCCTCATCACTGCTGCTGATCTCAGGCCTGCAACTGGTACTCATACTCTGCCTCCTCCTTTCTAAATTCCCCTCACTGTCATCTGTCACCTTGGCTGGTCTTGTTGATTCACCTGGTAGTGTGACCTGAGCCTTCATTCCTGAAGTAGGTAATCATGCTGTGGGTAACCACATCCTTCTCAGACTACAGTTGCTGCATGTGTCCATTCAAGAGGGCAAGGAAATGCCCAACTGCATCACAGAGATTCCACACATATTCCCTCTCTGTTCCCATTGGGTAAAAACACCCTTACCTTCTCCTGCTGATCAGGGTCAATTACTTCTGCCAATATGGTGGCTCTTCTCTCAGGCTGGTCCCTGGACACAGGAGTCCAAAATGCCCTGGTGGCAGCCATCACTTATAGTTCAATAGGATCCTTGCTGTGTCCCCTGGCAAGAGTACACCTTCTTTAGAGATCAGAACCTCCAACTCTACAAAGCTCAGAGGTGCAGGGATAGGAAGTATAAAATCCCCCACTGGGTCATTGTGAGTAATGGTAAGTGGGGTTACTTCTGCTTGTACCCCTTGCTTCCCAGAGCCATGTATTCTTCCCATACACACACTGGCACTTTAGCTGTGCCTTTAAAAGGCTATTCAACATTTTCTGAGACCAGCTGCCCCTGGTTGGTATAGTATGTGATATGACCAGTGGACCTATGATCATGGGCCCACTCCACACTTCCTTCACTATGAAGAGGCTCCCATGTTTGGATGCTAAGCTGTGTGAGAATCCCTGCCTGTAGATCAGGGATTCCGTAAGCCCCTAAATAGTGATGCTGGCTGAGCCATTACAGGTAGGAAATGCAAACCCATACCCCAAATAAGTCATATATTCCTGTGAGGATGAACCACTGGCCCAGCCATTGTGGGAGAGGCCCAAAGCAGTTGACTTGCCACCAAGTAGCTGGTTAGTCTCCTCAAGGAAAAGTGCCCTATCAAGGGCTCAGCATTGGTCTCTATTGCTGACAGGTTGAATATTCAGAGGCAGCAGGAGCCAGAATTCCAAGGGCCTGCAACGTGATTGTCCCACTGGAGCTTAACATATGCCCATACCGCACCATTTTCTACCACTGACACTTCCAACACCATAGTATCCTCCAGATCCTATTGGCAGAGACTTTCCTTTTCTAGGTCTCACTCAAAGCTGGCAGCCTTTGGTCACTCTATGTGAGCCAGAGCAATAAACCTAGCTGTAGAAAATATTGCTTTCCAAACCCAAAGAGGACTACTGGTGCTGTGCTTCCATCTTTGTGGTAGGGGACACAAGATACAGTGATTTGTTTTTTACTTTGGAGAGCTATCCCAACATACTCCTGACCATTGGAATCCTAAAAACTTCACTGAAATGGCAGGTTCCTGAATCTTTGTAGGGTTTTTCTCCCATCCTCTAGAGCACATCAGCATGCCATCAATGAAATGGATCAGTGTGATGGTCTGTGGAATGCCCAAGCTGTCCCGATCTCATCAAGCTATATTATGACTGGGCAGGAAAGCTGACATAGCCCTGAGGCCAAAATGTAAATATTGTTGGCCATCCCTCGTGAATACAAACTGTTATGACCCTCTTTTCTGATTGGAACTGAAAAGAATGCTTTTGTCAGATCAATGGCCATATACCATGTACCTGAAGTCTTATTGATCTACTCTAGCAATTACATCATATCTGGCACAGTAGCTATGATGACGGCTATTGCTTGTTTAAGCCAGCAATAGTCTTCAGTCGTGCTCCAGGGATGTGATATTGTTTCCGATTTATTATCGTGGCTGGGAGAGGAAGGAACAATTTCAAAGCTTCCCACTTGGCCTTCCTCATTATATCTTTTACCCCACAGACTAAGAACCCAACATGAGGGCTACCCTAACATGCAACTATATCAATGCAGTCAGGAACAGGAGAAATGACCACTGAGTGTATCCACAAACCCAGCAGGCCCACTTGGAGCCAGATGTGAGCAAGGACTTCATTTATTACGTGGTCCCTGTAGGCCTATTAGAGGTCCACTCTATTAGAACTATGCTGATGCTTTGGGTCTCCAGGTATCAATGTCAACTCAGACTGTGGGTCTAAAAATGTCTGGGTATTTTGCCTTTCCCAATATACAATCACCCAAGTAAACATCCACAGGTCCCTTTGGGAAAAGAACTAGGGAAATCATCATAGTGTATACCTGCCATGCTTTGCTACCTATTTTTCTCCTGGGGACATCATGCTCTATTACCATCTCCGCAACTCCATGCAGCTCAAGTCCCTTGGCTGTTCCCTCAGACCCTGAAGGTCATTTCAATTATTATGGTCTCTATTACAATGAAGCGCCTCATCCCCATGGATATGTATGAACTCAGCTCTGCGACCACCTCTCCTACAATGAGCCCTGACCTGTGGAGAAGAGCCACCACTGTGATGCTAGTGCTACTCTCACCAGTGCTTTCCTGATGGCCTTGGTGAATGGTGTGTTTCCTGAGCTCTCTCATGGAATACAATCAATGGATATGTTTTGTATCCTCACATAATATAGTCATTCGTCCTTGGCCACTTTCCTCAGCCTTCTACTATCTGCCAAGATAGCTCAAGCATTTCTACTTCACTCAACATTGGGCATCACTTTCTTTCTTTCTTTTTTTTTTTTACTATTTAGTTTTAAGAGTTCTTTATAGCTCGGACCTTCAAGATGGCAGAGGAATAAGATGTGGGGTTCACCTTCCTCCCCACAAATACATCAGAAATACATCTACATGTGGAACAACTCCTACTGAACGCTGGCAGAAGACCTCAGACTTCCCCAAAGGCAAGAAACTCCCCCAAGTACCTGGGTAGGGCAAAAGAAAAAACAGACAAAAGAATAGGAACAGGACCTGCACCTCGCGCAGGGAGCTGTGAAGCAGGAAAAGTTTCCACATACTAGAAGCCCCTTCACTGGCGGAGACGGGGGTGGCAGAGGGGAAGCTTCGGAGCCACGGAGGAGAGCACAGCAACAGGGGTGCAGAGGGCAAAGTGGAGAGATTCCCACACAGAGGATGGGTACTGACCGGCACTCACCAGCCCGAGAGGCTTGTCTGCTTACCCGCCGGGGCGAGTGGGGGCTGGGAGCTGAGGCTCGGGATCCCAGGGAGAGGACTGCGGTTGGCTGAGCGAACACAGCCTGAAGGGGGCTAGTGCACCACAGCTAGCCGGGAGGGAGTCCGGGAAAAAGTCTGGAACTGCCTAACAGGCAAGAGACCACTGTTTCGGGTGTGCGAGGAGAGGGGATTCTGAGCACCACCTAAACGAGCTCCAGAGACGGGCGCGAGCCGCGGCCATGAGCGCGGATCCCAGAGACGGGCATGAGACACTAAGGCTGCTGCTGCTGCCACCAAGAAACCTGTGTGTAAGCACAGGTCACTATCCACACCTCCCTTCCGGGGAGCCTGTGCAGCCCGCCACTGCCAGGGTCCCGTGATCCAGGGACAACTACCCCGGGAGAACGCACGGCGCGCCTCAGGCTGGTGCAACGTCACACCGGCCTCTGCCGCCGCAGGCTCGCCCTACTTTCTGTACCCCTCCCTCCCCCGGCCTGAGTGAGCCAGAGCCCCCGAATCAGCAGCTCCTTTAACCCCCTTCTGTCTGAGCAAAGAACAGACGCCCTCAGGCGACCTACACGCAGAGGCGAGGCCAAATCCAAAGCTGAACCCCAGGAGCTGCGCAAACAAAGAAGAGAAAGGGAAATCTCTCCCAGCAGCCTCAGGAGCAGAGGATTAAAGCTCCACAATCAACTTGATGTACCCTGCATCACTGGAATACCTGAATAGACAACGAATCATCCCAAACTGAGAAGGTGGACTTTGGGAGCAACTGTAGACTTGGGGTTTGCTGTATGCGACTGACAGTTTTCTGGTTTTAATTTTTATCTTAGTTTAGTATTTAGCATTTATTTTCATTGGTAGATTTGTTTACTGATTTGGTTGCTGTCTTCCTTTTTCTTTTTATATAGAGATATATATTTTTTTTCCCTTTTTCTCTTTTTGTGAGTGTGTATGTGTATGCTTCTTCGTGTGATTTTGTCTGTATAGTTGTTACCATTTGTCCTAGGGTTCTCTCCGTCCGTTTTTTTTTGTTTTAGTACAGTTTTTAGCGCTTGTTATCATTGGTAGATTTGTTTTTTGGTTTGGTTGCTCTCTTCTTTCTTTTTTTTTTACTACTTTTTAAATTGTTTATTTTTAATAATTATTTTTATTCTTTATTCTAATAACTTTCTTTTTATTTCCTTGCTCCCTCCCTCCCTTCCTTCCTCCCTTTTCTTCTAAGCCGTGTGGCTAACAGGGTCTTGGTGCTCCCCAGGTGTCAGGCCTGTGCCTCTGAGATGGGAGAGCCGAGTTCAGGACATTGGTCCACCAGAGACCTACTAGCTCCACATAATATCAAATGGTGAAAGCTCTTCCAGAGATGTCTATCTCAACGCTAAGACCCAGCTCCACTCAACGACCAGAAATCAACAGTGCTGGACACCCTATGCCAAACAACTAGCAAGACAGGAACACGACCCCACCCATTAGCAGAGAGGCTGCCTAAAATCATAAAAAGTCCACAGACACCCCAAAACACACCACCGGACGTGGACCTCCCCACCAGAAAGACAAGATCTAGCCTCATCCACCAGAACACAGGCAAGAGTCCCTTCCACCAAGAAGCCTACACAACCCACAGAACCAACTTTAGCCACTGGGGACAGACATCAAAAACAACGGGAACTACGAACCTGCAGCCTGCAAAAGGAGACCCCAAACAGTAAGATAAGCAAAATGAGAAGACAGAAAAACACACAGCAGATGAAGGAGCAAGATAAAAACCCACCAGACCTAACAAATGAAGAGGAAATAGGCAGTCTACCTGAAAAAGAATTCAGAATAATGATAGTAAGGATGATCCAAAATCTTGGAAATAGAATAGAGAAAATGCAAGAAACATTTAACAAGGACCTAGAAGAACTAAAGATGAAACAAGCAATGATGAACAACACAATAAATGAAATTAAAAGTACTCTAGATGGGATCAATAGCAGAATAACTGAGGCAGAAGAACAGATAAGTGACCTGGAAGATAAAATAGTGGAAATAATTACTGCAGAGAAGAATAAAGAAAAAAGAATGAAAAGAACTGAGGACAGTCTCAGAGACCTCTGGGACAACATTGAACACACCAACATTCGAATTATAGGGGTTCCAGAAGAAGAAGAGAAAAAGAAAGGGACTGAGAAAATATTTGAAAAGATTATAGTTGTAAACTTCCCTAATATGGGAAAGGAAATAGTTAATCAAGTCCAGGAAGCACAGAGAGTCCCATACAGGATAAATCCAAGGAGAAACACGCCAAGACACATATTAATCAAACTGTCAAAAACTAAATACAAAGAAAACATATTAAAAGCAGCAAGGGAAAAGCAACAAATAACACACAAGGGAATCCCCATAAGGTTAACAGCTGATCTTTCAGCAGAAACTCTGCAAGCCAGAAGGGACTGGCAGGACATATTTAAAGTGATGAAGGAGAAAAACCTACAACCAAGATTACTCTACCCAGCAACGATCTCATTCAGATTTGATGGACAAATTAAAACCTTCACAGACAAGCAAAAGCTGAGAGAGTTCAGCACCACCAAACCAGCTTTACAACAAATGCTAAAGGAACTTCTCTAGGCAAGAAACACAAGAGAAGGAAAAGACCTACAATAACAAACCCAAAACAATTAAGAAAATGTGAATGGGAACATACATATCGATAATTACCTTAAATGTAAATGGATTAAATACTCCACTAAAAGTCACAGACTGGCTGAATGGATACAAAAACAAGACCCATATATATGCTGTCTACAAGAGACCCACTTCAGACCTACAGATACATACAGACTGAAAGTAAGGGGATAGAAAAAGATATTCCATGCAAATGGAAACCAAAAGAAAGCTGGAGTAGCAATTCTCATATCAGACAAAATAGACTTTAAAATAAAGACTATTAGAAAAGACAAGGAAGGACACTACATAATGATCAAGGGATGGATCCAAGAAGAAGATATAACAATTGTAAATATTTATGCACCCAACATAGGAGCACCTCAATACATAACGCAAATACTAACAGCCATAAAAGGGGAAATCGACAGTAACACATTCATAGTAGGGGACTTTAACACCCCACTTTCACCAATGGACAGATCATCCAAAATGAAATTAAATAAGGAAACACACGCTTTAAATGATATATTAAACAAGATGGACTTAATTGATATTTATGACATTCCACTCAAAAACAACAGAATACAATTTTTCTCAAGTGCTCATGGAACATTCTTCAGGATAGATCATATCTTGGGTCACAAATCAAGCCTTGGTAAATTTAAGAAAACTGAAATTGTATCAAGTATCTTTTCTGACCACAATGCGATGAGACTAGATATGAATTAAGGAAAAGGTCTATAAAAAATACAAACACATGGAGGCTAGACAATACACTACTTAATAATGAAGTGATCACTGAAGAAATCAAAGAGGAAATAAAAAAACATCTAGAAACAAATGACAATGGAGAAACGACGAACCAAAACCTATGGGATGCAGCAAAAGCAGTTCTAAGAGGGAAGTTTATAGCAATACAATCCTACCTTAAGAAACAGGAAACATCTCAAATAAACAACCTAACCATACATCTAAAGCAATTAGAGAAAGAAGAACAAAGAACAAAGAAAGAAATCATAAACATCAAATCAGAAATAAATGAAAAAGAAATTAAGGAAACCATAGCAAAGATCAATAAAACTAAAAGCTGGTTCCTTGAGAAGATAAACAAAATTGATAAACCATTAGCCACACTCATCAAGAAAAAAAGGGAGAAGACTCAAATCAATAGAATTAGAAATGAAAAAGGAGAAGTAACAACTGACTCTGCAGAAATACAAAAGATCATGAGAGATAACTACAAGCAACTATATGCCAATATAATGGACAACCTGGAAGAAATGGACAAATTCTTAGAAATGCACATCTTGCCAAGACTGAATCAGGAAGAAATAGAAAATACGAACAGACCAATCACAAGCACTGAAATTAAAACTGTGATTAAAAATCTTCCAACAAACAAAAGTCCAGGACCAGATGGTTTCACAGGTCAATTCCATCAAACATTTAGAGAAGAGCTAACACCTATCCTTCTCAAACTCTTCCAAAATATAGCAGAGGAAGGAACACTCCCAAACTCATTCTACGAGACCACCATCACCCTGATACCAAAATCAGACAAGGATGTCACAAAGAAAGAAAACTACAGGCCAATATCACTGATGAACATAGATGCAAAAACCCTCAACAAAATACTAGCAAACAGAATCCAACAGCACATTAAAAGGATCATACACCATGATCAAGTGCGGTTTATCCCAGGACGCAAGGATTCTTCAATATACGCAAATCAATCAATGTGATAAACCATGTTAACAAATTGAAGGAGAAAAACCATATGATCATCTCAACAGATGCAGAAAAAGCTTTCGACAAAATTCAACACCCATTTATGATAAAAACTCTCCAGAAAGTAAGCATAGAGGGAACCTACCTCAGCATACAAAAGCCATATATGACAAATCCACAGCCAACATCGTTCTCAGTGGTGAAAAACTGAAACCATTTCCACTAAGATCAGGAACAAGACAAGGTTGCCCACTCTCACCACTCTTATTCAACATAGTTTTGGAAGTTTTAGCCACAGCAATCAGAGAAGAAAAGGAAATAAAAGGAATCCAAATCAGAAAAGAAGAAGTAAAGGTGTCATGGTTTGCAGATGACATGATACTATACATAGAGGATCCTAAAGATGCTACCAGAAAACCACTAGAGCTAATCAATGAATTTGGTATAGTAGCAGGATACAAAATTAATGCACAGAAATCTCTTGCATTCCTATACACTAATGATGAAAAATCTGAAAGTGAAATCAAGAAAACACTCCCATTTACCACTGCAATAAAAAGAATAAAATATCTAGGAATAAACCAACCTAAGGAGACAAAAGACCTGTATGCAGAAAATTATAAGACACTGATGAAAGAAATTAAAGATGAAACAAATAGATGGAGAGATATACCATGTTCTTGGATTGGAAGAATCAACATTGTGAAAATGACTCTACTACCCAAAGCAATCTACAGATTCAGTGCAATCCCTATCAAACTACCACTGGCATTTTTCACAGAACTAGAAAAAAAAATTTCACAACTTTTATGGAAACACAAAAGACCCTGAATAGCCAAAGCAATCTTGAGAAAGAAAAACGGAGCTGGAGGAATCAGGCTCCCTGACTTCAGACTATACTACACAGCTACAGTAATCAAGACAGTATGGTACTGGCACAAAAACAGAAAGATAGGTCAATGGAACAGGATAGAACGCCCAGAGATAAACCCATGCACATATGGTCACCTTATCTTTGATACAGGAGGCAGGAATGTACAGTGGAGAAAGGACAGCCTCTTCAATAAGTGGTGCTGGGAAAACTGGACAGCTACATGTAAAAGAATGAGATTAGAACACTCCCTAAAACCATACACAAAAATAAGCTCAAAATGGATTAAAGACCTAAATGTAAGGCCAGAAACTATCAAACTTTTAGAGGAAAACATAGGCAGAACACTCTATGACATAAATCACAGCAAGATCCTTTTTGACCCACCTCCTAGAGAAATGGAAATAAAAACAAAAATAAACAAATGGGACCTAATGAAACTTCAAAGCTTTTGCACAGCAAAGGAAACCATAAACAAGACCAAAAGACAACCCTCAGAATGGGAGAAAATATTTGCAAATGAAGCAACTGACAAAGGATTAATCTCCAAAATTAATAAGCAGCTCATGCAGCTCAGTAACAAAAAAACAAACAACCCAATCCAAAAATGGGCAGAAGACCTAAATAGACATTTCTCCAAAGAAGATATACAGATTGTCAACAAACACATGAAAGATTGCTTAACATCATTAATCATTAGAGAAATGCAAATCAAAACTACAATGAGATATCATCTCACACCAGTCAGAATGGCCATCATTAAAAAATCTAGAAACAGTAAATGCTGGAGAGGGTGTGGAGAAAGGGGAACACTCTTGCACTGCTGGTGGGAATGTGAATTGGTTACAGCCACTATGGAGAACAGTATGGAGGTTCCTTAAAAAACTACAAATAGAACTACCATATGACCCAGCAATCCCACTACTGGGCATATATCCTGTGAAAACCATAATTCAAAAAGAGTCATGTACCAAAATGTTCATCGCAGCTCTATTTACAATAGCCAGGAGATGGAAACAACCTAAGTGTCCATCATCAGATGAATGGATAAAGAAGATGTGGCACATATACACAATGGAATATTACCCAGCCATAAAAGGAAATGAAATCGAGTTATTTGTAGTGAGGTGCATGGACCTAGAGTCTGTCATACAGAGCGAAGTAAGTCAGAAAGAGAAAGACAAATACCGTATGCTAACACGTATATATGGAATCTAAGAAAAAAAATGTCATGAAGAACCTAGGGGTAAAGCAGGAATAAAGACGCAGACCTCCTAGAGAACGGACTTGAGGTTATGGGGAGGAGGAAGGGTGAGCTGTGACAGGGCGAGAGAGAGTCATGGGCATATACACACTAACAAACGTAGTAAGGTAGATAGCTAGTGGGAAGCAGCCGCATGGCACAGGGATATTGGCTCGGTGCTTTGTGACAGCCTGGAGGGGTGGGATAAGGAGGGTGGGAGGGAGGGAGACGCAAGAGGGAAGACATATGGGAACATATGTTTATGTATGACTGATTCACTTTGTTATAAAGCAGAAACTAACACACCATTGTAAAGCAATTATACCCCAATAAAGATGTGAAAAAAAAAAAAAGAACCTAGGGGTAAGACAGGAATAAAGACACAGACCTACTAGAGAATGGACTTGAGGATGTGGGGAGGGGGAAGGGTAAGCTGTGATAAAGTGAGAGGGTGGCATGGACATATATAAACTACCAAACGTAAAATAGATAGCTAGTGGGCAGCAGCCACATAGCACAGGGAGATCAGCTCGGTGCTTTGTGACCACCTGGATGGGTGGGATAGAAAGGGTGGGAGGGAGGGAGACGCAAGAGCGAGGAGATATGGGAACATATGTATATGTATAACTGATTCACTTTGTTATAAAGCAGAAACTAACACACCATTGTAAAGCAATTATACTCCAATAAAGATGTAAAAAAAAAAAAAAGAAAGAAAAAAAGAAAATTGAAATCGTATCAAGTATCTTTTCCGAGCACAGCGCTAGGAGACTAGACATCAATTACAGGAAAACACTGCAAAAAATACAAACACATGGAGGCTAAACAATATGCTACTAAATAACCAAGAGATGAAATAAGAAATCAAAGAGGAAATCAAAAAATACCTAGAAACAAATGACAATGAAAACACGATGACCCAAAACCTATGGGATGCAGCAAAGCACTTCTAAGAGGGAAGTTTATAGCAATACAATCTCACCTCAAGAAACAAGAAACATCTCAAACAACCTACTCTTACACCTGAAGCAATGAGAGAAAGAACAAGAAAAAAAAACCAAAGTTAGCAGAAGGAATGAAATCATAAATATCAGATCAGAAATAAATGAAAAAGAAATGAAGGAAACAATAGCAAAGATCAGTAAAACTAAAAGCTGGTTCCTTGAGAAGATAAATAAAATTGATAAACCATTAGCCACACTCATCAAGAAAAAAAGGGAGAAGACTCAGATCAATAGAATTAGAAATGAAAAAGGAGAAGTAACAACTGACACTGCAGAAATACAAAGGATCATGAGAGATTACTACAAGCAACTATATGCTAATAAAAGACACAACTAGGAAGAAATGGACAAATTCTTAGAAAAACACAACCTTCTGAGACTGAACCAGGAAGAAATAGAAAATATAAACAGACCAATCACAAGCACTGAAATTGAGACTGTGATTAAAAATCTTCCAGCAAACAAAAGCCCAGGACCAGATGGCTTCACAGGTGAAGTCTACCAAACATTTAGAGAAGAGCTAACACCTATCCTTCTCAAACTCTTCCAAAATATAGCAGAGGGAAGAACACTCCCAAACTCATTCTACGAGGCCACTGTCACCCTGATAGGAAAACCAGACAAAGATGTCACAAAGAAAGAAAACTACAGGCCAACATCACTGATGAACATAGATGCAAAAATCCTCAACAAAATACTAGCAAACAGAATCCAACAGCACATTAAAAGGCTCAGACACCATGATCAAGTGGGGTTTATCCCAGGAATGCAAGGATTCTTCAATATACACAAATCAATCAATGTGATACACCATATTAACAAAATGAAGGAGAAAAAACATATGATCATCTCAATAGATGCAGAAAAAGCTTTCAACAAAATTCAACACCCAGTTATGATAAACACTCTCCAGAATGTAGGCATAGAGGGAACCTACCTCAACATAATAAAGGCCATGTATGACAAACCCACAGCCAACATCGTTCTCAAGGGTGAAAAACTGAAACCATTTCCTCTAAGATCAGGAACAAGACAAGGTTGCCCACTCTCAGCACTGTTATTTGATATAGTTTTGGAAGTTTCAGCCACAGCAATCAGAGAAGAAAAAGAAAAGGAATCCATATCAGAAAAGAAGTAAAACTGTCACTGTTTGCAGATGACATGATACTATACATAATCCTAAAGATGCTACCAGAAAACCACTAGAGCTAACCAATGAATTTGGTAGAGTAGCAGGATACAAAATTAATGCACAGAAATCTCTTGCATTCCTATACACTAATGATGAAAAATCTGAAAAAGAAATTAAGGAAACACTCCAATTACCATTGCAACAAAAATAATAAAATACCTAGGAATAAACCTACCGAAGGAGACAAAAGACCTGTATGCAGAAAACTATAAGACACTGATGAAAGAAATTAAAGATGATACAAACAGATGGAGAGATATACCATGTTCTTGGATTGGAAGAATCAACATTGTGAAAATGACTATACTACCCAAAGCAATCTACAGATTCAATGCAATTCTTATCAAATTACCAATGGAATTTTTCACCGATCTAGAACCAAAAATTTCACAATTTGTATGGAAACACAAAAGACCCCGAAAAGCCAATGCAATCTTGAGAAAGAAAAACGGAGCTGGAGGAATCAGGCTCCCTGACTTCAGACTATACTACACAGCTACAGTAATCAAGACAGTATGGTACTGGCACAAAAACAGAAAGATAGATCAATGGAACAGGATAGAAAGCCCAGAGATAAACCTACGCACATATGGTCACCTTATCTTTGATAAAGGAGGTAGGAATGTACAGTGGAGAAAGGACAGCCTCTTCAATAAGTGGTGCTGGGAAAACTGGACAGGTACATGTAAAAGTATGAGATTAGGTCACTCCCTAACACCATACACAAAAATAAGCTCAAAATGGATTAAAGACCTAAATGTAAGGCCAGAAACTATCAAACTCTTAGCGGAAAACATAGGCAGAACACTCTATGACATAAATCACAGCAAGATCCTTTTTGACCCACCTCCTAGAGAAATGGAAATAAAAACAAAAATAAACAAATGAGACCTAATGAAACTTCAAAGCTTTTGCACAGCAAAGGAAACCATAAACAAGACCAAAAGACAACCCTCAGAATGGGAGAAAATATTTGCAAATGAAGCAACTGACAAAGAATTAATTTCCAAAATTAACAAGCAGCTCATGCAGCTCAATTAAAAAAAAAAAAAACCCAATCCAAAAATGGGCAGAAGACCTAAATAGACATTTCTCCAAAAAAGATATACAGATTGCCAAAACACATGAAAGGATGCTCAACATCACTAATCAATAGAGAAATGCAAATCAAAACTACAATGAGGTATCACCTCACACCAGTCAGAATGGCCATCATCAAAAAATCTACAAACAATAAACACTGGAGAGAGTGTGGAGAAAAGGGAACCCTCTTGCACCGTTGGTGGGTATATAAATTGATACAGCCACTATGGAGAACAGTATGGAGGTTCCTTAAAAAACTAAAAATAGAACTACCATATGACTCATCAATCCCACTACTGGGCATATACCCTGAGAAAACCATAATTCAAAAAGAGTCATGTACCACAATGTTCACTGCAGTTCTATTTACAATAGCCAGGACATGGAAGCAACCTAAGTGTCCATCAACAGATGAATGGATAAAGAAGATGTGGCACATATATACAATGGAATATTACTCAGCCATAGAAAGAAAAGAAATTGAGTTATTTGTAGTGAGGTGGATGGACCTAGAGTCTGTCATACAGAGTGAAGTAAGTCAGAAAGAGAAAAACAAATACTGTATGCTAACACATATATATGGAATCTAAAAAAAAAAAAAAAAAGGTTCTGATGAACCTAGTGGCAGGACAGGAATAAAGACACAGATGTAGGGAATGGACTTGAGGACACAGGGAGGCGGAAGGGTAAGCTGGGACGAGGTGAGAGAGTGGCATGGACATACATACACTACCAAATGTAAAATAGATAGCTAGTGGGAATAGTGGGAAGCAGCTGTATAGCACCGGGAGATCAGCTCTGTGCTTTGCGACCATCTAGAGGGGTGGGATAAGGAGGGTGGGAGGGAGACGCAAGAGGGAGGGGATATGGGGATAACGTATGCATATAGCTGATTCACTTTGTTATACAGCAGAAACTAACACGACATTGTAAAGCAATTATACTCCAATAAACATGAAAAAAAAAGGGGGGACTTGTATCAGAATATATAAAGAAGGGGCTTCCCTGGTGGTGTAGTGGTTCAGAGTCCGCCTGCCAATGCAGGGGACACGGGTTCGAGCCCTGGTCCAGGAAGATCCCACATGCCATGGAGCAACTAAGCCCGTGCGCCCCAACTACTGAGCTTGCGCTTTAGAGCCAGAAACCACAACTACTGAGCCCACATGCTGCAACTACTGTAGCCCACGCACCTAGAGCCCGTGTTCTACAACAAGAGAAGGCACCCCAATGAGAAGCCTGCACGCCACGATGAAGAGTAGCCCCCGCTTTCCACAGCTAGAGAAAGCCCGTGTGCAGCAACAAAGACCCACCACAGCCAAAAATAAAAATAAATAAAATAAATTAATTTTTTAAAAAAGAATATACAAAGAACTCTCAAAACTCAATAAGAAGACAAACAAGCCAATTTTTTAAAAAAACGGGCAAAAGATTTGAACAGACACTTCACCAAAAATGTTAAATGAATGGCAAACAAGCACAGGAAAAGAGAAGTTCAACATCATTAGTCACTACAAAAATCCAACAAAGCTCAGTAAGCTACCAATACATACTTATTAAAATGTCTAAAAACAAAAAAACTGATAATACCAAGTACTGGAGAGGATGTGGAGCACCTAGAACACCCACCCATACATTGCTGATGGGAATGCAAAATGACACATCCATTTTGAAAAACACTTTCCTTATAAAGTCAAACCATACCACCCAGTCATCATACTTGTAGGTGTTTACCAAAGTGAAATGAAAACTTATCACAGAGAAACCTATATGTAAATGTTTCTAGTGACTTTATTCATAATCACCAAAAATTAGAAACAGACCTAATGTCCCTCAACTGGATGGCCAAAGCATAAGGAAAAGGGACGGAAGGAAGAGAAGATCCAAGATGCAGGAAGAGCAGGGACTGAAACAGATCTGGGGTCTAAGCAGCAGCAGTGGGAATTTCTCTTTAGAACACATTCTCACTAACTCAGATCTAGCAATTCCCAAGCTCTTTGCTGCTTGGTTCTGAGTTTCAGATTCCTGGGAGAGACTATGATTGCACCGCTTTAAGCTGGATGTCTACCTCTGGACAAAATTGGCAGTAGGCAGTGGGCAAGTTACCTAAGTCTGAGAAAGTCGCTGGGACTTGTCCCTGTGCACTGGAGCCACTCACAGCAAAGGGGAACTGTGTGCTAGGTAGGTGCCCCAAGAAATGTGTATTATAAGCAAAAAGGATGCACCAGTCCTCTTCCACTAGAGGTCACCAACAGGATATGGAAAGGACAAAAAGAGTTCAGTGGCATTCTCATTACTTTTTCCCCCACAGTCTCTTTAATATCCCAACAGGTTTTTGTCTACAGCCTAGGAGAAATTACCGTCATTCTCATGTTTATATTTTAAAGTTTTGTTTAAACTACTGACAAAAGATCATATGCATTCTCACTCGGTCCTTCATCTAAAAGATAATACCTCTAAATGCTTAGGTTATGACATATATACACTATTGATACTATGTAAAAAATAGATAACTAATGAGAACCTACTGTATACAAGGAACTCTACTCAATCCTCTGTGGTGACCAAAATGGGAAGAAAATCCAAAAAAGAGGGGATGTATGTATACGTATAGCTGCTTCACTGTACTTTGCTGTACAGTAGAGACTAACACAACAGTGAAATAAAGCAACTATACTCCAGTAAAAATTAATTAATTTAAAAAATAAAAATAAATAAATAAATGTTTAGGGTATGTTAAGTAGTAGCTTTAACATGCTACTACCTTGCTCAAAAACTTGTAGAGGCTCCCTATTACCTACCACATTAAAGCATCTGAGAATTTAGAGTTCCTTATCAAATAGCCCCTCCCTGACTTTTCCAACTCCTCATTTATTAAACATCTGTTGAACATACAGTGATCTCTACTTTCTAGACACTAACATGAATATGATGACCTTATTTGTTAATCTTATTGACAAGAATTTATGGGCATAATGGAACCAAATATCTGAACTGAGACCATCCCAGAATATTTGTGGCATGTTTGCCATAATTAAAAGATATCACACACACCAAAAAAAAAAGTTGAAAACATAGTCTCTATCTTGCAAGAGTAGTTCTGTGTGGTACAGGCTACTGCCCAGCAACCTTTGACCCTGTTCAGAATCCAGGCTGCCCCCAGGTCTACCTTGTTCATGCCCACCTTGCTTTTCTTTTGCTATTCCTTTGACCTTGAAAATCTTATCTTGTGCATCATCACTCTATTCTGTGCCCCCCACTCGAGGAAATACGGTAACCATCTTCAAAATATTTGTGCTTACTAACCTCTCCATACTCTGAACAATTCTTGTAACATAACAAAAAGCTGTCTTTTCTGAGTATGAGAAGAACTTTGCATGTAATTTTTCAAAAATTAAGGAATTGGATAAATTTTTATCCAATTTGTAATACGTTAGTATCAAGAATAAGTTAAACGATAATTATGTGTTTTCCTTAACCCAAGCACCTCCCTTCATGAGGTAATCTGTCTCTCCACTCCTTGGAACTTCCATTACATTTCATTCCTCTACTGAGCACAAGTCGTTTTCTGTTTTGCATTATGGTTCTCTGTCAATACCTGTTTCTTCTGTGAGATTATGGCTCCTTGAGGGAAAGATCTGTGTCTTACTCTAATGTGCACCCCTTCTAGTTCTCAGCACAACACACTTTTTTCTTAAATAATGAAGGAAGGTATTAACCAACAGAGATTTCTATGGTGATATTATTACAGTCTCATCTTCCGTATAAGCCTGTCGAACAGCCTAGAAATAAAACACTTTAAACAGTTCAGAGAACCCTATCTGTGAAATTGTTGGTACAATGTAATTCTAAAGTAGGTTTGGGGCCCCCCGACTATACAGAAAGCTGTCTTCTCTTCTGTGTTACTTTCCCAAGCAAAAAAAAAAAAAAACAGATAGTGGTTCCTGAGAAATAAGTGCTAATTTTAGCATTCCGTATATTAATGATTAGCAAGCAGCCAGTTCTTTCTCAGTAGCAGTACAGTAACATGGTTAGGAACTTGGGGTCTGCTGTCAGACTACCTGGATTTCAATCTTACCTCCACCACATATTAGCTATGGGACCTTAGGCAAGTTGTCTAATATCTTTGTGCCTCATTTTCATCACCAGTAAAAGGTAGAAACTTAACAGTACAGTCCCTCTAAGGGATGGTGTGAAAAATTAATGATTTAATATATTGAATATTTAAAGTGTTTAGAATAGAATACCTGGCACTTTGTTTAAAAGTGATTGCAATATGTAGCACTACATTTACCTTACATTCCCTATTGGTAAGTTTCATGATGTTAAGAACAAAATGAGTTTGTTTGTTTTTTTCTTTTTATCTCCTACAGCACTTAGCAGAGTGAAACAAATACTAGACGTTCAAAAAATTACGACGTGAATTGTATTTGAGACACAGAGATCAAATGCACAAGAAAATGAAGGTAGGTTAAAATGTAAACACAATTAATTTAAATAAAAAGAGTTCTTGGCATATCATTTGCATACCTTCAGTTATTGCTTTATAATTAGTTGCTAGGTGCTTTATGACTTTATCTTTTTCTTGCCCTCTCAGAGCATGTAGTTTGGTGTAATACAGGTTATGTCTCTCAGAACTGCTGGCCTCCTGACAAGCTGGCTATTTAGTCTGAGTGATGAGGTTACTGCAGCAAAAACTGGGTTAAAGTACATTACTTTTCTGCTGGAGATGAAAGGCCAGTAATCCCAGAAAACAGCGCACAGAAAGAGTTGGGCCAGCCAAGCACTTTGTGAAGGCTCATTTAGACCCTCCGCCGTGGGGTACTATGAAGGTGAGTGTCCTGATGCCAGGGTCGCGGGCCCGGAGGCCTGAGTGGGCAGCTGGTCTCGGTAGGAGAGACAGAGCCCGGCCGAGGCCGCTGGATGAATCATTCTCACCTCTCTAGGCAGGTGCGGGCGGCAGGATGCTTCCGCTTCGCCACGGTGCGGGCGGGACTGGGAGCGGCGGCATTCCCCGCGGAGGCCTCCCCCGGGCCGCCTCCTCCGGGCGGGCACTGACCTTGCCGCAGGCGTCCGGGCTGCCGCAGTCCCAGCGCCGCAGAGCCCGGAGCTGGTGGGGGGCGCCCACTGGCACCCGGACCCACAGCTCGTCGGGGCGGGCCGCAGAGCCCATGTGGAGCCACCGCCCTCCCGCCGTCCCTCGGCGCTTCATTTCCGCGCGCGGTCGCCGGCTGAGGCGCGGGGGCCGCGCGTCTAGGCGCCGGGGGGCGGGGCGGGGCGCGGCGCGCGGCGCGCCGCGCGCCCCCCGGGCCGCGGAGGTCGTCTCGCGCGGGCGCACGCGCCGCAGCCGCGCGGGGCGGGGAGGGTGGGTATGCTCTGGGCGCGCGCACCGCCGTCGCTTCAGCCTGGTGTTCCGCTCGCGCAGCCTGCTCCCGGCGCTCGGCCGCAGCACGCCGACTCCGGAGCGGCCATGGGCTGCGCGGGGCCCGCGGTGTAGAGTCCGCCAGCCCCGGACCCGCATCCCTCACCCTGACAGTCCCGGTAAGCGGGGGCGGGGGCGGCGGGGACCAGGCAGGCACCGTGAGGGGCGGGTCTGCGGGCCGCGGACAGCCCTCCGTGGACTCAGAGGTGCTGTGTGGGAGCCGTCCCGAGGGTCTCCCTGTGTAAGTGGATGAACCCCGAGTATCCCTGCCTCTACCCCTTGGGAGAGTCCCGGAGGCGGTGTGCGGAGCCGCCCCCATGGAAGACCCCTGTGCGAGTGGAGATTCCCAGGGCTCTCTCGGCATTTGCTGCCACGGGGAGGCCCAGTGTGGAGGACGCCATACCCAGAGAGACTGTGTACCTACGGGAGGGCAAGGGTGGTCTCTGGTGTTGTCTCAGTGGAAGACCATTCGGGAACATAGGGGAGCCTTAGGAGCCTGCACCGTGGGGACGGACCCCACAGAGGACCCGTGTATATAGGAGGACCCGAGACTGTGCCCTAGAACTGCCTGGAAGAAACCTCTGACTGGAAGGAGAGGATCCTGCCATGGGATCCAGGCCAGGAGTAACTTCCCGTACGCACAAAGGTCTTTGGCTTTGACCTCCTTCAGGGCTCAGTGTTTCCTAACTTGTATCTCTCCAGCGTGGTCGAGAGGCAGGGGTCCTGTGGGGCTGCGCCTTTGTCCGTTCGTCCCCCACCCCATTAGAGTTTGTATTCTCCGTGGTAGCCCAGTTGGCTCCAAGCTCAAGGCAGGAACTTCTCTCAGAGCACAGGGTGCAAGAGAGGGGAGGACCAGTGAGGCCTCTGAAGCAAAGAAAGGAGATTTGAGCCCCTGAGCTTGACCCTCAGGAAGAAAGCAGTAAAATCAGGTAGAATAACTGACTCAGCCAGGTCCTGTAGAGAAAATCCTTTGACGGAAGGAAAAAAGGATATGTAGGATTATTGAGCACCAGTGTGCCAAATACTAAACCAGGGATGTTTAACATCTCATAGAATCCTTACAACAGCCTTATGAAATTATCCCCTTTTAAACATTTGGCACTTTAGACTCAGGTTTAGCAATTTGCCCAAGGTCACAAAGCATGGAATCATGAAATCTGTTTTTCTAAGTTTATTTGGGTATCAAGGAGAGGCAGAAGCAAGAATATTTATTTGTTAATAAATTGCATTAAGATACCAAGCACCGGGCTTTGCAATAGTATACGCTCAGTAAATGTGATGATTAATTAAGTGGATGAAGACAGTTTAATTGGGGATGAGTGTGCTGTAGGAACTGATTTCCACTGAACCCCCAAATTTCAGGGTGTGGCTTCCTTCACTGGCAACCCTACTGTAATTATGCCTCTGGGTGGCTCTGCACTTAATTGGGTCTGAGAGAGGCCTCTGGGTGTAGTCTTTGACAGGACTTGCTCTGGGGATCTAGTGGAACCCTTCGGAGGATGGAGTATTCTGAGACTACCCTCCCTGCTTGCAGAATCCTTGAGGGAGAGGACAGAGAGACAGGATCACTTTTAGGAAGCATGACCTACAGTGTCTTTGTGGCCATCTGACTCCATGCACTAGCAGACATTGGTCCACAGATACCACTCAGGATACTTGCCCAGCAGTGCCTCTGCATGATGAGGAGGAGGGCAGGAAAGGCTTAGAGCCAAGGAAGGTTTATTGGGAGTCCATCGTCTGGGGGAATGCAAAGGGTCTGTGCCTGACATAGTGATGCACCCTCATCTCACCCCCTGGGCTGTAGTAGCTTTCATTCCATCTGAATCCCAAGGGTGTGAATTTGGAGCCAAGGATAGACTCTGGTTTCTTGTCCAAAAATGGAGTGGTGAGGGGGCTAAGCAGTGGAATTCACCAGAGTATTCTGGAAGAGTTTTCCTGTTCCCCTTCCTTTCTCCTTCCACATAGCCAAACCTAGTGACATCCTCCTTTAACAGAGGTGGGTTCCCTGGGCTCCTGGGGTTACATAGTGAGAAGGGAGATCAGGCTTGTGAGAAAACAGAACAACCTGGGTGTGGCATCTCATGCACAGCTCAGTGGAACAAACTCTGACAAAGGCTGATATTGGTTAAGCACCTGCCTATTAGAGAATTGTTTATAATCCCCTTTCAGTTCAAACACCTTTCATCAGTTTAACACACCAAAATAAACAGGGATATATATCTTTTTTAAGAAAATCAGAGCAAGCCTGCAAATATGATCTTTGCTCCGATTCAGAGATTTGTCACTGGGTTTTATTCCTAAACTGGTCTTTTTTACTGAGGGCTCTTGGTATCACACCCACTCATGACCCTGGAAAAATTGCTAGATGGCTCCAGGTGCTCCCCAAATATTGGACCTTGGATATCACTTCTTTGATGTCCAGCATTGGGTAAACGTTAAGATTACAAAATCCTAAGAATACTGACTGTCTCCTCTAATCACAACATGAGTCTGCAAATCAAATCATTCCACAGTGGGGATGAAGGATGTCATCAGGTGGCCTTAATCTTCTTTTTTTTAAAAAAAAGCTCTCTCTAAAGAGAAATAAAAGGGGAGAGCATGGCTCACACAATTTCACTTGAGTGTACACAAATGAGTCTGGATTTTTTAGCCTTTAATCTTCCTCATCATCTCTGACCACATTCTTATGGTTTTCTTCCTCCTACATTTGCCATCTTTAGACAATGCTTCCTCTTCCTCAAACACATAAATAGTAGGACCTTCCCCTGCCCGTTTCTCACACTCCTTATATTTTTTTCAGTACACCTGTTCCTAAGTGGATCATATTTATGCAAAAAGTTTCCTTTCTTTTTAGCTACAGAGTCTATTATCTTCCAGTCCCACATGCTTTTCTCCAGCAGTGCTCTTGGTTTCTGCTATCTTCATTTCCCAAATTGCTTTATTCATTTCTAATGGGAATATCATTATCTACTCCAACCCCTCAATCTTAATGACCAAGTTCTGACAGAAATGCTTACCAGCTTTTGACCAAGAAACCAAGACCATCAGTGTCCAGCTGGAGACATGACTATTTTTTCTATTATAACATCCCCCTTCATCCTTCCTTCCTTTCCAGCAATCCACTCAGAGACCCATATACATTTACTAAGTGCTACCCACTTGCCAGGGCACTATGCTAGATAAATATGAGAGTTCCTTGCCCTTGAGGTGTTCACATAGGATCAGTCTGCATTTCTCTAATCATTTACTACAAAAAGTAAGAAGAAAAAAGAGAAGTACAGCTTTACAGAGTATCTATAGGAATCATCATACAGTACGCCTTTTCCCAGGCATCACTGAAGCACCACTGCTGTTCTGTGCCTCCTCTGGCAGCCACGTCCTTAGCCCCGTGCCATTGCCCTGCCAGAATTACTTCCGCCCATATACTTTGAGTGAACTGGCCACTCTTGGCTCTCTATGATAATAATGACAGTACCTTATATTTGGATAATATGTGACAATTTACAAGCCCTCTTACATGATCTCATTTGGTTTTCAGAAATGTTTCATCTTAACTGTGGTCTTCTTACTAAAACAACAGCGTGTTGGTTGGCTGGCTGGTTTTCTCTCCTTTTTTTCGTTTTGTTTCATTTTGTTTTGTTTTGTTTTGTTTTTTGAGCCTCCTAATCAGGGTTACGGGTCTCCAGAGGGAAAGCCCCAATGATTTACTACAGCCTCTACCTACCAGCCCTTAGGCTATGAAGAGGAGTTTCCTGTTGGGTCCAAAGGCCAAGCAATGCACTCACTGGTCAACCCTAGGACTTATCAGGGCTGTCCTGCTACCTGGCCTTAGAAAATCCAATTCTCTATGTTTTCTTTCCTCCCTGAAATCTAAATACATATTCCCTTCTAGACAAATAGTTTAAGCATACTATCTCAAACCAGTTCTCTGGGCTAATTCTTATGTGAAGGCAGGTTTCTTTGCCTATTTCTATCTAACACCCGGCTGGCTTCATACCATCTAAGCCATCATGGAGTCTCCATATAGCTCCATGCCTTGGCATGTGCTTTTATCTCTTCCTGGAATGCCTTTTTTTCCCTTATCCACTGGGGTAACTCCCACTCAGATTTCAAAATTTAGCTCAAGCAACACTTTTTTTTTTTAATCCTACACTTATGCCCCCTACACACGCACATACTCACACTGCTTTCTCACAGGCTGAGTGAGGTTCCATTTGTTCAATCTACCAACAGTTACTAAGCGCCTAATTTGTGCCTAACACATAGTAGGCTGCACTCAGCAAATATTTGTAGAATCAACAAATAAGTCATGATAATTAAGGTATAATGAGTGCATTAAATGGGGCTGAATCTGTGCTTCAGGGCCCCAGAGCAGAGAACAGGGAGTGTCTCTCCATCTTGCTGAAAAGCTCTGCTTGCTAAGTGCAGTCACACCAGCCAGTCACTGATGGTGTGCTCTGTTGCTCTGCTTCTGTGGGAAGCCTGCACTGTAGCTTCTCATGAAGACCCATCCCAGGCCCCTAGAGGCTAAAGATCATGCCATAATTTTGGCCTCATGTTTATTAGAGCTTTTGGACTTCCAGTAAATATTAAACAACAACAGCACCTCCCTCACACCTCATTCTCTTGAGCTGAGTCCAAGAAGACATTTTTACTCAGTCTTCAGCCCTCCTGCTCCTTGGAAATCTCAGAAGAGTCCTGTGCAGTCAGGGGTGACTGTGTCTTCCTGGGCTGACTGAAGCCAGTGCCACTGCACTGGATAAACAGAGGAGACTGGAAGAAGACAGGGAGGTATCATCAGTTAGACCCCTTTAGACATGAAAACTAAAAGTAGCCCATAGGCTACTGCCAGGCAACAGAATGGCTGACTAGAAACAGGCTCCAGGAGCACTGTGGTGAGGCAATGGATTCCTAAGGCAGGACCAAGATACTGGAGATCAGCCAAACTATTTCGGGCTTGAATTCCTCAAAGACGAGCAGAGGGTAAGGAGACTCTTTGATAATTTTTGTTTAAAGTCTCTAGATTGATGTTGATGTGCACAGTGAACTTAGGGTCTCTGCTGTGCATTCTGCATTTTGTAGACCCTGGTTCTGCTGGTTTTCCATACCCTTATGGCTAATCACCTGCTGTGTTAGGTACATGGCTTCCTTGAGGTTCTCAGACAACCTTTTAGGCACATGCTATACCTGGAGCCAGTTGTCAACCACCTTGAAATTTTTCACCCTTATTTGCAGATGCTGCTCATCTCATGCTAAATTTCTCCAGCCCAAACCCAGGAGGGAGGAGATACACTTTTAAGTTTACTGCACGTGCCCTCAGGGCAGCTGCCTGCCTGTCGGCCAGTTCACAGTGCCCCCAGGACACAGCATAAATGCAGGGGACTGTTGACTTTGGTAATATTAGTCTCTCTTTTTTTATAATTGTGGTTGTGGAAACTGGCCAAATTCTAAAATTCTGTAGCTCTCTCCTGTGGTCAAAGAAATCACCCATAACTACTGTATGGTTACCTGTTCTCATCCCTGCTAGCCCTGAATCAGCAGATAGGGTCCCCTCTGGGGAAGCAGAGTAGATGTGATGAGATGAGCAGGTGACTGTATAGTTTCTAGAATTGTGTTCTGAAGATTTGGTCTGATCAGTCTCTCTGGCCAACTTTGAGGAAGAGAAAAGGTAGTGACACCATGATCTCAAACTTTTTATGTTGCCTAGTTATCTCTGCAACATTCGTTGAACCAAGATTTATAGAACACATACTCTGTGAAAGGCAGTGGGAACCATCTAGACTTTCCTCCTTCTCAATCTCAGTGAAAAACTGGGATTCCTTTTTCCATCTGCTCAACCCACTCTGGTTGTTTTCCCCTGTCTCCCAGCTCAGAGGTTTTCTTTGCCTTGTTCCTGCCTAGGGAAGCCTTCATAACCTCCAAACAATCACTTTTAGTTGCTTTTGAGCCTTTTTCAAACAGCTGCCATTCCCATACCAAGAATCAGATGAAAGCAAGTAAATGTGCTTTACATTTAGCATGCCCAGTGAGGAGACTCCTGCCTGTTGAGAGGCTCCTCACAGCCAGAAGTCTTTATCGAGAGCTTTGGAAGAGGTTCCCTAGCTGCCTTCCTTTTCCTTATTTTGCCACCAGCTCCTGCTGTGGAGCAGCCCCTCCTCCTCTTACTCCCACCACTTTGCCCTTATAAATCATCCCACTGCGTTTTAAGCATGTGCTCTGCAGAGAATGGGTGTGTCTTGCACGCACACATTTCAAGCTGCCCACATATGTCTTACTGCCTGACAGATTCATCTAGACAGACTTCTCTTCCCTGAAGAAAGTTTCTGGTTGTCATCTGTTTTCATTTCCTCCAAATCGTAGAGTCAGAGAGCCCTGTTCTACCTCATGTCCCTCTTATTCACCACCACCTGCTCCTGCTCCCATGAGGTTTTTTTCCAAGCCTTCCCTAGGTTCTACAAATCCTCTGACAGTCACATCATTCTTGGGACAATGTCTTTTTATCCCTCTTTCATCCTTGTTAGGGAGGCAGAAAACCCCAGTTCCACCCATCAGCCAAAGGAGTAATCATTAGATATAATTTGTGGCATCTTTGCAACTTGATTTCCTTTTAACTCACTCTTCTTCCTAGGACTCCTTCCAGCACAGCAGAGGCCGGTTTTTCTCATCAGGCATTTGTTTTTAACTCCTCACTAATCAGGACCACTTGTTTCTCTAGAAATTAGAACTGATTTTGTTAATTTTTCCAACACCCCAGGTGCACATCGTGGATATTTCAGCATACTTGCTTTTAATCAGGGTGTCTTTTGCATATAGTTTCAACCCTCTCCATTAAGAATTAAGGGGTTTTAGCCTCACTCTTAAAGCCTAATTCTGATGTGTCCTCACAATTTACTCTCAAAATCAAAGCCTTGTGATGAAAATGACTTGGGGTCTTGTTTGGATTTTGATGCCTTCTTTTTAATGGCTCTGCTCTACATTTGCTGCCCTTATGGGCATAAAATGGCCTAGAAAACTGAAGGGGGAATAGCAGTACTCCAAGATCCTGTGGTCAGGGCTAGAAAGTAGTTTTTTTATTTGTTTTTGTCTGTTTGTTTTGCTGGTGGATGTTATCTTCAGTCTTCATTGAAATTCCTTTGAAGATAAACTCCAAATCCACTGCAGTGACATCATTAACAGTTGAGTAGCTTAATAGTGATTCTTGGTATCCTTACAGAGAGTAGTGGTTGTGCAGGACTGCAGTGTGCTGGGATATGCTTGTGGTTAGTTTGCCAATACACAATGAGTCAGGTCACTTACAGAGTAACCCTCCTAATTGGCTGGCCTTTGTTCAAAACTCTTGTTACATTATCTGAAAAAGCCAGTAAGAACCAAATGAATACCATTGATTTTCCTCCAGTGAATCATTCTTGAAAAAGTGAATTTCGTATGGTTATTCCACGTCTCCACGTAAGTGTTTATCAACCTTTTTTTTAACCCATGCCTTCTAGCTGATAAACATTAATGTCGGGACTTCCCTGGTGGTGCAGTGGTAAGGAATCCGCCTGCCAATGCAGGAGACACAGGTCCAATCCCTGGCCCGCGAAGATCCCACATGCCACGGAGCAACTGAGCCTGTGCACCACAACTATCTGAGCCTGCACTCTGGAGCCCGCCAGCCAGAACTACTGAGCCCACATGCCACAACTACTGAAGCCCACGTGCCCTAGAGCACAAGAGAAACCCGCGCACCGCGACTAAGAGTAGCCCCCACTTGCCACAGCTAGAGAGAGCCCGCGCGCAGCAACAAAGACCCAGTGCAGCCAAAAAAATAAATAAAATTTAAAAAAAATTTTTTTAATTAATGTCTTATGACTGCTCCCTAAAACTTCTACTATGACTTCTAGGAGGGGGCTGCCCCCAACGATTTGGAAAGCTAGCACCTTCTGTATCTCCCCCAGGAACCAGGAGGATACTGTCAAGCTCTGCTGTTTTGTTGTCCATGTTACGAAAAAAAAAGTAATGGCTTTTGATATTTGCTTTCCAAATATAAATATATTATAATTTATATGATTTTTCAATCCACTATTTCTTCCCTCCTCCTGGAGTTCTGATATATAAACCCCTATATGCCCCAGGATCCAGCCAATGTGAGTCATTGCTCTGATCTTTATGTTCGTACTGGATTAAACCAGTTTTTTCTCTTTATTTTTATAGCATGAATAATATATCACAAGTTATCCAATAATTCTCCTACTAAGGTTATTTCCACCTTTTTATCACTGTGAAAAATGCTTTGATAGGGACTTCCCTGGTGGCGCAGTGTTAAGACTCTGCCTGCCAATGCAGGGGACACGGGTTCGAGCCCTGGTCCAGGAAGATCCCACATGCTGAGGAGCAACTAAGCCCACAAGCCACAACTACTGAGCGTGCATGCCTAGAGCCTGTACTCTGCAACCTAGTACAGAGCCTGTACTCTGCTCTGTACCTAGTACAGAGCCTGTACTCTGCAACAAGAGACTGCAATGAGAAGCGACTGCAATGAGAAGTCTGCACACTGCAACGAAGAGTAGCCCCCACTTGCCACAACTAGAGAAAGCCTGCATGCAGCAACAAAGACCCAACTCAGCCAAAAATAAATAAACAATAAAATTTTTTTAATGCTTTGATAAATATTCTTTTAAATAGGCCCACAGGTAGAGGATCAAACTCTTGTATGTAGTACGGTTTTCTTCATTCAAAAGTATATTCGTATCAGTCCAGATCTGCTAGACCGTCCAACCACACAGACTCTTAAGGCAGCCTTGAGAATTCAATTCTTGCGTCACTCCAGTCAAGGGAAAAGCATACCTTATACCCCACAATGTCATCCTTGTCTTTCAGGGGTAACTATCTTTAAATCAAAAGACAAAAGCGTAGTTCTCTAATCAAAAAAGTATAGTGATTCTAAGGCTGTGTTTTTCAAATTGCCAGTCCGGACCCATTACAAAGTCACCAAATCATTTTTTTACGATCTTTTTCTTATGTGGACGATTTTTTTTTAATAGTTATTTATTTATTTGGCTGCACGGGGTCTTAGTTGCAGCATGTGGGATCTTTTAGTTGCAGCACGTGAGATCTTCATTGCAGCATGCTGGCTCTTAGTTGCGGCATGTGGGATCTAGTTCCCTGACCAGGGATCAAACCTGGGCCCCCTGCATTGGGAGCGCAGAGTCTTAACCAGTAGACCACCAGGGAAGTCCCTGATGTGGACCATTTTTAAAGTCTTTATTGAATTTGTTACAGTATTGCTTCTGTTTTATGTTTTGGTTTTTTGGCCGTGACACGTGGGATCTTAGCTTCCCAACCAGGGATCAAACCTACACACCCCACATTAGAAAGCAAAGTCTTAACAAATGGACCACCAGGGAAGTCCCTCATCAAATCATTTTAGAGAGTCACTATCATGATTGTTTTAATGAACTAGAATAGAGAGGATAGAAAATATCTGGGAGCATCACATGTAGTAAAATTAGGATTCTTTCACAAAACTTTGGGTTCAGTTATAGGTCTATGAACATGTGTTTATAATTTTGTGTATACAGGGTCACATCATAAACTATACTTCTTACTATGGGTCACAGTCAAAAAATGTGAAAAACATACCACAGAAAGTTTTCTGAGGAAAACACTGTGGCCTTGGAAATAGTAATTGATCATGAGGAAGGTTTGCAGTGAAGGGCTGGGTGTTAGTTTTGCATTCTCCTTCTTGCGATGGTATGCCTGTTCCTCTCGCTGTAAGTTGGGGACCCGCTTTTCCACCTAACTGTAGAGCACAGCCAGTATGCATAAGCCATGTGGGCAGTGTCTGCAGACCACAGGCCTGGGTCCACAGCCTCAGCAAAAGCTCTAACATACACACACTCCCTTCTCCACCCCTAGCCCCATTGCCACCCAAGGCTGGATACCCTCATTAGGTCACATGGACTTTTAAAAGAATATGGAAAAGAAGCATTCTAAATGCTTGACTACATATTCCAAGCATACGCATTAACAGATAGAGAACTGAAGCCCAAAGCAGTAAAATAACGTGTCCTGGGTCACAGCAGATCCAGAACTAAAACAAGTCACCAGGTTGCCTCTGTGACTTTTTAAATTATATAATTAATGTACAAGGTAGGAAAATTAGAAAAAAACAGATTAACAAAAATATGAAAAAACATACATTCTTATAAAATTAGATCATAACATGAGCATTTCTGTAACTTGCATTTTTCATAAATATGTTCATATATTTTGAATATCTTTCCACATTAATAAATTTACTTTTACCTTAATGTTTTTCATATTGTTCATTCTTACATTGTACCATAATTTAACCATTCCCCTATTGTCCCATATTTGTTTGCAACTGAGGAAAAGAATGAGTTTTTAATCACCTTAAACAGTTTCCTAATTTGATCAGTAAATGTTTCCTTGAACTTCCCTGGTGGCGCAGTGGTTAAGAATCCGCCTGCCAGTGCAGGCAACATGGGTTTGAGCCCTGGTCCGGGAAGATCCCACATGCCGCAGAGCAACTAAGCCCGTGCACCACAGCTATTGAGCCTGCACTCTACAGCCCACGAGCCACAACTACAGAAGCCCATGTGCCTACAGCCCATGCCCCACACCAAGAGAAGCCACCTCAATAAGAAGCCTGCACACCGCAAGGAAGAGTAGCCCCCACTCGCCACAACTAGAGAAAGTCCACACACAGCAACGAAGACCCAATGCAGCCAAATAAATAAGTAAATAAATAAATCTTTCCTCAATAAATCTCCTTTGCCACCATCCTGTAAATGACAGTCACTTATTCAAAGCAAATATTCTTTAGTCATATATTTTAATTTTACAAACAAATTTTACAAGTGGGGAGAGGGGATCTTTCCTTTCTTATCAGTAGGTTTATAAATTTAAAAATATGGGTTGGGTTTCTTTGACAACAAGTGATGGCAGGGCAAGCACCCAGACAGGGTAGGAATTTGCACCACTGTGGCCCAGAAAATAGTTGTTTCTAGAAAGAAGACTTGGCTGTCATCAGATTTTATGAGTATTAAGACTTTATTGAAAAATCAGAAAGACTTATTCACAATTAATTAATTGGGAAATATTATTAAATGCCTTTCCTCTTTTAGACATATTGCTAGGCAGTGGAGACAGGCACTACACATGGTAAAACGATCTAAGAGAGGAAACTGACACTGACGATAATCATCCTATTGAATATGTAATAACAAAGATGAGTGTTCTAGAGCAGAAGAGCATGGTGCTGTCAGCACACCTACCTGGCTTGGGGAGACAGCAGTAACTTCCATGAGGAAGCAGTACTTGAACTGAGCTCTAATCAGGGGAAAGGAATGTTCACAGGTCCAAAATAGAGGGAGCATGGAGACTTCCCTTGTGACGCAGGGGACAGAATCTGCCTGCCAATGCAGGGGACACAGGTTTGAGACCTGGTCCAGGAAGATCCCACATGCCACAGAGCAACTAAGCCCATGCACCACAACTACTAAGCCTGTGCTCTAGAGCCCGCGAGCCACAACTACTGAGCCCGACTGCCACAACTACTGAAGCCCATGCGCCTAGAGCCCGTGCTCTGCAACAAGTGAAGCCACCACAATGAGAAACCTGTGCACCAAAACGAAGAGTAGCCCCCACTCGCCACAACTAGAGAGAGCGCGCACGCAGCAACAAAGACCCAACACAACCAAAAATAAATAAATAGACTTATAAAAAATAGGGCTTCCCTGGTGGCGCAGTGGTTGAGAGTCCGCCTGCCGATGCAGGGGACATGGGTTCGTGCCCCGGTCTGGGAAGATCCCACATGCCGTAGAGCGGCTGGGCCCGTGAGCCATGGCCGCTGAACCTGCGCGTCCGGAGCCTGTGCTCCGCAACGGGAGAGGCCACAACAGTGAGAGGCCCGTGTACCACAAAAAATATATAATAATAATAATAGAGGGGGCATGGCAAACAAAGACTGAAAAACCAGTGTGGTTAGAACAGAGTAAAGAAGGGACACCAGACCGAGGAGAGCCTCACAGACCATAATAAAGAAACTAATTTGGAGGACTTTATCCTGAAAGCTTTGGAAAGCCATTGAAAAGATTTAAGCAGCAGATAACATATCAGCTGAATGTCCCAGAGACATCTTTAATTCAATACATACAAAATCCAATTTCATTATTCCTCTTTCTTATTTCCCAATTTCTGTAAATGGTACTACCCTTCTTCTCGTTAGTCGATTTAAGACTGCCCTCTAAGTCAGGCAGAGATAGGCTGTATGAAATATGAAATACTGTATGACTTCACTTGTGTGTGAAATCTAAAAACATTGAACTCATAGAAACAGCAGAATGATGGTTGCCAAAGGCTGAGGGGTGAGGGAAATGGTGGGATGTTGATCAAAGGGTACCAACATTCAGATATAAGATGAAAAACTTCCAGGAATCTAAGGTACAGCATGTGACCATAGTTAACAATACTATATTGTGTACTTGAAAGATGCTGTGAGAGTAGAGCTTTAATGTTCTCACCATAAGAACAACAACAAAATGGTAATTGTGTGAGATAAAAGATGTGCTAACTAATTAGAGAAAGAAGAACAACAAAACCCCAAAGTCATAAATATCAGATCAGAAATAAATGAAGGAAACAATAGCAACGATCAATAAAACTAAAGGCTGGTTCTTTGAGAAGATAAACAAAATTGATAAATCATTAGCCAGACTCATCAAGAAAAAAGAGAGAAGACTGAAATCAATAGAATTAGAAATGAAAAAGGAGAAGTAACAACTGACACTGCAGAAACATAAAGAATCATTGGAGATTACTACAAGCAACAATATGCCAATAAAATGGAAAACCTGGAAGAAATGGACAAATTCTTAGAAAAGCACAACCTTCTGAGACTGAACCAGGAAGAAATAGAAAATATAAACAGACCAATCACAAGCACTGAAATTGAAACTGTGATTAAAAATCTTCCAACAAACAAAAGCCCAGGACCGGATGGCTTCACAGGTGAAGTCTATCAAACATTTAGAGAAGAGCTAACACCTATCCTTCTCAAACTCTTCCAAAATATAGCAGAGGGAGGAACACTCCCAAACTCATTCTTTGAGGCCACCATCGCCCTGATACCAAAACCAGACAAACATGTCACAAAGAAAGAAAACTACAAGCCAATATCACTGATGAACATAGATGCAAAAATCCTCAACAAAATACTAGCAAACAGAATCCAACAGCACAATAAAAGTATCATACACCATGATCAAGTGGGGTTTATCCCAGGAATGCAAGGATTCTTCAATATACGCAAATCAATCAATGTGATAAACCATGTTAACAAATTGAAGGAGAAAAACCATATGATCGTCTCAATAGATGCAGAAAAAGCTTTTGACAAAATTCAACACCCATTTATGATAAAAACTCTCCAGAAAGTAGGCATAGAGAGAACTTACCTCAGCATAATAAAGGCCATATATGACAAACCCACAGCCAACATCATTCTCAGTGGTGAAAAACTGAAACCATTTCCTCTAAGATCAGGAACAAGATAAGGTTGTCCACTCTCACCACTATTATTCAACATAGTTTTGGAAGCTTTAGCCACAGCAGTCAGAGAAAAAGAAATAAAAGGAATAAAAAGAAATAAAAGGAATCCAAATCAGAAAAGAAGAAGTAACGCTGTCACTGTTTGCAGATGACATGATACTATACATAGAGAATCCTAAAGATGCTACCAAAAAACTACTAGAGCTAATCAATGAATTTGGTAAAGTAGCAGGATACAAAATTAATGCACAGAAATCTCTTGCATTCCTATACACTAATGATGAGAAATCTGAAACAGAAATTATTAAGGAAACACTCCCATTTACCATTGCAACAAAAAGAATAAAATACCTAGGAATAAACCTACCTAAGAAGACAGAAGACCTGTATGCAGAAAACTACAAGACACTGATGAAAGAAATTAAAGATGATACAAACAGATGGAGAGATAGACCATGTTCTTGGATTGGAAGAATCAACATTGTGAAAATGACTGTACTACCCAAAGCAATCTACAGATTCAATGCAATCCCTATCAAACTACCAATGGCATTTTTCACAGAACTAGAACAAAAACTTTCACAATTTGTATGGAAACACAAAAGACCCCGAATAGCCAAAGCAATCTTGAGAAAGAAAAACGGAGCTGGAGGAATCAGGCTCCCTGACTTCAGACTATACTACCAAGCTACAGTAATCAAGACAGTATGGTACTGGCACAAAAACAGAAAGATAGATCAATGGAACAGGATAGAAAGCCCAGAGATAAACCCATGCACATATGGTCACCTTAGTTTTGATAAAGGAGGCAAGAATATACAATGGAGAAAAGACAGCCTCTTCAATAAGTGGTGCTGGGAAAACTGGACAGCTACATGTAAAATAATGAAATTAGAACACTCCCTAACACCATACACAAAAATAAACTCCAAATGGATTAAAGACCTAAATGTAAGGCCAGACACCATCAAACTCTTAGAGGAAAACATAGAACACTGTATGACATAAATCACAGCAAGATCCTTTTTGACCCACCTCCTAGAGAAATGGAAATAAAAACAAAAACAAATGGGACCTAATGAAACTTCAAAGCTTTTGCACAGCAAAGGAAACCATAAACAAGAATAAAGACAACCCTCAGAATAGGAGAAAATATTTGCAAATGAAGCAGCTGACCAAGGATTAATCTCCAAAATTTATAAGCAGCTCATGCAGCTCAATATCAAAAAAACAAACAACCCAATCCAAAAATGGGCAGAAGTCCTAAATAGACATTTCTCCAAAGGATTTATACAGATTGCCAACAAACACATGAAAGGATGCTCAACATCACTAATCATTAGAGAAATGCAAATCAAAACTACAGTGAGGTGTCACCTCACACCAGTAAGAATGGCCATAATTAAAAAATCTAGAAACAATAAATGCTGGAGAGGGTGTGGAGAAAAGGGAACCCTCTTGCACTGTTGGTGGGTATATGAATTGATACAGCCACTATGGAGAACAGTATGGAGGTTCCTTAAAAAGCTAAAAATAGAACTACCATACGACCCAGCCATCCCACTACTGGGCATATACCCTGAGAAAACCATAATTCAAAAAGAGTCATGTACCACAGTGTTCATTGCAGCTCTGTTTACAGTAGCCAGGACATGGAAGCAACCTAAGTGTCCATCGACAGATGAATGGATAAAGAAGATGTGGCACATATATACCACGGAATATTACTCAGCCATAAAAAGAAACGAAATTGAGTTATTTGTAGTGAGGTGGATGGACCTAGAGTCTGTCATACAGAGTGAAGTAAGTCAGAAAGAGAAAACAAATACCATATGCTAACACATATATGTGGAATTTTTAAAAAATGGTCATGAAGAACCTAGGGGCAAGATGGGAATAAAGACACAGACCTACTAGAGAATGGATTTGAGGACATGGGGAGGGGGAAGGGTAAGCTGGGATGGAGTGAGAGAGTGGCATGGACATATATACACTACCAAATGTGAAATAGATAGCTAGTGGGAAGCAGCCACGTAGCACTTGATCCAATCAAGTTATCAATTTATTCCTAAATTTCTCTATTTCCATTGTATCAAATCAACTCAGTATCATTCCTGCTGCCACCATTTCAGTTTAAACCCTCTACCTCTTGCCTGGACTATTATAGTAGCCTTCTAGTTGGTCTGAATCTCTCCTCCTTCCCTCTGTCACCTTTTTCCTCAAACAAACTGAGGATAACTTTCTACCCATCCTTCAAGGCCCATTCTGACTTCCAGTAATATGGTCTCACCTTCCTTTAGGCACTTCCAGCACTCTGTCTTACTCTTCTTTGAGTTCTGATATTAAGTACCTTGAGTGATGAGACTCTGTTCTCCCATCTTCTATTTCCAATGATGAGCAGTCGGTGCCTTGCATATAGTACTGTTCAATAAGCCTTGATTATGATGGATTGATAGCAAGGCTAAAATGGACTCTCTGCTCCACTTAGAACAAACATTCCGCAACTGAATTCCACTAAGACCCTTCAGGCTAGGAAATAGCAGACCAGCTTTGCAGTGTGCCATGTCATGCCCTCACTTCCCAATGCCCTGGTACTACAGAAGAAGAGCAAGAATAACATTCCTTTTTAACCTGTAAAGGATATGGACCTTTCTTGAACAGTTCTGAGAATCAAAGCAGAAAATGTGGCAGTGACATTAGTGAAGCCTTAGAAGTGTGAGAAGCACCTGAGAGCTTGTGATGAGCAGGTTGTCTGTGACAGACCCGTAAACAGGCATAGCTACTAATTAGAAGGAGCAAAGAAGTGTCTGAGACCTTGACCACATGGGTGAGGTGGCAGAGTTTCCTGGATGCCTAATTCAGGAGTCCTCTAAAAATAGCAGTTCATTCACTCTGACTCAAAAAGTAGGCGTTTGATATGGATTCTTGCGCACAGCACTTGTCAGAGGAGCACTCCTTCAGTCAGAATTCTGAAATGTGTAGCTGTAGTCTTGCTTTATGCCTTGGGTCATCTTTGGGAGAGACTTGGGCTCTGGAGTCTCCTACTGTCTCAAAGTATCAGAGGCCTGGGACCCCTAGACCTAATTGGCTTTGGGACAGGAAGGGAGACAGAGAGACCATCTCACATTTGTAGAGTGCTTTCTAGTCTACATGCACTGTTAAGCCCCTTTTCTGATGTTATCCTCATGATAGCCCTGTGAAGTGTGCTGAGCAGATCGCCCTCATTTTATAGACAGGAAAACCAAAGTCACAGGGCCAGTCAGAAATAGAACCAAGGTCTTCTGACTCCTTAACAAGTGCTCTGTGCACCCTGCCATGCTACTGAGTTCCAGAAAAGGGAGAAGCTATTTAATAGCGCTTGCCACTTAGGTGAATGGTTGAAACAAATTGCCCTAATGTGGTCAGCCATTGGCTGAGTCTGAGCCCCTCTGCTTTCTGTCCACAGAGCCATGGGGGTGTTGATGTCCAAGCGGCAGACAGTGGAGCAGGTGCAGAAGGTGACCCTGGCTGTGTCTGCCTTCAAGGATGGGCTGCGGGACAGGCCTTCCATCCGACGCACAGGTGAACTTTCGGGGTCTCACCGTGGCACGGTAGAGGGCTCTGTCCAGGAGGTGCAGGAAGAGAAAGAAGCAGAGGCAAGCACCCCAGCACTCCAAGAAGAGAGCGGTGTCAGCCGTGCCGCCTGGGAGAGGCTCCGGGATGGGCGTGGAGTGGAGCCGGAGGAGTTTGACAGGACCAGTCGTTTCACACCCCCTGCCTTCATCCGCCCCACCCGGAAGCTGGATGATGACAAGCCTCCAGATATCCGCTTGGAGCCCAGAGAGCCTGTGAGTGTCCAATAAGGGCAGAATCCCGCAGTTTTAGACCTTCTGGGGATCAGGGAGCAGGAAGGGGAGGCCTGGGTATGGTTGAAGTGAGACTCAAAACCAGAAGGATGGAGCTGAGTCTTTGAATTTCTTCCCCAAGAATAAAAATGTTACATCCTGGATTTGTCTTAGTGAAAGACTTGAGGAAATGGGTGATAAGGAATTATACCATGGCAGCCCTCCCACCTAAGGGATAATACTGTCCCCTGTAGGAGGCATTTGGAAATTTGGGGTGGGGGTAGGGGGAGTTCAGGAAGGTCACAAAACTGGGAGTTGCTCCTGGTATTTGGTGCCAAGAAAAACAGGGATGATAAGGGTCCTGCGATGCCTGGGACAATCTCTCACAACAGATTATTCTTTCCAAAAATGCTAGTAGCATCCCTGCTCAGAAACATGATCACAGAGACCTGAGCAGCTGGAAGAACCTACTGGTTCTTGTCTTCAAGAGAGAGAGCTCTATTGCCATAACACTGGCTTCAGTTGGAGTTGTTCCTTTAGGCTGCTCCAGGGTCACTCAGCCCCAGGCAAGTAGCACTGTGCTTGGTGGCCTAGGATCTTGCTGCTGTGTTTATACATCCCTATACACTCCTGCCATCTTTCCCCAGGTTGTTAATGATGAGATGTGTGATGTCTGTGAGGTCTGGACAGCCGAGAGCCTCTTTCCGTGCAGGGTCTGCACCAGGGTCTTCCATGATGGCTGCCTGCGCCGCGTGGGCTACATCCAAGGAGACAGTGCCGCGGAGGTGACTGAGACAGCAAACACAGAAACAGGCTGGAGCTGCCACTACTGTGTAAGCCTAGACTGCAGGGATGGTGGGCTCCTGCACTGCCAGGGATTTGGCACAATTCCTGGAGGCCCAGTCTTAGAACCCTGGTTTCTAGGCAGTAACCTGAAGAATATTCAGATTCGGGTCACTAGAGTTAGGACAGACTTTCCTTACCTCAGTACTATTGACGTTTGGGGCACGATAATTCTTTGTTGAGTGGGCTGTGTGCACTGTAGGATGTTTAGCACCATCCCTAGCCTCTACCCATTAGACGCTAGTAACACCCACCCCCAGTTGTGACAACCCAAAATATCTCCAGATATTACCAAATGTATCGTGGGGGAACGAAATCGTTCCAGTTAAGAACCACTGAGCTAGAGGACTGAATGGGTAGGACGAGACCTAATTATTCACAACTAATTCTGCTTGGAGCAGTACTTACTCTCTGTTAGTCTATAGTTGTCATTCATTGTATTCATCTGAAAAACCAACCTGAAATCCTAACCGGCTTGCTTCCAATAGGGATGGATTCCATCCAAGGAAAACATCTCAGTCCTAAGATTCTCACTTGGTCTTCTACCTAAGTCTTAGGAGCATTTTTCTTCATCTCTGAAGCAATCATTTTGTGAATTAAGTAACAAAGGCCTGTTGATTCAGAACTTTGCAAATTATACATAAATGCCTTCCAAATTTTGAAAAGATTAAAAGCCAGATTCATATCCCTTTCTCAGCACACCTGAATAGAGTTCAAGTCTTGCTTTATTGATCTGTTGCCCTGCAGATATCTTCATCCACTGATTTCAGAGTAAGGAGTATCTGCTCTTTCCCTCTTCTTCCTACTGCCTAGGAGAAAGGAAAGATGTGCCACTTTCTAACAAATAACACTTTCTCTATGGCTTGTCCATAAAATGAAGTATAGAAGAGTTATTTCCAGTCACTTAAAATACCTTCTCCCCAGCTGGAATATGCCACAGCACAGCCTGCTCTACAGGCAATCTTCTCTAGTCACCACTCCTCCAAATGCTAGACTTTTCACTCACAGCAACTCTGCTTGGCAGTGTTCTGCTGATGTAGGACTGAGTGTCTCCTTCCTAAACCCTCAGGATTACACGGCTCCCTTCCTGGCTTTCTGTCACAGTCCTGCCTTCATTACCATCACTCTCCACGAGACCTTTTACAAAGACTTCTTCCAAGCTCCTCGCTTTTCTTTCCTTCCCTTCACAGCCAAGCTTCTTGAAAGGACTTCATTATCTCCTTGTGGTTCCCCAACCACTTGTAATTCGGCTTCTTCATCCATCATTTTGCTGAATTAGCTCTTCTAAGGTCACCAGTGACCTAATTGTCAAGTCCGGTGACCTTTTCTCAGGAATCTTTTACTTGATCTCTCTGATATATTTAGCACTTCCTTACTGCCCCCTCTTTTCTTAGGGTATGAGTATTTTTGTGAGAAGTATTACACAAAATACAGAAACCAGAGAAAATAGAAAATCAATAAAATTCCACCTGACTCGTATAACCACTGTTAACATTACCTGCTACATTGTACAACTCTCTTCTCTTGGCTTCCAGTACCCTCTACTGATTCTCTTCCCAGGTTCTTCTCTGACCATTCTTTCTTTTTTTTTAGATTTTTTTTTTTTGATGTGGACCATTTTTTAAAGTCTTTATTAAATTTGTTACAATATTGCTTTTTTATGTTTTGGTTTTTTGGCCACGAGGCATGTGGGGTCTTAGTTCCACGACCAGGGATGGAACCCACAACCCCCTGCAATGGAAGACAAAGTCTTAACCACTGGACCACCAGGGAAGTCCCGACCATTCTTTCTAAGTGCCCTTAGTTTCTTGTCCCAGTCCTAAATGCTGGTGTTTCTCAGGGTTCTTTTCCCACTATACTCTCTCTCTCTGGGTCTTCATCCACTTCGGTGGCTACTCCACCATCTAAATACCAATCATTCCCAAATCTGTGGGTCCAGATCTAAATTTCCTGTCTCTTGGACTTATATCCATCTTGATGTCTCACAGGTACTTCAACATGCCCCCACATGAACTCATCTTTTTCCCCAAACCCATTCTCCCTCCCTTCCTTGTCTCTGTGAATAGTAATACTACCACCACCCCACAGTTACCAATCCCAACTCATTTCTCTCCCTCACCCCTCACGTCCAGTGAGTCAGCAGGTCCTATAGACTCTACCTCCTAATCTCTCTCAAATCTCTCCCCTTTTCTTCATTCTCATGTCTTAGTTTAGCCACTTATCTTTTCTTTATTGCAACAATTACTTAACTGCCCTCCATGCCTCCAGACTTTGCCCATCTAATCCATTCTCCACACAGCAGACAAAGAGCTGACTATGACACTCCACACTTAAAAACCCTTCCGTGACTCCCATTTGCCCTCAGAAAAAAAGGCCCAATTTGAGGGGCTCAATAAAGGGCATTTGAAGCACTTCAAAGTCAGGCTTCTGCCTACCTCCCCTCCCTTATCTTTTATCCCCTCCCTACCCTCTCCCAAGACACACACACACACACACACACACACACACACACACTCTCTCTACATTCCAGCCATACTAAACATCACACAATGTTAAGCACCATTGTGCCAAGCATATACTAGGTGCTCAAAAAGTGTTTATTGAAAGAATGGTTTGAGTTCTTCATGAAATCCAAAAATGAATAGTCATGAAATGTCTGCTCCTGTTCTTTACTGGTACTTTAGAGAGAAAATGATCTACTATAAAGAATATTTGGTAGTTTAAGGACTGTAAGACTGTAAATTAATGCTAACGAAATAACACATCAGTGCTCTTTTGGAATTAAAACTTCCCTGGCACCACAAAAAAATTCACTTGGTTTTAGGAAATTTTTCATGATGGCATCTCTTTCAAAACCATTCTGGAGTTAAAGTGATACAACTTTAGGATTAAATAATTTTTAGAAATATGGAAACTGGAGTTAGAATTAAACTTTTTTAACTAAAATACTCTTTGAACACAGCCTAACACAGAAGCCAGATACATAAAATGGATAAAGATGGAGCTGCTCTGGTTGATGGAGCTAGGGATTCAGAACCCTGCCCACTTGCCCCCTTCTCCCTTGCAACAGCTTCCTAAGGCACCTCCAGGGAACCCCTAAGCTATCTCAGAGAATAATTCAAAAACCACTATTTTAGTAAAAGGGACTCAGGGCTGGAGCCAGGATATCTGGGTTCTGGGAAAGATCCTGTCCAGAGCGGGACAGCTCTGAGAAAGTCCTTTCCCCTTTCTGGGGCCTCAGTCTACTTGACTATGAATGAGCGGCTGGGATTAGATGATCCAATAATTGCCTTCCAGCTGGTATACTATTTCCATCCTTCTTGATCCTTGGCCTTTCTTTCTTACTGGCCAACATGGCCACTGACTTAGCTCTTCCTCTCTTTCAGAACAACCTCAACTTGCTGCTGACTGAGGAAGAAATGTACAGCCTCACAGAGACCTTTCAGCAGTGTAAAGTTACCCCCGGTAAGGCTGGGTGGCACTGCCAATGGAGAGAGCCAGGCAGATTTCTTCTTCATACTTTCTAGGATGAACCATGAAAGGAGTATTCCAGAATTTGTGGGGCAAGGGCATAAATGGGACCGTGTCCGCAAGCTGTTGGCCCACCACTGGCCACAGCCTGAGTTATCCTGGCTATGGAGACAAAGACTGGATGAGAGCTGTGGGTGGTAGGGCTCTGGAGGGTACCCTAGAGGTGAGTGCAGGTACTCCAGAGGCTGCGGAAAGGGTGGGCCTGGCTAGCACGGGGTGCCTCCCCACAGACTGCTCCCTGACGCTGGATGATTTCCTGCGCTACCGCCACCAAACAGCGAAGCGAGGGGACAGTGACAGGGCTCTAAGTGAGGAGCAAGAGGAGCAGGCAGCCCGCCAGTTTGCAGCCCTGGACCCTGAACACCGAGGACACATAGAGTGGCCTGATTTCTTGTCCCATGAGTCCCTCCTACTTCTACAGCAAATACGTCCCCAGGTAAGGGACAGCTGGGGGTAAACGTCTGTGGGGTATTGGGTGAGAGACCAGGGAAACATGCCAGGCAGGTTGGAGGAGCACTGGGTACTCTCTGAGCAGGAACCAGTACCAGGAAAGGGCTCAGGTTCTATCCAGTAACAGGTGATCCAGTGCCTAGGCTGGGGAAACTGCCCAAGGAAGATTGGTTAGTGCTGGACCCCACTGCAAATGTTGGTGTTACCAGAACCGCTCTGGGCTGCTTCAAAGGGAGGGTGCAGAGGTGATGGTGGAGGTAGGATTCTCTGTGGCTTGACAGTTTACAAAATATTTTCACCTCTAGGTCTTAATATATCTCTTCTTCCCCAGAACTCTCTGTTAAGGCTTCTGACAGTCAAGGAGCGGGAGCGAGCCCGGGCCACTTTCCTGGCCCGGGGCAGCGGGAGCACTATCAGTGAGGCAGAGTGCCGCCGTGCCCAGCACTCTTGGTTCTGCAAACGCCCCCCAGATGCTTCTTCCTGCAGTGTCAGGTCTGCTCCCTACCAATCCCTGCCCCCACTCACGTACCCTCCTCCTTTTTCCATGCCAAATGGCCCTTGGTATGAAAGGTACCTACCTCCCTGTTTCTCCTGCCAGTTTCCTCAAACAGCCAGAAGATCCTCCTGTGCATTAGACAGTGGACAGTGACTCCTACTGGCCACGGCATAGAGCAGCCTCTACTCCAAGCTCCATCGCCCCATGTCAGAAAAGCCTGGACGAGCACATCCAGAGCTTTGGGTTCACCAGAATGTGGAAGGGGCCGGGCCTTTCAGTGGCCCGCTCCTAACCACATGTCCTTGTGCCCAACAGCGTCAGCCATGTGGGTCCCATAGCAGACAGCAGCCCAGCCAGCAGCAGCAGCAAGAGTCAGGACAAGGCCCCGCTGCCCACAGAGCCTGAGTCCAGGTGAGTGACACCTCCTCACTGGGCTGTCTACACCCCTGACCCCTACAAACACACAAACACACCCCCACCATCACCCCAAAACAGCAAATGCCCACCCCAGAAACCAGACTTCAAGAGTACACATTTGACCCCAGATCCATAGGGCCAGTGAGCTGGTCTGTCACCCTGGAAGCACAGCCTGCCATCACCATGTCACGCACAAGCCAGGGCTTCCCTGAGTTTTGCCCACCTCAAGCCATGCTGCCACTGGGAGCAGGTCTCATGAGCCTCCAGGCTCAGCAACCGGCCTCACAAACCTGTTCTTTGCTTCCACTCCAGATTTGTGGACTGGCCTACCTTCCTGCAGGAGAATGTCGTCTACATCTTGGCTGCTCGCCCCAACAGTGCAGCCATTCACCTGAAACCCCCAGGATAGCATGGAGCAGAAAAGCTCAGTTTGGGGACAGTGGCGTTCTCTCCCTCCTTTACTTTCTTCCATCCCCCCACCAACCTCTGGTACTGAGACTTATGGGGATGGAGCACTGGCCACATCTCAGTTTGTCACTAAGCTTTATGGCACTGAAATCACCATTCATATCACAACAGAGACAGTAAATGCATTGCCACAGGGAGAAGCCCTGGGAGCTGTGTCAGTATCTGCTCCTGGACCACCCCCTGCCCTCACACCGTAGACTGGACCTGCCACTGCACACGTATATGTGTGCACACACATGCACACATACACACATGCCTAGCTGGCCATGCCTGCAGAGACCTGGTTCTTTTTGGTTGAAGAAGGACCAAAGTTCTTTCGTGAAGCCCTTGATATAAGCGAGGGGTCTCTACTCAGCCCTTCTATTGGCCAGTTCTGATTCACAATAGATCAGTCTCTGGCCAAGTGATTCTTAATAAGGGGGCATATCAGACTCACATACTCTCCTAGAGATGCTGACAGGCTCCCTCTTCCCACACTGAAAATCCCTTCTGTGGTGAGCCACTGTTCTGGTAGGTGTGTACTATGTCCCTCAGGTGGGATGGGGAAATGGTTGAAAACCACCACTGCACTTATTATTTATTTATTATTTATTTAAATTCAATTCCTGGTGACAGAGAAGGCAACTAGTCTGTGGAGTCCTAATTAGAAAAGGGAAGGCAGCCCCTCCCAGGGACCCAGAATTCTAGGAACCTCTCAGCCAGGTCATTTCAAGTCCAAAAGTCTTTATTTAACAGAACAGTCCAAAACCAAGGTGAGCCATCCTGGCCCCTGTTTTTTAGGTGGGTGCTCATGGCCCAGAGCCCAGGGGCCTGAATGGAACAGGTATGATGGCAAGAGTCTCAGCCCTCTGGGTTAAGTGCTTCACCCAAGTCAGCTACCACAGAGACCCAAAGCCTGCGCTCCAATGAGGACAAGGCCTGGATGGAAGAGGAGAGAAGAAGGCTCATGCTTTTCTATTCTTCCAGCTCAGCTCAACTGCAGACCTAGAAAAGTGTGCCATGGTATGGAGTACAGAGCCAGCCTTTTTCATAGCCCAGGAAAGAGCAACTCCACAGAAGCCCTCAAAAGGGATTCCTTTCAAACCACCTGACAATGAGGATAAGACACTGGAGCTAAGAAGAGGATTTGCATCTCAACTCTCTTGAACAGAGAAAGTCCCAGCAAAGCCTCACAGAAGGAAGAGGTGTTCCCTTCTCCCTGTTACTGAGATATGGCCTGAGCTGCTGCTTTTCCCCATTGCTCACTACATGTCCTTCCCTACCAGCTTAGGGCCTGGCCCTGGCATGGGAAGACTTTGGGGGCAAGGAGAGGCTGCCAGAAGGCCACCAAGCCTGGCCTCCCAGCCCCAGCTGTCCTTCCTAAGTTCTCATTAAATTCCCCAGTCAGTGTATGTTACAGGTAAGCACAGGCCCTGGAGTTCAAGTTTCTGTTTCCAAGCTAATGGCTTAGGTTAGCCAGTTCTGACAACCAAGAGTTATTTGAGAGGGGGTTGGCTCAGTCATGCAGAAGTTAACACAACCCCATTGCTCAAGGCATTTCTATAGAAGCAGCAGCATACAGCTCAGTGCTGCTCAGAAGAAGGCAGGGAGCTGTAACCTGGGGCATGGTAAGAGCACTATATGGTCTCCTCCCTTAGAGTCAGACCTAGAAGCCAGGTAAGAGGCTTCTGAGGTTGGATTATTTAGGACTGAAAGGAAGCATACAGAAGATGAACTGGGTTCATGTGTATGGCTCTGAACATTTCAAAACCCCCAGTTCTTTGTAAATACTCCATAGCCATACTCCTAAGACTAATCAGTAGGAGGGGCCATTATTCAGTCCAGCCAAAAAAAGAAAAAAAAACAAAGAAAGAAAGAGAAAGCATATGACTTTTGGGCCCAAGGACTGCATCCAAAGCAGCCAGCCCTGGGGTTTTGCACTGAGATTAAAGCACATTAAGCACAAGGGCTTTTGCTTACTCTCGGGCAAATCACCTTCTGTGTCAATGGCCTTGCGCTGCTTGATCTCATGGACAGGGCATTTTGAGTAAAAACAAGGTCTGGGCTTCGAGAGCTCGGTAGCTTTTTCTCCTGCCTCGTCATCAATCAAAAGGATTGGCAGTCCATCTTCTTGTTCCCTGATCCTTCACAGACCAAGGCGATGCCTACCTCTCTGGAGCTGCAGCTTCTAGCTTTCTGTGGGTGAGTGGTAAAGACTGGGGGCCACTGGATCAGGCCAGCTGTATCCCAGGGCCTGGCAAAGCAGACCCCAGAGTTCTTCCACAACAGGATCTGGCCCATTTGGGATCACCCTCTCCCTATTCCAGGGCGGCAAGCTTCCTTAATGGGGGTGTGCTGCAAAGGGTCCAGGGGACATTGCCCTCAGCAAAAGACAGAGTGCCCAGTCACAAGAATCCTAGGAAGCAGAAAAGCACACAGAAGTAACCAGCCTCTTCTCCATAGGCATCTAGCTTTTTACCAAAGGAGAGGTTCCATTGCTCCCTCAGTCAAGAGTTGCAGAAGCTCTACCCCAAGCCCCCTTCTGAGATCTCCCTTTGCAGTGTCCTAATCCACGGAGCCCCCCTCCAGTACATATGGAAATGGTCAAACTTGTATAAACCTAGTGAAGCCAATTTCCTTTCCTTTTCAAGCCCTTTCATCATTGTGACTGTCTGAAATTCTGCCAAGTACAGAAATTAGCGACTGACTCTGATAAGAGTATGAGAAAATGTTTCAGTCTTTTCTTCTTGGCTGCCCCAAATTGCAGAGATCAGTTCTTTTCCCAAGCACCACCCGCCCCACCCCCCAGCCAAGGGAGGCTGAGGTTACACAGATGCTCCTTTGAAGACTACTTGCCCTAAGTCTGTTTTTCCCCCAGAAGTCCTCTTTTCCATGCTCAGATTTAAAGACAGGGGCATTTGACGACACGACGGAGCTTCAGGGACACAGGGTCAGCTGAGGCAATAGCTGTGGCCATGTAGCCTCTTTAGGTCTGCTCCGTGGCTTCCTCTCCTGAGATCAGCCTTCCCCAATAGATTCAGCCTCTGCGCTTTTGAGCAATGGGCCCCTTTGATCCCAGGGATGGAGCAGTTTCCTTACTCCTAGGTACCGACCCCTTTCAAGAGCTCTTCCTCTGAGGACAGCCACGGCTGAAGCTATGAGCACGTTGCCTCTTTCTGTCCTCAGCCTAAGCAACTGTGGCTGCAGGCCAGACACTGGCCTTTCTGGCCCTGGTGCTCCCTATGGGATGTCACCCTGGCCTTGTTAGAGTGGCCCAATATAGGGGTCCCCCATTCCTATCAACAGTATGGGAAGCACAGAATCAAACCACCTGGGAAGAGGGCACCTCTCTGGGGGGTGGGCTCAGGATTGTGCCTAGGCCTCTAAGCCTCAACCTCAACCACTGCATGTCTCGTGGCTTCAGTAAAGCTGGTGCAAGAAACCATAAAGGCAAGAGGGAAGCTCAGAAGAAGCTGTATGGCAGGGTCACAGGCCAGCCATGACCACCACAGAGCCAAGAGTAACTTTCAGACAGGACTGGTGGCAGGCTCTAGTGATCCTGCAGGCATGTCCCCTTTAAACCAGCAGAGTAAAGGCAGATACATACTTGGAGTTTAAAAGGCAAAACAACATTGACGCCAGAATTTCAGGACATCCAGGCAGCACCTGTAACCGTAACCCCTTTTTACCCCTCTATTTACAGTGGAATAAAATTGCTGCTTTCTCCATGCCACTTAGTTTGAATTGCCCAGAATCTCTCTGGGCCCTTAGCTAAAGCCCATACAACAGAGTTCTTGATTGGGGGATATTAATGCATCCTACCTGCTCCGACAGCCCACGCTGGAGTGGGGTGGGACTGGGCATTTTCTCTGCTGTTGCTTTTCTGCTGCCACTGCTTTTAGCAACCTTGAAAGGAAAGAAAATGAACAGGTTACAGAATCTTCAATAGACCCCACTAGCACTAAGGAAAAACTTTCTTCCCTCTGGGCCAAATGCCCTGATGACCCAGATCATGGAGAGGGTGTCAGGTCTGCTCAGGCCAGTGACTAAGAAGCCCAGTCACATTCCGGTTTGTATAGCATGGGTTGGCATGACCACAGATAAGAACATCAATGTGTAAGGAACAAGGCCTTTCCATATCCATGGTAAAACGAAGGCCATCAAGCCTAGCCTCCTATAAGAGATGGCCTCCGATCTGTCTCCCCACCAAACACAGGCTTGTGAGAAGGGCTCTGAGAGCACTCAAGTAACAATGGAGGATCCAATGGCCTCTGGTCCCTTATGCCCTTCCTATGTGCTTTTCTGCAGAAGGTAACTTGACAGTAAGCTGAGGGGAACATCCTCAAGCCCTGTCTTCCCATCACTACAGCTGCATGCTCCTTCCCATGGCTCAGCCTTCACTCCAGAAGGAGCTGATGTTCCCAGAGGCTGGGCACAGTGGGAATCATAATAAAAAGATTGTGATGCTATTTTGGCTTCTTGTTTCCTGTTGTTTGGGGCACCTACCAAGTTTCTGTTTGTTTTCCTATCATCGGCCAATTCCTGAGTCTAAAACAGGAGCAGCTGTGGCCTCCAGGGAACCCATAAGATAGGTGGGGGTGGGAGGAGGCAGGGTCTCCACCATGGACACAGAGGAGACGAGGGCACTGAAGAGAAGAGCCAAAGTTTTTGAAGAAATTAAGGAAAAGGTAAGCCCTCCAAGCCTGTCTGCTATGTATTGCCCCCAAACACACACCAAGGGCCAGCTTTAGACATTTTTCCCTTCCCAGTTTCTGCTGAGCTACAAAGTAGGAAAGCTAGTTGGCTGGTTTCTCCGGGTCTTCTGGGCTCTCCTTGGTCTGAGTTTCCTCCCCATCTTTGCAGACTGTTTTAATGTGATATTATAGGGCTGGGTAAACTAAGGTCTGGAGAAGCTTTCAGAGGACCATGAAATCTCCATTCATCCCTTTTGCCTGGTAAGAACAGAGCCAGTACTTGTAGACAGGAAAGCATCTCTAGACTGTGGATCAGAGGCAGATATTCTACCTCAAAACCACAGGAGCCCCAGATACAAATATGGTTAACCCCTGAGGGACCAGAGGCCATTCAGTTGCATGCGTCCACTTACATGCAGATTTTTTTCAATAAATAGGTACAACAGTACCACACAGTCCTCAGTTGGTTGAATCCACAGATGTGGAACCGGGGATACGGAGACCCAGCTATAAAGCTACAAGAGGATTTTTGCAGCGGGTGCATTGGCGCTCCTAATTCCCACATTGTTCAACAGCCAACTGTAATTACTAACATTTTTGAGCACTTACTATGCACTGGGCAATTCTAAGTGCTTTGCATAAACGAATAAATCTTCAAAACAACCCTATGTGATTTGTATTACAGATGAGGAAGTGAGGAACCGAGAGGCTGAGAATTTCTCAAGGTTCCACAGTCACACAGCTAGGAAGCAGGGGAACCAGGTAGTCTGGCTTCAGTGCCCATGCTCTTAACTACTTTATTGTGCTGCCTGTCAGAGTACACCTCAAAGAAAGCTGCTGTGTGGTCCAGCACATCCTGTTTCCACACCCAGGGAATAGGCATACACAGATAGCCAGACCTGTAGCCCATGTCAGAGGATTTCTTACCACCTGCACAACTCACCCCCTTCACAAAGACTCCCACACCCTTCCTGGAAATTTCCCACGAAGGTCCATCAGGCTCAGAAACACCTTAATAATATCCTACACGTCCCTTTTCCTTATCTCCAGGCTCAGTGAAGCCAAGCATTGGGACAGAGGAAGAGGCATAAAAGCTGGACCTATGTGAACCTTAATGACAAGCAAGGTTTCCCCACCCTCATTCGGGCAGTCCTGACTGGAACTTCAGAGCCTCCCAGCACTGTTCCTGCTACCAACTGCCACTTGTTCCCAGGGTTGGCTGGAACCTCAGTTCCACAAAAACTTCCACCGACCCTGACTTTCCCTAGAGATAAAGAGGAGTGCACTTGAGCCAGAGCAGGGCAGTGGTTGCTAAATTTGCTAAATATGGAGTAATTAGTGTTCTCTCTCCCATCCCACTCATAGGGTTGCTTGGAGTTTGGCCTTGCAAAACTTCAGTTTCCTCATCTGTAAAAATCTGGAAAACAGTTCATTTTGTCTGCTTCCTGAGCTGATAGTTGAGTGAGGACAGAATACGTTTGGTGAGAGGAAAGAGCTTGGTACAGTGTAAGGCATTGAGTGAGCAGCAAGAATTTCTGGCCCCACCTGAAGGCTGTGTGTGTATCATCTTCCACCCACCCACAGTCCCAGGCATAGCCGGGGGAACTTCCATTGGCCTCTGTCCACAGTGCTGAAGTCACAGCCAAGCCAGCTGGGGATCTTCAGTCCCTCTTTTTTTTTTGGCAATATACTAATTTATCCATATATACATTCATTTTACATTATTACATTTTAATATTCATCAAAAACAAAAACATGGAACCCTTCATGAATTTGCATGTCATCCTTGCGCAGAGGCCACGCTAATCTTCCCTGTAATGTTCCAGTTTTGGTATATGTGCTGCTGAAGTGAGCACTTGAGTCCCTCCTTGTCCCATCTAAGTAAGCATCAAATACAGAGACTTCCAAGCCCAAGGATTGCCCTAAAGCTCAGAAAGTAGTGCCAAAATGTTTTTTATTTCACTAATTTCAAGTATCTGTCTTTAAAAAAATAAATAAATAAATAATAACACTCCTTTCAAAATTATAACAGGTACAAAACGGGCAAGATGTGATTTAGCAGGTCAGGGAGAACAGAGGATGCAGTCTTCACCTGGTGTGAGTGAACTACTAAAAAGCTGATGTAACCTGAGGCTACACGGAAAGAAGTTCAGGGTCAGAGGAGGGATGCAGGCTGGCTAGTATGCTGCACCAGCACTCCTGGAAAAACCTAACCAGAGCCAGGCATCATAAAATGAAACCCAGCCAGGGGAACATGGTCTTAGTGGCTGGAATTGATACAAGGCACAGGAAGAACCCGTGAAGGCCTGAGAGGTGTTCACCCTATCAAGGAGCAGACTCAAGGGATGCAGATGGCTGATGTCTGGTAGATGGGACCAATGAAGTCAATGTGACCTCAAGCACAGAGCTAAGATCAAAGGTGGAAGAGAGACAGATTTCTGCTCAATAGGACCAAAAGATAACTGAATACCAGGGAAGGTAGTGAAGCTGTATGAGCATATGACAGAAATGTGGAGTTGGGGGTGAAATGTCTTCCCAGGTGTCCAGTCCTCTTGAGACCTGCGATGCCAGTAAATGGCTAAGCGCTTTCTGGTGCATCCCCAGCCCTGAGGCGGGCTGAGCTGTAGGGAAACCCATGCTTATACAGACCCAAGTGACCCCAAAGCATCAGCATCACTGGGTTGGGAACCTTTTTTTAGTTCAACCTCTTAAACCAACTGCTGTGCTTCCAGCTCTGAGTCCTGACCTGAGAGAAAAGATCCAAGATCCCAATATAGCTATTAATCCCCTTTCCAGGTGGGCTCTGGGAAGCATGCCTTTGGAACCTGATGTTGCACGCCCTCTGCTGGTCATTCCCAGTACTGTTCTCTCACCCCCAAGAAAAAACCCATTTGAACCTTTATGGTACTAGTCAGTGTAGGTTCAGAACAGTTGGGGAGACCCGAGGCAAGTACCAGGGAGTAAGATCACTGGTCAGTGTTCAGTCAACGTACAGGATCATAACTGAATCTGTGGATGGTTCAAGTATCAGTATCAAGATTAGGGCTCATCTGTGTCTAGGAGGAGGGCTTATACTGAGGCTGGGTGTAGGGAACTTTCTGGTCTAGGACTAACACCAAGGTCAGTGTCTCAGGCTGAGGCCAAAGTTAGGGCTCATTGTGGGACTGAACTCTGGGCTCAAGTGTCAGCATGAAGTGTGTATCCAGGTGATATGCTAAGAGTCTGACCACAGGAAGGAGTCAGTCTGCATCCAGAGTAATGGGGTCAATGCAGTATTCCTACACCAGGTGGAAACATCAGGTAGATAATAAGCACCAGCCATTGGAGAACTCAAGCAGAGATATTGCCAGAGAAGAAGTATAAGAGATGGGGGACAGAATAAGCAAGTCACTAATTTCCAAGGACCTCCCGACCTTAAAGATGGAAATAGCCAAGCTAGAGTGCCCCTTTCTTCTCAGAATGTTAATCTCAGTATTCTAGTTCCAGCTTCCTGTTAAAGCCCCCCACTAACCCTAGTACTGCCATATACAAATTATAGGAACAATTTGGGGACAGGAGAGGTCCAAGGACCAGTCCTGTCACTGCAGAAAGCCGGCACTGTGGGGGTAGTCTTCCTTTCCCCCAGGATTCTCTGTGTCTACTGGCAACAAGGCTTGGCAGCCTCCCACACCCAGATCTTAGCAACCCTGGGAGCCCCTGGCAACTGTTGCCATGGTGACAAGACAGGGAACTGAGAACAAGTTGGGGGGGAGCACTTCCTGTGGAGGCTTCAGGATATGTGCAAGATAGGGCTCCCCCTCCCATACACAGTCTGGGAGGGAACATGTGCTCCTGTCTAAACACCTCCTCACTGGCACCCACCCCCGCCCCTGCCCCCGAGTTCTGGTTCCCTCAGGGTGAGGAAATGAGGGACATCTAGGGTTGTGACATCTCCAGAGGGAGGGAGGGTGAGTGGGGGTGTTTGGAACTGACATGATCACAGATGCATGCATACACCGGCAGACATGGTGTCAGCATATCAACAGCCATGAAGCCACACTTCATCCACTCTTTGTCATGTAGACACAGGCCTACTTAGTCATTTAATCACATATGTACAATAACACAAAATCACATACCTACAGCAAATAACAGAATCAGGCACACTACCGCACAAAAATAATTACCCAGATACACTCACTTACAAATTGCATGATAGATACAACAAGACAAATAATTCCCAGGCTCAAACATTTACAGATGCACTCACATACCGAGATATCTGTGAACATACAGCATAAGTTAACTTTCTTGAGCGCTAAGTACAGGCCGAGCTCAGAACTAAGTGCATTACATGTGTTACCTTAATTAACCCTCTCAACGACCCTATGAGGTACTGCTGTCCCCATTTTACAGAGGAGGAAATGAGGCACCAATGTGGCAAGTAACCTCACAAGGTCAACAGTCTGCCTTCAGAGCCTACATTCTCATACCCTATGCCACACCCTGAGGCACCCCTGGTTCCTCTCACACCTTCCTGATACCCAGGGCAATGGGACACAGGACAGCAACTGAAAACTCAGCAAACAACGGAATCTGTGCCACCAATACCTGAAGGCACAGCCCTGCACCCTTAAAGGTCTAAGCCTACACTTCAGCATTAGCAGGGACCAGGTAAAGGCCGGTGACTAAACTCTGCCTCCGTGTTGGCACAGGCAAGGCTGGAGGAGGTAAAATAGACAAACCTGGCATAGGAAGAAGCAGAGCCGCCCACAGCCCAGGCCCCCATGAATCTGGAGGTGGGGGAGTGAGAGCCCTCAGATATAAGGAGCCAGTACCATTCCTGGGCCCCCTCACCCTCCCTTTCCCATCTCCATGTCACACTATTCCATTCCCTCATCACCCCACCTCCCCTCCCTTCCTCATTTCTTCTCACCTCATCTCTCTGTCCCATCCTTTTGCTACTCATCCCATCTCCCCTCCCTCCCCTCCCTATCCCCCTCACCCCATCTCCTCTCCCTCCACTCCCTTACCCCATCTTCCCTCTCTCCTCTCCCCCTCTCCCTCCCCTCACCACCCCTCCCCTCCCCATCTCCCTTACCCCATCTTCCCTCCCTCCCCTCCTTCTCCCCATCACCCTGCCTCCTCTTACCACATTTCCTTTCCTTGCCTCACACTTCACACCCCTTTATACCTGGGATCCCCATCGTGATAACTAGAAAGAAGGCATATAGTGGAGAATAGGCAGACGTAACCTCAGGATCCCTAGACTGCTCTCCTGTTCTGCTCTGTGGCCTAGGTATTGATGCTCTCCAAGCCTGTTTCCAGCTCTGTCTAGTTTGCATGACCTCATGGGTGTCCATACATTGCCTCAGGGAAACTGCAAGGAAAGAGAAGTGAGAGCTTCTGCTCTGGCCCTTCCTTTGTCCTCAAAACCCCCAAGAACTCCTTCCCCCTCTTCACCCCTGGATTACCCCCTCCCTACCCCCGCTCCCTCTAGCACAGATGGGCCTGGGAGACAGTGACGTGGGCGCCAGGCACCGTGTCTGCTCAAGCGTCGGCTTCCGCTGGCAACCGCCTACGCAGCCCTGCCTGCTCTGAACATCGGGGACACTGGGGCTGAGAATTAATGGGGGTGGGGGCGGGGGTACTGAAATGGGAGATTCTGAGGGTGTTAAGAAAGGAGATCATGTGGAGCTGAGACGAAGGGTTAAGGGGCGGGGGGCTAGGATAGGGGAGCACATGGGAGTAGATAAGGATTAAGAATAGGATAAGACAGAAGATCATGGGGGAAAGACAGGAGATCATATGGGGCCAGGAATGGGGGGGAGTAAAAGGGGGATAAAATGTGGGGACTCAAAAGGGAAGTAGGATGAAAGATTATAGGGAGAACTTTAATGAGGATTGTGGGGATTGTTGAGAAGGGGCTGCTCATGAGGGAGCAGGGATGAGGGGATTATACAGAGGATGAAAAGGGGACTCATAAAGGGAATCTTGGAGGTGCTAAAACCGTGGAGAACTGCTAGGTTACAAAGGAGAGGGCAGAAGGGTACTTAAACTATGCTCATCTACCGGGGTCTGTTTTGAGATTCAGTTAGGTCATATCAGGTCAACTCCGGGTCACGGTAAGGTAAAGCTAAATCAGGTCAGGGCTAGGACAGTTCACGGTTCAATGGAAGACAGGTAAGAATGGTAACCTTTTCACCCCGGTCCAGGGACCACACCTCCCAGAGTGCACTATTCTCTCCCCTACCCTCCTAAATGAAGACAGGAAAGAATGCCCAGAGTCACCGCCAACTGGTGGGCGCAGTTTTCCTTTAAGGCTGCCTTTGACGTTGCACGGGTTCCAGAAGGTTCTCCCGGGATTCGGGCAGTGGCCAGTACGTCCCACGTTCTCAAACCGGAGATTGGACTAAAATAGTTGTCCCCCGACTGGGGTCTGAGCCCCACAGACCAACCAATAAAATCAAAGGGCGCGTGGAGTTGCCGCCCTCTGTCCCTTTTACCAATGGCACGACGAGATAGCGAAGAGGTGTGGTTGATTGATCCCAAAGTGCACCAATCAGACCCACACCAATCACGGCCCGGAATGTGTGCGCGTGTGGCCGGGTGACAGGGGCGGAGAATGGGCGGCTACCACAGAGCCACTCGTTGAAAGCTGTCCAATTACAGCAGAGGCTGAGCTGAGTGACGGGCAGACGGCGCAATGGGCAGCGCGGAGGCGGAGCTGTGGGGGCGGGTTCCCGGGCCCGCTGGCCGCCGCCGGCGGGCGGGCGACTCCTGTCCCGAGTGGAGGCGGCGGAGCCAGAGCCGGGGGAGGGGGCAGCGGCTGTCTGACGGACCGCGGCGGCGCCCGCAGCTCCTCACTGGTGAGGGCACCGAGCCAGGACTCGAGGGTCCCGGGAGGGGGGCGTCGCGCGTCGCGAAGCCAGGGGTCCTGGTGTCGGGATGTCGGGACACTGAGGGCCCTTCGGCTCTTCCACCGCGGGGGTGTGGAGGTTCAGGGTCTGCAAGGTGCTCGATGTCCGCGACCCTCTTACAGGGGGCAGCCCGCGTCTGAGCCGGGGGAGGGTCGGGCGGGGTCGCACTGGGTTCCGGGGCGGCGTTTCTGAGCCAGCGCAGTCAGCCAGCGCCGGTGACATCACCGACCACCCTCCCCCGCCGGAGCCCCCTCCCCTCTCCTCCCCTCCTCTCCTCGCCGCGCCTTTTGTCCCAGCCGAGCTCTGCCCCGCCCCGCCCCGCCCATCTGCGAGGGAGGAGACTCCCTGTCAGTGACTTCATTGAGTAGATTCTTGGGGATTGGGGTCTGGTCCTCCCCGGGGAGAGAGGCGAGAAGAACACGCTGCCTCTCAGGCCCTCACAGACAATCACACCTGTCAGAGGTACACGCTGCCACTCACAAGCACACACTCTTCGCACTGCCAGCCTTACTGTCACACAGCCATACTGCCATTCACAATCAGCCAGACATCGCTGCACCTGAGAGCAGGTGACCGCTGGACCCTATTCCTTCACTCTCCACACCTGGGGATCAGGTCCAGCTCCTGCTGCACCGGACAGGCCTTGCTGGGCAAGTGCCTCTGAGAACCCGAGGAGGCGGCTTCCAGAGCTGCAGCTCTCCAAGCAGGCTCCGGTGGAGCGATCAGAGGTGAGGGGCTGGGCTGGGCATGTTTAAGCGCACAGTGCTCTCCTGCCCATCCCCAGCAGCACCCCCACTACAGGCCCGAGGCGCTTTCCGGAGCTTCCCACACTTCTGGGGAGAAGACTTCTTAGCCAGCTTGATGTTTAAAATTCAGCTGGAGCCCTTAAAACTTCGAGCGTGGACGCTGAATGGGTTTGTAAAGTTTCGGTAAGTCCCTCTGGAGAAGGGCACTCATACCCATACCGAGTCAAATTCTCCATGTCATATCCCCCTCCATTGCCTACCCGCTTCCTCCATCTCATCCTCGTCTCATCCCCAGTTACGTATAAGAACCCCCCTTCTGTCCCACCCTTACATTTGAATGAACCGCACCCCTTGTCATTCATCTTATACCAAACCCTTCAGGCATCCGTTTTCCACAAACACCTCCTCTAGTATTTCAACTCTCTACATCCCATTGGTAACCCATTTGCCACTTCAGACATTTCCATGTCATCCTTCATCCCCCTCCATCAGTACTTCATTTTCTGTATCAACCATCCCCCTCCCTGTACCAGTGCCCCTTGCCATTTCTTATTTTTTAGTCCTGCCTCTACATTAACATCCTCTTCATTCTCTCCATCAAAGGCAGTGCCATGCCATGGGGCTCCTTTGTCATTCCAACACGTGGCTTGTGGGTAGGGGAGGGAGGGAGGAAAGAAGGAGGAAAAAAGGCAACTCCTGAAAGAGCTTGCCCTATGTCTGTGGAGGCAAGAGAATTCGAGGTCTAGAACAGTTAGCACAGGGGTGCAAGGGAGGAAGCTGGCCGGATGAAGAGGTAATGCAGGGACAGTGAGGGGAGGGTTGAAAGCACTGGCAAGGCATTCCACTCGCCCTCAGCCTAAAAGCTGCTACAGTTCTCTGGGGGCACCCTCTTGGTGTGTTAGGTTTCCTTTCCAGTTTCGGGGGAAAGAAGGTGTGGGCTGAGGCAGAGATGGCGGCAGACCACCCCCAACTCCCTCTCAGACTGCTTTTACTGCTGCTTCCGAAAATGGCTGCCCTCCCCCAGATGCCCTTTCTTCTCTGCCTCCCCAGCCACAGGCTCCCCCACCAGGCATGACATGCTGGTAGGGGAAAAGGGGGAGTGCCCGCCCTAATGGAGCCTTCTCTTCGTCAGAGTGAGGTGACTCCCAGAACCATGAGTCAACCCAGCCACCTGTAACAGGCCCTGTGGGGGCAGGAGTTAGGGCTGTTGTCCCTGTCTACCTGGGGCCTTGAGGCCTCCCCTAACCCATTACAGCCCTCACTCTTGCCAGGACACCCTGTAATCTCTCTGAAGCAGTCAGAGGCAGAAAAGGCAGGCCTTAGCTGTGGCTGCCAGCCCATGACATTGCTAGAAAGACTCCGGTTCTCTGGGCTTTGGCAGGGGTTGGCCAAGTCTCAGATGGGTTAGAGAATGGCTTCTGGCCATTCCCCCTACTAGCTCTAGCTACAGGAAAGTGCCTTTCCCTCTATCCACCACAGAGACATTGATGGAGGGAGATTAGAGTGAAAGAATGAGAGTCCTGTGTTTCTCCCTCATATAAATAACAAATGCCCCTGCACCCAGCAAGTCAGGGACTATCAGAGGAGTGTGGACCTGGCACTGGGCCAGATCCTAAACCTTGAGGCAGGTGAGAGGGAGGGACTGGTAGAGAAGGTACTAAGGAACTGGTGGTTAGTGCCCAATTGTCTCCTAACAGCTAAGGTTTAAAAGCCCCACCTCCAGGATGCTTTTGTTCACTAACACTGATGCTTAGGTGGCACAGGCATGTCTTCACACACAGTTTTGTGTGTAGACACCGGGAAATGACTAAAGGGAACTGTTGCCCTGGTTGGGGGAAGGACGGTGTCACCCCGCCCCGCTAATGAGAGGGTTAGAAACAGCAGTAACCAAAGGCTGTGAGTCATCCTCTAATCTGAATCACACGTGAGGCTTAGCACAGTCTGGGGAGCGGGGGCAGGGAGGCCTGGGGTCTCCAGTGGCTGAGAGGAATTCAGGTACACACACCCTGACTCAGCCTGGCTGGCCAAGGCAGCTGGCTGAAGACCCAGGCCTGTTCCCAGCCCTGGGCCACTGCCCCAGCTGCCCTTAGCCTGGGCACTATGCCTGAAGCATGGCACAGGAGACCACGATGCTCAGGTGACCTCACCCAGTACGCTGATCTTCACCAGCTTCTGTGCGTGGGTCTGTCAGTCCATGGTGCCACCTCACTCAGCAGGGCTCGTGGGAGTCCTCAGTCTGGCCCAAGGACCTGGGTCTTAGAATAGCCCCAAAAAGTGGGCCACAGCCCCCAGCTTCCTGTTGGGAAAACCCAGGAGCTAAGGAAAGAATCACAGAATCCTAGAATGTCAGAGCTGGAAGAGATCATCTAATCCAACCCTTTCATTTTACTGATGGGGAGACAGAGGCCCACAGAACAGGCATGACCTGCTGAAAGTTACACAGTGAGTCATTTAGGGGTTGCAGGATCAGCAGGAACAGGACTGGGGTAGAAGGGAACAGAGGCATCAAGGATCGGCCCTGGTTTCTTTCAGAAACAAGGACACCAGTGCCGGTCCAGTGGCTGTGATGGGAAAGGATTACTACAAGATTCTTGGGATCCCGTCGGGAGCCAATGAGGATGAGATCAAGAAAGCCTATCGGAAGATGGCCTTGAAGTACCACCCAGATAAGAACAAAGAACCCAACGCTGAGGAGAAGTTTAAGGAGATCGCAGAGGCCTATGATGTGCTGAGTGACCCTAAGAAACGGGGCCTGTATGACCAGTATGGGGAGGAAGGTAAGAGGGCAGTGCTCCAGCCTGATACTGGACACCTGTCCTTGTCTGGGGTCCTGGGTGACCCAGTTCTCAAAGCAGGGAACTGGAGACTGAGAAGGAGGTGAGGGAGGCAAGTGTTCCCAGCACTGACATCCAGAGGAAAGAAGAGACCACCCACTACCCAGCCTCAGCTCACCACAGCTCTCCCTGCCTCTCTCTGCCCCTCTCCCTCCTCAAGTTAAGGCCTTAGAAAAGCTAGAGCCAGAGGCCTTCCCCGCCCTTCTTTCCCTCCCAGCCTTATTAGTCCTGCCTGAAGTCCCCGCTTCTTCATTGGCTGATGGGGAAGGTTAGGAAAGGGAGTGTGTGGCTCTCTGAGGACAGCGCATTTACAGTCATCAGCATAAAAGTTTGGCCCTTAAGCAGCCGGGGAATTAACCACTGGAGCTCTGAGCTAGAGATGGTTGTCCCCTTCCCTGCCCCCTTCCTGCCCACTTCAGGCCAGCAAAACAGAGGTAGAGTTTCGACTCCCTGAGGAAGTGGCAGGCATCCAAGCAAGAGTGGAAGGGGAACTGCTGCTGGCACCTTGCCCCCTCCTGGGGTAGCTGGTGGCCACGCACAGGGTGTCAGGAAAGGTCCAAATAAAGCCTCTGAGAGGGCGGCTCCTCCCAGCACATCCCACGGGCATGATGTAGCTGCTAATTCTGGGCCTGCCCCTCAGGGCCGCCTGCCACCCGCCAGCCACAAGCACCTGTCAGGCTATATTAAGAGACATTGTCACATCTGAGGACTCTCCTTTCCAGGAGGAACTGTCCTTCCTCCCCAGTGGCATCCACCTTTCTTCCACATTCTCCTCCTCACTCCCCCTGTTCTAGTCTCAAAATTAGATGGGCTAATGATATATACTGTACCTGATACAAAGCAGGTGCTCAAAAGAATGTTCTTTTCCTTTCCTCCTCCTTGCTTTATGTTCCATGGCCCTGTCCTCTGTACACCCCAGTCCTCCCAACCCCCTCTTCTTATTCTCCATGCCACTAGTTCCTTCCGTTTTTCCCTCCTCACCTACTAGACTTGCCAATTCCCAGACTCACCAGGTATCTTCTGGAATCCCCAATATTCTCTCAGCTAAGAAATGTTTCTCTCTGGGGTAGAGGGATGGGAGGGGTAGTGGTGGGGAAGAGGGAAGCAGTACAGACACCATGCCACCATGTGACCTGTCTAGGAATTGCACTCATTCCTCTGCTCGGCCTCACCTTTGATTAGGAAGAAGGTAGGAGCTGGGAGACCTCCGCTTTCTGCATGACCAAACCTAAGCAAAGGGCAAAGCTCATGCCCTAGGTCCAGGCACCAGTTCTAATGGAGATCTACATCCCAGGAGGGCTCCTGAGGATGCAGCACAACCTTAAGGAGACATCCAGGGCCTGGGAAGGGAGAAGCAGCCTTGGAAATGTGGGTTGTATTTCTGTCTGCCCTGCCCCTTCCCCAGTAGCCAGCTAGAACAGTTGTGCACATAGACTCTGTGTGCAGCCCTCCCTGGGGACAAGTTGTTCCCAGCTTGAATGGGGGGTGGTAGTGGTACAGCAGGAATCCTTGCAGAGAAGTCACCCCCTCCTGTCATCATCAGTCCAACTTCCCTCTCTCACTGAGCTCTGCCAAGCTTCTTGAACTCACCTGGTAATCAGACCCTCAATAAAAGGAAAGAACAGACCTTGAGTCTTAGGGGAACGGTGAAGAGGCAGCTGTCACAAGTCACTGAATTGCTTGCCACTTGGCCTCTCTAATGAAACCCAAATCTCCTCTTGTGGTCCCAGGAAGTAAGAGGCTAATTTAGGCTCAGGCTTCCACAGCCAATGAAATTCTAGATAAAGCCCTCAAAGAGAAAAGTCCCTTCCCCAAGCCTGGGCCCCACCCCTAAGTCTATATATTCTAGATCATTTCTCAGTGTTAATCCCCTTCCTCCCTCCTTCCCACACAAGCCCCCCAACTACTCCAATCACCACCACTACCATCCCCCTTGAAGACTGCCCCCACAAATCTGAGCCCCTTAGACAGAACCTGACTTGAGAGAGAGTAGCTGGGGTCACCACCTGCAGTGTGCCAGCTCACTCATCCTTTTTGGCAGCTCTGACATTAGGTATGGGGTGTAAGTCTTGGTGTTGTACAACTCCAAGGAGCTCCCTTCCCATTGCAATCTATGTCTGTCCAATGTGTGAATGGCAACCCCTGGAGCTGTGCAACACTGTGAACCCTGAGTGTGGGAACAAAGCATTTGAAAACTTTTTGTAGAGAAATAGCTCCTCTTCTCCAAGCTAATGATCTTTCCTGCTTTTTTGGGGCCCTCCTCATTTCCCATTTGGGCACGAGTCAGAGAAAGAGGAAACCATGCTAGAAGTAGAGTGAGAGTGGGGTCTTCCCTGGTGGCGCAGTGGTTGAGAGTCCGCCTGCCGATGCAGGGGACACAGGTTTGTGCCCTGGTCTGGGAAGATCCCACATGCCGCGGAGCGGCTGGGCCCGTGAGCCATGGCCGCTGAGCCTGTGCGTCCGGAGCCTGTGCTCCGCAACGGGAGAGGCCACAACAGTGAGAGGCCCACATACCGCAAAAAACAAACAAACAAAAAAAAGAAGTAGAGTGAGAGTGGACTTCCTCCTGGACTGTATTGCCACCTTATTTGGGACAGGTCACTTACAGCCCTCTGTATGGTCAAATTCTGTCTGATTGCCTCTTTCCCTGTCTTTGGAGATAAGCAAAGATACGGGAGCCAGGTATGACTTGTAATGTGACCCCAGGCCAGTCATTCAAGGCTCTGTGAGACATCTTTGGGTCACAGGTACATGGAAGAGTTTACAGTGCTGGAAGTCACATCTTACCAGTCTTCTAGTCTTAGCTTTTCAGCTTCTTTGAACCTCAAGATGTGCCTTATTATTAAACATATAATTAAGAGTAGAAATCTTGCCAGAGATTTTTCTTACTCTATTAGGCCAGCCCTCTCTGTGGGAGTTAAAGCTTGCTTCTTCCTCTAGGCCCATGAACTAGGAGCTAGAGGGCAGGGGGAGGAGAGTGGGGTGGGGCAGAGACCAGCCATACTGCCCCTAACTTCTCCTCCCTCCAGGCCTGAAGAGCGGCGGCGGTTCATCAGGGGGCTCCAGTGGCTCCTTTCACTACACCTTTCATGGGGACCCCCACGCCACATTTGCCTCCTTCTTCGGCGGCTCCAACCCCTTCGATATCTTCTTTGCCAGCACTCGCTCCACTCGTCCCTTCAGTGGCTTTGACCCAGATGACATGGACGTGGATGAAGATGAGGACCCATTTGGCTCCTTTGGCCGCTTTGGGTTCAATGGGCTGAGTAGGGGTCCAAGGCGAGCCCCAGAACCACTGTACTCTCGGCGCAAGGTGCAGGACCCACCTGTGGTGCATGAGCTGAGGGTGTCCCTGGAGGAAATCTACCACGGCTCCACCAAACGCATGAAGATCACAAGGCGGCGCCTCAACCCTGACGGGCGAACTGTACGCACCGAGGACAAGATCCTGCACATTGTCATCAAGCGTGGCTGGAAGGAAGGCACCAAGATCACCTTCCCCAAAGAGGGCGATGCCACACCTGACAACATCCCCGCTGACATCGTCTTTGTGCTCAAAGACAAGCCCCATGCACACTTCCGCCGAGATGGCACCAACGTGCTCTACAGTGCCCTGATCAGCCTCAAGGAGGTGGGGCCTGGACCAGATTGTGTGTGGTTTTATCGGGTGGGGGGTGGGGGTGACGGAGACATTCTTTCCCCACTCTCTCTTTTCTTCCCCTCCCAATCACTCTACCCTACCTTTTCCTCACTTTCTGTCTCATTTTCCCCAGGCACTGTGTGGCTGTACCGTGAACATTCCCACCATTGATGGCCGAGTGATCCCTTTGCCCTGCAATGATGTCATCAAGCCAGGCACCGTGAAGAGACTCCGTGGGGAGGGCCTTCCCTTCCCCAAGGTGCCCACCCAGCGGGGAGACCTCATTGTCGAGTTCAAAGTTCGCTTCCCAGATAGATTAACACCACAGACAAGACAGATCCTTAAGCAGCACTTACCATGCTCCTAGGCCCTGCCCCAGCCAGCCCAGAGCCTTCCACAGCAATAGCCCCACACTCACCCCACCCATTGTGCACCCAGCTTGATGTCCACTGGACACTAGCAACTCTTTCTAAATGCAAAAAACAAAACAAACAAAAAAAACTCACTGGTTTTCAGGGAAAATGTTCCTGTCCCTGACCCCTTTCAGAGCTGGGCTGCCTTGGGGGAGTGGGAGGGAGGTGGGGAGAGCTAGCCCAGGCCAGGGGTTAATTTTCATGTCACAAGCTTTGAATCCAGTTCCCACTCCAGTGGCTGGAGAGTGACCTGAGTGCTACTTGAAGATATAGAGATTCCTTGTCCACGCCTGTAAATAGCATGTCCTCCTTCCCCTCTCAGCTTTGCTAATACCTCTCCTTTCCCTTCCCTTCAGCTTCCTCCTACTGGGGGAGGAAGAGGATAAAAAGGACACTGCTTTCCCACCCCAGTCCCACCCCCAAGTCCACAGTGTCCAAGGCTATCACACACATATTCATGCACACAAAGCACACACCTAGAGCTGTGTGTGCCTCTCCAGGGTTGAGATAGGAAGGGAAGGTCCATAACCCATGAACCGGGCCATTGAGCACGAGACACTTTTCATTTGGGAAAGGGAGGTGAAGGGGCCCTCAGCAGCCTCCCTGACAGCTCCCCTGCCCAGACTCTGCAGAGCTGGAAGTACTGTCCTCCCTGCTGCTCTTAAGAGTGTGCAAGGGTAGAAGAAGGGGAGGGGGCTGCTGTATTAAGTCTAAGAGGTGGAGGGCAGGGTCTGTCTCCTAGCCTTCATCAGGAAGGGAAAGGGCTTTGGGTCAGGTGGCAGCTATTCCCCACCAAGAGATTCAGGGTCACAGGTTTCTCCCCACACCTCTGAACTCAGGGCCTAGCCACCCCTAAACTCCCAAATCCCATTTCTGTGATATATGAAGCTACTTATTTCTTACCCTTCATGAAGGCTGCGGGGGAATTTCTAGCCCTCTGACGCCTGTGTGACCCCACCTCACTCCCATAATTGTGTAAAGATCAAATAGTGAAGGAGCTAGGGTAAGACTGCTTCAGCCATGTTCTGGGGTGGGGTTTTTAGGCTTTCTCACTTTGACAAGCCCCTGAATGTTTTTATAGTAGTTTTTTTGTATTTTTTTGTAATGACAGTATTATGGAAAAAATAAAGTATTTTAAAACTACGGAATCTGAGCAGGAGCAACGAACCTGTGATAGGGGTGGATGTGCACTGACAGCCTCCCTCCTGAGCCCCGCTCACCTTTGAGAAGCCCAAGCAGCCCTCGATATAAGGTGAAGCTGACTCCTTCCTTCCTCTAAGCCCAGATTCCCAGAATTTCCAAAATGTACACCCAAAACACAGCAAAGACAGAAGATATCACTCAGCTATTAGAGGAAGCAAAAAATATTTGGAAAGAATAAATATCCTGGGTTATGAGAAATAGAGACTATCCTCTAAGGATGTGCTAGCATGAGAATCAATAGATTTTTCTCTACATGGACTGGAATTTTCCTTTAAGAGAAATTTTCCTCCTAGGAGGGATGGAGGAGGACTTTCTGGCTGACTAGAAGAGACACATTCCCAAAGACAGAGCCTGAGGCAAGTGGAGAGGGCGGCTGGAGGTACCTGCATCCTTGGCCCATGCTTAGCAGGGCCTGGCTGAAGACACAGGATTCCTGTGAGGCCTGAACACTGTTACTGATACTTAAGTCTAAATTGTCCAGGGATGTCTGTCCAGGTCTTTGAATTGACTGTCCCTGCTGAGACACTGGTCCTCAGGGCCTGTGTGTTGATTGCATGATGCCCTTGTCACTTTCCTTGGATCTGGGTAGGGAGGAGCCCTGAAGTCGCAGGAATGCTCATCTGCAGGCTCTGCCTGGGCCTGGACTTTCTCCTGGTGCTGACTTTCCTCCCAGATTCTTTTCCAGGATCAGGCCCATGACAGCCATGCCCTACTGAACTTCAGTGTCCCCAGTGCTATGAAGACAACTCTGCCTTCACCTGTACCTGGGCTCCACATAGAGGCTGACAAGGTCTAGGCTTTTAACAGGGATCTTCCTGCCCTTGTTTTTTATCCTGGGACACCACCAATGAAAAAAGCTCATTCTTTTATTCAGAGTATTTTTGGGTGGAGCCTGTTCCTTCCAGTGCAGAAACCAAGGGGTTTCTGTTCAAAAGGATGTCTGCTAATCCCCCAGCCTGGGCAGGGAGATCCCTAATCCTTCATCCTCTACTCAATGTTTTCCTATTCCAGGTCTCCTAGGGTTGTCGCTCTCTTCACCCAGGGCTAAATTCTTACCCTAGCTCTTTCCTGAGGCCTGAAGCTTTGGGATCTAGGCATGCTGGGCCAAACTGCTCCCTCTGACCTCCCTGTGGATGCGGAGGATCTGGGATCTGGGAAATTATCATGTCCCCACTGAGTACTTTCTGGGGATAGACTATGAGACCTTAGAGGCCAGGGGCACTTCAATGAGAAAGCCCTGAAGTTGGCCTTGCAGCTCTGCCTACAATCTGAGCCTTATCATTCTTGGAGATTACATGCGGGATTTGTGGTCCTTTAATACCTTTGTAACCTTAAACACACACACACACACACCCCTGTATAAAAATCAAGATAGTAAAGAAACTGGGGGAAAGTCTGGTTCAGCCAGGTCCTGGGGAATGGGGTCTTTATTGGGTTCTCTCACTTTGAACAAGCCCCTGAATCCTTTTATAGTAGTTGTGTGTGTGTCAGGGGGTAATTTTGTGTGACAGTACTATGACAATCATTTGTTCATTTATATAATAACTATGATCGGTCTGTCCCTCATCCTGCCTCGGGGTTTCTTTCAAACAGCTAAGCAACCTCGGCTTAGCCATCCCTCAAACAAACCAAATCAACTGCACAGTTGGGTGGCTGAGAGAGAAGGGTGGACTGAGGAATGGGCCATGATTGAGTCTCTATAAAACTAAACAGTTTTATGGATTCAAGGAGCTTGAGAGGTAAGCTCTACCTCTACCATACCCCAAACCATATAATCTGGGCTTACTAATGCTTGTCTAATGCCTAGATCAAGGAAGGAAAGCTTCCAAGAGGTATTCAGGCAGTGTTCTTGACTCACTGAGTAAACCAAATATCCAGTTTCCAAGTGGCTATAGGACTTTCCAGGAGGGGGACTCTAGAGTATACTTGGCAGCAAGCCATGAACAATACATATCTATAGGGATCACATTCTAACAGGTCTGCCCCAGCTTCTTGCCCAAGTAAACCTTCAGGACATTTTCCAGTTGCTTCTAGTCTAGGTTCTCTTTTAAACACATTGATAGGTCATTTCCTGGTCCATTCCCTGAGTGACTCAAGTCACTTTTTATCTCCTTTGAAGAATGGTCCCTCAAAACCTTCACTAGGTTGCTTTCTGAATTTCTTGACAGGTTAAATTTGGGGCCTTTTCTCAGGCTATGCCTCAGGTTCTTCCCTAGGTCATTTTCTAACTGGAACTTTGCTGGGTCCCTCACATAGAAAATTCCTAGGTGCCCAATCCAATCATTCTTAGATCATCGCTGACTTGGCTCATAAACACAGAGGGCTGTGAAAGTCTATGATCATTCCTTCTCTGAGATTTGTCTGTTAGTTGCCCTGAGGCCACATCAGTGCCAGAAACTCTTGGATCCTGCAGGCCAGGACCCACTAGTGTTCATGGAACTCTTTCAAAGGTGGTGTTTTAGTTGGTTCCAAATATTATTTATAGGAAATTCTCTAAGAAAAATGGAAACTGGAACATAGGGCTGGGAGCCCAGGCTATACTAAAAGAAGTTAAAATCTACAAATTTTCAGTCTGCTTCTATAACAGGTATTATTTCATTTGGAGTGAGAGACTGTACCTCACACTGGGTCCTAGGAAAGGTTACTCCAAAGGCCCTAATCTTGGGTGGAGAAGAAAGTAGTAAGAATGGGAGCAAGGACTGAAGGTGGGCCTTAGGTAGGGGCTGGGCATGAAACAGGGTTCAGGGCTGGGGAAGCAGTGGGGAATATTTAGCCTGCATTTAAATTAGAGGGGATGAAGGAACAGGCATTAGAAATTCAAAGGGAGACTCAAAGGGAGACTCAAAGGGAGACTCCAGTGGGGAGCAACCACCAGAAATCAGGACAGCAGCTACAAGGGACTCATTGAGCAGAGAGGGGAGACCCTAGAAAAGCTGGCTCCATTTATGCTTCAAATGGTCCTCCCAGGTTTGAGGATGTGGGAGCTGCTGAAGACTGTGCAGTTGATTTGGTTTGTCATCAGTGTTCCACAGTGGTTGGGAGCTTGCGTGTCCTGCTTGTCAGCAAATGACTCTAAAATAGTCCCAGATATCCTCTCAGCAAAGACTGGGCAACTCATTTGTTCTAATGATTTAACAAAACCTCTATTCAATAGTTAACTGACCACTAAGCTAATCAAGCAGAGACTTAGTGTCTACACACAACAAAGAATATAGACCTTACAGAATTAGTTCAGGAAAGTCAGTATGCAAACAACAAAACAGCTATAACAACAAACTCTGGAGAGAATATGACTTCTAGAGTTGCCATGTTATATCATTTAAAATGTCCAATTTTCAATAAAAACTACAAAACATGCAAAGAAACAAAAAAATATGGCCCATACATATATGCAGGAGAAAAAACAACAGTCAATAGAAAGTGACCCTGGGAATTCCCTGGCGATCCAGGGGTTAGGACTCTGTGCTCTCAGTGCTGAGGGCCTGGGTTCGATCCCTGGTCAGGGAACTAAAAATCCCACAACGTGGAAAAAAAAAAAAAAAAAATCCCACAACGTGCATGGTGAAGCCAATAAATAAATAAATAAATAATAAAAATAAATTAAAATTGACCTTGAGGAAATCCAGATACTGGACTTACTAGACAAAGACTTTAAATCAGCCATTCAAAATATGTTCAAAGAAGTAAAGAAAACTATGTTTTAGAAAAAACTGGAAAGTATGAAAACAATGGCTCACCAAATAGAGATTATAAATAGGAGATAGGAATTACTTTTTAAACATAACCAAATAGGAACTCTGAAGTTGAAAAGTACAATAACTGAAATGAAACTTTCAATAGGAGCTCAAAGACAGATCTGAACAGGTAAAAGAAAAATCAGTGATTTTGAAGATAAGTCAATTGAGATTATCTAATGTGAGGAACAGAAAGAAAAAGTAATGAAGAAAAATTAACAGAGCCTAGAAGACCTGTGGGACAACATCAAGTATACAACATACAAATAATGGGAGTGTCAGAAAGAGAGGAGAGAAAGAAAGGGGCATAAATAATACCCAGAAAAATAATGGCCAAAACTTTCCAAGTTGAATGAAAGACTAGTCTACACATCCAAGAAGCTTAACAAGTTCTAGGTATGATAAACACAAAGAGATCCACAATTAGACACATCATAATCAAGCTATCAGAAGACAAGACAGAGACAATCCTGAAAGAGGCAAGAGAAAAGTAACTCATTACGCACAAGGGATCCTCAATAAGATTAGCAGCTTATTTCTCATCAGAGGCTATGAAGGCCAGAAGGCAATGGATGGCATACTCAAAGGTCTGAAAGAAAAATTCTATAATCACCGAAACTATCCACAAATATGGAGGAAGAATTAAGACCAGATAAACAAAAACTGAAAACCCATTGCTAGCAATTCTGCTCTACAAAAAATACTAGCGGAGTCCTTCAGGCTGGAAAAAAAAAAAAAGGAAATTAGACCAGTAACTCAAATCCACATGAAAAAAATAAATAGCACTGGCAAAGATACCTACAGAGGAAAATATAAAAGAGAGTATAAATGTATATTTGTTTGTAACTCTTTTCTTCTCCCATCTGATTTAAATAATACCTTCATAAAGCAATAAATCTGTGTTGCTGGACATACAATGTATAAAGATATAATTTGTACGCCCATAAAAGTACAAAGGAGGGGGAGGAAAATGGAGCTGTATAGGAGCAAAATTTTTATATACTATAGAAATTGAATTGGTATTAGTCCAAACTAAATTGTCATAAATTAAGATTTATTAAGATAAAATAAGATACAGATAAGATTTATCAGGCTAAATTAGCAAGATAAATTATGATAATTATAATCCCCAAGACAATAAATTATGATAATTATAATCCCCAAGGCAATCACTAAGAAAATAACTCAAAAATATAGTAAAAGAAATGACAATGTAATTAAAATAGCATACCAGGGCTTCCCTGGTGGCGCAGTGGTTAAGAGTCTGCCTGCCGATGCAGGGGACGTGGGTTCATGCCCCGGTCTGGGAAGATCCCACATGCCGTGGAGTGGCTGGGCCCGTGAGCCATGGCCGCTGAGCCTGCGCGTCCGGAGCCTGTGCTCCACAATGGGAGAGGCCACAACAGTGAGAGACCTGCGTACCGCAAAAAAAAAAAAAAAAAATAGCATACCAGAAAATATCTATTTAAAAAAAAGAAGGCAGTAAAGGAGCAACTGAGAAACAAACAAACAAAAATGACATAAGAAATATAAAAAACCAAAAGCAAAATTGTAGATATAACCCCTACCATATACTACACTAAATATAAGTGGATTAAAACTTTCCAATTAAAAGACTGATATTGGAAAAATGGATTTTAAGAAATATACAATCCAATTATATGCTATCTACAAGAGACACACTTTGGATTCAAAGGCACAGATAATTAAGAGTAAAAGGATGTATGGACTTCCCTGGTGGTCCAGTGGGTGAGACTTCAGGCTTCCAATGCAGGGGGCCCAGGTTCAATCCCTGGTCAGGGAACTAGATCCTGCATGCATGCCACAACTAAGAGTTCGCATGCTGCAATTAAGAGTCTGCATGCTGCAACTAAGAAGCCCACATGCCACAACTAAGAAGTCCTCATGCCACAACTAACAAGTCTGCATGTTGCGACTAAGCATCTGCATGCCACAACTAAGAAGTCTGGATGCTGCAACTAAAGATCCCGCATGCCATAATGAAGATCCCACATGCCACAACGAAGACCTGGCATAGCCATAAATAAATAAATAAATAAAAATTATAAATAATTTTTTTTAAATATGGTCATCTTTTAAAAAAAAAGAGAGAGTAAAAGGATGGGAAAAGATATACCATGCAAACAATAACAAAACGAAAGCTCTAAAGTGTCTGTACTAATATCAGACAAATCAAACTTTAAAAGAAAAACTGTTACAAGGGGCAAAAAAAAAGAGATTACATTTTATAATTATAAAAGAGTCAATTCATTAAGAAGATATAACAATTATAAACATACATGCATTTAAAAACAGAACCCCAAATACATGAGGCAAAAACTGACACAATTGAAGGGAGAAATAAACAATTCAACAATAATAATGAGAGATTTCAATATGCCACTTTCAATAATGTATAGAACTAGGCCAAAGATTAACAAGGAAATAGAAGACTTGAACAACATTATAAATCAACTAGACCTAACAGACATCTATAGAGCACTCCATCCAATAGCAAAATATACATTCTTTTCAAGTACACATAAAACATTCTCCAAGTGAGAGCACATATTAATCGTTAAAACAAATATCAATAAACTTAAAAGGACTGAAATCATACAAAGTATGTTCTATGATCACAATGGAATGAAAGAAATCAATAAGAGAAGGGAAATGGGGAAATTCGTGTATATGTGAAAATCAAACACACACACATAAATAACCAATGTGAGATCCTAGATTATATATATATATATATATATATATATATATATATAATTATACATATTATTAGGAGATCCTAGGTTATATATATATATATATATGATCTCCTATTGGCTCTGTTTTTCTGGTGAACCCTGATTAATACACATAGAAATTATCAACTGACTTCAAAGGAAATAGAAATCTCAACAGACAAATGACAAGCAAAGAGATTGAATCAGTAATCAAAAGCCTTCCAACAAAGACAAATTCTAGAATGATGGTTTCACTAGTGAATTCTACCAAACATTTAAAGAATTAATACCAATCCTTCTCAAACTCTTTCCAAAAATCGAAGAGGCAACACTTTCTAACTCATTCTATGAAGTCAGCAATACTCTGATACCACAGCCAGATAATGAAAAATTAGAAAACAATACATTTTAATTTCTAAAATTAGAAAATAAATTTAAATAATAAAATTAGATTAGAAAAGAAAATTACAGCCCAACATTCCTCACAGACACAAAAAATAGACGCAAAAATCTTTAACAAAATATTAGCAAATTGAACTCAATAGCATATTACAAGAATTATTTACCATAGCTAAGTGGGATTTATTCCGGGAATACAAGGGTGGTTCAACATAAGAAAATCAATCAATGTAATACATCATATTGATAGAAAAAAGGAGAAAAAAAACACATGATCATCTCAGCTAACACAGAAAAAACATTTGACAAAATCCAAACTTTTCATGCCAAAAACTCAGAAATAGGAAATAGAGGGAAAATTCCTCAACATGACAATGAATATTTTTTTTTAAAAATCCACAGCTAGGGCTTCCCTGGTGGCGCAGTGGTTGGGAGTCCGCCTGCCGATGCAGGGGACGCGGGTTCGTGCCCCGGTCCGGGAAGATCCCGCATGCCGCGGAGAGGCTAGGCCCGTGAGCCATGGCTGCTGAGCCTGCGCGTCCGGAGCCTGTGCTCCGCAACTGGAGAGGCCACAACAGTGAGAGGCCCGCGTACAGCAAAAAAAAAAAAAAAATCCACAGCTAGCATCATATTCCCTGGTGAAAGACTGAAAGTATTCCCCCTAAGATCAGAAACAAGGCAAAGATGCTCACTTTCACTACTGCTGTTCAGCAGTGTACTGGAAGTTCTCCTTGATAAGAAAAAGAAATAGAAGTCATCCAAATTGGAAAGGAAAAGGTGAAACTATTTCTATTCACAGATGACATGATCTTATATATAGAAAATCCCAAAGAATCCACAAGAAAGCTAGTAGTGCTAATAAATAAATTCAACAAAGTTGCAGGGTACAAGATTAACACACAAAAATCAGTTGTGTTTCTCTATGCACCACAAATAAACCATCCAAAAAGGAAATTATGAAGGCAATTCCATTTATAATAGCATATAAAAGTATCAAATACTTAGGAATTAATCCAACCTAGGAGGTTAAAGATTTATATCCTGAAAACTACAAAATATGGCTGAAAGAAATTAAAGAACTATATAAATGGAAAGACATCCTGTACCCATGGACAGGAAGACTTAACATTGTTAAGATGTCAATATTATCCAACATGATCTACAGATTCAACGTAATCCCTATTAAAATTCCAACTATCTTTTTTGTAGAAATGGAAAAGCCACCATCAAAATCATATGGAATTGCAAGGAGTCTCAAATAGCCAAAATAATCTTGAAAAAGAAGAATAAAGTTGGAGGACTCATAATTCTTTACTTCAAAACTTACTAAAAACTACATTAATTGGGACTTCCCTGGTGGTACAGTGGTTAAGAATCCGCCTGCCAATGCAGGGGACACAGGTTTGATCCCTGGTCCAGGAAGATCCCACATGCGGTGGAGCAGCTAAGCCCGTATGCCACAACTACTGAGCCTGCGCTCTAGAGCCTGCGAGCCACAACTACTGAGCCCGTGTGCCACAACTACTGAAGCCCATGTGCCTAGAGCCCATGCTCCAGAACAAGAGAAGGCACCGCAATGAGAGGCCCGCACACCACAACAAAGACCCAACGCAGCCATTAATTAATTAATTATTTTTAAAAAACTACATTAATTAAAACAGTATAGTACTAGCATAAGGATAGACATACAGACCAATGGAATCAAAAAGGAGCCCAGAAATAAACCCTCACATATACGGTCAATTGATTTTTGAAAAGAGTTCCAATACCATTCAATGGGGAAAGGACAATCTTTTCAACAAATGATGCTGAGAAAACTGAATATTTATATTATACCATATATAAGAGTCATGTACCAAAATGTTCATTGCAGCTCTATTTACAATAGCCCGGAGATGGAAACAACCTAAGTGCCCATCATCGGATGAATGGATAAAGAAGATGTGGCACATATATACAATGGAATATTACTCAGCCATAAAAAGAAACGAAACTGAGCTATTTGTAATGAGGTGGATAGACCTAGAGTCTGTCATACAGAGTGAAGTAAGTCAGAAAGAGAAAGACAAATACCATATGCTAACACATATATATGGAATTTAAGAAAAAAAAAATGTCATGAAGAACCTAGGGGTAAGACAGGAATAAAGACACAGACCTACTGGAGAACGGACTTGAGGATATGGGGAGGGGGAAGGGTGAGCTGTGACAGGGCAAGAGAGAGGCATGGATATATATACACTAACAAGTGTAAGGTAGATAGCTAGTGGGAAGCAGCCGCATGGCACAGGGATAACGGCTCAGTGCTTTGTGACCGCCTGGAGGGGTGGGATGGGGAGGGTGGGAGGGAGGGAGACGCAAGAGGGAAGAGATATGGGAACATATGTATATGTATAACTGATGCACTTTGTTATAAAGCAGAAACTAACACACCATTGTAAAGCAATTATACCCCAATAAAGATGTTAAAAAAAAAATTAACTCAAAATGCATCAAAGACCTAAACTTAAGAACTAGAACTATAGCACTCTGGGGAGAAAACACTGGGAAAAAACTTTATGACAATGCATTTTGGAACAGTTTCCTGGGTACGGCACCAGAAGCACAGGCAACAAGAGAAAAATATAGATAAATTAGACTTCATAAAGTTCAACACTTCTATGCATCAAAGGACACTACCAAGAAAGTGAAAAGACAACCTACAGAATGGGAGAAAATATTTGCAAGTTATATATCTTATAAGATATTAATATCCAGAACATATAAACAACTCAACAACAAAAAAGCAAACAATCCAAATCAAAGATAAAAGGACTTGACATTTCTCCAAAGAAGATATACAAATAGCCAATAAGCACATGAAAAGATGCTCAACTTCATTAGTCATGAGGGAAATGCAAATCAAAACCACAATGACATTCCACTTCCACCAAGTAGGATAATAAATTTTAAATAACAGAAAATAAGTGTTCACAGGGATATAGAGAAATAGGAACACTTGTGCATTGCTGGTGGGAATGTAAAAATAGTGCAGCCACTAAGGAAAACAATTTGGTGGCTCCTTAAAAAGTTAAACATAGAACTTTCATATAACCCAGCAATTCTACTCCTAGGTATACATCCAAAAAAATTGAAAGCTGGAATTTGAACATATATTTGTACACCGATGTTCATAGCGGCATTAGTCACAATAGCCCAAAACTGAAAACAACCCACGTGTTCATCAACAGATGAATGAATAAACAAAATATAGTACATATATACAATAGAATATAAGTCAGCCAAAAAAAAAGAAATGAAATTTTTTATATATGCTACAATATGGGTGCATCTTAAAAACATGTGAAATTAACTAGACACAGAAGGACAAATTTTGTATGAATCCACTTATATAAAGTACCTGGAGTAGGAAAATTCATAGGGACAGAAAGTAAAATAGAGGTTACCAGAAGCTGGGGTTGTGGGAGGGGGAAGGAGAGGGAGTTATTATTTAATGGGTACAGAGTTTATGTTGGCGATGATGAAAAAGTTTTAGGAGCAGATAGTGGTGATTATTACACAACATTGTGAGTGTATCTAATGCCTGAATCTGAATTGTACACTTACGAATGAGAAATATTATGTGTATTTTATCACAATAAAAAACAATGAAGTCTACATCTAAAACTAATACAATGTTATGTGTCAATTATATCTCAATAAAATTAATTAATGATTTAAAAGAAACAACAATAACATCAAAATGGATCAAAGACTTAAATATAAGAGCTAAAACCATAAAACTCTTAGAAGAAAACACAGAAGTAGATCTTCATGATCTTGGATTTGGCAACAGATTCTTAGATATGACACCAAATATGTGAGCAACAAAAGGAAAAACAGAAAAATTGGATTTCATCAAAATTAAAAACTTTTGTGTGTCAAAGGACACTATCAAGAGAGTGAAAAGATAAGCCATAGAATGGGATAAAGTATTTGCAAATCATACATTTATAAGGGTTTAGTATCCAGAATACATAAAATACTCTTATAACTCAACAACAGAAAGACAATCTACCCAATTTTAAGACAGGCAAAAGACATGAATAGAAATTTTGCCAGACTACAAGATACTTAAATGCCCAACAAACACATGAGAAGATGTCAATGCCATTGGTCATGAGGGAACCCTTGTACATTGCTGAGAAATGTAAAATGGTGCAGTCACCTAGAAAATAATTTTATGGTTCCTCAAAAAGTTAAACATAGAATTATCATATGACCCAACAATCTCACTCCAAGGTACATACCCAAGAGAAATGAAAACATATATTTCCACAAAAACTTACACACAAATGTTTATAATAGCATTATTCATAATAACCAAAAGATGGAAATAACTCATATGTCCACCAACTGACAAATGGAAAAACAAAATGTGGTATATCGATACAATGGAATATTATTCAGCCATAAAAAGGAATGAAGTACTAGTACATGCTACAACAAGGATAAACTTTCAAAATCCTATGTTATGTGAAAGAAGCTAGACACAAAATTTCAATTATATTATATATTCCATTTATATGAGATATCCAGAACAGGCACATCTATAGAGACAGAAAATAGATTAGTGATTGCCAGGGGCTGGGAGAAGGGAGGAATGAGGAGTGTGTTAATGGGCATACCTCTTGGTGAAATGATGAAAGTATTTTGGAATTAGATAGTGGTGATGATTGCACAACCTTGAGAACATCCTAAAAACTATGAATCGTTCACTTCATAGGGGTGAATTCTATGGTATGGGAATTATATCTCAATTTTTAGAAACAATATTTTTTAAAATGAATAAGAGAGATCCATGCATAAGAGGTTGATATCCTGAGAAAAGGTGGAGTTAAGTGAGATGAAGTAGTCCAGACACAAAGTCTAGCTAGAGAATAGGATCTGAGTGTGCTCTGAAGGAAGAGGGGAAAAGGCAAGTGTTAGAGATGGAGGACAATCCAATAAGAAAGTGGGAATCAGTGGCAAAAAGGGCAGTGGCCAAAAGGTGGTGAGAGTAATAAAAAAGACTGGTTATAAAGAGAGGCTCAGTCTTGAGAGTTTGGGGGGAGGTAGGGTCTAGCAGCAGAGATCCTGGAACAAAGATAAAAGTTAGAGACGGTGTCCGGGCTTCCCTGGTGGCACAGTGGTTAAGAATCCGCCTGCCCATGCAGGGGACACGGGTTCGAGCCCTGGTCCGGGAAGATCCCATGTGCCGCGGAGCAACTAAGCCCATGCGTCACAACTACTGAGCCTGTGCTCTAGAGCCTGCGAGCCACAACTACTGAGCCCGCATGCCACAACTACTTAAGCCCGCGTGCCTAGAGCCCGTGTTCTGCAGCAAGAGAAGCCACCGCGATGAGAAGCCCGTGCACCACAACAAAGAGTAGCCTCCACTCGCCTCGACTAGAGAAAGCCCGCGCACAGCAACAAAGATCCAACACAGCCAAAAATAAAAATAAACAAAATAAATAAATTTGGGCTTCCCTGGTGGCACAGTGGTTGAGAGTCCACCTGCCGATGCAGGGGACACGGGTTCGTGCCCCAGTCAGGGAGGATCCCACATGCCGCGGAGCGGCTGGGCGCGTGTGCCATGGCCACTGCGCCTGCGCGTCCGGAGCCTGTGCTCCGCAACGGGAGAAGCCACGGCAGTGAGAAGGCCGCGTACCGCAAAAAAATAAAAAATAAAAATAAATAAATAAATTTATTTTTAAAAAAAGTAAGTTAGAGGTGTGACTACACCTCTAAGAAGGTTAAGTGAATAAAAAGGCAAGGAGGGCACCCAGTGGCAAAGCTCTACAGATGGAGGAGATAAAACTATCAGTGGATGAGAAAAATAAGTCAGTGAAAATATGGGGGCAAATGGCAGAGTGACCTCTCATGGCAGAAAGAAGGCCAGTGATGTGAATGAAAAGAGTGATGTAGGCCTGGGGCCCACTGGGGTGTTGGGGTACAATTAAAGGAAGGGAGACAATGAACTAAGATGAGTACAGCGTGGGAAGATGGGTCTCTGTAGGTTCTCGGGCTAACAGAGGGATAAATAGGACAGTGTCAGAGAGGTCACTCAGAGGGGCTCTTAATTCCTTTTCTAGAGGGGCTGGAGAGAGTGGGGAGGACAGAGAGTGGGTGGCTCAGGCAAAGAACCTATGGGACACAGCCAAAGGGACACAGAGGAAGCAGCAGCTTCCCAACCTCCCCAGACATCAGAAGATCAGCTCCTACAGTCACTCTATCATGATCCTCTCAGCAGGGATCTTGCTACAAATTGTCCTCATCAAGAAGCTTGTCCAGATGGCTGCAAAAGACAGGATGTACAAGCTGCAGCTGAGAGCAGAATGAGGATAGGAGGGCCCAGCAAGCCTGGCAGGAGTCACGTTCCCTATGTCACTGACTTCAAGTCGCTTCTTTTATTCCTCAATGAGGGATTTCTTTCACATTCCCTCCCCTATAGGATTACCCTCTCATGTCAACCTCGGTTGCGCAAGGACCCTGCAGTCACAGAGGCCGTGCTAGGAAGAGGGGGAAGGAAAGAAGGAGAAGAGCTTCATCAATACCCATTTTTCCAAAGAGCAAGCAGGTCCCATGTCACGTGCGCTCCTTTCTGGCAAACTCTCCAAGCTGGGAAAGGAGACTTGGTCACATGCGGTGAAGGTAGGAGCAAAGGGTCTTATAGGAAGCTGAGCAAAACTGTCCTCTGGGGGAGGCTCTTGGGAGACTAGACTCCAAGAGCCCCAAGCATTAGTACACAAGGTCAAACAGTCAGTGACAACAATAGACAGGCTCAAGGATGGAATAGCATTTTATACTTTATCCCATCTGATCCTCATAACCACGCTGTGAGGGATGAAGGTCAAGTGTATCTCAAGGAGGAATCTGAGCCTTAGGAAAATTAAACAATTTGTCCCAAAACAGGACCCAAAAGGTCTGCCTCCAGATATCCATTCCACCGTGTCTCACACTGCCACCTAGTGGTCAAGACCTACAGGCCCACTCCACCATTCTTCCATTCCCAGGGATGGACCTAGCAGGGAACTGGAGAAGTGCTCTTGGTCCTGACTCCTTCCTATGACTCTCCCTGCTGAGAGCTTGGTTTTCTAAGAGTGATGAGCTCTAGCAGCTGACATCCTTAGACACTATGGATATAGACTTGGGTCTCACAGAAAGGAGAGATTAAGGTTAACCCTTGAGAGCTCCAGATTGAATAGGCAGAACCTTACCCACAAAATGCTCCCTCTTTTCTCCTCTCCTTCCCTGCACTGATGCTGCAAAACAAAAAAGGAATGAGGTGCTTGGACTCACTTCTTATTCTCCTCCTTCTAGGCAAGCTGCAGACATTCATTATATATGAACAATATGATTTTCTACATTGAATTAATGAAATTCTGGGTTCTTACCCATAAATAATTTTTAAAATGGTTAAAGTATTTTCTAATTTTTCTCCTTTGAAAATCTCAAACAAATGTTTTCTGTATGTGATCCTTAACTGATTTTTAGTCAGTGTTCCTTAATGAAAAGGGTAAATAATCTCAGACCAACAAGTGCAAGAATGTTCCATTCGATAGGATTTTGTCCCCTGGGTATGGAGCTTAGACTCTAGCATCTCAGGATTGTGCTCCAGATCAGCTCAATCACAAAGGAAACATGTGATCCAGAGATACCTGAGAAGGTACCGTGACTGATGAATGTGTGTTGAAAGACTGTTCTCTAAGTATCCTGAACTGTCTTCATAATTTATTCCTGTGTTGTTACATATGACAGCCACTAGCCACACGTGGCTAAAGCACTTTAAAATCGGGCTAGTATGAATTGAGATGTGCTGTAAGTGTAAAATATACATTGGATTTCAAATACAGTACCAAAAAGGATGAAAGATGTCTCAGTAATTATTTTTTCATATTGCTTACATGTTGAAATGACAGTTGAAAGGAAACTCCTTACCAAATTTGCTCTTAATATCTCTTAATATTTGCTCAAATGTCTCTTAACATTGTCCATTTTACTATCTGAAAATTTTTTACACAACCACCAGCCTTTTCATTTTTCTCTGCTGTAGAGCATTCTTTTGGTGTTTATCGCTCAGAAACGCACTTTTTCACAACAGACTTTTGCAGCATCGTTGATGACCCTCATTGAACATTGGGTCTCACTCTGTAGTCAACTGTGAGGACTCATTTAAGTGAATTTCCTCCACACGACATAAAGGAAATCATCTGTCAAAAGCAATTGCAGTGCACATTATTACACACAACATTATGTGCACAATAATGACACAGTTAACTATAACATGCCAAAAAATACATAAAGAAACAACTGTGTATGTTGTTAAAAACTTGAGATTTCTATATAAATACTTTAAAATATTTATGAGAAAATGGATCATGTCCTGTAACACATTTAAAATCAAGTGTTTGATAGAAAACAAACTTATAGTTACAAAAGGGGAAAGGGGGTGGGGGAGGGATAACGTAGGAGTTTGGGATTAATGGATACAAACTACTATATATAAAATAGATAAACGAGGACCTCCTGTATAGCACAAGGCACTATGTTTATCTTGTAATAAACCATAATGGAAAAGAATACAAAACAGAATATATATAACTGAATCACTCTGCCGTACAGCAGAAATTAACACATTGTAAATCAACTATACTTCAATTAAAAAATCAATATATACTGTCTAAAATTAATAAATCAAGAAATATTGGTAAAAGTTTGTTACTTAAAAATAAGGATGTGGGGCTTCCCTGGTGGCTCAGTGGTTAAGAATCCACCTGCCAGTGCAGGGAACACAGGTTCGAGCCCTGGTCTGGGAAGATCCCACATGTTGCGGAGCAACTAAGCCCGTGCGCCACAGCTACTGACACTGCGCTCTGGAGCCCACGAGCCACAACTACTGAGCTCACGAGCCACAACTACTGAGCCCATGTGCCACAGCTACTGAAGCCCGTGCGCCTAGAGCCCATGCTCCGCAACAAGAGAAGCCACCGCAATGAGAAGCCGGCGCACCACAATGAAGAGTAGCCCCCGCTCGCCACAACTAGGGGAAGCCTGCACACAGCAACAAAGACCCAACACAGCCAAAAATAAATAAATGAATAAACTTTTTTTTTTTTTTTTTTTGCTGTACGCCGGCCTCTCACTGCTGTGGCCTCTCCTGTTGCGGAGCACAGGTTCCGGATGCGCAGGCTCAGCGGCCATGGCCCACGGGCCCAGCCGCTCCGCGGTATGTGGGACCCTCATGGACCGGGGCACGAACCCATGTTCCCTGCATTGGCAGGCGGACTCTCAACCACTGCGCTACCAGGGAAGCCCTAAACTTATTTTTAAAAATAAAAAAATAAGGATGTGAACAATGCAAAAAATAGCCGAAAGAACTTAAAGTGGTTACCTCTGGTAAGCAGAGCTTGCAGTAGAAGAAGGTGGGAGCAAAGAGCCTGCCTTTTTTTTTTTAGCCTTGCCCACGCTGAACGGATTGCGGGATCTCAGCTCACCTACCAGGGATCAAACCCAGGTCCCAGCAGTTAAAGTGCCGAGTCCTAACCACTGGATGGCCAGGGAATTCCCAAGCCTGCTTTTTGTTAAAAGAAATTACTATCTGACTTTCAAAGCAATGTTCATATATTACTCTGATTTTTAAAAACAAAACAAAACAAAAAACACTAATTTTAAATATAACCAAAAGAAAAGCAAAAAAGTATTTGACAGAGATTCCATGGTAAAAATCTGCACGTAAGCTTGAAATAGAATCCAATTTTTAAAATGAAGTCTATAAGATTTCCATTTCTGGCTATTTAACTAGGCTAGATGTTATGAAATGCCCTTGCACTGCAAAAATCCAAATGCTGGCTTAACTAGAACAAATACACTTTTATAAGGGGAGGAAGGAAGGAAGGAAGGAAGAAAGGAGGGAAGGAAGGAGGGAAGGAAGGGAGGAGAGAGAGAGAAAGAAAGAGGGACAGAGAGAGAGAAAGAAATGGAAAGAAAGAGAGAAAGAGAAGGCAAGAAAGAGAGAAAGAAAGAAAGAAGAAAGGAGACAGGGAGGGAGGGAGAGAGGAAGAGAGAAAGGGAAAAAAAGAGAGGGGAAGGGAAAGAGGGAAAGAGGTGAGGAAAGGAGGAAGAAAGAAATTCTAGAGCCAAAATTAGATGGAAAGCCAACACAGACACTAGGGCTGCCCTAAAAATATGCCCAACCCAGAAACCTAAAGTTTGCTGGTTATCAGCCCCACCAAGGCATAGTATTTAGACTTGACAAAGTAGGGGAGCTGAATCTGAGAACTGCACATAAAGCCAGGCAACCAAAATGGCTATACTGTGAACACGTGAACAAAAAAAATCTGCATGCTGGAAACAAAGCCATAAAAAACCAATTTGTCCCTGGTGACACTAAGAATGTGAAACCAAGCAGGACCTTATGGGGCTCCTGGGCATGGAAGTCTTTCTGTGTCCCCTATTTCTTGTTTGTAGGAAATAGGCTTCAGTCTCCATGACCTTCCCTTAGTTCCAAAGGACAGGTTCAAAGAGCTGCTAATTAGGGAAGGGAGGCGATGCAGAGACAAGGGAGGAGCAGTCAAGAAACAACAGTGCAGCCTTGGGGCAGGGTCCTGGTTCCTCCTCGCCTCAAGGGATACACGTAACAATATCTTTGAGCTCTTCTAAACTAAACTTCCCCAACAAATGGAAGATGTTAACTACTTGATGAAGCATTCTTCATTCCAGAGAGAAGGTCACAGTTTGATAACCCTGAGAACCACAGAAGCTCATCAAGAAGACCACCTGAGGCAAGATTAAAGGAATGCAGGTCTTGCGCACACCCTGATCCTTATCAGCAACCCCACCCTTGAGCCACTGCTATAAAACTCCTCACCAAGTGCCCCCCACCACACCCCGGGTTGGGACACAGAGTTTTTGAGGACATGAGCCCTATGTGTCCCTCTTTGCCTGGCAAAGCAATAAAGCTATTTTTTTCTACTTCACCCAAAACTCAGTCTCTGAGATTCGATTCGATTCAGCACCAGTGCACAGAGGCCAAGTTTTCAGCATCAAATTGGGAGAAGAGACAGATTTGAGAAACAGAATTAGCAAAACTGAGTGGAAACACTAACAACATTAATACTAATCATTTTCCCTAATAATTTATAAACATAGCCCTAGTTTCATGAAGACCCGGGATGTGAATTTACACCATTCTCATAGTCGGAGAAATAAACATAGTCAATCCAAGAAAAAAAACAAAAATTCCAGGCTGGTCAAGTACCTTAGCACCCAGGAGAAACCAAGACAAATCATCTCAATCCAGGCCCTTCAGGATTTACAAAGTTTAAAAGTATAACCAAATGAGCTCCTAGTAAAATATATCAAACATACAAGGAAACAGACCTCCATAAGCAAAAGTCTAGGAAGACTACAAATTGAAAGATAAGACATGCTCAGACTGCTGCTGTTGAAATTATAAGGAAGTCATCATAGGGACTTCCCTGGTGGCACAGTGATTAAGAATACGCCTGCCAATGCAGGGGACACGGATTCGATCCCTGGTCCAGGAAGATCCCACATGCCGTGAAGCAACTAAGCCTGCAAGCCACAACTACTGAGCCCACGTGCCACAACTGAAGCCCATGTGCCTAGAGTCCGTGCTCTGCAACAAGAGAAGCCACCACAATGAGAAGCCCATGCACCGCAATGAAGAATAGCCCCTGCTCTCTGCAACTAGAGGAAGCCTGCACCCAGCAACAAAGACCCATTGCAGCCAAAAATAAATATAATTAATTAATTTTTAAAAAGAAAGTCATTATACACAAAGTAATAAATTTAAAGGGTTTTGAAGGATGTTTTAAATGAAAAGACAGAGATAATCACTATTGGTGCCAAAATATTGGCTTCTTGTACACCGATGCCAAAATGAGATACGAGATATGGAGACAGAGTTCTGGAGGAGAAAGAAAGGGTGGCTTTATTCTTTGCCAGGCAGAGAGGGGAACACAGCAGGCTAGCGCCTCAAGAACTGTGCCCCCCTCCCTGGGGAACAGGGAGAGGTCTTATAGTTGGAGCTCCTGGTCACGGGTATGCAATAAGGATCAAGGCAGTAACAGTCTTGCATTCTTCTTCTGCAAAGTTTCAAAATGGCTACAACACTGGGTCTGGTCGGCTCCAAGGGTGGGGTTGCTGACAAGATGAGGGTGTGTGGAGGGTCTCAAGTCTCCTAATCTTAATGAGCTTCTCTAATCCCTTTAATCTTGCCTCAGGTGGTTTTGTGGCTGCTCCTTCCTTGATTAGCAACTGTTCGAATCTGCCCTTTGGAACTCAGGGAATGTCATGGAGGCTGGAGTCTTGCCTACAAGAAATGGGGGACAAAAAAAGGCCTCCATGCCTGGAAGCTCCACAGGGCCCCACTCGGTTTCACCATGTAGAGCAGGAAAAAGGGACATTTAGCCCAAACCAGACCTTCAGGGTAAATTTTCTGAGATGATGCCTGAATTGGGATAGAAGGACAATTAAGAATTAGCCAGGGGGGCTTCCCTGGTGACGCGGTGGTTGAGAGTCCGCCTGCCGATGCAGGGGACACGGGTTTGTGCCCCGGTCCGGGAAGATCCCACATGCCGTGGAGCGGCTGGGCCTGTGAGCCATGGCCGCTGAGCCTGCGCTTCCAGAGCCTGTGCTCCGCAATGGGAGAGGCCACAACAGTGAGAGGCCCACGTACCGCAAAAAAGAAAAAAAAAAAAAAAAGAATTAACCAGGTTGGGGACTTGCCTGGTGGTCCAGTGGTTAAGACTCCATGCTTCCAATGCAGAATTAGCCAGGTGGAAAAAAGTGGTGAGGCCATTCCAGACAGAAATCAAAATACTGATGAGCAAAAAGATATAGAAGCAATGAACAGCATGGGGGGCTCAGGGGAAACTAGAGGCATTCTTCTATTACTAGAATAATAAACACCAGCAGGTAATGACTAGAGAAGCTAAAGGAGTAGAGAAAGACCTGCATGTGGAGGGTTCTCTATACCATGCAGAAAGTATGGCTCACTGAAGGATTTTAAGGAGGCGAGTGTCATGATCATTTTTGTTTTAGGTAGATTACTTTGGCAATAGTGAATGGAAAGGATTTAAGATGGATAAAGCTGGAGGAATGGAGATCAGCTAGGAAGCTACTGCACAGTTTATGGGAGAAATGAGTAGGGCCTGAACTACTAGGGTGACAGTAAGGATGGGGTAGAAAGAGATTTGAGAAATAGCAGATATAATTAGCAAAAGTTGGTGACTGACAACTAATAGGAAAGATGGAGAGGGAGCAGTGTAGAATGGCTCCTGTGTTTCTTGCCTGGGTGATTAGGTGACACTAATTGCTTTGGGAAATACAAAAGGAAGAACAGGTTGGGACAGAAAAAGAAAATGACCTAAGTTATAAAGATGTTAGGCCTGGGTACCTGTGGGAAATCGAACTTAGGGATGTTTAGCAAGCAACTGGAATCGATGAGACTGAAGTTCATAGAAGTCAGTGCTGAAATAACCACATGAGTCGCTAATTCATTACTTCACAGAATCTACTTCAGAGAATAATACAGTCATCAAAAATGATGTTTAGGGGAATTCCCTGGCGGTGCAGTGGCTAGGACACCACTGTGGACCCGGGTTCGATCTCTGGTCAGGAAACTAGATCCTGCATGGCACAACTTAGACCCGGGACAGCCAAATAAATAAATGTTAAAAAGTAAATAAAATAGGGCTTCCCTGGTGGCGCAATGGTTAAGAATCCGCCTGCCAATGCAGGGTACTCAGGTTCGATCCCTGGTCTGGGAAGATCCCACATGCCGTGGAGCAACTAAGCCCGTGCGCCACAACTACTGAGCCTGCGCTCTAGAGCCTGTGAGCCACAACTACTGAGCCTGCGTTCAGAACTACTGAAGCCCGCGCACCTAACGCCTGTGCTTCGCACGGAGAGAAGCCGCCGCAATGAGAAGCCCACGCACCACAACAAGAGTAGCCACTGCTCGCGGCAACTAGAGAAAGCCTGCGTGGAGAAACGAAGACCCAACGCTGCCTAAAATAAATAAATTTATTTTTAGAAAATAAAATAAAAAATATTAACAGCTTTCTTACCTTACGAAAACCTACATTTATTTAAACGCTGTAAAGATGTGAATAGCCAAGTCTGGAAAGAACTACGTCAAGATGCTATGGAAATTATTTTGAGATTGAAAGTTTATGGGATTCTTCCTTCTACTTTTTTATATATTCTAAATTCGGTATAGAATAGTATCATAACGGGAAAAACTGTTTTTTAAAAAGTAACATTTCCTCTTACCTCTAGCGAGACACAGCTAGAGTTCCTATCAAATACAGGACCTGACACATAGTAAGCCCCCAATAAATGCAGCAAAGGACCAGCACCTGAGATGCGAGAGCAGTGGCCTCGGATCTTCCTGCCTTGGAGAAGCCTGTCCCGCCGGCCCTCAGGACTCGGCCTCACCTCGGCCCGCCCACAGCCGGGCTAACGGGCCGCGCCCGGCTCCGCGCCCGGCTCCGCCCTCCGCTCCCACTATCCCAGCCCCGCGGCCTCCCCGCTGCCGTCATCCCGCTTGAAACAGCTCCTCCCGGACGGTGTGTACCACCCTCCTGAGGACGATGGCCCCTCCCGGAGGGGCGGTTCCGTCAGGTCTCACTGTCCTGACCAGTCCTGACATTTTCAGGACACTGGGCCCCTCAGGGGCAGGGGAAAGAGCGTGCCGAGCCCGCGCGGCCGCTGGAGCTGAGTTGCTGGCCAAGCCTTTTACTCGGCATCCCTCTGGAGGAGGTGGGAAAGGGAAAGGAGGGAAAGGAAAGAGTGGTCAGGGAAGGGGAGAGGTGAGGCGGAGGGAAAGGGAGAAAAACCAGTGGGGTAGCTTAGGAAGCCGAAGCCACGGCCGCGCGTGGACGCTGGCGGGTTCCGCGGCGGCACCTGGGCGCAGACGCCCCATCCAGAGGCCCCACGGATGAGGGAGTCCTGCCGCGGAACCGGCGCTGGGGAGTCCGAAAAGCCTCACCCGAATCTTGGCTGTGAACTCTGGTCTCTAGGATGCTTACTTCAGCGTCCTGAGGTGTCGCCTGGAGGCGGCCTCCAAGAAGCCTGAGGGGACAGCCCTGAGGCTGCCCCCGCCCCGCTCCCTGCGCCCTCCCCGGCGCAGGCCCCGCCCCGCAGCAGGCCCTCTCCCATGGGTACTGAGCTCCAACTAGATACTAAGCGTCAGATGTTTGGGTTAAAGCGGTGAACGTGGTAGACCAGATAATTAAGACGCAAGTTAAACAATCTAGTGCGGAAAGTGCTGGTGGGGGAGGGGAGGATAAGGGCACCCGTCCTAGCTTGGGAGGGTCAAGGAAGGTCTCACAAAGGAACACACCTTTCACTCTAACAGGAAGAAAGGAAATCGGAGGCAATGGTTTTTGATGATGAAAAGTTCGCATTGGATGGCTCCTGGTTCCTCTGAAAAGTAGAGGTCTACCATATCTGCTAGAGGCCAGGAGAAAGAGAAGTTGAGGAAAGTAAAGGTTTGAATTTATTTTGAGTAGGATGGGAGAGTTTACTAAGGAATAAATGATGTAGCTAACCACTGGACCACCAGGGAATTCCCAGGAAGCTTTGCCTGTTTTGATCACCCATGTATCCCAAACGCTTAGAACAGTGCCTAGCGCATAGCAGGCACTTAATAAATGGAATGCATAAATAAATGTATTTCAAGTGATGATGGAGTTGCCCATTAGTTGTAGACCGTAAGTTTATGGTGGCCACCAACTTACCTATAAGTGTGATTTTATCCAATAATGCTGACCTCTGCCTTCCTAGAGGGCAGTTCTGGCAGAGGCAGAGTAGGGATTTTGCCAGGTAGAAATGATGAAAGGAGAATGAATTGATAGATGTTGATTAGGTGATGAACCATGAAGTCTATCTTGGAGAGGGAGGAAATAAAGGCAAGAGGTTTCTTATGGACAGGGAAAAAAATGGAAAGAGCAATGGGCTAGACTCCTGACAAGGTTGAAGAGTTGGCATTTTAGGACAAGTCTGGAGGTTGAAATCAGAGGGTGATGCAAGACAGAAGGCAGAGTGGTTCCTGATGATGATGCTTCAGATATGGCCATAGCTGGATTGGAGCAGAGGTAAAGGACTCTGAGATGAAAAGGTCTAGGAATTGAGAGTCTAGGTCATTTAATAGGTTATCCACACAGATGTTTGGGTTTCCCATAGATTTCCCTCCTTCAAGATCTCTGCCCTAGGCCCCATCCAGCCCCTTCACCAACCTTCATAGGATCTGCATTCACATTTTAACTTAAGCCTCAGATCCCAAAAGATCTGGCATGGCTCTGGGCCAGGAAACAGAATGGGCTAGTTAGAGCTATAATGGACATCTCTATTATTTTGTTTTGATACCAGCATGCATACACCTTTCTGGAAACAGGATGTCTATGTTTTCTGGAGGAACGACCAGACCCCCCCTTCTTCGGTCTCAGGCCACGTGCAGATAGTGTTCTTCCCTCCATACTCTTACTCCAAGGATGTATATGTGACTCAGACCTGCCAGAGGAAGCATCCTGTTCCCCTGTGTACAGTTCAGTGAGTAGTTCAATGATGTATGCATGACCAGCTGGAACCCATAAGCACAATATTGTCATAGCAACACCACATTTTCAACTTCACTTGCACTTGCTACCACACAATACCTAAAAATAAAGTCAGCACAGAAGACAGAGAGTCAGGGACTTCCCTGGTGGTCCAGTGGCTAAGACTCTGTGCTCCCAGGGACTTCCCTGGTGGTGCAGTGGTTAATAATCTGCCTGCCAATGCAGGGGACACAGGTTCGAGCCCTGGTCTGGGAAGATCCCACATGCCGCGGAGCAACTAAGCCCACGCGCCACAACTACTGAGCCTGCGCTCTAGAGCCCGCGAGCCACAACTACTGAGCCCACATGCCACAACTACTGAATCCCACATGCCTAGAGCCCGTGCTCCACAACAAGAGAAGCCACCACAATGAGAAGCCCGTGCACCGCAACAAGAGTAGCCCCTGCTTGCCACAACCAGAGAAAGCCCACACGCAGCAACTAAGACCCAACACAGCCAAAAATTAATTAATTAATTAATTATTTTAAAAAAGATATTACTTTAAAAAAAAAAGACTCTGCGCTCCCAAGGCAGGGGGCCCAGATTCGATCCCTGGTCAGGGAACTAGATCCCACATGCATGCCCCAACTAAGAGTTCGCATGCCGCAAATAAAGATTCCGCATGCTGCAACGGAGATCCCATGTGCCGCAACTAAGACCTGCCACAGCCTAAGTAAATAGATAAATAAATTAATAAATTAAGAAAATAAATCTTAAAAAAAAAAAGAAAGAAAAAGAAATGAAAACTGAATCCCGATGACATCGAAATTAATCTCTGCATCAATCCAATTGCCTGAAGCCAACCCTACCCCTGGATTGTTCAGATATGAGTCAATACATTCCCATTTGTTTACACCAGATTTTTATTTGGATTAAATTGGATTTTAATTTCTTTTTTAAAATTATTTATTTATTTAGGCTGCACTAGGTCTTAGTTGCGGCACGCAGGATCTTTAGTTGCGGCATGCAGGCTTCTTAGTTGCAGCATGCGAACTCTTAGTTGCAGCATGCATGCAAGATCTAGTTCCCCAACAAGGGATCAAATCTGGGCCCCCTGCATTGGGAGCACGGTGTCTTACCAACCTGACCACCAGGGAAGTCCCTGGGTTTTAATTTCTGTCACATACAAATGATTCCTCACAATACAAGGGGGTTCTCAATCCCTAACTCTGCCTTCTGGGATATCTACATATCTATGGATATATAGATATAATAATAATGATAATAGTTAACATATGTTAATTTCTTTGTGTCTCAGTTTCCCCTATGTGAAAGAATATAACAATACCTACTTCAAAGAGTTGTAAAGATTAAATGAGATAAATGTTAGAGTATAAATTTGTTCCACAACACTGAAACACAAGAAACATCACATTACTTAATTTTTCTAAATTAAATTAAACCTGGTTCGAAACTCTCGTTTACCAGGGTTGGAAGACATCTAATATTAATCATGATTTGGGTCAGGGAAGGGGGCTTTTCCCCTCTTTAATGTGATATACATTGACCAAAAAAAAAAACACTTAGGAAAGAAACTTGGGTCTTGATCCTGTCATGGTTGCCACTGGGATGTGCATTATCTAAACTCATACAGTCCATTCAAAGGCAAATGGCTCCACAGCATCTCTACCAAGTATATATATCAGCATCTTTTGCTGCAGTTCCCAAGACTATGTACTAGATGTTTAGTGCCCTATTAAATCAGCTCTCCCCATCAGAAGCCCTGCTGCCTCCTAATTGACTTCTGTCACTCATGGAGCCTATTGCAATATCTCTTTTTCCCCAAGTCCCTGAACCCACTGCTATCCTTGGGCAACTTCTCTTCTTTCCACCTGGCATCTCCTCCATCTTCTCCTTCTGAAGAGCACCCAGCTAAATTAAATTCTCCTCCCACACAAGAGCCTGGATAAGGTTGTAGAACAGGTGTATTGCAACTTTAGTTTGGGACTAATAAACTCAAAATCCATTAACTATTCCATGAGACAAGAAACCTAGAATTCCTGGAAGAGAGGAGAGCAAAGTTACCTTTTTATCCTACTGAATGTCTCTCTTGGCAATGAGTAGCAGACAGCAACTTAGTAGATAATCCTGCCATAAATGTAAATTAGCTAGCATAGAATTCAGCATTGCCTTCTCTATTTCCTATCAGAACTCAACTTACTTTATTCATCCAGAGGTAGGAAACTCAGATACCAGGCAGGTAATGCAAATGACTAAAAATAGGCAAGTGTAAGAAAACAACAAAACCATAGGCACAATGATAAACAGCAACTAGCCCTCAGCCTCGGCTTTAACAAAGAGAACATGGTGAACTGGAAAGCACATGGCCACGAAGGGAGCACCTGCTACTTAGCTCTCAATGGTCTTTACTGGGCTTCCCTGGTAGCATAGTGTTTAAGAATCCGCCTGCCAATGCAGAGGACACAGCTTTGATCCCTGGTCTGGGAAGATCCCACATGCTGCGGAGCAACTAAGCCCGTGCGCCACAACTACTGAGCCTGTGCCTAGAGCCCATGCTCTGCAACAAGAGAAGCCACCACAGTGAGAAGCCCGCGCACCGCAACGAAGAGTGGCCCCCGCTCGCTGCAACTAGGGAAAGCCCACGCATAGCAACGAAGACCCAACGTGGCCAAAAATAAATAAATAAAATTAATTAATTAATTAATGGTTATTACTTTGTGGGAATGAGAGCCCTATGTTGCCAGATTTTAAGCCAAAAATATTATTACGTACAATCTACTAATCTTATAATGTTGACCATTCAAGTTTAAAAAAAACACAAAAAACTGCTGGCCACATTGTCTGGGCCAAATGTTAAATATCAGTATGTACCTTTTTTTTTTTTTTTTCTGTACGCGGGCCTCTCACTGCTGTGGCCTCTCCCTCTGCGAAGCACAGGCTCCGGACGCGCAGGCCCAGCGGCCATGGCCCACGGGCCCAGCCGCTCTGCGGCACGTGGGATCCTCCCGGACCGGGGCACGAACCCGCGCCCCCTGCATCGGCAGGCGGACCCCCAACCACCGCGCCACCAGGGAAGCCCCTCAGTATGTACCTTTAAGCCGTTTTACGGTTTCAGCTGCTACATATATACTGTTGGCTGTCAAATTTATATCTCCCCCACAGACTACTTTCCCAAGCTTCAGATACATGTTTCTATCTGCCTCCTGCCTGACATTTCCTTGTCACAGGAACCTCAAATGCAAATGTCTAAAATGGAACACATTGTCCCCTCACCCTAAATTGGTTACCAGGTTTGTGTTACTTACCTCAGTAAAATGTCACTAACATACACACCCAGTTCCCCAAGTCAGAATCCCTAGAGTCATTCTCAACTCCCTCCCTACTCCACCCTATCCCACTGGTAACTAAGTCTAATCAACTATAACTTTAGAATTCTACTTGAACGTGTTATTCTCCATTCCCACCATCACTGCCTTGGTTCAGGCCTCATCTTTCATTTTGCCTAAACTAAAGCAAAGTTTCCCTAACCAATCTCTTGCCTTCAATCTCTTTGCCCTCAATACAGCCAGAGTGCTCTTTCCAAGACACAAACTTGATCTTGTCTCTTCCCTGCTCAAAAATTTTCAATTATTTCCCATCACCTTCAGGATAAATTTCCAACGTCTTAGTCCGGTATTCAGGGCCCTTTGTGATCTTGTCTATCCTCCTGCTTCCCCAACCCTCAACTAATACTACAGCTGCACTGCAACACCTTCAATTTCCCTAATGGGACATGGTTTCTCTGACCCACCACCTTTACACAGGCTGTTTCTACTGCTTGGATTGTCCCCTCTTCCCTACACTCTCATTTTCTTGATTCCTCAAACCAAGCACTGGTCATCTCTTCTGGGAAGCACCCCCCGACAAGCAACCCCCTATCCCAAGGTGGTTAGATGTCCTCCACACCCCTTAATACCCTGTACATATCTCTATTTTAATTGTCTATTATTTGACTGTTTCCCTCACTGAAATGGGACCTACTTTAGCACAGAGACCCTGTCTTACTTCTGCCTCCTCAAGCCTGAGCACGATACCTGATACATAGTGAGCACTTAATAAATATTCTCTGAATGAGTGAATGAATAAATCTAGTCCCAATCATGGTACCCATGGAGAAAACTTTCTTGCCCAAGATTACATGGCCAAACAGTGGCAGAGCTAGAAAATCCAAGTCTCCTCAACTTCAGCTCAGCGCTCTTCCTACCAGACTAAGCTGGCAGTTGATGGGGGATGGGGTGAGAAGAGAGGCATTGAATTGGACTGCAAAGGCAGATGTTGAAGTTTGACCCTAAAAAGAGGAGTTGACATGAAACAGAGTGGTGGTTTTAGGGAAAAGAGGGGCAAAAGAAAAAAAAAAAAAAGGGTCAAGCATGTTTGATTTGTCATCCTTAACATGAATATTTGTGAAAAAGGTCTCGGACAACCTAAAGACATGAGATGTAAAAGAGGAAACAGACTCCATCTATTAAAGATGGAATGAGGTGTATAATCAGGAACCTTAAAAGTGATGGAAGAAATTTTCATATACTGAGGCATAGGGAAGTCATTCTGGCTTACATATGATTTGACTTGAACTTTATACTAACTACAAACCTGTCTTCTGGTCTATCAAACATACATTGCACATCTGCTTTAACCATTAAAGAAAAGCGTGCAAAAAAAAAAAGTGTGCATTGTCCAGAAGTAAAGAATATCTGTTATGAAATTAGAGATAAATGCCTTCCTTCCTGGGATGTCAATGCTAGTACTCCTTTGACGATAAGGCTCCCTTCCCAGGCACCAAGGTCATACTGACTTGCTGTGTACGAGCTAATCTGTCTTTTTTGAAACGTTGAAGGAATGTACCCCTGTCATGTTTGATGTCCTTTGTTCTGACAAGATATAAAGCTGTGCTGGAAAACAAGCTTCTTGGGAGCAGTTCCTCAGAGCTATCTGAGAGGCTGTCTCCTGGGCTACAGTCTTCAGCTTGGCTCAAATAAAACTCTCCTCTATTCTATTCTTGTTATAGATTGGTTATTGATCATTTATGGCAAAAAAAGAAATAATGTTTTAACATAGCATATACTATGTACTACTCTAAGCATATAAATGTTTTCATTTAACCCTCAAAACAACCCTATGTGTATAACTGAGGCACTGAAAGATAAAGTAGTTTGAGATTTCACAGGTAGGAAGTGGCAGAGCTAGGATTTGAATAAGGTAGTTTGATGCTAGAATCCATGTCCTCAACCACAATGCCTGAAGATAATTCTGACCTTGTTAATCAAGACAAAAGGGGATCACTAAGCTTTCACTGAATAAAGTATGAGTTGTCTGGTGGGTGCAATTTTGGGGCTCTAAATTCACAGAGACTGCTGTTAGGTATGTGGGGGATGGGAGTTCTTTGTTCTGTGATGCAGTGATGACCTCAGGGTAAACTGCCACTAGGCTGAGGAAAAATGGAATGGCTGCCAGAGGGCCTGCTTGGGGCTGAGGGGGACATGGGGCTTCTCTGGGGCCAGTTGACCCATGGCCTGGCCTGCAGACACTGTGGCAGCAGCTGCCTTCTGAGTCCAGGGAACCTGGTAACACTATTCTTGTTCGTGGTTTGGCAGATCCAGAGGTGGTGGCAGCTTGGGAGATGGCGACAGCTTCAGCCCTGGTACTCTGGGGACAAGATGCAAGGCAAGGTGGGTGACATAGGTGTGCAGCTGGGTAAATGACTCACCACATGAGTTCAGGTAAGGAATCATTGACATCAATGTGGGCTCAAAAGAGTGACTATAAGCCTTAAATGTGAGGCTGGGTGAGTGACCATTAACACTAGATTTCAAGCCAGCTGAATGATCATTGACCCTAGATGTGGGGTTATGTAAGGGAATGCCGATCTCCAAATGTAGTTGGGTAATGGCCATTAACACCAGATGGGTAAGTGACTATTGTCCACAGATGCGGGCCCCAGTAACTGTTCACTCACTGTAGAACAAAGACTGAGGGCTTAACAGTACATCTTGTGTCTCTGAAAAAGGCTTCATGCCTGATTGTATCTTTCTCCACTCCCCAGAAAGATTGTATCTTTCTCCACTCCCCAGGGCCTACCACTTCTGTACCGCGTGGCTTTCCTTGATCGCCTGTGGAAGCAGAAGTCAGGGGAGGAAGAAGAAGAGGAGGTATCTCTGGATCCACTGAAGCCATGTTCTCTTCCCAAAGAAGCTCCTATTGGAGAACAGGCCACCACAGCCCCATCCCAGCCATCCTGTGATTCTGAGGGCCTCCACAAGTCCATAGGGACACTAGAGCAAGTACTCACACAGACCCCAAACCCTTCCAGATCCTTCCCCACCTTTCAGATCTTGACCAACCTGCCTGTGAGGCACAAGACAGCATCAGGGAGCCACCTACAGCAGAGAGAAAGCCAGCTCTTCTGGGGTCTCCCCTCTCTGCACAGTGAGTCCTTGGAGGCCATCTTCCTGAGCTCAGGTGGCCTCTCTCCCCTGAAGTTGTCTGTCAGTCCTTCTGTCTTCTTTAACAAGTTTGCCTTCCTGCCTAGAACCCCAGTATTGCTGCTTCCCCAGTATTGCTCCCCAACCCCACTTCCTACACATGAAGTCCATACTACAGAAGATCTGGAAGGAACGGCCTCTGACCCTCAGCAACTTCCCTCCCCATCTTCCCCTCCTGTCCCATCACTTCCCCTCCAACTTAAATTCTTTCCCATGGACCATAAGAGAGTCCTATCTGGCACTGAGGCAAACACACAGTGGCTTACACAGCAGAGAGAGGTCCCTTGGGTCTCTGAGGATCAAGCCCTGCACCCACAGCCTAACCTCCAAAGAACCAGGCCCTCCAAACTCTTCCATTCATCTGAGGTCTGGTGGAAGGTGCCATGGGATCCTGGCCTCCAACAACACATTCCAGACTCACTCTGTGCCTCCCTAGCAGAAAATCCTGCTAGCCTTCTGGGAGCCCTAACTAGGTCTGAGGCCCCATGGAGGACCACGGGGCAAAATGAGGACCCCAAAACCCCTGAGCCAGCAGTGCCAACTCCCAGCCTAACCCCAACTTCTCTGCCAGAATGCCAAGGAGCCAGCCCTATAGGAGGCCTCTCTGGACCTGAAGCCCTCTGGGAAACCACAAGGCGAAGAGAGAATCCTCAGATCTCTGAGCCTCCGACCTCAGTCCCTTGCCAATCTGTAGCCCCCATGACAGAGCCCCAAGGAACCAGCACCCTGGAAGTTCCACCTGTATATGAGACTCAGTGGGGAACCACAGGACATAAAGAGAGTACTCAAGCCTTTCAGCCCCCAACGCCAGCCCCCTGCCCTCCCCCACATCCCCTGCCAGAACTCCAGGGAGGCAGTCCCCTGGGAGATCCATCTGGATATGAGCCCCAGTGGAGATGCAGAGAAAATTCAACAAACCTTTGGGCCTTTGAGCCCTCAGCCTTGGACGTCGACCCAGGACTCCATGGAACCATGCCTGCATGTGTCCCATCAGGATCTGAGACTCCGTGGAAGGGCACGCAGAGTAGAGAAAATCTTTGGGTCTCTGCAGACCCAGTTTCATCTCCCAGCCTTCCCTCAGCCTCTCTGCTGGAGTCCCTAGGAACGGGTGCCCAGGCAGTCTTGTCTGAGTCCAAAGCTTTGTGGGAGGCCATGAGGCAGACAGACAACCTCTGGACCTCAGAATCTCCAGGCCCTGGCCACAGCCCATCTCTAGCTCCTATTCTAGAACCCCACAGAATCAATCCTGTGGGAGGGCTTACTGGGTCAGAAACTGCATGGAAGGACACTGATCATTCCCGGAATTCCTGGGCTTTTGAATCACTATCTCTGGCCTTCAGCCCACCCGCAGTTCTTGTACTGGATTCCCTCAGAGTTAGCCCTACGGGGGTCCTGTTTGATTCTGAAGCTACATGTGGGGACATAGAAAGGAGAAAGAACTCCTGGGCCTCTGAGCTCCTGGCTTGCAGCTTACCCCAAGACCCACGTGGAGCCAACCCCTTGGGAGTCCAATCTGACTCTGAGCCTACTGCGGGGGACATGGAGCAGAAAGAAACCTGTTGTGTTCCTGTGTCCCCATTGTGGGGTCCCAGCCCATGCCCAAACTCTATGTCAAAGTCTCACACAAGTGAGCCTATTGGAGACCAATGCAACTGTAAACCTGAGGGGGAAACAGTAGAGCAGAGAGGGAACTGCTGCACCACTGAACTCCCAGCCCCAACCCCCAGGTCACTCTCTGCTCCTCTACCAGATCCACACATTGACCTTGAGTTTGTGTGGAGGAATGTGCAACAAAGAGGGATCCCCCAGGACCCCAGCCTTCCAGCAGTGGATCCCCTACAGCCAATACCCTGGCCTCCCACCCAAGCTGAAGCTCTGAAGATTGAGTCCAACCAGCCTGGCCTACCCAAGGGAGAGCTGTTCCCAGGGGCTAAGGCAGAGACTCCATCCTCCCAGGGTGAGGCTGTCCCAAAGATGCCCACCCACTCTGGGGTCCAGGCCTGGCACTGGAGTAAAGAGTTGGAACTCAGGCTGAAGAAACTAGAGCAGAGCCCTGCTTCCAGATCTCTTGGCCCAAGTCAATCATTTGGCAGCTCCCCTGCCCTGAGCTCCACAACTCAAGCCACCCGGAGACTCTCTTCTTGCCCACCACAGCAGATTCATCCCCTCAGTCTGTGCCCCAACTCTTCAAGCTGTCATCCCCCTAAACCTCAGAGCACAGTAACTCAGCCTATCCAGGTCCCCCACTGTTATCACTCCCACTCCTCTATCCAACCTCAGCTATGGAAGTCTGGCAGGGCAGAACAAGAGCCTCAGAAAGAGCAAAGAATGAATGTGAAGATGTCATCCCAGGGGTCATGTGTTCACTGCCCAGGCCTGGAAGAGCCCTCATACCCTGAGGTTCCAGCCTCAGGCAAGAGACAGGACAAGGCTTCAGCCCTATCTTCAGCCAAAAAGAGAGAGCGCCCCAGGAAACCCAAAGGAGACCACAGAGAAGGGGATGCAAAATTGGGCTCAACCACAGTTACAGGGAAAAGCCACCTAGCCCAGGCCAGACTAGCAGAGGTCCCTGTAAGCAGACTTTTGCAAAGATCTCAGCACAGGGACCAGAGCTCTCGACACACTGCTCCCTCCCTGCAGCCTCACTCCAAGGCTTCAGGTTCCCAAGGTCAGAGAGGGGCAAGGCTGGGAGCTGGTGACATCCTAGCCCCTCGGCACTGTAAGCACTGCCCTTGGGCCCAGAAGCATCTTTCCTCCCCCACACCTCAGGCTCCCCTTACCAGGGGTCTCCAAAGGATGTTAGCCAAATTTCTGGGTACCCATGGACCCCTGCCCACCAAATCCAGTCAGCAGAGAAAAGGCTGGTAGTACTGGCACCCAATATAAGTACCCCAAGACCTGAAGCCAAACCAGTTGGGGGGTGGAGACACAAAGGAAATCCTAATAAACTAGCTGAACTAGACAAACCCCACTCATGTCTTTTTTGGAGTCTGGGGTACTGGAAATGACGGTTCCCTATTCTGCTGCAGCTGTATCTCCTCAGGATCAGGTCCCAGAAGTAGAGAGCTCAGGATTCTATAGGCTTAACTTTCTTTTCAAGCTGTTCACAGATGATCAACCTGGAGTCTACAACCTGGAGTCCTCACTCTACAGGGTGAAGCTGTTAAGGCCAGGGGAGCACAGACCAATGCTGCCCTTGAGAAAAACTTCACAGCAAGTCAACAGAAGAAAAATACATCCATTCACACGAGCACAATTGGTCTGGGTCTAGGCAGCTGCTCTTGGTCCTGGGTATGGTCCCCTTCTTCACATACTTGATACACAAGTTCCCCACATATATTTCTAGCCAATTCTTGTCAGCCCTCTGCTCTTTTCTCTCTCTAGTTTAGCTCATGCACCTCCAAGGCCACAAAAACAAGTCCCTTTTCATATGTTTAGCGATCGCTGAATTTCTTCTATAATTGCCTGTTCATATCGTATACCCATTTTTCTACTGCATTGTTTGCTGGGTATTTTATTACTTTTCTACTGCTGCCATAACAAATTATCACAAAACAACATAAATTAATTTTATTAGAAGTCTCACAGGGCTAAAATCAAGAGGTTGGCAGGGCCGCATTCCTTTCTGTAGGCACTGGGTAGGATTCGTTCCTGGTCTTTCCCAGCTTCTAGAAGCTGCCCACATTCCTTGGCTATTAGCCCTCCTCCTCCATCTTCAAAGCTAGCAAAGGCAAGTCAAGTTCTTCTCACATCACTTTTTCCTCCCTCTCCCACTTTTCAGGACACTTTTAATTACATTGGACCCACCTCAATAATCCAAGATACTCTTCCTATCTTAAAGTAAGTTAGCTAGCAACCTTACTTCCATCTGCAACTTTAATTCCCTTTTGCCATGTAGCACAATATATTCACAGGTGCCAAGGATTAGGACGTGGGCATTGGTCAGGGGGTTTGGGAATGGCATTATCCTGTCTGTCACAGATATTAACTCAACCTGTTAATATGCTGCAAATAGTTTCTCCCAATCTGTAGCTTATTTTCTAATTTTAAAGCGATTTTACCATGCCAAAGTTTAAATCTACCAACATGTTCCCTTATGGATTCTAAGACACTTTCTTCTAGCACCCTCATGGACATTTGTTTATTTATTTTTGGCCATGCCGTGCAGCATGTGGGATTTTAGTTCCCCAACCAGGGACTGAACCCGTGTCCCCTGCAGTGGAAGGGCAGAGCACTAACCACTGGACCACCAGGGAATTCCCATAGATGTTATGTTTAGATTGTTAATCTAATTTTTGAGTACAGTATGAGGAGAGAATCTAACTCCCCCAACCCCCAAAAAAGATATCCAATTTTACCAATACCATTAAAAACATAGTGTCTTGAACCCATTCCATTAAGTGCGATATTTCAAAACATGGGTCATTTTTTAACCATCTCTAGGCTTCAGGATCCACCTATCTTACCACCTACTAGTATTGTCTCATATACAACCTGTCTAAAACTTACTCATTTTCCCTTTAACCCTGTCCTCCAATGTGCGAATTCCTATTGAAGGGGTGTACAACATCCACCCCAGTACTGAAGCCAGAAGCCTGCTCCTGACTCCTCCTTTAACCTCACGCCCCAATCTAAAAAAGAAAAAAAAAAAATGATTATCTCTGGTTATTGGGAATACTATATAATTTTTGGCTGCATTACAGATCTTAGTTCCCCAATCAGGGATTGAACCCGAGCCCATGGCAGTGAAAGCACCAAGTCCTAACCACTGGGCCACCAGGAAATTCCCAAAAATAAAAGTTTTTTAAAAAGTGAATTGTTGGGCTTCCCTGGTGGCGCAGTGGTTGAGAGTCCGCCTGCTGATGCAGGGGACACGGGTTCGTGCCCCGGTCCGGGAAGATCCCACATGCCGTGGAGCGGCTGGGCCCGTGAGCCATGGCCGCTGAGCCTGCGCGTCCGGAGCCTGTGCTCCGCAATGGGAGAGGCCACAACAGTGAGAGGCCCGTGTACTGAAGAAAAACAAAAAAAAAAAACGTGAATTGTTGGAAACTCCCTGGCAGTCCAGCAGATAGGATTCAGTGCTTTCACTGCGGGGACCTGGGTTCAATCCCTGGTCGGAGAACTAAGATCCCACAAGCCGCACTGTGAGGCAAAAAAAAAAAAAAAAAAAGTGAACTGTCAATGAAAAAAAAGTGAATCGTCTATACACAACAATGCACATGTAGTTGACAATACTGTACTGTACACTTGGAAATTTTTGCATGAATTTTATGTTATTTTGCCACAACAAAAAAAGAAGAAAAAAGTTCTCTAGCCCTGAAATCTGACGGTTACTTTCCTGCCTAAACCCCCAGAGGACCCACAAGATCATTAAAATAAAGTTCACACCTGGCATTTGAGGTTCTTCACAATGTGGTTTGGCCTCTCAGAATTCACTCCCTTGCTAGTCAACCTGATGCTTCTTAAGCATGCTCTGACCCCATGTCAAGCCTCCCATCTTCCTTTAACCCCCAGCTCAGACTGCCTCCACAGCCTTCTCAGATTCTCCTATCTTAGTACGGTTTCCCCTTCTTTGCAGCCCCATAACAATTTATGTCTTGTTGATAGCACTGCTTTCCTGATATTATGGCTATCAAGTCCTTCAAAGACAGTGAGGTTCTGTGAGGTCAAGTTCACACTCCCAAACCAGTGCTCTTCCCAATCATAACATTCGCTCTACTCTGTATAGTTGGTTGAGAAAAACAGTCAGAAGGTACATGCTTCCCTCTGCCTCCTCTCACTAATGTTACTATTCTGTTCCAAAGTTTTATTTAGCCCTAACTTGTCTATAGGGTCTGAGCCCAACTTACCACCTGCTGGCCAGGAGTGGAACTGAAGGTACTTTCCTTCTCCCCACCTATCCACCCCCAGAAAAATAGTCTCATAGTCTCAAAGACAATGCAATTCTGAATTTCCACTTGACATAGGGCCATTTAATGAGTCTATGCAACTCTGAATAGCTTTATGAAACATCCAAGTCCTATATTCTTAAGTCTTTTTAAGCCCTCAGTAGGTTGTAGGGCCGGGCAAGATTAACAAACCATTTAACATTTGTTCAGTTCGGTCAAACTAATGACTGGCATCCTGGGCACCATGTAACCACTACTCTCAGGGCTACTTGCAGGATCAGTGTCTTGGACCCCAATATATTTCAAGATTTTAGATTGATAGTTCCATCTTTGCTTTCGCCTCTGTGGTGAACTGTTGGTCTTCCATGATCTAATTTGATGCCATATTTTTGGTTAGAAACCCATCTTCTAATCACAGCACTTATCCTGTGGGAAGATGGCTATAGTAAGATCACATTCCAATTTCTTTCTGGGAACCCTGTGGGGAGAAAGATGAACTGCCTATACAATTTGCCTCTTGGTTTAAGTATGCAGGCTTCTGCAGGTGCATTTTGACAATAAACAGTCCCTCACACTGCTTTCTACAGTTTACGAAGCACTGTCAATCATTTTATCAGACTAAGAAATCTCGAGGCCCCAGAAGAGCTCCGTGCCTTGTGTGACGCTATACTGCTATATGCACAAGTGTGAGAAGCAAAACCAAGCCTCTCACAAGTCTAGTCTTATTTTTTTCCTAAAGAATCTATAAAGCTCCAACCACCTTCCCTATAGACACAGTTCGTGTTATAAGTGAGTGCAAAGCAATCATTCCAACACAAATTTCTATCACATATCAACCAGTACCTCTACCTATTTTGTGGGATCTTGCCTTCTGTTCTGTTCCCATAGCTTGATGCAGAGGTACCAAATGTCTTTACCACAAAAGACCTTGTCTTTGGTCTTACTGAGGTTAGGTTGCCACAGGGATGAGATAGAGTGACAATGTCCAGAGTAGGAAGACTGAAAGCTAAGCCGTCAGGATACCTAAAATGGTAGGAAAACCAAAGGAGGACCAAAGACAGGATCCAGTGGAGGAAGTGTCACAAGGGACAGTCAATGCAAATCACAAAAGTGCAAGAATATCTATTTCACAGCACATGAGTTCAAGATGCCCTAGTTTAATCACCCCTAGTTTAATCAGACTATCTTGAGTCCTTGTAGTTTACCTACCTATGTAGATCAAACCAGAGGCTGGTATAAGTACTAGAATGACTAATTTGACTCAGTGGATTATTTTCTCTGCACCATACTCCTTCTTCGATAAGGCATCGAGGTATTGATCCCAGAAGCACGAAGTGATTACATTAGTACTTGCTGAACGAAGAGGATACTCTATACCTGGACAACACTATGCAAGCAATCATCTGAAAAACGAGGAGCAGGGGAGGATGTTTCGTTTAGAAAGAAACACATCCAATACTAGAATTTTATATTAGAAAAAAAGCTATGTTTTCATAATACAAATTACATAAAGGTGGATATAACTGTAAGTGATCCTCAACCAGAACATGAATATTTGAAATTTTTAGATGCATCAAGAGAACATCCATCTCCAGACAGAAACTGTATCTTTCTACAACTTTTAGATTTTTGGAGGACACCCCAATTCAGCCTTGGTCAGGAAAAGGGGACTCTGCAGGCCTAATCTCACCATCCACATCAAATACAGGTAGAGGATCCCACATTCACCACATCTGGAGCTCCATCAGGCTGCTCTCCCTCCACTGCAGTCCTATCCAGTGATACTGCAGACACTGGGCGAGGCAGCAGTATACCAATGTTTATCAGTAGGGGAAGAGGGTGCAATCTTAATTCTAGAATTTCACATTTGGAAGAGTGCCTTGGCACTCTTGGAGTAGCCCAAGGCCCTTCCCAGGAAAAGAAGCAGGCACAGGGGTCAGGACTCAGGCTCCATTTTGACCCAATGTTTATTGTCCTTTTACAACATGTCATTTTGGTTTAGAAACTGCTTGTGATTAGTTTTCCAACATTAACTCAAAAGCATGTAAAATAAGAACCAACCTACTCTCTATATAAACACTCAGCAACTGTAGCCCTTCACCCTCCTACCCAGGTTGGGTAGGGGGAAGAAGGGAGGGCTTGGGCAGCATTGAGTGAAGTGCAGATGCTTTACCGTGGGGAATGGCGATAATGCCTTTGTTCACACCCATAGAGGTCCCCTGCACTGCCCCAAACTACAACAGAAAGAGCATGGGCCCAAGGCCCAATTTCTTGATGGTAATTCATTCTCCGCCTCCCAAATGGAAAATCACTTTTATTTTATCGCTTTTGTTTTGTATTTTTTTGCAACAGCAAGCCCCGGTCCAGAATCTGGCTGCGGCTGAACTGTTCAGACCGAGGAGCGGAGCAGGCCGTGGGCGCACCCTGGTCCCTCCTGGGCAAGCGCCCCCACCCTCAGGGAACAAGGTCCAGCCAGGCCAGCTCACTGCGCGCTGGCCACCACCACTTAGCCATACAGGTCATCGTCGTTATCTTCCGTGTACACACTGCCACCTGTGCCAGCACCACTGCCCTGACTGGGGCCAGCTCCACCTTGGTTTCCTGAAGGGAATCTGCACGAGAGCAGAGGCAAAAAAGAGGGTTAGGGCAGGGCTTGTTTAGGATTTTCACAACTACCCATTCTAGCCTCCTTAGGGCTCCAACTACCTTGGCTGTAGAGTTATCCAAGACAAATTAAGCACTGCCCACTGAAACCTAGTTACCTGAAGCTGCCAAAGCCCCGACTCTGTTGAAGGGTCTGAGCAAACATCTCATACTTCCTGATGTCATTATCACTGACAGAACGGCGGGCAAAGCGCATGGCTTCCTCAAAGTGATCTCGGCGGATCTCAGGCACTGGATCATCCTCTTCTACCTCCTGCAGGAAAGGTAAACACAGACCACCGGGGCTAGTTAAGGCTCAGCCTGCATTCCTTCCCTGGCCTTCCTGACCCCATTACTGCAGTAGCTTATGGCAGAGGCTTAGAGGATTGGGCCTCTCCAATAAGTTGGGCCTCTCCTGAACAGGTTGCCAGGCCAATCTTCCTAAAACCGAGTCACTGCCCTGCTTAAAAACCTGTCAATGCATTCTGGAAAAGGTAAAACTGTAGGGACAGAATTCTTATCAGTGGTTACCAAGGGCTTAGGGTGGGAAAAAGAAGCTGATTAAAGTGGTATGAGAGGGACTCCCCTGGCGGTCCAGTGGTTGAGACTCCGCGCTTCCACTGCAGGGGTTTGACCCCTGGTTGGAGAACTAAGACTCCGTGTGCTGCAAGGCACGGCCAAAAAATAAAAAAAAATTTAAAAAGTGGCACGAGGGAACTTTTGGGGATGATGGAAATTTGTCTATCTCAACTGTAGTTATAGAACTTATATATTTTGTCAAAAAGCACAGAAATAGTACACCTAAAAAGGGCGAATTTTACAATATGTAAATTATACCTCAAAAACATAAACTTTTAAAAAGAAAATGTCAAAGTGCTTATCACATCTAGATTACACCTTACCTACTGGCCTCACTTCCAGCAACATATGATGTCTTCAATTCTACCCAGGTTTTCCCAGTTCCCGTAATCCTACTTCTCAAGCGGGTTATTTGGGCGCCTTATTTCCTTTACCCAAATTCTCTCTCTTCACAGCCCAGGCTCACACCCTATCTCTTCTACTGAGAAGCCACTCAATTGCTATGATTTATGAGACTGCCCTCGGATCAGTGTATCAGTAGTTTATAAGCTTTTTTTTTTTTTTTTTTTTTGTGGTACGCGGGCCTCTCACTGTTGTGGCCTCTCCCGTTGCGGAGCACAGGCTCCGGACGCACAGGCTCAGCGGCCATGGCTCACGGGCCTAGCCGCTCCGCGGCACGTGGGATCTTCCCGGACCGGGGCACGAACCCGTGTCCCCTGCATCGGCAGGCGGACTCTCAACCACTGCGCCATCAGGGAAGCCCTAGTTTATAAGCTTTGATGAGAGGAAGGAGAGATGTCACAGGCCCCCTCTAAAAGGTAAAGAAAGCCATTTATTTCTTTATTCGCGAAGTCAGTCTCTAACACTGTGCCATGATACAATGGGAAACAAGCAAGATGATATAGAGTCCCTATCTTTATTGAGCTTACACACACACTCCACCAAACTGTGCATTTAATTCAAGGGGTCCATGGAACACCAAGGATAGGTCCACAGACACTAGGTTCTTAGCCCTGCTCTATGTGTTTCTCTGCTGATCTCTTCTCAGCCTTTATAATTCCTGATTGAAGAGGTTATATGCTCAGCATTTTCTCTTTGATGCCCTGCTAAACATCTCAGTCAGGTGATCTTTCCAAAATCTTATACTCTTAACTCTAGGGCATTGTGGAGACTGTCCCCTGGCTTCCCAAAACTGGCACATCTGGGGAAAGGATGCAGACCCACCATGGCTGATGGGTTGGTCTGCCTCTCCCGTTCTCGCCTGATCTCACTCTCGATCGATTCACGGATGGCCAGCTTGCAAGCACGTTGGCAAATCTCTGTCAAGTCAGCTCCAGAGAAGCCATTAGTCATCTTAGCCAGGAACTCCAAATCCACATCCTAAAAGAAGCAACATATCTATCTTAGCATTCAGTCTCTCCTCCCCTGTGATACATGGATCTTTGACCATCCAAACACTCCCAATTCCAGTTTGTCCCATCTTCTGCCACCCCGTTTTATTCCTTATTCTAGATTACCCTAATACCCCCAAATTTTCCATATTCCCTTTTCAACCATAACCCCAGGAATCCCCAACGGAATCCTGTCCAGGAACCAAACACCACTCCACACAGCCTGCAGATTCACAGAAGTCACCACGACCCCAAGACCTTGCACCTGCCTTGGCAACTGGGGACTTGCGCAGGTTGGCCTTGAGAATGGCAACACGGGACTTCTCATCAGGAAGTGGGATGTAGATGAGCTGATCAAGGCGGCCAGGTCGCAGAATGGCAGGATCAATGATGTCAGGCCGGTTGGTAGCGCCAATGATAAACACATTTTTTTTTGTGGACATGCCATCCATTTCTGTCAGGATCTGGTTGATGACTCGGTCAGCAGCCCCACCACCATCTCCAATGTTGCCACCACGGGCCTTGGCAATCGAATCCAGCTCATCAAAGAACAGTACACAGGGGGCAGCTTGGCGGGCCTGTGTGAGGGGACAGATGGACTCAAGCATTAGCACAATCGGATCTCTCAGATCGGAAGATAAAGTGACCTTCACTGCCCTAGCTGAGCTGCCAGAATGAGATGGTGTTTACTCTCCCAAAGAATAGCCTCCACCCTTAACTTGTCCCCAAGCAAGTGAATTGATAGCCCAGCCACCTATAGCTCACCTTGTCAAAGATTTCTCTGACGTTGGCCTCAGACTCCCCAAACCACATGGTGAGCAGCTCAGGACCCTTGATGGAGATGAAGTTGGCCTGGCACTCATTAGCAATGGCTTTGGCCAGCAAGGTTTTCCCACAACCAGGAGGTCCATAGAACAGTACTCCCTTGGAAGGTGTCATACCAAACTTGAGGAATTTGTCTGGGTGCTCCACAGGATACTAGGAGGAAAAGCAAAGAGGGTTCAGGGATACCTCCATAGTTTGAAAGAAACCTAACCAAACAGAAGCATCCTCCCACACCATCCCATGGTGAAGACCCAGGTTCCCTAAAAGCAGGCTCCTTAGTGCCTCCAACCAGAGAATAGCAGGTTCCCGAATTATGCTCACAATTTCTGCAATGAATGTGACAACACCCCAATATCACCCAGCTCAATTACAATGTACTGACGCAGTGACTCACCCTGGACCAAGCACCCTACCTGGACCAGCTCCTGAAGCTCACGTTTGACATCCTCCAGGCCCCCAATGTCCTCCCAGGTCACCTGTGGTACCTCTACCACAGTTTCCCGCAGTGCTGACGGGTTGCTCTGGCTCAGGGCCCACTAAAAAGGGAAGAAAAACTGGGGATGAGACTTGCCAGGGGAGATCAAAGTGCATGTGTGTGTACCTGAGATATGGGAGAGGCCCTTACTCGGAAGTCATCCATAGTAACTGCCAGGGAGTTCATGACCTCAGCATCGATGGTCTCGTCCTCTAGGTCAATGAGGTCCATCTTCTTGCGGATGGCTTGCAGAGCAGCCTCCGAGCACAGGGCTGCTAAGTCAGCGCCCACATGCCCATGAGTTTCATTGGCTACCTGCAGAGAGAAGATCTTCTTACTATGCTGTCTCTGAGACCTAGCTGCCTTAGGAAGCTCAGAGACAACAGAATCCTGGTCCCTTCCCCTGACTTCTATCTCTGGGTCCTTCCATTTCCCTGAACACATACTAGTGGCCCTTTCATCGGCTGGGTTTTAAGTATTCAAGCCTGGACTCGGGGCCTGGAAATAAAGCTGCCCCCCAAATTCTGGTTCACTCTAATTCAGTGTCAACCGAGAAACATGCCAACCCTAGTTTCCTGGATTCAATCTGAGATCACTTCCCTTCCCCTGCACAAGAATCAAAATCAATTGCCTCACATCTGAAGCTTATGTCCCTAGTCAGTTCCCTTCAACTGCCTGGAAACAGATATCCTAACTTCTGGCCAGCCCTCATCATCACTCCACCTGCTCAAGGTCCACATCATCTGCCAGCTTCATGTTCTTGGTGTGGATCTGAAGAATTTCCAAGCGTCCTGTAGCATCAGGGATTCCAATATCCACCTCCCTGTCAAAGCGACCTGTGAGACAGTGCGTAAACATAGACAGGAATCATTTCTGGTGCAGAGGGAAGAAAGGGCAGGCCTAAGGTGACCACCCATCCCAGTTTGCCCAGGAATGTCCTGAAGTTAGCACTGAAGGCCCCATATTCTGGGAAATCCCTTGGTCTCAGGCAAACCAGGATGGGTGGTCACCCTAGACATGACATGGAAAAAGGGAAAGGAACCCTGGGCCCTAACACTACAAAGAGCTTCAAGAAATCCTCAGGAATAGGTGACTTAGATGAAGGACAGATGTGGGATCAATGGGATTAAGGCCAGTAGAGCCACAATCTCCCCAAGAGCAAGGACAGCAAAAAAAGAAATTTGGGGTCCTTACCAAATCGTCGTAGGGCTGGGTCAATGCTGTTGGGTCTATTGGTTGCTGCCATAACAATGACATGGGCTCTCTGCTTTAGGCCATCCATGAGGGTCAACAACTGTGATACGATACGCCGCTCCACCTCCCCATGGGTCTGTCGGGACAGAATGTCTGGTCAGAAGTGAAGTCAGGACCTTTCAACACCCCACTATCCCCTCGGGTAAGTTCCTACTTTTTCTCTTTTGGGAGCAATGGCATCCAACTCATCAATGAAAATAATAGCAGGAGCATTCTTCTCAGCCTCTTCAAAGGCTTTACGAAGGTTGCTCTCAGACTCACCAGCCAACTTGCTCATGATCTCAGGACCTGAAAGCATATAGAATGGATACAATGACAAAACTATATCCTTTCTCAATCTCAAAGGAAATCAGCTATCTTGTTCGCCCAGTCCAGAGACAGGTCCTAGGTGAGAATATGGTAATAACCTCTACTTACTTTCTCACAGCCCCTACCAACCATTATCCCAGGGTAGCCACCAAGCCAGGATAAAAAGTCAAGGAGCTCAATACACTTATCGAACAGTTGAGCTGGAAGTATGAAATGATCACAGCAGATGCTATGAGACCTCTGGCCAGAGCAGAAGCAGCACACCAGTTGGACCTCTACCAGCTAAATTTCATTCTCAAAGAGATAGCTGATCTCAGCCAGTCTTCCCCCAAACCCTCTCAAATAAGTAAGCATGGACATTTTGAGTTCTCATTCTAACTTACTCCTCTTAAATGTCTTCAGTCTGTCCACAATCTTTCTCAAGGTGGGGACAGATCAGGCGGCACCAGAGTAGAATACCATCCCCTTGTTGCTTATCTGTCTGCAATGTACTTTAGAATAAAGTTACTGAAGTATACACAAGCATAGGTATACAAATGAACATGTCCATGAGTTCTCCAGCTCATGAGACTGGGTCACGCTCAGCTCAGAGTTGAGTCCAGCCAAACACAAAGTGAACCAAGGCTCCTACCATTGATCAAAAAGAAGAAGGCGCCAGTCTCATTCGCCACAGCTCGAGCAATCAGGGTCTTTCCAGTCCCTGGAGGTCCATAGAGCAGGATTCCCCGAGGAGGCTGAGGACCAGTACAGAAGGTGTGATTAGGTTCAGACTCCTGCCTTCTCCCAACCCCAGCCACCCTAAAATGGCTTGACAAGGGCTCCATCTAGAGAGGGTGAGAATCAGAGCTCAACTCTGACACCAGTAAGAGTGAGCCCTCAAGCAGCAGCTGCTAGGAAGACAGTTTACTTCAGACCATACTCACTCCTCTTAGCAGCAGAGAAAATACTGCTAGAAAGCTGACAATACTTATGAATGCATAGGAGACAAAGAGCAGAGAAACCACACCAAGAGACTCTTAGTGTGACTGAGTCTGAAGTCTGAAGGGACTAGGAAAAGCAAGAGGCCATTAGGCCAAGGGCCTGAATTTAGACAGACAAGAACCAAGGACTAGCTTAGACATTTAAGAGTGTCGGCCAGAGGCTCACTCACTCCAGTTATCCCAACCCTCCAGGATTTATTATCATGTTGGAATGCCTTCCCTTACCAACTACCACAAGTATTCCTCTTTGAAGTTGTCTTTCATCTTCAGGGTGTCCCATGATATGGGAATGATTGGGATGTTACATTTCAGACCAGCAGTTCGCAAATATTTTGGACTCAGGATCCTTCACACTCTGCAAATTTCCTTAACTTCTACTTCTACTGGGCAGCACTGTTCTACACAGGTTGGCAAACTATGGTGAGATTTTATTTACAGGGTCCATTAGTTGAAAATGGTTTTTACCTCTCAAAGGGTTGTAATTAAGAAAAAAAAAAACAACAGAGAACTTAACTGGCCCACTCTGTTGTAGATCATTAGTAGCATGAATGAATTTAGAGCCCTCTATAAACTCAAATACAATACTTCCTCTCTAATCCAAGGCAATGATGAAACACATGTATGAAGACGTCCTAGAATTAGACAGCAAGTAGCTGTTAATCACCACCCTAGACTATATCCTACAGAGCCCAGGATGCTCACCTTCACACCAATTGCCTTAAAGAGAGCAGGATGTCTCAGGGGCAGCTCCACCATCTCCTTTATCTGAGCTAGCTGCTTCCGGCAGCCACCAATGTCATCATAGCCCACTTCATTCAAAGACTCTTCCTCATCCTGAATATGGAAGAGACAAAGAAAAGGAGAAGGCAGGAATACTACTATCAGCAAAAGGTGAGTTTCTCCAAATCTGATGTAGAGAAATCTGCTGTATGAGAAGATTCTCCTCTAAGGGGATCATGCCTCAAAGGAAAACTCTAAAAATCCCAAAGAAAAGATTTCTTTTGTTTTGTTTTTATTTTTATTTATTTGGCCGTGCTGTGCAGCTTGTGGGATCTTAAGTTCCCTGACCAGGGATCGAACCTGCACCCTCAGCAGTGAGAGTGCAGAGTCCTAACCACTGGACCGCCAGGGAATTCCCAATTTTTGCTTTTGTTTTATTTACTTACTTATTTATTTATGCCAAGGCAAAGATTTCTAGCATAGCCTTTCCCTATCACACTGTCCTTAGTCTTACTGGGATGGGCTTCCCTAAGACCTGAAGCTAGAAACTGTGGGAAATGCACAGGGGTCTAGATGCCAGCATCAGCACCACTTCCTCAAAAATTATTCCAACCACTTAGACCTTTTAGGTTCAATCTAGGTTTTTAAAAATTATTGGTATCAGATACTTCCAAGAAACACCTAGGCCCAGAAATGAATACCTAGGTTTTCCACCTCTGGGAAGAAGCTTAGCTATCAAGTCTGGATATTCTTTGGAACTACCACACAACTGTCCCACTAAGTAATCACGAAGTAGGGTACCGGGATCAGGGAGAGAACTCACCTCTCGTTTGATAGGCTCCCCTTCACAGTGAATCACTGTGTCTGGAGCAACAATACAGTAAGGACTGGGATCTGTCTCCACTACTTTGAACTCTACGGCACGCATTCCACCCCGGACAAGGAAAATGTCTCCTGTGAGAGCAATCAGCACAAGAGCAGTTAGAGGTATCTATTACCAGACCAAGTGAGAATTCCTCATCAAAACCTAGAATCTAGAATGCCAAGTTCACTAGATATTGCCCTTTCTCCTTCCCATCCACATCTCATTAAGCATTAGGCAAAAATAGAAAGTAAACTGTGAAGAGTCCCTCTGCCACTCAAGATAGTGAACAAAACCTGACGTGTCAGAAAGAAGCCCATAAGGTTTTTGACTTCTGGGGTATAGATAACCCAGGCTTTCACGACAACCACCAATGGTAGAACTGTGCTAAATATTAAGTACACTTTGGACAGCCAAAATGGCCCACCTCTTCCTTCAGAGATAAAAGAGAAGACAGCTTACTCTACTGGAGCAAGGAGTGGGAATGGGGAAATGGGGGAGTGGAAGGAAGTGGGGAAGGAGAGAGTACACATGAGCATATGTACAGAATGTGTGTGTATAGACACACATATGAGAATGAGACAAAGATATCCCAAGGTTTACTCTTGGGTATCCCTACAAACAATCACCCTTAAGTTCAGTCCCTAGAATTATTTCTCACCTTTCCGGATGGGTCGATAAGCTTCCAGGAAGTACGGCTTAAGGTAAACCTCAAAGAGATTGCCAGTGATGCCTTCCACCGTGTCATCGATGGGTAGTACATGGATACGTTTGCCGTACTTCACATCAGGGCATGGCTGGATGCTGAGGATGACAAGCAGACTCCACGTTACCAACCAAACTGCAGCCCCAAGCACTGGGTGTCCAAAAGGGCCTGGCATAGACAGCCGATGGCAAGCAAAAGAGAAAAGGCAGGGAATGGCTTTAGGTGAAGAGAGGCAGGAGGGTAGGGTGGGAGTGAGGGCAAAGAAACAGCCAAGCAGAACAGGTCACACGCAGGGTGGGGTAGTAGGGGGAGCCTCTAGAAGAAGATGCTGGGGTGGCCCACTCCCCATCAGTGAGCCAAAAGGAAGACCCACACATCTGGAACCCTCACAAAGACACAAGAGGGAAGGTCTTCAGTGAGAGATATCCAACGATGACCCATTCTGGTCAGTATTGGTAACCCAATGTTACAAAGGGAGACCTTAGTCTGACAAGTGTCAGGGTCAGAGAAATAGAAGTGAAAAAATAATCTCAGTCAGGTGGTCAGAGCACCTTGAGAAAGTGACTAAGCACCTCCAGGAAGAAGGCTACATGAAACCTAGAATCCATGGAAAAGAATCAGAAGTCTGAGATGCTCCTGGCCAAGTGACAGATGGTTGGGTAGCAGTGGCTAGAGATGACTCCAAGATGGGGAAGCCTCTTGCCTAAAGTTAAGTCTAAAATCACTCAGACTGGTGCTATCCTAGGTGTGGCTCAAACTATGCCTCTCTCCTAGATTAACTTGGATCTTTATACAAACCTGCTACGAGTCCACCTCGTAGCCCATACTCCCATCTCATTCCAGCCCCAACAAAAGCCATTAATGCAACCCAGCTGTAAGGTTACTTGGCAGATACAAACACTCAAATGGCATCCTAAACCAGGGTCTAAGGTGTGATAAGTTATACCTCTGGTAGAAAAATATAAAGGTACCAAGAAAGTCATAGAAATGCCAACTTGTCCCAAGGGTCATGCAAAGGCAGGCTTTAAAGTCCCAGAGGCAGAACCAAAACCTAAAGACAACCTAGAAACATAAGTCTTCCCATGGCCTGCAAGCTCCCAATATCTGCAGCTGCCAAGGCCTTGGTGGGGGTACTGCCTGTAATGCAGGCTGTCTCTGGCCTCCCATCCCTGAGGGGCCAAGAACCCCACACACACCTGATGACATCCCCCAGGTGTACGCGAAGGTTATTCCGAACAACTCTATTCATTCGAATCTTCTCATCAGAACATGTGTCATCAGAAAGCACAATGCACACAGCTTCCCGCCTCTTCTTTCCTTTCAGCAACACTGTGTCACCTCGGAACAACTGCAGCTCATCCATCTTGGGCTGAGGAAAGAAGGTTAAGGCCTTTGGGTCACTGGGCCAGGGGGTAAGCAGCAGCCCTGGAGGTTGGGATTCCCAGTAAACCCCACTCTATCTGTGGTCACTGCAAGAAAAATGAGAAAAGAAACCTGGGAAAAGCCCTCAGGTTAAGTGCAATAAGCAAAGATTGGACTGTGGACCCAACTTACCTGGGACAAGGATACCACACTGTTGTCCTCATTGATGGCTTCATCAACAATTAACCGATTGGGACGGTTCTTCTGTTTAAGGATGGCTGTTGATAAATCATCACCTTTTGAACTAGAAAAAGAAAATGAAGTCAGTTCCAAAACATATTCCAGCAAGGGCCCCACCAGTCTCTACCAGCAACTCTTGGTATTCTGAGTACTGGTATCCTAGCTGTAAGGTCCCAGGTGATCTTGCCCCAGGGTCAGGAAACTAAGAAAACAAAATAAAAGTGGAGACTGAGCAGTATTTAGCAAAATGAAAATAGTCTCAGACAGTATAGAATAGCGATTAAGAGAAGGGGCTCTGTAGTCAGACCTGTTGGGTCTGAATCCCAGCCCTGCCACTTAACTGTGATCTTGGCCATGTTATTTAACCTCTCTGGAGGTTGATGTCCTCTTCTGTAAAATGGGGACTATAGTAGCACCCATCTCAGAGGATTACTGTCTTAAGCAAGATAATGTATACAAGTTCAACACAACGCCTGACATATGGTATCAACGGCCAGAATGATTAGCACTGCAGAACATAGCACAAGCTCTTTCCTTGCTAACCTTCTTGCAGAAGGAAGCAAGCAAGACAGTCTCCCGTAGGGCTCAGGGAGGCCCCAAGCCCCACAGAGCAATCCTGGAACAATGAAGAATCATTAGAATTACCCTTCTTACTGGCTAAACCTGCTGAACGCCAGAGCATTCTATGTACCACAGGAATGCAAAGTATAAAGACAATCATATTTGGAAAAAAAAAACACACACAAAACACTAACACACCTGAAACCTTCATCAGAAAGAAGCTCAAGCTCAAAAGGAATCTCAGAAACCTCTGCAAAGACACACAACTCCATGGGGTTGGTTCAAAAAGTTAAAACCGAGAAATGCTGAGACATGGGGCAAAGCCAAATCCCTCTCACCCAAATCAAGGTTGCCTGAGTCTGAACTGAGTTTAAACTATCTAAATAGTTTCTACCATTTCCTAGAAGCTAAGATCATTCATCTGACACCAATTTCTCACTTAGCTCATCTCCAGCCTTCACTAACTAGACACAGTGGGCTCTCCCTCTGAAGAGCTACCTCCTCTTAGTAAGGCTCAGGAAAACATGAGCATTAACCAAAATAAGAGGGCCAGACAATGGAAGAAGCCAAGAAATAAATAAAAAGGAGGCTTTTCCACGGGTTATTTCTTCACTCAACAAATTCACGTGTGTGTGTGTGTATACATATACATAAAAAATACGTCAGGCATCGTTCTAAGCATCTATCAGTCAACAAAAGAAGACAAAAAAGTATTCCTATTGGAAATACCTTCACAACTTGCAAGAAAAAAGATGCCTATGCTCTAGAATACGAGCTAGGGAGTTACGGGATTTTTTACATCTTTTGGTCCTGATACACTCAAAAGAAATACAAATCCCATTCATCTAAAAAGGTTGAAAGTTTTCTGCTGAGCCTCTCACATAGGCTTTAAACTAGTTTATTCATTCCCTTTAAACTAGTTTCCAAGAGTGGAGTTTCCTTAGGTTTAAACTTGCCTCCCCCAACCCCAAGGTGGTGATCACAATGCTGCATACTCTTCCAATGCTTATCAACACCCTAGAAAGCAAGCATGGTCAATATGAGAGTTGAGGGCAATTTAAATCCATCCATTCTCCGTCTCCCCTATGCATTAAAATACCCTTCAAGGGCTGCCCATCTTCCCGTTTGATGTATAGGACCAGGGCTAGAGAAAAACAAAATGCCAGATGCCTCTAGTCATCAGTTTGTATTTTAACCCCAAAGCTGCATCCTAGGAAAACCTCCAATCTGCCTACCATTCCTGACCCCAGCACTGGAGATGAGTGGGATGCTTTTCCCTTAAAGTAAGGACCTTTAATTCCACATCTATCTACTGAGATCAAAGGAAGTAATCTCTAAATGAGGGAATTCAGTTTGATCATGGGCCAAGAGCTGTCCCGGAGGCTCTCTGGGGACATCCCACTGGTCTTATGCATGAGTCAGGCCCTTTCCAGAACCCCAATGGGCCACAGGGGACTTGGACAGAGTTCAGGTAAGTCATCAAGATGACCTAGGGATCAGAAACTGTCTATGATGCCAGGTTCCAAGAATTTTGGACTTTTAGTCTTGGAAACTAAAGACTAAGAGACTACTTTAATTCTTTATTAAGCAGTCCTTTTAAATAGGCACCTGAGTAATACTTCACCTCAATTCAGAAACTTGAGAAAAAGGAACACATCTCAAAAAAAACTAAACTCTCAAGTCAGGAAGGTGATTTGCATAGAAGGGTTTCCATAGGATGAGGGTGTCTTCCCCCCGCCCCCCCCACCAGTATCTAAAGCTCTTAATTCTAAAATAGGTAGAGGTGGCCAGGTTTTATCTGATGCTTTCCTTAGTAGAGGGCCCAGGATTGCTCAACATAACTGCTTAGGGAAAGAAACGTGTCTTTGACTAGTTAAGGCATCTCTAACTCTCACACCTCAAAGGCTGAAATCTAGAAAGCTCACAAAATACGAACTGAAGTTTGAATTTTAGCAAGAACCTACTGAACCTCATTTCACAACATCAAGGAAAACTAACTAAAGCCTTCTCGTATGAATAACAACAGGCCTAAAGTATGAAGGCGGCCAGATGCGAAAGGCTGGGCCCGCCTCTCCCCAACAGCTTCTCACCAGTCAGGTCGTAGACGATGCCAACCACAAGCCAGGCCGAGCCGGCTCTAAAGTGGCCGTCGTGAGCTTCCCTGAGCTCGCCAGGCCTTCCCCTGCTCCGGCCTCCGCCTCGGTCTCCGGGCTCCTAAGGCCTTCACGTGGCCCAAAGTCCACGCCCACCGGGCGCAGTTAGGGCGTTGGGCCCGCAGGGCCTGCACTCTCTGGGGACCAAAGGCCTAGAGCGGGTGGCAGGCCGGATCGCAGGTGGGCGCCCCCAGGTCCCGGGGCGCCGCGCCAGCAGTGTGGGCCCTCAGACCTCACTAGGCCGGGACGGCCGCCCAGAGGAGCCAGTCATGCCGGCCCGGGCCTGCATGACACAGCACGATCTGGCCCAGGCCCCGACCCAGGCCCAACGCAAGCCCCGCCTAGGGGGCGCGCGGGGGCGCAGCTGGGCCCAAATGGGTCCGCGGCTCCTCATTAGCCCCCTTCCTCTTCTCTCCTCTCCCTCCTTCCCTGTCTCCACCTCCTAGACGCGCCCACAGCCAGGCCCGGCCGGGCCTACTCAGCGAAGCGGGTCAGCCGGTGCGCGCACCCGCGGTGGGCGGACGGGCGCGCGCACACACTCACTCAGCTCCGGAGGCCATGGCGCGCGCCTCTCCCGGCCGGCGGCTGTGGCGGCCCGTGGGTAACGGCTACAAGGGGTGGCAGGCGACCGACTGTGCCGGGTCTTGGGTCTCCCGGGCTGAGGACGAGTGGAGCGACAAACCCGCAGACGGCCTCCCTCTCGCTTCCTCCCAGCGGCACCGGGGCGGTGGGCGGGCGGGCGGGAGACGCTGACGCCTGATCCGCGAGGGGGCAGCGGCAGCAACCACCCAAACGACGGCTGCAGACGCTTCGCTAAGACTGAGCCGAGAAGAGCCGAATCATCGGAAGGAGAGGTGCTCTCACCTCAGCCAATCAGCGCCTGCCCTGGGGACTCCCTCCCGCCTCTCCGCGCCTCTCCCCAGCAACCCGCGGACCGGAGCCAATCAGGAAATTCGCTTGCTGCCCGGCTCCCGCCTCAGGGATGCAACACGCCTAGTAACGCCACGGCAATTGGCCGCAACGCTACGCTTCCTCGACGGATTGGGATTCTCGACCAATCAACGAAAGGAAGAGGGCCAGATCGACTGGCGAAAGGAGAGGCTTTATCCCTGGGAGGCAGGCTCTCCCACTTGGCTCCAGTTCATTGGCTCCTGAGCTTATCCTGCTGTTAAAACCTGGCACAATGGATTGAACCCTTGTATTAGTCTAGTCCTGTTGTAGTGATAACCTACACACCCATTCTTCTCCTAAAACCTGAGTCTCCACCCTAACCCCTCTCCTTGCTCCTTCAATACGCTGGCTCCAGCCATCTGTATTCTGGACTCTGACTAGCATCCCAGCTCTTAATCCACTCTACTTTATTGTCATTGCACCCTTTGGTAATCCTAATCCCATAGGCTTTATAGTTCCTCAGGGCTTAGAGATATATGCTTCCTCTTACCAACAGGTATTAATATTTATGGCTAAACGAGGGAGGACAGTCAAGTCGAGAGAGGAGTCACTAGGCAACTACAGAACACACAGCAGATTCAACAGAACCCAAAGCAGCAAGAAAATTGTAGGCTGAGACTTGAAGTCCTCGGGCCCAAAATGCCAGCTAGCCCTGACTATATTCAATAGGCAGCTTTGGGGGCCTGTTGACTGAATTCACCCTTCACCCCCTATCCACACAGTCACATTTGACTGACACAGTGGAAATCCAAATCTGGAATGAGGGAGGGGGTGGGGAGTCATTCTGAGAGACTCAGGTCTGCTTGTCTCTCTGCTCTAAGAATCAGATATTTGCCCTTCTCCTGAGGACACCACCTTCCAGACCTAACTCCACTCATTCTGTCACCTCACAAAGGATCCTGGGCTTTGGGGTTTTACTTTTAGGCAACAAGAAGGACTAAAAGCACTGCCACCTGAGTAAGGATTCCTGTCGCCCTTTCTCCTGAGGCTCATAAGGTAGATGATGTTGGGAGAAGGTATCATAGACAACCAGCACTCAACTGAATCAGACAGCTTTGTCTTCCCACTCAAGTGTATGTAGTAGGCAGACAAGAGATAGGCATGAAATTTTACTCAACACATGAAAAGGCAAACAGGAAAAAAGGTGCTATGAGCAAAGTCAATGCCTTGTTGGTGGAATGGGGGCTTCTTCTGGAACCAGAACAGCAATAACCAGACCAAATTTTGGAGAACTACCACCAGCCTCTCCAATGCCAGACTTATATTGGAATGGTCAGCTCCAGCCATGTTCCCCAAGGACGGTATAGCAGAAAGCCCTCCCCACAGATGGCCCACTGAGGCCCCAGCTCAGGTTCTTTGAAACGTGGCAGCTACAGGTCACAAGTCTCCAGCAGAGACGTCCGAAATTCCTCAAGAAGGGTTTCATGGTCAGGGGGATGGATCCAGCCCAAACAGGTTTCTAGGTACAGGGGGAGAGACCTGAAAACAAAAAGGGTGATGTCTAAGGGAGGACAGGCAGAAGACTGCACAGCCATTCCCTCCCTTTCATTCACCACCACTCCCAACAGGCCCAAGGACTCCAGGACGCCAGCTGCCTCTTAACCTCACCATGCAGCATTCTCCTGTGGCAACTTAGTTTGGGCCTCCAGCCTCCGCCAGAGAGCAGTGGCCTCATCCCTCCGATCCAGCCTCCTCAGAGTCTGAAGCAGGTGAAAGGAAGCGTCTTGATTACCTGTAGCCCCACCCCAGAGTAGAGAGCCTTAGAACTTGACACAGACTTAAGCACCATTTTATAAAAGGGAAAACTAAGGCCTAGAACAGGGAAGTGTCTTGCCTACATGGTACCAGGGGTACATCACTGCCAACCATGCCTAGCCCTGGGCACTGCCTGCCCAGGACAAAGGGCCCAGCTGACCCTGCTCCTGCCCAACACATTCTCAGCACAGTTATGGTCTCTGTGTCTGAAGACACTGGGAAGCCTAGAGAACTCCTGAGAGGCCTTCATACACACTTGTATATGTCTTGCATATGTCTACACACCTGGATATATCCCTATATATATACAGGCACAACCCCATTCACCCCTCCTATCAAGGAACATCACTCTTACACTAATCCCCAAGTACCTCCCCCACGGCCCTCTCTGTCCTTATGCACCTGTGCATAGCTGATGTCTTGCACATGTACATACCTGGGCACACCTGCACACTGAGAAGGAAGTCCTGTAGGGCTTTGGTATCCTGGCCACTGGCCACCCATTCCAGTCCACGACTAATCAGGGCGGCTGCGCGAAGCTGTTGTAGTGCCACATCTGATGCACACCCCTGCTCACAGCTGGAAGCAGGCCCTGGAGACCACTCCCAAAGTCAAGACATGTGTTCCCAGCCACACTGTCACCAACACCTCAAGTCCCCTCTCTATCTCTTGTTTGGAGTCCCTTTCTCTTAAATCTCCTGGTGGGCTAGGACACATGGAAAGGAAGCCACCACCACCACAGAGGAAAACTGAGAGTCTAGATCACCTTGTTCTTTATCCGTGGGTGTGGCCTGGAAGAGCAGCTCAAGGCACCTGAAGTGGGACACAGAGCAGGGGTAAAGAAGAGTCAACCTCAGAAACTCTAGGGGTGAGTAGATAAGAATGGAGCTCACCAACTCAGGTCCCAATTAGAAAATTATCCCTCCACATTTCCTGGAGGGTCCTGGTTGGCTTCCTGGGCTCACCGGCTAAATTCACTAATTGCCTCCTTTTGGGCCCCCAGTTGCACCCGAGCGTGGCCCTGAAGCAAATAGGTGGCAGAGACCCAGGGTGAGCAGTGTGGTAACTCTTTGGTTCCTCTTCTGGCATCTTCCCACAGCCGGGGCCTCTTGGGACGCAGGGATGACATGCGGCTAAGCAGCTCCTCACACACGGTCAAAGCATCCTGGGCTCGGCCTGCCTGAATCAGCGCTGCTGCTGCCTCCAAGAACACCTCAGGCACACAGGGCCCTCGGGGGCATGGGGGTGGGGAGAACTGGGGTGGGAGGAGAATGCAATGTCTTGAAGAGACATGAGCCACCACCCCCAACCTCTTCACCAGGCTCTGGTATCATGCAGAGACCACCCATTGCTTGCTGCCCAAATCCCCCCTTGCTCTGGGAACCTTCCCAGTCTGGTGCCCCAGATTGGACAGAAAGAACAGCAGAGGAAAAGTCAGAAAAAAGGAGTCCTGCTCTACTCCAAAGGAGACTCCAACCCTTCCACCCCATTGCAGAGAAACACGACATACCCACCTTTGGCTCCGAGCCATCCAGCAACAGGGCCAGCAGGTCCAGGTAATGTTCTGCAGCATTCTCTGCCCTGAAGAGTCATAACCCATGAGCCTCACCTTAGGCCATAGCAGGGCACTCCAAGGGCTTTTAGCTAAGGGCACTGGGGTGTGGGGAGGGCGAGGTTTGGGGACTCCAACACTGGGGCTCGATATGGATCTCTACTACTTACAGACTGGATTTGGGAGAAGACTTTAGAATTTTCAAGATACACAAGGTTAGTGTCTGGGTAAAGAATCCTCAGTTCAGGTCCAGCAGCAAGGCAGGAAGCTGAGAGTGGGGAACCATGTCCTGCCCCTGACTTGTCCATTCCCCCCAACTCGTAAGAACAGAAGCAGAGTCACAGCACAGGGGAGGCGTCAGAAGTGGGAAGAGGAGCTCAGGTGAGCAAGGTGAACCTCACCTTCCCGTCTGTAGGCATCGGCTTGCCAGCAGGTACTTGGCCTGGCTCTGTGTGCCACAGTGAAGGGGTGAGGCTGGGTCAGGTCGTGGGAGTAGTAACTCTACCTCAATGAGAAGCTGTGGGGCTTCAGGGATATGAGCGACACTCAAGGCCTAGAGAGAACAAAAAGAAGAACGTATATCTATAATCCCTGAGAACCATACTTCCTCCTACTTATACCTTGACTAGTTACCCCAACACAAGCATCTCAGCAGTCCCCGTATCTTCGCCCGACACAGTTCCTTACCTCAACCAGCAGCTCCAGACACTCAATCTCTGCTGCCGTGTTCTCCAGTTGCCGATACAGCCTGGAGGCCTCCAGAAGCGGGGGACCCCAGGTTGATTCCCCTTTCAGGGCTGCAACCAAGTACAGCAGAGCTCTCTGTGGACTGCCCTAGAGTGGTGAGAGGACACAAGCCTCAGCTACCCTCACAAAGCAGAAAGCTGCTCCTAACACCCCTGGGTTCCCCAACCCACCCTAAGACTGTCTTTACCATCTTACGAAGACAGGTCCCCAGGGCTGTGTACACCTGGACCAACACAGGCCGTGGGCACAGACCTGAGGCCGCTTCATGCAGGCTGCTCAGTGCCCTGGGCAGGTTCCCTGTGATCAGCTCCTGGAGGCCTGTGGGCAACCAGGGTGTGAGCTTAGAGAGGCCAATAGGGCAGGGGGCATGATAGGGAAGAAGAGCACAGAGAAGCTCTACTGAGCTGAAGGGTAGAGGATAGAGAAGACATGAGCCCAGAGGACCCCTTAAGACAGGGAGTGGGGAGGAAGGGACAAGTCAGATTGCTAGCTGGCCTTGGCGATAAGCAAATGCTGTCAGAAGGACACCCCTCAAGTTCTGGGCATCCTGCAGGGTCAACGGAGCATCTGACTCCTCAGCTGGGGGCCTCCAAGTTTTCAGGAGCAGCAGCAGATCCTCAGAGGCTCTGCTCTGGGGAAAGAAGGATGATCAGAGGTTCCAAGCCTGTAACTACCCCTTCACCTATCTCAGTCCACCCTGGCTGGACTTTGAACTTAAGGATCCTCCTGATTCTTGCTCCCTCAATTCTAAGAGATCGATAGCTGTGGGGCAAGGATAAAGGGAGGAAGAAAAACCTGGGGCAGAGATGATCTATTTTAATGAGTCTCCTCACTCGGGATAAGCCCACAAGGACACAGGGCAACGACCATGTTTGGGTTACTGATGAAAAGACTGAGACTGGGAGGTGACTTCAGCAAGGTCATGAGAGCTCTAATTCTACCCAAGATAATCAAGCTCCCAAGAGAATCCCTCCAATGAGGAACAAACCAGAGCAAGGTCACCTAAGAGTCCCTGAGAGAACCTGGGTCTTCTGAACACCAACCCAGCAGCCTTTCCAACACATAATGATGATACTGCAGCTAGGAAGGGTGTGAGGAGGAAAGAGACCCTTAGATCCAGATCACTACCTGAATTACCTGGCTAACATTCAGGGTCTGCAGCAGCAAGGTCAGGTCCCCAAGACGGTCAGTGCTCAGCCAAAGGGCAGCCTGCAGGCCAGCAAGGTGGTGAAGGACAGGGAGCAGCTCCGGCAGAAGGGAGGAAACATGGAGGACGGAGTCCCACAGCCCCCTGAGCCCATGTTCCAGCCTGGCCTTCAGCTGCTCCTGGGTCTCCAGCACTGTAGAGTATACATACACATACAGCTGAGGTGGGGCCTCATCTCTGGCTTTTCTTCTCTGCAGGAGCCCAAAGGTCACAAAGGTGCTCCTGGTCCAAGGAGCACATGGAGGATCAGGGAAGGGCATCTCCGTGGAGGTGACAGATTATGTTGCTCCTCCTATCCCCCTTGCAAGAACTTAAGCCCAGCCTGAGGCTGGCAGGGGCATGGAAGGCAATCTCTGGCCCTCACCTCTCTCTAGGCCCTGCTGGATATTCTGTACCAGGTCCTCAGTGAAACCCTGGGCCAGGCTTGCCCTCAGGGTAATGAAATTGCAGATGACAGTCAGTTCCAAGCGGAGAACAGAAACAGCCGCAGGGAGCCCTGGAGCAACAAATGCTGGTCTCACAGACCACTCTCAGGTGAAAGAGATCACCCCACCCCAACCAAAATGGCCTCAATAAAGAATCCACCCTTTGGAGACTTCCCTGGTGGCGCAGTGGTTAAGAATCTGCCTGCCAATGTAGGGGACACGGGCTCGAGCCCTGGTCCGGGAGGATCCCACATGCCGCGGAGCAACTAGGCCTGTATGCCACAGCTGCTGAGCCTGCGCTCTAGAGCCTGCGAGCCACAACTACTGAGCCTGCGTGCCACAACCACTGAAGCCCACGCACCTAGAGCCCGTGCTCCACAACAAGAGAAGCCACCGCAATGAGGGGCCCGCGCACCACAACGAAGAGTGGCCCCCACTCGCTGCAACTGGAGAGGGGGCGCTACTTACCCTGCAGACTATGGAGGAGTCCCCGGAGCCCTTCCAGTGCATCTTGAGCCAACTGCTGTCGCCTCGGAGACAGACCTGAGTCCTGAGCAACCTAACAAATGTGGGGTGGGGTACAGTCCTTACCTCTCCCCTTGCAGCTGTGGCAAGGGATGTCATTCACCAGCCATTTCTGGCTCTTTAGGGGAGGTCACGCTCCTAAAGGGTGCGTGAATCCACTGCATACCCCTTTCCTGGTATTTTGAGGTTGCAAAGCGAGGGTCCCAGCAACCGCGTTACCTTGGCCTGTTGAACTAGTTGGTCATTCTTTTCCCTCCACAGGTCCAGGCAGCTGGCGTGTGAGGCTGAAGAGCCCGGAGGGGTCCTGTGAGCCATGGCGGCCGAGACTGGGCCCAGACACGTGAAGAGTGCCGCTGAAGGGTAGGCCTGGCCCCTCCGACGCCCCACTGAGAGCGGAGAGGCCCATGCACTTCCGCACCCCGCCAAGGTTCTTTTGCTCCCCTCGGGGTTCCAGCCGGGGCGGCCTACCCTTTCCGGGAGAAACGGACACCCCGCTGGCTGCCTGGCAGGGCTTCTACCTCCGCCTCTTCCACCCGCGCCTCAGATTGGCCCGGCCGGCAAAATGCTCGGCTGCGGTTGGTCGTCGTCAAGGGTTACTCCCCGCGGGAAACTGGAAGAAGAAACGAGTCGGGGCCAGACCAGAGGGGAAGGCAGAGGCGGGCCAGAGGCCGGGGGCGTGTCTGAGTGGGTAGGTCACACGGCTCGCAGTTCCGTTGCTCAGCCCTCGCGGAGGCCAAAGCCTTAAGTCAACCTCAAAAACCCGGAACCCGCGGCTCAGCTCTTCCCTTGCCGCCACACATCCAGGTCGGCCGGGGATCTCCCCCGCCGCGGAGGGCTGGCCCGCGCGATGCACGCTGGGAGTTGTAGTACCGCCGGGAGCCGCCTCAAAAGGTCCAGCCCCAGAAGTGTCTTCAAAAAGAACTGACCTGAGACCGAGGCCCTCGGTAATCGGCCCATCCTATCTCTGCTCACCATGGAGCACCAACACGCTCACCACAGTCTGCTCAACCACATGCAGTCCGACTAGCTGGCAGCGCAGCCCTGTGCCTGTGCAGCCTGCCCTGCTCAAATATACCTGCCCAGTCCTTTCAACATATGGAGTAGAATTGGAGATCCGTATGCAAAGAAGAAACAAGCTGCGACACTTGCCATCTATAAAGTCAACTCAAAATGGATAAATTGGACTTCATTAAAATTAAAAACTCTTGTGCTACAAAGACACCGTCAAGAAAATTCGAAGATGTAAGTTAAACTGTTATGCTGGACACCTTAAACTTATACAGTGATGTATGTCAATTATATCTCAATAAACTGGGAAGAAAAGAAAATTCAAAGATGTCAATTATACCTCAATTAAAAAAAAGAAATAAAAGAAAACTCAAAGAAAAGTCACAAAGTGGGAGAAATTATTTGCAAATCATATACATCATCTCTTCCTGTCCTGGGCACCCTCAAACCTCAAACCCCAGTCCTGACCCTTCTCAGAACCTCTTCCCCACTTCTTTGATGGATGTTTCCATAAGGATTTCATGCCAGCACTTCAACATGACACAGGGGTAGTGAGGTGGATGGAGGGCACAGGAGATGTGTGAGGAGCATTAGATTCATAAAATTTTGGCTTCAAGTCAGGAATAATCAATGGGACAAGGTGTGTTAGATGGATGAGTAGGTCTGATAAAAGGCAGCATAGGTTGGGAAACCAGGGAAGCCTCCACAGACGTGAAGGGCAAAGGGTGTTCTGAAGTGAAAGGACACAGTTGAGGAGGAGGAGATACAGCACTATTGGGGCTTTAGACAGTGAAAGTCTGTGTGCTCCATGATGCCTGGGCCTGTCTTTTCAGCCATCTCTGTTATCAGCCAAAGCAAAAGAATTTAATAAAATATGTTCCATGGCAAAGGAAAATGGCAGGTGGAATAACAGTAGTGATTTGGGAGGAGTTGGGAGAAGTGAATTCAGACAACTCCAACCACCTCCCAGAGTTCTCAGATGTGGCCAGGTCTCCATAAGACGGCTGATCCCATCTGTGCCTGGATGAGGGGAGACTGACCCTCCACATATCCCCTACAGGACAGTGGGGGCTCCCCTACACCTCAGACACACATATTTACATCATTATTTCATTCCACTTCGGAGGCAGCCCCTCAGTCTCTCAGATGTATCCAAAGCAGGAGTTACGGATTAGGCTCCACTATGATTTTGAATTATAAAATAATGAAGTCCCAGATGCCAGTAGATCCTGGCTGCATGGTGGTAAGAGGTGTGACTGAGCCTCTCTTGCAGATGATCCAGCACCCGTATAGACCAGGCTTGATTGTTCTCCAGCCTTCTGCTGGGCCAGAACTAACTGCCTGAACCAGGAGCTCACAGCACCATCCACTCGCATCACCAAAGCTATGCCCAGGCAAAGTCCCACGCTGCTCACAATGAAGCCCACGGCCTCAAAAATGAACCTGCAAAGAAAGGTGGGGAATCTCAAAGGACACAGACAGGAGGTCTAGAGCCTTTTCCCTGCTGAGGCAAAACCTTGTCCACTCTGAATGTTCATTGTTTGCTCCAAGCTTCACCCTCCCCCACACCAATACTTCTCAAGCAAATCCACTCACTTGGGGGCAAACACCTTCCAGACCATGAGATGCCTGCGGAGGATGGAGGCTGCCAAGGCACAGGCCAAAATCTAAGGGAAGAGAGGAGAGGTCAAGTTATTAAGGAAGGGGAGGAGGAAGCAGGTCGTATAGAGAATTGCTGCAGGTCCCTGTGAAGAATGGAAGGGGAAGGAAAGTAGTGTGTGTCAGTGGAAAAAAACCCTGGGTTAGGAATTAGGAGACCTAATTCTTTTCCTGGCCCAGCCACGACTTGCAGTGTGACCTTGGGCAAGCACTATTCATCTGTGCTGCTGACACTCAGGCTCTGCCTCCCAGGGTGGAGGGAATGTCAGAGTCACACCTTCTGCCTCTGACGGAAAGGAAGATCAATGATCACAGATTGGGAAAGAATCCTGGCCATCACCTCAGATTTTCCAGTCTGTCCACTAATGGAGTAATCCCCAGATGAAACCATCAGGTCCAGATCTAGCTTGTAGAGAGGAAACAATCCAAGACTAGGATGAAGGAGACCCAGGTTCAAGTCCTAATACTGCCATTTGAGGCCACTGGCCTTTGGGCAATCACTTCACTTATCTATACCTCAGTCAAGGCTCTCTCCTAGGGTTTTGGCAAAGTGTGAAAGAATGTGATGTACAGCATGAGAAAAGATCACTAACTCCATGATCTCTCCCCTGCACCCACCTGAATACCAAGGACAAAGAGGTACTTGAGGCCCAGCTGCAGCAGCGCTGCATTGAAGTGGTGAGGCGCGTCCCGGAGCCGCATCTCCATCAGTGGCTCCTCCTCCTCCTCAGGCCTGACTCTGGCCTCAGCTTCATTCCCTGGGGGCTGCCGCCTCTTCCGGGGCCCTTGACTCTCACAGAGAAAGGGCCAGAGCAGGAGCAATGGGCAACCTACTGCCTCAGAGGAAGGCAGGGCTAGAATCAATGGAGGACCCAGGGACCAGGCCACCGTGGCCCCCAACTACCCTAGTTGGCTCAGCCTCCAATTAGCAAAGGCCAAGGGGTGCCAAAGATCTAACAAAATCACATTTCCCCACTCAAATCCTGGGGTTTCCTTTCCTTCCACAAAGCCAGAGTAAACAATGGAAGCAAGGGAGGAATGAGGAGTTACCTGCAAAGAGGATATGGGAGGCAAAGGTGTTGGTTCCCACCAGCAAAGCAGACAGCCAGGTAAAGTCATGGCCCTCTGGGACTCCCACGAAGGCAGCATGCCAATGGATAGCTGGAAAGACGGGCTGGTGACCCGTGGAATAGAAGGTCTGTGTTGCCATGAAGGCCCAAGCAGAAACTGCCTGCCAAGGCACAGTAAAAGGACCTGGAGGAAGAGATATGCCTCTTTACAGTCACATCCCACTCCCTAACCCACAGCCCACTGCCCCAAGATCATATACACCTACGACCTCAGTGCTGTCTCTTACACACGAGCATGCCCATCACCCCAAGCTTCTAACAGTCAACACTCTATTATTCCCTCCGTGGCACAAAGCCCCACTGCTCTAATCTGTGGTCAGCCTCTTTCTCTCATATACACACAGCTCACTATGAGTGGTGAATATGCTCAATTCACCACTCTCATCACTGGAGAATCAGGAAATGCGCTCACGAGGATGTAACATTTCCATTAAGAATTGAGTCTTGGAGTACTGTTTGTCTCCCTCCTCCATGAACCCTGCTGGCCCTGAAAGCCAATGGGAGGGATCAATTAGCTTGGCTACAGCAGATAAGAGACAGGACATCAGGAAGACCCTCTCAACTGTTGGGGCGTGAGACCCTGTATCAAGGTGAAGAACCTGAGGAGCAACACCTCCCTGAAAATAAGAGGGGCTGAATTCACATCACTACTGTCCTTGGATGAATCAGGGCTGAGATATGTATTTACCAGGGGTGGTGATGGGTATCCCAGCAGCAAGCAGATGCAGGAGAAGGAAGCTCTGCAGAAACAGAAGCAGGAACACAAGGCTAATGCGCTCTGCATGCAATAGCAGAAGTGGAAAGGCCAAGAGGGTGAGGGCCGTGACCATAGCAGCCGAGTAGACACTCCCCAACTGATAGGCGGCCACCGTCAGGGGGCCCTGAGATTTGGTCCTCTCTAGCCGGCCCCGGAACTCCTCCTGCATGTGTCGGTAGATTTGAGGAACCACATAATCCAGGTCAGCCTGAGAAGTGGGGGGGCCTGAGAAGGGAGTGAGGACAGTCCTGGTCCGTGGAGCACCCGCTGCAGCTTTCACCAGCACCGTCACGGGCCTCCAGAGCAGCAGCATGAGCCCTGAAGCAGCCAACCCGGCCACAGCCCTAGGTAACATAACTGATGCCCCAGCGACCAGGGCCCGGAGACGTGGGGGTGCTTCATCCGCCCCTGATGCCAAGGCCCAGTAGGCGGCAGTGCCTAGTCCCATCAGCGGCAGCCCCCAGCGCACAAAGAGCACAGGGGGCTCAGGACTCTTGAGATTACCATAGCGGCGAAGCCACAGGCGCACGGCAGCTAACAGGGCCGCCAGCGCCCCCACACAAGCTCCATACCACACATTCTTGGCTCGACCACCCACCATGGATGCCAGGGGACTCAGCCAGGGAGAGGAGCTGCAAGCAGGCGTCTCTTCAGGGCAGCGATGAAAAAGCCCAGCTAGCCTTATACATAAAAGCAACCCAACTCCAAGCCCCAGGGCATGCGTGCCATTGTGACGTGGGGGGCCTGCTGGGGTCAGAAAGCCAAGGCGAGGTATTGTGAGTAGCTTAGGTGGCAGCAGCTTGCCCTCCCAGTGAAGCTGGGCAACCAGGAGCAAGATAAGTGAGATCAAAAGGAAGGGGGCGGCCCTGGCCTCGGCTATAACAAAGCTATCAGAGAAGAAACCAGCAAAGCGAATGAGCAGGAGTAACAGGACAGGCCCAGGCATGGGAAGCAGGGCTGCCAGGGGCCTCTTAGCTCCCCAGCTAGCCCAGGCTTTCCACAGAAAAGGCAGAAGTGAGCCCACTGCAGCCATGGCCCCTAGAACCACTGAATCCAGCTTCAGCCCAGTAGTTGCCAGGAGTCCAGCACACACTAAGGCTCCAGTCAAACCCCAGGCCATGGGTATTAGGAGAGGGCGGAAATAGAAGCCTGGGGATGCTGCCCACTGGGATACCAGTAGGCAAAGAAAGCAGGTAGCAGCCAAGAGAGCAGCACCCCCTGCCATGCGGACCAGAGAAAAACGAGCCCAAGACTCAATGCACATGGCCCGAACTCCCCGCAGGAACTGCTGCAGCTCAGTAATCACAGTCTGTAGTGCTGCCTCAGCCCCCTGGGGGCTCTGCAGAAGCCGCTGGTAGTCAGCAGAAGCTTTGGAGAAGAGGTTCTGCAGTCGATGAAGCTCCTTAACTTGGAGGTCCTGAGCAGCAGTTGAGTAGGTGTGAAGAAATCGGGACACCTGGCAGAAAAGATCAGAGACGTGAACTGGGACACAGACAAGGACAAGTATTACCATGTGGGGTACCTAGAAATCAGGGACCCAAACTCCGTCCAGGACAGGGAGAGAGGGCGTACTTGGCTATGGAATGTGATATTAAGACTGAACAAAGGACAACAGAGTGGGTCATTATGCTTCTCCCATGCTCAACCTAACGCTGTCACCTGAAGCCCAGCCCATTACCTACCTGCTGGGCATTGAGATGGAGAGCTGAGGCTTGGGCCAGAGTAGAAGAGTGAGGCTGGGAGTCTTCGACCTCCGAGAAGACCTCAGCTATCACCTCCCCGATGTTCCCAAATGGGATGGGCAGGCCCAACAGCAGGGCCAGCGTAGGCACAAGGCTGATTTGAGGAATTACCTCTGGCTCCTAGAGAACAAGGACAGGGGTCAACGGGTTCAACAAAAAGCTGAGGTCAGTTGTTTAGGATGGAAGACATAGGGGCCTAGGTAGGAAATAAGAATGGGGGATGCCCAGGGTTATGAATTTGGGGGCTTAAAATGGAGGGATCCACGAGGATGCTACGATTATGATGCGGACTGAATAGCCGGAAACCACACAAAGCACAGCTCAGGCCTCACCTCTGGTGGGGCGCTGGGGAAGAGGGCTGTGGGACTATACAGAAAAAGTGCAGCTGAGGTCTCCAGCTCACTGTCCCCTCCATGGTTCCCACTCGTGGTCATCCCATGGTCCCCAGTCACTACCAGCAGCGTGTCATTCTCCAGACGCTCCACGAGTCCCCTGGGGGCCAAGAAATGTGTCAGAAGGTAGGGATAATGATTGTTCTCAGGGACTTCCCTGGTGACGCAGTGGTTAAGAATCCACCTGCCCATGCAGGGGACACGGGTTCGAGCCCTGGTCCGGGAAGATCCCACATGCCGCAGAGCAACTAAGCCCGTGCGCCACAACTGCTGAGCCTGCGCTCTAGGGCCCGCAAGCCACACTACTGAAGCCCACGTGCCTAGAACCTGTGCTCTGCAACAAGAGAAGCCACCGCAAGGAGAATCCCGCGCACCGCAATGAAGAGTAGCCCCTGCTCGCCGCAATTAGAGAAAGCCCGTGCGCAGCAACGAAGACCCAACGCAGCCAAAAATAAATAAATAAATAAATAAATTTAAAAAAGATTTTTCTCAGGGGCCCATTCACCCCCAGCCAATTAACTTCCACTAGTAGGGCCTAGACCTCTGGCAAAAAAACACTTCCTCGGTCATAACCCTACTGCCCAAAATCACATGCTAAGTTACTCAAAACGGATGAGGCCCCTAGCTTCAGAAAAAGGCCTAGAGAAGACAGAATTTAGCCAAGTAAGAGTTCCAAATAAAGATTTTTTTTCTCTTGGGACCATATATTATGAGATTCTCAGACACAAACCCACTCCCCCAGCCAATATCCCACACTCACTGGATCACCTGGTCCATTTGGCTAAGTTTCTTGGCCATTTCAGGATGATGAGGGCCATGCTTGTGGCCACAGTGATCCACACCCAGGAAGTGAGTAATCAGCACATCCCATTCACCACTGTCCACTGTGAAGGAGAGAACCTGAACACAGGGGACTAAGGCCCACTCCTCAACCCCAGCCAGGCTCTGATGCTCCTATGTCCAGGGGCACAAGCCCAGGCCACTGCATCCATGGGAGGTTCAGAATTTGTGGACTGACATAGCCCTCCCCAGCTCCCAGTCTTAGGCCTGCCTCTGGCCCCGTGCTCACTGATTGGGTAGAGGTGTTCCAGGATACCATTGTCCACTGTGTGTAGGTCTCTAACATCGAAGGACGGGAAAAAGAAAGCTTGGGAGAAAGCTCCAGGAAAAAGATCGTTCCAGGTTTCATCTCCCATGAAGACCACACGCCTCCCTGCAGGGACATGAGTGGGTCACAGCCTGAGCAGGAGTCAGGAGACGGGGAAGAGGAAAGGCCTTTTAAAGATCTATCAGAAATCCCAACCATGCACTATAAGGCACAGCAGTTCCATCCAAACAACTCTTTATCCTTCAAGGCCTAAAATTTTCTGCCAGGAAGCTTTCCCTGGTAACCATACTCCACCCAGACCTTTTACTACTTATTCCTATAAAAAGCTCTGCTACTTCTCAGCCCCTGGCTACCTCTGCTGCTCTATTTTTCCTGGGTACATATTGCTTTTTCCCAGTCAGTGAGTGGACGGGGCCTGGACCCTCTGCTCTCTTCTCCACGCTTTTGAAAATACCAGACCCACATCTTCTTTTCGTCTCTCCCCTGCCCCTTTACTGAGAGCTCGCCCAAAGTAAAACCAATACCCCATGCAGATTACAAACGCCAGAAGGACAGAGCCCGGACCTGAGCTCCCTGCATACAGAGTCAGGGTCTCTTTCTCCTTCCTGTCCTCCTAGTCAAGCACGCAGCTGGGCACCCAAAGTTCTGGCTCTCTGACGTCTAAAGAAATTTGCCAAGGTACTCCTGGCCACCAAAGAGGCCTGACTAACCTGTACTGGTAAGCTGCTTAACGAGATTGTCTTCCGCTATGGCGTAGCTGGCAAAATTACTGCCAGCGTCAATAAAGGTAGGCAGTGAGCCGGTGGTGAGGGCCTTGAGGCGCTGCATGGTGGTGGTCGGGGGGTCAACCTTGGACTGGTAGAGCCTGGCATGGTGGGGCTGAATTTCCAGGATCCTCTGCAAGAAGCCCAGTTTGCCCAGGAAGGGCAGGGAGGTGGGAGGCTCCCCAGAAACATGTGAGAGCTGGGGCTGGGCAAAGTCAAATCGCAGAGCGTCTATGAGCACCAACACAAGTCGGGAGAATCGGGAAGCCATCCAGCAGGCCCCGGGCTCCCCTCGGCTCCCCCATGGCAGGGACCCAGGGCCTGGGGGCTCTTGGCAGCTGCTATGGTTGGTGAGCTCCAAACGGGTGAGCAGGAAGCCACTGGTGAAGAGAGCAATGCCGGCGTAGAAGAGGAAGCCCACCCAGGCCAGGAAGAGCAGCACTGAGATCTTCCGCATCCTGGTGGTGGCGGGGGAGGGAATTCATAACTGTGAGGCAAAGAACCAGCAGATAGTCTAGTCTCTCAATACAAAGCCCAGCTAGAATCACTTCCTCTTGGAAGCCTTCCTGAAGATAAACAGTCCCATAGCCAACCCAATGCAATGTTCCTCTCCACCAGTTATACCAGAGTTTCTGAAGGCGAGGTGCGCAGGCTATGGGTATCAACCTGAAGCAGCTGTTTTAAAATGGTGATTTCCAGGCGCCACCCCAAATACCCTGAATCAGGATCTTCGGGGGTGGAGCATAGGAATTTGTACGCCAGGAGATCCTAATGATGGAAAACACAGCCCACGAGGTAAACTTATTCCAAGTGGTAGACTGCTTTCTGACAGCCCGTTTCTCCTCTCTCCTCGCCAATTTCAACACCCCTGGAGTGGCCAGGGCTCGCAGCCGCAGGGGAGTCCCGGCCAGGCTGATGGCGCCGCCTGGTGGGGACCCAGGGGACGAAGGGAAGGAGTCCTACTCCGCTTCCGGACAGCCAGGATCGCCAGGAGACCAGAAGCGCGACCTCCCCGGCGCAGCAGGGCAGAGGTGCGAGGTCTTGAGGCAGTTGGGCCTCGCTGGGACCCAGACGTCCGGATGGCTCTGCCGCCTCAGGCGGCTACCCGGCCTCCGGCTGGGCACCCTGACCTGGGTACGGGGCCCGCTAGACTGCGAGCTCTTAGTGGGGTGGAAGGGCCCCTAACTTCAGGCAAAAGCGAGCGCAAGGGGATTTGGGGAGACCCTGGCTCACCTTGAATGGCGCCCGGAAGTGCAGCGTCGGCGCCTGCGGCCTGGCACCACAGAGGTGCGTGCGCCGGCTAGAGCGACCCTCGGGAGTCCCTATCGCCATCTGCTGGCGCCTCCGAGGAAGTTCGGCAAGGAACGCAAGGCTGGCCAGAGACGGGAGTTTGATGGGAGACTATAATAATTTAGAATTGGGGGCAAGGCCCTAAACTAGAAGAGTTCAGGGAGCCACTGTCCATTCTTGGTTAAGACTAAGATCTAAGCCTCTGGAACCAAACTTAGCTTGAATCCTAGCCCTGCCACTCACTGTCATTATTGGGCATTACCTCATCTGTAAAATAGGGATAATATTTATTTCCCCCTTTTTGCCAAGCTGACTCCAACTGATAGATTTTATTATTCATCCTTTCCAAGGATGAATCTTACAACTCAGTAATAAGACAATCCAATTCAAAAATGGGCAAAGAGGCACAACATTGTAAATCAACTATATTTCAATTAAAAAAAATTTTTTTAATGGGCAAAGGATCTGAATAGACATTTCTCCAAAGAAGGCTTTTTTTAAGTTTTGGCTGCGTTGGTCTTTGTTGCTGTGTGCGGGCTTTCTCTAGTTGCGGCGAGCGGGGCCACTCTTCGTTGCGGTGTGGAGGCTTCTCTTTGCAGTGGCTTCTCTTGTTGCGGAGCACGGGCTCTAGGCATGCAGGCTTCAATAGTTGCAGCATGCGGGCTCAGTAGTTGTGGCACAAGGGCTTAGTTGCTCTGCAGCATGTGGGATCTTCCTGGACCAGAGCTCGAACCCGTGTCCCTTGCATTGGTAGGCGGATTCTTAACCACTGTGCCACCAGGGAAATCCCGAAGAAAATATATGAACTATTAACACATGAGAAGATGCTCAACATTATTAGCCATCAGGGAAATGCTAGAGATACCACTTTAAACACAGGAGGATGGCTATAATAAAAAAGATAAATAACAAGCATTGATGTGGGTGTGAAGAAATGTGAACCCTCATAAACTGCTGTTGGAATTGAAAAATGGTGCAGCAGCTTTTGAAAAGAAGTCTGGCAATTCTTCCAAAGGTTAAACGTAGAGCTACCATATGACCAGCAACTCCACTTGTAGGTATATACCCAAGAGAAAAACCTGTGGCCATGCAAAAACTTGCACATGAAGGTTCATAGTAGCATTATCATAATAGCCAAAAGGTGGAAACAACCCAAATGGCCTTCACTGATAAATGGATAAACAAAATATGGTATATCTGTACAACAGAATATTGTTTGGCCAATAAAAAAAGGGATGACGTACTACAAGTGGTTACATGCAACTACATGAATGAAACCTAAAAACATGCTCACTAGGGGACTTCCGTAGTGGTTCAGTGGCTGAGATTCCACGCTCCTGATGCGTGGGGCCCAGGTTCGATCCCTGGTCAGAGAACTAGATCCCACATGCCGCAACTAAAGATCCTGCATGCTGCAATGAAGATCCCGCACGCGGCAACAAGGAGCCCGGGTGCCACAACTGAGACCTGGTACAGCCAAATAAATAAATATTAAAAAAAAAACATGCTAAGGGAAAGAAGCCAATCACAAAATAGCACGTATTATTCCATTTACATGAATATGTAAATCTAAAGATACAGAAAGTAAATTAGTGGTTGTCTAGGGTTGAGGGGAGAGAGGAGTGACTACTAATGGGTACAGGGGTTTTGTGGCAGGGTGGGGTTGGGGAGCAGTGATGAAAATGTTCTAAATTGTGATGGTTGCCCAATTCTGTGAATATACTAGAAATTATTGAATTTACACTTTAAGCAGGTGAATCACATTGTATGTGAATTATATCTCAGAAAAGCTACCATTTAAAACAAAAAAACGTCTCCAATGGTTTCCTCATCTCAGAGTAAAGCCTAAATTCTTGTAGTGGTTCTACATGGCCCTACAAATCTACACACTGACTCCCCACTTCCTTCTTTGATTCATCTAGCTGCCACTTGTTTCCTTAACTCAGTTCTATCCACTGTAGTTGCTTTGCTCTTCACATTACAAGGAAGCCACCCTCTGCCTCAGGACCTTTGCATTTCCAACTCCTGTCAGCTTTACTCCCAGATGCCCAAATGGGCCGTCCCCTCCTCATCTCCATATCTAAGCTTAAATGTACTATCAGTGAGGCTTCCTGTAACCCTCTACTTAATGTTACAGCCCGTCCTCTCAAGTTCCCCATCTCCCTTCCTTTTTTTTTTTTTTTTTGCAGTACGCGGGCCTCTCACTGTTGTGGCCTCTCCCGTTGCGGAGCACAGGCTCCGGATGCGCAGGCTCAGCGGCCATGGCTCACGGGCCTAGCCGCTCAGCGGCATGTGGGATCTTCCCGGACCGGGGCACGAACCCGTGTCCCCTGCACCGGCAGGCGGACTCTCAACCACTGCGCCACCAGGGAAGCCCTCCCTTCCTTTCTTTACTTCCCTCTCTAGTACAACTCATCAGCATCTGAAATACTATACATCTTATTAATGATTTGTCCCTTCCAAATAGAATGTAAGCTCATTGAGAGTAGGGAATTTTGTTTTCTTTATTACTATATCCTCGGTGCTTGGCATATAGTTGGGATTCAATAAAATCATTAAATGGATAAATGAATAAATTCTAATTCAGAAATATGTTGAAATATCCCTCCACCTTCATCCCCAAAGCCCCTTACCTATGTTCAGGCCTCACCACCCTCTCCAGGACCACTGAAGTAGCCTTCTTACTGTCCTTCCAGCCTCCCATCTCTCCTTCAAATCCCCTGACCACATCGCAGCAGGACAGCTCCATCTGAAACTCTGATGTGATTACCTTAATCTTCTTAAAATTCTTCATGGGAAGGGAAAAAACCCTTCATGCTCCCTGCTCCCCAGATAAAGGCCAAACTCTTTCAAGACCCTATCTCCCTGAGATTTGGCCCCTGCCGCATTGTCACACCCCCTAACACCCCACCCATCAGCCACAAAGAACAACTGTGAATACTCCAACTTCTCTGGAACTGTGGGCCTTTGCATATTCCAGTCCCCAACTGTAGCCTGATGAAAGCATTGATTTTTCCAGCCTGAGCCCAATGTCTGAGTTAGTAACCTTGCTGCCCACAAAGTGACATGATCCTCCCCCAAGGATCACTCAGCCAGAACTTTCCTCCACCTCAGCACTTATCACTTTGTAGCTCTGTTTCCTGTGAAAACAGGGACCATAGGATTTGGGTTCTTCTGTAGCACTGAGCTTGGCACATGGTAGACATCATTGAATGTTTTGGGTTTTTTTAAATTTTTTTTTTACACAGCAAGTTCTTATTAGTTATCCATTTTTTACATATTAGTGTATACATGTCAATCCCAATCTTCCAGTTCATCACACCACCACCTGCCCCCTGCCACTTTCCCCCCTTGATGTCCATATGTTTGTTCTCTACGTCTGTCTCTATTTCTGCCCTGCAAACTGGTTCATCTGTACCATTTTTCTAAGTTCCGCATATATGCGTTAATATACTGTATTTGTTTTTCTCTTTCTGACTTACTTCACTCTGTATGACAGTCTCTAGGCCCATCCACGTCTCTACAAATGACCCAATTTCATTCCTTCTTACGGCTGAGCACTGAATGTTTTTGAATGAACGAATGAGTGTCCTCAGTCCCTGAGGACCCTTTGAGCACTACTCTACCAGGACGGCCCTCTTTCCCATTAAAAAAAACACCAACACCTGCTCAAATTCACAGCCCTACACTTAGCAAGAGGGGGGACTACACTCCCCAGCTGGCAGTTCAGTAGACATGTGGTTTAATCCTTCCACTGTATCCCACAGCTTCTCCTGAAGACATGCAGGATGATTTCACTTTACATGACATTTAATCTTGCTCATGGAGGAATCAGTTCCCAAGACCTGACAGGACTGGAGGTGGCAGTGGTCATCCAAGGAGAACACCGGTGACTCTCCCAACTTCATTCCCCAATCAAAGAGGACAGTTTTGGTTTGCCACTGGTGAGTTTATTACATGATTAAAGTTCAAATAAAAAAATAATAACCAAAATCTTGGCAGGGAGGCTAGAGCCAGAATCTGGGAGCGCTGCTTCCCTGTCCCCAGCCTCCCTGACCAAGCCCAGCTCCATTAACTCAGCTTGACTCGATCAAGTTCCTCATCAAGACTTGCATCTGTGCTCTGGACATCTCTGCTGCTCCTGCTGGAGACTGAGTCCTGGGCTCCTGGCACCGGGGCTTTGGTGAGGGCCCCATACACACCCATGGCCTGAGGAGAGGGACAGAGAGAGAGCCATGATGACACATGGCAGAAGGTATAGCCCAACCCACCAACGGCTCAAAGGAAGAAGGTAGAGCCGGGGCCAGTAAGCTTGTTTTTCCTTTCTCTCTCTCAAGCCTCAGTCTTAAAAGCTTTGGAGTCGGTTCTAGGAATGTTACAAACTACCAGAGCAGGGTCACCCTCAAAATACTAATACAGGCATCTGCAAAAAAAAAGAAAAAAAAAAAGAAAGATGTCTCAAGAGGTTCCCTATTGCTAGGGATGACTGGGGGTGTCTCGTTCAGGGGATGAAGAGAGGTGTAGGTCTCAGGGCACTCTAGAGGACTCGATGGGGAAAGTGATGGTCGTGGTGGTAGCGTCTCAGTCTCTGGCATTGGTGCTCTATGCTGGGTCTTCAGGGCGCTCTAACCTGAGCCACCATACTGGTGACGTCGCCGGGGTTGGAGGGCAGCAGGATAGTGTTGGAGTCCTTGGCCAGTTTAGAGAATGCGCTGACATACTGCTCAGCCACAGTCAGGGAGGCTGCTGCATCTCCATTCTGTGGCCACAGGGAAGATAAAAATCAGAGATCACAGACTTGCATGGGGGGTGGGGGGGGAGGAAAGGAAGTGGAGAGAAATCAGGTTCCTAGAAAGAGGATATGCAGATCACAATACAAGAGATCATGTAATGTGGCTCAGTGGAACCAAAAAGGCAGGAATTTCTCCCAAGGGTAGATAAGAGAACCTCTTCTACTGCCAATTCCTGATCCCCAATCCCACCTAGGGGGTCTCTCACATGTTGTGTCAGAGCTGCAGCCAGGATGCGAATAGCTTCAGCTTTAGCCTTGGCCTTGGCCAGAACTGCACTGGCCTCTCCTGGAAGAAAAGAGACAGAGCTTAACCTATGAGGTCAGGGTACCCCAAAAGCTCCTGTCCCAGTAGCAAGCCTCAAAGACCCATACCCTGTTCATCACTCAGCCTCTACCCTCTGCTGACCTGCTGCCTGATTTATTTGTTCAGCCTTTTCTGCCTCAGAGGCCAGGATCTGTGCCTGCTTCTTCCCCTCTGCCACGTTGATGGCCGACTCTCGAGTCCCCTCAGACTCTAGAACTGTGGCCCGTTTCCGCCGCTCTGCCTCCACCTAGAAGCCCCCAGCAAGCCCCATCAACAAGAAACCAGAGTAAAAGTAAACTCTTACACAGACCTGCAACTGTACCCATCACAACAGGGAAGGGAGTCCAGGTCCCTATGCAACTGGAGCATCCTGAAGTACTCCACCTCATCCCTCTCTGGCCCCCACCTGCATCTGCATGGACTCTTTCACCCGGGGTGGCACATGGATATCCTTGATCTCATAACGGAGGCAGCGGATGCCCCAGCAGTCAGCAGCCTGGTTGATAGCATCCACGATGTTAGCATTCAGGGACTCCCGCTCCTGGAGGAAGAGAGGTGTAAGCTCCATGGCCTCAACCCAACCTTCAGGGGGCGAAACCGAGAAGGTCCCGGAACTGATCCCCAGAAAGGACTGAGAGTGCCAGGTATGTGTCTTCAAACCCTAACTCTGGCTCAGATCCCCTTACCCGGAAGACTTTGTCCAGAGAGAGTTTGCCGAGCTCTGATCTCATGGTTGTCTGAGCTAGCTGGGTGACAGCATACTCAGGGTCCTCCACACCATAGCTTGCCTGAAAGGGGCATGGATAGTGTCAGTAGCTTGCATGCAGGATTTTAGTGAGGAGAGCAACTCAGGAGCTGAATAAAGCAGAGAACAGATACCTTGTAAGGGTCCATGATGCGCAGGTAAAGGACTCCATCGATTTGCAGAGTTACATTGTCTGTAGGTGCAGGAGCAGGAGAGAAAGGAGGTCAGGCCTCCAGGTCCCAATCAGCTCTTTCTCCTGCAACCACATCCTAATGGCCTCAGAGCACCCATGTCACCCCGCACCCCTCACCAAGAGTCACGGCAGACTGCTCAGGCACGTTGATGACAATTTCCTTGAGACTCTGCACATATCGGATCCGGTCTAACACAGGGATGAGGATATTCAAGCCCTGGGAAGAGGAGTTACAGGTCTTCAGAAGGATGGGGGGCTGTAGGGTTGAGATCGAAGCTAGGCCTGGAGTGGGTAGGGAATCAACATAGATTCTGCCCAGAAAAACAGAAGGCTTGGGGTGTCACCGGTACGTAAGAATGTAAGGATAGGAATGTAAGGCTGGATCTCTGAATGGAAGGGACAGTCAAGGAGATAGGAGCCAGCAGAGTAGACTTTTCCATGCAGACAGGTGGAGCTGAGAGAATTAATAGAAGAGATTCCTAATGTGGGGCCTGTGGGATGCTAGCGCAATGGGAAAAGGTGGTAAGATGGGTATGACCGTCAGCAGTCTGGGCCCTGCCAGGTCTGGCCTAGGGTGTCAGAAGCCAAAGGTGAAGGCAGGCCCCAACGAGGTCTCACCCCATTCCCCCATGTCGTGAGGGAACTGGGATTCAGGCTGGCCCGGGGTGGGCAGAAGAGGTTCTCACAGGCTCCAAGATGCGGTGGAATCGGCCCATTCGCTCCACCACCCAAGCCTCCTGCTGCGGCACAAACAGCACCACGGTGTTTCGGGGCAATCCAGAGGAGGCGCGGCGCGCAGCACGGCCAGAAGCCTGCACGGAGCCCTAAAGGGAAGACGAGGATCAGCAGAGACCCAGTCGGTCGGGCACCCCGCCCCTCTCGGTGCCTGTCCCGGAGGCATGTCCCTAAACCGCGACCCTAAAGGGTTCTCGGAAAGGAACTCAGGCGAGTACCATAACCTCCGATCCCAGTTCTCTCCCCACACTTAGAATCTGGCCCCTTCCCAGTTGAAAATCCAAGTGATCTCTGGCCCGACCCTTAGAAAAGGATGCCTTGCACTCACCCTCAGCAAAAGGGCCCCAGACGCCCGCACCGAGCGCGCCAGCATTTCCCACTGCCACAGCGATCTCCGGAACCAACGAGACGCGGAGCAGAGCAGTCGCTCTAGATGCCCGGACCTGAGCCTTTCCTTCCGTATTTCCACTCCCCCGGATGTACTTCCGGCCTTCCCTTCCCTCTTCCACATTCAGCCAATCAGCGTTACTCGGCAGAAGCGTGCATCAAGTTGCTCGCTGGGAGACGCAGACTTTCTAGAGAGGGCTCAAGGCTGTAGCTTTTTCTTGTTCTCGCTGTTCAAGCCCAAGATCCCGAACACGGTGACCAAATGGAGGCTACTTTTCGCGTGCAGGTGTCCCAGAAAAGCTTCCCACAGAATTCTTTATCCCCACTGGAGACTCAGTTTACCCTTCTGAGCGTATAATCGCCATCTTTCACCATAGCGACGAGCGATTGGAGCTGACTCATTGCCGTGGTTGCCATAGTGACATTCTCTGGTAGTCCTGCTGTGCTGTACCCAGACCTCCCACTGGGGACCGACCCCATTCCCGTTACCATGGTGACTGGGCCTAACATTGCCCGGTGATTGGACTGAGGTTTCCCCCTCCCCTCTTTTCCCAAGGCATCATAGCTTTTTCTTCCTCTACCCCGTCAGGGTCTATCAGGCCAGGTTCCCTCTCATACAGAGTCCGGCACACAGCCCCAACATTCAGCCTTCTCTGGAGCATGTCACCCTGCACACATCTCCGATGCTCTGTCACATGCATTAGGAGACTTGCACAGTCACCCTCATTTTACATATCAGAGCACTGAAGCTCAGAGGAGCTAAAATCATCAACAGAACCAGTGTAAGAATCCAGATCCGCCTTCAGAGTTCAGCTTTTACAGCAGAACCTTCCCCACCACACCACCCCATTATGTGAAAGGGGCAAGACCAGACCTTAAGAATCATGGGGCTTCCCCTAAGACTTCCCTGCCTCAGGCCTTTTTCCTGGGGAAAGGGCAGAGTCCCGGCTCTAGTTAGGCTCTCCATCCCCATCCCCATGCTCTCCCGAACAGAAAAAGTAAGGCTTACTTCAAGTTTCAAACAAGAATTTATTCTTTCTTTCTTTCTTTTTTTTTTTAAAAAAAGTACCAGGTACAATTTTTTCCTGTTTTTTTTTTTTCAAGTTTTAGCAAATGCTTGTTCCCCTCAGCCCAGCCCCGGGTATCAGGGCTAAGGCTAGGTCAGAGTCTAGAGTGGGGAATGGGGTAGTTGATAACTACATGACTGAGTTTGAGGGGTGCCCCTCACCCCAACTGAGGTAGGTGGGTCAGAGTCTGGCCAGGTGAGAGGAGGCGCCCCAGTCCTTGGCCCTGACTCTGTCCCCTGAACACCTTCCTCAGTCAGGACCCCAAAGCAAGGAGACACAGGCAGAAGGAGAGGGACAACCAGAGTCTGAAGTCCTAGATGAGGTGTGGTTGACACCTGTGTGTGTGTGCCTGCACGCATGCTCTCTCTCTCACACACATACACACACACACACACACACACACACACACACACACACAAGTTGGCCTTCAGAGAGAGGTGAGAGGGTCGGGGAAGTGAAAGGAATAAGGAAGGACAGGGGAAGCTGAGTCTTTGGCTGGTGACTCAGTCCTTCCGGAATACTTCTCTGCTCTCAGCTGAGGGAGAGCAGTTCTCCTACAGCCCCCATATCAGCCTCTTCAACTCCTGAGGTTGGAGCAATATCTGAGAGTGGGAAAGGAGGAGGGGCAATGCCAATTATCAGGTTTGGGACGTTACCAAGGCAATCCAATTTGAATAAATTATAAATTAAAATAAATAAAATAATAAGTGGCCCCTGCCCAGGACAGGGAGGCAACGCTGGCATGACTTGCCTGGGAACTTAGGACAACCTCAGGGTAGCTCCAGTTCCTCCCCACTACCGCAGCTGGCCTGGGAAATCCAAGGGAGGGGGCAGGCACGTGGAGTACCCAGAGTAGGGCAGAGTGTGGTAAGATCAGAAGCTTTAAACACCCAAATAATCAGTTTGGGCATGAGCGTGGTGAGGGCTTTAATTCAAGCCTGAAGGGTCTCTCGCACCTCTCCACGTGTTTGCTCTGTCCAGGATGGAGCAGGATGGGCAGGTCCTTGGCCCACATGGGTTCAGGGCACTGACAATCAGGGCAAAGGTGAATAACGTGGATTGTGAGGGGCCTCAGTCACAGCCTGCAGTTCGTAGGGGAGCCCTGTGTCCAGTTCCAGGCTCCGGCGGGAAAAAAGCAGGCGGATGTCTCCATGCAGGCTTAAGCGGCCTGAGCGGGAGCTCCGGAACCTGGGGGAGGACAGGGTGATCAAAGTAAGACCCCAGACTGTAGACAAGCAAGGAGAGATGCTATTCAGGGAGGACATGCCTGGGTTGTGGAAAGGATATCCAGGGCCCTGTCCTCACCTGAGGTGCAACAAGTAGCAGAGGAGGCAGCGGGTGGGGCTAGCATTCCCCTCCTCACCCACAGGCACCAAAAAGAGGCGATGACGCAGGAAGGTCATATGGGCAGCAGGCATGTCCGAGAAGTCAAAGGTCACGAGGAACATCTTCACCACAGTCTGGTTGGGGTTAAATAAGGTCTGGGGACAGGAAGGGCAAGGTTGGTAGGGTCTAGGGGATGTTTTCCTGTCCCCACTCCCACTCCCCCTCAGGGAAAACTCACCACTTGGATGGTGCCCACCTTGGGCACGCTGTAACCCTTCCTCCCCAGGGGGTTCAGGTCCACGACGCCCTGGGAAGGCCATGGAGCCATCAGACAAAGTAGGGTCTGGGAGATTCCTGAACACTCATCCATCTCCACAATCTCTCATTCTGGGACCTGGCCCCTGCCCTACACTAGAGTTCTCCCCACCTGGCTCTGACTCTTAGGCGAGAACATCTAAAGAATACTTCCAGAGCCGTTCTCCTGGGTTCCCTAACTCTGCTGCTCTCTGCCCAGGGTGCCCTTCCCAATAAAGTCTTTTGCTTTGTCAGTTAAAAAAAAAAAAAAAGAATACCCCCTGCCCCCAACCCCTCATGCCCCTCATGAGCTAACTTTGGGTTTAGGTCAGGTCATACCAGGAAGGGAGCCGGGGCATTTTGCTCAGAAACATCAAAGAAGGTGACAGTGACAGGCAGCGTGACATGCTGAGGGCAGTAGGATCCACTAGCTCCAATCTCTGCTGTGAAGCCCTCAATGTGGCCAGATGGTGCAAAGCGTCCTCGCAGCAATGATTCCTGGGGATGGGGTGGGAAAACATATTGTGAGACAGATGCTAGCTGTTTTCCTTACCCATCCAAGCCACACACACCACCATCCCTTCCCGCAAGATCCACCAATCAAGGAACCCAAGGGGAACTACCTCAAAGTTGCCCAACAGGGTACGGCTGATGGCGGGGGTAGGAACAGGGGAGGCACTGGGGGTGCTCAGCAGGCCTGGCCTCTTCCGGAGGCTTCGAAGGGAGCTCCTGGTAGGGGAGGGGACACACAAGTGGGTTGGCTTGAGGTATTCTGCTACGCTTGCTACTGTCCTTGGGCCCCACAATTTGCTACTACCTAGGGCTCCTTCCCTGAGGTCCCCCACCCTGGGGTTGGAAAAAGAATTACAGACACCTGCCCCATTTTCAGGGAGGGGTAGAGGGAGAAGCTGGTCACTTACAGCTTCAGGCGACAGGCACCTTTCAGCCTCCGCCCCATGGGACTGCAGTCTGTTGGGTCCTATGGAGAGGAAAGATTAGGGACAGAGATTGGGTGGAGGCCAGGTATGTTTGGAGCAGGGGCTCGTCACAAGCTCTCATAGGAACATCCTCCCAAGCCCATCACCTTTCCTCACACAGATGTCCACTTAAGAGCAGACCACTTCCTCTCCTGGCTTACCAGCACAGGCTCCTTGGGCCCAGGCAGCAGGTGGCTCCAGAAGGGTGTGGCTTTGGCATCAGAACTGTTGGCAGCAGGAGGGTGGCCCAGGGTTCCCCGGCGCCTCCGAGGGGCTGGCCCCTCATCCTCAGAGCTGACATCCGGGGCTTCTCCAGCTGGAAGCAGCCTTCGCTTGGTGGGACAGGGGCCTGGAGGTCCAGGGCCAGGGGGTGTGTGCTCGGGGCTGTGCCCATTGGCAGTGCCAGGGGACTCCCTAGGCCAGGGGCTGCCCCCATTGCCCACCCCAGCCACTAGGCTCTTACCCCCTATTTGTGCAAGACTGTGCAAATCAGTGTCAAGTGTGTGCAGCTGGCCCGGAGGGGCTGGCCCTGGGGACTCCCCCAGGGACCCCTGTCCCCCAGGATGTGGGGAAACCCAGTCTCTGGTGTGCAAAGTACTGCAGGAAGCATTTGATGGGGGCCAGGGGGGACTCGGGGCCCCTGAAGTCCAAGGTGAGGTGGAACTACCTCCCTGTTCCACAACACAGAGGCCATGATGGCAGAAATGTTGGCTGGCCACGCCTAGTCCCAGCCCCAGTCCCTCTGGGCCCAATAGCCCCAGAGTAGGTGGTTCTTCAGGGGGTAGTCCCTCTCTGGCCCCCAGCCCAGGGCCTCTCTTCAGCTCCCGGGGACCCTCAGTGGGTGGGGCTGGCCGTTTCAGGGCCCTATGAGGCTCGGAGGCACCAGCTGGAGGGGAAAAGATGGATACCTGGTAGACCCCGGGGGATGTTGCCCCCCCCGCCGGGCTGTAGCCCATGAGCAGGCCACCCTGGAGGGCCCCCTGCCTGACTGCAGGCTGTGAAGGGCCAGCCTCTGGCTCTGAGGATGGAGACGGCTCCGCCTGCACGTGGCGCATGAAGCCCCGCCTTGGGTCAGGGGGGACCCCCCCCAGAGCCTTTATGCTGGGCCTGGGCTGGGGGGCCTGGGGACATCTGTGCAAGAGAAGAGAAGAAAAGATGGTCAGGGCAATCAGTGAATCATCTCCCTCCCAGGTGAATTTCAGATCCTCCCCTGGACTGAAGAGGTGAGCTTGTGAGGTTCCTGGGGGTGAAGGTGTCCCAATCTAATACCTTCAGATGGACTAATGGAATATAAAGGCCACTCGCAAAACTTCTGAGAAGGTGACACATTTAGCTCAGGTTTCTAACTGTACCTGCTCCCCCTCCCTCTCCTTGGCACTCACCCCGATAAAGAGGCCTTAAGCCTAGCTGTGTGTTCCCTCTTCCTGACTGATGCCTTGCTCTCCTAGCTTGCAGTCTGGTCCATGCCTGCTGCACTGGCGAGGTGACTGCCACCATTCCGTGCAGCTCCTAGGCTCAGCTAGACCCTGAGGAGAGAAAAACAGACATAAGCCAGGATCTCTGGAGCCAGCAGTAAGGCTGCTCTCCAACTGTCAGCTAACAGAGTATACGCCAGGACATCCTCCTCCAGTATGAGGAGCTCTTCAGAAACAGAAGGGGCAGTCTTGGGATCCAGGGCCCAGAGGGCAGAACTGGGCTACACAAGGAGTCACAGAGAGGCAGGTCTTAGCTCATTGTAATAAGGATGTGACAAGTAAGTTGAGGCAGGATAACTACTTATCAGGGCCACCAGCTAGGGGACTCCTGCCCTGAATGAGAGGGGGGATGAGATACCCCAAGATCCAAGAGACCATGCCAACTGAGAGGTGGCCAAAGCAAGAATTCAACTCTCCTAGTCAAGGCCACTGAGTTGCACAACTCCTTCCCACATACCTATCTCTAAAGGGACAAGTGCCATCCCATAACCCTAAGGGCAGAAGCCTTACAGAAACTTACATCCCCAACAGCGCTCCTTAGAAGTACAAACTTCAGGTCAGCTCAAACTTACATCCCCAACAGCGCTCCTTAGAAGTACAAACTTCAGGTCAGCTCAAAGTGGGCCCTTCAGCATTAAACTCCCAATTGGCCCCAGCAGTCTGTCCCTTTAACAGGAAGCAACAAATCTAACCAAAAACAAGTCTAGAGGGGGCAGGGTGGGGGAGCAAGCACTGCTAGAAGGCACTTTCCAGGGCCTCCCCCTCCCCCTACCTAGGCCCTGCAAACTAGTGATAAGACAGTGACAGTCAGAGAGCAGGAGTACCTCGCCACTCCTCCCCAACACATCCAACACCCAAAAACCAAAACCACTGCTTTTCTGTCAGGGTACAAGATGGTCTTCACTGACTAGTCCACCCTCAGGAGTCCATATTGGGTGAGGGGATGTCCAGTTGAAGGCCATCTTCCTTCATGGGAGAAAACATTTCCCCCAGGATCAAGCTTATCCTTTGGTCAGTAGCCTGTGCTGCCTGCTATCCACAAAACCCTTTCTCATTCAAGGAATGTCCCCTTATGCCTACTGGAGTCTTAACCTTCCTTGGCTAGGCCAAATGCCATCCTCTCCATAAAGCCTACTACGGCCACCCTGGACCATAAATGTCTGTCTCTTCTGAGACCTCACCTATAGCAGTACCACTATCTCCTGTAGCCCAGTGACAGCTTTGTTTGCTCCTGTGGGTAAGACATCTCGTAGACTGACCATAGGGTTCTTGAGGATAGGTTTGTACTTCACTCCTCTGCCCAACTCCAAGCACAGGGGTAAGCACATAGCAGGGCTCAAAAAAGTAAAATGCAAGTCCCAGAGATCTGGGCAGCAGTCCTGACAGTGCAGAGAAAAACTCCCAGAATATGAGAGAAGCAGGGAGATTAACTGTATAGGGAAAATCAGCAACAACAAAGATGGGGGTGGGGGGCTTCCCTGGTGGCACAGTGGTTAAGAATCTGCCCACCAATGCGAGGGACACAGGTTCATGCCCTGGTCTGGGAAGATCCCACATGCCGCGGAGCAACTAAGCCCGTGCGCCACAACTACTGAGCCTGCGCTCTAGAGCCCGCGAGCCACAACTACTGAGCCCGTGTGCCACAACTACCAAAGCCCACGTGCCTAGAGCCTGTGCTCCGCAACAAGAGAAGCCACTGCAATGAGAAGCCCGAGCCTCCGCTCAACGCAACTAGAGAAAGCCCACGTGCAGCAATGAAGACCCAGCGCCGCCAAAAATAAATAAATAAAATAAATTAAAGATGGGGGTGGGACACAGGGAGAAAGGGGAGCTTTGCATCCAGGGACTGGAAAACTCTCCTACACCAAGTTCCCACCACTGCACTATCCTACACTATCCTATTTCACCACGTTCTCATTAGAACTGGAAGCCCTAAGAAAATTCTGGTTCCCTGTGGTGGGTGGGGTGTCTGGAAAGGGCAGAACGCCAATGGCAGCATTGTCAGAGGGTACGACCTGTACTAATCTCTTTCCTCCTTTCCTCTACCCATGCTATACAGATTCAGGAAGGGCCTTTTCCTTAGCACTCCCACCCCTAAGTCATCCCATCATCCCAGTTGACCTCTTGAGCCCTTGCCCTGGGGAAGCCAGGTGATGACATGATGCCCTACTTGACCCCAGCATGGCTGGCACCTGCTCATTACCCCAGAGCCCTCTCAGTTCCTGCCCTGTCAATGAAAATCTCTAAGACTCACTTTCCTGCCACCCAGCCAGTCTGGCTCTAGACCATGGCTTCAAGCTGACTCATGGGGCAGGACTTGGCAGGGGAGGGGCAGGGTAGGCCAAATCTCACTCTGTGCAGGGGGTGGGCAGCAGCTGGCGTCAAACAGCTGTGCCAGGCTGTGGCTGGCAAGGACTACAGCTCCCAACATACCAAGGGAGCAAGGCCAGCAAAAACAACAAGTCCCAGAATACCACGGGGTCTGTACCCTCAGACACCTGCTAGGCCTGGGAGGTGGGGTAGGTGGATGTTGAGCTGCCAGGCTCACTCTCCCCTTCAGTATTAAAGATATCCATTTCTACCCTGATCAAGGAAGGTGGCCGGAAGGAGAATTCCTCTCCATGTGCTTTTCACCTTCACGCCATTCAGAAGGAACTGCTGCCAGCTGCTCTACATTTTGTACCTGCACACGTCTACACTAGCTACGGGGGCTGTTCCCATGGACCACTACTGTGGGTAGAAAGGTTAACCTCTGCCCTCTCACCAACCCCTTGCCTCGCTCTGGCCTAGAGCCCTCCACCCTCCGTGGAGAGGAAGCAAATCTTAGCACCTCCTCCAAAATGAGCCCAGTAGACTCACCCCAGCACCCCGGCTCCAGGACTCCTTGTTCTGACCGATCCCCCCCATCCCCTCCTTAGCCTCCCAGGTCCTTTCTCTCCTCCCTCCTCCCCACAGCCTGGGACAGGCCCCATTCCCTACTGGAGCTGCGGAGATTTGCTATGTCCCCCTAGCACAAACTCACCCCGTTCCCAGACTGGCTCCGCCGCGGCGCCACTGCTCCAGGCCCTTCCGTCCCGTCCCGGTCCCTCCCCTCGAATGCCCGATCCTCCCCACCACGGGCCCCCAACCCAGACAAAGGGTGGCTCAGCCTGAGCCCTGCTCTGCTAGGATCTTCTCTGTTCAGCTTCGTGTGCAACACTAGCGGGCCCTGGCGCCCGCAGCCCCCAAGCCGCTGCCTCGCCCCTCCCCGCGACTGTCCCTCCCCGCGGGCGCCCGGGCTCCGCACTGCCGACTCCGCTGCCCCTCTGACTCACAGGCCATTTCCTACCAGCTGATGGGGCAGCCCGCCCCGCCCAGCGCCCCCACTCCCCCACCGCTGCAGCCGCGGCCGCCACGCCCCCCTCAAACTCCGCCCCCATGGGCAGCGACCATGCTAATTGGCCTAAAGGAGGCCAGCCTCCCCACGACCTCAAGCGTGAGGCACGCCCCCTCCAAGAGACGCGAGCCCATTGGTCCACAAGGGGGGGCCGGCCTACATAGGGTCGCCCCGCCCATCTCCTTAACCCCTCAGCTGCAGGAGTCCAAAGCAGCTCTCAGCCTTGCCTTTTAACACTTTGAAAGACGTAGGCCTCCCACTTTTCACCCCTCCCTTCCTCTTCAGAGGCGGGTCAGTCGGACGACCTAGGGCGTTCACAGACAAAGTTCGACAATCCCCAAAGTCAGCTTGCTCTTTCAACACCAGATCCCAAATATCCCCACTCCCGTTCATCTCTCCGTGCCTTGCAAACCAGAGGTCCAGAGACCAGAGGGCTGTTGAATCCCAGGAAGCTTCCTTCGTGCCAGGGTAGATGAAAAGGTCTTGAAGTGGGATCTCATCTCTTTCCACTGAGAAATAGTATTGTTCCTCTCTTACTCTATATTGATGTTCTTTTGCCTTCATTAGAGGGGCCCCAAGGGCTCCCGAGATAGGGATACCTTTTAATTCAGGAACTAGACATCATCCTTTGTGCCTCTAAACTTCCATTCTGAGATCAGGCTGCTTCAGCCCTTCTGCACTCTTTCTATTCATCAGCCCCTGTTCAAGGAGGCAGAGCACCCAGGGGAAGAAGTGGGATAGGAAGGCTCCTGCCCAGAGTAGGGGGAAATATGCCCAACTCTTCTGACAGAGCTCACCCCCATGACTCACAGCTCCCTCGAAACTCCCCACCCTCCCCCTGAGTCACTGGGCCCCAAGCCCAGCCCAGACCCAACCAAATTAAGTGGCAGCAGAACCAGCATTCCTAATTCTTATTCTCGTATCCTTTAAATGACCAGGATGGAAACCTTTGCAAGGATTAGACATTAAAAGACACTTTTTAGAGGGGCTGATCTACGGGCAAGCTAAGAAAATAAACAGTCCTGCCTACCTTTCCCTCAGACAGTTTGGAGCTTAAGAGGTTTCTAAGACTCAGGTCTTCCACAAAACAAGAGGCAAACACCAGAGCCAAAAGAGGAAAGACTCAAACTGAGACCCTAGAGAATTAGCATCAGCCAGGGCAGGCTCCCTGGCTGTGCCTCCAGAAGAGCGGGAGTGCATTCTTTTATAGTTCAGAAGCCACAGAAGCCCCAAGGTCCTTGTTTCTACCTTGCTTGTAGTGGTGGGCCCTAAGGGCCCTGAGGTTGTCACTGGACAGTAAAATGAGGCTCTCCTCCCCTACTTCCTCCCTGTGCCCTAGACTTAGGAAGGACAACCAAGTAACAGTTCCTCTAGCCTCCTTTCTCCTTACCTCAGACCAGGGGAAAAACGCTGAAAAAGAACCCAGTTGCCGTGGACTGACTTCCTTGCTGGTTCCCTAATGCTAAGGAACGGGATTTAGGAAATTTTCAACACCCTGAACAAAATTGCAGAGTACCAACGTAAAAGCCCACTTGCCTTAGCAAAAGCTTACTGGGAAGACAGGTAGACAAAGAACACTGTAGGAAAGGAGTAATTCCTTGGTGACCCCACCTTGTTCTATCTAACTGCCACTACCATAGGCCCAGGCCTTAGTTATTTGCAAAAGTCAGGGGGCAGAAGTTCAGGGGGAAGGATCAAAGATGTTCTAGGCCTCAGTGTGTACTGGGAAAGCAAGCAGCATGGTACAATCAAGAGGCTTTACCTAGCTGCCTTAAATTCTTACCCTGCTTTATTTTTTTCATAACAGTTATCACCAGCTGACACTTCTCCCTCTTTCCCCTTCCCCCTTCCTCTCCCCCCTTTCTCTCCCTTCCCAGCCACACACACATTTATTTCTCCCCCTATTAGAATGGAAGCTCCATGAGAACAGCAACTTTGTCCATTTTGTTCATGCTGGTATTCCCAGAATCAGCATCAGTGCCTGGCACATAATAGGTGCTCAATAAACACTGGCTGAAAGAAACAATGAGCCCTGGGCTGAGTAAAGAGCAATCAGGAGACCTGGATCCTAACACCTGCTCTTTCACTGTGAGACCTGGAGAAAATCTCAGTCTCTTTGTTAATTTCCAAATCTGTAAAAATGAGCGTTTGTATAGACATTGAGGGCCTCTACAATTCGGACCTTATACTGCTATAATTCTAATGGCTGCTGTTCACTCATATCCATTTTCAGAGGATGGATCCAAGCATCTGAATGCACTGCTGCCTGTACCAAAGCAGAAAGTCTATATACTCCAGTCTCTGCACAGCAAACTGATGCCCTTTCTCTTCACGCTCCACCCACTCACACAAATGCCTCAGTCTTGAGGAAGCTGGAGTGAGTCCGCCCTAAGCCCGCCTCTCAGAGAGACAGTCTGGGAAGCTGTGTTGCCATAGCAATCAGCTCCTCCTCAAAGGTTTCAGCCTGCCCTCCTTTACGCCACCCTACCCCACGGCTTTGTCTGGCTTCAGCACCCCCTCCCTCCCCAGCCCGTCTCTCAGCCAGAGGAGACTGGCTTGGGGCCCCTTTCAGCAACACTGTCATACTCATTCAGCCACTGTGTGGAAAACAGGGCTTTCTCACCCTCTCCCAGCCTGCCCAGGGGCAAAAAGAGCTCTGGCACTACATCAAGTCCCCTCAGGGAACCAGAGGAGCCGCCACAAGGACTAGGCCCTAGTCTCAGTTCTGATAGCTTCCAAGCCAGGAGGGTGGGGAGCCATTCCCTCTCCCTCCCCCAGCAGAGACTGGAACCTCACATCCCTTCCCAAGTTCAGCCGACAATAGTGGCCCACCTCTCAAAACATGCCTCATAGAACTTCAGCACTTCTCACCATTTCCCCTTCCCACAGAAGCCCAGAATTTTCGAGGGGCCTAGGGTTCCCTACCCAGGAGAAGGAAAAGTGTGGGGAAATCAGTTTGTGGCAAGTGGTAAAAAGGTGTCTACCATTCACTTGAGGGCTGTTGGGAGAGACCTCTGCAGTAGTGAGGGCGAGGTCTGGGCCTTGCTGCTGGTTACTTAGGTCTCTGGCCACGGAGTACGAAGTCTGGGGCAGGGCACAGCTCCTAGACAGGCAAGGACCAGGCCAGGCCCCAGGGTGAGGAAGGAAGTGGGAAATGAGCACACCCAGAGCATAAGGGCAGGGCAAAGTGGGGGAGGAGGGGGAAGACAGGGACCAAGGCAAGCTTCTAGGAGGAACAGGAACTAGAGTGGGGGGATAACAGGAACCGAAGCAGGGGAAGGGTCCCCAGGGACACCAGCTAAGGGGAAAAAACCTGTCTCAGCCAGACAGATCCAAAGCCGACTGAGAGAGTCACACAAGCCCTAGTGGCAAGTAGGGCCTGGATCCTCTCTGAGAGTGCTCAGGCCTGAAGGTGGAGTTAGGAGCTGACGAGCCGGGAACACCACAGACTGGCTTCTTCACCCCCCTAATTCCAACACCCTCATTCCTGAAACACAGTACACAAACATCTTCTCGGAGTCTCTACAATGCCCCCAGACTTTCTCAAAGCACTACGGGTTCTTCCCTCCCCAGATGGGACCTGCAACCCCTTCCCCTCACACAGTGCCCACAGTCCCATCCCTTCTTCCTCCACACAGCCCCTCCCACACTCCGGACCACCAGCCCGTCTCCATCACACGACACCTCCCCTTTCCCTTAAAGCGCTTCAGATCCCCTCCCCCTCAAGTGTCGTCTGAACCCTCCTCTTCTGATAGCGACCTGACCCCCTCACATTGTACTTCCCACCTCACAAAGCACTCCCGCCCCGCCCCCGCAAGGGCTACTGGAGAATGCACCTCCTAGCCCCTACACTGAGCCCCCAACTCCTCCCCCAACTGTTTCACTCCACCCCCACCCAGCATTTCTCTAGATCCTCTCCTTCTCTAACGTGATCCCCACCTCCTCATGTCTGCCCAAGCGCACCCCCGTCCCTGTCCCTTCTTCCACATACACCCCGCCACACACCTGTAGTTCCGCGAGTCCCGTTGCACCTGGGGAGGTAATGGATTGGGGCAGTTACACAGCAGCCCTAGCTGCAGCCTCGGCCTGCAAACCTCACCCCTTTGGTCCGAGCCCCGCCCCCGCAACGACGGGACCCACCCTCCCCCTTGTCCCACCTCCCACCTTCCCCTGGCTCCTCCCCTCTCCCAGTTTCTTTAATCCTGGGGCTCCTCCCCTGTAATCCAGGTCCCGCCCCTCCCTGGCTCCGCCCCTTCTCCTTTCGGCGTCTCCCCATTGAATTTCTGCTTGTCCCTCGTCCCACCCCTGATCCCCGCCCCCTTTTGGTCTCTCCGCCTTTCACTAGGACCCGCCCCCTCGGATTCCAGGCTGGCAGAACCCGTGCCAGGCTCCCTTCCCCTGCTAGCCCCCTCCCATCTCGGAGCCTCTCCTCCCCCTCTCCCCTTCTCCCGCTTGCCTCACGCTGGAGCTGGCGCTCCAGCCCGGAACCGCTGGCTCTGATTGGCTGCGGCGGCCCCAATGGATGGCGGAGGAGACAAAGTGATGGTTGCAGGTCGCCTGAGGTCCCACCCCGGCCACGTGCGGCTGCTGTGATGACAGGTCTAGAGGGGCGGGACCTCGGCCCGCAGTCGGCGGCCTAGGCTGACCGGATCCAGCCAGAGGTGGGGAGCCAGAACCAGCGCCAAAGCGTCAGCCTGCGGGCGCCAAGCCTGAGTGGGGCCCTCCTAGGCTTTCGAGCTGGTGTGAGCTGCCTGCGAAACTTGAACCTCTTAGTGAAGCCGTCTGCGTTAGCGCGCTTATTTGCCCTAATGGGGGAGGTCTGTGGGGTTTGCAAAGTAGTGCCATGAGTCTCAGGATTCTGTGAAAATGCGGGAATCTGATTGGCGGGGTCTCAAGACTGTGAGGATGAGCAGTTTCCGCAGCCTACGCTTTGCGGGAGATTCTGAATTTTGAGAGACTGGCAGTACGAGTCAGATCTGTACCTGTGGAGGTAGGTCAGCAAGAAGTCTGTGAATTTATGAGCCTAAGTATTAATACGGAGTTATGGGAGCCTGCAATCGCCGGAGAAAAGAAGAGCCTTTGCCTTGTACAAGTGTCGATTGAACTATGTGACAGTTACATATATTCTGTATATTAATTAGCGCTTGAATCTTCTCTCCAACTACCCCCAGCCCCACGGGTTCCCGAGATACAGCAGGGGAAGTCGACGCTTTACGAGCTACCGGTAGATGGCAGCACAGGACCCTTGCAGAACTCAGTGGCTCTGAGCTCGGGGCCTGGCGGGCTTCTCTCTGGAGCCAGCGGTATTGATGGCTGTGTGATGGACTGGACATGTTAAAGTTCTCTCAAAGTCTCAGATTCTTTAGATCTCTGTGACTTTCTTTCTGTGAGTAGTTAACTTAAGCGGCTTTACTGAACACCAGTGGTGTGCTAGGCAAAATGAAAAAAGAGACAAAGAAAAAAAAATTTTTCTTCCCTTATGGAACTTGTTCCGATTGTCATACAAATACCTCTATAATCCAAGAGAGTAAAGTTGGAAGGGTTTTGTGTAGTGGAAAAAGCTCAAAGTTTGAAGTCATTTGGTTTGGTCTCTGAACTTTGGGTAAGGAGTATTTACTAGCTGTATGAATTTCGGTAAATTACTTGACTTTTTAAAAATAAACTTTTAATTTTAGATGTACAAAAAATTTGTGAAGATAGTACAGAAAGTTTCCATATACCCCACACCCAATTTGCCCTCATTAACATCTTACATTAGTATGGTTTGTGTGCTACAATTAATCAATATAATATTGATACATTATTATTAACTAAAATCCATACTTTATTCAGATTTCCTTAGTTTTTACCTCAAGTCCTTTTTCTATTCCAGGATCCCATCCAGGATAGCACATTACATTTAGTTGTCATGTCTCCTTAAACTCCTCTTGACTGTGCCAGTTTCTCAGACTTCCTTGTTTTTGATGACCTTGACAGTTTGTTTTTTGTTTGTTTGTTTGTTTGCGGTACGCGGGCCTCTCACTGTTGTGGCCTCTCCCGTTGCGGAGTACAGGCTCTGGACGCGCAGGCTCAGCGGCCATGGCTCACGGGCCTAGCAGCTCCGCGGCATGTGGGATCTTCTCGGACCGGGGCACGAACCCGTGTCCCCTGCATCGGCAGGCGGACTCTCAACCACTGCGCCACCAGGGAAGCCCGACCTTGACAGTTTTATAGAGTACTGATCAGGTGTTTTGTAGAATGTCTTTCAGTTGGAATTTGTCTGATGATTTTCTCATGATTAGACTGGGGTTATGGGTTTCTGGGAGGAAGATCCCAGAGATAAAGTGTCAGTTTCATCACTTAGTATCTGTATGTGAATATGTATCTATGGTATGTTTACATATACAACATTGGCCTTATACTGTATTTTCCTATTACAGTCTTTTTTTTTTTTAAACTAGTGGCTCGTAAACATTCTCTGAATCTTTATTCTTCTACAAGATTTAAAAAATTTCTTTATGAAATATTTTAGGCATTCAGAAAGTTGTAAAGAATACTGTAACAAACCCACATTCTTTTCACACAGCTTTATCAGATCTTAGTATTTTACCACCACATTTGCTTCAAATTCTCTTTTAAGGAAATTAATATTTCAGATAAAGTTGAGCTTATATATACTTCTTCCTAATCTCATTCCTGTTTCTCCCTTGTTCTTTATCTTCTCTTCCCAGAAGTAACCAGTATCTTGAATTGGTGTTTATTTTTCCTCTGCAATTTTAAGAATAAATTTATTGACTGATGTACATGAATTTCTATTGGGTATATACCTCGGAGTAGAACTGCCCAGTCATAGGGCATGTTTATGTTCAGCTTTAGTAGGCATCACTAACATTTTTTTCCAAAGAGATTCTAACAGTTCACATTCCCACAACAAGGTCTAGTTTCTCTACATCCTTGCCAACACTTGAGGTTGTCAATTTTTTTAAAAATTTTATTTTATTTATTTTTTATACAGCAGGTTCCTATTATTTATCCATTTTATACATATTAGTGTATATATGTCAATCCCAAACTCCCAACTCATCACACACCCCCACCCAGCCACATTTCCCCCTGATGTCCATATGTTTGTTCTCTACATCTGTGTCTCTATTTCTGCCCTGCAAACCGGTTCATCTGTACCATTTTTCTAGGTTCCACATATATGCGTTAATATACGATATTTGTTTTTCTCTTTCTGACTTTTCACTCTGTATGACAGTCTCTACATCCGTCCACGTCTCTACAAATGACCTAATTTTGTTCCTTTTTATGGAAGAGTAATATTCCATTGTATATATGTACCACATCTTCTTTAGCCATTTGTCTCTTGATGGGCATTTAGGTTGCTTCCATGACCTGGCTATTGTAAATAGTGCTGCAATGAACATTGGGATGCATGTGTCTTTTTGAATAATGGTTTTCTCTGGGTATATGTCCAGTAGTGGGATTGCTGGGTCATATGGTAGTTCTGTTTTTAGTTTTTTAAGGAACCTCCATACTGTTCTCCATAGTGGCTGTATCAATTTACATTCCCACCAACAGTGCAAGAGGGTTCCCTTTTTTCCACACCCTCTCCAGCATTTGTTGTTTGTAGATTTTCTGATGATGCCCATTCTAACTGGTGTGAGGTGATATATCATTGTCATTTTGATTTGCATTTCTGTAAAAATTAGTGATGTTGACCAGCTTTTCATGTGCTTCTTGGCCATCTGTATGTCTTCTTTGGAGAAATGTCAATTTAGGTCTTTTGCCCATTTTTGGATTGGGTTGTTTGTTTTTTTAATATTGAGCTGCATGAGCTGTTTATATATGTTGAAGGTTAATCTTTTGCCTGTTGATTCATTTGCAAATATTTTCTTCCACTCGGAGGGTTGTCTTTTTGTCTTGCTTGTAGTTTCCTTTGCTTGGCAAAAGCTCTTAAGTTTCATTAGTTCCCATTTGCTTATTTTTGTTTTTATTTCCATTACCCTAGGAGGTGGATCAAAAAAGATCTTGCTGTGATTTATGTCAAAGAGTGATCTTCCTATGTTTTCCTCTAAGAGTTTTATAGCATCCAGTCTTACATTTAGGTCTCTAATCCATTTTGAGTTTATTTTTGTGTATGGTATTAGAGAGTGTTCTAATTTCATTCTTTTACATGTAGCTATCCAGTTTTCCCAGCACCACTTATTGAAGAGACTGTCTTTTCTCCATTGTATATCCTTGCCTCCTTTGTCATAGATTAGTTGACCATAGGTGTGTGGTTTTATTTCTGGGCTTTCTATCCTGTTCCATTGATCTATATTTCTGTTTTTGTGCCAGTACCATATTGTCTTGATTATTGTAGCTTTGTAGTATAGTCTGAAGTCAAGGAGTCTGATTCCTCCAGCTCCATTTTTTTCCCTCAAGACTGCTTTTTCTATTCTGGGTCTTTTGTGTCTCCATACAAATTTGAAGATTTTTTGTTCTAGTTCTGTGAAAAATGCCCATTGGTAATTTGATAGGGATTGCATTGAATCTGTAGATTGCTTTGGGTAGTATAGTCATTTTCACAATATTGATTCTTCCAATCCAGGAACATGGTATATCTCTTGATCTGTTGGTATCATCTTTAATTTCTTTCATCAGTGTCTTATAGTTTTCTGCATACAGGTCTTTTGTCTCCCTAGGTAGGTTTATTCCTAGGTATTTTATTGTTTTTGTTGCAATGGCAAATGGGAGTGTTTCCTTAATTTATCTTTCAGATTTTTCATCATTAATGTATAGGAATGCGAGAGATTTCTGTTCATTAATTTTGTATCCTGCAACTTTACGAAATTCATTAATTAGCTCTAGTAGTTTTCTGGTGGCATCTTTAGGATTCTCTATGTATAGTATCATGTCATCTGCAGACAGTGACAGTTTTACTTGTTCTTTTCCAATTTGTATTCCTTTTATTTCTTTTTCTTCTCTGATTGCTGTGGCTAGGACTTCCAAAACTATGTTGAATAATAGTGGTGAGAGTGGACAACCTTGTCTTTTTCCTGATCTTAGAGGAAATGCTTTCAGTTTTTCACCATTGAGAATGATGTTTGCTGTGGGTTTGTCATATATGTCCTTTATTATGTTGAGGTAGGTTCCCTCTATGCCCACTTTCTGGAGAGTTTTTATCATAAACGGGTGTTGAATTTTGTCAAAGCTTTTTCTGCATCTATTGAGATGATCATACGGTTTTTATTCTTCAGTTTGTTAATATGGTGTATCACATTGATTGATTTGTGTATATTGAAGAATCCTTGCATCCCTGGGATAAATCCCACTTGATCATGGTGTATGATCCTTTTAATGTGCTGTTGGATTCTGTTTGCTAGTATTTTGTTGAGGATTTTTTCATCTATATTCATCAGTGATATTGGTCTGTAATTTTCTTTTTTTGTAGTATCTTTGTCTGGTTTTGCTATCAGGGTGATGATGGCCTCATAGAATGAGTTTGGGAGTGTTCCTTCCTCTGCAATTTTTTGGAAGAGTTTGAGAAGTATGGGTGTTAGCTCTTTTATAAATGTTTGATAGAATTCACCTGTGAAGCCATCTGGTCCTGGGCTTTTGTTTGTTGGAAGATTTTTAATCACAGTTTCAATTCCATTAATTGTGATTTGTCTGTTCATATTTTCTATTTCTTCCTGGTTCAATCTTGGAAGGTTATACCTTTCGAAGAATTTGTCCATTTCTTCCAGGTTTTCCATTTTATTGCCATACAGTTGCTTGTAGTAGTCTCTTAGGATGCTTTGTATTTGTGCGGTGTCTGTTGTAACTTCTCCTTCTTCATTTCTAGTTTTATTGATTTGAATCCTCTCCCTCTTTTTCCTGATGAGTCTGGCTAAAGGTTCATCAATTTTGCTTATCTTCTCAAAGAACCAGCTTTTAGTTTTATTGATCTTTACTATTGTTTTCTTTGTTTCTATTTCATTTATTTCTGCTCTGATATTTATGATTTCTTTCCTTCTACTAACTTTGGGTTTTGTTTATTCTTCTTTCTCTAGTTCCTTTAGGTGTAAGGTTACATTGTTTATTTGAGATTTTTCTTGTTTCTTGAGGTAGGTTTGTATAGCTATAAACTTCCCTCTTAGAACTGCTTTTGCTGCATCCCATAGGTTTTGGATCACCGTGTTTTCATTGTCATTGTCTCTAGGTATTTTTTGATTTCCTCTTTGATTTCTTCAGTGATCTCTTGGTTATTTAGTAATGTATTGTTTAGCCTCCATGTGTTTGTGTTTGTTACGTTTTCTTCCCTGTAATTCATTTCTAATCTCATAGCGTTGTGGTCAGAAAAGATGCTTGATATGATTTCAATTTTCTTAAATTTACTGAGGCTTGATTTGTGACCCAAGATGTGATCTATCCTGGAGAATGTTCCATGAGCACTTGAGAAGAAAGTGTAATCTGTTGTTTTCGGATGGAATGTCCTATAAATATCAATTAAATCTATGTGGTCTATTGTGTCATTTAAAGCTTCTGTTTCCTTATTTATTTTCATTTTGGATGATCTGTCCACTGGTGTTAAGTGAGGTTTAAAGTCCCCTACTATTATTGTGTTACTGTCGATTTCCTCTTTTATAGCTGTTAGCAGTTGCCTTATATATTGAGGTGCTCCTGTGTTGGGTACATATATATTTATAATTGTTATATCTTCTTCTTGGATTGATCCCTTGATCATTATGTAGTGTTCTTCCTTGTCTCTTGTCACGTTCTTTATTTTAAAGTCTATTTTATCTGATATGGGTATAGCTACTCCAGCATTCTTTTGACTTCCATTTGCATGGAATATCTTTTTCCATCCCCTCACTTTCAGTCTGTATGTGTCCCTAGGTCTGAAGTGGGTCTCTTGTAGACAGCATATATATGGGTCTTGTTTTTGTATCCATTCAGCAAGCCTGTGTCTTTTGGTTGGAGCATTTAATCCATTCATGTTTAAGGTACTTATTGATATGTATGTTCCAATTAATATTTTCTTAATTGTTTTGCATCTGTTTTTGCAGGTCCTTTTTTTCTCTTGTGTTTCCCACTGAGAGAAGTTCCTTTAGCATTTGTTGTAGACCTGGTTTGGTGGTGCTGAATTCTCTTAGCTTTTGCTTGTCTGTAAAGCTTTTGATTTCTCCATTGAAAACGAATGAGATCCTTGCCAGGTAGAGTAATCTTGGTTGTAGGTTCTTCCCTTTCATCACTTTTTAAAAAATTTTTTTAATAAATTTATTTATTTTATGTATTTTATTTTTGGCTGTGTTGGGGCTTCATTGCTATGTGGGCTTTCTCTAGTTGCGGCGAGTGGGGGCTACTCTTCGTTGCGGGGCGTGGACTTCTCATTGCAGTGGCTTCTCTTATTGCGGAGCACAGACTCTAGGCACATGGGCTTCAGTAGTTGCGGCACGAGGGCTCAGTAATTTTGGCTCACAGACTCCAGAGCACAGGCTCAGTAGTTGTGGTGCACAGGCTTAGTTTTCCGTGGCATGTGGGATCTTCCCAGACCAGGGCTCGAACCCGTGTCCCCTGCATTGGCAGGCATATTCTTAACCACTGTGCCACCAGGGAAGCCCCCTTTCATCACTTTAAATATATCATGCCACTCCCTTCTGGCTTGTAGAGCTTCTGCTGAGAAATCAGCTGTTAACCTTATGGGAGTTCCCTTGTATGTTATTTGTCGTTTTTCCCTTGCTGCTTTCAATAATTCTTCTTTGTCTTTAATTTTTGCCAATTTGGTTACTACGTGTCTCGGCGTGTTTCTCCTTGGGTTTATCCTGTATGGGACTCTCTGCACTTCCTGGATTTGGGTGGCTATTTCCTCTCCCATGTTAGGGAAATTTTTGACTATAATCTTTTCAAATATTTTCTTGGGTCCTTTCTCTCTCTCTTCTCCTTCTGGGACCCCTATAATGCAAATGTTGGTGTGTTTAATGTTGTCCCAGAGGTCTCTTAAGCTGTCTTCATTTCTTTTCATTCTTTTTTCTTTATTCTGTTCCATGGCAGTGAATTCCACCATTCTGTCTTCCAGGTCACTTAGCTGTTCTTCTGCCTCAGTTATTCTGCTATTGATTCCTTCTAGTGTATTTTTCATTTCAGTTGTTGTATTGTTCATCTCTATTTGTTTGTTCTTTAATTCTTCTAGATGTTTGTTCTTTAATTCTTCTAGGTCTTTTTTAAACATTTCTTCCATGTTCTCGATCTTTGCCTCCATTCTTTTTCCAAGGTCCTGAATCATCTTCACTATCATTATTCTGAATGCTTTTTCTGGAAGGTTGCCTATCTCCACTTCATTTAGTTGGTTTTCTTGGGTTTTATCTTGTTCCTTCTTCTGGTACATAGCCCTCTGCCTTTCATCTTGTCTATCTTTCTTGAATGTGGTTTTTGTTCCACAGGCTGCAGGATTGTAGTTCTTGCTTCTGCTGTCTGCCCTCTGGTGGATGAGGCTATCTAAGAGGCTTGTGCAAGTTTCCTGATGGGAGGGACTTGTGGTGGGTAGAGCTGGATGTTGCTCTGGTGGGCAGAGCTCAGTAAAACTGTAATCTGCTTGTCTGCTGATGGGTGGGGCTGGGTTCCTTCCCTGTTGGTTGTTTGGCCTGAGGTGACCCAACACTGGAGCCTACCTGGCTCTTTGGTGGGGCTATTGGCTGACTCTGGGAGGGCTCACGCCAAGGATTACTTCCCAGAACTTCTGCTGCCAGTGTCCTTGTCCTCACAGTGAGCCACAGCCATGCCCCGCCTCTGCAGGAGACCCTCCAACACTAGCAAGTAGGTCTGGTTCAGTCTCCCCTGGGGTCACTGCTCCTTCCCCCAGGTCCCGATGCGCACACTACTTTGTGTGTGCCCTCCAAGAGTAGAGTCTCTGTTTCCCCCAGTCCTGTCAAAGTCCTGCAATCAAATCCAGCTAGGCTTCAAAGTCTGATTCTCTAGGAATTCCTCCTCCCATTGCCGGACCCCCAGGTTGGGAAACCTGATGTGGGGCTCAGTACCTTCACTTCAGTGGGTGGACTTTTGTGGTATAAGTGTTCTTCAGTTTTTTTGTTTTTTTTTTTTTTACCGATATGTGGACCTCACTGTTGTGGCCTCTCCTGTTGCGGAGCACAGGCTCTGGACGCACAGGCTTAGCAGCCATGGCTCACGGGCCCAGCCGCTCCACGCTATGTGGGATCTTCCTGGACCGGGGCACGAACCTGTGTCCCCTGCATCGGCAGGCGGACTCTCAGCCACTAAGCCACCAGGGAAGCCCCGTGTTCTTTAGTTTGTGAGTCACCCACCCAGCAGTTATGGGATTTGATTTTATTGTGATTGCACCCCTCCTACCATCTCACTGTGGCTTCTCTTTTGTCTTTGGATGTGGGGTATCTTTTTTGGTGAGTTCGAGCGTCTTCCTGTCAATGATTGTTCAGCAGTTAGTTGTGATTCCAGTGCTCTCGCAAGAGGGAGTGAGCGCACGTCCTTCTACTCCGGCATCTTGAACCAATCTCTGTCAGTCTTTTTTTTTTTTTTTTTTTTTGCGGTACGCGGGCCTCTCACTGTTGTGGCCTCTCCCGTTGCGGAATACAGGCTCCGGACGCGCAGGCTCAGTGGCCATGGCTCACGGGCCTAGCCGTTCCGCGGCATATGGGATCTTCCCGGACCGGGGCACGAACCCGCGTTCCCTGCATCAACAGGCGGACTCTCAACCACTGCGCCACCAGGGAAGCCCTCTGTTAGTCTTTTTAATTTCAGCTATTCTAGGGTATATATGGGAGTAACTCATTGTGGCTTTTGTTTGCATTTTCCTCATGTCTAGTAAAGTTGGGCACATTTTCATATATGTGTTGGTTATCTTCTTTTGTGACTTGCCTGATCAAGTTCTTGGCCCATTTTCCGTGTGGTTGTCTGTCTTTTTTTTCCTGTCTATTTGTAGGAGCTCTTTGTATATTCTGGATATGAATCCTTTGTTAGAGAAATCTATTGCAAATACATTTTCCCACTCTGTAACTTGTCTGTTTATTCTCTTAGTGCTTTTTATGCCCTGTTTAAGAAGTCTTTGCCTACCCTGGTAATGGATATATTATCTTGGGTTATTGTCTAGAAGCTTTATTATTTTACCTTTCATTAGTCATCTGGAATAGATTTTCTGTATGGTGTGAGGTAGATGTCAAGATTCATTTTTTTCCCATATGGTTATTCAGTTGATCCAGCACCTTTTGAAAAAACTGTCATAGTATAATTTGCAAAAAGTTAAGAGCAAAATTCTCATAAGAATATAGAATGGGGGCTTCCCTGGTGGCGCAGTGGTTGAGAGTCCACCTGCCGATGCAGGGGACGCGGGTTCGTGCCCCAGTCCGGGAGGATCCCACATGCTGCGGAGCGGCTGGGCCCATGAGCCATGGCCGCTGTCCAGAGCCTGTGCTCCGCAACGGGAGAGGCCACAACTGTGAGAGGCCCGCGTACACACACACACACAAAAAAAAGAATATAGAATGAACATATGTAAGATTTATTTAACTCTTAATGAGGGAATAAGCAGGTAAAGCATGTGCAATGAGCATCTGAGGAAATTAGGGATTACATTAGTCAGAGTTCTGGGTGTGTGTATATCTAGAGATAGAGATAGAGAGGTTTTATTATAAGGAGTTGGCTTACAGGCTAATGGAGGCTGACAAGTCTGAAGATCTGTAGCTGTCAAGCTGGAGACTCAGGATAGCTGATGGTATAGTTCTAGTTCCAGTCCAAAGGCCTGAGAACTACGAAAGCGGACAGCATAGTTCCAGTCTGAAAGCCAGCAGGCTGAAGACCCAGGAAGAACTGATGCTTCAGTTCAAGTCCACAGGCAGGAAAAAAGACCGTGTCCCAGCTCAAAGGAAGTCCGTCAGAGAGAAATTCTCTTATTCAGTCCTTTTGTTTATTGAAGTCTTCAGCTGATTAGATGAGGACTACCCACATTAAGAAGAGCAATCTGCTTTACTCAGTCTACATATTCAAATGTTAATTTCATCCAGAAACATCCTTACAGATACATCCAGAATAATGTTTGACCAAATATTTGGGTACCCTGTGGCCCAGTTAAGTTGACACATAAAATTAACCATAATGGGTATTTATAGGCATTTGAAAAAGGAATGCTAGAATAAGATTTTAGGTTAGATATAAAAGTAGTTAATGTCTATAGTACAATAGCACCATAACGTTTTCTACTAATCAGAAATCCTTTGCTTCATTACCAGACAAAAATCCATAGGTTAACATATGACTTCACAGGGTTAGCCTTTAACCAATAATAGTTAATGAGTAAAGCAAAAGTTTGTTGCCTGGATTAATTAATCTTTGGCTGCCCTTGCTATCTTTTCTTTGCAGCATTTCCAAGTTTTGGATGATTTTTATTAACAAAACAATCCTTTCCCCCTTTCCTCTGCAGTGTCTGTTTTTCATAAAACAAGTGTTCATAATATGTAGTCTGTTTCTGGACCCTCTGTTCTGTGGGTTTATTTGTCCATCCTTGCACCATTATCTCACTGTCTTAATTACTGTCTTGGTATCTGGTGGTGCATACCCTCCAGCTTTAAGATTGTAAGATTATATTGACTATTCTTGGCCCATTCCATTTCCATATAAATTTTAGTATCAGCTGGCCAGTTTTCATACACACACACACACACACACACACACACACACACACACACACCCCTATCTTCTAGGATTTTCATTAGGCTTGCATTAAATCTACGGACAAAACAGTTAGGTTCTTTGCTGTTCCAAATAATGTTAACATTCCCTTACTTCGTAAAAGAGTTGTAGAACTTTATAAGAATCTTTTCACTTTAGGCCCAAAGGAAAAATAATAATTTGGTGACTCTAAGCACACTGATCTTTTAAAACAAAACATTCAAGGAGATTTTCCTTTGCCAAGTAGAGTTTCTGGGTCAAGAAGTAGAATATATATATTTTAAGACATCCCAATGGTTTTAAATTTTCACATGCTGAGTTTGAGGTACCAGAGTGATATTCAGCTAGAGAAATCTAGCAGGTTATTAGACATTTAGGTCTGAAGCTGAGGAGAGCAGTCAGAACTAAAGACACAGATTTGGAACCTATTGACATACATAGATAGCAGATATATGTGGACAAGGTATAGAGTTTGTGGAGGAAGAAAAACAAAGGCTGTACATAGAAACTTGGGGCTCTACTTCACATCTATATTGTATAGTCTGAGCAATAAAATGAGCCTGAGCAACAGATTAAGGAGGAAGGGGGCCCTAGATCTTGCGAATACGTGTGTTAGGGTGGGAGCGGGTCTTGGTTTGTGCCAGAGAGCTCCTCATGGTGCCTTGACCACTGGGCAGGGCTTTGTCAGTCCTGAGTTCCTTTTCCCTACCACCTACCCCTCCCAACCTACCCCCTGCCACTTACTCCCCCTCTCCCCACCATTACTAAATCTTTGTGTGTTTTGGCTCTCGGAATTGGTACCTGTTCTCTTTGCCAGCTGGGGATGACTGTCCCCAGACACCTGAGTTTGCCCATCTGTCTAGGTTCATAAAGACGGGAATTGAATTTGGACTTTCTTTTAGGATTTCTCCTACCATACCCTCTGTCCTTGGAAGCATTCTGCGCTGTGGATTAGCCCTCAGCCCCTGACAGTCATTCCCTCTCCTTTTGTCCACATTTCTAGGCCCTAGTTTTATCAAATTCCTGGCAGCCTTTGGCTCAAAAGACAGATGTTTTAGGGAATTCCCTGGCGGTCCAGTGGTTAGGACGCTGTGCTTCCTCTGCAGGGGGCCTGGATTCGATCCCCAGTCGGGGAACTAAGATCTCACAAGCTGCGCATGCAGCAAAAAAACTAAAAAAAAAAAAAAAAAAGGCGTGTTTTGTATAGTCCATTTGCAGCTTGTTCCTTTAGAGAAGGAGAGATTGTGTAAATGTTGTCTATGCACAGGGCCTACTCAAATAGCCTTCCTGCTTTTATAGATATAATCTTGGTGATTAAACAAACTTTCCCTATTTTAGGTGAAACTGAGATGGTAGTTGGGGGTCACCGTTTCCTTTGAGATTAAATAAAATTGCATCTAGCCCTTTACCCCATATTGCGTGGGAAGTCAGTGCCATCCTGGAGCCTTCTGTGAACTCCAGGACTGGGGAGGACCTTGATTTCTCATCACCATTCTTGGCCTAGAGTCCCTGGCCCTTGCTGAATCTGTAGTTCACTGGTGTTTCACCTCCCACAGCTGATCTTTCTTTTGTTTTTTCTAACCTAGACATGGAATTCTTTTTTCCCCCAAAACCTCTCATGGGAGGCATTTGTGAATGGCAGGCTTGACTGAAGCTTTGGGGGGTGATGTAAGGGGTAGAAAGATATCTACCCAAACAATTAAAATTGAATATTTGAACATCCCATTTCCTTAAATATTCTTAAAAGTCCTTCATCCATCTCAGGATATTTTTTTGACCCTCTCTCATATTCCCACCCACATCTCTCTATTCACAGTGCTTTATTAGGCCAAACAAATTTTCCATACCCATCTCTTTTGGGAGTTTATGTTTCCATATCAAAAGGCTCATTGTTATAGAAGACAAAACCCTTAAAGAAAACCTTAGTCTCTCTGACCCTAATCCTGAAGAGATATGTTCTTTTTTGGTAAGGAAAATAAATTAGTAGCTCTGCGGAGCATTATTCACTGTATTAAAACAAGTTACTTTAAGATCTGTGTGCCTCTTTTCCCAGAAGATAGGCCATATATTGTAATAACAAAAAAAAGAAAATTGAATACTTACAAATTGTTGAAAGACCTCTGTTTTGAGATAATGCTGATTTGCTTTTTATCTTTCTGTTAAAGAATTGTTTCTCAAATGAATTAGGAGAACTGTAAATGTGTGTCTCTAAGGAGACCCCAGTTTTGCCTCAGGAGAGATTGTAAAAGATCTGAGAACAGCTGACATCTGCCCTGCTGCCCCTTTCCCCTGATTGGGTAGTAGAGGCCACTAGTCTGGGCCCAGGCTGCAAGCATACTCTTTTGGAGTTTGCCTTCAAACTGCAGGAAACATCAGTTTAGGATCCAAAATGGTTTGGACAATTAAAGATTCCTTTAGTGTTCCCTGGTATTCCCACTGCAAAGAAATGTTTGATTGTAGTAGCTGAAGAAATATGTCCAAAGATAATAAAATTTTATCTCTTCACCTTTTGGTGAGAACATTTGCTTGGAGAGTTGAGGACATTGGAAGCTTAAGGATAAACAAAAATTATTTTCTCCATTTATAAAAGGCAAAGGGACGATTTACCCTCTTCCTCTTTCTCAGATTGTTTTCTTGCAGACATGGTAAATCTGAGTCCTTACTCTAACCTTGAGAATAAAGATAAATCTCTCTAGGGATTAAGTCTGGTCTCCAGTTTTTACAATATAGAGATATCTCCTAGGTTGTGGACCTGTGATCTCTAGATATTTAAACAAGGGTCTCTTTGGAGATGTATAGGAGATTATTAAGAGGTGCAGCCTTTGGTCGCTTGAGGAGATATTGTTCTTTCTACTGCTTTGCTGTATAAATTATGTGAGATTTTATTCTAATTTTTCAGGCTGCCTTATGTTGCAGAAAAATGGAGAACAAGAGAATGGTCATGTCCCAGGTCTCAGGTGAGTTCTCAGGTGAGGGCCACCAAGTGAGGGTCCTTGGCTTTGCTCAGGAAAGAATTCAAGAGTGAGCCATGGTATTATCTCACACCGGTCAGAATGGCCATCATCAAAAGATCTACAAACAATAAATGCTGGAGAGAGTGTGGAGAAAAGGGAACCCTCTTGCACTGTTGGTGGGAATGTAAATTGATACAGCTGCTATGGAGAACAGTATGGAGGTTCCTTAAAAAACTAAAAATAGAACTACCATACGACCCAGCAATCCCACTACTGGGCATATACCCTGAGAAAACCATAATTCAAAAAGAGTCATGTACCAAAATGTTCATTGCAGCTCTATTTACAATAGCCAGGACATGGAAGCAACCTAAGTGTCCATCAACAGATGAATGGATAAAGAAGTTGTGGCACATATATACAATGGAATATTACTCAGCCATAAAAAGGCACGAAACTGCGTTATTTGTAGGGAGGTGGATGGACCTAGAGACTGTCATACAGAGTGAAGTAAGTCATAAAGAGAAAAACAAATACCGTATGCTAACACACATATATGGAATATAAAAAAAAAAAGAAAAAAATCGTCAGAAGAACCTAGGGGCAAGACGGGAATAAAGATGCAGACCTACTATAGAATGGCCTTGAGGATACGGGGAGGGGGAAAGGTAAGCTGGGACAAAGCGAGAGAGTGGCATGGACATATATACACTACTAAATGTAAAATAGATAGCTAGTGGGAAGCACCCGCATAGCAGAGGGAGATCAGCTCGGTGCTTTGTGACCACCTAGAGGGGTGGGATAGGGAGGGTGGGAGGGAGGGAGATGCAAGAGGGAAGAAATATGGGGACATATGTATATGTGTAACTGATTCACTTTGTTATAAAGCAGAAACTGACACAGCATTGTAAAGCAATTATACTCTAATAAAGATGTTAAAAAAAAAAAAGTGAGCCATGGGAATTCCCTCGTGGTCCAGTGGTTAGGACTCCACGCTTCCAATGCAAGGGGCACGGGTTCGATCCCTGGTCAGGGAACTAAGATCCCATGTGCCGCACTTGGAGCAACCAAAAAAAAAAAGAGTGAGCCATAGTAAAGTGAAAGTGGGTTTATTTGGAGATACACGTTCCATAGGCAGAATGTGGTCCCTCTCAGAAGATGAGGGAGGCCCAGGGCTGTGGGCGTGGTTAGTTTTTATGGGCTGGGTAATTTTATAAGCTAATGAGCGGGAAGATTATTCCAATTATTTGGGGAAAGAGGTGGGGATTTCCAGGAATTGGGCCACTGCCTACTTTATGGCCTTTTATGGTCAGCCTCAGAACTGTCATGCCTATAAAAAAAAAAAAAAGGGACTTCCCTGGTGGGCTGTGGTTAAGAATCTGCCTGCCAATGCAGGGGACACGGGTTCGAGCCCTGGTCCGGGAAGATCCCACACGCCACGGAGCAACTAAGCCATGTGCGCCACAACTACTGAGCCTGCGCTCTAGAGCCAGTGAGACACAACTACTGAGCCCACCTGCCATAACTACTGAAGACCGTGCACCGCAACAAAGAGAAGCCACCACGAGAAGCCTGCACACCACAACGAAGAGTAGCCCCCACTTGCTGCAACTAGAGAAAGCCCGCGCACAGCAACGAAGACCCAACACAGCCAAAAACAAACAAACAAACAAATAAATAAATAAATTTATTTAAAAAAAAGAACTGTCATGGCACGGGTGGGTGTGTCATTTAGCATGCTAGTATATTAGAATGAGTGTATATAATGAGGCTCAAGATCTACTGGAAGTCAAATCTTCCACCATCTTGGGCCTAGTTGGTTCTAATTAATTTTTTTGGTATCCTCAATGGCTGTGTCATTCTTTTAATGGTTGTGCCCTGCCCCCTTCCCTCCTGGGTCACTTACATGCATGTAATCTGTTAGTGCTTACTAAATAATAAAGTATGTTCTTTTTCTATACTGGCAGGAATCGGTCTTTTTGCTAGCAGGATTGTTTTATTTCCCCAGTAAGAGCAACACAGTAGCCAATTTAAAAACAAAGCAGGGACTTCCCTGGTGGTGCAGGGGTTAAGAGTCTGCCTGCTGGTGCGGGGGACGTAGGTTCGAGCCCTGGTCCGAGAGGATCCCACATGCCGCAGAGTGGCTGGGCCCGTGCACTGCAACTACTGAGCCTGCACTCTAGAGCCCGCGAGCCACAACTGCTGAGCCCGTGTGCCGCAACTACTGAAGCCCACACGCCTGGAGCCCTGCTCTGCAACAAGAGAAGCCACCGCAATGAGAAGCCCTCACACTGCAGCGAAGAGTAGCCTCTACTCACCCTGCAACTAGAGAAAGCCTGTATGCAGCAGTGAAGACCCAACATAGCCAAAAATAAATAAATGAATAAATAAATAAATTTATTTTAAAATTTTAAAAAATTAAAAAAATAAAAACAAAGCAAATTATTTCAAGCTGTTTTCCTTTAATTTAATTTAATTTATTTATTTGGCCACGTTGGGTCTTTGTTGCGGCACGTGGGCTTCTCTCTAGTTGCGTGGGCTTCTGTCTAGTTGCAGCACATGGGCTTCTCTCTAGTTGTGGTGCACGGACTCAGTAGTTGCGGTGTGCAGGCTTAGTTGCCCTGCAGTATGTGGGATCATAGTTCCCCAACCAGGGATGTAACCCACGTCCCCTGCTTTGGAAGGCGGATTCTTAACCACTGGACCACCAGGGAAGTCCCTCTACTCTAGTTTTGCTGCTTTGGGATTTATAACTTTTCTCTAATTTTGCTAATTTTATAGGTTGAAAGTCATTGGTTTGCTGTTTTAATTTGCAATTTCTTTTGAATTTGTTATAGGTTAATGAATCTTCTCCTAAATGTTAGACATTTTAAACGGGTGTCTCTGCCTTTGAAACCTTTCAAAGGTCACCTGTTATATTAGTCATGATTCTTAGTTGCAAATGAGCACTCTAGCTAGTTTAAGAAGAAAAAAATTGGGGTTATTGGAAAGTTTATTTAATCTCTGGGAGGCTTAGAGGCTAAGCAGTCAAGAACAAGAAGTACCCAAATTATACCACAGAACTGCACCAGCAAAGACCCCACTGCGCAACAAATGTCACAGAGATCAATTACTTAGACCAGACCATCTATCGCTACTGACTCTGAAAGTTGGAGGCCCAAACACTGCCTTCTCCAGAAAATGTATCCCATAGGGCACCTACCTCCTCATGCTGGCTTCTTCTGTTTTGAAGCCTGAGGTGGGGGAAGGAAACCAGTGGGAAACTGGGAAAATGAACTTCTAGCTCCTAGAAAAGTGTCAACCATGTGTTTAGAGATATTGTGAAACTCCCCAAATGACAGTTGTCTACCATAGCAATGACCTCAAATTGCCAAATTCAAAGGCCTTTGCCCAAGTCCTCAAAATCTCTGCAGCATAATAAGAAGACAAATAGCCTAGTTAAAAATGGGCAAAATACTTGAATAGGAGGCATTTCACCAAAGAAGATACATGAATGTTTAAGAAGCATACGAAAAGGTGCCCATCATTATTTGCCTTTAGGGAAATGCAAATTAAAATCATGAGATCCTATTACATACATACATATCTAAAATGGCTACAATAAAAAACACAGGTAATACCAAGTGTTGGTATGGATATGGAGAAATTGGAATCCTTATACATTGCTGGTGGGAATGAAATATGGTGTAACTACTTTGAAAAAGTTTGACAGTTTCTTATGTCCACACAGAGACCTATATGTGATTATTCATGGCAACATTATTCTTAATAACCCCAAGCTAGAAAAACTCAAATGTCCATCAAATGATGAATAGATAAACAAAATTCTACCCATGCAATGGAAGGTTATTCATCAGTAAAAAGGATGAAGTATTGATAAATGTTGCAACATGGATAAATATCAAAAACATTATGTTAAGTGAATGAAGCCAGACACAAAAGACATAGGTCTTTGTGTCATTGTATAGCTCCATTTATATGAAAGGTACAGAAAAGCAAATTGTGACCAAATCAGGTCCGGCTGCTTGCCGCTCAAAAATCAATACTCAGGGACTTCCCTGGTGGTGCAGTGGATAAGACTCTGTGCTCCCAATGCAGGGGGCCTGGGTTTGACCCTTGCTCGGGGAACTAGATCCCACGTGCATGCCGCAACTAATGAGCCTGTGTGCCACAACTAAGGAGCCCGTGTGCCACAACTAAGGAGCCCACAAGCTGCAGCTAAGTAGCCCGCCTGCTGCAACTAAGACCTGGTGCAACCAAATAAATAAATAAATATTTTTTTAAAAAAATCAATACTCAAGAGAGGTAAATGTTGGTAGAAAGGAAAGTTGCTTTTAATCAGAATGCCAGCAATCTGGGGAGACGGTGGATTCAGTGTCTCCCAAAAACCACCTCTGAAGATTCTGCTCAGTGATGAAAATGTTTAAAGGGTAAAAGGGAAGTAATCTCAGTTAATCATTGAGATAGGGGGTCAGAGTCGTTGCTGTCCCCCACTGTGTGCAGGCTTGTCTCACAGGCTTGTAGATGCTATCTTGTCACACAGTTTGTTCATATATTTTGTTGGTGCGATCACTGAAGGGGAAGCTAGGGAAGAGATCTGGTCATCTGTTAATTACTTATTTTTCATTTCTATTTCTTTGATCTATGCAAAGCACCAATAGGTTAGGCAATGTATTCTGTGATCAAAAGATTTGAAAGCTGTGCTAGGGCCGAAGTTGAGTAGAGCATGGGGGTGCCTGGTTTAAGGTTAGTGGCAAGACAAAGGTCCTCCTGCAGAGAGCTCTTTCCTGCCAAAAACTGTTTACCACTCTATAGAGACATAGAGTAGACTAGTGATTGCCTGGGGTTGTGGATGGGAACACAGAATGGCTGCAAATGGGTACAAGGGACCTTTGGGGGGGGCAACGGAAATATTCCAAAATTGGATTGTGGTAATGGTTGTGCAACTCTGAAAATTTACTAAAATCATTGGATTGTACACTTAAAACAGGTGGATTTTATGATATGTAAATTATATCTCAATAGAACCTTTGAAAAGAAATCTCTGCAGCATTCAACAATATTTAGTAATGACAAAGATTCTCTTGTTAACCAAACTCTAGCTGGGCTCCTCTGAGCCCTCTTCTTGGCTTGTCCTCAACCTCAGCCTACAAACGCTGAAAAAACACTAACATAGTTTCTAATAGTGCAAGGTTGCATCCCTAAGGATGACTCTTAAAGCACCTGCCTGAGAAAACTCAAGGCTGCCAAAAAGATATACTGTTTGTTCCAGCCAACACCTAAAGATAGGGCCCCTGTCTCCCAGTCTCTGTGGGAGGGTAGGAGCCTGACTTCAATAAGCACCAGTTAGCAAACCCAGCTGGGTTTTGCATGGACCAATCCCCTTCCTTCCTAGGTCTTGTAATTTTTCACTTCTCTGACTCTGCTGAGCCCAACCCCCCAATTTCCTCCCTGTTCCATCATTCTCCCAGTCATCTCTGTACAAATTGAAGTTGAGTTCAGTTCACTCTAGACTATTTTCCCTATTGCAAAAGTATAGTACTGATTGAAATCTGTCCTTACCACTTTGACTGGTATCCAGCTTTATCTTTTTTAAAATAAATTTATTTATTTTAATTTTAGCTGCATTGGGTCTTCATTGCTGTGCTTGGGCTTTCTCTAGTTGCGGCGAGCAGGGGCTACTCTTCATTGCAGTGCGTGGGCTTCTCACTGCAGTGGCTTCTCCTGTTGCGGAGCATGGGCTCTAGGCTCACGGGCTTCAGTAGTTGCAGCACACAGGCTCAGTAGTTGTGGCTCATGGGCTCTAGCACTCAGTCTCAGTAGTTGTGGCACACGGACTTAGCTGCTCTGCAGCATGTGGGATCTTCCCAGACCAGGGCACGAACCAGTGTCCCCTGCATCGGTAGGCGGACTCTCAACCACTGTGCCACCAGGGAAGCCCCCTCAGCTTTATCTTTGACAATAATTAATCCTTAAAACATTCTCACTCACTCATTCATTCATTCATTTATTCTAGTCAACAAATCTTTTGGGGGCACCTTTGCCAAATGTTGTGCTATGTGTTACAGAAAGATAGAGAAAACATCCTTTGCTGTTGAGGCGTGCTGAGTCTAAAGAAAAGACAGATGTGCAATTACTCTTCCATACGATAAGATTTATAATGGAAGTATATACAATTGGTTTACTTATTTTCCTGTTTTCCCTCTCTGACCATTCCGTTCCTGTCTCCCTACTCTTGGCAGGTGTCCTCTGCAAGCCGACCTTTGTTCCCTTCTCATTCTGTAGTCTCCTGGCAACCTTATAGTGCCAACTCTCAAGCTCTTTGCAGCTTCTTCTTAAATACCTGTACAGGTTGAACGTTTTCATTTCCTGATTTGTTTGTGCCACTTATTCTCTGTGTATAGAACGCCCTTTCTTCCATCATTTCATGTCCAGTGCTATCTATATTTTGAGATCCATCTCCTCCATATGCTACTTCCCTTGTGAAGCCTATCTTGATTCCTTCCATAGCTTCTGCTCAATTCCTCTGGTACTTGAAAGATGATATAGCATTATGGCTAACTTCTTGAGCTCTGGTGAGAGATACAGCTGGGTTTGCATTCTGGCTTTGCCTCATTTTCTTTATCAACAAAATAGGGATTAAAATAGTTATACCTTTATTGATTGAAATCTCTATCTCTAGCCTGGACTGCTCTCTTAGGGTCAGTTATGCATCACTGTCTAATGGGTATATCTGAAGGTTATCCTAGGCAATCTCAAACTTAATATACGTGTCCAAAGGAAACACATCTTTCTTTCCAAAACTACATTAACTGTAGCATCGTCATCTTCCTAGCCAATCTGCCTTTATTTTAATTAATTAATTAATTTATGTTTTGGTTGCACCCTGCGGCTTGTGGGATCTTAGTTCCCCGACCAGGGATTGAACTGCGCCCAAGGCAGTGAAAGTACAGAATCCTAAGTACTGGACCGCCGAGGAATTCCCCAATCTGACTTTAAAACTCTCTCCTCTGCGCTTTCCTGGTGGCGCAGTTGTTGGGAGTCCGCCTGCTGATGCAGGGGACACGGGTTCGTGCCCTGTAGGCCCGCGTACCGCAAAAAACAAAAAACAAAAACTCTCTCCTTTGCCTTCTCACCCAGTTGTTGGCTACAAAAGAAAGGATATTCTCTACTATATTCATAGTCACTGTGTGCCAAGTTATATCACTTTTGGCTCCTTAACACGAGGGAAGTGTTAGAGGGATTGTCCCTTTCCTTCCCCCTCAGTTCCGTATTTACTGCCCTAGTTTAGTTCCTTCTTATTATCTGTCATAGATCTTTCCTATCACCTTATAAACTATTCAAGGATAGGAACTATGATTTGTTACTTTTGTATCCTCTATGCCTGACTTAAAAGGTATTTAATAAATATTTGTTGAAATGAGTTATTTATTTATTTATTATTTATTTATTTTTGGCTGCACTGTGTGGCATGTGGAATCTTAGTTTCCCAACCAGGGATCAAACCCCATGCCCCCTGCAGTGGGAGTGCAGAGTCTTAACCACTGGACTACCAGGGAAGTCCTGAATTGAGTTATTTATATTAAATTTCTCTGTGAAGACATTGGGAAACATTTCCCAAAGATATGGAACTTGCAAGAAGGGCAAACTTTTAATCGTCTTGGAGCATGACTTAAAGGTGGTCACAAAAGTCAGTAGAGGGTTCCCCTGCAACAGGGTTCTTACTCTGCTCCTTCTGCCTGAGAGTTTCCAAAAAGACAGCAGCAATGCCAGCCCTGGGTATTTTGGCTTTATTGTCTTGAGATTTTTGAGTTTCCTTTATTACTTACTTTCTTTGATCTCTCTCTCCTTCCTCCTCATTTCCTGGATCTCAAAGAGTCTTAGCTGTCAGCTACCTGCCAGCTAAGTCTAAGTGTGAATTCCACTCAAATGCTGAAGAACGTTCAAGTAGTGTACTGGAAAAACTAATGAAGACAGTGGGACAAGAAGGCTCTGGCTTTTTATCTCTGAGTTGCTTCTGAAGATATCCTTACCTTGCTGATGATTATAACTGGTCCTGGTCAAGTGCCTAGAGAGCAGAGGACCTTAGTGCCTTCTTTCGCTGAACTTTTAACTGGGAAACTGGGGTGCCTCAAAGCCTACATCACAACCTTCAGACACTGACTCTTGCTCTGCTTATGTCTTTTCACCTCCCAGCTGCAATCTCCCCTCATGTCCACAACCTAAGCAGTAATGAACATGTATTGGGCATTTAGTATGTACCAGGTAATTTTTTTTTTTTTTGCAGTACGCGGGCCTCTCACTGTTGTGTCTTTCCTGCTGCGGAGCACAGGTTCCAGACGCGCAGGCTCAGCGGCCATGGCTCATGGGCCTAGCTGCTCCGCAGCACATCGGATCTTCTCAGACCGGGGCACGAACCCGTGTCCCCTGCATCGGCAGGCGGACTCCCAACCACTGCGCCACCAGGGAAGCCCCTGTACCAGGTAATTTAAATGCATTTCCTCATTTAAACCTCAAAACCCTCTTATGAAGTAGATACTGTTATTATTTCCTGGGAAATAGAGGTCCTGTAGCTTGCCCAAGGTCACAAGTACCAGAGCTAGGACTCAAGCCCAGGTGTGATAGGCAGATTTCTAAGATGGCCCCCCAATGATCCTGCCTCCTGGTAGTATTCATGTCCTGTGGAATTCCTTTTTCTTGAGTGTGACTTGCTTCTGATGAATAGAATACAGCAAAAACGAGGAGATGGCACTTCTGTTATTAGGTTACAAAAGATTGTGACTTCCCTCTTGCTAGTAGACTTTATTGCCTTCTCACCTTGCATGCTTTGAGGAAGCAAGCTGCCATGTTGGAGAGGTCCACATGACAAGGAACTTAGAGCAGCCAATAGCCAAGAAGGAACTGAGGCTCTCAGTTCAAGAGCCCAGGAGAAGTTGAGACCTGCCAACAATCATAGGAGTGAGATTGGAAGTGGATCCTTTTGCAGTCAAGCTGAAACTTTGCTTGCAGTCTGTAAGAAACCTTGAACCAGAGATTCGACTAAGCCATACCCAGATTTCTGACCCATAGAAACTGAGATAATATTGAAATATCTTTAATTGACAAAGATTTTTTAAATGTTACTGTTCAGTGTTACACAGTACATATCAGTATATCACTCCCAGGTTGCTGATGGGAAACATGCTTGTATAGACTTTTTGAAGTCAACATGGTATATATATCAAGAGCACTAAAAAAAAAAAAAAAAGAGTACTAAAATTGTTTTTAATTAAACATTTTTTATTGAACTATAATTGATTTACAGTGTTGTGTTAATGACTGTTGTACAGCAAAGTGATTCAGTTATACATACATATACATTCTTTTTTAAAATATTCTTTTCCATTAGGGTTTATCATAGGTTATTGAATATAGTTCTCCGTGCTATACAGTAGGACCTTGTTTTTCAGAAACTGTGAGATAATAAATGTTGTTTTAAAGCACTAAAGTTTTGGGTAATTTGTTATATGACAATAGGTAATATACCAGGTGAATCTGATTGGTTTCAAAGTTCACGCTCTTCACAATTTTATTAGGTTGTTTCCCACTACTCTATACTGTTTCCAAGTGAGGTTGACTTTCCATCCTTTCTTGGATGGCCTCTGCATCCCCTAGGAGAATCCCTGGTTCCATAAGAGGTTTGTTTTTTGTTGTCTCCATTCTTAGTTCCAGAATGCAGAAGTTTAACACCTTTTTAGTCCCTTGCTCTTGAGGTTAGGACAGCTGGGCTAAATAGCTAGATATTTCAACCTCCAGCAGCCCAGAGAATGCCCAATGTTTTTAGGGTCAGGCATCTTTGTTAACTAGCCTGGCTCAGCTGCCCTGCTCAAAATCTTTCTCAGGGTATTTCTCCAAATTTGGACAAACACTGCATAGGCCAAGTCTTCTTTCCTTCTCCAGGTTCCTACTTATATCATTTGGAGTGTCACTCTCGCCAAATGCTATATTCCAGTGAGAGGAGTCATATGCTAACTAGGCTTGTTTTTGGAGGGCAAAGACGGTGTTACATTAATATAGACCCTCCCTGGGTCTGACAGGCAGAATCCAACTGGGCCAAGGGCTTACAAACACGGAAACTTGAGCTGATCTAATGTGGACTTAGAAAGTACCCAGTCTAATGGTGCTCAACTCCGGCATCACAGAATAATCTGGGGAGCTTTTAAAAGGTAGGATGCCTGAGCTCTACCACAAACCAATTAAATCCAAAATTTGGGGTGGATGAGATGTTGGATCTGTACATGATATTATGTGCATTCCTGTTTTCTGCTCTGGTCTTTTTCACTTCCTCGCATGTATGTACATCATCCTGCCAGAAGTCCTCAGTTTAAAATGACTATCTTCTCTCCATCCTTCATTAAATAAACATTTACGGGGCTTCCCTGGTGGTGCAGTGGTTGAGAGTCCGCCTGCCGATTCAGGGGACACGGGTTCGTGCCCTGGTCCGGGAGGATCCCACATGCCGCAGAGTGGCTGGGCCCGTGAGCCATGGCCGCTGAGCCTGTGCATCCGGAGCCTGTGCTCCGCAATGGGAGAGGCCACAGCAGTGAGAGGCCTGCGTACCGCAAAAACAAACAAACAAACAAACCAAAAAAACAACATTTACGGACTGATTACTATACACTAGGCACTATATACTATATACAGACATTGGAAATACAATGGAGACCATGAAAACAGGTCTAGATGAGAACTGAGGTCTCCAGACATCTTCCTTCAGGCTGTCGTCTTCTTTTTTTTTTAAGGAGGGTGAGACATTTGTTTAAAGTTTATTATTATTATTTAAAAATTAACTATAGCCCATTCTTCTAAAACTATTTATTTATTATTATTTTTTTTGGCTGCTTTGGGTCTTCGTTGCTGCACGTGGGCTTTCTCTAGCTGCAGAGAGCTGGGGCTACTCTTCCTTGTGGTGCGTGGGCTCTAGGTGTGCAGCCTTCAGTAGCTGTGGCACGTGGGCTCCGTAGTTGTGGCTCCGGGTCTCTAGAGTGCAGGCTCAGTAGTTGCGGTGCACGGGCTTAGTTGCTCCGCGGCATGTGTGATCTTCCCGAATCAGGGCTCGAACCCGTGTCCCCTACATTAGCAGGCGGATCCTTAACCACTGCGCCACTAGGGAAGCACAGTAGCCCCCTTCTTTATTGAGGTATAGTTGACATATAACATTATATTAGTTTCAGGTGTACAACATGATTTGATATTTGTATACACTGCAAACTGATCACCACAATAAGTGTAGTTACCATCCATCACCATACAAAGTTACAAAAGCTTTTCTTTCTTGTTAAAGTCCATTTTTTAAAATTGAAGTATAGTTGATTTACAATATTATGTTAGTTTCAGGTGTACAGCAAAGTGTGGTACGATCTTTTTAAATTGTTACAGTAAGCTGCAAGGGATAGACTCAGAAGGAAGTCCGATAGATATTCTCAATGAAAAGAATCTGTTCTTGGGTGGAAGCCCCGCCCACGTGAGAGGGGCAGAAGGCTTCAATTCCCGCCCCACGCAGGTGAGGGGGAAGCCCGCCCCTCTCTGCAGCAAGCCTAGTAAGTGTGCGGAGCCGCCTTCATTCTTTCACTAAGAAAAGCGGAAGGGGACCCCACCTCCTACGTGCCCGTGAGGGGGCGGGGTCGGCGGACTGGGCGTGAGTTGATTGGCTGGGAGGCGGGGCGCAACGGGTTGGCTCTGTCCCGGCGCTCTCCCGGATCCCGGCTGGAGTGAGGGGAGGGTGTCCCGGTCGCTCTTTCCTCTCAGCGATGGCGCCGCGGTGCCGCGCCCAGTCTCCCGCCTGCCGGCCGGTACTCACCACTATCGGGAGCCCGCTCAGACGGTGAAAATTGGAGCGGGTCCGAGGAAGCGGCGGGAGGCTGCCTGCGAAGGGGACCATGAGGAGCGGCGAGACCCGTGGGGTCGATAGCGGGAACAGCTGCTGCACCTGCTGAGAGGAAAGAGGGAGCGGCCCGGCGCAGCTGCGGGGCTGGGACGCGGCGGAGGCTCGCCGGCGCCTCGGCCATGTCGCTGCTCTGTGTGCGCGGTGAGTGCGCGGACTGGGGTGCAAGGGCGGACGTCTCCCTGGGGTCTCCACGGGCTTCCAGTGGGCGTCGGGTTACCACCTTTTCCAAACTTTACGTCCCATCCGTGCCTCGGGGAACCATTATGTTAACTCATTTTTGAACATTTAAAGAGTTCTTTCCATTCTCTCTTGTTTTTCCTCGCGCTCCTATGAGGGACTGTTAGCTCTCCGTTCCGGTGTCCATGTGACAGTGTTGTTGGCTGGCAGGCCCAGATCCTATTAAACAGTGTCTGGCGCTCTCCTCTAGCGAGAGTGAACGAGCTAGGGACCGCGGATAGTTGGTGTCTGTTCATAGCGGGCAGCCCCCTATTCTTTTCTTCCTCCTCCCTGCACGGTAAAACCTCAGTCGGCTTAGTAGCAGGTTCTTTTTAATCACGCTTTGAACGTGTAGTGGTACACCTGTCACATCCCTTCTTTCAGCGTATTTCTTGGCTTGCACCCCTTTATTGCTTGTCTTTGTCCCCTGCTCCTTCTGTGGGTTCTAGGCTAAGAATGTGCTCATATTCGACTTGGAAAGGTGTGTCGGCTTCTCTCCTTTTGGAGCAGAGCATAAGAAGTATGATTTATCTATTTACTTCTATCACAGTAACTAAAGGTGAAGTCCTTTATTGCCTTTCCACTGACCCACCTAAGAAAATATTTAAGGCAAGAGCTTTGGGATTTAAGATGAGGCAAGGTGCATGGACTAAGCTCCATGAGGGTAGAGACTGTTTCTTAATGGTTTTTGTATTCCGGGTGCCTGACGTGGTAGAAGCTCAATGCTGGTTTTGAATGAATGCAGGGACTGTGATTTTAGAGATTATCTGATCAGAAAAAGCAGGGTTTGGATTACCCATTGAATTTGATCTTGGGAAATTCAAGTTACAGCCTATCACATCTGTGTTGAGCTAGGTGGAATAAGGTGGCTTCGTTGTGAGTGAGAGAATTTATCCACAGGAACCTTTTCCTGGCACCTTTTACTGGATAGAGTTCATGTTTCTTTTGGCTCTATGGATTAGAAGCATTGTTGTGATCTCTGTTAAGCGTTTCCCCCAGCTTCTGGCAAATGGAACTGATTTCCTCTCTTCTCTTCCACTGTTGTTAAATCTGCTTTAACCCAGAATGGATTTGGCTCTTTCCAGGGATTATGAGACACACAGAAATTTTCTTCTTTCATGGTTGATTTTTCATTAATGAGAATTTTGCTTTGATTTTAGTAAGACATTTTCTCTCAGCAGCTGGGAATCTATTTTTTCCTTTAGATCCCTGCTGTTGAGTAGCAGGATTTGGGAGAGGTTGGGTTTTGCAATGTCTATTGGACAGTTTAAATCTCTGCTGCCACACTGTATTACAGAACTAGCCCTTATGAAAGATTCTTCAGGCAGGAGCATTATTGAACCAGAAATTCCTATTTAATTGAATTTAAACTTTAGAGAGGGAGCTGCTGCTGTTTTCATTTGTTCTCATATCAGGAAGCTTTCATTTTCTAGAAATTCTGTTAGCTAGCTAAACTCTTTCTCTTTAATGTTACATTAGTCATATTTCTCCTTTTGAACCTGGAGGATTGGAGACCAGCAGGTCATTGTCTTTTGAATGTAGATCCTGAAGATTATTAATTATGGAAACAAGTGGCTACCTTGTACAGAAGTAGTCATATTAAATGGCAAGGTATTCATGCTGGAGAAACTTACAGAAATGGATCAAAATAAATCTTTTTATTTTTAAAATATTTTTGTTATTTATTATTATTATTTTTAATAGATCTTTATTGGAGTATAATTGCTTCACAGTACTGTGTTAGTTTCTGTTGTACAAGAAAGTGAATCATCCATATGCATACATATGTCCCCATATCCCCTCCCTCTAGAGCCTCCCTCCCTTCCTCCCTATCCTACCCGTCTAGGTCATCACAAAGCACCGAGCTGAAAAATAAATCTTTTTTTAAAAAAATATTTATTTATTTATTTAATTTATTTTTGGCTGTGTTGGGTCTTCGTTTCTGTGCGAGGGCTATCTCTAGTTGTGGCAAGTGGGGGCCACTCTTCATCGCGGTGCGCGGGCCTCTCACTATCGCGGCCTCTCTTGTTGCGGAGCACAGGCTCCAGACGCGCAGGCTCAGTAGTTGTGGCTCACAGGCCTAGTTGCCCCGCAGCATGTGGGATCTTCCCAGACCAAGGCTCGAACCCGTGTCCCCTGCATTGGCAGGCAGATTTTCAACCACTGCGCCACCAGGGAAGCCCTGAAAAATAAATCTTTTAAAAGTGACATTCCTTGTATTATATTTTGGCAGTTAGGAATGTTGTTCATATTCAGAAAGAAACCTGTGTAATGATATTATATAACAACTCAATTTCAGTTCATCTTGGAGTAGAATTGAATTAGAAACTTTTTCCATGTAGTCAAAGACATACTGTGTTCTTAGATTGGAAGAATCAATATTCTTAAATTGACCATACTACCCAAGGCAATCTGCAGGTTCAGTGCAATCCCTATCAAATTACCAATGGCAGTTGTCACAGAACTAGAACAAAAAAACCTTAAAATTTGTATGGAGACAGAAAAGACCCCAAATATCCAAAACAATTTTGAGAAAGAAGAACAGAGCTGGAGGAATCATGCTCCCTGACTTCAGACTATACTACAAAGCTACAGTAAACAAAGCAGTATGGTACTGGCACAAAAACAGACATATAGATCAATGGAACAGGATAGAAAGCCCAGAAATAAGCTCACACACCTATGGTCAATTAATCTACAACAAAGGAGGCAAAACTATACAATGGAGAAAAGACAGTCTCTTCAGTAAGTGGTGCTGGGAAAATTGAACAGCTACATGTAAAAGAATGAAATTCGAACATTCTTTAACCCGTATAGAAAAATAAACTCAAAATGGATTAAAGACCTAAATATAAGACCGGATATTATAAAACTCTTAGAGGAAAACATAGGCAGAAGACTTTTTGACATAAATTGCAGCAATATTTTTATCTAGAGTAATGGAAATAAAAGTAAACAAATGGGACCTAATGAAACTTAAAAGCTTTTGCACAGCAAAGGAAACCATAAACAAAATGAAAAGAAAACCCACAGAATGGGAGAAAATATTTGCAAACGATGTGACTGACAATACCTTAATTTCCAAAATATACAAACAGCTCATACAACTCAATAACAAAAAATAAACAACCCAATCAAAAAATGGGCAGAAGACCTAAACAGATATTTCTCCAAAGAAGCCATACAGGTGGACAATAGGCACATGAAAAGATGTTTAACATTGCTAATTATCAGAGAAATGCAAATCAAAACTGCAGTGATAGGGCTTCCCTGGTGGCACAGTGGTTGAGAATCCACCTGCCAATGCAGGGGACACGGGTTCGAGCCCTGGTCCGGGAAGATCCCACATGCCGTGGAGCAACTAAGCCCGTGAGCTACAAGGCACAACTACTGAGGCCCGCATGCCTAGAGTCATCGAGGCACAACTACTGAGGCCCGCATGCCTAGAGCCCGTGCTCTGCAACAAGAGGAGCCACTGCAATGAGAAGCCCGCTCGCCACAACTAGAGAGAAGCCCACATGCAGCAACAAAGACCCAACACAGCCAAAAATAGAAATCAATCAATCAAAAAAACCCACAAAAAAACCCGCAGTGATGTATCACCTCCCACTAGTCAGAATGGCCATCATTAAAAGGTCCACAAACAATAAATGCTGGAAAAGGTGTGGAGAAAAGGAAACTCTCCTACATTGTTGGTGGAAATGTAAATTGGTGCAGCCACTGTGGAAAACAGTATGGAGGTTCCTTAAAAAACTAAATATAGAGTTACCATATGATCCTGCAATCCCACTCCTGGGCGTATGTCTGGAGGAAACTCTAATTCAAAAAGATACATGCACCCCAGTGTTTATAGCAGCACTATTTACAATCATCAAGACATGGAAGCAACCTAAATGTCCATCGACAGATGAATGGATAAAGAAGATGTGAGATATATATGTACACACACACACACACACACACACACACACACACACACACACACAGTATGGAATATTACTCAGCCATAAAAAAGAATGAAATAATGTCATTTGCAGCATAGATGGACCTAGAGATTATCATATTAAGTGAAGTATATCAGACAGAGAAAGACAAATACTATATGATATCACTTATTTGTGGAATCTAAAAAAATGATACAAATGAACTTACAAAACAGATAGACTCACAGACATAGAAAACAATTTGTGGTTACCAAAGGGGATTGGGGGAGAGAGATAAATTAGGAGTTTGGGATTAACATATACACACTACTATACATAAAATAAATAAACAACAAGGACCTATTGTATAGCATGGGAAAGTATACTCAATATCTCATAATAACCTATAATGGAAAAGAGATCTGAAAAAGAATACATATATATTATAACTGAATCACTTTGCTGTACTCTTGTAACTAACACAACATTGTAAATTATACCTCAATTTAGAAAAAAATTTCAAACAGTATTTAACCTGATGTAGAATTTGGCAAACTGGTATTGATTTAATCATCTCCAAATATCTCAATCAAGAAGTCAATTTCTTGGTCTAACTCTTTAATCATGCCTATTCCCTGCAGGTTAAGGGCTCTCAATAGTCTGACTCCAGCCCTCCTTTTGGTCCTATGTTCTTGCCTATCCTTATTAGCACTAACTTTGTTCATTCCTGCCTTGGCAGTGTTCCACATTTATACTCTCTGAAATAGTCTTTTTGTGTTTTCCGCTTATCAAAAATGTATTCTTCATTTCCCAGCTTACAGTCTCAACTTTTGTTGTTGAAAATGTCCTCAGTTCCTCAGTCCACAGTGATCTTTCTTCTTTACACTCTTTAAACTCTTAAATGCATTAAAACATAAATTACTTATGGTCTGAACAGTGCCACTAAATTGACAATGAATTGTATACCACCTAGCAACTAGTCTTGTGCTGTGCTCATGGTGACCCAAACAAAGGAGATAAAAGCACTAGTCAGATCAGTTCTGGAATTTTGTGTTCAGTCAGGGTATTTGATTCTAAGAGGCACACTGAGAAAGTGGAATTTCTTCAGAGAAGAATAATTAGAATAATGGTGTAGAAACCATTTGAGGAATTGAGAGGTTTAGTTCTTGAGAAGATTTAAGAGGGGGGAGGATCATAATAGTAAATGAAAATTGTCTAAACTATTGCTCCAGGGGACAGAACTAGGACAAGTTGACCAGTGATTGAAAATGATAGGAAATTAGATTTAGCTTAACATAAGGAAGAACTTTAACAGAGTTGTTCTTAACTAATGGCATGAACTACTTTTGAGGATTTTTTGACATAGGATACTTTAAGCAGAGACTGAATGAGTGGTAAAAGGAATTTTGACGTTGAGTGGGACGTTAGACTTGAATTTTAAAAAACACCCTTTTATAGAATTCACTTAGTCTTTCTTCAAACATTCGGCACAGCTTTCTTCACAATACTGATATCTTTTTGCTTCCATAGGAGCCAGTACCACATAAGCAACTCCAGTAAATTAAATCAATGATTTTCTTTAACTTTTGTTGTCTTGGTGTTCAAGACTGTTTTCTCCAAACAAATAAGCATTTTGAGAATTGAGTCTTTCCGTATTTCTTTGTAACTGCCACAGTGTTTATAACTGAGCGCTGGATTTCCCTCCCTAATTTGAACCAGAAGTGACTACACTTGACTTGTTAAAAAATCAAAAACAAAAAAATAGTCTTGGAGGTATAAAAAGCAATATATGCTAATATATTGTTAATCATAGAAAATTGAGAAAATGCAGAAAAGTGTAAAAAGGAGAATAAAAATCATCATGGTCCTACCACCCACTCAACACCATTGTTAAGTTTTTTGTTCATTGCTTTCATTGTTTTGTTTTTATTATAGAGATAATGTATATGCATGATAAGAAATTCAAACAATTTAGGATGTGAAGTGAAAGGAAAAAGTTCTACCTGTCTCCATTCCCTATTCTTACTCCCCATATGAGCATATATAATTTAACCAGTTTCATATTGAGGATCAGAATTTTTTTTGCTATTATAAATTTTGCCTTTATAAACAATATAATTTATAATTTTGCTACTATAAACAATGCTACAATGAACATCCCTGTAGATGGTTTTGTTATGTTTGGAGATCGCCAATCAGCTTTCCACCTGGTCTTTCTGTGTGATTTGCTCATTGCTGTTTTCTTGGCATAATAATTACACTCACCTGGACCCATTAGCAAACCAAGTGCCTCAACATCTCTCATATCAGTAATCTTCTATTAGAAGCAGATCCTTCACCAGTAGGTAATATTTTTTGCTTACCAGAAATACCAGAGACCTCAGCTCTTTTAAGTTTGACCTGTGATTTTCATGTACTTTTCTTGTTTATCTTCTTTGTATTATTTAAAAATTATTTTTTCTATATTGAACATTTATTACTTGTGTTTTTAAAACAGAACAAAACAATGTCACTAGTGATGAGAACTATACCAAGTCAATGTATGTTGTGACTTGCCCTTAGAAAAGCTTATCATAATTTATCATTACATATCAGCCATCTAGCTAACTGAACAGGTACTACTGGGAAACTCTTAGGAGGTGAACTCTGATGGACACTCAGGACACCTATTGATTGTGGGTTTATTCTAGCCTGGGGAGACTCCAAAGATATATTTTGATTTACTGCCACTCTGGAAAGTAGGAATAGTAATGATTTTAGAGTTTTTAGGTATAAGAACAGGTTGCTCAAGTGCTTTCTTCTCATCTTATTTCTCCAACATTGTCATCTGCCTCAGCTAAATCCTTGCTGCTACGTTTTCATCACATCATGGTTCAAGTAGTCCCTGCCCTTACAGGCAGAGTTGCTTCTGGGTGTCTTTTGCTTAGCTATGGCATCAGGAAGTTGATTGTGCCTTGTCTGAGCTAGGCAGAAGGGGGAAAGGACCAATTTCCTCTGCCAAAGATAGTGTCATAAATTGTGTTCTTCCTTATAAGCGGTACATTCTGTAAATTTTTTAGTTTCTAGAGGTGGGGTTTCTGGAAGTTGCACTCTAGGCCAACAGACTGAGTGTTTATCCTATTTTACCAGTGCTAGGTATTTCAGATTTTGCTATGTGAGTTTGTTTAAAGTTTGGGCTGTGTATCATTAGTAAATATTTGTTGAGTACCTTCTCTGTGCTTGTTATGTAGTAGATAAGAGCCCAAGCAATCTACATAGGTCTTAAAATATCTCCTTTCTTAGATAAACTCAGAATCCATTAGGATTATTAGGTCTGATTTGGGATAAGCAGAGTAAGTTAAGTTCCTGCTAGAGCAGGGAAATACCGCACTATTTTTTCTAACTTTTAAAGCAAGATTCTTTAAGTTTGGGAGGTGTTTTATACATACCTTATAGTGGACTGTCTTTAATAAAGTTCAGAGAAGATTTGATAGTTGTATATTAAAATTTTTTTTATTGACTTATAACATGTATATTAAAATACACGAATCTTTTTTTGATTAGTCATTCATTTTAATTTTTTAATTATTTTATTATATTTTTAATATCTTTATTGGACTATAATTGCTTTACAATGGCATGTTAGTTTCTGCTTTATAACAAAGTGAATCAGCTATACATATACATATATCCCCATATCTCCTCCCTCTTGGTCTCCATCCCACCCTCCCAGTCCCACCCCTCTAGGTGGTCACGAAGCACCGAGCTGATTTTCCTGTGCTACATGACTGCTTCCCACTAGCTATCTATTTTACATTTGATAGTGTATATGTGTCCATGCCACTCTCTCACTTTGTCCCAGCTTACCCTTCCCCCTCCCAGTGTCCTCAAGTCCATTCTCTACGTCTGCATTCCTGTCCTGCACCTAGGTTCTTCAGAACCTTTTTTTTTTTTTTAGATTCCATTTATATGTGTTAGCATACGGTATTTGTTTTTCTCTTTCTGACTTACTTCACTCTGTGTGACAGACTCTAGATCCATCCACCTCACCACAGAGAACTCTATTTTGTTTCTTTCTATGGCTGAGTAATATTCCATTGTATGTATGTACCACATCTTCTTTATCCATTCATCTGTCGATGGACAATTTAGGTTGCTTCCATGTCCTGGCTATTGTATATAGAGCTGCAATGAACATTGTGGTACATGACTCTTTTTGAATTATGGTTTTCTCAGGATATATGCCCAGTAGTGGGATTGCTGGGTAGTATGGTAGTTCTATTTTTAGTTTTTTAAGGAACCTCCATACTGTTCTCCATAGTGGCTGTATCAATTTACATTCCCACCAACAGTGCAAGAGGGTTCCTTTTCTCCATAGCCTCTCCAGCATTTATTGTTTGTAGATTTTTTGATGATGGCCATTCTGACTGGTGTGAGATGATACCTCATTGTAGTTTTGATTTGCATTTCTCTAATGATTAGTGATGTTGAGCATCCTTTCATGTGTTTGTTGGCAATCTGTATATCTTCTTTGGAGAAATGTCTATTTAGGTCTTCTGCCCATTTTTGGATTGGGTTGTTTGTATTTTTGATATTGAGCTGCATGAGCTGCTTATAAATTTTGGAGATTAATCCCGTCAGTTGCTTCATTTGCAAATATTTTCTCCCATTCTGAGGATTGTCTTTTCGTCTTGTTTATGGTTTCATTTGCTGTGCCAAAGCTTTTAAGTTTCATTAGGTCCCATTTGTTTATTTTTGTTTTTATTTCCATTTCTCTAGGAGGTGGGTCAAAAAGGATCTTGCTGTGATTTATGTCACAGAGTGTTCTGCCTATGTTTTCCTCTAAGAGTTTTATAGTGTCTGACCTTACATTTAGGTCTTTAATCCATTTTGAGTTTATATTTGAAAATACACAAATCTATCGGGCTTCCCTGGTGGCGCAGTGGTTGAGTCCGCCTGCCAATGCAGGGGACACGGGTTCGTGCCCCGGTCTGGGAGGATCCCACGTGCCGTGGAGCGGCTGGGCCCGTGAGCCATGGCCGTTGAGCCTGCGCGTCCGGAGCCTGTGCTCTGCAACGGGAGACGCCACAACAGTGAGAGGCCCGTGTGCCGCGAAAAAAAAAAAAAAAAGAAAATACACAAATCTTAACTTGTATGGCTCACTGGATTACCACAAAGTGAACACACTCATGTGACCACCACCTAGGTCAAGAAATAGAATACTACTAACACCCCAGAAGCCCACCGTACCCTTCCTCTCAGTCATTACTCCCTTCCATCTTCCCAAAGGTAGCATTATCCTACTCTAACACTGTAGTTTAGCTGTTTTTTAAAAATTAATTAACTTTATTTTTTAAGAGCAGTTTTAGGTTCATAGCAAGATAGAGTATATTTTGCCTGTTTTTGAGCTTTTTAAAATTGAGGTATTATTGACATATTGAACTTTTCATAAATGGAATTATAAGATATTTCTTTTGGGCTGCTTCTGCTTAACATTATGCTTGTCAGATGCTTCCTCTTGATGCATTTAGCAGTAGTTTATTTTTATTACTGTGTAGTATCTCATTGTATGAATATGCCACAGTTTATTTACCTTTGCTGGACATTTTTGTTTTACATCTTGGACTATGATTTTATAATACCACTCCAAATGTACTTTGTATCTTTTAGTTCTACCTTTGTATGTCTATCTGATATATATATATCTGGGATTAAAATTTCTTGGTCATTGGTTATGTTCAACTGTAGCTGATAATATAAAACAGTTTTCCAAAACCTACCTCCTAGTAACTGTATTCCTAATATTCATTTTTTAAAAAAAGGGAATTTGGCCAGGTTCTCAAACTACTTCACAGGCATTAATACATACTTTTTACATGTTAATCCTGTAGGCTTGGAAATGTCTTTTTTTTTTTTTTTTTTAATGACCTGACGAGATCCATTATGCTCAAAATGATGCCTCACATCATTTGTGACCCTCATTTTTTTTTTTTTTTTTTTTTTGTACGCGGGCCTCTCACTGTTTTGGCCTCTCCCATTGCGGAGCACAGGCTCCGGATGCACAGGCTCAGCGGCCATGGCTCACGGGCCCAGCCGCTCCGTAGCATGTGGGATCTTCCTGGACCGGGACACGAACCCGTGTCCCCTGAATTGGCAGGTGGACTCTCAACCACTGCGCCACCAGGGAAGCTCAGCCCCCATTTTTTGAAAGAAATGTTGAGTTCATGTTTATGATGCTGAACAAGATAACAGCATAGCCCCTGAACTTAGTGGCATTACATACCTTTAAAAAAGAATATTTTCTAAAGAGATCAGTTAACATATTTTTATTTTTGCAACTTTACTGTAAGTCTGAAATTGCAAGATAAAAAATTAAAAAAAATTACTGACATGAGAAAATGTATGTGAAAATGGAGCTCAATGAAAAAAGAAAAAAGGGGTGAGGAGAATGGTCAAATGGTGTGTAACTATATGGGGGAAAAGGCTGAAAAGATACATATCAAGATATTATCAGTGAGAGGCTCCTAATGGCCAAAGATGGGCAAGTTGCAATATCAATAAGGATAACAACCACAAGAATTGAAGCATATCAACTATGCTTAAATCCATGACTTCATAATACTGAAAACAACAGCAACTAATAGGTAACTATTGGAGGATACTAAAGGACCAAGTTTTTTGATGAGATTTGAACTGTCACAGAAGAGCAGTGAGCTCCATTTTCCTAGGGCTATTGAAAAATAACTTATTTCCTTCTGTATAGAATACTTAGGTGTAGCTGCTTCTGATGAGGAAGCTTAGATAACCAGCTCTGCATTTCATGCTTTGTTGTGATCCTTTCTGTGATTACTGAGAAATGAAATAAAAATGTAGGCATGTGGTAGAATTTTGTATTCAGCTTCATAAAGGAAATTGTTTCATTCTTCTATTTGTCTCTTCAGTAAAAATGAACTGGTAATTCTCAGGTGTAATCTCCAAAAGCAACTATCCACTGAACATTTGAGAGCAGCCCATGACATCAAAGGAAAATGAGTTATCAGGACTTCTTTTTTTTTGTGCTAGTGAACCCCATAGTGATAAAATATGTGGTAAAAATATGACAGGAGAAAGTTTGTGTTACAGTGTATGTATACAAACTGTATTCTGCTAAATATATAAAATAGGGAAAAATCAATTCTTAATCACTAGGAAGTACAGCTTTCCAAAAAAAAATCTTTTTAAAAATTCTATTACTTCTTCTATTTCTGTCCATTTAGTTCTTAGTACTTATTTGAGACTGGAGAACAAATAGGCCTGTGGATTGTGTTAGGCTATTAATTTTCTCTTACAACTGTTTGCTTTATTAATTTCCATAGTGTTTTACTATGAGTGATATTGAGAAGAGGCCAGAGGGCCATGAATGAGGAAGATCTGCCTAGCAACTAAGGAGGGGCTGGGCAGTGGGAAGGTAATTGCTTTTACATGTGATTCAAAGTGGGACAAAGATGATTCAAAGGGCTAGCTCACTTGTGTTTCTGTCTACTGTTATTAGTTATGAGCCAGATTTGTAGAGCCTTCATCTGCAAATGGATACAAGAAGTCTGGTTGCCAAGGAGAGGGCGGTGAATGATACAGATATAAACCTCTGTCCACCTCATTTCAGCCATCTAAACCCATGATCACATCATAGAGCATGTCACTCCTTGGAATGGTGCTCTGCTTTTATAATTTCAAACTTCATTATCTGACTATCTGATTATATTCCCCAGTCTGTCTTTCTAGCTTTCACTCTTACTATGCTTTACTAGTGTGATATAGGGTAGATGTTAAAAGTTTTGGTTTTAGGCAGACCTCAGTTGGTGAATATATCAGCTCCACAACTTACATATGTTACTTAACGTCATTGAACCTTAATTTCTACATCTTTAAAATTTATACATCCATTCAAAGTATTTATGAAGCTCCTATTAAAAGGAGATACACAAATAAAAAATAATATGATTTCAGGCAATGATAAGTACAGTGAAGGTAAGAAAGTAGGATACAGGGATTGAGAGTGATCTGAGTGGGAGAGCTATTTGAAGGAGGATTTTCAAGGAAGGCCTCATTGAGGAGGTAACATTTGAGCTGAGACCTGATTGATGAGAAGGAACCATCCATCAGAGACCTGAGGTAAGTTTTTCATGCAAAGTGAATTGGAAGCAAATATTTTGAGGTGAAGGAGAAAAGCAAGGGGTTACTGGAAGAGTGGTAGGCAGAGACTATAAATCAAAGATGCTTTGATTTATATTTTGCAAATGTCCAGTTTGTGGTGAATGGACTGGAGTGGGAGGCCATGGCTAGCAACAGTGGAAGCAGGGGGTCCACTTGGAGTGTTCAGGTGAGAGATGGATAAAGGCTTGTACTAAGGTGGTAGTACTAGAGATGGTGAAAATAGCTATAGCAAAGTATTGCTGAGATAATTGGGAAGATGATTAGCACTATCCCAGGCATTGAGTGAGCACTTATTTTAATATGAAAATAGTGTTAATGACCTTCATCCTGCTCTGTGACATCTATTTATCTAAGTCAGAAAGTCATCCTAGACTTCTCAATTGAGGAAGAAAATATATAGAGAGGAAGGAAAATTGTTAGGTTCAGCTGAGTTCATGGTGTCTGTAAGATAAGTTACTTAAACAATATGTTGAGTTGGGAAGTATTTGTCTTGTTGCAGATCACCCTTGAAAATGGTACCTGAAAATGTAGATCTGTAGCTTAGTAGAGAAGCCTGCATTAGAGATAAATTTTGGGAGTTGTAGTTATTTGGTAATAAAGCCATTAGCATGAATAAAATTGTACATAGAGGATAATAGAGGAGAAAAATTAGCTAATGCTGTACCTATGGGAATGGGCAGAAGAATTGATAGGTGTGATCAGAACTGTAGGAAAATGGAGGTGCTATGTCAGTGTCTGAAGCCTAGACTAAAGGGAGTTTCAAGAAGGAACGATCAAATGATAGAGATGAATGATACTGGTTGAGAATAAAGAAAAACAATGTCATTGGATTTGAAAACTAGAGCAAGTTTCATTAGAGTAGTGTGAGAGTAGGCATCATATTAAAGCGGTTTAAGAGTCTTTGGGGGGGCTTCCCTGGTGGCGCAGTGGTTAAGAATCTGCCTGCCAATGCAGGGAACGCGGGTTCGTGCCCTGGTCCGGGAAGATCCCACATGCCGTGGAGCGTCTGGGCCCGTGAGCCATGGCCGCTGGGCCTGCGCGTCCGGAGCCTGTGCTTCGCAATGGGAGAGGCCACAACGGTGAGAGGCCCGCATACCGCAAAAAAAAAAAAAAAAAAGGAGTGTTTGGGAAGTGAAGAAGTGGAATCAGCAAGTGTAGGCTACTCATTCAGAAGTTTTGCAATCAAGAGAAATGTTGAGGGACTTCCCTGGTGGTCCAGTGGTTAAGAATCTGCCTTACAATGTAGGGGATGCGGGTTTGATCCCTGGTCAGGGAACTAAGATCCCACATGCTGCGGGCAACTAAGCCCACACACCACAACTAGGGAGCCCGCGCCTCAATTAGAGAGCCTGTGTGCCACAAACTACAGAGCCCACGGGCTCTGGAACCCGCATGCCACAACTACAGAGCCCATGCTTCCTGGAGCCTGCACACCACAACTAGAGAGAAGCCCGTGTGCCGCAACTAAAACCAGATGCAGCCAAAAATAAATAAAATAAACAAATAACAAGTAAATCTTAAAAAAAAAAAAAATCCACGTTTCCAGTTCTTCCACTGCAGGGGGTGCAGGTTTTTTCCCTGGTTGCGGAGCTAAGATCCCACATGCCTAGGCGTGTGGCAAAAAAAAAAAAAAAAGAGGGGTGAGAGTGGTCTTAAGAAAAAGGAAATTTGAATGTTTGTAGCCCAATGGGAAGGGATCTATAAGAAGGAGAAACTTAAGATGAGTTGGGGGGAGGAGAGGAGCCAAGATGGCGGAGTAGAAGAACGTACTCTCCTCCCTCTTGCGAGAACACCAGAATTACAACTAGCTGCTGGACAATCATCGACAGGAAGACACTGGAACTCACCAAAAAAGATACCCCACATCCAAAGACAAAGGAGAAGCCACAATGAGACGGTAGAGGGGTGCAATCACTGAAAATCAAATCACTTAACTGCTGGGTGGGTGACTCACAGACTGGAGAACACTTATACCACAGAAGTCCACCCACTGGAGTGAAGGTTCTGAGCCCCACGTCAGGCATCTCAACCTGGGGATCCGGCAACGGGAGGAGGAATTCCTAGAGAATCAGACTTTGAAGCCTAGTGGGAAGTGATTGCAGGACATACCATGGAATATTACTCAGCCATAAAAAGGAACGAAATTGAGTCATTTGTTGAGACGTGGATGGATCTAGAGATCGTCATACAGAGTGACGTAAGTCAGAAAGAGAAAAACAAATATCGTATATTAACGCATGTATGTGGAATCTAGAAAAATGGTACAGATGAACCGGTTTGCAGGGCAGAAGTTGAGACACAGATGTAGAGAACAAACATATGCACACCAAGGGGGGAAAACCCTGGGGGGGTGGGGATGGTGGTGTACTGAATTGGGCGATTGGGATTGACATGTATACACTGACATGGATAAAATTGATGACAAATAAGTACCTGCTGTATAAAAATAATAATAATTAAAATAAAAAGATGAGTTGGGGGTAGGGAGAGAAAATAACTGATTTCTCTGTAAAGTAGAATGCAAGAATTAGCTGAACGTGAGGGGGGTTCGGATGATTTAGCAAGCTTGGGGATATTCTTTCAACAGCTATTGTGCCCGGTACTTGGGGCAGAATTGTGGTTTTAAAAAATTTCTTGCCTTCTTGGAAATTATATAGACTAGTGAGGGAGCTAGACATTAAGCAAATAGGAATAATACAAATTAATGTAAAATTACAATTAGGAAAAAAATACAGCCATGATTTGTGCTATAAAGGAGAGTGTGTGTTGTTATGAGATCATGTGATAGGGAAAGTTACCTACTTAGGTTAGAGATGGATTACCTAATGAAGTGAAGATTGAACTGAGATCTAGAAGAAGAGGAGGAGTTAGTGAGACAAGGGAAGAAGAAGAATATTCTAGGCAGAAGAAATAGTATGTGCAAAGGCCTTGTGGTGAGAAGGAGGAGCTGAAAGAAGGCAAATACAGCTGCTATGCTCAGAGGAAGGGAAAAAATGGGTCAGGACAAGGGAGATAGGTAGGTCCCAACTATAGGGCCTGGTAGACCACGTTGGGGTGGAAGGTTAGTGGGAATGACACTGAGGGGGAAGGGCAGAAGGATAAAAGTTTATAAACTGAAAGCATGGGGTTTGTAATTGGATTTGAGTTTGAATTCTTTTTTCTACCACAGAAAACTTTTGGCAAGCGTCTTGACTATTAAGCCACAATTTAAAAATGAAGTGTTACTATCTGTTCAGTGTACCTAGGAGTTGAGAATTAAACCCTAAATGAGATCATGTGTGTGAAATTCCTTTGTAAGCTAAAGGAACTTTTACTCTTGGATAGTCCCTTTTTCTCTCTTTATAGAGGCTTAAATTACATATAATTGAAACTTATAACAAACTTATAAACAAAGAGGATGTGATCACTTCCATAAACATTTATTGAGCACTTAGCTACGGGTGAGGCATTGAACTATTTCCCCTGAGTATATAAAAATGAGTAAGAAATGGACCTTGCCCTCAAGAAACTGAGAGCCAAGATGGGGAAACATCCATATGTACAACTAAATGTGTTGCAAGATACAGTTTGGTAATTTCTGAAATAGAGGTACAAAATAAAACGGGTGCAGAGATGGAGTCTTTGATTCCAACGGAGAGACAGGAAAGGCCTCAGATGGGAGAGGAAGAGGGAGGAGGTAAAGGTAGAGTCAGATTTTTCTTTTCTTTTTTTTTTTAAGCTGCAGAAACATTTTTAATATTTGAACTTGTAGGTATGTAACAATATCTATAGGATATTTTATTTATTTATTGAAGTATAGATGATTTACAATGTTTCAGGTACAGGTTTTTCTTTAAGGTGTCATTAATTGGGATAGGAAACAAAGAATAACAGCTCTGGGGAGTTGATGACTGGTTTTCAACCTGTTAAATTTGAGGTGCTGCCAATCTGTCCACGTGTCACAGATGGAAACATGACTTGGAAGATCAGGGTTAGAGATGTAGATTTGGTCCATTTTTTGTGGATCTTTTGGGTAGAGGAATGGTGGCAGGGTAAACATTTACTCAGCAGCATCATTATAATATATTTCATATAATATAATATTAATATATTTCATCAAATATAAGGTGCCAGAGATTGTACGAAGCATAATTTTATGTACCATTAAGAAAAAATACTATTGATTGAGCTATGACACATCATTGATTGTAAGACACATTTTAATTTCAGAGTTGTTAAAATATGAGAAAATGTCCCACCATCTTAGATCAGTGAAATACTGAAGCTAACATTTAATGAGCCCTTACTCTTTGCCAAGCTGTCTGCTAATAAGCAGATAAGATTAATAATTTAATTCTCACGATAACCTTGTTAGTTTATCTTTATTATTCTCATTTTATAGATGAGGGCACTATATATATATATATATATATATATATATATATATATATAGATGGGTCCACAGAAATTAGTACTTTTATGTACTGTAGAGCTGAATTTAGATTTTTCTGCCTAACTATAAATGATAAAATACAAAATTGATATATAGGATACTGCTTTGGAGCAAGAAAAGAGTCTTATTTTATAAATAATGTTTAGGGGAAGATGGCTTTGTGCACTATTGGCTGTGAATGAGTCTCACTATAGCAGTGGTTTCTGTTGCTTAAGATGTATTCAGGGGCAACATTATAGCAGGTGTTTTATAGACTGGGGAGTTCATTATGGTTCTAGTTTAATAGTGTTCACAACTTAAATTCCTTTTTTCCCCCTTGGGAGGAAATATGGAATAATGGAAAATCCAGGACTTTGGATTTTGGAGAACCGTTTTGAGTCTCACTAGATAATGACTAAAATTTTATCTAGAAGTCTCTCCACTCAGTCATCTTTTGTCAAATGGTAGAGATAATACTTGTGCCAGTCTCAGTTGGAGTGAGGGTCAAATTGACAGTAAATATAAAAGTACTCTGCAGTTAAAAAATAAAACAAAATGGACAGTGCAGAATGGTAGATATAATTGTTTTGAAAATTTAGGAGTTGGAAGCTATTCATAAAGCCTGACCTAAGATATAAAACATACCTGAAATACAGCCACCTGTCATGTAAAATGAGAAAGGTAATCATTGTCTTGGGATATTATATACCAAGTCACCTTAAGAAATAAAATTGTAGACTTTCTTTCTTAGCTAGGTCTGGCAAAGTGCTGGTCTGCTGTTCTTAGGTAGTTGATGCTTGAAAATTTTAACATCTACTAGCCTTGAATATATCTGATTAAGAGAACTCATGTTGGTACATGCTTGTATTAGTTTTTGTTGTGGATTCAGTGGGAGTTTTTTTTTTTTTTTTTTTTTTGCGGTACACGGGCCTCTCACTGTTGTGGCCTCTCCCGTTGTGGAGCACAGGCTCCGGACGTGCAGGCTCAGTGGCCATGGCTCATGGCCCAGCTGCTCCACTGCATGCGCGATGCTCCCAGACCGGGGCACGAACCCGCATACCCTGCATCGGCAGGCAGACTCCCAACCACTGCGCCACCAGGGAAGCCCCGGGAGTTTTTTCAAGAAGACTAAAGTTCACAGTTTGTCCTGTTCTCTCTATGAAGTTAGCTTAATATGCCTTACTGTTTTCAGCTGAAGCACAATACAGCCTTAAAGAACACATATAAGGCGTTATTGTGTACACTATATTATGTTGCTTACAAAGGTAAACAGATGCGGTCCATTCTGCAACTAGTTTGCATTCTAACAGGGAAGACAGATATAAGAGAATGTAACTGTGATATAGAACAGAATATGATAAGTGACATTTTAGAGGAAAACTAAAATGGAACAGATTTCATCTGGGGGATGGTAGGGAAAGCTTTGGTGACAATTATTTTTCCTCATTATAAGAGCAATATATGATCACTTTAAAAATTTTGGAAAATACATCAAGAGAAAAATTAAAATTATAATTCTACCGTTCTTCTCTGTAGTATGTGTTTAGATATATATATATATATATATATATAAACTTTTTCTTTTACATAAAATTGCATCATACTTTATATGCAATTTATCCTGACATTTTTTCTTTTCCTAGTGGAATATTACCATATAGAGTAGAGCTTGACAAGGCCTCTCTGGGTTTATATCTTTAATTTTTGGAAACTGGAAAGGATCTTGTAGAATGTCTAGTAAGCTAAACCTCTAGTAAACGAAGAGGTGCCAACGTAATGATTCATTTGAAGTTGTGATAGCAGTTTATAAGCTATTCGAAAATGTTTCTGAAAAAAACAAAATAGACAAGGAAGGGAATGCATTAATTGCTGCATCAATAATGCCGATCTGCTTACAGTTAAGAGATCACTGTAATTAGGGCTTCCCTTGTGGCGCAGTGGTTGAGAGTTTGCCTGCCGATGCAGGGGACACGGGTTTGTGCCCCGGTCCGGGAAGATCCCACATGCCGCGGAGCGGCTAGGCCCGTGAGCCATGGCCGCTGAGCCTGCGCGTCCGGAGCCTGTGCTCCGCAACGGGAGAGGTCACAACAGTGAGAGGCCCGCGTACCGCAAAAGAAAAAAAAAAAAAAAAGGAATCCGCCTGCCAATGCAGGGGACACGGGTTCGAGCCCTGGTCCAGGAAGATCCCACATGCCATGGAGCAACTAGGCCCGTGCACCACAACTACTGAGCCTGCGCTCTAGAGCCCACGTGCCACAACTACTGAAGCCCACGTGCCTAGAGCCCATGCTCTGCAGCAAGAGAAGCCACCACAGTGAGAAGCCCGCGCACCGCAACGAAGACCCAATGCAGCCAAAAATAAAATAAATTAAAAAAATAAATTTATTAAAGAAAACCAAAAGAGATCGCTGTAATGAAATCATAATAACTCATTGAAATGAAATGATCCAGTATTTGATATTTGAGGATTAGTTGCATAACATGTCTTTGTGGTGTCAGTAGCTGTTGCTTTGGTTGGAATGATCCAGACATTTCTAGCAGAACTCCAGTCTAAAGTCACTTACAACCTCTGTTCTCCTGTCAGGGTGTTAACTGGTGTTTCTTGCTATGATCTGTAAATGCTATTTCCATAACATCCAGAAAACTTGTTCTCTACCTTTCTTGAGATCTAGGTCTATACTTTTTGTTGCAACTGGAGAAGGGAGTTGTTAAAAACTATACCACAAGCACGTGTGGATGTGCGCCCACACACATATTAATGAGTAATTCTAGCTTGTAGCTAGTTTGAGATATTTTATACAGGGCCACAGAATCTTTCACATAATAAGTAATGCTCAATAAACATTTGATTTGATTTAGTGTGTGTATGTATCAGCTATTTATGAGCAATTAATAACCTGTGGGCTCCCTTGTGGGATATTTAATGGATTTTAATAAAGACCAAGAAGTAGTTATGATATATGTGCAAAATAAGAGATTTTACTATAATAATTTTAGGTATTGAAGTTAAAACATTAAGCCAAATGAATCAAATAATGTTTGAATTTTTCTTTACATTCTACTGTAGCCTGAATGAGCTGCCTAATGGAGGAATTAGGTGGATAGATGGCTAGACTGACCTTGTGCTATCCATGTATAACCAAGCTGGAATTATTTCTAATAAATAGTAACCATAGAAATTTGGTTGTGTATTGACGTAAACTCAATTCCAACTGAGGTTTATTTATTTAGAAAACATTGAAAAAGATACATTTGCACACTTGCACATGCTCGGTTATAACCTGGACTGTATTTACTTTAGAATTAGTCATTGGCTTTGTTAGTTAAAGTTTGACGTAAGTAAGTTGTTTGTCTTTTGGTTTGAGAAGGAGCTCACAGGCAGTAAATTTTTGATTCTTTGAGAAATTAAGTTATTTTTTTCCAAGGACAGGGTAGCATATTTATACTTCACCTATACTTAAGTTATGGTAAATAGCATAGTAACGTGGAAGATTAGGACTGATATTTGACTCTTTCAGGAATATAATGCATGAATGAAATCATATGTATATTACTGGTTTGCAACTTTTGTTTAATCATATCACCATATTTTTACAGAATTTATTTTTCTTTGCTTTGGTTCATGTGAGCATAAATTGAAGCATTAGCTCCTTAAGTTGGTGTGGATTTAGTACTAATAGTGTATTGCAGGGAGAATGCTGTGGACTGCAAGAAGTGTGGCTTTTGAAACTGGGTTTGAATTCCAGATTTCACTGTTTATTTAAGTCCGAGAACTTGGGTAAGTTATTTAACCTCTGTTTTAGTTAATATGTAAAGTGGAAGTTGTACACTGTACTGCAGTGTTTTTTCCAAACTGTAGGTACAATTCATTAGTCTTGAAATCAGCTTAGTGAGTGACCAGCATCAGGGGAAAAAGATAGAGAATAGAGTTGCAGCTATAAGGGAAAGTATTATTCTGTGAGACTTTTGTTTCATAGTATACATATATATTAATACACATGGATGTAAGCAGATGGGAACTTCGTTGCAATGTAAGATATGTTTCTTACTATAGGCTGGGTTAAAAAAAAGTTTGAAAAACATTTTTCTATAATGTTGTTAGGATTAAGTGCCTACCACAGCTCCTGTTTCATAGATAGGCATTGAAAGAAAGACAGCCTTGGAGAAGTCATAAGGGATATTTTGGCCTTGTTGGATTTTGTTGTATTTATACAAATTTGGTCTTTATTCCAAGAGCTATAAAACTGAAAGCTGGTTTGTTACTTCAAAATGTTATTGCACATGGAAAATTATTTCTTATTTAGAAAATTATTTAACACATAAAGGTTTTTTGGGAAAGTATTGTTTGGGGAATTTTTATACGCAGTAGGTGGAAGTGAATGATTATATGACCACTTGGAGCGCAATTTGGCAATACCTAGTAAAGTTGAGATACGTATACTTTACATCCTAATGAGTTCCAATCCATGTGCTTATGTCAAAGGAGACATGCAGGAGGATGTTCATTGGAGCATTATCTGAATGGCAAGAATTTGGAAAGAACCTAAAAGTCCCGCGGTAGATGTTTGGATAAATAAATTGTGGTATGTTCATCAAATAGAATGCTAAACTGAACTAAGTTAAATGAATAAACTAAGCTTCATTTATCAATAATGATAAATCTCAAACCAAAAAGGGTAGAAAAGCAAGTTGCAGACAGATACAGTTTGATGCCATATATTTAACATTTAGAAACATCCAAACAGTACTATATATTGTTTATGGACACAAATATATGTAGTAAAAAAATTTTGGCCTGGAATGACACATATCACTGTTGGGATAATGGATACTTCAAGAGAGGGAGGGAGGGAAGGAATGGGATTAAGTAGGTATTTTCATTGTATCTGTAATGTATTATTAAATCTTGGGGGAAAAAAAGATCTGAAACAAATATAGCAAAATGTTGAGATCTGGTCAGTCTAGCTGTTAGGTACAGGGGTGGTCATAATTTTTTTCTGTATGTTTAAAATATTTAAATAATAACACACATTTCTTTACAAAGTTTAGTGTACAATTCATGGCACAGATTAAATACTCAATGGTATCTATTAAAAATAGCACATTGTTTTGAGGTCTAGAGAACAATGAACTTTCTGAGAACTAGGGCTTAACCTACTTAGGTGATCTTCCAGGATTTCCAGTAAGATGAAAATTCAGTTCAGTGTAGACATAGGTTAAAAAACCAGAAAGTAGAATTATTGAGCGTCGGTTTTTATAATATGGAACCAGAGCTTCAACCTAGACATTTTTCTTTGTACGTGTGAATCTACCACCTTACTATGCATGTTATTTGCCCACTGCTCTTCTAGGATGAGTCACAGCATTTGTGATTACCCTTGAGAGGCTCCTGTGGTTTCTCAGATGGACTTTGTTATAGTTGTGCTTCAATGTGTCTTAGCTTGGCTCCTGCCCTTATTGTGTTAGAGATGTCCTCTGCTGAATCATCATGAGCAATCTCTTGAAGATCCTGGTTAACCAGTTTTAGTACTTATTCAAAGATCTGTTGTGCTAAGCATTGTAAGCCTGCATTCTAGATTCTCAGTACGCTCTAATCTAGTGCTATTTGATAGAACTTGCTGTGATGATGAAAATGTTCCACATCGGTGCTCTTTGGCATTGGCAGCCACTAGTCACATGTAGCTATTGAGCTTTTGAACATGGCTGGTACAACCTAGGACTGAATCTTTAATTTTACTTAATTTTGATTAATTTAAATTTAAATAGTCACATGTGGCTGCAGGCTATCATACTGGACAGTGCCGCTCTAGTCTTTTGAAAAGAAGGCTAGGTTTGATTACTAGCACTGAATTTTCTGAGCCTGTTCTCCTGTATATAAAAGGGGACTAGTAATTCTTGTCCTAACCTCCTCTGGGGATCCTAGAGAGAAGTTAAAGTATATATGAGAGCCTGTTGAGAAAAGACTAGTCACATGGGATGTTATGTACAGTTGACCCTTGAACAACATGGGTTTGAACTGCTGGGATTCATTATATGTGGGTTTTTTTTCAGTAGTACTAAATACTATAGTACTACATGATTCACAGATTTTAATTTCTTTGGCCAAGCTGTGCAGCATGCAGGATCTTAGTTCCCCTACCAGGGATTGAACCCGTGCCCCCTGCAGTGGAAGCGCAGAGTCTTAACCAGTGGACCACCAGGGAAGTCCCCACAGTTTGAATACATGGTACCAAACCTCCTGGAGAGACCTCGCAGACGGAACGACTGCACACAGGGAGTGACCTCAACTGTGCAGAGGGTCAGGGCCACTAACTCTGGTGTTGTTCAAGGATTAGCTATAATAAGAGCCATAAAACTGTGCTGCTTATTTAATTGCAGTTCCACTTCTAGGACTTGATCCTAGGAAAATACAGTTTTTACACATTCCTGATTATCTGTAAGGATAGTCATCAAAGATTATTTACAATTGTATTAGTTTGCTAGGGCTGCTGTAACAAAGTACTACAAACAAGGTGGCTTAAACAACTGAAGTTTATTGTCTCACAGTTTTGGAGGCTTGAAGTTCAAGATCAAGGTGTCTGCAGGGTTGGTTCCTTTTGAGAACCTGTTACATGAGTCTCCCCTAACTTCTGCTGGCTTGTTGGCAATCTGTGGCATTCCTTGGCTTGTCACAGCATCTCTTCTTTTTTTTTTTTTTGCGGTACGCGGGCCTCTCACTGTTGTGGCCTCTCCCGTTGCGGAGCACAGGCTCCAGATGAGCAGGCTCAGTGGCCATGGCTTACGGGCCCAGCCGCTCCGCGGCATGTGGGATCTTCTCAGACTGGGGCACGAACCCAGTCCCCTGCATCGGCAGGCAGACTCTCAACCACTGCGCCACCAGGGAAGCCCTCTGTTTTCTTCTTATAAGGACACTAATCCCATCATGAGGACCCCACCCTCATGACCTCATCCAAACCTACTTACCCTGAAAGGCCCCACCTCCAAATACTATCACACTGAGGATTAGTACTCCAATATAAGAATTTTGAGGGATCACAAACATTCAGTTTATAATAACAACTAATAAAAACCATGTTATAAATGAATACTTAATAACATGGAAAAACATTTATAAAATATTTTTAATGGGGAAAACAGATTGCAAAACAACTAAGTAAAGTAAGTTCCAAACTAGGTCAGTAAAGTAGAAATACTGTATATTAATTGAAAAAAACTGAAGAGATATATATATATATATATATAGTAATGTTAAAATAATTACTTTAGGTAACATGGTAGAATTTTGGAAAAGGTTTATCTTTTTTAATGTTTTCTACAATGAATATATACTAGTTTTGTAATAGAAAAAAAACCATAATACCTTTCTAGGAGTGGAATTGCCAGGTCAAAAGCAAAGAATTTAAACATTAAAAAAAATGTAGTAGGCATTTCTTCCTGTAATATTTATGACCTTGTTTATCTCTTGTTTTAGTTAAAAAAACTTTGTCTAATGCCTTGATATGGGCTCTTAATTTTCTTATTTCTCAGATGTATCTAACCTTACAGTCTTTTATTTTTGGTCTCACTATGTTGATTTAAAGCAGGTCTCTTAGAGATAGCACTTGTTAGAGTCTAATTTTTAAAAAAATCACTTTATGACTTTTGGTATTACTGTGTCTCAGTGATTTAGAAGCTGTTTTATTGACATAGTAACTTAGATGTGTGATCTTGAGAAAGTTATTTAATCTATCCATCATGTTTTCCCATCTATAAAACGGAGGTAATATTAGTATATACCTAATAAGGCTATTGTAGGGAATAAATGGCAAAATACATTGAAAACACTTAGAATGGTATCTTGCCAATAGTGGCAATCAGTAAGTATTTATTATTATTTTTCCTGTAGGAAAGTTTAGCTGTTTTATATGACAGCTTCTATGAATATAAACAAATATATATGTATGTGTAGTCTGTATTTATATGTTTATAAATGTAACATGAGTGGGATATTACATGTGCTTTTATTGATTTTTCGCTTAACGTAACTTTGGATATCTTTTTTTTTTTTTTTTTTTTGAGGTACGCGGGCCTCTCACTGTTGTGGCCTCTCCCGTTGCGGAGCACAGGCACCGGATGCGCAGGCTCAGCGGCCATGGCTCACAGGCCTAGCCACTCCGAGGCATGTGGGATCTTCCCGGACCGGGGCACGAACCCGTGTCCCCTGCATCGGCAGGCGCACTCTCAACCACTGCACCATCAGGGAAGCCCTGGATATCTTTTTATGTCAATAAAGATAGGTCTATATCATTGTTTTAAATGTTTACATAATATTCCATTGTATGTACCATGATTTACTAAAATCTTTCCTTATGAATGGGTATAATTTAGGATATTTTCATTTTCTTGATAATACAAATGTAACTGTGATTAATATCCTTGTGGTTAGAATTCCTCCTTACAGTAATTTCAGTAAATTCTTAAAAGTGTTCTTAGGGCTTCCCTGGTGGCGCAGTGGTTGAGAGTCCGCCTGCCGATGCGGGGGACGCGTCTTTGTGCCCTGGTCCGGGAGGATCCCGCGTGCCGCGGGGCGGCTGCGCCCGTGAACTGTGGCCGCTGGGCCTGCGCGTCGGGAGCCTGTGCTCCGTGGTGGGAGGGGCCGCAGTGGTGGGAAGCCCGCGTACCGCAAAAAAAAAAAAAAAGTGTTCTTAGTGTTTTGTAAAAAGCACCATGAGTTCCAGGACTTTATAGAAAACTCACTTGGGACTCTGCCCCAAGGAGGTGTGTGAAATACTGTTTTAATTATAGAAGGCATGCATTTCCATAGTGCTATGCCTTTGCATATGCTCTTACTTGTATTCTCGTTTTCCAGCTGAAGAATGACTACCTGTTTGTGATCCTGCTTATATCTGCCTCCCTCTCCACAACCCAAACCAAACTAAATCCAAAGAAAATCCCAATTGAAAATCAGAATCTTTTTTTCTTTAGGTCCCTTTTAGCATCTTTTCGTACGTCCATTTATCATTCATTTAGCAGGTATTTGTTAGTGCCTTTTATGTTGTAGACACTTGACAGGGTGCCAGGTTGAGTGAGTAGTAGATAACAGAACATGGTTCCTGCTCTCATGGAAGTCATAGACTAGTGGGTGAGAAGATAATAGGTGATCAAAAATAAATATGTAAATATAAATCGTCATAAATATTTTAAAGAAAAAGAACTGGGAATAAGTAAGAGGGTTTTATATTTGCAATGAATGGTTAAAGAAGGCCTCTCTGAAATGTGGACATTTAAACTAAAACCTGAAAGGTGAGAAGGAGCTAATCAGTAGACTATTGGGGATGGGATGGAGGAAGAGCCTTCCAGATCGAGGAAATGGTTCCATTGGAAGATCCTGTGGGTGAAAAGGGATTATAGTATTCTAGGAACTGAAAGAAGGCCCAATGATAGGCTAGAATAGAGGGAAGAGAGTAAAGCCAGAGAAGTTGAAAAGTAAGCAGGGCCAGATCAGGCAGAATTTTAGGCTGTGGTAAAGAGTTTCGATTTCTAACGGGCAGCCATTGAAGGACCTAATTTACATTTAAAAAAATCATGGGATAGGGAGTACCCTGGTGGTCTAGTGGTTGGGATTCCAGGCTTTCACTGCTATGGCCTGGGTTCAATCCCTGGTCAGGTAACTGAGATCCCGCAAGTCATGTGGTATGCCCAAAAAAACCCAAAAAACAAAAACCAAAAAACTCATGGGGTAGAATGGGTGTAGAATACATTGGAGAGGGCAGGATTGAAAATTGGAGGCTAATTAGTAGTCTACTGCAGTAGACCAGGTGACATATGAGGACGGCTTAAACTATTAGGTTAATGGAAGTGGAGATACAGAATAGTCGATTGATTTGAGCACTATTAAGTAGGTGGATTGACAGGACTTGATTGATTGGAAATGGAGGGTGACAGAGAAGGGGTCCTTGAGAGCTGATTCATAGGTTTCTGGCTTGAGCAGCTGGATGGCAGTGCTGTTTACTGAGGTACCAAAGATTGGGTGAAAGAATAGACTTGGTGGGAGGATCAATCAAGAGTTCACTTACAGAAATATTAAGTTTGAGAAACCTGGAAGACTGGTCTGCAGATGGGCATTTGGAAATTGTAACCATAGAGATTGTATTTTAAACCGTGGAAGTAGATGATATCATTTAGAGAATAAATAGAAAGGGAGAAGAGGGTATGAGACCAAGCTCAAGGGAACTCCAGCAATCTGAGGGGTTGGTAGATGAGGAGGAGGTGATGGCAAAGGAGACTGTAAAGGAGCAAACTCATATGCAGCACACAAATCAATAGATGTCATGAAAGTCAAGATGAGTCTATTTCAAAGAGTGAGTTGTCAATTTACAATAGAGTCAGATGAGAATTGAAAAGTGTCCGTTGGATTTGGTGGCATGGAGTTGACTGGCCTTGTCGAGAGCAGTTTCAGTGGAGTAGTGGGAGTGGAAGCCAGACTAGGATGGTTAAGAATCACTGGGAGGTGGGGAAGTAGAGACAAATATGTGTCAACAATTCTCTTATAGTTCTTGTTCCCTGTTTGGATAATATGGCTGCTTCCCTGCTAGACTCAGTTCTTTAAGGGCAGTGGTGATGTCATAGTCACTTTTCTGACCTCCCTTAAGTCTCTTATACATAATTGGCCCTCGATAAAATGTTGAATGAATAAAACACCTTGTAGTTTGCACAACATACTATCCATTTTACTTTATAGTATTAATCTCTTTCAAATCTATTTATCATAAAAATTTCTGCTTTTAATTCTTCAGGGCCTCTTAGTATATTTTTTTGGTTGTTATTAAGAAAATTTTTTTATGTCCTGTAGATTTTTTTTTTTTTTTGGAGCATGCTTTTTTTCTCCTTTCATGAAATGGTTTCATGTTTTTTTAAAAAAGTATATACTTGATATGTTAAGTTTATTCTACGTTATTCTACATTTGTATAAAGCTGCTTCTTAGCCATCATTTCTGAAGCCTGCAAAGGTAAGAACTGAAGGTGTTTTTATATTCATTCATACCTATAAATGTTCTCTACCTTTCTAAGAATTTTGTCCAATTTTTTTTCTTGTATATCTTCCATGAAAACACTTAGTGGGCATCTTTATCAACACAGTTATTCCCTTTTCACAATCACTAGTTTCTCTAAGCTGGTTTTTAAGTCTTGAGCTTATGCTAGTTATTTCTCCATTGTGAGTATATTTTCCTAAGTTCTTCCCACTTTACTCTTTTCCTTTCAGTGTTCCTTTGCCTTGAACATTTCTGTGCTTTCCCTTTATATACCTTTCACTGTATTTAGGGGTCTTAAGAGAGACACATCCAGCAGATTATTCAGGTTAATATACACTCTTTATTCTTAGCCAGGTCTTTTGTCCTGATTCCTGATCCTATATCTGCTTTCTGCTTTCCTTCTCCAGTGAGCAAAGTAGGGAACTGAGGAAATCTCAGCACCCAGCTTTTATCTTGCACTTTTAAATCCTAGAGCAGATCCAGGCCTAAGAAACAACCTCGATTCCTTTCTTCTGGCCTTAGCACTGCTTATATCCCTAAGGCCACAGGGACTTTCTAAGGAGAAGGCATTGTCAGTGCTCTGTTGAAAGAGTACAGAAAAGAGAGAATTACTATTTGCCAGCCTCATAATTTTGTAATTCCTTCAGTCTGCCTACTTAGATTTAGAGAAACAGCACCAATCATCAAATTGCAGGGATGAGTTAGATCCATGAAAATAAGAAATGAAGACCAAGGAGCTCAGTTACAGTTTGGGAAATTGAGTTTAAGATGGGTCTAGGCAAACAATTGGGGACTGAGTTGAGAATATCAGGTCTTTTGCTGGTTTTGATTTTTTTGGATGTTGAGTACTGTAACCCTTCAAGGTCCTGGATGCAAATCAAATTGTTGATTTGATCTTGAAATTGGAGAATGTAATTCAGCTTTGATTGGAGTCAAACAGAATCTGAGGCATCAACAGCACATTGTCTAGTGCTGCCATTCCTATACTAGTTTGAGATTGAGATCCTTGAGGGCAGAGAGGGTATCTTTATCTCTGTGTTACTTGGCACAGTGCCTGACAGTAGACCCTCAGTAAATATTGAAGTAATGAACCTAAAATGTAAAAACATCTGCGTACCAGAGACTGCTAATGCTCATCTGCTCTGCCTTGGCTCCAGAAACTAATTCTTAATCCTTCACATACTTTATTTTCTCAGATCTTTTTCACCATCTCTACCTCTACTACATTAGTGCAAGCCACCATCATCTCTCATCTGGACCACTGCAATAGCTATCCAATATATATATTTTCTTTCTTCCATTTGTGCTCCCCTGAGGTACATTCTCCAAAGAGTAATCAGAGCTGTCTTCTAAAAATGTAAATCAGATCATGTTACCTGTCTACCCTGACCTTCCAGTGGCTTCCCAGTATATATCTCTCACTTTTAAAATCTATTACATTCCTGATTTAGGAGAGCTGACATTCTGGTAACGAGAAATTCTTTTATACAGTATTTCTACTCCCCCCTGCCAAACACACACACACACACACACACACACACACACACACAGAAAACATCATTAGCAGCAGGCAGAAAAGCTTCAAAAGAGAGGGACAAATATATTTTAAAAACCCAGGGCCTCCCTGGTGGCACAGTGGTTAAGAATCCGCCTGCCAATGCAGGGCACATGGGTTTGAGCCCTGGTCCGGGAAGATCCCACATGCCGCTGAGCAACTAAGCCCGTGCGCGGCAACTACTGAGCCTGAGCTCTAGAGCTCGCAAGCCACAACTACTGAGCCCACGTGCCACAACTACTGAAGTCCGTGTGCCTAGAGCCCGTGCTCTGCCACAAGAGAAGCCGCTGCAATGAGAAGCCCATGCACCGCAATGAAGAGTAGCCCCCGCTTGCCGCAACTAGAGAAAGCCCGCGCGCAGCAACAAAGACCCAATGCAGCCAAAAATAAATAAATAAATAAATAAATATATATAAAGGTTCCCTTTAAAAAAAAACAAACCCAGATCCAATTAAAATATCCATGTAAAGGTCAATATACCTTTGCAACCCTCTCATCTAATTCCTCAGGAAAGCCCTCTAGTGTACATGCATTTCATATAATGGTGTCACTTATTGAGCCCTTCTCTAGGTCTGAGGAAAGAAATGAAAAGATTACTAAATTCTTTAAGCTTCTTCTAATCAAAATGGAGGAAGCTAACAAGGATACCTACTAGAAAGATATCTATACTCTCCAGACCAGGAGAATGGCAACTTACCATAGTGATTAAGAATGTAGATAGGTCTTGAAGTCAAACTGCCTGAGTTTGAGCCCCAGCTCTGTTACTTACTGGCTATGTAACCTTGAGCAAATTGTATAAACCTCTCCCAAACCCAGTTTCCTTATGTGTAACATGGAAATAATACCACTGCTTATCTCATAAAATTTCTGTGGGGATTAAATCAGCATTTAAGGGATTAAGTGGCACTGTGTTTTCAAAACTGTTAGTTGTAGTTTTCGCAGTTCTCACTATCATCACTATAATCCTATTCCATTCCAGTGTCTTGTATTTATCTCCATTGTAGCATTTGTGTTGTAACTTTCTATTTCTACATCTATTTTCCCACAGAAATTTGTATTCCACTAGTGCCTAGTATACTTGACACACAATGTACATTTGGGATAATCTGAATAAAGACTAATGTTTAACGCCTCTAAATTAGTGGCCCCTTGTACAGAGAATACAGACTTACAAAATCTGGATAAAGCATAAGCAAGCTTTAATGTTGTCTCCCAAGGTCTAGTGGGGAAGAAAGGGAGGATTCCTTTGCCAAATATGAAAATTGAGGGGTTTTTTTGGTTTGTTTCGTTGTATATCAACATCAGAGAATGATGGGTAGAGTTCTTCTGACAGCCTTTGGGTCCCCAAAGAACCTCAGTCCTTCAGCTACTAGTTCTATTGTCTCTAACTATCCCAGAGAAATGGCCATTGGTCCTTATGTTTTATGGGGCCAAATAGATGTGGCCTTTACTCTTTAATATGTCTATGCATTCAAGGATTGGGCACGGATAATCCATTATTCCTAAAAATATATAAGTAAAAGCCAATTCCATGTTTATATTTTAGGTGTAGCATTGGCATCTAAACTCACAACTGCCTTATTATAATTACATTGCATCAATCAATTTTATATGTAACGCCCATATTTTCTAATTATGTGAGGGAATTTGTAGTTACCAAATTGGTTACCAAGGAAAGTCTTGTTGCAGAGAAGTATTTATGGTATTTGTTTGGGGGAGTGTTATGGGTTCCAAAAAAGGAATTGTCTCAGGGACCCCTTACCAAGATTACATTCAAGGAATTTTACAGAAGTAATCTGATGAGTAAAAAAAGAATTCTGGCCTTAAAGAGTTTTTGCCCATTATAGGAGTTAAGATTTTGATATAAATAATTGCCAGGGGGAGGTAGAAAGTAAGAGATGCATATAAACTGCTGTGGGAATTTGGAGCAAGGAGACTATCTTTGACTGATAGTATGTTGGAAAAAAATTGGGAAATTTGGTAAGAGAGATAATATTAATGTTTGGTGTTGAAGAATGAATATTTTGAACATGTGGAAATGAAGTGTATTGTGAATGTCCTTATTAAGGACAGGAGCCTATGTTTTTAATGGATTTTCTTTTTTGCATAATTGCTTTCTGCCATTTTTGGTAACAACATTAACAGTTATCATCATAGCTAACATTTATTGACGGCCTACTATGTGCCAGAACCTAAGTGCTTTACCTTTATTAACTTAATCCTCATATATCTATTATCTGTATTTTAACTTTTTTTCTGCTTTGTTCTTTCCTGCCAGACATTGCTTTTTTTAAAAAGAAATTTTTATCAAAGTTATATGTGTGTATAGTTTAAAGGGTCAATCAGTAAGTACTATACATTTTGTTACCACAAACAGCAGTCTCCCCTCCTTCACATTGGAAGTTTCTTTAAGAGGAACTTTAAAAAAAATTTTTTTTGACCATGCCATGCGGTTTGTGGGATCTTAATTCCCCAACCAGGGATTGAACCCTGGCCGTGGGAATGAAAGTGCCGAGTCCTAACCACTGGACCGCCAGGGAGTTCCCAAGGCGAACTTGTTTAGTACTTGCAAGGGCAAGCAAGGTGTTAAAGTAGAAACTATTTGTTACTCTCTCCCCCTCATCTCTTTCCTCCTTGCTTTCTTTATGCTGTATCTTATCTGTGGGTATAGGGTGGCCAGCATTCAGTGCATCTCCGGTTCTACAAGATTATAGCCATGAGTTGTAGTGGTTGCTCCAGCTTTCTCAGTCTTTGGGTTTCACGTCAAAAATGTCATCCCTTTTTCTTCTTAGCTTCATCTCCCTTCTAGTTCTTCCTACCTAGGTATAGGCTACCATTCTCTCTCTCTCACCTGGACTTCTGCAATAGCCTTTTTATTGGTTTTTGCTTCTCTCCAGTTTATTCTACATACTGCAGCCAGAATTACTTTTCTAAAATATAAATCTGATCAGGGTACTACTCTGCTTAAAATCCCTTAGGATAAAGTCGATCTCCAAATTCCTTGGACTGGTTTCCAAGGCACTTGATGGTCATCCCTGGCTTTCACCTTCACTCTTGCCATTTTCTGTCCCCACTCTTTAAGTTCCAACCATAATCGAACTACTAGAGATCCCTCAAATGCAGTTTTCCTTCTCACTTCTGGATACATAAGGAGTAAAGATATGAAGATAATTGTTAAGTGTAAGCCTACCCTTGTGAAAACCAGCAAAGCCACACCTCTAGGTTTCCTAGGAAGAACAGGAATCAGACCCTCAAGAGAATAGAGCTTACTTGGGGAATTAAAAGGTTGTTCAGTATGAATGCAATTGTAATAAACATGCTATCTTGTTACCACTTGAACCTCAGGAATTTGTCAGTGTGGAGTGGAGACATAATAAGTGTTTGGTTTTTCCTCCTTGATTTTTTTTTCCCTACTTTTGTCCTCACTTTTTCTCAGACTTGTCTGTGTGATTCACATTTTTCTTCCCTAAATGAGGTGCTGATTGATTTGGTCAGTCACTATCCCTTATAAATGCTTATTTCTAGCATAGTTTTTCTTTCAAAACATCTGTTGAGATGCTATGTAGTCTACTGATTGACTACCCTTGGGGCTGATGATCACCCTTGATTTAATCAAAGAGGGACAGGATGGTGGGGTCATGTTGTAGATATAGGTACTTAAATACATGAAGAATTGCACTGGGTTGCTTTCCTTAGCTCAGGGTCAATGATACAGTGTTTATTTTAGCAAGGCACCAAGAGCATAATGGACTCCTTTTCATAGGTGAATGCCAAGTGGCTAGGTATAGAGTTCCTGGATTGCCATTTTTTGTCATTTTGTCATTAGAAGAATGTCTATAGATGCTGCTTTTCACTAAAATATTTTAGGTACTGATCCCTTCTTTTTTTTTTTTATTAATCTTATCTGATACGCTTGAGCTCTTTCTTCATCTGAAGAAAACTTTCTTTTGTATTTGAATATTACTTCTGTTCCATTTGTTCTTGTATCATCTTCAGGAACTCCAATTATCAATGTGTTAGAGCTCTGCTACTCTCGCACCCGTCCCCTCACCCCTTAAAATTATATTAATCTTTTCATTTTTTTTCCTTTTTCATTCTTGGAGATTTTCTTAAATTTCTTCTTTAAATCATCACTTCGGTTTCTTCAAAGTTGACTCTTCTCTCACTACTTATAATGAATTTTTATAATTTTCCTTTAAAAAATTTTTATCATTATTTTATTCCCTTTTTTTTTTTTTGGCTGTGCAGAGGCTTGTAGGATCTCAGTTCCCCAAACAGGAATCAAAACAGTCCACGAAAGTAAAAGCCCAGAATCCTAACCACTAGGCCACCAGAGAACTCCCTATAATTTTTCTTATGTTTACCTTAATATTCTTATCTCACTGAGCTTCCTTTCTTTATCTGCCTCTCAGCAGGCTTCCTTATTATTTTAGTCTTTCATTTTGCTTCTGTGACTCCATTTTTTAAATATTTAGAAGCTGTGAAATACTGCCTAAATTTTGTTTTTTGCAATGCGTAATTTTAAAAGTGTTTACTTTTGAGTGCTATTTTCTTATTACATTGTTTTAGAATCATTTCATGGTCTTCTTAAAAAACAATTAAAAATTTTTTTTCCACCCAAGAATAATGAGATATTCATTCATATGTGGCTTTTTTCCCCTCTAGAAACAGGGTATTTCTTAGATGGCCTCACTCTCCATTTCCTGTTAGAAGCCTCCACTTAGATTTTAATATAAGGCCCTGATTGCCAGTTAAGTGATCCAGCAACCTCAGGAAGTGAAGAGGGAGCCCTGGCTGCAAATCATCTTATTAGCGGAAACTTCTCTTTGTGTAGAATTTTATTTGTATTTGGCAAAGTTGCTATGTCAGGTTCAGATCTGGTATGGCTGCCCCGCTGCTTTGTGCCAGAATAGTCCCACTTTCTCCTAGAGAATGGATCTGCTTGGTGTAGCTACCTTTGCTGCACTAGAAAATGGTCTGCCACTTGACAGTTTATCATAAAGGAGAGGGAAGGAAAAGGACATCTTGCTAGCCAGTAAGAACACCTGAGTCAACTCCTGTGTTCAGTTGTTTGACAGATGTCACAGTTAGTGCATCTTTATGTCCAAATATTTGACAAATGTAAAAGTATAATACAACAAAATATGCAAATTAATAATTGCAACTATATTAAAAAAATATATATATACACTATAGCAGATTGAAAACAGGGCAGTAGGATTATATATGATTTTATATAATGTTTTAAATGTTAACTTTTTTTTTTTTTTTTTTTTGCGGTACGCGGACCTCTCGCTGTTGTGGCCTCTCCTGTTGCGGAGCACAGGCTGCGGACGTGCAGGCCCAGCGGCCATGGCTCACGGGCCCAGCCGTTCTGCGGCATGTGGGATCTTCCCGGACCGGGGCACGAACCCGTGTCCCCGGCATCAGCAGGCAGACTCTCAACCACTGCGCCACCAGGGAAGCCCTAAAATGTTAACTTTTAAATAAGAAGGAAATGGTGGTTATCGATTTTGACAGGTGACACTTCTTTAATGCTAGATTCTAAAACAGGAGGTTACAAACCGGGGAACTAGTGCCGCAAGTCTTTGGAAATTATTTCATAAGAAGGACAGGCTAGAACAAGGCAGGTTAGCCGTTCCCAGTGCCTGAGGAACCAGGTCACTGGATGCAGAGTCAGTGTGAATAGGATTATTTCCTGTAATCTCAAGGGTGCCAGTTGTAGATCTGATTCTTCAGCAAGGTCAAGGAAACTCAGGAACTGAAGTTATAGCGTTTTTGAGGATTAGGCATAGCGTAAATAAAAAAGAAATAATCTTCTCTTATTTTTGCTTTTAATTGTAAGCAGTCTGGAGCCAAATGCTCTGCCTGTCCATTTTCTCTTTAGCCCTGACTTCTCGGGTTTTCGTATTGGCAGAGTCTTTTTTAATTTTTTTAAAAAATTAATTTATTTACATTTTGGCTGCGTTGGGTCTTCGTTGCTATGCGCAGGCTTTCTCTAGTTGTGGCGAGCGGGGCTACTCTTTGTTGTAGTGCGCGGGATTCTCATTGCAGTGCCTCCTCTTGTTGTGGAGTACGGGCTCTAGAGCACGTCGGCTTCAGTAGTTGTAGTGCGTGGGCTCAGTAGTTGTGACTCATGGGCTCTAGAGCACAGGCTTGGTAGTTGTGGCGCACGGGCTTAGTTGCTCCGCGGCTTGGTGGAGTCTTAAAGAGCTTGTGTTCAGTCATGATTATCTCCTTTTTTGCACCTTTTACTTTTCTCCTTGCTTTTCACACCTGTTAGTAGCATGGAATTAGATGATGAGGAATTGTGTGCTGTAGCTGTAGCTCCTCTCAGCTTTGACTATGAAAATACTACTTTGAAATTAGCTTCATATTTAGACGGATAGCAAGTTTGTTGATCAATCTGTTATTTTTTTTTTTTTTTGCGGTACACGGGCCTCTCACTGTTGTAGCCTCTCCTGTTGTGGAGCACAGGCTCCGGACGCGCAGGCTCAGCGGCCATGACTCCTGGGCCTAGCAGCTCCGCGGCATGTGGGATCTTCCCGGACCGGGGCACGAACCCATGTCCCCTGCATCGGCAGACAGACTCTCAACCACTGCGCCACCAGGGAAGCCCCAATCTGTTATGTTTTAACAGTTTGTGGGAATAGTTTATAGTGTAGAGCCTTACAGTGTTTTCTTATTTTAAATATATACTTAATGTTTTTCAAACTCAAAATTCTTCAGACTTTAAAATTTAAGTTTTAATAAGTGAACAATATAATGGTGAATAAAGATTTAAAAACTTGTGAAAACCTGATAACCTCACATCTGTCCCCATCTCATTTCCTGAGGTAACTAATGTTAACAGCCCACTTGGTATGTATCTTTCCATGCCTTTCTTCCTATTCACAACAACTATACAAGCATATTTACACATCTATTAGGGTGTTTTATTGTTTTTGTTTTTTTTAATAAATTTTATTTATTTATTAAAAAAATTTATTTATTTTTGGCTGCATTGGGTCTTTGTTGCAGTGCACGGGCTTCTCATTGCAGTGGCTTCCCTTGTGGAGCACAGGCTCTAGGTGTGTGGGCTTCAGTAGTTGTGACATGCGGGCTCAGTAGTTGTGGCTCACGGGTTCTAGAGTGCAGGCTCAGTAGTTGTGGCGCATGGGCTTAGTTGCTCTGCAGCATGTGGGATCTTCCTGGACCAGGGCTCGAGCCCATGTCCCCTGCATTGGCAGGCGGATTCCTAACCACTCTGCCACCGGGGAAGCCCCTCTATTAGGGTTTTTTGGTTTACTTTTTTTCTAACAGCTTGAGATATAATTCATATACCATACAGTTCATCCATTTAAAGTACAATCCAATGGTTCTTACTGGATTCACAGAGTTGTGTAGCCATCAGTACAGTCAATTCTAGAACATTATTATCACCCTCAAAAGAAACTCCTTACCCATTAGCTATCACTTCTTTCCATTTTCTCCCAACCTCTCCAGGTATAGACAACCACTAATCGACTTTCTTTCTTTACAGAATTACTTATTCTGGATTTTTCATATGAATGGAATTATACGATATATTTGTCTTTTGCGGCTGGCTTCTTTCACTTAGTGTAATGTTTCTGAGGTTTATTCAAGTTGTAGGTTTTATCATATTCTGTCCCTTTTTATGGCTGAATACTATTCCATTGTTTGGATGTATCACATTTTGTTTATTCATTCATCTGTTAATGGACATTTGGGTTGTTTCCACTTTTAGGTTATTATGAATAATGCTGCTGTGAATATCTGTATACAGTATTTGGTGTAGACTTTTAAAAAAATTGAGGTAAAATTCACATTACATACAATTAACCATTTTAACAGTTCAGTGGCATTTAGCATATTACAATGTTGTGCAATTACCACCTTTCTCTTTCAAACTAGAGAAAAACATACCATACTTACTAAGTAATCACTCCCTCTCCCTCCATCCCCTGGTAACCACTAATCTGCTTTCTGGCTCTGTGGATTTTCCAATTCTGGTTATCTCATATAAAAGGAATCACAGACTGTTGTCCATTGCAACTGGCTTCTTTCACTTAGCATGTTTTCAAGCTTCAGCCATGTAGCATATATCAGCACTTCATTCTTCTTTGTGGCTGAATAATATTCCACTGTATGGCTATACCACATTTTGTTTATACATTCATCAGTTCATGGACATTTGGGTTGTTTCCACCTTTTGGATATTGTGAATAATGCTGCTATAAACATTTGTGTGCATGTTTCTGTGAGTGCATATGTTTTCATTTCCCTCAGATATATAACTGCTCCTACAAGCCAGATGGTAAGTCTGTGTTTAATGTTTTGAGGAACTGTGAACTGATTTTCAAAGTGTACCATTGTTCATTTCCACCAGCAGTGTTATGTGGATTCCAGTTTGTCCACATCCAAGCCAACAGTTGTTGTTATTCTGTTTTTTTGCTTTTAGCCATCCTAGTGGGTGTGAAATAGTATCTCATTTGCGAATACCAATTTTGATTTACAGCTTTGTTTTTATATACATTTCTATAATGACTAATGATGTTATACATCTTTTCCATGTGTTTATTGCCTATTTATATTTCTTCTTTGGAGAAATACCTATTCAGTTCCTTTGTTCATTAAAAAATTGGGTTGTCTTTTTATTGAGTGGTAAGAATTTTTATATATTCTAGATATAAAACGCTTATCAGTTACAGGCATACCTCATGTATATACTGGTGTATCACCAATACCCTGTAGAGATACTGTGGGTTTGGTTCCAGACCACCGCAATAAAGTGAATATCACAGTAAAGTGAGTCACATGAATTTTTTGTTTCCTAGTGCATATAAAAGTTATGTTTACACTGTACTGTAGTCTGTTAAGTGTGCAGTAGCATTATGTCTAAAATGTTATGTACATACCTTAATTTAAAAAGATTTTATTGCTAAAAAATGCTAACCATCATCTGAGCCTTCAGCAAGTTCTAATCTTTTTGCTGGTGGAGGGTTTGAAATATTTTGAGAATTACCAAAATGTGACACAGAGACACAAAGTGAACAAATGCTGTTGGAAAAATGGCTCCGATAGACTTGCTCGATGCAAGTTACCACAAACCTTCAATTTTAAAAAACACAAAATCTGCACAGTGCTGAGGTATGCCTGTATATGATTTGCAAATATTTTGTCATTCTATGTTTTTTCACCTTCTTAAAAGTGTCCTTTGACATGAAAAATTTTAAGTTTGAAGTCCAATTTATCTATTTTTTTGTTGTTGCTTGTACTTTAGGTGTTATAAATAAGAAACGACTGCCTAATCTAAGGTCACAAAGATTTACACCTATATTGTTTTCTTTTTTCTTTTTAAAAAACTTTTTGACTGTGCCGCACACCATGTCGATCTTAGTTCCTCAACCAGGGATCGAACCTGTGCCCCCTGCATTGGAAGCATGGAGTCTTAACCACTGGACTGCCAGGGAAGTCCCCTACACCTATGTTGTTTTCTAAGAGTTTTTACAGTTTTAGCTTTTACAGTTAGGTCTTTGATCTCTTTTGTGTTAATTTTTGTATATGGTATGGGGTTTTTGGTTTGCTTTCACAAAGTAAAATTATATTTATACAAAGTGTATCATATTTTTACTTGACAATACATCCTGGTTATCTCTTCCAGTCAGTAGGTAGCTATGTATTATACTTTTAAAAGTCTGTGGTTAGAAGAAAGGTTTTACTTTTCCGATCTGTACACTTTCCTTCTGGGGCAGTACTTCCTATGAGTCTACCTGCAGTCACCCCTGCCTGCTGCTTTATTTCTTCAGACTCTATTCATAGTGAAACTCTAGACCAATTACTTTCAGGCTGTAGTTTGCTTTCCATTTTAATAAGGCATCCATCCACTTTGAGATCAACTAATACCCTGCCTGGAATATTCAGTGATGCGTTGGCATTCATATAGTTAAATGTTGTTAGGGAGGCGTAATCTAAAACAGATCTACCCTTTCATATTAACTATTCATACTCTTTAGACTATTATGAAACTATTGTTTCAAGGTAATATTTTTGTCGATTTGTGTTAGACAATCAGCAGTTGCCTAGACACAGCAATCAGACAAGAAAAAGAAATGAAAGTTATCCAGATTGGAAGGCAAGAGGTAAAATTGTCCTTATATGCAGATGACATGATATTATATATCAAAAACCCTAAAAACTCCTCACAAAAACTACTAGAACTGATAGATGAATTCAGCAAGGTAGCAGGATACAAGATTAACATTCAGAAATTGGCTCCATTCCTTTACACCAACAGTGAAATATCAGAAAGGGAATGTAAAAGAACAGTAACTTTTAAAATTGCAACCTGCCAGGACTTCCCTGGTGATCCAGCGGTAGAGAATCTGCCTTCCAATGCAGGGGACACAGGTTCGATCCCTGGTCTGGGAACTAGGTTCCCACATGCTTCAGGGCAGCTAAGCCCACATGCCACAACTACTGAGCTTGTGTGCCTCAACTAGAGAGCCTGCGTGCCGCAAACTGCAGATCCCATGCACTCTGGAACCTGTGAGCCACAACTACAGAGGCCACTTGCCTTGGAGCCTGTGCGCCACAACTAGAGAAGCAAAAACCTGCATGCCACAACTAGAGAGAAGCCCATGTGCTGCAACAAAGAGACCATGTGCCTCAATGAAGATCCTGCATGCTGCAACTAAGACCCGACACAGCCAAAAAAATAATAAATAAATATTTAAAAATAAATAAATAAAAATGCAACCTGCCAGATAAACTACTTAGGAATAAACTTCACCAAGGAGGCGAAAGACTTATATGCTGAGAACTATAAAACATTGACAAAGGAAACTGAAGATGATTGAAAGAAGTGGAAATATATCCCATGCTCTTGGATTGGAAGAATTAATATTGTTAAAGTGGCCATACTACCCAAAGCAATCTGCAGATTTAATGCTATCCCTATCAAATTACCGATGACCTTTTTCACAGAACTAGAACAAATAATCCTAAAATTCATGTGGAACCATAAAAGACCCAGAATTGCCAAAGTAATCCTTAGGAAAAAGAACAAACCAGGAGGCATAACCCTCCCAGACTTCAGACAATATTACAAAGCTACAGTAATCAAAACGGCATGGTATTGGCACAAAAACAGACATGTGGGTCAATGGAACAGAACAGAGAGCCCAGAAATAAACCCACACACTTACGGTCAATTAATCTTTGACAAAGGAGGCAAGAATATACAATGGAGAAAAGACAGCCTCTTTGGCAACTGGAGTTGGGAAAGTTGGACAGCCGCATGTATATCAATGAAGTTAGAACACTCCCTCACATCCTACACAAAACTAAACTCAAGATGGCTTAAAGACTTAAGAATAAGACATGACACCATAAAACTAGAAGAGAACACAGGCAAAACATTCTCTGACATAAATCATAGCAATGGTTTCTTAGGTCAGTCTCCCAAGGCCATAGAGATAAAAGCAAAAATAAACAAGTGGGATGTAATCAAATTTACAAGCTTTTACACAGCAAAGGAAACCATAAACAAAATGAAAAGATAACCTACAGAATGGGAGAAAATATTTGCAAATGATGCAACTGACAAGGGCTTAATTTCCAAAATATACAAACAGCTCATACAACTTGACAACAAAAAAATAACACCGGACTTCCCTGGTGGCGCAGTGGTTAAGAATCTGCCTTCCAATGCAGGGGACATGGGTTTGATCCCTGGTCAGGGAACTAGATCCCACATGCATGCCACAACTAAGGAGCCCACCAGCTGCAACTAAGAAGCACACGTGCTGCAACTAAATAAAAAGGAGCTGCTGAGCCGCAACTGAGGAGCCCATGAGCCACAACTAAGGAGCCCATCTGCTGCAACTAAGACCTGGTGCAACCAAAATAAATAAATAAAATTTAAAAAAAACACAATCGAAAAGTGGCCAGAAGGCCTAAAGAGACATTTCTCCAAAGAAGACCTACAGATGGCCAGTAACCACATGAAAAGATGCTTAACATTGCTAGTTATTAGAGAAATGCAAATCAAAACTACAGTGAGGTATCACGTCACACTGGTCAGAATGGCCATCATTAAACAGTCTACAAATAACAAATGCTGGAGAGGGTGTGGAGAAAAGGGAACCTGGTGGGAATGTAAATTGGTGCAGTCACTATGGAAAACAGTATGGAGGTTCCTTAAAAATCTAAAAACAGAGTTGCCAGGGGACTTCCCTGGTGGTCCAGTGGTTAAGGCTCTGCGCTCACAATGCAGGGGACCCTAGTATCCCACATGCCTCAACTAAAGATCCTGCACGCCACAGTGAAGATCCCACACGCGGCAACTAAGACCCAGCACAGCCAAATAAATAAATTAATTAAAAAAATAGAGTTGCCATATGATCCTGTAATTCCACTCCTGGGCATATATCTGGAGAAAACTATAATTCAAAAAGATACATGTAATAGCTGATTCACTTTGCTGTACAGCAGAAACTAACACAACATTGTAAAGCAACCATACTCGAATAAAAATTATTAAAAAAAAGATATATGCATCCGTATGTTCCTAGCAGCACTATTTACAATAGCCAAGACATGGAAACAACCTAAATGTCCATCAACAGATGAATGGATAAAGAAGGTGTGGTACATATACACAATGCAATATTACTCAGCCATAAAAAAGAATGAAATAGGGCTTCCCTGGTGGTGCAGTGGTTGAGAGTCTGCCTGCCGATGCAGGGGACACGGGTTCGTGCCCCGGTCTGGGAAGATCCCACATGCTGCGGAGCGGCTGGGCCCGTGAGCCATGGCCGCTGAGCCTGCGCATCTGGAGGCTGTGCTCCGCAATGGGAGAGGCCACAACAGTGAGAGGCCCGCATACCACCAAAAAAAAAAAAAAAAAAAAAAAAAAAAGAATGAAATAATGCCATTTGCAGCATCATGGATGGACCTAGAGATTATCATAGTAAGTGAAGTAAATCAGAGAAAGACAAATACCATGTGATATCACTTATATGTGGAATCTGAAATATGATACAAATGAACTTATTTACAAAATAGAAACAGACTCACAGACATAGGAAACAAATTTATGGTTACCAAAGGGGAAAGGGAGGGAGGGATAAATTAGGAGTTTGGGATTAGCAGATACAAACTACTATATATAAAACTGATAAGCAACAAGGTCCTCTTGTATAGCACAGGGAACTATATTCAATATCTTGTAATAACCTACAATGAAAAAGAATATATATATTTAACTGAACACTTTGCTGTGCACCAGAAACTAACACAATATTGTAAATCAACTATACTTCAATTAAAAAAAAAGAAAAAGAGCATCTGGGGTAAGAGTTTACTTCACTGCCAGCTAGAGAGGGTTAGGAGCAAACAATCTAAATAAAACAAGATGAGTTCTCCGCTTACCAGGCTTCTTAAGCTGTTCTGACCAATTCTTTTCTCCAAAATATACCAGCAATTTTAAGTAAACTCAAACCAATTAAAAAATAAAAACAGGTGCCAACACTGAGATGACACAAGGGTTGGAATTATATAACAAGGATTTAAAAACAGCCATCATAAAGATGCTTCAGTGAATAATTATGAACACATTTGTAACTGAACTAAATAAATGAAAAGCTGGAAACTCTTGGCAAAGAAATAAAGGATATAAAGAAGAACCAATTGTTAATTTTAGAACTAAAAAAATACAGTAACCAAAATTTAAAAACTCAATGGATGAGCTTAATAGCAGAATGGAGAGGACAAAGATTCAGTGAACACAAAGATGGGACAATAGAAATTACCCAGTTTGAACAAGAGAGAAAATAGATTGGGGAGAGAAATTAGATGAAGACAACCTCAGAGACCTGTGGAATTATAATAAAAGATCTGACATTCATGTCATAAGAATTCCAGGAGAGGAAAAAGAGAATGGAGATAAAAAAGTATCCCGAGAAATAATGACTGAAAGTTTCTCAAATTTGGCAAGAGGTATAAATCTACAGATGTAAGAAGCTGAGCAGACTCCAAACAGGTAAACCCAAAGTAATCCACACCAAGACACATCATAATCAAACTTCTATACACTAAAGACAAGGAAAAATATTGAAAGCAACAAGAGAGAAATTAGACCTTACCGATATAGGAGAAAAACAATTTGAATGACCATGGATAGCTCATCAGAAACCATGGAGAACAGAAGGAAGTGACACAGCATCTTTCAAAGGCTGAAAGAAAAGGACAGTCAGCTCAAAATTCTTTACCCAGTGAAAATATCTTTCAGGAATAAAGGAGAAATCAGTATTTCTTAGATGAAGGAAAAATAATAGACTACCCTAATGGCTTAAGGGTACCTACTGCTTGGGCCGCAGACGCTACAGGCCGAAGATGAGGCAGGTCCCTGAGCCTCCCCGAACCTTTCTACAAAGAGGTCTCTGTCACAGAGGGCGGCTGAGAGGACTGAGGGGGACCTCAGAGCGTGTGCAGAGCGCATGCACCTGGCCCCAGGTGGGCGCTGAATCAATGGCGGATGTTAGTCGAAAAAAGCTGATAACGACTCAACAGTAGGGAATTGAACCTTTTTTTTTTAAATGAAAAAAAAGCATTGATTTTCGTCCCCAAATCATATATTGAATGCCTACTGTAATGCGATGCACTATTTTAGGTTCTTGGGACACAACAGAGAACAAGACAGGAAGATCCCTGTTTCTTTTGGAATGTACATTCTAGTAGGGCGTGAGACGGAAGTACAGATGAAGAATAAATGAATTTAATAGTTATGTTAGAGAGTGGTGAATGCTATGAGGAAAAAGTAGAGCAGGGGAATGGGGGATGACATTAGATAGAAATGCCACTGGAACAAATTGAGGAGTGAAATGGGGCAAAGCCATGAAGGAGGCAAGGGAGTGAGCCATGTGGCTATCTGGAGGAAGAGTATTTCCAGCATGTGAAAAAGCTAGGAGGGAGGCCCAGAGCCAGGAGGGAAAGAGCTAGGAGGCCTGTGTGGTGGAAGAGACTGGTCAGGGGAGACTGGTAGGACATGAGGTCAGAGTGGCGGGAGGAAGTAGTGGTACAGATCAGGTTGGGCCTTACACGGCTGTAAAGACTTTGGCTTTACTCTGAGTGAAACAGGAACCTTTGCAAGGTTTTGAGCAGAGGAATGATGTGTTTTGGATAGTTTTTAATAGGGTCATTCAGGCCGCTGTAGAGACTAGATTGGGAGGGAAACAGGGACACCTGTTACTAATAGATCAGGTAATGAACATCACTCAGCCATCAAAAAGGCTGACTTCAAAGTTGATGATGACAGCCACTGTGGACGTGCTCACATTTTCTTGCTGAGCCTGGTGAATATGCCAGGCTGTAGGGAGGGCCTACAGGTATCATCTCCTTTAATCTCAGGAAAACCTGCAGAGGGCAGTGATATCGCTGACCCCGAGGCTCAGGCCTGTCAGAGATGACTGCTCAATAAATACTTGCTACTTAAGTCTTTTATTTATTTATTTATTTATGTAAAATAAACGTAACAAAATTTTAAAAAAGAAGGACTTAAGGAAGTTCTTGGAACAGAAAGGAAGTGATAGAAGAAGAAATCATGGAACATCAGAAAGAATAATGGAAAGAGAAAAAATATGGGTAAATACAGTAGACTTTCCTTTCCTTGAGCTTCTAAATTATGTTTGACAATTGAAGTACTGTCCTAGTGGCTCTCATCTTTGTAGAGGAATTACTTAAGTTGGTTATATTATAAATGGAGTAAGAGTAAAAGGGACTTAAAGAGAGACGGCTTCTGTACTTCCTTGAACTGGTAAAATGCTGATCTCTATAGACTGTGATGTTATATATGTAAAGTATAATACCTAGAGTAACCATTAAAAGCTATACAAAGTGATACACTAAAAATACTGTAGATAAATCAATTTGCAGTTCTTTTTTTAAAAATTGAGGTATAATTAATATATAACATATTAGTTTCAGGTGTACAACATATTTGTATACATTGCAATACGATCACCACAGTAAGTGTAGTTACCATCCATCACCATCCAAAGTTGTAAAAATATTTTTTTCTTGTGATGAGACCTTTTAAGATTTACTCTTTTGGCAACTTTCACATATATACTACAATGTTATTGACTATAGTAATCATGCTGTACATCACATCTTATGACTTATTTATTTTATGATGGGAAGTTTGTACCTCTTGACCCCCTTCATACATTTTATGCCTCCCCAACCACCATTCTGTTGCCTGTATCTGTGGTTTTGTTTTGTCTGTTCATTTCTTTTGCTTTTTATGTTCCACATATAAGTGAAATCATATGTATTTGTCTTTCTCTGACTTATTTCACTTAGCATAACATCTTCAAGGTCCATCCATGTCGCAAATAGCAAGATTTTATTATTCTTATGACTGAGTAGTATTCCATTGTGTGTGTGTGTGTATACACACACCACATCTTCTTTATTCATCCATCGATAGACACTTAGGTTGTTTCCATATGTTTGCTATTGTAAATAGTGCTGCGATAAATATAGTGGTGCATATATTTGTCAAATTAGTGTTTTCGTTTTCCTTGGATAAATACACAGAAGTGGAATTGCTGGATCATATGGTAATTCTATTTTTAAGTTTTTGAGGAGCCTCCATACTGTTTTCCACAGTGGCTGCACCAATTTACATTCCCATCAGTAGTGCACGAGTGTTCCCTTTTCTCCACATCCTCACCCACACTTGTGGTTTCTTGTCGTTTTGCCAATAGCCATTCTAACAGGTGTGAGGTGATATCTCATTGTGGTTTTGATTTGCATTTCCCTGATGATTAGCAAAATACAGTTCTTGAAAAATGTTCAAGTAACCTACAGGAAGGCAGGAAAAAGAAAACAGAAAAAAAAAAAAACCCACTGAGAACAAAACACCCCACAAAATAGCAGACTTAAGCCCTAACATTTAAAAAATTACATACAGTATAAATAGTCTACATACCAATTAAAAGACAGAGTTTGGTAGAGCAGATATAAAAGCATAACCCAATTATATGATTGATACATGCAACTTGGATACACCTCAAGGGCCTTATGCTGAGTGGGAAAAAAACAATCTCAAGAGATCACATTTTGTATGAATCTATTTATATAACATTCTCAAAATGACAAAATTATTGAGATGAAGAACAAATTAGTGGTTACCGGGGATTAGGGATATTGAGGGGAGGCGGTAGATATAACTCTAAAGATCTTTGTGGTGATGGAGTAGTTCTATATCTTGATTGCACTGGTTCTTACATGGATCTACACGTGTGATAAATGGCATAGAACCATACACATTGTACCAATGTCACTTTCCTTGTTTTGTTATGTAAGATTTAACTACTAGGGGGAACTGGGTGAAGGTTACATGGCACCTCTCTGTATTATTTTTGCAACTGTCTGTTGCACATCTATAATTATTTCAAAATAAAAAGTCGAAAAACCTATAGCAAATATCATATTCAATACTGAAACCTTAAAAATATTCCCTTTAAAATCAGAAAAAAATCAAGGATGCCAGCTATCATTATTTACATTCAAAAGTTTATTGGTAGGCCTAGCCCATGCAATAATATCAGACAAACAAAATATTTTAGGTTTAAAGAGAGAGAAAAAAATATAATTTTAGATAATATGATTTTCTACATAGGGAACTGGAGAATCAAGGCATAAATAATAGAATTGAGTTTAGCAGAATTATTAGATACAAGATCAATTTTCAAAAGTCAGCTGCATTTCTATGCAATAAAAATACCATTTATAATAGCAAAAAAGAGTGCCATAGAGAAATCTAACAAAAGATATATGGGACCATTTTGTGGAAAATTATAAAACAAGATATTAAAGGAGAAAATAAATGGGGAGACATGCTATTTTCAAGTATAGGAAACCTAAATATTTTAAAAACATACAGTCTCTTCATTTGTAGATTTAAATGTAGTTCTGATCAGAGTCGCAACATTAATTTTTGGGAACTTGCCAATCTGATTCTAAAACTTAAAAAGATTTGGTTATCATCTGAAAACCCATGTATATAATAGCCACATTAAAAAATCAAAGAGAAAAAAACCTTGTTATTTCAACTGATGCAGAAAAGAGTAGTCAAGGCACTGATGAACTAGGCAGGCGTCTCTTGCCTGGGTATCAAGATTTTAAAAATAACATTCTAGTTATAGAGTATTTGATATTTAAATGTGCACACATTATGACCAGTAAAGAAAAATAAAATGGATGTCAAATTTAGTACAGTATTCTAAGGTTAAAGTAGTGACAGCTGAAGCAGTCTTTGTTACTCTCTAGGTATTAATATCCAAATTCAGAATAAATTAGTAAAACTAGGCTACCAGGATTCTGAGGATTTTATTTTGCAAGTAACACCAAACACAATTTGATGTTTCTTTAAAAGTGAATTGTGCCGGAATTTTACTGAAATCTGGTGCATGTAATATGATCATCAAAACATTGTAATTTATGAAAATAGTTAATTTAAAAATGGTAACTGGAATATTTTATGTTTCAGTGTCCTTTCACATCATTTCTTTTACCTCCTCTTCCCCTCATTTTACAGAAACTGGATTGACAAAAATCTTCATTTTCCAGAACAGACAGAATTTTCATTTCTATCTGAAAACCTTGAGGCCTAAGATAGTTATGCTTTTTGTCTAAGGGCCCATGTAATGAAGTGTCAGAACCAAGTCTACAATCAAGACCTCCTTGTTCCTAGGCATTAGCAGCTGCAGCTTTTGCTCCACTCCCATGGGCTTAATGTAGCTTTTTAAAAGTTATCATTGAAATATTGGAATACACTCAGTTTTTAGATGGTATATCTTCATAATGACAAATACTTAGAAAAACATTTTCCTCTATGATTTCTCTCAAGGGCCTGTGTTTATTATTCAAGGGCTAGAGAAGACCCTGAATTAGCAATGATTCCATCCAATTCCAAAGAGATACTTATTGAGCAAACACCATGTAATTAGTCCATTTAAATAGAGCAAATAAACCTAAGACAAATTAGTAAAAGCAGACTTTTGTAGATATAAAATAGGAAAATAACTAATAAAACAAATTTAATGAGAACAACATTGGTAATAAAAGCATTTTTATTAGGAGATGATCTTAACCTGCATGGATTTCCCCTTGATATGCACAGTGTTTTGTGGATGTACCTGCATTTTTCTGGAGAGCAGGTGTGTAGCTTTTGTTAAATTATCAAAGGAGTCTGTAATTTTAAAGGTTAAGACTTTATTGTAACACAGTGATGGGAGAGAAGGCATATTGGTGCAGTTTCGTTGAGGAGTAGATGATGATAAAAAAGATGGGCTATGCCTGGGAAAAACTGAAAAGGAACAAAATGTATCTACTTCATTTCTGGACTCTCCTGGTATCCTCTGTCCTCCCTTATGCTGTCTTTCCAAAGCAGGAGATTTAGAAAGATTTATTCTTGAAGAAATTAAATAGGAAAAGTTCTGGATTTAGGATACCACAATACCCGTGTTTTAGCCTTTTGCCTGACTAGCCCCCAGGACCTGGCACTCAAACTCTTAGAGATTTTGTGGGGCTAATGGGTTTTGCCTCTCATTGGACTGAAATACTGCTCTGTACCTTTTTCTCATGTTGTTCCTTCTTCTCTTTGCCTATCTATGTTTTATCCATTTCCTTAATCCCAGTTCTACTTCTATCTATTTGATAACAGCTTTGGTTATTAATCCCAGCCATACTCATCTGTCCTTTCTCTTTGGCATATTTTATCTTAACATTACATTTTGGTTTCTAAGTTGACAGTGAATTATATATTTAGCTCTTTTCCTCCATGTGCTTGCATTGTTTTTGCTGTCTCTCTCACCTTCCTTAGGGTAGTGACTATGTTTTTTTCTTTTTCTTCTCCTCCTCCAGCTGCCTCCATGGTGGCATTCTGGTGGAATGGAAAGAACTAGACTTAGAGTCAGACGACCTGAATCCTTTATCTAGTGCCATTATTTAATCCATGTGATGTTCCCAGTTGATTCTTAATGTGACCCAGCCACACAACCTCTCTGAGCTCAAGTTTCTTCTTACCTGTAAAATGGAGATAAAAAGGAAAATTGACATAAAACCCCAATATCCAAGAATAGGAATGGTCCATTTTGGTGTTCTCACATTACTGGATGTAAACTGTTGTCCTTTAGAACTCCACTGCCTTAGACATTCATGCTCTTCTACTGGAATCCCAACTTCTCTGCAACTTTCTCTAACCAGCTCTGCAACTTCGTTTCAGTCCCTCAAGATTCAAGTTGGGAGCATGTGATTGCTACACCTAGGTCTTTTGCCTTTGGCTTTTGCAGTGAGTCGTAGGGTTCTGCTTCCCGTCTCTCTCGGGATTTCTTCAGAAGAGGAAGAGTATTTTGGTACTAGGGAGCCCAAAGGGCAATTAGCCACCTCATCCATTTAATGCAGTTTTTCCTTCTTGTTTAACACCATTTTATACATAGTCGTTTTAATCTATAATTCCCTAATGACATGATGTTGAACATCTTTTCATATGGTTACTTGCCATCATTGTATCTTCTTTGGTAAGGTGTCTGTTAAAGTCTTTTGCCCATTTTAAAATCAGGCTGTGTGTTGTCTTACTGTTGAGTTTTAAGGGTTCTGTGTATATTTTGGATAGCAGTCCTTTATCAGATGAGTCTTTTGCAAATATTTCTTCTAGTATGTGGCTTGTTTCCTCATTCGCTTGACATTGTCTTTCACAGAGCAGAAGTTTTTAATTTTAATGAAGTCCAGCTTATCAGTTATTTCTTTCATGAATTATTCCTCTTGTATCTAAAAGACCATCACATGCCCTAGGTCATCTGTTTTCTCCTATGTTATTTTCTAGGAGTTTTATAGTTTTATGTTTTACATTTAGGTCTATGATCCATTTGGAGTTAATTTCTGTGAAGTCTTTGTCTAGATTCATTTTTTTTACATGTAAATGTCCATTTCTCCTAGCCCCATTTATTGAAAAGACTATCATTGCTACTACCATTGTATTGCCTTTGCTTCTTTGTCAAAGATCAGTTGACTACATTTACATGGATCTATTTCTAGCTCTCTATTCTGTTCCATTGATCTGTTTGTCTGTTCTTTTCCTAATACTATACTGTCTTGATTACTATTAACTTTACAGTAAGTCTTAAAGTTGGTTAGTGTGAGTCCTCCAACTTTGTTCTTTTACTTCAGTATTGAGTTGGCTGTTCTGGGTCTTTATCCTCTCCATATACACTTTAGAATCAGTTTGTCTGTATCCACAAAGTAACTTGCTAGGATGTTGATTAGGATTGCATTGAACTTAAAGATAAAGTTGAGAAGAACTGACATCTTGACAATATTGAGTCTTCCTATCCATGAACATGGAATATCTATTTCATTCTTTGATAGCTTTCATCAGTTTTGTAGTTTTCTTCATAGAGATCTTATACATATTTTGTTAGATTTATACCTATTTGTTAGATTTATATAAATGGTAATGTGTTTTTAACTTCAAATTTCACTTGTTCATTGTTTATATATAGGAAAGTGATTGACTTTTGTACAGTAACCTTGTATTTTGCAACCGTGCCATGATTGCTTATTTAGTTCCAGAAGCTTTTTGGTTGATTCTCTTAGATTTTCTACATAAATGATCATATAATCTACTCAACATAGAGGACCATGTCATATGCAAGAATAAAAAATTTTTTAAAGAAAAAAGTATAGAGAATAATATATTACATAATCATGTACTCACCAGCTAGATTTAACATGTTAATGTTTTTCATATTAGTTAAGGTTAAAAAAATAGTATATTATGGATAAAGTTGAAGCATCCTTTACAGTCTCAATCCCTTCTCTCCCAAGATATAATCACTCTCAAAGTTGGTATGCAGTTTTTCCTTTCATGATTTTTATTCTAAAACTTGTATATCTATCCATCCATCCATTCACCCATCATACAGAGATATTCATTCCCTTATATTTTCTTCGGAAAATTCTAAAGCTTTGCTTGTCACATTTAGATAATTTAACATTTAATCAATCCCCTAATCTTTTGCTATTATAAACATTGCTTCAACTTATTAACTGGTATAAACTTCTTTCTGTACCTGTGGAATCTATCTATAGAGTAAATTCCTAAGTGTGGGATTGCTGCTAGGAGTTTTGATCTTTGACCAGTAAATATAGTCATGTAAACACGACCATAGTTGAGATACAGACAGTTTCATCACCCCAAAATGTTTCCTTGAGTTTCTTTGTACTGCTGTACTTTCTATTATGGTTTTGCTTTTTCTAGCATGTTATGTAAATGGAGTCATAGAGCATGTAGTCTTGTGTCTAGCTTTTTCACTTAGCAAAATTTGCTTCTCAGATTCATTTTTTGTTGTGTGTATCAGTAACTCTTTCATTTGTATTGCTGAGTAGTATACTATTGTATAGATATGCCACAATTTGTTTATCAGGACATTTGGGTTCTTTCTAGGTTTTTGGCTGTTATCAATAATGTTCTTATGAACATTCATGTACAAGTATTTGTGTGGACATAAATTTTCATTCCTCTGGGGTAAATACTTAGAAGACTAATTGCTGGAATATATGATAAATATGTTTAACTTTGTAAGAAACTTCTAAGCTGTTTCCCAAAATGATTGTTTCATTTTGTGTTCTCATCAGCAATATATGAGAGTTCTAGTTGGTCCACATCCTCATTAATGCTTGGTTCTGTCAGATTTGTAAATTTTAGATCATCTAGTGGGTATATAGTGCTATCTCATTATGTTTTTAATTAACATTTCCTTGATGAATAATGATATTGAGCTTCTTTTCATGTGCTTATTTGCCACCTGTGTATCTTTTTTTGGTGAAGTGTCTGTTCAAATCTTCTGTCCAATTTTAAAAATATGGGTTCTTTGCTTTCTTAATATTGAGTTTTGAGATTTTTTTTATAGTCCTTTATCAGTCTTATCAGATACATTTTGCAAATATTTCCTCTTGGTCTATAACTTTTTAACAGAGTCTTTTGAGGAATACATGTTTTAACTTCTGAAAAAGTCTAGTTTATCAATTTTTTTCTTTTAAACTTCATGCTTTTTGTATCCAGTTTAAGAAATCTTTGCCTAATCGCCCAAGGCCAGTAAGATTTTCTCCTATGTTTTCTTCTAGATGTTTTATAGTTTTAGCTCTTACATTTAGTTCTATTAAACTAAATGTAATTTAGTTTAATAGGGATTGCATTAAATCTGTAGATTGCTTTGGGTAGTATGGTCATTTTAACAATATTAATTCTTCCAATCCAAAAGCATGGGATATCTTTCCATTTCTTTAAATTTTCTTCAATTTCCTTTATCAATGTTTTATAGTTCTTGGTGTATAAGTCTTTCACCTCCTTGGTGAGGTTTATTCTTAAGTATTTTTTGATGTGATTTTAAAAGGGATTGTTTTTTTACTTTCCCTTTCTGATATTTCATTGTTAGTGTAAAGAAATGCAACCAATTTCTGTATGTTAATCTTGTATCCTGCTACCCTGCTGAATTCATTTATCAGTTCTAATAGTTTTTGCGTGGAGTCTTTAGAGTTTTCAGTATATATTTAGTATCATGTCATCTGCATATAATGACAATTTTACCTCTTCTCTTCCAGTTTGGATACCTTTAATTTGGACAGGAACTCTTCTTGATATCTGCTTATTCCCAGAAAGAAGTTACTTCTCACTCTTGTTTAAAACCTGTTGTCCTGGGCTTCCCTGGTGGCGCAGTGGTTGAGAGTCTGCCTGCCGATGCAGGGGACACGGGTTCGTGCCTTGGTCTGGGAGGATCCCAGCCGCTCCATGCCTCGGAGCGGCTGGACCCATGGGCCATGGGCGCTGGACCTGCGAGTCCGGAGCCTGTGCTCCGCAACGGGAGGGGCCGCGGCGGTGAGAGGCCCGCGTACCGCAAAAAAAACAAAAACAAAAACAAAAACAAACTGTTGTCCAGATCTGGCCTGTTAAGGTCTTCTTTTGGCATGAGTGGAATGAGGAAGTTCCTATGATGGGTTTTAAATAAGGAACATAAATAATTTAAACCTTAGAAAGTTATCTGACATGAAATTGGGTGCCGTAGGAGTAATTTAGTTCCCTCTACCTCTTTGTCAGGAAGCTGTAAGAGATTTCTGCATGGAGTATGAGATTAGATTGGATGACTTTTAAGGGCCCTTCTAACTCTCTGCATTCAAGCTTTGATCAGAAGTCCCAGCTTCTTTTCTCTAATGACTTAGACTTAAAAATCTAGTCCTAACTCTAGTGGCACATAGTAGTTACTCAATAAATGCTGGTTAAATAAATTAACTTGCAAGAATTCTTCACGGTGTCCTTTTTTTCTCTCTTGCAGTTAAAAGAGCCAAGTTCCAGGGTTCACCAGGTAAGGCCAGCCTTTAATTATTATGTTCTTCTCCCCATACTTGCTGTGATTTAAAAACATTCTTTCAAAAAATCATTAATTTCATTTGATTCATTGATTAAATTAGTTAAATTCACTAAGTTCATTAAATTAATTAAAAATCAATATGGGAAGAGATTGGTCAAGGGGGTACAAAGTTTAAGTTATGCAAAATGAATTATTTCTGGAGAGCTAATGTACAGCAATGTGTCTATGGTTAACAAGTATTGTATACTTGAAATTTGCTAAGAGGGTAGGTCTTAAGCGTTCTCAACACACACACGCGCACACACACACACACACACACAGAAAATGCTAATTATGAGGTGGTGAGGAATGTGAATTGGCTTGATTGTGGTGATTATTTCACACTGTATACATATATAAAATCAAATTGTACACCTTAAATATATACAATTTTTAATTGCCAGTTACACTTCAAAAAGTGGAAAAAAAACAGTGCTGTCGTAAAACATTAAAGAAATCTATATCAGTCCGGTGAAAAGTTAGTCTCCTTACCTCTTGGCCAACTCAATTCTGCTTCTCAAAAGTAACTATTTTGAGGCTTTTATATACCTTTTCAGAGTTTTACTGTGTATGTGCATGTATACACTAATGGATCAGCTACACATGTCTTTGTGCAACCTGCTTTTTTTCCAACAACATACCATGAAAGTCTTTTCTTGTGTATATGTGTGTATACATATATCTGGTTCTTTCTTTCAAAGAGTTGTACACACACTACTATATTTAAAACAGATAACCAACAAGAACCTACTTAAAAAAAAAAAGTGTCCAGAATTTTGTTGTACTCTAGGTCCCTTATTGAATATTCAGGTCATTTCAATTTTTTTGCTATTATAAGCAATAAATGTTTTTGTGCATTTAACATTGCCTGCTTTTGAAAATGTATCTGTATGCTAGAGTCTAGAAGTAGAGAATTGTTGGGCCAAAGGTACGTATTTTAAACAAATTTGGTAGCTGCTGCCAAATTGCATTTCTGAAAAATTTTGCTTATACTCAGACCAAAAGCATATGGGTGTCTGTTTTCCCAAATCCTTATCAGCGTTAGATAATATGAAACTTTTTAATCTTTGCTCATCTGAAGGTGAAAATGGTATCTCCTTACTTTAATACACATTTTCTTAACTGAATGTCAAGTTAGTTATAAAGACTTACTCTAGTTCCTTCTGGGGGCAAAAGGAGGGTACTGTGGATTATGGGGAAAAAAACACGATTGGGAACCCAAGAAAATCTGAAAAACCAAATCTGGGTGCAACAGGAACTAAAGCAGTTTCTGGGCCTACTGCTCTCTCCAGTGGCTCTGGGTTAGGGCTTCTCTTCTTTCTGAAAAGCTTTTCTGCTCTCCTTTCTCATCCAGCAGGCTTTTTATGCTTACCTGTCTTGCACACACCCCATAGTGGCTGCTCCAATAGAATTTATATGCCTCTCCTTCAAGCTTCAGCACCAATCAATTGTTACTATTTCTTTGTTTTCCCTACTGAAAATCTTTTGAGAGGGAATCATATTGGTCTCAGCTTTTGGTCAGCTTATGAATTGGCTGGCTGCTTTTGGGTGGCATCTCCTTTTGGTCTGGTCATGGGGAATGGAGTACAGAATCCTGATAGAAAACAGCTTAGGGGTATACTGCATTGCTACTACCAAATATGGATGGGAATTCCCTCATGTGGGTGGGCTTGTATCCTCATATATCTTTGGTATAATTGTAGAATAATTGTAGGTATAAGACTACATAGTTTTTTATGATACTTAAGAGAAAGATTTACCTTCTGCTAGAAGTGCATGACAGTGCCCATCTTCTCACACCTTTAACATAGGTAATTGTTTTAAGCAATCTTTGGCAATTTGATGAGTCAAAAATGATAGTCTTTTTTTTTCATTTTATAAAATTATGATTAACTTCTTACATAGAGAAGTGAACTCTCAATTCAGTGTCCCTCATCATGGCTGATACAAAGGAAGTAACAAAATGTGCTGTGTTAAGTCTTAGGTCAGATTTCTGAGTTTTGAGATCCAGACCGCCTACCTTTGTTTGGTACTCAATTTATACTCTCGGGTTAGAGAATTTCCTTTTTCTGACTCTGTGATAATATATATATTTTTAATGTAAGTTGTGCTTTAGGCCAGGGTGAATAGATAAAGCTTGAAATCCATTTCCTTTATGAGGAGTTTTCCTCAATTCTTGTCCCTGTAAACAAATAGAGGTAACTCTTTCTTCTTCTGCCTTCCTTTAGCACTTTTTCGCTTTCTCTGTGGTACTTATTTCTTTATACATTTTATTAATTTGCATATCTTATCTTTCCTGTAAGATCAATTAGATTATTATTTTTTCAAACTGCAGGTGGGCTATAAAGTCAATTTAGTTAATTATGATTAATATTTTAAAAATTAGAATAAAAATATCAATGTATCACATCTTGTATTTCATAAAGCTTTTGTTTTTGTTTATATGTATATATATGTGTATCTACTGGTCAAATATAAAATATAGTCCTTAAATTTGAAAAACACTATTGTAGATTATGCTTTTGAAAATAGTGTGTGTTTTCTAATTTTTCTGTACCTCTCTGCTTAGAATGATGCTATATTGTACAATATATAATTCCATTTTTTCTTATATATACTGTAATATGGACATTACTTAATTCCAAGGGCTTTGTGAGACTGGATAACCATCTGAGCACTAAGTATTATATCTTTGGTTTGCATTTTTTCAAAGACAAATTTAACACATATGTGACCCTGAAAGTGCAAAATGTGAAGAGCACAACTGTAGCAGTCCGTGGCGATCAACCTTCCTGGGAACAAGATTTTATGTTGTAAGTACTTTGCAGCAGCAGCAGCATGCCTACAACATTTGACAATATTTCCAAGGTAATCACATTGGATTAAACAAGTAGAGGCTGAAGATTTTGTGTATATCTAAGACTTATAAAATACGTTAAATATTTAAAAACACATTTTAATAGCATGTTAAATATTCTTTTTGAAAACTAGAGAAAGGAACAAATGAGGTGTGTGGTAGGTAAAGTACATCTGCAGTTTTGTTGTCTCCCGATTTGTAATCTATTTTCAGAGGCGAATTATGAATTCGAGTAAACGCTCAGTTTACATGGGTGAAAACACTACCTAGTCAGATTTTCCTAGTGGTCAGAATTAGGTATAGTATAACATACTGAGCATGATATTAAACCTAACTTAATCTTTCTTTGATTCTCAGAAGGCTTCTTGAAGGAATGTGGTTATGCATGTGAGGACTGTGTTTGTGTTTCCAAGTCACCTGCTTTCGAAGATGAGGATGTCTGTGCTTATAATCCTTTTGCTTTACGGAGTAAAATTCTACCTTCATCTAATTAATAAAAATGAGTAAATATTAGTAGAATTGCTTGCATATGACACAAAGTTTAGTATATTATGATTGTAAGCTCTGGCTTTAAAAACTTGCTATTTCCTTTTTTCCTCTTAAATTTCAGCAATTTTTTTTCTGCTCTAGGAAAGGGAACAAAAATGTACAATATCATTTTGAAGGGCTGACCAAATCACTTAGCTTCTCTGAGTGTCAGTTTCCTTATCTGTAAAGGTCTACTCTTGCTTACAAGGTTATGCTTATTTTTTGGGAAGGTGGGCACAAGGGGGTCAACCAAGAAAATGTATTAAAATTGCAGTGAAATTTGTGATTGAAGTGAAATTGCTTTGCGAGTTTTATAGTCCATCTCAGGTATAGGATGACTCTTTTTATGGGGAAACATTCCAATCCTCTGGGCTTTTAATATATTGCTTTTTATAGTACCATTTAGGAAACTTTATTATAATAGTTAAAGGTTAAGATTATGAGGGTTTGGGCTAAGACAGTAACAGAAGGATAGATAGAAAAGGATGGATAGAAGATGTTAAGGAGGTAGAACCAAGACTTGTCTTGGATGATTGGGTGAGTGGTGAGCTACTCATTAGGATAGGAGACAATAATATATCAGTTATGAACAAGCTTATATTTGAAGTTCTTATAGGACAGGTAAGAAGAAAGTTACAGAAGATAAGTTAGAAACTTGAACCTGGTACTCATGGAAGCCGGGGTTGGAGAAATATTTTGGTCAGTTGAAGCCATAGGCATAGATGAGAAAGCTTAGGGAGAGTGTGTTGGGTGAGAAAAGGGCCTGGGGTTGAGCCTGGAGAGCACCAGCATTTAAAGAGGGGATAAAGAGGACTAGGAAGGAGTGAACAGAGAGCAAGAAGGAGAAACGAGATAGTAGTGTCCTGGAAGCTGAAGAACTGGGGCTTCAAGAAGAGGCTAGTGGTGTCAGATTTCTCACTGGTTGCCCCTCTCTCAAGATTATGAACCTCATTTATTCCTATCTGTTATATTGACATCAGAGTGAGACCATTTGTTTTTTCTTCACTCGTGTAAAGTCAGCTATGAACAGTTTTTTCAAGTCTCTTCCCTGTTAGCCATACCACAGTTCTGGCTGTGGTATATAAACTTAGCAATCCTGCTTTCTTTTGATTTCCAGTTGGCTGTAATAATCACTCGCTGTTATAACTGTTCCCAGCATGTGAAACATATCAATCTTCTGCAGTCTCTCATCAGCATAGTAGCTTTATTCTTACTTGTTTATTTTCCAGTTTCCCATAGCACTTACTCTTTCAACCCTACTGTGATATGTGTGACTTTTCTTCTGTCTCCCACCTTGAGATGCTGTGTGAATTTTGTCCTCTCTCCTTCTGCACACAGGTTTTATTAGCTACATTATCCACCTTACTGCTCCTATTCCTTATTCCTCCTATCCTGCTCTTCTGTCACTGGTAACTCCATTGCTGGTCACTTGTTCCCCTTTCTCCTTTTTTTTTCTCCCTATTGTATTATGTGGTAGTATCTAATATTCATTTTGGTACTTCTCATTTATCTTTAGTATTTCTTTGTCCTATTTCCAGGACTAGATTGTTCATTTCTTAGGGGCAAGGAGGGCATCTTCACTTACTGTGAATTTGCCTCGCTCAGAATCTTGTATACATGTGTGCACATATACTGTTGATTGAGTTAACAGAACAGGAACTTCCCCAGAGCTCTGGGGATGAGGCATAAACAGAGCTCTCTGACTTCTCTTAGTTGGGCCATTTGAGCAGATGTAGATAAGATATTTCTCACAGAAAATATCCTCATTGTTTGGGCTTTATTCCCCAGAGTTCCCTGAAGAACAGATTTTCTTCTTTATCTGTCCAAGTCAAGCTGTAAAGAAAGACCTCTGGCTGTTTCTTTTAGCTATTGGCTTGAGACGCTATTTAGGACTTGCTTTGGGAATATTGTGTACGTATCCCCAAGCAATTTTTCTTTTCCAGATTCAAAAGATTTGGGGTTGTTACATATATTTTCCCAAGGCTAATCAGTTAATTAGGCTGAATGAAACTGTGGGCCAAAAGCTCAGTTTCCCCCCTGTGAATGCCCTAACATAGTGGCTGGGTTTGGTCACCTACTTTTTGGTTTTGAACAGCTCTCCAGATAGCTTGGAAGTTTTTAGAGATGGGAGCTAGGTCCTATATTGTGTGTCTTCCCCAATGTACCAAGCCATATGAATTGTACATGTCAGTGAACATAAATGAAAAAAATGAACTCAGTACTTTTCTGTTCTGCTGTATTTATGTAAAAGGGGCAAATTTGCTTTACTTCACTTGTTTTCAACACACTTGATATGAATTTTATGGCTATAAGGCCACATCCCAAACTAGTGAATCTGAGAACATGTATCTTAATAGTACAACAGGGAAACCAAGCTATCTCTAAAGCACACACTTGAAACTTCTACATGTGATGAATAGCTGTTGTTTTCCTGAGAATACCTTTCTGCTTTTCCTGCTGGAATTGGCCTTTTCTCATCTTTCTTGCATTTCCCCTCAAATAACCTTGTGTTTCCATAAGAGCTTTCTGGAGAATGTTTTTAGCATTAACATAAGCGTTTGCTTGTTTCACCTTAAGTCCATAATTATTTTTGAGTTAGCACTTCCAAGCTGATATTCTTCCATGTATGACACTGCTTTTGCTTAGTGGTCACCTGGCTCCCTGGAATAATTTCTTTTTAAATAATTTTTCCTAGTTATTATTACAGGAAAATCATTGTGTTTATCATTATCCTGTGATCATTTTGTTTATCAGTGACAGTACCTGCTTTAACTGATAATGAACTAGCACACTCCAGTATCCCTCACCTGCCTCTGACCACAAGTTCCCATCAAACTTAGATCTTCTCATGGGCCCTTTTACTTTTGCTTGGATTCCCTTTCATATTTGTCATAAAGAAGCCTTGCTTTCTCCTCATAGTTCCCTGTATCCAGAGGTATAAGTTGCAGGCAGTGCTAGTATTACAATAAAACATATAAAACTGTTGCTTAAGTTTGGAGATTGTAGGCAGACATTCCTGGCAGTAATGCCCTCATTGCTTGGCTTCATTGTTCTTGTGAAACTGTATTAGTGTAACAATGATTGTAGCTCCAAAGGAGAGGGGACAGACTGACAGAGGCATTTTTCTGTGCATACCCTACATAGGTTTCTGGGAACCTAAAGAGTGGTTGCAGGATTAGGGACATTTTGATTTTTCCCTGATGACAGGATCCTGATCAGGACATACTCAAGGTTTAGCAAAACAGGAGATGTAGATGTTTCTTTCATATTACCTGGTTTTCTAAAAAAGGGCTTTCTTCTTTCCTTCAGTGAGATTAGTCGTCTGGACCTGGGTCTAAGTGTGGAAGTATGGAACAAAGGACTGATCTGGGACACCATGGTGGGGACTGTGTGGATTGCACTGAAGACAATTCGTCAGTCAGATGAGGTCAGTCAGTGCATTGCCCATTTGGAGGTAGGGTTCTAGCCCTTGCTTCTCTGCATCCTAGCTCCATTCAGCTAATGTTCATCCATATATCTCAGATTTCTCTGCCCCCTTCCTAATTAGAGGACATAAAACCAGCTTACTCCTAATGTCACCGAGAGGTTCAGGGGATTTTATCTAAGGCCTTCCCTCTGCCCTGTGACTGAACTCAGAGGTGCCAGAGTACCTATTTAGCCTTATCAGGTAGATAGCCCCTTCTGAGTACTCTGTGTGTGTGTGGTGGTGGTGGGGTGGGTGGGATCAGCAGGGTGAAGGAGGGGAGTGCGAGGGAGGGGGAGAGAGGGGTGGGGGGAGAGGGAGAGAGAGAGAGAGAGAGAGTGAGAGAGAGAGAGTGTGTGTGTGTGTGTGTGTGTGTGTGTGTGTGTGTGAGAGAGAGAGAGAGAGAGAGAGAGAGAGAGAGAGGATCGATCTAGGATACCTGTGGCTTCTGCATTCCCTCTAAGACACTGTTCTGAGAGGAGTCCCATTAAACTTCCTCAGCCAGCTCTTTGAGTCACCTATCCCAGGGACCTGATTTCAGTCTTCCTTCTTCCACATATAACCCTAACAGAGTTTAAGGAACTACAGGCTTGGCAATTGGTAATCACACTTGTCTTAATACACTATTTTCAAGACTGAATTTCCACTCCACTTTACCAGATTAGAACATAAGTCAGCATAATTTCCCTGTGACACTCACTTTGAATATTTTCACTGTGGTCCCAGTTCAGGTCAATTTAACTAGCCATGTTACTAGCTCTTTAGTGATTAGAAATAGTGACACATTAAGTGACATAGTCATTAAGTATTGTACAGATTAAATATTGATCCATGGAGATACTTTGTTTTTGAGTTTAGCGCTCTGGAAATTCTATCCTCTGTGGGCTGGCAGAAAGCTGAGCACAGTGAAAGCTGCTCTCCCACCGAAGAGGGAGAACAGAAGCCACATACAGCAGAGGCAGGTGGTGACTCTGATGTGTTTGCCTCATTAGGATATGTGAGTGGCCCTCAGAAGCTCTCTGACAAGGAAAATGAGAGAAAAAGACCTGGCCCTTTAACCAAGAGGGGAGTCATGAAAGAGTGAAGTTTAATCTTAGATCTCTTTTCTAGGAAGGGCCTGGGGAATGGTCCACGTTGGAGGCAGAGACATTAATGAAAGATGATGAGATCTGTGGAACTAAAAACCCAACTCCCCATAAAATTTTGCTGGATGCAAGATTTGAGTTGCCTTTTGGTGAGTCTGATTAGATTTTAAAAAACATTTAATACTTTTTACCACATTGTTTGAAATTGTTTGTTAGTTGTTGTCTTACTGTGTCTTTTGTCAGCCATATCCTTTCAGGGCATTCTGTCTTCCACTCCATTCCCTGTAACACCTAGCTCAGGAATGTGCAAAGTAGACTCTAGAATGGTGCTCATTAAAGAATCCACACTGAAAGCATTCTTTTCAAGTCATTTAGTTTCTTATAACTATTTATTATAATAAAATACCTGCTTGTCAGAGAATATCAATGATTTATTCTTTTGATAATATTTTAACATTTATTGCCTTGAAGTGAATATATACCTTGTGATTTGTTAATTTAAGCATTGAAGTAGCACTAATAAATAGAATAGTAATTTACAACGTAATTTTAAAAATCACACAAAAAGGGCTTCCCTGGTGGCTCAGTGGTTAAGAATCCACTTGCCAACGCAGGGGACAGGGTTCTAGCCCTGGTCCGGGAAGATCCCACGTGCTGTGGAGCAACTAAGCCTGTGCGCTGAAACTACTGAGCCTGTGCTCTAGAGCCTGCCAGCCACAACTACTGAGCCTGCGCCTAGAGCCTGTACTCCGCAACAAGAGAAGCCACTGCAATGAGTAGCCCATGCACCACAACGAAGAGTAGCCCGGGCTCAACACAACTAGAGAAAGCCGACGCAGCAATGAAGACCCAACACAGCCAAAAAAAAGGAAAAAGAAAAAAATCACACAAAAATACATGTTCCTTATAAAAATTCAAATAGCATGGAAATGTACATGGATAAAAAGTTAAGTTTCTCTTCCTCCTTCTTTTGACCTCCTTTGCATTCCCCAGAAATAAGCCACTGTTAACTTTCTTGTGTCTTGGTTTAGGCACAAGAAATTTCTTCTCTAGAAATTTATTTTGACAAAATTTGGGTCATACTCTATGTACTATATATGGTGATAGTATTGTATAAACTAAAGCATATTATCTTGGACATCATTTCATGTTATACTTTAAGATCTATCTTGCTGATCTCAACAGCTGCTTTATGTCATAAGTTATCTAACCAATCCTATTTTTTTTTGCAATCCTTTATTGATTGACATGTAGGTTGTTTCCAGTTTTTTTTGATATACCACTGTAATGAATAGCTTTATCTATGCCCATTTATGAATCTAGGATAAATTGCTTAAAGTAGAATTTAAGGAATAGGTCAAATCTACAAACAAGAAATAATGGAAAGGGTGTGGAGAAAAGGGAACCTTCCTATACTGTTGATGGGAAAGAAGATTGGTACAGCCACTATGGAGAACAGTATGGAGGTTCCTTAAAAAACTAAAAATAGAACTACCCTATGACCCACCAATCCCACTACTAGTCATATACCCAGAGAAAACCATAATTCAAACAACACATGCACCCCAATGTTCATTGCAGCACTACTTACAATAGCCAGGACATGGAAGCAACCTAAATGTCCATCAATAGAGGAATGGATAAACAAGATGTGGTACATGTATACAATGGAATATTACTCAGCCATAAAAAGGAACGAAATTGGGTCATTTGTAGAGATGTGGATGGACCTAGAGAGTGTCATATGGAGTGCAGTAAGTCAGAAAGAAAGAGAAAAACAAATATCGTATATTAATGCATATATGTGTAATCTAGAAAAATGGTATAGATGATCTTATTTGCAAAGCAGAAATAGAGACACAGACGTAGAGAACAAACAGTATGGATACCAAGGTGGAAAGCAGGGCAGGTGGAAGGAATTGGGAGATTGGGATTGACATATATACACTACTGATACTATGTATAAGAGATAACTAATGAGAACATACTGCGTAAAGCACAGGCAAGTCTACTCTGGGGACCTAAAAGGAAGGAAATCCAAAAAAGAGGGGATATATGTATATGTATAGCTGATTCATTTTGCTGTATAGTAGAAACTAACGCAACATTGTAAACCAACTATACTCCAATAAAAATTAATTAAATAAAGAATAGGTCACAAGGTATGTGTATCGTTACTCTTCCTAGTACTGCCAAGTTGCTTGTGTTAAAAAAAAAAAAAAGATTGTACCAGTTTATATTTCTGCCAACTATGTCTCAGGTGTCTCTTTTCTGCATATCTTTGCCAACATTTTGTAATTTCCCAATTTTTTTTTTTTTTTTTTTTTGCGGTATGCGGGCCTCTCACTGTTGTGGCCTCTCCCGTTGTGGAGGACAGGCTCCAGACACGCAGGCTCAGCGGCCATGGCTTACGGGCCCAGCCGCTCCGCGGCATGTGGGATCCTCCCAGACCGGGGCACGAACCCGTGTCCCCTGCATCGGCAGGCGGACTCTCAACCACTGTGCTACCAGGGAAGCCCCTGTAATTTCCCAATTTTTAAATGTTGGTATCTTGTTTAATTTAACTTTATTCAGTTTTAATTTTGACTGTTTACTGATATTCATGTATACTAGTGTTGTTGCTGCTGTCTTATGATTTCAGTCTATTTATATCTTGTACCTTATGGTGATTTGAGCAAAAATGGCATGATTTTCCAGTAAGCTCAGAAATAACTAAACTCAGAGCAACTATTACTTCAGAAAAATAGAAAAGAAGACTTTCTTGTGTGTCTGTAGGCCAAGTTGCAGGTGAAGAGAAAAGCAATTGGAGTTCTTGCTTGTGGCTTAGTTGCTTGTATTCTTAATGCTGTGTTCTCAGCTATACTAGTCTGGAATGGAGTTTCTGTCTTGTTGAATTGGGAGGGGGGTGGGTGGGGATGGGTCTTGGTTCAAATACAGCAGAAATTGGCTATTCTTAAAGTTGTAGTAGATTTTCTTGAATATATATTTCTTCATTTGCTGTGTGCTCTTAGGACCATCTCTAGAGACTTTAAATGGTTTTTTTTTTTCTCTGATTTGGCAAAAAAAAATAATAAAAAAAAATTAAAAAAGAAAATCAAACGTACCCATATATTCAGCACAAAAGAGAAACACTGAGACAAAATATGGATCAGGTCAACTTTGGTGACATTTAAACAGGTACACTTTTTAGTAATCCACATGAAGGAATCAAATACAGTCCTTTCTCCTTTGTCCCTCCTATCCAAAATTTCACCTCCTTCCCCTCAAACCGCTCTTCAGCAATTGGTGGCAATATTTCAAAGTCTTATAATAAAACCTTCAAGTAATTTACTACCTAATTTGTACAGCACTCCTCAGCCATAAAATGGTTTACTTTGCACTTGTTGAAAATAAGTGAGAGAGGAGGAAGAGCTGCTCTGCTGCAGTCTATAAGTTCTGATGTAGAACAAATTCACCAAAATACATTGTTAAGTAGAAAACAGCAAGGGACAGTGAATGTGTTAGAATATGCTACTATTTGTGTTTTTAATAGGGGTTGGGGGTCTACATATATGCTTATAGATTCAAAGACTGCCCCTGGAACGATATACAAGAAAGCATTAATTGTGGTACCCTATAAGAAAGAAAGATAACTGATTTGTGAGGGAGACCTAATTTTCCCTGAGTAACTTTTTAAACCATTGTGCATGTATTACTTACCTCACCCCTCAAAATAGTTTTAAGGAGAAAAATACAGAGCTACAAGGATGTTTATTGCAGTACTATTTATAATAGTACAAACTTTGAACAATCTAAGTACCCAACAAGAGGAGTGGTTAAATATATTACAGTTTAAATTAAAAGCCCAGGCTCTGGAGCCAAATCAACTATGATTTTTAAATTTTTATTTTATTTTTCTTTTTGGCTGCGTTGGGTCTTCATTGCTGTACGCGGGCTTTCTCTACTTGCAACGAGCGGGAGCTACTCTTCCTTGCGGTGTGTGGGTTTCTCATTGCGGTGGCTTTGCTTGTTGTGAAGCACAGGCTCTAGGCGTACGGGCTTCAGTAGTTGTGGCCCATGGGCTCTAGAGTGCAGGCTCAGTAGTTGTGGCGCACAGGCTTAGTTGTTCCGAGGCATGTGGGATCTTCCCGGACCAGGGCTCGAACCCGTGTCCCCTGCACTGGCAGGTGGATTCTTAACCACTGTGCCACCAGGGATGCCCACATTTGATGTTTTTAAAAGATGTTGCATTTTTTTTGGAAGTTGTTATAGTCCATCTTAAATATATACAATGAGGGTATGTGTACCATTTTTCTTTACTCTTTTTTTATTGTGGTAAAATACATGTAACATAAAATTAACTATCTCAACCATTTAAAAGATACAATTCAGTGGTATGAACACATTCATAACGCTGTGGAACCATCACCACTATTCATATCCATAGTTCTTTTCATCTTGCAAAACTGAAACTCTATACCCATTAAACAGTAACTCCCCATTCCCCTCTGCCCCCAGCCCCTGGCAACCACCATTCTACTTTCTATCTCCAATTTTGACTACTCTAAGTACCTCATACAATTGGAATCATACAGTATTTGTTTTTTTGTGACTGGCTTATTTCACTTAGCATAATATCCTCAAGGTTCATCTATGCTGTAGCGTATGTCAAAATTTGCTCCCTTTTTAAGACTGAATGATATTCCCTAGTATGTGTATATCACATTTTGCTTATCTGTTCATTCATTGATGGGCACTTAGGTTGCTTCCACATTTTAGCTATTATGAATAATGCTGTGAACATGGGTATGCAAATATCTCTTTGAGATTCTGCCTTCAGTTCTTTTGGGTACATACCCAGAAGTGGAATTTCTGGATCATATGGTAATTCTATTTTTAATTTTTTGAAGAATCATCATACTGTTACCCATAGTAGCTGTACCATTTTACATTCCCACCAACAGTGTACGAGGGTTCCAATTTCTCCACATCCTCGCCAACACTTGTTATTTTGTTTTTTTGGGTTTTTCCCCCTTTTTTTTTGATAGTAGCCATCCCAATGGGTGTGAAGTGGTATCTCATTGTAGTTTTGACTTGTATTTCCCTAATGATTGAGCATCTTTTTATGTGCTTTTCGGCTATTTTTATATCTTCTTTGGAGAAACATCTATCAAGTCCTTTGCCCATTTTTTTTTTTAACATCTTTATTGGGGTATAATTGCTTTACAATGGTGTGTTAGTTTCTGCTTTATAACAAAGTGAAATCAGTCATACATAAACATATGTTCCCATATCTCTTCCCTCTTGCGTCTCCCTCCCTCCCACCCTCCCTATCCCACCCCTCCAGGCTGTCACAAAGCACCGAGCCAATATCCCTGTGCCATGCGGCTGCTTCCCACTAGCTATCTACCTTACTACGTTTGTTAGTGTGTATATGTCCATGACTCTCTCTCGCCCTGTCACAGCTCACCCTTCCCCCTCCCCATAACCTCAAATCTGTTCTCTAGGAGGTCTGCGTCTTTATTCCTGCCTTACCCCTAGGTTCTTCATGACATTTTTTTCCCTTAGATTCCATATATATGTGTTAGCATACGGTATTTGTCTTTTTCTTTCTGACTTACTTCACTCTGTATGACAGACTCTAGGTCTATCCACCTCACTACAAATAGCTCAATTTTGTTTCTTTTTATGGCTGAGTAATATTCCATTGTATATATGTGCCACATCTTCTTTATCCATTCATCCGATGATGGGCACTTAGGTTGTTTCCGTCTCTGGGCTATTGTAAATAGAGCTGCAATGAACATTTTGGTACATGACTCCTTTTGAATTTTGGTTTTCTCAGGGTATATGCCCAGTAGTGGGATTGCTGGGTCATATGGTAGTTCTATTTGTAGTTTTTTAAGGAACCTCCATACTGTTTTTCATAGTGGCTGAACCAATTCACATTCCCACCAGCAGTCCTTTGCCCATTTTTGAATTGGGTTTTTGTTATTGTTGAGTTTTAGGAGTTCTTTATATATTCTGGGGATTAATCCCTTATCAGATATATGATTTGCAAATATTTTCTCCTATTCTGTGGGTTACTTTTTCATTCTGTTGATACTGTCTTTTGATGCAGAAAAGTTTTTAATTTTAATGAAGTCTAATTTGTCTATTTTTTGTTGTTGTTGCCTGTGCCTTTGGTGTCCTATCCAAGAAATCACTGCTAAATCCAGGGTTGTGCAGTTTTGGCCCTATGTTTTTTTCTAAGAGTTTTCCAGTTTGGGGTCTTGCATTTAGGTTTTGATCCATTTTCTGTTAATTTTTCTATATGATGTTAAATAAGGGTCCACCTTCATTTTGTGCATTGTAGATACTCAGTTATCCTAGCACCATTTCTTTCTTTTTCTTAAATTAATTTTTATTGGAGTATAGTTGATTTACAATGTTGGGTTAGTTTCTGCTGTACAGCAAAGTGAATCAGTTATACATATACATATATTGACTCTTTTTTAGATTTTTCCCATATAGGTCATTACAGATTATTGAGTAGCGTTCCCTGTGCTATATAGTAGGTCCTTATTAGTTATCTATTTTATATATATGTCAATCCCAAGGTCGCAATTTATCCTTCCCCACCCCATTAGTAACCATAAGTTTGTTTTCTACATCTGTGACCCTATTTCTGTTTTGTAAATAGGTTCATTTGTACCATTTGTTTTTTAGATTCCACATATAAGTGATATCATATATTTGTCTTTCTCTGTCTGACTTACTTCACTCAGTATGACAATCTCTAGGTCCATCCATTTTGCTGCAAATGGCATTATTTCATTCTTTTTTATGGCTGAGTAATATTCCATTGTATATATGTACCACATCTTCTTTATCCATTCATCTGTCGATGGACATTTAGGTTGCTTCCATGTCCTGGCTATTGTAAATAGTGCTGCAATGAACATTGGGGTGCATATATCTTTTTGAATTGTGGTTTTCTCCAGGTATATGTCCAGGTGTGGGATTGCTGGATCATATGGTAGCTCTATTTTTAGTTTTTTAAGGAACCTCTATAGTGTTCACCATAGTGGCTGTACCAAGTTACTTTCCCACCAACAGTATAGGAGGGTTCCCTTTTCTCCACACCCTCTCCAGCATTTATTTTTTGTAGATTTCTTAATGATGGCCATTCTGACTGGTGTGAAGTGATACCTCACTGTGGTTTTGATTTGCATTTCTGTAATAATTAGTGATGTTGAGCATCTTTTCATGTGCCTCTTGGCCATCTGTATGTCTTCTTTGGAGAAATGTCTGTTTAGATCTTCTGCCCATTTTTTGATTGGGTTGTTTGTTTTTTGATATTGAGCTGCATGAGCTGTTGGTGTATTTTGGAGATTGATCCCTTTTTGTTCACTTTGTTTGCAAATATTTTCTCCCATTCTATGGGTTGTCTTTTCATTTTGTTTATGGTTTCCTTTGCTGTGAGAGCTTTTAAGTTTCATTAGTTCCCTTTTGTTTATTTTTGTTTTTATTTTCATTATTCTAGGAGGTGGATCAAAAAAGATCTTGCTGTGATTTACGTCAGAGTGTTCTGCCTATGTTTTCTTTCTTTTTTTAAAAAAATTTATTTTTTTTTAAAATAAGATTTTATTTATTTTTGCATTTTTAATTGAGGTATAGTTGATCCACTATGTTGTGTCAGTTTCAGGTGTATAGCAAAGTGATCCAGTTAAAATACATAGACATCTCTTTTTTTTCAGATTCTTTTCCCTCATAGGTTACCACAAAATATATAGTTCCCTGTGCTGTACAGCAGGTCCCCGTTTTCTGTCCATTTTATATTTAGTAGTGCCAGCACCATTTCTCTTTTTTTTTAAAGTAAATTTATTTATTTATTTATTTATTTATTTTTGGCTGCATTGGGTCTTCGTTGCTGTGCACGGGCCTTCTCTAGTTGTGGCGAGTGGGGGCTACTCCTTGTTGTGGTGCACGGGCTTCTTGTTGCGGTGGCTTTTCTTGTTGCAGAGCACGGGCTCTAGGCGCATGGGCTTCAGTAGTTGTGGCACATGGGCTCAGTAGTTGTGGCTCACAGGCTGTAGAGTGCAGGCTCAGTAGTTGTGGCAACGGGCTTAGTTGCTCCGCGGCATGTGGGATCTTCCCGGACCAGGGCTTGAACCAGTGTCGCCTGCATTGGCAGGCAGATTCTTAACCACTGCGTCACCAGGGAAGTCCCAGCACCATTTCTTGAAAGGATGCTTTTCCCCATTGAATGTTCTTGGTACCCTTGAAAAAAATCATTTGATCATATATGTAAGGGCTTATTTCTGGGCTCTTTATTCTCTTTTATTGGTCTATATGTCTGTCTTTATGTCAGTAGCATACCGTTTTGATTTACTATAGCTTTTTAAAAAAATTTATTTATTTATTTTTGGCTGCTTTGGTTCTTCATTGCTGTGCATGGCTTTCTCTAGTTGTGGCAAGCAGTGGCTTTTCTTCGGTGCAGTGTGCGGGCTTCTCATTTCTGTGGCCTCTATTGTTGCGGAGCACGGGCTCTAGGCACGTGGGCTTCAGTAGTTGTGACACATGGGCTCAGTAGTTGTGGCTTGCGGGCTCTAGAGCTCAGGCTCAGTAGTAGTGGTGCATGGGCTTAGTTGCTCTGTGGCATGTGGGATCTTCCTGGGCCAGGGCTCGAACCCGTGTCCCCTGCATTGGCAGGCAGATTCTTAACCACTGTGCCACCAGGGAAGTCCTACTATAGCTTTTTAATAGGTTTTGAAATAAGAAAGTATGAGTCCTCTAGCTTTGTTCTTCCTTTTCAAGAATATTTTGGGTATTTGGGGTCTGTTGAGATTCCATATAGATGGGGTTTTATATTTCTGTAAAAAAAATATTGGGATTTTAATAGCGACTGTGTTGAATCTTTCAATCATTTTAGGAGGTATTGACATCTTAACAATATTGTCTTCTCATTCATTGGGAATAATAATATATTATTTTGGTTTTTGTGAAGATTCAAGATAATGTTCATGGCAAGAACCAAGCCATCAGTAAAATTAGTCCATCACCACCACCCTTCTAACTTAGATTGTATGATTGAATAAAGTATTATCAACCTATGATTAAATTATTAGCCTGGTAATGTGGTTTCTTCTTTTTTGTGATAGATATCCCAGAGGAGGAAGCCAGATATTGGACCTACAAATTGGAGCAAATCAATGCCTTGGGAACTGACAATGAGGTAGGAACTGTTTTTTACAATGTAAAGAGTGTCTTTATAGGACGCTATAAGGGAGTGACTCAGGAACATGTTGAAGAATGAAAGAATTTAAACTGCATTAGCGAAAAAAGGTAGCTAGAAGATTGCCTATTATTAGAAAGATCTGTCTGCTTTTTCTTTTCTTCCCATTGTCCCCCAGAAGTGGCTGAATTGGCCCTAGTCTGGCTCTAGACTGTTGGGGAGCAAGCTTATACTAGGGAATCTGTCCTCTTGTTACACAGATGAGCAGAAGCCTTTTTTTCCTGCTTGTTCCCAGATTTTTGGATATGTATCCTTATTATGTGCTCTTTTTAGGAATGTTTAGACTATTGCATTGCTTAGTCCTGCTGTCCTAACTTATTTCCAGAGATGAGTTTTGTGCACAGAATAGAACACAATCAGCTCAACCTGGGCCAGCAAGAATGGGGAGTGTTTTTGTTGGTGGTGGTGGAGGGAAAAGATAAGGTTTTTAATTTAGGGCATGTTGGGCTATTAGAAAATTTGTCTGGTAAGCAACCTGTTAGGAAACATCTGGTAAGCAACCTAATGTGAGAATCTGAAGCTCAGGGTATGATGAGGTCGGGTATAGAGTTTGGATTTATCAAGATATTTGTAGCAAGCTCACTCAGGTAAAGTATGTAGAAAGAGTATTGAAGAACAGGGACAAAACCTTGGGAAACATCAAAGGTAGAATCCTGAGAAACAAAAGAGACTGAGAAAGAGCTGCCTGAAAGAGAGAGTAGGCGAACCAGAAAAAGGTTTATGGAAGAAAGGAAAAAAAAAGTTTTGAGGCAGAAATTCTTGACAGTGTGAAATATTACCGAGAGCAAAGAAGATGAGTAATGAAGTGGAGCCATTGGATTTGTCAATTAATGGTCAATATCCATAGGTTAGTACAGGAAGCCAAAATGCAGTGATTTGATGTGTGTGTTAGTTTCCCAGGGCTGCCAAAACAAAGTACCACATACTGTTGGCTTACAGCAACAGAAATTTATTCTCTCACAGTTCTGGTGGCTAAAATTCTGACATCAGGTGTTGGTGGGATCAGTTCCTTCTGGAGGTTTTGAGGAAGAAGCTGTCCCATGCCTTTCTTCTACTTTCTGGTGCTTCCTAGCAGTCTTTGCTGTTCCTTGGCTTATAGACACATTATTTCAGTCTCTGTCTCCACTATCACATGCCTTCCTGGGTTGTGTCTGCCTGTCCTCACAGTACGTTGTCATCTCTTTTTGTGTCTGTGTTCAAATTTCCATTGATTTTTGTGGGGGCACCAGTCATTGGATTAACTTGATTACATCTGCAGAGACTCTATTTCCAGATAAGGTCACATTCATAGGTACTGGGGATTAGGATTTCACAACATTATCTTTTTTTGTTTTTTTGTAGGCAGATTATATCTTGCCTCTCTTTTAGTGATGTTAAAATTACACAGTGGATTCAACTTGGTGTCAGCCTATTTCATCCATTTTAAAGTGATCCCACAAGCCTTTTACCTAATGGTTTTAGCAGCAAATAATAATCATTATTTTATTAGGGTTGCACAATGATGATTTTCTAATTATATCATCTCTTCAGCATTTATTATCTATGATTTGTCTGCCTCATCAGCTGTTTGGTTCACTTGAAATAAAGTCCGTGCAAGAAAAACATTCTCTTTAGCAATTTTCAAAATAATGAGTGTTGCATAAGCAGCTTCTCAAGGTGACCAGTGAGTTGTTTTCTTTTTTTTAGTGGGATATTATTATCAATTTATGGATTTTGATATATTTGTGTTTCAATCCATTGCAATCTTTATTCTTTTTGATACTAAACTCGTTTCATCTTTGGTTAGTGGGAGCGTCTTCCTTTCTTTTTTCTATTTTTATCATGAAAAAATTTTAAACAAATATAAAAGTTGAAGGACTAGTAAAATGAAACCTGTACACTTATCTCCAAGATTCAATGATTATCAAAATTTGGTCATACTTGCTGCAAAACCATTTTAAAAACACAATGTAGAATCTTATCTTTTTTTTTCTTATGGTGTGCAACAGTTCCCATCCACAGCAGCCTCTTGGGTCAAGACTGGCCTAGGGATCTACCACTTGACAGAGTGGAAATGTATCACTATTTATTACTTTTCCTACTCATGGAAAATTAGGTTTTCACTATTATAAATGCATGCTTCAGTGAACATCTCTGACCCTGTTTCTCTCTGCTTATGTATGGGAGATTCTCTGGCTATATACCTGGAAATAGAATTGCTTTGTTGTGGAATGTGCTCTGTGTAACGTTACTGGATGTTGCTAAGTTGTTCTCTAAAATAATTATACCAATTTATATTCCACTTTTTCTGCTGCTCTGTATCCTTACTGATACTTGTTATTGCCAGATTTAAAATTTGTGCTAATCTAATGAGTTTAGAGCTTTATCATTTAAATTTGCATTTGTCCATTTATTGGTGACATTCATTTAGTCATTTATTCACCAGATAACTTATTGAACACTGTGTACCAGGCCCTGTCATAGGTGCTTGGTATACATCAGAAGTTAAAACAAAGACCAATGTCCTCTTGGATCAAATAGGAGGAGACAGACAATAAGCAGGAACCTAATAAATATAGTTAAGCATCAAAAGATGAGAAGTCTTCTAGGAGGAAAACCTATTCTCTCCATTCACTTTTTACACTTCTTTTGTTAGGTTTATTCCTAATCATTGTGAATGGTATATTTAAAAATTACACTTTCTAATAGGTCATTGCTATCTATATAAGGCAATGCTGCTCGATTTTTTTTTTTTTAGTATTGATCTTATTCACCAACTCTTATTAATTCTACTAGTTTAGAGATTCCTTTGGGTTTTTTAGTTTTTGCATCTTTGAATAATAAGTTTTTATCTCTTTTCAATCCTTATGTCTTATTTTTTAAGTGAAATTTTTACATATGTTTTTATTAACAGACTTAAATATTAAGCAGTTTGTAGAGAGGGCTTCCATATCACATCTTACCCTCCCCCTCCCTCTAGTTTTCCTTATTATTAGCATTTTACATTAATATGGTACATTTATTACAATTAATGAGCCAATATTGATATATTATTATTAACTAAAAGTTAATATTTTATATTTCTATTTATTTTTGTTTTATTAAATAAAAATCCTTAGTTTTTTTCAAATTTCCTTAGTTTTTATTTCATGCGTTTTTTCAGTTCCATTACCCCATAACGGACACTGGGTTACATTCAGTTGTAATATCTCCTTCGGCTTCTCTTGGCTGTAATATTTTCTCAGACTTTCCTTGTTTTTGGTGACCGCTTATTTTTAAAAATTCATTGTGTAAAACATGCTGTGTAATTTTTAATGGTGAGAGTGGGGAAGCCTTGTCTTTTTCCTGACTATAAGGGGAATGCTTCATAAATCTTGAAGTATGATATTTGCTGTAGATTTTGATAGGTACCCTTTATCTGATTAAGGAAATTCTATTTTCTTTCTGATTTTCTAAGATATTTTGTCATGAAAAAGTAAGGGATTTTATCAAGATCTTTTCTGCATTGTTTGATCACATAGTTTTTCTCCTTTAGTCTGTGTGGTGAATTGCATGAATAGATTTTCAGATATTGAACTGTCCTTTCATTTAAAGTCCTTCTGGTCATGATACATGAAAATTTATATGCCAGCATTCATGCATATACGTACATATTCACACAGAAATATAAAGACTTATTTATGATAAATAAATGTCATATGATTTGGTTTGGTAATCTAGGATTTTTGCATCTGTATTCATAAATGAGATTGGCCTATAATTTTCCTTACTTTTACTACTTTTATTTTCTTGTACATAGGTATTATGGATTTTTTTCCTTAGCTCTCTTAATATTATTAATTAGGCTCTAGCTGGTCTTCAGCATTCTGCTTTGGACCTGAAAGAGATTCATTAAATACGTCTGCTGGAAATATCTACACTCATCTATTAAGTCTGAATTCTTCTAGTTTAATGCTTAAAGTTTTATGATTTTGTCACTCTTGTGCCTGTGTACTGCCTATAAAAATCACCATTATTTATAATAGTTATTATAACCAAGTCCCTTTGTTACTTTGGAGTGGGTTGTTTAGCCTTTAAGAAGTTTTGAACTTTTTTATGATTGATAGTTTTACTAATACTATTATATTGTTTAAACTGTGCCTGATCCTTCCCCGAAGTAGTAATAGCACTGTCTACCTCTGATATTTGTATCGTAGTTTGTTTCTTGTAAAGTACTTTATATATAAAAGTATATTTATTTACAAAAAGTGTTTTGTATTTTGTATCCAACCACTTGAAATGCCCTTCACCACTAACACTCATGTGTAAACCACCATCAATTTTCATCTGGATAATTGCAATAATTAGTCTTATTTCCCCTCTGGTTGCCTATAGTTCTTCTCACACAGCAGCCAGAGTGATTTTTAAAGTATAATGAAGTCATATCCCTCTAGTGTTTAAAACTTTACATACCTTCTCAATAGACTAGAGTAAAATCTAAACTCTTTACCATGATTACAAACTCTATTCCCCCAGTGCCTGGAACAAGGCCTTGCACATAATAGGCACTCAAGAAATATCTGTTGAATGAATGACTCCTTCAGTGTTAGAGAAGCTCTGTCTTGCCCAGAATCTTACAATTTATTAATAAATGGCAGAGTCAGGATGAAAACTCATATTTGCAAGTTATATTTGCAAGTTGCTAGACCAAGTTATGTTTTCCCAATCCTCCAATGGGCTCTGAACCAAGCCATTTTTTCTTCCAGACTCTGTGTACCTGTGTTAATTTGTTTATACCTTTTTCTTTTTGTTTTGCCTTTCCAAATCTTGTCCATCTTCAAGACTTGAACTTAATGTGGCTCCCTTTTATAGAACTTTCTTTCTATGGCTTCAGTACTCTGTTTTTAGGTGGTGATAGTGGTGGGTTGTGTTGGGGAGGTTAGAGTATAACTGGGAAGGGGACACTAGTAAATACCAGATGCTTATGTAAGTAATTTCACTTCCCACGTGACCTTGTGAGGGAAGAAGCCTCATCTTTTTAAAGATGGGGAAAACTCAAGTCTCAGAGAGATTTTCAGTTCTACCACCCAAATGGGGAAATCTGTATATTATTTGAGTTTTCTAAGTCCTCTGAACTTCTAAGGCTAAGCCTTCTACAGCTGCCTGGTAGAGCTGGAATGGTGCCCAGGTGCCCTTGGTCAGAACAGCCTTCCTGCTATCCTGCTTTAGCCTGTTGCATTGGGCCAATGCCATATCTGTTAGTCTGGCCTGTATGTCAGGATCACACAGGGAAATCAGCAGCAGGATGATCGGTTTCTGTTTGATAAGAAATTTGACTCTAGTCAAATGCTAAACCTTTTTATAGGTAGCTATAGTTTTTTTGTTGTTGTTTTGTTTTTCTCCTTCTTTACTTGGGCCTCTTACTATGTTTTTTTTTTTTGTTTGTTGTTTTTGTTTATCCTTTCTGCCTCTAGTATTCTAGTCAAGAAGAAAGCCAGAGGAAACCATTGCCTACTGCTGCCGCCCAGTGTTGTAAGTGAGAAACTTGTCTTTGAATCTTCTTAATCACAACTTTCTGTCAGTTCTCTAAATGTGGCTTATTTTGAGTTGGGGAGGTTGGAGATGTGGTATGTATAAACAGGAGATATTCCAGAAATATACCTTATTCAGGCCCATACTGCCAATGGCTATCTGTCCTTTAGCTTTAAGAAGAGATCTTTTGGTTTTGTGTGGCTATAGGTAGGGCAATGGTATTCTTTTTTCCCCATTTGCCTGCTTTTACCCCTGGAGGAATGTTTTCTCCCATTCTGTCCCCATTTATCTGTTATTATCCTTTAAGGCTCAGTTTAAATGTTACCCCCTCTGGGAAATCTTCATGCTGTTTCCTCCTTCTCCACAGTCTAGCTTAGATCTTTCTCTGCTTCCATCGTATAACCTATCATATGTTATAATCTATGTATATTTCTTTGACAAGAAAGCAAAATTTTTAAAGATATAGAATCTTCCATTTGTATTCCTAGTATCTGGCTCAATACCTGATACATAGTATAGTAAGCCTCAGTAAAGTTTGATAAACGATTAACTGAGTGAGAGAACTTGTCATTTCTTCTGAGATTAACTTATCCAGACCACACATTTTACTTCTTGAAATGAGCCGTGCATTGTTGGTATATTGGTATCTTCTCAGCTTCTCTCAGAAGAGCTTGAAGAGATACTGAAGGACTGACTTGAAATCAGTTCTCTTTCACTTTTTCAACCTGTGGGGGTGGGTGTGCATATGTTGTGTTTCTTTTGTTTTGCTATAGTGTTTCTGAATCAATGCCAAACTTTTAGCAACTGCAGGTTGATAGTGGTGGTGATAGTGGTAGTAGTTATTGTAGTAATACTAGTAATAATAAGAACCACAGCAGCTAACGTATTTTGAGGTTTTATGGTATGCCAGATGCTGCTGTAAGAGCTAAAATATACTAACTTATTTAATCTTCACAACAACCCTAAGACATAGATTTTACTGTTTTCCTCATTTTTAAGATGAGGAAACTGAGATGGAGTTATTTGCCACAGATCACATAGGTAGTAAGTGGTGAAGTAAATATTCAGATATAGACAATCTGACTCTATAGCCTATGCATTGAACCACTATGTTATACTACTTCCTTCATATTGTTTCTGAAAAGGAAAACCTCCATTCATGGTTTATAAATCCATTGGTTGCCTTCCATTCTATTGGCTACTTACTTTGCTGATAAAAGTAAGACCACTGGCAGAGGTCAACACTTTTTCTTTATTTAAGGAAAACCTATTTTTCATATGACTTATTACTTTTGTTTTTGTCATTTAGGAACTAGGATTTATCAAATATTTAGGGTCGTGGGAGACCACAAGAATCTGAATTGAAGACCAAGTTGTGAATTAAAGTCTATACGTCATTTCCAAAACTCATTGTAATGAGCTAATTTTGAGTTTTTAATCTTTTAAATCTTTTTCCAGGACTGCTAATGAGAAGTGAAATAGAACGATTGATATTTCTCTTGCCATTCCTTCCTGGGTCCATTTGATGAAATGCAGTTCAAGTGATTAAAGAGCAAATGCCTAGAGGGCAGGAGGAAATAAGAGACTATAATAATCAGCACGTTTATTAATTCTCTTACATTTTTTATATGTTTACCAGCTAATTTGTTTTTATGTGCATAGACCATTCCTGTCTTTTGACTACTCTCTAATATATATATATGTATTTTTTTAAACTATTTTTAAAATAGATCTTTATTGGACTACAGTTGCTTCACAATACCGTGTTAGCTTCTGTTGCACAACAAAGTGAATCAGCCATATGCGTACACATGTCCCCATATACCCTCCCTCTTGAGCCTCCCTCCCACCCTCCCTATCCCACCTCTCTAGGTGGTCACAAAGCACTGAGCTGATCTCCCTGTGCAATGCAGCTGCTTCCCACTAGTTATCTATTTTACATTTGGTAGTGTATATATGTCAATGCTACTCTCTCACTTCGTCCCAGCTTCTCCTTCCCCACCGTGTCCTCAAGTCCATTCTCTACGGCTGTGTCTTTATTCCTGTCCTGCCCCTAGGTTCATCAGAACCATTTTTCAAAAAAGATCTTGCTGTGGTTTATGTCAAAGAGTGTTTTTCCTATGTTTTCCTCTAAAAGTTTTATACTGTCTGGTCTTACATTTAAGTCTTCAATCCATTTGGAGTTTATTTTTGTGTATGGTGTTAGGGAGTGTTCTAATTTCATTCTTTTACATGTAGCTGTCCAGTTTTCCCAGCACCAGTTATTGAAGAGGCTGTCTTTCCTCCATTGTATGTTCTTGCCTTCTTTGTTGTAAATTAGTTGCCCATTATGTGTGTGGGTTTATCTCTGGGCTTTCTATCCTGTTCCATTGATCTGTATTTCTGTTTCTGTGCCAGTACCATACTGTTTTGATTACTGTAGCTTTGTGGTATAGTTTGAAGTCAGGGAGCCTGATTCCTCCAACTCCGTTTTTCTTTCTCAAGATTGCTTTGGCTGTTTGGGGTCTTTTATGTTTCCATACGAACTGTAAGATTTTTTGTTCTAATTCTGGCTGTTGGTAGTTTGATAAGGATTGCATTGAATCTGGAGATTGCTTTGGGTAGTATAGTCATTTTCACAATATTGATTCTTCCAATCAAAGACATGGTATATTTCTCCATCTGTTTATGTCATCTTTGACCTCTTTCATCAGTGTTTTATTCTGAGTACAAGTCTTTTGCCTCCTTAGGCAAGTTTATTCCTAGGTATTTTATTCTTTTTGTTGCAGTGGTAAATGGGAGTGTTTCCTTAATTTCTCTTTCTGATTTTTCGTTGTTGGTGTATAGGAATGCCAGAGATTTCTGTGCATTAATTTTGTATCCTGCAACCTTACCAAATCCACTGATTAGTTCTAGTAGTTTTCTGGTGGCATCTTTAGGATTTTCTATGTATAGTATCATGTCATCGACAAATAGTGACAGTTTTACTTGTTCTTTTCCAATTTGTATTCCTTTTATTTCCTTTTCTTCTCTGATTGCTGTGTCTAGGACTTCCAAAACTATGTTGAATAAGAGTGGTGAGAGTGGAAATCCTTGTCTTTTTCCTGATCCTAGTGGAAATGCTTTCAGCTTTTCACCATTGAATATGATGCTTGCTGTGGGTTTGTCATATTTGGCCTTTATTATGTTGAGGTAGGTTCCCTCTATGCCCATTTTCTGGAGAGTTTTTATCATAAATAGGTATTGAATTTTGTCAAAAAATTTTCCTGCATCTATTGAGATGATCATATGGTTTTTATTCCTTAATTTGTTAATGTGGTGTAGCACATTGATTGGTTTGCGTATATTGAAGAATCCTTGCATCCCTGGGTTAAATCCCACTTGATCATGGTGTATGATCCTTTTAATGTGCTGTTGGATTCTGTTTGCTAGTATTTTGTTCAGGATTTTTGCATCTATGTTCATCAGTGATATTTGTCTATAATTTTCTTTTTTTGTGATACCTTTTTTTCTGGTTTTGGTATCAGGATGATTGTGGCTTTGTAGAATGAATTTGGGAGTATTTCTCCCTCTGCAATTTTTTGGAAGAGTTTGAGAAGTATTGATGTTAGCTCTTCTCTAAATGTTTGATAGAATTCACCTGTGAAGCCATCTGGTCCTGGACTTTTGTTTGTTGGAAGAGTTTTAATTACAGTTTCAATTTCATTACTTGTGATAGGTCTGTTTATATTTTCTAATTCTTCCTGGTTCAGTCTTGTAAAATTGTGCCTTTCCAAGAATTTGTCCATTTCTTCATGGTTGTTCATTTTATTGGCATACAGTTGTTTGTAGTAGTCTTTTAAAATCCATTGTATTTCTACAGTGTCAGTTGTGATTTCTCCTCTTTCATTTCTAATCTTATTGATTTGCATCCTCTCCTTTTTTTTCTTGGTGAGTCTGGCTCAGTGTTTATCAATTTTGTTTATCTTCTCAAAGAACCAGCTTTTAGTTTTATTGATCTTTGCTATTGTTTTCTTTGTTTCTATTTCATTTATTTCTGCTCTGATCTTGATGATTTCTTTCCTTCTACTGACTTTGGGTTTTCTTTGTTCTTCTTTCTCTAGTTTTTTTTTTTTTTTTTTTTTTGGTACACGGGCCTCTCACTGCTGTGGCCTCTCCCGTTGCAGAGCACAGGCTCTGGACGCGCAGGCTCAGCGGCCATGGCTCATGCGCCCAGCTGCTCTGTGGCATGTGGGATCTTCCTGGACCGGGACACAAACCCGTGTCCCCTGCATCGGCAGGCGGACTCTCAACCACTGCGCCACCAGGGAAGCCCTCTCTAGTTGTCTTAAGTGCAGGTTTAGATTGTTTATTTGAGATTTTTTTGTTTCTTGAGGTGAGATTGAATTGCTATAAACTTCCCTCTTAGAACTGCTTTTGCTTGGTCTCATAGGTTTTGAGTCATTGTGTTTTCATTGTCATTTGTTTCTATGTATTTTTTAAATTTCTTCTTTGATTTCTTCAGTGATCTCTTGGTTATTTAGTAGTGCACTGTTTAGCCTCCATGTATGTGTATTTTTTGCAGTTTTTTTTCCTGTAATTGATTTCCAGTCTCATAGCGTTGTGGTCAGATGCTTGATACGATTTCAATTTTCTTAAATTTTCCAAGGCTTGATTTGTGACCCAAGATGTGATCTATCCTGGAGAATGTTCCATATGCATTTGAGAAGGAAGTGTATTCTGACACTTTTGGGTGGAATGTTCTGTAAATATCAATTAGATCTGTCTGGTCTACTGTGTCATTTGAAGCCTGTGTTTCCTTATTTATTTTCTGTTAGGATGATCTGTCCATTGGTGTAAGTGGGGGGTTAAAGTCCCCTACTGTTATTGTGTTACTGTCGATTTCTCCTTTCATGGTTGTTAGCATTTGCCTTATGTATTGATGTGCTCCTATGTTGGGTGCATAAACATTTATAATTGTTATATCTTCTTCTTGGATTGATCCTTTAATCATTATGTAGTGTCCCTCCTTATCTCTTGTAACAGTCTTTATTTTAAAGTCTATTTTATCTGATATGAGAATTGCTACTCCAGCATTTTTTGATTTCCATTTGCATGGAGTGTCTTTTTCCATCCCGTCACTTTCAGTCTGTATGTTTCCCTAGATCTGAAGTGGGTCTCTTGTAGACAGCATATATATGGGTCTTGTTTTTGTATCCATTCAGCCAGTCTGTGTCTTTTGGTTGGGGCATTTAATCCATTTACATTCAAGGTTATTATTGATATGTATGTTCCTATTACCATTTTCTTAATTGTTTTGGGTTTGTTTTTGTAGGTCTTTTTCTTCTCTTGTGTTTCCTGCTTAGAGAAGTTTCTTTAGCATTTGTTGTAAAGCTGGTTTGGTGGTGCTGAATTCTCTTAGCTTTTGTTTGTGTGAAAAGCTTTTGACTTCTCCATCGAATCTGAATGAGATCCTTGCTGGGTAGAGTAATCTTGGTTATAGGTTTTTCCCTTTCATCACTTTAAATATATCCTGCCATTCCCTTCTGGCCTGCAGAGTTTCCACTGAAAAATCAGCTGATAACCTTATGGTGATTCCTTTATATGGTATTTTTTGTTTTTCCCTTGCTGCTTTTAATATTTTTTCTTTGAATTTAATTTTTGTTTGTTTGATTAATATGTGTCTTGGTGTGTTTTTCCTAGGGTTTGTCCTGTATGGGACTCTCTGCTTCCTGGACTTGGGTGACTATTTCCGTTCCCATGTTAGGGAAGTTTTCCACTATAATCTCTTCAAATATTTTCTCAGACCCTTTCTTTTTCTCTTCTTCTTCTGGGACCCCTGTAATTCGACTGTTGGTGCGTTTAGTGTTGTCCCAGAGGTCTCTGAGATTGTCTTCAGTTCTTTTCATTCTTTTTTCTTTATTCTGCTCCTTGGCAGTTATTTCCACCATTTTGTCTTCCAGCTCACTTATTTGTTCTTCTGCCTCCGTTATTCTGTTATTGATTCCTTCAAGGGTATTTTTCATTTCAGCTATTGTGTTGTTCATCTCTGTTTGTTTGTTCTTTAGTTCTTCTAGATCTTTGTTAAACATTTCTTGTATTTTCTCAGTCTGTGCTTCCATTCTTTTTCCAAGATTCTGGATCATCTTTACTATCATTACTCTGAATTCTTTTTCAGGTAGATTGCCTATTTCCTCTTCATTTATTTGGTCTTGTAGGTTTTTACCTTGCTTCTTCATCTGTGACATTTTTTTGCTGTCTCATTTTTTTTTAATTAAAAAAAATTTTTTTTTAATGAGCTGGATTGTGTTCCTGTTTTACTGGTTTTTTGGCCTGAGGCTTCCAACACTGGAGTTTGTAGGCTGTTGGGTAGAGCTGGGTCTTGGTGCTGAGATGAGGAACTCTGTGAGACCTCACTCCAATGAATATTCCCTGGGGTCTGAGGTTCTCTGTTAGTTCAGTGGTTCGGACTTGGAGCTCCCACCGCAGGAACTTCTGCCTGACCCTGAGCTGGCAAAAAAAAAAAAGAGAACAATAACAAACTAAAAAATAAAATTAGACTAGGAAACTAACAGATGTGTTAGAAAGAATGTAAAAATAAAAATATAGATGAATCAATAACCGGAAGGTACATCAGTACCACAATAGTAAAAAAGAGGAGGAGGGAAAAGAAAAAAAAAAAGGGTTGTGGGGGAAGGCCTTGGCTGTGGAGGGTGGGGCCTAAGCAAGGGCGAGGTTTGGGTGGGGGGTGGGGCCAATGCTCAGGACTCACGGGGTTGGAAAAGGCTCTGGGGGCTGTGTGGAGTGGGGTTTAGGCTCAAGGAACAGTAGGGGCCCAGGTGTGCCCCCCACCCCTGCTCTCAGAGGGCAGGGGACCTCACCTGGGAGCCCAGCAGGCTTCCTGGGCTCGAGTGGGTGGGGCAAACGCCCTCCTCTCTCGCCATTCCAGTCTGGGGTCTGGGAGGGCCCCTCCTGCCTGCCTCTCCTGATCTTCCCGGCCTCCCTCCTATGCCCAGAAAGACCCACACATCCTGGAGGGGGCTTGGAGGGCAGGGGATGCCCTGGGAGCTCAGTAGGCTCCCTGGGCCCGATTCAGCGGGGCAGTCGCCCTCCTCTCCTCTTTCGCTCCTCCGGGATGGCCCCTCCCGCCTACCTCTCCTATTCTCCCCTCGGCCTCCTTCCTGTGCCTCCAGGACCCACGTGGCCTGGACGGGGCTTGTGGGGAAGCAGCTTGGGAGCTCAGCAGTCTCCGTGGCCTGAGTGGGCCAGACTCCCTCCCACCTGCCTCTCCTGATCTCCCTGGCCTCAGGGGCACTGATCTTGTCTGGCCTCCACTTCTCCTCTCCCCTTGGTCCCCCTACATCCTACCGGCTCACTCTGGGGTTCCTCCCATCTCCTTGGGGGTCAGAGTCCCCCACCAGCTGCCAGGAGGCACCATAGTTGTGGGGAGACGCTCTCTAATACATTTTTTTTGAAAAATTTTAAACTGTAAGTTTAAAAATGGAAGTGGCATTTACCCTTTACTAGATTCAGTAATTAACATCTTGCCACATTTGCTTCTCTTCCTTGCTACCACTCTTTCCCATTTCTGTCCCCCTATATACATATGTAAAAATACAAATGAGTATTTTCTGAATCATTTGAATATAAGCTTCAGACTTTATGACACATCAGCATGTGTCTCCTAAGAGATAGAACAGTCTATATAACTAAAATACCATTATCAGAATCAGGAAATTTAACATTGCTACAATAATATCTAATATACAGTTCATATTCAGAATTCCACAATTGTCCCCCAAGTATTTTTATAGCCATCCTTCCCCACCAGCGTATGATCTAATCAAGAATCACACATTTTTATTTGGTTGTCCTGAATCTTTAACTCCTTTAATTTAAAAAAAACTTGCCTTTTTAGTCATTTATGACACTGATTTTTTATTCAATCAGAAAAATATTTTATTCTAATTATAATGTCTACTGCAGATGGCAGTGTACACTAGTATGGGTTTCTGGGAAGCCATTTGGCAATACATACCAAGAGCCTTTAAAAATTCATGACCTTTGATTCAACAGTTGAATTTCTGGAAATTTGTCCTAAATAATCAGGAAATAGACAAGAATTTGTATAGAAAGATGTTCACTGCAAAATTATTTAAATAGCAAAATTTGAAAATGACTTAATAGTTAAGCAACAGTAAATGATAATAGTCATAAGATTTGAATATGCTTTGAATAATGTATTGGGGAAATTTTCATGAAACTAAGTTAAAAAGTATATAAAACTCTTACCCTCTGTATATGTGTATGTGTATATGTATATATGTATGTACATATGTAACTTAAGAGTTTTTGCATACCCCTAAAATTCATATGTTGAAGCTCTAGCCCCCAGTATTTGGAGATAGGACCTGTGAGGAGATGATAAAGATTAAATGAGATCATAAGAATGAGGCTCTAATCTGATAGGACTGATACCCTTTTAAGAAAAGGAAGAGACAACAGAGCTTTCCGTGTGAGGACATAGCAAGAAGGTGGCCATCTGCAAGCCAGAAAGAGAACTTTCATCAGGAAGCAAATCAGCCGGCACCGTAATCTTGGACTTCCTAGCCTTTAAACTTGTGGGATACAAATTTCTGTTGTTTAAACCACCTAGTCTGTGGTATTTTGTTATAGCAGCTGAGCAGACTAGTACAGATTTTGGTGCTGAGAGGTGGGGTGCTGCTGTTACAAATACCTAAAAATGTGACAGTGGCTTTGGAAGTTTGGGTAATGGGCAAAAAGGCTGGAAGGATTCTGAGGTGCATGCTAGAAAGAGCCAAGGTTGCTATGAAGGGACTCTTGGCAGAAATATGGATATTAAAGGCTGTTCTGGAGAAATGTCAGATGGAAATGAGGAACGATTTATTGGAAACTGGAGGAAAGGTGATCCTTGTTATACAGTGGCAATGAACTTGGCTGAATTGTTCGAGTGTTTTGTGAAAGGTAGAGTTTATAAGTGATTAAATTGGGTGTTTAGCAGAGGAGATTTCTAAGCTAAGCAATGAAGGTGTGGCTTGGGTCTTCCATACTGCTTGTAATAAAATGCAAGAGTAGAGGGTTGAATTGAAGAAGGAATTGTTAAGTAAAAAGGAACCAGAACTTGGAGATTTGGAAATTCTTAGCCTATCCTTAGCCTATATATTGTGAAAAATGAGAAATCTTGTTCCGAAGAAAACACTAAAGAGATCATGGGTGTGACTCATGGACTAAACCAGCCATCAGCAGAAGCCAGGAATAGAGATGGAATTATACCAGCAGAGACATTGCCAGTTTCAACTAAAGGGGACAGAGAAAGAGGAATGGAATGAAGGAAGGCTGTTGGATGTCTTGGATGCTACAAGACTAGATCATAGAGTTATTTGACTGTAAACGTGTGCTATTCTTTTTTTTTTTAAATGGTTTGCTGTTTTTGTTTATTTATTTTTTGTTTTATTTTATTTTTGGCTGCATTGGGTCTTCATTGCTGAGCGTGGGCTTTCTCTAGTTGCAGGGAGCGGGGGCTACTCTTTGTTGCGGTGTGTGGACTTCTCATGGCGGTGGCTTCTCTTGTTGCAGAGCACGGGCTCTAGGCACGCAGCCTCAGTAGTTGTGGCACACGGGCTCAGTAGTTGTGACCCATGGGCTCTAGAGCGCAGGCTCAGTAGTTGTGGCGCACGGGCTTAGTTGCTCCGCGGCACGTGGGATCTTCCCGGATCAGGGCTCGAACCCCTGTCGCCTGCATTGGCAGGTGGATTCTTAACCACTGCGCCACCAGGGAAGCCCACGTGTGCTATTCTTGAGGAAAGGCAAGAGTGACCCGGAAGGTGATTTGGAGAATATCAGGGCTGCCAGTCTGAGCACAGGCCCAAGGCACAGAGATGTTTCCTTTTGTTTCAGAGGGTGGCCACCACAGAGAGCTATGGGGCCAGGGCCACTCTGAAGAGCTGAGTGAGTGACAGTGCCACCCCAGTGGAAGGTGTGTCATTGAACAGAAGAGAATTATTCTCTAGCCTTAAGATCTAATGGAATTTGCCTTGCTAGGTTTTGGACTTGCTTGGGACCTGTCACTTCTTCTTTCCTGTTTCTCCCTTGTAGAGTAGGATTATCTTTCTGTCCCACCATTGTATTTTGGAAGCACACGTTTGGTTTCACAGGTTCACAGCTGGAGAGGAATTTTGCCTCAGGATGAGTCATAACTGGATTCTTACTCATATATAATTTAGTTGATATCTAAATGAGTTTTTGGACTTTAGAGTTGATGCTGGAATGAGTTAAGACTTCCGGGGCTGATGGAATAGAATGAATGTATTTTACATGTTATAAGGATATGAATTTTGGGGGGCCAGAGGCAGAATGCTAGGGCTGAATTGTGTCCCCTTAAAATTCATATGTTGAAACCCTAACTCCCAGTGTGATTGTATTTGGAGATAGAGCCTGTGAAGAGGAGTTGTAGGTTAAATGAAGTCATAAGGGTTGAGCCCTAATCTGATAAGGCTGGTGCCCTCTTAAAAAGAGGAAGAGACAACAATGCTCTCTGTGCCATGTGAGGATACAGCGAGAAGGTAGCCATTTGCAAGCTAGGAAGAGAGTTCTCACTGAACTCTGCTAGAATCTTGATCTTTGGCTTTTTGGCCTCCAGAGACTGAGAACATTAATTTCTGTTGTTTAAGCCACCTAGTCTATGGTATTTTGTTATGGCAGTCCGAGCAGACTAATATACTTATTGTAAATTATCTATACAATCTAGGAGAATACCTAGAAAGAGAAGCACTAAAATACTAACCAAATTTGTCTCTGATATGTGGGATTATGACTTTTTAAACCCCTTTTTTGCATTTCTTATATTTTCTAAATATTTAACAATGTACTACTTTTAATAGTTAAAGGTTATTAACAAGAGTAATGGAATAGTTGAATCCTTGTTCTAGATGTGGGTTTGCTGCTGTCTCTCTGAGAGACTTTGGAAGTCTTTCCATTGTCTATTTCAATTTCCTGATGTGTAAAATGGGAGAGTTGGTCTAAATGATCTCTAGGACTCTTTTAGCTGTAATATCATGGGACCCTATAACTTCCTAGTCCTGAGATTTCTTCATGTGGGTGGTCCCTCCACTATCTTCTCCGCTAGGGTCAGTTCTTTGCATTCACTCGTGACATGTCTTCAAAATATTTTCAGAAATCACTGGGCTACTGCTCTAAAGAAACTCTTACTCTTATCTTTGATATGAAAGTTTCTTTGGCCCCAATTACGTCTTAAAAATGATGAGATTCTTTAAAAGTATTGGGGTGAACTATATGCTTCTTCCCAATGTTTTCTTTGGGGCCAAACATTTCTGATGGTGAATTTAACATTCAGTAAAAACACTTCGCATTCACATTTATCTTAGGATATTTTAGTCTCCTTTGGTAACTGTAATATATGTAGATATGTCATAGGGTGATATTACATTATGTCCACATGGTTTTTTTTATCCCCTGTGTTATTGCTAGTTCTTGTTCCCATTACTTCAGGGAAAGATATGGAAGGCAAGAGCTGAAGAAATGGTCTTCGGGGCTTTAGTAACTGAAAGCCTAGGACTTGAGGGGAATGTTCAAAATGTTTTGAATAACTATTATGGGAGGAAGCAGAGATTCACCATAATCTCCCTATTCCTGAGTAAGAGAAGCCTTCCTTGACTTGAGTGAGAGGAGACAAGGTTGACCAGAGTAGACACATTGGGACCTTGTGTCTACTTTCTGGGTGGTGCTAGTGAACAGTAGGACTCCAAAGAGGGAATGGCTGGATGCTATCTCTAGGCCAATGGGTCCCTATTGAGATTCCCATGCTCTAACAAGTCGCACATGCTGCAGAATGAGTCCTGGGCTCTCTAGAAGTAGCAAGTGAGACTCTGGTTCTAATGAAGCCACTTGGGCAGGATTAAGAGAGGTCTCAGGTGTTTTCTGTGTACTAAAGACCAAGGACTAGAGGCCATGTGGGATATTTCAGTGAATGATATTACACAAAGACATACCTATGCCATGAGCAGTCACTTCACTGCAATGTCTTATTCTCACACCAAGTCAGTATTTGGAGCAGTCTTCGTGGATAGGTAAGACATACATTGAGATTCTGAAGATGTTTCTGTTTTCTAAGAACAGTAACATCAGTCCTCCTAGGAGAGGTCTTGAGCATCTCTTTTTGGTTGTTGCTGCCTGTCTGGTTGATACTGCTTGATTCTTCCTGTCCTCTCTTGGGTAGGTGAATGCTTGTTCTCTCATTGAGGTACATTTATGACTCTCCAGAAGTTACCTCAGAGTACTTTTCAGGGTCCAGTTCCTGGATGTGAGAGATTGCTCTGGTTCAGCCTCTTTCATCCACTATTGACTTCTTCCACCAATAGATGTACTTAGTTTTGCTCCTGCTGGTATCTTATCACATAGAGGCTTTTTTTTTTTGTTTGTTTTTTCAGAGGACAGGCTCTAGGCACGCGGGCTTCAGTAGTTGCAGCATGCTGCCTCAGTAGTTGTGGCTCGTGGGCTCTAGAGCACAGGCTCAGTAATTGTGGCGCATGGGCTTAGTTGCTCTGCGGCACGTGGGATCTTCCCAGACCAGGGCTTGAACCCGTGTCCCCTGCATTGGCAGGCGGATTCTTAACCACTGCACCACCAGGAAAGCCCATAGAGGCTTTTTGAATGGGGGGAATATCAAGACAGCTTAGGCGCAACCACATTCCACAAAATTTATTTGACTCCTGAGGAGCTCACTTATTCTTGCTCTGAGAAACAAAGGCAATTTCATTCTATTCTCTATATCCCAGCTCTGCTTCGTCTATCCAGTCCTCTTTTTGTCTGCTTAGGTAGGTACAGGGTTCAGATCAGCAATTCTTCCACCCAAGTAGACCTCCAACCTGTCTGGCTCCCATTCTTGCAAGCAACCCCAGTCTTTGTGAGTCTTGGAACTTCTCCTCACTTGGAATCAGAGAGGAGAAACAGGAGAAGGGACTGTGTAACCTCTCTTCACCAACAAGTGCTCTCCCAAAAGGTTGTTTATTCCCATATCAACATAAACATTCTGCTGGACAGCTGACAAGGATCCAGTTAAATTGCCTTTCAAAATTTCCTAAAATTTGGATTCGTCTGATTGTTTCTTCATAATTAGTTCTGGTTACTGCAGAGCTGATATCAGTTTGTCCCTTTATTTGTGATGCTTATGTTAATTATTAGTTCAGATGATGTTATCCAGATCTCTCCAGTATTAAGGTATTTTTTCCCCTTTGTAATTAATAAGTAAACTGTTGGGGTTAGGTGGGTAATACTTTGAGACTGTGTGTGTATAACCTATTTTCTCATAGCCTTTCATCTATTAATTTTAGAATCTATTATGATTATGGCCTAAATTTATTATTATTCAATACATTGCTGGTCACAAAATGATGGTTTTCTATCATGCCTTTACATCGAGTAGCGGTCAGTCTTTTTTTTTGTTTCTGGGTTCAAAACCCTCAACCATTTTTTAATTAATTTTTATTGGAGTATAGTTGCTTTACAGCTGTCAATCTTCTGTAAAGAGCTTTCCCTCCTCTCCTCTCCTCCTTTTTTTTTTTTTTTTGCGGTAGGCGGGCCTCTCACTGCTGTGGCCTCTCCCGTTGCGGAGCACAGGCTCCGGACGCACAGGCTCAGCGGCCATGGCTCACGGGCCTAGCCGCTCCGCGATATGTGGGATCTTTCCAGACCAGGGCATGAACCCATGTCCCCTGCATCGGCAGGCGGACTCTCAACCACTGCGCCACCAGGGAAGCCCCCGGAAATATTTTTAATAGTGGGTCTCGGTGGTAGGATTGTGGGTAAATTTTGTTTTTTCTTTATACTTTTTTGTACTTTCTAAATTTTCTCCAAATGCATTTATTTTATGATAATTTAAAAACTAATAAATATTTATTTTAAAAAATGATCCCAGGCCTGACAATATCTATATTGGCAGGTCATTGTAGATTTACTTTTTTAGTTTGGATTTGAGATTTAATTGAATGATGGTTGGTTGTTGAGTTTGACACAGTTTTTAGTTCAACAGTACTAGTGATTCCTTCATTGAGAGTTCTAAGTAGCTCTTAAAGTTGTGTCTCTTCTGTTAGTAATATCCCTAAGGTCTCTCCTAATAAATTACTGTGGCTGAAATAAGTTTTGGGGCCTGTTTTTTCATTTGTAATATGACCTTTAAGCAAGCTTGAAATTTTGATTGAGATACAGCCCATCATTGATGTTTCAAAGAGATTTCTCCGATTGTCTATGAAAGGTTTGCTTCACTGCTTTTGTTACAATATTGCCTATTAATAGTGCCGTGTCAGATCATAAACCAAAATTTCCTGAGTATGAATCAGTCTTTTAAATTAGTAAAATAGGGCATAACTCAACGTACTGTTTAAAATTTTTCTTAAAGAATGCATCAGTTCAGAACAGTTGGATGTTAGTCACATGCATGAATAACAGTGACCAAACATTCAGAAGCATTGTCAGTAATACAGTTTGCCTACCTTGTTATGATATCTTATTTGACCACCACTAACTTCAAAAGGATTTCTTTCACAAACATGCCCAGAAGAGACATGTTTATGTAAAATGTCTTGCCCTTTTTTCCTTTTCAACTCTTAGTGTTATATTTCCTGGTGATCCATCGTGCTGATATTACGGATCCTTAGGAAGCATGAGGTGTTAGTGCTTCCCACTACTCTTAATCCATCAGGCCTGACATGCTGTATCCCTAGTCTGCACTACACTCAAATATTCCTCTTATGTCATATTATTCTTGGTCTCCATCTAAAACTGTCCACTGCCATGCTATGACTTGTCTTATTTTTAATATTCTACCTGTTTGGGGAGGCAGAGAAATAGGCCATTCTATATGTATACCAGATATTCCTCACCTGAAGGATTAGATTACTGCCTGCTCTACAGATGATGGTATAATTCCCCTGCTAGAATCAACCAAATACAAAACTCTGGGCAGGTTACAGCCAATGCTGCTATTAGTTCCATTTCTCTACCTACCTCAAACGAGACTAGATTTACGCTTGTGGGGTATTCTAGTTGCCGCTCGATGAGGAACAGGACTTGTTTTCCTAGTCAGGTGATGGTGAACTCTAGCAGAACATGAAAATTTTTTTTAATTAATTTATTTGTTTTTTATTTTTGGCTGTGTTGGGTCTTCGTTGCTGCGCATGAGTTTATCTAGTTGAGGCAAGCAGGGGCTACTCTTCGTTGTGATGTGCAGGCTTCTCATTATCTTGGTTTCTCTAGTTGCAGAGCACGGGCTCTAGAGTACAGGCTCAGTAGTTGTGGTGCATGGGCTTAGTTGCTCCACAGCATGTGGGATCTTCCCAGACCAGGGCTCGAACCCGTGTCCCCTGCATTGGCAGGCGGATTCTTAACCACTGCGCCACCAGGGAAGCCCAGAACATGAAATTTTGTCCACCTCTTTCTGGTGGGTCCATGCCACAAGGAGTGGACCCAATTGACGAATACTCACTGTGTCAAGGCATGATCATGTACAGCAAACTATGTCACTATCTGTCATTCTAGCACTTTACCAACTTTACCAGCTTGAGAGGACTTGACACTTCTGACCATCAGACCTAACTATCTTGCACAGCTCCAGATAAAAAGGAAGCTTGGCTGGTACCAGATCCTGTGGTCTGTTCTTTAGCAATTTGTTTTCTGTATTACTTATTTTCCAGATGACAGTAGCCACCATGCTGATAGCCCCTGCCTATCAAGAGATCCATCTGTTAGAGAACTTAGTGACCTCACAGTCACAACTAGTATTAGCTTTCAAGAGCATGTAGTAGGTAAATCTTTCTTGAAGGAATAAAGAATCCCTTACCATAACTTTTGAAGGGACAGAACCCAGCCTATCCTCTATATCCTTTTGCAGTGTCATGTTGCTGTTCCATGGCAGGCCCCTTCAAGACATTAGCACAAATGGTATAGATCAGGGGTCCCCAACCCCTGGGCCACGGACCAGTTAGGAACTGGGCTGCACAGCAGGAGGTGAGCAGCAGGCGAGCAAGCGAAGCTTCACCTGTATTTATAGCCACTCCCCATCACTCACATTACTGCCTGAGCTCCGCCTCCTGTCAGATCAGTGGCAGCATTAGAGTCTCATAGGAGCTCAAACCCTGCTGTGAACTGCACATGTGAGGGATCTAGGTTGCCCGCTCCTTATGAGAATCTAATGCCTGATGATCTGAGGTGGAGCTGAGGCAGTGATGCTAACACTGGGGAGTGGCTGCAAATACAGATTATCATTAGCAGAGAGGTTTGACTGCACAGAGACCATAATAAATCAATTGCTTGCAGACTCATATCAAAACCCTATCAGTGAGTGGCAAGTGAAAACAAGCTCAGGACTCCCACTGATTCTGTATTATGGTGAGTTGTATAATTACTTCATTATATATTACAATGTAATAATAACAGAAATAAAGTGCACAATAAATGTAATGTGCTTGAATCATCCCAAAACCATCATCCCCCCACCGGTCTGTGGAAAAATTGTCTTCCACAAAACTGGTCCCTGGTGGCAAAAAGGTTGGGGACCACTGGTATAGATGATCTTATTTGCAAAGCAGAAATAGAGGCACAGAGAGAACAAACGTATGGATAAACAAATGTATGGTTACCAAGGGGGGTGGGTAGGATGAATTGGGAGATTGGGATTGACATATTGGGATCGACATATATACACTACTGATACTATGTATAAAATAAATAACTAATGAGAACCTACCTATAGCTCAGGGAACTCTACTCAATGCTCTGTGATGACCTAAATGGGAAGGAAACCCAAAAAAGAGGGGGGATATATGTATACCTATAGCTGATCACTTTGCTGTACAATAGAAACTAAAACATTATAAAGCAACTATACTCCAATAAAAATAAATTTTTAAAAAGACATTAGCATGGTCTGCTAGAACTTCTTTTTTTAATTATTAAAATTTTTATTTTATTTATTGAATTATAATTAACGTACAATATTATATTAGTTTCAGGTGTATAACATAGTGATTTGGTATTTTTTGTTTGTTTGTTTGGTTTTATTTTTTTTTTTTGCGGTACGTGGGCCTCTCACTGTTGTGGCCTCTCCCGTTGCGGAGCACAGGCTCCGGACGCGCAGGCTCAGCGGCCATGGCTCACGGGCCCAGCCACTCTGCGGCATGTGGGATCTTCCCAGACCGGGTCACGAACCCGTGTCCCCTGCATCGGCAGGCGGACTCTCAACCATTGTGCCACCAGGGAAGCCCGATTCAGTATTTTTATACATTATGAAATGATGACCACAATAAATCTAGTTACCATCTGTCACCATACAAAGTTGTTATAATATTATTGACTATATTCCCTATGCTGTGTGTTACATCCCTGTGACTTACTTATCTTATAGCTGGAATTTTGTACCTCTTAATCCCCTTCACCTATTTCATCTATCTCCCTACCCTCTTCCCCTCTGGCAACAACCAGATTGTTGTCTGTATCTATGAGTCTGTTTTTGTTTTGCTTGTTCATTTGTTTTGTTTTTTAGATTCCACATATAAGTGAAATCATATGGTATTTGTTTTTCTTTGTCTGACTTACTTCACTTAGCATCATGCCCTCCAGGTCCACCTGCATTTCTGCAAGTGGCTAGATTTCATTCTTTTTAATGGCTGAGTAATGTTCCATTGTGTGCATGTATGTGTGTAAATATATACACACCATATATATGTGTATACACACACATACCCCCCACATCTTCTTTCACCATTTGTCAATGGACACTTAGGTTGCTTCCATATTTTGGCAATTGTAAATAATGCTGCCCTAAACATGGTGAATTAGTGTTTTTGTTTTCTTTGGATAAATACCCAGAAGTGGAGTTGTTAGATATTTGGTAGTTCTATTTTTAGATTTTTGGGGAACATTTGTAGTTCTCTTTTTAGATTTTTTGGGAACTGTTTTCCATGGTGACTGCACCAATTTACATTCCCACCAACAGTGCACGATGGTTCTCTTTTCTCCACATTCTCACCAACACTTGTTTCTTATCTTTTTGATAGTAGCCATTATGACAGGTGTGAGATGGTATCTCACTGTGGTTTTGATTTGCATTTTCCTGATGATTAGTGATGTTGAGCATCTTTACATGTGCCTGTTGGCCATCTGTATGTCTTCTCTGGAAAAATGTCTGCCCATTTTTAAATCAAGTTGTTTGTTTTTCTGATATTGAGTTGTTAGGATTTCTATTAACTTTCTAAACAATGCCCTGCACTGAAATTGGGGTGTAGGTGCCCAAGGTAGTCCTGGGAGACCGGAGAAATTATTAAACTCAATCCTGTACCTCAGTCTCCTCTGGGACACTGCCACCCTGCCTTTAAATACAAATTTATCCACTCCTCAAAACCATAATATAATACTTATGCGATTCATAAGTTCAAGGCTTTATAAGTGGGCTGTTTAGTCCCTACACCAGCTGACCTTTAGCTCTATCCATTGCAGTGTTACCTCATAAAAGAAATGTTTTAACTCTATAACTTTCACAGTCGTTTTTGTCATAATGTGAATTTCAATATATATCATGGATTTTGAGGGTTCTGTTTATTGCCCTCTAGGTTAAAATTCTGCTTTCTCAAGTCAGCTGTGATTAAAAGTTGCAGAATATATTGGTTTCCTTGTTAGTTATGAATTCTTGGTAGCCACTTTACATGGTATTGGGAAGAGCAGCACGGAGAGATTTTTTTCAGATCTCCCAACCAGTTATCTTTTTCTGCATCACTTATTTCTAGGAAGTGGGTGAACTGGGGTTAAAACTTCTGTTTGACTCTAAGGTCCATGTTCTTGCCACTGTACAACCCCTTGATGGCAAAAATCTCATGGGACCTATTGGGTTAGCCAAAAAGTTCATTTGGTGTTGTTCCGTAAGATGGCTCTAGTAGTGCTTAGCTGTGTTTAACTTCTTTCAAAACAATTTTGTTAGATCGTATTGTGACAGCTGTCATATCAGCGTGCATTTTTTAAAAAACATCAAAATTGGTGAATTTTTGGGTAACCATTTTAATATTGAAGATGGAAGAAAACATTTTCAGCATGTTATGCTTTATTATTTCAAGAAAGGTAAAAACACAACTGAAATGCAAAAAAAAAAAAGATTTGTGCAGTGTATGGAGAAGGTGCTGTGACTGATCAAACCTGCCAAAAGTGGTTTGCGAAGTTTCATGCTTGAGATTTCTCTCTGGACAATGCTCCATAGTCAGGTAGACCAGTTGAAGTTGATAGCGATCAAATCGAGACATTAATTGACAACAATCAGTGTTATGCCACGTGGGTGATAGTGGACACACTCAAAATATCCAAATCAAGCGTTGAAAATCATTTGCACCGGCTTGATTATGTTAATCGCTTGGATATTTGGGGTCTACGTAAGTTAAGCGAAAAAAACCTTCCTGACCATATTTCCGCATGCAAATCTCTACTTAAATGTAATGAAAACGTTCCGTTTTTAAAACAAATTGTGATGGTTGATGAAAAGTGGATACTGTACAATAATATGGAACAGAAGAGATTGTGGGGCAAGAGAAATGAACCACCACCAACCACACCAAAGGCTGGTCTTCATCCAAAGAAGGTGATGTTGTATATATGGTGGGATTGGAAGGGAGTCTTCTATTATGAGCTCCTTCCAGAAAACCAAACAATTAATTCCAGCAGGTACTGCTCCCAATTAGACCAACTGAAAGCAGCACTTGACAAAAAGTGTACAGAACTAGTCAACAGAAAACACATAATCTTCCATCAGGACGACGCAAGACCACATGGTTCTTTGATGATCAGGCAAAAACTGTTACAGCTTGGCTGGGAATTTCTGATTCATCCACCATATTCACCAGACATTGCACCTTTGGATTTCCATTTACTTCAGTCTTTACAAAATTCTCTTAATGGAAAAAATTTCAATTTCCTGGAAGATTGTAAAAGGCACCTAGAACAGCTCTTTGCTCAAAAAGATAAAAAGTTTTGGGAAGATGGAATTATAAGTTGCCTGAAAAATGGCAGAAGGTAGTGGAATAAAAGGGTGAATATGTTGTTCAATAAAGTTCTTTGTGAAAATGAAAACTTTATCTTTTATTTTTACTTATAAACCAAAGGAGTTTTTGGCCAGCCCAATATTTTGCTGTTCAGAAACACATTGGCTACTGCCTTTTTATTTTTTAATTAATTAATTAATTAATTAAAATTCATTTTTTGTCTGTGTTGGGTCTTTGTTGCTCTGCGTGGGCTTTCTCTAGTTGTGGCATGCAGGGGCTACTTTTCCTTGAGGTGCGCAGGCTTCTCATTGCGGCGGCTTCTCTTTTTTTTTTAAATTTTTAAAATTATTTTAAACATCTTTATTGGAGTATAATTGCTTCACAGTGGTGTGTTAGTTTCTGCTTTATAACAAAGTGAATCAGCTATACATATATCCCCATATCCCTTCTCTCTTGCGTCTCCCTCCCTCCCACCTTCCCTATCCCACCCCTCTAGGTGGTCACAAAGCCCTGAGCTGATCTCCCTGTGCTATGCAGCTGCTTCCCACTAGCTGTCGGTTTTACATTTGGTAGTGTATATATGTACATGCCACGGTGGCTTCTCTTGTTGCAGAGTGCGGGCTCTAGGTGCGCGGGCTTCAGCAGCTGTGGCTTGCGGGCTCTAGAGTGCAGGCTCAGTAGTTGTGGCACGTGGGCTTAGTTGCTCCGTGGCATGTGGGATCAAACCCTGTCTCCTGTATTGTCAAGTGGATTCTTAACCACTGTGCCACCAGGGAAGTCCCTGCCTTTTTATTTTAAAATTAATTCATTCATTGAATAGATAGTATGTATACTGGTACCAAAAATTTTAATGTTAAAAGGAATACAGAAAAAGGTGTCCCTCCCATTCCCGTACCCAGCCGTTTGAACCCTCTCCTCACAGTCATCATTAGCAGTTTCTTATGAGTCATTTGAGAGGTTTTACACTTGTCTAAACATACATATATACATGAGAGATATCTTTTGATTATTCTTTCCATCCTTTGTATTGGTCTTGCGTACCATTTACTACAATAAAATTTTCATAGCTGACTATATTTGAGATTTGAATACTTCTTGATCAGTGACCCTTTTGGATTCTTACTATGTTTTAAGAATTTATTGAAACCATAGGGAAGTAGATGGCTTACCTTCTGGGTTGCTTTCCAGGGCAAAAGTCTGTTTCCCTGAAATCCTGGCCTTGAATACAATAGGAATATTTCCTCTGTCCTCATTCACCCTCCTAGAATGACTTTCACACATTTGTTACTGGGTTAAGAACTTCCTGCAGTTTATTTTCATAGAATGTGTTAGTTTCCTCACAGAGTTTGAATTCTTGGTAGTCACTTCGCATGGTGTTGTGAAGAATTTTTTTCCAGCATACTAAATCAGTGCCTTTTATTTTAAACTTAAAAAAAGAGAAACACATTTTCACTACAAAAATCTTAAAATGATTCATAAATGTATAATAGAGAAAATGAAAAAATTCTCTGTAATACCCCCTGTCCAATCTACTATGAGATAACTACTTTTCACAGTTTAGTGTGTACTCTTCCAACATTTTAATTTTTTTAAATTAAAATTTTAATTATGCATTATTTGAATATGTGAAAGAATACATGTAATATATATAAGTTTTGGAGCATAATAATGGAACTACTACCCATGAGCCCATCACCCATTATTTTCCAATAGAGTTTAGTAATGTACTCTAAACTTTCTTAGACTTTCCATTGCTCCCCGAGTGACAGGATTTTTTTTTCTCCACGAGCCTGGTGAATTGCAGGAGGTAGGGACATGGTCTTCTGTTTCTTTTGGAATCTGCACAGCTATTAGTCTCACTCTCTGATGTGTTAGATACCAGGGAATGAAGCCTGGTTGTTTGTGTCTGAGAGACTTCATCCTACCTGGATTTTAGGGAAAAACAATTTGGCCTTTCTGGGGGAAAAAAAGGAAAACAGTTATTATTGAAAAAGAGTGTAATTTGTAGTATTTGCTGGATGATAGCATTCCTTTTTTGGAGGGTTGGAAATTTATTTTCTCCAGAGCTTGTAGATTCCTGGGATCCTTCTGTATTTAAGGCTGCTACACTCATATTCTGGTAACTGAGATGTGAGGTCGACAATAGCTAAAGCTTTGTCAGCTATATTGTAAGGTAATTTATAAGCATGAGGGTGCTCATGTTTATCCTTAGTAGAAATGAAGACTTTTTAGCAGATGCCAGACAGAAAAAGAATTGTCATATTTTCCTTAATTTCTCTTGTAAAGCTTTGAGACTCCAGACAAGCTTTACAGAAAAGAAGTCCAAAGCTCCTAAGTACAAGTTTATCCATCACATCTTTTTGTTTCTTCCTTCCTAAAGGTTTCTCTATTTTCTTGGAGTATTCTTGTTCTTACTGAGTAGATACATAGACCAGAGAGTATATTTGTGGGGTCCAAGGAAGAATTAATGGGAGAGGGGGAAAGTCTGGAGACCTGGCTCATAAACTAGACACAGGTGAGAAGAGGACAAATACACAAATGTAGCACCTTGAGTGTTATTTAACTAATGACCTTGAGTGTTATTTAACTAATGACCAGTAATAACCTGGAAAGAGAGAGTATAGTGCTGAGGTGGCACGGAATAAGCAAATAGTAAAGAATGGCATAAGTGTGTTCAAAAAGGCTTTCCAAGGAGATGAGTTTAGAGATGACTTTTAAGGAGCTAATTGAGATGTACTGATTGAAAGGAGAACTTGTTCGTAGTAGGATAAATGAAAAGTATGGGGAAAGGATTTTAAAAATGCCAAATTATATGCTGAGCATGTTGGCTTGGAGGGAGTAGAGTGATGTCAAAGTTGTACTTGCTAATCTGCAGAAGGAACTGAGTCCCTGTGCTGTACACAGTTTTCTTCAAAGAGTGAAGATATTCACAGCTGGCCCAGTTTGGCAGATTCACTCTTTTGGGAGCCTTTTCTTTTATTTCAGATACCTAGTGTCCTTGTCACATAGCGTCCTCTCTCCTTTTAAATCTGCTGTAGGATTGAAAGTTTTGTGCCACTTAAACTTTTTGTGGCTATGACTAAAGACCTATTTCTGTGAACAGTGGAAGCAGAAGAGCAAGCCTTATGTCACTGATTACTTTCACTTATTTATCAAGGACTACATGCCCTGAAGGAAAGTAGGATTGCATGGCCAGCTGGCCTCTATCCTGCAGATTCTCCCACCTCATCACTTTCCTCTTTACCCCTTCTCATTTCTCAGATCCCAGAAGACAGAGGTCTAACGCATATTCATTCTTCGCCATTTTTCTTCCACTATTTACCACTTTTATCTGAGTCTCCTATTCTGGCTCTTGTTAAAGCATCCTAATCATTCTGGTGTTCCCTAGAGAACTGATTCTTGATTACCTCAAACCTAGGGCTAATTCCTCCTGTCCCACTTTATTATTTTTTTTCCCAAAGAACCACATGCATAAGGTTCATTTTTATATCAAAAGATACAGTGCATGCTATGAGGCACAGTTTTTTTTCACTGCCCTATCCTTTAGCCATTCAGTTTCTGCCCGGAAGCAACCACTATTGCCATTTACTGTATATATACGTAAGTATATACATATACTTACCACCCTCACAAATGGTAGTATGCTTTGCACCGTGTTACATGCCTTGCTTTTTTTCACTTGACAATGTATGATATATACTACGTGTAGGGATCCAGTCCCTATTAACATGGACATTTTAGAAATCAAGATGAAATTCATTCACATAATATTAACCATTTTAAAGTGTATAATTCAGTGACATTTAGTACATTCTCAACGCTGTGGGGCTCTCACCTCTATGTGAATCCAAAACGTTTTCATCACCCCTAAAGGAGCCCTGTGGGCTTTAAGCAGTCACTCCTTGTTCCTGCTTAATGCCATGTCCTGGGCAATCACTAATCTACTTTCTGTCTCTATGGATTTACCTATTCTGGATATTTTATGTAAATGGAATCATAAGTACATGACCTTTTGTGATTGGCTTCTTCAGTTAACATGTTTTTAAGATTCTTCCAGATTGTAACACATATCAGTTCTTTATTCCTTTAATGACTGAATATTCCATTGTATGGATATACCACCTTTTGTTTTTCCATTCATAGTGGATGGACATTTGTTTTTTACCCCAACTTTTGGATATTGTGAATAGTGCTGCTGTGAATAGTTATGTGCAAGTATTTGTTTGAATGCCTGTTTTCAATTCTATTGGGTATATACTTAGGATTGGAATTGCTATTAACAGACATTTAAGTTGCTTCCAATATATGCTGGTACAGTGCTTGCAGTTGATCTCATTTCACATATATGATTTCATACATGTATACATATTGGATGAATAGCTAGTAGTGAGATTACTGGGTCAAAGCATTTTACATTTAACAATGCATTTAACATTTTGGAAGATACTACAAAATTGTCCTCTCTAGAAGCTGTACTATTTTCACCGCCACTAGCAAAGTATGAGAGTGCTTTCTCCTCCTTGGCCTTTAGTTATAACCAGCCTTCCTACTAATCTTGTTGCAGAGAGCCACAAGCAACTGTTCCTGTGCCGTGATTCACTCAGAATCTTCTTCCTGCTTGCCTGCTTAGCCTGTCTTTTCTTCCTCTACCGTCTTGGGCCTTTTATTTCCTGACTTCCTATTTTGTCTCTTGATAACTGGGCCCTCCTCTTTGTTTGGTGTCCTGTTCAAATTTCCTTCTCTGGTTTATCAACTTGTGTTTCTGCTTATATTTTAAAATTTTGGACAATTCCTTTCAGTTTGTTTTCAGTAGTAATACCTTGGAAATAGAGAGGGAAGTGTTAAGGAGGCAAAGAAGCAAATGGTTAAGAATGGCATGTAGTTTGTTCAGGAAGGCTTTCCAGGGAGATGAGTTTAGAAATGACTTTTGAAGAAGCTAATCAGAATGTACCGGTTGAAAAGAAAGATATTCATAGTAGGATAAATGAAAAGTATGAAAGGAGAATTCAAAAGGTAATCCACTCCACTCTCTCACTCCTGGCCAAGGAACCTCTTCCTGGCTGGAACTACTCTTTCCTGGGTAGTGGGAGTAAAGTAGTAATCCATATCTTCTGGTATGTTTCGTCCAGGACTCGGACTCTCAGACAGGAAAATATACTAGTTACGGCCTCCTTAGAGTGTAGGGAGTCTTATTTTAGTAGTAGGGCAGTGCAGTGGGTCTAGGACTTCTGTCAGTAAGAGTGGGTGATGAGTTATACATTGTACATGTGGTATTGGTGGGAGCAGTTGATACTGATGCTAATTATAGGTGCTGGCAAACTAACAAAGAAAAGAGAGACTATAACAATATGGTTTGGCTGTTAAAAATAATCTTAATTGTAGTCTTCTGACTCACTTATTTATTTACTTCTATCCTGCCATCTTCCAGAAAGAATTTGATGTGGCTAATTGCAGTCATTACATCAACTCATTATCATTTCTGTTCAATTACTATGTTACACAATTATGCATGTTAAAAATGTCAGGTTAATGTATCAAAGTTTTATTTGATTACAACATTTAAGTACCTAATCTGGGCATAGTGTGTGTTGTGTGTATATATATATAGATAGTTAGATAGATATATGAGTGACTGTTATTCCCATAAAAGCATGGTCATCTTATGGCTTCTTATTATAGATTTTATTGGTACAAAGTGGTAAGAAATGAATTTGATTGATAAAATATGATTGACAGAATTATGATAGACATGAACAATTGATAGACTTGTTCATTACACAAACAGTTATTGGACACCTCTTCCTCATGCCAAGAATCATGCTAGGCACTGGGGGTATAGAGATTAAAAGTCCTTGATCTTAAGGAGCTCAAGTCCAGAGAGGAAGAAACATGTAGCTAGTACCATGTGATAAGTAAATGGTAGAGGAGTATAGAGGAAGAAAACTTAATCCAAATTTGGGATGGTTAGGAATAGCTTCCTAGAGAAAATGATATCTAAATTGAAAAAAAAAGTTTAAAATCAAAGTCCATATGTTTCATTATGGTTCACTCTTTGTGTTATACATTCTATGGGGTTTTTCTCTTTTTTTCTTCCAGTTTTATTAAGATATAATTGACATACAGCACTGTATAAGTTTAAGGTGTATAGTGTAATGATTTGACTTACATACATCCTGAAATGATTATCACAATAAGTTTCGTGAATGTCCATCATTTTGTATAAATACAAAATAAAAGAAAAAAATTTTTGTGACGAGAACTTAGGATTTACTCGTAACAGCTTTCATATATAACATAGAGTGGTGTTAATTATATTTATCATGTTGTGCATTACATCCCTACATATTGTATGGATTTTGAGGAATACATAATGACACATATCCACCCCGATAGTATCATATAGAATAGTTTCATTAACCTAGAATTCTCCTGTGCTCTACCTATCCATTCTCCCCTCCCTGCAAAACTCCAAAATAAACTGAGCTTTAAAAGATGAGTCAGAGTCAGTCAAGGAAAGGAGAAAAGAGTTCATGGTACTAGGACACTAAGATGAAAAAGCATAACTTAAGTATGTTAAATTCTGGGTGGCTTGAAGGCAGGAGATAAGAGTGGGGAAGGGGTTAGAGATGAGGCTAGAGAGGCACAGAGTGCTCATGTCAGGAAGGGTTTGAGTGCCGAAGCAAGCTGTTTGTATTTTATCTCGAAGACAATGGGGAACCTTTGAAGGCTTTATGCAGGAGAATGAAGCAACCAGATGGTGGTGGTTGTAGTGATGTGAGCAGTTTGCTTGATGCATTAAAAAAATCTAATTGTAGAATGAATATATATATATATATATATATATAAACCTCATAAAACAAATATTTATTTTAATGAGTTAATATAAGGCAAAAAATAGACCTTTGCCAGGCACCCCAGAAAGCCCTCCACATGCCTTTTCCCAATCACAGTCTCCTCCTCTGTAAAAATAACTACTATTCCGACTTTATGATAATAACTTCCTCGATTTTGTAAATGTGCAAATGGATCCCCCCTCCCATATTATATATTCTTTTAGTACCTGTATGTATTTACCTTTCCTACATCACTTACTCGGTATGTATGATTATTTGATTAATATTTATTTTCTTCTCTAGACCATAAATTTCATGAGTAGGGAAAATGCTTATCTGTGTATCCCCAGTAACTTTGCTCAGTAAAATTAGTTGAATTAATGCATTTCTGTTAAGTGGAATTACTGAGTTAAGGAATATGCACATTTAAAATTTTGTTAGATATTGCCAAATTATACACTAGAAAGATTGTACCTGTTTATATTCCTGGTGTTGATACTCCTTTTCTCACATCCAGCCATACTGCCCTTTCACCCTCCCCTCCCCGTGTCCCTGTATCGCTGAGTCCTTTTCTTCTACAGAGAATTTTGGGCACATTCCAGCTTTTGTTTTAGGTGCTTAGGATATATCAGGAAGCAAAAAGACGAAGATCCTGGGTGGCAGGAGGTAGACAATAAACATAATAATTATACAGGATGTTAAGAGAGTGGACCAATAAAAGAGTAGATGGTGAAAAGCAATTGGGAATGCTAGAACTGAAATTGAATTATAATTTTAAATAAGGTGGCTAGTATACAAGCTACAGTGAGATGACTTTTGAGTAAAGACTTGGAGGAAGTGAGGGAAATAACAAGTTGGCTGAAAAAGGGTAGCAAGAGGTCTGCTGGGGGTGCTGTAATACTGTTTCTTGATCTGCGTGCTGGTTACTTGAGTGTGTTCACATATTCTTTGAGCAGTACGCTTATCATTTGTGTACTTTTCTGCATTTTATACCTCAGTAGAGCTTTCATATTAAAAATGAATTGATGTTGAACATTTCAAAATGCCTTAATAGTACTTGCCTAGTTATTCATGGGTATTTTCCTTTGACTTACAAACAGCGATGAATGCATTAATCAATTTCTATTAATAAATCATTTTGCCTTCCTTTAATTTACTTGATTATGGTAAAAGTATTTTTTTAAAGCATTCTTTTGATGTAATGCTATGTTTGATTTGCTTCTATTTTATTTTGGATTTTTGTATCTATATTCACAAGGAAGTTTGGTCAATAGTTTCTTTTTGTTATTCCCCTATGTCAGGTTTGAAGTACTTTTCTTAATTATAGGTTCTTTACTGTTTTCCATGGAAAGAAATCTACTGTCTCGAAAAAGGAAGGGAATAATTTCTAATGTTTGACTTTATTGTCCTTTGTGAGCTACCTGGTAATTACTACAATTTAGTAATTGATAGGTGAGTCCTGTCACTGCTATTCTAGACAGATGGCTGTTCACTTCAAGTCTAGGGCTCAAATCTCCTGTCATTTCATTGTCATAGAAAAATTGACCATCACTGGACTATTAATTGGTGATGTAATAGTTGTTTGGGGGTGTTTTGTTTGATACTTATGGACCTTATTTTTTTAATGTGACTATTTCTGATTTCTTACGTTTTCCACTAGAAACAGGATGAAATAGGCAGAAGCCTGTGTTGCTGTAGCCTAGTCAACAGGGATAAGTGCAGAACCTTTGCCTTACTGGAAAGAGGATTCATTTTTAATTGGATCCTGGACCTGCTAGAATTGTTTCATTTCCCTGTATGATCGCAGTGAGCTGGTCTCCAAGCTCAGTAGGATAGCTCATCTGGCTGTCTCCTTCCATCAGCGCAGGAGCACTGTGCTTCTGTTTGAGAGACTGGTTTTTTTCATATAGCAAATCCTGTAGCTGTGTTTTTCAAAATGTAATTCAAGAATCATTTGGCATTAGTTGCTTATTGAAAAGGCAGATACAACAACAACAAATGTAGATGCCCAAGCCACTCCAGGCATTTTGAATTAGAATCTATGGGAGTATGGTCTAGGAATCTACATTTTAAACAAGAGGCTCAAGTAATTCTTCTTAAAATTTAAAGACACTGCTTTCTAAGATTAAGAAGAACCTGCTTTTATTCAGTTGTTAACTTCTTCAAGTATAGGATTTCTGTGCCAAGCATTGGAAGGACCAAAAGGGAGTATAAGATTGGATCTTCCACTCAGGGAACTTACAACCTAGGCTAGGGATGGGATGCATAGGACTAAGGCAAGCAATAAAATGAATCAAATTCTAAGGCAGGTGTTTTTAAAAAATCAACTTTGTTGAGATATAATATACATGCAAAAGATTCACCCATTTGAAGTGTACATTTTGATTGGTTTTGATAGATGTATATACCAGTGAAACTACCACCATGATCAAAATACAGAACATTTCCATTACCTCTAAACATTTCCTTATGCTCTTTGCATTCATCCTTCTCCCAACCCCTGGCTTCAGGCAACCACTGATAGGCTTTCTATCACTATAGATTAAATTTGGTTTCCTAGAGTTTTATATAAAATAGAAACATACACCATGCAGTCCTTTGTGTCTAGCTTCCTTCACTCAGCAGAAGGATTTGAGATTCTTCCATTTTGTTGAGTGTATCAGTAATTTGTTTCTTTTTATTGAGTAGTGTTCTATTATATGGGTATACCACGTTTTGTTTATCCATTCACTTGTTGATAGGCATTTGGGTTTTTTCCAGTTATTATAATTAATATGAACATTCACATGATCGTGTGTTTTCACTTCTCTTGGTTAAATACCTAGGAGTGGAACGGCTGGATCATATGGGTTGGTGTATGTTTAGCTTTTAAGAAAGAGACGGACGGTTCTTATTTTGATTGTTAATAGAGACACTGTACTAGAGTCGTTGCTCATTGTTTAAGGAGAGTTGTTTAAGTGGAACTTATGAATGAATTCCAGTTATATAAGGGAGGATAGGGAATATTTATTGAGTAATTACCATTTGTCTAGAACATGGTAATTAAATGCTGTGATTTTTCAATGCTTATGCAAACCTGAGAGGTAAGTGGTATTACTCTTCACTCTTTATAGATGATGAAGAGAAGTGTAGAGAAGTTAACCAGTCTAAGGTTACACAGCTAGTAAGAGATGGCTTTGAATTTAGGTTTATTTGGTTCCAAAGCTCAAACCATTTCCATTACACAAAGAAGGAATAGAAGTGAAGGATATTCCAGCTTCAGAAGTTGGGGGACAGATAGGAGAAATTGGGCTTATTCATCTCTCCATCTCCTGAGTATGGCAAGCATAGGAACTATGACAATCTGTTTGTCATAACAGAAACTTTGTTTTGCGGGACTGGTTAACAGTGAGCTTTGATATTTATTTGGTATCAGATTATAGAGGGGTTTGAAAGCCAGGGAGATAAATATACTCCTTTATAAAGAGTTGTAAGTTGTTAAAAGGGTAATGATGTGATTAGAAGCTGGATTTAGGAAAATTCGTCTTGTTGCAGTCTGCTAAGTAGATTGAATGGGACAGAGATTAGAAGGTCTTAAGTCCAATCAAAAATCTGTAATAATTCAGGCATGAGGTAATAAGTTCTTTGATAAGGAGAGTAAAACCTATGAGGAAGGGACAGTAGGAAGGAGACTTAAATAGACTTAATTACTAAGCTGTTGACAGATTGGACACGGGAGATAAAGTAGAGAGGAATTTTAGGAATAGTTTTGAAGTATCCAGAGTTCCTTGGTTTTGGACTTGTCGTATACTTGGTATGCTAATATATCTGAAGAGAGCTCATAACATTGTAAATAAAATGTCATTGCCAGTAGAGGCTCTAGTTTTCTAGACAGCCTTTCTCTTAGCATAAGGTGACACTGAGCTAGAGGGTAATTGGTTATTCATTTGTTAAGTATGTGAGCTTGAAGAGGTTTGAAGCTCCAGGGAGGTAGGAAACATTAGCCTGTTCATTAAAATTTCCAGTTTGACACTCATTTGATATGTGTGAATGCCCAGTTTGAGAATGTTACTGGTTTTCTAATACGCTCTTAATGTACTTGGAGGTTTTTCTGCAGCTCGTTTGGCCAGTATCTTTTCTCTGCTTACTACCTTTTTGATGTCCTGTGATAAGTAATACCCTCCACCTTGCTTACGTTGAACATTTTACTGCATGAATTGTAGAATGTCTTGATGTCTCCATTTTCCACTGCGTGTGCTTCCTTCCATTTGCTTCTGAACAGACTGTGCTCTAGCTTTCATTCATTAAAATTTGTCATAAAAATGATGCGTAACTTTTTTGTTTCTAAATTCAGTAGGACTTTCTCAGTTTTATTTTGACTGCTCTGTAGCACTGCTACTTGTTAACCACTCACTCCTTCCTTGAAACCTTGTTTTCCTGACTCCAGGGACCACAATGCCATGGTTTTCTTCCTCTCCAGCTTCTTTGCAGACTCCTTTGTGGACTCTTCCTTTTTTTAAAAGTCAGATTTATTAATGTATAATTTACATATAGTAAAATTCTCCCTTTTAGTGTACAGTCCTATGAATTTTGTCAGACACATACAGTCATGTAACTGTAACCACACTCAAGATATAGAGCAGCTCCATCAACCCTAAAAATTCCCTTAAACCCTTTGTAGTCAACTTCTCCCATTCTTGGCCTGTGACAACCACTAATCTGTTTTCTGTCCCTAAGTTTTGCCTTTTCCAGAAAGTCATATAAGTGGAATTATATAATTTGTAGCTTTGAACCTGGCTTGTTTCACTTATCATAATGCATTTGGGACTCATCTACGTGTGTCACTAGTTTATTCCTTTTTATTCCTGAGTAGTACTCTACTGTATGGATGTACCATGGTTTGTTTACCTATTCATCAGCTGAAGGATACTTCTGTTTCCAATTTTTAGTGAATGTGAATTAAGCAACTGTAAACATTTGTATATAGGATTTTGTATGAACATGTTTTTATTTCTCTTGGGTAAATATATAGGAAGGGGATTGCTGGATTGTATGGTGTGTGTATAACTTCATAAGAAATGCCCAGATTATTTTCCAAAGAGGCCTACCACTTTGCATTCTTGCCAGCCACGTATGAGATTTCTAGATGCTCCATAGCCTCTCCAACACTATATTGTCAGTTCTTTTTTTTTTTTGGTCTGTCTGCTTTTTAAATGTGGCTGTTCTATAGCTTCCCCCCTTCTCCTATACACAGTCTTTTTCTTATCCTATACTCTCTACCTCATTGTTTTTATTTAATTTTTATCTATTCAGTTACAAATATTTGTTGAGATTCTGCTTTGTACCAGGCACTGTTTAGGCACTAAGGATATAGCAAGGAACAAAGAAGAAAAATTCCTGTCCTCATGGGAGCTTGTGTTCTGAAAACATCCAAGTCTTCTGCTCCACATCTCTTTTCTCATATATCCAGCTGTCTACCAGACATAGTCATTTGAGATGTCTCATAGTTACCACAAAGCCGATAAATACATCTAACATTAAATTCATCATCACCGCTTTGAACCTTCCCCTCTTTTGTATTTCTTTTAATGAATGATGTCATATCCACCCAGTAGCTCAAGCTAAAAACCTGGGCAATATTATCTAGGCTTTATTTTCCTCACTTTCCACATTCAGTTACTTATCAAACCGTATTGACTTTACCTCCGACGTATCTTATGAATGTATCTACTTTTCTCTGCTCCCTCTGCTACTTCCTTAGTTCAAGCCATCATTAGGTCAGTGCAATAGCCTCTTACTAGCCTCCCTGACACGTCTTCAGTCTACCTACTGTACCAACCAGTGGCCACACTGTACCACCATTCTCTTTCTAAAATGACAAATCTGATCCTGTCTCTCCCCTGCTTAAAAGCTGTGATAGCTCTGTATTATCCTCCAGATAATTACAAACTCCTAACATTACTAAATTTCTAAACATACATGTACTTAAGACTCACTTTGATCAGGTTCTTCCATAACCCTTCAGCTTCTCATTCAGGTAACGCTGGAACTATTTTCAGTTCACTGAATGGGCCTTTGAATGTATAATTTCTTTTCCTGGAACATTTCCGCCCTCCTTTTCTTGGTTCTTATGCCTAGCAAAACCTAACTATCCACAGTAATTGTTCTACTGACTACTGATATGTTTTAGTGCTTTTTTGGGGTGAGGAAGGAAACTTGGCCTAATTAAACTGGTGTTATTTCTCTTACAATGGTACCAGGCTGAAGTGAGAATAGGGAACTAGTTAGTCAGAGAGCATAACTGTTGTTATTTTCATGGTTTAGGGATGGACCCAGTAGATGGGATCAGATTATTCGTTTGATTTATTCATACAAGAGATATTTATTGAACACCTACTATGTACAAGAAACTGCTATGCAGTGCTGTTGGGTGTTCAAGAATGAGGCTGTGTAATGCAAAGAGAGCACTCTTTGGGCCCAGAGTTTCAGTGAGACGCAGCATTGTCACTTGCCTGAAGCCATCTAGCTTGATAGGTGTATTTTGAAGTTCTATGTGATTATTTTTCAGTTTTCTTTTAAAAAGAAACAAGGTAATTACCCTCTAATGTTTGCTATGGCAACTGCACTATAGCCTAGGAGAATTTTTATCCTCCACTCCATGGTTAGAAAGTTAAATAAATTATTAAAAATTTAAAAATTGCACACTAAACTAACATGAGAAGAAAGAGATATAGGTGGTAGGAAAAAGGTGAGTACATAGGAAGAAAACTCTCCCTGTGTAGTTACACAGCCTGTGACTGATTTGTAATCCCATTTTCCCAGGATTGGGAGTTAACTCAGGTAGTGAAACCAGCCTGTGTTGGAATCATTCAGTGCTTCCAGAATTTTGCGTCTTAGGGCAAACATTTAATTAAGGTAGCTGCACCCTCAGAACTCTGAGGACTTTTGAACCCAGACGTTGTTGATCCTTCAGCTGGCATTACAACTGTTGGAGTGTGCTGATCTTCCTGCTACCTATTTGTTAGGAACCTATAAGGCAAGCAAAAATCTGGCAACATGACAAAACAACAAGAAATGCAAATTGCTTACTCTTTTCTGGGGACCTGTGCTAAGTACTTTACATGGATTTTCTCTTGTAATCCTTACAGAAACCAATGAGACTCATATTATTATAATTCTCAAATTACAGATGAGGAAACATCTATAATAACCTTTTCAAGATCTTATAGCTAGTACATGGCAGAGCCAGAAGAATTTAGCTTTGATTTCTGTATCCATATTCTTAACTATGAAGCCACATTATTCCTTGTTTCTTGGGATAAAGGCCCATTTTTAGTGATTTCCTTGTCAGCTTAGTTGCCTCAAATTCAGTTCAGCTGTGGAATAGGATTTAAATTTAATTAATATTGAATTTTTTAATCTTGAAAAATGAGTAGGAATTGTTTTCAGTTTTCTTCTGTCAAAGCCTCTGTGTTTTAATGGATTTTATTAAAAAGCTTATAGGCAATTCAGAAAAAAGTGGCTATCTCTGCGCGCCCAATAGGCTACAGTGGTTTTTTTGTTTGTTTGTTTTTTTGGCTGCATTGTGTCTTCTTTGCTGCATGTGGGCTTTCTCTAGTTGCATTGAGCAGGGGCTATTCTTTGTTATGGTGTGCTGGCTTCTCATTGCGGTGGCTTCTCTTGTTGCAGAGCACAGGCTCTAGGTGCGCAAGCTTCAGTAGTTGTGGCTTGCGGGCTCTAGAGCACAAGCTCAGTAGTTGTGGCGCATGGGCTTAGTTGCTCCACGACATGTGGGATCTTCCCGGACCAGGGCTCGAACCCATATCTGCTGCATTGGCAGGCGGATTCTTAACCACTGCGCCACCAGGGAAGTCCCCGCTACAGTGTTTTATTACATATTGGAAGACTAGAGATTAATACCATTCTTTGGCTTTTTTTTTTTTTTTTTTTTTGGTGGTACGCGGGCCTCTCACTGTTGTGGCCTCTCCCGTCGCGGAGCACAGGCTCCGGACGCGCAGGCTCAGCGGCCATGGCTCACGGGCCTAGCCACTCTGTGGCATATGGGATCTTCCCAGACTAGGGCACGAACCCGTGTCCCCTGCATCGGCAGGCGGACTCTCAACAACTGCGCCACCAGGGAAGCCCTGGCTTTTTTTTTTTTTTTTTTTTTTTTAAGAAGATGTTGGGGGTAGGAGTTTATTAATTAATTTATTTTTGCTGTGCTGGGTCTTCGTTTCTGTGCGAGGGCTATCTCTAGTTGTGGCAAGCGGGGGCCACTCTTCATCGCGGTGCGCGAACCTCTCAGTATCGCGGCCTCTCTTGTTGCGGAGCACAGGCTCCAGACGCGCAGGCTCAGTAGTTGTGGCTCATGGGCCCAGTTGCTCCGCGGCATGAGGGATCCTCCCAGACCAGGACTCGAACCCATGTTCCCTGCATTAGCAGGCAGACTCTCAACCACTGCGCCACCAGGGAAGCCCGCTGGCTTTTTTTTTTAATTTTTAAATTTAATTTAATTTTTTGATTCTTTAATTAATTAATTTTTGGCTGCATTGGGTCTTTGTTGCTGTGCACAAGATTTCTCTGGTTGCAGAGAGCAGGGGCTACTCTTACTTGTGGTGCGCGGGCTTCTCATTGCAGTGGTTTCTCTTGTTGCGGAGCACGGCGTCTAGGTGTGTGGGCTTCAGTAGTTGTGGCTCACGGGCTCTAGAGCGCAGGCTCAATAGTTGTGGTGCATAGGCTTAGTTGCTCCGTGGCATGTGGGATCTTACCGGACCAGGGCTCGAACGTGTGTTTCCTGCATTAGCAGGCAGAATCTTAACCACTGCGCCACCAGGGAAGCCCATTCTTTGGCCTTTTAACTTTCAATAGAGAGCAGCAAAATTGGATGTCATCACTCTTGGGTAAGGGAATCACTCACTTTCCCACTGTAACCAGGTCTGAGCTTCTCATAGATATATTGCAGTAGATTCAGGTTTGGTGAACATAGAGATAAGGAAAGGTTTCTTAGAAGCTGATTAAATTTTTCTCATTTTGAATATGGAACAGTATATTAGCTCCTCAGTGATGTTGTTCTAAGAGAGACCTCAGCCAGAAGGAGGTTTAAAAGAGTATGGAAGCAGTAGGGTTTTTTTTCGTTTGTTTGTTTGTTTTTGTTTGTTTGTTTGTTTTTGCGGTACGCGGGCCTCTCACCGCTGCGGCCTCTCCCGCTGCGAAGCACAGGCTCCGGACGCGCAGGCCCAGCGGCTCCGCGGCACGCGGGATCCTCCCAGACCGGGGCACGAACCCGCATCCCCTGCATCGGCAGGTGGACTCCCAACCACTGCGCCACCAGGGAAGCCCAGTAGTTTTTATTTTTATAATTTATTTTTTAATTTTTTGGAGGCACTATGTGCCATGTGGAATCTTAGTTCCCCAAACCAGGGATCGAACCCGTGCCCCGTGCATTGGAAGTGCAGAGTCTTAACCACTGGACTGCCAGGGAAGTCCCCGGAAGCAGTAGTTTTTTGTTATTCTCTATACAGTGAATTGCAGAGAGCAAGAGTACTTTGCTTGGTAGAAGGCATATGCCCTCTACATGTTATGAAAAATAAATGGAATACAAGTAGGGTAGGCTCAAGTAAGGTAAGGTATATAATAATTGGTGGAATGGAAAATGTTCTTTGAATTTGTCCTAAAATTGTCTATCACTCTTCTTCTTTGCTACCACTTGTGGTTTTCTTAGGTCACTGGACCTATTTGGGCTGGGGAGACCAACAGAGTACGTAAGAATTTGAATACCTTATAATTTTCTTGATCATACCCTTTAACATACCCCCTCTGACTATGAAGCTGGATATTCATGCATATAAGCATATATAATTCCATTCCCTCCTCTTCCCCTACTTGAATCTCAGGAGACAGTTGCCTGCAGTGGGAAGTTATATCCTTTCAGGCTGGTTTCCTGAAGACTGTGTGTGTGTGTGTGTGTGTGTGTGTGTGTGTGTGTGTGTGTGTGTGTGTTGTGTGTGTGTGTTTGTGTGTGTGAGAGAGAGAGAGAGAGAGAGAGATTTCATTTCAAACCAAAGTTTCAGTTATAATCCTGACAGGATCTCCTGATTTTTCTTCCCCAGAGCCAAGTAGTACCGTCAGCTACCTTTTGGAGGAAACTCTCTCCTTTGGTCTCTTAGCTAAGGAGTGCAGTGACTAGAAAGAGAAAGTTCATCCTAGGAGGGGTCATTGGTTTTGTGATGTGAACAAGAGGCTGAGGACGTGGTTTGACTTTCCTTGGAGCAGGCCAGCTAGGCTGAAGCCCAACTTTGTTCAACTTTGAGCTTAGAGAGTGGGCATCTAGTTCTTTCCAACAAGATTCACAGCCCTAGGCTGACATTACTGTCTGTGTTACCTATCTGACAGGGGAGGTGGGTGGGTTGACTGAGTCCCAATGATTAGATATCCAATAGATACTAAGAGAGGCCAAATTTTGTCCTGTCACTAGAATTTCTTATGGGGCATGTACTTTCTGTCATCTGAATCCTGGGTATTTGCACCAGGAAACTACTCAAAGGCAGCCTAAGAGAGCTCAGATAACTTAAGGTTTTCAAATAGAAAAAAGTAAGCCATGAAAAAAGAAAAAAAAGGTTTGAATTCTGTTTCCTTCTCTGAAAATTCTCCCTGTATTCTGGATTTAAAGATGGGGACTTAATCCAGGAGCACCACATACTAGAGAGCCTTGTTGTTCAGTATTTCATTCTGTTTTGTTTGAGTGCCTGCTTTCTGCCTGGGGCCCATGTTTGCCCCAGATTAAATTACTTTCCCGATCCTACTCTTCCAGGTTTATTTTCTCTCATTCCCTTCCATGTCCTTTCATGTACCTGCTAAATGAGCTACAAAATGTTTTACCAAAATATATATAGCCTTTCCACCATCAGGCCTTTACTCATGCCATTGCTTTTGTCCAGATTCCAGAAGGTATTCCCCCACCCCCCATCTTCACCTATTGAAAACCCTCCAGTCTTTCAGAGTCATATCTTCCATAATGATTTCCTTGTTCACCCTAACAGGAAATGACCTGACCGTCAACTCATACAGCACTTGGTTAGTACTATTCTCATGATAGATACATCCTTGTATTTGTATCCATATTTTCTCTCTGCTATTAGACTGACTCTATATGCTGAGTCTTCTGTGTTGTTTAGCCTTCACTGATAGGTACTCAATAAATATTTGAATGAGTAAATTTTCCCAGCCTTTTAATTTCAAGGGACTTCTCAAATTTTGCCCTCAAACTAGCTCACAAGTCCGCCTTAAGCTGAGTAACCAAACCTGTACTCGGTCTGTCTTTCTCAGTGAAGCCAGAAGTTTTCTGTTCTAGGTGAAATACTACTGTGGGGTAGAGTGTAGAGCCAGTAACAACAGACTGTCGCTGCTACACTGAAAGTACAATTCTTTCATTCAAGGCTTTTCCTTAATTTGCCTCTTTAGTTTCTAATCAACTTTGGTGGTGCTAGGAGATTTACTTTATGAAGAAACTAGGGATGGTATAGGGGGAGAAAAGCTGGCTGTTGCCCTTGACCTACCCTTTTTCTGCTCCTGTCCTTTGTCTCACCTCACTTCCTCGTATTTCCTTTTTCCTGTCCCCTCCTACTTTTCATACTCTCTTTTCTGCTACTGCTGGCCTCTTCTTTCCACAGGCACTTTGTTTCTTTTTTTAAAAATAAATTTATTTATTTTTATTTATTTATTTTTGGCTGCGTTGGGTCTTCGTTGCTGCACGTGGGCTTTCTCTAGTTGCAGCAAGCGGGGGCTTCTTCGCTGCAGTGCGCAGGCCCCTCATTGCGGTGGCTTCTCTTGTTGTGGAGCACGGGCTCTAGGTGTGCAGGCTTCAGCAGTTGTGGCACACAGGCTCAGTAGTTGTGGCTCACAGGCTCTAGACCGCAGGCTCAGTAGTTGTGGTGCACCGGCTTAGTTGCTCCGAGGCATGTGGGATCTTCCCGGACCAGAGCTCAAACCCATGTCCGCTGCATTAGCAGGCGTATTCTCAACCACTGCACCACCAGGGAAGTCCTGACACTTTATTTCTTAGTATTTGCCCTTTATTCCTTCAGTGTGGAAATGTGTCCGCCTTTAGGAATTTTTGGAATATTCCCCCCCTTAGCTTAACAGAATAAAGCAGAGCATTATTAAGGAGTAGTAGGTCAGATGCAGTGAGAAACTAAGGGTCTATCCAGGTAGTTTCTGGCTCTGGATCCTGGGCTCCTACCTCTGGCTGAGCTACCCTCTTCTGGACTCATAAGCAGTAGGATTGTCTATCACTGCTGCTTCTTTGGAGACTAAATCTTGGTTCTCTAGATTATAAACTAATAGCATATTCTCCTACCAGAGTTTAAATACACTTTTGGCTTTGTCTCTTTTGTTGCCTCTGCCCCCTCATCTGTATGCATGAATAATCCAGCGCTGACTTCTTCACACTTACTCCTTCCATGAGTTCAGAAAGAATTAAGTCTGAATGGCATACTGGTTTTTGTCCCTTGATCCTTTCTAGTCTTCAGAACAGCAAATGCATCAAGGTCTAAAATCAGTACCTCCAAAGTCTCTCTTTCCTAATGTGTGATCAGAGTGCTTTGTAATCAGAATGCTTTGCATCCCCTATGTTTGATTGGTATTGTTCCTGACCATTTGAAGCTTAGCCTCTTTCTCATACTGATTTTTTCCCCTGGAGTTCTGATCATTCTCTTCTTTTCTCATGTTCACATGTTGCCTTAAACTCAAGTGGGAAAAGCTTGTAAGATCTTCTTACCCCTACTCCCAGCTGTAACCCCAAGTGTTGTCTGGAACCCACATGTTGTGTGTTCCCTGTCTCTTTTAGTGGGATTATCTACCAAGTTGTCTGATGTAGAAGCCAAGGGGTCATTTCCCTATTACCTTCCGTTTGTCCCCAGGTTGTATTATTTCTGTCTGGATTTTTTTCTCTAGTTCATTAACTCTTTTCTGTTTCCACTGTGTCAGTATATGTTCTTATCTCCTACTTGTAAAAGCCTAATTTATGGTCATTAGGAGGCTTCCACTGTCCACATTGCTACCAAGATTTTTTTAAAATTCCTAATATGAGGAGTCCATCATCTGCTAAAAGTATCTCCATTTTGGATGGTGAATGTTCCTTTTCCTTATTGTGAGCCTAATAGAAACTTGGCAAGAAAGAACATATGGGACCTTATTAATTATACACATATGGATATGGTATCAGAAATGACTTCTATATAAAATAAACTACAGCACACTATTAGGTTGAATTCCTTTTCCAAGCACAGTATTGCATATTTTTACTTTTGCTTGGAGCAGGATTTGTAACTGTGGTCATTTTAGCTAACATCAAGAAAAAACTGTAGCTAGTCAGGTGCTGGCCTGAAAAGCAGAAATAATTCTATGAAATTGTAGTCACTGCTGTTAGATAAACTAGGCTGCATTGTCAGTAAGACCCCATTGACAGTGCACATGTTTTCCTCTTCGTCAGCCCAGGCTTGGGATGGGAATTCTGAGCCCAGAGTGTGGGTGCTCGACAGAAATTATTAGAAAAACCCAATGTTGCAGCAAGACAGTAAGACTGCTGCTGTTCTCAGCTGCATCTAGAACTTTTAACTTGACTTCTAAGTCTTGGCTTTGACCTTCCTGATTTCTTGGACCAGCTTCCGATGGTGGACCTGCTTATTTGATTCAACCATGTGTTTTTAGAGTCTGAAAACACCATGCTAACTTTAAACAAAAATTTCTCTTTTCTAAGAGATGGAAAAACTGTTTCTCCCCCTTTTGCCCCATTTTGGTAATAGTACAGGGGCAGAATCTATTTAAGACATTTAAAAGCAGATTTTTACTAGGGTTATGATAGCTTAGAGAAGCAGAATTCCAGAGAATTCTGCATTGGGAAAATGCAACTTGGAACTCCTCTAAGAATCAGCACTAAAATTAAACCAAATGTCTTATCTCATTCGATAAGGAGAGAGACTTGTGGATATTGAGACAGTTTTTTGCATGACTTGAGGTCACTGGGCTCATGTGCAGCTCAGTTTGCTCTTGTTCTCAAGGTCCAGGCTTGTGGCTACAACAGTTAGAAGCAGAAAAAAATTCTGAAGAACTAAGTAAAGCTGGGGTGCTTTGACTGACTCTGCTTATTCCACAGCTTTTGAAGATCCTGATAGTGCCGTTGATGACCGAGATAGTGACTATCGCAGTGAGGCCAGCAATAGCATCCCACCTCTTTACCATACGACTTCCCAGCCCAATGCTTCTGTGCACCAATTCCCTGTGCCTGCGCGATTGCCACAGCAGCTGCTGCTTCAGGGCAGTTCCCGGGACTCTTGCAATGACTCTGTGCAAAGTTATGACCTCGATTATCCAGAGCGGCGGGCCCTCAGGTGGGTATTGGGAACAAAGCACTTTCTCTTCCTAGTATGCAGGTCCCAGGATGCAACTGACATCAAGGATTTGGGTACCTTAACCTGAGGTGACAGAGGAAATATAGCAGTATGGTGGATCAACCTGCAGCCATTTTATGTAGATTCTGTCTTTTTTTTTCCTCTTCCATATGTTCACATTTATGCATATCCATCAGTAAGAACTTTCTTTATGATCATCAGGTGAGGGCAGGCCCACTTGGGGTGGATGGCTGAAAAAAGCCTGCTCATCTCTCTGCCCAGCCAGTGATTTTGATACACCTTTCACCAAGATTAAAAAAAGAAAATCACAGATGTTACATGCTTGGATAATTCTTCCTACCTAAATATTTCCCTGGGAACTTCAGAAGAAAACCAACATGATCTCACTATAGCAGATTCAGTACTTCTGCTGGACTTAAAAAAAGAAAACCTTTTTATTAATTTCTTAAATACATAAAACATTTACATGTAAAAATATATTAAGGTGTGCTACGTACTATACAGCAAAGAATTTTCCACCCACACCTGTTGTCCTCCTCTACTGCATCACCTTCCTGTCTCCTAGTTCTCTTACCACCCTTGTTTCTTATTACCCTTCCGTAGACCATCATCATATATTTATGAGTATAAAAGCAAATACATACATATATGCTCCCTACTCTTCACCCAACTTTAAAAAAAATCAGACTTAAAATTTAGAGAAACAGTACAATGAACACACATATTCATGTTGCCTAGACTTGCCAGTTGTATTAACATTCTGTTACATTTACTTTATCTCATTCTCTCTAATATATGTTTATATACACACACATTTTCTTTTTTTGGCTGCATCACATAGCTTGTGGGATCTTAGTTCCCCAACCAGGGCTTGAACCTGGGCCCTCAGCAGTGAAAGCACAGAGTCCTAACCACTGGACCTCCAGGGAAGTCCCACACATACATTTTTTTTTTCTGAACCATTTGAAAGTAAGTTGCAGATACCATGTTACTTTACCAGGAGGTACTTCAGCATGTAACTCCTAAGAAAGAGGACTTTCTTTTATATAACCTTAATATTATGATCACACTCAAGAAATTTGACAATACAATGATATTATTTAACATATAGACCATATTTAAAATTTTCCAGTTGTCCCAATAATGTTCTTTATATATATTTTTTCCTTTTTGATGCAGGATCCAATTAAGGATTATGGTACATTACATGTAATTTCCCTGTTTCTGTAGTCTCCTATAACCTAACAAAATTCCCATACTTTTTTTTTTTTCTTTTTGTCTTTTGAGGCACTAACATTTTTTGAAGAGTCCCAACCAGTTTTGAGAATGCCTCTTAATTTGGTTTGATCTGATTGTTTTTTCATGTTTAGAATCAGGTTAAACATTTTTGGCAAAAAACACTGCATAGATGTTTCCTTCACAATGCCTCAGCAGTCACATTTTACCTTGTCTCATTATTGTTGACGTTTAGTTTGATCTCTTGGTTAATCTGGTATACATACTAGATTTCTGCAATGTAAAGTTACCTTTCTTTTTGTAATTAAGGGTCTCTGGGATGATACCTGAGATTGTGTTAGTATTCTGTTTCTCACTCTTGACGATTTTTAGTGACTAAGTGACCACTTTGATGTTGTTTCTGTTTCCTAAATAAATGCTAATGGCTGTTAGATCTATAAAGGAACACATTGAGCTGACAAGCTCCGAGTCTGCAGGCCTTCTCTCCACCCCCACCTCAGTACCCAGGAAATAGGCAGTCTCTAACTTCAGTGAAAGTAAGGTTGGCTGTCTTCTGTATTCACTGACTTAAGTTGGGCGTGTAGCTTCTGATTCTGTAATCAGTATAGGGAAAGGTTTTCATTTCACTGTGATCCTCAAAACATATAGCCTTTAGATTTCACAAACGACAAATTATGATGCTTTAAATAATTTTCTCTTTGTGGTACTATAACAGGGTTTGACTTATGGTAGTCAAAGATTATTTTTATTATCTTTTATACATATATATTTTTTTAAAAGTAGTATGTTTGACTATATTCTTGGCTGTACTGCCTAAAATACAACCTTCAGCAAGTTAACAGCTTGGCGGCTTTTCAGATCCAAATTCATCAACAAATTTAGATTTCTTGAAATCCCTTGATATATTTTTATGGATTATTTAACAGTTCTAAACTTTGGCATTGTAAATATATTCTAAATATTGATGGAATATGTTCATTTTGTTTGTTTCTTTCTTTCTTAGAAAACAAAAGGATCCTAAATAGTTAATGGTAGCAAGTGAAGTATTTTAAAGTTGTTATAGGTATTCTTTTTCTAATGTGGAAAAACTTTTTGACTACATTGCTATAATACTGATGTAAGAACATGTGGATTTCCTTATCTTGTCTTTTCAGTCTGAATGGTTTTATCAAATTGATAATTTTATTAATTTTAGTTTTCTCATTGAATATGTACTAAATCTTATAATTTTTCTTCCTTTTCCCTGTTTTTCCTTTTTTTCTTGCCTTACTATTCTTCCATTTTTATCTCTTTACATCAGACAAGGCTTACAGGTTCAAAATGACAAAATTAGGATTATTTCATATTTCTCTGATGTTGACTGTGAAGAGCAAGAAGGTATATATGAGGAGATAGAGGGGAAGATGTCACAAGAAGCTCTAGAAAACAGTAACATAAACTTAAAGGACGAAGGGGTAAAAGATGTGAGAACTCTTTCAAAAACTGATAAATATTACAGCCAACAAATACAACCAAAGTATAAGAATTGGAAAAAGATACCATCTCAAAGCCAAGAGACAGAATTCTCTACTGCCTTTAATTATGACCTTAAGTTTGAAACATCTACTTTCTCTAGATATCCTCAGAAATATGATACAATAGATAGGAGAAGGAAAAAGACACCCTTATATAGTCATTTTGAAGGCAGTGAAAAAAGCCAATATGATGATAAATCAGGAACTAAGACTAACTTGAAAAGTACATATCCTAACACTGAAAATTGTAACCTTTGCCACGTTGAGAAGAAGGAACAAAATTACCCAGTTTTGCGTCCCTACAAAAATGGATTTGTGGTTAAGAGTGGCATGTGGACCACTAACTTGGAAAGTCATGATTATGATCTTTCTGGTTGTTCTAAGGACTGTGAAAAGGCATCTGGCTTAAACCAGCATGTCACTAATTTCACTCCATTAGATATTCTTGAAGATTCTGCCAGCAGTACTTCTGATGAACTTCTGGGTTCCCCCGTTTCTGATAAGCAGGAAGATTTACTGTCACCAACATGTCATCCATCCAATGTCCATCATATTGGAGGTTTTCCAGAAGAATATTATAGAGCAAATCCTGCATTCGCATCACAAAGGATGAATTGTGCTACAGACACACTTGGAAATCTGTCTGGGTGCCCCATGGAAGAGATGACCCCTTCCTCTATTGAGGAACCCAAGGAGGACTGTATTGATACAATGGATGAGCTTCAGTGTTTGGTAGAAACAGTGTCAGAATATTTAGCAGAGAAGGAAGAGGAGATTAATAGATTTGGCTCCCTTTCAAAAACTAAAGAAACACTTAAACACAATAGTACTGTTAATAATGCAGAACAGAAAATGCCAGGGGATCAAATACCATCTTTAAACATTGCCAAGAATGACAAGGACAAAGCCATCTCTTTCCCTGAGCTGAATGGAGTAAAATGTGCTGTTGGTTCTTTATTCAGTTCACTCACAGAAAAGGTGGGTTCAGGCACAAAGCATCTAACAACCTCTGTGGAAAAGCTGGTTTATTTAGTTCCAGAGAAAACAGAAACTCTTAATCAGACAGAGGCGATTAATTCGCCATCTAGACCCAGAGCCAAGTCAGTATCAGAGAAGGGTCTTTCCATACAATCTCCATCTCCATTATCTTCTCAAACAGTTGACAATAAGGACGTTGGCAAACATGACAAAACCTCTGAAAATGAGCACATGGACAGTAAAACTGGAAGTTTAAACTTTCAGGATCCAACAGAAACTATTGGAAGGGACTCTGCTTCACAGAGTCAGAGTTCAGTTATAAAGTCTGTTTGCAGCATGCTAAATCCATTAAAAATCTTTTTGGAAAAGGATGAAACCAAAAAAGATGATGACCGGAGCAAGCCAACGAGAAAGGAAAACTTTGTTGCGTGTGGTTCGGAGTCAAATCAAAGGGAAGATACCCTTGGCAATGACAGTAACATTGTCACTTTGGATAGGAGTGATAGAGAAACTCCTCACTACCAAATGCCCCTAAGTGAGGATTTGTTGTCTTCCCAAGCAGCCATTGAACATTCTAACTTAGCTCATTCTGCAAATGAGAAAGATGATGTTGCGAGTCCGTTGGAAAGAGAACCCTGTACAGATCTGTCTCTGTTACCAGATCAACGAAAAATATGTGCCAAAGATACTTTAGGACATCATTGTGAAGCTGACAGCAGAACTGCAAATAAAGAGCCATCTTCAAAGCCATTAGAGGGGGACAAAATTACTGGTGATGATGATTTCCTTGAGCCACTCAGAAAATCCTTTAGCCAGTTTTTGCTCACTTCCCCTGAGACCTATTCAAAGGAGACTTTGTCAGACTCTATGAAAATTCACCAGTTGGAGGAAGATGGATGGGAAAGGGGCCCTAAGAAAGGTGGGCATTCCTTTTCCTTTAGTGGAAAATTAGATATTCCAATTTTCAAAGTTCTTAGTCATTCTGAAAAGCAGCAGGATGTAAGAGAGAAAGGAAGCATGCTCCCTTTGTTTAAATTTTCTTTCACTGACAGCCATAAAACTGTCAATGACCAGAGTTTTCATGGCTCAGCAGTAACCACTGATGAAGAGATCCAAAGAAATTGCCATGCAAATGCCAAACTTAGTTCAATAAAATCTAGTTCAGTTCCAAATATTCATAGTAATCTAGGGAAATGTGATATAAAGACGTCTAATAAGAGTGACCAAATAAATACTCCTGAAGATGTCACACTTAATAAAATAAAGTCTTATTCGGCTCCAAATATTATTAATGATCTTGGGAAATTTGGGAGTATAGAGGAATTACACTCAAGTGACCACACAGCAATAGAGAACTGTGAAAGAGATACCTTAAACATTCCTGGAGTTGTGTCCAAAGAGCATATACCTTCAGATTCTTTAGGAGAAAGTAAGAATTTTACACAAGTGACATCCTCAACAGTACCAGACTCTTCATTAGCATTTACTTCTACCATTTCGAAACCCACCTTGGTTGATGAAATGAGTGATGACAAACTTGTAGATAAAGCTTCCAAGAAAAGAACCCAAGGAGGCCTCCTTTCTGGCCTGTTTAACAGGTTTTCTTCTCTTGAAAACTTGTCTAATCAACAAGAATTAAATGTGAAGAAAGATGACTCTCCTCACAGGAATAATACACTGAGCTTATTCTCTGGAATATTTAACTTGAAATCAAATAGCAGTATGACTGATTGTAAGCCAGATGAAACAAAGTCCATGTCTTTAGGTGACCTAAAGGGTTTGAATGGAAAAAAACATTTATCCTTGGATGAGATCCCTGTTACTTCATGTGTGACTTTTGAGAACCAGAGGAACCATGAAAAACAGGAAACTTCTGGCTTCATAAAAAGCTGCTTATCTTTACCTAAAGAAAACATACCATTATCTGATGCTTGGGTTGATAGCCATTATTGCCCTCCTACATGGAAAAACCAACGAAGTGAAAAGAATTTCCCCTCTTCTGAGAACAGTGTACTTCACTGCACTCCAACTGCTCAGCAGGACCTATTAGAGAAATCTTTGGCTAAGAGGCAGACACCACACCATGCTCTTGAGGCAAAACTACATGAAAATTCTAACAAGTTAAATTCACCTGTGCTAAATACTAACATTCTTAGTCAATCAAACCACTATCAGGCTTTTGAAGAGATGAACAATCCTTTCTCTTATGAATGGGATTCTGATATAAAAGATTTCTCTAAAAATTCCAGAAAACTTCAGCCAGTTTATTATATGTTGAATCAAAATACATTTCCATCAGCCGATGTTTTCTTGTGGCCTGACTCAGAAAATCCAGCAATAAATTTTTGCCAAAAAGATCAAAATGCAAATATCTTGGAGTGGAGAACAAATCTAAACAGTGTCGTTTGGTGTGACTTACTACATGAATCATTCAACCAGTTAGCATTTAATGAAGATTACTTATTGAGAGGTGATATGTGGGCAGCTAACTCATTATATGGAAATTCTGGTTATCTTCCAATTAATGAGACTAAGAAGGCACTAGAAGAATTGCCCATTGACTTAAGTTGTTCTTCAGGTTATGAGAAGAGTACATGCCCCGTAGCTGATCTAGACTCATTAAGAATGGATGAAAACTTTGTTTATTCAAGTGTTTGTTATGAATACCAGGAATGGTTGTCATGTCTTGAAAATGGAGTGTGGTGGCCATCGGAGGATGGAGATTATGGATATTTTATGTTCCACGATGGTCAATATATCTATTCTTTCCTTACTGATTCTACTGGGCAGTATGCATATTTATTTATACCTGATTGTTCTTATGAAGAGTATTTGAGTTGTGACTTACAGACAAATGATCTATCAAATATTACATTAGATGATAGCACTATTCCTGCTTACAGTTTTAAAGTACTTGACAGGGAAGATGAATTACTGTGGTATGTTGAAGAGGAACCAATTGATGACCCTCTTGATTTATCTGTAGTTTTGCCAAGAAGTGAGGGACCAATGTATCTAAATTTAGGAATGTTTTCACAAGTACTTGAAAAGTCAAGTTATGGCCAAAGGGATCAACCATTAGATTTTTCAGGCTATACTCCTCAAAAGTCAAAGGGAGATTTTGTATCTTTTAAAGAAAGCCTGGGTGGTTCTGAAGACTCTGAGTGTACATTGGATCTCAGAAATCAGCCCCGAACGATTGGTAATCATGTCTTAAATAAAAATCAAATGATAAAGGGAGATAAGAATCAGACTCTAGCGAAGGATTCGTCAGTTAACCTTTCCAGTTTCCAGTGGATCCAGTCTTCTTCTGAAGAAGCTGCCTCTTTGGTTCATCCTGAAAATAAGACTAACATCCCACAGCAAACAGAAGAGATGTCATCATTGAACAAAGTGACTTCGTTATTTTCTGCTTTGGGTGCTTCAACTGGAAGTACTTTGAATTTTGATAAGAATGAATCCTTAGAGTCTTCAGCCATGCAGAAAATAGATCAGCAGTCAAACTTAGCAGAGATCACAAATGATGGTCTTCAGTCATTAATCTTGAGTAAGCAACTAGAGAGTAACTCCCAAAATGAGGAAGAAAGTCTTCTCAAGAAGGATTCAGAGAGACAAATGGTATCCAATGTTCAGCGACCAGAATTTACTAAAAATATGAAGAAAGAATTCCCTTTAAATAAAAGCGTTCATGTGAAAAAACAAAATTTGTTAAAATCTGTTTTCCAGGTAAACCAAACAACTTCTCAGGCTCAATCAGATATAGAAGATGACAAGATGATTACAGCTGATTCTGTTTCAATTCCTCTTATATCACAGTTTAGTAGGGATGAATGCAAGAATTGTGAGCCTCCTCAGGACCAGTCTTCCAAAGAGTCTGAGACAACATTATTTAAAAGTGCACTGAAACTCTTTGGTCGGGGAGAAGACTCTTCAGTAAGTGCAGTAGCAAACGAGAAACAGGAATCTCGATTTTTGAACTTCTTTAAAACCCAGGTGAATAAAGAAGGATCACCAAATTTAGAAAAGAATGGTGATAAAAATAGAAAGATATCATCTCAGGAAAAGAATGAATCTCCTGGTGTTTCAAGTGTTTTTGGTTCCCTTGGGGATTTCTTTAAAACCAATGTATCTCCTAAACAGACAACTGAAAATATGTCTGTTTCTTCAATGACTAATAAGGATGAGGTCAAGTCAAGTCCTAATCCTGCACATCTAACTAAACAGGATGTTGGGAACTTTCCTGCTGCACCAGTTTCCTCTAAAGGGAAGGTTCGAGTTAGAAATCTGAACAAGCAGACTACTATTGATGACAGTGAGCTAAAGGAACCATCAATTAGGGAGATCCAGGGTGATCATTTGACTGACGAAGAGGCACCCTCCAGAGACCACCAACTCTACCAGTCACCAAATTCATCTTTCTCAACAGGTTGTCTCAAAGAATCCTCCAGAGATTCTTCAGTAGAGACTAGTGGTGTGTCTACAGTGACAGAAGTTCCAAGAAGTGATAAAATATCATTAGATATTCTGAGCAGAAGAAATTCAAATGAACAAGATCATTCTTCTGACAAAGACCAGAGTTTTTCAACTGCCACAACATCTCCATCCCAACCAGAATTACCAACCAGAAAGAGTATATTTTCTTTCCTGACTGGATCCGAAAAATCTGAGAACAGAGCCTTTACTACTCTACCAAGAACCACATCTCAAGGAGAAGGGCTATTCACACTTCCTTCCTTTTTTTCCACTGCTAACTCAGGCAGCAAGAAGAATACCTCTCTTAATAGCTCTTTCAGTTTCTTCAACTTGTCCTTTTTGGATGAAAAGCAGCAGACTCCTGGGGAAAAACACAGCCTTTCAGCTGTTGCTCCAGTGACTTCCCAGCCCTGTAAGAAGCCAAGTGTTTTTGTAGACATGAGTAATACAATGACTAGAGAAGATTCTAATGACATTAGAGGTAGCATAGTCCCGGAGGTAGTTCATGAACAGCAAATGGCTCCTTGTGTTTCCATTAGCAACATCACTAAGGTTACCTCCCTTGCAGATGAGCTCAATGTAGAAAACGACTATCCAGGAAAACTAGGTTCCAGTAATGGACCAGGGACATCTTTAAAAGATTTCCAGGTAAGTCAGTCACGAAAAGACATTGTTCCTCATTCACCACAATTGCAGGCACAGTCTGAAACACTGCTCATTGGTCCAGAGACCCTTGAGGTATCTCCCCATGAAGAAGAGGCTTTCATACAGGAAGCCTTTCTGAGTGACTCACCAGCCAGCTCTTTTTCACATGATAGCCATTTGGTTGAAAAGCTCAACCATTTTGACGCATGTACTACATACCACCAAAGTGAAAGATTTACTAGTGACCCACTGAACTTGCCCTTAGAAAAGGCCCCCGATGAGATCTTAACACAGATCCTGGAGCCAGCTTCTTCCTCTGTGGAGCCAGGATGTACAGGGCACCTCCAGAGTCAAGATGCAGATAAAGTGGAAGACAAATCAATGTTGGAATCTTCAGTAGAAATGCTTTCAGGGTTTGTGACCAAAGTGAAATCTTTCTCTGGGTCCTTAATTGAACCTCCTAAAACTTTCTCTGGGCTTTTCTCTTCTCCTAAACCTCCAAAGAAAAACTCCTTTTTCTCTTTTCCTTCTGGTGCATCATCTCAGCCTCTCACAGGTGAGTTATTTGGACTTTTTAAAAGTCCCAAACCAGAGACATACAAACAAGAATCATCTATTCCAGCTACTGCATTGCTTCAAAATGGTGGTTCCAGACATACTGAAGAATCAGTACCTCCCGAAAATTTGTGGAAAGAAGCTACCTTTGGAGCACTCAATTCAGAAGCTATAGTCAGTGACTGTAGAATGACTGTGGTTAGTGCAAAGTCAGACTCGGAGACCTTGACGGATGATCCTAACCTAACAACTGAAATGGAAAACAATAATATTCCTGACAATATTCCAGAACCCCAACGTTCTGAAACAATTGAGGCTGCATCTTCTGTCTCAGGGGACGATACTGGGCAAGGAGTATTGTCTCTGAGTGATGAAGGAGACATGGGGATGTTGCAGGGTACAGACACAGAGGCATCATTGGAAGCAGAGCATATCTCATTGCCAGCACAGTTGCATCCAGAACCTACCTGGATTGCCAAAGAGCTTCCTCCTCCAATTCACCTACCTCTTCCTCTTGAGCCAGAGCCAGATATGCAATCTGCCTCCACAAACCAAGACTTCTTAGAGCTACAGGCAACCAATTCACTAGAAACCAATACTACAGTGTTCAGTGAGGCAAGTGTTGGCCAGAGTGCCACACTGGAAACCCAAGGGTACCTTTCTCACTGTCCGTTGGAGGAACCTGTGCTTTGTGCCAAAGAAAACTATGGGATACTTGATGCCCAGAAAGGTCCACCCGCAGTCCCCAAGGAAACGGAGCAGCCAAGTCCTCATTTTGAAATCCCAAACATGATCAATTGGCCAAAACTCCATTTCCCATCCTCTGCTACTGACTATCGGAAACCACTGAGCTCTTTCTTTTCCTCGCCTTCCTCCTCTGGCAATAGGGCAGCAGAGACTGGTTTAATGTCCAGTTTTAAGAAGTTGTCAACTCTATTTGAGGGAGGTAATGAGGGGAAAGGGAGTAGTGCAGTGGCAAGTGATTCAAAACTAAGGTTTGGAAAGAAGCTGGATCTTTCATTCCCGTGGCCGAAACAGAACAAATGGGACCCTGAACAAATGCCTGCAGAATCCTCCTCTCCAGTTTTGGTTATCAGCAGTGATCAGGACCTTAAATTCAGTGAGGCTGACAAAACTTTGGAGTCTTCTCAAGTGTCTGGGGCCAGTGCTGAGCCAGCTAAGGTTTTGACTCAGCCCTCTGGGACCTCTGGGCAGCTGGAGACCAGGCCAAGTATATGTGCTCATGAGCTTTCAGGGCCTGGAGAAGTGGAAAACCATCAGGAAATCCCAGCATCTGGAGAACACGGGGGTACCAAAGATAACCTCTCTGACCCCACCTGTCCTTCAGAGAGTCATGAGGAAGAACACTGCACTGTCTCTGAGCTACTTCACCAGCCAGAAACACATGAAGAGGAGACAGCGCCTGCTAGCATTGACTCTGATTCAAATGTACAGCAGCCAGTTGTTCTACATGACATCAAGGAACCAAAGACCAGCAAAAGGCCTGTTCTCAACTAAAGCATCATAAATGATTTTAAAGAATTGACCATTTATGATGCAGTGACTTAGTGGTAGCTTAATCATAGCCTGCTTTTTATCCTTCCTGTGTCTTTCCCAGCGCCTGAGCTTCATGTTAATTAGGGGTTAAGTAAGAAGAAATAATAGGTGGATATTGTCATCTTCTCTCTGCCAAATGTAATTCATTTATTGGAACAAGGAGCTTCCTGCTTAAAGGGAAGACTAGGTCATGAGATTTACTCACTCTGGTTTGCTCTGCCTTGAATAATGCAGAATGGAGAAGGGAGGGCAAGAAGAGGCAGCAAGTCACTGAGTGGCATATATTAATTACAACCACATGATAGGCTAGAATGCTTCCTTGGGCCTTTGGCACTTACATCTGTAATAGCTAGGAGAGACCTACTTTGCTTTGCTTTTCCAAGTCTTCTAAGATGCTTTCTCCAGTGGCAATGAGGGTATTAAGTAAAATACAAAATGCAAAGGATGGCTTGGAATAATCTATACTATATATATTCCGTATGGATTTGCACAGCTTCTTCCAGTCTCTGCATTTTACTACCCATGAGACTGGTGTCTGATAAGTGCTTTCAGTACAGTCTCACAGGAGCTCAGGGCTATCGTTTGCTGTAGTTATTCAGTCTGGATCATTGTGCAGGGTCCACCTGCAAAGGATACTATTATTTCCCCTAAGAAGAAGCACCATACAGGGCATTTTAAGAATGCTGCCTTGAACGCTGGCCCAAACCAGTCCAAAGAGGCTGGTCAAGTACTTTGGAGGTTATGTGAGTATGTGCGCACACATGTTCATGTGTATATGTGTGCTGGGAACTACTCAGAACAGTGGCTTGGTACCTATCCTGCATGGGATGAAGAATCAGAAATCAGCCTGGAAATACCAGATAATTGGGAGGAATCATAGGGAAAATATCACTGGAAAACAATAATGATTTATCTTCATTTGGCCAAGAGTAAACATAAGCCCTTTAGTTAAAGCTTGACTCTTTGGCAAGGAAATTCCTTGTCCTTTTGCACGGAGGCTTTCCAGCAGAATACCAGAAGTAAAACAACGGGCCTCTGACTTGGGATGGAACTATCCAAATGGGCTAGGATAGATCTTATATTGATAGATCATCCCCAAGTCCCTCCATTTTGAATAGGACTGAATCCCCCAAATTCAGTATACGGCTTAAGGGAGTAACTTTGAATAGTATTCTTTCTGGTCACGATTCACTGCCACATTTGCTATAGCTGCTGCCTCTTATACCAGGGGAACAAATTTCCTTTCCGGGTATGGGAATTCAGGTGGTTGAGAGAGGGTTAGGCTGGCCTCTCTTCAGGTACAGAAATGCATTAATATGGCCCTGACTCAAATCTTGGAGTTGGACTGTGTCCACTTTGCCCGAAACTGAGCCATGTCCTGAGAGCAACTCAGTTATAGGTGGGCAGGTTCATCTTTGGGACATTCGCTGTGCTGCCAGGGATACCACTGTAACATCCATGTTGATGAGACCATTCCCCTGAGGAATTTCTTGGGCCTAGCCTCCATTTCCCAGTGGCTTCCATTACCTCATACAGATGGCTGAGAGATAATTGAAGGAACATGTTCACTCTCCTTTGCTCATTCTGAGGAACACACATTTACATTTACAATTGGAGAGGAAGAAAAGGGGATCTCAATTTAATAGGTAGTAGAAAAAGGGAGTAGAGTTCATCCATCCATTTTATTCTGTGGAAATTAGAAAACTTTAATCACAGCCACTGGACAAGTTTTTTAAGAAGTCCGAGTAGAGAATTTTAGGCATAAACAGGCTATTTTAATAATTCTTAATCCTACTTACAGAATAGCATGTTAAGATAAAGAATTCTTCAAAGTCAACTGCAGGGTTGAGGTTAAGTGCTATTGGAGAACCCAGCATGTTGTGTTATTTTTCCTGTTGTGATTTTGCTGAACAGAGACTAGTTCTTCTAGATTGTGAACTTTGGTCCTCTCTTCCCAGAAACCTCCTGTTTGTGATCCTTGCCACTGATAGAATCATTATTTCCTGGATTTATCCATTACTTTGTTCTGATCCTTAGTTTGTATGTATTTACTGATGTGTCTTCCTCTCATTCTCACAGCCCCACCAGCAGTAGTAGGTATGGCTCCTCCTGTAACGTGAGTCAAGGAAGCTCTCAGCTGAGTGAACTAGACCAGTGTCACGAACAAGATGATGACCGCCGGGAGAGGGACTTGATTCATTCCTGCCACAGCTCTGGCAGCTTCTCCAGAGACAGCCAAGTAGGTTTTGGAGAACAAGAGAAAGCCTTGGAGGTGGCACGTGAAGAGGAGAAGGGAGGAGCATGTGAACCCAAGGAGACGAAAGAAGATGCTACAACCCCGCCACCCCCAGATCTGGTGCTACACAGAGACCACATCCTAGGCCCCCAGGAGAGGTAGGTGATGGCTACCTTGAGGAGCTCACATGGTTTCCTCAGTACCTGCCCTATGGTATTGTTGAACAGAATGCAGTTGCTTTTTGTTTGTTTCCCTGCAGCTGGGTGTGGTTGTGATCAGGATACTGAGGCTTAGCTCTGCACTGCTTCCTTTGCTTTTTGGTGTAATTTCCAATGTATTTTGAGGATCTCTGAAGAACATTTTAACTGCAGTGTACCAGGCCTTCTAGAGTCTGCAGTTCTTGGCTCACTAGTTGACCCCACATATGACAGCCTTTGAGTCTGGAACTGACCTGAGCCTTGCAGGTCATTTCATTCAGAGGAGCTGCTTTGAATGAAATAGGCTTCCCACCCGATTAATGTTTAAATTTCTTTTGTGAGCATTATTTTTTTCTTTTGTTTTGTTTTTTCCCTGGCTGACAAAACTGGGAAAGAGTTAAAGAATTGGTCTAGAAGCCAGATCTAACCCACCTGTCTGTCTCCCTGGGGCCTAGCAGTATGTCTGGCAGTTGGTACCCATAAGGAGAAAAATTTTAAACTTGTCCTTTTAACAGTCACATAATGAGGCTTAGTACAGAGTTTGAGTATTGTTCTTATTGAGCTAAATTGGTCAGTGAGCTGCTGATAGGTTGGGGCAGAGCAGGGTTTCTCATTCTTAGCACTGTTGACATTTTTAGGCAGATAATGCTTTGTTACGGGGAGCTGTTGTATGCATTGTAGGATTTTAGTAGCATCCTTAGCCTCTGCACACTAGATGCCTGGAGCAACTCTCAGTGTGACAACCAAAAATGTCTCCAGATATTGTCAGATTTCTCCTGAGGGGCAAAACTGTCCCTAGTTGAAAACCACTGGGGTAGAGTGATAAGGGCTAGGTGTGACTTAAATTCTCAAATTTCAAGGTCACGGGAAGATCAGAGCAGTGAATGCTGATTATGCGGTAAAAGTTAGAGAATGGTTGATGCCTCTACTCCACCACTTGAAGGTAGAACCTTATTTTCTGTTTGTTTTCCTGATTTTTAATCATTTCTGGTGGCTCATCTAGTAGACAAGACATCAGGGAGACTGAGTTCTGGACCAGCTTTTTTAGTGGATTGACGACCCACTGAAAGATAGCTCTTTGTCGACCTTGGACTTTAAAGATACTGTTGTCTGGGTAGAGTTTTTGGTCGAGCAGCAGAAGGTGCCTGGCCTTCTCTAATGGCTCTGTCCTCCCAGATCCTAGCTGTGCAAGTGACGTCCAGGCCCGTTTCAGAAGTGCCCACAAGTGTTTTAAAACAATTGAACCAGTTAGGTGGCATCAGAGCCTAGCATATATTTTATGTGTCTAGATGGTGGGTCCTTTTTTACTGCCTTGTCAGTAGACCCCAGTGAGAGAGAGGAGAAGCATCATCACCAAGAATTAACCACTGTTCCACAGTTAAGATGATGATGATTTGTTCAAATACAGGGTATTGTTTCTGTCTCAAAGCTACTTTGTTATATTTATTGTTCCTTTTGCTGAGGGTGGTCCTGAGGCAGCTCAAGGAACAAGATCACAGCAGGACAAGGGCTCTGCCTTTTTACTTAGCACTTTGATGTAGTCTAGGAATTGGAAAGCCTTCCAAAATGCTTAGTGGAGCAGGAATGCTTTGCAGGAACAAAATTCTGCCCTAAGGATGCTATGTAGAACTCTCAAGGGAGACTGGTGGTCTTGAGAGGTAGGGGGAGAGGGTTACTCTACACCTCTCTGTATGGTTTCTATGTTAGTCATTGACTTAGGGCCCTTGCCAATGCTTCTGGTATCCTGATCCCTGACTGTCCCAATGAGCTGCCTCATCAGGTGAGTGGAAAAGTGGGAAGAAAGAGAGGGAACAGATGAAAAGCTAAAAGGACTTGTCATTTTAGGAATTTTTTTCACATTGGATATTCAGGACTATGCTGTTTTAGTGGCTTGAATCACTAGATAAGTATAGGCATGAATACAACAAACCTTTTAATTTTAGGTATTTGGCAGTTTTGCCTTGAGCACTGTCATCTTGTGGCCTGGGCTGATTTTTAAGGAACATTCTTTTCTCTGTTACAAGTGTTCCCGAGGAGAGTGCATCTTCGCCATTTACCCAAGCCAGAGCGCACTGGATCCGAGCAGTTACCAAGGTTCGACTCCAGCTGCAGGAGGTAGGAAATCTGTTGTTCTGGTTCTAGTTGGGACAGTTTTTCCTTTGAAATTGGGAGACATATGGTGCTGAAGAAGCAGTCAATGATTAGTCATCTTACAGTGTGCTTCTGGGAATGCATGACAAGTAAGCTAGAGCCTTAAGAGATGGGCAGGTAGCCATTGGCTTCCCTCTATGCTGATTAATGGAAATCAAGTAGACCTAGTGGGTTAAGAGCCTGAAAGTAAAATTAAATGCTATTTTCAGTACCATTATCACCTGTGAGGCCATTTTATTTTGAGTTTAGGATAGAAGACTATTTCAGGGCCTCTTAGGATTAGTTGTTGTTTCCCTTGGCGAGCCAGTTCAAGTACCACTGGCTGACCTCTACAGGGCCAGAAATTTTACTCAGAAATTTAGTGTTCAGAAGTTTCTACGGGCTTCCCTAATTTAAGGCCCCAAACATCAACACATTAATATCTAAAACAGTGTAAAAAAGTAAAAATAGAAATATTTTTCATTTGCAGCATTGCAAGTTTGAAGTGTCCTTATCTGTGTGTCAGTAGTCACTTTTCAGGCAGAAAGGAGGTTTTTATTTTATTTATTTATTTATTTTAACATCTTTATTGGAGGATAATTGCTTTACAATGTTGTGTTAGTGAAAGGAGATTTTTAAATGATGACAGGTGGCTGTCCGTAGTATAATACCTGGCAGATACTAAAAATGCAAGCATGTTCACATGTGTAAACACACTTAAAAAGTAATTTATTTTGAAATAATTTCAAACTTAGAAAAAAGTTGCCAAAATAATAAAGAACTCCCATATCCTCCTCACCAAGATGCCTCTGTTGTTGACATTTTACAACATTTTTGCTTCATTGCCCTCCATCCGTTATGATTAATCTTTTTTCTGAACCATTTGAGAGGAGGTTGGAGGCATGATGTTCTCCTGTTTGTATTTTCCAAGAACAAGGCTACTCTCCAGTATAACCACAATATAACTATCCAAATCAAGAAATCAACAATGACAATACTTTCATCAAGTCCCCATGCAAATTTTGCCAACTGTCTCAACAATGTCTCTTTTCTGGTTCAGGATACAATCCAGGCTGACATGTTGCATTTAGCAGTCATGTCTCTTAATCTCCCTTAATCTGGAACAGTTCCTCAGTCTTTCGCATCTTCAATAGATAGTACAGGCCTTTCATTTGGTAACATATTCTTCATTTTGGGTCCATCCAGTGTTTCCTCACGTCCAGACTCAGGCCATACTTTCTTGGCAGGGATTACACAAAAATGATGTTGAACTCATTTTAGTGAACTGCATCAGAAAGTACGTGTTGTCAACCTGTCCTACCCCCTGTAATGTTAACTTTAATCACCTAGTTAAGGAACTTCCCTGGCAGTCCAGTGGTTAAGACTTCGTGCTCCCAATGCAGGGGGCACTGATTTGATCCCTGGTCGGGGAACTAAGATCCCGCATGCCACATGGCATAGCCAAAAAAAAAATCACCTAGTTATGTTTGTATCAGCCAGGTTTCTCTACTGTTGCGACACCATTTTTCCTTTTGTAATTGGTAAGTGTTCTGTGGTACAATACTCTGAGACCATGCCAGTGTCTTGTTCCTCATCAAACCTCCATGTACAGGCTAAGTATCCATGTATGACTCCTGTCTGAATCTACCACCAATAACGGTGGTTGCCAAATGGTATCTTTCTATTTCCATTATCCTTTCTACATTCATTAGTTGGCATACTACTATAAGGAAGAGATTTCCCATCAATTTTTTATTTCTAATTTTTCAGCATAAGGGTCTTAAAATTCTTATAATAAATGAAAGTAAAATAACTTCATGTAGAAGAAAAGTTCTGAATGAGAAAAACAAGAATATATTGGAGCAGTTTGTTATGACTTTTTAAGAGGCAGCTCAGAGTCTCTCAAAAAGAATAGCTAAAAACAGTTGCCAAAGCTTGGGATCATTTAGAGAAAAGCATGGTTTATTTAAGAGTAACCAAAAACCATTGCAACTTAATTGAATACCAGAACAACAGCAAATATATTCTTAACACAGGTCATGTAACTGGAAGTTGATTAGATGTGCCCAAGAGGAGGAAGATAAGCCAGTTTAAAGACGGATCTGATAGCACTTTAAGATAGAGGCAGAAGCATACCATTTATACTTAAGATGAGATTTGCTGACAGATTGATTGAGGTTGCGAGACAGTAAGAAGTTAAGTATGGCACCAAGAATTTTCTTTTTTCTGAGTAATTGGAAGTTCCACCTATCTGCCCTAAGATAATTTTTGTTAGTTTCTTATTATTATAGAATTTCCTTATAGGTGTAAGTAAATATGAATGTATTTTCTAATCCCCCCCCTTTTTTTAGAAACAAAAAGATGGCATACTATACACACTGGGAACATCTTGCTTTTTCACTTGGAGATTCTTCCATATTAGCTCTAAGAGAATGTTTTTCTTTTTAAACAGGTGCATAATATTTCACTGTATGAATGTACTGCAAGTATTTAACTAGTCTTCTGTTGATGTTCATTTGGTTGTTTCTGGTCATTTGCTGTAATAAACCATGTTGCAAATGATTACCTTTTATGTATGTCATTTTGCTGTGTGCAAGTATATCTGAGGGGATATGCATTTGTAATTTTAGTAAATACTGCTCACCATTTATCAGTGGCTTAAAACAACAAAGGTTTATTTTGCTCATGCTGCTTATCATCCTGTATGTTGAAGAGTTCTGCTTTAAGTTATCTTCTCTGCAACCCAGGCTAAGGGATCAGCCAGATTCTAGAACATTGCCAATGTTGGTGGTAGAGGGAAAGAAAAAATAACAAATGAGAGAGAACATAGGAGATTGCATTCTCACTCTTAAAACTTCTGCCCCAAAGACACAGTATGTCACTTTTGCTCACATTTCCCTGGCTAAAGCAAATTACATAACCATGTCTAACTTCAAGCAAATGGTACAGTATACCTTGAAATAGATAGGGAAGGATATTTGTGAAAAGCGTTAATGATTATTCTAAAGGGTATCTGCCTTCCACCAACATATACTCTTTTTTTTTTTTAAACATCTTTATTGGAGTATAATTGCTTTACAATGTTGTGTTAGTTTCTGCTGTATAACAAGGTGAATCAGTTAGCATTCAAAGTGAATATGTTAGCATTCGGTATTTGTTTTTCTCTTTCTGACTTACTTCACTCTGTATGACAGACTCTAGATCCATCCAGCTCACTACAAATAACTCAATTTCATTTCTTTTTATGGCTGAGTAATATTCCATTATATATATGTGCCACATCTTCTTTATCCATTCATTGTTGACGGACACTTAGGTTGCTTCCATGTCCTGGCTATTGTAAATAGAGCTGCAATGAACATTGGGATGCATGACTCTTTTGAACATGGTTTTCTCAGGGTATATGCCCAGTAGTGGGATTGCTGGGTCATATGGTAGTTCTATTTTTAGTTTTTTAAGGAACCTCCGTATACTATTCTCCATAGTGGCTGTATCAATTTACATTCCCACCAACAGTGCAAGAGGGTTCCCTTTTCTCCACACCCTCTCCAGCATTTATTGTTTGTAGATTTTTGATGATGGCCATTCTGACTGGTGTGAGGTGATACCTCATTGTAGTTTTGATTTGCATTTCTCTAATGATTAGTGATGTTGAGAATCCTTTCATGTGTTTGTTGGCAACCTGTATATCTTCTTTGAAGAAATATCTATTTAGGTCTTCTGCCCATTTTTGGATCGGGTTGTTTGTGTTTTTGATATTGAGCTGCATGAGCTGCTTGTATATTTTGGAGATTAATCCTTTGTCAGTTGCTTCATTTGCAAATATTTTCTCCCATTCTGAGGGTTGTCTTTTTGTCTTGTTTATGGTTTCCTTTGCTGTGCAAAAGCTTTGAAGTTTCATTAGGTCCCATTTGTTTATTTTTGTTTTTATTTCCATTTCTCTAGGAAGTGGGTCAAAAAGGATCTTGCTGTGATTTATGTCATAGAGTGTTCTGCCTTTGTTTTCCTCTAAGAGTTTTATAGTGTCTGGCCTTACATTTAGGTCTTTAATCCATTTTGAGTTTATTTTTGTGTATGGTGTTAGGAACTGTTCTAATTTCATTCTTTTACATGTAGCTGTCCAGTTTTCCGAGCACCACTTTTTGAAGAGGCTGTCTTTTCTCCATTGTATACTCTTGCCTCCTTTATCAAAGATAAGGTGGCCATATGTGTGTGGGTTTATCTCTGGGCTTTCTATCCTGTTCCATTGATCTATATTTCTGTTTTTGTGCCAGTACCATCACCAACGTATACTCTTACTAGTAACATCATGAGGGTACTTTTTTCTTCCCGGACGCACCAATAGAGTGACTTGTTAAGCTTTTGGATTTTTTGCTAGTCTTCTAGGCAATGGTTTCTCAGTAGAGTTTAAATTTGCATATCTTATTATTGGTAAAGTTAAGCATGTTTCATATAAGTAAAGGCTATTACTTTTCTGTGAACAGTCTATTTATATTCTTTGCCCATTTTTCTATTGAGCTTTTGATTCCTAGGAGCTTTTTACTGTTTTAGGGAAATTAATTCTTGCCTGTGGTGTGAGCTGCTAATATTTTTTTCTCAGTGTACCATTATAATAAAGTTTTTTGACCTTAATAAGCCAGATTTTCCTAATCCAGAAAATGGGGAGAAAATAGTACCTTTCTCTTAGGATTGTAAATTATCTAGTAGAACTGTGATTTAAAAAGAGGAAAGTAAAATATATATATATATATATACACTTCAATTATTGCACAGTGTCTTCATGATATAATAAAATCTTTTGATCTAGCTCAGTGTGACTCACATTGTTGTCCATGGACAAGCCCAGTCCAGGAACTGTTTGGTTCTAGTCTTTGATGAAATAAGTGCTGAAGTTGAAAGGGAGCATTTAGAGGCAATTTGGATTGCCATGACATCAAGCACATGATCACTGGCCTTGTCTCATTGAATGGGGTATAGACCAAAAATATCAGTCCATGACATATTAGTAATAAAAAACCAGATCCTTCCCAAAAAGAATTTGGAAGGCACTGATACAGACCCTATATGCCTTTCCAGTTTTACTTCTTTCTGCTACTCTGTTTAGTCAACACTTCCAACATGTAAAATTTTTTGTTCAAAGCACTCGCTGTTTCCATGCATAGAATATACTCTTTTTCCTTCTCCACATGGCTAACTTTTCATTCACATCTTTTAAATCCAGTCAGGTGTCAGTTTTTTGGGTAAAGCTTCCAGACTCTGTGCATACAGTAGTCCCTCGCTGTATCCATGGTTTCGCTTTGTGCAGTTTCGGTTACCTGTAGTCAACCCCCGTCCAAAAATATTAAATGGAAAGTTCCAGAAATAAACAATTCTTTTTTTAAAAAAAATTTATTTATTTAGGCTGCACTGGGTCTTAGTTGTGGCACACGGGGTCTTAGTTGCAGCATTCGGACTTCTTAGTTGCAGCATGGGGGATCCAGTTCCCCAATCAGGGATTGAACCTGGGCCTCCTGCATTGGGAGCATGGAGTCTTACCCCACTGGACCACCAGGGAAGTCCCCAGAAATAAACAGTTCTTAAGTTTTAAGTTGAATGCAGCTCTGAGTAGTGTGATAAAATCTTGTGCTGTCCTACTCCATGTCACCCTGGATGTGAATCATCCCTTTGTCTAGCCCATTAAACACTTATTAGCCATCTCAGTTCTCAGATCGACTGTCACAAGATGGCAGTGCTTATGATCAAGTAACCCTTATTTTACTTAATAATGGCCCCAAAGTGCAAGAGTGATGATGCTGGCAATTCATTTTGGTTTTTTTACCTTTCCTCTTTTTTTTTAAAAAATTTTTTCACTGGAGTATAGTTGACTTACAATGTTGTGTTAGTTTCTGCTGAACAGCAAAGTGAATCAGCCATACATACACATATATGCACTCTCCTCTAGACTCCATTCCCATATAGGTCATTACAGAGCACCGAATAGAGTTCCCTGTGCTATACAGTAGGTTCTTACTAGTTATCTTTTATGTATAGTAGTGTGTATATGTCTGGCAATTCATATATATGAAAGAGAAGCTGTAAAGTGCTTCCTTTAAGTGAAATGGTGAAAGTTATTGATTTAATAAGGAAAGAAAAAAATCACATGCTGAAGTTGCTAAGATCTATAGTAAGGATGAATCTTCTATCCATGAAATTGCAAAAAAGGAAAAAGAAATTCATGCTAATTTTGCTGTCATACCTCAAACTGAAAGAGTTATGGCCACAGTGTGTGATAAGTGCTTAGTTAAAATGGAAAAAGCGTTAAGTTTTTACAATAAGGTATTTTGTGTGAGAGAGAGAGACCACATTCACATAGCTTTTATTACAGTATACAATTGACCCTTGAAGAAAATGGGTTTGAACTTCACGGGTCCACTTATATGTGGGTTTTTAAAAATAAACACTACAGTCCTATGCAATCTCTGGTTGGTTGAATCTGCAGATGCAGAACCTTGAATACTGAAGGCCAACTATGGGACCTGAGCATCCCTGGATTTTGGTATTCGTGGTGGGTCCTAGAACCAATCCTCTGTGGATACTGAGGGACAACTCTAGTGTTACAATTGTTCTATCTTATTAATTATTGTTGTTAATCTCTAACTCTGCATAATTTATAAGCTAAACTTTATACATAAACTTTATATGTATATATATATACAGGAATCCACTGGGGGTCTTGGAACACAGTCCCAGGATAAGGGGAGACACTGTACTTTTGCTAAATTGGCATTTAATGGAGTTACTTGTTTACTGTTACATCTTTCCCGTGTACTTGTAAGATCCTTGAATGCCAGGGCTATGGTTTTTATTGCTGGTGTTCTAGAGCCCAATATAGAACCTGGCAGAGTGTTTAGCCAATCTTTTATGGATGCTTAAGACGTCAGAAAAGCCCATTAGCATTTCCACAGAAGTCTCCATGTACTTCTTTATCTTCTCTTAATTATTTCTTTAAAAAAAGTTTCCCAAGGCCTAGCACCTAAAGCCAATAACAACAAAATATTAACTATTAACATTAGCTATGTTGTATAATTTATATATACATTAATATAAAGTTACTGAGTTTGGACAATACTGTGTGTGGACTTAGAATTTTTCTCACTTAGGCATTGTTTTGTGAGCTTTATTCTGGGCTATTAAATATTTTTTGAAAGCATGATTTAATGATTATTAATAGATTACAATATTCCATCATGTATTGATAGATGTTCCTTAACAATTCCTCTTATTTCTTTACTGTTGTAAATAATATTATGATGAGTATCATTATGCATAAGTTTCTTTTCATTTCTGATTATTTCTTTAACTTAGCTTTCTCAAAGTATATTCAAATAAGTTGCTGAGTTTAAAACTATATACCTTTTATGGGGCTTCCCTGGTGGCGCAGTGGTTGAGAGTCCGCCTGCCGATGCAGGGGACGTGGGTTCGTGCGCCGGTCCGGGAGGATCCCCCGTGCCGCGGAGTGGCTGGGCCCGTGGGCCATGGCCACTGAGCCTGCGTGTCCGGAGCCTGTGCTCTGCAATGGGAGAGGCCACAGCAGTGAGAGGCCCGCGTACCGGAAAAAAAAAGAAAAAAGTATATACCTTTTATGGATGGACCTAGAGTCTGTCATACAGAGTGAAGTAAGTCAGAAAGAGAAAAACAAATACCATATGCTAACACATATATATGGAATCTAAAAAAAAAGAAGGTTGTGAAGAACCTAGGGACAGGAATAAAGGCGCAGACGTAGAGAATGGACTTGAGGACACAGGGTGGGGGAAGGGTAAGCTGGGACGGAGTGAGAGAGTGGCATGGACATATATACACTACCAAATGTAAAATAGATAGCTAGTGGGAAGCAGCCACATAGCACAGGGAGATCAGCTTGGTACTCTGTGACCACCTAGAAGGGTGGGATAGGGAGGGTGGGAGGGAGATGCAAGAGGAAGGAGATATGGGGATATATGTATATGTTTAGCTGATTCACTTTGTTATAAAGCAGAAACTAACACACCATTGTAAAGCAATTATACTCCAATAAAGATGTTAAAAAAAAACATATATACCTTTTAAAGCCTTGTGATAAACTTCTACATGTGTCTTCAGAAAGGTTTTTCCAATTTATACTTTCAATATTTAGATGTCTTGCACCAACACTGAGTATTATCATTTTAGACATTTTTTGCCAATTTGGCAGAAGGATGGTATCCCATTGTTTTAATTTGCATTTCTTTGATTATTTGTGATTTGAATATTTCCCATAAGTTTATAGGTCATTTATACTTCTTTAGCTGATAGTGCATTCAACAGACTTTGAGTAAGTGCCGTACAAACCTAGCTACCCTTATGCCATTCCTGTAAGATTGTCAGCAACTTAAGGGAAGAGGTCATATAGGTCATCTCTGTATATGGACTGGCTGAGTACCTGGCCATATGTCCTTAATGAGTGTCTGACATTGCTAATGCTGTTGAGGTAGTAATGTTGGTAGTGTGGGTGGAATGGATGTGATTCTGTACCTTATTTGGCTTAGCTGCAGAAAAATCTGGGGGAGGAGGTGAGACTTTTTAGCTCTAGAAACGGAGACTGCAGTGGCAGCAGGTGGGTGGGTGTTCCAGGTGGAAGGGACAGTGAAGGAGAAGGCATGGAGGTAGGCCATGAAGAAGCCTTGGCAGAAGCTCTTAGGTTGCTAAAGAAAGCTGACGGAGGAGAGTCAGTAAGAAGAGATGGAACTGAGCAAATAGATTAGAAGTACATGTTTACTACCAAATGTAAAATAGATAGCTAGTGGGAAGCAGCCGCATAGCACACAGATCAGCTCAGTGCTTTGTGACCACCTAGAGGGGTGATAGGGAGGGTGGGAGGGAGACGCAAGAGGGAGGGGATATGGGGATGTATGTATATGTATAGCTGATTCACTTTGTTATACAGCAGAAACTAACACACCATTGTAAAGCAATTATACTCCAATAAAGATGTTAAAAAAAAAAAAAAGTTCGTGTTTAAATGGAGCCGTCCCAGGAGAGCCAAGATTGCAGCCAGTCAGCTTGAGATGGATAAGCATTTTCTCAAGAAAGATCATTAAGATAGGACGAATCAGCTGTCTCGTCCAAGTTCTGTTCTTACCTGTGACTCTCTCCCAGGCAAAGAGACGTCCATCTTGTGCTACTATTGAAGCCCTAAAAAATGGATTCCCCTTGGGAAAATAAGGGAGGGCCCTTGAGGACCCCATGTCTTAGGCTTAGTTGCACAAGGAAAGCACTCTTTCTATAATTTTTAAAAAATTTTTTTTGCGATACGCGCGCCTCTCACTGTTGTGGCCTCTCCCATTGTGGAGCACAGGCTCCGGACACGCAGGCTCAGCGGCCATGGCTCGCGGGCCCAGCCACTCCGCAGCATGTGGGATCTTCCCGGACCGGGGCACGAGCCCGCATCCCCTGCATCGGCAGGCGGACTCTCAACCACTGCGCCACCAGGGAAGCCCTCTTTCTATAATTTTAAACTCCAGGATTTTGCTCTGATCATGGCTGCCTGTCTTAACTTCTACTACCTCAGCTCATTGCCCTTGTGGAGACCACAGTTATCCCTCCTTTTTCTTACAGTCTCTCAGCCTTCTCCCTAACCATTGCTACTGTAACATTTTAAAAACAAAAAACACTAAAGAATGATTCGAATAAGTAAGAAATGTAAAAATATAAAATTATATTAAAAAGATATGTATAATGCAAAGTTTCCCTCCTACTTCAGACTCCAGGCCTCTAGGCCCCACCTCCCCCATCTCATTTTTACCTGTGTCTTATGAATCAGTCCAGAGGTAAACTGTGCATTTATAAGCATGTGTGTGTGCACATGCGTGCGTGTGTATATTATACACATTGTCCTTCACCTTTTATTCATTTACTGCTACATCTTGGAGATTTTTCCTTATTACAAATAGAGCTACTGCAGTCTTTTAATAGCTGCATGGTACTTCCTCCTGTAGATGTATTATAATTTGTACACTCTGTTCTCTGTTGATGGATCTTTAAGTTGTTTCTAATATTTTGCTACTACCACAGTGTCGCAATACAAATCCTGTAGTAAGCCCCAATACTTTCAGACCTCTCTTAACCACAGTTTTTAGCATCCCACTTCAAACTTTATGGTAAGCCCTACCTAAGAAAAGGCACTACTACTGTTTCACAAACCAGACAGACCTCTCTTGGACAAGAGACCTCTGGGCCCCTTCTGTCCTTTGGCAAACCTTGGAGTCCTTACCTGATATCTGAGACCAGAACAGATACATTTTCTACTGGCTGAAACATGGCAGTTCGCTAAAACCCTTTTGTATGAAGACTGTGCCTTTTTTTAATGCCCCATGTATTTCTGGGTCAGGAGTGAGGCTTGGTTTTCTCTGGCTCTCTCTGACACTTTGAGGCCATTACTAGATCCTTGCATAAGCCGTTCTCACACCCACCTTCCTTGTTGAAATTAGATCCCAACTTTTGCATAACTCCCTGTTCACTCATCGAAAACTTTAGTATGTACATCACAGTTTTCCTTCTAATCTCAATTACTTTCCATAGTCCTTGTGGTCATCATCATCATCATCACAGTAATTGCATTATTTTTTAAATTATTATTTATTTATTTTATTTTTGGCTGTGTTGGGTCTTCATTGCTGCGTGCGGGCTTTCTCTAGTTGTGGCGAGCGGGGGCTACTCTTCCTATGGTGCTCGGGCTTCTCATTGCAGTGGCTTCTCCTGTTGCGGAGCACAGGCTCTAGGCATGCGGGATTCAGTAGTTGTGGCACAGGGGCTCAGTAGTTGTGGCTCACAGGCTCTAGAGAGCAGGCTCAGTAGTTGTGGCGCACAGGCTTAGTTGCTTCGTTGCATGTGAGATCTTTCTGGGCCAGGGCTTGAACCAGTGTCCCCTGCATTGGCAGGCAGATTCTTAACCACTGTGCCACCAGGGAAGCCCAGTAATCACATTATTGAATACTATTATTGTCAGTGCTTTACATGTATTACCCAACTGAATTCCTACAATAATTCTATGAATTAGGCTTATGTTATTAGGCCCATTTTATAGATTAAGAAACTGAGGTTTAGAAAGATAGAAACTTGTCCAGGGTCACCTAGCTGGCAAGAGTTAGAACCAGATTCAAATCTAGACCTATTTAACTGCAGAGCCTAGGTTCTTAACACTACTATCTACCACCATAATCTTAGAACCCTGTTTTTCAAAGTGTGTTTCTCAGGACTCCAGTTTCTAGAAATGTTAATAGATTCTTTATCATGTGATAAAGAGTTTCATGGTGAAAGAAATTTGGAAAACATTGAGTTCCAGTAGAGTGCAACACCGATAGATTGCTTTATCAAAGGACTTCTCAGAAACTTAAAATTTTTAGGCTTCTTTTGTTTCTTCAAGAGGGGAATAAAAAATGCACAGCGTTAAACTTTTTTGACTATGAAACTCTGTTTTGGAAAAGCATCCTGTAGGAATCATTTTCCAAGGAATGTGCTTTAGGAAGGTCTGTCTCAGATTATTTCATCGTCAATTCATTAAAACTATGTTTGTGAAGGTCAGTCAGTGAGCTCATCGCTACCTAATCCTGTGCTTGTTTTTAAGTCTTTATCTTATTGGACCTTGCTGCAATATTCGACACTCCTGCACACTCCTTGTTTTAACATCTAAGAAACCATCCCCAATGCTCATCTTCTCTGATGTCTATTTAATTTCCCTTTTCTGAATTCTCTCTTTGCTTGCTTCTTAAATGTCTGTGGGGAAATTGACAATATCACCTGAGCCTCTGAAGCAAAAAGAAGTTGTTTGTTTTTATAGGGTGTGGGAGAAGCTTGCCTGGTTGGTTAGTAATAAAAGCATGCTCTTGAGCTGCCAGTTCTTGCTATAGCCTGATAGTCTCAGCCCCTCCTTTTCTGTTCTTCTAATGTGCCAATCTAGCTCAGTCTTTGGAACTTAACTGTTTTGGTAAAAACTAAAATCTTAGGCAGAAAGAAGTTGCAGAGATGAAGCTGAGTCGGTAGTAATAATGATATCCTTAAGAAATTAAGATTTAAGTATTCTTTCACACATGAATAAAAACCTTCTACCTTTCCTACCCCCATCGGCAGTGAACAGAGCAGAAATACCCAGAAAGGACTCAAATGATCCTTCTGCTCATGAACTCCATGTCTGTTAGGCAACAGGCCAGAGCAGGGATGAAAGCTGAGATTGGCTTAGTTCTCTTTCTCTAAAGCCACCAGCTGGATAGAATGTTCCTTCTCTATTCCAAAGGCTCTCTACAAAGGAAAGGAAAACATCAGGGTGCCTGGCTTCTGGTTCTGAATTATCTCCTTTCTTCCCCTGCCTTTTAAATTCCCTATGCCACCAAAACCCTGATTTTACCTTTTTTGCCTTTTATGGGCTGAGTTGTCCCCTGCTCCCTGCCTCCTATGTTAAAAGGCGTAACACCCAGTATCTTAGAATGTGATTGTATTTAGAGATAGGGCCTTTAAAGAGGTATGATATATTGAGGTAATTTGGATGAAAAATCCAAACTACATACTGAAATCTGACTGGTGTCCTTGTAAGAAGAGATTAGGACACACACATACACAGAAGAAAGGTCATGTGAAGACACAGAGAGAAGATGGCCACCTATATAAGCCAAGGAGAGAGGCCTTAGAAGAAACCAACCTTGCTAACACCTTGGTCTTGGACTTCTAGCCAACAGAATTGTACGAATAAATTTCTGTTCCTTAAACCACCAGTCTGTAGTATTATGTTATGGCAGCCCTAGCAAATGAATACTTTACAAGGCAGAAGGGGGAAGAAGATGGCACAGAAGCTTCAGTGTTTCTCACGTGTGAGTCTTTATTTCCCGAGGTCTAGTTGGTGGGAAATGTGTTCTCTAGGCTGGTACATGCAGACCCATTCATGATGCCCAGTGTCTTTTGTATTTGTTTACTCTTATCTCTATTACTAATAAAATTTAGGGCTCAACTAGAAATAGAAAGAGCTGGGTTCTTGCAGTAGCTTAGTCTCAAAATCTGAGAGAACTTGAATAAAGCACTTCCTATTTCTTAGTCTCCTTAGTTATAAATTAGGGATAATGACTGTCCCCTCTCACAGAGTTTTGGTGAGATCATAGAAAAATGCATTTTTGAGGGCAAAGCTCTATAAACCATTGCTTAAGTCACCAGTGGGCCTCTTATTACAGAAGTGTTGGTTTCCAGGGCTTTCTCATGACCTTCTTAGCCTAGGCCTTAGCAACCTGCCAAAGGTGTTTCTGATCACAGCTGGAGCCTTTGCTGCTGAGTGGGAACCCAGTGAAACTGCGTCTGATGGTTAAAGTGGCAAGGAGCCAGTGCCATAGGATTTCAGGCTTTTACAGGGATCTAGACTACCAGATGTCATGGGGGTTCGTGGGAAAACTTGCCATGTGGATCACTCAGATGAGGCTGTCTATGTACTGGTGCTTCTCTGGGACCTGCGAGGAAAGTGTCAGTGGAGGGCCTTGCCTGAGGAGTCTAGGGGAGCAGGCCAAAGGCTACCCTGGGCACTATGGGAACATTTTTCAAGAGCTGCTTTTGTGTACTTGTCAGGAGAAATGCTTAACATTTCTCAGGTTCCCCACCCCCTCTGAAATATTCTGAACACGTTTATGGCCTGGATCTGGGTATATCAGTGATTGGTCTTCTATAAACCTTAGATCTAGCTCTAGGCTGTGACTGAACTTTGTGAATTATAAGACATCACATCTGGGACTGGAATTTGGGGCAGCTTGTTTGAAGGTTGGAGTTTGGCTCCGGTTTCTGAGGAGCATATCAGCACATTTCTGAGAAATGCTGTGATATCATTAGCCTACCTAGAGTCCGAGGAGGGTGTCAGATACCAGCATCAGGCCTTAGCTCCAGCTGGCGGTGTTTTCTGGACATAGTGTCAATAAAGGGAGGTACTTTGTAAACTTTTATGGAATAGGTCTGATTGATACCTCTGTACAAAATTACTTGCTTCCAAATAACAAGTAAAGCAGACCTTCTTGCTTTCTCCTACTTTCTCTGACTCTTGCTGCTTATGTGACCACACAGTGATTGGGAACATTTGATCCTGGCTGTGAAGGAATTCTTGCTCTGTAAGAGAAAGTTCTTTTGCCAAAGTTATCCAAAAGGAAACAGCTAATATAATTATTCCATCTTAGATGAGGATTTTACAGACTGAGCTCCTGTCTGGTGTTTTTTTTTTTTTTTTTTTTGCAGTACCCTCTCACTGTTGTGGCCTCTCCCGCTGTGGAGCACAGGCTCCGGACGCGCAGGCCCAGCCGCTCCGCGGCATGTGGGATCTTCCCAGACTGGGGCACAAACCCGTGTCCCCTGGATCGGCAGGCGGATTCTCAACCACTGCACCACCAGGGAAGCCCAATTATTCCATTTTAAATCAAGCCAGCTAATAAGTGGGTACCACTGGGTGCTGTTGGGCCATTTGCAAGACATTTTCTTATCATTTGTGAGCTTGTAGGCCAGAGAGTAGATAGAAGTAATTACCAGTTAAATAGTTAAACACTTTTTTTCATCAGACACTTTTCTTCAGTCTTTATGCTCATTTTTTCTCTACAGCATTCCACAGTGTTTTTGCAACTCCCTACTTGTAGCTTCCTATTTTCTTGGGTTCTTCCAGTTCTTCCTTCCTCTCTTACCTTGCCTGTCTCCTTTCCTGTCTGTCTCTGTCTCTTCTTTCTACAGAAGGCATCTCTTTTAATCTCAAATCTGCATTTCCTCAGCCTCTAACCCAGAGTCATTAATTGACGTACATTAATTGAACTACCGTGTGGCCGGTACTGTGCCTGATCTTGGCCTCTGTGCTAGGCAGCCAGTAGACTTCCAACTAGCCTTTCTAAGCAGAAGATTCCCAAATATATACTTCTGACCCTCCCTTTTTTCCTTAGGTTCTACCCTTCATATCTAGTTATTTACTAGTTATTGTCACCACAATTTCCCAATGTTTGAAACTTCCTTCCTGGGCCTATTCCTCTTCCTTTGTTCTCTGTTTGTATGAAAGTCACCATCGTTCTGCCAGTCACCCACTCAGTCACTTCCTCCTCTCTTGCCTCCCACATTAGATCGTTTGCCAGATCTTGCTCTTTTTCTCTCTGTGATTTCTTTTATCAGTCTCCTCTTTGTTCCTCTCTGCATTCAGGTCTTCTTTACTGCTTAGACTATAGTGTATTACTCTCCCAATGGTTTCCTTGCTTTTATTTATTTTTCTTGGAATCCATTGTGTATACCACTATCAGATTTATCTTCCTAAAACAGAGCACTAGTCATGGCTACCGCTTATGCTCAGGGTTCAACTTAGATGTCACATACTTTGAAGCCTTCTGGAAAGTCCCCAGATAGAGTTAGATACTCATTTTTCTATCTTTCTATAGCATTTCATATACAGTCAATTTTAGTGTTTATCACACTGTCCTGGAATTGTATAAGCATTTGCCCTCAAGATTTTGTATTTCTTAAAAGAGTATCTACTACATGATTCCTTTTATATTAAGTTCAGAAACAGGCAAAAGTAATCTGTGGTGTCAGACTTCAGGGTAGTGATTATTTTGGGGTGAGGGGGTCGGTAGTAACTAGATATAAGTGCAGTGGGGCTTCTGGAATTCTGATGATGTTCTGTCCTTGATCTGAATTCTGTTTACGTTAAGGTACTCTTGATTTGTGTACTTTTCTGTATGTATGTTATAATTCAATAAATAACTTAAATAAAAGCTAGATGAAAAGAGCATGGAAATACAGAATAGGGACTGTGCCTACTTAACTTTATATCCCTGATGCCTGGCATCCAGCAAGTCTTAACAGATATGTGAGTGAGTGAATAAGTGAATGATTGAATGAATGAATGAAAGGCTTTTCCCCCCTCAAAAAACATTAATTTTTCTTTACACTGGTAGTTAAATTATAGTTTCAACTTTTTAGCTTGGCATCCATGACCAGTCATGATTTTCTAACCTACTTTTCTAACCCTTGTTAACCCAGAGGCCACATTATACAGTTGAAAGAAGTTGAGCCTTGGAATCAGAAAGAGCCTGAATTTGAAATATGGCTCCACCACTTACTAGCTGTGTAACCTTAGGTTTAGGCAGGTTACTGAGTATCTTAGAAACTTAGTCTTCTCATCTCTGAATTGGATATTATTTGCCTCAGTGGATAGATATGGATTAAATAAGATAACACATATAGAGCAAGACCTGGCATGTTGTTAACATTCAGTATATGTTAGTTTCCGTTCCTTTCCAGCATCACACCTTCCTTTTTGTCCTTTTCATATCTTTGCTCATCCTGTATCGTCTGCCTTTTCTTCTCTTCCGTTTCCACATATCCAAATATTATTCATCCTTCAGGATCAAGCTCAGCTATCACCTCTTTCACAGAGCGTTCCCTGATTCTCTTCCAAACCAACACCTTGAACGATGCAAATATTTTCACTTACAAATTCTCATACATTTCGCCTGGGTCTCTTATGATACATATTAGTCACTCATGCTAACCTTTAGGAGTTGCAAAGGCTGCCCTCTCACTCCAGGCCCAAAGAATAGGCACTCCAGTTGTAATGCTGGAGGAATAAACTGGCAGTTGGAATAAACTGGGGCATGAAAAGGCAGGTTGAGAAAACTGATTTGGGCCTTTGATATTCTATTTAGTACCTCCTCCTGCACAGGGAGAAATTCAGATGTCTAGTAAAGGATGTGGACCTAGGAGCAAAGGGTCAAGTTGCAAACTGCTTGACTTGTCTTTTGAATTGTTCTTCTGTTCAAGATGTCTTTATGGCCCAGCCTGATTTATCAAGGTAGGAGGCCTTGCAGGAGTTTGAGTCTGAACCCTTAAGAATTAAGAGGCTTCCCTGGTGGCGCAGTGGTTGAGAGTCCGCCTGCCGATGCAGGGGACGCGGGTTTGTGCCCCGGGCCGGGAAGATCCCACATGCGGCGGAGCGGCTGGTCCCGTGAGCCATGGCCGCTGAGCCTGTGCGTCCGGAGCCTGTGCTCCCCCCCCCAAAAAAGAATTAAGAGTGAATATTCACCTGGAATATCTTCTGTTTAATATGCCTTGAGGGCCTAGTACATTTATGTAAAAAAAGAGTTCAGTGATTCAGAGATCCTATTCCTGGCCACTTATTTTCTTGTTACTTCTGCTTTCTACTTGCATTTTCCTTGCATATATGTAGGCTTTAACTCCTTTCCTAGATTGCACTTGAGGTCAGGAACTAATTACAATCCCTAACATAGCTTCTGATACTTAGACAGTCAAGCAAAGTTTTGTGGGGAAATTGCTTAAAAGTATGAAGTGATATTACAAGGCTGTAATTGGTTGCAAAGGGAATGATAAATGCTTATAACAAAATAGTTGTCATAAGACTTTAAAGTAAGGAGCAAGCCCTTTGAGTTAAGGCAGTCAGAAAAGTCTTGTCAGAGGAATTCCCAGAGGGTGCTAAGTCAACAATTGTTATTAAATATCAGGAAATGTTCAAGAAATAAAGTAATAGCTTAGAAAGATGGAAATCAAGGGGTAACTTGCTTCCTGTGTTTACAAGCATATGTCATTAAGGAGATCCATGACTCCTTGTAAGTGGCAAGTTGTGTTCTTTCCATAAACAATGCAGCAGAGATTTACCACCATTCCAAAACAGGCACGTCCTGAAGTACAGTCACAGTGTATAAAATAAGACATCTTGAAGCCAGAAGGAAGAGGTAAGTTGTAACAAATAATCTTCCCCATTTCTGTAGGCTTCTGTTTCCCTTTGCTGGTTGTCATCTTCAAGCATGCTAGGGAAATGTGTTTATTTGGTCCACACCTGAGGGCATTCAGACATAAATAGGCAAAGATGGTAAGTTAGGAAGGGCATTCTGGATGAAAACCAACATCCTGGAGCATTTCTTATGACAAGTGAGATAAAAGCTGTTGACTGGTTTCTACCCAAAATACTCTTCCTTTTTGGCTTTTGCAATATCTCTCCCTCCAAGTCCTTTTCTTATTTCGGACAGCTCCATCTTTGCTTCCCTTACAGCATTTCTTTTCCTCTGCTTGCCCCTTAAAACTTGGTGATTCCCAGGGTTCTGTTTTCAACCGCATTCTCTTCTCTAGATAATCTCACCCATGTTTTTATCCATACACTGTTGAGTCCCAAATTTCTTTCTCTACCTCAGTCCTCTTTCCTGAGCTCCAGACTTATGACAAGGTGCCCATGGATATTGTCACCAGAATTTTCACAGGCACGTGATGCAGTATGTTCAAACTGTGCTCATTGTTTTTTCTTTCTCCTCCATCTCCTTTCATGTATGTCCTTTATCAGTAAATGGTACTATCAGTCACCTAAGCACAAGCTCTAACACTTCTCATAATATGGGTATAACAGCGCTTCATATCATAACATTTCCTCCATTAGGTTATGAACTCCCTAACGGCAAGGATTAAATCTTTTCATCATGCCTGGTATTACGCTTAGGTACTTAATAAGTATTAATTCTATTATTTATTTTTAAAAATTTTTGGTAGAATTGTATCAGTAATGTTCAAAAATACTGTATTAATTTGCTAGGGCTGCCATAACAACGTACCACAAACTAGACGGCTTACACAACAGAAATTTATCGTCTCACAGTTCTGGAAGCTAGAAGTCCAAAATCAAGGTATTAGCAGGGTTAGTTTCTTCTGAGGACCATGAGGGAAGAATCTACTCCAGTTCTGTCTCCTTGGTTTGTGAATGGTCTTCTTCTTCCTGTGTCTCTTCATACTGTTTTTCCTCTATGCCTATCTTCATATCCAAATTTCCTTTTTTATAAGGATACAAGTCATATTGGATAGGACCCACCTTAATGACCTCACTTTAACTTGATTACATCTGTAAAGACCCTGCCTCCAAACAAGGTCACATTCTGAGGTATTGAGAATTAGAACTTCAACACATGGATTTTGGAAAACATAGTTCAACCCATAACAGACACCAAAGTAGTTTTTACTGTTTTGGTTCCAAGTCTTGCTTTCTGACAAGCCCTTGATGAGGTTTTAAGCATCCTCACCATACTGGTTTTTACTCTCTGATAGCACTCTAAACAGGGTCATATGGAAAGAAAAAGAATGGGATGGCACATTCAGTGAGTGTAAGGGATTCGGTTTGACCAAACTTAGGGAGTCAGGGTGCTTTGGATCCCTCTAGATATGGACAGGTCAAGAAACAGCTTTGATAATATGCCAGGGAGTGAGCATGGGCTTTTTCCTGAGAGCAGTCACGGAAGGATTTTAAGAAAATGAGTGACAAAAATCTATCTACATTTTAGAGATATCCCTCGAACAAATTGTCAAGAATGGATTGGGAATAGGGAGGGGTGAGAGGGAGGTGGTTCTGGAGGAATAGAGACGAGGATGAATATTTTACAGCCGCTTGAGTGAGAAATAATGAAGCATAGACTAAGGGTTGTAGAGAAAGGGACAGATTTTATAGGTAGGAAGGTAACATAGATTAGTCTTGGTGACATGAGATAGGGGGACAAAGGGTTTTGCAGGGGATTCTGTCATTGGATGGAGAATTAGAATATAGGGGTTCCAAGGATCTTGTGTCTGAGCAGAGAGGTCATCTCTGTTTGCAATTGGCGTGGGTGAGCTGGCGGCCTAGGACTCCAATGCCAACCCCAGCAACAGGCTTTCCCTTGGCATCCCTTGCTTGCAGGCTGAATCTAGCTCTTTCTCTCTCCTGACTTGCCCAGTTGAGTACTTCCCTTTCTCCCCTATGCTTCCCTGTTAATCTGTCAGAGATCCCCAGCTAAGATTAGGTCTCCCTTAAGTTTTCTCTTCCCCTTTTGCACATGAACTAGTTTCCTATAACTCAGTGCCTTGTACCAGATATTTCTGAATATATGGAGAATACTACAGGGAAAAACCCTCCTCTTTGGGGTCCTTTCATTGAGTCCCAAGACACTTGAGATTTGTATGTTGGCTAGGGACTTTTTTTTTTAAGATTTATTTATTTATTATTTATTTATTTACTTTATTTTTGGCTGCGTCGGGTCTTTCATTGCGTGTCCTGCAGCATGCAGGATTTTTCATTGCAGCGCACATGCTCTTTGTTGTGGTGCGCGGGCTTCTCTCTAGTTGTGGTGTGCAGGCTCCAGGGTGTGTGGGCTCTGTAGTTTGTGGCATGTGGGCTATAGTTGATGCGTGTGAGCTCAGTAGTTGTGGCACGCGGGCTTAGTTGCCTCACGGCATGTGGGATCTTAGTTCCCTGACCAGGTGTCAAGCCCACGTCCCCTGCATTGTAAGGCGGATTCTTTATCACTGGACTACCAGGGAAGTGGCTAGGGACATATTTTGAAAAGCTTGTAGAAATAGGGGCCTACAGCAAGAGAATTTTCCAGAATTGGGTTCACTCTAAGGTATATCTCAGAACAAGCCACAGAGAACTGAAGGGGATATTTGATCAATATTAAGCCAGTTAGAACATAGTCTGTTTTTAGTACAAGAGGTTCACTTCCCCATGAAGAGTCAAATTTTGGGTTCCCGTTAGAGAATCCTCAGCCTATGGTCCCTTGGCTTCCTTGTGGTGTAGAGATCGAGGCAGGCTCAGTGCACTTTGTGGATTGCACTGGGACATATAGAAGCAGATACTAGTTCAGCACCAGCCTTAGTCCTAAATCTGGGGGCTATGACTTTGACTAGGTTTATGTAAGAGGGCCGTGGACATGTAAACTGCTTGGCTTATATGATCTTTTGATCATTTGCTCCTCGAATGGAAATGGGACCACAAGCTATGGAGGTATAGGCTAGAAACCTAACTGTTTAGCTGGGCAGTCCTGAGGAGTTTATCAGCTCTTTAGGTTCAGGATTTTGCTATCAGAGATGGTGCTTGACCTGGTTATAGAACTGAAGTTTGTCAGCAGTTTGTGACTCCTTAGGCCTGCCTTGCAACTTGTCAAGTCTGATTTAGGCTGTGTAGCAGCTATGTCTTAGCACATCAGTAAAGTGAGCCCATCTCTGCCAGGTTCCTCACTCCCCTGGTGGGGGGGGCATGTTCCTGAAGGAAGAAGGAAAACCACCTCCCGTTGCCCATCATTCTCTGCTGCATGTAATTTCTGAGTAGTTTATAGAGGACATAATTCTACAGGGGGAAAAAAAGACTTTTCTCTGCCACCAGAACAAACTGTTTTCCTCATGAAACAGATCCCAGCTGTGTGACCATATACTGGCCTGTTCGTGTGCTTCTGGCTTTACTTAGTGGTAGAGAAGGAAGCATCACAAGCTTACTCCTGTGTAAGTCAGACTTGGGTCCCACCTATCCTCTGCACCCTGCATGTGTGATTGTTAACACTGGAAGAAAAGGTAGGCACCTGCTGGTTCTGACTCAGCCACTCTCTGGCAGTGACACCTGAAAGGCAGGCCAGGTGTGGAGCAGGCACATTCTTTGCTTCAGAGCCAGTTGTATCTGGCCCCAACAAGACCTAGATTGGTTTGTATGAGAGGAGAGAATTGCGATTGGTGAGCCCCTCCTCCAGTATCCTTGTGACACCACTCAGATGCTTTAGCTGAAGATGAATTTTGTGCACCAGGTGGTCTTCTGACTAACCCACCCATTTGGTTCCCCTTTAGAGCTCCTGCAGCTCTGAACCTTCCCACAACTCTGCGTGAGTGTCAGTGTCTCATGTTGAATTTCCATCTTGACTCATCTGTCTCTAGGCGAAGATCCCTGCAAAGATTTAAATTGGGAACCAGACCTTGAGAATGTCTGTTCAGAGCATTTCACAGCTTCTGGATAAATGCCTTTTCCTTCTTAACCCAATCTGTTTTTCTAATTCTGCCCAGCCAGCTCTTGAACAGCCCTGCTTTGAGGAAGCTTCCCAGCTAAGGTGGGTGCTTGTGCTAATTCTTACCTCTGTAATGCACCCCCATCCTTTTGGCCTGCCCAGGATTCCCAAGAGACAGATCCACTGACACAAGGGAGCTGCAGTTTGCTCACATGGCTCAGGAAACAGAAATTGCGTCTATCCCAAAAGACTAGTCCACTAAGGAGGTCTGATTGTCCTTTGGTCGTATGATGTCTGGTACTCTCTGGGCTCGGTTGAACAGTGACAGAAGGAGCCCTGCTTTTTTACTGAGTTTACAGTGACTGCTGTTTACCACTTTCCCACTTATGCCCCTTCTTTCTTTTGCTGAAAGGTGGGAAGGTGGAAAGATACAAAGGTAATTTATGGTCAGAGCCATATGAGGGCTCTTGTGAAGTTTGAAGACTGGAACTAGAGATAGCTGATTTGTTGTGCCTCGCGTCCTAAACACGTTTTCTCTGTCTGAGCCTTTGTTTTCCTGGAAAACCCAAACTGCTTAGAAGATGAACTGAATGTGTTTGAGTAAGCAGATGGACAAGACAGTCACATTAGCCTCAGTTATAGCCTCTGGAGGTCCTAGCCAGGTCCTGGAGCCACTGGTGGATGAGGCAGGAAGAAGTAGGTTCTTTGGGCAATGTCCTACCTCTGAGGATCTTTCCCAGTCTTGAGAATTTGATCTTCTCTTGAGTCTAGGAAGCTCAGACCCAAACCTGGTCATGACAGCCACTGCTCTGAGCTCTTTATGAGTGGCTGCAGAGTTGGGGGAGGGAATTCTGATTTAATCAGTCTTCCCTATATTTCTTGTTTTAAACCCTTTACCTCTTTCTCCTGGCTGAAATATATGAGGAGCTTCACAGTAAATTTGCCGTGACTTCCACTGAAATTTGACAGTTTTCAGGTTTTTTTTTTTTTCCTTTCTGTATTTAGATGTGGTTATGGTTGCACTGTCAGCCCTTATCTCTTCTGTCATCCAGCCAGCTCTCGACTGGGTTAGGAGGTATTTGCTTTGCTGTCAGTGTTGGCTGCGTAATGAGGTGGCTGGTTAAGAAATGGGTTGTGTAGTGTCTCTTGGAATCTAAATTCTTTTCCTTGGTTGAGGGGGAAGCAATGTTATTGGAAGAAGGCAGTAGGGAGGCAAATGTTGGCTCTGGATTCAACGCTTTCTCCTCAGGATCTTGGATAAGCCAAGGAAATCATTCTTAATTTAAAAGCTTGTTTTATCTACCATATAGGGCTGCCTGTTCTGTAATGACAGATTCCAGGGTGGCCCTCATAGACCGCTTGATTCCTGGCTAACAGGGCCTTGTTCTGTTGTGCATTGTCGTGAGGAATGTTGCAGGGCAGCAGAAGTAGCAAGGTTTGAGAGCCTGGTTTGGGCCTGATGGGTGAATCAAACTTGCCCACCTGATGTTAGCCTGAGGAAGAGGAGGGGAGCTTATCTTATTAGATCAGGCTCAGAGGAGGTAGAATAGGAATGGCTTCACTGGATTGTCGCTGGCTGATTGAAGCCCTATATTGAGAAGAATTCTGAGGTTCTCTGGGCTCAAACAGTGTTTTTCCTGTCCAGTGATTGCAGAGTAGGGAGAGGTATCATATATTTCATGTTTTTGTCAGTGGTCCAGGGCTTCAAGGGTCCCTGGCTTATGTTTGGCATTATGTTGCAATGAACAACTTGAGTGCTCTTTGAAGATAAGGATATTTAATTTCCTGATGAAATTCAACTAGAATTTCCTGATAATTCAACTAGAATTGTTGAGTTATTAGGAATTAGGGCCACATGAGAACCACCTGACCAACCAGTCTCCAGGGAGGTGGGGTTGCAACTGGCAAAGGACTGGGAAATTTGGGACTATGAAACCAGGGTCTTAAACCGTACATCGCTTTAGCTCAATATGGTATTACTTTAGGTTACTTAGTTCCTAATTCTGGATTCCAAAACATTCTGTGGTCCTGACTTCTGCAGTAGAGGGTCTACCTCAGCCCGCCCAGCTTCCTCTACTTCTGTCTAATCATTGCCTTGGCATGGCCTAAGGGAGTTCTCGTTTTCCCGTTGGTTCTCTTGCTGTGGCTGTTCAGGAAGAACTGGACTAGGTATGTACTTTGAGAACATGGTGTTGTTTGATGTTACCTGCCCTTGGTACTTTACCTGTTCTCCAGCTTTGCCAAATGCAGACAGTACATTATACATATACGAAAACAAAACGAAAACCCCAAAACCAACCAAACCAAAAAACCTAGAGCTTGTCTCAGTAGGAGGGACGCCTCCCTTTGTATTACACTCTGGCTGTTTCTTGCTGTGTTCTGTCTTGCCTCTGAGACCGAGAGCTCCTCAGAGTGTAGGGCTCTGTGTTATGCCTCTTTATATCCTACAGCCCAGACATGAGAGAGATGGATAGGCAGGGGAAAAGAAAGGAGGGGGGAGAAGCACGAGAGGAAGAAATAGGGGAGGGGAAAGAGGAAGATCTATATTTAGGGAGAGGGAGAGACACTCACCAAGGGTGTTTGAGTGAGCTTGCTGGCGAGATTTTTGTGTGCGTGAGTGTGCTGGGAAGGGGGTGTGTGCGCCAGGAATGTGTGAGGAGGGCTGGTGCCCTATGGGAGGTTGCAGGCAGGAAGCAGCTGGAGAGGAGGAGGAGCAGCAGCAGGAGCAGTAGCTGCCCTGCTTTTTGTCTCAGTCTCAAAACCCGGAATCGATTGAGTTAGAATTCCACGTCCAGTTGAAGTTTGGCTGCTATTACCTTCAGCAGGCTGGTCATCAGAATCCCCCTCAGCAGAGAAGTGTGGACCAGATTGGATTCCTAGATTTGCAGCCAACAAGACTCCTGCCCAGCCCTGGGGGAATCTCTCTGCCGGGCATTTTTCCTATCATCAACTTTGCACCAGGGAGCCAGCCAGCTGGGTGCAGCTGAGAATAATAGCTCCTTGGCTCTGTTTGTTGGTTGGGCAAGCAGCTGTGCTGTGGCTTAGAAAGTTCATCCTGTGGCTTCTCTCTCAAACCAAGGAGTGCTTCTGAATGGATTTCCTTTTAAAGACAGCACTTGCATTTCTAAAACTTGAGAATTTGTGGTTTTAATGTGTTTTTTTTTTCTTTTCATTTCCTTAACTCTTATTTTGATTGCAGCAGCAAGGTAAGTGGTATTGAGTGTATGACTGACTCTGAATGAGAAGCAGGGACAAAAGCAAAGCATTTGTGGGTGGAATATGGAGCAGCTACATTAATTACATAACTGCTTGAGCCAACTTGCTGATGGGGGGTCATTATAATGAGTGAAAAACAGCATACTCAGCACTAAGGGTAGAATCTTCACATGCACGTGTTTATATGCTGATAATCTGACCATCCATTCCTCCTTGGTACTCTCCTGTATGTATATAAATAACCCATCCAGCCCTTTGGATATGTGCATACCTGTATACGAAGAATCTGTTTCTCCCTCTTGATATGTCCATATGTTTATAAACAACCTGTCCATTCCTCTCCTGTGTGTTACATATACATAGACAACTCATTCATTCATCTTATATAAATATACACAAGCCATCTTTCCTTCCATGTGCATATGTATATAGATACATAGGTCCCTTTATCTCATACACGTATGCATGTACCCAGGTAACGTTCCTATTCTTGTATAGGCTGTGTATATTCAGAAACCTTTCCATTTTTCCAATGTGTGAGAGTGTGTTTATGTATGTATATTGTCCTTCTGTCTAATGTGAGTATTAATTCATCCTTCTCGTGTGCATATTCCATATAAACAGGAAAGTCATCTTAAGTTTTCTCAGTTTTAAATGTGCACACACATGGATAACAGATAATGTGTCCATTTGTGTCCTGCATGTATGGTGAAAAAAGCACTACCTTTGTATATCGAAGACCCCCTTTTAAATCCTAGCTCTACCCAGTGACCTTGACCAGGTCATTTAGTCTCTCGGAGCTTTATTTTTCTCATTTATGAAATCAGAATAGTAATCCTTCCCTCCTACCTCACAGGATTGTTGTGATGATAAAATAGAAACCTTGTAAACTGTAAAATTCTAAACAAATGTAATTTTACTATTGTAATGTGTCCCTCTAGTGTGAGTTGTCTGGGATTGCACACCTTTGACCCAGCTGCATTGAGATTATGCTCTTGTCTGTGAGAGGTCTCTAAGTCTTCCCTGTGAAGGTGTAGCTTCTGTTGAAGTAACTAGGTTTATCTTGTGGTTTTGCTCAGAGTACTGGACAGAAGCTACACAGATCTACAGGGTATCTAGAAAGGGTCAGGCTGAGAGAGATAAGGTCTAATCCTCTGCAGATTGGTGCCTTAGTACTATGTTCTTTGCAGCCTTGAGGAGGATTGAGCCTGTCACAAAATGGAAATATGATGCTTCGAGCTAGGATCACCGTGAACAGGTTAAAGGAAGACTGAAAGAATAGAACATTCTACTGCCCCTGAGATGACAGTCTGCCCTTTGCATCCGCTACCAGGTTTTGAAGGCTCTCTAGAGTGTCCCCCGCCCTAACCTTTAAAAACTGTGATGTTCAGTATAGTAGCCACCAGCCACATGTGGTTGTTGAGTACTTTAAGAGTGGCTAGTCTAAATTGAGATGTGCTGTAAATGTAAGATACATACCAGAGTTCAAGGACTCAGTATGAAAAACGGAATGCAAATATATGATAAAAAATTTTTTTTAGAAGTTTGTTTTTGTTTTTTTTTTTAACTTTATTTATTTTTTGGCTGCATTGGGTCTCCGTTGCAGTGTGCGGGCTTTCATTGCGGTGGCTTCTCTTGTTGTGGTGCGTGGGCTTCAGTAGTTGTGGCACACGAGCTCAGTAGTTGTGGCTCACAGGCTCAGTAGTTGTGGCCCACGGGCTTAGTTGCTCCGTGGCATGTGAGGTCTTCCCAGACCAGGGCTCGAACCCGTGTCCCCTGCATTGGCAGGCGGATTCTTAACCACTGCGCCACCAGAGAAGCCCTGATAAAATTTTTTTATTGATTACATGTTGAAAGAATAATATCTTAGATAATGGGTTAAATAAAATGTATTAAAATTAAATTCATCTGTTTCTTTTTACTTCTTATGTGGCTACTAGAAATTTTTAATTACATATGTGGCTCGCATTGTATTTCTATTGAACAGTGCTGTTCTAGAGCCATAATCAGCACAGGGATCAGGGCAGCTCTTCCAGCTGGAGGGCAAGTGGAAGCCCCATGATGGCAACCCTGGGGATGACAGGCGCCACACAAGGTCTCTTTCTACCAGTCTCGTATGCTAGAAAGATACAAGCTAACTGACAGTCTGGCAGAGGCTGGTACTGCCACTACTGTGTTTATTTACCCTGAATGAGTCCCCTAAAATTGTGAGCGAGTATATTTGGGGAGAGGTTTCCAACTTAGTTTTACAATGAAAGGGGACTGTAAGCCATCAGTCTGGAAGAAAACCTAGAACTTGAAAGCGGTATGTTGTTATGGGAACAGAAGTGGACTAGAAAGCAGAAAACTTGGATTCTAAATCAGCTCTGCCATCACTCATTTATTCTTTCCATGGCACTGAGTTCTCACTGTGTGCCAGGCCATATGCTTGGCATAGTAATGCCCTGTGCTAGGCATTGGGAACTAAAAAATAAGGCACAGTTTTCAATGTAATGGAGTTCATACCTACTGTGTGTCTTTAAGCAAGAACCTCCCATTTAGGTGTCTCCCAAAGTAAAACAGATTAACAACAAGAGTGTCATTCTAGGTCAGGTGTTATAAACTTGGGTAATAATGCTTTGGGGAAGCCAGAATAGCGGCCCTGCCTAAAGATTTCCAAAATTAAAATTTAGAAAAACGTATGATAGACGAAAAAAACTACTCCATAGGCTAGATCACAATGCAGTATGAGATTCCAGGCCTTGCTATTTTCTAAAGAACTCTTCCAACTCTAGCATTTTCTTATCTTGTGTCCCGGATCCTTTTATTCAATGGCAAGATTTATTTTGTCTTAGTTTGAGCACCGTATATGCCAGGCACTGTACTAGGTGCTAGGGATACAGCAATGAACAAAACAGAGTCCCTGCTCACATTCTAGGATAGAGGTTGAGGAGAGAGACAGATAATAAACTAAAAAATATATGATCTATCAGGTGGTAGTAAGTTCTATGAAGAAACTATAGCAGAGTAAGGGGATAAAGAATATGGAGGCTTGGGGGGATGGATAGGAGAGTGTTCAGGGGCTAGATTCCTGCTCACATGGCTTTTTTGGTCTACTCACAAGAGTCATAGGTAGTAAGGAAAAAAGAGCATGATGAGTGCTTAAGAAAAAATTTGTTCTGATACTTGTTAGAAATGGTAAGGCAGACTTTATTCAGGGGGGCTATTATATTGGGGTATTATAATAGGGGAGAGAAACTGAGCCCAACTCTGAATATAAGCATAAGTGGGAATTTATAGTCAAGGAACAGGGTGAGGGTCACTGGATGGAAAATTAAGAGGAAACATCCGGGAAAGGGAGGCATCTGGCTAAACTGACTTGACAGGATTTTTTCTGGAATCAGCCCAGGGTGAGGGATAAGGAATTTGGTCAGATACCAAAGGTAGGGAATTTTCACTAAACTGACCCAGCAAGATTCTCGCTGAAATTGGACTAAACAGAGCCCAAGGACAGGAGCCTGGTCAGAAAGAGGACTCAGAGGAGACTGACTCAAGTTTAGTCAAAGAGAGTCTTTGTCGTGAGCATCAGATTCTAGGTGCATCTGTATTTGTTTTATGGTTTGTTATACTCTTGGTATAATAAACCCTGGTACTGCTGAAAGGGAGCCCTAGGAAGGGCGCAGAGTACCCAGCTCTGCTGACTGGCATTCAGTTTTCATTCTGAGTTCTTGATATACCAGCCCTCTGAAGGCTGCATCCTCTTTCATGCTACTGTACATTCCCTGAGGTTCTATCTCCCCTCTTGGATACAATGCATGAAGTTTTCTTTCCTTTACCATGTCCAGCTTCTGGCCTATAAGTGGGGTTCCTCCTAATGCAGATGAGGAGGGATGGCAAGTCCTAGGAACTACAGGACAGGGACTTTGCTATGCATTTAATTTGGGCACTCTTTATTCCCTTTGGCTATACTCACTCTTTATACCTTGTGACCCTGATCATTTTCTCTGACAAGATTATCTGTAAGCATTGATTCTTTCCCAAAGATTAATATCTGAAGAGTACCCCTACCTGCTGTGGCCCTAGAAATTCGTTTCCCACCATATTAGCCATACAACATAATTGGTAAATGGCCCAGGAATGATCTGACCGCTGTGGGTGACGTGTGGGGTAGAAGGCTCAGAGCTCTTGGCTTTTTGCCTTCTGGGCTTGCTTCATACAAAATGCGAGGCCGCTTGATATATGTACAGAGAGCCCTGGCCTATTCCCAGAGGTCTCCCAGTTGTTTCCTCCAAGCCAAGATTTGGGTCAGAAGCAATTTTATGAGGAATACCCACATTCCTAATAACATTTAACTGATAAGTCAGAGAGAGAGGAAAGAATCAGCCATTTCAGAAAGCGGAGGGATTTTTTTCCTCTTGACATTTTTTGGTAGGCTGGTGCTGATTCGGTGTGATTTAAGGGGTCTACTCCCTGACATAGTTCTCAGTTTTCCATCACTGAAGCTTTATTCCTTTTGATTAATTCATTTTGTTTTGCTATGTTCCCTTTTCAAAAGCAGATAACCCTTGAAAGGGCTGCCTTATTTTTCCCAGCCTTAGGCATTCCTTAGGAAAAGATTGCAGAAAGGTATGGTCATTTTAGAGCATGTACATATGAAGTATGGAGAGTTGACTTGAGTGGATAGGCCAACAGGATAGAGCAGAGTGACAGCACTGGGTACCTTGAAGGAAACTAGAGGGCTAGGTTTGAGCTGGTTGGGCCCCGAGGCCTCCTTATGCCATCTCAGCTCAAATATTACTTCTTCTCCGTGGCCTTTCCTGTTGTGGTTTTTCTGGGCCTCTCATCACCTTCCCATTCCCCACCCCTGGAATTAAATGCTTGCTTGCTATTACAAGTTCTATTATAACATGTATCACTTTATTTTGTGATTGTTTATATGCCTAACTCTGTTTCCAAGCTTTAATATATTAGAGAGCAGGAACTGTGCCTTATATCCCTGGCACATAGCTTAGTGCCTGGCACATCGATCGAACTGATTTAGAGGTCAAACTGTTTTTCTCACACTTTGGTCCCTGTTATTTCATTCTTGTGGACAGTAGTAGCAAAGAGAGGCTGAAGAAGGAGGTGGCCTTGAATTGGACCTCCTGGCTCTGCAGGTTGCCCTTTCAGCCCATTCTGGCTTCTGGTATCCTATTGGGTTCTGAGCAAAGTGACTGGTTGATTCTCACTGTGTGGCATCACAGTGAGCTCTGTCCCCTGTTTCAAAGCCTAAATATGTGGATGACTGTGGGTTTGGTGCCTTTAGGGAACCCATATCCCTCGGAGGTGATTCTTAAGTTTAGAGTTCATCTGCGGGCTCTAGCTACCAATTCAGAAGAAGGTTTAGAGGGTTTTGTTTGTTTGTTTAATATGAAAGCAATCATCTTTGTTTGAGGCTGGGAGGAGTTGCTATGGCAGCTCTAGCTGGAAATTTCCTGTTTGTCACTAATGTAGGAAACCAGGCAGCTCTGCCTTTAGTCCTTCAGGATCCTCTGAATACAGTGGCTGAGCCATTTGCCCTCTGTGTGGCTGGCCAGCCAGTGTTGCAAGCACTGCATTTTTGGAGGGGAACTTGGCGAGACTGTCCAACCCTATCTGGAATATTAATCTGAGGGGCAGAAGCAGATAGGCCCAAAGTTAACCTGGCCTGCACTGAAGCCATAGCAGGAGAGTCAGCTTCATTTTCGTTCCTGAAAAACTGTCTCCTCTAGACCAAAGTGGGGCTGGCCTTGGAGGACCTGGCAATGAGTTCTGGGTCTCGCTAGCATTAGAAAGGAAAAGTTTGCCTCCTGTAGCAGTTTTCTCCTTCCTCATGCTTTCAGGCTGCCTGAGGGCAAGCCTTCTGTCACCTGAATCAAATGTTGGGGAGTGAATATTTTGCTCCTCCCTTTTCTTACCTTAAAAAGAAAACTTTTAGAAAAAAGAAAGACTAACAAAGAGTGACACTGTAATGGTAGGGTTCCAGGCATTGCTGTAGACCACTAGAAGAGACTGGGAAAGGTAAGGGTCTGGGGCTGGGATAGAAGTCATGGTTCACTCAAGTCAAACCACTTAGGCAATTGCACACTTGGCTTAGATATTGGTTTTCCTGCTTCTTTGTCCCAGGGTCTTGCCATGTCAGTAATAATAACACTGCAATGCTTTACAGTTTACTAATTACCAGTCTCTCATTTTAGCTTTATAACATTCCTGTGACTATCTCCCCCACTTTACAGATGAGAAAACTAAGGCACAGAGAGAAGTGTTTAATCCAAGGTCACTGGTGAAGCAAGACTCAAACTTATGTCTCTGGATTCTCAGTCTAGTAGCACTTGCTCATGGCTTCATGTGGTCATATGCAGAGCTTCCATCTTGGTTTAGTAAGCGGTCTTTCTCTTTGAGAAAAACTTGAAAGGCTAATTGCCAACTCTAGTCCATCAGTCTAGGGACGTTGCTCAAAGCTAATACCAGGTGCCAAGACCAAATCGGGGTACCCAGACCTTGCACCTTGGGGAGAAAAGAAATGGGTGGCTTTGGAAATGTAGATTTTGTACTTTTGGGAGGAGAGAGGGAAGAATTTGATGAGTCAGTCCTAGAATTGGGGGCTTTGCTATCTAGGCAGCTGGGCACTAAGCCCGAGACCCAGTAGTTCTGACTGTGCACATAGAGCATTCTCTGTTTCTCTCTGTCTCTGTCTCTGTCTCTGTCTCTCTCTCACACACATGCACACACACACAGACTAGACTGAGTTGACCACATTAGGGGAATGGCTGATCCTGGCTCCTTAAAACATCAGAGTAAAGCGATAATGCTTAAAAAGCAATAATTAGGCCTCTCCAATGCCTCACAGGATGGATAGAGTTCTCAGATGAAGAATTCCTAGATGAAATAGAGTTTTTACATGAGCTAGAGAGAAGAAGGGAAGAAATGAAAAGGGAATTAATCTAGTTTCTGTCTCTTGATTCTTGGCCTGGTTATTTCCAGTAAAAGGGGTCAGCTTCATCTTTATCGCAAGTCTTGTGACTTGTTCTTCTGGTTCTTCTTAGTCTGCAGAAGCACAGTGCTTTTTTTTTTTTTTAATAGACGTAACTCAAAAGCACAGTGCTTTTAATTTTCAGACCCAAAGACTATAGTTGATGGCCTTTCCTGCAAATGAATTGCTGTGGGAGCAGTCAGCTTATGTTCTTCACAGACAATTTTTACTTTTTAGGGTTAACTTGAGTACTGGGAAAAGAAAAGGAGGCAGGGGTTTTAGAAGATTTAGAAATCTAGGTCAAATCTAGAAAATAGAGAAACCATCTCCAGTTGAAGAACATGAAGGGTAGCATGTCTCCCACCAACTCATTTTACCTGTCCCGGGCTGACCCAGCAGAGCCAGAGAGTATTGGTAGTCCCATGCATTCCTGGGCTCTCTGCTTCATCCTTTGTACTTTCCACTGTGCTCCTTCCCTACAGGCTACATGTTCCCAGTAAAAACGGAATGGATGCCCACCCCACATAAGGTAACAGTCATCTCTGCCTAAGCTACAGTCACTGGTAGCTCAGAGTTTAGGGGCAAGACTGGTGGCAGGTCTTTTTTCACCTTTTTGGAAAACAGTAGAGCACCCTGGACCTCTCTCTGATGTAATCAGCTCCCCGCCTGCCACGTGCATTGTTCTCTCCAGGCCATTCAGTGGGGCTAGAGCAACCCTCTGTTACTCCAGCAGTGGACAGTGCTAGGAAATCACTTTCTTGTCATGGTCCTTTCTCCAAGTGAAGGGTTGCTATCACTAAACAAAGGGAAAACACTTTGTGCTATAAGCACAGGCAGGAGCAAACCTTTAAGTAGTTGAGCCTTCACCAGAGCAACAAACTGGAGGGGGAAAAAAAAAGAAACATTCCACGTCTTGTCTTTTACTGTGTATGTGATTTGAGCTTTGGTGGTTAAACATCTATATGTTCATTTCTGAGCCTCATGTTGAATTTGTAAAGGTTCAGTCACTTGCTGACTTCACCCCACCTATTTCCCAGGAGTTTGTTTCGATCCTGTTGACTTTGGCTACTTGCTCAGAACACAAGGACTTGATCTGATTTTACAGCAAAACTCTGATGGGAAGCCAAGGAGAGAGAACTGATTGCTTATAACCTTTAAGTCTAGCATTGGGAGGCAGGTCACTGTTGACTCCTACAGTATTAGAAAGTAGTGTTCTTATTCCCGCTTGACAGCTTGATTCATATTATCCTGCTGCCTTCTGATCCAAGTGCACTATTTTCCTTTTTCACCAGCTGCAGGATTAGAGTCAAGCTAGGACCCAGGAACATGTGCCAGGTTTGAGACCACACATGGGACCATTCTAGGCATCACTGTGGGCCAAGCCCAAGGCATCAGCCAGCAATAATTGCTAAAAATAGACTGAAAAGAACAGGTCAGGGTATTGCCTTCTAACACAATCTCTGTTAACCATCCTGACCAGAAACTAGAGGAAGAAGCTGAGAATCACTCAGACCCTGAGGGAGAAAATGAAGCGATTGTTGCAAGAGTCAGAGGAAGAAATCATGGTCACCTTGGGATCCTCCTCCAGGCTTTCCCCAGATAAAGCTAAGGTGGAGACTCTGTGTGGCTTCAAGAGCAAGTCCTCAGGCCCTGCTGGATCCTTACCAGAGGACAGCTTCATGTCCCCTCACTGTGGGTCAGTAGCCTCAGCCATTGGTGGGGATAGAGATGGGTGCCTGGCCCAGCATTGCAGCTTTGGGCAGCAGGCCAGCAGCCAGCTTCCTCTGGGCTCCACTGCCTGTGTTTCAGGGTCTGGCTCTCAGGACCTCTCATCTGCCAGCATGACCACAAGCTGTCAAGAGCCGTCAGAGAGGGATCAAGCCAAACCACTTTTGTCCAGAGGCCCTGGCCAAGGCTGTAGCCGTGAACAGCAAGAACCTTTGGGGGATGTAGTGGACTATATCATCAGAGAGCTGCAAGGCATCAGCCGTCTCCAAACTGAAATTGCTGAGTTGCGGCAGCACTTGAGCCAAGTCCGGGGTTCAGTGGAAGAAGTCTCTAGCTGTGTAGACTCAGTTCTGAGTGAAATAGAAGGCTTGCAGGTGGGCAGCAGCTCTCTGGCCAAGGTGAGTGTTGGGGGAAAGGCCCAGGAACCCCATGTGGACCGACCTAGTGAGGAAGCCATTCTGTATCTGTATGGACTTCCTGAGCAAGATGGGGAAAATACCATGGAGCTGGTGCACAGCTTCCTGGCCAAACACCTCTGTGTTAATGGCATGCAGTGCAATAGGTACATTAAAGAGGCTTACAGAGCAGGCAAAGCGCCAGCCCCCAGGCCTACTGTTGTGAAGCTTGCCCATCTAGAGCACAGAGACCTTATATTGCAGAAATCCATCCTCTTGCAGAGCTTAGGGATCCGGATTGCCACCAGAGACGAACCAAGCCGGCCACAGTGCTGCTGTAAGAATCCCCCAAAGGAGTCTCTATCATTTTTGGAACAACAACTTCAGGATTGTAATTTGAATCCTTTAAACCTGGATGAACCAGTTTTTCAGGTGGAAACAGGGGACAGAGGACCAATAACAGGAGTATATCAAATGAGGGCTCAGAATCAACATAGAGAACTCCAGACTCCTGCACAGCAAGGCCTTTGCTTCCCACCCAAGAACGATTTAGCAAAGCCAAGTGATGAGTCTAAGCCAAGGGACGAAGTAAAAGGAACATCAGGAACACCCCAAATTATCAGTGGCGCCTGTGGTGAACTGACAGGGAGAGAGGCTTCTCTGTCCAACCTTCATCAATTTGAGGAACCTTCCCTAGAGTTAACCTCAAAGGAGGAGGATTCTGGGAAACCCCAGGTTTTCAAACAGTGTAACCAAGGACTTGAAGCATATAAAGCAGCAAAAATAGAAAACAACTGCAGTATTAAAAGCGAGGCCAGCAGCTGCCTATCATTGTCTGGGTTGCTGAAGACAGAGGACAAACTCCTGGCCTGTGAAGCTGGGCTTGATATTTTGAGCTCAAAGCAGCTAGAGGACCTTTTGACAGATAAGTCCAGAAGGTTTGCAACTCTGAGCTGTGACAACGTGATAGAGGAAATCATCATAGGACCTGAGACTTTCAATGACATGGTTCATATTGACTTGAATAAAGAGGAGGAACGTGCTGCGCAGGTCCTTAAAGATGTCTTTGAAAAGTCCTCTTGTCTGGGTGGCTCACAGGAGGATGAAGATGTAGAAATCAAGTTTTACACAAGTAAACTGGGCCGAGCAATTTACCACTTTCGTTCAGCTTTGCACGGAGTATTTCAGAAGCTGGAGAACAGTGGGTCCATCACTCCTGAGGACCTGGAAAGCATTGAGAGTGGTTCCCAGTCAGAGAACAGTGATAGACTTCTTGGGACAGTGAGTTCAGGGGGTGCCCAGGATTTCTCAGTGGAGAGCCCTGGGAGTCAGGGGAGTGAGAGCTTGCTCAATGTGGTGTCTGGTGGAGTGGGCATCTCTACACAGGGAGACCAAACCTCTCAGGATCCCAGCAACTTCTCTCTGGCTTCCAATAACTTGCCTCTTGCATATTCATCGCCAGGTTTTGCTCTGGCTCCGTGTCTGGGAAGTGAAACTTGTTCCAGGCCTGAATCTCCCAAACAGGGCAGACTAAGCCTAGAGCAAATGTGTGCAGAGACCGTCTACCTCAACAAATGCATCAACAATTTAAAAGATGTTCTAAGAGAGAAAAGACTGAGGCAGAAAAAACTTTTGCACGAGCTAGTACAGAAGACAGACCATCTCTCGGTAGAAGACATGCACCCAGGTATTTCAAGTCTCTGTTTAATGGGTTTACACCTGGCTGGGTAGGGCCTTCATCAGGCCAGCATGAGACCCAGCTTGGTGGTGAGTTTCACAAGGTGATGGGGGAGGTCCGCAGCTTGAATCAGTCTCAGTTACTGGAATACCGATGTTAAGCGAATCCTGTGGGAATTGGAGTGACAGAGTTGAAAAGCAACAGGAAAGGAGTTCTTGTCCGTAGGGAGCTTCCAGTTTATTGGCGGGAGCTTTAGAAATACCTTTTCGAAAGAAGGAGGGGCATCTGGGCAAAAATAGTTTACAGCTGCAGGACTTTTAGGATATTCTGGTGTAAAGTAGGCGTGGGGTAGGAGGCAGGACTGGGGAAAAGAGGCATGTTTCTCACAGGAGCTAGGGGGGCTGATGCAATCCTATGTGGCATTTTAGAATTATTCTCCATGCGCTTCTTGCTGAGATAAGATTACCATTTCTCCAGCAGCTCCACCTCATAGGCCACTGTGGCAATTTCCCTTATCCCGACCTGTCTTCTTCCTAGTACTGGAGTTGACAATACAGAACCTTATTTCTAACTTGGAGCTGTCCAGCCTGACTGTGCTCTCCACAGGTCATATTCCCTTTCTTCCATCTCCAGTTGAAGGGTGCTTACCTAAGAACTAGAGAATGGAATGGTTTTTGGCTACAAGAAATGAGAAAACTTTTTTTCTAGGCAGCATGGAGATGATATGTAGCTTTAAAATTACTTCTCCCAATCAAAATTAAATTTATCCAAAGAGCATATGCTTTATTCATCTAATTTTAAATGTAAATGGGGTTGTCCTCTTATGCATATAACCTGATTAATCTTTCTAAGGCAAAATAAAATTATGAAACATATTGTGTTGGCAAAGGTGTGAGAGAACAGGCACTCATACATTGCCAGTGGGATGGGAGTGGAAATTGGTATAACCTCTATGGAAGGCAATTGGTAAAATTTAACAAAATTATGTATACCCTTTGAGCCCCAACACTACTTCCAGGAATATACCCTGCAGGTACATTTTCACCTGTGGAAGGGACATATGTTCAAGGCTATTTTTGAAGCATTGTTTTTAATAGCAATGATTGAAAACAACCTAATGTTCGTTAAGAAAGGCTGTTTAAATAACTTATTGGCACATCCAAACTATGGAATACAGTACCATGCAGCTATAAAAAGGAAGAGGTACCTCGTTACTGAAATGGAAAGATATATTGACATATTAAAGAAAACAAGGTGCAGAACAGTATGTATAAGATGCTGACATTTGTATAAATAGGAGAGGGTAAGAATACACACAAAAACCCACAATGTCTGTTTATATATGTATAGAATATCTCACAAAGGCACATAAGAGGGAGTTCCCTGGTGGCCTAGTTGTTAGGATTCCAGACTTTCACCGCTGTGGCCTAGGTTCAGTCCCTGGTCAGGGAACTGAGATCTTGCAAGCCACATGGCACGGCCAAAAAAAACCCCAAACAAACAAAAAACCACAAAGATACATAGGAAACTGATACAGGATTGCCTATGGGGAAAGGTATTAGGTGAAAAACTAGTGGGATGAGAAGGAGATTTTTTACTGTATACCCTTTTATAATTTTTAGAATTTGAATCATGTGAATATAATACCAAGTCATAAAATTAAATTGAAAAATTAAAATCATGTTCCTTTCAAATATCCCTAGAGCTACTCTTTATAGCTTATCAAAAAAAGTCTAAATTCCTTCATTTGGCATGACCACTACAGTTGGCCTCTAGTTTACATGTCCAGGCTTATCTCCCATTCTCCCACTGTACTCCACCTAGAAAGAAACTGCTGTCTCACAAATTTGCCTTATACTTTGTCTTCAGCATATTGACATATACATCCTTCCTTCTAGCCTAAGGTACTGTGTTTACCACATCAACCTAGCAAAATTTACTCAATTCTTTAACATACAGCCAAAGTATCACCTCCTCCAGGAAGCTTTCTATAATTCCTCAACTACAAGTGATTTCTCTCTCCTTTTAACTTTGTAGCCCCTTTTCTTTCTCCCTGGGCATTTAGAAATTATTATATTACAGCAACAGTAGAAACTACAAATATCAAAACAGTACTTCCTTACTAACTCTTTAAACCTTGCCTAGAGTTGATGTTAGCATGAGCATCCAGAGCTCTGGGGCCCAATTCTTCAAGTTGCAGAGTTTCCCTTCTGGGCTGACATCCTGCTGGACGATGCAGGAACTTGTGACAGCAGCAGAGATAATGAGACAAAGGAGATTTTCTGAAACACCAGTAAGAGATCAAGTCAGAGTTCTGGGTGCTTACCAAGATCCAGTCTGGTCTGTGGGCTACAGAGGGGGTGGTGGAGAGGCTGCCAGGCAGTGGCAGCATCTCTTCAGTGCTAGGTCCAGCCTGACTCCAGCACCATGCCATAAAGCAGGAGGAATAGAGGAAGGTACATAAATACACAGGCTGGCCTCTCACCACCAATACACTCGGGTTATAGAGTCCACAAGAGCAGTCACCCTAACCTGGTAAACTGATTCAATACAACAGTGATTGCTACCACAACAAAACATTTGAAAAAGCTTCCTTCGCTGCTGTGCTTGAGACCTTTTAGGACCTAAGCTGATTAGTAGTGTATTACCTTTAGTTTGAGTTCTTTTTTTTTTTAATGCTTTTTCTTCCTTTTTGGGGGGGGTGGGGCGGGGTACGTAAGAGGCACTATTTGAAGTACTCTCACATGCATTACATTAAAATTCCATTTTTTTCATTCCTGCCACTACCAAAATAGCTTTTGTCAAGGCCATCATATTGCCAAACTTCTGGTCCATTTTTAGTTCTCTTAGTCAATCAGCAACTTGATGTAATTGATTACTTCTTTTTATTATAACAGCTTTTTAGGTATTTATATACCATAAAATTCATCCTTAAAATCCCTTAAAAAGGGCTTCCCTGGTGGCGCAGTGGTTGAGAGTCCGCCTGCCGATGCGGGGGACGCGGGTTCGTGCCCCGGTCTGGGAAGATCCCACGTGCCACGGAGCGGCTGGGCCCGTGAGCCATGGCCGCTGAGCCTGCGCGTCCGGAGCCTGTGCTCCGCAACGGGAGAGGCCACAACAGTGAGAGGCCTGCGTACCGCAAAAAAAAAAAAAAAAAAAAAAAATCCCTTAAAAATGTACAACTGAGTGGTTTTAGTATATTCAGAGTTATGCAACGATCAATTCTAGAACATTTCCATCACCCCCAAGAAGAACTCCCTATCTATTAATAGTCATTCTCCAATCCTCTTTGTCCCCAGCCTCTGGCAACCACTAATCTACTTTCCATTTCTATGGATTCTGGACATTGCATGTAAATGGATTTATATAATATGTGACCTTTTCTGACCGGCTTCTTCAACTTAGCACAATGTTTTCAAAATTGACCCATGTTGTTACATGTATGGGTACTTCATTTCTTTTTGTGGCTGAATAATATTCCATTACATGGATATAGCACATTTTGTTCATCCATCCATCCGTTGATGGACTTTTGTTTTGTTACCACTTTTTGGCTAGTATGGATAATGTTGCTATGAACATTTATGTACGAGTTTTTGCATGGACATATATTTCAATTCTCGGGTATATACCTAGGAATGGAATGCTGGGTTATATGATAACTCTGTGTTTAACATTTTTGAGGAACTTCTGGACTGTTTTCCAATGTGACTGCACCATTTTACACTTCTACCAGCAATGTATGAGAGTTCAAATTTCTCCACATCCTTGCCATTCTATTTTTATTATAGCCATCCCAGTGGGTGTGACTGGTATCTTCTAGTTTTGATTTGCATTTCCCTAGTGGCTAATGATGTTGAACATTTTTTTCATGTGCTTATTGGCCGTTTTTATATTTTCTTTGGAGAAATGTCTACAAATCCTTTACCCGTTTTTAAATTGAGTTCTTTGTCTTTTTCTGTTGAGTTGTAAGCGTTCTTTATATGTTCTGGCTATAGGTCCCTTATATACAAATTATACAAATATTTTGTATATATTTTTCCCCAATCTGTAGGTTGTCTTTTCACTTTCTTGATGGTGTCCTTTGAAGCATAATTTTAAAAAAAATTTTATTTTGGTAAAATATACAAAACATAAAATTTATTATTTTAATCATTTTAAGTTTATTCACATTGTGCAACCATCACCACCATCCAATCTCCAGATCTTTTTCATCTTTCCCAGCTGAAACTCTGTACCCATTAAACTAACTCCCCATTCTCTCCTCCCCCCAGCCACTGGCAATCACCATTGTACTTTCTGTCTCTATAAATTTGACTGCTCTAAGTACGTCATATAAGTGTATTTGCACAATATCTGTCCTTTTGTGACTGGCTTATTTCACTTGGTATAATTTCTTCAAGGTTCATCCATGTTGTAGCATATGTCAGAATTTCCTTCCTTTTTAAGGCTGAATGATATTCCATTGTATGTATATATACTACATTTGTTTGTCCATTTATCCATCAGTGGACACTTGGGTTTCTTCTACCTTTTGGCTATTGCAAATAATGCTGCTATAAACATGGGTGTACAAATATCTGTTGGAGTTCTTGCTTTCATTTCTTTTAGATATATACGCAGTAGTGGCATTGATGGATCATATGGTAATTCTCATTTTTTTTGAGGAATTGCCATATTATTTTCCACAGTGGCTGCATCATTTTACATTCCCAACAACAGTGCACACAGGTTCTAATTTCTCCACATCCTTGCTAAATAACACTTGTTACTTCCTGGTTGGTTTTTTGTTTGTTTGTTTCGTAATAGCCATCATAATATGGGTATGGAGTAGAGTACAAAAGTTTTAAATTTTGATGAAGTTCAATTTATCTATTCTTGTGTTAATTTTGCTTTTGGTTTCATAGCTGAGAAACCACTGTCTAATCCAAGGTCACAAAGATTAACTCCTGTGTGTTTTTCTAAATGTTTTATGGTTTTGTTTAGCTATTACATTTAGGTCTATGATTCATTTTGAGTTGATTTTTGTATATGGTGTGAGATAGGGTCCAACTTCCTTCTTAAGCATGTGTATGTCTAGTTATCTCAGCATCATTTGTTGAAAAGAACATGCTTTACCCATCGAATGGTCAAAAATCAACTGGCCATAAATGTAAGAGTTTATTTCTGGACTCCCGATTCTATTCCATTGATCTTTAGTCTATTCATATGCCTCAATTTCTTTTTTTTTTTTTAATTTTTTGACCACGCCACACCACATGTGGGATCTTAGTTCCCCGACCAGGGTTCAAACCCGTGCCCCCTGTGTTGGAAGCATGGAATCTTAACCACTGGACCGCCAGGGAAGTCCCTTGATTTCTTCTTTTTTTTTTTGCGGTACACGGGCCTCTCACTGTTGTGGCCTCTCCCGTTGCGGAGCACAGGCTCCGGACGCACAGGCTCAGTGGCCATGGCTCACGGGCCCAGCCGCTCCGCCGCATGTGGGATCTTCCTGGACCGGGGCACGAACCCGCGTCCCCCGCATCGGCAGGCGGACTCTCAACCACTGCGCCACCAGGGAAGCCCGATTTCTTCTTTTTGAAATACTTTCTTCACCTGGCTTCCAGAACACCTCTCTGTCTTTGTTCTCCTCCAACATTATTGACCATTCCTTCTCAAGTCATCTTTGCTAGTCCCTCCTTATCTTCCCAACCTTGTAGTATCCCAGGATTCAATCCCGACTACTACTTTTTATTTATACTCACCTCCTAGGTAATATGTTTCAATCGCATGATTTTCATAAGCATTTCCAGATTTATATCTGGCCCAGATATTGTCCAGGAACAGCAGATTCCACATCTACTTAACATCCACATTTCCTTGTGAATAGGCATCTCAGATTTGATGTATCCAAAACCAAACTCCTGATCCTTCTCCCAAAGCCCTGCCAAACCTGCTTTTCCTATAGTCTTCCTTAACAGTAAATGGCAACTCTATTCTTGCAGCTAGCTGCTCAGGCCCAAATCCATAGAGTCATTCTTGACTTCTTTTCTTTCACAACCCATATCCAATCAGTTAGTAAATTCTGCCTGCTTTGCCTTTAAAAAATATCCCGAATCTTAACCACTAACATCTTTATGTAAGTCACCATTTTCTCTTGTCTAGATGATTGTGGTAGTCTAACTGATCTCCCTGCTTCTACCCTTGTCCCTCTACAGTCTGTTCTCCCAAGCCAGAGTAATCCTCATAAAATGTGAGTCACATCATATCACTTCTTTGTTCAGGACCTCCCAGTGATTTTTCTGTCTTACTCAGAATGAAAGCCAAAGTGCTTATAAGGGCCTGTAAAGCCCTATTTGAAATGGTACTCTGTGGCAAATTTGTTCCTTCACACCCGTCATGCTCTCACCTAAGGCTTTGCACTTGCTGTATGTTCTCACTGGAATACTTTTCTCTTACCACTCTGAATAGCTTCTTTACTCATTTCCTTCAGGTCTCTGCTTAGATGTCGCTTTATCAATGAGGACTCCCTGACAATCTTTTATAAAATTTTAATAGCGTAACATCACCACAGAGGGCAATATCTTTTCCCCTTGCCTGAATTTTTCAGCAGAGTCCCCATCATACATGATACAGTACACATAGTTCCAGATTCTGGAACCAGAATGCCGTTTCAAATTTTGGCTTTGCCACTTGCTGTGACTTTAGGCAAGTTTCTTAACATCTCTATCTTCATTTTAATGAACAGAAAATGGAGATTATAATAGTATTTACCCAGTAGGGTTGTTATGAGAAATAAATGAGCTTACTCAAATAAAATGCCAGATGTGTAATGTGTTCACTTGGTGTGAGCTACTATCATCATCTTCATCATCATTATTAGTTGTCTGCTCCTCCTACTAGAATAGAAGCTTCTCAAGATCAGGGTTCACTGCTGCATCAGCATGAGAACAGTACCTAATGTGCCGTAGGTTCTCAATAAGTATTTAAGAGATGAATCCTCACAATAAGCCTGGGAGATTGGTGGTCTTATCCTCTTTTTACAGATAAGGAAATGCATGCTCAGATAAGATGAGTGCCTCAAGTCTTTTGACTCCCAAGTAATGGAGTTACGATTGTTTTAACAATGAGGAAGTATGTCACTTCCTTATAAGGTGGACTATCTGGAACAGTGAGATCATTCTTAGGGGTCAGGAATTTTCCTGCAAAGAAGGTGTTATATAGACATTTATCACTTAAATTGAAAACTAAATCTCAGTGGAAAAATCCTAAGGCATTTTAGGCGGTTATGAAGCACAAAAAATTTGATTCCTAACAAGAAAAAGTTTTTTTAAACAAGAAAATGTTTGTCCAGTGGGTGGGACAAACTGAAGGGACTAGTACAGCAGTTCTTTGGGGTCTGGAAAATGGTACAGGCTATTGACTAAGTGACCTATCTTTTCTCTTAGGCAAGGCACATGTTCTTTTTTTTTATTTTATTTCTTTAAATTTTTTTTTGAATTTTATTTATTTTTTTATACAGCAGGTTCTTATTAGTTATCCATTTTATACATATTAGTGTATATATGTCTATCCCAGTCTCCCAATTCATCCCATCATCGCCACCACCACTGCCCCACCCCACGCTTTCCCCACTTGATGTCCATATGTTTGTTCTCCACATCTGTGTCTCAATTTCTGCCCTGCAAACCAGTTCATCTGTACCATTTTTCTAGGTTCCACATATATGCGTTAATATACGATATTTGTTTTTCTCTTTCTGACTTACTTCACTCTGTATGACAGTCTCTAGATTCATCCACATCTCTGCAAGTGACCCAATTTCGTTCCTTTTTATGGCTGAGTAATATTCCATTGTATATATGTACCACATCTTCTTTATCCATTCGTCTGTTTATGGGCATTTAGGTTGCTTCCATGAGCTGCCTATTGTAAATAGTGCTGCAATGAACATTGGGGTGCATGTGTCTTTTTGAATTATGGTTTTCTCTGGGTATATACCCAGTAGTGGGATTGGTGGGTCACATGGTAATTCTATTTTTAGTTTTTCAAGGAACCTCCATACTGTTCTCCATAGTGGCTGTATCAATTTACATTCCCACCAACAGTGCAAGAGGGTTCCCTTTTCTCCACACCCTCTCCAGCATTTGTTGTTTGTAGATTTTCTGATGATGCCCATTCTAACCAGTGTGAGGTGATACCTCATTGTAGTTTTGATTTGCATTTCTCTAATAATTAGTGATGTCGAGCAGCTTTTCATCTGCTTCTTGGCCATCTGTATGTCTTCTCTGGAGAAATGTCTATTTAGGTCTTCTGCCCATTTTTGGATTGGGTTGTTTGTTTTTTTAATATTGAGCTGCATGAGCTTTTTATATATTTTGGAGATTAATCCTTTGTCTGTTGATTGATTTGCAAATATTTTCTCCCATTCTGAGGGTTGTCTTTTCATCTTGTATGTAGTTTCCTTTGCTTGGCAAAAGCTTTTAAGTTTCATTAGGTCCCATTTGTCTATTTTTGTTTTTATTGCCATTACTCTAGGAGGTGGATCAAAAAAGATCTTGCTGTGTTTTATGTAAAAGAGTGTTCTTCCTATTTTTTTTTTTTTTTTTTTTTGCGGTACGCGGGCCTCTCACTGTTGTGGCCTCTCCCATTGCGGAGCACAGGCTCCGGACACACAGGCTTAGCGGCCATGGCTCACGGGCCCACCCGCTCCGCGGCATGTGGGATCCTCCCAGACCGGGGCACAAACCCGTGTCCCCTGCATCGGCAGGCGGACTCCCAACCACTGCGCCACCAGGGAAGCCCCTATGTTTTCCTCTAAGAGTTTTATAGTGTCTGGTCTTACATTTAGGTCTCTAATCCATTTTGGTTTATTTTTGTGTATGGTGTTAGGGAGTGTTCTAATTTCATTCTTTTACATGTAGCTGTCCAGTTTTCCCAGCACCACTTATTGAAGAGGCTGTCTTTTCTCCATTGTATATCTTTGCCTCCTTTGTCATAGATTAGTTGACCATAGGTGCGTGGGTTTATCTCTGAGCTTTCTATCCTGTTCCGTTGATCTACATTTCTGTTTTTGTGCCAGTACCATATTGTCTTGATTACTGTAGCTTTGCACTATAGTCTGAAGTCAGGGAGTCTGATTCCTCCAGCTCCATTGTTTTCCTTCAAGACTGCTTTGGCTATTCGGGGTCTTTTGTGTCTTCATACAAATTTTTAGATTTTTTGTTCTAGTTCTGTGAAAAATGCCATTGGTAATTTGATAGGGATTGCATTGAATCTGTAGATTGCTTTGGGTAGTATAGTCATTTTCACAATGTTGATTCTTCCAATCCAAGAACATGGTATATCTCTCCATCTGTTTGTATCATCTTTAATTTCTTTCATCAGGGTCTTATAGTTTTCTGCATGCAGGTTTTTTGTCTCCCCAGGTAGGTTTATTCCTAGGTATTTTATTCCTTTTGTTGCAATGGTAAATGGGAGTGTTTCCTTAATTTCTCTTTCAGATTTTCCATCATTAGTATATAAGAATGCAAGAGATTTCTGTGCATTAATTTTGAATCCTGCAACTTTACCAAATTCACTGATTAGCTCTAGTAGTTTTCTGGTAGCATCTTTAGGATTCTCTATGTATAGTATCATGTCATCTGCAAACAGTGACAGTTTTACTTCTTCTTTTCCAATTTGTTTTCTTCTATTTCTTTTTCTTCTCTGATTGCTGTGGCTAGGGCTTCCAAAACTATGTTGAATAATAGTGGTGGGAGTGGACATCCTTGTCTTGTTCCTGATCTTAGAGGAAATGCTTTCAGTTTTTCACCATTGAGAATGATGTTTACTTTGGTGTGTCGTATATGGCCTTTATTGTGTTGAGGTGGGTTCCCTCTATGCCCACTTTCTGGAGAGTTTTTATCATAAGTGGGTGTTGAATTTTGGCAAAAGCTCTTTCTGCATCTATTGAGATGATCATATGGTTTTTATTCTTCAGTTTGTTAATATGGTGTATCACATTGATTGATTTGTGTATATTGAAGAATCCTTGCATCCCTGGGATAAATCCCACTTGATCATGGTGTATGATCCTTTTAATGGGTTGTTGGATTCTGTTTGCTAGTATTTTGTTGAGGATTTTTGCATCTATATTCATCAGTGATATTGGTCTGTAATTTTCTTTTTTTGTAGTGTCTTTGTCTGGTTTTGGTATCAGGGTGATGGTGGCCTCATAGAATGAGTTTGGCAGTGTTCCTCCCTCTGCTATATTTTGGAAGACTTTGAGAAGGATGGGTGTTAGCTCTTCTCTAAATGTGTGATATAATTCACCCGTGAAGCCATCTAGTCCTGGACTTTTGTTTGTTGGAAGATTTTTAATCACAGTTTCAATTTCATTACTGGTGATTGGTCTGTTCATATTTTCTATTTCTTCCTGCTTCAGTCTTAGAAGGTTATACCTTTCTAAGAATTTGTCCATTTCTTCCAGGTTGTCCATTTTATTGGCATAGAGTTGCTTGTAGTAGTCTCTTAGGATGCTTTATATTTCTGCGGTGTCTGTTGTAACTTCTCCTTTTTCATTTCTAATTTTATTGATTTGAGTCCTCTCCCTCTTTTTCTCAATGAGTCTGTCTAAAGGTTTATCAATTTTGTTTATCTTCTCAAAGAACCAGCTTTTAGTTTTATTAATATTTGCTATTTTTTTCTTTGTTTCTGTTTCATTTATTTCTGCTCTGATCTTTATGATTTCTTTCCTCCTGCTAACTGGTTTTTGTTTGTTCTGCGTTCTCTAGTTCCTTTAGATGTAGGGTTAGATTTTTTATTTGAGATGTTTCTTGTTTCTTGAGGTAGGCTTATATTGCTATAAACTTCCCTCTTAGAACTGCTTTTGCTGTATCCCATAGGTTTTGGATCATCGTGTTTTCATTGTCATTTGTCTCTAGGTATTTTTTGATTTCCTCTTTGATTTCTTCAATGATCTCTTGGTTATTTAGTAATGTATTGTTTAGCCTCTGTGTTTTTTTGTTTTTTAGGTTTTTTTCCCTGTAACTGATTTCTAATCTCATAGCGTTGTGGTCAGAAAAGATGCTTGATATGATTTCAGTTTTCTTAAATTTACTGAGGCTTGATTTGTGACCCAAGATGTGACCTATCCTGGAGAATGTTCCGTGCACACTCAAGAAGAAAGTGTAGTCTGCTGTTTTTGGATGAAATGTCCTATAAATATCAATTAAATCTATCTGTTGTACTGTGTCATTTAAAGCTTGTGTTTCCTTATTAATTTTCTGTCTGTATGATCTGTCCATTGGTGTAAGTGAGATGTTAAAGTCCCCCACTATTATTGTGTTACTGTCGATTTCCTCATTTATAGCTGTTAGCAATTGCCTTATGTATTGAGGTGCTCCTATGTTGGGTGCATATATATTTATAATTGTTATCTCTTCTTCTTGGATTAATCTCTTGATCATTATGTAGTGTCCTTCCTTGTCTCTTGTCACATTCTTTAAAGTCTATTTTATCTGATATGAGTATTGCTACTCCTGCTTTCTTTTGATTTCCATTTGCATGGAATATCTTTTTCCATTCCCTCGCTTTCAGTCTGTATGTGTCCCTAGGTCTGAAGTGGGTCTCTTGTAGAGAGCACATATATGGGTCTTGTTTTTGTATCCATTCAGCAAGCCTGTGTCTTTTGGTTGGAGCATTTAATCCATTCACGTTTAAGGTAATTATCGATATGTATGTTCCTATGACCATTTTCATAATTGTTTTGGTTTGTTTTTGTAGGTCCTTTTTTTCTCTTGTGTTTCCCACTTAGAGAAGTTCCTTTAGCACTTGTTGTAGAGCTGGTTTGGTGGTGCTGAATTCTCTTACCTTTTGCTTGTCTGTAAAGCTTTGGATTTCTCCATCGAATCAGAATGAGGTCCTTGCTGGGTCAAGTAATCTTGGTTATAGGTTCTTCCCTTTCATCACTTTAAATATGTCATACCACTCCCTTCTGGCTTGTAGAGTTTCTGCTGAGAAATCAGCTGTTAACCTTCTGGGAGTTCCGTTGTATGTTATTTGTCGTTTTTCCCTTGGCACTTTCAATAATTTTTCTTTGTTTTTAATTTTTGCCAATTTGATTACTATGTGTCTCGGCGTGTTTCTCCTTAGATTTATTCTGTATGGGACTCTCTGCTTTTCCTAGACTTGGGCAGCTATTTCCTTTCCCATGTTAGGGATGTTTTCGACTATAATCTTTTCAAATATTTTCTCTGGTCCTTTCTCTCTCTCTTCTCCTTCTGGGACCCCTATAATGCGAATGTTGTTGTGTTTAATGTTGTCCCAGAGGTCTCCTAAGCTGTCTTCTTTTCATTCTTTTCTCTTTATTCTGTTCTGCAGCAGTGAATTGCACCATTCTGTCTTCCAGGTCACTTATCCGTTCTTCTGCCTCAGTTATTCCGCTATTGATTCCTTCTAGTGTAGTTTTCATTTCAGTTATTGTATTGTTCATCTCTGTTTGTTTGTTCTTTAATTCTTCTAGGTCTTTGTTAAACTTCTTGCATCTTCTCTATCTTTGCCTCCATTCGTTTTCGGAGGTCCTGGATCATCTTCACTATCATTATTCTGAATTCTTTTTCTGGAAGGTTGCCTCTCTCCACTTCATTTAGTTGTTTTTCTGGGGTTTATCTTGTTCCTTCATCTGGTACATAGCCCTCTGCCTTTTCATCTTGTCTATCTTTCTGTGAATGTAGTTTTTGTTCCACAGGCTGCAGGATTGTAGTTCTTGCTTCTGCTCTCTGCCTTCTGGTGGATGAGGCTATCTAAAAAGCTTGTGCACGTTTCCTGATGGGAAGGAAGACACATGTTCTTAGAAAGGCTTTTGTTCTCTAAGTCCTGAAAGTTCAAGTTCCTTTTACTACAGAAAAACGCTAGATGTGCTAAACCCTCAGACTACAAAGGTGTGATAATATAGTATATGTAATTATTGCTCTCAAGAAATTCACAGTGTATAAAGGGAGATGTTTATACAGACAATTAACAATGAAACATACTAACAACATACTATCATAGAAGTGTGCAGCACAAAAGCATGGGTACCATGTATACATAGTAGAGAAGCATCTAATTCTGTTTTTGAGAGGAAGGCAGATAAATTTTCATAGAGGCATTAATATTTGAGCTAAGTCTTTTTTTGTTATTAATACCATATCAATTTGCAGTTTTACAGGAACCAAGATTCATGTTCCTTAGGTGCTAATGTACTTTTATGTTGCACGCACATAGACGCACACACAGTTTAATCAGTAATTTTTCACCTATAGATTTTTCTTAAAAAAACAAAAAATTCCTGTGTGGCACAAAGATCTGTCCAAATTAATCTAAACACAGCAGTAACAAAACAAAGAGCTAAGTGTGGAGGCTTCCAGTGCAGAAAAAGGTCCTTTGGAGGGGAAGCCCAAAAAGATGATCAATACACTGACTTCCTGGGAGGGCAAAGGATGGGGATGGAGAATGCATTCCCTACTCTGACATGAAATCAGTTAAACATTTCAAAAGGAAAGGGGGCTAAGAAAATAAGAAAGTGGAATAAGGCAAGGGTACCTTTTACCCATCTAAATTCCTAAGTAATTTCCTCAACAAAGTAGAAAGAAAACTTTCTTCCACTACCTTCTACAGAGCTGCACTGCTTTGGGACTGTCAAAGATTGTAGCCTTTAAAGTCACCAGTGCATATTCCCTCTGGATTATCATGACTATGAGTTACAAGTTGAAGGAACTCACAGATGATTTTCTTTCAAGTTTACTGAATTTTCATGTTGGAAAGGGAGGAAGACACTTAGAAGTCTCAAATGGGGATCAAAGATTACCAAACGTCCTCCATCTGATGTCAACGTGAACTGTTTTGTTGTCTTTTAATTGTGCATGGAGCCCGTCAACACAATTTGGCCCTGCTTGGTCACCCTTACCTAAAGCTTCTTGGAAAACACTCTCAAAAGGGGCACCCTGCACCACGGTAGGGGTGCCAAGACATTTTATGTGCCTGAAAATGAAAGGAATCCTCAAACAACACACACCCAATAAGCTAGCCTCCAAGTTAGAGCTCCATATGAACCACAGAATGCACTTCCCTACACTAATCTGTGGTCTCTTAACCACAGACACAGTCTCCTCTCAAGCCAGCTCAGCTTTGGTCCTTGGGGTAAAACGATGAGCACAAGTTAAAGATGTACCATATGAAGGAGGAAGTTGTAGGGAAAAGAGAAAAAGGCCTTTGTGTTTCTGTAGTTCACCTCTTGAGACTATTTCCCCACCCACGGACTGAGACAGGATTACAATAACTCAGTAACTGAGGAGCCCATATGCAGATTAATTTTGTTTTGAGCTAAGTCTTAAGAATCAGTCTGAGCTCACCCAATAGATGCAAGAGGCCAGGTCATGGAGAGCCTTGACGGCCTTGTCAATAGATTGAATTTTCTTCTTTAGACATTATGGGGAACTCTGGGAAGAACAGAAGGACACAATCGAAGTAACTTTGACATGATGTGTACAATGTATTGATATTTAAGATAGTGGAGGAAGAGAGAATCCTTTCCAATTTGAGTCACAGGGTCAGTTAAAGTGTTCCTTGCCTAGTTTTCTTTTTCAAAGGGAATAGAGTGCTCTAAGGAAGTAGGGAATAGATGTAGAAGAGACATGTCTGCTTTCCAGGAAGTGTCTTTTTTATCTCACCCACTTTTCTGAAGCTGCACTGTTTTGGAGGATTCCTGTTCCTGTATTCATTCTTCTGTCAAATCAGGTGACCCATTAGGTCATCAGAAGTAGCTTGAAAAATCAGGAACTTATGAGTTAGTTTCCATGATTCTCCCTTCTACTTGTTATGTAATATCAGTGGGTCTTTAAAAAGGATGAGGAAAAAAGAAAAGGGGAGCTGATGGGCCCAGGTAAGTGGACTTTCCTTAGAGAAGGAAGCCTTCGTGAAGCACGTGTGGCCTAGAAGGCAGTGTAGTCTCTGACGAATAGGAAAGGAGTAATCTCTGGTCTTTATTCTTCCTCTCCTGTGGCTTGCTTGGGTCCTTCTGGAAGTGTCAGTTTCCTTTGGTGTATTGTTCTGGATTTGGTAGATAGTCAAGCCTGGGACTGCAGTCATGGTTTTATTGTCCAGATCATGGTGACTTGTGAAAGGGCAGTGGCCTGTTGGTGCCTCCAAATCTATGGCCATTGAGCATCCTGGTCCTGGCCTTAATTCTAGGCCTTAACTTGGCCTAACTTAACTTAGGCTCTGGGAAAGCCAGGGCTTGTTGGGCAAACACGTGGCCAAGACTGTATTACAAAATGGAAAGAGCTCAGCTACCAGGCCTTTGGGGTTTGCGGACTTATCCCAGATTCAGAGTGAACTCATGGAGCTTCTGAGGAAGGAACCCACTCTGTGTTCAGTCAGTTCAGATAGCCTGTTGGAGTGACCCTTGGTAACAAACAAAGCTGGTCTTGTGGCCCTGACCCTGCACGCAGACCACTTTGGAAAGGGGGGAAAGGGTGACTGAAATTCTCAGGTAGACTTTGTCCTTTGGTTTTTGTAGCCAAATCTGGATTCTCAACTGAAAAGCAGGGGCCAGCAAATACAGGAGGTAAGGATTCTGGGAGCTGGACTCTGTGAACTACCCAGTTGTTCAGAGGACATCTCCCTCTTCTCCATGTTCCATGAGGTTTAGCTGACTTACAACTGAATCTACTAACCTCTCTGCCCTTTTTTTCTGCTCTTTCTCTCCTTGCAGAAGGAAAGCGAGGAGCCCTTCAGGTTGTGCTCTGGCCCTTTAGGGCCCTTTTTGTTGTCAATTCTCTCCTCTCCCTCCTGAGCACAGTGTGTGTGTGTGTGTGTGTGTGTGTGTGTGTGTGTGTGTGTGTGTGTGTGTGTGTGTGTGTGTGTGTACGCACGTGTGCTTATGATCTGTGCCTCGTGAGCTTTGGCTCATGCAGCTAGTCTGTTTTTCCTGAAAGCAGTTTGTGTGCATGCTCCATGCTTGTGTGTGCTCCTGCAGACATCCCTGGAGCAGTGTGAGAATGTATGTGCCAGCATGGTGCACATTCAATGTAGCATGTGTGTGCTTATACCTGTGCTCAGTTTGACTCCCCCAGATACTGATTGCCTTCCTCTTTTCCTACTTTGCACAGCGTGTGTCCGTTTTCTACTTATTGCTGCAGATTGGCATATGCTGTAAACCCTTGCTGAGCCCAGCATGCATTCACATTTTGTATTTGAGAGCAGGAGCTTCTGTAGGCTTTTTGTACCTCTTGCCTAGGGCCGAAATGTGTGCTTCTGAGCAGGCTTCCTAGCCTCTCTGTGAGCACAAGCTTCTGTAGACCTGTGATGTGGTTTCCCCATGCCATGTGAATGCATGGTATACTAACGCTCTGTGCCTCCAAGCACTGGTTCCTGAAGACAGTAAGGGTTTCTTTTGCCAGTGATTCGGGCCCTAGTGAATACTGAATCCTCCCCCAGATGGGTGTGTGCACATGTTCTGTAGCTCTGTGTGCAGGATCTGTGCTCACCTATGCTTCCTCAGGTGCAAGTGGTGTCTATGAATGTACCTCCTATAGGCACTTTGTCTAGACCTCCTCTCATTCCCCCGGCCCTCCTTCTGTGCCCTGCGTGTGCATGCTCTATGCTGTGTCTGCAGGCTTCTGCAGACCCATTGTCCCCTCTAAGCACAGGAAATGTGTATGATCTGAGCCTGTGAACTCTGGCTGCCAAAGGCTTTTTGTGACTTTGTTTCCTTAAGCCCAGTGGTTTCTGGCAAACATCTAATTCTAGGTAGGAAATAAAGATCTGCTCAGTGCGGTGACTGTTTCCAAAGGGAGGATAAGTTCTGGTTGGTAGGATCTGGGGATTTAGGGATGGGCTACCCCTCACAAGAAGCTTAGGAGACTTGATTCAACCACTTCTGGCTGCCTTTTGGGCCTGGCCCTCCCTCTACCACATCATCCCACTCAGAACCAGGGCAGCAGGCAGAAGCAGCGAAATGTGGTCATGAAGGGCTATAGGCAGTAGACAGATAGGCTTGATTAGAGTACAGGCGACCTGAGAAGGGTCTTACTGAAAAGGGTCTTAAATCCGAAGTTCATCTGAAGCCTGATGCTGATCCAGCGTCATTCTTACCCACTTTTACATCACTCATTAACCTTTCCTACCTCTCCTTTTTGTACTCTCGCCTCATTTTGTCTGTAACTTCTCCCATCTTTAGCCCTCCCAAAACTTCGCCCCTGTCCAGACCTTAACAGCTTACTTCTGCCTCCCTTGTTCTGGAGCTCATTTGCTCAGGATAGTTAGCTGGACCCAGGTCTCAGGAGGCAGGGAAGTTGTTGGGAGTGGAGGGGTACAAGGAGGGATGGGAAGCCCCAGACCCACTAGCTCTAGGTCTGTTGAGCCTAAACAGCATGGACCATTGGTTCTCTGGAGAGCCCTGGCAGCTTTGGAACTCTCTCTGTACACTGCTTGAAGGATTTGCTTTGGGTCTCTTTACAGAAACCTTTAAAACGTGTTTTCTGACTGTTCCTTCCTTGAGTTATTTGGTGCCTCAATTTTCAACTTCTTGTAGAGCTCATAAAATTCAACAGAGTGATAATCTGAGTATCTAATCTGTCCTGGGTTCTCTTGTTAAATAGAGCTTATCAAATGTAGACTGTACTCAGTGTCAGTGAGTTAGAGCTTCAAGGAACCTAGGCCAAGTCAAATCACAAGATGAGATAGGAATCCAGAAAGACCAGGTCTGACGCTGGGGCAGCCAACAGAACTTAGGAATATAGCTGGAAGAAGACTGGCCTCCATGTGAAATTGTCCTTTTGCTTTAGTGAGGCGTGGAAGCCTGCATGGACCCTTCTCCTGGCTTTGGCTTACTATTATATATACCAGTGGGTTGTGTGAGGGGCTGAAAGTTCTGGCAGCTCTCACATTCCCAGTGGACCTTAGTCCTGGGATCTCTGTGAGCTTGGCCTTATATCCTCCCTATTCACTGGGGAGAAGGGAGGTGAAGTACCACTCATTTCAGCAGCCTGCTTGTTGCCCTGGCTGATCGTGGAATTGGCTTACACATCAGGCTGGTTATGTCACCACGTGGTGTATGTGACCTACACTGCTCTGAGCTTCCTACTTTATTGCTCACTGCTTGACCAAAGAAATATGGCAATCTCCCATCTCTCCCAGGATCTAACTTTTTTTCCTCTCTCTCTCTTTAAAGATTGCAGATGATGGTGATACCTCTTTGCCCCAGTGGCTCCCAGAAGGGTAAGTGTTGTACCACAAGGTTTCTGTGGATCTTATGCAGTCTGTTATGCTGCTTCTAGTTTTTCCCCTGGGAAGCAGGAGAAACAGCTTCATCAGCTGGATTCTGGGGAAGGAAGAGATTCCACTGTAGAGATTGCTTGGTTCTCTGGGGCAGAAGACAGAAGTCTGCAGACTGATTCCTCAGAGACAGAAGAGAGAGCTTTGCAGGGGAGGGAACTTTGGGGCTCCCCTATCCTTACCTCTGGAATTTCTGATATATTGCATCATAGTGGTGATATACCCTTTATGTATGGGAATGAGGAAACTAGAAACACATCTGCGTTTAGAGACAGTTTCCTTCTATTCCACTGTTGATAGTGTTGCTGATTAGATTACTCCCTGGGCTCCATCGATCTTCAGCTGTTGTGAGTCATCTACTTATTCCATTCCACTGTAGTGAAGACGTAAGTAGCGTCCCGTAGGAGCTCTGTGTGTTCTGTCTGTCTGGGAGTTTCAGACCCATGTGATTGCACCAGAGAGGCATTTCAAACTGCTCGACTGCTGCCTATAACTCACTGACTGTGCTTGGGAGAGAAGAGCGTTCAAGCGCCTGCGCCACCCACACCGCCACATACACTCCTCAGGAGCTTGAGAACCTTCCTTCCCTCCTTGTCCCACACAGGCCTTCGGACATAGAAATGCTCAGTGGCTGCCTCCTCTTCCTTGTCACCAGGGAAGAGAAAAGATTAGATCATAAAGTTCTCTACTGTATTTTTAAATGCTCCTTTTCCTTGTGATTTGTCTTTTTTATAGCAAGAGCTAAACATGTGAAAGAACCACCCTTCTTTTGTCAAAAGCTCACTTTTGTTGCAAAAAAAAACTTCTCGGCTTAAGGACTGCATTTTATAGTTTTCAGAATTAGCCAAAAACTTGTGGCGCCCGTTGCTTCTTCAACAGCCCTTCTTCAGGGCTTTAGCTTTTTTCTTCAAATGATTTTCAAATCCATACATGCCAGTGGAACATATCCAGGCTATTTTTAAATGGAGCCAGGCAGTGATTTTCTAAATGCCTCCCTGTTGCCTTCTTTCCCTTCCTTCAGCTTAGTCCTTGGAAGTTGTCACAACTTTCGATCTACCGTTGGTGTGGTAGTCTCATTGAGAACAAAGTTCACTGCCTGTATTCAGGAAGCTGGATTATTAGAAATCAGCATATCGGGTTGCCTGTTCCAATTCCTGGCCTTGACCCAATTTGTGGCTCCATTTTTGGCCTATATAGCTGGCAGTACACACTTACTCTTCTGTGACATTTCTCTTTTCAGACCAGCTGTGGTGTACAACCCAGCCACCCTGCTTTCCCCACCTCGTTGCTTTCATTAAAACCAAGTACATGAGTTATTTTAATTGAAGCTCAGAATAGCTTCCAAAAGGTCAGAGAGGTTTTATAGTTCATCCCCCTCATTTTATGGAAGTGACACCAGGACCCAAAGAGAGGAAGGAAGTTTGGCAGAGGACATGTAGTGAACTAGTAGAAGAGTTGGGGATGAAATCCAGGTTATCTCAAGGTGAGAAGGGTGTTCTTTTGGGGAAATTCTCTATATTTTTATTGCATATTGTTATGGAGGAACAGACAAACAGCAACAAAATTAGTAAGTATAGAAAAGGTATAAAAGTTTTAGAGATCTCAAGTTTCTCCAGCTGTAATTTTTTCCTGGTCCCTGTTGATGTGACCATAGGGCTAGGCCAGACTCTGAGTCACTTTGCTGTTTCCTGCTTAAATGGTCTTTTTTCCCCCAAATGATCTTTTGGAAGTCTCTCATCTGCTTCCCCTGCCTCCATTTGATTATGCAGGCTCCTCTTTCCGTGGAGACCCTTTTTCTTCAGGAGGCTTGGATAGACAGAACTGGTGACTCTTTTACTCAGGTTGGAGAAGGTCTCCTTCTACATGTTATTGTTTGTCAGTCTTGCTCACCTAGGCAGCAGCTCTTCTGTAGAGCTATTCCTGTGGGCTCTGTTCTAGCGCAGATCAGGAAAGACTTATCTTTAGTCTGGCCTGAGTGTAAGGAGGAGCTATCTTAACCACCAATTCCCACCTTGCTTTATGGAACACAAGGGCCTTCACATAAACAAAGGAGCCTTGGACTGGCACAGTGGGATAAAAGAGCTCTCAATCCTTGGCTAAAACCTCAGAAGGAGACACTGAGAGCAGATTCCATTGTTTGTCATCCCATGGCTTTATTTCACTCACTTTCTGTCCTCCTTACCCCTCTTAAAGGCACACGGTGGAGGTCAGTTCATCTTCCTCTGAGGAGAAGATGAGCAAGGAGGATGGAACATTGAACCTGCCAGTAACTCACGGTGAGACTAAAGGTACTGATATGTTTTCTTCTCTCCTCAGGCCAGCTGGAGGACTCTATGGCATTGACAGCATGCCAGATCTACGCAGAAAGAAGCCACTGCCGCTTGTCAGCGATCTGGTGAGTAAGGACTCTTGTGAAGGCTTAGGCTGTAGCCTTGGGATATCCCCCACTGGGACTTGGCCAGCTTTCAGGACTGGAAGTGGGGCCTTTAGTGACAAGTGTTAGTCTGACGATCAATCATTTAAAGCTTTACTGAAACTTAGTGATGGCTTCAGTAGGACCTTACATTACCTCACTCCCTTGTCAGAGCCCCAGGTTCTTCATTAGTTGAAGCTCCTACTAGAACATTTATAGCTTGGACCCTCAAAGCTGGGCTCCAGGGTCATCTTCTAGTTATCCATCTCCTCTAGGTATCTCTATAGCCTTCTCTGATGACCTGTAATGGAAACTTCCTCTGGTCCTGAACTAGATAATTGAGATTCGTGTGTGATGGGCATGACAAATGTGACTCCTTCTTGGAGGTCAAGTGAAGTCTCCCAAGGCATAGGTTTTCTAGACTATCTCTGTACCCTTGTGTCTAGCACTGGGAGGTAGTGATAACAATTTGTGGAATTGAATTGAAACAGGCTTAGGAGTTAAAGCTGATCTCAGACCTCCAGCATGACCAGAAGCTCCTATCTGGGCTCATATCTCCTAAGGCAGAATCAGCTCAAGGAATTTTCTGTAGTTTAGTGAGTAGTGGGGGGTAGAGTGGTACCCAGGTCATCTCAGAGTCCCAGAGCCAGATGTTCAGTAAGACTTGAACCCTTTTTCTTATTACCATTTTCTACTCCTATTTTCTTCTTTTTTTCTCCCTATTCAGTCTATTTTGTTTTTTCTATCCACTCCTTTTTTGATTTTTCCTCCATACTGTGCTCTTTTTTCTCCACCAGTTTCTCCCTACTTAATTGACTGAGTAGAAGTATCCTCTGCCATTTTCTCTTCATCATTTCTTTCTTTCCTTCTTCTTCCCCCTGCTATTTGTATATCTTTCCCTCTTTCTTCTTTTCTAATGCACCTCTTTTCCCACCAACTCTTCATCAAGCTGGTTGGATGAAGATAAATTCAGATGTCATCTCTTCTTTATTACGTCTTTCATTGTCTTTCATCTCCTCTTTTTTCTCTTCTTCCTTTCTTTTCTTCCTACTTTTTCTCGTCTTCTCCCTCCTTGCTCACCAGCTGTTTTTTGTTTAACTGATTGGATAGCAGTATCTCATTCACTTCTTGTTTCCCCTCCTCTGTCTTTTAACCTTGCCCATATTTCGCACTATGGCATAACTCGCCTTCTAGGCCTTGGGCCCTGGTCAGCTGTCTGGGTTGAAGACAGTTTTTAGTTGATAGAGGCAGAGGGGGTTGGGACATGTTTCCTACTTTGGACTATAGGGAAGAAACCTCTCAGTTGTCTCTGAAAGCTTTCATGCCCTTGTGGGGCTTTAACATCATGTTGTTCCTTTCTCTGCTCTCCTCTGCACAGGCTATGGTAAGTGTCTCCAGAGCCCCTTTCTATGCTTTATAAGAGTCCATATCCCAAGCACCTGGGCACATCCCAACTGTTCTGCCCGCTTAGGCTGATACAGTGACTTCTGTCTGCCTGTGTCCCCTGCTTTAGGGAAACTATGTGCCTCTCCAGGGGCTGTCCCTGAAGCTTGGGCTTGGCAGATTCATGGGCCTCTCCATATAAGAGCCTGGCTAGCAGGACATCATAGCTGTCACATTTAACCCCCTACCCTGCTTGATTTCAGTGAGGCTACATTGCCCCTTTCACTCTCAAGTGCCCTGCTCATTTGGGCTTTTGGCCTCCACAGCTTCCTGGGGTTGTGTGGGCAGGGAGTGATACCAGAGAATAGAGGATATAGTATAGAATCATAGTTCCCAGTGATGGTTCTTGACTGTGACTCTGTCAGAGTTGTGTGTCTATCCTATTCTTCATGACCTGTTTTCGGACTGTAATTCTAATCTTTTCATTTTCCTTTGCCTTCCTTTAAACAAGGAGTTTCTGTGGGGTCAGATACCTAAAAACTCTTTGGATGATAGGTACCCTGAGAGAAGTGCTGTTCTGTCATTGTTAGAACAGTCCCTTAGGGCCTTGGATTTGGATATTAACCTCAGGTTCTTATTACCTATTATCCATGGCAATCCCCTGTGAATGACAGTAAAAATAGAGAGAACATAGTGAGTTATCATCAAATAGCTTTGGTCACTGAAACTCCCTCCCCAGGGCTTTGCCTAGCCCTTGGTAGTAGCCAGGGCTGACAGCAAGTCTTCTCTCACAGTCATTGGTCCAGTCCCGGAAGGCAGGAATTACTTCTGCAATGGCTACACGCACCTCTCTCAAGGATGAAGAGCTGGTAAGTGACCCATGGGCTTTCAAGAGTCCACTGGCCTATGGTCCAGTGAACATCTCTGTAGCCAAACTTACCGGGAATTCAAAAGTGTTGGGCACACTCTGTTAATGAAACAGATAGCATCAAGTTTTCTACACTGCTCCCCGAGGCAAGGGTCCAGACCAGGAGTAAACCTTAATCTCACGTTGGAGTATGTGACCACCAATGTCAGGGTTTTATGGTAAGCCTAGTTCCCTTTGTTTCTCTAAAAAAGCCTGAATACTGGGACAAGGCTCAGGCCCAGCATTCAGGTCAGACCTATCTTGGATGACCAGGAGCACATGATGTGGAGGGCTTCTTTCTGCCAGGCTGGGCTGTGGGCTGGGCCAAGCTAAAGCATCTCCTCAATTGCTGGAGGAGAAACCGGGGTCTTGAGAGCCCTGCAAGGGTCTTAGTCCTGGTATCTCCCAGCAGAGAACTGAAGTTGCTGGTGGGTGATGGGATATGTGTCTTTCAGAAATCCCATGTGTATAAGAAAACCCTGCAGGCCTTAATCTATCCCATCTCGTGCACCACACCCCACAACTTTGAGGTCTGGACGGCCACTACCCCAACCTACTGCTATGAGTGTGAAGGCCTGCTCTGGGGCATCGCCCGGCAGGGCATGCGCTGCAGCGAGTGTGGAGTCAAGTGTCACGAGAAGTGCCAGGACCTGCTCAATGCCGACTGCCTGCAGCGTGAGTCTCCCTGTGGGGTGATGGGTGGCAAACATGGGCAGCAGGGACTCTCCAAAAGAGTCTGGCAACAAAGAGCTAGGGTGGCCGGGACATCATCCCTCTATTTTACCTGATTCTGAAGTTCTTTCTTTTTAGAGAAAGTAGGGTCCTAAGTCAAGAGACATTGCCATTCCAAATAACAGGTCTTGTAGCACTCTCTTAAGCACCTTTAGGAAAAATCCGTTGAGCTTTCTGTGGTCCTCTGATGGAGATAAAAATCCCTTCTAGGTTTCAGATGATCCCAGAGACTATGCTTGAGTATTGTACACACTATGGTGGCCATATTGCCCAAATGACTAGAGCATGTTTAATCAGCCCAAGTGACTAGAGCATGTTTAAAACTAATGAGAAGAGAGAGTTCTGTGAGGTTCTAGGCCTCATAGAGGAACCTCCTGAGGTCTAGACCCTAGGACTCAGGGAAGCTGAAATTTATTCCTTGATTATAGTTGGAGCATTTAGACAACAGTGCCAAGAACAGAAGTTTCAAATGGATTAGGCAGAGATCCAGATGGAGAATGTGCCAGACTCCCATGGCCCTTGCTAAATATGTGACTTGTGCTGCCATCATAGAATGGGGAAAACAGGAGCAGGAAAAGCAACAATTCTCTGTCACAGGAGGTGGTAGCACTCTAAGTTCTTATCTCCTTGCTCCACTCCTGCTGGGCTTGCACTGCTGTAGCTAGACCCCAGGAAGAGCAGGGGTAGGGGATGTGGGATGTGGAAAAGTATTTTCTTGCCCCTCCAGGTCTTCAGGTGTTACTCAGAGCCAAGCCATAGCAATGAAAACTTCAAGGATTGTGGTAGGAGAAAGGAAGGTTGCCTTTAGACTCACAAGCAGTTCATTGTCCCAAGGAAAGATATGTGACATAAAAGGGGCCCAGGAAGAAGCCTCAAGGAATTGTTGACTTAAAATGTCTTTCTTTGAAGAACGCTAGATTGGTGCCAGTGGCATGGCTATAGTAGACATGAAGAGACAGGCAGAACATAGCAGAAGTTGGGTGCTGGTGATGACTTTGCCCAAATCCATCATGAGGGGCGACAAGCACAGGTGCCAGCAGACCCCTGCTTTAATTGCAAGAACTAGCAACTGGCTGCATAGGCTGCTTGCTGGAAGCCTCTGAAATGGTGCTGTGTAGCCAGGGTGTCCATCTTCCCTTTAAGAGCCTTTCAGAGGTCCCAGTCCAGGTAAATAGCATTGCATGGGATATGCTAAATGGCAAGAGTAGGATGCAGCCCAGGTCATTTTTCATTTATCAGAAAATATCTTCTGACTAAGGCTTCTGTGAAGCACAGAGTGGAATTAAATGCCCTTCTGTAGGCTTCACTGGACAGAAAACTTGCTTTCCATTCTCCCAGGGTTAGGATGCAGATGTTGACTTTTGTCCTTTGCTCCAAGTTTTGTAGTTAAGGCCTAAGACTTTGGAGACTGGAGAGAGGTTAAGAGCCAGTCTGCAGGATCAATAAAGGAAGGATGGGTCCTCTGCCCTGAGAAGCCTGGTTGGTGAAATACACTGGAGGAGTCTTTGTTCTGCCATAATCCTTAGGACAGCAGAGGAAGCTTACTGACCTTTGAGATGAGCTGGCTGGGGTCATGGCTGGTGAAAAAGACCCTTGGCCTTGCCAGGATAATAATGATGGTAACAATAATAGGGACTGTTTATTACTCAATAAATAAAGCATCTAGCCCAGTGCTAGATGGCAGGCACTGGGCTAGATGCTTTATATATGCTATCTAATATAATGCTTATTACAAATCCTGAGAGATAAGTGACATTTTCTTCTCTTAGAAGAAGCCTACTTACCCAGCAGGGAGTAGTGGAGTCAGGATTTGAACTCAAGTCTGTCTGATACCAAAGGCCATACTTTTCTCACCATACCACACTATTTTCTGAGATTAAAGACACTGGAGCTATGGGGCAGAACCCAGCTATGTGCTGTGACGAATTCTGAGATCTGTATCGTGGCTTGGCATTCGGATGAGATTGGTGGAGTTGTTGTGCCCATACACAACCCCTCCTTGATAACTGGGATACCCATTTTGATATTTTGGCCTTAGACTTGGAGGGTATCTCTCAACAAGCATGCAGATGGAAGAAAGACAAAGCCAAGTGCAGACTGAGCTACATATTTTGTTTTTCTTTTTTGATGAAAAACTCAACATATATCTAAATAGAGAGAATAGAATAATACACCCCCATAACAATGATCAACTTTTTGCTACTCTTTGAGTTGCATTTTAAACTCCACTAGCTAGGCATTAAACTCTAGCGGGCCCCACAGAGATCAACTTTTCCCAGAGACATACCAGTGTCTTCCTAAGCTTTTCCCATGGCTCAGTGACCTCTCCCAGGCCCCATTCTTCAGCCTGATCCTTGGTCTGGTAGGTGGCCTGTTGGTTACCCTACTTTCTGTCTCTGGCCATTCTTCAGGGGCTGCAGAAAAGAGCTCTAAACATGGAGCGGAGGACCGGACACAGAACATTATCATGGCCATGAAGGACCGCATGAAGATCCGAGAGCGGAATAAGCCGGAGATCTTTGAAGTTATCCGGGATGTCTTCAATGTGAGCAAAGTTGCCCATGTGCAACAGATGAAAACAGTGAAGCAGAGTGTGCTGGATGGCACCTCCAAATGGTCGGCCAAGATTACCATAACTGGTGAGCAGGCCAGAGTTTGAGAGGACAGGAGGGCCTTGGCTATGGGGAGGAGCCTGGGGAAGAAGCATCCTGAGTGTGAGGGAGTAGGGGCTGGGGAGAAGGAGCACAGAATGAAGGAAGAGGGAGGGCTTCATTATTCATCACTGCTCCTCTCCTAGACTCTGATGCCAGGGGGTGCTGGGAGAGGCAAGACTGGCACCTGCAAACAATATGAATGATAATACCAGGATTTGGTGACAGTCTGATGTTATAGACTTGGTTAACAGTTTGATATTATAAGAGCGGGGAGGGTGGGGGTAAGGGGACAGGCAGGAGATTAGTGAATAGTTAACCAGTGATTTACTAACTGGGTGGATATGGCTGAAGCAAGCATGTATCAGAACAGATAAGGACCTGTTGGGGTAAGTGGTCAGTTAGGGCTCTAGTGGGGAGGTAGGATTCTTGGGCTAGGCTTTGAGGGAAAGGCTCATGGCTTAGGGCTAAGGATAGATGTGGAGGAGTGAGAAAATCTGCTCCTGTGCAAGGAGCAGATAGAGGCTGCTCTAAGATGGGAAATATGAGTCGTACTTTGGAGGGCTTATGACTTCTGGAGTGTACTCTGAAGCCTCCTTCTATGTGCATTTGGGTTGCAGTGGTGTGTGCCCAGGGCCTACAAGCCAAGGACAAGACAGGATCCAGTGACCCTTATGTGACTGTGCAAGTGGGCAAAACCAAGAAGCGTACCAAGACCATTTTTGGGAACCTGAATCCTGTCTGGGAGGAGAAGTTCCATTTGTAAGTCATAGTGGGCTTTGTCTTACCTGGGACTGTGTATGTTTTGGGAGCAGCATTAAATCTCATTGTTCTGGGCTTGGGCTCTAAGAGAGATGGGTCAGAGGCAGTGGAGAAAACCCATTTCTCACATGCTTCAATTGGGTAGCAGCTGTTCTTTCTCTGGGTTTCTTCTCATAGGCTATTGTATCAGGGTTACTGTACCCAAGCCCTGTCTTAACTAGGGCTATTAAAGGGGGCTTTGGGCGTCACATACTGCTTTTTTTAGTGCTAGAAAGATTTTATTGTACTACTGCTGAGTGACAGAACCAGGGACTGCCCACCCAACTGTGTATCTTCCAGCCCTGCCATCCTGCCTAGGAAGGGTTAGGCTCTTCTAGGAAGTGGGGAGGGAACATCTTTGTCCTACAACTGGATAATTCTGGCTTGAAGATGGGAACCTGGGATTTGGAGAATTTTCCATTTTCCTTAAGGGCCCTGCTTTTCTTTCTGCCTCAGCTTCCACTCCCTACTACTTTATTCATTATCTCACTTTTTTATAGACTATTTCGTATGACAATGAGGGATGGTTGTTGAAAAATGGCAAGCTCTAGCCGAGGACTTGGACTAATGTCTGGTGAATCCAGATGCTTTGTCACACCCCCTAATGCCTAGGACCAGGACTTTGTGGGGTTTTTTTTTTTTTTTTTTTTTTTGCGGTACGCGGGCCTCTCACTGTTGTGGCCTCTCCCGTTGCGGAGCACAGGCTCCGGACGCGCAGGCTCAGCGGCCATGGCTCACGGGCCCAGCCGCTCAGCGGCATGTAGGATCTTCCGAGACTGGGGCACGAACCCGTGTCCCCTGCATCGGCAGGCGGACTCTCAACCACTGCGCCACCAGGGAAGCCCAGGACCAGGAATTTGAATCAGCCAAGCAGGCAGCTTATGTAGAGACCTTTTTCTGTTGGCTCCTTGGAAGGGGATTGGGGAAGGGGATTGGGGCCTATAAAATCAGTCTCTAATCCAGAGACAATAGTTACTGGGGGGAGCACTTGTTTTTCAAGAAGCTGAATAGTTCCTGCTTGAATATTACCTATGATTAATTCTAAATGAATTGGCTCTATAGTCAATTTTGCCCACTTTTATCATTTAGCAAGCAATTTGTATTCTGTATAAGACACTATACATGATGTTGTGTATCGAAAAATGTATAAGACATCCCTGGCTTCAAGAGGCTGATTGATGATTTGTCTATTATTTTTCAGAAGACCAGTAGCTATACTATAATATTTTAATGGAATGTGCAAAGATATTTTGAGAACATAGGGTAAGGAGCAGGAGATTCTGCCAAGTACAACTTTTGGATAAGGCAACAGGGATCCAGAAAGCAACTGCTGGGGAAGAAGAGAGTGAGGGAGGAACCTGGGCAAACTACCTCCTCCAAAGCAAACACCATGGAGGAAATGATCATTCAAGTGGATATTAAAGAATGATAGAAATTCACCAAGCACATTCTTAGATAGATGGGGGTGTTAGGTAGAAAGCTAAAGCATATATGACCAGATGGACTTACCATGAACATTTAACACCTTTATGGACTTCATATAGGATTCTGGGGAGGCAACTAGCAGCTGCTTCCTAGGGCTCTGTGGCATCTGTCTGGCTGTTTTCTGTTGGTTTTGTTGGTACAGCTAGCTGATAGGAAATCAGAATTGTCCCTAATTACTCCTCCCCTCCTCGCTTTTGTCCCAGGGCAATAAGGACTGGATAATGGTATGTAGAAAGCTACCCAAGCTAAGGAATGAAGAGCCATTTGCTGGGATAGCCTGACTCACTTGGGACTTGAGTACCACTGTTCTTTGACTCCTTCTCTTCCTCTGCAGGGCCTCAAGTGCAGCTGATAGAGCTTTGGGAGGGAATTGGAAGTAATAAGAGTACGGGCTCCTGGGTCTCTTCATAACAGAGCCTTCCTAATTCTTTCACAGTGAGTGCCACAATTCTTCTGACCGCATTAAGGTACGTGTGTGGGATGAGGATGATGACATCAAGTCAAGAGTAAAGCAGCGGCTAAAGCGAGAGTCTGATGATTTCCTTGGCCAAACCATCATTGAGGTTCGAACACTGAGTGGCGAGATGGACGTCTGGTACAACTTGGGTGAGGAAGCAGGACCAGAGAAAGTTTCTGGAAAGGGAGAGCATGAATGGGGAACCTGGGGAAACTCCTATCTACCAAAATCACCACTCAGTCCCCAAAGCACACCTCTATACAGAGCCTTGCTTCTCTGCAGAGAACCGACCATGCATAGAGATGGGGGACAGAGGAGTGGGGGTGTCTGGAACTCACTCTGGCTGGACAGTTTCCAGATTTCAGAAGGTCTTTTTATCTTCATACTCAGCCCTAATGCCTTTAGTCCCTTGGGCACTTCTTTTCTCCCACCCAGCCAGTTCTGGGGTATTTGTGGACTATATGGTCACTGAAATTAATTCACCTATTAGGTGAACACTTGGGTCAGTGCCTCCTTTTCCTTGGGTTAAGCCAGGTTGGGGGCTGTCTATGCTGTCTGCAGTTGCATTGGTGTCAATATCCAGTCTTCTTTCCTTCCTAGAGAAGAGGACAGACAAATCAGCCGTCTCAGGGGCTATCCGACTACAAATCAATGTGGAGATCAAGGGGGAGGAGAAGGTAGCCCCGTATCATGTGCAGTATACATGTCTCCATGAGGTGAGCCAGCTCTTGGTAGATGGGACGCCAGAAAGCAGTGTTGGGAGGGGCCTTTGACAATAAGTAGGATTGCTAGATGGTTGAAGATCTGGAGCCTATTTTTATTTTGTTCTTGGCTCACTGTGCTACCCTGGACAGCCCATATAACAGTCCCAGCCTCAGTTCTCTTTCACTAATGTGAGAACAGCCTACTGGGGCCACAGGAGTTACTGAGCAATGACTTGAAGGACAGAATTTCTATAGAATCCTATTCACATTCCCCTGGTCTTTACCAGCAGGTTTTTTTTTTCTCCAACATATATTTAACTCTTTAATATCAATATATATTTTACTCTGTCTTCTACAGAACCTCTTCCATTACCTCACAGACATTCAGGGCAGTGGAGGAGTCCACATCCCTGAGGCTCGAGGAGACGATGCATGGAAGGTGTACTTTGATGAGACTGCCCAAGAAATTGTGGATGAATTTGCCATGCGCTATGGCATCGAGTCCATATATCAGGCTATGACGTAAGGCTCCCCTGGGGCTCTAGGAAATGGCTGCTAACCTTTGGAGTAGCTAACAATGGAGGTACACTGACAGAGTGGATAGGTCTTCAGTGGGGTAGTATGCAGTGATTCATTGCTTTCCTCTCTGAGCTGGGTAGGGTGGATCTGTGCAAAGAGAGTATATGTATAAAAGGAGTGTGTTGCATTTCCCTGGTGGCACAGTGGTTGAGAGTCTGCCTGCCGATGCAGGGGACGCGGGTTCGTGCCCCAGTCCGGGAAGATCCCACATGCCACGGAGTGGCTGGGCCCATGAGCCATGGCCGCTGAGCCTGCGCGTCCGGAGCCTGTGCTCTGCAACGGGAGAGGCCACAACAGTGAGAGGCCCACGTACCGCAAAAAAAAAAAAAAAAAAAAAGGAGTGTGTTTGTCAGTAACTCAGGGGGAAGGTATTAGTCTGTCTACCCCGGAGTTCACAGGTAGGAAGAGAAAAGGGCATGGGAGGGTATACAAGGACAGACTTGCCCAAACATCACAGGCCTGAGCAGACAGGGTATGTGTGCTCAGGTATATGTGTGTGACAGACAAGCTTTCATAAACTGGCCTGGGAGTCGGAAAAAGCACTGAACTGTAGGGAAAGCAGCTGTGCCTGCAGTTGACCAAGACTCCTATAAAAGAAATTCCCACCTACTATGAGAAGAGGTGTAGTCTGTGTATTGGAAAGGCTGCCATTAGAAGCAGCACTAGGAAGCTGCACAGGAAGCAGCACTAGGTAAGCAGAGGGTAGCTAGTGCCCTGGCTGTGCTTCATTTATTCTACAAACTTCTACTTAGTTCCTTCTATGTGTCACACGTTGTGCCACATGCTGAGAACACAAAGATGAATAAGGTGGGGTCTCTGTGCTTGGGGAACTCAGTCTAGCAGGAGAGACAGACCAGTAAACAAACAATTACAATATAATATAATAAGTGCTATAGTAGAATTAATCACAGTGTATTATGAGAGCATCTAAATTTTAGGGGAGGGCTTTGAAGAAAGTTGTTGAAGAGTTGACACTTGAAATACAGAAAAGGAGGAAGGGTATTTCTGGTAGGGCATGTGCAGGGATGCTAAGATGCAACAGAGCATAGACTATTCAAAGAATTACAAGAAGTTTAGTTTAGATGGAAGAAACATGTCGAGGATTGAGGTTGGAGAATGGGCCCTCTGCCATTCTTACTCTGTTCACTCTCCCTGGATGAGCTCATTCAAGCCTATGACCTAGTCACTACTTCTGAGCTTAGGACTCCCAGATCTCTTTCTCCAGACCAGACCTTTTCCTGAGTTTCAGATCCATTTTCATTTGCTTCCTGGCTATTCTCATAGGCACTGCAAACTCAACATGACCAAAATCCAAATCAACATTATCTCCACCAAATCTGTTCTTCCTATATTCCCTATTTTAGTAAATGGAACAATTTATTACACAGTTATCCAAACAGAAATTTAGGAGTCAGCCTAAACATTTCTTTCATACTACCACCATTCAATCAGTCTCTAAAACCTCTAGATTCTACTCCTAAATATGTTTTTAATCTATCAGTATTGCTATAGCTCAGTAATAATAATAATAATAATAACAGCAACAACAACAACTCCTATGTACCATTTCCTTATGTGCCAGGCACTGGTCTAAGTAATTTATGAATGTTAACTCATTTAATCCCCATATCATTATTATTCCCATTTTATAGATAAAATGACTGAAGCATGAAGAAGTTGAAGTAATTTATCCAAGGTCACTGAGCGCTGGAGCTGAGACTCAAACCCAAAGTCTGGCTCTAGGGTCTGTGCCCTTAACCATTTCTCTGTTCCATTTAGTGCTTCATTGCTTCTTTTCTGAGTGACTGCAGTAACTCTTCAATTGGTCTTTCTCTCTTAGTCTTATCTCTCTCCAAGTTTTCGTTTCTAATTTTTACCTTCAAAGTGACCTTTCTGAAAGACTAATCTGATCACAGTATGCCTTTGTTTAAAAACTTACTATAGCATCTAGGATAAACTCCTTTATTATCTGTTCTCTGTCTACTTCTCCTCTTGCATTTCGTAGTATTCCTCTATCAAACACCTGAACAGTAGCCATGAGTGAGGTTTCCCAAATGAATGACTCTCCATAAGTATATTTGTTTTGCAATACAGTTTCCCTTTGCCTGCACGCTTCTGCATTTGATTGATTCTTACTAATCCTTTAAGACTTGTTTCAACCATCTCTTCTTTGGGAAGCCTTTTTCTAATCCCTTCTAGCCCCCAGCCATTCTAATTTAGGTGATCTTCCTGTGTGTGTCCACAGAATTTTTGCATAGCATGCCTTGGCTTATTGACTTACTTTCTAACACCTGCTTTCTCTGCCAGAATGTCACCTCTTTGGATTCTGGCCCTTAGTGCCAGGCCTGGCACATAGTACACATTCATTGATGTATATTTGAGTGAGTAAATTATGAAAATCCTTGTATGCCAAGGTGATCGGAAGCTTCATACACATGAGTGAGATCTTTTGATTACTTGACCTTTGCGGCAAACCCTGAAGAGCCTTTGAGGCTGAAGGTGCTGTTTTTCAGGCACTTTGCATGTTTGTCATCCAAGTACATGTGTCCTGGCGTGCCAGCAGTGATGAGCACCTTACTGGCCAACATCAATGCCTACTATGCCCACACAACCGCCTCCACCAATGTCTCTGCGTCTGATCGTTTTGCAGCCTCCAACTTTGGGGTGAGTGTGACATAAAAACATGTAACCTGATTGTTATCAGTTAACAAAGTTTGATTTTTTAGTCAGTACTGCAGAGCTGATATGCCTGAAATTCAGATAGTTGTCACCTGGATAATGAACTTACTTCCTTATGGGTAGTTAGACTATACTAGTAGACTCTCCTCAGACGTGGATAAGTGAGAAAAGGTGAAACAGCACCACTGTGGTTTGTGGGCTGTGGCACTACCTGTGCTCAGGGAGAACCTCTCTGGGCCGACAGCTTGGTTGAATCACCATGTTCCTCAGTCCTGCAGGTTCACAAAGCAACCTGCTTAATATTATTCAGTCTCTCTGTGACGGATTCATACCACTTAAGTTCATATGAGACTGATGTCTAAGCAAGAATACCAGTTGCATACCTGAGCCTGTCCCTTTTCTAGTGTCTGGACAGTTTTCCTGATCCAGGATGTGCCCTTTCCTGTTGTTAAGGTACTTGTGAAGTTGAATCATTGTTCATAATGTCACCTGACATAAGTTCAGTGTGAACTGGATGGTATATATCAGACTCACCACAAATATTACCTCTTTAGGGATAAAATTACTGATACTCCCAAATCTACTGGATCTCTGAGCCCTTTTTCTTGGTACTGACCACTTTTTTGATGTTGTTGATAGTCTTTCTGTAGATGAATTAGTATCATTGATTAAGCCAGTCAGATATCTGTTCCATTCTGTCTCTCCACATTATGTATTGACTTAACTAATATCTAATGCTATATATAATATTATCAGTATGTGAATTCTAGGAGTGCTGCACCAACAGCTTACAGGAACATGATTCCACGTTTAATTATACCTTTTCTATAAAAATAAGCTATTAAATAGTATTTGTTATTTATTTTAACATTTCAAAAGTATAAACTAAGGGAAATGATATGGAATGTGGTTTAAAGAGAAATCCCCTTGTGTCTCCCTGATCACCTTCCAGATGCATCACTATTTCTCTCTCCCGTCGTCACTGCTAGGCTGTGTCTGTTTAACTGTTAAGAGCTATTCCAAGATAAGTTAGGACACCACAGACACAGGAACAAGTTGGAGAATGTGTTTAGAGTTTCCTTTTATCTGACTAAGATGAGTTAGAGTCCCAAAGGGATGGAGATGCACTGGTCATCTCTTCTTGATTTGTATAGAAAGCTGTTTCCCCTCCCAGAGACTTGCTTTCCTCTTGCCAGCGTGAGAAGGTTCCCCAGTTTAAGTGCTAAGAGATGGAACAGGAAAGACCTATCCCATTTCTCTTTTGCGTGGTTTGTTGTTCTCCTCATGGGCAAATATGGGACAGGGTATGTCCCCAGCTCAGTGTCTCCCTCTCACCCAGAGATGGTTCTCTTTTTGCTACAGTCTAGAGAGCTTGGAAATAGATTATTTCTGTTCCTCATTATTTGTTTATCACCCTCAGAAAGAGAGATTTGTAAAACTACTGGACCAACTGCACAACTCACTGAGGATTGACCTCTCTACATACAGGGTGAGTGAAGACATGGCTGTGGGGTGGGACAAAGGGTAGTATCAAGATCAGTCTAGAGAGACTGTGGACCAATCATGACTATAAAGATGGAAGGCAAAGAAAATTGGTCTTTGTCATCACATCCACATATATGGCCAACGTCACTGACACCTGTGGTTCTTCAAACTCCAAGGACCATGCAGTGTGTAAATAGTAGCAGGTGTGGCTGCTTTTTATAGATAGTTGGCTTTCTAACCCCACTCATGTCATTCTACCGAACTCTCTGATGACATATTCATCAAGGAGTTTTCTAAGGATAATCTCTTCCAGAAAGGCCCCTTTAAAAATTAGATAATTATATTTCCTTATTGCATCTTTCCATATTCTCCTCATTTTCCAGGAGAGGTGTGAGAATCTGGGTAAGGGGAGAGAGAGTATCTTGGCTTGGGCAAGTAATTTGTAGCAGATGTCATGTCCATTTCTAGAATGAAGGGAGGAAATAGATGTAGTAGGAGGGTGGGTGCGTAGGACAGGACGGGGAAATGGGCAGTTTTTCCATTCTTTCTAAGTTAGGCCTTCTTAGAATGACTTCATTACTTGCTTTAAAGTGTTGTGAATTTCCAGAACAGGCAATATATCCACATTAAAAAGTAAGTATAAAAACAATCTCAGAGTCAAAAAGAAGTGAGATTTTAATTATCTGCACTTTCAGTGCCCTCCATTTGCACGAATAATGGAGAGTTGACTGTATATCTTGTATTTGGCATATAAGTAGCCATTTGAAGGTTTAAAAAAACAACCCTTAAAATGGAGAGTGGCACAGCATCATCCCTAAGCTTTCTTTGGCAGCTTCCTCCTAAAACTCCTGCCAAGGAGAATGAAGTGAGGCATGGTGGAAAGATCCTAAGGAACTCACTCCAAAAGCAGTTCTGCTCAGAGCTTTGCCATCTGCTGGCTCCAGAACGGTGGAGTAACTGGGATCCACTCTACAGAAAGTACATGTCTTGGATCCCAGTCTGGTCTGTAGCATGGCTCCACTTATATTCCAGGATATACAGTTAGATTGTAACTTTTGAAGAACTCACTGTTTGGGTGTAAGAATCTTCACCCAAGAAAAATGTGTGTGTGTGTGTGTGTGTGTGTGTGAGTGTATGTTCATTTGTGCAAATGCTCACACATTGCATGGGAAGTAGAAGTAGGGTTGGGGGTAGGATGTGTTGCTTTCTGGGCTGGGGATTATTAACCCCTGCTTTTGGCAAGGGCCTGTGTCTGTGGAAAAGAGAGGGAGACCTGTGGTCTTACAGCTTTTTTGTTCCTCTCAACTAGGGAAGATCCCAGTGGGTAGCACTTAGGGAAGCTTCTGATTTCATTGCTTTTGGCAGGGAAGGCTTTCATATTCTTCTGTTCCTTTCTTACATTTGCTTGATTGGCAATAGAATAATTTCCCTGCTGGGAGCCCTGAGCGACTTCAGGACTTAAAGTCCACAGTGGATTTGCTGACCAGCATTACTTTCTTCAGAATGAAGGTAAGAGATGAACTGGGCTGGGCAGTGCCAGGCTGGGGACCTGGCCACAGGGACATGGAGAATAAGAATCACTGGGCATAGTCAAAGGCTATAGGATTTATCACCTTTAAGCCCACATTTCCATGTATCTGTTCCTGAGTTACTTTTAAGAAGACCATGGGTCAAGGAGGTTGGGCTAGGCAGTTCTCCCCATCAGCTGTCCTGACAATTTCATCCCAGGGCAAGGTCCAGGGACCTACAGAGGGATGAAGGAATCTGGAATAATTTGGGGGCAGTTCTAGGAGGAGAGACCACTCAGGTGAGCAGGACCCTGGACCCATATTGTTTTTTATTAATTGGCAGGTGCAAGAACTGCAGAGCCCTCCAAGAGCCAGCCAGGTGGTAAAGGATTGTGTGAAAGCCTGTTTGAATTCAACATATGAGTATATCTTCAACAACTGCCATGACTTGTACAGCCGCCAGTACCAGCTGGTAAGAGGTTCGGGATCAGGTGGGGCCAACTGTCAGTCATTCTTGGAGCCTCAGCTTCCCTTTGCTGTGGTCATGGTGGAAGGGAGCTCAGGATAAAGTCCTTGATGTTCTAGAGAGTGAGTGAATTGTGGAGTGGGGACCATCTAGACCACGTGAGACATTTGTGGATGGACAGGAATCACTGGACAAGATGTGACATAACTGAGTTGAACAGAAGTGGCAACAATAAGTTTTACTTTGGTATTGAAGAAAAGTGACCTACATTTGAGCACAGTTCAGGGGGTGAGTAGGTGAATTCTTAGTCCTTCCCAGAGTCTTTGGTTTCCCCCAAGGTTAATTTTATTCTGACTCATGTGAACCCCTCTATGTTCCAGGCTCCCTTCCCCTGAGATCTAAGCTACTGGCTTGTGGATGTTTAACTTTTCCCTCTGACCACTTTTCTCTGCACTGCATGGTCTTCTGAGACATACTCATTAGCTGACTATCAAGGCTAACCCTGTCCTTCTGGGAGGCTGAGCTACTTCATCTGGTTTAGGCTGGGATCTTAACTCAGTACCTGGTGACTTTGTATGTTTTTCTAAATCCTTCCAGTGGTATCCTTTTTTGTCTTATTTCAAAGCCAGGACTTCCTTCTGGGTCTAATTACTCAGTTACAGTTGATATTTTAGGAATGTCTTGCTGAGCACACATTTGTAGAGTAGATTCCCTTCAGTCCAACAAATATGTGTTGAATGTTTGTTCTAGGCCAGCTCTGAGGAAGCATAGTGCTCCTTCAGTTAGTTCACAGTCACATAAGCATATGTATAACTCCAACCAAAGTCTGTTAGAAGGGACTTGAAAGAGAGATAAATGTGAAGGAGGAAGAAGTCACTCTTGATGAGATATTGGGAAAAGCTACATAAAACAAGGGTATTTGAGATAGACCTTGAAAGGCAGTAGGATTTGGATAGCAAATGATGGGAGGACAACCTAAATCTCTGGGACATTTACCCTTTGGTGAAGACATCCAATTTGTAATTCTTCCCAGGAGCGCCTTAGTAAAGACTAAAATCTTGTTCATACTCCCCCTGTGCATTGTCAAATTTGCTTTTTGTTCAGGTACTATCTTTACAACTTCCTCCTTTATTTGTTTTTGGCTGCATTGGGTCTTCGTTGTGGTGTGCGGGCTTCTCATTGTGATGGCTTCTCTTGTTGCGGAGCATGGGCTCTAGGCATGCGGGCTTCAGTAGTTGTGGCTCACGGGCTCAGTAGTTGTGGCTCAGGCTCAGTAGTTGTGGCTCACGGGCTCTAGAGCACAGGCTCAGTAGTTGTGGCACACAGGCTTTGTTGCTCCGTGGCATGTGGGATCTTACCGGACCAGGGCTCGAACCTGTGTCCTCTGCATTGGCAGGCGGCTTCTTAACCACTGCATTACCAGGCAAGTCCCACAACTTTCTCCTTTTTAGGTCTGTAAAACCTCCCACTGGTTCTGAAGTCCATGGGAGGTTTTCCTGGGGTCTTTGTTTAGCTTGCCACACTTGAGGCTCTGTCATCCATCTGTGGATTCTCTCTGGTAGGGGAAAGACACTGTTCTCAGCTTTTATCTTTCAAGTATGCAGCGGTCTGTCTGAATATTTGGTCTCTATTCCCTAGCATGAGATGAACCTAGACTTTGAAAGAGACCTTACAAACCATTCAGGGACTTTCTTTAGCCTTTGTATTTTGCTAACTGTTTTTTACTTTCTCTCACTCTCATTTTCTCATTATTCATTATTTGTACTGAAGTAAACCCTTGGTATCTTTTATTTCCCTCTACTGACCTTCAGTCATTGGCTCATTCATCTATCCATTCTTTTAACAGGTCGAGCACTAGGGATGTAAAGATGATTAAGACACATTTCTGCTTTGGGGGAGCTCATTGTTTGGTGAAGGTGGGGGCAAATTACTACATTTATTGGTTTTTGTTATTTTATTTTTACTATATTTTATTGTAGTTGTAGTTGTTTGTTACATGTATATGAGAGGTTCACAGAGGGTGCTCTGGGAGCCCAGAGAGAGGCATCTAACCAGACCAGGGGTGTCAGGGAATACTTCTCAGAAAAGGTAGAGCTCAACATAAATTTTGAGCAATGAGTATGAATTAGCTAAAGAAAGGGGCTGGGGAGGAGGGGGATACCATATAGAGCAAACGGAATGTTTGGAGACACAGAATTGTAAATGAGTTTATTAATTCGAAGGAGTATAAGCAATTTAATTATGCCAGTTACAGTGTCAGGCTTTAGAGTTCAGCTGTCTGGGGTCAAATCTTGGTTCTGCTGTTTATAGCTACATGACCTTGGTCAAGTCATGGAACCTCACTGTCCTTCAGAGTCCTCATCTGTAAAATGAAGGTGATAATAATTTCTACCCAATGGAGTTGTTATGAGGATTAAATGAGATAATTCATGCAGAGTTCTTAGCAGAGTCCCTGGCATACAGTAAGCACCAAATAATTGGTGGTAGTGGTGTGGTGATGGCTGCAACAGAAGGGAGTGGTTAGGTATGAGGTTGAGAGAGAGGCTGTATTCGGAAGGACCTTTATTTCAAGCTATGGAGCTGGACCTTTTTTGAAGGGTGGACGAGTAACACTGTGAGATTCCTTCCAGAAAGATCACTGACAACTGAGTGGTAGAAGGATTGGATTGACGATCAAAGACCAGTTAGGAGATCCTTGAATGATAAGAGCCTGAGCCAAGTAAAAGGAAAAGATGTATTTCAGTGATATTAAGGAGGCAGAATCAACCAAATGTGGATTCTGTCCTGGTTTCTAGTAATTTCCTGGTAATGCAGGTTTATTAAGGACTGTGGAGACTTGTGATGATATATGGCATCCTACATAAAAGCCCTATTCCTGTGCTCCTGGGCAATTCCAATTTTGCTCTTATCTCAGTGGGAAATAATGTCCATTCCAATCTTTCAGTGGTGACCTTTACTTGTCCTATCTGGGATTTGCCATCCACCATTGTATTCCTTTGTTTCTTCCCAGCCAAGGCCTTTTCTTTCTTTTTTCCCAGCTTTATTGAGATATAATTGTCATATAATATTGTATAAGTTTAAGGCATACAATGTGTTGATTTGATACACGTGTATATTGTGAAATATCTACCACAATAAGGTTAGTTAACATCCTTCACTCACATAAATACCATTTTGTTTCTGTTATGGTAAGAACATTAAAGCTTTATTCTCATAGCATCTTTCAAGTATACAGTACAGTATATATTGTTATCTATAGTCATCGTGCTGTACCTGTGATTCCTGGGACTTAATTCATCTTGTAATTGAAAGTTTGTACGCTTTGACCAACATCTCCCCATTTCCTCCACCCCCTCAGCCTCTGGCAACAACCTTCTCCTCTCTGTTTCTATGAGTCTGATGTTTTCAGATTCCACATATAAGTGAGATCATATAGTATATGTCTTTCGCTGTTTGACTTACTTCACTTAGCATAATGCCCTTCAGGTTCATCCGTGTTGTCACAAATGGCGGGATTTCCTTCTTTTTTATGACTGAATAATATTTCACTGTATCTATGTGCCACATTTTCTTTACCCATTCCTCTATCAACGAACACTTAGGTCATTTACATGTCTCAGCTATTGTGAATAATGCAGCAATGAACATGGGAGTACAGGCATCTCTTCAGGATAGTGGTTTCATTTCCTTTGGATATATACCTAGACGTGGGATTGCTCGATCATATGGTAGTGATATTTTTAAGTTTTTGAGGAACCTCCATAGTGTTCTTGGTAGTAGCTATACCAACTTATATTCTCACCAACAGTGCACCAGGGATCCCTTTTCTCTACATCCTCGCCAGCATTTATCTCTTCTTTTTTTAAAAAATAAATAAATTTATTTATTTATTTATCGTTGGCTGCGTTGGGTCTTCGTTGCTGCACGTGGGCTTTCCCTAGTTGCAGCAAGTGGGGGCTGCTCTTCGTTGTGGTGCGTGGGCTTCTCATTGCAGTGGGTTCTCTTGTTGTGGAGCATGGGCTCTAGGCACGCAGGCTTCAGTAGTTGTGTCATGAGGGATCAGTAGTTGTGGCTCACGAGCTCTAGAGTGCAGGCTCAGTAGTTGTGGCACACGGGCTTAGTTGCTTCATGGCACGTGGGATCTTCCTGGACCAGGGCTCAAATCCATGTCCCCTGCATTGGCAGGAGGATTCTTAACCACTGTGCCACCAGAGAAGTCCCTCTCTTCTCTTTCTGATAATAGCTATTCTAACAGGTATGTTATCTCGTTGGGGTATTGATTTGCATTTCTCTGATGATTGGTGATGTTAAACATCTCTCCATATACTTGTTGGGCATTTGTATATTTCCTTTGGATAAATGTCTAAGTCCTCTGCCCATTTTTTAATCAGATATTTTTTTGCTATTGAGTTGTATGAGTTCCTTATATATTAATATTTTGGAAATTAACCCCTTTTCAGATACATGGTTTACAAATATTTTCCACCATTCTGTAGGTAGTCTTTTTATTTTGTTGATTGTTTCTTTTGCTGTGTAGAAACCTTTTAGTTTGATGTAGTCCCACTTACTGATTTTTGCTTTTGTTGTCATATCCAAAAAATCATTGCCAAGACCAATATCAATGAGCTTTTCCCCTATGTTTTTTTCTAGGAGTTTTATGGTTTCAGGTCTTACATTTAAGTCCTTAATCCATTTTGAGTTAATTTTTGTGGGTGGTTTGAGATAGGGATCCAATTTCATTCTTTTCCCTGTGAATATCCAGTTTTCCCATTACCATTTATTGAAGAGACTATCCTTTCCCCATTGAGTATTCTTGGCTCTCCATGGTCTTTTCTTTTCCAGCTAAGCAAATAACTTTCTAGATGCAATTCTTCCCCCTAATAACATTCAGGGAAGTTAAGGGAAGTTTTGCTTCACTGAAGGCTGGGCCAACCTGCATGCTAGGTCTGTTACGTAGCTCCTGCAGAACTTGAAGGAGCTTTTCAGAGTTGAGATGTACATGTGTGTGGTGGGGCAGGGGGTGATATTAGAGGAGGGCCATCACTAGAAGAGAAGGACTTCCAGTGGGGGTCACATGGAACTAGACCTACTTAGACTGGAAGGGCTGCGTACTTCAGCCAAGAAGTCACTATATCCATAGGTACTGGGAGAAGGAGGAAGGGGTACAGGCATCTTTATGCCTGACCGAACTTGTCAGAACAGTGCCCTGGAGCTGGAGAGAGAAGTTCTCAAGGACAGACTCTTCATGTCCAAGGACCTCCCAGTGGTCACCCCTCTGCTAGAACAGGTGTGGTCTTGTGGAAGACAGGCTGTAGGAGAGGAAGGGTCCCTGATTCTCAAGGAAGGGGCATGGAGTGGGGAAGAGAGAGAGGAAGACTCTTCATGTTCTACTCTGACTCTCACTGTCTATCACCATCTCCTTGGGAACAAGAATCAGGAGCTACCTCCAGAGGAACAAGGGCCCAGCATTAGGAACCTGGATTTCTGGCCCAAACTCATCACGCTTGTTGTATCAATCATAGAGGAAGATAAGAATTCCTACACACTCGTTTTGAACCAGTAAGTATCACCTCACTTGGCCCTATCTGTTTAGTGGTTTGTTTGTCCATCTGTCTAACAGCCTCTTTCTTTCCTATCTCTATGTGTTTGCAGTGCCACCTCTTCCTCCTGTTCGTTCATCTGTCCCTCTGTCCCTTGTATCTGTCTGGGTAACTGTTTCTGGAGACAGGTGTGGAAACATAATGGGGGGCCCTGCCCAGACTGAGCCAGCCTCCCTTGAGTGAGAGACCTCTGGGAATGGCTGCCATAGGAGTCCCAGGGGATCCAGAGAGCATGTGTGTATGTGTCTGTCTGCTATGAATAAAGTGGGCCTTCTTATACCCACCTCCTTGCCCTTTCTCCTCCTGCTTATTTAGCCTGGGCCTGTCTTCCAACCCCAACACTTCTCCTCTTGGCCACAATTCCCTGCCTTCTAGGCATCATCTCCCCTAGGGCCACCTTGCCTGAGGGGATCCTCTGCCCTCACTTGTCCTACCCCTGGCCCCTGGGTCCCTTTTCTGCAGTTTGAGCCTAGTAGCCCTGTTTCCTAGGCTTCTCCTCTCTTCGATCTGACCTCCAAGAAATAGGCATGTTAGCCGTGGAAGCAATCAAATCAAATGGCTCTTGCCATGTTCTCTGACTGTGGCTTCTTCCATCATCCAGGTTTCCTCAGGAGTTGAATGTGGGAAAAGTCAGCGCAGAAGTGATGTGGCAACTCTTTGCCCAAGACATGAAATATGCACTGGAGGGTAAGGGTGTGCCCAAGGCAGTGGGCTGCAGACCCCTAGTCCAAGCACCTTGTTTGCTGTCCCTTTCTTCTCCCAGACAACTACAAGTTCTGGGTGAATAATACAGTGAGAAACTAGAGTGATTTTAGGCATGGTGGGTGATAGGCCTCAGGAGACGCTGGGTAGGCAAAGCTTCAGCCAAAGGAATAATGGAAATTGCTGTGTGGATGTAGGTTCCTCCTTCCAGCTTTAGAGCAAGTGCCTATTTAAAACTCTCCCAGCCCAGAGATCAACCCTTCCCATGCTGGGTGTTCTCAAGTGGCCCGCTCATTAGAGAATGGTCTTATGAAACTTATCTTTACAGTTTTACAGAATCTCAGAACCTTAAATACATAGATAGGTAAGGATTATTTTCTCATGCTGTAGACTGCCTGGCCTGACTTTCCTTGAAAGTTGTTCTGGATTGGTGTGACAAAGCCAGAAAGATACTTCTTCCCTCACTTCTCCTATAGAACAGGGTCACAGACCAATTATTACTCATCTTGTTCATTCAGCTTATTCTTTTATTCATTTCCCACTTTGGTCCACAAAGATATCACTCCCGACCTGTATCAGACCTTCCCATTTATACCCATCTGTGCTCACTTATTTAGCTGCATTTCCTGTCTGTTTATATATGTTAAAACATGTATATGTTTGTATATAAATAAACATATATATGTTTAAAACAAACACAAAAGGTTTGAACTGCTTCAAGAGAAAGAACTAATGTTGACCTGGTTTCAAATCTCAGTTTAACCACCTACTCAACAGTGTGTTCTTAGACTGAGCTACTTAACTTTTGTGAGCTCCCATTTTCTCATCTATAAAATGGGAGTGATGATAGCATCTATTTCATTGAGCTAATGAAGTAACCGAGGTGTATGTGACATACTTAGCATACTGCCTGGCATTTATTAAAGGCTGATGAGCAGAGATGCAATGTTAACAAAGTAGTATTTTTATAAGATTTTACCTCAATGGAAAACGGGGCAGATGGAACAGGGAGAGACTGGAAGCAGAGTGCAGATAGTGTAATCATTTAGGGCTGAGCGGATGGGGCTGGGATTAGAGCAGAGGAATTAGAGGAAGAATGCGATTTGATAGACATTGGAAGGAAGTTGTAACAGGGCTTAGTGATTGTCAGAATGGTGGAGGGCAAGAGAAAGGGAGACCTGTTTAATAAAAGGATAGTGTTGACTCCAACTGTGAAAACGCTATCACTCACCCAGTATTTTTAAAGTCAACTTTATTGAGGTGTAATATACATACAATAAAATAAAAACACTTTAAGAGTACAATTTGATGAGTTTTGACAAATAAGTACACCTGTGTAACTACTCTCCCAATTAACATATAAACAGAAAGTTTCTTCATGCCCCTTTGCAGTAAATCCCCACCCCATTCACCAGGCGTATTGAGTATTTTCTTTGGGCCACGCACTGTGCTAGTTGAGATGAATGAGGCATAGCCCCAGCCCTTGAGAAGCTCCCAGATCAGTCAAGACAACAGACCTATAAACTGGCAGTTACAATTCAAAGTTTTTAAGTGCTACTAAAGGAATAAGCATAGGGTGCTGAGAGGAGACCCATGTAACCTGGACCTGGGAGGACTACCTGGGAAGGCTTTCTGAAGGAGGTGATGTACAAACTGACACCTGAAGGATGATAAAACTTAGCTGGTGGGGAGGGAGAGCATTAGTGACAGGGAAGGGAGAGACAGGCATTTTAGGCAGAGGATACAGTATGTTCAGAGACCTGGGGTCTAGACAGAGCTGGCATGCTTGGGGAACTGTAAGCAGTAGTTCAGTGTGACTAGCACTTTAGAGTGTAGGGGAGGAGAGGAGAGGTGAAGATAGAGAAGTAGGACAGAGCTAGATCATACAGGAGGTTTTAAGCCATGTTTAGGATTTTGGACTCTACCCTGAGGCAGTTGAGAGGCATTGAACAACAATCCCATGTTAAGAAAGGGATTAACATAACTAGATTTTTAATATAGAAAGGCCACTCACTCTGGCTACAGTATGGAGAATAGGTTGGAGGAGGAAAGACCAGTTTGGAGACTATTGTGGTAATGCATGTTAGCGAAGGTGGTAATGAGACCTAGACAGGTAAAAGTGTAACTAGAAAGAAATGGATAAATTCCGGAGGAGTTTTGGAGATGAAATCAACAGCGATTAGTGAGTTAGTTGGATGTGAATAAAGAGGAAGAAGGAAGACTGGAGGATGATGCTCGGCATTGAACAAGAGGGTAAGATTAGTGTGTATACTCCAGCTTCAGCTGGAGATGTTAAAATGGCAAAAGGTGGTGACTGGAGTTAAACCCAGGCAAAGTGAAACGTTCCATCAAATCCTCGTATAGACATTACCAGAACCAGGGAGATATCAGCAAGCTGGAAAGTTGAAATCATGAGGTTGAAAGAACTCTCCAAGGATGAAAGATGAATGGAGGGAGGATTGTGGCAGTCACGGGCAGGAGAAGGTTTAGATACCCTTCTGCCCCTTTTGACAGGTTAACCAAGCCCTGATCACCACACCCCACCGTCAGCAACCTCAAGCGACTACTGGAGCATGACTCCATGGGAGTCTTACTATTGTTAGAACAGTTTAAAGTGTGCCCAGTGTTTTTGTACCACAGAAGTTAATTAGAAATTGGGGTTTTGGACCAGAGTACAGATGATGGATTGACAGAGAAAGTGAGAATTCTCTGTAAATACAGTAACTTGAAGGTCCCTAGAAGAAAGCAGTTAGGGAGCTCTGGAGTGATGGGGCAGCACTGCTTCCCTTCTAGTGGGTTGTTGAACAGGAAGGAGGAAGGGCCCTCCTGCTGGTACCTTTTCACGTTTCTAGGTTCTTGGCCTGGTTTAAGGACAGCAGGGTGGGAGAGAAGGGGCAAGCCCTGAGAGAGTCTCTCTGATGTCCCTGATTTTTTCACTTTCTTTATTGCTCATTGGTGTCTCTGCTCTGTCACAAGCATCCACTGTCATTCGTATACGAAAAGTCCTCTTTCTGGGTGGTAAGAACTTTTTGTTGTTGTCCCTTCACCTCTAGTTTTACTGCTGTTTCCTCTTCTCTTGCTCACTGCTTCATAGAAGAGACTGCAAATGCAACTTTGGGTTGAGATGGTGCTGCCTACAATGCCAGGAGATGAAATTCCTGGAACAAGGGAGCCTTTTGAGGCTGAATCCCGGGCTCCCGTTTCCTCCTTGAGTGTCTGCTGTATTAATTCACAAGGGCCGGCTGCCCCAGACTGGCTCTTCTGCCTTGACATGGAGGAGCGTCACCCATGGCAACTCTGAGTTGAGCAGTAGAGTTCCCAAGGACAATGATCTTCCCTTCTCTGTTGCTCAGTACTCTCCCCAGTTTGCTTGCTTTCACCATTGTTATATGTAAGCACACAGTTGGCTTTTATTGTTCAAACTAATGCTTCATCTCTAAAGGGGGTAAATGAAGAAAGCCTGTGGGTGTGGCCAGTGCCAGACTCTCTGGGCAAGCTGTGGGTGATCTTTATCCTAGACTTCCCAGAAGGCTCTGCAGATTCAGCTATATAACCTTTCAAGTCCATAAGCATCCCATTTTCTGTAGCAGGATGGCCCTTTCATCTGGCTGTGTTTCCAAACTGACTTGTCTGCATACTTCTTTGAGGGTTCATTTTTCAGTGTCCCAACTCTGCTCTGGGACCCTTCAGTTTACTTCAAGATTGTGTTACACCATGGCTGCTCAACTGCTCGTTCTGTCAGCTCAGGCCCATTTTGGTTTTCCCTGTGTCTGTGTGGTTGTCAGTGACCCATTTATGTCATATACGACTGCTCATCTCATCTGAGGAAATGGCTCAGGTACCAGGATTAGAAAAGCCCTGGAAAACCGTCATGTCTCTCCAGTCCTGGGCAGTTTCCCCACTAATCAGCCTTAGCACCTACATCCTTTTCTCCTCTTCTTCACCAGAGGCCAGTACCTCACTTGCACTTCCAAAAGCCAGCACAGGAAGACTGTGGGCCTTATCTGGGTGTCTCGCTTAGTCTCTAAAAAAAGATTTGGGCCAGGCTTTTAGCAGAGTACCCACTGTTAGAGGGAGGTGGCTGTGAGGAGGTGCTTGGGAGTCACCCTTGTTCTCAGACATTTGATAGAGCCACCTGACTAGATCTGCCGCCTTGGGAAAGCTCAGGAACCATGGCCTCTACTGCCAGGACCTGACCCAGCCTTCCTCCGTACCACTAGAGCATGAGAAAGACCGGCTGTGTAAGAGTGCTGACTACATGAACCTGCACTTCAAGGTGAAGTGGCTCCACAATGAATACATGCGGGATCTGCCTGCCCTCCAGGGGCAGGTGCCTGAGTACCCAGCGTGAGTCATCATGTGGGGGCTGCAGAGGGAAGAGGGGCGCTTAGGGGTTGGACAAGGCCAGTATCCTTACAGTCAGGTACATGGTATATGCCAACCACTAGCTCCAACCCCCAATTTTCCTGCCTGGCTGCAGGTGGTTTGAGCAGTTTGTCCTACAGTGGCTGGATGAGAATGAGGATGTGTCCCTGGAATTTCTGCGTGGGGCCTTGGAACGAGATAAGAAGGATGGGGTAAGTCGGGGGCTTGGGCTTCACAGGGGTGAGGCCAGGTCTCCCAGCAATTAGCTATCAGCAGAAGTTCCTGGGCTCAACCAGGATGGCTGTCCCTGCCTTGTGGAGTCCGTAAGGAGGGCTGTCGCGGGCCGCTGAGCCACCCCTGCTGGGCAGAGAGCCCTTTAGAACCTTACAGACTTGGGAAAAGGTAGCAGCTGAAGATGACCCTGTGTGTGGCCTTCCTTAGTTCCAGCAGACATCAGAGCACGCACTCTTTTCCTGCTCTGTGGTGGACGTCTTCACACAGCTCAATCAGAGCTTTGAGATCATCCGGAAGTTGGAATGCCCAGACCCCAACATCCTTGCCCACTACATGAGGAGATTTGCTAAGGTGACCATGACCTTCCCTACCCCTCCCCTCTTACCTCCATCACATCACAGCCTAGCCACAGGCCTGAGCTCAACCCCTCTTTGTGATGGCCTTTGGGTTAAGCCTGGCGTTACCCCCATTCTCCTTTACTTGAGTCCGGGGCAGACAGGTGGGTTTGTTTCAGTGCCGTTCTGGGGTTGAGAGGGAGATTTGTGCCTTACTTTGACATTCCCCTTTGCATACCTGCTGTTACTGTTCTGGGATGAGAAGTACAACCTCAGGTAAGATCCCTGTGGGTAGAGCTAAGGGTTCCCTCTCCTTTCCTTTTCTCCTCTTTTCTCAGACCATCGGGAAGGTGCTGATGGAATATGCAGACATCTTATCAAAGAACTTCCCAGCTTATTGCACAAAGGAGAAAATGGTGAGGGTTAGGCTTTTTGCTTTTGAAGCTCTCCTCAGAGCTAAGGGTGGGGTGATTCTCCTGACGTGTGATTCCCGGCAGGGCTGTGCTTGAGATTATGCCACAAAATAATAAGAACCTGATGAGGGGTTCCTTTGTGCCTCCATTTGGTAGTTTATTCTCTACTGAGCTAGGCCTTTGCTTAGTCTTTCTTTCTTTCTTTTTAATACATTCAGAGAGTTATAAAGGGTAATCCCATGAACACCTGGGGCCCCCCACCCAGCTTAAAAGCAGAAACATTTGCTTCTAGTCTTCATTCAAGGAGAGATGTCTGCATTGGTTCCAGATCTCAGTGCTTAGGGAGAGACACATGTAATATGTGTTGTAAATTCCCTGTGGCTTTTGGAGTAATGTGAGAGAGGGAGGGACTCTAGCCTGATGAGTTCTGTGCTGAATGGAGCCAAACTCAACACCTCCCTCTGTCCCCAAAGCCTTGCATCCTGATGAACAACATGCAGCAACTGAGGGTCCAGCTGGAGAAAATGTTTGAGGCCATGGGAGGCAAGGAGGTAAGTCTTAAGGTTTGGGGTTGCTGTACTTTCCCTTTGTTCCTGAGCTCCCTGGCCACAGAACTCCACCCTCTCCTGCCTGGGTATAGACCAGGAGTTTAGCTTGGGGTCTGGAGTGGTTTGAGCTGAGAGATTTGAGTAGGCATTGGGGTAGAGGCCCTAGGAGGGAGGAGTGGGGGCACAGGAAGGGAGGAAAGCATAAGAGAACCAGCTTAGCGAAGCCTGCCTCCTGTGGATACAGTTGGACCCTGAAGCTGCAGACAGTCTGAAGGAGCTGCAGGTGAAACTGAATACGGTTCTGGATGAGCTCAGCATGGTGTTTGGAAACAGGTCGGTGGCCCCAGAACACACAGCCCTCAGAGCCAGGTGTGGTGCCTGGCCAGTCCCAGATCCCCTGCCCCACACTCATCCACCCAGCTGCACATATGCGGATCTTCCCCCTCTTCCTGCTGGCTGTCCCTGTTGGAGCTACACCATGAGTATGCTGGAGTGGGACCAAATAGCTGGTGCTGCTTTAGGGACAGTGTGCATTTGGGGCAGGGAGGGCTGCACTGTGGGCACATGTGTAGTTTCCAGGTGCGGATTGATGAGTGTGTTCAACAAATGGCCGACATCCTGGGCCAGGTGCGGGGCCCAGGGAATGCATCCCCCAGCGCCCGGGCCTCAGTGACTCAAGATGCAGATAGTGTGCTCCGGCCCCTCATGGACTTCCTGGATGGCAAGTGAGTACAGCACTGAGGACTGTCCTTTAGGGACGAACAGGGCAGAAGCAGTCACAGAGGAGCCTCTCAGGGAGGGGGAGCTCTCAAGCACTTACCCCATCCTTACCTGTTGCCTGGTCCTGCAGCCTCACACTTTTTGCCACTGTGTGTGAGAAGACGGTCCTGAAGCGGGTACTGAAGGAGCTCTGGCGGGTGGTAATGAATACAATGGAGAGGATGATTGTTCTGCCCCCACTTACTGACCAGACGGTAAGGACACCTCCCTTCCACTTCGTCCTGCTGTGTCTCCCTAAACCTCCCCCATGCTTCCTGACTGAGTTTGGAGTTCTCTGCTTTTGACTGATTCGCTCTCTGCCCAGGGCACCCAGTTGATCTTCACTGCTGCCAAGGAGCTGAGCCACCTTTCCAAACTCAAGGTACTCTGGATGTGTGGGGTCCTTCTGAGGCTGGGGGTTGCCTGGAAGGAAGGAAATTTGAGCTTTGAAGACTGAAGCAGAGGGGAAGGAGAGGAACATGTAGCTGTGGCTGACAGGTGGGGGAAAGACTTTGATGACAGCCATAAGCTGTCCTGATGCTGTTGCTTTCTCTGGGGTTCTAGGACCACATGGCGCGAGAGGAAACCCGGAGTCTCACTCCAAAGCAGTGTGCTGTCCTTGACCTCGCCCTGGACACCATCAAGGTGGAGACCTCCCCCTCCTCTAGACAATCTTACTACCACTTGGTCCTGGCATTCCATTCTGCCAGATTAGGTGTCCCTCGGGCTCTTGCCACCCCACATCCAGAAGAGAGTGATTTTTGTGTCCATATCTTTCTCTGCTATTCCATATTCCTGCTGGGGACCAACCAAAAAGGTACCTCCTGTGTGGTCTCGGGTGAATCGCCACAGACCTAGAACATTATTCTTGGGTTCTGCGGACAGTTTAGTTCACTTTGTACCTCATTGTCATTCATGAATATTTTCCACTGGGAATTAATCTTCCAGATCCTAATACCCGACATCTGGCTGACCTCTTCACTTATGTTTAAAATCATTTGGGTTTTCGAAGGATTTTTTTTCCTATTACACATTCATTTATTCCACCAGGCAATATGTGTTCTGGGCACTATACACTATGAAGGATGCAGAGAGAATCAGATATAGTTCCTAGCATCAAGATACTTATAACCTGGTAAAGTGATAAATAAGGCAGGTACGTGTGGGCTGTGATTTAGGGCACTTCGGAGAGGTATGCCATAGGTATAAAGTGCTCTAAGCGTTCCCAGGGGTAAAGCAACACTTCTGACTACTCTCTTCCTGAAATGCTTCTGTCACATATCTTTGTCCAGATAGAGTCATCCTTCAAGAATCACGTCCAGAAACGTGGCCATCCCTTACCACTCCTGCCAGATATTCAAATAATACTCTTCACCTGAGAGACTATGACTCTGGCTCTGTGTGGTATTCCTGATATTGCTGTTTATTGAATGGCTCACCATCCTCTTCCAGCATCTTCGCTGAGCCTCTGCTCAAATGTCATTTCTCTGAGTAACACTGTTGGAGAGCTGCCTCTCTGTAAGGGGATGAGGCAGTAGCAGTTAGCAGTTATTCTTGTCTTTCAGCAATACTTTCATGCAGGAGGCAATGGCCTGAAGAAAACCTTCCTGGAGAAGAGCCCAGATCTGCAGTCCCTACGCTATGCCCTGTCTCTGTACACACAGACCACAGACACGCTCATCAAGACCTTTGTGCGCTCACAGATTGCCCAGGGTAAGGCCTAAGGGCTTTGGGTCCCCACCTCCCCTCCCTGATACATCTCTGTCCCTAGGGAGTCAGTATCCTGTAGCCCTCAGGGAGGATCCAAGTACTTCTCCAGAAAGCCCTTCAAACCCAGACACCAGGATTTCTTGCAGGATCCCAGTACTTACCCCCAACCCACACTCAAACCAGACAGGAGAATCACAGAGACCTGGGAAATGTGCCTGAGCTCTCTTTTCCCAGACATCATCTGGCCAGTGCATGTGTGTTGAGCTCAAGGAGTATACCTGTTTGGTAGGAAAAATCTGTGAGGAAGCCTTGAGAATGAGTGGTTGAGACACTCATGAAGATTCATAGCTTTGGGAGCCTAAGTTGGAAGCTGTCCAGGGGAGAGAAAGCAAAAGACTTTCCAGATTCTCCAGTGTGGGTGAGGAGAAGACTAAGAGAGGCAAACCACGGGAGCAGTTGAAGGGAGGGTGCGGATCATGGGGCTCTGCAGAGCTGAGACTCCGGCCTCATGGGTGATGCTAGTGCACAGGGAACCCAGGCAGCTGATTTTCTCCCAGTGACTTCCAGTTCTCAGAACCCCTCCTTGCCTCCAGGCAGGCCCATTCATAACAAAACACATCTGCCTAGACATGGCTCAGACTGAAATTCTGACCCTCACCCTGGGAAGGTCCTCCTGGAAAGGACCTTCAAGGCGCAGTTCTTGTTGCTCCTTCCAGGGAAGCCTGGAGGAGTGAACCTGGTGGAGGCGGGAGTGGGAAGGCTTAGGCCTTACTGAGCTGTGGATCTGGAGCACAGAGCTGACGCAGAGGGGAAGAGGGATCTAAGCAGTTAGAATAGAGTTGATGAAAGGTGAAAAATACAAGGGACCTGCAGTACTGCTCCGTTTTCCACGTATGTTCGTATTTCAAGTCCAGAGTGAGAAGGCAGAGCAAAAGAAGTTATGAGCCTTGCTCAAGGAGACGGGGATCTTTCACAGAGCTGAGTACATGTAAAGGCCTGTAACATCAGGGAGGATAGGAGTTAATCCAAAAGGCCTTTTGGAAACATTGAGCTTTAAGCTAGATATAAAGATGAGGAGACGCTCGAATGGGCACACATGAAGTAACAGCAGGCAGGGGTGGTGACTGCAGGGAGGATGCAACTGTGAGTGTACGTTTTCTACCCACTGCTTTATCATTTAAGGGCCTAGGAAATTAGAGCCTACAACTTTCTCTTTTGTGCCCTGTGGGTCTCAGAAACCTTCTCTCTGTATGTTCTACTGCTTCTGTCCATGATTTGGTTGATCTTCAAACTGTTAAGTATAATTTGGAGCATTCGAGCATTGACCCCAGTTCTTTGACCTCTCTCTCCACCCTACCCCATCTCCGTGCTCCCTCAGAATATGTGTAGAGCTGCTCTGAATGGCTGTTAACTCCTTAGACCTCTAACTGATTCTTCTTTCTCTGTCCTACTGCTGCTACCTCTTGACTTGCCTGTCCTCACTCAGTGCATGATGGGAAAGGTATTAGGTTTACTGCTAATGAGGACATTCAGCCGGAAAAGGGTACGTTATATACCATGCAGATGTGAATCTAATATGGGCTAACACTGTCACCTGTGAACTAGAATGAGCTGCTTATGTTGGGGCTGGGGGAACCAAGTATCAGAGTTCAGAGGCTCTATCCCAAGTTTCAGAGATGGGCAGTGTATTCATACAGTCTGAGACAGGGTTAACAATAGCTGTCCTCAGAATTCCCCCACCCCTCCGTCTAAGGACAAAGAAGTTTTATCTGGGGTGTAGGGTACCGGTGTTTTCCCAAAATAGAGTGAGGCTTCTGCAGAGGGGAGGCTGAAAATTGGCCAGAGGGACTGGGGAGCTGTTTGCAGAGAGGTCCAGGTTTGAGTAGGAAAAAGTCATTCTGTGCAGGGCAGCCTCCCAAGAAGGGGCCTCCACAGGTGGGAAGGTGCTGCTTTTGGCTAGATGGGACCCACATTGTTCTGCTGAGACACCATGGGGTGGACATAATTCTCAGACAAAAATACAGGGTGGCAGCACTGTCCTTTCCCAGCAACTTTCAATGAAAAATTCTGCAGGCTGGGAGAGGTTTGGGGAATCTGAGAGATTCCAGGTGCAGTTCTGGAAGAGGTTTCACCTAAGATGTTGTCACCCTGATTTGTATTTTAATACATAGTCTTAGTCTTTATCCCCGTTCTTTTCCTTCTCCCATTACTTACTTCCCCATAGCTTCTGTGGGTGATTACTTCTTGCTTTAGGATGTAGGATAGTAGCCTCCCAACTCCACGGTTTTACCTGGAATAATTAGGTCTAAAGTCTTAAAGTTCTCCAGTGGGGGAATCATCTGTCCATCTGTCCCTCAGGGTCCGGTGTGGATGATCCTGTGGGAGAAGTCTCTATTCAGGTGGACTTGTTTACACATCCTGGAACTGGGGAGCACAAGGTCACAGTGAAAGGTGAGTGGCATGGGCTTACAGACCCCAGACCTTTTCTTGCCCAGTGGCCTCATCAGTCAAAGGCAGGGACTGCTTATCCCAGCCTTTCAGCTTAGCCCTCCTCCAAGGGGAATGCCACCCGGGGCTCAAGAACTGGGAATGCTTGATGGGATCTCTCACAGGTTTCCCATGTTTGTGCAGTGGTGGCTGCCAATGACCTCAAGTGGCAGACAGCCGGTATGTTCCGGCCCTTTGTGGAAGTAACCATGGTTGGCCCTCACCAAAGTGATAAGAAGAGGAAGTTCACAACCAAGTCAAAAAGCAACAACTGGGCCCCCAAGTACAATGAGACATTTCACTTGTAAGTTATGGGATGGGGGCCTGAAGGACTCTGGGATGGGGTTGATCTGGGGGGTAAGAATTGAGAGGGGAAAGAAGGGATGGGCTGGATGGCAGCTGGGGTGAATTCATTTGAGGACGCCCTCAGCTCTGGTCTCCCACCTTCCATCTACCCTGTGCTCACAGCCTCCTGGGAAATGAAGAGGGGCCAGAAGCCTATGAGTTGCAAATATGTGTGAAGGATTACTGCTTTGCCCGGGAGGATCGTGTTCTGGGGCTGGCTGTGATGCCTCTGAGGGACGTGGCAGCCAAGGGCAGCTGTGCCTGTTGGTGCCCCTTGGGCCGGAAGATCCACATGGATGAGACAGGCATGACCATTCTCCGGATTCTGTCTCAGAGGAGCAATGACGAAGTGGCCCGAGAGTTTGTGAAGCTCAAATCGGAGTCTCGTTCCGTGGAGGAGGGGAGCTGAGCACCTAGGCTCCTGTGCCAACCAGATGGCACCAGTTCCACAAGTCAGGGCTAGTGGGAGTTACTGTGTTTCTTAGGGTCCTCGTAGTCAAGAGGTTGACTCATTCCGTTAAGGACGTTGAAGGAAAAGTTTGGGGTGATGCGAGTATGGCTTTGCACAGAAAGGGTCATGAGTCCCTGACCAGCAGGTTTGTGATGCTGGGAGCTGGGCTGTGGGGGTTACCAGGCAGGGAGATTTTCCACAGAGGGGTAGACGTTTCTGAGAGTGTCAGCCATTCTTGGCAGAGGTTCTTCCACTCCCACAACCCTTCTCTACCCCTCTCCATACCACACCTTATCCAGTTAAATCCGTACATACCAATCACTAGAAGAACAAGTTTAGAGGGCCTGGAGCTTGTGCCTAATTAGGTAAGTAATCATTTGAGTCTACAGGTATTGCTGAGCCCTGTGGTCTGGATTGGAGTATGGCCAGGGCAGGAGCACACAGAACAGAATTCAGCCTGTCCCTTGAGCAGAATCTACTGGTGTAGAGTAGCTCAAGTGAGTACAAGGCATTGAAACTGAACCAGAAACCTTTCAGAAATGAGCTCTGCTAATCCCTTGCCCAGATTATCTGTCATGAGTAGAACCAGGTTCCCATGGTGCTTCAGAGCCCTGAGCAGAATTTCTTTGGAACCCAAGCACCAGGGGCCACCTGCCCATGAGTCCCCCTACCTCACTCCTTTAGGAAGAGGAGTGATGCTTCAGGACATGAGAAGCTCTTCTTAAGTGTATGCACCTGAGAGCTAGTTGAAGGATCCAGGAGAGAGGACTGTATTTTCTTCGTGAAAAAGCCCTGAACAAAGCCAAAAGTTGTGGAAATCAATCTAGAAAGAGTCCTCTTCACCTATGGCCACTGCCTTCTGACGGTCCTCCCCCTTGCAGAAAGAATCCAGCCTTTGTCCTCACTCCCCTTCATCTAGGTCAGCTGCAGTTCCCCTCATAGACCTTCAACCCTACAGAAGGAACTTGGACTGTGATCCCTCTGTACCAGCTGGAGGAAGGGGGGGGCTCAACACTCCCTGGGAGGTCAGAGACAAACTTTTTCCAGAGGGTCATGTGGACTTCCCAGGCCCCTTGCTCAGAGAAGGCCCTTCGATAACCTCAGTAGCAGCCTCTTGGACTTCCTGAGGACTCTGCATTGTCCATTGGCTATTACATGAAATAAGAAACTAGGAATCTTTGCTGTTTTAAATTATTGTATGTGCCATTGTTACAAGAGATTATTGGCTAGTCTGTAATAAATTATCTTATAGCAGCCTTTGGGGTCTGATAATTCTGTTAAAGTGTGGAAAGCTGTAGAAATGACTTCCTTATATAATGATAGGTTTTAGACAAGTGGTCCCTTCCTGCTCTCCACCCGCCACCGCCCACCCCCAAGTGGTGGAGCCTCAAACCGCTGGGGGAGAGGGGGCAGATTGCTGAGAAAGGGGACGTGGTTGGAGGCGGGCTTGGGGAGGAGGGGCGTGGCCGGAGGCGGGGCTCTACTCTGCCCGGATCGTGTGGCTCCGGGGCACCTGTGCGCAAAGGTGCGTTAAGATGGCGGTCGCTGGAGTCGGTGGCTGCGGAGCGATGGTGAGCAAGAGGCGCCCGAAGGTGGCGCCCGAGGAGAGGGTATCGCCTTTTCCCTCCCAACACTGAAGAGAGACTGTACCCCCATACTATCTCGCATTCCTAGCACTCTGTGTACTTCCCAACAGCTGTCCGTCTTCATACTTTCTTGTAAACTGTTCTCCCAGTACTCCCCATCCCCACACTCGAGTATACGGGTTTCCTAGATGCTCCAGAGAGGACTTACCTGCCCAGATACCTAGCAAAGGGGATCTTTATGCCCCAAATACCTCCCAGAGGGCATCCATTTATCTGGTTACTTCATAAAGCAGATACCCCCAAAACCTCCAGCTAAGGTACATTCCTATTAACTCAGGGAGTTTTGTCCACTTTTCCAGCACTATCCAGATTGTCTGAGAGGGAAGCCATGAATCCTATACCATATTTGACTTGAAAGTGGCACATTTGCTCTCATTCCTCTGTCATATGGAGCAAGAAACCTACTTCATAAGGAAAAGTCAAACTCTGGCTGACTAGCTTACAAAAGGCTTGCAGATTTGAATCAGTAGCTAACTTTTTAAAACCAGATTTTATGTTTTAAAAATGAGTATTTCTAGCTTTTGAGGAAATAATCAGAAGAACTATTAACTCTTAGCTGACATTCCCACAAAGTGACAGGTGGTTGGAGCTGAGAAGCAACTAGCAAATTAGTTTTCTGTAGTTCATCATAGACTCCATTACTCCTTATTTTGTCATTCTGGGCTTTACATTATTTCCCTGGTATGCGGTAGACACTTGAGTTTGAGATCCCTGATATAAGACTTTTGATAATTTTCTGTGCCAATACTTTGAGCTCTTAATGGAAACTGAAATCCATAGAGGTTGGATATATGTTATATATGTTTAGGTTATCTTTGGTTTCTGTGATGCCCTGATTAGGATCCGAGATCATACTAGTAGCTAAAACCCAGGGTGAAATCTGTATTAAAGTGTTTTTTATAAGAGAATTCAATCAAAATATCTGCAGTTAGCTTCCTGGTGCATTTGATCTTGAAGAAATCATGTGCCAACTCCTCTCTGGTGGGATCAGGCCAAGAACAAGGCGTTGTTTCTCTTTGAACAGCTGGTTTTAAAAGGGCCTGGCTCTGGTCTGTACCAGAAGTGATGTCTCAAAAGTGCCGTCTCCTTCACTCCAGAACGCATAGATCATAACCCTCCTCTCTGTGGGAAATAGCAGGCCTTGTAGTATCGAGAGTTGGGGGTATTCTGCAGGCTGTATCTAATCAGAAGTAGAATAGAAGTACCTTTAATAGTGGATTTTTTAAAAAGCAAAATCATTTCTATCAGCATAAGTATATAACTCACCTAGTCATTGTGAATATTTGGACTAGCTCCGTGAATGAACCTCACATATCTTGAAGCAGAATGGCTAAGCTGAAGAAGCAACATGGAGTAGTGAAGATGGTATTGAAGTGGGAGTCAGAAAACATGAACAGTAGTCTCTGCTCTGCTACATACTTCTCAGGGGACCTTGACTTTTAACTTTTCAGAGGCTGTTGCTTGCATCTGTTAAATGGACTATGAATTCCTGCCATGTTTACTTCAGAGGGGTTAAATGGGCTTATTTAAATGTGAAAACACTTTGAAAACTATACTGTACATGTATAAGGGATTATTGTCATTATTACAAATGATCCTCTGAGCTCTGATAACTTCCAAGGAACTTGTCTTGCTGTGTCCTGGGTTCAAAATCAATAAATATTTGCTGAACACATAATATGTGCCAGGTACTCATCTAGGCATGGAGCCTAGCACTGAATAAAACAAAAACCCTTGTATGAATTTAAGAGTGGGTTATCAGCATGCTGAGTGCCTACTAAGTACCCAGCACAGCATCACAGCATGGTGAAGTAATAGGGAGAACCTAGATGATGCACTTAAGTCTGCCACTGTACAGATGATGCACTTAAGTCTGCCACTGTACAGCTGTGAGAGAGCCTTTCCGTATGTGAGCCTGAACCTTCCCAATAAGGTGGTTAGACAAGGTAAACTCTAAGGTTCTTTCAAGCTAAAATATGTTTGTTTGGAGATTATAATTGCTAAAGTTCCCTGCCCCTAATGAGCTTATTGCCCTGCCAGGAAGGTCAGACTAACAAAGCTAAACAGTCTTAGAACTACAAGGACAACAGCGTGCTAATGTCACACTAGATTCAGCATAATAACGGTAACAGCAGCGTCGCTCTGTAGGTAATAGAGTATTTAGAGACTTCTTAGAAGGCCATGTAGACATGGAAGTATGGGAAGATTCAGATTAGAGGAGAGGAAGGAGACTTGACTGTAGATACTGGAAATGGAATGAATGTAAGACCAAAGGAGAAGAATAACATGCCATTTATTGTTTTCCTAGTGTATCAGTCAGAGTCCTTGCGGAAAAAGTTTGTGCATTCAAAAGAATTTAATTGAAGAGAGTTTAACCAAAGGATGATTTACAGAGGTATGGTCAGTGTTAACAGAAACTAGAAAGAAATGGTGAAACCCGGAAGTGGTGAGTCAGTAGCACTCCTAGGCCTCAAGGGAAAGAAAGGGAAGTGTTGTTACCAGCGCCCAGTTAGAGCTACAATCTGAAAGACAGACTGCCTGACAAGAGCAAGAACTTAGACAAGGCAGCATGGAAGTAGAGAAATAAATGCCCTAACCTTTCTCCTCTTGCCCTCTGGTCTCCAGCTACTACCTTCAAGAAGCCCAGGGGCAAGGTAGTCTGGGTAATGTAGTTCATAGAGATCAGCTTCCCAGAACAGGGCAGAGGGAGTTGGCTGGGAGGAGGCAGAGCAAACAGAATAACCAGCATAAAAGGTATCTAGGGAAGGAAAAGTTACCACTATGGACTCTTTCCAATAAAGTTTTCCCGCTGTTCAAATTCAGAAATCTACTGTAAGACTTAGTCTCCTTAGTTGTGAAATGGCCATAGAGCAATGCCTTTTCCCGGAGTGATTGTGAGGATTCTATGATATGACACATGAAATTGCCTGGCACAGGGCATGATACATGCTGGAGGCTCAGTATATTTTAGTTCCTTCCTTCCTGTACATGCTTAAATGGCTCCTTGGCTGAAATATTTTTCCAGTCATGGTTTCAAAGTGTGGCTGGAACTGAGCGAATGAAGGGGAGAATAGTAGGAGATGAAGTCAGAGCCCATGGTAATGACTTTGGCTTTTAACAGAGTAAGGTAGGAAGTCACTGGAAAGTTGGGTGACTTCTGATATCAGGGTTCCTATTATTCACTAAGGCATCACTTCTTCATTCAAAAATATTTATTTAGAACATACCACATGCTGGATACTGTTTTAGGTACTGGAGGTGCATTGATATATAGTCCCTACCCTCAAGGATAATGTGGTCTTTAAAGGAGACAGATGACTTCGACTTAAAGTATAAATGTTAAGATACAAGTGAACATAGAAGCTCATAGTAAGGGAGCTCATAGTAAAGACATCATCTTTGGGGCATCTGAAAGGCTTCCTGAGCAAGGTGATGTAAATTGAATCTTAACTGTAGAACTTAGCCAGGTCTAAACAGACGGAAATGAAGTTCTAGGAATTTGGAGTAGTATGTGCACTTGGCACTTGGCTTAAAAAAAAAAAAAAAGTTGGTGATGAGCTGGGAATTGCAGGTAGCTTATGTCACTAGACATTTGGCTTTGTGTAGGAGGATGTTGAGAGATAAGACTAGAGAAGTAAGCAGAGGCCAGGTCATGAAGAGAAATTTAGACTTTATCCTGAAGGCAATGGTAGGTTTTTAAGCAAAAAGATAACTCACTCTGGCAAGATAAGAATAGCCAGTTGAAGGGGGGTTGAGGTGGAGGGTGGGAAGGTACGAAACTGGAGACTGTGAGGCTAATGATGGTGGCCTGAACTTAAGTAGAAGCTTTGGGGATAGTCGTAGAGGACTATTCCAAGTTAACTTTTTATTAATGAGGAAGAACATACAGAACTTCATGATTAATTGTAAGTGGGAGAATGAAAGAGAGCATTTTCAGAGATGACTCTCAGGTTTCTGTCTTGGGCAACTAGGTAAATGGTAAGACTAGTAACATGTTCAAAGACAGGAAATATAAGAGAAAGCACAAATTTTGGGTGTGTGGGAGGTGGAGAATAGAGATAATTTCAGTTTTGTAAATGTAAATTTTTTATTGTAAAATGCACATTATGTAAAATTTACCATTTGAAAGTGTACAATTCAGTGACATTAAGTATGTTCACAGTGTTGCACAACCATCATTACTATCCAGTTCCAGAACTTCTTCATCACCCCAAAAGGAAAACCCATCCCTATTAAACAGTCACTCCTCAATACATGTAGATTTTGAGGCAATTGTGTGACATCCAAATACAGATGTTAAGTAGATACTTGGATATGTACTACTGAAGCTCAGAATAAAAATTCAGGCTGAAGATACATATTTTTGAAACATTAGCATACAAGTAGGGATTCTCAACCTGGGGCCTATGGAATTGAGTGAGAATCTCTGAATGTCTTGAATTGGATATAAAATGTATATGTATACATATATATGTTTATTTTTATGAAGTGTCTATAGCATTAATTAAATTCCCAAAGGAATTTCTTTTTTTTTAATAAATTTATTTTATTTTTTAAATTGTTGGCTGTTTTGGGTCTTCGTTGCTGCAAGCAGGCTTTCTCTAGTTGTGGTGAGCAGGCTTCTCATTGCGGTGGCTTCTCTTGTTGCGGAGCATGGGCTCTAGGCACGCGGGCTTCAGTAGTTGTGCATCGCAGGCTCTAGAGCGCAGGCTTAGTAGTTGCGGCACACGGACTTAGTTGCTCCACGGCATGTGGGATCTTCCTGGACCAGGGCTTGAACCTGTGTCCCCTGCATTGGCAGGCGGATTCTTAACCTCTGTGCGACCAGGGAAACCCTCAAAGGAATTTCTTAACCTGAACAAAGTTACTAACCACTGACAGACAGACAGATATATAGATATAGATATATAGATATATAGATTTTTTTTTTAATTAGGCCATAGGATGGGTAAGAAAACTCAGGGAAAGTGAATAGTGAGAAAAGAAGAATGAGAATGGGACCCTGGGTAATGTGTAAGGTACAGAGAGATCCAAAGGGTGTTCTTTTTGAGTACAAGAAACAAAATTCATGTCTGCCTCAAGATAGGTAAAGGCTTTTAAAGGCAATGTTGTTTCCTACTTGCTAGATATACGTCATTGGTTGCCTCTGTCAAATGCCCAAACGCATATATTTGTGCTGTAAAATAGATTGTCTCCTTACCTGACTAGCTATAACTTCTTCCTGAGTAGTCTTATTTTTGGCTATTAGGTTGGTGGGGAGAGTATCATTTCCAAAGTCAACAGTAGAGAGTTAACTAAATTGCCATAATTTGCAACAAGTGTGTGTGTATCCAGTATAATGTGGACCTTATGATAAACTAGCAGTTCTCAAAGTATTAGACCTGAACCAACAACATCAGCATCACCTGTATTTGTAAGAAATATAAATTCTTGGGCACCACCACAGACCTGCTAAATCAGAAACTCTGGGCAGGGGCGGGGGGAGGGGGAGAAAGGGACCCAGCCTCCAGGTGATTCTGATGCATGTTAAAATTTGAGAAAAGCTGTGATGGACTATTCCTGGCCAATTTTTTCAGTCCATAAATAAAACATGGGTTCCTGGTTTTCTTATTATCTTTTATATAATAAAATCTGCGTGGCAGCATTTTGCAGTGTCTGATGAATTCCTCATGAAAAGGGTTTTTTTGAGTACTCTTGTCCATCTGTGACCTTCTCTATCATCCTGAATCATAGATACAAATATTATTTCCTACATACTATTTTCTCCTTTAGTGTGCAGTAGTTATCGTCAACAACATAAGTTGTAAACTGTCCAGTTACCTAAATGCTGTGGAAAAGAAAATATTATTTCTGTGAATACCTTTTCTTATCCATCTAGTCCTTTGTCTTGGAATCTGCCAGTCTTCTGCTGAGTCATGTCCTTGGCTTTGGAGAGTATGAAATGAATCTCACTGAAATTGCACCATTCTTTCTTCTCTACCTGTATCAAGGAATTTTCAGCTACATGGCCTTGCCTAGAGATGCAGTAGCTATGTTCAAATCCCTTACGTTCCCTAGAATTAATAGCCACAGTCAGGAAGAAATTAGAAGCCACGGACAGAATTTGAAGAGAATTGGACTTTGTTATCAAGGCCAATCAAGGAAGGTTTTCCGTTTCAGCTATTCCAAGGGTTAAGTCAGGCAGTTTGTTTTGTTTTGAATTTTATTTTTTATACAGCAGGTTCTTATTAGTTATCTATTTTATACATATTAGTGTATATATGTCAATCCCAATCTCCCAATTCATCCCACCACCATCGCCCCTCCACACCCACGTTCCCCCTTGATGTCCATACGTTTGTTCTCTACAGCTGTGTCTCTATTTCTGCCTTGCAAACCAGTTCACCTGTACCATTTTTCTAGATTCCACATATATGCGTTAATATACGATATTCGTTTTTCTCTTTCTAAGTTACTTCACTCTGTATGACAGTCTCTAGGTCCATCCACATCTCTACAAATTACCCAATTCCATTCCCTTTCATGGCTGAGTAATATTCCATTGTATATATGTACCACATCTTTATCCATTCATCTGTCGAAGGACATTTAGGTTGTTTCCATGAACTGGCTCTTGTAAATAGAGCTGCAGTGAACATTGGGGTGCATGTGTCTTTTTGAATTATGGTTTTCTCTGGGTATATACCCAGTAGTGGGATTGCTGGGTCATATGGTAATTCTATTTTTAGTTTTTCAAGGAACCTCCATACTGTTCTCCATAGTGGCTATATCAATTTATATTCCCACCAACAGTGCAAGAGGGTTCCCTTTTCTCCACACCCTCTCCAGCATTCGTTGTTTGTAGATTTTCTGATGATGCCCATTCTAACCAGTGTGAGGTGATACCTCATTGTAGTTTTGATTTGCATTTCTCTAATAATTAGTGATGTTGAGCATTCTTTGATGTGCTTCTTGGCCATCTGTATGTCTTCTCTGGAGAAATGTCTATTTAGGTCTTCTGCCCTTTTTTTTTTTTTTTTGCAGTACATGGGCCTCTCACTGTTGTGGCCTCTCCCGTTGTGGAGCACAGGCTCCGGCCGCACAGGCTCAGTGGCCACGGCTCACGGGCCCAGCCGCTCCATGGCATGTGGGATCTTCCCAGCCCGGGGCACAAACCTGCGTCCCCTGCATGGACAGGCGGACTCTCAACCACTGTGCCACCAGGGAAGCCCCCGCCCTTTTTTTTAAAAAATTACTTATTTATTTATTTTTGGCTGCATCGAGTCTTCTTGCTGTGTGCAAGCTTTCTCTAGTTGCGGTGAGTGAGGGCTACACTTCATTGCGTTGCACGGGCTCATTGTGGTGGCTTCTTTTGCTGCGGAGCATGGGCTCCAGGCGCGTGGGCTTCAGTAGCTGTGGCACTCAGTCTCAGTAGTTGTGGTTCGCAGGCTCTAGAGCGCAGGCTCAGTAGTTGTGGCGCATGGGCTTAGTTGCTCCTCAGCATGTGGGATCTTCCCGGACCAGGGATCAAACCCATGTGCACCTGCATTGGCAGGCAGATTCTTAACCACTGCACCACAAGTGAAGTCCCTTCTGCCCATTTTTTAACTGGGTTGTTTGTTTTTTTAATATTGAGCTGCATGAGCTGTTTATACATTTTGGAGATTAATCCTTTGTCCGTTTACTTGTTTGCGAATATTTTCTCCCATTCTGAGGGTTGTCTTTTCCTCTTGTTTATAGTTTCCTTTGCTGTTCAAAAGCTTTTAAGTTTCATTAGTTCCCATTTGTTTTTGTCTTTAACATCTTTATTGCAGTATAATTGCCTTTCAGTGGTGTGTTAGTTTCTGCTTTGTAACAAAGTGAATCAGCTATACATATACATATATCCCCATATCTCCTCCCTGTTGTGTCTCCTTCCCACCCTCCCTATCCCACCCTTCTAGGTGGTCACAAAGCACCGAGCTGATCTCCCTGTGCTATGTGGCTGCTTCTCGCTAGCTATTTTACATTTGGTAGTGTATATAAGTCCATGCCACTCTCTCACTTCATCCCAACTTACCCTTCCCCCTCCCTGTGTCCTCAAGTCCATTCTCTACGTCTGCGTCTTTATTCCTGTCCTGCCCCCTAGGTTCTTCAGAATGGTTTTTGTTTGTTTGTTTTTAGATTCCATATGTATGTGTTAGCATATGGTATTTCTTTTTCTCTTTTTGACTTACTTCACTCTGTATGACAGACCCTAGGTCCAACCACCTCACTACAAAAAACGCAATTTCGTTTCTTTTTTATGGCTGAATAATATTCCATTGTATATATGTACCACATCTTCTTTATCCATTCATCTGTCAATGAACACTTTGGTTGCTTCCATGTCCTGGCTATTGTATATAGAGCTGCAATGAACATTTTGGTACATGACTCTTTTTGAATTATGGTTTTCTCAGGGTATATGCCCAGTAGTGGGATTGCTGGGTCATATGGTAATTCTATTTTTAGTTTTTTAAGGAACCTTCATATTGTTCTCCATAGTGGCTATATCAGTTTACATTCCCATCAACAGTGCAAGAGGGTTCCCTTTTCTCCACAGCCTCTCCAGCATTTATTGTTTGTAGATTTCTTTTGTTGATGGCCATTCTGACTGTGAGGTGATACCTCATTGTAGTTGTGATTTGCATTTCTCTAATTATTAGTGATGTTGAGCATCCTTTCATGTGTTTGTTGGCAATCTGTATATCTTCTTTGGAGAAATGTCTATTTAGGTCTTCTGCCCACTTTTGAATTGGGTTTTTTGTATCTTTGATATTAAGCTGCATGAGCTGCTTATAAATTTTGGAGATTAATCCCCTGTCAGTTGCTTCATTTGCAAATATTTTCTCCCATTCTGAGGGTTGTCTTTTCGTCTTGTTTATGGTTTCCTTTGCTGTGCAAAAGCTTTGAAGTTTCATTAGGTTCCATTTGTTTATTTTTGTTTTTATTTCCATTTCTCTAGGAGGTGGGTCAAAAAGGATCTTGCTGTGATTTATGTTCTAGAGTGTTCTGCCTATGTTTTCCTCTAAGAGTTTTATAGTGTCTGGCCTTACATTTAGGTCTTTAATCCATTTTGAGTTTATTTTTCTGCATGGTGTTAGGAAGTGTTCTAATTTCATTCTTTAACATGTAGCTGTCCAGTTTACCCAGCACCACTTATTGAAGAGGCTGTCTTTTCTCCATTGTATATCCTTGCCTCTTTTGTCATAGATTAGTTGACCATAGGTGTGTGGGTTTATCTCTGGGCTTTCTATTCTGTTCCGTTGATCTATATTTCTGTTTTTGTGCCAGTACCGTGTTGTCTTTTTTTTTTTTTTTTGGCGGTACGCGGGCCTCTCACTGTTGTGGCCTCTCCTGTTGCGGAGCACAGGCTCCAGACGCACAGGCTCAGCAGCCATGGCTCACGGGCCTAGCCTCTCCGCGGCATATGGGAACTTCCCTGACCAGGGCACGAACCCGTGTCCCCTGCATCAGCAGGCAGACTCTCAACCACTGCGCCACCAGGGAAGCCCCACATTGTCTTGATTACTGTAGCTTTGTAGTATAGTCTGAAGTCTGGGAGCCTATTCCTCCAACTCTGTTTTTCTTTCTCAAGATTGCTTTGGCTATTTGAGGTCTTTTGTGTTTCCATATAAATTGTGAAATTTTTTGTTCTAGTTCTGTGAAAAATGCCATTGGTAGTTTGATAGTGATTGCATTGAATCTGTAGATTGCTTTGGGTAGTATAGTCATTTTCACAATGTTGATTCTTCCAATCCAAGGACATGGTATATCTCTCCATCTGTTTGTATCATCTTTAATTTCTTTCATCAGTGTCTTATAGTTTTCTGCATACAGGTCTTTTGTCTCCTTAGGTAGGTTTATTCCTAGGTATTTTATTCTTTTTGTTGCAGTGGTAATGGGAGTGTTTCCTAAATTTCTGTTTCAGATTTTTCATCATTAGTGTATAGGAATGCAAGAGATTTCTGTGCATTAATTTTGTATCCTGCAACTTTACCAAATTCATTGATTAGGTCTAGTAGTTTTCTGGTAGCATCTTTAGCATTCTCTATGTATACTATCATGTCATCTGCAAACAGTGACAGCTTTATTTCTTCTTTTCAGATTTGGATTCCTTTTATTTCTTTTTCTTCTCTGATTGCTATGGCTAAAGCTTCCAAAACTATGTTGAATAATAATGATGAGAGTGGACAACCTTGTCTTTTTCCTGATCTTAGAGGAAATGGATTTAGTTTTTCACCATTGAGAATGATGTTCGCTGTGGGTTTGTCATATATGGCCTTTATTATGTTGAGGTAAGTTCCCTCTATGCCTACTCTCTGAAGGATTTTTATCATAAATCGTTGTTGAATTTTGTCAAAAGCTTTTTCTGCATCTATTGAGATGATCATATGTTTTTTCTCCTTCAATTTGTTAATATGGTTTATCACATTGATTGATTTGTATATATTGAGAAGCCTTGCATTCCTGTGGTAAATCCCACTTGATCATGGTGTATGATCCTTTTAATGTGCTGTTCGATTCTGTTTGCTAGTATTTTGTTTAGGATTTTTACATCTATGTTCATCAGTGATATTGGCCTCTGTGACCACTTTTTCTGGTTTTGGTATCAGGGTGACGGTGGCCTCATAGAATGAGTTTGGCAGTGTTCCTCCCTCTGCTATATTTTGGAAGAGTTTGAGAAGGATACGTGTTAGCTCTTCTCTAAATGTTTGATAGAATTTGCCTGTGAAACCATCTGGTCCTGGGCTTTTGTTTGTTGGAAGATTTTTAATCACAGTCTGAATTTCAGTGCTTGTGATTGGTCTGTTTATGTTTCCTATTTCTTCCTGGTTCAGTCTCAGAAGGTTGTGCTTTTCTAAGAATTTGTCCATTTCTTCCCGGTTGTCCATTTTATTGGCATATAGTTGCTTGTAGTAATCTCTCACGATCCTTTGTAGTTCTGCAGTGTCAGTTGTTACTTCTCCTTTTTCATTTCTAATTCTATTGATTTGTGTCTTATCCCATTTTTTCTTGATAAGCCTGGCTAATGGTTTATCAATTTTGTTTATCTTCTCAAGGAACCAACTTTTAGTTTTATTGATCTTTGCTACTGTTTCCTTCATTTCTTTTTCATTTATTTCTGATCTGATCCTTATGTTTTCTTTCCTTCTGTTAACTGTGGGGTTTTTTTGTTCTTCTTTCTCTAATTACTTTAGGTGTAAGGTTAGGTTGTTTATTTGAGATGTTTCTTGTTTTTTGAGGTAGGATTGTATTGCTATAAACTTCCCTCTTAGAACTGCTTTTGCTGCATCCCATAGGTTTTGGATCGTCATGTTTTCATTGTCATTTGTTTCTAGGTAGTTTTTGATTTCCTCTTTGATTTCTTCAGCGATCTCTTGATTATTTAGCAGTGTATTGTTTAGCCTCCATGTGTTTGTATTTTTTACAGATTTTTTCCTGTAATTGATATCTAGTCTTATAGCGTTGTGGTCAGAAAATATACTTGATATGATTTCAATTTTCTTAAATTTACCAAGGCTTGATTTGTGACCCAAGATATGACCTATCTTGGAGAATGTTCCATGAGCAGTTGAGAAGAAAGTGTATTCTGTTACTTTTGGATGGAATGTCCTATAAATATCAATTAAGTCCATCTTTTTTAACGTATCACTTAAAGCTTGTGTTTCTTTATTTATTTTCATTTTGGATGATCTGTCCATTGGTGAAAGTGGGGTGTTAAAATCCCCTACTAAGATTGTGTTACTGTTGATTTCCCCTTTTATGGCTGTTAGGATTTTCCTTATGTATTGAGGCGCTCCTATGTTGGGTGCATAAATACTTACAATTGTTATATCTTCTTCTTGGATTGATCCCTTGATCATTATGTAGTGTCCTTCTTTGTCTCTTGTAATACTTCTTATTTTAAAGTCTATTTTGTCTGATATGAGAATTGCTACTCCAGCTTTCTTTTTTTTTTTTTTTTTTTTTTTTTTGCTGTAGACAGGCCTCTCACTGTTGTGGCCTCTCCTGTTGTGGAGCATAGGCTCCGGACACGCAGGCTCAGCGGCCACGGCTCACAGGCCCAGCCGCTCCGCGGCATGTGGGATCTTCCCAGACCAGGCATGAACCCGTGTCCCCTGCATCAGCAGGCGGATTCTCAACCACTGCACCACCAGGGAAGCCCCAGCTTTCGTTTGATTTCCATTTGCATGGAATATCTTTTTCCATCCCCTCAGTTTCAGTCTGTATGTGTCACTAGGTCTGAAGTGGATCTCTTGTAGACAGCATATATACAGTCTTGTTTTTATATCCATTCAGGCAGTCTATGTATTTTGGTTGGAGCATTTAATCCATTTACATTTAAGGTAGTTATCAATATGTATGTTCCCATTACCATTTTCTTAATTGTTTTAGGTTTGTTATTGTAGGTCTTTTCCATCTCTTGTGTTTCCTTTCTAGAGAAGTTCCTTTAGCATTTGCTGTAAAACTGGTTTGGTGGTGCTGAATTCTATTAGCTTTTGCTTGTCTGTAAAGGTTTTATTATCTCTGTTGAATCCGAATGAGATCCTTGCTGGGTAGAGTAATCTTGATTGTAGGTTTTTCCCTTTCATCACTTTAAATATTTCTTGCCACTCCCTTCTGGCTTTTAGAGTTTATGCTGAGAAATCAGCTATTAACATTATGGGAGTTCCCTTGTATGTTATTTGTTGTTTTTCCCTTGCTGCTTTTAATATTTTTTCTTTGTATTTAATTTTTGATAGTTTGATAAATATGTGTCTTGGCATGTTTCTCCTTGGATTTATCCTGTATGGGACTGTCTGCGCTTCCTCAACTTGATTGACTATTTCTTTTCCCATATTAGGGAAGTTTTCAACTACAATCTCTTCAAGTATTTTCTCAGCCCCTTTCTTTTTCTCTTCTTCTGGGATCCCTGTAGTTCGAATGTTGGTGCGTTTAATGTTGTCCCAGAGGTCTGTGAGACTCTTCTCAATTCTTTTCATTCTTTTTTCTTTATTCTGCTCTACAGCAGTTATTTCCACTATTTTATTTTCCGGGTCACTTATCTGTTCCTCTTCCTCAGTTATTCTGCTATTGATTCCTTGTAGAGAATTTTTAATTTCATTTATTGTGTTGTTCATCATTGTTTGTTTGCTCTTTAGTTCTTCTAGGTCCTTATTAAACCTTTCTTGTATTTTCTCCATTCTGTTTACAAGATTTTGGATCATCTGTACTGTCATTAATGTGAATTCTTTTTCAGGTAGACTGTTTATTTCCTCTTCATTTGTTTGGTGGGGTGGGTTTTTACTTTGCTCCTTCATCTGCTGTGTGTTTCTCTGTCTTCTCATTTTGCTTAACTTACTGTGTTTGGGGTCTCCTTTTTGCAGGCTGCAGGTTCACGGTTCCTGTTGTTTTTCGTATCTGCCCCCAGTGGGTGAGGTTGGTTCAGTGGGTTGTGTAGGCTACCTGGTGGAGAGGACTGGTGCTTGTGTTCTGGTGGATGAGGCTGGGTCTTGTCTTTCTGGTGGGCAGGACTGCGTCCTGTGGTGTGTTATGGGGTGTCTGTGACCTCATTATGATTTTAGGCAGCCTCTCTGCTAATGGGTAGGGTTGTGTTCCTGTCTTGTTAATTGTTTGGCAAAGCGTGTCCAGCACTGTAGCTTTCTAGTCGTTGAGTGGCGCTGGGTCTTAGGGTTGAGATGGAGAGCTCTGGGAGAGCTTTCACCATTTGATGTTATGTGGAGCCGGGAGGTCTCTGGTGGCCCAATGTCCTGAACTAGGCTCTCCCACCTCACAGGCTGAGGCCTGACATCTGGCCAGAGCACAAATACTGTGTCAGCCACACGGCTCAGAAGAAAAGGTAGATAGAAAGAAAGAAAGAAACGAAAGAAAGGAAGGAAGGAAGGAAGGAAGGAAGGAAGGAAGGAAGGAAGGGAGGGAGGGAAAAGAAAAGAAAAAAGAAAGAAGGAAGGAAAGAAAGAGAGGGAGGGAGGAAGGAAGGAAAAAAATAAAGTTATTAAAATAAAAAAATTATTAAAAGTAAAAAAAATTAAAAAGTAATTAAGAAAAAAAGAAAGAACAACCAAACCAAAAAACAAATCCACCAATGATAACAAACAGTAAAAACTATACTAAAAAAAAAAAACAGGGCAGACAGACCCTAGGACAAATGGTAAAAGCAAAGCTATACAGACAAAATCACACAAAGAAGCATACACATACACACAAAAAGAGAAAAAGGAAAAGATATACATATATATATATATATATATATATATAAGGAAGAGAGCAACCAAATCAATAAACAAATCTACCAATGATAATAAACTCTAAATACTAAACTAAAATAAACATAAAACCAGAAACAAATTAGATGCAGAAAGCAAACCCCAAGTCTACAGTTGCTCCCAAAGTCCACCACCTCAATTTTGGGATGATTCGTTGTCTATTCAGGTATTCCAGAGATGCAGGGTACATCAAGTTGATTGTGGAGATTTAATCTGCTGCTCCTGAGGCTGCTGGGAGAGGTTTCCCTTTCTCTTCTTTGTTCACACAGCTCCTGGGGTTCAGCTTTGGATTTGGCCCCGCCTCTGCGTGTAGGTCGCCTGAGGTCTTCTGTTCTTCGCTCAGACAGAAGGGGGTTAAAGTAGCAGCTGATTTGGGGGCTCTGGCTCACTCAGGCCGGGGGGAGGGAGGGGTACGGAATGCGGGGCGAGCCTGCAGCAGCAGAGGCCAGGGTGACGTTGCAACAGCCTGAGGCGCACTGTGTGTTCTCCCAGGGAAGTTGTCCCTGGATCACGGGACCCTGGCAGTGGCGGGCTGCACAGGCTCCCAGGAGGGGAGGTGACCTGTGGTCGCTCACAGGCGTCTTGGTGGCTGCAGCGGCAGCCTTAGCATTTTGTGCCCGTTTCTGGTGTCTGTGCTGATAGCCACGGCTTGTGCCCATCTCTGGAGCTCGTTTAGGCGGTGCTCTGAATCCCCTGTCCTCACGCACCCCAAAACGATGGTCTCTTTCCTCTTAGGCAGGTCCAGACTTTTTCCCGGACTCCCTCCTGGCTAGCTGTGGCGCACTAGCCCCCTTCAGGCTGTGGTCACGCAGCCAACCCCAGTCCTCTCCCTGCGATCTAAGCTCCGAAGCCCGAGCCTCAGCTCCCAGCCCCCACCAGACCCGGTAGGTGAGCAGACAAGCCTCTCAGGCTGGTGAGTGCTGGTTGGCACCAATCCTCTGTGCAGGAATCTCTCGGTTTGCCCTCTGCACCCCTGTTGCTGCACTCTCCTCCACGGCTCCGAAGCTTCCCGCCCCCCCACCGCCACCCACGTCTTCACCAGTGAAGGGGCTTCCTAATGTGTGGAAACTTTTCCTCCTTCACAGCTACCTCCCCGAGGTGCAGATTCCGTCCCTATTCTTTGGTCTCTGTTTTTTCTTTTGCCCTACCCATGTTTATTTTTCCTTGGATTGGGACAGATCATCAAAGCAAAAGGGAGTTTCTTGCCTTTTGGGAAGTCTGAGGTCTTCTGCCAGCATTCAGCAGGTGTTCTGTAGGAGTTGTTCCACACGTAGATGTATTTCTGATGTATCTGTGGGGAGGAAGGTGATCTCTACGTCTTACTCCTCCACCATCTTGACGGTCTCCTCAGCAGTAGGTCTTTTACCTGGAAGATTCTTTGCTTGCTGCTTGGCCATGGCCACGTTTAGAAATAAAAGCTTGGATTGAACTGCTCTGTGTGTTACCGAGTCAAAGCTCACTCTGCTCGCCACTCAACAGGCCAATGAATTGGAGACAAGGTGTTGAGGCAAGGAATACAACTTTATTCAGAAAGCCGGCAGACCAAGGAGATGGCGGACTAGGGTCCCCAAAAAACCATCTTCCCATTTGTTTATTTTTGTTTTTATTTCCATTAATCTAGGAGGTGGGTCAAAAAAGAACTTGCTGTGAAGGCAGTGCAGTATTTTAGTTGTCTCTGTCTTTCCAAGAAGATTGTACACTAATTGAGGGCATGGATGATGTCTTATTTTTGTGTCTTTGACCATGTCTTAACTAACACGTACTAGGCACTCAGTAAACACTTGCCAAATTTAATTTACTTAATCCAGGAGTTAGAATATAAAGATTTAAATTCTGCCCCTATCTTTAAGCTACTGTGAGTTAACTTAATTGACCTTTGATTTCCTCATTTCTAAAACATGGAAGTTTTGCACTGCCTACTTCCCCTGTATAAGAATCTAAAGAGAGAATGTATATAAAGTACTCTTTCAAGGTGCAGAGAACTCTGATAATATGAAGTTACATAATAATTTTGGTTTGTGCACTCTATACCTTAGAGGAACAGTTGGTTCATTCTGGATTGAGAAGAGCGAACAATACAGCGTGGAGAGCTAGCAGTCAAGAGATACTGTTTCTGGTCCTGATCTCCTTTAAGTTCTTTGGGTCTTATTCTCCTTTTATCTCAAATGAGGAAGCGCAGATTAGGTTATTGCAGCGGTTCCCAGCTTTGGCGATATATTAGAATCATCTGACACTGAAAATTGCAACTCGCATAAACTTGATCTAGTTGGTCTGGGATGCATGCTGGGTTTCGAGATTTTTTAAAAACTCCCCTTGTGGAACCAAGGTTTTATTATTTTAAATTAGCAAAGCCATCTATTCAGATAAAATTTTACACAAGAGTCCAGGTTACAAAACACATACCAGTAGGGCTTCTGCAGTCACTTTTTTAGGACTTTAAGCTCTGACTACCAATTCCTTTTTCTCCTATCCCATTTTAGAACTCCTAAGGCTTCACAAGATAATGGATGATGAAATGTGTGGACATAGTAGAACAGTGGATTTCATCCTGAGCTCAGTGCCAGCTCTATCAAAGAGGAGCACCTGGGCATTCAAGGCTTTAAATTATACTTCTTCTGAATTATGTATTTGACCACAGTTCTCAGTTACTGCCATAGATGCCCACTTGACAAGCACCTCTTCATCTGGGGCCAAATCTATAAGAGGGATGTTACAGAATCATGGTCAAGAGGGGTCAGGCAAACAGGGATTCAAATCTCTATCACTGTGACTCCACCACTCTGTATGACCCTGAGCAAGTCACTTAACCTTCTTAAGCCTCAGGTTTTTCATCTGTGAAAAAGAATAATATCCTCTTTTTAGGCCCAGATGTTAGTGAAAATTGAACAAGGTGATCTACATAAAGCATGTAGTAAAGTGTCCAGCACACAGTAAATTTTGATAAATTGCATAGGTATTATTATATCAGCAGGGCCTGAGCTAACTGACAAGGAGTTTTGTTTTATTCTTAGGTGATGTTTCTCTGAGATGAAATACATAAACCTTTTATTTCAGGTAAGTGCTCAGTTCATATCTGCTGAGATATCCCAACTTCAACAATCAATAATAGTATTTGCTTAGTACTATACTGTACCATGTTCTACCCACAAAGCCAGGAAACTGACAGCTTCTACTCTCAGAGCATTCATAGGATTGAACTGAAGCTCACCAAGAAGTTTCTTACAATTTTGGATTTCCAAGAAACTTCTTAGTGCAAGACTCAGACTTGACTTCCCTCTGACCTGACTTGAGACTATTTTTGCTGCAAAGGTGGGAGGAAAAAAATTATAAAGTTGAAATTATTATAGAAAGTCTTTGGTTATAACCACTGACGGTGTTAATTCACATTTGAGAGTAATGTTTCAGTGTTCTTTTTAGAGGGCAGTGAGAGGGATGTTCTGCCTAAAGACTTGAGGCAGACAGGTAAGTGCTTTAATTTTGAAGGTATTTAAGAGAGAAAGTGAAAGGTCTGCTATGATAACCATGGTGGAAGTGTCTTTAGGAAAAGCTAAAGGTGAGAGGGTGTTTCTCATCCATGAACTTTCAAGGGGAAATAGGAATAGTCCAACAGAGACTTTCACTGGGCTAACGGAATTAATTGGGATTATTGATATTATATAAGATGAATCATGATTTGAATATTCCTCCTAACATTCTTCGTTTTTCCATGTGAGCTTAAGGTAAGATGATCAAAAGGGTCTTGTTGAACTTGTTTCTCTTATAGAGGTCCAACTTAATAACTAATTTCTTCGATCCCAGGCCATATGCTTTGCATCCTTAGTATGATAATTTATCATATTAATATTAGTTTCTGCTATGGCTATTTTGGAGAAAGCTTGGACTTTCTACCAAGGTCTGGAACTAAACTCTTCACATAATTCCAACCAAATAACTATTGATTGTTGTGTGGGAGGGTTCTCGCCAACAGAAGGAAAACCTCTCGTAGTTTGTTGTGCACATACATGCTTTTAAAGAATTTGAAAAACAGTGAAAGAGTGATGGGAGTGTGTTTGAGGAGGAGAGGAGGTTGCTTTTGGTTTAGTAAAATAAAATCAGTTCCACTTGAACTACATTTGTTGTTATAATTTTAAAAGCTGAGCTTTGAAGGATGGATGGATGGATTTTAGCTAAATAGAGGAATATGAGGGTTATATAAAAGAGAATTAACCTGAGATTGAGAAGGGAGAGTTGTTAAAAATTTCACATGAAACCTTATGTAGTTTCAACTCTTTTTAAACTTATGTATACTCAGTGTATAAGCAAGATGTTATATACATTTACCCACATATTGCCATTAATGTCTGCACTGGTGGCTCTCCAAATCCCATGCTTGAGTTTATGAAGGAAGAACCTTTTAGTACTGGTGTTCGATTTGACCGTAATTCTTCCATAGGGAATTTTACCCTTCTTGGCCTATTCATAATCTGTTCTTGTCTCATGGTGACATCAGCACATTTGTGCCTTTACAGACATCCTATCTGGTTAAGATCTTGAGATATCCAGGCAGATCTGTGCCCATCTTTGTCTTGCTCTCTTTGTCTTTATTGGAATCTGTAGTATTTACCTAAACACATTTTTAGGGCCGAAGCTGTTTTCCTTTAATGTCCTTTAATGTAGGCTGTTGGCATAGTGCCAAAGCATTGTTCAGTAAAAGCCATTCTGAGCTTGGGGCAGAACAATTTGATTGAGGTAAGGCTTTGATGATCTGTCTCAATCCAAGGAACAACAAGTTTTAGAGTACATAAAGATTCTCAGCTCTTCTCTTTTTTAAATAACAAAGCATATTAAGAATCTTTTAAAAGCTTAGGACCCCTCCCCAGAAAAAATGCACAGGTATAGACAATTTTAGAAGATTCACAAAGTTTCTAGAGCTCATCTGTTGAGCCTTGGCTTAGAAAACAAAAAAAACAAGCAAACAAGCTAACTCATCCCAAGAAGTAGATAAGCTGTATATCCTTCAAGCAATTCTCCATAAATATTGTTTCCCAAGCTTTTAATATATATTGAACATCATTAAGTTTAGAGTTATGCCTGCAGTAAAGATAGTCTGTATTCTAGAATTGTGTGCTTTATTTCTCAGATCTTTCTTCAGGGGGGTCCAAAAACAGGACCCAAACTGGGAGTCTCAGAAACAGTATTGGATTAAAAATAAGTGGACTGACAAGAGAGCTCCAAGAAAAGGGGAACCTTAGTCTGGGTAAAGGTGAATGTTGAGGGACTCAAGGAGTTCCAGGCCCAGACAAAGTTCAGTCAGGAAGGTTGAGTTCAAAGCACTAGGCCAGGGATCAAAGTGGACCTCATAGAATTAAAAGACTAGCAACATGGGGCTTCCCTGGTGGCGCAGTGGTTGAGAGTCCGCCTGCCAATGCAGGGGACATGGGTTTGTGCCCCGGTCCAGGAAGATCCCACATGCCGCAGAGCGGCTGGGCCCATGAGCCATGGCCACTGAGCCTGCACGTCTGGAGCCTGTGCTCCACAATGGGAGAGGCCACAACAGTGAGAGGCCCACGTACCGCAAAAAAAAAAAAAAAAAAAAAAAGACTAGCAACAGGAAACAGAATTTTTTAAAGAAATATTTTAATTATGGCAAAATACACACAACGTTACCATCTTAACCATTTTTAAGTGTACAGTTCAGTTCAGTGGCATTAAGTACATTCACACTGTTAGGTAACAATCACCACCAACCAGCTCCAGAACACTTTTCGTCTTTAAAACTGAAACTCTAGGACTTCCTGGTGGCGCAGTTGTTAAGAATCCGCCTGCCAATGCAGGGGACGTGGGTTCGAGCCCTGGTCTAGGAAGATCCCACATGCCCCGGAGCAACTAAGCTTGTGAGCCACAACTACTGAGCCCGCGTGCCACAACTACTGAAGCCCACTCACCTAGAGCCTGTGCTCCACAAGAGAAGCCACCGCAATGAGAAGCCTGCACACCGCAACAAAGAGTAGCTCCTGCTTGCCACAACTAGAGAAAGCCCGCGCGCAGCAACGAAGACCCAACGCATCCAAAAATAAATATTTTTTTTAAAAAACCCAAAAAACTGAAACTCTGTATCCATTGAACAGTAGCTCCCCTTTCTCCCAACTCCCAGCCCCTGGGATGGCAACCACCATTCTTCTTTCTGTCTCTATGAATTTGACTACTCTATGTGCCTCATAAAAGTAGAATCATACAGTATTTATCTTTCTATAACTGACTTATTTCACTTAACATAATGTTCCTAAGGTTCATCTATGTTGTAGCATGTCATAATTTCCTTCCTTTTTAAGGATGAATAATGTTTTGTTGTATATATCTCTATCTATCTCTCTCTCTATATATATAACATTTTATTTAGCTATCTGTCATTGGACATTTGGGTTGCTTCCGCTCCTTAGCTATTGTGAATAATGCTGCCATGAACATGAGTATACAAATATCTCTTCAACTCCCTGCTTTCAATTCTTTTGGGTATATACCCAGAAGTAGAATTGCTGGATAGTATGCTAATTCTATTTTTAATTTTATGAGGAACCACCATACTGTTTTCCATAAGCAGCTGTACCATTTTACATTCTCACCAACAGTGCACAAGGATTCTAATTTCTCCACATCTTTGCCAATAGTTTTCTTTTTTATGTTTTTTAAATTAATTAATTAATTAATTAATTTTTGTCTGTGTTGGGTCTTTGCTGCACGCAGGCTTTCTCTAGTTGCAGCAAGCAGGGGCTACTCTTTGTTGCGGTGCGCGGGCTTCTCATTGTCGTGGCTTCTCTTGCTGTGGAGCACGGGCTCTAGGCGTGCGGGCTTCAGTAGTTGTGGCACGTGGGCTCAGTAGTTGTGGCTCACGGGCTTTAGAGCGCAGGCTCAGTAGTTGTGGTGCATGGGCTTAGTTGCTCCGTGGCATATGGGATCTTCCCGGACCAGGGATCGAGCCCATGTCCCCTGCATTGGCAGGCGGATTCCTAACCACTGTGCCACCAGGGAAGTCCTCTATGGGCCTTTAGGTTGCTTCCATGGCCTGGCTATTGTAAATAGTGCTGCAGTGAACACTGGGGTGCATGTGTCTTTTTGAGTTATGGTTTTCTCCAGGTATATACCCAGTAGTGGGATTGCTGGGTCATATGGTAATTCTATTTTTTATTTATTCTATTTTTTATTTATTTTATTTTTATTTATTTATTTTTATTTATTTTATTTATTTATATTTATTCTATTTTTTATTTTATTTTTCTTAAAAAATAAGAAAAAATTCTTATTTTTTAAGGAACCTCCATACTGTTCTCTATAGTAGCTATATCAATTTACATTCCCACCAACAGTGCAAGAGTATTCCCTTTTCTCCACACCCTCTCCAGCATTTATTGTTTGTAGATTTTTTGATGATGGCTATTCTGACCAGTGTTAGGTGATACCTCATTGTAGTTTTGATTTGCATTTCTCTAATAATTAGTGATGTTGAGCAAAACAAAACAAACAAAACACCATGTAGATGGATATTCATTGCAGCATTCTTTATAGCCACAAAAAAGTCAGGCAGTAAGGAAATGGTTAAATAAATTATATCTACTTTAGAATTAAGTAAATACATGTTTATTTTCATGGAAATGTTCCTAAGACTTACTGCTGAGTGAAAGAAGTAAATTACAGAATAATAATATATGATCCCATTTGCGAAAAAAATTCTGAAACTGTGTACTGTATTTGTATAAATGTGTGTAAATGCAAAGGAAAAGTTGTAGAAAGATGAATACCAAACCATTAACAGTGATTACCTCTGGAAGGGGGAGTGGGTTGCAGTGGTGGATATTGTGAAAAGGGACTTTAATGTTTTACTTTATACACCTCTGTCTTGTGTGAATTTTTTAAAATGAGAATGTACTAATGTATTATTTGTGGAAAAGAACTTTTTTAAAGAGAAGAAAATAACCTGAAATATCTCATGGCCCCTTACTTCTACATAAAGACAGGGTAATCTAATTCTCACTGTGTGTAGAGCCTCAGTCCCTAGGCTTTTTGGAAGGTATGCAAAGGGAAAGAAAATATGATTCCCATCCTTCAAGGTTATAGACTAACAAAGAGTTAAGATTCCCAGTGAGTGGAATGGCAAAAGGGAAAAACTACATAAACATCATGGGGAAATAAATTATTTTTTTCAGATAACAAAATGTATTTTCTAATCAGCAATATTTCTATTTTAACCATTTTAGATGAAACACTTTCTAACCTTATCAGCTTAAAATAACAAGCATTTATTACCTCACGGTTTCTGAGAGTTAGGAATCCAGAAGCAGCTGAGCTGAGTGGTTCTGGCTCACAGTCTCTCATGAGGTTTTAGGTACGGGTTGTATTCATGTGAAGGCTAGAGCTGGAAGACCCCCTTCCAACACGGCTCACTCAGCTGGCTGTTAGCAGGTGGCCTCAGTTCCTCACCACATGGGCCTTTCCACAGGCTGCTTGAACATCCTCATGACATGGAAGCTCCCTTCTCCCAGAGCCAGTAATAAAAGAGAGAGAACAAGGAGGAAGCAGCAGTGCTTTGTATGACCTAGTCTCAAAGTCACTTGCTACCATATTCTCTTTGTTAGAAGAGTCACTGGGTCTAGCCCATGCTGAAGCTCCACTTCTTGAAGAGAGGAGTACCAAAGAATTGGTGGATGTATTTTAAAACCAAAGTACTGGTGATATTTGAATTCTTGCATTTTATTTTGTGTAATTTTCTTTCTTTTTACTTCTTGCTCTTGTTATGTCTGCCTGTATTATCCCTTGAATTCTTCTAATTCGTTGTGTCTGGTCTTCTTTGGAGCTATAAACCAGTCATTCTCCTTATTACAATTGTGTGTAAAATAAGTAAAAAATAGATTCTAAGGGCCTAAGAAACTATTCTGTAAGTGAAATACTTAACTTTAGTGCATAGATTTCACGTTGCTACCTTGGCTGTTCATTGGTTACTTGTTGCTTACTGCTGGCTATCTACCAAATATGAACTTTATGGGTGAGGGGTTGTTATAATACAGAGTGACTGCACATTAGGGAACACAGAATAGAAGAGGGCTTCCTCTCTCTTTATATCTTATTTCTCACAGCTTTTCTCCCACATTTTTCCTGTTACTCCTGGTTATCCCCTAGTTGTTGGTATACATTTTGATATTAATCAAAATACGGTGATTAAAAGCACAGGCTCTGAAATCAGACTACCTGTGTTCCATACTGGCTTTGCCAGTTATTAGCGAGTGATGTTGGGCAAGTTACTTAGCCTTTCTGTGCCTTAGTTTCATCATCTGTAATATGGAAATAACAATACAATGGTATACAAATCATAAGGTTATTTTAAGGGTTAAATGAAAAAAGATATGTAAGTGCTGACAACACAGTGAGCTGTGAATTAATGTTACCTCTTTGATTCTTAAATTTAATAATAGAGTTCTCCTGTTGCCTACGTAAGTAAAATGCCTAAGCTTTTAGTTCACAGACACTTGTCATCAGTTTTGGCTGCCCAGTGGTCAACATGCCTTTAATATGTTTGCTTTCATTCCCAAGTCCTTAAGGAGTTTCCAATTTAAACACTTTTGGCATGAACTAAACCCAACATAATTAGGAAACTAAATCTGCTACTAAAAAAGTCACAGATCCAAAGCTACTTCTGTATAATATTTCATTTCCCATACCACTGTCTTCTCTCTGAGCATGACTACTTGAGGGTTTGCCACGCTGTTACTATGAGACCGACCAAGTACTAAAGATAGAAGTACTAGCACAGGCCTTGTAAGCAGGTATTTAGGAAAGTGAATACCAGTATCATGACCCTGTACAACTCCAGGGACACAGTTCCCATTGTGGTCTGTGAATGGTGACCAGTAAAGATATGCAGTGTACAACCTGGGTGGCCACATGTGGTGGCTCAGGCAAGATAGCCGAGGAGATTAGACCTTCGTTTTCTTGAACAAATGGGAGACACTGTACAGAGCAAAAAGAATCTCTGGTTAAAAGTGGAGAAATGTTCAGCCAAAGGATGGGAATGGGCCTTCTGACTGCAGGGGTTAGAATCAAAAGGCATGATTCCCAGGTCTGTTTTTCTCCGCTTACTATTTCTCAGATCCTTAGTTTTCTCAACTGTAAATGGGTAATTATCTTTCCCTATATCTCAAGCTTAATGAGATGATTTTTATAAACTATGAAACCTAAACAAATGCAAATGATGAGATGCTCTGTTATTTCTTGTTATAGTTTTTGTGCTAAGGAAAAACAAAGTCTTCAAAAGGTTTGTGATCTGTGGTTTATTCATGGTTCACAGATTTAAAGGAGTTTCTTAAAGAGCACTGATTAATCTAGCTCTGATGATCAGATGCAAAGAGCATTACTTAATGTTCTGTATAAAGAATGAGGAGGGTTTGTGAGAGTATGAAATGAAGAGAGATGGAACAGGTGGGGGAGAAAAGTGTAACAGTTGAGAGGTTTTTACTCCCTTAGTTACTGCTGTAGTGAATTAAATCTTTTCCTACTAAAATAAAAGATCCAGCAGGTTTAAAGCAATAAAACGAAGTTTAATGAATTGTATAATTATAAAATTCTGAAATCCATGGGTTGGTAAGACCAAATATATCTTTTAAGAAATTTTTTTTTTCAATTTCTTGGTCATCCCTTTGAGAGAGCCAACTACTAAGAAAACTGCTTGACCTCCAAAAGATCTAAGCAAGGAAATCTTTTTTTGAAAATTTATTTTATTGAAGTATAGTTGATTTATAATGTTGTGTTAGTTTCTGGTATACAGCAAAGTGATTCAGTTATACATATATTTAATAGTTTGCATCTGTTAATCCCAAACTCCCAACCCATCCCTCCCCACACCCCCTCGCCATTGGAAACTACAAGTCTGTTCTCTATGTCTGTGAGTCTGCTTCTGTTTTGTAGATATATTCATTTGTGTCACATTTTAGAGTCCACATATAAGTGATATCATGTGGTATTTGTCTTTCTCTGTCTGACTTCACTTAGTATGATAATCTCTACGTCCATCTATGTTGCTGCAAATGGCATTATTTCATTCTTTTTTAGGGCTGAGTAATATTCGATTGTATATATATACCACATCTTCTTTATCCATTCATCTGTCGATGGACATTTAGGTTGCTTCCATGTCTTGGCTATTGTAAATAGTGCTGCTATGAACATAGGGGTGCATGTATCTTTTTGAATTATAGTGTTGTCCGGATATATGCCCAGGAGTGGGGTTGCTGGATTATATGACAACTCTATTTTTAGTTTCTTGAGGAACCTCCATACGGTTTTCCATAGTGACTGCACCAATTTACTTTCCCACCAGGTTCCCTTTTCTCCACACCCTCTCCAGCATTTGTTATTTGTAGACTTTTTGATGATAGTTATTCTGACTGGTGTGAGGTGATACCTCATTGTAGTTTTGATTTGCATTTCTCTAGTAATTAGCAATGTTGAGCATCTTTTCATGTGCCTGTTGGCCATCTGTATGCTTCTTTGGAGAAATGTCTATTTAGGTTTTCTGCCCATTTTTTGATTGGGTTGTTTGTTTGTTATTGAGTTGTATGAGCCATTCAAACAAGGAAATCTTGAGTAACAATAAAATCCTGGGACCACAGAGGTCTATGCACAATTACTAAGCTTTGACACCTTATTTACTTTTCTGCTTATCTTTTCCCTTTGTATCTATCATTTTAAAAAATGTTTCAAATTATATCCGTAAAGTTTTTCATAACTAGATACAATTATTCATAAGTAATAAATTTTTAATTAATATGACATATCTTTGATTAAAAAGGTTATGTGATTATCAAGGGAAAAAATGATTTGAATCTTTTTTACCAAGACTTTCACTGCTACTGTAAGACAAATGCCACTTTCCCCATTAAGCTTTTCTTGACTTCTCTACTTACAATAACTCCTCCCTCAGAACCATTTTGGCATTTTGTTTACTATCCCCTCCCCCATTTTATCATTTTTGCATTATATCTGTTTGTATCATTAGATCTAATTATCTTCCCCATTCACACTCTTGATCATTTATGTATTTCACTATAACATGTACATGATTGGTTCTTTTTTTGTCCCTAGCTTTATTGAGATATAATTGATGTTTAACACTGTATAAGTTTAAGGTGTACAGTGTGATTATTTGATATACATATGTAAATTGCATATAAATTTGATTCATTTGAATTATGAAATTTTATGTATTCAGCCTATGGTTAATTGCCTTTAAGAGCCTTCTCTTTGTAAACTACATTTTGTTTGGACCCTACCCATTTCCCTCTCTGTTCCATTGTCTTTTTCATCTTTCACCTGAAGTTTGTAGGAAGTAAATGGTGACTGAGAGGTCAGTTGTTCCTCCACCTTCATCTCTAAGATCTTGGAAATAAGGGAAATTAGATTTACGACTGAGAATTAAATGGTAACATCAACACAAATCAAGGCAAAGCTACCCAACAATCACCCATAAAAGTCCAGCTGGACAGATTAAGAGTTGACTAAATATATTTGTCTAAAGAATATTCATAGAAGTGCTATTAGTTAACAAAGACAACATAGAAACAGGAGAGTGAGAAGCCTACTTTGGTTGTGCCTATGCAAGTACTGTCCAGGGGAGAGATTGTAGCCCACAAACTTGAACATTCCTCTCTCTGCATTGTGGCCTGATGTTATTAAATGTTTAAAACACACAATTTAATTTCCCTACCTCTAATTCCATGTTGATCAAGCAACCTTCTGATTATGATTGTTTTCTCATATATGTGTTTTTCCAAGGAGAAAATGTCTGAATGTGCCAAAGTAAATATTATAGTCACTGGGGCAGTTAACCTATTCATTGCAAATAATCATCTACCATTCTGGTTTTATATTAGCTTCTAAAACCTTATTGATGTTAATGTGAATTATGGATTCAGTCTCAATGAGCAGCCAAAACCAAATTCCTGAGTCTAAAAACTGAAGTCCAGGTCCTGGACTTTAGTAAATTCACCAAGATAAATTCCACTTCGTTGATTTTTTTTTTTTTAAATATTTTGTTAAATGTTTTTTTTTTTTAAATATTTGTGAAGGTATTAAACACATCAACCTGAGACACTTTATTAATTAATTAATTTATTTTTGCTGTGTTGGGTCTTCGTTTCTGTGCGAGGGCTTTCTCTAGTTGTGGCAAGCGGGAGCCACTCTTCATCGCGGTGCGCGGGCCTCTCACTATCGCAGCCTCTCTTGTTGCGGAGCACAGGCTCCAGATGCGCAGGCTCAGTACTTGTGGCTCATGGGCCTAGCCGCTCCACGGCATGCGGGATCCTCCCAGACCAGGGCTAGAACCCGTGTCCCCTGCATTAGCAGGCAGGCTCTCAACCACTAGCGCCACCAGGGAAGCCCCCACTTCGTTGATTTTTACCTCATATATAAAAACTGTCAAATGTAACGCCTTCTCCCCATCCCCATTACAAATGCCTTAACTCACCTATTCATTATTTTTCCTCTGGATTACAAATAGTAGCGTCTTATCTCATTTCCTGGCCATCAGTCAAGCTAGACTCCATTCTGATGCTGTATCTTTCTGAATCACAAGTCTGATCATGTTAACTCACCTTTTAAAGTATTCAGTGGCATTCTGCAGTGTACTTCACTCCATGCCATTTCATAAGTTGTTCCTCACCCCTGCCTGGAAAACTCTGTCTACCATGTTCACTAAGCTAACTTATATTTATGCTTGAAAACTCAGCTCAGGATGTGCTCCAAGAAACATTACCAGATCCGTACAATCTGTTTTAGATGTTCCACTTTTGCACATCCACAACACACTGTCCTTACCTCTGTCATACTACCCACCACACTATATAGCAATTTTTTCTTGTATGTCTCCCCTACTATCACTTCAAGGCAGTAATAGGGATAGTGTCTGATCCTTTTCTGCATTCCCTAGCCCTAGTGTAATACTTGACACATTTGATAAAAGAATTAGTGAATCTCTCTGTAACCTTATTCACTTCATTTAAACTTCAACAAGTTTCTGTGGTCTCCTTTCATTTCCCCCAATCTGTATTTTCTTTTTAATCTTTGACCATTCATCCCTAGCCACTTTTGTTCCCACTCTGAACTTGTCATGCTCTTCCTCTGCTTCTTCAGAGCCTTATGGCCAGCCAACCATCATGTGTGTGTATGTACGTGCGTGCATCCATTCATGAATGAGATTGTCAGGTGTCACTAACTTTGTGAATATCATTGTAGTGTGTAATTCTTCCCATAGAATAAAATATAATTGAATAAAAATAAATCAATATAAAATAAAATATAACTGAAAAGGTAAGTAACCTCTGGGTCTTAAATGAAAATTACTACATAAATGATAGCTAATAGACACACACAAAAAGATCAGCCTCTTTGAGATGCAAATTCTAGGCAGTCAGCTAGGCTCACCTACTATCTTACTGAGTACTGCATACTAACTTCACAGAGCACCCAATTCAGATTTATGCTTCCATAAAATCACTCTACAGTGTGAGCTTTCAAGGTTGCTCATGAAAGCTGACTTTACACAACTATTAAACCTGAGAATACTAGGTTTACAGAACTACTTTTATATGCTAGGCTTGATGATGTATTAAAGCAAATATAAATTGGGGTTTTTTGCCCTCAGAAAGCATACAAGTGTTTCCTTTTATTCAAAAAACTCATGAAATTATACCTTCTCTAGGAAACCCTGATTGGAAAAGGTAGTGAATGAGTGCTCTATTTACAGATACATTTTAAAATTATTTATTCAAGTTCAGAGAAGTTCCATTGGTTGTGATTACATTGAATTTATGGCTTAATCTGGTGGACAGTTTATTTTTGCAATGTTGAGTCTCCCTATTCAGGAACATGATATTTCTCTGTTAATTCAGGTCTTCTTCTGTGGCCATCTGTAAAACTTTGTGGCTTTTTGTATAGATCTGTACATTTATTGTTAGGCATATTTCTAGATGTTTTAAATCTTGTTGCTATTTAAATGGCACTTTTTCCATTTTTTTTCCAACTGCTTTTTATAAGTATCTAGAAAGGCTGTTTAGTTGTAAATTTATTTTGTAACTAGGCACCTTACTGAAATCTTGTTATTTCTAATAACAAGAATGATTCCAAGACTGGAAGGGGCAGTAGAAATTATCTTGTCCAACCTTCTCATGTATAGATGAGAAGACTGAGACTCAGAGTAGTCTTAAGAGGGTTGAATTAAAATCTTAGATCTCCTGAGTCTCTAATCATTGTGTTTTACAAAATACCATATTGTTGTGAAGAGGTGAGAGAGTAAGACTGAGACAACAAACTGCCGAGGTCGAGCCTCTTAAATCTATATCCTGATGTAGTCATCACCAATCCAGGGTTTACAAATTTGGTTCAATTTACAGCTTGTCCTAGGAGTGAACAGGTCCCAGGGGATCAGTTCACTCTTTTCTTTCTGGAAAGAACAATTTATCAACAAAACAGCTAATTTAGAAGTTTTACTATGGGAAATCTTGTAACGTTCAGGGCATTGCCTTCTAGTGGTCACCTCTACCCAGGAAACCAAATTCGAGATCGCAGAATTACAACAAAGAAAACTGGATGTATCTGTGTGGTATTTACATTAAGATACGGTATTCTGATAGTGTGATAGTCTGTTCTGTTCTAGTGATATTTCTTTCCAAGTAACCCTGATAGGCATTATAATCATAGAAACTTTTCCCCAGGCAGTGGTTGAAATAGTGATACATGTTTCAGTCTTTTCTGTTCTAAAAACTGTCACTTCTTCACTCTGTCATGACTAGCATGTTGGTTTTAATAAGTAGAGCTTCTCTTAGATTAGTTCTATTTTAACTTCATGCCTCCCTTTCTAGAAAGGGACCTAAGCCCCATGCTGAGATTTATTTAGGCTGTACTTTAATCTTATCGGCACATTTTTAAATCATCTCTTAAGCAGATTACTTCAGAGAATATTTCCATAGATGGTTAAACATTCATGAATGTTGAATTCTTGTTAACTTTCTTTCAAGGGCATGGGTGAGCATGTTTAAAATCTGGCTCGCAAATTCTACTATATATGTCTTTTTGGATCCTGTAGCTTCCTTATCAAGCACCACACAGCTTCCTGAGTTCAACGGTACAACTGACCACTAAGCATAACCCAGAAGTCCATCAGAAGTTACTGAAATTCAGGGTTGTCAGGATTCTCTGTTCATTAGAGTTGCTGAGGAAACCTGTAAGAATAAATAACTGTGCCCACCTGCTCAATCTGTTGTTAGAACTGCAATGAGCAGAACTGTTACTCTTGCTTTAGACAACATTTGTCTGGGTAGGCCCAACCAGTTCGGCAACACATGATTTGGATTTGTTGGACTGGAATTGAAATATGTAGAGTAAGGTTATTGTAAATCTCTGAGAGATAAAATAGAGAATTGAAATCCGTAAAAGGGTTTGAGGTTGAATAAGATTGCAGTGGAGTGCATTTAAGAATCAGGGCAAGACAGGGAGATCAGCTCAGTGCTTTGTCTCCACCCAGAGGGGTGGGATACAGACGGTGGGAAGGAGACACAAGAGGGAGGAGATATGGGGATATATGTATATGTATAGCTGATTCACTTTGTTATACAGCAGAAACTAACACACCATTGTAAAGCAATTATACTCCAATAAAGATGTTAAAAAAAAGAAAGAAAGAAAAAGAATCAGCGCAAGCAGCAAAGCTAAGATGTCCGAGATCTGTGCTGAAAAACAAGTAAGGTGCTCATAATTCGTTTTATTGGTTGCTGCTCAGGTAGTAGGTGCATCAGCCAGATTTCAGGGCTTAGGACCCTGGGGCACAGCACCCAGTACACTTGACCACATTACCACATGATGGAAGGTGATGATGAGTGAAGGGTAATATATAAGGTAGCACACTCAAGGGCTGGATGCTTGTTCATGTCAGTGCTCACCAAATGGGAAAAGATAAAGGTAGAATTTAGGCAGGCCCTACTGTTGGTGCATGCTTGCCTTCAGGGCTTATAGAAGTCAGGAGAAATTTAATGAATAAAGGAATTCATAAATAGAGCTGTCTGAAAATGTAGAGGCTGTCTTAAGAGACAGTGATTTCTTCTTCACTGGAAGTATTTAAGCAAGGTGGCCAGGGTTGCTGAACACAGGGAATGACTGTTCTGGGTGGGAGGATGGATCAGATATCTCCCAGTGCTTTTCCAATTGTGTAATTCTGTAATTTTCAGAATCAGAGTGACCCTGAGAGGCCATGCAAGATCCAAGATGGCTCCCAGCCCAGACATTCCTGGTGGGAGTGGAAGGCAATGTGATTCTTTTCACTTGGGTTTAGTTTAATTGAGTTGAGTCTGATCCCTCTGTGACTCTCCTTAGACCCAATAAAACCCCATATGATGTGAGAAAACCACTTGACAACTCTAGTTGGCACTGTGATCCAGGGATGTTCCCAGTTTAGTCTCAAAGCCAGGGTTTCCTGGGGACAGATGGGGACTGGGAACCTCATACTGGAGTGACTTAAATTCCCACAGTTTGTTGACCTGGTAGCATTAGAAATGTTCTGCCTTCTGCTGTGAAGTAGAATAATGGAGCACAGACCACCAGCAGGGAAGTGACATGTGGGGCCCGAAAATCCCTCATGGTTTAGATTTGGCGTTATGTTAGTCACAGACGCTCCCCACTTTTTGGCTGCCATATTTGTATCTAACGAAGTAGGGCAGCTAAGGGGAATGTGTCTTTGGATTGGTTTTAACTGCGAGATGTACAGATCCTGGAACTGACTTTAAACACCACCAGATAAAATGTTTGTATTCTTTATGGCAATTGTCTTGATGAAGTTATCAGCAGGAGACATCTTGTAACATGTATTTTTTCAGAAAGGTTTTCCATGGTCTGATATTCTTAATGAACTCACCTGTTGCTGGTCTTTATTCTTTTTTTAAGTTCAAAAAAAATTTTTTTTAACTGATCTCCTACTTAGAAGCCAGGCCCTGTGCTAGGGCTTCAGAGGATACAGAAATTAATCAGGCATTTCACACTTACCAATTTGATAGAGGAGATGAAAGTCAAAAAGATAATTATATACAATGGAGAAAAGACAGCCTCTTCAATAAGTGGTGCTGGGAAAACCGGACAGCTACATGTAAAAGAATGAAATTAGAACACTCCCTAACACCATACACAAAAATAAACTCTAAATGGATTAAAGACCTAAATGTAAGGCCAGACACTATAAAACTCTTAGAGGAAAACATAGGCAGAACACTCTATTACATACATCACAGCAAGATCCTTTTTGACCCACCTCCTAGAGAAATGGAAATAAAAACAAAAATAAACAAATGGAACCTAATGAAACTTCAAAGCTTTTGCACAGCAAAGGAAACCATAAACAAGACCAAAAGACAACCCTCAGAATGGGAGAAAATATTTGCAAATGAAGCAACTGACAAAGGATTAACCTCCAAAACTTACAAACAGCTCATGCAACTCAGTATCAGAAAAACAAACAACCCAATCCAAAAATGGGTGAAGACCTAAATAGTTCTTGAAAGAAAATATACAGATTGCCAAAAAACACATGAAAGGATGCTCAACATCACTAATAATTAGAGAAATGCAAAGCAAAACTACAATGAGGTATCACCTCACACCAGTCAGAATGACCATCATCAAAAAATCTACAAACAATAAATGCTGGAGAGGGTGTGGAGAAAAGGGAACCCTCTTGCACTGTTGGTGGGAATGTAAATTGATACAGCCACTATGGAGAACAGTATGGAGGTTCCTTAAAAGACTAAAAATAGAACTACCATACCACCCAGCAATCCCACTACTGGGCATATACCCTGAGAAAACCATAATTCAAAAAGAGTCATGTGCCACAATGTTCATTGCAGCTCTATTTACAATAGCCAGGACATGGAAGCAACCTAAGTGTCCATTGACGGATGAATGGATAAAGAAGATGTGGCACATATATACAACGGAATATTACTCAGCCATAAAAAGAAACGAAATTGAGTTTTTTGTAGTGAGGTGGATGGACCTAGAGTTTGTCATACAGAGTGAAGTAAGTCAGAAGGAGAAAAACAAATACCATATGCTAACACATTTATATGGAATCTAAAAAAAAATTTTACTTAAAAAATGGTTATGAAGAACCAGGGGCAGGACAGGAATAAAGATGCAGATGTAGAGAATGGACTTGAGGACATGGGGAGGGGGAAGAGTAAGCTGGGACAAAGTGAGAGAGTGGCACGGACTTATAAATACTACCAAATGTTAAATAGATAGCTAGTGGGAAGCAGCAACATAGCACGGGGAGATCAGCTCGGTGCTTTGTGACCACCTAGAGGGGTAGAATAGGGAGAGTGAGAGGGAGACTCAAGAGGGAGGAGATATAGGGGTATATGTATATGTACAGCTGATTCACTTTGTTATAAAGCAGAAACTAACACACCATTGTAAAGCAGTTATACTCCAATAAAGGTGTTAAAAAAGATGATTATAACACAAGAAAAACTATTAGTTTTAGGAAAATAATATCAACCAAATGGTATGGGAGTTGGGATGGGGGAAAGATTATTTCTGGATTGGGGGAGCAGAGAAACTTCATTGAGAAGTTCATGGGACTTGAGCAGGCCTTTGTAAAATAACCTTTGAAAGATTTTGACTGGTATAGAGCAGGGCATTACCCTTGGAAGGAACAGTGTGAGCAATGGCATAGATGCAGGAAAGCATGGGCCATATAGAGGGAAAAGTACATAGGCCAGTTTGGGTAAAGGTAAATAGTGGAAGAGAAAGATGAGAGAACAGTTCAAATTAGAGCATCTTGAATGTGTGGCTGATAATATATCTGAACTTCATTCAGTAACCCATGGGAAGGCATCGAAGGTTTTTGAGCTGCTAAGAAGTCATGATCAGTGTTCTGCTCTCGGGCAGCAGTGGGTACTTTATAAAAGTTGGAAGCAAATATCAGGATATTGAATCCAGGAGGAAGGTATAAAGAATCTGATGATATTAGTGGGATTAGAAAGGAGGCAGTAGCTTCAAGAGACCCTCAAATGTAATATATAGAACCTGAGAGGTGATCAGAGAAGGAATAGATGGTAACTCTTAAATTTTATGAAAGAGTTACAGAATAATAAGGCAAAGGATCAGATATGCTTAAAATCAGGGAAGGTAAGAAATGTCATTTTGGAACATGTTTATCTTGAGACAAGAGTGAGCACCTAAGAGGAAATGTCCAACAGTTTAAGTTTGAGACTAGAGATAGTTTTAGGAGCCAGGGCTAGAGTTGCAGTGAGAGGATATATCATAACTCAAGGAAAGCACACAGCAAACAGGGATAAGAACAACGCCTTGGGGGAAGAGCACCTATTATGTGCAAGGCATTGTAAAAAAAAAAAAGCTTGATATACTTTATTATATAATCCTTGCAACCAAGGTGAAGTGATTATCTTCATGTGAGAGATAAGGAGAAGTTCAGAGTGATTATCTCATTAGACCAAGGTCATACATTTGACAGTGTTGGTTGGCTCCAGGGTTTAGAGTTAGGTCAGCGGAAATTTACTACATCACACTGCAGAGCTGTCAAAGAGGCAGGAGGAGGAAAACCAGGAGAATTAATTGTCATGAAAACAAGGGAGAAGACTAAGTGTCTTAATGAACTATGGGGTGACTGTGGGAATAGAAAAGATGGAGGTGAGGAAGTGAAATATCTTCAGTGGTTCCCAGAAGTTCCAGCTTTTGTTGGGAATTTGTGCCAAGACCACATAGATGCCAGTCTTAGGTACATTGAGAGAGGCTGTTTAAGGACTTTGAACTGCACCTGGCCTGGCTGGAGGTTGAGTTCCATCTACAAATGTACATTTTAACTTGCTCAAATAAGCACTTACCCCAAAAGCACCAGCTGATCTTCCAACTTTGTTTTTAGCAGGAGAGACTACTTTTTCAATTTAGGATATAGGAAAATCCCAGATAAAATCAGAGTTATTCAAGTTGAAGGAGAGGGAGTACCCTTTTCCTCCTCCTTGCTCCCCTCTACCCTTAATCCACTTCAGAAAAGGGTTCTGAAACCTCCTTGCTGTACATAATAGTATTTGAAAAAACCCTGCTTTGCAGTAAATTTGGAGGGGGGTGACAAAGGGAAGTGACAGGTATTGCTAGAGAACTGAAGGAAAGAGTCATTTGCTTTAGGTACAAATAATTTAGGAATCCAGCTGAGAAGAGAACAGAAGTTTTCAAACTCCCCAACAGTCAGCACTCTATTATCTCACTCTTGTCCCCAGTTTTAAAACAAATAAAATTTGTTTAAAAAAGAACATAGCACTTGATTTCTAAGATTCCATTCAGCAGATATTTGTTAACTACCTATACGTGCAAAGCAGTTAAGACCTGCTTAATAAACACTGACTCATTTTTATAGACTAAAAGAAAGGGAAAATAAACTATCCCAAAGCATCAGTATTATATTACCGAATAAGGAGCTTTCTCTGAGAGACTGCAAAATTACAAGCGCCAGAAAGACATTGTGTGGACTCCAATATTTGTTCAGACCCAATTTAAAGCTCTAGGCAGAAAAGAGGGGTTTTGTAGCACACAGTAGCTTTACAAAGCCTGCCTTATAGGCTGAGCAGGTAACTCCTGGGGAAGACCATGAGTTTGAAAATGAGAGCAGTGGCTAAGAAACTATAGTGTTCTGCAGGTTTTTTTCTACTCCATTTGTGTTTGAAGTTAGTTTTATATTCATCTTCACCTATTTGCTTTAAACCACTTGAAACCAAATCCAAGTTAATTGAAAGGTTACGAGGGGTCCATGAACCACCTTTGGAAGAAGCAGTTTGCAAACAAGGGTTTTGAAACTCTCTTCATTTTCCCTATCTAGAGGAAACAGAATTTCAAAATCCACAAAAAAAAGAATTTGGCAAGTTCCCAGAAGCCGGGAATCAGACGTAGGAAGCTGAAGGAGATCTAGTCATCTAAATGGCTTCATAGACTAGTAGATGTTTCAACGTCTTCCTACCCCTCCCAGAGTTTTAAAGTTACTAAGTTTAGAAGATCTCTGTTTTCCTAGAACGTTTTCCAGTCAGAAAGAATTTATGGTTGAAATAAGGAGGGGATAAGGCAGGAACTGTAACTGAGAAGAGAGATGTAGTGTAGAGTCCTGGCAGTTTTCAGGCTGTGCCGTTTAAATGCATTTCAGGGTAAGGCTTGCTTTTTATTTTTTATTTATTTTTTTAGTATATGTGCTTCTGTTGCGTTTTTTTTTAAAAAAGAAAAAATTAAAAAGAAAACTTTTGTTACCTTTGCTAGATTCATGGGGTGGGAATTGGGTTGGGGGAGCATTGATTTCTGGAGTAACTCTGGGGATTTGTGCATCGGATATAATAGCTAACACAGAGAAACCTTAATGGAGTAGACTGGAAGCTTCCATGATTTTACACAACTGTTTTGGGGAAAACATAGTTCTTATTTTAGTCAGGGGATGATGGGCACATCTGCTTCTATGTGAGAGTCCTTTCCTCAGATTCCCAAAAGCCTTCAAGTCAACCAGGGATTTGTTCCTTTGTTGGTAAAGAACTCTACTCTCTGGAAGACAGATTTGTTCATTGAAAGCCAATAATGACTTACGTGCATGCAGTCTATGATATTCTAGTACTAAGAGTCATTGGCTATTCTTATATCACAAATATGCCATTGCTAGACTGCATTGTGTTTTAGTTTATGTAGTTTTCAGACTGAGCTAAATATATAAAGACTTTCTCTAATACTTTGTACTTAGTAAATTTGCCAGTTTTTGTATATAATAAGTGTGGGGAGGGTATAGGATGTTGGCAGCACAGAATCACAGCTGTGGCTTGGGGGAACTTGAGGTTGGTTTGCAATGTGATACCAATCGGAACTCTATAGGCTAAAATATCAGTAGACCAGTACTCAACCCCAAGTTTTAGTAAGGTCATTCTTGTTTCTATGTTATGTGACTCAGTTCAAGGTCTAGGCTGCTTGGAGATTATCAGCTCAAGGTGGGACCTCTTATTTCTACCTTTAGATTCTCATGTCTAAGTGAAAGAGCTTTAGTTTCTATAACCATGTCATTACAGAGGGAAAAATAGTAAGTTTACAGTGGAGAGTTCTGGCAGACACCATCTTAGCCAAGCATTCTAGGTTCACATCACTAGGAGTCCATATGACAGCATGTATCCCCTGATATGATGCAATGAGAAGGGCACATCCCACTCAAGTTGAGGCACCTTCTACAAAACAACTGGCCAATGCCCTTCAAAGCTCTCAAGATTATGAAAAACAAGGAAAGAATGAGGAACAGTCACATATGGAAGGAGACGTACAACTAAATGTAATGTGGGATCCTGGATTAGATCCTGGAACAACAACAACAAAAAAGGACATTAGTGGAAAGAATTGGTAAAAAATAAATATTTTCTGTACTTTAGTTAATAGTATTATACCAAGGTTAATTTCTTAGTTTGTAATTGTTTAATCGTTATGTAAGATATTAACATAAGAAGGTGGGTGGAGTGTATGGAAATTCTCTATACTATTTTTGCGACTCTTCTGTAAGTTTAAAATTATCTCAAAATAAAAAAATTTTTTTCATGTAGTAACCTGAATTGGGCCAACTCTTTTAGTAAGTGTTAATTAAAAATTACTCTCTGAGGAGTTCCCTGGTGGCGCAGTGGTTAAGAATCCACCTGCCAATGCAGGGGACACGGGTTAGATCCCTGGTCCGGGAGGATCACATATGCTGCAGAGCAACTAAGCCCGTGTGCCACAACTACTGAAGCCCGCATGCCTAGAGCCCGTGCTCCGCAGCAAGAGAAGCCACCACAATGAGAAGCCCGCGCACCGCAAAGAAGAGTAGCCCCCGCTCAATGAAACTAGAGAAAGCCCGCGCACAGCAACAAAGACCCAACGCAGCTGAAAAAACTAAAATAAAATTATAAAAAAAATAAAAAATAAAAATTACTCTCCAGAGTAATTATTCTTCCTCATAGGAAGACTATTTCCTATCTGGTATGTTCACTTTAATTTTTTAGTTCTTTTGTTATTATCATATATTGAATAGATATAAAGTTTATCACAAATGTGTAAGTTGGAAAGAGTAACACCATGAGCACAAATGTAGCTTGAAACACTCCGTGTGCTTTTTCCATCCCATCCCCGTCCCTCTCCCTAAACTCTATCCTGAATTTGGTATTTTTAATTCCCTTGTTTCTCTTTATAGGTTTACCTTGAAAGTATTTATCCCTGATGATATAGTTTTACATGATCTTTAACTTTACATAAGTGGAATAATATTTTATGTATACTTCTGCAATTTGTTTTTCCCTAAATATTATATTCCTGAGATTTAACAATGTTAATATGTATAACTTAGCTCACTCATTTTCACTACTATGTAGCTTTCCATTTTATGAACATACCACAAGTTACTTCTCTATTCTATCATTAATAGCCATTTGGTTGGTTTCCCAGTTTTGCTGTTATGAGCAGTGCTATTGCACACATCTTCGTATGTGGCATATTATGACAGTTTCCCTAGGGTATATAAATAAGATGGACTAGCTGGGTTATAGGGTAAATTCTCCATCAACTTTATTAGATAAGGCCAAATTGTTTTCCAGAGTGGTTTGTCCAATTTTTAATACCACCAACAGTATGTAAGTGTTCCAGTGGTTCCACTTTCTCTCTAACACAATATTATTAGACTTAAATTTTTTTTTACTAAGCTGGTGGGTGTGTATATTAAAATTTTAAAACATTGCCCTTTGTTGATTGACTACTTTGTGTCAAGTACTGTGGCAGACGTTTTCATACATTATTTAATTTAATCCTCTCACAGTTCTTCTTAGCTCCCTAATGGAAACTAATGTTGTACTTAGTTTGTAATACATAATTACCTCTAAACCTCTCTCTGGCAAATTTATTCCTTATCAGATTTTTCTCCATCTTGTATCTGCTAAATTTATTTTCTGTTTCTTAAAAAAAAATTATTCTCACTTTAGAAGAAATTTAAGGCATGAAGTGGTTAATAACTTGCCCCAAGTCACATTGTCGTTAATTAGTAGCAAACTTTGAAATGAAACCCGGTTCTCTAGCTCCTAATCCTTTTTTTTTACTCCATCTCTTCCCTTTTCCCTCCCACATCGCATTTCTTCTTCCTTTCCCTCACATTCTCCTCCTCCTCCTCTGAGTTTAACAGCTTAAATGTATTTTCCAGTTGGCAGCTATGTAATGTGATGTGCGTGTAGAGAGCGTCACAAGATTGGGTGAGTGCCTGGTTCCAGCTAAATAGTCATTACTCAGGTCCCTGGCTGGCTGTTAAGTGTCACAACCATTTCAAATTCCAAGCTGTGCTGCTTGTGTGCATTTGGCCAGGCTACCCTCTCAAAGCTGTCGATGGCCCTGCAGGGGTTGGAGAGAATCCAGAACTTCAGGACCTCCCATCCTTGGCTCTCCTTTCTCAGCAGTAGGAACCCCAAGCCTACTGTGGGGGTCCCTGAGAATTCTCAGGCAACTGAAGGTAGGACTGGGTGCCTAGAGAGTGATGCTATTAGAACTGCTCACGTTCGTTAGGAACACACAGATTCTGTTGACAGAAGAAACAGACCTTAGCTTGGGGTACAAAACTTGCAGCACAAGTGAATTTTTTCGGCCTACACAATATTTAATTTTACTTTTTAAAAACTTTGGATGCTTTTATAGGAAGCATGCACTCACCAATTGGTCACAATGCCCAGCACTTCATTTCTTGTTGTTTTATACCTAACTGCTATTAACTCCCTGGCTCCTAAAGTTATTTGATGCAACTCTGCCTAGATTATTGAAATATGAATTGTATCCTTACTGAGGTCACTTGGGACTCACTGAGGGCAGAACTGGAAGATGCATTCTCATTCCAAAGTGATCACAGTTGCCCAGGTATTTTTTTTTTCTGACAGCCAAACATCCCTTGGCTGTAAATACTCTTTTACTTAGACTTAACACTCCCCCCCAAAATTATGGATTTTTGTCCCATCTAATCTTGTTTGGGATAATTAAGATGAAAATACATGTAATATTTTCTAATCTTGGCTTATGCATACTTAGTGACTTAGGAGACCTGAAAGAAATTAATTAATTAAAATAAACATACTTTTTTGGCCTTTTCTGAATTGGGTTAAGAATGGAGAGATAGAAGGGTTTTCTGTGTAGCATAGTCATGGGGTTTGATAAAGCATAATTTTCAAAAGGTTAAAAAACATGACTCTCATGTAAATATAAAATGGACAGATGTCACAGATTTTATTTAACTCATTAATTAATGAGGGAACCAGTAAGATGTTAAGACCAGTTCAAATAAAAATTTAGGAGCTGTGTATATATAGGCAATTTCATTAAAAAAAAGTTAAGATTTCTCAATTATATACAAAACTATTTAAAGTCCTAAAGTACATTAATCATAACCTTTGGAGTTATCTTTTCCACCAGAGAGAAAATATTTATATCTATATTAGATGAAAATCTACAAGTTAACTGCTGCCCTATGGGGTTATAGAATAGTCCAACAGAAAACTAATCAAAGGTATAAGCCCAGAACTTCACTAAAAGATCACCCAATAATTTATTTTTCCTGTTTCCAAGTTTCAGCTAATTTTTCTGGCAGATTAGAGTTATCAGCTTAGATTTGGTTGCCAGGAAGTGGAATCCGTTTCCCAAGTTTTGAAAATATAACTTTATGATAAGGATGTATGAAATGAATTCTAAAATTTAGCACATGTATTTTAGAGGTAGATTTATTTTGGATTTCAGAGATCAAGTTCCAAGTTTCTTAAACATTCATTTAAGTAAAATGGTATTGGCAATGAGAAATTCTCATTCTAAATTTTTTTATTTCCTTTACAGAAATCCCAGGGAATTTTAACTGGAACTACTCTGCAATGTCTGTATTTGAAAAGGAAAGTGAGGACAAACAAAATGGAGGTAGGTGAACTCTAAGTCTGTATGTCATTATTGTTGCCTGTAAAAAGTGCACACATGCCCGCACATGTGTGTGCACTTGCACGTATGACAGATAAATAGACTGGCCAACCTACCAAACTACCATTTTAGCAAACTGACCAGGAAAGGAAATATACTTTGCAGAAGTAAATACTTTGTACTTACAATTTCAAGCTCCCTTGTTCTGTCATTTGAGAATTCTAATTTGAGTAGTTATACTTGCTCATCTTTTGTTCTTTTATCTGTACTCTTAATTTATTTTGTACTTTTATTTGGAAGTTCATCAGGAAAGCATGTGTTCCTTTTCCTCTCCCCATCCTTCACAACCGCCTCCTGCTAAAAAAGAAGTGGTTAATGTGAAAAGCAGTTGCTGAGGCTAATTAAGTCATCTTTTGCAGACTTTTTGCAGACAGAGCAAGTGGATCTGGCTATGGTGTTAGAGAGGATTTCTGTACCACTTCCGTGCTTTCCTGTGGTGTCTCAAAGTACTAAAAGGAGCTGGGGTAATCACACCCAAGCCACCTTTAAGAATGAAACTGCCTGACATGAAAAAAGAAATCTTTTTCTAACATAAAATTTTGAGAAAGCAAGCCAGACTGTAGTTCTATATTTAGGCTTCCTTTTGAGGAGTGGAGAAGGTGCAGAGAATGAAATTAGGTCACTGATTTAAGGTCACACTATACCTTCTTTACTTTCTGTCATTATGCAGTTGTCTGATTCCTGGAAGGAGCCCATTCCAAGGGCACAGGCCCTGGTTCTAGGAAGAGGAAGTCAGGGAGCTCCCAACAGAAGGAAAAAGCAAGAAGTCCTCTCCTACTCTCAGAACTGCTGAAAGAGAGAGGGTTGAGGAAAACAGGCTAACTGACCAATTTCTCCTGCATCTTCTTATGAACAGAGAATATGGCAGACAGTGTAAATCAGTGAAGCGAGAACACACCCTCACACCATACACAACAATAAACTCAAAATGGCTTAAAGACTTAAATATAAGACATGACACCATAAAATTCCTAGAAGAGAACATATGCAAAACATTTCTCTGACATAAATCGTAACAATGTTTTCTTAGGTCAGTCTCCCAAGGCAATAGAAATAAAAGCAAAAATAAACAAATGGTACCTAATCAAACTTATAAGCTTTTGCACAGCAAAGGAAACCATAAACAAAATGAAAAGACAACCTACAGACTGGGAGAAAATATTTGCAAACGATGTGACCAACAAGGGCTTAATTTCTAAAATATACAAACAGCTTATACAATTCAATAACAACAACAAAAAAAACCCCCAAACAACCCAATCAAAAAGTGGGCAGAAGGTCTAAATAGACATTTCTCCAAAGAAGACGTGCAGATGGCCAGTAGGCACATGAAAAAGATGCTCAGCATTGCTAATTATTAGAGAAATGCAAATCAAAAACTACAGTGAGGTACCACCTCACACCGGTCAGAATGGCCATCATCAAAAAATATACAGATAACAAATGCTGGAGAGGGTGTGAAGAAAAGGGAGCCCTCCAACACTGATGGAAATCTAAATTGGTGCAGCCACTGTGGAAAACCAGTATGGAGGTTCCTCAAATCATTAAAAATTGAGCTACCATATGATCTAACAATCCCACTCCTGGGCATATATCCAGACAAATCTATAATTCAAAAAGATACATGGACCCCTATGTTCATAGCAGCACTATTTACAATAGCCAAGACATGGAAGCAACCTAAACATCCATTGACAGATGAATGGATAAAGAAGATACAGATATATATACACACAATGGAGTATTACTCAGCCATAAAAAAGAATGAAATAATGCCATTTGCAGCAACATGGATGGACCTAGACATTATCATACTAAGTAAAGTAAGTCAGACAGAAAGACAAACATCATATGATATCAGTTATATGTGGAATCTAAAAAAATGATAGAAATGAACTTATTTACAAAACAGAACCAAACACAAACATAGAAAACAAATTTATGGTAACCAAAGGCAGAAGGAGGGGAAGGGATAAATTAGGAGTTTGGGATTAGCGATTAGCAGATACACACTACTATATATAAAATAGGTAAATGACAAGGTCCTACTGTATAGCACAAGGAACTACATTCAATATCTTGTAATAAACTATAGTGGAAAAGAATCCGAAAAAGAATATATATACACATATAGCTGAATCATTTTGCTATACACCAGAAACTAACACAACATTGTAGATCAACTATACTTCAACAAATAAATAACTTTTTAAGAAAAGAAAATATAGAGGACAAAATACTTTAGGGAGCAGTAAGTTCAAGGTTAATGAAGAATGTGATAGTCAATAAAGACTGATTAATTTATTCAACAAATATTTATTGATCACCAAATGCCACTGTGCTACATGCTGGCAATACAATAGCCACAAAACTAGACAGAATCCCAGCCCTAATGGAGATTATGGTTTACTGAGGGACAGCCTTTAATTAAGTAATAAGACATTAAATAATAGCACAGAGAAATGTCAAATTATATCGACGGTAAGTGCTAGGAAGTCAAGGTTATATGGGAGGCACAGTGGTTAAGACCGTGGATTCTGGAGCCATACTGTCTAGGTTTGAATCCTAGCTCCACCACTTACTGTTATTTTTGGGAAAATCTCTTAATTTCTTTATGCTACAGCTTCTCATCCATAAAATGGGGCTACCTTATAAGGATGTTGTGAGGATTAAATGAGGTAATATTTGTAAAGCACTGGCACATGGTAAACACTAGGTAAACGTTTATGTAAAAAGTAATTTATAAGAGCTTGGTGCTCCCATTCAGGAAGATAATTAAGAACTTGAATGTTTATAAATGTGGTCATTTCAAAAAGTCAAAATTTTTACCAATGAAAAGTAATTGGAACCAGTTTTCTTGGTCTGAATTCCTTCAGATAGGCTAAGTCTACCTACTGCAGTAGAGTTATTGCTTGTGCTGTTTGGAGCAGTGAGCAGTTAATCCTGGTCCATCCTGTTGGCCTGAGTCAACAAAATAACAGTGGCAAAACCAGTATTTGGCAGGTAACTCTGCCCTTTTCCAGGCTATCAGCCTGTTCTGGTTGGAAAACACATAGTACATAGAGTGGATGTGGAGTTGACTTGTTCCAGCATTTTGCTTACCTACTCTCTCCTTTCTATTTTTCACTACTTTCTTAGTTCAACCTCTCACTGTTTCAAGCATTGATTATTGCAGCAATCTTTTAAGTCTTTATTCTGCAATCTGTTCCTCTGTAAATACGTCATATTAATCTTTCTGAAATTCCAGTTTTATCACATTTTTCCCTGCTCAGAATCTTTCTGGGATTCCTTGTCAGCTACTAGATAAAATTTAAGGTCATTAGCCTGCATTAAAAGCCTGACTTTATAGTCTTGTTTCCTCCCTCCTTCAGACTCTTCCTACCTACTGTACTATCATACAACTTGTCTAGTCTCAGTGCTGAAAATTTCATTAAGTTCTTTTTTTCTGCCTAGATACGTGTTCCCTACATCTATCAATATATTGAATCTATATTCATCTTTTAGGTTTAGTGCAAGTCCTCTATGAAGCCTTCTCCAGCAACTCTAGCCACCAGTGCCCCCCACGCCCCTGGCATTATCTTTCCTTCTTGAATTCCTATAGTGCTTGATTTCTATAATTTTTAAAAATAATAGCCTTATTAAGATATCACTTGTCATAAAATTCACCATTTTAAAGCACACAACTCAGTGATTTTCAGTACATTCACAGAATTGTGAACCATGACCATAATTCAATTTTAGAAAATTTTCATCACCCCAAAAGAAACCCTGTACCCGTTAGGAATCACTCCCAATTCCCCCCACCTCCAGCCACTGGCAACCACTAATCTATTTTCTATCCGTATGGACTTGTCTATTCTACACATGATATATGCATAACATATACACATATATATAGAATCAAGTAATATGTAGCCTTTTGTGACCGGCTTCTTTCACTTAATGTTTTCAAGGTTCATGCATATTGTAGCATATATTAGTACCTCATTCCTTTTTATGGCTGAATATCATTTCATTGTATGGGCACACGACTATTTGTTTATCTGTTCATCAGTTGATAGATATTTACATTGTTTCCACTTTTTGGCTATTATAAACAATGCTGCTATAAACATTTATGTACAAGTTTTTGTGTGGACTTCAATTCTCTTGGGTTTCTACAATTCATTGTAAATCTTATTAATATCCTGCCTTGAACTTTTACTTTACTGTTTTGCATATATGTTGAGTTTATCTACTAAGTTATCTACCTAGCCCAGTGCCTACAGAGTTCCCTCTGTCCTGGAGAGTTTACAAGCTTGTCCCATTTATTATACTTCTCCTTTCCCTCAGCTTTACCACCCATACACATATATTGATACAAATATCATCATTGTTATCATCACCACTACCACAACACAACAGTAAAAATTATTAATAAGTATTGATAGGTAGTTAAATAATACTAGGTAGTAAATTCAAAAGGGTGAGATACACTTGTATGTATTGACATGGAAAGATCTACAATACATATTATGAAAAGAAAAAAGCAACTAGCAGAGCAATACATATAGTAGCATCTCATTTGTTTAAAAAACACATATAGGTGTTTGTGTATATGTATATGTTTGTAAGTAAATACTCTAAGGAAGGGACCCCCAAAGGATATACGCCAATCTGTTAACAGTGGTTTTCTTAGGAAAGGGAGAAGGCGTGGGAAAGGAAACTTTATATTTTTTCTCTATATATTTTTAAGTTTGGATCTTTTACAGGTAAAATATGTTTGCTTTACTTTGGTGATTTGAAAAATAATTAAAGAAAAAAGTGTAATCGCAAAGGAAAAAAACTAAGTTGGAGAAACTAGAAAGAAAGGACAGAAGAAGAAATAGTACGAAGGAAGAGGGCATAGATATTGCAGCATGTAGGGCAGAAAATTAATCAGAGCCTTAGTAATAGAATCCTATGCAACACCACATCTAAATAAACACAAAAAAATAGACATCAATGTTGCACAACTCTGTGAACATAACAAACACCATTGAATTGTACATTTTATTTTAAACACATGCATGTATAAAATGTACATTATATCTCAATAAAGTTATTTAAAATAAAACAGACATCTAAAATTTTTAGAGCTAGTTTCTAGAATTCTGTTTATTTAGAAAATTTAAAGCAACAATTGAATTAATTTGTAGGAACTTTTCTTGACCTCAGTAAAAGTCAGGGTAGCCAGATAAAATACATGATTCCCAGTTAAATTTGAATTTTAGTAAACAATGAATAGTTTTTTAGTGTAAGTATGCCCCATGTAATATTTGGGACATATTTTGTTTTTGTATTTTTATTTGCTAAATCTGGCAATGCTAAACAAAGGGAATTAAATTTTGAATCTTTTATAGTTAAATTGTTTCTTTGGCATCACCAGGGTTTGCTCTTAGGTCCAGCTTTGTGTGAATGGCATTTTGTTTCTGATGGCCTTTATCATAACTTTCCCAACCTCTCATCTCCTATCCCAAGGAAGGTTTTATGATTGAGAAGCACTGAAAGTGATGTCTAGTAGTTCAGTCAAACATGATGGTTTTTACCTTTACCACATTGATGAGAAATCATTAGTTCTACATTTCAAATGAGGTCAGAATGGTAAACCACCACTCTCAACTCCCATCTCCCAGTTGATGTTTCTGTCAGCTTCTCCCTTGGAGAGGAAAGGGGAAAAAAACGAAGGTCTCCAAGAGGAGTAGGGTGAGGGGACTTTGGTTTTGAGCACATTCTGAATTGTGTCAGCCAAATCAATCTTGTATGACATCCTGTTAATAAATGAGGGTTTACTTTTTTTTTTTTTTTTTTTGCTTTTTACTATCTTTCTTTTCTTTAGTGTCTTGTCCTTTGAGCAATTCTAGTCTTGTTCTGCTAAACTTGGACAGAAGAATTAGTGAAGCTACAGAGGATGATCAGAGGCATGGTAACAGGAGAGCTACAGTAGTTCAAGAACTAGAATTTTCATGACCTTCAAGGTTTCAGAGAGCTTCCTCTCCAGGTTTTTTTTGACACTGCAACTCTACTCACCCTCTTCAGTCATGCTGATTATCCTCCTGTTTGCTGACCTTAGAAAGATCAACAAAGAATTAGTCTTAGCTGGGGTTTCTCTTTCAGTCCAGCTGTTCTGTGATAATATAGATACTCCCACAAGGAGGAGGAGGTGATTATTCTCCTTTGGAGGGGTTTGGACAGAAATCTGACCATGATTCAACAGAATGTGTTTCTAAGCATCTATTCACTTGTGTGCTTGTTCATTCAACAAATTTGTGTTAAATCCAGGGCCTAATGCTGAGCTAACCAGTGGGATACAGAGATTTAAAGAAAAGAAAAAAGTAAAAAAGACGTGGTCTCTATCTTTAAGGAGGTCTTTGTTTAGTGGGAGAAGATGGTATTAGAAATATTATAAATGAGCTGAATGTAAACCATGAGACATAGCAATGGGTAGACTGAACCAGAAACACGTAATGAAATGGTGATGAGACAGCAAATTAGTTACTGCCTCTTCCGCAGGACCGCTGACCCTGGACTTTCCCATGATGACTCTCAGCTATGTCATTTAGCTATTCTTCATACCATTCTTTAGATAGAAATATCATCTGGTGACTGCACTCAAGATATCTTAGAGATGCAGTCTGGAGAGATGAAATATAAATGTTCTTGTGTACCCAAGACTGGAAGCCATATGGGCAGCTAAATCAACTGATAGCTATAATGTTCCCATTATGCTTTTTGACTACTAGGATAAATTGTGATCATTTGGAATCTAAGAAATTCCAGAATTCCTACTGTAAATTGATTCCAACTAATCTGAGCAGAAATTCCAGAACTTGGTCAGTTATCCTTCCCCTGGCACTCTCTTCACTGATTTTTAGAGATGGGTAAGTTTCAGTCATACGCATTAAGTGACTTGGGTGAAATCACCTAGGCCTGTTGATCTAGAATGACAGCAGGGGGTTATTGCTGAGTTTCTCTCACCAGCACCTGGGCTTCCTTGATCTGGGAGTCTGGTGGTGTAAGGAGAGGGGACCTTGACTAATCCCCTGGTTAGAGACTTGCACTCCTAAAGGTCATCTCACTGCTCTTCTGTCTTTAGTTGGAAAATCCTATTTGTGATTGCTTTCCCACTGTGAGCAAGGAGGTATTTGCTCAGAACCTCCTAAGACTGATTGCCTCCTGACCACCTGGCCTGACTTCCTTTTTCTCCCTCCCTCCTTCTTCCTCCTGCTTCTTTTTCTTTCTGTGTGCCACTTTTTCCAGTTCCCTCTTACAGAGCCCATTTTCCTTTTTAGTTTCTGCCATTTCCTTCTCTGGGTGCATCTCCAATTTTCTGTAGCTTTAACTCCTAAAACTTGAGATTGGATTACATCAAGATTGCATAAGAGCTATGTTTTTCACTCTAGCATTTGATTCAAAACTCTTAAGTACATACTTAGAGGCTTCTCCTACTTTGACACTTCTCTCCTACTAACATCCCACCAAGGGATTTTCCATCACTAGACTGTGGCTTTTGTACCCTTTCTTCTTTACTGGCTGAGTCAGCTTAGTATATCCACAGGAGATAGCTGAAAGTTCAAACTCTACTTTGAGCACAGACAACTGTATCAGTGATCCTTGTGGAATCTCCTTGACATAGCATAAGATAAAGGACAAAAAAATATCATTTAATGAGTACTTTTGATGTGTCAGGTATTATGTAGACAGTTTATGAGTACCATCTCATTTAACCCTCATATTAGCAGATAAGGTAGATTTTACTATCCCGTTTTACACATGAGGAAACTAAAACCCAGAGATGGAAAATGACTTGCCCTAAGTCACTTAACAGTTTAGTCACAAAGCCCAGTCTAGAACTGCTAAAATTTTCTGAGCATTTTTTGATGTATTGGGAATTGTTCTTAAGTGTTTTGCATGCCTCAATTTATTAATCCTCACAATAACTTTATGAGTAGGTATTATTATCATTCATTTTACAGTTGAAGAAAATGAGTCTCAGAAAGGTTAAGTAACTTCCTCAAGGCTATGTAGCTGGTGAGTGAAAGACTGAGATTTGAACACTGGAAGTCTGACTCAATTGTCCATGTTCTTTTTTTTTTTAATTGAAATATAGTTTATTTACAATATTGTGTTAGTTTTAGGTGTACAGCAAAGTGATTCAGTTATATATATTTTTTCAGATTATTTTTCCATTATAGGTTATTACAAGATATTGAATATGGTTCCTATGTTCTTTTTCTTTTTAATATAAATTTATTTATTTTTGGCTGCGTTGGGCCTTCGTTGCTGCCCGCAGGCTTTTTCTAGCGGCAGTGAGCAGGGTCTACTCTTCGTTGTGGTGCGCAGTCTCCTCATTGTGGTGGCTTCCCTTGTTGCGGAGCACGGGCTCTAGGTGTGCAGGCTTTAGCAGTTGTGGCTCGCAGGCTCCAGAGCACAGGCTCAGTAGTTGTGGTGCACGAGCTTAGTTGCTCTGTGGCATGTGGGATCTTCCCGGTCCAGGGCTCGAACCCATGTCCCCTGCATTGGCAGGCAGATTCTTAACCACTGCGTCACCAGGGAAGTCCCGAGTTCCTATGTTCTTAACCACTGTGGAAGTCTGCCATGTTTTTAACTCTAAGTCAACTGCACATTTTATAATACCAAGTTGCCTTGCTTCGCCAAGATGTCTGACCCTTTCATTTCAGTGATTTTTACCACCCTCAGCCCAGCTCCCAGCACAGGTCCTTGTGAAACCAGGCCTTCGCTGAACAGGCTGTAGACTCAACCCTTAGTTCCCAATGAAGGATGCATTTTCCACAGTCACCAGAGGCTAGAGCTAGGTGTTTGTCCCCTTGAATTCCATAGCCATGACTACTTCAACTAGACCATCTCCTAGACTCTCCTTGTCTAAGCTAATTTTCAATCTTCTGTAGTTCTAACCTCTCATCCATAATTCACATTTTGTCACTCTTGTTTCAGCCAAACAGAAATAAACGTTGAATTAACAAAGTGTTGGGGAAAACACTTGGTCATCCCAGTCTTTTCCCAACAATATTCACAAGCCCTAGGGAATCTTGAATTAATCTTTCATTATCTCATCCAAAAATTTTTTCTGCCTTTATTATCTCAAACATGACTTGCTACCTTCTTTCCTTAAGCTTGTCTTCTTTTTCTCTCGGACTTTTAGTTTCTTCTCCTAGATGCTTGTGCAAACTGAAGTTTTAACCACTTTTCTCATTGTTCCTGCTTTTCCTTTTTTTAGAGGCATCTTATGAAAACCAACTTTATAGCCTTCAGTTGCTCTTCCCTTCCTGGTGAAAATCCTACTTTCCTTCTTCTTTCCTTTTCTTTCAAAGCAGGTCGGGGATCAAAGAGCCAGAACTAGGTGTTGGTTAATGCCATCCCCAACTTAGAAGTCTCCATCTGTCTCCACCAACTCAGGCTCTGAACTTTGGGATCTACCTGCTTTACTTTACTCCTAAACTCAAAGAGGGACGTATGTATTTAGTTGTTTTGCAGAGCCTCAACTCCATGTATCCCTTGGGGTTGCCGGGCTTAGAGAGAATAGCCTGTTGCACCCAGATAAATTGCTGGGAAAACCTGTTAGACCTTTATTAAGTTAAAAAAAAATAGTTAGTGATATCTAGGATTAAATTTAATAAGAAATGTGAAATTCAGTAAGAAAATATTAGAACTTTATCAAGAGGCATAAAATAATATTTTTGAATAAATTGAGGGGCTGTGCTGGTCTGTTGGGTATGGTTGGAGGGGCAAATGGCATGAGAGAGACTGATTTTATTCACCAATGCCTGAGCAAATTGAGCATGAACATAGTAGAAAAGTAGCCTGCTTATGGATTGGAAATCTCAACGTCAGTCGAAACACCAGTACTACCCTGGTACTCTGCCCTAATCAGTCAGCCATCTGGGCCCCTGAGAAAGTCCCTGCAGAAAGAGTATAGGTCATGCAGCAGCTCTACATCCTAGACACAGCTAAATTATCTGAGCCATACATGTTCCACTGCTTTGGATAACCTAAGTTATAATGGTTAGCAGAAGCTGTTGTATCACCAGATTGTAAATAAGCCACTAACTAGTCAAAACAGAGTACAAAACAAAACATCCTATCAGTCCCATCTCAACTTCCCCTCTCTTTATTCAGCTAATCCTAGTAATCACAAGAATGAAACAAGAAAGAAATACACTAGTGCAGGAGAACAAACTATAAGCTGCATAGCTGGGTGGTAAACTAGCCCAGGGAAGACTTATAGCCACTTGTTTATGTATTGCTAGCAAGCTGATTGTACAGACAAGATCATCATGCACAAAGAAATGGCTTCCTGGGGTCACACCAGTCTCCCTCCAGGGATGTAGTATGCTACTGGATGGGGGACTAATAGTGCAAAAAGGTCAACTCTCTCCAGATTAATCTGTGTAATTTCCAAATCTGTGTACTCAAATCCTGAGTAAAAGGAGGTAAACATCCCAGTTTCACCTTTCCTACAATTTGTGCAAATCTCTGAACTTCAAGCACTGCCCATTGTGCAGACTTTGGCCCCTTATATTTTCTGTAAGAAATTTAGTCTTGTGCTGATTTCATGATGTTTAGTCATTTTTGCTGACAACTAGAGGAGGAATAAAGGAAATTACATGAAGAACTATAAAAGTCCCTGTCTTATCATTGGCTCTTTCCTCAGCTTTCAGAAGTCTACCATCTTAGCCCCCTGAGGAAAGAAGTGTGATTTTCCAGACCTGACTGTTCTTCCCATGGGAGGTAGCTCTGCCTTTTCTAATAACCCACTTTCACTCTATCCGCAGAATTTTAGTGAATAAAATTTTATTTGTCTTCATCTCTAGTCAAAACTCTAATCTTGGGGCTTCCCCGGTGGCGCAGTGGTTAAGAATCCTCCTGCCAATGCAGGGGACACGGGTTCGTGCCCCGGTCCAGGAGGATCGCACATGCCGCCGGAGCATCCAAGTGCATGCGCCACAACTGCTGAGCCTGCACTACTCTGGAGCCCGTAAGCCACAACTACTGAGTCCACGTGCCACAATTACTGAAGCCCGCACGCCTAGAGCTCGTGCTCCACAACAAGAGAAGCCACCGCCATGAGAAGCCCACGCATTACAACGAGGAGTAGTCCCTGCTCACCACAACTAGAGAGAGTCCATGCACAGCAATGAAGATTCAACACAGCCAAAAATAAATAAATAAAATAAATTTATTTTAAAAAAAAAAACTCTAATCTTGAGCAAACTGGACAAAATGATTCTGAAGTTTATCTAGAAGAGAAAATAGACAAGAGTAGCCAAGAAGTCTTCTTTAAAAAAGAAGACTTGCTATCCTATATTAAAAGTTACATAATTTAAAAGATGAATGGAAGGAGGGATAAATTAAGAGTATGGGATTAACAAATAAAAACTACTATACATAAAATAAGCAACAAGGATTTACTGTATAGCACAGGGAATTATATTAAATATCTTGTAATAGCTATAATGGAAAATAATCTGAAAAAAATATATATGTGTAACTGAATAATTTTGCTGTACACCTGAAACTAACACAATATTGTAAACCAACTGTACTTCAATTTAAAAAAAATATTTTTAAAGATGGATAGAACAACGGAACTTAATAGAAAACCCAGAATTATATTCAATATGTTAGAATTTAGTACATTATAAAAATGACATTTAAAACCAGAGTGGGATAAAATATTTGCAAATCACATATCTGATAACTGATTTCTATTCAGAATAGATAAAGAATGCATAGCTCAGTGATTAAAAAGATAATTAACCCAGTTTAAAAATGGGCAAAGAATCTGAATAGACATTTCTCCAAAGAAGATATATAGGACTTCCCTGGTGGCGCAGTGGTTAAGAATCTGCCTGCCAATGCAGGGGACACGGGTTCAATCCCTGGTCTGGGAAGATCCCACATGCCATGGAGCAACTGAGTCTGTGTGCCACAACTACTGAGCCAGCACTCCAGAGCCCGTGAGCCACAACTACTGAGCCCGCACGCCACAACTACTGAAGCCCGCACACCCTAGAGCCCGTGCGCTGCAACTACTGAGCCCACGTGCTGCAACTACTGAAGCCTGTGCACAGAGGCTGTGCTCCGCAACAGGAGAAGCTACCGCAATGAGAAGCCCACGCACTGCAACAAAGAGTAGACCCCGCTCGCTGCAACTAAAGACCTCAGGCAGCAACAAAGACCGAACACAGCCAAAATTAATTAATTAATTTAAAATTTCCTTTCTCATTAAAAAAACAAAACAAATCAAAAAAAGAAGGTATATAAATTGTTCAATAAAACACATGAAAAGATACTCAATGTCACCATTAGTCATTATGAACATGCAAATCAAAATCACAATGAGATATTACTTCATATCCACTAAGATGGTTAAAATAAAAAACAGTCAATAACAAGTGTTGGCAAGGATATGGAGAAATTGGAATTCTCATACATTGTCAGTGAGAATGTAAAATAGTGCAACTGCTGTGAAAACCTTTTTGGCAGTTCCTCAAAATGTTAAAACTAGAGTTACCATATGACCCAGCAATTCTACTCCTATGTTTATACCCAAGAGAAATGAAAACATGTTCACATAAAAAGTCGTATGTGAGTGTTCATAACACAGGGCCTGACACCAGCTAAGAACTCAGTAAATGCTTGTTGAATCAATGAAGAATCGAAGAGGCTGTAGGAATGTTTTATTCAGGACAGAAAGATCTATTGATAATATACAGTTTTAATACTTTTCATAACATGATAATGGGCTACTTGTAATAGTTTGTAACACCTATGTGTTTTGATGTGATGATTTTGTATGTGGTGTTGTTATCAGGCTGACTCCACTAAATTGCAAGTCCCTTGAAGTCAGGACTCTGCCTTACTCATCTTTTTATCTCCCCACAGCATCCAGCACACCGGTTTCTGTGCAGTAGATGCTCAGTAATTATTTATTAATTCAAATTTAGTCAAGCAAGTTTAGGAAAGGCTGCCTTAGAATGAACCTCAGATATCTTAAACTATGGCTCTGTAATTAACTTATGAAGGAGAACTGGGTTTCTGTGTTTGGCAGTAATGTTGGTGCACACCAGCTTGTTGTCTGTGGAAACATAATCTAGGATTACTAGAAGCATTAATGGTGGAGAACTCCTCAGAAGTTACTTGTCCTCTTTCCTCTAGAAAGCTTCAACAAACACTTTAGGGTTTCTATTTTTATTGTATTTCTTGATTCTTTGAATAAAGAGACAAAATCCTATTTGTGGGCAGATACCCTCAGTGAGAAAGTGTGAGAAGCTAGTGAAGTCTTCATTAGCAGCCAGCATCCCAGGCTGATCTACAGAGGAGCATCCTTCTCATCATTTCTCTCTTCTTTTTCAGAACAAGAGAGGTATCTGCAAGCCAACAACAGAGAATTTAACAGTCTGTTCGGATATCCGGTGAGTATCAGGTCTCTAGCTATTTCAGGAGGGGGCTGGTATTTTCCTCTAATAATCCCCGTTGTCAGTGAGGCAGGAAATTCTTTGTAGATGTAGATTCTACAACATAGGTTCTACTTTCTTTCAAGCTCCTATACAATGAGGGCTGGTACAGTGAGGGCTCAGAAACCAAATTAATACGGTGACCTAGACTCAGGGGAGAATGTGTCTCAAATTTTGGGTTTTATATATATCTTCTAGAAAAGAAATATTGTAGCTTGCACAAATGAAAGCATAGTTCTACAACTTCCTTTTTTCACTTAGACATCTCTCTATGACAATATGTGTAGACCTTCCTAATTTATTTAATAGCAGCATAGTTTTCCATTGTATCAATATACCTTAATTTATTCAACCAGTTTCTTATTATCATTTTAAATGTCTCCATTTATATGCAGGTGTCCCCTCCAAAAAAATTTCTCCAGTGTTTTGCTATGATAAATGGTCCTAAGTGAACACCATTATACTACATATACTTCAGCACATTTGTGTGAATATACATTATGAGAGTTTCCTTGAAGTGAATTGGCTGGGTCAAAAGGAAAACACATTAAAATTTTTGATACATATTGCCAGATTGCCCTCTAAAAAGATTATATCCATTTATATTTCTACCTATAGTAAAGACTGCTCACTTCTCCATATTCCTGCCAAACTTGATATTATCAATCTTTTTTATCTTTGCCAGACTCTTAGATGAAAAATGACATTTTGTTATCTATCTTTCCTTAATTTTGAGTGACAGCAATAATCTCTTCATGTTAATTAGCCTTTTGTATTTCTTTTTATGGAAACTACTGTTAATGATCTTTGCCCATTTTCTACTGGATTCTTTTTTCACTTTTTAATTTATTTATAAATAAGTAACTCATAAAAAGATATATGTTTAAAAGTCATGCTCCAACACCCTATTCTTGCCCTCATCTCTGCTCGCTATAGGGAACCACTTTTATTAGTTTCTTGTGTATTCAGCAGTGCTTCTTTGTGCAAATAAAGCAAATACAAATATATATTCTCATTTTCCCACTTTCTTAAACTATTCTGAACCTTATCAGTATATCCTGGAGATGTTTTCATAATTATAATTTCATGATAGCTTTTTCCTTCTTTTTTCAACTGCATAGTATTTCCTAGGCAGATTTAGCATAGTTTATGTAACCATTTCCTTTTAAATTGACATTGGATTGTTTCCAATCTTTTATAATTACAAGCAATTTTTACATATATGTTACTTTGTGCACATGTAGATATATATATATATATAGTGCTATAAGTATATAATATATATACATAGATATACATATTTGTAGTCTCTGTAGGATATTTATGATTTCTGAGTTAGAGAGGCTCTGGATAATAACAATATTTAGGATATGGCCATGGGAACAGGTTTCCCCCTCTCTACCTTCTAGAGCTACATAAGAAGCTCTATGGTGCAGTAAAACTAGGTTTTGGCATCAGACAGACCTGAGTTTGAACACAGCTCTAGTCTTTACTAACCTTGTATCCTTAGGCACATTATTTAACTTCTTTTCTTCAGTTCCCTCATCTATAAAAAGAGCATAATAATGTCCACCATACATGGTGATTGTTAAATATGGTTGTGAAAAAAAAATGTTAGTTTTCTTTCATCAAGAAACTATTACCCCTTGACAAAAGGGTACAAGTTTCACTCATCTCTGTAACTACTGTTCCCATCACAATATTTGGCACATAAATGGCATTCAATAAACATATGCTGGATAGCTGATGAATAAATAAACAGGTTTGACTATTATGTACTTAACAACCAATTTCATTTCCCTGCCTATCCATTGCTCATTTTCATCCTATTTCTCTAATTACTTCCATTCCTATTCCTTTTCCTCTTCTCGATCCCCTAACTACTGATTCTCATTATATACTTGGCCTTCTGTTCTCTATACCCCGCTTTAGCAGTCAAACAGGTACCCCTGCCCAAATAAATAAATAGCCCAAACCAAAATCTGCCACCTCTATCATGCCAAAAGAACCAAACACTGAGGAATTTCATAGTTAAGCAGATGTTCTACATTCTTGAGATATTGCTTCTGGTTTGACATTTAAGAGTAGAACAAAACACTCTAGTTGCCAAGTTAGTAAAGAAGTACTGCTATATTTATCTTGAACAGAATCGGGATAGCTTTTGTCTTTGTTTTCTAAACAAATGCTACCCAAATGAATAGAAACCTGAAATACATTAACTATAAAATCAAATGGAAAATCAGTAATGAAAGCCAGCTGCTTCAGTAAGGCAAAAGATCAAAAGAACTTTGGATCCAAGTATCAGAGTCATCTGGACTTAGACACCAAGAAATTCAGAGTATCTTATGATCCAAGAAAACTATTTCTATGTTAGAATAACCTACTCTCAGAGCTAGAAAGGACCGTAGAGGTCATTTAGTTAGAACTCCTTTCAAGACATACCTGTGAGCTCTCCAGGATAGATCTTGTTTAACTCTTTTTCAGCCTCTGCTAGTATAGCCCATAATAGAGCTGTGAACAGAGCAAACCTTGAGAAATATATAGTGTTTATTGATCATTAATTGGAAAATCATGGAGAAACACGAAGGAAATCCTAGGTTTAACTTGGATCTTTAAACTCCTAAGTGCTAAAATGTTTGACCAGCTTCCCTTCCCTAGGGAAATAGACCTTAGGCAAGGCTTGACTGGGTAGCCTATCTAGCCTTCCAAGGCAAGTTGTAGCCTTAGTACAGAATGATGTTGGTTCTCTGACAGAAGAGTTCAGATGTCTTCCCAAGGTAGGACCCAGCAAGAGATTCTTCACACTTGAGCAGTATCTGTATTTCAGGACTGCAGGTGGGTTTATTCTTTCATTAGGCCCTATAGATGGAGATGGTGGGGGGAGAAGCCCTATCCTTAGGGGATTATTTGGTCTCATTCTTCTGCTTTTCTTGAGCTCTTAGATCCAAACTCTCACATCTTAGGTCAAACGACTGAAGACCCCAAAGTAGAAAGTAAGATGGTCTTGTCAACATCTTGAGATCAGGATTGAAGAGGTAGCAAGTTCCCATTTTCACTCAGCAAAATAATAGCTTAGATGCAGGCCAAAACTATTCAGACCTCTGTCAGGACAGTTAAGGGGCAAGTGAGTCTCCAATGCTGAGAGCAACCAGTGTAGGAACCTTCAGTGGGCTAAGGTTGAAAGACAATAATTTGCTTTTGGCATCTGATATCCTTCAGCATTGAAAGCAACATGTAAAGGCACAACAAAATGGGATTGCCAGGCTAAGAAAAGCTTCACTAGAGAGCTCTGAGTAGAGCTAACACAAATGGCAAACTTGCCTGCTGTTTAGGGCTGAGAAGGACCTTGGGTCATAGGGTAAGATGAAACTGAAAGATTTCTGATTCTAAGAAAAAAAAAAGCATTTGGATGGCTGTACAAGTGAACTGGGGCTCAGGGGACAGCACAATCTCAACTCTGCAAGTAACTGTGCGGTCTTGGGCAAATAAATTAACCTCAGTGCCTCAATTTCTGCATCCTCAAAAGTTGGTAGTATATTACTCCCTTCATATGGTGGTTGTGAGAATTAAATAAGTTGCTCCATATAAAATGCTTAGAAGAGTGCCTTACACATAGTAACTATTCAATAAGTGTAAGTTTTTATTGTTGTTGATTTTATTATCATCATTATTATCAATGGCATCAATAAACAAAGAATTCTATTCAGGGCATAAATAAATCCTGCCCCTCCTAAAAATGTCCCATATTGATCAGCTCTGCCAACTTTGCATACTCTAGGCCTCTCTAGGCCTCAAAGAAAAGCTCCCCACTATGTTGGGGAGCTGTGGCTTTTTCCTGTTTCATGAAGTGGTCTTGGTCCTTTTTGTTAAGACTGGGAGGTGGGGTCTTTCATTCGTCTAATTGTGCTTGTGTTCTTTTACTCACAGAACAATAGCATCAAGACCTCAAAATATAATGCCTTTAACTTCTTGCCTATGAACCTGTTTGAACAGTTCCAGAGACTTGCAAATGCATATTTCCTCTTTTTGCTTTTCCTACAGGTATTGCCTTTTAGGGCCTTTTCCACAAAGTATTTTATCAGCCTCTCTGGGGTCAGGTTATGTAATCAGTTCTTCTCCTCCTTAAACTGAGAGATGTCTTCTCTCTTTAGATAACAGGCAAATGGATGGCTGGAGTCTCAGGCCAGTCTCCTAGAGTAGCTGTGGTCAGGATTAGCCAGGGTGAAACAAGCCTCTACAAGAGGAAGGGGACAAGGTCGCCAAGTCCCGAGTAAGGGGTGCTCCCTCATCATGGCTGCACGGCCACAGTTCAGCTTAACCATAAAAGGCCACAGACTTGACTCTTCACCCCAACCTCAGCTGCCATCCCATTCCTCCTTCTTGTCCCAGCCTCCCTGACAGAAAGTTAACACACAGGAGTGCTGAGGGAGGAGAATGGTTTAGAACACAAGCACAGCGCAAGGAAGCAGAGCGGGGTAGGCACAAGTTGGGAGAGAGAGACGGATCATCTCATTTCTCCTTGTGCTGGAGGGGTGTGGGAGGTTATGTAGTTTTCCTGTGTCCACTCTTACAGCCCTACCCCCAGCACCTTCATTATCAGAGGAGAAATGGCTCTTTGCCATCAAGACAAGGGTATTAGCGTTCAGGACAGATACATAGCAATTTACCATCTCCTCTTCTTTAATCCTTTCTTAGGAGGTGTTTCCTGATTTTTGGGTGGTTGTCTGGAGGCTACAACAATGGAAAGCAACTAGGATAGTTGAATTTATTATAAATCTAGGGAGGGGAAAATGGTGGTGGGGTGGGGATTGGGAGGGAATACACTGTCCTTTAAGTTTTTTGACCCAAGTTTCTCTCCCCGTCCGTCTTTCAGTTGATTCCCCAGATCTCCTCCTTGGCATGGTACACGACTGTGGTACCCCTGATGGTGGTGCTGTCCATAACAGCAGTGAAAGATGCCATCGACGACGTGGTGAAGTGGCTTCCTGGGCCTCTAGTCTCTCACTGTACCTAGTCAGGCTGTGGGGGGCAAGAAGGACTCCCCAGGACTACCTTTTGCTAGGAAGAAGCACTGAAAGGAAAGAGGTGTTTCCTTTCCCTATGTCCTTATCCATCCCAGCGGAATATGAAATTCCCTTAAGCCCAAGATTGGTGAGCCATACATGGCCAGAAAGGGGTAATGCAAGCCCTTTCTCTTTCTTCCTACTGCCACCTTTTTCCAGGTTTCCTTCCATCTCCTTTTTAATAACCCACCTCTTCCTTCAGTTAGCTCTCTCTGGGTTTGCTCTCATCCTTCTTTCTCCATTCACCCTTCTCCCATTTTTATATTCCCCTTCCCTCCTCCCTCTGTCCCCCCTGCTTTCTCCTGCTCTTATCTCCCCTTTCCACATTGCTCTTCTCCTCTCCAACTCTCCCTTATTTCCCTTTCCAACTTTCAGTTCTATCAGGTACACATAACTAGCAACCCTCTGGTTTTAGAAAGATCATGACATAACAGAGGCTGACTCCTTTCCTGGCCTTGGAGGGAGAAACTGGCTTTCAGTGAGTGCTGCATGGCTTCCTCTTTGCTTCTTTGCAGCAGGTCCAGCAAGGAAGGGTGAGGGTGAGGAACCAGCACTACGCCTACTAGTGGGATTTGCGAAGTCCATCCTGTTGACCTGCTTGAAGCTTCCCTAAGAGAGTCCTTCTGATTTTGACAGGATAGATTTTTACACCAAAGTTTGAGAGCAGGGTGTTCCTCCAGCTCTTTAACTCTGTAACTCTTTAAAACCAGAATTAGCACATATAGTGGTTGAAATTTCAGTCACAACTCAGGTGTGCAAAAATATAACTTAATTTTCTGTAACTAAACTCAATGTAGCTCATAACCAGCACCTCACCATCTCAACCGTTTTTAATGAAAGCTGAAAAGTAAACTTGCCAATTCAGGATAACCCACCTAGTTACTTCTGGTTTAGAACTCAGTCTCTTTAGGATAAACCGACAAATTCAGGATTCTTTCTGCCCTCTTCCCAGTCCTACCCTTTTCGCAGGGAGTAATCTCAACTGGAAGGAGGGGATTTGTGTGAGTCGTAGCATCAGGACATACCCTTATTTGTCACCTTATTTGGTCTTTGAATGGACCTCTATTCCTCTTTCCTCACTGCGTCCATGGTAGAGGCTTCTTATGCTGACTGTGATTGTGGGTGAGGGTAGCTGTATGCTTGTGAATACTTAACTTCCCTGCACCTACCAAGGTGTATGAGATTCTAGTCCTACCCCTCATTTTGTATTCTCTCCTCTGTGGCTTTTGACGTAAGTTGTTTGTTCTCATTACCCCAGGCTTTGGCTCTTGATATTAAAGCCAAGATTTTGTCTCTTTCTTCTCTCTTGGTTCTTTTTCTGACCTCCATCCCCAGCTTCTCAGAGACAATCAGCTTCTTGGCCTGGTTTTTATGGTAGAAGGACTTGGGGTTGGGAGGGTGAAGGAGGGGGGTGAGGGAGAATTACAAAAAAGGGGAACTACATTGAATAATACTTCAAAATATTAACCTTCTACATGCAGTTTGCTTTATATCTATTTCCTGAACTTTTTCTTGTATAATTTTAGAAAAGGCACCAAAACGACAATCAAGTCAACAGTCGTTCTGTTCTGCTGCTGATGGATGGCAGGTAAGTCCTAGGGAAGCCAGTTTAGGTTGGACCAACTCTGGGAGAGGATTGGCCTTGCTAAAACTTGATGTGCTGGGTGCTTTGCAAAAGTGATTGAGGACAGTGAAAAGAGCCTCAGGTTGGACATAAGAAGAATTTGTTTCTAGATCTAGTATGCCCTGAACTTCCTATGTGACCTCAGACCTCTCTGGGCCTCATATTTCTTATCTATAAAGTGAAGATAATATTCTCTACCTTAGAGGATGCTTATGAAAATGAAAACAAAATAATATATATTAAAGCAATTAATAAATTATGACATGGTATTAATGTGCAAGTGGTTATTACTAGTACAGTGGTCAGCATGGAGACACCTGTCTTTAGAACATCAATCGACTCTACATGGCTTATTGACCATTCTACTGTAACCTTTGGTTAGGGCATCTTTTTGTTAGCAATCTAAAGAAAATATTGGTGTTGACTCCATTGCTGTAGTGTTTGGTCATATCTATCTAAAGTATTGGGTCAATGTTTGTATTTTTTGTGGGTTCCTGCAAAATTTGAGCGATTTACCTTTGGCAGGGATAGAGGGAGACAGGCATGATTTCTATATAAGGCAAAATGTGAAGATTATCATAAGAGGTACAAAAAATTATCATAGGAATTAATAAAAATGAGCAATCATAGCTGGCTAAAGGAATCAAGGAAGACTTTATGGAAGAGGTGATATTTGTGCTGGGCCTTAAGGGATGGGAAAGAATTCAACAAATAGAGATTGTATGAAAGGAAAAGTGACCAGTGTTTGCAGAATCATGATTGCAAAGAAGTACAAATCTGAAAGAATTCAAGATTGAGGTCCAGTCTTTTTTCATGGTGACCTTACAGAATACCCAGGAGCTATATTTTAAAAACATATTTTTTAATTGCAGTATAGTTGATGTTCAACATTATACAAGTTACAGGTGTACAATACAGTGATTCACAATTTTTAAAGGTTATACTCCATTTATAGTTATTATAAAATATTGTCTATATTCCCCATGTTGTACAATATATCCTTGTAGCTTATTTTATACGTAATAGTTTGTACCTCTTAATCCCCTACCCCTATATTGCCTCTCCCCACTGGTAACCACTAGTTTGTTCTTTATCTGTGTGTTTGTTTCTTTTTTTTTATATTCACTAGTTTGTTGTATTTTTTAGGTTCCACATATAAGTGATATCATACAGTATTTGTCTTTCTCTGTCTGACTTATTTCACTTAGCATAATACCCTCCAAGTCCATCCTTGTTGCAAATGACAAAATTTAATTCTTTTTTATGGTTGAATAGTATTTCATTGTATATATACCAGCAGCTGTAGTTTTAATCGTATGATTCTATTATGTGACATGCTTGGGCATCTAATTCTGTTATTTATTGTGTCTGCTGATTCTTACTCATGGTGGATTATTTCCCTAAGTGTTTTGGTCTGTTGAAGCCTCTCATAAGATACCACCCAAAAAGTCAGTTGTGATTAAAAAGAAAATTAAAAAAGAAAGGAAGGTAATAGAAATAGAAAGAAAAGATAAAACTGAGTGTATAAGAAATTTGCAAGGCTAGGGAGTTACCAAATGAATTTAGTCAAATGAACTTCCCAAGGAGCTTGAGCACTTGGATTTTATAAGATTATTAGAGAAGAATTTGTCATAGAGTGGTTTTAGAGTAGGAGTTCACAAGCAGGGCCCTAGTGGTTAGACTTTGTAAGCCAGTGAATGTTTGACTGATGTAACACTTGAGGTGAGTTGTCTATATTCCAAAAAGTGGCTTTCTTTTTCTAGAGCACATGAGTTTGAGCAAAGCTACTACTGAAAAAAATTTGTTTTTCAAGTTGTGATTTCTGTCATCTTAATTTCTCAGTAATTCTGGCTACAAGCACATCTTTAGTTAAAAGCCACATTTTTTAGCTATCAAGAGGAATGAGCCACATCTTCTATAAGTGTTCTCCCAGATATATTATTAATGAAAAATGCAAAGTACAGAAAATTATGTATCTATTATGTAATTTTTAAATGTTTATCTTGTATGGGATTATATGGATTGATATTTTCTCTAAAGAAATGCAAAAAATTACTCACAGTGGCTACCTTGGGGGAAGGAAAATTAAAATCTGGGGAGAGAAGAGACTTTACTTTTTCCTTTTACATACTTCTTTTTTTTTTTTTTTTTAATTTACTCTTGGCTGCATTGGGTCTTTGTTGCTGTGCACGGGCTTTCTCTACTTGCGGTGAGCGGGGGCTACTCTTCGTTGTGGTGTGTGGGCTTCTAATTGCGGTGGCTTCTCTTGTTGTGGAGCACGAGCTCTAGGCACGTGGGCTTCAGTAGTTGTGGCTCACGGGCTCTAGAGCGCAGGCTCAGTAGTTGTGGCACACGGGCTTAGTTGCTCCGCAGCATGTGGGATCTTCCCAGACCAGGGCTCGAACCTGTGTCCCCTGCATTGGCAGGCGGATTCTTAACCACTGCGCCAGCAGGGAAGCCCTTACATACTTCTTAATTATTTGAAATGTTTTTTTTTTACCATATGCATATATTGCTTTTATTTAAAGAAAAATTATGTGCATGTATGTCTACATATACCTTTATAGAGTTTTAGAAAACTCTTATAGTCTTAAGTCAAGAGAAGTGGGCCCCATTCTTGACTGTAGCAAGGAGTATCACAAACCCAGTTCGGTCCTCCTTTGAGCCTTGAGTTCATCTCAGCTTTTTTTTTTTTTCTTCTTGATTGTCAAAACAGGGCTGTGGGGAAATTCTCAGAGCAGGCATGCAGGCATTCAAGGCTCACTTTCTTGCAGGATAGTGACAGACAAATGGATGAATGTCCAAGTGGGAGATATAATAAAACTAGAAAATAATCAGGTTGTCACGGTGAGTACCTCTTTGGGCTGTGGCTTTTTCTCTTTTGGCTTGAATAGGAACCCTTTTAGCAACTTCTGTGACCACTCCTTTTGGTGACCTTCACCTTTCTCACTTTGCATCCAGAGATCAACATCTCCTGTGGTAAGAAGTTTGTTCTTGTCCATTTCTCACCATAGCTACAGGTAAAATATGACTAGTTTTTGGAGAGGGGGTGTGTGGTAGCAGTGATGGGTCCTAGACAAAGAAAGTAAACCAAATGTCTTTAATATTCTTAAGATGAACATCTGTTCCTGAGGTAATTGCTTTTGTTACACTGTAATGTTAAAAGTCTGCCTTCCTTATCTTCTCTGACTTTTCTGACCACAGGCTGATATACTATTACTCTCTAGCAGTGAGCCCTACAGTCTGACATATATAGAAACAGCAGAACTGGACGGGTGAGTGTTCCCTCCTGATAATCCATTAAGACGGTCGAGCCAGCTTAGAGTGATTTCTCACTGAGGGAGAACATGATGCAGAGAATGAAGTGCTAAAAGAGGCTAGAAATATCTAGATAAGATAGGCGGCCAGACTCTTGGGACCTCAAGTCTAAGGCTGAGCTCTTGACAGCAATAATTTAGCATCCACTGGTGCAGAATCTGGGCAAATAAACTCCATATTCTCCATCTCTAAACTGGAGACATTCTGTCTATCTATATTCAGTAATGCTGAGTGGTAGGAAAGACGTTAGCAGAACTGTAAAATTTCAGAATATAGTTCCAAAGTTTCCAGGGGGGGAAATGAATATGGAGGTAATTATGTACTGATAAACCATGTTCTAGAAAGGATTTAACGTAGGAATTCATTAACGTGCAAAAGCTAAGATCTTTGGAGTATAGAGGCTATCTTCAGAGAGCTTGTCCTGTGGAGTTTTGTATCGATCTGCAGCCTTACAACTATTCCTCTTGGTGCCCACAAACTTTTTGAAATGTGGCTTCTTTTTTACTTCTGTCTCTGTGCATTCTTGTATCAGCAAATGGTTAAGTGGGATCCCTTCATGGATCCTGTAAATATTTATGAGATGAGGAGTATGTTTACTTGGGGGTATATGCACTTTCTTACCAGGACCTGCTCCTTATTCTTGAAGGGAGCAGGTACCCCCTCCAGGTTGTCTTGTGATGTTTCTTCAGCTTTTCTAGAGCATCTGACCCGCAAGATCTCATAGGTTGGTTAAAGTAGTTGATATGTGTTTCAGGGAGAGAGGGGAATGAGTGGGCTAATACTCAGCTTCCCTGTAGAACCATCCCACCTCAAAACTTTTCTTGAGAGATGATAACAGTGGGAGTGACTCTCACGGCTCAAGCTTATAGCCCAAGCTCTATTGGTAACAACTGTTTTCTAAAGTTGGAGAAATTGGACCTGTGCTGCTGTTATGTATGTGCATTCTTTACTCTAGTGAAACCAACTTGAAAGTGAAGCAAGCCATCTCAGTTACCAGTGAGATGGAAGATAACCTGAAGCTACTGTCTGCCTTTGATGGTGAGTTAGGAAATAGGTTTGTCAACCCAAATTTTTATTAGTAGATGTCTGGTTAAAGTGTGGTACATCCATATAGTGAATTCTATATAACTTATTAAAAACGATGTGCAAGTTGATATTTATTCACATGGAAAAATATTCACAACATATTAATAAGTGAAAAAAGATTGCAATACACTATGCATAGTATATGTAACATAAACCTGTTTTTGGAAACATATGTATGTGTATGAGTACATGTATAGAGAAAAACTTGGAAGGATGTACTACAGAAGTTTAATAGTGCTTATTTCGAGGCAGTGGGTGAATTTTACTTTCTCCTTTCTCCTTTTAATGTTGTATATGTATTTACAATGGGCATATTTTACTTTACTAATCATGAAAAAGTCAAATTATTTCCATTTTGAAACAACTACTAGGTTTGTTTTAAGTACTTTTAAAATTTCTTCAGATTCAGCTCATTTGATCTAAAAGTACTGATGGTGATAGGTTATCGTGTGGGTTGTTCTCTCTCTGGATGACCCATGTCACAGAATTACTCTTCTTTGATGCCCAGAACACTGTCTGCCTGGTGAGAAATGGGCAGCGGCTGAGAAAGGATAGGCAAAAGATGTGTGTATATTTTGAAAAGGGGATGTTCTTTCCTCTTCTCTGTTAAGCCTCCTCTGTCCTGTTAGGAAAGAATTAAGATTACAGAGTCAGGACTCTTATTCCTTCTTTTTTTTTTTTTCAGGAGAAGTGAGGTGTGAGTCTCCCAATAACAGGTTGGACAGATTCACAGGAATACTGATTTATAAAGGAAAAAATTACGTCCTGGATCATGACAGGCTGATTCTCCGAGGCTGCATCATCAGGAATACAGATTGGTGCTATGGCTTGGTAATTTTTACTGGTACGTCTTCGTGGGGACCACAGACCCCCAGCCTACTGGGTTCCGTTAGTAGCCATGTTGTGGGCACTTAGTTTTCAGGATGCAGATATGGTGCTCAGATATGTACCAGAACACTATGGCTTTGAGACAGATAGAAAGGGAGGCAGGTAGATGGATAGATGGATGGATAATTTAAGAAAAAAACGACTTTTTTCCAAGCAATGAGCTGCCAGCATATCAGCCCTGCCTTTGTTAGAGGAAGGCTTTGTGTTCCAAGACCACAGAGCATTCATAAGTCTTTCTAAACATATCTGGACACAAGAGAAGGTATACACATAGAAGTACACATAGTATTAGCATATGAAAGGGGAACATGTGAAAGGGGAGAGTATACATGTGGATTGCTCCCATGAGGAAAAAATAAACACGGCGGTCCTTATGTAGAATATAAAATACAATATGAAGTGTTCATGCCAGAGAAAAGGCACATGTGGCTCATTAGCAGTGGCCCATCTTGAGATGGCATTTAGAACCATAATCCCTTATACTTATTGAGGGATTTTTTTAAGTTATAAGGTAGTGCTGGAAAATGGAGGAAGATTCTGTGCCACCCTGTGCCCTTGGTGACAGTGGACACTGATGACAACAACCACAGTAAGATAATAATTTCCAACTCTAGTCCCAGTGGCCATTAAAAGCTCTTTAGGGCTTCCCTGGTGGTGCAGTGGTTGAGAATCCGTCTGCCAGTGCAGGGGACACGGGTTTAAGCCCTGGTCCAGGAAGATCCCACATGCCGTGGAGCAACTGGCCCCGTGCGCCGCAACTACTGAGCCTGCACTCTAGAGCCCACGAGGCACAACTACTGAGCCCGCGTGCCTAGAGCCCATGCTCCGCAACAGGAGAAGCCCCTGCTCACCGCAACTAGAGAAAGCCTGTGCACAGCAACAGAGACCCAATGCAGCCAAAAATAAATAAATAAATAAAATTTTAAAAAAAATGTTGGTTCCTATAGGAGCTCTTATAAAAAAAAAAAAGCTCTTTATTTCTACTTACTATCTGCCTTGTCATGAAGAAATGCAGAGTCTCTGTCTCTCAGCTCCAGAGAAATCTCAGCTCCCAAGCTTCCACCTCAAGAGAAATCACTGCCATTGCCTTTTCCTTTCTCCATTTCTTAATTAGAAACTTTAAATAGAGCCTGGTCCAGCAATGGGTTTCCTCAAAAGAAGGTGAAGTTCTCCTTATCAGAAAATCCCTTTTCTAAGCTAAATAAACCAGATGGTGATGAGAGAGAAGCTTGTGGCTCCTATTCTGACTTATCAGTGAAAAACTAGACTAAGGTGCAGCAAAGAGAGGGAGGTGTCAAGCATTGATGCACTTTGCAGAAGTAGTTGGGATTATCCTTAGAAACAAATTTTCCATTCTTTGAGTTATTGGCACCAAGCATGAGCCTTTCTCCAGGACTTTATCCCCTAGCATTGGAAAGAGGTTTGATAAAATGATCATAAAGGTACATTTTAACCCAATTTCAATCCTGTTGAGAATTTTCAGTGATTCTAAGAGGTGATGTCTCCCTGTTTCACTTAGGACCTGACACCAAATTAATGCAGAACAGTGGAAAGTCCACTTTTAAACGGACACACATAGACCATCTCATGAATGTCCTTGTGCTCTGGGTAAGTTAAAGACTTTTTTCTGTTTCTTTACAAATAAGCATACTTCCCTTCCTTCCACAGCAGTAGCTGGTATTTTCAAGTCAGAATTTAGTTGTTTGAAAACCTCAAGCAGTTTTAGGACCCCACATACTAATGTCTGAAGCAGAAAAGAACAGAACTCATTGACAAGGGAGTCTCAAGTTTATACCTCTGTTGTGGAGGACAGTCATAACTTGTTGAAGCTTTGGTACTTTAATTAGTGGTACCAGAATAGATTATGGACCCTGCTTTAGAAATTAAGACACTTTTTTTTCATAGCCAATTTTACTCATGACCACTTTAATAAAACCTTACTTGGACTAATAGATCACCTTACTTAAACCAATGATTTTCAAACTCTATTTCCTTAGAGGAGTCTAAGGTCTGCTGCAGGGGGAATAGAGAAGATCAAGAGTTTTGTTCGGCCTCTTCATTCTGAAGTTTCTGGTTTAAAAAGAGCAGCTTCACATTTATCTGTCTGTAAGATCTCAGTTGGAAAATAAAGGATTCTGCTGCTAAGAAATGAAATTTGAAAAGCACTCAATATATACGATATAGCTTATATGTGGAGTCTTAAAAAAAGGGTACAAATGAACTTATTTACAAAACAGAGTCACAGATGTAGAAAACAAACTTAGGGTTACCGGGGGCAAGGGGAGGAGGGATAAATTGGGAGATTGGGATTGACATATACATGCTCCTATATATAAAATAGATAACTAATAAGGACCTACTGTATAGCACAGGGAACTCTACTCAATACTCTGTAATGGCCTATATGGGAAAAGAATCTAAAGAAGAGTGGATATATGTATATGTATAAATGATTCACTTTGCTGTATCCTGAAACTAACACAGCATTGTAAATCAACTATATTCCAATAAAATTTTTTATAAGCACTCAATAGATAATAATCAGCTTTGAGAATAAAGTTTAAATTGAAGACTAATTAATTTATTTCCATGCTATTATATACGGGTGGCCTTTATTCTTGTTAGATATAGACAGATTAATTTCTTCACTTACACAGCTTCTCTGCATGACTGAGTGGTTCCAATGCTGCCTGTACTTGATTCCATTACTTTTTATATTTTATTTTTACTCTATTGCTTAGAAAATAAAAGTGCCCTTTTTCTGTACATTTCTCATTAATATCTGAATTACAAAGTGTGTGTTCTCTGTTATTTATTATGTTAAATGTTACAGTTCTTTTTCTATATCCTTTGGATTTAATAAATGGGATTTTAGAAAATTAGGAAGATTCATTCAACAATAGCGAGGACATGGAAGCAACCTAAGTGTCCATCAACAGATGAATGGATAAAGAAGATGTGGTACATATATACAATGGAATATTACTCAGCCACAAAAAGAAACAAAATTGAGTTATTTGTAGTGAGGTGGATGGACCTAGAGACTGTCATATAGAGTGAATTAAGTCAGAAAGAGAAAAACAAATACCGTATGCTAACACATATATATGGAATCTAAAAAAAAAAAAAAATGGTCAGAAGAACCTAGGGGCAAGACTGGAATAAAGATGCAGCAGTCCTACTAGAGAATGGACTTGAGGATACGGGGAGGGGAAAGGGTAAGCTGGGACAAAGTGAGAGAGTGTCATGGACATATATACACTACCAAACATAAAATAGATAGCTAGTGGGAAGCAGCCGCATAGCAGAGGGAGATCAGCTCGGTGCTTTGTGACCGCCTAGAGGGGTGGGATAGGGAGGGTGGGAGGGAGAGAGATGCAAAAGGGAAGAGATATGGGGACATATGTATATGTATAACTGATTCACTTTGTTATAAAGCAGAAACTGACACACCATTGTAAAGCAATTATACTCCAATAAAGATGTTAAAAAAAAAAAAAGATTCATTCAGCTTTGAGACCAGAAACTGTACTTGACATCTGTAGAGGGATTTTAACTTTTTTGAATATTTTCACATTCACTAACTGAAGCTTCACAACACATGAACAATAAGCAAGTCAAGAAGTATTTTCCCCACTGACAAATATGCAAATTGAGACAAGTAAAGATAAATATCATAAATAAAGTCCCACAGAAAAATAATGGCAAAAACTCATCGTCATCAAATCATATTTTTTATTGAAACTGAGTTATTTGTAGTGAGGTGGATGGACCTAGAGACTGTCATATAGAGTGAAATAAGTCAGAAAGAGAAAAACAAATACCGTATGCTAACACATATATATGGAATCTAAAAAAAAATGGTCAGAAGAACCTTTACAATGATGTGTTAATTACTGCTGTATAGCACAGTGATTCAGTTATGCATATATATACATTCTTTTTTGGTATTCTTTTCCATTATGGTTTATCACAGGATATTGAATATAGTTCCCTGTGCTATACAGTAGGACCTTGTTGTTTATCCATTCTATATAGAAAAGCTTACATCTGCTAACCCCAACCTCCCACTCCATCCCTCCCCCTTGGCAACCACCAGTCTGTTCTCTATGTCTGTGATTCTGTTTCTGTTTCATAGATAGGTTCATTTGTGCCATATTTTAGATTCCACATATAAGTGATATCTTATGATATTTGTCTTTCTCTTTGACTTACTTCACTTAGTATGATAATCTCTAGTTGCATCTATGTTGCTGCAAATGGCATTATTTCGTTCTTTTTATGGCTGAGTAGTATTCCGTTGTATATATGTACCACATCTTCTTTATCCATTCATCTGTTGATGGACGTTTAGGTTATTTCTATGTCTTGACTATAGTGAATAGTGCTGCTATAAACATAGGGGTGCATGTATCTTTTTGAATTACAGTTTTGTCTGGATATATGCCCAGGAGTGGGATTGTTGGATCATATAGTAATTCTATTTTTAGTTTTCTGAGGGACCTCCATACTGTTTTCCACAGTGGCTGCACCAACTTACATTCCCACCAACAGTGCAGGAGGGTTCCCTTTCCTCCACACCCTTTCCAGCATTTGTTATTTGTAGACTTTTTGATAATGGCCATTCTGACCAGTGCGAGGTGATACCATATTGTAGTTTTGATTTGCATTTCTCTAATAGTTAGCAATGTTGAGCATCTTTTCATGTGCCTCTTGGCCATCTGTATGTCTTCTTTGGAGAAATGTCTATTTAGGTCTTCTGCCCATTTTTGGATCGGGTTGTTTGTTTTTTTGTTGTTGAGTTGTATGAGCTGTTTGTATATTTTGGAGATTAAGCCCTTGTCAGTCATATCATTTGCAAATATTTTCTCCCATTCAGTAGGTTGTCTTTTCATTTTGTTTATGGTTTCCTTTGCTGTACAAAAGCTTGTAAGTTTGATTAGATCCCATTTGTTTATTTTTGTTTTTATTTCAACTGCCTTGGAAGACTGACCTAAGAAAATATTGGTATGATTTATGTCAGAGAATGTTTTGCCTATGTTCTCTTCTAGGAGTTTTATGATGTCATGACTTATACTTAAGTCTTTAAGCCATTTTGAGTTTATTTTTGTGTATGGTGAGATCAAGTCATATTTATTGAGAATCTAGTATGTGCCTAGTATGTGCCAGGTGTTGTGAAGATCATAAGGTTTTATAAGTCCTGGGTCCAGCTCTCAAGTATATACGTTCACTTTTGGGAGATGGGGCATCAATATGTGCCAGATGCTTTACATACATAATTTTATTAATAATCACATCTATCCATCTAGGCATAACTTTTCAGAGTTAATGCTCTTTCTACTATACTTGCTATTTCCCTGGGGAGACAAAACTAAAACACATGACAAACCTGTTTAACATGGCAGATTGACCACATGTGAAGAAATTATAAATTTTTTTTTAAAAGACCCTAAGAGCTTCCAGAGAGAAATAAAATGTCATATTCAAGAATCAAAATAGCATTGACTGGGCTGCCCTGGTGGCGCAGTGGTTGAGAGTCCGCCTGCAGATGCAGGGGACACGGGTTCGTGCCCCGGTCCGGGAGGGTCCCACATGCCACGGAGCGGCTGGGCCCGTGAGCCATGGCCGCTGAGCCTGCGTGTCCGGAGCCTGTGCTCCGCAACGGGAGAGGCCACAACAGCGAGAGGGCTGCGTACCACAAAATAAATAAATAAATAAAATAGCATTGGCCTTCTCAACAGCAACAGCAGAAGGTAAACATCAACGCTTCAAACGTCTGCCAGAAAATTATTTGCATCCTATAATTCTAAATCCATTGAAACTATCAATAAAATGCAAGTATAAAGAAATATCCATATGTGCAAAGACTCAAAAAATTTACTTATCATGTATCCTCTCTTAGGAAGCTTCTAGTATACACTCAAGCAAAACAAGAGAATAAACCAAGAAAGATATGGAAGCCAGGAAACATGAGAACAGTGAAAGGAAGTCCTAGGATGGTGGCTGAATAGCAGGCCTAGAGAACACCAGAGCAGATTAAAGCAGAGGTATAGAGGGATCTGCAATGGGAGTCTCCAAAGAGAATGCAGTTCTCTGCTCAAGTTCTCACAAGATGGCTGCAGCAGAGAAGCAGTGTAAATACCCAGAGCAGCTAAACTAGCAGAGTAGCTGCTATGAATTTCTACATTTATGAGGTCATTCATGCAATCATTCCTTCAGAAAGTAGGGAATATTATCTTGGATCCCATGTTCACTTTGGGCATCTAGTTTAAGAAGGATGTTGAGACTTCCTATTTGAGCCTAATGAAATGACTGTAAGGAAGTACAAATAGAAAATAAATCCCCTGACAGAGCGTGAAGAACTGTCAGCAGACCCAAGATGCTGATGAGCTTTTGGAAGGCAGAAAGTAGATAGATTATACCGATAAATAAACCAGAGTAGTGAAAGCTTCCGCGGAAATGCATTCCTCAAGAGTAGTTCCAAGCTAGATTCAGCAGGAATTGAGAGCAGGAGTAAGATGTGGGGGTAATAATCAGGATAATTAATTTTAAAACTGCCCATGAAACAACATGGACAACACCTGGCCCTCTGTACCATCCTACCACCCCTATAGGCATACATATAGCAGTAACAAATGTATCTGACCTCTAGTCTCAAACAAGAGAACTGCTTTCCGAAGAAATTTAACAATCTATCCGCAGAGAGGTAGGGCTTCTAATGTGGGTGTTATCACTTCAGAGTAAAACCCACTTTATTTTAAATTTGGGGGACTCAAGTTTGCCAGCAAGCTCCTCGTGTACTCTACGGTAAAACCAGTGAAAGAACACATTCTGCCTACCTACACAGAACTCATGGTTCCATCTTCCCATAGGGGAGTGGTCTGCTCGAGAAACAAAATTAACCCAAGGAAATAAAACCAACCTATAATGATGAAACTACTCTTTTACTCCTGTTTTTAAGTGAACTGGAAGGAAACCAGGAGCACAAAAGAGGAGGATGAGGATGAACAAAGAGAATAACTGTCTCTGGAAAAAACAGATTATAATTCAGGAAGATAAAAGAAAAGAACTTTCAAAAGAATTTTACTAGTATTCTTAGAAGAAGCAATTGCACAAATAAAATAAGAATAAGCTAAAATTTTTTGTGGGGGGCCATGCCATAGCTTGTGGGATCTTAGTTCCCCAACCAGGGATCCACGCTAGGCCCTCAGCAGTAAAAGCGCAGAGTCTTAACCACTGGACCGCCAGGGAATTCCCTAAATTTTTTTTTTTAATGAAAGAATAAAAAAGGCAATCTAAGAATAACAAAAAGAATTTTGGAAAGTAAAAATTACTGAAATTAAAAAGCCAATAGAAGGGCTGAAACAAAGAGTCAAAGAATACTACTAGACCATAAAACCAAAAGTCAAAGAGATAAATACATTTTTTTAATGGAGGACGAAACCAAGAGCCCCCACATGATCTCCCAGGAGTATCAGAAAGAGAAAATGGAGGGGGCAATATTGTCGAAGAAATAATAGAAGAATATTTCCTAGAATTGAAGAAGGATATGAATTTCAGATTTAAAACATCCATTAAACATCATGAAATTCTAGAACGCCAATGGTGTATAGAAGTCCCTTAACTTTTTCATAGGGATAAGAATAAGATACCAACAAAAAATGAGAATTAGATTGGCATCAGATTTCTCACTAACACTACTGGGCCCTAGAAACCAATAGGGTCATACCTTCAAAGTTCTTAGTGAAAATTACTTTGACCTAGAAATCTATACCCAGGTAAACTACAAATCAAGTGAGAGAGCAAACTTGTTCCTATCATGGGACCTTTACCCTTGCTGGCAATGTCTATCTAGGCCTTTGCGTGGCTTGCTTCGTTTTCAGTATTCAATGTCACCTTTTCAGAGAAGCCTTCTCTGCCACCCTATCTAAAGTGGCCACCTCCATTAAGACATTTTTTATTGTATTAACTTGTTTTATTTTCCTCACAGCATTTAGCACTAGTTAATTTGTATTTTTTCTTTTCTTAACATATCTGTTTTCCTCATATCTCTACAGGATTACAAACTCTCTGAGAGTTAAGGCATTGTCTTTTATCACCACTGTATCCCAGCCCCTAGAATTATGTTTGACACATAATGGGAGCATCATTATTATGTTGTTGAGTTATGTGTGTTGAGTTAGTGAAAAAAATGTGTTATTATTATGTGTTGAGTTAGTGAAAAAAATGAATGAATACCTGAGCTACCAAAGTATGAGCCTGTAAGGTAGAAATTATGCTATATTCATCTCTATATTCTTGGGAGTGCCTTGCACAAAACGGTTCTCAGGAAATATCTTTTGAATGGTTATTAAATGAAGAAATGTTCTTGAATTAGCTATGTTCTTAACAGCTCAGCAGTTTTGTTTATGTGGTATTTTTGCCAAGACATTGTCAGTGTAGTTAGATATAATGCATTGTCATTTCTCAAAGCTGAAGCAGAAATCCTTCCTGATTTAAACACTTCATTTTTTCCCATTTTTGGAAATGATTCTTAGGGGAAAATTTGACAGACACAGGAAGTATGTTTAGTAAAACTCCTTCCTGATAAGCCCACAGGGGAGCTGGAGTTTGGTCCTTTCCCCCTCCCCAGATCTCCCCAGAGCTCACAATGACAATGCTTTGTGAACCCTAGTCTCTTAAGTAGGACGTATTTGTGGGGCACAGTGCTTGAAATTTGAATGATGCCAGAAATCCAGGATATACTTCTTGGGTAAGGCACAATGAAAAGCACAGAGGTGAAGGGCCAAAGGACCAAGGAGTACTCTCTTTTTACAGACTGCCTGTGATGCCTGGGAGCTCCACTGTGACCAGCAATGGCCTTAGTTCTTGACAAAACTGAGTATCTCTTTCAGCCTTTACTGGAACCACTCTTCACACACAGGTCTTCTTGGGTCTGACTGGCTCTTGTAATAAACAAGTAACATCTGGGGTTTGTAGCAAAAACCAATTTCTTGTTTCTTTCTTCCTATAGAAAGGAAGCAAAGTGAAGCTTTAGGCTAAGTACCAATAAACTCCATCACAACATGAATATTTCTTAAGAAAGAGAACATCTGCAAGGGTTTAGAAAGCCTCAGGATGGCAGGAAAAGCTCTAGGAATGAGGAAAGAGCAGACTGTGTCCTGCCCCTGCAGGCCTCTCTGAAGGGAGAGAGGCCCTGCTCTCAGGATCTTGGTCCAATAAAGCTGACTTCCTTTCTGCTGGCTCAGTTTGAATAGAAAGGGACTTCTCTGGTGGTGCAGTGGTTAAGAATCCACCTGTCAATGCAGGGGACACGGGTTCAAGCCCTGGTCCGGGAGGATCCCACATGCCGCGGAGCAACTAAGCCTGTGCACCACAACTACTGAAGCCTGTGCACCTAGAGCCCGTGCTCCACAACGAGAGAAGCCACCACAATGAGAAGCCCACACACCGCAACAAAGAGTAGCCCCAGCTCACCGCAACTGGAGAAAGCCTGCAGGCAGCAACAAAGACCCAACGCAGCCAAAAATTAATTAATTAATTAAATTAAAAAAAAAAATCTGAACAGAAAGATCTGTTCTGGAGGACTCATAGTCTAACAATGGAGGGATGGCACAGCACTGGAAATGATTGATGGGTAATTCTCAATTATCCAGGCAACAGGTATGGAGCAGAAAGAGTGTTGAAGTTCACTCAGTAATTTTCTCCCACAGCTTCAGAGGGTATCAAATTATTTATTCTAATAATTTATAATAAACAGATTATAAATAAATTTATATTTATAAATAAATAATAATAGTTCATTATAATCATTTTACCTTCCCCACTTTTTCCCACTGGAGCTGATGGAGTCGGGCCTGGAGAAGTGGCAGGTAGAGGAATATGGTCTCAGATTTAATATTGGCCACATAGACTGTCCAAAGGGGAAGCAAAGCCAGTAGAACTCATCACTGAAGTTTAATCTGAACCATGAGGATAAGCCATGCTTTCACATGACCCATTAAAGAGAAGCATAAGGAAGGAGGAGTAAGATTAAGAAGGGTTTTATGGCCCCGAAGAAACCTTCATCACAAAGAGCGGAACTATTCAGTATGAATCTGCATTAGGCTAGGAATGAAAGCAGATTTTATTCTTTTTTATCTTGATCCTCCTGTTTTGTTCTCCTCCATCCCTTATTCAACTCTCAAATCTCAAATATTGAATGATATTAAGGAGTTATTACTAGCTTTTTAAGTGATAAAGGTATTGTGATTATGTGTTTAAATAAGATCCTTTAAAGAGATATATTAAACTGTTTGCAAAAAAATTATATAATGTGAGAAATTTGCTTAAAATAAAAGGGAGGACAGGGGAAGAGGAGGTTTGGGATAAAATAAAACTGACCACGAATTGATAATTGGTGAAGCTGGGTGATGGGCACATAGGCGTTCATTATAGTATTTATATACATTAAATGTGTTTGAAATTTTTCATAATAAGGATTTTTAAATCTCATTTTCTGAGAATGGTCCCAGTTAGATCTTCTCCTCCTGCCTTCATACTCTTGTCTCCAAAGACTTTCTATCAGTGACTCAAAGATGAGACCTAAAATTTTCTAGCAGTGGGGATGGGTTGCTTTGAGCAATTCATACCTTGTGATAAAGGGCACAGGTTTGAAGACCCCTGAGTAGACTTAGAAGTGGTTCACAATAACATCATACATGTCTTCTCTGCAGGTATGTGGGCATGTGACGCTGGTGGAATGTAAAATTGTACAGCCACTTTGGAAAGCATTTGGCAGTTTTTTGGAGAGTTGGGCATTTGTCTCAAATGACAGGATTTCCTTCTTTTCATGGCTGAATAATGTTCCACTGTAGTGTGTGTGTGTGTGTGTGTGTGTGTGTCACATTTTCTTTATCCATTCATCTGTTGATAGACACTTAGGTTATTTCCCTGTCTTGGCTATTGTAAATAATGCTGCAGTGAACATGGGGTGGAGATATCTCTTTAAGAGAGTCATTTAATTTCCTTTGGACATATACCCAGAAGTGGATTATATAGTAGTTCTATTTTTAATTTTCTGAGGAACCTCCATGTTGTTTTCCAAAGTAGCTGTACCAATTTACATGCCCACCAGGAGCATCACATGATGATTAGTGATGTTGAGTATCTTTTCATGTACTTATCGGCCATTTGAATATCTTCCTTGGAAAAATGTCTGTTCAAGACCTTTTCCCATTTTTTAATTGAATTTTTTTTGCTATTGAGTTATTTCCTTATATATTTTGGATATTAACTCCTTATCAGATATGTGGTTTGCAAGTATCTTCTCCCGTTCCACTGATTGCCTTTCTATCTCGTTGATTGTTTCTTCTGCTGTACAAAAGCTTTTTAGTTTGATGTAATCCCACTTGTTTATTTGTGCTTTTGTTGCTTGTGCTTTGGGTGGCATATCTATAAAGTCATTGCCAAGACGGCTGTCAAGGAACTTTTTCTCTATGTTTCTATGTTTTCTTCTAGGAGTTTTATGATCTCAGGTTTTACACTTAAGTCTTTAATTCATATCAAGTTAATTTTTTTTGCGGTACGTGGGCCTCTCACTGTTGTGGCCTCTCCCGTTGCGGAGCACAGGCTCTGGACGTGCAGGATCAGTGGCCATGGTTCACGGGCCCAGCCACTCTGCGGTATGTGGGATCTTCCCAGACCAGGGCACGATCCCGTGTCCCCTGCATTGGCAGGCAGACTCTCAACCACTGCACCACCAGGGAAGCCCCATATCAAGTTAATTTTTGTGAGTGGTATAAGATAGGGGTCCAGTTTCATTATTTTGCATGTGAATATCAAGTTTTCCCAACACCATTTGCCTCCCTTGTCAAATATTAGTTGAGCATATATGCATGGGTTTATTTCTGGGCTCACATTTCTGTTGCATTGGTCTATATGTCTGTTTTTATAGCAGTACCATACTGTTTTGATTACTATAGCTTTGTAATATAGTTTGAAATCAGGAAATGAGATGCACCCACCTTGCTTCTTTCTCAAGACTGCTTTGGCTGTTTGAGGTCTTTCATGGTTCCATACAAGTTTTAGGATTTTTTTTCTATTTCTATAAAAAATGCCATTGAAATCTTGATAGGGATTGCATTGACTCTATAGATAGCATGGGTAGTATAGACATTTTAACATTGCTTAACTCTTCCAATCCGTGAATATGAGATATCTTTCCATTTACTTGTCTTCTTCAGTTTCTTTCATTAATGTCTAAATCCCACTTGATTATGGTGTATGATCCTTTTAATACGCTATTGAATTTGGTTTGCTATTGAGAAATTTTGTATTCATCAGGGGTATTGGCCTGTAGTTTTCTTTTCTTATAGTGTCCTTCTCTGGCTTTGGTACCAGAGTAATGCTGGCTTTGTAAAATGAGTTCAGGATTATTATCCCCTCCTCCCCAAAGTTCTTTTCTAAACAGATTTTCTCAAATCTGTCTTCTTTCTTTGCATCCTTTCCCCTCCATGCCCTTTTCTCTCAACCTAATGACAAGAAAGTTGGGGTTATCTAGAACAATAATCTTGTTTCGGTAAAAAGGTGCCATCTTTAATCTGAACATTGCCTCCAGGCTGATTCATTTTATTCAGCTGAAAAGAATTATTGGGCCTTGTTTGCTTAAGATCTCAATCTTGTCTCTTTTTTCCTCTTTGGTGTCTAAAAGTAATAGGCTTTTCCAGTCCTTTGAGGACCCAGATTTCACGCTATTCCTTTTCATTTCTGCTTAAAATTGGCCAGTTATTCCCCTATTTCAACTCTTTCTTTTGTTAAAGTCAGCCAACACACACTAATATTCTAATTCTAACCATTTCCCTTAGAGCTCTAGCTTCAGTAGGCACATGGTCTGTCTTCCAGTTTTACCATATTCTTTACTGTAAACATGATTGCCATATTGTCAGTCTTTTATATCCATTTCCTTACCACCCACCCACCCCCAGCTGCTAAGCCAACGCCACACATTTTAGATTTGTTTTTAAAGCAGAACCTCACTTCAGTATTGGAGTAATTAAGAGATTGTGTTCTGGAACTAGTTCAAGACCTGTCCATCCTAGTTAGTAGCTAAATGACTTTAGGCAAAATACTTTCCCATTCTTAATATCAAGTTTCTTGTCTGTTATTAAAAGACGGGTATTATAAATATTAAATTAAATAATACATGTAGAGTACTTAGCACAATTATTGGCACTTAATTAATATTTACTATATTTTAGTTACTATTATCTCCTGTCAAAATCCCAAGGATGGCTCCTGCTGGGCTTTCTTTTCTGTCCTGTGTACTACTGCCTAGAGAATGTGAGCGTCAGAGCACCCCTGCCCTCCAAGAAAAGAGAGAGGCTTTGTTGAGAGATAGGCTCCAAACGGTAGAACTGAAGCAGCATGTCTTGGATGAAATGTTAATTTAATTCTTTTTTTGATTTCTAGATTTTTCTGTTTTTAGGCAGCATGTGTTTTGTCCTAGCAGTTGGTCATTGCATTTGGGAAAGCAAGAAAGGCTACTACTTCCAGGATTTTCTGCCATGGAAAGAATATGTGTCTTCATCAGCTGTCTCTGCCGTCCTTATATTCTGGTCCTACTTCATTATTCTCAACACCGTGGTGCCTATTTCCCTCTACGTCAGGTAGGCTTCTTTGACCACTGGGGGACAAGCTGACTTCATACTTCCTACTTAATTCCCCAACTAGACTGTGAACTTTCAGAAAGCATAGATTCTGTGCTCTTTAACCCTTTACTTTGCACAGTGCCGTGCACAAAACACTCTGAGACCATATCTAGAGACTGCATAAATGTTTTCTATATCCAGAATACCATCCTAGATACTATGTGGGTTATACAAAAGAAAATTATCCCAACCCTCAAATAGTTTATAATGTACATGACTAAATAAGACAAACAAACACATGAAATAGTTAGAAAAAATGCACACAAATTTGGTGATGCTAAAGCACAATCTAGGCAGCCCCTAGTTTATCAGTGAGACAGAGTCCATTCATTTGTAAATCAGTTAATTCAGAACTCAGAATGAGTTTTCCCATAGAAACAATGTGGCAAATGGTAGATAGGTGTAATTATGACTTAAGTTATAGTTCCTAAAAGTTGGAGAAGATGAAGGATGTTTCCTTCCCCTTTTCATGAGCACCTTGAACAAAAACTTGAAATATAGGTAAAATAAGTCTTTACTGTACTCTGATCTGCTTTTTCTATTTTCAACATTCCCTTTCACATACACACACACAAACACATTTTTTGCATCCTTCTTTTCAGGTTTCCTAAACCCTGCACTGTGGCATCCCAACCCCAAAAGCACCCAATATAACTAAATTATCTTACTAATTTAATAAATATTTATTGATCACCTACTATGTGCCAAGCACTATATTAGGTGCCAGAGAAAGAAACATGAATAATAAGACAACCCTTCCTCTAGATAAACTTACAATATAGACATGGAAACAGATACTTAAGTAAATAATTAAGGTACAATATGAAGAATGATGTAATAGAAATGTATATGTGAATGCTATGGGAGCCTAGAAAAGGAATAGGTTGGTTCTGCCTGTAGAGGCTTAGGATTTACAGAAAAAAGTAATAATCAAACTGATATTTGAGAAAAGAGTAGAATTTACCAAGCAGAAAATAGGAAAAGAATATTACAAGCAGAAAGACCAGTATGTACAAAGGTTTGGAGGTTTTTAAAAGCTTGATCTGGTCGTAGAACAGTGAGTAGCCTAGACTAAGGTGTTGGATGGTAATTTAGGATTAGATTCAGGAGAGCCTTGAATGCCAGGCCAAGGAGTTTGGGTTTTATCCTAAAAGCTGCAGAGATCTTTCCAAGGAAAGAAATAATATCATTAAATGTCTGGGTTTAGAGAGATTGCTATGGTGACTGGTATGGTGAAGGAAGGGAGAGGTCAAGACTCAACACATGAGGACTAATAAAGTCAATAATGTGGGCCTGAGCACCTCTTCCCTCACCTCAAACAAAAAATCCATGTTGCTCAATGCAGTTGTCTCAGACAGGGATTACTAATGAAGCAGCCTAAACTGCCACAAACTAAATATGAATGATGATAGGAAGGAAGCCACTTAAAAGTCTCCACTTTTAAAATGAAGACGCTTGTTAACCATAAAGAATCTATATGCATGTTATTTGGAACAGAAGTGGAATGTGACAAACACAATTGGGAAAACTCGGATAAAATGAAGAGGAGGCTATTCTAGGGAAAAGCTACCCCACAGGCAGGCTGGATCTGCCTAGAAATTTATCAGAGGGTCGTCAGCTCCTGTAAGCTGTTTCTGAGTCTCACAGATCTTTCCCTTCTGAAACAAAGTGCTATTTCAAGTCTGAAGATTCTCTCTCTTCCCCACCAATGAGTTTACATGACAGCAGCAATAACTCTCTGATTAAGCCTAGGCTACGTTTTATAAATTAGCTCTTAACTCTGGCAGGCCTTGCATTATTGCAGAATTTCAAAAATTTTGGAAGAAAGGCTGTAAAGGGAGTATGCCTCAGCAAAGTTAATCAGTATGTCTGGTAATCAAGTAAAGCCTTCAGTGATAATGGTCAAAGTCAGAATTACAATGGGTTGGCTAGTATGTCTGGTAATCAAGTAAAGCCTTCAGTGATAATGGTCAAAGTCAGAATTACAATGGGTTGGCTAGTACGAAGGGTCCTTCAAGATTGTAGGTTCCCAAGGAAGATATTCTGATTTTCATTTCTACCACCGGACTGGTAGGAAGGAAACCAGGATGATGAATTTGCTTGCCCTGCTTTGACCCAGGACCCTTCTTTTCTTGCTTTCTCCTTAGTGTTGAGATAATAAGATTGGGCAACAGTTTCTATATCAACTGGGATCGGAGGATGTTTTATGAACTAAAGAACACACCAGCACGGGCTTGTACCACCACCCTTAATGAAGAGCTCGGCCAGGTCAAATACGTGTTCTCCGACAAAACAGGGACCCTGACTCAGAACATCATGATTTTCAACAAGTGTTCTATTAATGGGAAATTCTATGGTATGCATATTTTTCTGCTTTCCCTGAGTCTTGGGGAAATATTACTTTGCAGATTGTTCTCAAGAATGATCTATCTCTAAATCTATATGCCTCTAAATTCACATTTACTTCTTAGTCTCACAACCTGCCCTGTTCACTAAGCAAAGCTCACCTAGCCCATTCAGTTCTAACCAAAAGCATTTATTTAGCACCTTTTAGATGCAATCCATTGTGTTGGATGTTGAAAATATGAAGATGTGTAAGAATTAATCTCCGTCCTCAAGGAATTCCCAATGTCTGGGCAATGTTAGTTACTCTCACATTAAATCAGATGGTGCAACCAGCATATTTCTGAAGCTGCTATTCTCCTGATTCCCGCTCAGACCAATAAACACTCTAGAAAGAAGCCATCAAAGGGTATTCAGAGTTTGATGTGTCTCCCAGGCCCAGTTATTCATTTATTTCCTGCCTTAGGCATAAGCTTGTTTTTGTGATAGTGTTAAGTCCTTATATGTGTGAACATTCATGCCCACTGCACTAACTAGCTAAGGAAGGCAATCACATCTAAAAAGATAGACGCGTGGGGTGTTTCTCTGGGATTATGAAAAAGCTTTGAAACTAGGAAGATGTGATAGTTGCAAAACCTTGTGAATGCACTAAATGCCCCTGAATTGTACACTTTAAAATGGTTACTTGTATGTTATATGAATTTCACCTCAATTAAAAAATTTTTAAGTTAAATTTTAAAAATAAAAAAATTAAAGTCAAAATGTTAAAAAAAGCTAGAGCACTCTAATATTTTCTATTACCCCTGCCAAACAAGTTTTCACACGTATAAACTCTGAAAGCTTATTTTTGGATGGTTGATTTGGGTGAGGATCTTAATTTTCTTACTCATTGTATGACCTGACCATATACTGGGTAAGGGTAAGGATAAGGTTGAAAAGGGTCATGGGTGTTTCTACGCTTGGCATCAGACTGTCTTCCACCCCCATTCTGTCTATACTGTCTACTGGCCAAGAATCCTAAACATTCCAGCACTACTTTCACGTATCCTCTGGGTAACTTTTCTGATTGAAAGGCTTCCGGAGGTACGAAGTCTCTCATAAATGACTAGCCTCCAGCCTCAACTCACTCACACTTAAGGAGAAGAATTGCACCCCAAGCAGCATTATTCTTACCATTGGCTTGAGGAAAGGAGCTCATAGGGCACTGAGAGCTAGGTGGCCTGAGGGGATTCGAGGAGCTTAACTGCAAGTCTAGGATGATAGAATCAGAGGGAATAAGCTTTTAAAAATCCTCCTTTAAATTACCATATGACCCAGTAATTCCATTCCAAGGTATATACCAAAAAAAAGAAAAGAAAAGAAAAAGAAAACAGAGATTTAAACAGATAGATGTATGCCAGTGTTCACTGCAGCATTATTTACCATAGACCAAAGGTAGAAACAACCCATGTGTCCATCAACAGATGAATGGGTAAACCAACGGTCATATATCCATGTAATGGAATACTCAGACATAAAAAATAATGAAGTTCTGACACATGCTACAACATGGATGATTCTTGAAAACATTATGCTAAGTGAAATACACCAGACACAATAGGAAATACTGTATCATTCTACTTATATGAAATATCTAGAATAGGCAAATTCATAGAGACAGAAAGCAGATTAGAGGTTACCAGGGGCTGGGAATAGGGAAGAGTAAGGTTTTTGTTTAGGATGCTGAAAAAGTTTAGGAAATATATAATGGTGATGGTTGTACAGCATTGTGAATGATGTTAATGCCACTGAATTGTTCACTAAAAATGGTTAAAATGAAAAATTTTATGTTATACATATTTTACCACAATAAAAAAATATAAACCCTTCTTTAAAACCCTTGCCAAATGTGTATTCTATTTACTTACCAACAGGTGTTGTCTGTGACAAGAATGGACAGAGGGTAGAAGTCTCGGAGGTGAGTGATTACAGCGCCCTGTGAAATGCATGTGGGACCTGAGTGAGGCTGCGCCGCACAGCAGCATCTTTAACACAGATTGGGATTCCCTTAGCCCCTGAAATATTACAGCTGTTATTGGCCCCATAATATCAGAAAGTATTATATAAATGAACTCTGTTTATTTGAGGGTATTTGGGTTTGTGTTTTTAAATGAAAATAGCTTATTATAAGAAGGTGATTATATATAAATAATATATAAATTTTTTAAAGTAAGGAACATCTGAAGAAACCAGCAAAGGGATGAATCCTTGAGCTCATAAAAATGATCTAGGAGAGCAAATGAACAGTGATTTAAGATACTTTTTTGGAAGACATTACATTACTTGAGAATAAATTCTAATTCTACATATGAATATTATTTTCTGAATAGTGCTATTAAAATTTCTTTTAAACACAAATAAATTAATTAATTAAAAATGAAAACAGCTTTATTGGCTTTTTCTATTTAAAAAATTATCTGTGCTCATGATAAAAAAAAATTCAAACAATATAGAAATGTATGAAGAAGAAAATTAAAATCATTCAGTCCCATTTAGATAACCAGTGTATAATCTGGGAATATTTATCTTTTCAGATGTTTTTCATATGTATATATACACACATATACACCTAGGTCTAGTAGGTAGGTAGGTATGTAGGAAGGAAGGATGGATGGATGGATCGTAGCATGCATGCTATTTTCAGCCTCCTTTTATTCACTTGACACTATATTGTGGCCCTCCGTCCGTGTCAGTATATTTAGGTCTACATCATCGTTTTGAATGGCTGTCGTAGCCAATTACATTGATGTATCTTAATTGATTTAGCCAATCCCCTATTTTTATTCTGTTGTCTTTTGCTATGATAAACAGCATTATGATAAGCATTCAGGTACATATATTTTTGTCTCCTCTTCTGAAAATTATTTCCTTAGAATAAAGTCCTGGAAGTAAAATTAGTTGGTCAAAGGGTGGCTAGATTTTTAATGCACTTAATAGTGCCATACTGCTCTCTGGATAGACTGCATCAATTTATAATCCCACCAAAAAATATGAGAATTCCTCTTTTCCCATACTGTATCCTTGTCAGTACTGGGTATTAATATTTCAATCTTTAGAAATTTAATTGTGAAAATCATATCTCATTTAATTTACCTTTCTTTGATTACTAATCAGATTGAATCATTTTATGTGCTTATTTTCCTTCCTCTTCCCAATCACTTTATTGCCCATTTATACTTCTTTTGTGAATTGCCTGTTCATATTCTTCGTCCTTTTTTTCTTATTTCAATGGTCTCCTTATATAGTAAAAATACCAACTTTTCCTTCATCTGGCACATATGTTACAATTATTTTTTTCTATTTTTGTCTTTTGTTTAAAGTTTTTTGTTTAGAAGTTTTTAATTTATGTAATTAATTCTATCAGTCTTTTTCCTTTATAGCTTCAGGATTTATGACATACTCAATAGTCCTAACCCACACAATTGTAAGAATATTTTCCTTTTCATTCTTCCTGTCTCTGGCTGGTTCAATTTTACTGTTTTTTCCAGTATTGGATCTCAACTTCTGTTTATGGGTTTGATTTTAAGCATCCCTTCATAGGGCTTCTTCCATTGCATTCAGGATACTACTCACCCTATTGCTTTCCTACTAGAACCAACTCCAAACCTTTAGCCACTTGACTTACGTACTAAACAGGTAACTCCAGCTCCCAACTACTGCCTCACCCTTATCCATCCAGAGAGATTGGAAATGGGGAATAAAATCAGTATTTGCCTTAAATCCTCTTCCAGGGACTTTGCTAATGACCTTGGCAATATAAACAAAGTTATAGCTTCTAGGGAGTAAATTGTTACCCTGGAGTTACCTTTCTCTTCCTCCTCCTTTTGCTACTGATCGACCATAACACATTTTCCTCTGGATCCCTGGAATCTTTGTTCTCTTGTAAGCAAATACCCACAGGCTTATCTTTTCATAAAAATGCTTTCTTCTCTCTACCTTGATAGAAAGATGACTTTCCCGGAGGATATCCCTTTTCCTCCATCTCTCATACTCCGCATACCAAAAGTCCAAAGGTATTGTCCTCATTATCCTGTGCCACTTTTCTTTCTTTTTTTTTTTTTTTTTTGGCTACCTTGGGTCTTCATTGCTGCGCATGGGCTTTCTCTAGTTGCAGCGAGTGGGGGCTACTCTTTGTTGCAGTGCACGGGCTTCTCATTGCGGTAGCTTCTCTTGTTGCAGAGTACGGGTTCTAGGAGCACAGGCTTCAGTAGTTGTGGCTCATGGGCTCAGTAGTTGTGGCTCACGGGCTCTAGAGCACAGGGTCAGTAGTTGTGGTGCATGGGCTTAGTTGCTCCGCGGCATGTGGGATCTTCCCGGACCAGGGCTTGAACCCGTGTCCCCTGCATTGGCAGGCAGATTCTTAACCACTGTGCCACCAGGGAAGCCCATCCTGTGCCACTTTTAAACTATTACTTTTTCGCCCTCATATAATCTTTCTTCCTGTGATGCTTATGACTTCTAGCTATATTCCTTTTTCTTCTTGTCATTGACATTTACAAATCTTCTGGCTTCTCCACTTCATTCACTGAGGACCTTGAAACCTTAGCTCATATTTCCCCTCTCTACCCAATCCCTGCTATCATCTTGGGTGGTATTGGCTTATTTACGGATGATCTAGCAACATAGATGCTTTCAGATGTCTAAAAGAATATATCTTTCAAATGACTTTTTGGACTCAAAAAAACCTATATCATCCATTTCTATGTTATCATGTCACCATCCAGAAGTGTACTACTCTGAAATTGTAAACTCCTTTGTCATGATCTCTGATCACAAACCTTATTTTTCCAGTTCTCTTGATACTTGATTCCTAGTATACCTGCTTTCTTATCAAAGGAAGATTTACAAACTCTCTGTTCTCCTTTTTCTCTGTCAACCCCTTGTGACTTTACTTCCTGTCCTATCTTGCCCCCCATCTGTACCCAAGATCATAAGCATCTTCAATACCTTACTAGTTCTCCCTTTTTTTTCCCCTCTCTGATCGCCCAACAAATCTCAACCTTGAATTAACCAAGCCATCTACCATTCTCTGTTTCTAATCTCAGAATGCCAAGCACTTTTTAGGGATCACAAGCCATTACAAATTCAGAGACTCCAAACTCTTCTGGGCTTCCGGTGCCACTTGGATAATTTTTTAATCTATTTATGGTGAGCTTAATTCTTAATTTTCCATATTAGCTATTCCAAAATTCACCACTCTTGGGCCTTCTACCACATCCCACTCCCTTCTCCCCAGTGTGCAATAGATGATATTGTTTTCTACTTTGCTGAGAAAAATCCAAACTATCAGCTAAGTACCCTTTTCTGTACAAATATCAGAACCCACCTTTACCTCCTTTCCTTCAGTCTCAACAAAAGGTATAACTTTTTCTCTCAATACTAATCTCCTCATATATTCTGATTCCATGCCTTTCTACTTCTTCAGGAACCTCAGTCAATCCTGTATTCTCTGTTTCTTAATATCTGAAACTTATCCCATTATATGATTCTTTCCCCTCAGCTCAAATCTATCCCTTCTTTAAAAAAACAACAAAAAAAAACACTTACTACATACATACAATGGAATATTATTCAGCAATAAAAAGAAATGAGCTATTAAGCCACGCACACATATATACACAGAAAAGGGAAGAACTTTAAATGCATATTGCTAAGTGAAAGAAGCCAATATGAAAAGGCTGTGTACTGTATGATTCTAACTGTATGATATTCTGGAAAAGGTAGTAGTTGCCAGGGGTTTGGGGAGGGGTGGAGAGCAGGATGAAGCACAGGAGATTTTTAGGGCAGTGAATCTATTCTGTGTGATACTGTCATGGTGGATTCATTACATTATGCATTTGTCAAAAAACACAGAATTGTACAAAGCAGAGTGAACTCTAGTGTAAACTATGGACTTCAGTTAATAATAATGTATCAATATTGGTTCATCAATTGTAACAGATGTACCATACTAATGTAAGGTGAAAATAGGGGGAAATGTGGAGTGGAAAGAAGAAAGGAAATATATAGGAACTCTCTGTACTTTCTGCTCAATTTTTTTTTATGAATGTAAGACTGCTCTAAAAAATATAGTATTAAGTTAAAATAAAATAAATGTGTTAAAGTAACCCTTAGCCCATCAACCAGAGGTAACCACTACTAATAAATGTTTATATCTTATTTTATTCATTTTTTAAAGCAGTTAGAACTTTCCCTTCATCCTGCATTACCCTCTGACTCCATCAGTCAGTCCAAAATGTTCAACCATATGTATCAACCATATGTCAGACTCTGAATAAATGTTAAAGGTTCAAGGAAAACAAAGGAAATTTGTTCCCTACCTTCAGAGTTGGCAGACTAGAGGAAAAGTGTATAAGGAAATAGACAATTACAGCAGTCTTTATAACTCCTCACCTTTCATTCATTCCTCATTCTACCCTATATAATTAGACTCTGTCCTATCATGTCCACTGAAACTAGCCAAGGTCACTAATGACTACCTTGTTGTTAAGTCCTTACCCAATTTCTCTGCAGATTTTAACACTTAAAACTCCACTTTTTATTAAAGCTCTCTTGTCCCTTGGCTTCTGTTAAGTAACTCTCTTCTTGTGTTTTCTTCCTGTATGATTGTTTTTCTCATCTTCTTGGCCATAGGTACTGATGTTCCCCCAGAGCTCTATTATTGTACCTCTTTTCCATCTTTATAGTCTTGTGTTTTTACTGTCTTTAACTACTGCCTACTTACTAATGACCTCCAAATCCATACATCCAAGAACCTTTTTAGCTCCCTCCCTATCCATGACCAAAGCTAAAGATATCCTATAAAAACTATCTATAGCTATGTCACAGAATCTCAAAGAGTATCCTCAATTGCCTCCTCTACCCTCCATTCTGAATTCGTTTCTTCTCATCTGATACCCCCGGTTTCCATCCTTTTGTCTAGTACCTGGATTTGCCATTCAGTCTTATTCAACTGGGTGTTTAACTTTCAATTGCAGAGTAATTCATGAATACTGCTCCTCAGATCATGCTGTACTGCAGCTCCAAGCCAGCCCTGCCTCAGTCCTGTACCCAGCCAGGTCCAGTGTTCTCAAACATTACTTGTCTGGAAGGGGATATTAGAAACTAGCTCAGATCTCTTACCTGAGCTTCAAACTATATATGCCTGCTTTCATTATTACCTTTATGTCCTTCAGGTATCGCCAGGTCAGTCTGTCAAAAATCTCCTCCTGTTGGGTATCCTATCTCAGTGAATGGTCTTACCATCTATCCCAATTAGGATACATAAAATTATTCTTAACTGTTTCTCTCTTTCACTTGTCATATCCATGTCATCAAATTCTATATTTTCAAATCATACCCTTAATTTAATATTTATTATCACTACTTTATCATTTCTCTTGTGAATTACTGACTGGCTTTCTAACTGGTCTCCTTGCTTTTCGTCTTGCTACTTCCAGTATATTCTCCATGCTGCTACCAGAGGACTATATGATCATATGACTTTCAGTAGAAAATTGTTATGGTTCTCTATTGCATACAAGATGGTAATGCAGGATCTGCTTCATATCTACCTCTCCAACTTCTCTCACATCACTCACCAGCTTCTAAGTTTCAAAGAATGTACCAGTACAAGAGCCCAGTTATAGAAGAGCCTCAGAGGATGCTATATAATGAGTTATCTTAAATTACTAAACCCACAAACTTCCCAGAGCTCACAAGTCTGTGGTTGGCCAGGTCTAGGACTTGGCTCTGGACCTGACCATACTTCCTCACTATCATGACAAAACTCCCTCTAGATGGGTTATAGAAAAGAGCCAGTATAGCCCACTACAAACTTCCGTTTCCCCAACATAGCACCAAGCAGCGCAACTGTGTCTGTACTTGACACATTGGGGCCCAGCCCAGGTAGCACCACAACTACAATGGACTGGTGAAATATCCTTGAGAGTTCTGATATGGGCTGGAGAAATCTGTTAATAACACCACACTCCAGGGTGGGCATAAGAGAGTCTCAGGACCAAATTGAGCCAGAAAAGAATGTTTACCCCAGGTGCCTACCAGCAGCCTACCTGACGTGAAGAACGTTAGTCAACATCTAAAGGAGCCAAGCTCATAGCCAGGAAAATGGTAGTGAATATTAATATTAGGTCCACAGATTGAGGCAGGGTCAATAACCTTGAGGACTAGAGGCAGGAAGGAATCAGGTATGCTGAATCAGGTATGCAAAATGGTATAAAATGAAGTCTGCGAACAAGAAGTCTGTACTGAAGCTTCCTTGTTATACAGCCTTGCTTCTGTCTTGCAATATTCCTCTCTAGCCCCCTTGTGGGGTAAAATAGGGATAGTGCAACACAGTGATGTCATTGTACCTAGCTCCCTTCCCAGTTCCCAAAATCAGGCAGAGGACAGCCAGAGACAAGACTTTTTCCAGAAACCATTTACTAATAGGGAACAGCTACTCTCTAATGTCCTCAGGTTTGATTTATCATGGATTTGGGACTTGGAAGAATAGAGCCTGAAGATGGCCACTAATCATTCAGGATAGCTGGAGTAGAAAGAGGGCAAGAAGGGTCTGCCAAGCAGTGCTAGCTTATCTCCTGTGTGATGGATCTTCTCCAAGTGAATGGATGGACCAGGTCAGAGCTACAGAGGCTTAGAAACCAGCACAGGGTCTCTTTCACTTATCTTGCTTTTCTTTTCCCATCCTCCTAAGAGTTCTCATCACATTCCAGAAATTGCCCCCAGGTCGACCTTCTATAAAGTGTCAAGCTGCTGTTTGTTCTGGCTTATGTGTTCCAGAAAACAGAAAAGGTCGACTTCTCCTACAACAGACTGGCTGATCCTAAGTTTTCATTTTATGACAAGACTTTGGTGGAAGCAGTGAAAAGGGGAGATCGCTGGGTACACTTGTTTTTCCTGTCACTCTCATTGTGTCATACCGTGATACCAGAAGAGAAAGTAGAAGGTGAGAAGGGGCTTGAGGCCTCATGGACTGAGAATATGTCATAGAGTCTAGGCTGATTGGAGGGGGGGATTGTTTGATATCGTTTGTAATGGCTTAATCTAAAGAACTTTCTAATAGGAAGAGTTGTCCAGCAATGGAATGGATAGTCAAGATAAGTAGTGGGCTCCTAGTCACTGAATATATTCAAGTGGAAAACAACGTCTTTGTCTTAAAGAAGATTCATTCATTGGATAGGGGTCAAACTTGGTGCTATCTAGCGAGCTTCGGACCTTGAGACTCTGTAATATTCTGTCACAGAGTTTATCTGATTTATTGCCAAGATCAACCCCACTACCTCTGATAAGACTTCCTGAAGGATGAGTTGAGTCATCCTCTTGTTGCTTCACAATTTAAAGGTATCCCCATATACCCTAATTTCTTTAGTAACCAAATATGACTATGTCATCCATGAATTTATCAAAATCTTTTTCAGAAATTACTGATTTTAAATTAAGAAGACTTTTTTCCTTAGCAAACAACAATTTAGGCAGCCAAGTAAATCACATCCTTCAAAGTCAATGTAGTCTTAATATAATACCACCATGAGTAACACCTTATATTTGTACATCACTTTATAATTTTACAAGTTGCTTTCATTTATATTACCTTCCACAATCTTCACAACAGCCCTCTGCAGAACAAGAAAAATGATCCTAGTTTTATAGCAAAGGAAACTGAAGCTAAAAGAAATTAAGTGCTGTACAGCAGAAACTAACACAGCATTGTAAAGCAACTATACCCCAATTTTTAAAAAAAGACATTGTGACGACTAAAATCCTATAGCTAAGAAAGGTATAAATGGGATAAGAACCCAAATCTCATGTCTTCTGGCCCCATGAGCTCCCACCCTTCCACAAGCCTCTCCGGGTCTGATATTCCAACAAGTTGGTATTACTTGAAGCATATTTGGACTTGTCTATGTTTACTGCCTTGAGTGACAAGGTAGGAAACACACAAGAAAGTAATCTTATTATCCCATAGACACATCTTATGTCTGACTTAAAATTATACTCCCCCACCTACCTTATTCACAAGTATAAGATTCTGATGATGTATAACTGTTTTTAAAAATCAAATTAACCTTCAAAAGAGAAATAATCTATCTCAGGTTATGGGGATTATTCTAAAAGAGGAGTTCCAGAAATGTCTTGAGTAATATCAGATTGAAAGATTGATTCAACAGAGTAAGTCATTTACCTTCCCAGGGTGAGAGTGTCAAAGGTGACAATACTCATTCATATATATATATATTTTTTAATTGTTTACTAAACTATCAATCTTATTACCTTATAGCAGTGTTCATCAAAGTGCAGCCAGTCCTATGCAGGAGCACTTTATGTAGGACCATATGCATGAGACTCACTCAGGAGGTTTGTTAAAATTCAATTTCCTGGGCCATCCTCCCAGATTTTGTGATTCTGGATTCAGTAAGTTTGGGTGGGGCCCAGGAACCTTCATTTTTAACAATCTCCCGAGCCATCTTTACCCGCTAAAGTTGGAAAGCAACTGCCTATGTTTCGTTTGTACACATGTTCCGTGTACTTCTGTAATACTAACTCAGGTCTGTGAAATGAGTTGAGAATATGGGAAAGAATGAAAAACCTGACCTGTTCTATGCAACCTGGCCTTTTAGGGCCAGACTTGGGTGGAAATTTTGAAGAAAGATGTCCCCTCCTGGGCTCCATCTTTATGTAAGCCACTTGGAAGACAATCTCACTTCTGGGTGGACTTCATCTGCACATCTCTATGGGCTCTGGCTGCTCTCTTCTCTCCTGCCAGGTGAGCTGACTTACCAGGCTCAGTCCCCAGATGAAGGTGCCCTGGTCACTGCTGCCAGGAACTTTGGCTTTGTGTTCCGTTCCCGCACGTCTGAGACAATCATGGTAGTCGAAATGGGGGAAACCAGAATCTACCAACTACTGGCTATTTTGGACTTCAACAGTGTGCGCAAGAGGATGTCTGTTATTGGTGGGTGCCCCTCCTAGTCGGCCCTCTCCCCTTATTTGTCTTTCATATACATTCACATGTTGACTTTCCCCTCTATCTACACACAAATGTTTTCTCCTGCCCACATGCCATTTCACAGGCACTCTGCCTCAAATACAAATACATAGCCATTCCCACTTTCTCTCTCATAATCCTTTATATTTTCTCATATACACATATGTGAGCTTACTGCCATGTGCTAGGGCCCTTATTTAGTGATCCTGGGTAGTAGCTTGTCAGAACCCTCAAAGCCAAGATAAGAACAGAGAATAAACCCATAAAGCCTGAACTTGGAATAAGAAATGGGGGCAGACAATATAGAGGAAATTAATACTATCTTGCTCTCAGTTAGTTTGGGCCTCAGGCTGAAGGGGAAGAAAGTCATTTTTCATCCTTGGTCCTTATTAGGTGTGGGCCTTGGTCTGGAACTTGGACTTGAGAAGCTAAATGTGATTCTGTATCAGAGTCTTCCATAGGTGATACTGAACCCATGGAAAAACTGGTTCCAAAAGGTCCTCTCTCATTCTCACCAGCCCTCACCACATCACTCATCCTGTGTGACCACTCATTGAGTGCTTAGCCCCCAAAGGTGTCAGAAACAAATGTCATGGGAACAGCCTCCTGCCATCTCTCAGTGGCCCAGACAAGTTCTTGTAATAATGGCCCTATATGGTTACTTTGCTTAATTTGCTTATCCTTAGTGAGGACACCTGAAGATCGCGTAATGTTATTCTGCAAGGGTGCAGACACGATCCTCTCTCACCTACTTCATCCATCCTGTAGATCCCTCAGAGACGTGACCATGGAACATTTAGATGTAAGTGTTTAGGTTGCAGGGGAGGGAAGCTGTGGATGGATCTGTGTATCTGGATGTGTGTCCATATATATGTCCCCATGTCAGTGTGTTTCAGTATGGGGTACATTGGTGTCTGTGTCTCTTTAATTGATAGAAGAATAAAAACTACCTAATTCTGTGGGATTCTCACTGACCACATTGCCACCTTCTGTGTGAAGGAGTTGGGTGGCCCAGGATCCCAGGGGCATGAAGAGGATTGTGTTGTCGGAACACTTACCACAGTCAGAACAGTTCATTCTATGATTCCTGGCTCGGGAGGTCCTGTGGTCACATCTAGAATTTGCTTTGCTTCAGAATAGGGCCTGCTGGACTTACCTGGTGGCACAGTGGTTAAGAATCCACCTGCCGGGGCTTCCCTGGTGGTGCAGTGGTTGAGAATCTGCCTGCTAATGCAGGGGACACGGGTTCGAGCCCTGGTCTGGGAGGATCCCACATGCCGCGGAGCAACTGGGCCCGTGAGCCACAACTACTGAGCCTGTGCATCTGGAGCCTGTGCTCCGCAACAAGAGAGGCCGCGATAGTGAGAGGCCCGCGCACCGCAATGAAGAGTGGCCCCCGCTTGCCACAACTGGAGAAAGCCCTCTCACAGAAACGAAGACCCAACACAGCAAAAATAAAGTAATTAATTAATAAACTCCTACCCCCAACATCTTCTTAAAAAAAGAAAAAAAAAAGAATCCACCTGCCAATGCAGGGAACACAGGTTCAAGCCCTGGTCCAGGAGGATCCCACATGCCGTGGAGCAACTAAGCCCGTGCACCACAACTACTGACCCTGCGCTCTAGAGCCCACGAGCCACAACTACGGAGCACGCATGCCACAACTACTGAAGCCTGCACACCCTAGAGCCCGTGCTCTGCAACAAGAGAAGCCACCGCAATGAGAAGCCCACACACCGCAACCAAGAGTAGCCCCCGCTCGCCGCTACTAGAGAAAGCCCGCGTGCAGCAATGAAGACCCAACGCAGTCAAAAATTAATTAATTAATTAAAAGAATAGGGCCTGCTGGTATGGGAGGCCCCACCCCACCAGCCATGATGGGAAAAGACTGCTTTTAGGGTATGGAGCAGCAGGCACCAGGCCTGGGCTATGTAGAGGACTGTTTGACACCGTCCTATGTTATTTACAGGATTAGAATCCCCATGGGTACCTACCTACACCACCCCACTTCCACCCTCTGGGACTTGAGATATATCAGAAAGAGAGATTGGCTTCAGTCTGCTGACATTAGAAGGGAAAACCAGTTTCATGCTCGCTGGGGTTTCTACCCTTAAACCTGGATATATAAAGGGTTGGGGGAATAGGACAGGGGATGTGATGGGGAAGGGGCAGATCAGAAAAATATTTTAAAGAAGAAATAGGTTGGAGGAAGTGCTATTTTATTAGGGCCATTTTGGCTTGGCCCCACGTTAACTCATAGAAGTCAGAGAGCAAATGGCCAGAAGGCACATGTAAAGATGTTCAGTGTCAGCCATCAGGGAAAAGCAAATCAAAAATCACAAGACACTACTTCACACCAGTAGGGTAGTTAAAATCGAAAAGATGACCAGACAATAATGAGCACTGCCAAGGATATAGAGAAATTGTAACCTTCATACATTGCTGACAGGAATGTAAAATGATGCAACCATTTTGTAAAACAGTCTGGCATTTCCTGAAAAAGTTAAGCATAGAGTTGTCATATGACCCAGCAATTCCACTCCTAGGTATATTCCCAAGAGAAATGAACATTTATAGTCACACAAAAACGTGTACACTAATATTTATAGCAGCATTAGTCATAATAGCACAAAAGTAGAAACAACCCAGATCCCCATCAATGGATGAATGGATAAATAAAATATGATAAATCTGTACAGTGAATATTATTCAGTCACAAAAGGGAATGACATACTTATAAATGCTACAATGTGGATAAACCTTGAAAACATTATGCTAAGAGAAAGAAGCCAGTCACAAAAGGCCAATATTTTACTATTTCATTTATATGACATGTCCAGAATAGGCAAATCCATAGAACAGAAAGTAGATTAGTGGTTACCAGGGGCTAGAAGAAAACGGAATGGAAATGACTGCTGACGGGTACAGGGTTTCTTCGGAGGTGATGAAAATGTTTGGGAATAAGATAATAGTGATGGTTGCACAACTTTATGAATATATATATATTTAAAAACCACTTAATTGTATACTTTAAAAGGGTGGATTTTATGGTACATACATTGTATCTCAAGTTTTTGAAAAAGTCATTGAAGCGTCCCACATAGGACAACTCTTATGTCTTATACTGGTTTCCTGAGGCCACAGTTTTGCTTTTTTGGTGTGTGTGTGTGTGTGTGTGTGTGTGTGTTTTATGGGCTACTCTGAAAACTTGTCTTTTAACCTTCCAGAACTCATGAATTAGGGTATCTTCTCAATGAGCATATATTCCACAGACTGACTTCAAAGAGGGGTCATAAAACTATTTCAGATCTTTTGACCTGCTTCCAACCTTAACAGATACCCATAGTAGAGCCTAAAACACTACAATCTATTAACTACTGAGGATACACCTATAATAGTCAAGTTCCAGAAACCCACTCATGCAGAAGCACAGCTCCAAGCCCTCTAAGACAGGAATCCAGCAAACAGGTCACACAAAAACAAGCAGCAGTCATAATTTGGCCCCAGGGCCCCAGTTTTCCCACCACAAGAGAAAAAAAAAGCATACTAGTAAGGGATAAGTAAAAAATAATGTTAACACAGGCTGCTAAAGTATTCGTTGAATGGATTAGGAATCTGTCAGTGTATTGTTAAGCTTGCCAAGTCCTCTTATCAGTATCATGCAAAATCAGTTTCTGCCATATCTCTTCCTTCTTTTTTTTTTTAAATGGCTGATGTTGGGGCTTCCCTGGTGGCGCAGTGGTTGAGAATCTGCCTGCCAATGCAGGGGACACGGGTTCAAGCCCTGGTCTGGGAAGATCCCACATGCCGCGGAGCAACTGGGCCCGTGAACCATAACTACTGAGCCTGCGCGTCTGGAGCCTGTGCTCCGCAACAAGAGGCCGCGATAAGGAGAGGCCTGTGCACCACGATGAAGAGTGGCCCCTGCTCACTGCAATTAGAGAAAGCCCTCGCACAGAAACGAAGACCCAACACAGCCAAAAATAAAATAAATAAATTTATAAAATGGCTGATGTATATTTTAAATTGCTGAATATATATATATATTTATTTATTTATTTATTGAGGTAAAATTGGTAGATGACATTATATAAGTTTCAGGGGTATACCATTATAATTTGATTTTTGTATTCACTTCAAAGTGATCACCACTTTGTCTAGTTATCACCCATCACCATACAATTGACCCCCTTCACCTATTTCACCCACCCCCCCAACCCCTTTCTCCTCTAGTAACCACCAATCTGTTCTCTGTATCTATGAGTTTGTGTTTTGTTTGTTCATTTGTTTGTTTTTTAGATTCCACATATAAGTGAAATCGTTTGGTGTTTTGTCTTTCTTTATCTGATTTATTTCACATAGCGTAATACCCTCAAGGTCCATCCATCTCGTCACAAATGGCAAGATTTCTACTTTTTGTGGCTGTGTAGTATTCCATTCATCAATGGACATTTAGGTTGTTTCCATATCTTGGCTGTTGTAAATAATGCTGCAGTGAACACAGGGGTGCATGTATCTTTTTGAATTAGTGATTTCATATTCTTTGGATAAATACCCAGAAGTGGAATAGCTGGATCTGGATCATATGGTGATTCTATTTTTAATTATCAAAAAGACAAATAACAAAGGTTGGAGAGGATGTGGAGAAAAGGGAACCCTCATACACTGTTGGTGGGAATATAAACTGGTATAACCACTATGGAAAACAGTATGGAGATATTTCCTTCCTAAGAAGTCTCTTGAGATCTTCTCTCAGCCTTCTTTTTTATAGCTTCACCTGCCAACAGTACAGAGGTTTAAGAGATAGCATTCTCTGCATATACTGCCTTATATTAATTTTACCTGACAGCTAACATGAAGTACTCAGGCGTTACACAGAGAACTAAGAACAAAATATCAAGATGATAAATTCTGTTTCTCTTTGCTCTTATAATGCCAAAGTGAATTATTTTGAAGCTCACTATTAAGTTATTATGGGGACTTCCCTAGCAGTCCAGTGGTTAAGACTTCACCTTCACTGCAGAGGGCACGTGTTTGATCCCTGGCCGGGGAGCTAAGAAGATCCCATGTGCCGCGCACAGTGCAGCATCTAAAAAAAAAACCAAAAAACAAAACAGTGATTATGTAGAATTGTTATTCAATTCTCAACACACAAAATCTGCTTCTAACCCTCCTTCAGTTAAATATGAATTGTGCCCTAAACTACCCACACTCTCACCTAGCTTTCCTTATAACCAAGAGTATACTTCCGTAAGATAGTTAGCTATGCGTGGTTAGGATATATTGGTGGCCAAAGAGCAAAAGATGCTGACTCACCCAGAGAGCATTTCAGCAGTGGCCTCATTAACACTACTGGCAATGACTAATTAACTGAGCCACCCAGCTGTAGACAAATACACAAATTTGCTATTTGAGATGCCCATTGAATACTTGATGAACGAAGGCAGGGAGAGATGAAAATAAATAAATGTTAGCCTGTAAAAAAACAGTAACACCCTTGATTATTTGTTATAAGAATTCCTTTGTACTTTTTTTTTTTTTTTTGCGGTACGCGGGCCTCTCACTGCTGTGGCCTCTCCCATGGCGGAGCACAGGCTCCGGACGCGCAGGCTCAGCGGCCATGGCTCACGGGCCCAGCCGCTCCGCGGCACGTGGGATCTTCCCAGACCGGGGCACGAACCCGTGTCCCCTGCATCGGCAGGCGGACTCCCAACCACTGCGCCACCAGGGAAGCCCCCTTTGTACTTTATTACTCTCTTCTTTCTCATCTTATAGACATCATTATCTTCTCTTTAGAGGGTGAATTATTATCCCAATTTTACAAGAAATAAATCTAGAAGGCGTCATTCTTTACGAGGGTCGCACAGCAAATTACCTAACCACAGGTGGAAGTTAGAATCTGCTGTCTCTCAGATGTACTCTCAGCCTTTATCCCCAGCTATGCTGGCACCATCCTTAGGACGTTTTTTTTTTTTTTTTTTTTTTTTTTTCACTTTTTTTTTTTTAACATCTTTATTGGGGCTTAGGACGTTTGACTGAGAAAACTGAACAGGTGCTTTCTGGTTAGGCTAGGTACTAGCCCTGTGATATTAACCAATAAACCCTATCTTGCAGGCAGATGGAGCCTGTGGGGTTACTCTGTCATTCCTTAACTCAGCCCTAACCCAGCCCAAGTGCACACATGTCTTCCAGGATTTTGCCAGTGATGGCCTTCGCACCCTCATGGTGGCCTACCGAGAACTGGACAATGCATTCTTCCAGGACTGGAGCAGGAAGCACAGTGAAGCCTATCTGTCTTTGGAGAATCGGGAAGATAAAATATCAATGGTCTGTGAAGAGATCGAAAAAGACCTGATGGTTAGTGTGAGGAAGCCAGGGACCGATTGGAGGCAGGATTGGGGGCGGGGGAGCAGTCGGGAGACTGAGCAAGGGCTCTGAGAATGGGTTCCAGCAAATCATAGGTTCAGGCTCTCTGGATACTAGATACTGGAATCCAAGCTGATTCAGGATATCTTGGATCTTTGAAATCCATAAATAAGGAAAGAATGTACTTGTAAATTTCATCTTTCTTGTAGTGTTTCTTATCCCAAAGCTGTCCACAGAAGCTAAGAAATCTGGAAGAAATCAGGGTCTGAATAATGTACAAATTAGATGATCCAGAACTAATTGATGGAATAATCAAGACAATAACGTCCACTCATTCATTCAACATATTTATTAAGTGCCTCCTATGTGCCAGGTACTGTTTTAAGCCCTGAGCATGTAGTAGTAGGCAAAACAGACAAAAAACTAATATATATACAGTATGTTAGGTGATGACAGTTCTATGGAAGAAAATAAAGCCAGGAAGAAAGGTAGGGAGTATCAGCATATGTGTGTGTATTGTAGAGGGTAGAGTATAATTGCTATTTTAAATAGGGTGCTTAGTCTTCACTATGAAGGAGACATCTGAGCAGAGACCTGAAGAAGGTAGCAAACCAAGCAGATCTCCGGGGAATCAGTTTTCCAGAAAGAAGGAACAGCAAGAACAAGGACCCTGAAATAGGAGCAGACCTAATTTGTTAGTAGAACAGTAAGGCAGCTCATGTGGCTGGTACAGTGTAAGTGAGGAGGAGACAATAAAAGGACATGAAACAGAGAAGCAGTAAGGGGTCTTGACAGGCCCGTATAAAGACTTATAGTGAGCCATGGAAAACAGTTGAAGAGTTCAACCAGAGAAGTGATGTGATAGCTTTTAAAATGATCAGTCTGGCTGCCATGTTGAGATTATACTGTAGGGGAGCAAATGCAGACCCAGGGAGACCATTTAGAAAGTAGTTGCTTTTCCGGTTTGCAAGGCAGAAATAGAGACACAGACGTAGAGAACAAACATATGGACGCCAAGGGGGGGAAGGGGGGGTGGAATGAACTGGGAGATTGGGATTGACCTATTTACACTAATATGAATAAAATTGATAACTAATGAGAATCTGCTGTGTAGCACAGGGAACTCCACTTCGCTGTACAGTAGAAACTAGCACAACATTGTAAAACAACTATACCCCAATAAAAAAGGAAAGAAAGAAAGTAGTTGTAATAGTACAGGTGAGAAATGATAATGGCTTGGACCAGATAGAAGTAGTGGAAGTGGTGAGAAATGGTCAAATTCTGTACACTTTTAAAAGTAGCACAAACAGAATTTGCTGATGGTTTAGATTATAGAATATGATAAAAGAAGTTAAAGATGACCCCAAGATTTTTGACCAGATTGATACAGGCTCTGCTATAAAAAGAGAAATTGCTGATACCAAATGGGAAAATTCAGAGATCCCAAAGGTCACAAATCTCCTTCCATAGTCAGTTCTGTGGTTAGTATTTCTAGTCTGTCCTTTTAGAGGCCTCGCAGAAATCAGTCAGTAGTTTGTCCGGCTGTCAGTTCCTCAGACCCAGTGCCGGTGCCCATCCCTGTGTTCAGTCGGTACTATTAGGGTATCACTGAGAGACGGCATGGTGTTGGACCAACATACTTTCAATGTAGTGTGGGAAAGGCCTTGAAAACCTTAGAGGCCCTCAGTAGGTACAAACAAATGAAGTTCATCCAAGCCCTTTTAGAGTTGAAAGAAAAACTGGAGTTGGATTTGGGGATCCCTTGTCTGGGACCCACTGCTTTTGGAGACCAAAGCCAGGAAACGTGCTGTGAAGCAAGGGAGAAGTGAGAGTGTGTTGAGAAACAGAGGATTTAGAGGTGGCACAAAGCTTCATGTACGACTTGGGCAAGTCTTTTCCCCCTTTGGTTCCTTATATTCTATGTTTCTAAATGTGATTTCAGTGTGTGGTTGTAAAGCTGTCTGTTGAGGGGCAGAGTGTAGTGAGTTTCATACCATTGGGGTCCTCGCGCCAGGACACAGCCAGCTTGCTAAAGAGGATGCTGAGGTGCCAGTCGAGTTGTTGGGTACCACTAAATGCAGTGAGCCTCTTCCTTTGCCTCACTCACTGATATTTCTGTTCAAAGCTGTTAGGGGCCACAGCCATAGATGACAAGCTGCAGGATGGAGTACCCGAGACGATTATCACCCTGAAGAAAGCCAAAATTAAAATCTGGGTTTTAACTGGAGATAAGCAAGGTAAAGGGGAGCTCCTTGCCTGACCAATTCTCTTCCCTGTCCACCTTAGCCATTTCTTCTTTTTCTTTTTCATTTCCTTTTTTTCTTAGCCATTTATTTGACAAATACCTTATAACCCAGGTCAAGTCCTTAGAGGACACCTTCACTCCCAGTCTTGCATATAATTTGCTAAGCATATATAGTACTTTATGCCAGATACTGTATTAGGCATGGAGAACACAGAGATGAATCAGTCAGACATGGCCTCTGTCATCCAGGAACTCACAAGCTAAAAACTTTCAGGGTTGTCTTTGACTATACCCTCTCTGTTGTCCCAAAGATTTACTCTCTTACCATGTTCCACTAATTCTGAAAATCCTCTTAACTATGCCACCACCCTAGTTTAGCCTTTGTCCCCTGTTGGCTGTACTTCTGCAGAAACTTCTGAACTGATCTGTCTCGTGACCTTATTAATTTCAATATAGCCTATGTACAACCATCAGTTTAACCTTCCTAAAATACTGCTTTTGTGATGTTACTCCTCTACTCAGGTACCTACAGCAACTTCACATGGTAAAGTCGGACTCCACTGTCTGGACTTCAAGACCTTGATAATCTGTTGCTACCTACACATCCTTATCTCCATCATAATGTGACCATATCTTCATTATGTCCCGAACCAATTCCTATTCTATGCCCTCTGTTTGGATTGTTTCCCCATTTGAAATTCTTTTTCCCCCTAAACAAATCTTACTCATCCTTTAAGGCCTTGCTATAAGAAACTTTCTAAGACAATTGCAATCTCTTCTCTGAATTTTGATACTACTTGTAGCCAAGGTTCAGGACTTAATTAAAAAAAATTGTTTTCCTTAGTATGACTTTATTCCAAATTCAAGATTTCTTGATGTAAAGGAAAGACTACAACCTAAATATATCTCAGTCCCCCATAAAATCTAGCATAGAAACAGGCACAGTGCTGTTCAAGGAAATGTACCCAGATTGCCGGAAGTGAATACAGACAGGAATTGCTTTAAGAAATAAGGGAAGGCTTTGTAGAGAAAGCTAAGCCAGAATGATCCTAGTTATTGATAAATAACTTGCAAGTCTGTACCAGGTAGACATTTTCCTCTGGATGTTTGAATATAGTCTCCACTGGCTCACGAAAAACACACTTTGACTGCATCCATGGCAAATATGGACATATGGGCTCTGCAGGCCATTGTTTAGTGCCTTTGTACCTGTACACTGTAAAGACCCTGTTCCAGCCAAAATGCGACCTGTGTTCCCCCTTGCCCTGCAGAGACTGCTGTGAACATTGCCTATGCCTGTAACATATTTGAGGATGAAATGGATGGGATGTTTATCGTGGAAGGCAAGGATGATGAGACTGTTCGGCAAGAACTCAGGTACGATGGGAGAGCTGCCACAGCCTGTCCCTGGAACCAAGATTTCCCACCCATCACTTCACCCAGTATGGCTCCTACAGTACCAGAAGGAACAGAGAAGAAATGGGGGAGGGAAAAACAAAAAAACCTAAAATATTCGAGAGAATTTTGTGAAGAAGCATTAGGGCTCAAGGAGTTGGAGTGTGGAGGTGGAGAAGTGTTGTATGTAGATGGTCTGGGACCTAAGGCAGTGGCAGGTCTCAGAAAGCAGTTGAGTATGAGGCCCTGGGAGGTGCTCTGCAGAGGACACATTTTCCTTCCTAAGCTCTGGGGCTTCAGATCAGACACTAACCATTACTCTTGGCTTTCAGGTCAGCAAGGGAAAAGATGAAACCTGAGTCTCTACTGGAATCCGACCCAGTAAACAGTCACCTCACCACAAATCCCCGAATGCCCTTCAAAATACCCGAGGAGATGCCCAATGGCAACTACGGCTTGATCATCAATGGCTACAGTCTGGTGGGCAACACAGACCTACAACTCTGTTCTCTTCTTCCAAGGAATTTTTTCCTAGGTCCAACCCACTTCAGGGAAATTTCAAGATCCTTTTGCTATTCCATGAGTTACCCTATTCCCTCTTCCTTCAGGTACCCTTGCCTGTCAGACACCTTTCCCCAGCCTTCTCTAGGCAGGAATAACGAGGAAAGAGAAGCCAAGGGCATAGTCCTTTCTTATCCAAATTCTTCACTACTGATGTGGCCCATCACATAGGGGAAGGGGGGAAGTGAGCAGAACCAGGTCCTCCAAAAAATCACTTGGCCTTATAACCCAGTCAATTGATTTGACCCAGTGAGAGACCCTCACTGGTTTTCCACTGGAGGCTGGGTCAGGATGCCTAGAACTGACTTGCGGGCTTGGCTGCCCTTGGGAGTGGAGCACCTGGGGAGAAGCTCTGCCTGACAGGGGAGTATGGAGGGGAAGGAGAGGGCCTAGGAAGGTTCTGTCCCAAGAGTCTTGGGGCAGTCTGGAATGTGGGTGTGTCCTGGTGCTGTAGGCCCACGCTCTAGAAGGGAACCTGGAGTTGGAACTGCTGCGAACGGCGTGCATGTGCAAGGGAGTGATCTGCTGCCGGATGACACCCCTTCAGAAGGCCCAGGTGGTAGAGCTGGTGAAGAGGTACAAGAAGGTGGTGACACTGGCCATCGGGGATGGGGCCAATGACGTCAGCATGATCAAAGGCATGTGAGGGATGGAGGGGCTGTAGTGCCTAGCCACGGGCTTGCTCTTCCCTTCTTCCATGGGCAAAACTGATCTGGGTGGCACTGTGTTGCTGGCTCACTCTCCTGCATATCATATGTATTGTACATTTATAGTGTTTTGCAGCTTCATTCGTGTTCCTCTACACCTCAGTTCCCACTTGTTTACACATCATTACACCAGCCCACATCCACAGTCATGCACACACATTCAGATTCATGTACGTTAACACTCACACACACTCAGATACCCATGGCTCCAATAAGAACACGTGTGCATATTCACAGAACAACAGGCTGTGCAACTACAACGCCATCTTTCTGAGATGGCATCAAAGCCCACAGAAAGGACCCCTGGGCAGGAGTCGTGGTCTGTTCCTTTTTTGAAGGCTGTAGGGCTGAGCAATGTTAGACAGACTACAGGGCTGCCCAACCAGGGAATTAGCTGTGCAGCCTGATGCAGGGATCTTTTCCTCTCTGAGGCAATATTCCCAAGAGCTTGCCCTGACTCCCCTGGCTGGAGAAGAACAGCAAACTTACTGATGCTTCGGACCAACAGAAGCAAATGGCTGAAACTGGTGCTAATTTCAGCTGAATGTTGTTAGCCTCCAGCAACTTGTGGTTCTGTGAGTTATGGATAACATCTAGGGGTCCTCTAGTCCAACCTCTCTCCCCGTACTGGAAACACTAGCAGATATTCCAGCCTCGGCTTCAATACTAGGAAGTATTCTTGCTCTTTTCCCCACTTTCTAGAACTTCATTGGCTTTTAGAGCCTTAGAGGTTTCAGTTATTCTGTTAAGCAATGTAATAGGTATATACCAGAAGATCAAAGAATTTGGCCTATATTACAACAGACTGATTAAAACTTTTAGAAACTTAAGTCTTACCTTCCATCAAGCATAATCCTTGCTTTATCCAGAAAAAGTCACCTTAAGCTTCCTGAAGAACTCGTTTCTTACTAACAAAGTATGTACATCACGTATTCCTCCCAACAGTTGGATTTTGGCTCCTTAGGTAAACTTAGGTAATTAAAAACTATGTTAGGTTGACATTCATCCTGCATCTTTAATTGATTTAAGTGACTTCGAGAGATAACAAGAAATTTTTACCTCAGCATCTGGGCAGTAGGGAAGAGCCCAGATGGCTATAGTAGGTGCAAAACCATCAAGGACAGTTTTCTAGTACTAGCTGTACGTGGTGTTCTTGAGTGGCAGCATCCGAAACAAAGGGCAGATGAAGGAGTTGTTGTCTGACTTGTGGGGGAGGGGCAATCCACTAAGGAGAAAAGACTCCATAAGTGAGTGCCACCTTGAGCTGGGCCCACCAGTGTTTTTCAAATGTAAAATAAGGGCCTTATGCAACATGATCTCAGCCTTCCTTTTACACTTCCCCGGCACTTCCCAGGCCGGAAGCCCAGAAGACAAGCTCTGTGGCTGAGAAGTTTCTGGGGTTTCTTTGCAGCTGCCCACATTGGAGTCGGCATCAATGGCCAGGAGGGAATGCAGGCCATGCTCAACAGTGACTACGCCTTCTCCCAGTTCCGCTATCTTCAGCGTCTACTCTTGGTCCACGGCCGCTGGTCCTATAATCGCATGTGCAAGTTTCTCAGCTACTTCTTTTACAAAAACTTTGCCTTCACTCTGGTGCACTTCTGGTATGCCTTCTACAGCGGGTTCTCTGCACAGGTAGGAAGTCAAGTGGCATTCCCCACTCTCGTCAACTGGGTCTTTTCTAATCGCCCCCCACTTCAACCAGTTCAAACCCCTTTTCTCCTCTAGAGACGTGTGTATGACGTGCTGTCATCTATCCATTAAACTCCTCACCCATGATGATCCCATCTCCTAACCCGACACTTAACCTTAGATTTCTAAACACTAACTTTTCTGTCCTGGCTCTGACTTGGCCTTGACTCCTACCAACAGAACTCTCCCATGAGATATTTTCATCTTTTCCATGACACAGAGACCTAGAATTTCCAAACATATGTAATGGGGGTGGGGGTGAGATTCCTGGATCTGGGAGGGTTTTTAGGGTCCAGAGTAATCTTTATGGAACAGGCTAAGTCTCAAGGGGCCTTTGGGTCTTGCCAGACAGACTAGTTCTGGCATTTACCTGTAGCCATACTTGGAAACACAGCTTCCCTTTACTTCTCCTTCCTCACCCAGACATACCACACTGCCAAACACACCCTATCTTTCCTCTAATGAATATGAAGCCTCCCCCACAAGTGGGGAGAGGTGACACTTGGATGTTGATGTTCTACGAGAAGTCCCTTTTCCTATGAGAAGTTTTTCAGGAGTCTCTCAAGGATTCCCAAAGAGAAACAACCTCAGGAATGATTATCTTGGGAGATCCCTACTACCTTTGTTACCTTGGGCTCCAGGGGAAACAGACCAGTCAGCAGACAATAGTAGGCTTGTCTACCCCTAGTGTCTAACAAAGCCAGCCTGGTTTGTGGGAGGTGTATGTGTATGTATGTGTTACTGCTGACCTCTTGTGGTTAGTAAAGAAAGGAGCCCTCTCTAGGCCCAGAATGAAGCACCCAGCTGGGGAAGGGTCATCGGGTCTGTTCTGCTTGCCAGTGTTAGAAAATGTCCAGGGTTATAGAAACTACTGAATGCCATAAGCAGATAAAGAACCCAGAGGCTTACATGCCTGGGAGTGCAGGGCTACACCTAGCATTCCCTAGCAGCCACTCTGGGTCCTTTCTGTGTAGGGAGGAGCAGTACAGGTCATGGTGGGGTTGGTCTAAATCAGCCTTGTCAGGTTGGCCACAAACAAGTTTGATGTGGACTTACCCCAGCCTGGGACCCAGGGACCAAACAGAGTCTGGGGTCAACCTCCTCAGTCAGATTTCGGAAATCCAAATCCTGCTCTAGGTTGGTATGGTGATGGGTAGGTGGAGGGCAGAAGGGCTTCTCTTGGACCTGGGAGGTGGAGCTGAGACTTTGGAGAAGAGAAGAGTCTAAGAAATCTCCTTGGTATTCTTCCAGACAGTTTATGATACCTGGTTTATCACTTTCTACAACCTGGTCTACACCTCCCTCCCTGTCCTGGGCTTGAGTCTGTTTGACCAGGTAAGACCAGCAGCAAGCCTGTTAGGGCTGAAGCCCCCGGGCCCTTGAAGAGTATTCCCAGGAGTGAGGAGGACAGCAATAGCCAAGCTCTACAAAGTCAAATGTAAATGGAATAATTTACAGAGCAAGGGAGGGAGCTGATCACCTACAGAGGTATCATTGGATAAAGTAAAGAATCCTCTGCCACAGAGAATAAACATCAGTTGTAGAAATCCAAGTTTTCCTGTGTGAATTTTATCTTTGTAGAGAGAAACACAGAAATTGTGCTGCAGAGTAAATCGAGTGTGTAAAAAAGTGAAAGGAAATAGAGTTATTGGTGCAGGACTAGGTAAAGCAAGGGGCTTCAAGAAAGGAGCGACCCATAGAGAGATAATGAGATAAGCCAATTCAGGGAGGCCTAGGTGGGAATCCTGAAGGCCAAACATGGGAGTATGGGTATATGATGCCTTGAATCATAGGGAGTCAGCCTAGGGGATACCATTTAGCCCTCTCAGAAATTCCCTGGGCATTGAGGGTCCTGGTGCCCTACCTCTCCCTCCTCTTCTACCCAATCTCCAGTCCTGGGCACATGGAATAGAAAAGGGGCCTCCAAAGAGGAATAAGGTAGCTGAAAGAAGACATCATGGGATCATGGTTCCTGGTCTCCATCGGGGTAGGAAGGGAAATTCTCCGTAAAGTAGCTGACAGCCTCAGAGCAACAAGGGGGGTGAGTTATGTCATTCAACAGTCCTATCCAGCTTCAATGGTCTAACTCTAGGGATCCACAACATCTCAAAACAAGCCTCCAGCTTTGTTATCCAAAGTTTTGGATTTAGCAGATAAAGATGATCCAATGTCATCCACGCAGAGAATTCCCTCACCTGAATTCCCAGTAGCTATGGGAATGGGAGCAGCATCACAGAACACAGATACCTCTAAGGGACTAACTTGTCTCCATTGGCTTCCCACTTTCTTCCAACTGGCTTTTGACACAAAGGATATTCAACTAAAGGAACACTTAAAACTGGGGACTCATGTCCCAATTGCCTTCCCCATCCCAAGCTCCAGTCCTCCCTTCAGCTATTCCCAATCCTAATTGCCCCCTTTCTTAACTCCACATCTTGCCCTTCTAGCTTTCTTCCACCACGTATATCCTTGCCTGGAGAGTAGGACTTTAGGAAGGGTCTGTGGTCACTGCTCTGTTCTCTGGTTCCACTTCTCAAGTAATCCATGAGGAAACTCCTAGGCAGCCTAACAGCAGACTCAGTAAGGGGAGAAGCCTCTAGTCTGTTAGAAATGGGATCTTCTATGGAGAGACCCTGAGCCTTCCTTCTTACCCTCTGGTGCTTCCAGGATGTGAATGAAACATGGAGCCTACGTTTCCCAGAGCTGTATGAGCCAGGCCAGCACAACCTCTATTTCAACAAGAAGGAATTTGTGAAGTGTTTGATGCATGGGATCTACAGTTCCTTAGTGCTGTTCTTTATCCCTATGGGGACCGTTTACAATTCAGTGCGCAGTGATGGGAAGGAAATCTCCGACTACCAGTCCTTCTCCATGATAGTGCAGACCTCCTTGCTCTGCGTGGTCACAGTGCAGGTGTGGCCAGTGGTGGGGTAAGGGGATTGGGTGGGGAGCCTGTCTGGAAGAGAGGAAGGGAAGGAGGGAGGGAAGGTGGGAAGGGAGCATCCTCCTTTACAAAATTGGAGAAGGGAGGTGGCTGACAGGTCCCAGGTTGTAGACTAATGAACATAAGAGGGTGCTTTTCAGATTGCCCTGGAGACAACCTACTGGACAATGATAAGCCACATCTTCACCTGGGGTAGCCTGGGCTTCTACTTTTGCATCTTATTCTTCCTGTACAGTGATGGCTTGTGCCTAATGTTCCCCAACATCTTCCAGTTCCTAGGTAAGATTCTGCCCAGTCTGTGGCAAGGGGCTGGGGCTGGGGGTGGTAGTGTGAACCAAGTACATTTGTTTAATAAATGTTTACTGAGCAGCTATTACTATGTGTTAGGCTCTGTCATATATATATCATATATATATTATATATATACATATCATATATATATATGATTATGACATGGTCTCAGCCCTAAAAGGACTCAAAATCTAGCTGGGTGAAATATTTTACCTCATTAGAGTCTCTAAGATATTTTTAAGCTTCTTACCTAATTTGGTCTCTACAAGCATCCTGTGAGACAGACAGGGCAAGGATTATTATACCATTTTAGAGACTGGAGGTTTTTAAAAAATAACTCAAATCTAGGTCTCCTGGTTCCCAGTCCAATGTCCTTTCTACTGTGGCATACTGCCTTCTTATCTCCCACATTAATTTCCCTCTCTCTCATCTCCACTGTGATGAGGACAAAATACAGACAGAGTCGACGTGTAGATGTAGCTGGCTCCTACCTCCTGTCAAGCCACTCATTTTTCCCTTCCAAAACCCTCTATCGCATTTTTGTGTCCAGGCCAATGCTCTAGGATTCCTATAACCTACCCCCACCTCTCCTGCCCTGCCCGGCCTTTAGAGGGAGACAAAGGCATGTGAATTCACAGTGACTTTGGCTGCACCAAGGACCTAACCTCAGTGCAATCCTTTCACATTTATATTTCTCAGGAGACTAACTGTCTCCAAATCAATAACTTCTTTCTTTGGACTGAAGAGATAGACCTAAGTTCTGGCTGACAGCCCCCTTCCTCTAGGCTCTGGTTCTGCCTTTCCCTTCTGGCTCATTGTTTACAGGTGTGGCCAGGAACACTCTGAACCTGCCGCAAATGTGGCTGGGTATTGTCCTCAGTGTGGTCCTCTGTATGTTGCCTGTGATTGGGTACCAATTTCTCAAACCACTATTCTGGCCCGTCAGTGTGGACGAGGTGAGTGGAACAGGGAATCTACCCAGATATAATTCATGACCCTCTTTGCCTTTGCTTCTGTGGATTAAAAACCCTGTGCCCCATGCTTTGGCTTTAGATTATTGACAGAATTCATCATTGCATGAGACATCCACTGCCACACCCAAGCCGGACCAAACGGAAACATGCAAGCTCTCAACGTTCTGCCTATGCGTTCTCCCACAAACAGGGCTTTGGGGCCCTCATCACTTCCGGCAAGACAATGAGGGCCAAACTGTCCAAGAAAAACAGCTTTCCTTTTAAAAAGTAGAGGCCTTTACAGAAGCCCTAAAGGAGTCAGTCATTGCGCTTCCTCCCTTGTATTCACACAACTTAATAAGGAGAGATTAGAATCCCTGGAAACCAGCATAAACCTGTTCTTCCACTCTCACTCCAGGCGCTCAGCCTCTTCATTCCCTAGAAGGCTATGCCCAGGTAAGGCAAGGAAAGGTAAAGGGCCCCCAGACATCTGTCAGAGTTACAGCATTTCAAGAAAAAGCGATGTCAGGCCTCCCTCTACCAGCCCTTCCAAGTTTTAATCCATACAAGCAAATGTGGAAATAATGGGTGAAGAGGGGGAATGTGGGGAAGGGAAAAGAAAATAGGACCTAAGAATCTTAGTTTGGGCCCTATTTCCCATACCCAGAGCAACCATAAATTTTGCCAGGGCTCCCCACAAACATATTCACCCAGGTACCCTTCTCAGGTTTATCTGAGGGATTCAGGGCCTGGGTAGCAAAAGGAAGAGGCAGCTATGAAAAGTTGGTCATAAGAAGCTAAAGGAGAGTTTCTGGACCAAAGAAAGAATGGAGGTGGTTCCTGCCTTGATAGGACAGCTCAAGATTTTGCCACCTTCTCTTCTCTTTGACCCCTTTGACCCAAGAACTGATACCTTTTCAGGCCTCAGAACTGGGAGGGGGAGACTGCAGGGGATTTAAAAAAATCTTTTCTTGAGGGACATAAGCCATAATTGGTGAACATTTGTCTTCATTCCATAAAATTATTTTGAGAAGAAATTGTATGTACTTGGGAAATTGCTTCTAACAAGTTTATAGATAAGTAATAAATTGCTGATTTTCGAGTAGAGAGATTTGTATTGTCTGTTAGGGCCCCAGTGATAATAACTTAGGCCAAGCAATATCATTGGTCTATAGACCCCTTTTGAACGAGACCAATATTTCCCTCCCCCCCCAACTACGTTTTCACTTCCATTCCAGTTTTTCCCCCTGCTCCTAAACTCTATCTTGGCCTCAGTATGACCACATCTTTTAACCATATAGCTCTATCCTCTTTGCACACCTTAAATATTAGTTCCCAAAGCTCAGCCCTAGGTTCTCTGCTCATTTTTCTTTGTACACTTTTCCTGAGTGACAACTTCTAATCTCATGACTTTATTTACCAATAGAAAGAAGATTCTCAACTCTCTCTCTATCCTAGATCTCTCTTCTGAGATCCAGATCCATTTATTAAACTGACTCTAAGACCCTTCACTTAGTTGAATCTCAGGAAACTCACCAACCTGTATTAAACATTTTCCCCCAAAATTTCACCCCAGGATGTCACTACCATCATCCCATTCACCCAAAGCAGAATGATGGGAATCATACAATACTCTTCCTATATAGTCTGATGTCTAATAAGTCATCAAGTAATGTAAATTCAGCATCTTCATCATGTCCTGTTTTCAGTTCCCTCCATTATTACTACCATTGTCCTCGTTTAGACTTTGATCATCTCTGACCTGGATTACTGCATAAAATCTCCCCTCTCATCTTCCTGGCTTTCCCCTATCTAAAGTATCACCGGTACCATTTCCAGAGTTATCTTTCTGAACTGCAAACTTGATCATGTCAAGCCCCAGCTCAGCACCCTTTAAGAATTTTGCACACCTTCAGGATCAAGGTAAAATATGAACATATTATTATTAGGCCCTCTCTAGTCTCGTCTTCTACTTCTCCCCCATCTGCATTCACTCCAGTCATGCTATTTCTGGTCTTCATGTGGTCAAGCATGCTGTTCTCATATCCTAAAATGCTTTCCCTCACCCCCTTCTTCATCAAGCAAATTCCTAGTCACCCTTCAAAACTCGGAATATTTGGAACTAAGTAGAGGTGATGGTTGAACAACATTGTGAATGTACTAAGTGCCCGTGAACCGTATACTTAAAAAGGGTTATGAGAATGTTTTATGTTATGAGAATTTTACCTCAATTTTTTAAAAACTCAGATTAGGCATTGTCTCCTGCAAGAGCTTACCCTAATTCCTCAGTGTGACTTTTGTATATCTGTCCTATTTATTCAATTGCTCCCCTGTGTATACCTCTGTCAGTGACACTTATCACAGGGCATTGTAATCATTGATTTACTTATCTATTCATAACATATAATGGGCCTTTAATAAATGTCTACTGAATAAATGAACAAATAAAATGAAAGAATATTTAAATCTGCTTCTTTGACTATTTTTCTTGTTTCCCTGAATAGCACTACCACCCAGTAGCTCAAACCAAAAAACTGGAAGTCTTTCTGGACAGCTCCCTTCCATTCCTCTAATCCAATCCATTCTGTTACCAAGTTCCATATACTCTGTCTTAGAAATGTCTTCAAGTCTTTCTCTTCCTATTTGTTCCCAATCCCATTGATTTCATTGTTTCTTGCCTAGATTATGCCAACATCCTCCTCTCAGGTCTCCCTGCCTTTGATTGTGCTTCTTTCCAATCCATGATCCACACCACAGAGAGTGATTTTTCAAAAATACAAATCAGATCATGTCATTTGCCAGTTTAAAGTCCTTTAGTGAATCATCATAGCTTTCCTGCCTTGGTGCTGCCTACCTCCCCAGCTTCATCGCCACTTTCTGCTGCACACACTAAATTATTTGCAATTCCCCAAAGGTTCCATTATCTTCAGAAACCACTGTGCCTTGGCCCTTTCTGTTCTCTCCTCTTAGAATATATTCTTTCCTTTATCTAGCTAATGTGTATCTGATCTTCAATCTCAGCGGCTTTGGTCACTTCCTCTGGGAGCCTTCACTGACACCCAATTTCCTGTCAGGTTTAGATACCTGCCAAACACTAAAACTAGTTTATGACAGTATTAGTCAAGTAAGAACCTTCTTCTCCCTCCACCCTGCTCAAGCCCTGGAGAAAGAAGATTAGCAAACTGGGGCATGGGAAAGAGATAGTGGGAAATGATAGACATCTACTAAGCCCCACTGAACATGGCCACCTGCAATAGGGCCAAGCTGAGAGATGGGAAACGCTTTATTTTTAAAGTAAGAAGTTTAAAAAATAATTTCATTAGTGTGGACATCTTAATTATTCAAGTGAAACTTAAAGTAACAAGTACTGATTGCTACCTAAAATTGACCAGGAAATTCATGAAGTAAAAGTCTCATAAATAGGTTAAAAGAGTAGAAAACAAAATAAAATGGTTTTATAGTTAAACTGACCCCACAAATTCCATTCTTTCAAGGTTCCAATTACACACACACACACACACACACTCCCTTTCATCACATTCACCCATATACAACAAATATTTATTGAGCATCTACCATGTCTGGGCACTGTTCTAGATGCTGCCAATACAGTGAAAGACAACAAAAAAGGTTTCTGCTACCATGAAGCTTATGTTCTAGTAGAAGAGCCAATGTCAAAGTAAACAAGATCATTCAGATAATAAGTGCTATGAAGATACTGCAACAGCTGCTTTAACAGTGAGAGGCTGTGAGGGGGGAGGGGTAGCTAATTTTATATTTGGTAGTCAGAAAAGGACTTTCTGAGGAAATAACATGTGACATGAGACTTAAGTGACTAGAAGGATCTAGCTTTGCAAAAATCTAATGGAAAGACATGCCAGGCAGAGTAAGTAGTGTAAAGTCCTGAAGACAGGAGCAAGCTTTGTATATAAGAAACAGAAGCCTAATGTGGACAAAACATGGTGAGCAAAGGGGAGTGTGGTTAGATAGGTCTGATGAGAAGCAGTGGAGGGCTTTAAGGCCAGTTTGAAAAGACTGGTCAGGCTATTCTATGGGCAATAGGAGTGCAAAAGTGACATCAGGGAGACTATTTAGGAGGCAGTTACAGTTGTCTAGGCATGGAATGGTGGTGGCTTAGACTAGGGTGGAAGCAGTGAAAAAATAAGTGGATGAATAGAGGATATATTTTGAAGATAAAACCAAAGGACTTTGTGGGTGGGCTACAGAAGATGCAGGTACTGGTTTATCAAATGAGCCCATTGACTTACTCAATGGTGCTAAATCCATAGATTACTGACTCTTCCCACACAGCTCCTGATGATGGGGTGGGTCTAGGTCGTCCCCTATTTGTGCCAGTTGACTCCACTACTCCCAGCCACAACTGGTGAAGAGTGGATATATAATCCCAATATACCTGCTCTCTCTGGGAATTAGAATTCCAAGAAACTAAGTCAGTGATGAGAATAGTTACTAAAAGGTCATATAGTTTCAGGAAGAGAGGCCTCCGTTTTAAAGTGGCCATGACTTGCTATAAGTATGAAGATAAGTACGCCAATGTGTCTAGTCTATAGAGAGAAGAATAAAACAGATGTCCAAAGGGAAACAGACAAGACACTGTTTCATTCCAGGAGAGCACCCCATGAGGGGTTTTCTGAAGTTGAGTTGGTGATGAGATCTTTTCACTTGAGCTAGATGGGATAGCTGCCAATAGCAAAAACAGAGAGGTGATTCCAACTTACATAGGCTTATACTTGTTCCTCATCTACAGCTTCTCAGGAACAGGGAAAGGTCAGGGACCATTTGGCTCATCCTTAACATCTTTTTCTATAAGAAACTGTGGGGGAAATAACCATATTTACCACTGCCAGAAACAGAGAAACAAGGGAGCATTGTCCTAGCCCCAACATTTCCCTGTAATTCTAGCTCCAAATCTTCTAAGATATGTACAAAGAGTTTTGGAGAAAACTCAGCATTTGGAGGATCCTGAGAGTCATGCTAGACTATTCACTCTACATTACCCCCACCCCCCAATGACACATTAATCATTAAGTCCTATAGATCAGGGGTCCCCAATCCCCGGCCTGCAGATCGGTACCGGTCTGTGGCCTGTTAGGAACCAGGCCACACAGCAGGAGGTGAGTGGTGGGCAAGCGAGCAAAGCTTCATCTGCCGCTCCCCATCGCTCATATTACCGCCTGAACCATCTTCACCCCCATTCGTGGAAAAACTGTCTTCTACGAAACTGGTCCCTGTTGCCAAAAAGGTTGGGGACCACTGCTATAGATTCTATACCCTTAATCTCTCTTAGATCTATCTCCTCTTATCTAACCCCTCAGCCACTGTCCTAATTCAGACTCTCCCATTTCTCATCATAATTACCACAGTCTCCTAACTGGTCTCTTTACTTTCCTCTAATTCAATATCTACATTCCAACTAGAGTGAGATTTCTTAAGTTCAAATCTGTTCAAATACTGATAATAATGCAAAATATTTTTGCCCATAACAATGCAAATAATTCCTATTCCCAGTGATGCAAATTAATTTTGTCTGGTAGAGAATTTACATTTCTAAAAGTCAAATACTCATGTGAACCAGTCTTAGTGTCTTACTGGTTCTCTCATTAATTAGTGAGTTTAATATAGATTTATTTTATATTTGTATAAGATTCATGATTTTACCTTTTTGAAAAATTATCCCTTAACACAAATAACGGGAAGTAACCCCCACTTGCTGAAGCCAAAAATGAGACTATATGAATGGATAGAAGGATATGCCATCAACCTAGGGCAACAATCAAGCTCGCCTCAGTAAGAAGCAGAACCAGCTGCTGGGGAGTGGTCTCTTTGTGTCTAGACTTGACTCCTCTCTAGGCCACAGATTGATACTTCTCAGCAAACTGGTTTTCTCTGCTACTCAGGCCATTTGACAAGTAAAAGATGGTCACTCGGCACTCTCAAATTTCCATTATAAGTCTAACAATGAGTAAGGGTGTAATTCTCTCTCCCCCAAATCCAAATTTTCAGGGAAGGGATTCCAATTGGCCTAGTTTAGGCTAAGTCCCCACCCTGCACCATTTAACTGCACAAACATCCAGTTTTCCATTGGTCTCCCTGGCTGGTCCTAGCCCTCTCCACTTTGCCCCCAGAATTGTAGTTCGAAAATTCATATTTGATTTACCATTCCTGCCTTCACATAAAGTGTCTCTCCACTGCTTGCTGGATGAGTCCCAACTCCTTAGCATGTCATGGAAGGCTCTTCATTATCACACCCCTGACCATCTCTGCTGTGCTCTCTCCATCACGTCCCACATCTCAATCATATCAGTTGTTTTGCCCCTCTGTTCTTTTGCACATGCTGATTCCTTCACACCCTTTACCTCCCACTCATTTTTCCAAGCTCAGCTCACATGCCTTCTGTGAAGCCTGAGGATGCATTACACAGTATGACATTTATCTGCTTCCTTGACCCAACAAGCCTGGGTCTTGGAAGAGCACAGGGTCTCAGTCTCAACTCTTTCACAGAGGATGGAACCTAGTGAGGTTCTAATAACTATTTGTTGAATGACCACCTGTCCCCACCCCTCTTTGGATAGAAGAAGACAACACAATCCTCAATGTCCCACATACACCCTGCCTAGGAGCAGGAAGTGCATGAGTTCCGTTAAAGTAAAAATTATTCATGACACTTGTTAAAGATGGTAAGGCAGATATTATTTACGGGGGCTGAGGGGGGCAGGGACCATGAAGTAGCTATAGGAACCACTGCAATGGGTGCTGCAGTGGGGGAGAGATTGAGTTCAGCTCAGACCCCAACAAAGACAAGTGGTAATTTATTAGCCAAGGAGCAGGGTAGGGGTCAGTGGGTGGAAAATTACAGCCTTAATCTGCTCTGGCTGCTATAATAAAACACCATAGGGACTTCACTGGTGGTCCAGTGGTTAAGATTCTGTGCTCCAAATGCAGGGGTCACGGGTTCGGTCCCTGGTTGGGGACGAAGATCCTGCATGCCCCACGACGCGGCCAAACAAAACAAGCAAACAAACAAAAAACAACACAGACTGAGTAGCTTATAAACAAATTTCTCACAGTTCTGGAGGCTGTAAGTCTGAGATCAAGGTGCCAGCATGGTTGCTAAGTGCTCTCTTGTCACAGATTTCCTCACCTGGAGGACTGGGCTAGGGAGTTCTGTGAGATCTCTTCTATAAAACTATTAATCCTAATCATGAGAGCTCCTCATGACCTAATCACCTCCCGAAGGCCCCACCTACTAATCTTTGGGGGTTAGGATTTCAACATCTGAATTTTGGAGGGACATGATCATAGCAGTTACTAAGAAGAAACATCAGGGGTAAGGGGGATTCTTGGTAGACCAACTCAACAGAATTCGTGCTGAAGGCAGGCCAAGGTGATAAGACACCAAGGATGGTCAGATACCAAGGGCGGAGAACTTCCAATAAACTGATTTAGTGAGATCCTTGCTCAAACTGGATTCTACAAGGACAAAGAGGAAAGCCCAAAGTCAACCTAAGTCCAGGGCAGACCCAGAAAAGCCTGACTAAATTTTTAGCCAAAGGAGACAGTCTTTGTCCGTTCTAGGTTTTACCGGGCTTTTTAACCCTGGCTACGCATGCGGTGCTTTTAAAAATATCAAGGCTGGGCACCATCCCACCCCTACTCCACCCTACCCGTGCTTCCAGTTCAACTGGTCTCGGCTGAGGGCAGGCTTTAGTTTTGTTTTTCTGTTTTTCCCAAGAGGTTCTACTGCGGTGTCGGGCAGAGAATCGCGGCATTAGGCTAAGGTGGATGCGCAAATGTACCTGCCTTCCACAGGGCAATTAGGCTGCGGGCGAGGGTTCTCCGGGTTCCAGTACACCCCAGCCCGCTTAGCCCGGCACCACCCCCGAAGGGGCGGGGCGCCGCCGCAGAAGGCGGGGCCACGGCTGAAGCCTCGCCGCTCGCTCCCCTCGCGGGAAAGCACTGCGCGTGACTCGCTGCGCGCATAGCCGCAGGAGCGGGGAGGTGGGCGAGCACCCGCTGGCCCACAGCGGACCGAACCACTGGCCGTCCTGAGGGGCGGCATGAAGGCAATTCAGATCGGACCATCGGCGCCACAGCTGCAGGGGGGACCGGACGTTACCAAGCTGTCTGAGAGAAGGGGGGCGCCTGCTGGTCCAGGCTGCAACACGACCCCTGCAGGGCGCGAGACTACGCCGCCGCCTACGCCGTAGGACTAAACTGAGGCGAGAAACCAGGTAGGACGTCTCTTCGGGATCGGAAGAAGTCCCGGAGACCCACTGCCCTCGCGTTCCAAATGATCCCTTAGGAGAAAAGCCCTCAGTTTGCCCACCTATCCAACCCTTAGCGCCCTTTCCCTTCCGCCCTTCCCCCTCGTCGCCGCAACCTCACCCTCCGGTCTTCCTCGACCCTCTGGACCGACCTCGTCTTCAGTCCTGTCCTGACCCTTCAGCTCTGCCATCCGCCGAACCCTCAAACACCCAGGACCAACCATCCTTTTGGGCGTCACCCCAGATCCACCCCAACTGTCTCCTCAAAGTGTCCCTTCGGAGACACCCCCTCAGCTGACTCGCGCCCAGTAGTCATCGTTGTACCCACATCTCCAGTGACGGCTCTGGGGTAGCGCGGCCGCTTAGCACTCAGCCCGGCGACTGCGGCGGGGTCCTCCGCACAACCGGGTCCTTTGCGCCCTCCGCCCCTTTGGCCCCTGCTTCCCAACTTGGTGTCTGCCTGAGCCGGGCTGGGATCGCTCTCACATCCCATTTTACCTTGGGAAAACCTTTGGACTGGCAGTTTGCCAGTCCCCTACTACCGCTCTTACCTGTTGCAAAGGGCACCGTGTTCCCGTTGCCCAGGGCTGGCTTGGGATTACCAGGCTGGCCCTGAGGACACCATGGGACTGCCCTGGAGGCAAGGACCGTACATTATTAATTTGTATCTCCAGCGCCCAGCACAGTGCTTGGCACATGGTAGCAGTAAATATTTAATGGGTGGGTGAATGAATGAGACCAATGCAGAGGCTGTGAGGCAGAGTGCTTTAGTGGGAAAAATGTCACTAGTTACATGAAGTGGGAAAAAAGGAAGGGCATCTAGGGGATTACTTGTGGTGCTTATGTTGGGAGCATAGAACTGAACATATTCAGTCTCAATTCATGCATCTAATGTCATTTACATAGAAGCTTCTATTTACCAGCTGATTTCCCTTTATGTTCTGTTTACAAAAAAAAAAAAAAAGTCAGGGCCAAGGCTGCAGAAATTTTTATTGGTCAGTGTGCCTCAGAGGCTGCCCAGATAATCTTGAAAGAGCTTTACCCAGGTGACGCCCCTCCTCTTGCCCTAGCGACTAACTGCTCCCTCTAAAGAAGAACTGTGGAGACTAGCCACAGTCTTTAAACCTTACTCACTGTAGCTGGTCAGCTAGTGCTTCAGGACAGGTTGGAGGAATGACCTCAGTTATTTTACCCTTTTAGCTCCTGGATACCTCCCCTCCCCTTTCCTCCACTGGAGGGGTAGACATCCCAGGCTGGCCTAGTGTGAGAAATATGAAAGATTCCTAAATACTACTGAAGTATGATCAGGTCATATGGGCCATTTATATCTCATTAGACCAGAATCAGGCAGGGGTTACTGCTATGTGAACAGTGTCAGTAATAAACAAGAACACAGGCCTTTTAAAGATGGGATTCTCAAAGAACAGAAAGCCTGAAACCTGTTTTTGTTGATTCCTAAGAGGATGACCTGAACAGATTCAGTTTCCTGAAGCTAAGACAGGGTTCGGCGACCTCAGTTTTGGCCCCGGTTCCGTGGAGAAGTGGATGATATTGCTGAGTGATGAAACAATGGCTGGCAAGCTGCGGGAGTTTATAAGCTAAGTAGTTGCCTGACTAATAGTGGCATTATTGTCACTGGGGCTCAGCATATTACTAGGTAAAATAGTGACTGGAGTTTCTTAGCAGGCTCCGTGGAAATTAAGCAGTGATACGGTTTAGGGGAGAGGGGAGATCCCACCACTCTCTCTGGTGTTCTGCTACCCGTGTCCCTCCTACTGTATGACTATAGCACACTCACCATCATTGTTTCTTTTCTGCTTTGAGCCAGGTCAGAATCTGATTTCCTCTGATTTTTATGTTAAGTGTTTAAGGTTCCTTTTTGTTAAATGTTTAAGGTTCCTTTTTGAGGCAAGGCCTGCCTAACTGGAAGCTGGGTATGTTCTCACCCATTTCTAACTTTGATTTATCCTTCTTTACTTTTTCTTTCTACCATTCTCTGACTTATCTTTGTAACTTTACAAAGTGATACTGAAAGCAGGAAAGAGCTCCTAAGCTGAATTAAGCAGGGGCATGGTATCTGGAGACCAGTACTTTTTTTTTTTGTTAACCAATATGTTTTTAATGGGCTTTTCTACTTTTCCCTGTCTAGGATCCCTGTTAAGACCTCAGTAGCCCCAAAACACTCTGGATTGTTTGATTTATTTTTTCTTCACTTCCAATACTTCAGAGTGTTGCCAGATAAAATACAGAATGCCAAGGTAAATTTGAATTTCAGATAAACAGCAGGGTGTCCTGTATTTTTATTTGCTAAATCTGGCAACCCTAGTTCATGGGAAGGCTTATGTGTTCTGTTTTTCTCTCTGCAACTTTAGGACAATAACTCATCCTTTTCTTCTGTTGCTCATACACAATGACTGAGCACCCTATTAAATGTCACTTGACTGAGATGGCTCACTGACTGCATGTTAGGGTAAGGGCAGGCTCTGTAGAGATAGTGCAATTGGTCAGTGTTTAGGTTACCCAGAAAACACCCATCAAACATTGACATATGATATTGTAATTCCTGTCAAATGAGTCTGTCTTGCAAAATGAGCATATTATTTTGAGTGGCCAGATATAAACATTGCTCTGGATTAACTTCAAGGGATGAGGGTGGGGTGTGGAGTGCATTCTAACGAAAAGTTAACAACTCACAGTAGAACTTCTCTTGTACCATGTTTACTGTTTTTTTTTAAGTTGTGGTAAATATATATAATATAAAATTTACCATTTTTACCATTCTTAAATATATAGTTCAGTGTCATTAAGTACATTCACACTGTTGCCCAGCCATCACCACCATCCATCTCCAGAATTTTTTCATCTTCTCAAACTGAAACTGCATAATCATTAAACGGTTAACTCTTCATTTCCTCTTCCCCCAGCGCCTGGCAACCACCATTCTACTTTCTTTCTCCATAAATTTGACTACTCTAGGTAGTTCATATAAGTCGAATCATACAATATTTGTCTCTTTGTGACTGGTTTATTTTCACTTAACATAATGTCTTCAAGGTTCATCCATGTGATAGCTTGCATCTGAATTTCCTTCCCTTTTAAGGCTGAATAAAGTTCATTGTATGTATATATCACATTATTTTTATCCACATTCATCGATGGACACTTGGGTTGTTTCCACCTTTTGGCTATTGTGAATAAAACTGCTATGAACGTTGGTGTACAAATATGAGTCCCTGTTTTCAATTCCTTTGGATATATACCCAGAAATGGAATTGCTGAATCATATGGTAATTCTGTGTTTAATTTTTTGAGGAACTGCCATACCATCTTCCACAGTGGCTCTACCGTTTTACATTTCCACCAACAATGTGAAGCATTCCAGTTTTTCCATAAACTTGCCAACACTTATTTTCTGTTTTGTTTTTTAAATAATAGTCATCCTAATGGGTGTGAAATGGTATCTTGTGGTTTTGATTTGCATTTCTCTAATGGCTAGTGATGTTTAGTATCTTTTCATGTACTTATTGGCTGTTTTTATATCTTTGGAGAAAAGTCTGTTGAAATCCTTTGCCCATTTTTTAATTGGGTTATATGTCTTTCTATTGTTGAATTGTAAGAGTATTTTATATATTCAGGATAGAAGTCCCTTATCAGATATTATGATTTGAAAATATATTCTCCCATTTCATGCGTTGCCTTTTCACTCTGTTGATAGTATCGTTTGATGCACAAAAGGTTTTAAATTTTGATGAGATCCAGTTTACCTATTTTTTTCTTTTGTTGCCTGTGCTTTTTGTGTCACAGCCAAGAAATCATTGCCGAATCCAGTGTCATGAAACTTTTCCCCTGTGTTTTCTTCTAAGTTTTTTTAAATAGGTTTATCTTTTATGGTTAGGTTTTGATACATTTTGAGTTAATTTTTGTATGATGTGTAAGATAAGGGCCCAATCTAATTCTTTTGCATGTGGATATCCAGTTTTCCTAACACCATTTGTTGAAGACTTTCCTTTCCCCTTTGAATAGTGTTGGCATTCTTGTCGAGTATCATTTGACCAGATATGCCAGGTTTATTTCTAAGCTCTCTGTTCTCTTTCATTGGTCTGTGTGTCTGTCTTTATGCCAGTACCACACTCTTTTTTTTTTAATTTATCTTTTATTGAAGTATAGTTGAATTACAAAGTTATGTTAATTACTGCTGTACAGCAAAGTGACTCATTTATACATATATACACATTCTTCTTGATATTCTTTTCCATTATGGTTTATCACAGGATTGAATATAGTTCCCTGTGCTATACAGTAGGACCTTGTTGTTTATCCATTCTGTATATACCACTTTGTATCTGCTAATCCCAAACTCCCAGTCCATCCCTCTCCCACCCCCTCCCCCTTGGCAACCACCAGTCCATGCTCTATGCCCCTGATTCTGTTTCTGTTTCATAGATAGTTTCATTTGTGTCATATTTTAGATTCCACATATAAGTGATATCATATGGTATTTGTCTTTCTCTTTCTGACTTACTTCATTTAGTATGATAATCTCTAGTTGCATCCATGTTGCTGCAAATGGCATTATTTCGTTCTTTTTTATGGCTGAGTAGTATTCCATTGTATATATATACCACATCTTCTTTATCCATTCATCTGTTGGTGGACATTTAGGTTGTTTCCATGTCTTGGCTATTGTGAATAGTGCTGCTATGAACATAGGGGTGCATGTATCTTTTTGAATTATAGTTTTGTCCAGATGTATGCCCAGTAGTGGGATTGCTGGATCATATGGTAATTCTATTTTTAGTTTTCTGAGGAGCCTCCATACCGTTTTCCACAGTGGCTGCACCAACTTGCATTCCCATTAACAGTGTAGGAGGGTTCCCTTTTTTCCACACCCTCTCCAGCATTTGTTATTTGTAGGCTTTTTAATGATGGCCATTCTGACCAGCATGAGGCAGTACCATACTCTTTTGATGACTGTAAGCTGTGTAGTAAGGAAGTATGAGTCCTACAACTGTGTTCTGCTTTTTCAAGATTTTTTTTGACTATTCAGGATCCTTTCCGATTTCATACAAATTTTAGGATAGATTTTTCTATTTCTGCAAAAAATATCATTAGGATTTTGAAAGGGATTGCATTAAATCTGTGGATTGCTTTGGGCAGTTGACATCCTTTTGTTGTTGTGGAAAGAACTACCCTCTTAACAAATTTTTAAGTTTACAATATATTATTGACTGTAGGTGCATTGTTTTACAGCAGATCTTTAGAGCTTATTCATCTTGCTTGACTGAACTTTATACCCATTGAACAACAACTCCTCATTTCCCTCTCCCCCAGTCAACCATCATTCCACTCTTTGATTCATGAATTAAACTATTTTATATTCCTCAGACAAGTGGAATCAGGCAGTTTTTGTCATTCTGTGATTAGCCTATTTCACTTAGCATAATGTCCAACCATGTTGTCGAATATTGCAAGTATTGACAGCTTAACAATATTAAGTCTTACCATCCATGAACACAGGATATCTTTCCATTTATTTGTATCTTCTTTAATTTCTTCCAGTAACATTTTATAGTTTTCAGTGGTTAAGTTTATTCCCACATATTTTATTCTTTTTGATGTGTTGTAAATGGAATTATTTTCTTAATTTCCTTTTCAGATTTTTCATTATTATTGTCTAGAGACACAACTGATTTTATATGTTTTATATGTTGACTTCGTGTCCTGAAACTTTGCTGTATTCATTTATTAATTCTAAGAGTTGGGGAGGTAGATCTTTAGGGTTTTCTACATATAAGACCATGTCATCTGCCAACAGTAGTGCAGATGCCTTTTATTTCTTTTTCTTGCCTAATTGCTCTGGCTAGGACTTCCAATACTATGTTGAATAGAAGTGGCAAAACCATATTTACTCTTAACACACAGTCTTAGGGGTTTGATGATTGGTTTGGTTTGATGCTTAAGGATGTAAGTCAATAATAGATGCTGAGAACAAAACTATATTTTAGCATAGTATATTAGTGTTAACAGTGAGTCATCAAGAAAAAGTTAAGTTATAGCCTATACACTGTGATTAAAACAAAAGTGTGGGGGCTTCCCTGGTGGCACAGTGGTTGGGAGTCCGCCTGCCGATGCAGGGGACGTGGGTTCGTGCCCCAGTCTGGGAGGATCCCACATGCTGCAGAGCGGCTGGGCCTGTGAGCCATGGCCACTGAGCCTGCGCGTCCGGAGCCTGCGCCTCCGGAGCCTGTGCTCCACAACGGGAGAGGCCGCAGCAGTGAGAGGCCCGCGTACCGCAAAAAAAAAAAAAAAAAGTGTGCAAGTGAAAGTGTACATTTTAAAAGAGTTTTATCAAAATACCTAAAGTTTAAAAAAAATTAATTTTGATACTTAAAGAAGAAAACTTCTGTTCTCTGGAATTCTTGGTTTAATAAGTTAGTCTTTTATCTTCTCTAGGAAATGAGACAGCTCTGAAATGTCTTCTGTGGTTTTGGCTTCTTGTGTGGTCCTGTGGTCAAGGACAACAAATTGATAACTGGGTGGAGAGGGGAAAAAAGGGCCAGCCAACTTCTGGCTAGATTTAGTTATTTTAGGGTCCAAAGTTTATACTTAAGTTTATCTTAGAATCCTAAAATCTATATTTAACTTGTTTACCTGTTTTTATACTTTTGTGCTTCCTTTCTTTTTTTGTATAATTATTCTAAGAAAGAAAATGCAGCCTTATATTTAGTGTACTTAGGGAAAAATGAAAAATTATTTTTTATCCATGTTCAGGTAAAGGAAAAAAAAGGAGATAAGCATATTCCTAAAGTCAGTATAGATAGAATTTAGAAGACCCCAAGGAAAAAAGCAAAAACTCAAGATGGGAGAGTTGGGGACCTAGTGCTGATCCCTTTCATCCAAGAGTTGTTTCTCTTACAAAATGTTATTTTCTTATTATCTGAAGGATGTTGTATTCTGTTTATTTAAAGATACAGACAAACTTTGTTATCAGACCAACCTATTCCCTGTACGTTGTAGATAGCTAGAGTTTTTCTGTAAGGCTAATCATTTCCTTTTATTTTTTTATTTTTGATAGTATCTTTTTTTAATTTATTTTTTTATTTTGGTTGTGTTAGGTCTTCGTTGCTGCACACAGGCTTTCTCTAGTTGCGGTAAGCAGGGGCTGCTCTTCATTGCGGTACACAGGCTTCTCATTGCGGTGGTTTCTCTTGTTGCAGAGCACAGGCTCTATTTTTGAATATATATATTCAAAAATATATATATATATATTTTTTTACCCCCAACCTCAATATGAAGGTTGTACCAAAATATGCTTATATTGGCAAAGTGTGAAAATGCCTATTTTACTTTCCTTCCCTTAACTATTATTATTTTGTTTGATAATTGATAAACAAAAGATAGTATTTTAAATCTTATTGTTTGCTCATATCTTGCCCATTTTCCTATTATTTCAAGTGAATAAGGCAGTCACAAAAGAACGAATACTGCATGATTCCACTTACATGAGGAATCTAAAATAGTCAGAATCAGAGATGCAAGAAGTAGAATGGTGGTGGCCAGGAGCTGGAGGAGAGGGAAATGGGGAGATGCTGTTCAACCTGTATAAAGTTTGAATTACGCAAGATGCATAAGTTCAGGAGATCTGCTGTACATTATGCTTATAGTTAGCAATAATGCACTATATACTTAAAAATTTGTTAAGAGAATAGATCTCATGCTATATGTTCTTACCTCAATTTTAAAAAAAGATCTTAGGTTTTAGCAATCAATTCACATAAATTCTTTACATATAAGGATATTGGCATTTTGTTATATTTGTGTCAAATATTTGTCTTTTAATTTTGTTTATGACTTGACATCTAGAATTTTACAGTTTCTATATGGTCAGATCTTTAGTTTTCTGTTGTGACTTCGGTACACCTTCTTTCAATAAATACTCTGGGAGTCTATGTCCTGAGTCTGAGGCTATTGGGTACAGATTTCTGTGACAAACTGTCTCTCTCTTTATTTTTTTTCCAATTTTATTGAGATATAACTGACATATAATATTGTGTAAGTTTAAGATGTACAGTGTGTTGATTTGATACACTCATATATTGGAAAATGATTACTACAATAGGATAGTTAAATCTCCATCGCTTTACATAATTACCATTTCTTTTTTGTGGTGAGAACATTTAAGATCTACGCTCTTAGCAACTTTCAAATATATAATACAGTATTGTTAACTATAATCACCATGCTATACATTAGATCCCCAGAATTTATTCATTTTATAATTGGAAATGTTTACCCTTTGACCAACATTTCCCCCACCCCCCAGCACCTGGCAACCATTCTACTCTTTGTTTCTATGAATTTGGCCTTTTAAGATTCTACATATAAGTGATATCATACAGTATTTGTCTTTCTCTTTCTGACTTATTTAACTTAGCGTAATGCCCTCAAGGTCCATCCATATTGTCACAATGGTAAGATTTCTTTCTTTCTCATGGCTGAATAATATAAAGAACTCTATACATATGGTTCTCTCTGATTGAAATCCTTCCCCTGACCTGCATGCATATTTCTACTCCTCCTTTAAGAATCTACTCATATGACTCCTTTCCGAAACCTTTCCTGATGACCCCCTGCAAATTTGGGTATAATTTCCACTGTGCTATCATTGGCCTTGTCTGGGGCTCCATTACAGCAGTTAACGCGTTATTTACATAGCTGTAAACTCTGTGAGGGCAGAAATAGTCTTTGAATCCAGGGTCTCTGAAAGATCCAGAGAGAGAGCTTGATCTCTTCCATTTTTTAAGTTCTTCATGTGTTAAAAATGATTGAAATCCAAAGCAGAATTCTAATAATTTTGGTATATTTAAAATATTTACCTTAACAAATTCATTTTGTAATATGAAAATGACTGTGTTTAGGACAAACCACATGATCATCTCAGTAGATGCAGAAAAAAAAATTGACAAGTCCATGATAAAAACACTCAACAAATTAGAAGTAGAACTTCCTCAGCCTGGTAAAGGGCATCTATAAAAAACCCTGTAGCTAACATTATACTTAATGGTGAAAGACAACTGAAAGCTTTCCCTCTAAGATCAAGTATAAGAGAAAGTTGGTCATTCTCAACACTTCTATTCACCATTGTACTAGAAGTTCTAGCCAGAGCAAATAGACAAGAAAAAGAAATAAAAGATATTCAGATTGAGAAGGAAGTAGAACTATTTGCAGATAACATGATCTTGTATATAGAAAATGCTAAGGTAGCCACAAAAAAAACTATTATAACTAATAAATGAGTTGAAGATTGTAGGATGCAAGATCAATGGATATAGGGTTTCTTTTAGGGGTGATAAAATATTCTGAAATTAGACTGTGGTGATGGTTGCCCAACTCTGTGAATACACTAAAAACCACTGACTTGTACACTTTAAAAAAGTGAATTTTATAGTATGTGAATTATATGTCAAAAGAGTTGTTTTTTTTTTAATGACTACAGTTATAACTTCATGTGTAAATAAGGATAAAAGGCTAATTTGAAGCCCTTTGTGATTGTCAGTCTTGGGCCAAAGATTTTCCTGTCCTTTTTTTCCCCAACTTGTGAAAGACTCTATTTTCTGCTCTATATTCCTGGTGTTACCAACCAGGGTTCTTGGCCTCCTTAATCAGTAGAAGTTGATCAGAGTCCAGACAAGAAATTCAGGCAAGGCTTTATTGGGGCCCCTGCTGCAGCAGTGGGCAGTGAGAACAAACAACATGTTCCCTTGCTTGTTGGCTCCCCGAGGGGGAGCAAACTTGTTTCTTACATGGGATGAGGGTAGGAGTGTGTCCAGAGCTCCGGCCAGAGGGGTGGCTTAGGTGTTTTGCCCACCCCTTAGGTGGTGGTGTGGGCAGGGGGCATCCGCAGGACCCTGCTTTTGCTCCCCACCCCCTGCTTTTGCTCCAGGCTCTTCAAAAGTGGCAGTTGGGTTTTTTGGTCTCTTTGTATCTTTTGGGTCCAGAATTTACCCTAACTGCAGGCATGCAATTATTTTTAGTCCCGGACAGTGTCTTTGTATTTTGTTGCTGAAGGAGAGGTGTGTCCAGGTACAAGCACTGCAGCGCTGCAGCAAAGGATCTCAGGTCCCAGCCTGTCTCACTGGTGCCCAGCACAATGCCAGACAAATAGTATAAGTTCAATAAATATTTGTAGAATAAATGAATAAATTATGACAGCTGAACTGACTTTAAGCCTAGTTCAGCAAATCAGCTACATTTCTGAGGTTTTTTTCTCTATCACCAAGGATCCATGAATTTAGTGACAGTCACAGAAATTATAGACTGGTCCTATGATGAATTTGGTTTTAGCCCTATAGAGCAACTTTTAAAGAAGACAGAATGGTCAGTTATGACTGGTAGACTAGATAAAGCTCTTTCCAAAAAAAGATCTATGAACTGAGCTGAACATGAACATAAGTAAGAGTTTTTAAAATTAAAATAAATATACAAAAACAATTAAAAAATAAAACAATAACAAAATAAAAGAAATTTAATTCACCTGTAATCCTATCTGCCTATCCTTTCTGTTTACATGCATATATAATTTTGCAGGAATATAACTGTTAGCATTAAAATTATTTTGTATTCTGCTTTCTTTTAATTAACCTTGTTTCATAAACATTTATCCATGTTGCTGTTTAGGCTTTATGGTTTATGGCTTAGTGTATTCTATTCAGTTGTTGAAATATCCTCACTGGTAGTCCTTTAACATCTTTAAAACTTCATTGATATTACAATCATTCTTTTAAAAATGTACTCACCTAGTAATGAACCTAACTCTGAATAATAACCCCTTACCTTTTATTTGTCTGTACTTAAACAGCTAGAGAAAATTGTACAGTCCAGTAGGTTTAGTATCACTTTCATCATCACCAAACTTATGCTGGCCAGCAGTCTTACTATATTTCTGTTACAAGGTTATTCCTCTACTCTTTATAACAAATATTTTATACCTTCACTACCCTCCTCAACCTCTGACCCTCCCATCTTCCTTCCATATACTCTATGATGACCTTGACTCATATACCTCAAAGAAAAAGGAAGCCATCAAACATGAACTTTCTTACTTCCTACCACCAATCTGCAAATCTGTCTATAGCCATCCTCTCTTCACTAGTTGCAGGGAGGAGTATCTCACCTCTTAACAAAAGCTAATCTCTCCCTGGTGAACTGGATTGCATACCCTCTATTGTTTAGCTGTTTTGAGATGTTTTTATACAGCAGAGAGTATTAAACCTAAATGATATACTTTGTAAACTACCCCAAACAAACCTATACTCTGAGTAAAAACACTGATTGCTATACAAATGGAACTTCAAGACAATTCCCTGATGCCACCCCACTTCCACACACCTCTTTTGATTTGTTTGCTGATCCTAAGTTCAACCTATATAGAAATCCTTTTTTTTTTAATCTATTTTTTTTATTTATTATTTTTGGCTCATTTTGCTGAAGCATATTCCGTAGTAGCTTTCTAAGAAAGGATACATAGTAGGAACATTTTTGAAATGAATGTCTGAAAGTATATATATTTAAACTCTCACAGTTGATAATTTGGCTGTGCATGAAACCTTAGGCTAGAAATCAATTCCTCTCAGAAATCTGAAAGTACTGCTCCACTGGTTACTAATTAGATTCCATCATTGTTAAGCCGAATGCCATTCTGATTTCTATTTGTATGTAAACTTTTAAAATTAATTAATTAATTTATTTATTTTTGGCTGTGTTGGGTCTTCCTTGCGGTGCACAGGCTTCTCATCGCGGTGGCTTCTCTTGTTGTGGAGCACGGGCTCCAGAGCACGCGGGCTTCAGTAGATGCGGCGCGTGGGCTCAGTAGTTGTGACTCATGGGCTCTTAGAGCACAGGCTCAGTAGTTGTGGCGCATGGGCTTAGTTCCTCCGCGGCATGTGCATCTTCACGGACCAGGGCTCGAACCCGTGTCCCCTGCATTGGCATGCGGATTCTTAACCACTGCGCCACCAGGGAAGCCTTATATAGAAATTCTTGAGCCACTACTGCTTCTCAGGGGTGTTGCTTCATCATTTAATTCCTCCTTTCTAAACCTTCAACATCAGTGGAGGCAAAGTTATAAAAAAATAAAAGAAAGCGTACCAAGTGTATTTCCCAGACACAAGTCTCCAAATTGAAAGGGCCCACTGAGTGCCCAGCACAACAAATAAAAATAGCCTACCCCAGGGTACCTCATCATAAAAATCTAGAAAACTAGGGATATAGAGAAATTTTTAATCTGTCATTTTTTTTTAAAGTTTACAGACAGGGACTTCCCAACAAGAAAGAAGAAATCATGGGATCTAGAACACAGGGCAACTAACAGAAGAGAGGCAAAGGCAATTCCTAGCATGATGAGAGAGAGAAGTCCAGCATGAAGTGGTGTTGTAAGCCAGAGAGGAGAGTCAATTCAGAATGTATCAGAAAAGAAAGTTCCAGAAGGATTATGTTCCAGGGGGAAACAAAAAGGAACTGTGTTTGACCATATGGAAAGTTAGATTTAGATTGAGAGCAATTTTTACCATTCCGCTAGAGAATTTGTGAGGATTTAGGGACAAATATATAGAAAAATAAACAAAAGAGAGTCAAGTAGTAAAATTAAATTATAAATTATGCAGTAATAATAAGGGTCCACAGACTACCAAGTCATAGCAAACACTGGATATTAATTAAATCAGAAATTGTGGAGACTTCCCTGGTGGTCCAGTGGTTAAGACTCTGTGTTCCCAATGCTGGGGGCCCAGGTTCGATCTCTGGTCAGGGAACTAGATCCCACGTGCTGCAACAAAGATCAATTGAAAAAGATCCTGCATGCTGCAACTAAGACCTGGCGCAGCCAAATAAATAAATATTAAAAAAAAAAAGAAATTGTGAGGAAGGTGGTGGATGTAGGAAGTCAAGAGAATGTTTAAAATCAAGAAATAATTAAATACACATATGATTTATAAACATGAACATAAATGCCAGATGAGACAGCTAAAAGATTTGAAAGTAGTGGTCTCTGGAGAAGGACACAGAGGTAGAAAGGGGTAGAGCTGGGGACTGCTATTTTCCATCATAAACTTTATACTACAATTTATCTTTGTAATCATGTGCATATATTAATTTGATAAAATCAATATTAATTTAAAAATCCCCTGACACCACATCACCCTCTGGGTATTGACTGTCTCATTTAACAGCCAACCTTTTTTGACCACCCAGACTGTCTGCTCAATTTTCCATTCACTTTTGCACCCTCTGCTGTCTAGCTTCATTTCCACTAACCACACCCCTGAAATTGTTTATGTCAAGATCACCAGTGAACTCCCCGTTGCCAAATAAAATGGACACTTTCAAAGACGCTCGTTTTCTTTCAGTTTTTCTAAGACACCAACCACTTTCCTGTCTCAGGCCCTTTCACACATGTCATTTCCTCTGCTTGTAATGTTGTCCCCAACTTTTCACCTGTTTAAATTCCCTTCAACTAACCTTTCAAGGCTGAACTTAAACATCAGTTTCCCAGAGAGGCCTTCCCTGACCTCTTAATCAAGCCCTTAGTCAGTCTTAATCAGATCCGCTTAATACTCTGTACTTTATTTTCATGGCATTTATCACACTTTGTAATTATATTTTTATTTATGTGATTGTTTGTCTGCCTTCCTCCACTAGATTGTAAACTTCATGAGGGCAGGGATAGCATCTATTTTGTTTACCACTTCCTGGCCTATAGGAATCTGCCCAAAGACTGAATTAATAATCCTCGAAAGAGGTGTTGAAGGAGGGCCTAGAATTAGAGCACTGATTGTAGGAATTAGAAGAGAGGATAGACTTGAGAGCTTTTCTACGGCAGAAGCTATGGGACTTGGATAGGGTCTCCTGGGATACATGTCTGGAAATAATTAGACCCTTTAAGGAGAATCTTGTCAGCCCATGAGTTTATGTAGAGGACTCGCTTTCACTGTCTTCTGCTGACAGTGAGCAGTTCAGGTAGTCATGTAACTGAATTCGCTGTATTCACTGGGTGGGAAATTCTTGATTCACAGATAATTTGCATATTTACTCTAACCTTTCTATGTATTCCCTCGGGATTTTTTTTTTTTGGTAATAAATTTATTTATTTATTTATTTTTGGCTGTGTTGGGTCTTCGTTGCTGGGTGCAGGCTTTCTCTAGTTGCGGCGAGCGGGGGCTACTCTTCGTTGCGGTGCGCGGGCTTATCGTGGTGGCTTCTCTTCTTGCAGAGCAGGGGCTCTAGGCGCGTGGGCTTCAGTAGTTGTGGCACACAGGCTCAGTAGTTGTGGCACACAGGCTTCATTGTTCCGCGACATGTGGGATCTTCCCAGACCAGGGCTCGAACCTGTGTCCCCTGCATTGGCAGGTGGATTCTTAACCAGTGCACCACCCATGAAGTCCCGCCCTCAGGATGTTTTCTGGGACAGAGCCACTTTACAACTTTCAGGAGGACAAAGAACAGAGCCATGAGGGTTAAAAAATTTGAGGTTGTGGGCCTGTTGAAAAGAAAAGCTCTGGGTATGACTGTGACAAGATTCCCTGGTGTGAGTTGGTAAGTTGAACAGTAGTGCAGCCTCAAAAAGGCAATAGGAGGGATCTAGGCTCAAAGAAAGAAGAGATTCCCGATTCATGTTCATTATAGTTGCCGTTTACTGAGCACTCACTAAATACCAATCACTGTTCTAGATGTTTCTATATCTTTTAACTTCCACCAGCACCCTGTGAGAGGAGATACTATATTATCCCCATTGTACAGGTGAAGAAACCCAAGCTGAGGGGAATCAAATAACTTGCCCAGTGCTACAGAATTAGTCCATAAGAGCAGAGTTAACATACCAGCTTTTTTTTAGCTCCCTTTTTTTTTTTTTTTTGACCACACCTCACAGCATGCAGGACTTTGGTTCCCAGAACAGGGATCGAACCCGCGTCCCCTGCACTGGAACCTTGAAGTCTTAACCACTGGACCATCAGGGAAGTCCCTAGCTCCCTTTGTTGGCCAGAAAGAAATAAAAGTGCATGGCCTGAAGCTGGAAAGAGCAAATCAGGGTTCAATTTCTTCATTGTAAATGGACAGTAATTTGTTAGTTGAAGTGAGCTCCTATGCCTTAAACAAAAGTGTGTGATGTAAATAGGGACTGAACTCCTGCAGAATGAATAGGAATAAAAATGGGGCTCAACTGAGAGCAAGTTATTGAGATTCTAGTGACTCCTTCAAGGGTCAGAATTTTCAACCAAAACACAGGTAATTTGGGTTGTCAATTCAGTATAAATTTGTCCCTGATTTAATAAATATGCTAACTGACGTCCCTGGACAGAGATGGCTTTTTGGATTAGCTGTCTTTCCTTTGAATATAGCACATTCCGAAGCCTACTTTATAGTTTGTATGTCATAGTTATTTAATTATTTGTTAGTCTCCCCAGGTGAACTATAAGCTCCATGAAGGCCTGCTTTGTTCACATAGTGCAGTGCCTTGCACTTCATAGGTGCTCAGTTAATGTTTATTGACTGATTCATCTAGTCCTTGGGCAAGACTGGCATCTGAGGTTCTCAGGGCCACAAACAAATTCTTCTATACATCTGCCCAAAGCAGGGAAGAAAGTCCTCCCAGAGCCTTGTTGTGCTTCTAGGTTGGGCTATTAGATTCCCTAGGTCCTGCCTCCTTTGGGTGGGGCCCCAGAGGCTTGATGCCACTGGGGCTCTGGTTTGGCAGTGGGGCTTGTCTTTGTTCTGAGATATTAACTGTAAATGGATCATGCTTATTTCCTGTTCTCAGGAGAACTCAGTGGGACCACAACTGAGGGGCAGTGAGAACACAGAGTTACTGTGTACTCTGCTGGAACCTCCCCATTGCTACCCAGAGATGGCTCCAATATACGTTAGCCAATCAGGGAATTCCAAACCCTTTTCCTGAACTCTAAACAGCTTGAGGAATCTCTCCAGCTGGAATTGGAAAAGCTCCTAGCCAGGAGAGCCAAGTCTTATGTAACTTTACAGACTGCCCTTTTTTAGGAAAAAACAAACTGTTCCTCAGCTAGTGCTGGATTTTTTGAGACACATCCTGCATTCTTTCCTAGATGCTCAGCAGCCCCATTGGAAGCAGCCAACAGGCTAGAGTTGAAGACTGATGAGGTTCAGCAGGGAGAGATAACGAAAGAGGGATAGAGGATGTCTGTCATTCTGGCTGGAGCATGCTATTCTGGTTCTCATGCTGCAGCTCGCACTAGCAGTAAAGGGAGTTCAGTGTTGAGGTGAAGGGAGAGGAGCTGTACCTGGGGATATTTGCCCTGCACATTCCAGAAGCCAACCACTGTACCCCCTTTATCTTCTTAGCACCCCATACCCCAAGAGGGAGGACTAGAACTAAGTGTGTGTAAATATGTCCACAGCTGTAATGAACCAAATTCTTCTCTAGAAAAGGAAATTTTCCCAATTTACTTTGGTGAAGATTCAGTTCCTCCTTAGTTCAATTCAGTAAACATTTTAAGCCATGTGCCAGGCTCTAGGCTAGGTTAAATGACTACAGAGATGAATAAGACAGTCTCTATCCTTAACGTGCAACCAAGGAGGAAAGAGAAAATGTATGTAAACAATTATAATACACTTCCTTGCTTTATAGTCCTGTGTACTTTATGTAATTCTTTTACTCTTAACTCTCTTATAAAGGTAACCGTCAGGTTTATATCCACGTGTGAACTTATGGGCTTCCTAATTTATGATTTTTAAAAATACAAGAAAATCTCCCCTTTTTAGATGTGAGCAGTTATTTTACTAAATTATTTATGAAATGGGCAGGCACAACTTTCAAGAATATTCTTATATTAATTGTTTTTATTTCCATAATTTTCTCAATTGTTTTTATTTCCATAATTTTCTCAAGCTAATATGTGGCATTTTAGAACTTTGAATGTAACTTGAATCTTTCAAAATAACAAATAGCTTTCTCAGTGAATTATGATTTGCCTTAGACATGCCTGTAGCTTTTGGTTCTTCCCTGAAATAAAGTATTAGGCAAACATCTAGCACAGCGGACTATTATTATTGTAAGTATTAGTCTTTATCTATAAGTCATTCATTTCCTTCTAGCCTGTGGTGTGTGGTGAGGTATAACTCCAGTGATTACTGACCCTTTGCACATTGTTCTTAGGTTGCTTCTATAGTAGTTTGATCACTGTTTGCAAAGCCTTTAACTATTTGTGATAGAGCCTAGATTTACAGCCTTAAGTCTTTGCTCAAAATAAGCTCACCCCTAACCTCAGGCCTTTCATCCATATTTACTATGTCCAAACTCATCTAACTGTTGATAGTTTGCTCGCTGTCCACAACCATACCACATATAGAAGTGGGCAAGATAGGGAAGAGAGAAAGACTTGAGACCTAAGTCAATTCAAGTGTGGGTTTGGAACCTGGGAGCAGGAGAAAAGGGAAAAAAAAAAAAAGAAAGAAAGAAAAAAGAAATGGCCTGGTAGAAGCATGGGATAGTATTATTAAGCAAAAATAGAAGGATAAAGACTGTTTATGGCTCCGTCTGCACTCCAGAATGATAATGCAATAAGCTAAATTCCGCAGATGTTTCTGAAGCACTTTATATGAAGGGAATTAGCCAGTCTGTCAGCTTCAATACAAATAACCTCAGAATTCTTCCTTCACATTCCTCAGTGGCTTCTTAGGGGGGAGCTGCCTCTGAAATATATGCATCAGCCCTGTGGGAAGAGGAAAGAGGATCCCTAGGCAGGCTCAGCAGAGTCAGAATTTTGAGAAATATACTTTGAATAGAGAGGGCTTTAAGGTCTAGAGCAGAGGTCAGCAAATTATGACCCACGCCAGAGTAACTTTATATGGTTTTTACATTCACACAAGCTGAGAATGGTTTTTACATTTTTAAAGAATTGTTTAAAAAAGGCGGCGGGGGTGGGGGCGGAGATTGGAATATGTAGCAGAACTTTATTGCCCACAAAGCCTAAGTATTTACTCTCTGGCCCTTTACAGACAGAGTTTGCTGAAAGGAGGGTTTACTGAAAGCTCACCAGAAGCTGCAGGATGTTGCAGAGTCTGTTTTGAACCCTAGGGTAGGCACTTGCAGAAAAAGAGGTATCAGCATCAATGAAGAATAGATTTCTATTTCTCCTCTCCAAAAGCTCTGGAGACCTGGCAAACTAACCGATTGCCGATTGCCGGGCCAGAAAGAGTGAAGCCTTGTGTTGGGTTTAGAATACAGTGTTGCCTTTGTTCTAACTGAGCAGTGGAATACATCCTTTCATTAATGCTGCTTTATCAGGGCTTTCGGCTAAATCTAGTTTGAAATACTACTGTTCAGTCCTGTATCAAAGGGATACAAGTCTCAGATCAGTGTCCTGGGCCCAGGTGTAAGGGAGAATTAGGTTTGTAGATGGAGCAAGTGGGTGAGTAGAGGCATTTCTTTTTGCTTGCATTTTTCTACTTTCTCTATTACACATTAGTGGAAGTTAATACCTTGTATCGAGATAAACAGATTCCTAACTGTTTCAACCATTCCTCAAACCAGTGGTGGGGATTATAGGCCTGAAAGAAAGGAACTGTACCTCCAAGCACAGACCAGGTTCACTTCCCAACATGGCCACCGTGACCTAGAAGAAGGAAAATACATAAGGCCCGGGCTCTCTACCTATATGCATGAATGACAGTTATATTTCTAAAATACTTTATCCAAAGAATTTATAGCATTTAAATTTTTTGCTACTTATTTTTTATTGAAGTATAGTTCATTTACAATGTGTCAATTTCTGCTATATAGCAAAGTGATTCAGTTTTTTATATATATATTCAGTTCTATATATTTATGATATATTTTTAATATATTTATGATATATATTTTTTAAATATTCTTTTCCATTATGGTTTATCATAGGATATTGAATATAGTTCCCTGTGCTACAAAGTAGAACCTTGTAGTTTATCCATTCCACATATCATAGCTCACATCTGCTAACCCCAACCTCCCACTCCACCCCTCCCCCAATCCTCTCACCCTTGGCAACCACCAGTCTGTTCTCTATGTCCGTAATTCTGTTTCTGTTTCATAGATAGGTTCACTTGTGTCATATTTTAGATTCCACATATAAGTGATATCATATGATATTTGTCTCTCTTTCTGACTTCACTTAGTATGATCATCTACAGCTGCATTTTTGCTATTTATTATTCTAATTGTTCGAATATTTTTTTCTTGCCATAACACCAGAAGGTAGATACAATTAGCCCCTTTTCCAAATGGTAAACCTAGAACTTTGAGAGGACAGGTACCCTGCCCCAAGATGACCCAGCAAGTCAGAGAAAAAGCCAAGAATGAAAGCAGTGTTCCTATCCTTGGGCATCCTGCCACTATCCTAGGCATGAGTAGCTTCCAAATGAAGCTAAGATCAAACCCTATATCTCTAGTCATCATATCTGATTGTTTCTGAGGCTGCGTTGTTGTTATGATGACCAGGTAGATAAGCCTTGAATGACAGAAGAAAAAGTACTGAACGAATGGTTCACCAGCCTACCTTCCTGCTCCACGAGATGTTGATATGTTGTGTCTCTGATGATGGTTATGAGTCAGCCTTAGGCAGGAAGATGATGGAGTCACTGTTATTGTGTGCTTGGCTGCTTGGCTGCTTTCTTTGCACTTCAGCATTCCTACCTGGTATGTGGTACATTTTTGTCATTCCACAGCGGCCTGCTGTGCACATGACCTCTCAGTAGGCCAGTCCCCATCTATTTACATCAGCTATCCAGCTGCCAGCCTCCTCGCATCCCTGTCTGCCTGATGGAACAAGATGAAACTGTGTTAGGAACTGCCTTTCAGGGACGTGAGTGGGATACCCACGGAGTTCCAGATACTGTGGTCAAAGTGTAAGGTCCCAGGGACCCCAACCTCTAGGCCTTGGGGGAGAAAGAGGCTTTCAGGAAAGATTTTTCTGGGCACTGACTCCTCGCCAGATGAAAGCTGGTTTCTTGGTATTTCTATCCTATTGTGTCATTTCTAGGAAGAAGCTCTGGCCAAATAAATTTTCAAGGGATTTGATATACCTGCTAAAAATTCTGTGCAAATAAAATAAGGACCAGCCTAACCATCCTTTATTTCAAATATCCTATAAAACCCTCCCAGGTGGGCTTTTTTCTTTTTCTCACAAGGTCAGCACTCACAGCACTCATCTGGGACTTGTGACTGACAAGGCTGAGCTTCTGGTTAGTTAAGTAACAGTCTTTCCTTGATTTTATCCAAGTCATTTCAGTGCAACCAATGTGTGTGTGTGTGTGTGTGTGTGTGTGTGTATGTGTGTGTGCCCGCCCTTCCAAAACAACGTATTAAGTCTCTTGTCCAGGGCCTACCTGACTCAGGAAAATGCCATGAACAACAGCTCTCAATTGAGGTCCGCCTGGTTCCGAAGATTTGGGACCAGACAGCTGGACATATGACAGCTCTGTTTGTTCCTTTTTCCCCTTCCCTGTCCCTGTTGATACTAAACTGTTTCAACATGGCTTGTTTCCTCCAGAATCCAACTTAGCATCCTGGAGAAGCCTGAGGCCACTCCTGTAGCAGGAAGCTGCCCTAGATTTGGGCAGTAACCAGTAGAACTTGATACTGACGGCAGAGTGTAAAAATAAACACCTCCTACAGTGCTGTCTTAATCCACTCGCATCAGAGTTGCTATTATTAACCTATAGGCCTCACAGGCAGCTGTGATGGGCAGACAACAGCCTGGACAGACCTATCCTGCCAGCTTGGGATCAGACTGTTTCTTTCCTCGGTCTACTGGAATCTGATCTGGGGCCCCTGGAGAAGCACCAGCAGTCTGGGAGCATGCCCCACAACAGGTAGTACTAGAGATGGATTAGTGTCTTTGGTTTGGGAAAGCCTTAGGCTCCTAGGGCCAGCCTGCCAGGCCAGAGTGTAATGGGCACCGGGTTACTGATTCAGTCCTAGTGCAGGGGAGGGGAAAAAAGGAACATGACTCTTTCCAGTTCCTTTGGCTCTTTTGAAGAGGTTTTGCCTGCCAGTTCCCTGGACCTGGAGCCTTTAGGTTTTCTGGGAAATTGGGAAAGGAGAGAGGTAAGGACTCCATTGGTCATTGACAAAGATATAATAATAATAGTGACCATAACTGAGCACTTACCTTGTGTCAGGCACTTACGTATAATATCTTATTTCATTCTCCCTCAAGCCTTTGAGGGAAAATATCGTGACGGTTTTACAAATGAGGAAGCTAAAGTTTAGTGAAGTTGAATAACTTCCCGAAGTCCACAGCTGGCAAGTAGCGTGTCAGATTTGAATCCAAACCTGTCAACACCAAAATCCATACCCTGAATCATTACAGAACCTAGGCTCCTGAATATTCCAGACCCAGACAAGACTCCAGACACCTGCTTTAAAAATTTTTTGTTTAATATCAGTTTACTCTTACTTTAGTCTTATAACCAAAGCAGATACAGTATCTGGTACAAAGAAATGGTCTTTGCCGCTGACCGCTAGTGAGGCAGTCCTGGTGCTCTTACCAAGCACCGTGAGCTGGACTCAGAGACTGTTACCTGAAGTCTATTGGAACGTAAGTCACATCCGGGAAAAGGCTTTTGACTTGACTGAGGGGTCTCTGGGACTATGACCTCTCTGCTGAGAATAGGGTCAGACTAGAACCTAGTTCCTTGGGGAGCAAGGCTTTGATGGCTTCTAGCAGTCATGCTGAGGGAGGAGTGTGCTTGAATGAAAGTATTTCCTTGAAGGGCAGTTATGCATCTCTATCCTTTCTCCTACCTCCCCCACCCTGTCTCCACAACTGGCTTGTGGTAATTCAATCTAGATTCTTCTCATAGCCTATTTCACTGTGCATATGTGGCCTTTTATTTACAGCCTTTGACAGTCTGATTGGATAACAGCTTACCAGCCTGCAGGACTCAGTCCACTGCCTTGGGGGAGGGGAAGCAGAAAACACTCTGGCTTTGCTTCCTAGAGCCTAGAAGCCAAAAGGAACAGCCAAAGGAAGAGCAAAGGGTTGACCACGCTGAACAGTCGAGAAGCATAGGGGCCTTTTTTGTCCCAGCTAACTTGCTTTTGCAAATATACACTTGAGAGCTATCCCCCAAGTAGAGCAGCCCACGTTGGACCCACCCCTGGTACACTGTCTCTGGTCTTCGTGGTTTCCTGCTCCTTGCTGCTCACCTATACGCAGCATTAGGAGGCTTTACCTCTATCCACTGCTGCATCCTCCATCCCCTCCATCTGAAGAAATCAGTCTGTCAAGGTAGGAACTAAATCTTCCCTAATTCCCTATAGTCCTCCTCTCTATCCCTAACCTACATCCTCAAAAGAGGTAGGATTTACAGCAAATTCTCAATCTTTAGAGACTTCTAATTGTAGCAGTTAGAAGGCACTTGGAAGTATAGGGATGTGTGTGTGTGTGTGTGTGTGTGTGTGTGTGTGTGTATCTGTGTATTTATGTTGAAAGGGAGGAGGGTGAGAGGGAGGACATTTATTAGCACCCTTCATAGGAACCTTCCCTTGGGCCCAAGGTTTTAATTTGGCTTAGTTTGTAATTAGAGCTGAAAGGGACCTTAAGTCATCTGATTTAGCCTTTTGCCTCCACAAACAGGTGCTATGAGTTGAATTAAGGAGGAAATCAAATGATTGATCTAATGGAGGAAGGCATACACTTGCTGGCTGGATTGGTGGAAGAGAATATTTATCTAGGTGTAATCCCTTTTGAGCAGAAGGAGAACCTGGAACAAAGCTGAGTTTATTATTATTTTATTTTTATGGACTAAAGGAAAGCAACCCTTTACAGCTCAGTGAGGTCAGTGGCTTCTAGCTTATTCTTTTCCTGGGTATAATTCCTAGTGCTGCAGTCTCCTCTCAGCTGAGCCTGAGAGGTAAAAGGCTTGGAGCTTGTTTGGGGTTCTACCCTTAGATGTTCTGTCTGTGATTTTGGTTACATTAAAGGTGCCTGCATATTTCCAGTTCATAAGGGAGGTGATAGACTTGGGGAAAAGACGATAAATCCACACCAGGTGGTCCTAGGAAAGAGCCCATTCTACTTCAGAACCAAACCTCTTCTAGAGTGTGTTTGACTTTTGGGAGTGGACTTTTAGCTGAACCTTTCTGTAACATATTTTTTTTTGTTTTTAATTTTTTGCCGCATTGGGTCCTCGCTGCTGTGCGCGGGCTTTCTCTAGTTGCGCGAGTGGGGACTACTCTTCATTGCGGTGTGCGGGCTTCTCATTGCCATGACTTCTCTTGTTGCGGAGCACGGGTTCTAGGCTCATGGGCCTCAGTAGTTGTGGCACGTAGGCTCAGTAGTTGTGGCTCGCGGGCTCTAGAGCACAGGCTCAGTAGTTGTGGCGTGCGGGCTTAGTTGCTCCGCGGCATGTGGGATCTTCCCAGACCAGTGCTTGAACCCGTGTCCCCTGCATTGGCAGGTGGATTCTTAACCACTGTGCCACCAGGGAAGTCCCTCTGTAACGTATTTGAGAACCCAAAAGCAAAGCAAGCTCTGTGCTTTGAAAGAAGACTCTACATTAGGGAGGCCTGATAAGGAAGCAGGCTAGGCCTCTTCTAACACACTCCTAGCATGCTGGCTGGCCTCATTTGGAGTCCAAAATAACATAATACCAGTTCGGAACAGTGGCCTCCTCAGCTAGGAGCAGCTACACACAACCTGGAGGACAGATAGATGCGCTCCTGGGCATTGGCTGCTATTCCATTTGTGAATCAGACTCCTGATGCCATAGCCAGGTGCTCTCAGGCATCTAACAGCCTGTTTATTCTCTCCTTGCAACTCAGCCCAGACACCACAGGAATCATTATTAGCACCAATTCTTAAATCTCCAAATTCTTTCAGCACTTCTCACACATTTCAGAAGTATTTGTTTTATAGGTAATTCAGAGTCTCCATCAAATCTCATGGCCTATAAAGACATAGAACCTTAGCAGGCATGAAGGGTAATTATACAAACTGATTTTTCTGAATTCACATAGAAAGTTATTTTCTGTACTCAGAAGTAAGTAAGTTTGCTGTTAGTGCAGTTAATTGACATCATTTTCCAAACATATTTGATTTGAGAGCCATGAAAAAAGAAAGATGATTTCTCTCCGTTAATAATTTGTTTCAGGGCTTCCCTGGTGGCGCAGTGGTTGAGAGTCCGCCTGCCGATGCAGGGGACACGGGTTCGTGCCCCGGTCCGGGAAGATCCCACATGCCGCGGAGCGGCTGGGCCCGTGAGCCATGGCCGCTGAGCCTGCGCGTCCGGAGCCTGTGCTCCGCAACAGGAGAGGCCACAGCAGTGAGAGGCCCACGTACCAAAAAAAAAAAAAAAAAAATTTGTTTCACTCCCCATTTCCCCGACCCCAACCAACCATGTTCAGTCTTGCCTTTGTCTTTCCCCAGAGGTTTTCAGAATTTCTTCCTCTGAGCCCTAGGGTCCCCTGGAAGTGCCTTTGGGGGCCCTGCAGTGGAGAGAGGGAGTTGGAGTGTATGGGGCCTTAGGCCTTCCCTGCTTCAACCAGAATAGCTCTGTTTTATGTGTTGGAGCTAAAAAGTTTGAAACCACTGCTCTAACCCTTGTCTTACATCCTAAAACATCTTTCTTGCTGCCCTAGCCCTCCCCAGAGACATGTTGGCAATGATTTTAACAAAATTCTGAGCCTTGCAAGTTGAGCTTTCTTACCCCTAAACATCCAGCACAGTGCTTTATACACAGTAGAAGTGTGTGCAGTGAATACTTGTGGCTTGATTGCTTGTTTGATTGATTGACTCCTGAGATGATATTAATTAATGGCCTTGGGATGCTTCTACACCAGAAAAGAGAGTACATAGTAAATCATAGTTTATTTGTTATGATTTGGGCACTTCTGACCTTTCCTACTGCAATCAGTCGTGCAGTCTGAGGTAAAAACATGGCCTAAAGGAGTTACTTAATACTTAACATAGGTTATTGCTGGTGTAGAGGATACCTGACTAGGTCAACACAAGCAAAAAAGTACTTCCAAAGAAGTGTGTCCTGAGGTAAAAGGTAAGCAGAGTGATTACTGGGAAACACTAGGGACAGAAATATACTAAGATAACATAGCCTTATCTACTTTTCAGTATTACTTGCTTTTGCTAAAAATTACCTGCCTGATAGTTTCCAAAACTACTCAGTGTCTTGATTATGGGAAGTACAAATCTTTTTCTTCGCTAAGCTGCCTTAAAACACCGTCCAAGCTGTTTATCTGTAGCCTCCAGTATACATCTACATATCTTTTGAAGGGGGGGTGGGTGGCTTTATTTTGTTTTTAATCAATTTATGTTTTATAAAAGTGATATATATGTTTAGTTTTTAAAAAGCCAAATAATAGAAAAAGGACATTAGTGGGAAAACTGGCAAAATCCATATAGTCTGCAAGTTTACGTAATATTAATATATTCAATGATGATTTCCTTGTTTTAACAAATGCACCATGATTATGTAAGATGGTAACATTAGGGGTACTGGTTGAAGGACATACGGGAACACTCTTAACTATCTTTGCAAGTTTTCCAAAAATTATTCCAAAATAAATAATTTTTAAAAATTTGTACACAATAATGAAGATCTTCACAATGAAAAAGAAAAATGCCAAGTAGTGCCAAATCTGAGATAATGACCAACAAAATCAATAATACCAGCAATAGATTATGACCCATTGAATTAAAAAAAAAAAAAGCCGAGAATCTATACCAATACCAAAAAAATAAATAGGAAGGAAAAGGGAAATCTTTCTCATATTGGAATGCCAGCTAATAAATGTAGGAGGAATAATAGAGAGAAAATCATCATTTTTCAACCATCACAGTAAATAACTAATTCAGGTAAAAATCTGCAATGGATGCTGACATTTTTAAAGAGTAATAACAATGCATTACATTTCTATAAAACATTTATAGAGCACTTTCACACACTGTTTTGAGTAGACACTGTTCAGATCCGTAGCATGAGGTATAATATCTCCCCTTAGCCTCCACATCCTTTTTCTCGCCTAGTGATTCCCTATAGAATAGCCTAATCCAGGCCTAAGAATGCTCAGTAGCCAATGGTTATATTCAGATATATTTTCACCACCCTGGATCTCTCTAATAAGTCTCTTGCTAATTGCGTATCTTTGAGATTTTATCCTTTATTTAAAACATTTCACACATAGCTGATTCGTGTTCTGTATCTGGCATTCTTTTTTTTTTTTTTTTTTTTTTTTGCGGTACGTGGGCCTCTCACTGCCGTGGCCTCTCCTGTTGCAGAGCACAGGCTCCGGACGTGCAGGCTCAGCAGCCATGGCTCACGGGCCCAGCCGCTCCACAGCATGTGGGATCTTCCCGGACTGGGGCACGAACCCGTGTCCCCTGCATCAGCAGGCGGACTCTCAACCACTGCGCCACCAGGGAAGCCCATGGCATTCTTAATATTTGAAATTCTTGCAGTTTAAATCTATTATTTGTTGTTTTCTGTTATTCATTCATGGTTTCTTGTTTCCATGTATATTTGTGATCTTTGATACAAACTAATTTTTACTTACTCTTTAATTTTGAGAATGCTGTCAACTTAAAGTTGGAGATATTTTCCTCCAAAAGTTGGGAGGAACCACCAACCCTGGATCACTTGAGCTTGCTTCAAGGGTCTCAGCCTACTATGGGGGTCTTGGGTTTGGCTCCCTCACCTTACTAGTGGTCCAGGGCTTGTCATTCTGACCATTATAGGAATGCTTTGGGAATTAGCCCTCAAGAAACTGTTGTTTGACCCCTTGCTTATTCCACAGCTCATGATTTTTTTTTTTTTCCTCTTTTGGGGTGTGGGGCAAGTAGTCTTGGAGATTTTTCCTATTTACTATAAGCCCTGAAATGCTTTAAAAAGTATATGTTATACAGGATATAGGTTTTTTTTGTTGTTTTTTTGGGGGGGGTGGCGAGGTTTGCGTTATGCAGGCCTCTCACTGTTGTGGGCTCTCCCGTTGCGGAGCACAGGCTCTGGACGCGCAGGCTCAGCGGCCATGGTTCACGGGCCCAGCCACTCCGCGGCATGTGGGATCTTCCCGGACCGGGGCACGAACCCGTGTCCCCTGCATCGGCAGGCGGACTCTCAACCACTGCACCACCAGGGAAGCCCAGGATATAGTTTTTTGTAGTAGAAGGGACTCCCTTGATATCTTGTTCACTGTAATGCAGGAAGCAGAAGTCTCTCTGTACAATTTGATATCCTACTTTTTTTATTAGCTTTTAAGCCTTTTTCTATACCAGTAAACATTCATTATAAACGTAATTCCTATGGTTTCATTATATTCCATTGCATGGCTAGACCACCATTTAATTAGGCATTTTTCTATTAGATATTTAGAATGTTTTCAGGTTTTTGCTGTTGTAAATAATACTGCATTGAACATCATTGTGGTAATGTGAGGTAAATCGGGGGTTGAGGATATAAAGGAAAAGCATAGCTGTTACCCTGGGGAGGGGTTGTAAACTCAAATGCTTTGTAGGATCCAGGCAAATAAAGCAAATGAGTATAGTGAAGCAATGAAGCTGACTAGTACAAAAGACCAAAGGGAATGGTGGGAACATGTCAAACTGAAGGGCACATGCCCATCTTATAAATAAGGGCAGCCATATCTCTAGCTGATTGTTACCATCTAGGAATGAGGGACTGGTATGGTCAGTTCTTCTGATTTTTCAAGCAACACAAACTGAAAATCTAAAAAAAAAAAAAATTTTATGGTGGCATTTTTACTGTGCAAACCACATAAAATCTGTCGACACACAAGATGTGACCATCAGGCTGTCACTTTGCAACCTTTGCTCTAGGATCGTGACTGTGGGAATAAATGGTGGGAAAGTACTGACTGAAGACATGGCTGTTCAGTCATCTTTCCATTCTCAGTACGAAATAGAGAGAAATGAGGAGTTAAGAGTTTAAGATCTTGGCCTTGAAGATTTATTTACTAAGGCTCAGCTTTTTGGTTTTCATCTTCCTTCCTTCCTTCCTCACCTCTTATCAAATATGCTATTCTCAGCCTAAGCTAACCTTCTGAAAGCAGACTTGAGTCCAGCTAGCCCACTGGGCTTGCCATTCAGTAGCTTTACCAAACATTGGTGGTGACCTACTAAGTGCCAAGGCTCTGGGCTCAGAATTACTTATCAAGATATAAGACACAGTCCCACCTTCCAAAAGTCTGCTGTCATCAAGAGATAAATAGCAAAATAAACTGGCCAAGACTTGGTACCAAATGAGTTGTACAGATAATTGGTATTGAAAAAGTTCAGAAGAAAAGACTTTCATGATAAAGAAAAGCTTCCAGAAATGGTAGAATTTGAGCTAGATCCTTTTTTAAAAAAAAAAAGGCAAGAGAAATAGGGAGAGAGAGCATTCCAGATATCTTCCCAGTGGAGTGAGCCAAAACTCAAAATTCAGAATAAATTTGGCATGTGATGGAACATGGTTGGATAAGTAGGAAGGAACTTTGAATACCACATTGAGGGATTTGGATGATCCTGTAGGCAGTTGGGAGCCACTGAAGGCTTTTTAGTAGTAAGGTGACGTATTGAAGGCAGTATACTTGGGGAGATTAGTCTTGTGTCAGTATATAGGATAGCTGGGAGGAAAGAGCCAAAATGAAAGCAAGAAAGCTAGTTAGAAGACTATATAATAATTCAGAGGAAAGATGCTGCAGGTCTGAACTAGGATGATAGGAGTAGGGATGGGAACTTGAAAGGCAATGTAACAAGTAGTTAAGAACACTGACTTTGGAATCAGACAGTTCTGTGTCTGAATCCCAGATTGGACATTACTGACTGAGTTACCTTAGGAAGGTTATTTAATAGCTCTGAGCCTCAGATTTCTCATCCATGAAACACAGATACTAATACTTAGCTTAGAGAGTGGTTATATGGATTAAATGAGATAATGTAAGTGCTTAGCATAGTAGTTGGAATGTGGTAAGAGCACAGTAAATTATTAGATCAATGCCTAAAACATTGGAAGTTAGACTCAGCATGACTTGGTGATTGTCTGAATGTGAGGAGAGATTCCAGATGATTCTTGTATTTTCAATTTTGTGTTACTGGTAGTCCAAAGAAAGCTGATTTGAAATAGAAAAATCAATTTGGCTTTATTTTTTATTTTTAAGGACAGTCTCCTTAATATTTATTTGTTTGTTTGTTTGTTTATTGGCTGCAACAGGTCTTAGTTGCCGCATGTGGGATCTTCCATTGCAGCACGCGGGCCCCTCACTGCGGTGCACAGGCTTCTCTCTAGTCATGGTGTGCGGGCTCCAGAGCGCGCGAGCTCAGTAGTTGCAGCACGTGGGCTCTCCAGTTGTGGCACCCGCGCTCCAGAGCGTGTGGGCTCAGTAGTTGTGGCACGTGGGCTCAGTTGCCCTGCGGCATGTGGCATCTTAGTTCCCCGACCAGGGATCGAACTGGCATCCCCTGTATTGCAAGATAGATTCTCAACCACCGGACTACCAGGGAAGTCCCTCAATTTGGTTTTAAACGTGTTGAATTTGAGGTAATAATAAGAAGTACCTAACACGGTATTGGAGATTTGATTCTGGAAACGCAGGAAGAATGTAAGATTTGGAAATCAACAGTATAATGGGAAGGGCTAAACACTTCTCAGGTTGAAAAAGACTTCAGGTCTGAGCCCTGCTGTAAATCTACCTTTAAATATAGGTCAGGTATTGTATTAAACAACTAAGAAAGAATGATCTAAGGAGTAGAACTAGGAGGGTTGTTGTTATGGAAGCCAAAGGCAAAAGAGGGTTTCAGTAGGAGGGGATGGCTAAGTGTCAGGCAATTTAAATATTATGGGTTTAAAAATTAGAACTGTTTCAGACAGTTCATGTATTAATTAAAAGAAGTCAGACTTCTGATGTTTAAGAAATAGTTAAGGAGAAAGTAGAATTAACATAGTTCATTGTTCTAAGAATTTTGGTATTGAAAAAAACAGAAGGAAGGGGAAATTGTCTACGGTCCTTAGGTTGACATGGCAGTGATACCCTCTGCTTTCTAGTGCACCTGAGTTTCTGCCACCCCGCGCCCACCCAGTCACAGAGCCTTTAAAGACTCCTGCCTCTGTGGAGCTGAGCAACACCATTCACTGCTGCAGCTTCTTTTTTTTTTTAACAGCTTTATTGAGATATAATTGACATCTGTTTCATCATTTAAAGTATACTATTCAAAAAAGAGGGGATATATGTATATGTATAGCTGATTCACTTTGCTGTACAGTAGAAACTAATACAACATTGTAAAGCAACTATAATCCAATAAAAATTTTTTTTAAAGTATACTATTCAATTGTTACTAGTATATTCACAGAGCTGTGCAACCATCACCGTAATCTAATTTTAGAACATTTGCATCATCCCTAAAAGAAATCCCAAACCCAGTAACAATCCCTCCCCATTTTCCCTTCCCCCAAGTCCCTGGCAGCCACTAACCTACTTTTTTTTAAATTAATTAATTAATTAATTAATTTATTTATTTATTTTGGCTGCGTTGGGTCTTCATTGCTGTGCCTGGGCTTTCTCTAGTTGCGGTGTGCAGGGGCTGCTCTTCGTTGTGGTGCACGGGCTTGTCATTGCGGTGGCTTCTCTTGTTGCAGAGCACAGGCTCTAGGCACGTGGGCTTCAGTACTTGTGTCACATGGGCTCAGTAGTTGTGGCTCGCGGGTTCTAGAGCGCAGGCTCAGCAGTTGTGGCGCACAGGCTTAGTTGCTCCACGGCATGTGGGATCTTCCCGGACCAGGGTTCGCACCCATGTCCCCTGCATTGGCAGGCAGATTCTTAACCACTGCACCACCAGGGAAGTCCCACTAATCTACTTTTTGTCTCCATAGATTTGCCTAGTCTGGGCATTTCATATAAATGCAGTCAAACAATATGTGGCCTTTTGTGTTCAGCATCTTTCACTTAGCATAATGTTTTCAAGGTTCATCCATATTGTAGCGTGTTTCTTTTTATTACCGAATAATATTCCGTTTTATGAATATACCACATTTTATCTATCCATTCGTCTGTTAATGGATATTGAGTTATTCCCACTTTTGGCTATTATAAATAATGCTGCTATGAACATTCATATGCAAGCTTTTGTGTGACGATATGTTTTCATTTCTTCGGGGTAGATATCTAGGAGTAGAATTTCTGGGTCATACGGTAACTCTGTGTTTTACATTTTGAGGAACTACCAGACTATTTTCTAAAGTGACTGAACCATCTTACAATCCTCCCAGCAATATATGAGGGTTCTAATTTCTCCACATTGTCATCAACACTTGTTATTGTCTCTCTTTTTTATTTAGCCATTCTAGTAGGGAGTAGTATCTCATTTAAGTTTTGATTTGCACTTCCCTAATAACTAATGATGTTGAGCATCTTTTCATGTGCTTATTGACCATTTGTATGTCTTCTTTAGAGAAATGTCTATTCAGGTCCTTTGCCCATTTTTAAATTGGGTTATGTGTCTTTTTATTGCTGAGTTGTAAAAGTCCTTTATGTATTCTGGATAGAAGTCCCTTATCAGATATATGATTTGCAAATGTTTTCTCCCATTCTGTGGGTTGTCTTTTCACTGTCTTGATTGTGTTCTTTAAAGCACAAAAGTTTTAAAGTTTTATGAAATCCAACTTACCTATTTTTTTAAATAAATTTATTTATTTTATTATTTTATTTTTATTTTAGTTTTTATTTTTGGCTGCATTGGGTCTTCATTGCTGCGTGTGGGCTTTCTCTGGTTGCGGCGAGCGGGGGCTACTCTTTGTTGCGGTGCGCGGGCTTCTCATTGTGGTGGCTTCTCTTGCTGTGGAGCACAGGCTCTAGGTGCGTAGGCTTCAGTAGTTGTGGCACGTGGGCTCAGTAGTTGTGGCTCGTGGGCTGTAGAGCACAGGCTCAGTAGTTGTGGCACACAGGCTTAGTTGCTCCATGGCATGTGGGATCTTCCTGGACCCGGGATTGAACCCGTGTCCCCTGCATTGGCAGGCGGATTCTTTTTTTTTTTTTTTTAACATCTTTATTGGGGTATAATTACTTTACAATGGTGTGTTAGTTTCTGCTTTATAACAAAGTGAATCAGTTATACATATACATATGTTCCCATATCTCTTCCCTCTTGCGTCTCCCTCCCTCCCACCCTCCCTATCCCACCCCTCCAGGCTGTCACAAAGCACCAAGCCAATATCCCTGTGCCATGCGGCTGCTTCCCACTAGCTATCTACCTTACTACGTTTGTTAGTGTGTATATGTCCATGACTCTCTCTCGGCCCGTCACAGCTCACCCTTCCCCCTCCCCATAACCTCAAGTCCGTTCTCTAGGAGGTCTGCGTCTTTATTCCTGGCAGGCGGATTCTTAACCACTGTGCCACCAGGGAAGCCCCAACTTACCTATTTTTTTCTTTTGTCACTTGTATTTGTGGTATCTTGTCTAAGAATGCATTACCTAACTCAAGGTTATGAAGGATTATTCCTTTTTTTGCTAAGCTTTCTTTTAACAGACCTTTTTTTTTTTCTCATGAACAGCAGGGGGCTTCTCTGTCAGCCTTTTGAGAGATCTGCCCACCACTTACTTTCATTTACTCTCTCACTCTTTTTGTATTACTCTTATTCAACAAGACTTTGACTAACCACCTTCTATAAGCCAAACACTGTGCTAGTATTATAGGAAGCACAAAATAAAAATGATACTGTCTTAAGCTCTGGGTATTGGGGATACAGAGATGACTATAACTTGGACTTTGCAGTCTAGAAGAGCCATTAAGGCAGATATGCAAAAAAGAACATAACCATGTCAAGTGACAAATGATATACTTAATCAGAACCTCTCGTGGGGCTTCCCTGGTGGCGCAGTGGTTGAGAATCTGCCTGCCAATGCAGGGGACACGTGTTCGAGCCCTGGTCTGGTAAGATCCCACATGCCGCGGAGCAACTAGGCCCGTGAGCCACAACTACTGAGCCTGCGCGTCTGGAGCTTGTGCTCCGCAACAAGAGAGGCCGCGACAGTGAGAGGCCCGCGCACCGCGATGAAGAGTGGCCTCTGCTCACCGCAACTAGAGAAAGCCCTCGCACAGAAACGAAGACCCAACACAGCCAAAAATAAATAAATAAAATAAATTTTAAAAAAACACCTCTCATGAACTGATGTTAGTTTCTGATGAAGCTTCCGTCAGTATACAATGAAATAAGAAAAATAATGACAGTGTGCTTTTTTAATGAAATGATGGTGATAGTTGATGTAGGGTGTTTTTTGTTGTTGTTGTTTAATGACCTTACTTGGCGATATAAGATATTGGCAATCCCGTATTGATCCCTTGGCTTTTGTGGGATTTTTTTCTTGTCTGTAAAATCAACAACCTCCAGCCGCAGTTCGGAAGACAGAGATCATTTCTGGCTCCAAGGTGATCAGTGAAGACTTGATGGAGGAGTTGATCTGGGCCTTGCAGGTTTTAGATAATTCCTCATAGGTTTAGCCAGTGTAACAGGCAGGAGAATCTGAACAAAGAGTGGAAACAGCTTATGAAACAGGTTTGAAGGACTACATGACCAGGGATGGGAAGTAAGGTTGGGTAGAGAGGGAGTAGACAGCCAAGATGGAGGACCTTGAAAGCCAAAATGAGTTTGAACTTGATTCTCTGGGTAATGGGAAACCATTAAAAGGGGCAGGAGTGACATGTTGAATAAAGATGGGGCTTCAGGAAGATGAATCTGGCAGTACTAGATAGAAGGTAAATTGCAGGTGAGAAGACTAGTTAGGAGGCAATTGTGGTTTATAATGTGATGGTTTTTATATTTTGTTTCTAGCCAGAAAAAAATTTGCTCTTCTCATCAAAGCCCTATAGATCTTTGGCCATAGTTGGTGGAAAGTAGGTGATGATGTGGTCTGTGATATAGTGAAGTAAGTTAAGCACTGAAAGTATGATAGCTGCCACCTTCTGTAGGCAGCTGGAAACACTTCCTAAGTAGTAGCTCTCTAGTACAATGCATGGCTTAGTCTCACAGAAATTTCAGGGACAAAGACCCTGGGCCCAGAGCTCTTACTGGAATTCTCAGCACTGGTCATGGAGATTGACTTTGCCCCAGCCTACAGCCCAGCTAGGGGAGAGGGAAGTACAGTAACACCTTTCACTGTCCTTGAGGGGATCGTTCATGGCTAGTTTTATGAACAGCTGTCTTCCTCTCTCCTTCCCTTCCTCATTGTTTCCTGCTTTGTAGAATCAAGAAGGCATGGCCCCTCAAACATTTATTTCAAGGTTGGAGATAGGTTTTTGGGTCTTCAGCAACTTCTGTTCTTCTACAACTCAGTTCATCTTAGGATGCTGTCACTGAGCATTTGAGTCTCATAGGGAATAGAAGCAACAATAAGGGGAAAGAAACGACGTATCTTCTGGATCCTGAGTGGTAGCTGATGTGGTCCTGGCCAGTAGACCTAAGGCTTCTTTTTAGGGACCTGAAATCCAAGGGCTTGCCTGTGGCGTCCAGATGGTAGTCAGTACTGGAAGGAGCTCTATGCAGGGCTAGTGCTTGAGGGCCAAGACCATCTTGACACCACCATCTCTGTGTTCAAGGATGGCAGCAGGCAGCAGTGGCATGAACTGGACAGAGACATGCTGCTACTTACTGTACAGCTGGCTCTGCCTCTGGCTTCTCCACTGTCTACTGATTCCCACAGAACTGGCCCAGAACCTGACGAGGGTGGAGCAGGGAAGGGGTGGAGGGCTCTGTAGTTCTTCAGACAGAACTGAGAATTTTCTCTGGGCTGGGGAAGACCACTCCTTTTCCTTAGCCTTCCTTTCCCTAGGAAAGTAGGCTTTCTGCCCCCTGGCCTGGCTAAAGGGACTCTGCCCTCCCACAGGCCCAGCTGGACCTCACTCAGTACTGACCTAAAACTGATGTAGGTGAGAGGGCGGAAGGTTCTGCTACAGCCCCACTAGCAGACCCGCTGAAGATCCAGGGAACTGAAGTGGACCCTGTGGTAGGAAGGGGGCCTGTAGCCAACTTGATCCTAAGGCTCACTACCACCCTGTATATGGAAGCCTCTATGGCCCAGTCTCTCTTTTTTTCTGAGACAGACCCCGTTTCTCTGAAGAGGCACGCCCTAGAAAGCCTATTGCCAAGTCTAGGAACTTGGTGTTATGCTGGTGGAATGATGACTGGTCCCCACAGCCTCCCTGCAGGGCTTCAGGAACCCCCTCCCAGGCTGGCTGCTCCACCCTGAGGCGAGTCTAGAATCCTAGTGAAGGGAAAAAGCTGGAAAACAAGGAGTCATTCAGAGTGGGTGAAAAGAGGAGGGAGAGGTTTCTGGCTGAGATCTAAAAGGAGGGGCCTAAGGAAGGAAGGAAGCTCTAAGCCTCCTCCCAGACCTTTTCCCTGAGACTCCTAGGGATGAGAGAGGAGCGAGGCCCAGCTCTCTCGCTATTTTTCTTTGCCGCTTTGAGAGTTCTCATCTTCCAGCACTGACTGCCCTCTGTGGCTGACTCCTTTCTCTACCTTCCCCCTTCCCCAGGCTAAAGGGCCCACAGGGACTGGCAGGGAGGAAGGCTGAGCGGCTGTACTGTGGGCATGCCTATTCCTTTCCCTTCCCCCTTCCCTTAGCAGCAACGTCACCGCAGCACCAGAGGCAGCAGCAGCGGCAAGGATACTGGGGCTGGGATTGCGCAGCCTCCCTGCATTAGCAACGATGCCATTGTATTAGCAGAAATCAGATCTTAGGAAATCAGCCCAGTTCCCCCTGTGTGGTCCTGTGGAACAGTGCCTCAGCTTGAACTGTCAAGATAGAGCTTGGTCGGAGTGCAAAAGGAACAGAAGCCTCCAGATACAGCTAAGGCTCCTTACAGAGGTATGGCTCAGCAGAGCTGGGGGGAGGGGCAGGGCAGAGATGCTAGAATAACTGATCAGCACATTTGGGCCCTGGTTTTGAGGGTTGGCTTTGTCTTCCCGAAAGAGGGAGAGAGAGAGAGAGAGAGAGAGCGAGCATGAGCGCAAACATTAGACAAGCTCATCCATGCATACATTTGGGCTGTGGTGCAGAGATGGGGAAAAACAGGCTTGGGCTAATGCTGTTTTGTCAAGAAGCAGAAAATCCCCTTCCTCCTTTCTGAGCATCTCTAATGAGGCTGTTATAGTGCGGGTCAGCATAGAGGGGGTCAGATCTAGAAACAAAGGCTTAATAGGGAGGAGATACCCCTACAGCTACTGTAAGTTTATGATGGAGACATGCAGGGATCCACACAGGAGGTACTGGGAAGCATTGAGTCCATCCTTTACCTCCATGCACATATGTACATGTACTAGACACACATACCATATCTTCTGGAGCTGTGGGAGCCAAGAGGCTACAGATAAGGATGGAATAAGAAAGAATGTTGACCAAGAGGCTCCACATTATTGGTTGGTGGGGATAAGTAGTGCCTAGGGCACCTGACCTATTATAATTGGTCTTCTTATACAGGCTTAGATTCCTAACAGGAAGAGACCTGAGCATAAGTTGATACTCCCAAATCCACCCTCCTACTCTCTTCCCTTCAATCCTGTCCAAGAGAGAACCCAGACAGGAAAAGGGTTATCAGTCCTACTGAGGCTCCCCATCAGACCTCAGGTCAAGGTCAGATTGCTAGAGAGTAACAGCCGAGTATCACCATCTTCCCCGTCCTCCTTCAGGAGGCTAAAAAAAGAGGGAAGGGATTCTATGACTGGCAGAAAGATGCTGAAGACCAAAGACAAGGGAAACCTTTCTTCTGAAGTTTAGAACATCTTCCTGCCCAGAGTTACCCTGTTGCTGAGCAGATAGGAAGAGTTCTTTAAATTCCCATCTCCATTGATCACCTTGGTGGAGGATTCAAAAACATAGGCTAATAGGAGTCAGTAGTTCCATGTTGTGCAAAATGTGGTTGGATAATACATTGGGAAGTTGTGGGAGGTGTTAGTTCCCAGGAAGCACCTAGGAATGTGAACTGCAGAGCAGGGGAAAGGGGCGTTGAGGACTGTGAATGGGGCAGGGAGATGTGAGCTGGGAACTGGGGCAGGAGGTGGGATTGAAGAGTGTTTATTAGAGCATGGGGCAGTAATATGAAAGGGACTGTGTGTTCAGAGAATAGTAAAGTGGGTAAGTATAAACTGTGTAAATGGAAACTACAGTGTGAGCCTATCCAGGAAAGGTAGGAAGCATCTGCTTTGGTAGCAGAGTAAATGTAGGGGCTTTAGGAAGAGGGTGTGGCCCTGATCTTTTCTCTGAGAGGCAGTTGTAGTGGAAAGAATTAAGAATTGGGCAGACCTGGGTTTGCGTCCATCTCAGCTGTATAATTATGGGCTAACTTCTCACACTTGCTAAGCTTCAGTTTTCTCATCTGTAAAATGGGGATGATTATGTCTACTTTAAATGATTATAGTGAAATTAGAGATGATATATGTAAAACACCTTACATGTAAGTTCTCAGTAAATGATCACTAATAAATAGTATTATTATAATAGGCCAGGAGACACCCATTTGTGATGAGGGCCAGGAAGAGGGCTCTCGTGGAGAGCTTTCCCTGATTCTAGAGATCTAGACCTCGTAACTTTATGCTGACTAAGCCCACCACTTCTTTGTCCACCTGGTAGGCAGAGCTGAGCACTTTCTTCCACTTTCTTCCTATTCTGGGTTCTCTATTCCTTCCCCATCTTCGTCTCCCATGTCTCTCCATTTAATCAGGGTACAAAAAGCATCTGGAATGAGCTCTTCCATCTCACTGTTTACTCTTCACCTTTATTAGCGCTCATGGGCCACAATATTAAACTTGTCTTGTTATAGAACATGTCTCTCCCGGGGGAGAAGTCTAATAGATATGCTCTCAGTAAATGTGTTCTGTGGTGTTTGAAATCAAGTCACGTGTACAGTAGACTCTCATTACATTCCTAACTGATCAAGAAAAAAGGTCAAACATTAGGATTCCTGACTCTTGACTTAATTCTGTCATTTATCCATTGAGAGATCTTGGGCAAGTCATTTGTTTTTTCTAGGTGTTGATTTCCTTATTTTTTTAAATAAAGAAGTGGCTCTGCCTATTCTGGTGCATTGTTGTGAGGATCAATGAGATGACATACATAAAGAAGTGCTTTGTAAAATATGTGAATGTGTCGGGGCAAAAGGCATGAGTACAAAGTCTAACGAGGTGTCTGTAGAACTTTACCTTAGTTGGCTGAACTGGAGTTGTCTGTGGAGAAACTACTGGCAGATCAGGAAGGAATAAGACTTTCTCTGAGATACAAAAATATAAAATAAAATGGAATCAACCAGTGAAAGAGCTTTACACTTAAAATAGGATTCAACACAACCTAAATATAAAAGCTAAAACTATACAGCATTTAGGGGAAAAAAAGAGGAAAATTTCTTTATGATCTTGGGACAGGCAAAGCTTTCTTAGCATACAGAAAGATTTAACCATTAAAAAAAAAAAACAGATAAATGGGACTTCATAAAATTAAAACCTTCTATTAATTAAAAAACACCATTAAGAAAACAAATGGGCAAGCCACATTTGAGAAAAGGCCACTTGAGAAAATATTCTCAAGACATACATCTGACAAAGGGCTTGTATCCAGAATAAATTTTAAAACTCCTACAACTCAACAATAAAAAGACAAGTCAGTTTTTAAAATGGGTAGAACAGGAGTCGATAACTAACCTACTGTGCCTCCCATGTTCCAAGCACAATGCGTGGGTTCTAGGGACACAGGGTTGACTCTATCCCTAGATACAGTCCCTACCCTGTTCCTCAAGGAACTGCACTCTAGTCTGGGGACAGATACGTAAACATAACATAATAAACCTTCAGCGCCCTCCAGCCAAAGGTACTCCATCACCCTCCACATTCATTTGTGCTTTATCCCTGATTCAGAGAGTCAGCTTTCCAGACTCTATGTGTTGCTCTGTTTCTCCATTTGAACGTGTATATGACACAGTCAGTGGTTTTGTGGGTCAAAATCAGAAACTCTTATGCGCGTATTACTTGTGAATGCCTTTTGAAAATCGTGCTATAAAAGGGGGTGGAGGGGTATTCATTGAAGATCAAGTGATGGCCGTAGCCCATAGGTACTCCTAAAATTACTTCCATGTGTGCAAGAAAGTTCTTTATGCTCCATTTAGTCCAGGCCTCAGATTGTGGCCTGGACCCTGGGGAAGCGTAGTACTGTACGTAAGGGGAAGCCCCCTTCCCAAGCCCCAAACCCACAGTATCTGTAGCACTTAAAGAAAAAAAACTGTTTAAATTATGTACCTAGGGGCTTCCCTGGTGGCGCAGGGGTTAAGAATCCGCCTGCCAATGCAGAGGACACGGGTTTGAGCCCTGGTCCGGGAAGATCCCACATGCCGCGGAGCACCTAAGCCCGTGTGCTACAACTGCTGAGCCTGTGCTCTAGAGCCCATGAGCCACAGCTACTGGAGCCCATGCACCTAGAGCCTGTGCTCCGCAACAAGAGAAGCCACCGCAATGAGAAGCCACGCACCGCAATGAAGAGTAGCCGCCGCTCATCGCAACTAGAGAAAGCCCGCACACAGCAACAAAGACCCAACACAGCCAAAAATAAATAAATAATAAAAATATATATATATGTACATAACAGATATTTATTAGAAAGTTAGATGAAACAAAAAGAATAAAATTAAAAAATAATCGAAAATCACTCAACAGCAATAATCACTGTTAACATTTTGTTGCAAAGTCAGCCCTCCATATCTGCGGGTTGTGCATGCATAGATTCAACCAACCGAGGATTAAAAATATTCAGGAAAAATGTTCCAGAAAATTCCAAAAAGCTAAACTTGAATTTGCCATGCTCTGACAACTATTTACATAGCATTTACATTGTATCAGGTATTACAAGTAATCTGAAGATGATTTAAAGTAAACGGGAGGATGTGTGTAGGTTATATGCAAATACTACGACATTTTATATAAGGGACCTGAGCACCCTTGGATTTTGGTACTGTTTATGCTTTCAAGTTTTCTTCCATGTATATTGCTATGGTTTGAATGTCTGTGTGTCCCCTCCCTGCCATCCATGTGTTGAATTCTAAGTCCCAAAGGTAATGGTAGTAAGAGGTAGGGCTTTTGGGAAGTGATTAGGTCTTGAGAGCAGAGCCCTCCTGAATGAGATTAGCGCTTTTATAAAACAGAAAGATCCCTTGTCCGTTACACTATGTGAAGACACAGGTAGAAGGTGCTAACTATGAACCAGAAAGTGGGCTTTCACCAGAACTCAGCCATGCTGGAACCTTCATCCTAATCTTGGACTTCCCAGCCTCCAGAACTGTAAGAAATACATTTCTGCTGTTTATAAAGCCACCCAGTCTGAGGTATTTTGTTATAGCAGCCTGAATGGACTGACAGATATAGAGATATATTTATTTACAACAATGGTGTCATACTGTAAATTCTGTTTGTAATCTGCTATTTTCACTTAATAGTTTGTGAATAGTTTCTCAAGTCAATAATAATCAAATTAACCAACGTTGTTTTAATGATACTCTGTTCTGTACGTTTTTGGTTTTTTTTTTTTTGGCTGCGTTGGGTCTTCATTGCTGCTCGTGGGCTTTCTCTAGTTGTGGTGAGCAGGGGCTACTCTTCGTTGCGGTGCACGGGCTTCTCAGGGCTTCTCATTGCAGTGGCTTCTCTTGTTGCAGAGCACGGGCTCTAGGCGCACAGGCTTCAGTAGTTGTGGCACCTGGGCCCAGCAGTTGTGGCTCGTGGGCTTTAGAGCACAAGCTCAGTAGTTATGGCACGTGGGCTTAGTTGCTCTGTGGCATGTGGGATCTTCCCGGACCAGGGCTCGAACCGTGTCCCCTGCATTGGCAGGCGGATTCTTAACCACTGTGCCACCAGGGAAGTCCCTGTTCTGTAATTTTAAAACTGATTATTGTCGGAATTTTAGTGTGTTCCCAACTTTCTGTTATCCTTGTGGCATATATACTTGAGTTCAAAGTTTTCTTGGCAAAGGAAGAGAAGAGATGGGAAGGAGTGAAGGGGAAATTATCTCACATACCTCATAGCAAAACTTCCTCAAAATTATCTTTATCCCTCTCTACAAAATCCCATACTTTAAGGCAGCTGTTCCTCTCTTTTCTTTTTCTCATCTTGTCTCTGCAAATACCCACTCCCCTCCACTGCTAAACATTGGTTCCCTTCCCTCTTCCCATAAACCTTAATCTTTTTTCCTACTTACAAATTATATCTTAACAGCTTTGTTAAGGTATAATTCACATACCATAAAATCCACTCTTTTATAAAACTGAGACATAATTCACATTCCATAAAACTCTGGAGTTTTTATTTTATTCACAGACTTGTGTAACCATCACCGCTATCTGATTTCAGAACATTTTCATCACCCCCGAAAAGAACCTCCATCCCCATTAGTAGTCACTCCCCATCTTCCAGTCCCTCAGTCCCTGGCAACCACTATTCTACTTTTTGTTTCTGTGTATTTGCCTATTCTGGACATTTCATGTAAATGGAATCATATAACATCATACAAAGAAGCCTTTTACGACTGGCTTCTTTCACTTACCTTTTCGAGATTCCGTCATGCTGTATGTAGCATGTGTCAGTACTTCATTCCTTTTATCACTAAATAATATTCCATTATGTATACTGTATTATGTTTATCTGTTCATCAGTTGATGAACATTTGAATTGTTCCCACTTTTCTGGCTACTGTGAATAATGCTGCTGTGAATATTTGTATACAAGCTTTTGTGTGAACATACGTCTTCATTTCTCTTGGGTATATACCTAGGAGTAGAATTTCTAAGTCATATGGTAACTCTATGTTTAACATTTTGAGGAACTGCCAGACTGTTTTTCCAAAGTGACTGCACCATTTTACAATGGCTCCAGCACTGTTTGAGGGTTGCAGTTTCTCCACATCCATCCACCAGCATTTGTTATTGCCTTTTATCTTAGTGGGAATGAAGTGGTATCTCATTGTGGTTTTTATTTCTCTAATGACTAATGATGTTGAACATCTTTTCATGTGCTTATTAATCATTTGTATGTCTTCTTTGGAGAAATGTCTATTCAAGTTCTTTGCCCAGTTTTTAATTGGGTTAGGTACTTTTTATTGTTGAGTTGTAAGAGTTCCTTGTGTATTCTAATCAGAAGACTCTTATCAGATACACAATTTGCAAATATTTTCTCTCATTCTGTGAGTTGTCTTTCACTTTCTTGATGGTCTCTCTTGAGGCACAAAGGTTTTTGATTTTTATGAAATCTATCTTATCTGTTTTCTCTATTATCACTTGTGTTTTTGGTATCTTATCTAAGAAAGCATCCCATCTTAATCTTAATCTAAGATAATGCATTTACTCCCATGTTTTCTTCTGTAACTCTTAGCCTTGTGGCTCAGTTTAGCCTCTCTGATTTCTGCCTTTCTGCATATCTACTCCTTACCTCAATCAACACACAAAGGCTTGGGAAGTCCAACAGAGGAGCCTTCCTCTCAGAAAGGAAAGGAGGAAGAAAGAAGGTAAATACTTGCTTTTTAATTTTAATGTAATTTAACTTAACACAAAAGAATATATTTAATAGTGTCCCTTGCACATGTATTTATTGGACACTTGAATTTTTTCTTTTGTGTGTTGCCTGTTCATGTCCTTGAGCATGTGTGACTTGCCTGGCCCTTTACTGTACTCCACGTGAAGAGCTCTGATCCTGTGATCTAAATGAGTTACACTTTTAAAAATTGGTGGTATATGGGTTCAACTAAATGATGCAGAACTTATAGGCAGTGAGGGGTTTAGACTCATGGTAGGTAAGGAAAATGACAGGAATGATAAGGAAAAGAAGAGAAATAAATGAATTAGGAGAAATTAGGTAGGAGAAGTCTGAGCAAGTGAAGTCTTTTGGGACATGAACTTGGTAGCACAGGAGACTAGAACTTGAGGAGGCCATTCTGCCATGGTCCAGCCAAGAGACCAGAGAAGCTTAGAATGGACTCTGTGTAGAGAACTTGACCTTAACCTATCAGAAGTAAAACTGGGAAGAGAAGACTTTTTAGGGGACCCTCATAGTTAAAGTTTTGGCTAAAACTGGGCAGAATCTGGGCACTTCAGATCTGTACCCTGAGCTAGATAAATATTAAGAATATTTTTTGCCTGGGGACTTCCCTGGTGGCGCAGTGGTTAAGAATCCGCCTGCCAATGCAGGGAATGTGGGTTCAAGCCCTGGTCCGGGAAGATCCCACATGCTGCGGAGCAACTAAGCCCATGTGCCACAACTACTCACCCTGCACTCTAGAACCCGCGAGCCACAACTACTGAGCCTGCGTGCCACAACTACTGAAGCCTGTGTGCCTAGAGCCCCTGCTCCTCAACAAGAGAAGCCACCGCAATGAGAAGCCCGCGCACTGCAAGGAAGAGTAGCCCCCGCTCGCCACAACTAGAGAAAGCTCGTGCGCAGCAGCGAAGACCCAATGCAGCCAAAAATAAATTAATTAATTTTTTTAAAAAAGGATATATTATGCCTCATGTTTGCCAAGCCTTATCTGATGTTGTGCTAGAATGATACAAAAAAGATAAAAACAGACCTCTACCCACCTTGAGAAGGAAGAGGCTGGCATCAGCCATACTAGTAGTCTGATGCCTAACTCGGTCTCTATTCAAGAAGCTCCAGTACAGTAGTGGAGAGAGTGAGGATCTTTAGCCCACAGCCATCAGAGAGGGGCAGGTATTCTGGGGCTCAGAGGAGGAGAAAAGGTGTCCAAGATGACATAGGCGTCAAATGATATACTACATTAAAATTTATTTTTCTTGCAAAATTATAGCTTATTGCTATGCATACGTGATACATTATTTGTGATTTCCCCCCCTCATCTGTAAACGTGCTGTAGCTGTGTCTAAGACATCTCTGTATCTCCTCAGTGCCTAGTACCCTTTCAGGCATCTTAGACGGTTTTTTCTTAGTTATGTCATTATTCATACATTTTTTTGTACTCAGGACTAGTCGTTATTTACTGCTAAGAAAGAGAAGGAGAAAATGCTGTCCCTGAGATTCCCCAGACCTTCAGATGTGGCATTTTGTTGCAAGTGGATGCATGACGAACTTAAAATGAAGGGGAACTCAAGAGCTGGACCTGTGCAATGCAGAAAATGTGCCCTGACGGGCTGTATTATCCAGCTGCATCTTGACTCTGAATCTTTTTTCCTCTTGGGCTCTTCTCCATCTGAAAATGATATGGGTAAGGGCATGTCCCTGACTTCGGGAAGGTGACATTAGGTTCCCTTTCTTTCCCTCTCTCTCCAGGTACCAAGCTCTCCTGATGAAATGTGTTCTGCCCCACTGGGCTCCGGGGGCAGTGTCTGGTGCTGTTGATGCCCTTGTTCGAACTTTCCAGAATGGATAGTCCCCCAAAGCTGACTGGAGAGACCCTCATCGTCCACCACATCCCCCTGGTACACTGTCAAGTCCCAGACAGGCAATGCTGCGGAGGGGCAAGTGCAGGTAGCGGGAGCACAAGACCCAATCCCTTCTGCCCATCTGAGCTGGGCATCACCCAGCCTGATCAAGACCTGGGACAAGCCGACTCCCTGCTATACAACAGTCTGCATTCTGCTCCCGGGGGATCTGCGCGATCTGCAGACAGCACCAAGAACAGAGGTCGGGATGGAAGAGGCCCCGGGGCCCCTAAACGACACAATCCCTTTTTGCTGCAAGAGGGTATTGCTGAGCCAGGACTTGGTGACCTGTATGATGACAGCATCGGTGATAGTGCCACCCAGCAGTCCTTCCACCTGCACGGGGCTGGCCAGCCCACCTTCCATCCCTCCTCTTTCCAGCTGCCACCACCTGGCCCCAGAGTGGGCAGGCCATGGGAGGCAACACATAGTCGGGCTGGAGTGGTGGAGGGGCAGGAACAGGAGCCAGTGACCACCTTGGATGCCCAGCAGTGCAGCAGTAGCCACAGTTGCCGGCCAGAGCCGGAAGCAGAGACCATGGAGCTGGATGAGTACGGGGGCCCTGGTGGGAGTGGCAGCGGGGGTGGAGCCAGTGATACCTCTGGCTTTTCCTTTGACCAGGAGTGGAAGCTCAGTTCAGATGAATCCCCAAGGAACCCCAGATGCTCAGGCTCAGGACCCCAGCACTGCCGCTGCAGTAGCACATCCAGTCAGTCCGAGGCGGCTGACCAGTCCATGGGCTATGTGAGCGACTCCTCCTGCAACAGCTCAGATGGAGTGCTGGTCACCTTCAGCACCCTCTACAACAAGATGCACGGCAACTCCCATGCCAATCTCAACTCTGCCCCGCAATCTTGCAGCGACTCTTCCTTCTGCAGCCACTCAGACCCCAGCGCCTTCTACCTGGACCTGCAGCCTTCCCCAGCAGAGTCTAAGATGTCTTGTGAGTCCCACCACCCTGACAGTGGAGGGAGGGAAGGTGGCTATGGTTGTCCTCATGCCTCGTCTCCTGAGCTTGATGCCAACTGCAACTCCTACCGCTCGCACTGTGAGCCCTGCCCAGCTGTGGCTGACCTCACAGCCTGCTTCCAGAGCCAGGCCCGTCTTGTTGTGGCCACACAGAATTACTATAAACTTGTCACCTGTGACCTGTCCTCCCAATCATCCCCAAGCCCAGCTGGCTCTTCCATCACCAGCTGCTCAGAGGAACACACCAAGATAAGTCCTGCGCCAGGCCCTGGCCCAGACCCTGGCCCTAGCCAGCCCTCTGAGTATTACCTGTTCCAGAAGCCAGAAGTCCAGCCAGAGGAACAAGAAGCACCTGCTCCCGTGGGCCCCACTGTGATCGAGGGGCAGGTGTACACTAATACTTCACCCCCCAACCTCAGCACTGGACGTCAGCGCTCTCGAAGCTACGACCGCGGCCTAGAGCGCAGCCCTCCTATCCGCCTGGGCTCACTGGAACGCATGTTGAGTTGCCCAGTACGCCTGAGTGAGGGCCCTGCAGCCCTGACTGGGCCTAGTTCCCCACCTCGGCGTGTCACCTCCTTTGCTGAACTCGCCAAGGGCCGGAAGAAAGCTGCAGGCTCTGGCTCCCCCCCATTGCGAGTGAGCGCTGGGGACTCCTCCCAGGAGTTCTCACCCATCCAGGAAGCCCAGCAAGACAGGGTGGGCCCACTAGATGAGGGCACTCACTGTAGCCATAGCCTACCACCCATGCCCTTGGGGCCAGGCCTGGACCTAGTTGGCCCAGAGCCCTGGTCCACCCAGGTCTGTCAGGGCCTCCAGTCCAGTGAGATGCCACCTGCTGGCCTCAGAGCTGCTGGGCAAGGCCCCCTGGCCCAGCTGATGGATCCAGGGCCTGCTCTCCCAGGGAGCCCAGCCAGCAGCCATACCCAGAGGGATGCAAGAGCTAGAGCTGACGGTAAGGAACCTAAAGGCTGGAGAATACCAGGGTGTGTGCATGGCCTCCTCAGTAGTAGGGCCCTGCCCACCACCCCACGCATACCACTAGAGGTTCCTCAGCCTAGATCAATCATCTTTCCAGTCCAGAGCATGTCCTACGGTTGTAATAGGGGGAAGAAGGATGGAGAATAAAAAATACACCAAGGAGATAAAATTAGCACAACTTAGAGATTGATGTATCGGGAAAGGAAGTACTCAAAAGATTGTGATTCTAAGCCCGGATGACTGGAAATATGTTGATACACGGTTAGGGACTGTAAACACAGAAGTAGATTTACTGGAAAAGGAATAAGGCATGAGTTCCATTTTGGACATTAAGGAATTTGCAGTGTTTAAGGGAAATGTCCAACAGGCAAACCACCCTGGGTATCAGTAAGTTCATTCTTTGATCAGTGATTGTAGCCACTCTTCAAAGAACCTGAGACCTGACACTTAACCTTTAAGCCTCCCAGGCCAGCTCTTTCCCTATTTACTTTATTACACTTAAGTAATTATTTTTTAAAAGCTCTGTGTTAAGTGGGTGCTGGTGATAGATGAGAGGAACAATCTCTGTCCTTAAGGAATTCCGATGAAGGGTGGAAACAGAAAAGGAAACAAAATTAAAATGTAGAGATGGCAGTGTATGATACAAAATTAAAATGTAGAGATGGCGGTGTGTGGTACTAGTCTATGAGAGGGATAGCTAAACAGACCAAAATGTCAGAGGAGTGCTAATACGGTTTACATTTAAGCACAGTCTAGAAAAATGATTAGGAATAGGCTTTGTGGAGACTCATAAAAAGAGCATTCTAGGCCCATACAGTAGTCTATACAAAATCACAAAGGCACAGAATATCTCGATGCTTTCCGAAACTGCAGATAATTTAGTATAGCTATAGTGGAATGTGGATGGAACCACTGAAGGATTTTAATCAGGAAAGTGGCATTTTTTGGTTTGTTACAGCATAGTGGCATGTTTTGATTTGCATTTTAGAAAGATTTCTGATTGTTTGGGTGGAAGGTAGATTAGAAAGGATGTCTCCCTGGAGGTCAGGAGACCCCTGTGATCAGAGAGTCATTGGAATAAAAATAGTAGTTGAAGCTATGAGTGGATGAGAACATCCAGGGAGAATGTGTAGAGTTATAAAGGGAATGATGGACGGAGCCCTGGGGATACAGTGATTTAAGGTCGAGCAGAGCAACCCTCAAAGGAGACTGAGAAAAATTAGCCAAGAAAATAGAGGGAAAACCAGGAGAGAGTGAAGTCACAGGAGCCAAAGGAGGAGAACGTTTCAAAAAGAGTTAGTTCAACAAATGAGTTCTGAAAAGAAATCACTAGGATTAAGGCTGAAGAATCCCAAGAGCAGCATTTGGGAGTGGCCAGCGTAGAAGCCAGATCTCAGAAGGTTTGGAAGGAAAGGGGAGATAAAGCAGGGGAAAGGTCGATAAAGGGGAATTGGCTGTCTGTAGCCTTAGGTTGGTCTGTTGGCTTCTCAAAGGAAAAGGGTTAAAAAAAATCATAAATGGTGTTGTCTCTGCTGTTAGGGAGATCACAGTCTATCAGAAGACTTCACACTCCTAAACATACACAGAGGAGGTGCCCTTGGGGAAGGGATGCAGGAGGGTCTCTAGGGAAGAGGGGGGTCAGAAACAGCAGGGATTGGTCAGAGTGCTTTGGAACCCACGCTCTTCTGAGATTGCAGTGTCTGGTGGGTGATATCTAGGCACAGGGCTTGCAGTCTGAGGGCAAGAGCAGCCCTGGTCAGAGATGGGAGGAGAGGCCTTAAAAGTGTTTTTGCTATCAGGTAAGAATTTTCATATTGAGATGCTGTTTTGTTCCATAAGTCTCCAGTGACTTACCACAGGGCTTTTTTCTTGATTCTGTATGACTTTTTTTTTTATATCAAAAAATGATGACAAAAGAAGTGAGATCTCTTTGAGATTCTGAGCAGCAGAATCAAGATTCAAAAGGGTTTTACCAAGTCGGGAAAGAACGTTTTGTTCTTTCAGGGACCAATATGAACTTTGATAATGTAAGCTGTACTTGAGTTGATTTGGGATATTTAATTGATTGCAAACTCAGAATGAGTCAGCAGTTTGGAAGGGCTTCCAAAAAGTTAAAATGGTTGGATTCATTTAGAGACTCGAGAAGGGAGGAGTTGATAGTCCCCCTCACCCTTGTGAACCACTTAGAGCCCTCCTGGAAGTTCTGGACACTCCATTTTAAGAGGGAACCAAGGGGCTGGGGCTGTGTCGCCCACAGAAGAACAGACTTGGGTGAATGTGGTCTCTATCTCCAATTTTCTTAAGGGCTGTCACATAGAAAATGAGAAAACTTATTCCCTGTATTCCCTGAGGGTAGAACTGATACCCACTCCCCACAGTAGACACCCCTCCCCCTTTCCTGATCTTACTGCCTGAGAACTTAGCAGGGAGGATTTTTAAAAGAGTAGGAATAGATAGTCTAATTCAGACATACTCTGCATAGCATGTACAGTAAAGCTGGGATTGGGAGGGCCTACTCTGATAGCCAGCGTCAGCTCAGTCTTGAAATTTGGTATTTAAGTAAGTGGAGAGGATGAAGACATTCCCAGTAGGAAAAGCAGTGTGCTTAAAGATGGGAATGGGGGGGAAGAGTGGTGTCAATGAGCATGGCAGGTGTGGACGTTTGAGGGGAGAGCAGCTAATTTGTGGCAGGTGTGGACACCTACCTGACTGAGAAGATTAGACTTTGTTCTGTGGGCAGTAGCGCCACAGGAAATAAAATACTTCCTAAAGCTGGTATATGTAAGAAGATTTGGATGCAGTGAGCCTATACTGAACCGAGGGTGACAGTGAGGCTTCATTCATTTAACGAATCTTTATTCAGTACCCACCATGCACCAGGGTCTGTTCTAGGCACTGGGGATACAGCAGTAAACAATTTAAAAATCCCTGCTTTTCTGGAGCCCTTATAAGGAGTAATGGACAATAAACAAATAAGATAATTTCTGATAGTGAAAAATGGCTAAAAAGGAAATAAAACAGGGTGATGAGAGCATGACTTGCCAGAGGGACTGGGGTGGTCAGAGAAGGTCTTAATGAAGTGATGCTTGAGCTGATGCCTGAATGATGAGACAATTTCAGCGAGAACAAAAGGCCCCGAGATGTTAATGAACTTGGCATGTTGAAGGACAGAAGAAGGTATTGCTGGAGCATAGTGAGCCAGGGAGAATGACAAGGGTTGTTCTCTGATCACTGACTGGGAATAGCAGGAGGGTATAGTCTGAAAATTTCCACTGAGAGTGGTTCTGAAGCATCTCCTTTACAGGGTGTGTTCACCATCCCCTTAAGACTCGCTGAAGTAAATAAATGGGGAAAGATGAGGAATAGGAAAATCCAGCCTGATATCATTTCACGTGTAGTACAATGTGGTAAAGAGAACATTAGCCCCGAAGTCAAACTCTGACTTAGGCAGAATTCTAGCTCTGCAGCTTTCTAGTTGTGTGACCTTGGGCGAATGACTTAATCTCTAAATTTCCAATACCCAGATCTTTCAAGTATGGATACTAATTCCTTCCTCAGAACTGTGGAGCCAGGGGTGCCAGTGAACCACACCCAGGGTTTCAGGTGGTATGGATGCTTATAGCGCCACCTTGTGTTCTTTTACATGTTTACAGTGTGTGCAGTGTTTCATTAGCTGCACAGCCCATACACAAAGACTTTCCCTCTGTGCAGTGTCCTGTTGTGTGAGTGAGTCCCGTGTTTTGGAGTGAGACCCGTGTTTTGAGGGACACTGACTAGAAGATTGGCTGAAAGAACAGGAGAGGACCACTCCTGGGGAACACACCTCTATGTAGAGGGAACAGATGTGGACTCTGGGGCTCCAATACCAGGATCATGAGAGAGTGGGAGCAGGGTGGATAGGGTGACAGGGGGGCTGATTCTAGCTGCAAGTAAAGAAATATTTTATTGTGGTTAGATTTGCTCAAAAATGAAATGTGTCGTCTCTAGTGGAGACAGGGGATGATGGGCGAAAGCTTGAAGTAAATTAACATCTTGACCCTGAAAATATATTACTAACTCCAAGTCTTTAGGCCTTAGAAACAGAGAAAATGACGGTTCTGCCATTGGCAGAAATGGAAATCATCAGGAGAATGAATGAGGTGTTTTAAAATGGCAAATTTTAAATGAAAGCAGAACCCTAAAGCAGAATGATCTAGAGATCAAGAAGAAGGTTGGGGCTAAAGCCATGGGTTCAGGAGTTGCCTGTACGACTGTCTGAACGTGAACAAGGCAGGGAAGAAAGTGTAGAGTGAAATATAAGAATTGAGCCTTAAGATATGCCCGTCTTTGAAGTCAAGAAAATGAAGAAGGACTGAACAGTCAAGAGGTACAAGACAGGTCAATGTCATAAAAACACTAGGAAAAGTTTTACAAAAGACGGGAGGAGCACATTCCACAAACTTGAATTACCCCTACCCCATTCAATTCCTTCAGCCCAGGTCCTACCCCGCTCATCCCCTTTCCCCAGGGAGCGTCATCTCCTGCTTCTTGTCTTCCCCTCACGTGAGTTCAGTGTTCATCTGATTCCTTCTCCATCCCTGTTGCCGCAGGGGGTGGTGCTGAGAGCCGACCAGTCCTTCGCTACAGCAAGGAGCAGAGGCCAACCACGCTGCCCATCCAGCCCTTCGTGTTCCAGCACCACTTCCCCAAGCAGCTGGCCAAGTCCCGGGCCCTCCACAGCCTCTCCCAGCTCTACAGCCTCTCGGGCTGCACCCGTGCACCGCAGCGTGCCCCTCTGGCTGCCCCCACTGCTCAGGTCCCAGCGCACGCTCCTTCAGGGGAGCCTCAGGCATCCAGCAGCGGAGGTGCCAGGAAAGCTGGGCCTGAGCCACAAACCTCACGGCCGTCACCCCTGGGCAGCTACTCCCCCATCCGGAGTGCCGGCCCCTTTGGGCCCAGCACCGAGTCTTCTGCCTCCACTTCGTGCTCCCCTCCCCCAGAGCAGACCACAGCCACAGAAAGCCCACCTCCATGGGGCCGCTCCTGTCCTCCTGCTGTCCGGCCTGCCACCTCCCAGCAGCCACAAAAGGAGCATCAGAAGATACTGACCTTGGCTGAGTACCGACTCCATGGAACAGGAAGCTTGCCTCCTCTGGGCTCCTGGAGATCTAGCCTCAGCCGGGCGGAGAGCCTGGCCCGGGGAGGTGGTGAGGGCAGCATGGCTTCCAGGCCCAATAATGGTATGAGGTTCAGTGCCTGCCCCCCACCCCACCCCAAGCAAGCTACCTCCCCGCTGAATGGTTTCTTATACTCCAGCTTGGGGTCAGAGGTTACAGTGTTTGCATCTGTGGCTAACATCCCAACCCTCATGTTTTATATGGGCCCACTGGGTGGGTATGAAATGCTGTCTTCTGACTATCTCCTGTCTCTTTTGCTAATCTGTTCTGCTTTCAGCCAACCATCTATCCCCTCAAGCACTCAAGTGGAGGGAATACAGGAGGAAGAACCCTCTAGGGCCACCTGGTCTGTCAGGGAGCCTAGACCGAAGGCCACAGGATGGTCGACTGGCCCGAAGGAACCCCATCTTTGAGTTCCCTGGCTCCCTCAGTGCTGCTGGCCATCTGAACTGCCGGCTGAATGGTGTGTGGGCCAGATCCCCAGTAAACCCAGGGCAGGCCCTGCCATAGCTGGGAGGGGCTAGAGAAGGGGTCAGTCCCCAAAATCACATGGCTCAGAGGGTATGAGGCATTGAACTGAGCTGCATCTCAGAAAGAGAATTCCTTGGGATTGATTTTTCTCTTCTTTTCAGGTCAAGTAGTGAAGCCGTTACCACTGACCTGTCCTGACTTCCAAGACCCCTTTTCCTTGACTGAGAAGCCTCCAGCTGAGTTCTGTCTGTCCCCAGATGGCAACTCAGAGGCCATTTCCATTGACCTTCTTCAGAAAAAAGGTGAATATTACTCCTAGCTCCGGACGGGAAATCTGCTATCACTACCTATTTGTGCCTGTTGCCCTACTATCTAGCCCTTCGGAATATTTCCCTGTTCTAGGACTCCAAGTGCTGGGAGGGAATTAGAGAGCACAGGTACTGGGGCAAGAGGCAGAAGTCTTTGTACTGTGGATCGTGAGTATTTGCAAGTGAGCAAGGATCCTTTATCAGATGCTTAAGAATCAGGTTTTAGTTTCCTCCCTCAGGGAGCTAAGTATAGTGAAGGAGACTCCCATGTGCTGTACTGGGGGAGCTCAAGTGCTACAAGCTCTAGCGATTTGGGTAAACATGATGGTAACATCTAATAAGGTAAGGACTGACAAGGAACCAGTCTATCTAGCAGACCTGTTTAAGTGAGATGATGGGGAGAGGATTGAGCATAACTGCGGGCCTTAGAGAAGCAGCCTGTGAAAGGGAGAAAGATGAAGCTAAAGTCCCTCGCAGAGGCAGAGTGGGGGACTCAGAGTTTAGGGAGAGGGAAGAACCTTAGGCAAGAAGGGGAATAGCCACCTTCCTCCAAGTTGGAAAGGGATTAAGAGAGGGCAGGTGGGAAGGAAGATAGTTGTAATGTAGCTCTGTCTTTTGGATGGACAGGGAAGTTGAATTCATCACCAGTGGCCTCTGTTCTCTGTGTGAAGTAGAACCAAGGGCTTGAGAGAGGGGTCAAGATTTGGCAAGGCAACGTGAGAGCATAGCAAAGAGTGCTACAAGGCACACGTCAAAGAAGTGCTTCTCCCAGGCACTGGTGTGAGTAGCGCTGGACTTTCTCCTACAACAGCCAATAGCCTGGTTTCTCAGAGTGGAGAGGACAGATGGTTAGAGTGATCCAGGTTTGGAGCAAGAGGGCAAGGAAGTGAGGATGTTGAGTGTCTTGACAATGGAATCATTGAGGTGGGTCTCGGCAGGGAGGTGAAAATAGGAGGGGCTTGAGAACCGGGCAAAAACAGGAAGAGGCCAGGGCCTGCTGTGTGTGCAGGGACAGAGAGAGTGAGTGAGTGAGTGAGTGAGTGTGTGTGTGTGTGTGTGTGTGTGGAAGCCCTTCCCTCTTCCCACTGAGGGCTCAGTCCCAGCTGAGTTGCCCAGGGACTTGATTAGGGACCCATCACATCAAATTCTCACTTGCAGGGCTGGTGAAAGCTATTAACACGGCTGTAGACCTCATTGTGGCCCATTTTGGCACAAGCCGGGATCCTGGGGTAAAGGTAGGCAAGAAACTGTGGAGAGCTGAGCTCTACCCTGCTGACCCTCACCTATTCTCTGCTACCACCTGCCCTTGCTCTCTTGCCTCTAGAACTCAGAGTTGGGTACTTAGAGATGGGGATCGCAAGAGAAGCACCATAAGGACTAAGAGAGTCAGAAAGGACCAAGGTCAGGCTCCAGATGATTCCCTGTACTTCCCTACTGCATCCACAGGCAAAGCTGGGGAATAGTTCTGTGAGCCCCAATGTAGGCCACCTGGTTCTGAAGTACTTGTGCCCTGCGGTCCGGGCGGTGTTGGAGGACGGGCTCAAGGCCTTTGTGCTGGATGTCATCATCGGGCAGCGGAAGAACACCCCGTGGAGTGTGGTTGAGGCTTCCACACAGCTAGGTAAGTGCTGGCTGGCAAGATAGGGACCCCAGGCTGAATTTCAGGGTTCCAGGATTGGGCACGTGACCTCCAACTCTGGCTTCCTCCCAGGCCCATCCACCAAGGTTTTGCACGGCCTGTACAACAAAGTCAGCCAATTCCCAGAGCTCACCAGTCATACCATGCGCTTCAACGCCTTCATCCTCGGCCTGCTCAAGTGAGTGTGTGGAAATCTACAAACCACCGGTCCCCTCCCCTGGGCTCTGGCACTTCTGAAGAACCAGCTCCCTAGACTGGGTCAGAAAGGGTGGATCTGCAGGATCTTTGGCCAGGGCCCAGGCTCACTTTCTCCCCACCTAGCTACAGCCTCTCTCAGTAGGTCACTGGTCTCCCAGCAGACCCATCAGTCTCTGGCACTGATCACCAACATGGTCTTCTGCTTTTACAAATCCATAATCTGGCTCATTTGGAAATTAACCTGGTTCTCAGTTTCTTTGGATATTGTAACCCTGATCCTGTCCATTCCAGCACTGCTTCCAAATCCTGCTTGACCCAGTTCACCTTGGCACCCACATCACAGTATCCTTCTTTTCTCAAGTATGGGCCGAGGTCATCCCCTTTGGTCCTGAGCTATCCTGTCCTCTCACTCAGCAGCTGCCCTGACTTCCTGGGTCACGGGCAAGCCAACTCCATTCTAAGAGGAAGTGATTGGCTTGTGAATCACATGTTCACCCCCTCCCTATTAACCAGATAGCATCACTGCCATAGCAGGGAGATGTTCACCTATACCTCTGCCCTGTGCGTGACCCCCCCCATATCTGTCTTCTTTGTATCTTATCATCTGGCTATATCCACACAAGACTCAACTCTCTTCACCTATCTCCCTACAGCATCCGGTCCCTGGAGTTCTGGTTTAATCACCTCTATAACCATGAAGGTAATGCTCAGAACCCTGCTCTGTCTTGCAAACTCAGCAGAGGCCAGACCTCGGAGGATCGAAAGAGGGAGGCACAGCTGTCTTTTCAGATGCTAGAAGTGGGGAGGAGAACCACACAGGCTTTCATCCTCAAGGCTTGGGCTTCTACCCAAGTCCTCTCCCAGCCTCTGCTTGTGTTAGAGCCTTGGAGTCAGCGGGATACTCAGGCAATCTGGGAGTCAGGGTGGCCAGGAACCTCTCTCCTCTGAACTCACGGCTGCCACTTAAGATTGTGGAGCTTCCGCACTGCACAACTTCAGAAGGCATCGTTTACACCGTAGTGCATCTAAGTGGCACGGCACACAGCCTGTGCAGCAGTCCACAGTGACTCCACCCAGGTTGCCTTTCACAGGCCCACCCCAGGCCGGGCTCTGCTTCTCTGTGTGGCTCAGTCCCTCTCTCTTTCTCCCCTAGATATCATCCAGACCCACTACCAGCCGTGGGGTTTCCTGAACGCGGCGCATACGGTGTGCCCTGGCCTCCTGGAGGAACTGCTGCTGCTGCTCCAGCCCCTGGCCCTCCTGCCCTTCAGCCTCGACCTACTGTTCCAGCACCGGCTGTTGCAGAGTGGGCAGCGGCAGCGGCAGCACAAGGAGCTGCTGCGGGTGTCCCAGGACTTGCTGCTGTCCGCCCACTCGACACTGCAGCTGGCCCGCTCCCGGAGCCAGGAGGGCCCTGGAGACATGGACGGGGCAGCCCGTGGGGAGCGGGTGAAGGGTGTGGGTGCCCCAGAAGGTGGAGAAGATGAGGAAGAAGACAAGGAGACAGAGGCAGCTGAGAGCTCAGGGCGTGGCAGGTGGGCCCGAAGTGGGCAGGCTGGCTGGTGGTACCAGCTCATGCAGAGCTCCCAGGTCTACATCGATGGCTCCGCTGAGGGCTCTAGGTTCCCCCGGGGTGGCAGCAATAGCAGCAGTGGCAGCAGCAGTGAGAAAAAGAAAGGGACGGGAGGTGGGGGGCCACCCCCCCGAGAGGGAGTCGTGGAGGGAGCTGAGGCCTGCCCTGCCCCTGAGGAGACCCTTGGCCGGGAGAGGGGCTGGCCTTTCTGGATGGGGAGCCCCCCTGATTCTGTACTGGCTGAGCTGAGGCGCAGCCGGGAGAGGGAGGGGCCCACTGCCCCCCCAGCAGAAAATGAGGAAGGAGCCTTAGAGCCTTCACCCGGGGTCATCAAGTGGGGACACCTCTTCGGGTCCCGAAAGGCTCAGCGGGAGGCCCGGCCCACAAACAGGTAAGAGACAGCCCCTGGTGTAGACAGACGGGCGGGGGTGCCTGCTCTAAGCCAGGGCACAGACAGAGCCAGAGCCCGGCCGCTATCCCCTAGGCTACCCTCGGACTGGCTCAGCCTGGACAAGTCCATGTTCCAGCTAGTGGCGCAAACAGTGGGTGCCCGCCGGGAGCCAGAGCCCAAGGAGGGCCTGCAGGAGCCACAGTCTCCAGCCCTGCCTTCCAGCACTCCATGGTGAGCCCTGGGAGACAGAGGGATTTGGGGGCTGGGTTTGGCCCTGGGTGGGGTTTCTCTGACCTCCATTTGTTGTTTCCCCAGCGAGGTGAAGGCACTGTGCCACTATCTGGCCACAGGCCCTGGACAGCTGAGCTTCCACAAGGGAGACATCCTGCGGGTGCTGGGGCCAGCCGGAAGAGACTGGCTGCGCTGCAGCCGTGGCCCTGACACTGGTCTGGTGCCTCTGGCCTATGTGACTTTGACCCCAACTCCAAGTCCAACCCCTGGAAGCAGCCAAAACTGAGGCCCTGTGCATGCTGGTGGCCTCAGGGACCCTCACAACCCCTAGACTCGTAGCCTGAGAGCCCTTCCCAAGCCCTCTGGCCTGGTTACAGAGAGTAGACCGAGAGCTGGGGGCCACATACCCCTGTGCTCAGTATCAATTACTCCCCCTTAACTGTCCCAGTGACCTCGTCCAGATCTCCCCCCAGGAAAGGAGGGAAGGGACGCAGCACTGGGCTGCCAGAATTTCCCCCGCCTATCTTGGCCAGCCCTCCCATGGGTACAGACAGGCATGTCCCTGTGGAGGGAGGTGACCAGAAGGCCCGTTTGTGGGGGTCCCTAGGCCAGGTGGTGAGAAGGATGGGTGACAGTATTGGGGCCAGTTCCCTGAGCCCCCAGCTTTAAGTAGGCTGTGGCCAGTGCCTGGTGGTCAGAGGAGGGAGGAGGAGCCCAGGCTCTGTTTATGTATTTATTTATTTATTTATTACACCTATTAATAAAAAAGGTGCTTGGCCTCCAAACCGTTCTCTCTTTGTGCCTTCTCCCACCCTCCAGACCATCTTTCTTCTTTGCAAAAGGATGGCTGGGATAGGATGAAAAGGAAAGAGAGAACTTGAAGTCTAGGTACCTACGCCAGGAGCTGCTTCTGGATGGTGCTGAGGCCCAGAGCATCATGGGTGAGATGCCCATATGTGCGGCCAAACTGGAACTTATACCCTGTGTGGCCAAAAGATTCTGTCATTTGTAGCCAGAGGCATAGAAAAGTTATTTCTCAGCCAGTTGCCTAGAACCTCCAAGTTATCCTTCAAAATCTGGTCCTAACTACTCCCTAGGAGCTACATCAGTTTCCTTTTCTGCCCAGTGAGAAAGCTGACCCAAGGTCCCCCCATATCTACTAGTTCCAAGCCCTAAACCACCTCCACCCATCTCTCTCTCTCTCTCACACACACACACACACACACACACACACAAATATTCCAGTCCCCGAAGCCTCCCTCTGGGGGCTGTCCTCACCTGGCACATAGCCCCCGTATTTAGGTACAAGGCCCAGGTTCTGAGGGTAGGTCCTGGAAAGTGAGGGGAGATGTTTAGGATCCTTCTGGGATCTGACCCCTGACTTCATCTGTCCAAATTCCTGCAGTGCCTGGTTGCTGAGCACAGGAAAGCTGGAACCGAAGAGGAAGCGAGCACGGGGCACATAACCAGTGAAGCCTAGGGGAGGGGGATACTAAGTCAGTACCTCCTGGGCACCTCCCAGGCCTTTGGTCATTACCCACTTCCTCTCACCTGGCATGAAGAACTTGCGAGGATCTCTGTCATCCATGGAATAAGGGGAAGCCTTCTGAGGAGAAGTTGATAGAAGAAAAACAGGGCTATCAAGTTCAGCCCCTGGGCTGTAACACAAGCTCCCAGGGAGGTGAGGCTGGCGGTCTAGCCCACATCCCCTGTCCCACAGCCATGCTACACATGACCACCCCAGACCTGGCCACACAGAGGTAAGGCTCCCGCCTCGTACTCCCCATCAGCCTTCTCCGTCTCACTTGTTCCGCCTCCTGCCCCAGCTCTGGCTCCTCTTCCGTCTCTAGCTCTGCCTCCAGCTTTGGCTCTTGGTCTTTCTCCACGTCTTTCTCTCCCTTGGCCTCCTTTGGCAGCTCCTGACTCCTCTGTCGCCCATACCACTGAGTGAAATCATTCAGAGCCTCAGCCCAGACCCGGCTGCTGTTCTTGGCAAAGATGAACTGTGCCTGGGGTACAAAACCTAGGTAGGCAGGGGGCAAGGACGATTTGTTAGTGTGTGGGACCCATGTTCTGGGATGGGGGGTACCTGTTCATACCTGGGTACATACCTGTGTACCCAGGGATCATGCTGGAGCTGAGCCTTTCGTGTCCACGCCTAACAGGCAGGCTTTTCCTAGGACCCTCGGGAGATCTTGGAGGCCGGATGGGAGGCAGAAGTGTGCGGTGGGAAGGGAGCCGGGCTAGGCCAGGAGAGCCGCGAAGTAGCTGCCCAGTCATCTGCCCATAGGTCTGGCCCATGCTGAACCGAAGTAGCGGGCAGTGTCCAGTGTACCTGTAGCACAAGTCTCACCCACTCACCTCTAGAATCCCCGGCCTCACCATCCCCAGAGGCAGAAGCAGAGACCTCTGAAGCCCTGATCTCTTCTGGACTCAGCTGTGTATATATTTGGAGCAGGCGTTTCTTAGTTCTCTGTCTGGGTTTTCAACCCTTCCCCTCTGCTGCTACCCTGTTACCATGGAGAGCACAACACAAAGCTTCATAGCAGGCCCGGCTACTACTGTTCCCTTGCTTTTCCTTTTCCATCCAACATCATAGACATCCCAGCCATAAGCCTCCCATACCAGAATGTCCACCTGGCCCCCAAGGCCGAGGTGGCACAACTCTGCCACCTTTTACACCCTTTTACACCCCTGTTCCCAGAAGCAAACACGTGTGCTCTGGGCAGAAGTCTTACCCTGGGATATAATGAGGGTTCTGAGGGTTCAGCCCTGGTATGAAGGTGCTAGCCATAGCCTTGGGAACCCAGGCGAAGTTCCCTTCGTTTCTCTGAGCCGTTTCTCTGAGCTGAGCTCCTGGGCTGTGTGTGCTGACTGTGTCAAGGGCTGGGAGGCCGAGCCAGAGGCAGGAGGTGGGGCTTGGGGAGGAGAGAGGGGTTGGGGCACTAGTGTGATGGCTGTCAGGGCCCGGGCCACAGGGGAGTAGAGGCTCACTGGTCCGTCCACTCCGGATCAAGGGCAGCCCTGCCACCTGGGGGCAGGGAGAAGGCCGCGTACAGCCTTGCCACTGCAGAACCAAAGGAAGCCCTGAAGTGGCAGGTGGGGGAGCAAAAACTGACAGGCCCATTGAGCTCTGTCTCGAAAGAGGGCCCTTCCTTCCTAAGCCCCTCTCTGAGCACCTGCCTGAGGAGGTGTGGATTGTACGCTCTGTGAGTCTTGGTTGAAGGTGATGGAATTCCTAGGAAAGCCCAGGGGGGAGGTGATAGGGAGAAAAGGAACCTAAAGACCTCTAGGCAGTGACATTGTTTATTTTCAGTAACGTAAGGACAAGAATTACTACTATAATCCGGATCATCATCCATTCAACAAATATGCCGTGCTCTGCCAGGCATGCCGTACAGGGGCAGAACGTCATTTAGTATCTCTGAACCCTACTATCCTCATTTATAAAATGCAGGTGCTGCTGTTGTGAGGCTCAGATTAATGTATGCAGATGTGCTTTGTAACAAACACCTTGAAGCCAGAATGGTGGGGTAGGGGAAAGGGCACAGGCGTGAAGTCAGGCAGCCATGGGCTCCTAACAGCTTGTGAGCTTGAGCCGACCTTACCTTCTCTGAGCAGGTGGCTTCTTCTGAACCTGAAATCCCTAAACTCTTAACATGAAGGTTAAAATAGCCTAACCTACCAAGGTGGTGTCAAAAATAAAGTCAGATAGTGTGTGTGAAAGAACTTACCCCAGCACCTGGCACGCAGCTGCTAAAACTTAATTTCCTTTCCTATTGTTTAGTATCGTCTCTAAGCGTCTAACACAAATGGGAGATCAATGGATGGTTAGTAAATTCAGGGGTTACAGGTTTTCTCACTGGGGGGGTTCAAGGGAAGGAGATATGAAGGTAATGTTGAGGTTTAATGAGGGGGCAAATTAGAATTTGTTAAGAAAACAATTCAGATCCTAAGAGCAGTACAGACCAGGAAAAAGATGCGGGGAGGGGAGCATGATTAGAACTTTACGGCTGGTTCAGGGCCAGGCTGGTCCACCTTTCCAGGACGCAGAGCCTCTGCTCTCCTCCCCACGCCTGACTGTGCCAGTGCCTGGGCTAACCCAGCATGTGTCACTGACTTCTTGGGAATTGCACAAGAGGGCCCCAAAGAATACATTTCATGCTCCTCAGTGTTCTGCCAAGAACACTTGGTATGTGTCACTTAGAGCTAGAGTTAGAGAGGACTTGGCTCCCAGGAAATATGCTAGAGTGAGGGTGGGAGCTGAGGGGAGAGCCCAGAAGAGCAGGAATATGTCCAGGCTAACAACCTGGACTTCTGGATTCTGTAACAGACACTGTTGGTTGCACACTTCATACCTATTCCCTACCCCCGTCTCCCTTCTTCCTAACAGAACTTTAATTTTGTTCTGCCAAGCAGTCAGGAACTTCAGGGAAGCTGGAGCCAGCCGTAGGAATGAGTCTGGATTAGTCTAAGCCCATCATAGTAGTCCCATTCCCCTTGCCAGTGACTGGTTAGGCATGGGCTTGTGGCAACCTGGACAGTATGAGGGCAAGTCTGCTGGGGTGAAGGAGTGTCCTGGGAAGAGTTTCTTTGCTCTTAAAAAGATGCACAACAAATTAGAGAAAGAGAGATGGACAAGAAGGAATGATGTCTTTTCCTGCCTCTAGAAATTCTGTGGATGTGATGCTGGAACCTTGGCAGGCATCATGAAACCTGTGGAAAGCTAAGCTAACCTGGGAACAAAGCCTGAATCCATGCAGGGTGGATGGCAGAATAGCAAGGCCTGGGTCCTTGATGGTAATGTTGAGCCTCTGACTTAACCAACCTTCTTATGAAATAATTTCATTATTGTTAAGGCCACTTTAAGTTTTCTTTTACTTAGAGCCAAAGGCGTCATAATATAAAAGTAAAACAAAACAAAACAAAAACACTAGTTCTAAAAACAAAAACAAAACGCTAGTTCTAATCCTAGTCACTAGAGATACAGACCCTGGCCAAATTCATCTCGTCAGCCCTCAGTTTTCTCATCTATAAAATGGGTAAACTAATGTTACTACCTCATTGAGCAGGATATGGTAGATGAGATGATGCAAAAAGAGCAGCTGGCCCAGTGTCTAACTTGCTAATAAGTAAATAGCAATTCATTGTGTTTAGTTAGAATTTGGTAGGATGGGAGAAAAGAAAAAAGTAGTAAGACTGGGAGTTCGGGGGAAAGAATCTGTGAAGTTGAGAAATGGAAAGGTTAGAATTTAAAATTGGGATGTAGATTAAGATGCAGGGACTGGAACAATTTCTGCAGAAAAGACCATGGCAGCTAGAATCTGGGTAAGAGTTAATATAAGTTAGGAAACAAATTATAATTAGTCTTAGATTCATGGTTTGTGAAGAAACAGCTCACTGTTCTTGGTGAAATGGCTTGTTACTATTATTGTTTCCATCTGTGTAAAGAGTATTTCTAAATCCCTGAAGATTGGAAGGACATTCTAACCTGGGAAAGGAGTGGAAGAGCTAGCTGAGGGGCCTGTAGGAATGCTCATTGCCTTGGTGCCTCCTTCCGAGGGACAGTCATGGTAACCTACCCACAACTTGTTCCTGACGACAGCTGCCACACCCAGCGGCCAGTGTTGGATGTGGTAGCAGAGAAATGTTTCGCTGGGATTACACCCATCTACAAGATGAAGGTCCAGTTAGGAAAGTCACGACAGTGCCCTGCTCACTCCACACAGCCTGCTGGGTCTCCCAAATGGCAGTCTACAACTCTCTTGTGCTCTGCCTTTGATCTGACCGGGAATTGCTGTAAAATTTCATGTAAATAAATACAAATAGCGAATCGTGTCGTACACCTGAAACTAATATAATGGTATGTGTTAACTATATCTCAATTTTTAAAAATCAGGATATTTATCAGCCAAAAAATTTTCACATAGATCCCAGATCAATCACTTGATTGTACGTCAGTACTGGGCAAGCATAAATCCCCTCTATGAGGATGAATTAAAAGAAAATCATGAGACCTTTGGAAAAAGTTCCTCAGATCAAGAGACAACCAAAATTGAAACAAAAAGTGAAAAGAATGAACTCCAAAAGATTACATACAACATAACACCCTTTAAAATTAAAATATATAGATGCGATAAAACTACATAAACAGGAAAGCAAGGTAATGATGAACATGAGTTTAGTTGCTTACCTCGCATGGAAGTGAGACAGTGGAGGGGGATGAGACCATACGTGTAGATGTACGTTATTGTCAAGGTCCCAGTTTTTGTTTGGGATGGTGATTTCATAAATGCTTATTATTACACATTCGAATGAATTAATTAATTAAACCATGGGCCAATGATTAAAGTGTATCATAAATCAAGGATTATGAAAACCCAAATCTGTGCAGTTGACATCCAAAGAGGTGGAATGGGGTGGGGTTGGGGAGAATCCAAATAGAAATGATCAGAAACAGTGGTATTGATAAGACTTGAATATACTTTCTGGTTTTAGTGCTCAAGAAGTCAAAATATTAAAGAAGAACAGAATCTGAACAAGGATGATTTATTAGCTACACACAGGGAAATTTAAAAACTGGCCATAGTCTAGTCCTGCCTAACAGAGCAGGCTTACTTAGTCTTTGAGCCTCAGTTTCCACATCTGTAAAATGAAAGAGATGCACTGGATTGTTATTAAGATTCCTTCTAGTTCCTACTCCCTTCTCTATTTGCCAATGCAAATATTATATGGGTTTTAAACATATATACATATTATTTTACATTTTTATGTATACATATTTATCTTACATTTTATATTCATATTTATGTATTATAAAATATATACATATATGATTTTCTTAAATAGCAGAATCTTTGATGTGCTTTTAGTCATTTTTTTAATTGAAGTATAGTTGATTTATAATGTGTTAATTACTGCTGTACAGCAAAGTGACTCAGTTATATATACATTATTTTTCATATTCTTTTCCATCATGGTTTATCACAGGATATTAAATATAGTTCCCTGTGCTAGACAGTAGGACCTTGTTTATCCATTCTATATATACCAGTTTGCATCTGCTAATTAGAGTCATTTCTAAACGCAACTATATTTTTAAAGTTTCATACTTTAAAATGTGCATGTGTAGGGCTTCCCTGGTGGCTCAGTGGTTGAGAGTCTGCCTGCCGATGCAGGGGACACGGGTTCGTGCCCCGGTCCGGGAAGATCCCACATGCCGCTGAGCGGCTAGGCCCGTGAGCCATGGCCGCTGAGCCTGCACGTCCGGAGCCTGTGCTCCGCAACGGGAGAGGCCACAACAGTGAGAGGCCCGCGTACCGGAAAAAAAAAAAATGTGCATGTGCCTCCTAGGATGCAGCTCCAAATGAGCCTTATTCAACTTATAAATTTTCCTGAAAACAGGCCACTATCTGGATATCACTGCTCTGAGCATAGAGGATGGATCAAAGCAAAGGAAATGGCAGAATCTCTTTCTGGTGTTTTTACACGTATAACATTCTTCAAATCCACAGCACCAGTTTTTTGGGTTTTTTAAATAAATTTATTACTTATTTATTTTTGTGTTCATTGGGTCTTCATTGCTGCGCTGCGGGCTTTCTCTAGTTGCGGCGAGCGGGGGCTATTCTTCATTGCTGTGCGCGGGCTTCTCATTGCAGTGGCCTCTCTTGTTGCGGAGCAGGGGCTCTAGGCTCGCGGACTCTAGAGCACAGGCTCAGTAGTTGTGGTGCACGGGCTTAGTTGCTCACGGCATTTGGGATCTTCCCAGACCAGGGCTCAAACCCATGTGCCCTGCATTGCCAGGCGGATTCTTAACCACTGCGCCACCAGCCAAGTCCCTCCACTAACTTTCATTAACCATCTCAGCTAGGTAATTACCTTCTGGTCACTACAGAGATGAATAGATGAATAAGATATAATTCTTGACCTCAGTGATTTTACAATTTTAAAGAGGAGTGAGAGCTACAGAGAAAATCAGTATAAACACCACAATGTAGATTTAAACAAAAACAACTGACTTTATAATAGGCCACAAAGAAAAATCTCAAAAATCCCAACAAGTACAAATAAACCACATTTTCTCACACAAACACAACAAACCTGTAAATAAAAAACAAAAATTAGGTTAACCAAGCAAACAAAAAACCCCAATTGCCTCTAAATTCAGCTTTGATTGAATTCTCATTTATTTCTAAAAAATGGTGTATAATCACTCTTCTTTTCTTTGCCCCAAGTTAAGAGAGCATTTAAAAATTGTCTAAATGTTGGGCAATTTTTAGCCTCAAGTGTATACTGGCATCACGACTAAGGACGTAGGCTTAATCCTAGATCCATCACTTAACTAACTGTGCAATCTTAGGTAAATTAGTAAACCTCTCTGAATCTCTTTTTCCCTCATCTATGAAATGAGAATGGTAATACTGTAAGGATTAATTTAAATGGTATATGTAACACAGAATAGTTATTGGTACCTAATAAACTGTCAAAATTATCATTAAACAAGTGTTCCAGTAGGAGCCATTTTTGTTACAAGAAACAACTGTCTACTTCTGCTGGCCCAAGTATAGCAAGTACAGAGGAAGAGAGGTTATCGTAAGGATGAATTAGATTTCATCAGTGTCCAAGGAAAGGACTCTATAGCCTGCTTTATAGCCAGGCCTCATGGAAACTGAAATTGAGAACTTGAAAGCTAACAGGAGCTAAGGCAGTTATTTTCGCTCTTTTCTCCTTGAGGCCATGTGCTTCCCCCTGCACATCTGCTCAATCTCTCTCTCTCTCTTTTTTTTTTTTTTTTTTTTTGCGGTACGTGGGCCTCTCACTGTTGTGGCCTCTCCCGTTGCGGAGAGGAGTTCGTTTCCTGATGAGCCACATGCACACCGGAGTTATGATGTGGCAGACACATCCATTTGGGAAGGGGAGAGAATGGGGAGGGGGCAGAGGAGAGGAGACGTGAGGAGAGGGAGAGGGAAAGAAGGGAGAGAAGGAGGGAGGGAGGGAGAAGAAGAGAGAGAATGAGAGCATAAGAAAGAGAGAGAGGGATTCCCTGGTGAAGCAGTGGTTGAGAGTCCGCCTGCCGATGCAGGGGACACGGGTTCATGCCCTGGTCCGGGAAGATCCCACATGCCGCGGAGCGGCTGGGCCCGTGAGCCATGGCCGCTGAGCCTGCCCGTCCGGAGCCTGTGCTCCGCAACGGGAGAGGCCACAACAGTGAGAGGCCCGCGTACCACAAAAAAAAAAAAAAAAAAAAGAATACTAGCTGAAACTCTATATAACTAAACCAGAAAATCTCACTGAGATTAAAATTGTGTAGGAAAATATAAATCAAAATCAACCCAAGTGATACAGAATATCTGAAAATAAAATAACAACCATAGAAGAAATTGAAAAAGCGGTCAAATAGTTGCCACCTACCAGAAGACCCACACTACACTTAATTTACAAAATTAGTATGAATTTAATTCAAGACCTAACAAACCTCATACAAGTCTTACAACAGATGAAGAATCTAAATGAAACATCAAGCCAGGAATAGCACGTAGCAAGATGGTCTTCTTTCCTTGAATCCAGTAATAGTTACCACTAAATGATCACAGCCCACTTTCTGAGACCTCCCAAGGCTCTGCAAGACAGCATATCTTTAGTGATTTCTGCCAGAGGTTCAGAATGAGGGGAATGCTGGCAAATGTCCTGCTCTTTGTCACCCCTGAGTTAACAGCTCAATAAGGGCAGATACCTTGTCTATCTTGTTCACAGTTGTAGCCCCAGCATCAAGCACAGGTGTCTGGCGCATAATATAAGCTAAACAAATCTAGCAATATTGTAAAGGAATAACATTCATTAAAACTAGTAGAATGTATTTCAGGACTGCAACAGTGATTAAAATAGAAACTCTTTCTATTAATGTAATTAACATGAATAAACCAAAGGAAATAAAAGCCATTTGATCACCCTGACAGATGCTGAGGAAATCTTTCATAAAATTAAATACCCATTTGTTATTTTTTAAAGGATTTTTAGTAAACCAGGAATATAAACATGATAAAGAATACTTGAAATGAACAACCAATATCAAACTACATCAAAGAGAGAAGCCAGAGCCAGGATTGGCAAACGGGTCTTATGCGTTGTACTAAATCCAATTAATTGTAGTCACTTATGGGAATGTTACTGTGAGGTTTCTGAAATAGGGTCATGGCTTAGCAGGAAAAAGTGCTAAGGATTAGCTATGTTTGCCCTGAGCATAAGATGGATGCTAGCGTGTAGAGTTGATAATCCTTCACTTTAGGCAATCTTAAAAAAGTCAGAACCAAGACAAGACTGCACTATCACCTTTATTATTCAACATTGTTCTACATATGGTCTAGACAGCGCATGAAACAAAAATAAGGACAGTTACCCTTGAACAATGTAAGTTTGAACTGCACAGGTCCACTTACACGTGGACTTTTTTTTTTAATAAATATTACAGTACTACAGATAAGTGGCTGGTTGAATTCATGATGCAGAACTGCGGATATGGAGGGTAGACTATGGGACTTAAGCATCCTCGAATTTTGATATCTCTGGCAGGTCCTGGAACCAACCCCCTAACCCCCCAACCCCCTCCCCCTTCCCCCCTCAGATACCAAAGTCTCATTGTAATAAGATATAAATGTTGGAAAGGAAGAAAAAGTTTACTTGCTTAACTACAAAACCCAGAGAAGTAACTGAAAAACAGCAAGAACTAATAAGAGTATTATCAAATGAAAAATATATTCAAATATTAATAGCTTTCATATTAGCCAGCATTACTGGTTAGATGACACATTGGAGGACTTGCGCTTCCAGCATTATGGCAGAATAGGTGTTCTTCGAGGATTATCTAAAGCAAATCAACTATATATGGTATAGGTCATTGTGCGTTTGTCTTTCAATAATTTGACTAAATTGTAATCCCTAGAGCAACTACTAAGAATGTAATTAAAATATATGTTTAAAAAACAGAAAAACTAGAATGGTATGCTAAAAAATATATTTATTTAAACCAAAAGAAGGCAGTAAAGAAGGAACAGAGGAACAAAACAAAACAAAAAAGACATGAGACAATGAAAAATACGTCCACACAAAAAACGTGTACATGATTGTTCATAGGAGCGTCATTAATGATAACCAAAAAGTAGAAACAACCCAAATGGCCATCAACTGATGAGTAGATAAATAAACATGGTATATTCATACAGTGGAATATTATTCAGAAACGAAAAAAGAATGAAGTACTGCTACATGCTATAACATGCATGAACCTTGAAAACATTACACTAAGTAAAAGCAAGATAAAAGAGACCATATATTGTATGACTCCATACATGAAATGTCCAGAAGAGGCAAATCTATAAAATCAGAAAGTGAATTCATGGCGCCTAGGGCTGGAGGTAAGGGAGTTTTGTGTGGTGGTGGGTGTGGATAGAGAGATTGACTGCTAATGGACATGAGGTTTCTCCTTGGTGATGAAAATATTCTAGAATTGATTGTGGTGATATTTGCACAACTCTGAATATAATAAAAACCACTGAATTATAAACTTTAAATGGATGAATTATATCTCAATATAAAGCTGCTTAAAAAATAAAATTATAGGGACTTTCCTGGTGGCGCAGCGGTTAAGAATCTGCCTGCCAATGCAGGGGACATGGGTTTGAGCCCTGGTGTAGGGAGATCCCACAAGCCGCGAAGTAACTAAGCCCGTGTGCCACAACTACTGAGCCTGTGCTCTAGAGCCCGCGAGCCACAACTGCTGAGCCCGCGTGCCATAACTACTGCAGCCCTCACGCCTAGAGCCTGTGTTCTGCAACAAGAGAAGCCACCACAATGAGAAGCCTGCGCACCACAACAAAGAGTAGCCCCTGCTCGCCGCAACTAGAGAAAGCCCACGTGCAGCAACGAAGACCCAACGCAGCCAAAAAATAAGTAAATAAATTTATATAAAAAATTTTTTAAATAAAATTGCAAAATGCAAAGAAAAGCAACCCAAATCTAATAATGTAAAAAAAAAGAGAGAAAGAAAGGAAGGCAGGGAGGGAGGGATGTTAGGAGAGAGGGAGGAAGGATGGAAGGGGGAAGGAAGGATACATCAAGATCAAGTTGGGTTTATTCTATAAATGCAAAGTTGGTTTAACATTAGACAGTGAATATAATGTACCATTTCTTAGAAATCTTTTTCCCCTTCCTACCACCACCTCTATAGATGGTATACTTTGGGCTTGGCCATATGGCTTGCTTTGGCCATTGGAATGTTGATAGACATGATGTGACCCAAAGACATGAAGAGCAGTTGCAAAACTGCTCCTGTCTCGCTCTTCTTCCATCACCACGGCAAGAACATGCCTAGGCTATCCTGCTGGTCCCAGGAGGAGTGAGAGACAGATGGAGCACAGCTAAACCATGTGGCCAATCCTAGTTTAGAATGCTGACCCCAGTCAAACCACAGATTTCTGAGAATAAATAACTGTTTTATGCCACTGAGTTTTTTTTTAATTTTACTGTAGTTGATTTACAATGCAATGTTGTGTTAATTTCTGCTCTATAGCAAAGTGACTCAGTTATATATATATATATATATATATATATATATATATATATTCTTTTTCATACTCCTTTCCATTATGGCTTATCACAAGATATTGAATATAGTTCCCTGTGCTATACAGTAGGACCTTTTTGTTTATCCATTCTATATATAATAGTTTGCATCTGCTAACCCCAAACTCCCAATCCTTCCTTCCCCCAACTCCCCTTGGCAACCACAAGTCTATTCTCTATGTCTGTGAGTCTGTTTCTGTTTCGTAGATAAGTTCATTTGTGTCATTTTTTAGATTCCACATATAAGTGATATCATAAGTCTTTCTCTGTCTGACTTACTTCACTTAGTATGATAATCTCTAGGTCCATCCATGCAGCTGCAAGTGTATGCCACTGAGTTTTGACATGGCTAGTTACATGGCACTTCTGTGATAGTAGCTGATTGGTATTGGTAGCTACAAAAAAACCTACAGTTAACATAAAACTTAATAGTGAAACATTAAAAGCATTCTTTTAAAGATCAAGAACAAGCACGAGTGTCTACTACCACTACTTCACTCAACATTGTATTGACGGTCTTAAGCAAAGGAATAGAAAGCAAAGGTATAAATACTAGAAAACTATAGGAATGATTTTGGATTTGATTCTCAGTGAGGTGAGAGGTTTTGAGCAGAGTGACAAAATGATTCAACTTACACTTTAAAAGGGTATTCGGGCTACTGTGTAGAGAATAGGCTGCAAGGAGACAAAGGCATAGCAGAGAGACTATAAAGGAGGCTATTGCAACAACCCAGGCAAGAGACAGTGGTGGCTTAGATTGGGTTAGAGGCAGTGGAAATGTCAGAAGTGGTCAGGTTACGGATAGATTTCAAACGTAGAACATACACAAATTACTGATGGGCTGGACATAGGATAGAGAGAATGAGAGGAATCAAGGATAACTCTAAATTGTCTTGCCTGGGTACCTAATAGGCTGCATTTATTGAGATGGGGAAACCTTAGAGAAAAGCTGGGGAAGAGGGGGAGGATTCAAGAGCTCTGTTTTGTACCCATCGAATTTGAAAAGCCAACTAGATATCCAACTAGACATGATAAATAAGCAATTGAATACGGGAGTCTAGATTTCAGAAGAGAGGTTGAGGTGGAGAAAAATGGGAGTCATTAGGGTATAAATAGAATTTAAAGCCTTGAAGTTAGGCCTTCCCTGGTTGCGCAGTGGTTAAGAATCCTCCTGCCAATGCAGGGGACAAGGGTTCGAGCCCTAGTCTGGGAAGATCCCACATGCCGCGGAGCAACTAAGCCCATGCGCCACAACTACTGAGCCCACATGCCACAACTACTGAAGCCCGTGTGCCTAGAGCCCGTGCTCCGCAACAAGAGAAGCCACCACAATGAGAAGCCTGCTCACTGCAACAAAAAGTAGACCCTGCTCACCGCAGCTAGAGAAAGCCCATGCACAGCAATGAAGACCCAATGCAGCCAAAAATTAATAACATAAATAAATTTTTAAAAAAAAGATATGGTGGAGGGGACTCTTTTGAAAAGAATACGTTATCAATATATTCATTTAACTGCTCTTCCTAAGGTTAAATAACTTTATATCCCTAGTACCCATATTGTGGTCTCTAAATACCATTTCCAACTGAAAGGACCATGAATCATTGGAAAAAATAGCTGATACCAGCTCCGGTCTAGGAATGCACAAAATGAGCCTGGAACATTTTATTATATCAAATCCAAGAGACCTTAAGGGAGGGTTTCTTAAAGGTCATGTCAAAAGGACTCAGGAGCCAACTTGAATAAGTGTCCAGTGGCCAAAAAAGGACAATTTAAGAATCAAAAATGAATTTTTTAATTGCCAATGATTGAGGCACATCATATATGTGTTAAATTATGAGTTCATGATGGTACTAAAAAAAGCAAACCTCATTGGTCACTGTTGGAGGATGCTTCAGAACCAACTCACTACTTGAGAAGCTGGTACTATAAAAGGGAAACAATCAAGCATTTTTCGTGCCTTTCCCACATAAAATATATCTCTGAGGAGCAAATAGTTTAACGTGGATAAGTTTCTCTTTGTAGAGGTATTCTACCTAATAAAGAAGGAAGGACAGAATGAGAATGTTATTTTTGAATTCCTATATTAATGAACCTAGACCAGTGGTTCTCAATCAGGGACAATTTTGCCTCCAGGGGGACAACGGACAATGTCTAGAGACATTTTTGGTCATCGCAAATGCGGGAGTTGCTACTGACATCCAGTGGCTAGAGGCCAGGGATGCTACTGCTAAACATCTCTGCAATGCACAGGACAGCCCCCTACTATAAAGAATTTATCCAGTCCAAAATGTCAATAGTGCCACATTTGACAAACTCTGGTCTAGACAATGATTATCATCAGTTACTAACATCACAAAAAGACCACCACTGTATACCTCATGATAAAAGTGTTAAACCACCCACAAATTAGTTTTGCCAAAATAATCAAATATAAACCTAATTGACCCTAACTACCAATTTACTGGAAATACAGGGGACTGAAGAAATGCTAAATCACACTAGAAGCTCAGCAAAATTCAGACTCTGAGAAACTCTACAGGACAAATGCCCTGGATTCTTTAAAAAAAAAAAAAAAGGCAAAAAAGATAGTGGATGGAGTTAAAGATGTAAGAAACATATCAGCTTCAAAGCATGGACCTTATTTAGATTTTGATTCAACTTAACAATTTTTTAAAACTAAGTATAATTCAACAGGGGAAATATGAACAACGAGATACTGGATGATATTAAGGGATTTTTTTTAGGTGTGACATGGTACTGTGATTTTGTTTTAAAGAAGAAACCTTATCTTTTAGAGGTAACACACTGAAATATTTATTGATGAAATGATATAATATCAGAAATATGCACCAAATAACTGGGTAGGGGGAAAGAGCAGGAGTATAGATGAAACAAGATTGCCCATGAATTGATTATTGGAGGATCACTGGCATAGAAGTTACATAAAAGCAGATACTTTCACCTCGGCCTGGTCACTTATGGCAACAGTATAACTGAGGCATGGGTGATTTTGAACAATGGGTCTCCAACAAAATGGTCTTACCCAAGGTAAATAAGGGTTCATTGTTCTATATGTTCTTCTTTTTTTCACGTTTGACATTTTCTATCATAAAAAGTTTGAAAAAACAACAACAAAAGGATCTTCTAGTAGCCTGACTCAAGGAACATTTAAAACTCATCTTAGCACACCCCTCTGCACTATTTAATACTGTTCATTATTCCACTTTTCCTAAACTCTCCATTCCTTGGATTCCACTTGCCACCAGTGTTCTTTTGTTTTGTTTTTTGTTTTGGCTGTGTCAGGTCTTCGTTGAGGCACGCAGGGTCTTCATTGAGGCATGCGGGATCTTTCACTGCAGCGTGGGCTCTTCACTGAGATGCATGGGCTTCTCTCTACTTGTGGCGTGCAGGTTTTTCTCTCTCTAGTTGTGGCGCACGGGCTCCAGGGCGCGTGGGCTCAGTACTTGTAGATGTGGGATCTTAGTTCCCTGACCAGGGATGGAACCCGCGTCCCCTGCATTGGAAGGCGGATTCTTTACCACTGGACCACCAGGGAAGTCCCGCCACTATTTTTTAAATCAGTGGACTTGAAAAGTATTCAGACATTCAGATGGATGCACAGATATATTGCTAGTTCAGTCATAGACTGGAGTTTGCATATTGTAATGTAAATATGTCAACTCTATTCTAAACAGTTTTATTATGACTTTAGTTAAATAAAAAAGGTTGTAAAATGTGATGTGTATACTGTATGTGTACTTCTTAAAACAGGTAAAATCCTGACCCTTTCATACACAGGTTTGAATTTGAAATTACATTATAAACACTTATGCTTTATTGTTCTAAATAAAGAATTTTACACACTCTCAAAAAAAAAATTCTCTTCCTATATTTCAGCATGTTTCTTGTGTCTCCTTCATGGACTTCATCCACCCACACTTTAATACTGTTGGTGTTCCCTAGAAGTCCATTGTCAGCCTATCTCTCCTTCCCTACTTGGATAATGGCAACCACCTTCAGTTTTCTTTACCATCACATCACCCCTTCGTTCATGGCAATCACCTACCTCCCCCACCCCCAACCTTTCCTCCTCCTGGATTCTTTATCTCAGTTGATACTCAGTCATCTAAGCTAGAAACTTTAAAATTATCCTGGCTGATGCTCTTTCTCTCTACAGGACTGACTGACTTTGGATACTGATCAATCAAGTCTTCCCATTCTAGGTGATTGTTTCCTCCTCCCCTTCCCCATTATCCTTACCCTAGTTCAGTCCTCATCCTCTCCTCACCAGAAGCATTGTCAGCACCTCTTTCCTAATTAGTCTCCCTGCCTCCATACAACCACAATAATCTGTCTAAAACAGGAACCTGGCTCCTCTGCTTAGAATTACTATTACCAGCTATAGATATTCTCAAACTTGGGTAAAGGGTCAGACACGAGTCGATTAAATTATTCTATTACTTAAACAAAAGGAGGCATAAATTCCTAATGTTTACAGATCTTATACGACTATAGAAAACAAACTTACAAATTACATAGTTGTAGATGTTAACACTTAATGTGATGAATGAGCTTGTTTTGCTGAGACTCTAACTCTCTACAAACATGGGACAGGACTCTGTCAGAAGGCGGTCACCCACACGGACGCGGACTGTGCAATTAATTTTCCTTTTAGCTTACCACAGAAATAGAAATATAGTACTTTAGAATACTTGAAAAGAACTCAGCCTCGCTCCCTCAAGCTCTGTCGCAGCCCGTTTGACTCCAGAGGCCCACCTGCCTCCCTCCACGCCGCCGCTAGGTGGCAAGCGGCTCACTGACGCCCACCACCGCTAGACCCAGCCCAGTCGCCGGGATCGAGTGACGTCACCCATCCCCGACGATGATTGGCTATTCCGCCGATGACCGGGGGGGAGGAGCCAGCGGAGAACCGAAAGCGTTGGGTACGGCGAGCGCACAGGGTCCTGAAACGTTGCGTGCGCACTCAGGACCCCGCACCGCTTTAGAGGCTGGTTGCAGGTCCTCCTCCCGCCTGAGGGGGCAGACCCGATTCCTACGTGATGCGGGCGGTACCTGCCTAGAGGGGTCACACTGAGGGGCGGACTCACGTCGAGAGGAGGGGTCACAATGACTGGTGGAGTCACTCTGAGAGGTGGGGTCTCACTGGGTAGGAGGAACACACAAAGGAGGGGTGTCGCCCTGAGGGATTCTGGTACACACTGATGGTGGCAGTGCCATACTGAGGAGAGGTCTCACTGAAAAAGAGAGGGGTCTCCGAGGGGAACAGCTCCTTGAGGGGCGGGGTTTTGCCAAGGGGTGGGATCTTGCGCAAAGAGGGGCTTCCCTACAGGTCGAGGCTTCTCTTTTGAGAGAGAGGGGCATTTGGACGAAATAGTAAGAGTAAGGTACAGGCTGGGTGGTCACTTGACAGAGGCTCTGGAATCTGAACTTTTTTCAAGGGAGGCGGGATGGAGTGAGAAAGAGTCGGGGCCACACCCGGAATGGGCTGGCCAAGGGCTCACTACAGCTCCGGGGCATCACAACCGCCCGAGAAGGTAGAAGGTGTCAGGGAGTCCACAGGTTTAAGGTGTAAAGGTCGAGAACTGGGAAATGGGCAGGCTGGGCCAGGGCAGAGGCTGGGAAGGCGGGTAGGTTGCTGGGCTACCTCCGACTGTAGCTGGGCCAGAGTGGTCTACTTTTCTGCCCTGCCGGTCCTTGGAGCCCAGGAATCTGGCGGCTTCCGGAGCCAGACCCTCAACCGACAGTGACCTGAGGGAGGGAGGGGAGAAAGGATTCCCAGGGCAGCTAAAAGACATTTGAGCTGCGCGTACGCACAATCAGCCCTGAATTCCCTTCAGTTATTCAGCTCAGGCCTGAACTTATTTGACCCCGACGTCGCAGACCCACTCGCCTAGGGCTTCGGGTTGCGGGGTGCGCACCTGAGGGGGCGTGGCCGCTGCCCGGAGGCCGGGCTCGAAGGAGTTAAGCAGAGGCCCGGCTCAGCCCCGCCCCGGCAGGCCGCGGAGCCTGAGCCCCAGCGGCGAAGCTGAGCAGCCGCCGCCCGCCCGCCCGACCGCCCGCCTCCGCCTGTGGGGAGCCCGCCCGCCTGCCCGCCGGCGCCCGGGAGCGCCACCGCCACCGCCCGGCCCAGGCCCAGGCCCTGTCCCAGGCCCTGCGCGGAGCGGAGCGGAGCGGAGCGGCGTCCACCCGGGCCCAGCAAGCCGGCGCGGCGGGGGCGGGCCCAGGATCTTCGGCGTATCTTCCATTCTCCTGGGCGGGAGCGGGAGAGGGAGCGGGAGCCCCTGCGCCCCTGATCGGGCTGGGCCCGCTCCCATGGCGAGCGCGGCCTGCCCGGGCCCCGGGGACCCTGCCATGTGAGGCAGGCCCCGGGCTGGGGGCCCGGCCATGGCCGGGGAACGGCCCCCACTACGGGGCCCAGGGCCCGGGCCCGGAGAGGCGCCGGGGGAGGGTCCTCCGGGGCCCGGGGGCGCGGGCGGAGGCCCGGGCCGGGGCCGCCCCTCCTCCTACCGGGCTCTCCGCAGCGCCGTGTCCAGCCTGGCGCGCGTGGACGATTTCCACTGCGCCGAGAAGATCGGGGCCGGCTTCTTCTCTGAGGTCTACAAGGTAGGACCAGCAGAGAGGGCAGAGGGGCGGGACCGAGACTTCGACGCCAGGCTGAAACTAGGGGGCCCGGACCCTGGCGACCCGCCCGAGCTGCGCGGGACTCGCCATCCCCTGCTGCCCCCAGGTTCGGCACCGACAGTCAGGGCAAGTCATGGTGCTGAAAATGAACAGGCTCCCCAGTAACCGGGGAAACACGCTGCGGGAGGTGCAGCTAATGAACCGGCTCCGGCACCCCAACATTCTAAGGTGAGCGGCCCCAGCCGCTTGCTGGGAAGCTTGCTGGGGGATAGGGGAAAGATCCCGCGGGAAAAGTGGGAACTGTGGAGCGGCCGGGGCTCTTACAGCCTACACTGCTATCTTTCCCATCCTCTTCCAGGTTCATGGGGGTCTGTGTGCACCAAGGGCAGCTGCACGCTCTTACAGAGGTGAGGATGGGCCAGGAAGGGGGGGACTCCACCACAACCACCACCAAGGGGAGAGAGAGTCAGCGGCCTGGTGCATCTACAGAGGAGTAATGAGAGGCAACAGGACCCGGGGGAGCCTTCCCTGAACTTCCCTTCAGGCAAACCACAAATAAAAGGCCTCAGCTGGTGCCAGTCCTCTTTATCCTTTAGAAGGGTGCTGTCCAACAGATCTTTCTGCAGTGATAAAAATGTTCTGTAGCTGTGCTGTCCAAAACCATAGCCACTAGCCACATGTGGCTAAGGAGCACTGGAAATGTGGCTAGTGTGACAGGAACGGAATGTTTAATTTTATTTAAACTTAATAATTTAAATTTAAATAGGTGCACCTGTGTGGGACATGCTAGCCTTAGGATATGAATGGGGGACCCTAGGGCACAGACTCACCCTCTTGACCTTTGTGATCCTCCTGAGTGTCCCCAGGCTTATAAGTGGGAGACCTAGAGAACAGACTGAAACTTTGATATCCATTCCCCTTCTCCTACCCCTATGTCCCAGTATATGAATGGGGGGACCCTGGAACAGCTGCTCAGCTCCCCCGAACCCCTATCCTGGCCTGTCAGGCTCCGCCTGGCTTTGGACATCGCCCGCGGCCTGCGGTACCTGCATGCCAAAGGTGTATTCCACCGAGACCTCACATCCAAGGTAGGCTGGCCAGGTGGGTGGAGGCATGAAAGGGGATTTGAGATTAGATTGTAACTAGCCCGTGGGTATTGGAATGCGGATAATAGACAGCATTAGGATGTTGGGGCAGCAAGACACTGGAGAATGGGGGACTGGGGTGAGGGGAGTGCTCTGAGGGACTGGGTACCATGCTGTGTTTGGAGTGACGGATGATGTTGCAAGATTGGTGTGTGTTGGAAAACTGGGAGATCAGAGAGGGTTGGGGTTATTCTGGAGTGACAGGTCCTTGGGGTGCATTTTGGGAGATCAGAGAACAGAAGGTAATGGGTATGTGGGGATGCTATATGTATATGTCAGAACTGTCTGATCCGGCGGGAAGACCGAGGCTTCACAGCTGTTGTGGGCGACTTTGGGCTGGCTGAAAAGATTCCTGTGTATAGGTGAGGTGAATGCCCCATCCCCCTAAATCTCCCAGATGCCCCTTATCTAAGTGAAGCCCACAGGAACATTTCCCCTGGGGTAGCGAGGGGGCTGACCTCATCCCCTTTTGTTTGGGGAGGGTGTCTGAGTAGGATGTTCCTGACCACTCTGCCCCTGCCCCTGCAGGGAAGGGGCAAGGAAGGAGCCGTTGGCTGTGGTGGGTTCCCCATACTGGATGGCTCCAGAGGTGTTGCGGGGTGAGCTGTATGATGAGAAGGTAAGATATCAACCCTTCAGATCCCCAAGGCCTTCCAGAGACCCTTGAGATACTCTTATAAGGCTCCATCCCAAGTTCCTCAGCAACCCTACCAGATAATTCAGAAGACCCCCAAGATCCCCTTTACCCCTCACACCCCTTCCAACACATGAAAACTGTCAAGACTCCCCCAAATTCTGACGTATTCTGACAAAATTCTTACATGAAACTGTCAATGCCTCCCCCTGACACTCGCTCCTACCCCTAGGCCGACGTCTTTGCCTTTGGGATTGTCCTCTGTGAGCTCATCGCACGAGTACCTGCGGACCCTGACTACCTACCCCGTACTGAGGTGAATGATGCGTCCAGGTTTAAAAGGAGGAACTCCAGACTAGGCACATCATAACCAGGGAGGGTTCCCTGGAGGTTGAGGTCCTGACTGGGGGACAGCAGGAGAACTTGAGGAAGGCTGACCTGGAGGCCCCTCCTCTCTGTCCCCACAGGACTTCGGCCTGGATGTGCCTGCTTTCCGAACCCTGGTAGGGGATGACTGCCCACTGCCCTTCCTGCTCCTGGCCATCCACTGCTGCAGTGTAAGAGCCTCACTCCCTCCCTGCCCCCACCCCCACCCACCATCTGACAAGGGCAGCCGGCCCAGATGACAGGAGGAAACTCAGGGACCCTCTTCTGGAGCACTGAGTGAAGCTGCCCATCTCTCCCCATCAGATGGAACCTAGCACTCGTGCTCCCTTCACTGAAATCACCCAGCACCTGGAATGGATCCTGGAGCAGCTGCCTGAGCCAGCCCCCCTCCTCAGGGCTCCCCTGGCACACAGTCAGGGTAAGTGAGCACAACTGGGGTCCTTTTGCCTCTCTCTTCCTTAGAACTCAGAATCACCCGGGGAGACTAAGTGTTTTTATTAGTTGAGGAGCCTGGGGGCAGGAGTGGGGTGAGAGGATATCTCAGAGAAGATAGTTTTCTAATTCTAGAGCCTGAGGGAGGGGAACAAGAAAAGAAGAGGTAAAGGGGGCTGGAGGGGACATCTCCCCCTTTCCAAAGCACCCTGTGGGACTCCCTTTTCTCAGCTCTAGTTCCACCAGCCTCCTGGTGAATGAGACCCTCAGGGAACTATGATCAATGCTGAGAACAGTGACCACAGACTTCTCTGTCTACAGGGTCTGTTCCAAGAGGGGGCCCCTCTGCCACACTTCCCAGGCCAGACCCTCGGCTCTCCCGAAGCCGGTCAGACCTCTTCCTGCCCCCATCGCCAGAATCGCCCCCCAACTGGGGGGACAATCTGACTCGAGTCAACCCCTTTTCACTACGGGAAGACCTCAGAGGTGGCAAGATCAAGCTCCTGGACACACCCAGCAAGCCAGTTGCCCCCCTACCCCTTGTACCACCATCACCAGTGCCCTCCACCCAGCTGCCCTTGGTGACCACTCCAGAGACCTTGGTCCAGCCTGGGACACCTGCCCGCCGCTGCCGCTCACTACCATCATCCCCTGAACTTCCCCGACGTATGGAAACAGCACTGCCAGGTCCTGGCCCTCCTGCTGTGGGCCCCTCGGCTGAAGAGAAGATGGAGTGTGAGGGCAGTAGCCCTGAGCCAGAAGCCCCGGGGCCAGCTCCCCAGCTGCCCCTGGCCGTGGCCACAGACAACTTCATCAGCACTTGTTCCTCAGCCTCCCAGCCCTGGTCCCCTAGATCAGGAGCCCCCCTTAACAACAACCCCCCAGCCGTGGTGGTGAACTCCCCACAAGGCTGGGCTGGGGAGCCCTGGAACCGGGCCCAGCATAGCCTGCCCCGTGCAGCAGCCCTGGAGCGGACAGAACCCTCGCCGCCCCCGTCAGCCCCCCGGGAGTCCGAGGAGGGGCTGCCCTGCCCTGGCTGCTGCCTCAGCCCCTTCAGCTTTGGCTTCCTGTCCATGTGCCCCCGCCCCACACCAGCTGTGGCCCGCTACCGCAACCTGAACTGCGAGGCGGGCAGTCTCCTCTGCCACCGGGGGCACCATGCCAAGCCACCCACAACCAGCCTGCAGCTGCCTGGGGCACGCTCTTAGCAGTGGGGCCTGTGGTCTCCGGCCTCCACCCTTGGCCTTCAGGATGCCCTGTGAGGACAGAGAGCACATGCTGGACTGTGCCAGCCCCGGATGGGCTGAGCAGCTCTTCTCCCTGTAGAGGGGAACCTCGGCATGGACGTGAGGAACAGAACATTTCCTTTGCATCCCCTGAGCTTGCTCTCCCGTGGGGATCACTGAACCAGACAAAGCGTTGCCGACACACGAGACTAACACGTGCAAATTATTTAAAAATATTTCAATAAAACTGCCTGGCTGGCTCCGGGCTGCCCCTATCCGCTCAGCCCGTGCGCCCTCCCCACCCATTCCACTATGGGAGGTTTTGGGGGAGGCCAAAATCTCTTCTAGAAGCTGCTTCACACTTTCCCTGGGAACAGTCCAGTTTCTGGGACAGGATCTCTATTGGCAGCAGGCTTGCCTAGAAATGTTGGGCATGGATCAGCCCTTGGCCAGGCACTGTCCAGGCAGAGTGAGGACACGCTGGAGGGCGGTGGATCTTAGGACCTGCAGGCTACAGCTTAGGCTCTTGTTGGCGTGAGTATCTGGAGGATTAAAGCATCAGGGAGCTCCACAGTTGACTGTCCCTAAGAACCTCATCCAGCTCAGCCCATCTCCTCCCCAACTCCCTGGACAGCCACATAGCCAGCCTCCCCTGCCCAGCACCCCCTTACATAAGCACAGCCTGGAGGCTGTGGACATGGCTGTCACTTACAGGAACAAGTTTTCCCCCTGGCCTCTGGGCCCCTGCCCTGAGACCCTCTGCCCCCGGACTCCCACGCCTCAGTCCCATCCCCGACACTTACCCAGCTCAGTGCAAAGAGCGGTCCGCATCTGGATACCTGAAAGCTTCCAGCTCACAGATGGAGGGAAGAGAAGAATAACAGTCCTCTACCTTCAGACTTGCCTGCCACTCGCCATCTACCTTGGTACATCTTTGGCTTTGACTATAATACCTAAAGGGTGGTGATGTAGCACTGGGATAAGTTCTGGCCCCCTCCTATCCCATCCTCCCTTCTCTTGCCCTGCACAAACTTAACCCAAGTCCTAACTCACCCTGCCTACCTAAAGCCGTGTGTGGGATGGTTCAGGTACAGGTGTCTGGACCCCAACCCGAAGAGGCTAGAGGACCAGGGAGGGGAAAATGTCACCCAAGGTCCTAAAGATGGAAACTCCAGTTAGGTAACTCCCTGTTTCAGGGTCCCTGGGGTTGATTCTCAAAGTTACCCCATTGCTTCCTTTCTCACTTCCCTGGGGCAACTCTGGTATACCAAGTGGCCTTGACTAAAAAAGTACAACCTCAGTTTGGGTAGCCTTGTCTGGACTGAGAAGTTAGAAGGCCGGGGTTCTTTACCAGCTGTGAAGCCCTAGCTAAATCCTCAACTTAGCCCCCTGAGAGAAAGATGACATAGGTCCCAAACTGGTAATTTTTTTTTTTTTTTTTAAATCACGTGCCAGGGACGGCTAGGTACTGGGGATAGAATAGAAAGCAAGCCTGCCTGTTATTAATCAAATAGAAGAAGTGGACAAATGGGCAATTATAACATTGATTTGTGAAAAAGTTTTGAGAGTAGGACCTGGAGGAAGATCTCATTACTGTGTCTTTATGAAGGGATTATAGAGGATTTTTGTTGCCCAAAAGTCCTAACAAACTTACCCATTGTATCTTGTACCATCATTCCACGGCCAGAACTGATTTCTGAAGTTAATCCAGTATGATTCAGCTGAACCACCTTGTACCAACACCTTACGTAAGCTTCTGGCATAATAAGTCTGAAGGGAGATTCGGAGAGACCAGAGGTGTGTGAGGAGTGATGGGAAATATTGGAATAGGAGGAGGGAGGGGGTGTCGGGAGGAGGGCACCTGGGCTGATGGAAGAAAATGAACACTAGAGAGGCTATGAGCTTTGGCAAGAGGACTGTGCCTGACCTTGGTGCATGACATCGGCTCATCGGTGACCATCCCCGCATCCTTCAAGTGCCACCCTGCAGATGCAGGCTGACCCTTCAGTTCACGTGCGTGCATGCGCGCAGGCACACGCACACACACATGCTGGGTAAGAATTTCTGCCAGCCTTCGAAGAAGAGTCATTCTGTGGGCTGTTCTGGTCACAAGGAACCAATCCCTACAATCCAGCCCACCAGGTATGGAACCTGTCTGCCTGAGAGGCCATGAGAGTCAAAGAACCCGTTCAGCAGCCCAGAGCTGACCAGAAAGCTGAGATGAGAAACAGGTTAACGTAAAGATGGCTCATTAAGTTTCAACTCTCACGCCAACCCTAATCAGTTAATAGGGCCATCTGGAGCACTGTGCTGAGAAGCGGCATGGAAAAGGGACGCACGCCCTGTGTGCACTGCCATCCCTGATTGATGACACGTGTCCCTTTACCCAACAATACCCATACCGTCTTTGAATAGGGGTTTTCTTACTCCATGTGAATAAGACGTGTCGCTGATTTTGGCCAGTTCAGAGGACAGAGATTTACAATGCCTTTGGCTGTCCTCCCAATTTCTCTTAGTAATTGAGATGTAAAAGCACCTCCTCTCATTCGGTATCCATCCCAAGGGACAGCAGGAATCTAAAAAGAAGAAAGAGTGTGGCAGCACTGCCCAGACCCAGGAGGGAGATCGCAACACTTAGGATGAAGTGAATACTCAGCAATCTGGTTGCTGACAATGTTCCCTGGGGTCGAACCTCAGTGCCTTCACTGACTTCTGGTCCTTAATCTTTGCAATCTTTCTTTCTTGCCTTCCCTGGAAATGCCATATCTGTGCATACTTAGTAAAATCCTTTAACATTCAACAACTTTACTCCTTAAAATATAGGAGGCTTATTTGAAAAGGACTGGTGGTACTATCCCCAATTTCTGAACAATTGCCGTTTACTCCCCCATTTTGGCTAACTTCACCTGGGCCCCCGATAAACAAGTGTTCAATAGGCCTCCCATTCATCTCATTGGCTCCCTAAAGCATTTCTCACTGCATATTCAAACTTTCCCACACTCCTCAAGCGGCTAGCCACCACCTTCCCCTCCACTCTTCCACAAGTAGACAACCTTGCTGCCTGCTTTGCTGAAATTCAGACACTTGACGTGTGAACTCTCTCCATTTTCCTCCTCTCCACCTAAAAATTTGTCTCTTCTCTGTTCCTCTTTTCCTGACTATCTGTCAGAAATAAACCTCCTCTTTCTTTAACATCCCGCACCCCAGTCTATGCTCCTGATCCCAACCCACCTCCCTCCGTTGCTTCGTCCCATCTGTCCTACCTCCATCACTCAAAAGTCATTCCTTCTCCTCCAGCTCCCTCTCTTCTGTCTACGTTTTCTCATCCCCACCCAGCTACCGCCTTAGGTTACTGTCTAACAGCAACTTAAAGGAATAAAAAGAAGTCGGTGTGGCCAAATGGACGAGGGCGAGGGGACAAGCAGCATGCTGAAAGGTAGGCAGGGGCCTTGGAGGCCAGGTTGAGGATTTTTTTATTTTTATATTATGAGCAAGAGGAAGTCAATGTAGGGTTTTACACTGAAGCATTTTGTACTCTGGTTGTATCCCAAGTGCCTGGGTACAGTGCTAGACATATAGTATGTATTCCGTAACTTTTGATGTAATTAATTAAGTGAAATGACATGATCTTAACTGGGATGACATGATCAGATTTTTGTTTTTAAAGGATTACTCTGGCTGCAACATGAAAAGTGGATTTGGAGGGGGGACGTTTAGGAAAAACATTCAGCAAGCTGTTGCAGTTATCCTTGCAAGACATGAAGATGGAGAAAAATGCAAATGGATATATAGATTTGTTGATGAAAAATAGAGGGTGTTCCTCTCTGACAGAGGAGGGCATCTGCTGAGAGTGAGAGAGAGGGTAGTAGGGTACAGAGAGCCAGCCGACCACTGCAGATTTGCCAAGGCAGGCAGTGCTGGGGCCCCAGCTGAAGTTGAGACTAGAGATTTGTGGCACCAGGCAGAATGACTGCACAACTTGTCACCCCTGGGTGCAGGCATGTGCATTCATCCAGGACAATGGAGCCGAGGAGTGAGTGGGTTGGCTGAAGTGATGGGCCCCCAAATCCAAGATGGGTAGAGAGAGAAGTGAAGACAGGTGATGGCTGATGGGAAGGGAGGAAACAGGGGAGCCAGCAGGTTGGAGGCCTCCGTGAGGTTGAAGAAGAAGTGTGTGGAAAGCCTATAGAGGGCCAGCTGTGGTCACAGTGAAGACCCGAAGCCATCCTTTCAGCGGAAGAGCAGCTTGGGATGCTGAGGTCTAGGGTTCAGCTGTGGGGAAGGAGGGGGCAGCACTGTCATGGAACAGAGGCTTGTAGAGAATGAGAAGGTTAAAGAAATGAGGGCTGGGGGTGTCTGTACATAACCTCTCTGTTTTAAGCCTTGGGGGAGTAGCCAGATGCCCCTGAGCTAGACAGAGCCTAACCTCTAGACAACCAGTCCATGGACATTCCAGTCCCGTTGGGCTGGGGACCCTGCCTCAACCTCAGCCAACTTTGGCAGACCTTCTATGTGTCCCCCTCCCTCATCCCCACACACGGGCTGGACTCCTCCTTTCAAAAGGGATGAGCATTCCACCCTAATTCCCTGTCCTACAACATCCCTGCCCACCTCATTGCGAGAGCTTCAGCTGCCTTGCCCTAGCCCCAGACTGTACCTCATCCATCAGTAATTCTTAATCTTTTGGGGAATCTCAGATGTAGAGAGAATTAATTAAAGCTACAGGTCCTCTTTTTAGAAAAACATGTGAACAATCAATTTCACATCCAAATTCAGGGGGTTCCCAGATCCTTGACACTGATGTCAAGCCAGGTGAGCCCTGAGTTTGCTGCTTTGGACAGTGTCATTTGCACTGCTGGCTACCACCCTCTTCTCCCCTACAGGATCAGCCTTAGAGCTGGGTGAGCCCTCCCTAAAACCAGTATGCAGCTAGATCCTTCGCCCTGTTGGCCCAGGCTGCACAGGTCATGTCAGCCAGCACTCTGGTTCATTACCCCTTTCCTGAACAACTCAGTGGCTTCCTAATAGATAGATAGACCCCTCACTTCAATCCATCCTTCATGGCAGGTCCTACCATCTCCCCTTTCCCAGAGCAGATACCTGGTGAGGGGCATGTGAAGAAGGGCTTCAGTGTGTCCTGCACGCTGCTCAGCCTCTGCTCCAAGTTCATCCTTTGTATCTCCTTATTTCTCAAGGCCTCTTTTGTCTTCTCCCCATCTGACTGGCAGGCCTGCAACTGCTCTTTGGTAGCCTGGCCAACCTTCTGTTCCACCTGTAGTCTTTCCTGACTCTGGGCCAGCTCCGTCCTGGACCGCTGCAAATCCTCTTCCCTCTGCCCCAGCTGGGTTATCTTTTGGCGCAGCTGCTGCCTCAGGGTGCTGTTAGTGGCTTCCAGAACCCTGTTCATCTGCTGGAGCTGCTGAGACACCTGGAAATCTGTTTGGCCATAAAGAGAGATTTGGAGGACATCTTCAGCCATGCTCTGGTGCCCTGAGGCTTCAGCATCAGTCCTTTTGCTGCTTCTTGCAACTTTCTGCATAACAGGCTGGAATGGAATATAAGATCTGACTGCCTGAAGCTTAAGGAGGTACTGGATTAGGTGAGGACAATTTAGGAAGTCACGGCACTCTGAAACAGACCTGGCTGGAAGCCAGACGAAAGCTGAAGATGTGGTGGTAGTGATTCCAGGCCCTGCTAGGCAGGGCAGCTGTTGGGGAGAGTGGGGGAGAACGTTGTCTGGGGGCAATGGGAAATGGGGGGCAGCCATACTCACAGTGCACTCCCAGGCAGATGGCAGCCACCCCTAACAGCAGGCAGGTGAGGAGCAGGCCCAGGAAGAGGTACTGCACGTAGGATGCTTGGCCTTAGGGAGACAGTGGGTTGGGGGGCCGTGAGCCCCACGAAAGTTGATAGACTGAGGGGGTGTGGGTGGAGGAGATTCACGGGAAGGAGCATCCCGCAGAGGACTTGGAGCACGCGTGGTGGTTTCTGTCTGGCAGAGTTTCCGCAGGTGGTGGAGGTAAGGTGTTCCGGAATAAGGGCTGGGGATTGTTACCGGTAAGGACTGAGGGGCACTACCTGGTAGGACGGGGAACTAAATCTCAGACGGAGACCCGAGAGGTGGGTACGTGAATGGGGACCATAGTAAGGGGGAAGGGGGCAGACGATCTGGGTCGATGCGTCGGAAAGATCTAAGGATGAGGGTGAAAGAGGCAGGGGAGGGTGTCACGGGGCTGCCCGGGCTGACCGGAGGGCTGCGCCCCGGGCTCAATCCGTGGGCCAGACCTGCACACCGCGGGGCCCAGCACCACCTCCCGCGGGGACCGGTGCCAGCACCTGACTCCGCGACCACCCCGGGGGGCCTGGTGGGGGAGGGCTGCCCAGCCCGAGGCCGCGCCCCGCCCCCACTCGCTGGCCCGAGACGAGCTGGGCAGCGGGTGGCGCGCGCGGGGCGGGGAGGACCAGGTACTTACAGGGAAGAATCCGCCCGGCAGCTGGTGACGTCACGGGGCTCCAGGCGGCAGTTGGCTGCTCCGACTGGACCCCTGCGGAAGGGATCGACTCAAGTTTGAAGGTGGGAAAGCCAGGAAATACCCCTTCTCCCCACCCTACTCACCCCCTCCACCGCGCCGAGACCCCAGTCTGTCCTAAGGTGCCTTCTGCCACTGCTCTGGGACGCCCTTAGCGCTCTCCGGAGTTCCGTATCTCCCCTGGGACTCTCTTGTCCCTCCTGGGTCTTACCTTATCCTTTCCCTGGGGACCCTCTATCGCCCTCCTGGGTCTCCCTTTATCTTTTACTCTGGGGGCCCTCGTCTGCCTGCCAAAACCCTCTCCCCGGGAGTGCTCTCCCCCCTCCCCCCTCCCCTCTCTTCTCTCTCCCGGGACTCCCCATTTCCCACGCGCGCTCAGCTCCCCAACAGGGCTGCCCTGATCCCTCCGTGGAGCCCTAACTCCCCACCGGGATCTCCACCTTACCCGCTGGGAGCTTTATTCTTCCTTAGCTCCCATAATTGGTGCTCATTCTCTTCCTGAGAATCCCCAGCCTTTCTCCAAGGGTATTGTCCTCCCAAGAATGCTGTGGACTCCCCAGCGCAAGACACAGTCCCCCATAAACACACATCCCCTGGGCTCTCCAGACCTGCTTTGTCCCCTAATCCAGCGGAAGCCAAGCTTGAGGGTCCTCCTGGGCCTGGGGGCACTTGAACATTCTCATAGGTGAGTTCTCCGTCTTCATCAGCCTCTGGGTCTGGAGAGGAGAGAAAAGGTGGCATCAGGATTGGGGTCTCTGGGGTGGGAGTGGGGTCTTCAAGGAGGATGGAGATGCAGAATCAAGGAGACACCTTACCCACCCTTACCTTGTCCTAGGCGGCTGGAGATGCTCTTCTTCAGGGGAGCCTTCACAAATCGCAGGTCTGCATAGGTGATGGCCTCAGCCATGGTCCTGAGCACCTCTGCTCCCACTCGCCTCCCTCCTCTTCCACCGGCTCCAGGCTTTCTTGCCACTCTCCCCTCTGTCCCTTCACACTCTTAGGCTCTGTGTTCCCTGCGTGACTGCACAGCTTAGTGCTTTGCCCTGTGACTTCCAGTCACAAAAGAGGAAGATGTGACCCAGTCTCAGACAGATGGGTTCAGTGAAGCAGACGGCATCCCTGAGCCCCAGCCAGAGGGGCAGGGGAGGGGAACCTGAGGTCCAGAGCATGGGGTTCAGGGCTGGGGGGTGTCACAGAACCAATACTCAGGCCTGTCCCTGTGTCTTGCCTGTGCTCCTCCTTCATGCATCCCAGACCCACCTTGACAGTGCTGGGCTCCGAATGCCCACCCTCATCAACTACCCTGATTTGCTCCAAGCTTCTTTCCTGGCTGCCCAGTCCACAGGCTTTCTGTGTGCAGTCAGAGCTCTTTTGTGCTCAACTGACCAAAGAGGATCTCCCTAATCGTTGCTCCAGGGTGGGGCTTCATCCTCCCCATCAGATTGAGGGGTCCTAGTGTGGAGCCCTACCTCCTCCTCATCCTGAGGTTCCCAGTAGATATGAGTTCCCAGAAGGGGGGTCCCTGACTTGGTGGGACTTTTCTCTCCATCAGTTTGGGGGCTTTCCGGGTGGGCCCGGCTCCCCTTCTACTGTAGTGCTACAGAGCTGCTGAGAATCCCACACACAGAGAAGTTCTCAGTCCAAAGCCTTTCCTGGGAATGAGGCAACGCTTTGGAGGATGCAGAGCATCTGGGACCAAACTGACTGTCCTGTGTAAACACCCCCAGACTCTCGCTTCACAGCCTTTCCCTGGCCTCCTCCACCTTTGTTGCCCTAATGATCACACCTGTGGCCAGTCAGCCTCTTCCTTGTCCCATCCTGCCTTCTGGCAGACTGACGTGACCCCTGTGTTCCAGTATCTGAGCCAAACCCAGCAAGCTGAGTCCAAGAGGCAGAAGCTCTGGGAAAGCCCGGGCTGAGGGTGAGGGTGAGGGACACCACAGTTTGTGTGCCTCTGGAAAAACCTTCAGCACTGACTATTCATGCACCTTGTTGGGGGTCAGGGAGCAGATGAGCAAAGGACTTGCATGGGGATGAAGATGGACTGCAGCTTCTCAGAGGGGAGGCAAAGAGCAGGGCTGGGTTCTGAGCGGGCAGACTCTGGACCAGCCAAGGTTTTGCTTTCTTCTTGGTTCGGTTTTGGCTTCTCTTGTACTTTCCTAGTAAAATTCTTTCGTTAACAAGTCCCTCAGGTGGACCTAGAGTCTGTCATACAGAGTGAAGTAAGTCAGAAAGAGAAAAACCAATACCGTATGCTAACACATGTATATGGAATCTAAAAAAAAAAAAAATGGTTCTGAAGAACATAGGGGCAGGACAGGAATAAAGACGCAGACATAGAGAATGGACTTGAGGACACGGGGAGGAGGAATGGTAAGCTGGGACGAAGTGAGAGAGTGGCATGGACATATATACACTACCAAATGTAAAGTGGATAGCTAGTGGGAAGCAGCCGCATAGCACAGAGAGATCAGCTCGGTGCTTTGTGACCACCTAGAGGGGTGGGATAGGCAGGGAGGGAGGGAGGCGCAAGAGGGAGGAGATATGGGGACATATGTATAGGTATAGCTGATTCACTTTGTTATACAGCAGAAACTAACTGTCCCTTTACTCCCAGCCCCAGTGAAAAAGGGGGCATTTGTGGAGGAAGACCAGGGACTGAGAGGCCTGGCTGATGGAGGAGAGGAAACGGGGGGGAGGGTGTGCGTGCTGAGCAGAGGTGCAGAGGGCTCCCTAAAGTTCTTTTTATCAGAATGTGATCCCCCAAGGGCTCACTGCGGGTGAGAAGAGGCTGGGGCAAGACAAGGTATGGAGGTGGGAAAAACCCACCTTGAGTCGGTGACATCCTCCCCCTCAGAACCCTTCCCCCAACCCGCAGCTGCAGGGGGGAAAAAGGAAGGAGAAAGAGGTCCTCCCCCCATGCTAGCAGCTCGTAGTGTACGGTTAGTGGTGTGTGGAGGGGTGATAGGCCTATGGGTCTGATGAGAGCTCTGCCCAACAGTGTCACCCAGCCTGCCCAGAAAAAGTGCCCACTGACACAGAAGAACACATTTGTCACCTGAGAAACGTGTCGGGGGGAGAGGCAGACATCCACATGGGTGTGAGTGTGCAAGCATGCACCCGCATCCCCAGGTCTCTGCAGTCTGTTGGGGCATCTGTGAGAAGCGAGCATCTCTGCCCAAGCCTGCCTGGAGGGTTAAGCATGGAGGATTCTGGGGCCTGAAGGGTGCATGTGATGGCTGTGGTTTTTTCCCATGGCGGGAAATGACAGGTCATTTTCATAAGTCTTAAAAGGTCATGGGGACAGAGTCCATAAGTACATCCTTTTGAAGGCTCAGTCTTTCCTAGGGTGTCCCTGCAGCTGTTAACTGTCCCTGCTTGATTAAAGTTTCCAACACCCCAGCCCCCTCTCCCAGACAGTGAGAGTGGTGTGTGCTGGTGACTCCCTGGGGGCCTCAGGGGCCTGTGAGCGTGAGTGGGAGTGCATAGAGCAGCTGGTGGCAGGAGTGAGGGGGCGTGGTCAGGGTACTGGTACCTGTGGTGCACAGGGCATGGGGCGTAGGGACAGCGTGTGTGTAAATCAATTGCAGAAACACTTGCAGGAATTCTGTAAACTGGAGATAATGTCCCAGTTTTCAGAACCCGTGTGCAACAGGGCCTGGATGCCAGGTAAAATGCCAAAACCAATCTTCAAATGAGTGTGTGCTCAAAAAAGGAATCAATGGGCATGCTGCCTAACTCGACCCTCGGGGAGGCTTTAGGAGGGAGGGTGCCCAAATGGGACTGGATGAGCTAAACTGCACGCCCACAATGCCTTGGATGTCTTAGGCCAGCCGGTCTGTGTTTCTGTCCTCTTTAGCTCTTTTGGTGATGGATACACATCTCCTTATGACACTCCGCATTCCCTCAGTCCTAGACCATCGTGTGGCCTTCTTTTGTGAAGAAGATATGAGAGCAGAGTACGTCTCCTTCCCCATGTGTCCCACATGGGGTCTTTGCGATATTGACATGTACATTTCCTTTCGAGGCTGGACATCAGAAAGGACAGCTGTGACTCTGAGCTGCACCTCACCTACCCAAATGTCAGGAATGCCTGGGGGCTTCTCAGAGCTGAGGGGCCAGTGCTGTACACTTCAGCTTTTCCAGGATCATAATTTCATCTGAGATCCTAGAGGACAAACACCAAAGCCCATTTCTTGCCCTCTCCTGACCCCTCCATGCTTATTTCAGGGAGTGGTTCTACAGTAAACAAGAGGAGGGAGCCCAGCTATGAGGGCCTCGGAAAAGAATGTGCTGTGTGGAAAGGGGCTCATCTAGGGACTTCCCTGGTGGTTCAGTGGCTAGGACTCCACACTCCTGATGCAGGAGACCCAGGTTCAATCCTTGGTCACGGAACTAGATCCCTCATGCTGCAAGTGATACCTGGTGCAGTGAAGTAAATTTTTTTTTTTTTTAAAAAGGGGCTCATCTGTATAAACTTTCGCGAAGTCCAGCCAACATCAGGAAGTCAAGGAAGTCTCCTGAGACTCTGAAAGTCAGGTTCTGTCCATCTTCATTACCTTAACCCACTGACTGACTCCAGGAGGTCCTAATCTACAGATAGCATGTGACAGGCAGAAAAATGGCCTCCCCCAAATGTTCACAATCTAATCCTCAGAACCCGTGGACAGTATAGGTTACTTTACCTGATAAAATTGTTAACGTGATTAAGTTAAGGACCTTTAGATGGGGAAATCATCCTGTTTTATCCCGGGAGGCCAATCTAATCACAAGTCTTTGGAAGGATGAAGCTTTCAGGGCCATGGGAAGAAAGAGATTCAACCATGGAAGGAGGGGCAGAGAGATATGACATGAGAAGAACTCCACCTGCCGATGCTGGCTCTGGAGCTAGAGGGAGGGAACCACGAGCTGATGAACTCAGGCAGCCTCTAGAAGCTGGAAGAGGCGAAGGAACACATCCTCACCTAGAGCCCCCAGAAAGGAACCAGCCCTGCTGACACCTTGACTTTAATCCAGTGAAATATGTATCAGACCTCTTACCAACAGAACTGTAGGATAAGAAACTTGTATTTTGTAAGCCGCTAAATTTGTGGTAATTTGTGATGGCAGCAAGAGATAAGTTTCCTGAACTGTGGAGGAAGCATGACTTTGGGCAAGTCACAATTTCCTATCTGTAAAATAAGGGATTTTCTAGATGATATCTGACATCACTCAAGGGGTTCATGGCTGGAGACATAGTAGGTGTTAATTTTAGCAAAAGCATCGCTAAAAGTCTGTTGAAATAGCTTCAGAGTCAGGAGGGAAGACTGTGGGCCATCTGACAGCACTATTAAGGGGATTCGTGCAGCTCTTTGATCACTGAAGGCAGAGTGCCAATAGGTCTCCAGTGAGTGCCCTAGGCCTCTGCTTGGCCCTGTCTTGAATGGTGACACAGAAAGCACATTCATATATGCTGATGGCACAGAGCTCTAAAGAAAAGCAAATAGGGCTTCCCTGGTGGCGCAGTGGTTGAGAGTCCGCCTGCCGATGCAGGGGACACGGGTTCGTGCCCCCGTCCGGGAGGATCCCACATGCCGCGGAGCGGATGGGCCCGTGAGCCATGGCCGCTGACCCTGCGCGTCTGGAGCCTGTGCTCCTCAACGGGAGAGGCCACAACAGTGAGAGACCCGCGTACCGCAAAAAAAAAAAAAAAAAAAAAGAAAAGCAAATACACCAAAAGGCAAACTCATGATTCAAACATTGCAGCAGAGCAAAATGATGGCTCCAACCACAGACTGAAATATAATAAAGATAAATAAAACAGCTAGAATCTGTTGAAAAATGAAACTTGGGGCTCAAAAAATAAATTACATAAGCATAGGTTGGAGGCAGTCCTGGCTTAAAAATAGTTTATGTATAAATGTCTGAGAGGAGAGACAGTTATCAGTCGTTTTGGAGCTAGAAGGATCTTAGTTTGACCCACTTATTTTACAAATTAGGAAACTACACTCAGTGGGCTATAAGTTCACTATGAATTAACCGTATGACTAGGAGGGTTGGTGACAAAAGGCTGTCCCATAGGACTACAGCTTCTTTACCAAATATGCCAGACATTGTGCCGGCCACACCTACAGCCTCTTCTAAGGGGGGCCAAACCCCTGCTGATGAGGCAGCCCTAGACCCCCAAAATTGTGTTATGTGACCTCCAACCCCTCTGACCTCAGCTGACTGAGATAACCAAGTGGACAGCAAACTCAAGGCTGGCCTGTTCAGAGACCAGCCAGTGGCCTCTGGGGTGGCCTGGCCTGGAAATCAGAGAGGATGTGAGCTTATCAAATTTTCGTTCTCAGGAATTTCAGTGGGAGAACATGGAGATGAGCACTCAGGTAGCAGTGGGAGCAGAAGCGAAAGGATGCAGAGAGAGAGTCCATGTGGTGCCCGGAGCCTCCCACGCTTAGCAGTTGTGCCTGGCTCCGACCCTCTCACATACTTCGGGCAGGGGGATTATCCCGGCAGGTAAGCCAGCCTGACGATCACGGGGAGATGGGGTTGCTGCTACCTATCGCGAGCAGGGGGAGCGGGCCTGCACGCAGGAGAGTCGTGGGCACCCCTTGGTGCTTCGTGCCCAGTGATACGTTATCCACATATGGGCAACGGTGACCACCCCAGCCTGAAAAGGACACAGTTGTCGGAGCTCCGACCCCTTGGAAATGAAGGTCTGGGTTACCCACCAAACAAGCCATCTAGACCAGCATCAAGTGCTGCTTGAGAGCGAGGGGGAGTCTAGAATGGATGGAGAGAAGGAAGAATCTCCGCTGCAGCCTTAGCACCAGCTACAGTAGTGTAGCTTATCCCACTAACCCTCCTAGTGTAAGGTTTTCTTCCTCTCTTTCCTCCTCCACTTTTAAGAAATTGTGACCTTGGAGAAGCAGTGACAGCATGACCTAAGGAGGGGCATGAGTGGATCTGAGTGATGCAGGCAGAAGCACACAGAGCCTCAGCCATCCCTGACCCCCTGGTCTTTCCACTTGGTGTGCTTCAGCCTGGCTTCCAACTGCCAGCATCTTTGCAGCTTTTCTTTGGCAGGCAGTGAGAAAGTGCTGGAAATCAGTACCTCGCACCAGAGCAGCTCAACCGATGACTGGTGGGAACTGGTGTACCCCCTAGCAACCTCACCCTGGGGGGCTAACTGAGGGCACATGGTCTACACTGGCTCTCAGCGTTTCCCAATGGCTTTGAGCCCCAGTTTTCCACCATGGACGTAAAGTGGTACCTCCTTATTACTTTAAATTGCATGTCCCTGACTCCTAGTGAATTTGAACATACTTTCATGTTTGTTAACCAGTTGGATTTGCTCTTCTTTTGATGTTAGATCATTTGTATTCTTTTTCTCCCCTCAGAATTTTATTTTGAAAATTCGAAGCCTAGAGGAAACTTGGAAGAATAATACAATGAATACTTACATGTCCTTCATCTAGTATGCCAGTCAAGGCTCAAACTGTTCTCACCACATAAAAGAAATGACAATTATGTGACATGATAGTGGTGTTAGCTAACCATGGTGGTAAGCATAATGCAGCATATAGATGTATCACATCAACACATTGTACACCTTACACTTACACAATGTTATTATATCTCAATAAAAAATGGCGCAGAGAAGTAGACCATTAGGGTATGTGTACACATATACGTACATGTACATAATTTTTTTTCAATTCAGAGATTTGTTACAGGAAATTGCCCTTACCCAATTAATGCACTTATAAGAACTAGTTAAACGGTCTGTGAAAGGTCATTATCTTTGCTTCTGATGCTGGAGTTTGGAGTCTGCAGGGCAGGCAGCTGGGGAGGCAAGGCGAATGGAAAGTGGGAGGGCAGGGATAAGCCAGACCCATGAAGACAGCCTGGAAGCCCAGTCAGTCTCTCACTACCTCCAGCTGTGATGCTGTGAGTGTCCTGCAAGAGAAGCTGTGCCCTCCCTGACCAGGTGCCACTGCTCTGGAACAAAAGCCCAGCTGGTACACAGTCCCAGCCCAGCTTCCTCTCTCAGTAAGGACGGCCTCCTGTTCCAGGACCATTTCTTATTATATCATCTTTTCTCCAATGAATTGAATTGCCATGTTCCCTTATACACAAACACCTAGTTTGGGATTCCTGTTTACCTATTGATTCCCTTTTACTTATTGATTTAAGTGGTCTTAGAGCATGTTCTGATGTTTGGTAAGGCAAATTTCTCTTTTTCTTTTAAAATATTTGTCCTTGACTCTTCTTTGAGATACAAATTGGAACTATCTTAATGGTATACTTTAATTTTGGAAGCATTGACATTTTTTTCTGATATTCTTGGAAGGGAAGAGGGAGGGTTGAGGGAGTTCCCCGGTGATCTAGTGGTTAGGATTCAGCACTTTCACCGCCAAAGAGATGGTTGCATTTTCTGTTTGTCCCACTTTTGCTTTGTATCTTTTAATTATATTATATAACTTTCTTAATATGAGTACATATGAAGTCTTTTTTTTTTTTTTTTTGCGGTACGCGGGCCTCTCACTGTTGTGGCCTCTCCCGTTGCGGAGCACAGGCTCCGGACGCACAGGCTCAGCGGCCATGGCTCACGGGCCCAAGCCGCTCCGTGGCATGTGCCATCTTTCCGGACTGGGGCACGAACCCGTGTCCCCTGCATCGGCAGGCGGACTCTCAACCACTGCGCCACCTGGGAAGCTCTCTTGTTTGTCCTACTTTTGCTTTGTATCTTTTAATTATATTGTATAACTTTCTTCATATGAGTACATATGAAGTGAATTCTTGACTAAATTTACATACTATAAAAATTCCAGTCATAAAAAAAAAATGTCCTGGGAATGTAATGTACAGCATGGTGACTATAGTTAATAATATTGTATTGTATATTTAAAAGTTACAGACTTCCCTGATGGCACAGTGCTTAATAATCCGCCTGCCAATGCAAAGGACAGGGGTTCAAGCCCTGGTCGGGTAAGATGCCACGGAGCAACTAAGCCCGTGCGCCACAACTACTGAGCCCTCATGCCACAACTACTGAAGCCCACGCGCCTAGAGCCCATGCTCCGCAACAAGAAAAGCCACCACAATGAGAAGCCCGTGCACTGCAACGAAGAGTAGCCCCCTCTCACCGCAACTAGCGAAAGCCCGAGCAACGAAGACCCAATGCAGCCAAAAATAAATAAATAAATTTATTAAAAAACAAGTTACTAAGAGAGTAGTTTTTTAAAATTAATTTTTATTGGAGTACAGTTGATTTACAATAGTTTCTGCTGTACAGCAAAGTGAATCAGTTATGCATATACATATATACACTTTTTTTTAGGTTCTATTCCCATATAGGTCATTACATAGTATTGAGTAGAGGTCCCTGTGTTATACAGAGGTTCTTATTAACAGAGTAGATCTTAAAGGTTCTCATCACAAGCAAAAAAAAATGTAACTATATGCAGTGATGGATGTTAACTAGAGGTACTGTGGTAATCATTTCTCAATATATACAAATATCGAGTCATATTGTACACCTGAAACTAATATGATGTTATATGTCAATTATATCTCAATTTTTAAAAAATTTACATACTGTATCATAGTGGTTACAAGGGTAGTCTCAGTGCCAGCTGCCAGGATTCAAATCTGAACACTTAACATGTTACCAGCCAGTGATCTGGGGTAAATCAATTAATCTCTCTGTTCCTCAGTGTTCTTTTCTGTAAAATAAGAATGATAATAGTAATTGATCTCAAGAGGGTGTTGTGAGGATTGCTTAGAAGAGTGCATGGCATTATGGTGACTATAATTGTTATTATCCAAGAATTTTATAATTTTATAACTGAATTGAATATTTCCCCATTTTCAATTTGAAAAGATGCTTATTGCTAGAATAGGAAAAAAGCAATTTGTTTTCATTATATTTATCTTGTATCCAGTCAACTTTCCAAATTGTATTGCCTTTTTACTAGTTTTTTTTTTACTAGTCTGGAATTTTTTGATAATATAATCATATCAGCAAAAAAAAAAGCTTTATAATTTCTCAGATAATCATAACAATTCATTCCTTTGTCTTACTGCATTTGATAAAACTTTCAAGATACGTTAAACAATGAGGATAATAACAGGCTACATTTCTGTCTACATTTTTATTTTAATAAAGTGATTTTAGTGTTTCACTATTAAGAACAGTACTTGCTATTTAGTAAAAAGTCTGATATATTTAAGCAGTATTCTTTTTTACTTAGAGTTTTTATTAGGAACAGTATTAAGTTATTATGCTGGCTCTATGTATTAAATATAGGAGCTTTTCTTCTTTTTCTATGACAAGTTTAAATGGCATGGAAATTACCCTCATTGAATGTTAGATAAAGCTCAGCTGTGGCACCAACTGAACGCAGTCTTTTCCAAAAGTAGATCCCTAATTACCTTTCTATTCTAGTTTTTTCTAAGATCAGTTGAACCATTCAACCTTTCCTCTTTCTTTGGGTCAATTTTGGTAATTTATATTTTTCCTGAAATGTATCCATTTCCTCTAAATTTTCAAATTGTTTGCTGAGTAATTTTAAGTTGCACTTTTTAATAATTCTTTAATTCTCTCTTCTAACTGTAATAATGTTTTCTTTCTCATAACTAATGTTTTCTATTTTTACTCTCTCTTTTTTTCTCCTCGCTTGGGCTTGCAAGAAGTTTTTCTATTTTATTAGCACTTTTAAAGAACTTTTAAAAAATTTGTGCTTCTGGGCTTCCCTGGTGGCGCAGTGGTTGAGAATCTGCCTGCCGATGCAGGGGACACGGGTTCGAGTCCTGGTCTGGGAAGTTCCCACATGCCGCGGAGCAACTAGCCCCGTGAGCCACAATTACTGAGCCTGCGCGTCTGGAGCGTGCGCTCCGCAACAAGAGAGGCCACGATAGTGAGAGGCCCGCGCACTGCGATGAAGAGCGGCCCCCCGCTTGCCACAACTAGAGAAAGCCCTCGCACAGAGACGAGGAGCCAACACAGCCATAAATAAACAAATAAATAAAATTTGAAAAAAAAAAGAAAAAAGGCAAAATTCCTTAAAAAAAAAAAAAAAGCTCATTAAAAAAAAAAAAAAAATTTGTGCTTCTTAGTATTTTTGTTTGTTTCCATTCATTCATGTCAGCTTTTGTTATTTCCTGATTACTTTTGGTTTCTTTCCTTGCTATTTTTCTAATTTTTTGAAATAACTATTGCCTTTATTTTACCTCTCTTTTTAAAAGCTTGCTATCTTTATGGTATTTCAGGGATATAATATATTATATGATACAGGGTAATTGAGATGGTTTCTGGTATTACACTATTTTTTCATTCAGCATTTAAATTTTGCAAACACAGTAATTTTGTCACTTTTTAAAACCAGCTTTACTGTATTGCAATTTATATATATATTAAAGTTTTTTACATACATTAAATTTTATCAATTTTAAATTACAATCCTATGAGTTTTGCTAAATGTATTTGGTCATGTAACCACCACCACAGTCAAGATACAGAAGATTCCCAGCACCCCAAAAGTTCTCTCCTACCACTTTCTAAGCAGTCCTCACACCAGTTTCAGCCTGAAACTTAAATTCCCTTTGTTGGATATCAGCATTACCGCGGTTTTCTGTTTATCTGCCTAGTATCCCTTTCCCACATCTTTATTTTGAAAGTTTCTTCATCACTTTAAGTGTGTTTCTTTTAAATAACATGGACCAGAATTTGATTTATAACCGAGTCTGACAGACTTTTAATGGAAGAATTCAGTCCACTCATGTTTACTGTAATGAGTGATGTATTTGATTTATTTCCATCTTTCTTGTTTTTAAATTTAACATTGTTGTGAATTCTTCTTTTCTTTACCTTTGCTGGATTGAATGAATGGCCGTTCGTCCCATTTCCCCCCTTGTTATTTGGAGTTCATCATTCTACTAATAGTTACTATCCTTTGCCCTGCTCTCTATATAGGCACACATGACTCTCCTAGTGTGTGAACCCAGAACAGCTATTTCCATCCTACTCGATTTATCTTCTACTTCCTCTACACCCGAATAAGATATGGTCTTTAGATGATTTTCACTACCCCTCCCTCTCTCTTTCATCCTCCCAACCCCTCGCCACTTAAGTGCTAGAACACTTACCTTCCCCTTATCTCCACTTCCTGATTCCAGAGTTTTATTGAGATAATTTAGTCATTATTAGAATTTCCCTCACAGTGTGTTCCATCTGTTCCAAGCGTCCTTATTTAGCATTTTTATTACACGTTATAAATACATAGAGATATAGATATAAATACATAGATCATGGTTCGTTGCTCCCCACTGCTTTCTTTCCTCTTCTCTTCATCTTCCCCTATCTTGAAGTCTCTGTTCTGATTCATTTGTTGTTTCATTAGAGTCTTCTCTTAAAAGTATTTCTCAGATGAGCTACTGAGTGATTATTGCAAATCTTCAAATATCTTTCTTTCTTTCTTGGCTGGTTCTGGGTCGCAGGCCTTTTCTCTCATTAACTCAAATTCAGTTCTGCTGTCTTTTAACTTCCACGGTAGCAGATAAGAAGAAAGAACTTTCATTCTCCCTGGATATGTGTAAGATTTCTCATATCCTTAGAGCTTAGGAATTTTAACCTGTATGTGGCTAAGTGTGTAGTTTTTTTCTTCTAGTTTTATTGAGATATAATTGACATACAGCACTCATAAGTTTAAGGTGTACAGCATCAAGATTTGATTAACATACATCATGAAATGATTATTACAATAAGTTTAGTGAACATTCATCATCTCATATGGATATAAAATTAAAGAAATAGAAAAACATGTTTTTCCTGTAATAGGAACTCAGGATTACTCTCTTCGCAACTTTCATATATAACGTGCAGCAGTGTTAGTTACAGTTATCATGCTGTACATGACATCCCTAGTATTTATCTTATAACTGGAAGTTTGTGCCTTTCGACTGCCTTCATAAGTGTGTGTCTTTTCCTACCAATCCAGTCTGTAACTTGAGTCTTTCTTCAGCTCAGGGAAATTTCATCTATTATTTAACTATGACCACTCCTCTCCTGTTCCTTTTTCTCCAGGAACTCATAGAATTTGCAGTTAAGTCTCCTGGGTCTGTTCCAATTTCCATCTTTCACCACATGATTTGCATCTGCATATTTTTGTTCCATGCTTTGAGATATTTCATCTATTTGATTTTCTAGATCTGTTTTTGAGTTTTATCAGTGACTATCCTCTCCTTTGATTTATCTATGGACATTTTTAGTTCTGATATCACATTTTCATGTTCAGGGAAATCCTTTGTGTTTGAGCTTCACACATATCTCCTCCAGGCTCTCGTTTTTTCAGTCAGAGGTTCATCTGTTTCCTCCAGCAGGTCTCTCTGCCCTCTGGTTTGTTTGCATTCTCCCAGCCTCAAGGGCTGAGAAAGTCAATCCACCATGAGTTTTTTGGAGAGTCAGGGAAACTCAGTAAAGCCATTCATTGTTCTTGGGAAGCAGGCTGTTTCTGGGACTTGCTGCCTTCCTGAAGGTCTTTGCTCTTGGCTCTGAAACTGTTCTCCAGAAACTTGTCTGCAGGGAATTCTCTCAGCCAGGAGTTCAGCAGAGCCCACGTAAAGCCCATCACCTAGGGATTTCCCTGGTGGTGCAGTGGTTAAGAATCCGCCTGCCAATGCAGGGGACACGGGTTCGAGCCCTGGTCAGGGAAGATCCCACATGCCGTGGGGCAACTATACCCGAGCGCCACAACTACTGAGCCTGTGCTCTAGAGCCCGTGCTCCCCAACAAGAGAAGCCACTGCAACGAAAAGTCCACGCACCGCAACGAAGAGTTAGTCCCCACTGCCTCAACTAGAGAAAGCCCGCGTGTAGCAATGAAGACCCAACGCAGCCAAAAATAAATTAATTATTTTTTTTAAAAAAAGTTCATCACCTATAGCTGGGAGCTGTTGGGGGGTGTGGAAGCTTCTGTAGGGTGGCCACATGCCCAGAATCCCCTCGCTCTGGATAGTCTAGGTATTATTGACAGATATAGTGATATTCACCAAAAGACTTAAAAACAGAAGCCATTAATAGTAGGTGCCTCTGGGAACTACAACCTTTTACTTTGCTTTTTCCCCCTCTTCTAGGAATTCTCAACTTTGGCATTTTTAACTTTTGCGGCCAGAAATTCTTTGTTGAGACTGGCTGATCTGTGTGTTTAGTGGCATCCCTGGCCTCTACCCACTATAGACCAATAGCACTCCCTCTCCAATTGTGACAGCCAAAAATGTCTCCGGATATTGCCAAATAAACCTTGGAGGGTACAGTCACTTCTGGTTGAGAACCACTGTCGTATACCCTTCAGATTTATTTGATTTTTTTTATCATGTGCTCACACTATTCCTATAATTAAACATTTAACTGAGGTTATGAGACAGAGGAGGAAATACAAAGCTGTTGTGAGGAAACAGAAGCATGAAGTAGAGAATATACATTAAGGGATGCTGATGCAAATTAGCAAAGTGGGAAGAAATTGGGAAATAAATAAAAGAGGCAGAGACGGAGAATCTGAGTCACAGGACTGGAGGAGCAGGAGTGTGAAGACCCACATCCTCCTGTCCCAAGGTCCCCAGTGATGCCAAGATCTGAGATCCAATAACAGTCTGCACAGGCCCAGTCAGATCATAGCCACTGTTCTGGGATTCCCATTCCATCCAGTCTCTTAATTACCCCAGGTTTCCTTACAATAAACACCCCTTTACTTAAGCTAGGCTAAATGAGCGTATTCCTTATCAACAAAGTCCCTGTAGATTTAGTGCCCAATAAAGAGATGGCTCCCCACTGTTGCTGCCAGTATTATATTCCCTTCTTAGCACCACACTTTAAGAGAGATTCTGGTCAAGTGAAACAATGGGAAGGATGAGTAGGCTGCAAATATGGTCTATAAAAGAACTGTAAAAGGAACCTTAGAAAGCTCTTCCAGGGAGGAAGGGGGGAAAAAAGGCTTAGGCCATCCAGCAAGGCTGGCTTCCAATTCCTCCAGGGCTGTCATGTACAGGAGGAAGAAGACTGATTTTATGCCTGTAGCTTAGGAGGCAGAATTGGTGAAAAGTAACATGCAAGCAGATATTACTCCCCCCGCCAAAAAAAAAAAAGTCTCAATAAAAAAGATAGGAAAGCAGCATTTGGTAAGGTAGTGAGCTCCGAATCTCTGGGAGTGTTTAAGAAGAAGCTCACAGTGTGGTTCCTGCAGTGGGTAAAAGTTTGGGTCAGATCTGTCAGCCTCCTTCCAGCTATACAATTCTATAGAAATGTAAAAGCTTGGCAAGAGGCTAGGTTAACTCACATAGTATGCAGAAATCTCTTAGGGTCAAATGGCATGATAGCACATTCAAGTATTAAATCAGAGGAGGGTGGCTGGTGGAGGAGTTGAGCAATGAGGTTTAGCATCTTCAGCTGGCCTTGGTCAGCTGGTCTTTCCCCACAGAATTAGTCAGAACTCGTGGTTGGAAGAGTTAGAAAATCTAACTTAGTCTGACTTAAGCAAAAAAGGGACTGTATTAGCTTACATAACCAAAAAGTTCAGTAGGCGGGTCTAGCTCTGGGCATGGCTGGATTCAAGGTTTCAAATGAAGTCATTAAGACTTGGTCTCTCTCCGTGTCCCAGCTTTGTTTCCCTCCTTTGTAGACAAAACCAGCTTGTAAGTTTAGAGTTATCTTGACAGTGCAGAGCAAGGTCAACGTTGGAGGGGCCTTGCCTGAAGGGCCTTCGAGGCCCTTCCCCACCTATAAGTAATTCCTTAAGAACTTCCTATCATTGAGCCTTTGACGACCCAAAGACCCTGCCTCTTTGCATCTTGAGCCTTGAGCGTAACCCTGTTCTCCCAGCCGGAATCTCAGGAAGAGGGGGAACGCGGGGCCACACCCCCACCCGCGCGGGCCCTGGTGGCTTCCCCTAAGGATTCGCCCCTGGGAATTTGCCGAGGACAGGGCTCTCCTTCTGGCTGGAAACAGACACCAGTGAGGGAAGGTAGGCTGCTAGGGAAAGCACCTGGAGCTGTGGAAGGGGCGAGAACTACCACGTATTTCGTGGGACGAGTTGATCAGCTAGCGAGACGTGGCAAGGGTGTCTGAGGCGGATCTGGCTGCCCCGACTTATTTCCTAGACTCAGGGACCAATTAGTAAGTTGCCACAGTCCTGGCGTTCAGTCCTGAGGGCCTAGGCTAGGGCACGAGCCTCGGTGATAGGCGAGATAAGACGGTAAGAAAAACTCAAGGGTTGTAGGAGGGGGAAGGCAGAGGGTCCAGGCCTCGAGAACTGGAAGGAGAACAAAGTTCAAATAGCACCCAGCTTCAGACAGAGTGAGTCCGCTAGGTTCCGCGAACGGGGGAGGCGGCAGCTCCGAGAGCTACACGGCCAGTGCTTCGAGAAGCCCCGGGAGACTTTCGGGGTCAGCCCCGCACGGTCTGGACTACATCTCCCAGCATGCTGTGGGCAGGGCAGCATTACGCCTGCGCAGAGGTGGTGACGAGGCCGCGTCGCACCAGGCGGGGGCGCTCGGGGCTTGGTTTGGGCGCCGCGGAAGCCCGCGGGGAGAGGGAGATCGGGGAGCGGAGGTCGGCTTCCTAACTTGGCGGCGTTTAAGACCTCGGCTGCGGCTCCCGGCTCGTCCCAGGAGGTTGGCGGGACCCCTTGCTTCTTCCAAGGTCAGGGCGTCACGTCTCCCAGGCCGCGGACACGTTGAGCCGTCTGTAGCGCAGCAGCCCTCAGAACCCCACATCCCGCTGCCCGCCCCCAAAGCCATCTTCCCTCCCACACAGCCCCAGCTGCCTGCCGTTAACCGCGACCGGGGCCTCTTCTGGGGAGGCCCAGGTTGGGGGTCCTCAGAGGTCCAGGAACCCTGGGGCATTTGGGTTATTGTGTGTGCGTGGAGAGGCGTGTCGCCCTTCTCATTGGGACCACCATGCTGGTCTCAGGCTCAAGGTTCCCTTCTCTGTGATTTTTCTCTGGGACTCTAAGTAGGAAGGAGAGAAGTTTGGAAGTAAAAGCCTCAGCTTCCCCTTTTTTTCTGCTCAAACCTCAGTAGGGTCTGTCAAGAGATCTACAGAGGCTGTAGGGGAAAATGGCCCAGACCTCAGGCTGTGGATGATGGCCCTGGGGAAAGTAGGTCAGAGGGTGGGAAACTTGCAGACCGCAGGTGATGGGAGTGGGGAGGCTCTGTGTGCAAATCCTGGGGACGTTCCCGCAGCAGCTGGGCTCCGGCCTCCACCCGTAGCACCCACCCCTGCATCACTGATGCTGCGGCCCTTCTTGGCCCCTCTTTCCCAGGTAGACGCTCCCAGAAGTGCTCTGTGCAGAGAGCAGAGGTCACCGCCCCACCATGTGGGGCCTGTTGCAGGTGTGTGGCTTTCTAGGTGAAATCTAAACACTTTTTCAGAAGTTTTATTTAAAAACTTGGGCACATAACAGAGATGGCAGGATGGAGACTGGTATTCTGCCAGGGTTCTCAAGTCAGAGACCAGGCTTGGGTTTCTCAGGTCACTGAGCTCCAGGACCCCTCCAGCTTGTGGGCTCCTGAGGAGGATGCCCATCTGTGTCCTCTCAGACTCTTACCCCCCCCCCACTTCTTGTGTCTGAGGAGACACTGTGGTGTCAGGGGTAGACTAAGAGGCAGCCAGAGTGGGGAGGATCGGGTTAAGCTCCGGAAGGAGTGAGGACCTGGGAGTTTGGGGGTTGAGAGGAATAGATAGAGGGAAAAAAACGGTGGAGAGGGGGCCACTGCCTTTGCTTCCTCCACCCTCAAGAAACGGGGGGCCTGCCATTCCTCTGAGATGTCTCCCTCACAGCTCAGATAGGAAGTTCGGGGAGCATAACTCCTGTGACTGAGCAATGGCTGCCTGTCTTTAGGGGGTGGTTGGGAAACAGTCATGCCCCAGACAGGGTAGCAGTAACCCTGGCAACAGAGGAGGCGGGGGAGTTGTATGCCCCACTGTGCCAGGCCCTCTGTCTCAGCTGGGTGCAGGCTGGCTGTTGGCGTAGGCCTGGTCTGGAAAGGAAGCCCGGGCTCTGCGGGTCTGGGCACACACTGAGGCGTAGAGCTCCGGCTCGGGGCTCGAGGCCTGGGGCTTTGGCTCAGGGTCCAGCACCACCTCCGAGTACTTGATGGGGCTTCCAGGGCTGGGGATCCGGCCCTGAGGAGGCCACAGCTGCAGGCTGGTATAGCGCATCACCTCCTCTGCAGCCTGGAGTTGCAAGGCTGTTAGAAGTTCACTGGACCCTTGAAAAATCCCCCACTACCTTCCCTCCCCTCTTCTTCAGCCACAACTGACTCACCCTGGCAGGGCCTCCAGGTGTTGGATTCTGTTGGTCTGGCCCCGGTTCTTGAGACAGTCGTCCTAGGACAGGGAACAGGAATCTGGTCACTTCTTGTTCCTCCCCCTGCACCCTGGCCACTGTGCCCCTACCCTCTGAAAGCTTCCTACCTGTCTGTAGATAATGCAGGTTCCCGTACAGAGGGACCTCTTCCGCAGACTCTTCAGGCCTGCAACACAGAGTTTAGGGGATGAGAGGGTGCTTGTTGGTAAGGGGGAACGCTCGATCAACCCATCTCTATTGCCCCCCACTCACCGTCCCTGTCCCGGATGGTTCCTGCTCCAGCCACTAGTCCATTGGAATAAGTGCACAGCCAGTGAGATGAGAAGCAACAGCGTCACAGCCCCTAAGAGGGCCCATAGTCCCCAGGCCTTGGTCAAGGAGGGAATTCCTGTATTTGTGAGAGGATGGGGGTGTGTGTGTGTGTGTGTCACTGCCCAGCCTAACCCTCCAGGTCCCAGCTGGTGGGACATGGAGCCACGTGACCCCTCCCCCTGCCCCTGTCCCGCCCAGCTCACCAGGCGCTAGCAGATCCGTGTAGTTGTCACTTGTGCTCGGACCTGGTGGTACAGAAGCCAAAGTTGCAGGCATCCTGCCCTGAGCCAAGGGGTCAGCCTGATTTATGGCCCAACACAGCTGCGGCAGCCCCCTTTACTCCCACCCCTCCCTGGGCCTGGCCCCCCACGGCTCAGCACCTCCAATCCGGGTGGTGGCAAAGTTACTGGTTTCCGGGGAGGAAGGGGGCGGGGAGGGATGAGTGAAAGAACAAAGACACCACCCTGTGCCTGCACCTGCACTACCCAGCAGTTCCTGGGCTTCCGCCCCCACCCCCATCTCTCCCCTGTACCCTGTAGCAACTTCGGCCAGAGAAGAGGCAGGCCTGAGTTTACTGAGCCACTGGGCAGGTGAGCTCATGAAGACCCCAAGGCGGGCAGAAGTGGCATGAGGCGGGAGCGACAAGACAAGGAAGCCAGGCCTTAGGACAGAGATTCCTTTCTGCCACAGGGTGTATGCCTTTTCTCTCCAACTCTGAGTCCCATGACAGAGAACAGAGAACGTATTCCTCAGTGAGCATGTTTTGAAGTGCAATGTGATGAGGGGGCCCCCTGGTACTTACAGTCCCACTACACCCTAAGGCTGACCCGAGGGGCGTGTGTTAAGATGACCTTTGTCGTTGTTATTATTATTGGTATAATAGTTTGGGGGCTAGAGGAAGCTTGATTCCCTCCCCCTGGTCCACTTCATCCAAACTGTCCCTAGGAGCTGTCAAGCTCAAAAGTTAGCTGATTCAGATCCTTCATAGTTCTTAACATGTACACCCTCAAATGTTTTACATCAAACATTGAAAAGGGTTTACTTCCCCAGATCTTGATTTTTCAGTGTCCTTCACCAATAAAGACAGTCAGGGTGTCATGGAGAAATGCTTGGCTCTGGGTCCACTCTCAGGAAAGAAGTAGAATGAAAGCTCATATCTGACAGCAGTGATGCACTTGAAAACTAATTAGGACCCAGAAGGATGCAGAGGCAGGGTGAAGGGCTCTACTGGCACATTGCAGCACACTTTGCCTCAAAAAGGAAGATATTGGGTTACACACATTGGATGGAGGAAAGGAATTCATGAACCCAAGGGTGCCTTTAAAAACACAGGAGCGGGAGTCAGGGAAGGAAAGGTCTTCTTTAGAGAAGATGCCAACTGTGAAGTGTAGTTGTGCAGAATTAGAGAACCACCATCTGCTACCCACAATGCCATCACTGAGCCAGCAAGAATCCTCACGGGTGGTCAAAGCCTTTGTTAAGGAACAGGGTACCAGAGACAGACCACTTGTGATGATGACAGGGAAAGGGACCTTCATCATGACATTCACAGACACCTCTTGAACCAAGTGCCCAAAGTGATGTTCTGTGTCCCTAATGGGATGCAGTGGGAGGAACTCTACATTGCCCATGTGATGTCCTGGACAAAAATGTTCAGTGGGAATCAAATTATGAAGAAACAATTAGGCAAATCTAGAATGGGGGACACTCCACCAGACAAGTGACCTTAAGCTTTCCTAAAAGTCAATATCATGAAAAACAGAGATGGGGAGGGACAGGAGCAGTGTTCTAGATTGAAGATGAGTGGGGGCTGATGGATGTTTTCATTGCCTTGGTGATGCTTGTGCTTTCATGCATTATACATATGTCAGCAATCATGAAATTGTGCACCTTTGTTTGTACTTTATTGTTTGTCAGTTATACCTCAATAGATGTATTTTTTAAAAGAGAATTTTTTTCTAGGTTAAAAAAGCCTGAAGCTAAATGACAGTGTATGAACATTAATTGAGATTCATATTTGGAAAATAAATTTAAAGATGGCTTAAAAAAAAAAAAAAAAGTTAGCTGAATTAGAGCAACCTCTGCCCCAGATCTGTCCTGGGAAACAGCCCTGTGTTTCCACTTGTTTGCTTCAGGGAGCAGCAGAGTACCTGCCCTGCCCAGAAACAGCCCAACCACATGGGAGGCTGTTGATGTGGGAAGAGGGATTTAAGTTCCAAATATAAACCTTAGACCAGAGGTCAGAGATCTGTTTTGTCTGGCCCATACAATGTTTTTTAAAAATTTAAAATCATTGCAGTAATGTGCCAAGGATGGGGATGGCAGGAGAGATCCTGCCCCTCCAGGCAATAAGAGGGTATTGTCTGTAGAGAATTTAAAAACAAAACTGACTAAAAATCAGTGTCCTTTTTTATTATCACCAAGTTTCAGCAATTCTAAAAAATGTCAGTGATAAAATATTCCTTTCTCAAAAATATTTTGTAGATCTACATTCTAAATTGTTGTAGTTACTGATGAGTTTTAATACTACTATATAAGCTTCAAATTAGCACATTTATATTACTTATCCTTTAGAAGTTTTCTAATCTACGACTTCCCTGGCAGTCCAGTGGTTAAGACTCCATGCTTCCACTGCAGGGGATGAGGGTTCCATCCCTGGTCAGGGGAATTAAGGTCCTGCCTGCGGTGTGGTGCGGCCAGAAAAAAAAAAAAACAAACTATTATAATCTACATGGAAGTTAATCTGTAGAACGCCCAGTTATACAACTGGCTCCTGACACAAACAGGTTCATTTTACATGTGTTTATAGCCAGAATTAGTTCTTAACCATTTGGAGTTATTCTTTGGTTTGGGCACAATTTCTGTCTCCTATGATATTACACAGTCCTGCATTTAACCAGTAGATTTACAATGAACAATGGTAGCACAGTGATTAAAAAGTCAAATAAAATGACGTTGAGTTACTTTAATTCTGTCATTCTAGGTGACCACTTAGTTTTTTTTTTTTTGCGGTACGCGGGCCTCTCACTGTTGTGGCCTCTCCCGTTGCAGAGCACAGGCTCCGGACGCGCAGGCTCAGCGGCCATGGCTCACGGGCCCAGCCGCTCCGCGGCATGTGGGATCCTCCCGGACCGGGGCACGAACCCGTGTCCCCTGCATTGGCAGGCGGACTCTCAACCACTGCGCCACCAGGGAAGCCCCAACCACTTAGTTTTTATTTGTATTGAAAATTTCTGGAATTTACTGACAAATGGAATTTTAATGAATCTTTGCCAAACATCTTTATGTTTAAGACTTTCTTTTCCTATTTGTATGTCTGTTGCTTCATGTGAAAGAAACTTTTTTGATATGAAAATTAGTAAAAGGCATTCTTTAATCAACTGTGCGTGGAGATTGACAAATCTAGCTGTATTCTCTATTAAATAGGAATATGCAAAAATTACTTTTGACGAATTTGCAGAAGTTAACTTTAAAAAAGAAATTAGAGTTATCCATTACTCAGGTTAAATGTAAGTATAAGTTTTTTGCCCCTTTCTCAAAAAATACAATAATGTAACTAAGAAATATTAACCCATTACCCTTTCTTGTTCTGTAATGTATATTTAATTTTAACTATTTTTTTTATATCGTCAAGATTGTATCTACAGAGTTCAACAAAAGAAATAATTCACTGTTTGAATTTCTGGCCCTTATTAGTTTCTTTTCTGGACACTATTGTTTCATTTCCTGATTATTACTGAAAATAATTTTGTTATATAGAAGAGGAGACTTTTTAAAAATCTCTCAGGTGTCAAATATGCTAAGTCTGCCACTGATTCCTCGTCAACATTTAAAAACTGGAGATTTCCAAATTTTGAAATCCCGATTTGTTGATCTATTGGAAAAAAATCAGAAGAGCTGGCAATAGTGGGCCCAAATTCCCTAAAGGCAACAATCAGCTGGGGCCCATTTATCCTATTACACCTGGCCTGAACCACTTATTTACATTGATTATGTCAACTGGCTTAGAGTCGAGGATTGGACTACTCTGCTCTGCAGCCCAGGCTGCCTCTGGGTGGTCGGCTAGTCAAATAGGAGAGGCAGGATTCTAGCCCAGGCAGAGATCAAACCTTATCGTGAGGCTTCACTGGTGGCGCAGTGGTTGAGAGTCCGCCTGCCGATGCAGGGGACACGGGTTCGTGCCCCGGTCCGGGAAGATCCCACATACCGCGGAGCGGCTGGGCCCGTGAGCCATAGCCGCTGAGCCTGCGCGTCCGGAGCTTGTGCTCCGCAACGGGAGAGGCCACAACAGTGAGAGGCCCAAGTACAGCAAAAAAAAAAAAAAAAATTTATCGTGTTACCATGCTACACGATAAATGGTGGCTATTACAGGCACTTGCCAGATGGAAAGGGTGGGGAAGAGGAAGCCGTCGCACGAAATGGGAATTGCATAAAAATGATACAGTGATGTATTAGGCCACAGGAGGAACAAGTAGTTAAGGGGAGGAATAAGAAGTAGCTCAGGGGTGTAACTTGCTACTTTCTAGCAAGGTACAAAAGTAGCCGCGCTGAGAATGAGCCCCGTGTGGTTGGTGCGCACGATGGCGCACTGCCTGCGTAACTATAGAAGTAGACGGATGACACCCCCACCAACACGCCGCTCGGCTCTCCCACCAGTTGCGGGATCGCTTCTTGGCGGCCTTAACCGTGAGAAGCAGGGAAGGTCTAGCGTACATGCGCACGCGGCACTCTCTGCCAGAGGTCCGGGGACTTTCCCCTAGGCGCAAAGAAGGAACTAGTCCCCAGTTCGTAGCCTAGGAAACAGGCCTTCAGCACAAGCTACGTTGTGAGTCTCGCGGTCTAACCTTTTATAGCTCCAAGGCGAAATTAATTTTCCGTTAGGGTGACGAAAGTGGTGGCGTGGCAAATAAAAATCACTTCCAGTTATAATCTCCTAAGACTGTACGCTTCTGGAGACATCCTGGCTAACAGAATACCTATATAGAGGTAAGAAATGAACTAATTTCTTAAATGAACTAAGCTGGACCCACAGTGCTATGCAAATAGGCCTGGCCCCGCCCACACACTGGGTGGGCGTGACCTTCCTGGGAAGCCGGGAGCTGAACGGGCTCGGGAGCGCTCGGGTGCGTCCGACCTACGCCGGCGCCGCCTCGGTTCTCGCGGTGTCTGCCTGCAATGGCGAGCGTGGTGTCGCTCGCGGGTTCGCTGGGGCTGCTACTTGTGTCAGCGCTGCCCGAGGTGCTCGGAGACCGCACCAGCCCCGACCACCGGGCACACCCAGGTACCAGCGAGGGCAGCTGGAGGGAGGCTGGGACTGCCCACAGGCCCCAAACCCCAGCTGTACTGACCGCTTCTGCCCTCCTCTTCAGGGGACGCCGCCCAGGTCGGCCCTGGGGCCACGGAAACCCGGCGGCGGCCGCCGCCGCCACCGCCCAAGAACCAGCGCGAGCGGGCCTGGGCCGGGGCACTGCCCTTGGGAGCGCTGTACACCGCAGCCGCCGTGGCTTTTGTGCTGTACAAGTGTTTACAGGTGCGGGACGACCAGGGGTGGGGATACCCCGAGCCTGAATCTCCCAGGGGGACGCTATGGTACCAAGAAGAAGACACATTTTCCCTTCAGTCTGTAAAATGACAAGAGTTCCCTGGCTTTCTAAGATTATGGGGTTATTTTGAGCATCCAGCGTGGTAGTGGATGTGAAGGGCCCTTGGTAAATTGTAAACAAATAATGATCATCACATTTAATCCTCCCAACAATCCAGTGAAGAGGTTTAGTCACTTGCTCAAGACCACCCAGAGCTAGTAACTGGTGGAGCTGGGATTTGAACCCAGCAAATGTCCATACTACAGTAAGTGCAGTTCCCGATGAGATTCCAACCTTGGCACGAGCAGTTGATTACTGTAGCCAAAGTGCTTTTAGAGTTCGAGGTAACAAGCAGTCTCAAGTTCTCCTTGGGAAGGAGGCCCTGCAATGTGAACTGACAGTATATTGTGGTGGATTGAAACTGTTGAAATGGAAAGTAGTACCTCCCAGGGCTCTCCCTTTAGCCCTGGCCCTATCACTTACTTACATTGGAATATAGAGGGCTGAGCCAATTTGGAGATGATATGAAACTAGAAGGGATGGCTAATCGTGATCCAAAATAGACTTGACAGGCTAGAATGAGGGACTGAATATAATGATGAAATTTTACAAGGATAGATAATAAATTCTATTCTTGGACCCAAGTATAGCATGAAAGAAACATAATTGGGCAGCAGTTTATTATTTGACAAAGTTCAGTTGTGTTATGTGATAACCCACTTCCCAAATCAATGCTAGGAAGGAGGTATTGTGCTTTATTTTCTGATCAGAACACTCCTGGAGAATGTTACTCTCTTGAGGGCACTGTTTTAAGAGCAGTACATGCTCTTAAAACAAACCAGAGTAAAGCAACTAGAGAAAACCGTGTCAAATGAGCACTGACTGCAAAAGATTGGCACTATTAAACCACAGAAGACGGGGTATGACCAATTTCTTCAAATTCCTGAGGGGCTATCACATTGAAAAGATATGATTTTGGAAGGCTCTGATCAGTACCATGAAAAGAAGATGCACACAGGACAGTTTCTGGCTTTGTGTATAAACTAACAACCAGAACTTTATCAAACTGACGACAGCTGCTCCTTCCTGGAAGTGTTTCAGTAGACTAAACAACCACGTGGGGGGCATACTGACCTGTTGCTTCCTGTCCTGGCTGAGGAGCTGGACTAGTTGTGATTATGATTCTCTGAGGTAAAAACCCACTAGTTTTGTCTACCTGAAATTGTCCTCCTCCTCCTTCTGGCTTTGGAGACTGCGGTAATTTATTTACTTATTTTTTTGTAAATTTATTTATTTTATTTTGGCTGCATTGGGTCTTCGTTACTGTACGTGGGCTTTCTCTGGTTGCAGCAAGCGGGGGCTGCTCTTTGCTGAGGTGTGCAGGCTTCTCACTGCAGTGGCTTCTCTTGTTGAAGAGCACAGGCTCTAGGTGTGCAAGTTTCAGTAGTTGTGGCACGTGGGCTCAGTAGTTGTGGCTCACGGGCTCTAGCGCGCAGGCTCAGTAGCTGTGGCGCACAGGCCCAGTTGCTCCGTGGCATGTGGGACCTTCCCGGACCAGGGCTCGAACCCGTGTCCCCTGCACTGGCAGGCGGATTCCTAATCACTGCACCACCAGGGAAGCCCCAAGACTGAGGTTATTGAGAACCTCATTGCCCTTGCCTTTTTCCACAGCAGGGGAAAGATGAGGCTACTTTTCTCCAGGAGGAGGCAGGCAAGAAGGATTCACTGCAGTCAGGTGGGTTTTGCAGAAGTCTGTACTTGGGGGGGATTAAGGGACAGCAGAAGGTTGGTAACCATTGCTCTCCTTTTCTCCCTTACCCCAGAGCAACAGCTGGCCCAGCTGACACAACAGCTGGCCCAGACAGAACAACACCTGAACAGTCTGATGGCCCAGCTGGAGCCCCTTTTTGAGCGGTAAGCAGAGCAATGACCCTGTGGCCAGGGGAACTTGTGGTAGGTGGGAGAGGTGGGCACAGAGATTGGGCAGCCTCTGAGTGGACATATCTGCAGTGTGACTACCCTGGCTGGAGCCCAGCAGGAGCTTTTGCACATGAAGCTACAGGCCATCCACCAGCTGCTACGAGAGAGCAAACCAAACAAGGGTGTGGAGGTTCCAGAACCAGGTACAGGTTTGGGAGGTGAGAGTCTGGTGGAGGTAGAGACAAAGCCTCTCAGACTGGAACATGCCTGATCTTCCTCTTCACAGAGGCCAGCACACCCTTTCCTGAGGACTTATCTATAGAGGAGGACGAGGAAGAGGCTGGTGACAGTCAGGCCTGGGAGGAGCCCCTAAACTGGAGCACAGGGACGAGGAACCTAGCTACTCCCAGGGAAATGGAGCAGGGGCTAAGGAGAAGATGCCGGAAGGCTGCAGCAAAGGGCCCCAGTCACAGCCCCCACCGGGAAGGAGGGACAACAGCTGACAGTTTAGTAAAACAGAGTCTGTTCTTGTGACTGGATGATCCTGTGTGCTTTTTCCATTCCAGCTGGTCACACACACACACACACACACCCCCATACTAGGTGCCTAAAAACAACTGGGCCTTCTTGAAAAGCTTCCCTTATTAGGACATAAAGAGGCTGTCTTCCAGTGCAGGAGCTGAGAAGACAGAGGGAGCTCCAGTCCTTCTCTTTGTATTCCTGAGGCCGCCGTCATGCCAGCCTTCAGGGCACAGAAACCCCTTTTCTCATATTGCATAGCTGAGATAAAAAGCTTCTCCAAAAAAGAAAAAACTTTACTAAAATCCTGTGGGAAAATAAATTATAGAAACTACATACAACATAAAAATAGCTGGTTCAGCTGAGGTTCAGTTGGGTCAGGTTTGGTGTCCGGATTCTCAAGAGCTGTTCAAACGACATGGCGTGTCTTGGTCTCACGCAAACACAGAATGACCCTTCTCAAACTGTGAAGAGTCTGTGTTTTGTTAGTACTGAAGAAGATTCCTTTGTACTCCCGACTCTGAGGTATCCTGGACTCGAATTTGTAAGATTCCTCTAGTTCTTCTGGCTGCTGTGGAGAGAAGATAGTTCAGGCACTGGCATGAGCACTCTATTCTGACAAAACCACCCAGGGTGTTGGATGGAGGAGTGGGGTGAGGGGTGCGAGTGAGTTCCAGACGTGAGAGAGGCCCCAAACTGCTGCCTCCAGCTCGTGGGCCTCACCACAGCACTCTTCTGAAGGAAAATAACTTACCTGCTGGCCAAAGTCAGACTGCGGTACCAGTGCGACAGCTCCTCCTGGTCTGTGGACATAAGCAGTAGCTTCTCGTGGGGAAAGGACAGCTAGGGAGAGACCACCTCTTAGCACATGGCTCAGAAATGTCCAGCCTTAAGCTAAAGGCCCTGCTGTTTCCATTGAGGTAATTTAGGGCTGAAGTGAGAACCAGGTATGAACCCCAAGCCCTACTATGCTCTCAATGTAGGTGGCTCAGTTCCTGTGAGGGGGGCCCGGGCCTAGGAGATGAATGGTGCACAGGCACTTGAGGTATATTTTGGGCCTCTCCTACCTCACCTAGGGCTCTCGCCTGTTACTTACGCTGAGCAGTCCACCACAGGGGCCTCCTGAGTGGCCAAAGACCCTGTGGAGTTGACACTCAGCCATGGGGTAGAGGGCCTGGCAAGCAAAGGTGCCACTCTGCAGCAGGTGCAATGGAGGTCGAGGCTTGGCCATGAGGAGTGCATCAGAGAAGAGGAAGAACATTCGGGGCCGAGGCTCCCCTCGGGGAGGCACCACCAGCAGCCAACCCTGGCGTAGGAACCAGCGACCTGGGGGATGGGAGAGCTGTTATTCTGGTGCAGCTTCAGGACTGTGATGCACGGAATAGAAGGAAAGGGAGGCTGACGAAATGGGGGGTATGTGCTGGCAAAAGAGAGGATGGGGGGTAGGAAAAGGGTAGTTTGAGGATTGAGGGGAAGCACACAGACTACCTGAGATAAGCCCCTTTGCCTGCCGTCCACTGAGCAGAGCCTGGACACGCTGGAGGTGCTGGTCATTCTTCTGTTTCTGACTGATGGTGTGGACTCTCTGGGCAGTGTCACTTATCCGCCGGGCAGCCCCTGGAATAATATTCCATGCCCCACTCCCAACACAACTTTGACTTTGGGTGAATGGTGGTGGTGAAAGGCTATTCCAGAGAGGACCAGGGTCAGAGTCTAACTTCTTAAAGAGTATGTAGGGCAATAGGAACATTGTATACAAGTCATTGGAAGATAGGGGCATATCAGACATTGTTGGAGGTCAGAACCAGAAATGGATACAAGAGAAGCAGTCTCCAAGGACTGCTGTGGAGGAGCAAGAACATACTTGTGAGCTGTTCATGGTCAGGGCTGTTGGGACCTGTGTTTTCAGCCAAAGCAATGGCAAGATTCTCATACCTGGAATTAGACAGTTGGAAGTTACGAGGGGAAGTAGAGCTGGGCAAAATTTCCTCTGCCTGACACACAGATCACCCCCTGTACAAACTTCAGTTGCAAAGCCAGGAAAGACCTGCTTGTGGCTATTTTATCCCCCTCTTTCATCTGAGACTCAGAACCTGGGTTCACACCACATGGCCCTCTTCCATTCCACATTGAAGAGTCAGAGGGGCAGACTGACCAAGGTTCAGGAGGCCAGATCCCAAGGTGAAAGTTAATCAACTTAAGGAGGATGCTACAGACAACTAAGTTCTTAACTCATCCGCAGGGACAAATTCTAAGCTAGGCGAGCCTTTCATCTCCAGAAACCCTGTTGCTAACCTTATTACAGGCCCCTCACTTCAGTGTAAGTTCCACAATCCCAGCTAAGGGCCTGAGGCTGCACAGCCCAGGTACTCCAGTGGGTTCACATTTACTCTTGCAAAAAATTTTTGGGAGCAATTTGTCCCAGGAGAGACACAGTGGGACAAATCCCATGGAATCCCACAAAGCTGAGAGCAGCAATCATACAGACTCAGTATTCCAAGAGAAGTTGGCTGTGTCAGGGTGAGTTCACTCACTGCTGGAGCCTCTGCAGAGGCAGAGGGAGCAGGTCCTGGAGCTGAATGCCCCCAAACTCAGGGCGACCTTCCTGAAGTCGCACAAACCTCCGGAAACGTTTGTTCTTCTTTAATTGCTCCTAGAGTGACGGGGAAAGAGTTGGCAGCAAGGAGAGAAGCCTCTCCTACTATTGTATTCTTCGGTGTACACATCCCCAGCCCTCAGGAAGCTGTGTGCTCCTGAGAGAACCCCGTCTCCCTACAGGGAACTTAGTACAGAGCTGGACACCCACAGGGCTCTATAAATGCAGGAACAGTATAAATGAAGTTTGGGTCTGCAGATGAAGAGGCAATGTATGGAGGAAGAGGGGAAGGAGGACTTGAGGTCATCTTCAGGTTACCTGCAGGGTGGTCCGGGACCTCTCAGCGTTGGCAGCAAATTGGGTGTAGAGCTCCAGGTGGGGGCAGAAGCCCTCCAGCCCCTGTCCCCAGCGCCCTCCTTCGAGGTAGGGAAGCAGCTCTCTGCGTAGGTCAGGACAATAAAAGAGCAGCCCAAGAACTACTCAAGCACCACCTCTTTTAATTCTCCTACCCCTGCCCCGGAGGTAGTGCTATTACCCCATTTTACGGGTGGAGAATTGGGGCAGATTAAGGCACTGGGCCAAGACCACAAGTGAGGTAACTGGCAGACTCCGAATGTGAACCGGGGTCGCTCCGACTCTGAGCTCCGTGCACTGCCAGAGGCCAGAGCTCTCCCTCCTTTCTCTTCCCACGCCCCTTCTACTCACTGGCTGGCGCCGTAAATGAGCTCCCAGGGCCCAAACAGGGCCTGGCGCTCTGGTGGTCGCAGGGTGCCCTTGGCTCTCAGAATCCCCACGAAGTACTGCGGAAGGAGAGAATACCGGCATGCAGTCCGCAGAAACATGAAGCCAGTGCCAAGGCGCCGCTAGAAACTGTAAGTCGGCCTGAGGTCCCTACGTGCAGGCGTCCAGGTCAGGACCCACGGTACCCCAGTCAGGGTCACCGACCTCGTAGGGGCCCTCTCACACCCAGGGGTCCCCGCCCCTACGGAAGGGTGTGCGGGCCCCGCACCGTGGCCACCAGCCCCAGCTGTTCCTGGTAGCGCCGCTCGGTCTCCAGCAGCTCCCGGGCAGTGCAGGCGCGTTTCCGCTCCCAACGGGCACGCTGCTCTTGCACCGGGCACCGTACGCTGGGGCCCGGGCTTTCCATGCCGGACTGGAGGGTCGGTACTCCCAGCCGCAGCCCGCCGGAGATTCAAATCCCAACGGCTCAGAGGGCGGGGCCGTGGGGGCGGGGCCTTGGAGGGGAGCGCGCCCTCTGGCGCCTAGAGGCTGCGCGCAGGACGGAGCATGCGCAGCTGCCAGCTGAACCGCATCAGGTCACCGCCAGGGCGGCGCTGCCGGTGTGCGGCACCTTTCGGGGCAGGGCAGGTTGGGGCAAGTGGGTGGCCCTCCTTTGAGTAGCACTAAGTTGGGGCAGCAGCGTGGACTTTGAGTCAGGAGAGTTGGGCGTTTAGACACGGGCAGGGTCGCAGTGCCCCACCTGTAGAATTAAGATTCTGTCCTGGGCCCATGCCAGACACCGGGGTCCAGTTGTCCCCAATGCTTTTATTACTAGGAATCCTCACGGCTCACCAGGTTTTGAATATTTTGGCCCCCGGAAAAGTTGATAGGCTTTAAGTCACTAACTTGCTTTCTCTTTCCATACTGATCCAAAACCTGATAGCCAGTTAGCTTCCGGTCAGCAAGTGTCAATAACTAACATGGTGGGTCGGAATTGCTGTAATTCTGGCCAAAAGCTTAGAGTTGATGAGTCTGTGTTACCTAGTCCAGAGATAAAATGTACCAGATTTTCTTTACTTACTTAGGTCTTTTTGAAAACTGGCAATAGCCTTGGAGGGTAAATTAGCAGTGCCATTTTGTCAGTATGCATGAGATATCTTAAAATGTGCCTACTCTTCTAACCCAGCAATTCCACTTCTAGGAATGCATCCTAAAAAATAGATATGTGGACAAAAACATATGTACTAGGATGGGTGGCAAGATGTTGTAACAACAGAAAACTGGAAATCACTTAAATGCCCAATGGTAGAGAATTGGCTGGGAAAATTATGGTAGAGCCATTTGAAGAATAATATGAAAGCATTAATGATGTAAAAAAGCTATCAATATGGGAAAACACATAGTGTATTGACGAGAGAAAAAAAGCAGGCCATAAAACTGTGTACAATATGATCTTATTTAGGTAGTATAACATATCTATGACTGGAAGGATAAACAATCGAAAGGTGATTGTGGCTTTTATCTCTGGGTGATGGGATCAAAGATAATTCATTCAACAAATATTTATTACGCACCAAATCTGTTCCAGGCACTGGCCCACTGAGGGGGTGAATGGGATAAATAGGGTGACTTTTAAAATTCCCTTATACTTTTCTGCTTTTTCCAAGTTTTCTGCTTGAGCATGCGTGCATTACTTTGTAATTAGAAAAAAATGCTATTAAAAAGCAAAATGTTAGAAACTTTAGACCCTATTCCTACCACTGAGGACTCCTAAGAATCTGGGCCCGAAGCCAAGAACCAGGGTATTGTCAGGATTCTGAGGCCGCCTCTAGCTCTCTGACATTCTAAGTATGCTGAGGAAGGAGAAATGCTGGCCTTAGATCAGGGAAAAACTTGAAGGGCTCGATGGAGGCAAGAGAGAGTTTGGGTCAGACTGTACCTTGGACAGGTCACAGGGGAACTGGTGATGCCACATAGGTAGAGGACTGGCTACACTGTCTCAGGTGAATGTGGGACAGTCCACACTAAGAGCTCAAGCGTGGAAGGGGGCAGATAATCTCATGACAATTGGTATCACCATGAGCCCAGGTAATGGGAACAGAGCACACTCCCAGGGCGCAGTCAGTGATGGGTGTGTTTGGGTATCCTGCCAGTGTGCGAACGTGCTTTAGGTGGATGGAAGAGGACAGGGGAATAGAGCCTGCTGTGAGCTCAGGTTGGGAAGTCACTCAACTTTTGAGGAAGAAGAGGGCAAAGCTGAGCAAGACACAGTGAGGACACTTGGAGACAACTGATTCCCTGGGGACCCAGTGTCCCACAGAGCAAGTCAGGCACACCATATTCTGCCCGCAGCTCTCCCCTAAAGCCAAAGGAAAGAGGGGCCAGGGAAGACGGTTAAGAATCCGCCTGCCAATGCAGGGGACACGGGTTCGAGCCCTCGTCTGGGAAGAGCCCACATGCTGTGGAGCAACTAAGCCCATGCGCCACAACTACTGAGCCTGTGCTGTAGAGCCCCTGAGCCACAACTACTGAAGCCCGCGCGCCTAGAGCCCGTGCTCCACAATAAGAGAAGTCACCGCAATAAGAAGCCCTCATATTGCAGTGAAGAGTAGCCCCCCACTCAATACAATTAGAGAAAGCCTGCGCGCAGCAGCAGCAAAGACCCAACGCAGCCATAAATTAATTAATTAATTTAAAAAAATAAATTTAGGGCTTCCCTGGTGGCGCAGTGGTTGAGAGTCCGCCTGCTGATTCAGGGGACACGGGTTCGTGCCCCAGTCCGGGAAGATCCGACATGCCGCAGAGCGGCTAGGCCCGTGAGCCATGGCCGCTGAGCCTGCGCGTCCGGAGCCTGTGCTCCGCAACGGGAGAGGCCACAACAGTGAGAGGCCCGCGTACCGCAAATAAATAAATAAATAAATTTTAAAAATAAAAATAATTGGGGGGGTGGAATTCCCTGGCAGTCCAGTGGTTAGGACTCGGTGCTTTCACTGCTGGGGGCCCAGGTTCAATCCCTGGTCAGGGAACTAAGATCCCGCAATCCACGTAGCTCGGCCAAAAAAAATTTTATTTCCTCTGTCCTTTAATTACCCTCAACCTCTGCTTTCAACTCACTGGAGAAGCCCTAGGGATGCTTTGAATAATAATTACCAGTCATTCTACAAAAATTAAATGCCTCTCACGCACCAGGTCTTATGCCAGGCATGGAGATGAAATGGGGGACAAGAGAAATGTGACCCCTGCCCTTATGAATGCTTTTAATCCAGCATGACACACATGGTAAGGAGTCACCATAAAGTGAGATACACGTTACAAAGGAAATATAGGCTTCTATGCATGCAGGAGTGAAGGGACTGGCCCTAGCCTAGGAGTCAGGGAGGCTTCTTGGAGGAAGTGACATGTGAACTGAAGGATGCCAGGAGGATAAACAAAACAAAACCTGGCTAGGCAGGGCCGGCATTGTGGGTGCGGTGGACAGAGAGACAAATAGCATGGACAAAGGCTCGGAGATAAAACACACATGCACACGCATGCAATGCATTCAAGGAACTGCTATAAGTTTAATAAGACTAGAGCACAGATTGCAAAGGAAAGTGTGATGAGAAAGGAAACTGGAGAGGTAGACACAGGCCAAACCATAGAGGGAATTTATATCAGTAAGACTGTGTCACAAGTAATCGTAAATCAAAGTGGCTAAACAATAAGATAAGATAATTTATCAGCTCATGCAACTGAAAAGTCCAGATACGGGGCGGGGGGGGGGGGGGGGGGGGGGGGGCGGGGGGGGGAGGGACGACTTGGGTTAGCTTAATCCAGCAGCTCAGTCAAATCACCAAGGACTGCTTTCTACCATTCTACTCTGCCTTCCATGGTTTTATCATCTTAAGGCTGGCTTCCATTGGGGTTACAAGGTGGCTGCCCACAGTTCCAGAGGCTGTGTGTTTCCTCATCCATGTCTGGACAAAGTGAAAGTGAATTCCCTCAGTTATCAAATACTTGAGACAGAGAGCTTCACTCTGACTGGACCCACCTAGGTTGCAAACCCATCAAGGAGAACAGGGCAATGGCAGCCCTCTGAAGGCCATGTCAAGTAGTACTATGGACTTTATCCTAAGGGCAATGGGAAACATTCAGAGGTCTTAAATAGGGAGTGAGATTATATGTGCATTTTAGAGAGATCACCCTGGCTAGCTGGACTCAGCAAGACCCATTAGGAGGCTGGTGCAGTTACCCAGGTAAGAGGTGATGGAAGTGTGGACTAGGATGAAAAATGAGGATGAAAAGTTTAGAAGGTAGAATCCATAGTGCTTGATGACTTGACTTTCCTTCAGACGTGAAGGAAAAGATGAAAGATGGCACCAGGCTCCTGGCTTAGACCACTTGGTGGAGTATGGAAGAACAGGTTTTGGGGACAAATGAATTCGGCTACAGGCCTGTTGAATTTGAGATACTTGTGGGACATCCAAGTGGGGATATCCATTTGGCGGGTGGTTATAGATCTGACATGGGATAGTCCAACCTGGGGATACTTGGCTGTCCTCAAGTATAGAAGCTATGGGAGTAAATGAAACTGCCTACAAAGGACATGAAGAGGGATATGGGCAGAAGACATGAAGGTCCCCAGCACAAGCTCATTCCTTCTCATCCCGTGCACCCACTTCAGTTCCAAAATGGCTGATGGTGTAGTGGGCTAAATGGTGGCCCCCATAAAGATGTGTCCATGTCCTGACCCCTAGAACCTGTGAATGTGACCTTATTTGGAAAAAGGGTCTTTGCAGATGTAGTTAAATTAAGAATCTTAAGATCATCCTGCATTATCCTGGTGGGCCCTAAATCCAATGGTAAGTGTTCCTATAAGAGACATCCAGTAGAAGACATAAGGACAAGAGAAGAAGGCCATGTGAAGTCAGAAGCAGAGACTGAAGTTATGCAGCCACAAGCCAAGGAATGCCTGGAGCCACCAGAAGCTAGAAGAGGCCTTAGAGCCTTCAGAAGGAACAGGGCCCTGCCAACACCTTAATTTCAGACTTCTAGCCTCCAGAACTGTGAAAGAATAAATCTGTGTTGTTTTATGCCACCCAGTTTGTGTTAATTTGTTACAGCAGTCCTAGGAAAATAATACTGATGGTGAGCTGGGCCAGAACTACAGGTGAGTCCCCAGGGCCCCAGAAGGGCTGTGATTTGTCTTTGCTTCCAATCCATGTCTGGGGAATAGGGGGCTCTTTTTCCTCCTACTTCACCAGCAAATAGCTCCCTCCTCTGCAGCCCTGGGATAAGCAGAGACATGGCCCTCGATGTCTTAAGACATAGACCCTAATGACCAAAAACTTGGCCTTAAACAACCACAGAGAGGTCGTGTGTCAGGCCGGGGTGGGGGGAGGGGGTGTCCTTAGTCAATCAGTCCTGAGTACACTCTGTCCCTGAGGAGACTCAGGAAACAAGACTCTGGGAGCTCAAACCTGTTTTAGGGTTTGGCAGACTCCCAGTTGCAAAAGCACGATCTTGGGTCAGAGTCCACATTCCCCACCCAGACCAGAGACATAGTCACACACAGAGACAGAGAGCTCAAGAAAGAGACAGCACCATGGAGAATGGCACTTGGGAAATTAGGGAGCTGTAACACAGAGAGAGCTGTACCTAGATGCAATCTGGACTCTGAAATACTGAGAAAAAGCAGCAGAGATGGAGGGGAGACATGTGGACACATAGAAGTGCCAAGGAGAATTGTACAAGGAGACCCTGATGGAGATCTAAAAAGGAAAAAGGTGGAAACATTCAAAACATTTGGAAAGAGGGAAAATGAAATAAAACTAAGATTGGTGTTGGAGAAAGTTCTAGACATACAGACTCCAGACTTCAGTTAGCATGGTGTTTCTGTCCTCCATGCTTCCCATGACCTCCTCCACCTCAACTAGATTAGTCGTTACCACATTCTGTCTTGTCCAGGCCCATCCAGTTTAGATATTACCATGTACTTTCCATGTGTCTGGGTCCAACCAAGGTTCTGACAACACAGCTGACCAAGACAATGAGCTGACCATCAGGAGTTCACACTGGATCAGATTGCCATGGATGGCTCTTAATTTAGCTCCAGAAATGGCAACCTAGATCGTTAGGCTGACTACCTCCTAAGAAGACTGCTTGTTCAGCCATACAAGTTTTGGCATACAGTATGACAGTCACTCTGACAAGGCAGACAGTTTGGGGTGCTGTAGAAATGTGATGTCCTGCTCCTGGAATAATTGCGGTTTGACACACACAGGCCATTGACAATGGGCTCCCTGAGGGCAGGGAAGGCATTTAGTTTGGTTTTTCTCAAGCCCTGTCTCGGTGATCTGCAGAGAGAAAAATGATCAATAATAAAGTAATACTGAACAAAAGACAGACTCAATCAATCAAATACTGGACCCTGCCCTTATGGACCTCAAGGCTATTGGAGCAGATATAATGTCATAAATCACCTTAATATGAATTGGATGCTAGACAAGGTTGTTAGTGAGGGCAAAGAACTGTGGTGGTTCAGAGGCACCAGAAATCTCTTCCTGTGGTGTAAAGTTGGTCAAGCAAGACCTCCTAGAAGAGATGGCCTTTGAGCTGAGTCTTTTTTTTTATTATTTAATTTTTATTTTATCTTAGAGTATAGTTGGGTTACAGTGTTGTGTTAGTTTCAGGTGTACAGCAAAGTGACTCAGTTATACATATACATATATCCATTCTTTTTCAGATTCTTTTCCCATATAGGGTATTACAGAATATTGAGTAGAGTTCCCTGTGCTATATAGTAGGTCCTTGTTGGTTATCTATTTTATATATAGTAGTGTGTATAGGTTAATCCCAAACTCCTAATTTACCCCTCCCCTCCACCTTCCCCTTTGTAACCATAAATTTGTTTTCTAGTCTGTGAGTCTGTTTCTGTTTTGTAAATAAGTTCATTTGTATCATGTGTTTTTAGATTCCACATATAAGTGATATCATATGATATTTGTCTTTCTCTGTCTGACTTACTTCACTTACTATGATAATCTCTAGGTCTATCCATGTTGCTGCAAATGGCATTATTTCATTCTTTTTTAATGGCTGAGTAACATTCCACTGTATATATGGACCACATCTTCTTTACCCATTCCTCTGTCGATGGACATTTAGGTTGCTTCCATGTCTTGGCTATTGTAAATAGTGCTGCAATGAACATTGGGGTGCATGTGTCTTTTCAAATTATGGTTTTCTCCAGATATATGCCCAGGAGTGGGATTGCTGGATCATATAGTAGTTCTACTTTTAGTTTTCTAAGGAACCTCCATACTGTTCTCCATAGTGGTTGTATGAACTGAGTTTTGAATAATAGAAGGGATTTAGACAGAGGAGATAGTAAAGCTGTTTAACATGTTAGTGGGTGCATTCGTGCACAACTACTGACCTACCAGAGTGGAAACTGGTTGGGGCATTCAAGTGGGGTCCTGGAGCCCCTGCTGTGTCAAGCATTACTTCTTTAGTGAGTTCATAAGGTCAGGACAGTCCCTAGGGAGGAGTGGGGTAGCAGGAGCACCCTGGAGTTAGGGACTAGTTACAAACCAGATTATAAATATTTCAATATATTTAATTACCTATACAACCATACTGGTGTCTGTACCTACTGAATGTTAGCCCCAGATAAGGATCTCCTGAGATGGCCTTACTCTCTTCTGGTTTGTTGAAGCCATAGGGGCCTTATTAGAATGTGAGCTGTAGAACAGCAGAGGCTGTTCTCCAGTTCAATGCTGCATCCCTAGGGTCTAGAACAGTGCCTGGAGGACTAGAGGAAGCTTACCAAATGTTAAGTGAATAGGCAGACTGGGAATCCCAGCCCATTGTTGGGGTCCTCTCACTATTCATCTCCTTGCACCCACTTTCCCCCTCCAATTCGTACTCCACACTACCCTTCAACATAACCTAGAATGAGATTTGGATTCTGTCATTCTTCTGCTCAAAGTATTTGGTGCCTCCCTTTTGCCCAGAATGCCATTTTCCCCATTTTTTTTTTTTTTTTTTTTTTTTTTTTGGTGGTACGCGGGCCTCTCACTGTCGTGGCACAGGCTCCGGACACGCAGGCTCAGCGGCCATGGCTCACGGGCCCAGCCGGATCGGGGCACGAACCCGTGTCCCCTGCATCGGCAGGCAGACTCTCAACCACTGTGCCACCAGGGAAGCCCCTCCCCCATTCTTTTTTAAACCAAGTGAACTGCTACTTCTTTAAGCCCTGATCAAATTTTGCCTACTTCTGTATTACTTTCTGAGGCAGAATTCATCTCTCTCCCCCAAATATTATGATGATTTTTGCCCTCACTCACAAGACAGCAAGCTCCTCGGGATAGGGACTGCGTCTTATTCATTTCCATACATCTAGTCTATTAGCCCAATGCCTGACATATGGTAGATGCTAAATAAATAGAAGAGTGAAAGGCATTCCCAGCAGTGAGAACTAAATGAACAAAGGTGGTCAAAGGTTTGGGTAAAAAATGAATAGTTTAATTTGGCTAGGGTATGAGGGAGAGTAGTAGGAGAAAAGATGGAAAAGTCTCTTTGGTAGTATTTTGAGGGGACTTGGAAGTCAACTAGAGGGAGAAGATGGGCAGATAGAAGATACTTTGGTAGAGTGTGGAAAGCCAATGGAGGTTTTTGAGCAAAGGTGTAATATGATGAATAATACATTTAGTTTAAACCTATCAGACTCTCTAATAAATATATACAGTTTTCCATTCATACTCAAATTCGCCTCCCACCTACTCATCCATCCACCCTCCCACCCCCAGACTCCCCCCACAGCTTGCCCTACCCCTTCACCTGCTCCCTGGCTGGGCCAGGGATGTATATATGGGCTGCTTCCCCTCTCAGCCAGAGGACGTGGGGTCCCCAGCTGCCTGGGACTGGGAAGCAGGCCAGGGTTAGCTGAGGTTGGCTGGCGAGCAGCCAGGCGGTGCCAGGGAGAACCTGTATAGTGCCAGGTGGTGCCTTGGGTTCCAAGCTGAGCCCATGACCCTGATAACCTTCTACCTGCGCACATACCTGCCGCTCACTCCACCCCATGCCCAACTTTGCTATCAGGGAGGGGGCACAGGGCCAGACAGACCTGCAGGGCTTTGGCTCCATCTCTACAAAAGGGCCTTCTGTGAGCCAGTCTGCTCCCCTCCAGGCTTGCTCCTCCCCCATCCAGCTCCTGTTTCTGATGCACGTACAGACCGTACACACCGTGTCCCAGGACACCCCACAGTCAGCCGCATGGCTCCCCTGTGCCCCAGCCCCTGGCTCCCTCTGTGGATCCCGGCCCCTTCCCCAGGCCCCGCTGTGCAGTTGCTGTTATTACTGCTCCTCCTGGTGCCTGCCCATCCCCAGAGCCTGCTCTGGATGCAGGGGGCTCCCACCACAGGAGGAGATTCATCTGGGGAAGACGATCCACTGCGTGAGGAGGACCTGCCCAGTGAAGAAGATATACCTGGAGAGGAGGACCCACCTGGAAAGTTGGATCCACCTGGAATGAAGACTGAAGCAGGAGAAGAGGATTCTCTGAAGATAGAGGATCTACCTACTGTTGAGACTCCCAGGGATACTCAAGGCCCCCAGAATAATGCCCACAGAGACAAAAAAGGTAAGTGGTCATCAGCTCTGCAAATCTAGGCTCCAGGAGGTTGATGCTTCCCCTCATTAAACCCCAACCCAGGTAGGGATTATTCAGGGAAGGAGAGGAGCCTGTACTCTGATGGTAGTTTTTCCCAACCCCAGGGGCTCCCATGCCACTAGCCCTTTACCCCCTTTCAGAGCTAGATGGGGAGACAAAAAGGGGCACAGATGGAGAGAGGTAAGCAGGAAGAGACGGGAAAGAAGAAAGGGGGAGGCTGGAGAGGAGAAAGATAGGAATGTGGAGAGAAAACAAAGGTGGAGAGAAGTAAGAGTATGAGGGGAGAGAAGAGGAAGGACAGGGGTGTACCAGAGGAAGAGCAGGAAGGGCTTGTAGAAATCACCTCATCTTCAGCCTACAGATGAGGAAACTGAGACCTAGGACTAAGGAAACAGCAGGTAGGAGAACCTGGTATCTTGACTCTCAAGCCAGGAACTTTGGAAAACGAGCTGGAGACCAGAAAGGGAACAGGATGAGTGGGGAGGAGGGATGAATAAGGGAGAAAAAGGTCTACTGATTTGGGCCTGGGAACTGAGGCCTCCACCCATTTTAGAGACCCTGAGACAGTGGTCGCAAACTGGTATCTCCGGGGCCAGCAGGATCTTTGTGTGGCCCGTCAAGCTGTGGCGTTTTACTTGGCTGCCATCTATAGTGCTTTACACCTGGCCTGCTTCAGGCATTTCTGTTACCTGCTATGCTTCTGTAAGACATCTGAATTTGTGAACCTCTGCTAGTGAAGGAGACCCACCTCCTTTTGGCCGCTGGGGAGGGACTGGGCTCAAAGATCAGCTTCTTCATTCTTCTTATTTATGCAGGGGATGACCACAGTCATTGGCGTTATGGAGGTGAGACACCCACCCCCTGCACAGACCCAATGTGGGCACTCAGCTCTGCTAGTGCCTGCACCCCCCGCCCTCTTCCCCCGCATCCGCGTCTGCCAGTCCCTGACACCACCCGCTGCCTCTCTCCCTCCACATCCCTTATTTCTATCTCCTGTCTGGATGCCTCCTGACTCGACCCCATCACTTTTTCTACTCAGCTTCCCTAAAAGTTCCTGATCTTGTCATCAAACTTCCTGTACATACTCTCCCACTCCAGGCGCTCCGCCATGGCCCCAGGTGTCCCCCGCCTGCGCTGGCCGTTTTCAGTCCCCGGTAGATATCCGTCCAGAACTCACCGCGTTTTGCCCAGCCCTGCGACCCCTGGAACTCCTTGGCTTTGAGCTCCCGCCACAACCAGAACTGCGCCTGCGCAACAATGGCCACACCGGTGAGGCGGTCTCGGGGCGGAGCCTCGGGGAAGGGGCGGAGGCTAGCTGGGGATGAGGGACTGTCCCTGGGAGTTAGGCTCGCGCTCTGCGGAGAGAGGGGCGGGCCCGGCTCACCTGCCTCTCACCACGCAGTGCAGCTGAGTCTGCCTCCCAGGCTGGAGATGGCCCTAGGTCCCGGGCAGGAGTACCGGGCCCTGCAGTTGCATCTGCACTGGGGGGCTGCGGGTCGCCCGGGCTCGGAGCACACGGTTGGCGGTCACCGTTTCCCTGCCGAGGTGAGCGCGCAGCTGTCCGCGGAGGGTCGAAGTGGGGCGCGGGGTAGGGGATCTCGCCCACTCCTACCGTGTCCTCTCCAGATCCATGTGGTTCACCTCAGCACTGCATTTGCCAAAGCTGACGAGGCCTTGGGGCGCCCGGGGGGCTTGGCCGTGCTGGCTGCCTTTCTGCAGGTACCAGCCCTGGACACCCCCACCCCTGCTTCCCCAGCCCTCGGGCTCAGAGTATCTTGCCCCAGAGACCCACCCCCACCCCGCACCTGGCTATCATCTTCATTTACTCATTAGTTCTTTCATTAACACCCACTGTGAGCTGGGCTCCAACAAAAGGTTCCGAAACTGTGGATCCTTGTCTCCCCACAGCCAGTGAGGGAGGCTGACAGGATAGACATATACACAGGACGCAGAGTCAACAAGGTAGTCAGGGAAGTCCTCACAGAGGAGGTGAAACTTGAAGCCTTCACTAGTGGGAAAGAAAAGGAGATATTCCATGCAGAGCGAACGGTACATGTAAAGACTCAGAATATGGCCCATTCGGGGAATGGCAGATGCAGTAGAATGGACATAAGGAAGAGTCATTTGTCTAATACTCTTATAACCCATAATTTCCCCTTTGCAAAATGCCATATTGTCTAGAGAAGCATTTAGTGACCTCTTTGGACCTGTACTGATCAGGAGTACATACACAATGATTAGAGGAGGCTAGTAGGTTGGAGGGATGGTGAGACACCTGTGGATGGTGAAACACCTGTTAGGCTCACTCCCTCCCTGACTCATGATCGCCAGCCTCACAGCGCAAAGCTCAGAGAAGCACCTTGGAAATAGCATGTCCTGGCTCCAAAACTCAAACACATGAATTATTAAGGTGAATGCAGAGCTAACATGAATACAAAGTTTATTGGGGTTTCCTGTGGTGGGGACATAGAATGGGTGTGGAGTTAATGATGAGTGAGATTGGAAAAGTAAGTAGAGCCCATCATTGAGAACCTTGTATCCTAGTAAAGTGACCCACCATCCTTCTCTTCCTCCAATTTGCCATTGAAAACTAGTCTGCCTAGTTACGTCAGTTTGCAAAGTAGGAGTATATAGACCTTGAATAATAATACATGAGATATTGTGTTCCCCCAGCGTTCTCAGAGCTGGGAACTGGGGGAGGACTATGGGAACCCACCTCACCTTCAGGCCTCCAGCCATAACCCTAAATACATGTATGAATCTATCTTGCATTATCATCTCCTAGGAAGGCCCCGAAGAAAACAGCGCCTACGAGCAGTTGCTGTCACATTTGGGAGAAATCGCTGAGGAAGGTCAGTTTGTTGGTTTGGCCACTACCCTTGATACCCTTGCTCATAAAGAACCGCCCTTGGGGAGCCTCAGGTCTGAGGATGCAGAAGGGCTCCCTCCCACACAGAGGGGTTGAAATGTGAACTGGCCTACTGTGACCTTGATAATAACTATGAAGCTGAACACAGGCAAACAGACAAAGGCAAACTGCTGGCTACAGGCTTTATGTTTAAAAACCAAACAGAAACTAAGACAAAAACCAAATAAGACCAAAAAAATAGTGTTTGGAACTTTCAGGGGTTGAGTCTGGTTGAGTCTAAAATTTTTCTGAGAGATGTCTATTACTCCTTCATAAGCATCAAATATTTTAAATTTGTTAATACTTTTGTTGGAAATCTTTCTTTCCTTCTCAGTCACTCTAGGTCATTTTAAACTTCACTTGCCCAACTGGACCTTAAGTTTTGCTAAACTAGAGAGAACTGTGTTTTTTGAGTTTTGTGTGTTTTTAAAGTTATAGGTATTTATTTACAAGTTATTCAACACATTTTCTCTTTTGATTTACTCTGGGCTTAAATCTGCATTCCAGCGTGTTATCACAGTGTGCAAACTAAGAGTGAAGACTCAGAGGGAGGGCCAGGGGAGGAATTCTCTCACTCTGTGCGCCCCAAAGCCTTTTACTACCTCCTGAGTCATGTCTTGCGCTGAGTTATGGGAAGGGACACACTCAGTGAAGAAGTGGTTTCTGGGAGTTGAGTCAGCTTGGCTTCTGGGAGATAAAAATGTATTCCTGTACCCCAAAGCTTTGTTGTGTGTATGGCCGGGGGGGTCAATCTATGTGGGACTCCAGCACAGGTCCTCTCCACAGACTCTGAGACTTGGGTCCCAGGACTGGATGTATCTGCACTGCTGCCCTCTGACCTCAGCCGCTACTTCCGATATGAGGGGTCTCTCACCACACCCCCCTGTGCCCAGGGAGTCATCTGGACTGTGTTCAACCAGACAGTAAAGCTGAGTGCTAAGCAGGTGGGGCTGGGGTGTGGTGGTGACATAGGGGATGAGGGGGAAAGGGTTGTAGGTGGAGGTGAGAAAGAGGAGGCATAAAGAGATGAAGTGGCCGTGTTGGGGATGAGGGAGACGTGGACAGTGGGTCCCTGAGGTGTGACCCTTTTGCTTCTGTGTCATGAGCCCACCCCCACTGTCTGCTGACCTCCCTAGCTCCATGCCCTCTCTGACTCCCTGTGGGGACCTGATGACTCTCGGCTACAGCTGAACTTCCGAGCTACACAGCCTTTGAATGGGCGAATAATTGAGGCCTCCTTCCCTGCTGGAGTGGACAGCAGCCCTGGGACCGTTGAGCCAGGTGCAGCTTTGTCTACTGATGCCATGCCCCCTGCCCCCAGCCACAGGTCCCTCATCCTCCCCATGTGTCCTCATTTGTCTGTCACTGGTGATCACCACCCCTGGCTCTAATGTCTCCTTTTTCTCCTCAGTCCACCTGAATTCCTGTCTCGCTGCTGGTGAGTCTGTGCCCCTCCTCTGGTTCCTGAGGCTGGGGGCATCCCTTGGCACCATCCAGCCTCAGGGGCTAGTCAGGACCACCACTGCTACCTCTCCATTTCTGCAGAGCACACTCCAACCCCAATAGGATAGCGTCAGATCAAGGCAGGGGGGTTCCCCTGTTGTCCCCAGTGCAAGAGTTGGTCAGAATGAAGCTCCAGAAATCTCCTTGCATCCTCCTTCCCAAACAACCTCTTTCGTTTTGTTTTTAGAGAGGAAAAAAGTGCTCATCTTACCCCTTCTTGTGTATCCACCCCCATCCCTTTGCTGGCCTCTGCTGGATTCGGAGATGCTGGGGGCAGCTGGAGAATTTGGGGCAGGGGTGGGGTTCAGGTGGAAGAGGCTCTGAGGGAACCTACAGACTCCTCTTCACTCCCTGAGGCAGTCTCTCTCCTCCTCCCTCCAGGAGACATCCTGGCCCTGGTTTTTGGCCTTCTCTTTGCGGTTACCAGCATCGCCTTCCTTGTGCAAATGAGAAGGCAGCAAAGGTATTTTACTAACCCTCTCCCTCAGGCCCAGCCCCTGCTGCCCAAGTGGAGTCCAGAACAGCTTCATGCAAATTGCATGCAAATGAGCTCATCCTCGGTGAGATTTCTGATTAGGGTTCCCTGTTGTGTAGACACCCAAGTGGGACCAAAGGAAGTGTCAGGTACCACCCGGCAGAGGTCACGGAGACTGTTGCTTAGAGGCCTGCAACTTGGAGAATGTGCAGAGAAGCCGGCCAGAGGAATCTGAGGGGGAGCTGGAGACTTTGTCCTGCCCATTACACTACTTCCTTTTAAGCCTCCAAAGATATATTTTTTAAATAAATATTTCTAATAAAGTCTGTGGAAGGCGTATCCTTGTTCCCCAAATCAACAGGATGGTGTGTTCATTTCCTATTGCTGCTGTAACAAATTACCACAGACAGTGGTAACGGAAATTTATCCTCTTAAGAGTTCTAGAGGTCAGATGTTCAAAATGAATCTTCTGGGCTAAAGTCAAGGTGTTGGCAGGGCTGGTTCCTTCTGGACACTCCTGAGGAGAGGATATTTTCTTGCCTTTTTCAGCTTCTAGAAGCCAAGCATTCCTTGGCTTGTGGCCCCTTCCTTGCATCACTCCAATCTCTTGCTTCCATTGTCACATCTCCTACAACTGCTTTTAACCTTCTTGCCACCCTCTTATAAGGACCCTTGCGATTATGTTGGGCCTACCCAGTTAACCTAGGATAACCTCCCCATCTCAAAATCCTTAGCTTAACTAAAGTCCCCTTCCCATGTAAGGTAACATTTCACAGGATTAGGGTATGGACATCTTTGGTGGGGGGACATGATTCTGCCTCATGTAGATGTTATCAGGAAGCAGGGAGAAATGACCGATATTGTTGGAATGACTGTGTGTGTGTGTGTGTGTGTGTGTGTGGACAAGCTCGGTCTTTAGGCTTAAAATCACACTGAGGCTTTTGGGTTTTCACCCTGCTCAAGTAAAACCTATGTAGCTTTGCAGTTTTGCCTTCCAGTCGTGCTGCCCGGCCCAGCCACTTGCTGGAATGGGGCAGTGCCGCTGAGAGCAGCTCCTTTGCTCTGTGGGGAGTAAGGGCCAGATGTTCCCCCAGCCCTGCCAGGCTTCTCTGCTTCACACAGCCTGTTCACAACCCCTCCTCAGTGAGCCCAGTGCCCCACCCCTCTGGCTCACTCAGGGGTCCTTCCAACTCCACTCTTCCCCTGGGGCATCCTCTCTACCTTCTCCACTTTGGAAAACCACCACCACCATCCCCAACACCCAAGAAAGGCTTAAAGGGCCCCGTGATACTGGTAACATCAGTTTTATTCAGTGGCAACTACAGCCTGGCTGGGGGCAGGGCCAGCCCTCACAGGTTGTTGAGCTCCAGCAGGGTCTGGTCGAGGGTCTGGTGGATCTCCACGTTCTCCTCCTTGGCACTGGCCAAGGTCTCTGTGGGGGGAAGCAACCCGTGAGGTTGGTGGGGAGAAACATGGGGAGGCATGGACAGGGGATGTGACAAATAGACACGGAGTGGGTTGGAGGCACAGGAAGACCCAAACATTCAGGGATCTGAGGACCCTGTGGGTGGGACAAATGGATGGACTGAACAAGTCAGACAGAGATGCCTCACTCAAGGCTCTGGGGCCGTGGAGGTGGGATGGGAAGGCCTGAGTCATAAACTAATTTACCCTCCTTCTTTAAAAGGTTGAAGAGAGTTGGAAGCAGGAGGAAAGACAAAGACTGAGCCAGGAAAGGGAGTGTCAGACAGACAGACAGACAGACAGACTTGAGGCAGAAAACAGACCTGCAGGGAAAGCCCCATGGTGCTGCCATCCAGTGTCTCTCCAAACTTCATCCCAGACCATTCACAACCTTCTCACCCCTCCCCTGCACCTCACCATTCCACTTCCCTTCCAGTCATTCTTTTAGATCCTGGAATCACAGCTTGAATGCTCCAAGGGCAGTGACATGCCTGGGTCTGTAGAAGGGCGTGTGTCTCAGAGGCACCAGAGGGCCCGTGGTTGACTGACGTGGTCATATGTGCCCACATGCAGCAGTGAGAGTCATGCAGAGAGGGTTCCGGTGTGGGCCACAGTGGTTTGTGGGTGAGATCAGTAGGGGAGGGGTGGGTCACAAGATCGGGGGTGCCCGTAGGAGCCAGGGTCTCAGCAGTGAACCAGTGCTCTGTGGGGGTGATGGAAGTGCTCTCTGGAGGGCAGGAAAACAGCATGGAGACCAAGTTGAGTTTATTAAGCAGCAGAGAGCGGGAGAGGCTGGCGGGTAGAGGGAGGAGTGGATGGATATAGAAGGATGAAGCAAATGTCAGGGTGGGCGGCAACTGTGACGGGGGCTCTCCTAGGCTGCGTCCAGCCTGGCTGTGCAATGTTGGCAATTTCTGCTCCTCCTGCTTGCCCCCCTCCCCATTACAGAGAATGGAAAGGAGAAGAGAGAAGGGGCCACGGGCTACACTGGTGAGAGGCTCAGAGGGAGGTGATGTCGTTGAGTGCGTTGTCCAGCTCCTCGCTGATGGCCTTGTACTTCATCTTCTGTGCATAGACTTCGTCTGGGGGGTCCAGGGGAGTGGGGCCAGGTGGGAGTATGGGGAGAGGGAATAGAGGGAAAGAGGAACAGAAGGAGAGAGGGTAATGGAAAGAGAGAACAAGAATCAGAGAGAGGTGGACGAAGATGGAGTGAGAGAGACAGGCCAGAGAACAGGCTGGACAGCTGTCAGGGCCCCCTCCTCCCCTCTCTTTACCCCTATGTCTTTTGCTCTTTTCTGTACCCCAAACTGGTGCTTCCCCCCAGGAGCTCCTGCCTCCCCCAGGGGCCTGGGGGCACAGTGCTTTGCATAAGCAGGAGTGCTTGCTTCAAGGGGAGGGCGCTCAAGCCACAAAGTTCTAAAGTCCTAAAGTTGGAGAGAAAACTGAGGCTTGCCTGAGAAGGCTGGAAGCAAGAGAAGAGGGAGTTATGAAAGTGAAGTGAAAAGGAAAGACAGCTTTAGGCACAACGTTGTCGGTAACAGTGAGAAGCAGCTACAGACTAGCAAATGCCTGGATGCTTGTTTTCACCAAATCTAGCTTCAAAAAGTATTTTCCATTAATGTTATCATGAAAACCTAGATAGTAAACCAAATAGCTCTCTATTTAATGAAGAAGGTGCTGCACTTGGACACAGAATTGTCTAGATCAGTGCTACGCAGAGTGTGGTGTGAGGACCAGCAGCATCTGCATTACCCGGGAGCTCGTTAGACACAGATTCAGCCCAAAGTCAGCAGTCGCTTCAGAGCAGCACCCAGGAATCTGTGTTTTAAAAACTCTGAGGGGATTTCCATGCTCACTCAAGCTCGAGAAGCACTGGAGTGGACAGGGCTACATCTACTTGGATGGGCACAGACCGCGAGAGTCTGTGGAGTCCTAGGTGGTCCAACCCTAATTTACCACTGGCAAGTATCATGGGCTGGGAAGATAAGTCATGGGGAATATGGACCTATTTTAAAAGGTTCAGGGGTACAGAGGAATATCCCTTTTACCTTCCAGGTCATCAATGGTTTTCTCCAACTTTGCCACCGACCTTTCGGCAAACTCTGCTCGGGTCTCAGCCTGGGCATAAAGGCAAGATGGGGAAAATGACAGGAGCTTAGGCCCTCCCAGACGCTATCAACTTTCTCTTCCGTCCCTGTCCCCAGATTCCCTGCCACAGGAGGTCTCTGGCGGGTACTGGGGGGCTTGAGGGGGATTTGGACTGGAAGGACTCTCACCTCCTTTAGCTTCTCCTCCAGCAGTTTGATCTCCTCTTCATATTTATCTTCTTTGGTGGAATACTTTTAGGGACAGACACATGCCATCAGTTCATCGCCTCCACAAGTCCTTCATTTCTCCACGGAGCCCCACAGGCTACTCCTGATTTTGTCTCCATCAAACATCCAGCCCTGCCCTGCCTGGGCCCATCGCCTCCCTCCCCTGAAGGACCCCATCCTCACTGGCCCTCTACCCCCCTCTACCTTGTCCGCTTGGGCTTCCAGGGATTTCAAGTTGTTGGTAACAATTTTCAGCTCCTCCTCTAGGTCCCCACATTTACTGCAGGGGGTGTGTGGCAGGGTGGGGTGTGAGGGCACAGTGGGGGAGACAGCGGAGATGGCACAGTGGGGGAGGGGTGGAGGAGAGAAGAGAAGAGCAAAGTTGTGAGAGTGACAGCAGGCAGAGTTTAGGAGCCCCAGGCCCTTCCCGGCCCCCAGCAGGTAAGGGAGAGCAGCCTGAGATGGAGGGGAAGGTGAGCCTAGAGAAGGTGCCATTGCCCAGAAAGGTCCAGAGAGGTGACTACCTCCTCCTCTGAGGCCGTCAGGGACTTGAGGGCCTGGTCCATGGTTCGCAGTTCCTCCTCCAGCTGCCTGGCTCGGCTGGGGGCAGCACGTAGGGGTCAGAGGCAGGACCCGTCCCTGTGATCCCACGTCTGGGAAACTGCCTCCCCACTGTGCAGAGTGCCCCAGAGCCATGGGCTCAAGCCGAGTTTCACTTGCCGCCCTGTGGTGTCCTCACCTCTCAGCCACCTCAGCTCTCTCTTCTGAGCGCTCCAGCTCTCCTTCCAGGATCACTAGCTTCCTGGCCACCTGTGGGGATGGGGAAGAGAGGAGGAGGAGATCCATGGTGAATGACTGGGGGTGTCTGGGACTCGGGAGTGAGAAGAAAGTGGGGCAGGGCTCTCACCTCCTCATATTTGCGGTCTGAATCCTCAGCGATGTGCTTGGCCTCCTTCAGCTGCATCTCCTGCAGCTCCATCTTTTCCTCATCCTTCATAGCTCGGTTTTCGATGACCTTCATTCCTCTGAGAGTCAGGGAGAGGAGTAGGGGTCGGGTTAGGACCAGCAGAGACAGGCTTCCAGCCCCCTCCCCGGCCCACCCTCTGAGGACCCCCCTGCCCACCTCTCACTCTCATCAGCTGCCTTCTCAGCCTCCTCCAGCTTTTGCAGGGCTGTAGCCAGGCGCTCCTGCGCCCGGTCCAACTCCTCCTCTACCAGCTGAATGCGGCGGTTCAGGGAGGCCACATCTGCCTCGGCCTGTGAGTCAAAGGTCAGAGGTCAGAGAGGCTTTGTCTGCCTTGAGGATCAGAGAGGCTTCAGAGGATGGTTAAGATTCTTGTCAGAACGAACCTAGGTTTCCTGACCTCCAGAATTTCAACCTATTTTTTTTTCCCCCAAACCAACCATCTTCTGTGCAGACTCTGTGCTCCAGCCCAAAACATGCCCTCCTGGACAAGCTCCACTCCCCTGCTACAGGGCCTCTTCTAGCACGGTGCATAATCTCCAATGGTTATCTGCACACAGATCCCTCCATCCCTCCTGAGAGCCCTCCAACTGCTGGGACCAGGTCTGAGGCAGCCCTGACGACTCCTCAGCAGAGCCTGGCCCAGGCAAGGGGTGGGGAAGAATCAGGCCAACCAGACTGCAGTGCTGCTGAAAACCGCCAATCACGGAATCAAACTCTGTGATGTCACTCGCTGCCAGGCAGACCCCTAGCGGGAGGCTCCGGAAGCAAGCCAGGCCTATTTAGGACACCCTAGGCTGTACCAAGGGTACTCCCTGCCAATGCCCGAGGCAAGTGAGGTCGGTGCGAGGGCAGTGTGAGTGGCAGATCAGCCACTGATCCTGCAGTACAGAGGCAAAATCATGGTGGTTTTGGAGAACGTGCACAGAAACAGACGATACCTTGAGAAAGAGAGGACAGAGCAAGAAGGGCCCCAATAAAGGAAAATGAGAGAAGTAGTGCAACTTGGTGTTAAGAGCGTCAGCTCTGAGTGACACTGTTGTCTTTGAGCTACTTGTGTGACCTTGGGTAACTTATTTAGTCTCTCTAAGCCTCAGTTTCCTCCTTTTTAAATTGGAGTTGACAATAGCAGTTCCTACTTTGTAGGCTGTTCTGAGATAATGCAGTGCTTCTAATACTGGATTAATAACAGGATCATCTGGGAGGTGTATAAAAAATACCAGGTTCTCTAGCTCCATGCTGGAGCCACTGAACTGAGATCTCCAGGGCAGGGGCTTGGAAATCTTTCCATCTTTTTTTTTTTGTGGCATGTGGGCCTCTCACTGCTGTGGCCTCTCCCGTTGCGGAGCACAGGCTCCGAACGCACAGGCTCAGCGGCCATGGCTCACGGGCCCAGCCGCTCCACGGCATGTGAGATCTTCCGGGACCGGGGCACGAACCTGTGCCCCCTGCATCGGCAGGCAGGCGGACTCTCAACCACTGCGCCACCAGGGAAGCCCTTTTTTTTTTTTTTTTTTTAAAGCTTCCAAGGGATTCTGATGATAAGCAATCTTGGGAAATAGTAAAATAATATGCAGAAAGCACTTGAATATGTGCCTGCAGAGTCCACACCCCATAAACGTTAGGTTATCCCTTGTCTCTCCCTCAAGGACAAAACACAGAAACCGCGAGATTTAGGATTGGAAAGGAGAAAGGACCAGTGTAGGGGAAGAAGAGAGTGACAGGGAAGAGATGGGTGGCAGCACTGGGGGTAGAGGGAGTAGAAAGCAGGTCCTGAGTGATAGTGTAGGACAGGGGAAACAACACCATATATAGAAAGTAGTTGCAGCTTATCCTCCAGGTGCTGAAGGCCACCTAGAGTGACAAGAGCCCATCCTGGGCACAGGGCCATATGACTCAATGTGGAAGGATTCTGGGACAGCACTGGGGTTGGTAAGAATGACTCTGGGGGACACTGGAGGTCTATTCTAGAGAGAGATGAGACTCTGCAAAAGGGAAATTCTTCATGGTAGTGGGGTGACATGACTCTGGAGAATCTGGGAAGTCCTGGGGCCCGCATCACAGGAATGACTTTTGCCATTTTCTGCTTCTCAAGTTCTTCCCAGTTACGGATGCTGCCCTCTAACTGTAGGACAGGCAGTGCTGTCCCCTCTGCACAAATGAGAAGCAAGAGAGAAAGGAGAAACTGAGGCACCGTGTAAGTTAAGTGCTGTGTTCAAGGTCACACAATAAGTTTGGGCACCGTTTCCTATCTTCTACTGGTGCTGCTGCCCTGCTTTCCCAGCTCTGTCCCTGTCTTCCCCTCCTCCCTCCAGCCCCCACCTAGCTCCTTGGGTTTCCAGTCCTTACTCCAGCTGCACTGGGCCTCAGTTATTTATAGAGTGTCAGATGCCCAGGGTCGTCTTCACTAGCAGCTGCAGGTCAGTTCCCTCCCAAGTGCCAGGGCTGGTGAAGAACCAAAACCGAAGGCTGGAGGTCAGAGAAACCAACCTTGGGGCTAGGGGGGGATGGGGAACAAGGATAATGGTCAATACGAACAGTAATGTCATCTCTGATCTCGGATGTTCAGACCGTACGTATGCGAATCCCCCCATCCACCCAACCGCAGGCTCATCTTAAACTTAAGCCTGGGTGGAAGGCAAACGGGGAGCATGAGGCAGAGAAAGTACCATGTCCAAAGTCTGATGGCCGTTCTCCTACCTCGTGGGGGGAGGGGTTGGGAATGGCAGGAGGTGGAGAAGTCTGGTTAGCGGGTGGGGGGTGAGCAGAGGAATCTCTGAGTGAGCAGAACTTGCCAAGGTGGCTGCCGTGGCGTTTGTGGCTCTGTCCCTCTGCCCCGTGGCCTGGCATGGTCTCAAGGCCAAGAGCTTAATGAGGGTAAGTGAGGGACTGACAGAACCTGAGCTGGCGTCCCAGTGCACAGCAGGGCCGCTGGAGCCAGAAGTCAAGGCCAGGGAATTTCCAATGGCCCCCCCGGGGGGTGTAGCTCAAGTCAGGGCCCCTCTTTGAACTCCTCTCCCCTCCCCCTGCCCCGCACCCCGAAAAGGTAGCTGCAAGCTCCTTTCCATGTTCAGCTGGGGGATTAGTTGAGATGGATGGTAAATTCTTGTACCACCCACCCCCGCGGTGACTCATTGCTTGGTCACTGTACACGCTAAGAGCTGGAACCAAACGAAATTACAACACTGTGTCCTCTGGGGGAAGTGGGAAGTGGTTTTGATTTACCCACTGTCTTGGATTATTTGTGCCAGCTTTTGCCCTAGCCTGGGTTCCTGCGAGGAAACAGTTTCTGTCCTGGTGCTGAAGATCCCCTCCATCCCCATGTCTGGGACCTCTCCCAGTGCACTAACTCTCCCACCATCCCCCAGGTCCACACTCACATCGGTGGCTTTCTTCTCAGCCTGCTCCAGTTTCTCCTGGGCATCCTTCACTGATTCGGAATACTTTTCCACCTCGTCTTCCGTCCCTTTCAGCTTCTTCTGGAGGGCCTGCTGCTCCTCCTCCAGCTGGGAGAGAAAAGCCTCAGTCAGCCAGGCCCAGGCCCAGGCAGGAGGCAGTGGTGCGTGCGAGGGGGTACTAAGAGATATGTAGCGGCTGTCAGGGAGGAAGAGGGATAGCAGAGGAGGGACAGTGCAGCCAGGGGTGTTGTAGGGACCTGGCGGGAGGGGAGAGAGAGCTTCCGACCCCAAGGAGCAAGGGCCATCATGGCTCTGCAAGGGCAGGAGTGGAAAGGGGGGGACCGGGGCTCCCCAGGCTATGGTGGATGAGATGAAGCGTGGCTCTGGCTAGGGCCCTGAGGGGTACCGTGAAGGCCCAGCAGCCCTCACACTGGACAGTAGAGAGCCTTGGACAGCAGGTCAGAGGCTGGGGGGCACCGGGCAGGGCCTACCCCACCCGCATTGTGGGGTGGCGGCAGGGGATGCACCGGGCCTGGGGCCCCCACCTGCTTGCAGCGGTCCTCAGCTTGCTTCTTGTCGGCCTCAGCCTGCTCAGCGCGGTCGATGGCATTCTCCTTGTCCAGCTTTAGCATCTGCATCTTCTTCTTGATGGCGTCCATGGTTGCGGTGGGAGACTGGCCGGCCGGCGGGCTGTGGGGTGGACCGGGCTGACTGGGCTGGCTGCGCGAAGTGGTTGCACGGGTGGCAGGCGAGGAGGACCAACCGGGACTGGGATGTCCCAGCCGCGCGGGCGCCTAAAAGGCGGGGAGGGACCGGGCGGAGCCGGGGGCCAGGACCCTCCCCCACCGCAGCCCAAACCTTGTAGGGGCAGAAGCGCCGCAGGGTCGGGGGGCGCGGCCACCCCCTGCGCCCACCCCCTCGGGGCTCCGCCTCTCCCCCCTCCCTTTCCCCACCAACCCCCCCCTCCCACGGCCGTCTGAAGGGAAAGTAGATGGAGAGTCTGTCGAAAGAAAACACCGTAGCGTTGCAGAGGGGAGGGGACCCTGGGGCTGGGGGCTCCGCGCTTCTTCTGAGTGACAGCCCAGCCCAGTGGCAGCTGCGGCTGGGGGCCCTGGGGCTATTTCGGGGTTTGAGCTCACGGCAGCTGCCCGGGCGCAAGGACCGGAGTGTCCCCCCCATCAGCTGCAGCAGCCGCTGCACTTAATTTAGAAGTTTCCTGTAAATCCCCTCGGATTAAATGTCTCTTGGAAGGCGGGGCTCCTCCGCCTTTCGAGTGCCTCAGTTTACCCTGAGTCCCAGACTCTGGGTTTGCGTTACCGACGTGGCAGTGATAGCGGAGAGTCTCTCCAGGGACTTGGGGAAACTGAGTCAGGAGGGGAGCCCAGAGACCCAGTCGCAGTGCGGGGCGAGGCCCGGCTGGCTGCCCCCGAGGGCGGGCCTGACCTCTCTTCCCCCTTCCAGCCCCTTCCAGCCCCTGCCTCTGGAGCCAGGGCCCCTCCTCCATGGTCGCCGGGACTCAGAACCCAGCTCCGTGCCCCGCCTGCCCCACCCCCACGTGCCCCGCATATTTTCCACGCGGCTTCTGCCGGGCAGGACGCGGCGCGCTCCCCTCCCCCGTCTCCATCCCCTCCCGGGACGCGTCCCTCTGCGTCCCTTCCTTGCCCCGCTCCGGGCTCCACCGGCCCCACCGCCCCTCCACTCACCCCCACCCACCCCCGCTCTCGCCTAACCTCCCCGTGCGCCCTCCCTTCTCCCCTTCTCCCGGCGGACTCTCCTCTCTTCCCTTGTGAGCCAGCTTTACGCTGAAATTTCTTTTCTGCCCTTTTTTGGGATATTTCCCGTGGGGAGGCGGAGCCGGGCTGGGGCGAGGAAGGCAGGGGCGAGGGTAAGAGTTACTGAGCTGCTGGGCGTCAGGAGCTGGGGGTGCGGTGTCCTCTCGGACCGAGGCCACCAGAAAGAGCTCCGGGAGCTGGGGCCTAGGGTCGGGAAATCAGAGGCACGGGCGCCAGGCTGTTTTCGTTTTTCTCGGGGTGGGGTGGGGGGAGAGGAAGTGGAGAGCTGCCTTGGAAGGGGGGAAAGGGGAGACCAGGCGGAGGAAGCCTTGCTCCCCAGGGGCAGAGGGGCGGGACGCCTGGCTTTTGCTGGCGGGTCGGGAACTGTGGGAACCATGGGTCCCGGGCCCCGGGTGAGATGGGGGCGGGGAGGGAGGGGGCTCTGAAATGTATTTAGATCTGCTTAGGCGACTGCTGCTACACACGGAACAAAACTGATCTCGCGGTGTTCACTCCGTCTCCTTGTTTCCCCAAACTCGTGAAAGTCGCTTCCATCCACCCTGTAGCCAGTGCCAGACCCCTGGCTGGTAATCAAGTGCTCCCGTCCCTCACTTCCCACATCCACTTAATCCTGTAGGTTCTACTTCCTACAAATGAGGTTCCTCCTCTGAAGTCTCTGGGGTTGCCTTGGGCAGCTCCTTATATTACCTCCTGCCTGGGTCTGTTGTGGTCTTACTCCTGGTTCCCCAGCTCTCCTCCACATTGTTACACAAAAGTCTTTCTTTAAAGTTGGTGCAAATAGGACCCTAAAATCCTCCCAAACCCCTCCCTTCGCCCTCCCTCTTTTGATGGGAAAAATCCACATCTCTTAATATGGTATATAAGGCCCTTTGTTTTGGCTCCTGCCCACTTCTCTAGCTCTACCTCCTTTCATTTCCAACCTCACCCCCAGTACACAGACTTGTACTTCTGTGCAGCATTCATACTGAGCTAAGTGCAGGAACTGGAAATCACCATACTTTTCTTGAAGCTTCCACCTTTCTGTTCTCTCGCTAAAATGCTCTTCCCTTGGCTGATTCCTGGTGGCTGTAAAGACCAAGTGGCAGCTTTTCTGGGAAGCCTTCCCTAGCCACTTGTCCCGACCACCCTTTCCACCTAATAGGTGCATGTTTTTGGTGAAGGCTCCTAACTGACATTCTCATAGTCCCTGTTATAACTGTCCTTGTACCTGTTTGCCTCCTTCACTGATCTCCAGAACAGGGGCTGTCTTTTTCAATTCTGAATCCCCAGTGTAGCATAGCATCAGGCATAGAGTTGGCACTTGGTAAACATTTGCCGGGTCAATTTTTTGTGCACCAGGTTCAGAATTCACAAAGGTACTATGTGGATCTAGGGGAACTCATGGTCTAGTGGGCCAATTCTCAAACTTCATCTTAGAACCCCCATACACTCTTAAAAATTGAGAGTGGCGTTTGAAGATCCAAAAAGCTTTTGTTGGAGTCATATCTATCAATCTGTCAATACTTACCATATTAAAATGGAAACTAAGAAAAAATTTCAATATTTATTAATTTATTAAAAGTAACAGAAACAAACCCATTACACATTACCATGTTAAGATACTTTTAATGAAAAATAACTATATTCACCTCCCCAAATTAGTGAGAGCATGGCAGTTATTTTACATTTTTGCAAATCTCTTTAATATCTGGCTTAATAGAGGACAACTGGATTCTCAAAATCTACTTGAGCTTTCTATCGGTTGCTATGTATTGGTTGTTTAAAGTACCGTATAGGAAGAGAATCTAGTTTCACACAGATACGTAGTTGGAAAAGAGAATAGTATATAGCTGACCCTTGAACAAGACAGGGGTCTGTGAAGTTGTAAACCCATAACTTAACCCTCTGTATGCTCGGTTCCTTCGTCTTCATGATTCTGCAACCCTGGATTCAACCAACCGCAGATCACGTAGTACTGTAATAAACTAGTCCACATATAAGTGGACTAGTGCCGTTCAAACCCATGTTGTTCGAGGGTCATTGGTATTTGTAGCCTTTTTGTGTGATCCTGGATATTCTTCTTTGATGCTACATCAACACTTGACAGGTGGTATGCTCTTAAGGGTTAGTTGCAATGAAACTATATCAATAACCTTTTTGTACGTTTCATTGTAACCAATTAGTCTGTATTGCACTTTGGTTGGATCTTTTAGCCAGGGATAATTTTGTAACATCAAGCATTGGTCATTTGGAAAATGATTCACTGAGCTATGCAGATGTTTCAAATGTCAATACATTTCATTATATATTATTAAAAAAATCATGATGGTTTCAACAGAAAAGTTTAAGTGTGGGGAAGCTGTAAAGCTCATGGCAGAGACAAGTTTTCTAAAATTCTGGTTTTCACTTGAAAGCTTGAATTGGATCATTGGCAACAAGTACCGTCAGGTTTTTCCCTGAAGTGACACACTCTGGTTTTTTGTATTGGTTTTCGAGAAAAGACCTGCCAGATACCCAAGTCTGATAACCATGGTTTGTCTGTCAGTCATTCCTGCAGGTAAATGTGGCGCTCCATGAAAAAAGCAGTTAGTTCAGCTCACAACTCGAAGAATTGTCTAGGTGCTTTCCTTTAGACACCACCATACTTCGGTGTGCAGCAGAAGTGCTCTATGCATACTTCCCAGTTCATCACACAGAATATTGAAAAGACTTGTTGCTAAAGGACTAAGATTTAATAAAATTAATATTTTTTTACTGCCTCATCAAGGACATTCTTAAGTAAGAAGCCAGCACTTATTTCTTAAATTGCTAGTGCATGGTGGTGCAGACTACAATGACCATTTGTAGTACAGTTTGAGCTACTGCCTTGATTTGTACTAAGGCAGTTTATCCCCCAATGTTCTTGCACCGTCAGTGCAAATGTTGACACTGTGAAAAAGGAAAATAATGTCTTAGTATTATTATGAAAATAATCTTGACCTTATGGACCCCTGAAAGGGTCTTGGGAACCTCTAGGGGCCGGAGGGCCAACCACAGTTTAAGAACTGCTGATCTAATGGGTATTCAAGTCTCGCCCCAGAAGGCTCCCTGAGGCATCACTAGTGAGAGGTACGTGATTGGTCACAATTCCTGAGGACATGGCAGGGAAGTGGTAGCAGGAGTCAGCAGCTGTCCTGGGCTCATAGCTGGAGGAGTTCAAACAGTCTGGACTACCACTTGTTGGGGAAGTTTTAAAAGGGATTTGATCTCTAAGGTCCTCAACGATGCTAGGACATTGTATCCGGGGTTAGGGGGCCACAGCAGTACGTATTGCAGTTGCCAGTCTGCGTCAGAGAGGTGATAATACATCTGTTTTCCAGTGCTTAGCATGGGCATGGCTTAGTAAATATTGAATGAATTACTCACAGGCGACAGGAGTGATGGTAGGAAGTTGGCACCTCCCCTAATGGGCAGCCCTGGGGAGGACAAACTCATTCTGTCTACTTTAAACTTACTCTAATGGTATAGGAGTAGAAGATGTCATGGCTTCAAGGTGGTGACAGGAGGTGACAAGAGTAGCAGCAGATGGGCAGTAATTGTGTTCCACTTGGAGGGAGAAGCAAGGAAATAACTGGGCCCCAGGGCTGGTTAAAGAATCATGCATGAAAGTAGCGGCACATCTGAGAGGCCTGCCAGGTGGTCCATGCAGTGTGGGCAGTGTGGGCAGCGTGGGCGGGTGTGGAAGGAAGTGGAAGCACACAGCACCCACCTCCCTGACCGCTTCCCCCCACTCAACCTACAGGTTAGCAGGGCAGCTGGAACAGGGCTGCGAGCACCCGCCTGGCCACTAGGGGAGCTCTGGTCTCTGATTATGCGGCCTCACACTTGGGTCCGGCTTTTTCAGTTACTTTTGTTCTAGCGCTATTCTAGGCCAGTGCAGCAGCAAGGCCTGGGAGGGCCTGGAAGTGCCCAACCCAGTCAACAGTTGAGCCTACCTGAGGCAGCCTCAGGTTGGATTTTTTGCTTGTTAACTGCCTCAACCAAATCTGTGGCCACAATTCTCTTAGGCCCAGACACTTGTATCCATAGGCTTACTGTTTTCAGCAAAGCTGCTTTCTGAAAATTCGGATTTGGCGAGGGACTGGATTTGTTCACGTACTCTGAGCAGTGATGAAGCACAGAGTGTCCCTTGCAGCCACAAAGAGCAGCGGCAGCTGCTGTCCCAGCAACAGAAGAATGACACTTGGTGAGGCGTAGGCGCTGGCCAGTGAGCTGGGGACAACAGGAGTGCGACTCCTCGGGGACAGCTTCCCGACGAGGATGACTTCAGGGATCTGGGTGCAAGTAGGAGGAAGGGGCCTCGGGGCAGACTGCCGGTCTGCCCCCGCTCCATTTCTGAGCCAGATCAAGTGGGTACAGAACTGAATCCCACTCTCTCTGCCCTGCCCTGGGGGAACCTCCTCATGAAGCCAGGCAGAGGCTGCAGGCAGAATCACCTTTATTGGAGCATGACCTGTTGGGGGCTTGTACCCTCACGGCCCCCACAGCTAGCTGGGGGGTGGGGCTCGCCAGTATCAAAAAGGAGGAGAAGAGCGGAGGCTGTGGGGACTGGCTGGAAGCTGCTGGCGGGGTGCTGCGGGCTGGGGCCCTGGCAGGTTCAGACTGAGGTACAGCAGCGTTAATAATACTCTCGGAGCGTTAATACTCTGGGGAGGGGCAGGCACTTAGGGGGCCCTAGGGCATGAAGGCACTTGGATCCGGGAGGGGACAGGGGATGTGCAGTGGGACTGGGCAGGGCCAGGCCCGGGGTTTGGCAGGCACTTCGGGCAGTGCTGGGGTGGCAGGCTGGGCCCGACAGCCCAGAAGGCTTTGGTGGTGGCAGGCACAGTCTCTGGGCTGGGTCTGCGTCGAACAGAAGCAGCTGCCCTAGTGCTCATCTCGAAGCTCTGAAGGCAGGAACTTGTACTGCTGTTGTCGGATCTGTGCCAGCTTCTTCCGCGCCTCTTCCAGCTCTCGTTCCTTCCGAAGCATCTCTTCCTGGGCGGCAATGATCTGAGGGATGGAGATCAGGGACTCAGGTCAGTGCGTATGTGCCTTAGGGTTTAGGGTTGTTGAGACCGGCACGGGCACTGGGACCGCCCTGCTGACAGTGTCCCTCAGAGTGTCTGGCACAGAGCTTACCTGGGCAATGCCCCCAACCATCTTCTCCTTCACCACCACTGTCTCGTTCTCCTGCTCTTCAAAGGCTGCAGCCTTCTGTGCCGCCTTCACCAGGTTATCCGAGGCTCGTTTCACTGCGTTGCCGGCAGCCTGGGTAGAGAGAAGGCAGCATGAGTTGAGAACTCAGGTAGGGTCCCAGCTGAGAGTCCCTCAACTCCCTCACAGAAAGCATGCCTCGGGGGTGACAGTTTAAAGCAGCACAGCTCAAGGTACAATGGGATGGGTCAGGGTTCCTCACCTGAAGCCGTTTCATTGCCTCAGAGTCCTGGTCTGCCTTGACCTTGCAGGCCACGAGGAGCTGGGCTGTGGAGGCGGCGACCTGCTTGGCTGATGAGATGAGCTTCTCCTGGCTGGCGTGGCCTTGGACAGCTGCATTGGCTGCCTCACACAGATTGTTGGTGGCTGCAGCCACCATCCGGGCCTGAAACAGGGAGATTAGATTACAATATGCCTCTTGCTCTGGTCCATGCCCTCTCCAGCCTTCTCAAGTCTCTGAAGCTCAGAGGGATGTAGGGGGAGTTATACACTCACGGCAGAAATGAGGCCCTGGGACCACTGCCCATCATCCAGTGCATTGGCTGGAATGGCGCCCACCTGTGGAGGAAGGCGGGAGCCTGCTTAGACCTGTGCTCTCCGCAGGTCCTAAGGGCCTCCCAGCTACAGTAGTGCAGGCAGGTGTGGACGGCAGAGCTGCTGCCGTCCCCTTTCTGCTGGCTGTCGGAGTCCTTACCTTCCCTTGGGCCACCAGTTCCCTCTGGGCGGCTGACGCAGCCTTCACCAGGGCACTGGTGGCTGCTGCGATGGACTTGGCAGCTTCTAGTATCTGTTCCTCGAAGTTCAAGGACTCGTCCGCCTCCTGCAAAGAACAGACGAAGGTTGCAGAGAGAGATGGAAAGTAAGAGGGGCTGAAGGTGCAGATGTTCTGAGGGTAGGGGAGAGGGAGGGAGCAGGACTGACCTTGGGTTTGGCCCGGGGCTTCAGCTGCTCCAGCTTTTTGGCTGCAGCCTCAATGGCAGCCGCAGCTCCCAGGAGCTCGTTCTCAGCAATGACTGTGGGGTCCTCTGGGTCCACCCATTCTGTTCCTAGTGGGACGAAGTGGGAAAGGAAGAGGCTAAGGCAAAGCAGGGAGGTCAGGGGCACTGGGCAGCACGGTTACTAGCACCGGGGCCTTGGCATCTGTGAGGACTATGGGCAGAGGCCAGCTCCGAGCAGACTACCGGAAGTAGAGGTCTCCCCGGGACAAGCGTCTCCCTTCCCTCCCTGCCCCTGGTCGCCCCTCACCCTTCATGGCCTCAGCAGCCTGGATGAGCTCAGTGACTGAACCAGCCACACGCTTTGAGTGCCCCGTCAACTGCTGCTTCAGTTCTGGGCTGGGCTTCTGCAGGGTCTGGGGAAGACGGGGGCAGGGAGCAGGGAACATCAGATCTTAGCGTCTACCTTGACCTTTGAAAAAGGGCAGATCAAAACCCTCCCCACCCCGCCCCCATTCCTAGACCGCTCCACACCACAGCCTCAAACACCACACAGCCTATGCAGGTGGACTCCAGGCATCACACGGCACACATGGTGAAGACAGTGGGGCTGGGCTGTGTGTCACTCACCGGCTGACAAGGAACAAGGAGAATGATGAAATGAGAAGAAAGAAGAGATGACGAGGTAGAGAAGGAGAAGGTCAGGTGGGAAGAGAGGAGAAAACAAAAAGAGGAAGAGATGAGTGGGAGAACCAAAGATGCTAAGACTGATGGGGCCCCAGTGGAAAGGAGACTTGGAAATAAGAACAGATTTGGGGAACAGATGGTGGCGTTGGGGGGGAGATTTGAACAAAAAATTAGAGAGCGGGGTCTGAGGCCTGTGGGAAGAGCACCGTGTGTTTAGGGAGGCTGGTGTGAGGAGCAGACAACTCCCGCCTTACCAGCAGCACGTGGTCCAGCAGTTCCAGGTAGCCATTGGCACATTCCCGGCCATAGTGCAGGGCTCGAAGCCGCACATCAGGGGCCACTTCTGGGTGGTAGGCTGCTTCCTATACCACCGGGTAATAGGTTAGCTTTAGGATCCTTTGGGAGCTCCCAGTCCCCCAAGTCCCTACAGTTTCTCCCTACCATGTTCTGCCCTAAAGCTGCCTCACTGCCTCAAACTTCTGCCTCACCACAAGGATGTCTACCTTGCAAGCCCGAAGCATATCTGCGATTGCACGGCGACTTAGATTGGCTGTGGCAATGACATCCTCCTGGCGACAGGAGTTCCCAGCAGCCACAGCCTTGGCTGTTGCCATGGTGATACCCTTGGTCATGCGGATGAAATCTTCCGGGGTAGAGGTCTTGGCAGGTGGCTCTGGGGAACAGAAGACCTGTTGAGGGTAGAACAAGAAGAAAAATTCCACAGTAAGTGAGGCTGTAAGATAGAACAGCAGTCATGTGATTGGTTTATTCATCCATGTGTTCACTCAACAAGCATTCACTGAATATTTATCATAGATCAAGTGCTTGGAGACTTTCACACGTTCACAGCTAATATAATAGAAGGCAGCTGGTCGTCATTTCTGACTGAAGTGATCAGGGAGAATTTATCTGTTTGAAATTAAAGAAGTACCTCTGAGCTGGGTTTTCATTCGTAAAGTAAAGAGAAGCCTTGACAGGGTGAGTGGTGAAGGTGGGCAAGGAGCCAGGTCTCAAGAAATATAGATAACAGGAGGGCTTTTTTTTTTTTTTTGCGGTACGCGGGCCTCTCACTGTTGTGGCCTCTCCCGTTGCGGAGCACAGGCTCCGGACGCACAGGCTCAGCGGCCATGGCTCACAGGCCCAGCCGCTCCGCGGCATGTGGGATCTTCCCGGACTGGGGCACAAACCCGTGTCCCCTGCATTGGCAGGCGGACTCTCAACCACTGCGCCACCAGGGAAGCTCTGGGAGGGCATTTTAGGTAAGTGGTAGAGCATGAATAACCAGGACATCAAGTGGGAGAGTATCAAGGAATGTTCCAGAATACACGGATGAAGGAGAAAAGATTGTTGGGGTCTTGAATATCAGAATAAGGAAGTTAGAATTTCATATAATATGTAAAAGTCATAAAAATATTTTGATGTATGTGTTCATCCAACAAATTACTAAAGATCAGCTACGTGGCAGATTCTGTGTGAGGTGCTAGGAATGCAATGGGGGATAAGGTAGACAAGGCCCTTGTTCTCGTGGAGCTTACAATCTGGTTTTGGATACAGATTATACATAGGTAAACGAGCAAAGAAACTAGACTGTGAAGGAAAAAAAGAGGGTGCTGTGATGAGAAAGAAAAAGGAAGTCCTTTTTCATAAAGGTGGTCAGGGAAGGCCTCAGGAGGAGGGGATGTTTAAGCTGAAGCCTAAAGGAGTAGAAGGAACCAGATGTTCAAAAAGCTGGAAGAGAGCAAGAGCAAGGGCCTGCAGTGGGCAGAGCTGAGAATGCAGTGGGCCTGGGGCCTGGAAGGGGAGGAGAGCAGGGGCCCTGGGGCCTGGGAGGCGATGGTAAGGAGAGTGGATTTTACCACAGATGCCAGGGCAGTCACTAAAGGGTTGTGAGCACTGAAGTGACATAACCTGATGTATATTTTTAAAAGATAATTCTGGGAATTCCCTGGCGGTCCAGTGGTTAGGACTTGGCGCTTTCACTGCCATGGCCCTAGGTTCAATCCCTGGTCAGGGAACTAAGATTCCACGAGCTGCAAGGCACGGCCTAAAAAAAAAAATTATTCTGGCTACCGTGTAGAGAGGATGGACTGGAGGGGGTGAGTGGAGTGGGGAAGCAGGGAGATTAGACAGACACTATCACATAAACACAGCTAAGGACCGATGACGGTTTGGACAAGGTGGTGGTAGCAGAGATGGGGCAAAGGGCAAATGAGATCTATTTGGAGGGAGCACTAAAAGAACTGCTGATGGGCTCAGATGTAGGGAACGAGAGAAAGATGTTAGAGCTGGGTTTCTATCTTTAGGAACTGAGTTACTAAGAGGTGCCACTTACTGATATGGGAAGATGAGGAAATGATCAGGTTTGGGAAGCAGAAAGTTAGGAATTTCAATTTAGACATCTCTAAGGAGAGGCGAAAACAGAAGAAGAGAAAGACGAATTTAGAAGTTAGAAAGATGAGGGACTTCCATGGTGGTCCAGTGGTTAAGAATCCGCCTTCCAATGCAGGGGACGTGGGTTCGATCCCTGGTCAGGGAACTAAGATCCCACATGCTGTGGGGCAACTAAGCCCACGCGCCACAACTTACAGAGCCCATGCGCCCTGGAGCCCACGCGCTCTGGAGCCCACAGCGAAAGATCCCGCATGCCTCAACTAAGACCCAACGCAGCCAAATAGATAGTTAAAAAGAAAAAAACTTAGAAAGATGAGTAGGAAAGATGAAAGTGACAGAGATTGAAGGCAGGGACACCAGGTAGAAAACTGGCACAGCAGTCAAAGTGAGGGAGAGTGCTGCCAGTGGGCCCGGAGAGGAGGGATGAAAGGAAAAGAGAACAGAGGAGGGTGGCTGGCAGGACCTGGCGATGGCCTGAATATGGTGAGTAAGGCAGTGAAGTCAAAGATGACTGAGGGAACCTTCAGGACCGGGAGGCTGTTACCATCGTTAGTGGGAAGCAGCACGTCAGGAAGAACAGCTGGTTGGGAGGCACTGCATCTCGGTGCTGACGTCAAACAGGCAGTTGGAAATAACTAAACTCAGAATTGGAATTCAACTTGTTAGAGAACAATAAAGAGAGTGGTTAAACTTGCCAAAGAAGAGGATAGAGTAAGAGGGCGATATGTGCAGTTCTGGGAAGGCCTCTACATCTACTAGGTTGAAGGTGATTCAATGACGACTACAGAAGAGACGTGGGAGGCAAGAGAAAAGCCAGTGTCAAGAAGGCCAAAGGAAGAAAGGCTTTCAAAGAGAGGCTTGCTAAGGGAGTCAACTGCTTTGGAAATGTCTGAAGAAGATGAAGGCCAAGAAGCGGCCACTGCATGTGGCAACTAAGAGGCCATTGGTGACCAGAGAAAGTGGGGGGATGAGAGGGAGGTGTCAAACGCTAGGGAGGAAATAGGTGAGGAAGGGGAAGACAAGAGTGCAGCTCGTGGAAGAAGTCTGGCAACGAGCAGGAGACTGTGTATCTACATTGTGTGTGTGTGTGTGTGTGTGTGTGTGTGTGCGGCGCAAGTTCACAATCTATCACGACCCTGCTCTCCGACCCAAGTCCCCGATGCCCCAGACTTGCACTCACCGCCAGTTCCTGCCGTATGTGCTCAGTGGTTGCCTCCAAGGCCCGTGTGCCTTTGGTGGCCTCATCCTCCACAGCTTTCACAGTCTTAAGCAGTGATGTCACATTGGTCACCATCACCTGGGGAGCATCAGAGGAGGGAGGGAAGGAGGGATCATTTTAAGGAACAGGAGGAAGCACAATGATCCGCTCCCTCCCCAGAAGCAGCTCTCATTTCCTCCCACCTTGGCAGAGTTCTTGAGCTGCCACACGGCGGGGTCATCCCCAACTTTGCCAGCTGCAGCCTTTGTTGCACTGATGAGGTCTCCCAGGGCCTTGGCCACATCTTTCACTGCATTGATCAGCACCACCTGTGTGGGGGAGCAGAGGCTCTGGTCTGTGGGAAGAAAAGGGGGAACAGGAAGTGGTTCTGGCCAGAATTAGGGGTGTGAGTTGGATACCTGGGTCTCTGGGTCCTCGGCTCCCAGGCTGGCTGCACCCAGCTTGACCACGTCGGCGAGGCGGGTGATGGTGGCCACAGAGGACTGGGCAGCCTGTGCCAACTTCTCCTGGCTCCCAGCTGCGTTCTGCACCAGGACCTTGGTGTCCTCCACCAGCACCTTTGCAGTCTTCAGAATGCCCTCTCTGGGGGAGGGTCCGGCCCAGTCAGCTCTTCTCAGGCCTCCCCTGGCCCCTCCAGCCTCTGTGGCCCAAACCCCGCCCTGCCTCCATGAGGCCCAGTGCCCTCCTCACCGGTGGTCAGCGAAAGTTTCAGCGCCCTCTCGATTGAGTGTGCCAGCGGTAGCGAACATGATGGTGGTGTCGAGGTCGGCAATGATGCCGGACACAGCACTGGCTGCCGTGATGCAGGCCTGGGTGCCACGATTCCCGGCCTGGAGCGCAGCCAGCACGTGGGAGACCTGGGGGAGGAGAGTCATGTGGCGACTGTGGCCGGTGTCCCGTGAAAGGGAAAGGTCACCGGTGTCTGAGAGAAGGGACGGAGGAGAGGGCTGGGAAGGCTGGAGGAGGATGGGAAAGGCTGCAGGGTTGGGGAGCCTGGCCCTCAGTCCGTGGGGATGAGCTCGGTCACCTTCTCAGAGACTCGCCGGGCGCACTCTATGAGCTCCTTCTTGGTGTAGGCGTCACTGGGGCTGCACTGCAGGGCGCCTGCCTTGGTGGCCAGAGCAGCACAGCCGTGTCCCAGTTCCTGAACCCGGTGCTTGATGTGGGCACCTATCTGTAAGCAGGTGAAAGAGGGAGATGGATTTTACGAGAGGCGCTCGGGTACGTCCAGTGTGCTCGGAGGAGTCACTAAGGACCTAAGAAACCATGCACTGCAGACTGAGGAGGTAGTGAGAAAAAGCGCCCAGCACAGACTTGTCCTGTTTCACAGCCTTTAGTCAGGAGGCCACCTCCCACACATGGAAAATACTGGCCTGTGGGCACCAGCTGTGAGGACCTTGTTAAAGCACGGTGAGGAGGAGGGGAGAAGCACTTCATGCTGGGGTATCTGAGTCAGAGGCCACGGCTTACAATTTGGCCTGTGCGCGGTGCGGTTGTGGAGGGGTTTGGGGCTGGGGATTAGGTGTGTCACGCTAAGATCCATTTTTACTTGCTTTCTTGGAAAGCCAGGAGCTTAGGGAAGGAAGCGCTTCAGGGCTTTACAACAGAAGAACCAGGAAGGGAATACAGGCTTGCAGCACAGCAGAAAAGCAGCCACAGGCCCAGAAGAGGGTCAGCAGAGAAACAGCGGCAGACCAGGAAAGCTCTAGATCCTGGGCTGTCTCCTTTATGCCTGTGACCGAAGGCTTTGATGCTGTCCCTATGCGGAGCCCTGATCACTCTTTCGTGGAGTGGCCCTGAGGAGGAGTTCCCCTTTCTATGAAAGATCAGAGGGGGCGAGGGTGGGACAGCCCCAGAGGCTGACATGATGGAACAAGGGGCATGCCTCTGGGGTTTCCTGTGAGGCGCTGGGGAAGGTCACAACTGCCTCCAAGTTACCTCTTCATTTTCAGCAGCCACAGCTGCAGGCTTGGCCTGTGAGGCCAAACGGCCATAGTCACTGGTCAGCTGGTTAGCGAGAGGGCCCAGCTCCTCAGGGCTGGTGTTTGACTTGGTTACCTGGAGACAGTGGAAGAAGTGAAGTTATGTCCAAACTCGACTTTCCAAGAGCAGTCCTCTTCTTCTCTCCCAAACTCACCATCTCCTGAACGGTGACAGCAATGGCCTTGGCTGTCCGCACCATAGTTGTCTGGTAATCCACGAAGGAACCTTCTGGTTCACCCATTGGTCCTTCATCTAGCTAAGGGGAGAGAATGGGGGAAGAGGAAAGATTGTTGGTCTCTGCCACTGGGCTTAGGGACCCTGGTCCACAGTAGGCTCTGTCCATGGGCACCCCAAGACTCCAACCTGGTTGATGGCCTGGGTGATGGAGTCCACCATGCCGCCGACAACCCCGGCAGCACTGGCTGCCTCGTTGAGGGTGGCTGTCAGGTCCTCCACGGCCTCTGTCATCATCTGTACAGCCTCCTCCAGGGCTTCCTGGGTGTGAGCTGCTTGCTGTGGGGCAGACTGAGTGAGCTGGGGCCCAGCTGTTCCTGCTTCTCTTACTGTCGCAGCAGCCTCTCAACCCGGCCCTCAGTACCTTGGGGTTACCGCCAGCCTCCTTGGCCGTGTACAGCAACTGCAGGGCAGACTCGGCCAAGGTTTTGGTCTGGTCCAGGAGTGCCATCTGCTGAGGATGACTCAGGGTCTTGGAGGCAGCACCCACTGCAGCCAAGGTGAGTGGCTCAAAGTACTGGGCCATCTGGGACACCTGAGGCAAGGGTTTGGAATGGGTCAGCCGGGCCAGGTACCCTTGTTTACCCTATCCCGGTCTCCCCACGTGTCTCCCCAGGTACCTTGTGTCCCAGCTGGGAGGCTTCCGCCCGGGCAGCACTGGCCAGTGGCTCAATAAGATGGGAGATCTCCTGCACTGCAGTGAGCATCTGGGTATGCAAGGCCTGGGGAGGAAGCGAACTTTAGCTCTGACTGTGACCTGCAAAGGGACCCTCTAGTTGCACAGGACCCCACTCTTCCTTCCACATCCAACTAACTAACCCCCTTGGCATGTTCCATACCCTCGATGTTTCTATGAAGCCCATTCCCAGATCCCCCACCTTCCTCAAGCCTGCCATCGCTCCTCCCAGACACCTTTCACAGAACCGCGTTCCCCCTTACCTCTTGAGAGATTCCCTCACGGGGAGCAAGCTGCTGGCTGATTGCGGCAAGGGAAGCCTGGTCTAGGTCCCGCAGACAGCTGTTCAGAGCTGCAATGGCCGCCTCACACTCCAGCTGCCCTGGAGCCTTGTCCCTGCAGACACATCACAGGCTCCAACACCAAGAACGTCCCTTTAACATAAGGCTAGCCTGCCTTTCCCTGTATCCCCCGAATCTTGGACAACAGGTGTTCTCCAACACCATCCCATCTCATTGCACCTAAGTGCCCACCCCTCCATTCTGTCACAACGTATATCCCCCAGTCACACCGGTTCTCCAGCCCGCCCCCTGTACCTCATGCTTGTAATGAGCTTCTTGATGGAGTCTGAGACAGTACGGGAGTGGCCAGCCAGCACCGACCAGCGCGGGGGGTCCCGGGGATTGACTGCCAGGGCCCGGGCTGTCTGGATTAGGCCCCCGGCACTCTCCAACATTGTCTTGGCAGAGATCACAATGGGCTCCATGGCAGCCCGGCCCTGGGGAGAGGGGAAGCAGGGAGGTGAATCTCAAGACTCCTGGGAAGATGAAGCGGCAGACGGCCCATCCATTCTGCCTTCACCCGGCCTCACCTCGGGGCTGATCTGGGCGGGAACGCTGGAGAACTCAGGGTTGGACGCAAAGGCACTCAGATTTTCCACAGCCTCCAGCAGCGGGGCTGTTGCTGCTCGGCACTGCGCACGGTTCTCCTCTGTGAAGGCCCCGTCCAGCGCCTGAAAAGAGAGTGATGGGGAGGCCCTCAGGACGGACTGGAGACAAAGGCAGTGCAGCCCAGGTCTCCCTCCTGAGCTTAAAGGGTGTGGGGAGAGGCTGGTGATGACCAGCCTGGATAGGACAGGCCTTGCGCTCAGGCAGGTGGGATTTGGTAGAAAGCCTCAGGGAATGACAGGGGGTCAGGGGAGAGAAAACTGGATAGGTCAGGGAGAGGCTGAGAATTCAAACACCGGGAACCTTGATGGTCTTGACAAGATTGGCCGTGCTGTTGGCCACCTCCTTGGCCGATTGTACGAACTGGCGCTTGGCTGTAGGATTGGCAGTCCGGGCAGAAGCCAGGCGGCAACTGTTACACAGTGCAGACGTGTGTTTGGCCACAATGGTGGCTGCAGAGAGCACCTGAGGAGACAGAAACGTGGAAGAGCCCCAATGAGGGCAGGAGGGAAGTGTCCACTCCAGGGAGCAGCCCCTTTCGCTTGGGGGATGTATAGCAATACCCTTGGAAGTCTAATTAGGAAAGACAAAGTCACCTGAAAAGTCAAGATCTGGGAGAGAGAGATACCCAAAGATGAGCATGAGCAGGGTGCGGGGGAAAGAAAGATGAAAAGCCGACACACTGATGGAGAAATAATACCAGGCTCTGTAGGAGAGTGAGCTCAAACATCCGTAAAGAGGTGGTGAACTTGGCAGTAAGTGAAGGAACAATGAGAAGCACGGCAGGAGAAGACAATGACCCAGAGATGCTGTGGGTAGGGGGGTCAGAGCTGGGGCCCCAACCTCTCCTTCCCCACATGTCCTGCATCTCCCTCTCCCCCTCACAGGGCTGGTCTGTCCTGGCTCAGCAGCCTTTCCCAGGCTTGTCCATGGTGCCTGTCCCTTTGAGTTACCTGGGCCTGGGTGCAGCCAGGCTCTCCCAAACTCTGACAGGCCATCTGAATTGCCTGGTTTGCTCGGGCAAACTGCGTGGGCTCCACCAGCCCTTGCTGTCCAGCTTGGCTATTGGGGTCAGAGACGCCAACCAGATATGCAGCCTGGGGAGAGAGAAGAGGTGGGGTGAGGAATAAGGAATATTCCTTAGGTGGGACTCGAATAGCGATAGTGGGGACAAAGGGGAGCAGGGCTAAGTTTAGTGGCCAGGGTTCTATGTGAGTGGAGGTATATTAGCTAGCTATAGTTACACTATAAGAGGGAAAAAAACCTCTCCTGTTTTGTTAAATTTGTTCAAACATTTCAGAAGAGTAAAAAAGTAAAAAAAAAAAAAAAAAAGGAAAGACACAAAATAAGGTTTTTATTAAAATTCTATATGTATGTGTTTGTATGTTGGGTCTTAAGGTGAAAAGTACTGCTTACTGTAAGTGGCAGTAAAAAAAAGTTTGAAAGCCCCATACACACACACACAAAACCCCTTTTAGAGATAGTTGTAAAACTATAGAGGGTGTTAGGCTAATTAACACTTACGATACCTCCAAGCTTCAGAGATTTGGAAAGGGGGAAGGGATGGGTATAATGGTTGCCAAAATCTGTTTTTGCTTGGAAGACCATCATAAGGTTTGATTCTTACTTCACCCAACACATGGTAGCTTTGCTTTTTCCTCTTCATGCTATTCCAGAAATAAGTTAAACCATATACCGCAGGCCACCCAACAGAACAGGACACGGGGAGGTAGGGCGACTGAAGGAGCAGGATGATAGGCCTTCAGGGACACAGTCTGAGATGATGAGCTCTCAAGCCAGTTTGTTTTAAGGATTCATATACGAAAGCAGAATACTCTGAGCTAATAGGTCGTTTTACACTTCATAATGTAGAAAAAGGCAAAGTTAAGTGGTGACGCAAGTAACTGGAAATTTAGTCCCTGGTACTATTCTAATAAAGTAACAATTATGTGGGGACTTCCCAGGTGGTCCAGTGGTTAAGACTTCCACTGCAGGGAGCCCAGGTTCGATCCCTGGTCAGGGAACTAAGATTCCACATGCCTTGCGGCACACCCCCCTGCCCCGCCCCTCCAAGTAATAATTATGTGAAGATAATTTGCATATGCTAATCAGCATATACCAAGAAAACTGGGTCTGGAAACAGCCCAATGATTGGACAGTGTAACCATACCTCAAAGCACCAGGGCTCAGGGGTGACAGTGATCAGAACTGCTGGTGTTCTATGATTGCTGACAAATATCTCTACTTTAGGAGGGGGAAAGATCCCCAGTTTCCATACAGTTGGCTTTGCAAGCATAACTTTTTGAGTTTTCTGCAAGTGTGTCAGGCTGCGAGGAGGTTGGGGAGGGAAAGCAGGGGCATTCCAGGGACCATCTCAGGAGCATAACCTGTGCAGCTGCCTCGGTGAAGCCGCAGAGGGCCTTGGAGGCTGTGGCAATGGCCTCCCCAAACTCTGGCAGGTTTCCGTTCTTGGCATTTTGGGAGATGCCAGTCATGGCCTCACCCAGTACCTGAGGAACACAGTGTGTCAAGAGAGTCAGAGCCTGTCCTCAGAGGGACAGAGCAGCCCCCGGTTAGTTCCATCTTCCTGTCCTCTGCCCTCCTGGGTTCCTGGGTGCACTTACCTTTGAGTTTTCCATGACACTGTCCAGGCAGCCAAAGTAGGACATGTCATTGATGGGCTGGACTGGGTTCTCTAGGAGTTCCCGGACCGTCTGTAGAGGGGGAGGGTGAAGTGAGATCCAAGACACCCCCCTCACCCTCCAACCAAGAACCCTTTCCTCAACCTCAACCCCATTTAGCCTGACAGGGCCCACCTCCAATTCCCGCAGGGCATTGTCACACTCTTTCTGGCCGGGCGCCTGCTGGGTGCACATGGTGATGAGCTGGTTGATGCTGTCAGTCACTGCCCTGGGAGGAAGAGAAAGTCAAGTGAATGAGCGCAAAGGTCATCATTTCTGCATCCTGTACGTGTAGGAAGTCTAGCCATTTCTCTTTTGCCTGGAACAACTCCTAAGCCAGGGACTTCTCATGAGATGTCCCCTCCCCAGTCTCTTCAACATTCTAGGGCTGGGCTTCCCAGCTCCCACGTACCGGGCAGCTGCAGCCAGCTGACTCTTGAGGTTGGGGGCTGCAGGGTCTGTGGACAGGGCTTTGGCGGCCAGAAGAAGTTTGCTTGAAGACATGGAGATGCCCTTCAAGTTGGACACAACCTGGGCGCGGTCCTCCTGGCTCTGTTGAAGGCAAGAAGGTCAACACATTGTCCAGTCCTTTCTTATCTGTCTCTAAAAGGGATCTTCTGTCCCAGACACTCAAGTACTGCTAGAGACTGGGGAGGGGAGTGAGCCAGGAGCAGGTGAGGACTCTGTGGTCAAAGAGATGCCTCTGATCTAACCCTCGAACAGGACCCAGTGCCTCTTCGTACCGGAGCCTGGCCTGCCATCTCCACACCAGCTTCCAGGAAGGTGCTGAAGTCCTGTCCGAATCGACCTGAGGCTCGAGCCAGGTCCTGAGGGGTTCCCCGAGAGGCCTGCACCAGTTCTGTGGCTGCCTGATTTAGCCCAGCAGCGGCTTCATTCAGGCGGCTCTGAGCTTCTTGAAAAGTCCCGGTGCTGGGGGGAAGCTGCAGGGTCAGAGACAAAGTCAGGTGCAAGAATGGGAAATGACATGAGGGAGAGTCTGGTAGAGGAGCGCTGAGAGGTGGGCACAGAGCCTGGGGGCAATGAAAGGGGATACATCTGGGAAGTCAGGGTCAAGGAGAGGTCCAGAGGTAGAAGCTTGGAGTCCTTCATCCTCCCTGTGTTCCCCCCACACCCCTGTCCTCCTACCGAGTCACTCAGGAGTCGCTTGCTGGCATCTCCTACTGCTCTCAGGGCATTGTCCACATCTCGCTGACCAGGCAGGCAGCTGACGCAGCGGTTCAGGGCCTGGGTCACTGCTTTGGCCACCTGAGGTGGGAAAGGAGACAGGGGTTGCCAAAATGGAAACAACTGGGAGATCCCCTCCTCCACCCATGGGAGACTCTGAAAGTGAAAGCAGAAAAGGGGTATTTTAGCTGAATAGGCCAGGGTATCACGTTAGGGTATCAAGCGATGGTGACCAAACTTCCCCAAATGTGGCTTTCAGCTAGGCCCCTGCCTCAGTCTAGCTAAGACACTTCTACTAAGACTGAGAAGGAAGGGCGGAATCCAGAGAGGAGCTGCGGTGTCGATGAGACTCTTCCCCCGTCAGGGTGGGCCTTCTGATGGGATCTGGGGGAGAGGCAGGGAGTGGCCCTGTCCCAATACCTGACCTGCGCAAGCCGCTGCTGGCTCTCAGGGTCCCCTGGATGGCCAGCTGCCTTCTTCGCCTCCTCGATGAGGCTGCTGGCCTTATCCAGTACATCACTGGCTGTGTCAAGCACAATGGCTTGCACCGCAGGATCTGATGTCAGGGCAGCTACGCCCCTGGCGGCTTGGGCCAGTGACCGCAGTCCACCTGCCACATCCCGAGCTGCGATACCTGGGGAAACAAGGAGAGAGGAAGGAGGGGAAAAGGCACCGTCACTGCCAGGCCCTGCTGCCAGTGGCTTCCTCCGTACAGCTCCCATTCCCCCATCCTCCTCACCACGTGCCCCATTCCCAGCCCTGTCCATGTACCTGCGTAATTCTCATTGCCCTGGGCAACCTCCCCCAGCAGCTGGGCGATGGCGGAGCTCACTGCTTTGGTGCTGTTGCCCAGGTCCTGGGCACACTTCTCCATCTAGGGATGAAGGAGGAGACTCGGGATCAGGCGCAGGAGGAACTGGGAAGAGGGAACCTGAGCAGCTATTCAGGGACAGCTGGCAGTTTGAGTGAAGGTTCTGGGCAGCTCTGGGGCACGGGCGAGAAGGAAGACCTCAGGGTTTGAGAAAGAATGAGGTCTTTCGAATACCTACCGTCTCCCCAGGTAAGGGCTTAAGCTTGCCATCTCGAGCTGCTGCCTTCACTTCCTGCAGATCTCTCTCTAGATTCTGAACCACACTCAGAGCAGAATCCATCTCCAAAGGCCCACATGCTTCCTGAGCCTACAAAGATATGGGGGGCGGGGGGGGGGGTTGAGGTGTAGGAGGTACACTGTGTCTCATTCACGCCTCAGGTTACACAATTACCCATTTTAGGATATTCTGAACAGATTCTCCATCAGCCTAGGACTCCCCCCTCATCTTCCAAAAAGGTAGCCAGCTCCTATACCTTCTGGGCAGCGGTGCGGAGTTCAGCCAGCGCGGTGCCAAGGTTTTTAGCACACTGACTCAGCTGCATGGCCGACGCCTGGTCCTGAACTGTTGGCACTGAGGCCTTCGCGGCTGCCACCATCTTCCCACCTGGCTGTTGGGGAACAGGTAGGCAGATGAAGTGTACCATACGCCCTCTGGGCTTGGGTACAGGGACTGATGACGGTCAGGATGTGGTGAGCACTGGGGCTCAGTACTGGGAGAGAGGCTATTGGCAGAGATTTAAACTGATTAAATCTAAAGGTCTCATAGAAGAGTGGGAGGGGTCTGGTCTGAGTGGTGAGCGGAAGATGCCTTGCCTGCAGGAAGCTCTGGCTGGCAGCGATGAGGGCTAGCTGCGCACTGGGACTGTCAGGCTGGGCTTGGCTCCCTCGGACGCCCTGCACCAGCAGTGGAATCTGCTCTGCCACAGCCTGTAGGTGAAAATGTCATCAGGGCCACCTCTCCGCAGGCTGGGGGAAAGTCCCCCATCTTCCATGCCTCCTCCCGCCCCCACGCGCTTCCTGGTGTCTCACCTTGCAGCTCTGCATCAGCTGTGGCTGGGGGCCGGCAGAGGCCTTGGGGGTGGAGGCTGCATGTTGGGCCGCAGCGATGGTCTGTGTAGCTGAGGCTGCAGCCTGCTTGGCTGCATGCTTTAAGGACAGAATAGTGAGGACGAGGCCCGGACATTCCTATACCCTGTCCCTGGCTTACCCTGCCCGTGCTATCCCCCAAGGAAACATCAGCGTCCCCACACATCCCTCCCAATTTCATTCCTCCTAGAGCACCTACGCTGGCTTGGTTCCCAGCCTCACCTCCAGGCGCTGCACCAGCTTCTTCTTGATGGCATTCTGTGCAGCTGCGTTGGTCGCCATGCGGAGACCCTCAGCTGCCTCCCGCAGTCGCTGCTGCTGCTCCTCACTGTCAGGGTGGGCGGCTGCTCCCTGAGAGGTGGCGAGGGGACAGTTACCACCCTGCGTCCCTGTGGACCCTAAATAAGCTCTTCCCTGACCCCTCCAAACTCAGAGGTATCTTCCTGAAGTCATTTCTAACTACCCGCACTGAAAGGTAATCATAGTTGAGACGAGCTACCTCAGGCAGGCAAAAGGGGAGCCTACAGGGGCTCTGGCTTCCGTCTGGGATGCTGAAATCCCTTTCTTGGGTAGAACTGTTTCTGCTTCCCCTCTCTGGGGAAGCAGCCATATTTCTTCCCCCCTCCCCACAAAACACCACTAGCAAACGGGGGTGAGCAGGGCTCTCTGGGACAAGGATGCGGTTTAGAGCAGGGATCTCAGGGATGCCAAAGCAGGGGCCCTGGTTACTCCTGCAAACTGAAGAGCCCCAGAGCCCAGGGAGCCGGGAATCTACTGGCTTCTTCCTGACAGTCCTCTGCACCCTTGTGTCCCTGTGTCCCACCGCCTTGTCTTTCTCTGTGCTGCTAGCAGCGGATCCCCTGGGACTGAAGGCCCGCGTGCATTCACAGGAGACCAGGAAGCAGAGGGATTCAAGAAGTAGACAGGTGGTGGCAGCAAAGTAGGGCAAAGTAGGAACCGCAGGCCTTGGTCTTAGAGGAAGAAAAAGGGTACAGTTTCCTATCAGTCAGCAAGGACTCTGGGAGTCACACTGGCTGGAAGCGGGGCGCCATCCACTCACCGCCTAGGGGCGCATTTATTTCCTCAGTGCTCCTGTATTTGTTCTCTTGTATCTTCTGCTTTTCACCTCCCATAAGTGAGGGTGACTCTCTGGACCCTTCTACCTCCCTACAGGGCCCAGTCTGGGGGTGTGCACAGAAGGCTCTCTACCTTGGCAGCCTCCACCATCTTGGCTGTGGCATCGGCCAGGATCTTAGCGGCGCTTAAGAGCTTGCGGGAATTCTCCAGATCACTCTCCCCCTCGGCATCAGCCTTGATGGCATTGACCAAGTCAGAGGTGGCTTGGGCTAGGATGCGGGCCTGTCGCACCATCTCACCTGAGAGCGTAGGCACAGTCAGCGAGGGGAGCCAGAGACACTGAGAGGGTGTTGGGGGTGGAGGAAAGTGGTGCAGGCAAGGTGGGTAGGGCTTTTAGGGACAGTAAGGAGACACAGAAGTTCTTGAAGTGATTTCCCTGGAGTTACTGTTTCCTGGGTTTAGGATCTTGGAAAGGAACAGATTTCCTGGTGCGTTCTGATGGGAGGAGGGGCCGGGGGACAGTCTCCAATGGGCATTTTCCGTAGTAGTCTTGAGAGGATGAGACTCTTTGTGAAGGATTTTGGGGGTTAGGGAGTAGAACGGGGATGGCTATCTCTTAATAATATCATTTTCCGTCTTTTTTTGTGTACACGTTGGTATGTTCTTTAAATACACCAAGGAAGGCAGAGTGGATATCATATTCCTGCTTTACAGACGGGGAACTGGAGATTTCAGAGATTAAACACCCAGCCCACTGTGCTGAGTGCTTGGTGGGGGGGTGATGGGTCTGCAAGGGAATTTCCAGTGGACTCGGGGAACCTCACTGGATTCTCTGTCTTCCCAGGGGGGCTGTCCTTACCAGCATCACCCATGGAGCTAAAGATGTTCTCGGTGACAGTGAGGATGGTGTCAGTGGCCTGGTCATAGCGGCCAGCAGGCCCAACCCCTGTGGCGTGGGCCCTCACGTGCTGCAGCAGCTCATTCAGGGCCTGGGTGACAGCTGTAGCCGCTGCTCCTACTCCCCGCAATAGCTGCCCATCCTCTGTGGCGGCCTGGGAGGCGGACACACAGCCCTCCACGGCTTTGGCCACTAGTCGTCCGGCCTCCACCAGCTGCTCTTGGCAGACAGGGGAGCTGATAGTAGGAGCCACCACCTGTGGGCAAAGTGAGCGTCAGAGATGTAGGCGAGGGAAAGGAGTCGTGAGGTAGGGGTGTCTGTGGTGTTCACAATAGTTATTAGGTTGGGTAGTGAGGCCTTGGGGGCCAAAGAGGTAAAATGAGAGGCTCTTGTGTGTGTGGTAGCATCACTCCTAGGCATAGGCTGCAGCAACCTTTGGGGCTCACCTTGGTACAGGCCACCAGCTGGGAGGTGGACAGGGCACACTGTGTTGCTGCAGCAATAACCTGGGTCTGAAGCCCTGAGTCCTCTGTTCGCTGGGCCACACTCTTGGCCTTGAGGACCAAGGCAGCTGCAGCACTTGCCACGGCCTTGGCTAGCTGCATGAGCACCTCCTGTGAGAAAACAGCAGTCAGCATGGCCTGAGATCCAGCTTGGGATCCACGGACCCTTCTCAGAGGCATAAGCTGTTTCATTAGTCCCACCGACTCCAATCACAGAACAGTGTGCGCAGAAGCAACCAGAACCTACCCCAAGCCCCTGCCTCGAGCACCAAGTGGGACAGAACCCCCACCAAGGAACAAACCCACACCGAGAGAAACAGTGTCTACACCAAAGGGAGAAACGCATGAGGCGGATACACTCGGACGGCAATGGGGAGGGAGGGTGGGCAGCGCTGTTACAATGGGATGGAGGGAGGGGTCCCTCCCACCCCCAGCGTCTTTTCTCCATTTCTTCTCAATCTTGGTTGGAAGCAGTCACCCTGGAGTCTTGGGAACAAGTCCCTGTACTACCCTTCGGACCCCATTTTCTCAAGTCCTGCCTGGGCCGTGCCTCCCCAGCTCCCGTCATGTTCTGCTCCCCCAGGAGGCCAGGGGAGGGGGCAGAGCGAGTGTATGCGGCTCAGAGAGGACAAAGCTGGGAAGGCCCAGGCCAGAGGCCGTTACCGTGGGGGGATCGGGGGGAGATGGCACCCCAGCCCCTCTGGGCGCACAGATCTGCATGGGAAATCCAGGATGACAAGTCAGCTGAGGAGACGGGCATGAGGCGGGAAGGGGGAGCGAGAGGAACAGCGTCCTCTGGGTGTGTGGTCCACAGGACTGGAAGCGGGGGTTCAAGACGCCCTCAAGTTGGGGTGAGGGCTACATACGGGAAAGATGACAGGCAGCCAAAAACGTATCACCAATAAGGGCCAAGGGTGAACTAACAGGTTAAGTTTGGATTCAGGGGTTTTGAATTCTTATCCCCAAAAAAGGGACTGGGGGTTCCCAGTGTCATCCCTGGAAACAGAGGTTCAGGTTGGCTCTGAGGGGTCAATTTACAGTAGCAGGACAGGAGCTGGATTCAGGATCAGAGGTTACCTCCTAGAAGCTGGGGTCTGGGGGTTGGGTAAGTCACCAACCTGGAAGTGGGGGTCAGTATCACTTTCCCCAATTTGCTGCAACAGCTCCCCACTGGCCTGGCCCACGTTCCCAGCTGCTTGCAGCAGGTTCTGACGGGGCTGTGGAGAGTGAACACCGGTCAGAAGCTGCCTAATCCCTGCCCACATGTCCACGGGTCCTACACGCCCATGGGTCTCACCCTTCCATCCCGCAACATGGACCGCCCCCTTCTCCTTGGGCTCAAACCCTCCCCTCTCCCTAGTGCCAACCCCTGGCCCCTGACCTCGGCACTGGCCGGCTGGGCACTGCGCAGCAGTTCTGACACCGCCCCCGCCAGGCCCTTCGCTGCCTGCAGCAGGGGCCGGCCACTGCCACCTTCGTCCTCCAGCAGGGCAGCCAGCAGCTTCACGCCACGGGACATCTCCGTCAGGTTGGAGGAGATTGTGGTGACTGCACAGCCCACTGCGGTGTAGTCTGTCTCGGCAGGGTCCCCTGGGGGGAGAAGGAAGAAGAGGAGGCCAGTCACAGGCAGTTAGTCACACACACGTCCTGAGAGAGACGTACACACGAAGTCCCTTCCGTGAGTCAAGGTGCAGTCACACCGAGCCAGTCACACTCATGCTTGCACATGCTCGCCCTCCTCTCCGCCACCACACACAGAGGGCTGGGCATCCGGCCTACCTGCTGTCAGGTTCACCACGGAGGCAGTACCGGCTGTGATGGCGTCTACCTGGGAGTGGATTTCATGCTTTGATTCATCCATCTTGTTCTTACGCCAGGCCTTCGAGGCCTGAGAGAAAAGAGGAACAAACCTCAGGATCTGCTCTGCTGCAGTTAACCCCAACCCTGCTCCTTGGAGTCCCAGCTTCAGCACCATCGGCCTCTCCTCCGTCCCATACTCACAGCATCCTGGCCCAGAGGGGGCAGAGTGTCAAAGTCATCCAGAGTGGCCTGGGCAGCCTGCACAGCTTGCATGCTGGAGTTGATGGTTCCAGTGAGTGCCTGCTGGGCTGACGTCTATGAGTCAAAGAGAGAAGTAACAGGGAACATTTAGAGGAGAGAGAAGGCAAAAGAGAGCCTGAGGCCGAGAAGGAGACAAATAGGGACACGGGAAAGACTGCCGAACTCCTGGCTAGGCCCAGCCAAGGGGGGCTAGGCCTGGAATCATGGCGGCAGTGGGGGCACTCTTACCAAAGGAGGCATGTGTCCTCGGTGCATCTGGCCACTGGTGATCTGCTGCTGGGCAGGTGGCATGCTGCCCACCTGGAAATTTTCAGGACCAGAGGCTCCGGAGCGCATGATGGCTGGCAGGGCCACGGAGCCATGCTCCACCTTCCCCACCCGGTTACACTGCTGCTGAAGGACTGTTGACCTAGAGAGGGGACGTACGGGGAGCACTCCGAGGACCTCCTCCTCTCATCCCTTCCCACCCCGCTCTACAGCCTCCGCACGTCCTGTGGTCCGGGCGGTGCGTGAGGTCTCACCACAGCCTGCGGCTGGTTAGAGGCATCCTAAGGACTCCCCACCTCCCACAGTCTTGGGGGTCCTGCCTTGCCTTCCCTGACCAAGGGATGGGGTCAGCCCAGTTCCCCTCGTACTTCTTGGGGGACACCGAGTCCTCCAGCATAGTAGACTCCTCGTCTCCTTCCAGTCCAAAGTGATCCTTGCTTTTTTTCTGTAGGGAGAAAAAAGAACAAGAGTTAAAGAAGAGGGAAGTGGGAAAGGCAGCCTTTTCATTCCGCAGTCAGCCATCTTCCGGAACTTGGGTCCCCCTTTCTAAAGGACCGGCTTGGGGACAAGGTAAGGGAGGAGAAGGAGAAGGTGGGGGTCAGGCAGTGCTCACCTTCTTAAGGATGATATCGATGTAGCCAGCAATGAGCTGTGCGATCTGCTCCCCCTCGGTTGTCTGCACCGAGTAGTAGCCATCTTGGTAGTCCCCGAAATCCTAGGGGGACAAGGTGGGGACTCAGTGGGAAAGCCTGAATCCACCCAGGATGGGAAAGGGTGGGGCGGGAGCGCAAGGTTGAGCTGATGAGGGGCGCTTCCCCGCCCCGTGCCAAGAGCCTCTAGGACAACAGCCTTTCTTTAATCTCCTATTTCTTTATTCTCCTTGGAGGGAAATATTTTATTTCCGAGGAGTGCTCTTTATGCTACAGTTTCAAATGCGTGGCATTTAGGAAATCCCTCTTCTCTCACCCTGAATTGGGAGGACACATTTATCGTTTATCATTAAATGACCATAGTTAAGGATTAGTACTAGTACCCAAAATGGAAAAACCACCTTTACTAATTTCCCTTCTCAGTGGGGCACTTCCTCAAGGTGGGATCAGTTTTCAATTCATAATGCCAAAACATAAAGCTAGAGGAGGAAACTACTGTAAGTAGCTGTTGCTGAAAGAGGGGAGGCTTATTTTTCTTTCTGTCACCTTTTTCTTCCCTCTCCCCAAGTTTCCTGTGATCTCAGCTTGCTGGTTACAGTTTTGTTCCGTTGATTTAAAAAAAAATGTTTCATTTAAGCTTTCCTCATTCTCCAGGAGAGTTTCCCCTCTATTCTAATCTCCACGTTCCTGCAATAGTTCCAAAGTTTTCCTTTTTTCTGGAGTTGCTTTCAGTGCACCTACCCCTGAGCAGGGGTGCGGGGGAGACCTCTGTGGCTGCCCCTTCTCTGAAAACTCCAAAGCCCTTTCTCCCCCGAGACCCCAGCTCACCAGGGTGAAGCTCTTGGGAGAGGCAGCCCAGCGTTTGATGTTGGTGAGGTTCCACTCCTGGATCACCTCTTTGGTCTTCTCGTCCACTCGCATCACACACTCCTTAGTGATGCCCAGAAGCCTGGGCACCAACTTGTTTTTTCCTTTCATCTTTTCCTGTAGGGCAGAGGTTGTCATTGGTGTTATTAGTCAGGGGATCAGATCCAGACCACAGTGGGGTGCTGAGGTGGGCAGGGGTGAACCAGGGTGTCTATGGATGGACCTGGGACAAGGCTATGTTAGGATAAAGGTAAAGGGAAGGAAAATGCAGGGTAAGGAGGGAAGTGATGGTGGAGAACTGACAAAGGGGCAAGTTTTCACACGGAAGAGAATGAGATTCTTGGGGAACAACGGGAAATGTGACTGGGGGCAGGGTTAGAGGCTCAGAGAGGAAAGGGTAAGAGTAAAAGTAAGGGTGGGCAGAGAGAAGTATCCGTAACCCACCTTGACCAGGAAGAAGGAGACGCCGTACGTCTTGAGGGAACGGGCTAGCTTCACATAGCGTACCTTGGCCTCGATCTCACTCATCTGTCCACAGTTCTTGTGTGCCTTCGAGTATGAAATGGGGAAACATTTAGCAAAATGTGGGGAGGATGATATCGCAGATGAGGAGTTAAGTTGGGATGTGAACTATGATGGGAGAGCATGATGGGAACAGAGGAAAAGTTAGGGGGATGCAGGCTATAAAAAATGAGAAGGTGAGGGGATGGGGCTGATAAAGGATATGCAGAAGCAATTATTCAAGAAGCGAGGGATACAGTTAAGGAACTTGCAGACATTCTGTAGACGTGAATGGATGGTTAGGAAGTAGAAGGTCAAATACAAGGCCTTTTGGGCTGAGGATTCAAAGAGTGGGGATAACACCTTCCGTCTGTACGAAGATATATACTCTTCACAGTAATTTAGGCATACTACCTCGTTTGATTCCCCTATCAATCCTACACAGGGAAGATAGTTATCCCATGTTAGAGGTAAAGAAAAGAAAACAAGATTACTGAACTGAGTTCCACAGCAGATGCAGTGTGCAGGTGGAGACCAGAAGCCCAGGTCTTCTGCTTTCTCGGTGCAGGAGGGGTGGGAGAACAGCTTGGAGGGTGGAAGCAAGGTAGGGGTGATAAGGAGGGGGCGGGGGTCCATTTAGTCAGTAGGATTAAGCAGCAAAGCTCCCGGGTCATCCCAAACACTTTCCCCATCCCCATTCACCTGGAAGATCTTACGCTCTCCCTTCTGCTTCACATACTCCTTGGGCAGGAAGTCCTTCAGGCTACACCAGAAAAGGGAGGGTCAGCATGTAGTGGACAGCATCAGGGCTATGTGGGCCATGGACTGTGGGCCTAGGGTTGTAAGGAGATGTCTAGGAGAGTATTATCTTTGGGGAGAAAGAAGACTCAAGGGACTAGATTCTGGATTGTCCCTGAAATCGAGATGACTTCGTACTAACTCTTGAATACAGCCTGTGTCCCTCCTTACAGGGAAAGAGACTAAGGGAACTTGAGTCGGAGGCTCATTCCTTCAGGAAAAGAGGGTCGAGAGCACAATTTTAGGGGACCAAGGGCAGAAGGAGCTCACGAGAAGGATGACCATGCTTGTAGGAAGCTGAGAAAGCCACACCAAACTGTAGATATTCTGAGAAACACCAGTGGATGAGACCTGTGAGACTTTGGAAATCTCATGTTCCCTGTGACGAAAATGTACTTTCCCTCTGGCTATTGCAGTACAATTCTTCAGAGCATCTCAGGAAAGTTACATGCTCACTTCAGAGGTAGGGGGCAGGGGCAGGGATTCTGGACTACATTTATATTCCACATGAGGCCAGGGAGGAGACAAATGGACGATGGATGCTGAAAAGGTACCCATGTGGTCAGACCCTGGGACCTGAGAAGAGGAAACAGGGGAGAAGGACTGGGATGGAGACAGGCCCGTTGTGCTGGGGCCACAGTGGCAGGGAGTCCTGGGCCCTGCCAGGGTATGGGATGAGGGTCACTCACTCGAGGAAACCAGCCTTGTGCTTCTGCTCATTGTGGGGCCCAAACTGGATCTGGCATTGGAAGCCAGCGAACTCACAGGCCTTGTCGAAGGAGACAGGGTGGGAGCCATTCAGGATGTCATCTCGTGCCTGCAGAGCACAGCGAAAGGAGGCTAATGTTGTCTGGGGTACAGAGATACCCCCACTGCGCTTCTGCCTCTCTCCCTACCACCCCATGCCAGGCAAGTCCTTTCCCTACCTGCACATAGAGAAGGTTCAGCTGGACAGGGTCCCGGGAGTCCACATTCTGGTCTGAGTAGAAGAACTTCCTCCGGAGCAGAAGCGTCTCGTGCTCCTCCACTCCCTGTTCCCTCAGCGTCCGGCCATGGTCCAGCCAGTTCACTGGGACACAGAGGGTCCCCTCAATGTCTAGCCCCTAGAGCCCCTATGCCATCTAATCTCCGGCTTTTTGTTTGTTTCTTCATTTCCTACCCTCTCTCACTAATATGTTAAGTTCCATGAGTGTAGGACTTTGTTTTACTACAGATGCATCCCCAGTGTTTAAACAGTGCCTTGCAAAAGCAAGTATTCAGTAAATAACACAGAAACGGCTGCCCCTGCCACCCTGCTTGTTTCGAATGCCCTCTTCTGTCCCTTTCTGCTTACGCTCGTCATCTGTGTGCAATTTCTGCTTTAGTTTCTCCATCTTCTTTTCATCTCGCAGCAGTGTCTTGTCCTTTCGTAAGGTCCCTGTCACCTCCTCCTTCTTCTCTTCCATGAGCTCTCGAACCAGTGAATATTCATCATGGTTGGTGATGCCTGCGGGAGGGGGTGGGTTGGCAGCATCCCAGGCACTGCAGCCAGGTCTTCCGGCAGAGCTGGGGCCTCCCCCTGCGCCTCCGGCCCCACTAGCCCCTTACCAATGCGGGCACAGATGGTCATGAGCATGTCAGTGACGGTCTTAGAGTCGTCCACCATGACAGTCTTCACAGTGCCATCCAGCATACGGATCTTCAAGGGCCTCTGTTTCTTCCTGTACTCCATGGTGTCCTATTGGGGCAGGAATAGGAGGCAGGGGCCCACTTTAAGCTAAAGGTATTACTTCCTTTTCAGGCAGCCAGAGGCGGAAGGAAAGTAGATTACTAAAAGGAAGACTATGGTGGCTCGCTCGAAAGCAGGGTATTATGACTGCCTGTAATAGAAAGAAGGTATGGGGGAGGTCAGAGACAACAGATGCGGGTGCTGAAAATAGGAAGTGGAAGGAGGGAAGTGATGGAAGAGGATATTGGTGGTCCTTGATGAAGTCATACTCACCCCATTTCGGAGCATGTAGTAATCCAAAGCTTTCCCGGCCTCCAGCCATATACCCTTTTTGGGGTCATCATCTGACAGAAATAGCCCAAAGTCGCTGGCTAAAAGAGAGGATGGATCACCTCAGACTTATAAGGACCCCAATGTGGCTGAATGGCTGCACCACTGCCCCTTATTATTTTCTCAGTGATCTGGGGCCTAAAGGGGAGGGAGGGAACCAAGGAGCACAGACCTGAGAGATGAAAAGCCTTGGGGGACAAGAAAGTCATCCCCCAAGGCCAAGAGCCTGGGAATGAGAAGGGACCGAGGACTCCCGCCCCAGCCATCTGGGTCGTCAGACTCACGAGGGCCAGACAGGGCCTCTGGGATCCGCTCACGGATGATGCGACAGGCGTCATACACCATGGTAGACGGCTCGAACTGCATCGTCTTTACCACATTCCCAATGCTGATCTTCAGCGAAAGTGCAACCATGGTGGCGGCTTCTCCTCTCCAGCCTGGCTATACCTGACCTGTGGCATCAGGGCATTAGAATACACCCTTGTTGGAGGAGAGGAGGCCCCCCAGATGGAGGCCCAGGAAAGGGAGTCACCAAAGCAGATAGCGGTGAAGTTGGTTTTGTTTTATTTAATAATTTTAAAGAATGAAAGATGAGTTGCATCAGATGGATGCCTAAGGTGTCTAAGACATTTGAAGGAGAGGCTGATCTGCAAGGTACAAAAGCAGGTCTGAAACGCAGTGTTACCCGAGGACACCGCCCCGCCCCCAGCACTGGAATCAGTGCCTCCCTTTTTTCTTCCAAGTGTTTCTCTCTTACCCTTGTCCCTGCTCACCTCCTTTCCCAGCCCCGCCTCTGCCCTGTTTTCATCCTTCCTGGTTCAGTCTTCTTCCCTCTTTGTCTCTTACTATACCCTGCTGGCTTCTTCCTGTCTGGAATTTTCAGAGCTCTGCCCTGACTCATCATATGATCTTCCCTCTCACAGCTTTAGCCTCCTCCTCTGCAGAATGAAGACGTTATATTAGATAATCCCCAAGGGCTCTTGAGACCTGCAAACACTGTCTCTAGCTAGTTCGGCAGGGAGGCCAAACACTTGCTGTTCAATCCATCCAGGCCCACTTGTCTCAGCTTTCCTCTAACCTGACATGCTGGGGGCCTCCCAGAGGAGCTTGGCCCATGTTTGGTTTCCCAGCAGTCAAGCTAGAATCATGATTTTCTAACCCAAAGGGATCTCAGAAGTGATCTAATCAACTCTTTAATTTTGCTGAAGGGGAATCAGACCGTGTGCGTGTGTGTGTGTGTGTGTGTGTGTGTCTGTGTGTGGGTGTGTCTGTGTGTGTGTGTGTCTGTGTGTGTGTGTGTTTCAAAGCAGGTCAGAGAAAGAGCCCAGTCAGACTGTGTGTGTGTGTGTGTGTGTGTGTGTCTGTGTGTGTCTGTGTGTGTGTGTGTGTTTCAAAGCAGGTCAGAGAAAGAGCCCAGTCAGACCGTGTGTGTGTGTGTGTGTGTCTGTGTGTGTCTGTGTGTGTGTGTGTGTTTCAAAGCAGGTCAGAGAAAGAGCCCAGTCCTTCTAACTCAGTCCTTGCTCCTTCTAAGTCACCAAGTTACTACCCAGTTCTCACGGTAACTCCTCCTATGCTCTCTCATCTTCAGTTAGTCCTTCTGAAACTCTGCCCTCCATCTCAGCTGCCTCTCCTGACAGTATTTTCATTGCGGCCGGGGACACCAGTCTCATCGAGCCCTCCCAGCACCACCTCTCAGTGGAGGCGGCAGGCAGTGCAGAGTGTACCAGACCACACGTCTGCCTAGCAGCTGATGATGTGACCCAGCTCCGCACAGAGATTGGTGCCTCTTACCTAAGAGAGTGAGCAAATCTAGGCTGCCCATTGCCCTCTCTACAAACTGCTAGCCCCAAAGGGGAGAAAGCAGACTAGACAGAAGGCTGGAAGCAGAGGTGGGGGTGTTAGGAAACAGCAGCTGAGGATCAGGGAACTTGGCAAGGGGTATGTTTTTGGAGGGTGAAGAGATTAGGAGGGATAGAAAAATCTAGGTAGAAACAGGAGGCAGGAGGCAGATGTGGGAAAGGTCTGGACCAGGGATATGATAGACAATTTCTAACCTTATAAATAGTACAGAGTCTCAAAAAAGCAACAGCCACAGCTCGTCCTCTATCGTTACTCCCAAGAGCGGACTCTCCCAGTCTCCCCACTACTAGGTTTCTACTCCCCTCCCCATTCCTGGAGCACCTCTCCCCATAGCTGGACAGACCTGGCTGTTGGGTCGCTGGAAGGTCTGCGAAGCTGAGGGCACACTGAAAAGACCTTAGACCCTAAGCTGAAATTGCATGTCTCCCCCCATTTCCTCCGGACATATGGACACCCCCTTCTTCCTCAAGCACGGAAACCTCTGGTGAGACCCCGATAAGGGAGTTGAGTCATGGCTACCCTCACTTTCAGGCTGGTCCTCAGTGGACATCCACATGGCTACAAGAGGGTGAGGGAGGAAAGGGAACTGAGCGAGTTGGGGGCGATGATAGCACAGAACCAGGCCCCTGGAAGTATGGGGAGAAGCTATCCAATTCCTGTTCTGGCCTGAGAACTTTGCTCCCCTTTCTAACATGTTTTACGGAACAGCAACAATGCCCCCCCTCCGTGTCCCCCTCCCAGAGAACTCCTCCTCCCTCAAGACATTCCTGAGATACATTCCAGAGGAGTTGGGCAATTGTGGGGGGGGGAATAGAGGACAGGAGGTCAAATCCCAGCAAGGAATGGAATGTAAATGTACTGGGGGTAAGGAATTTGGGGTACATAGAGAATACAGTCAGAGCAGGTACCCACAAAGGGAGCTACAGAAAGACAGGGAGTTACAGAGAGGGACAAAGGGAGAGAGAAAGCTGAAGACAGAGTCAGAATGTAAGAGGGCTGGGGGAGTAACACTCAGTCTGTTACCAAATTTGGCCTCTGAGTCTGTAACCGCTGAGAGGGAGGGGAGGGTTGTGGGTGAGACTGACATATCCGGCCTCAGGCTGCTGGAGGCTCATTTAGGGCTGGACTGGGCAGCTGAAGGGCTGGACCTGACTTCCCCCAGCACGACCCTTCCCCATCTACATCCAGATCCATGCATATTCATTCTCCCTAGATGTACCCCAGCCTATGCAGAGAGCTCTTTCCCACAAAGCTACTTACACAGTCTCTACCTACACATTATCTCAAACACACAGCCCTACACAGATCCATCACAACCACGTCATCTTCCCATGGACTCCACCCCACGCACACAGCTGGGACGTACAAATACACCTCTATCGGCAAGCACACAGCACTCGGCCCCAACACCTCTCCTCTCATTATACAGACATTCTCCTTCCATCCATCCAGTGAGCATTTTCGAGGGCGTGTTATGGGAAGGCCTTGGGCCAAACTCTCAGTGGCGGGTAAGCCCTAGCCTCTGCCCTCAATGGGCTCCTGGTCAGCAGAGTGGATGAGCTACATACAAAGTTACAGAAGGCAGGATGTGGTAAGAACCAGGTGGTATGTGCTCACGGGAGAGATCCCTTTAGGTCAGGGAAGGGGGACTAAAATGTCTTCACGAAAAGTGTCATTTGAAGTTAGGATTTAAAAAAATAAAGATAATAAAAAATAACAATGATCTTTTATTGACTATATGTCAATTTCTTTGTGTACATAATTTCATTTAATCCTTACAGCAACCCTGCAAGGTAGGTGTCGGTATTTCCATTGTTACAGATTAGGAAACTGAGGCTCAAAGAAGTTAAGCACTTGTTCAAGTGTTTAACTTGAACAAGTCACACAGCTAATAAGTCACACAAACGAATAAGTTGTGAAGCCAGGATCCAAACCCAGGTCTCTGACTCCGAAGCCCAAGCTCTCTCCACTATTCCAGCCAGCCGGAGATGAGTCAGGGGTGGCATTCCAGGCAGAGAGAATAGCATAAGCAAAGGTGGAGAAGCAGAAAATCACGGAGGGGCATTCAGGGAAGTGAGGAGGCAGGCTGGTTGAAGCACAGCGTACCTGCAAGTGAGCAGTGATGGGGAAGTCAAGGTTAGGGTGGAAAGGCAGGGGAGAACTCGGCAGGAGTATGCGGAATTTCACCTACCGGAGGGCAACAGGAGGCAAAGGGAGGCTTTGATCAGAGAAGGGGCATAATCAGAACTAAACTTTAGGAAAATAACTCTGGCATCTACCTTGGAGATTGGTTGTAAAGACACTGCATTAGCACAAGTGGGAGGTAATGAAGCCAGAGTTAGAACGGTGGAGAGGAGGACATCACTCATTACAAATTTTAAGAGGTAGAACTGACAGGAGCTGATGACAGTCTGCCCTCAGGAACCAAGGCCCAAAGTCAGGCTGGGGTCCCATTGCTTCGCGTCATCAGTAGGCACTCAGAGTGGCTGGGAGAGCTTGAGTTTAGGCAAGGAACTGGGAAAGGGGGAATGAAAGGAGCAGATGGAGCTGAGAATGTGAAGATGAGGCTGCAGTTAGGGGATGTGGTTAGCAGCCAGGTAGGGGCAGAAGGGATGGGGTTAGTGACTCTATCAGGCTGGAAATGGGGAAGACAAAGTGTAAAGAAAGACTGGGAAGATAACAGTAGGAAAAATAGTCTATAGTTAGTCACTGGATCAGGCTGGGGGAAGAGGAAGAATATGTGGATGGTGGCTAAGACAGGGAATGATGGAGTGAGGTCAGAGGCCAAGTTAGGCTGCAAGAGGTTGAGAAGAGATGTGGTAAGTGGCTAAATTAGGCTACATTAGTGGGATGGGGGGGAGAGTGAAGGGACGTTGGCAGTGTCTAAGTAAAGATGGAGTTGAGGGGAATGGGATGCAGCCAGTGGCCGGGTCAGGCTGGGTAGGGCATAGTGTTGTGGTCAGTGGCAGGGTCAGGCTGGGAGTGAAATGGGGGTGTGGTCAGTGGCCTGGCTGGGCGTGGGATCAGCAAGATCCAGTTTCCTCTTTGGGTCTCATTTCCTCTTTTCTCTTGGGGCAGTGGGGGAAGGGGATCTATAACTAGACCAAGAAATTAAGGAGGCTTAGAATCAGGGAATGGCACATAGCAGGGACCGTAAAGACCTGGCAGTAGTGTTGGACTGGTGGTGGGGTATTCAGCAGATGACCTGGAGGTATGCACTTGAATGAGTGGGTGAAAATGGTGGGAGAGTGCTTTAAAATGATGGGAAAGCTCAGATTTGCACGAGAGAAGGATGTGCGGATTCAGGGGTGGGAAGGGAGGCAGAATTGACACTGAGAACGGATGGTAAGGTGAACAACACGGGAGCATTAAAGGCAAGGGAAGTATTCTGTAAGTGGGTAGGCCTGAAGGGTGTGAAATGCAGGGCCAGGGAGGAGAGTTGGAGGGGAAGGTTTAATATCCAGGGAATGAGGGAAGACGGAGGCAGTAGGGCTGAACTTTCAGAGGATTAAGCCATCCCCTTCTCCCATGGGAGCAGTTTCCTTGGTCTGCTTCCTCCTTAATCACCATCCCGTCTCCCCTAGGCAGTCCCCCACTTGTTACTAAGCCTTGTACACCTCCTGAGTCTCTAACCCTTTCCCACCTCCTATCTTTTAAACAGCATGGTCCAGGAACCCCTGCCCCTCAACTGTGGTGGTCACAGCAAGAGCCCTAGGCTTAGACAGTAGAATGAAGCTGGAATCCCAGATGCTTGCAATTCTAGCTGAAGCCCAGAACCCTTGCCTGAAATTAGTTTGTCATTTCTCTGGGCCAAAGAAGCCCCTGTGACTACAGAGGCATAAGAGCCCTCCTCGCAAAACAAGGGCATCTACTTACCGCCAATCTCTTAAATTTACCTGCCCGAGGTCAACCACCCTGACCTCAACTACAACACCGAGAACTGCCCGAGATTCCTAACATTAACCCTGACCCTAATTTGTCTCCTGATTCCCAGTACTGGCTTTGACACTCATTTCTTTCTTAGCACACACCTGAATCCAATCCCTGATCCCTAATTTTGATCTAATTTTTACCTTTAGCACCAAATCCCGACCTTAACCCTAAATCTTGACCCCTAAACCTAAAGCTCATTTGTCACTTGATTCCTGATTCACCCCTTCCGTTTATCCCTAATACTGACTATGCCAACCTTCTCTAATCCCTAAAACTGGACTTCTAACCTAGTTCCTGTTGGTGACCCTTAACCTGACCCTGAACTCTAACTTTGACTTATGTTGGCCATCCTAGAAAACAAAATAATGCTCTTAATCCAAACTTCACCTACACAAAACACACCTGACTCACACTAATAAATCTAAATTTTAACCCCGGTTTTATAACTCCAAAAGCTAACCTTAACTCCTAAACCCAACTCCACCTAATCCGCAACTCACCCAATGTGTTCCTACTCACCCGCTATCAACTAACCTCAAAGCCGATCCCCGCCCTGCGCCACACTGCCATCCACTCCTCGCCCTCCCCCAAACTCATCTGCTCCCAGGAAGGGCCTGGCTCCTGAAAAACGGCCTCTTTAACTCCGAGCATGGAGATACACTGGACGCTGATCTCTCCAACAGGACCCGAAACAGACGCAGAAGAGTCAGCGGCCCCGCCCGCCCACCCGCCTCCCGGACCTGGCCTCGCAGCCCCACCCCGAAGCCCCAGCTCGCCCGGTCCTCCCTACCTGCGCTGCCCGGCTCTGTGCCCCGCCCGCTGGTCCGCTAACCCTCTCGTTCTCCGGGTGGCTCTCAGGCTCCGGCCTCGCCCTCTCTTCGACACTCTCTCGGCCACTTCCGTCCCGGGAACGTCCCCCACCCGCGGGCGGCGCCCTGGGCCCGCGCTCTATGGTCGCGGGGGCTGCAGGAAGCTGCTCTGGCTCCAGCTCTCGATGCTCGGGAGCCCGCCGACTACCGGCAGCCCCTCCCCGGCAGGAAACGAGGGTGCGGCGCAGCCAGAGAAGGCGCCCGAACTGCGCCGGAGTTCCCTTTTAGGCTCTAATCCTTCCTTCTTCTAGCCCGGGGAGAAGGCGGGGTCGGTTCCCCAGAATGCCCGCCCCCAGGGAGTGAGGGGGCGGCAGGCACGTACCCTCTATTTGCATAGCGCCCGGGACGTGGCGCGCACCGACGCCGCTTCCGCGTCGGGGGGAACTCCAAGTCCCGGAATGCCTCTCGGGTAGGTGCGTCACTTGTGTTGTGTTGGAAGTTGCGGGGAATCGAGTCTGGGAGGCGGGTCCGTTTTCAGAGACCCTGCTAGCAGCTAAGAGGAAAACCCCGCTGAGGAGCCTATAGGTGGGGTCGACTGACGGTCCGGGTCGCGCGTAGGGTTGGGGATTGGGGCCGGGTGGAGGGGTGAACTCCTGCGTTTCTGCACATCCTTTCCGTAGATGTCTCATATGGAGCTGGCGTTGGACCCGGGTGACCATGACCTGCTGGGCTTTTTGCTAGAGGAAAGCGGAGGTTTGGTGGCGGCGCCCGATGAGGGCTTGGAGGCTCCGCTGGGTTGGGAGCTGCCACTTTTTGAGGTGGGTAGGGGTCTGAGTCGGGGAGGCCCGGGGCCGGTTGTGGGATGTGTCCCTGAGGCAGTGGGAGGTGATAGGTTAAAGCCTGTTAATCTGAACCCTATGCAGGCTCTGAGCAATTGGGACGTAGAGGATTTCCTGAGCTGCCTGCCGAGTCCCCCAGCATCGTTGACCGTTTTCAGCAATTCTAACCCCTGTCTTGTCCACCATGATCACACCTATTCTCTCTCACGGGAGCATGTCTCCATAGATCTAGGTAAGTCTGTAATAAGTGAAGTTTGGGGGGAGGAGAGGACTCACGGGCCTGGCTATTCATACTTTCCCTTTTTCAGATACTGAGAGATATGGAGAAGAGGGGGCTCAGATGACTCCATTGCATGTGGAGGAGCCGGCAGAGCAGGTACTTGACTTGATTTACAGGAGGATTATTCCCCGCATTGCACGGGTTGGGGCAGGATTCCCCATTCGTTTCTGACATCCCTTTGCAACTCTGCTGCCCACCTCTCAGGAACCCCAGGAGACTGCTAGGCTAATACTGACTGAGGAGGAGAAGAGGCTCTTGGAGAAGGAGGGGCTTACCCTGCCTGGGACGCTTCCTCTTACTAAGGTAAGACTCCCATTGGAGGAGGGTTGTGAGTCCCAAGTAGGCCAGTTCTGTTAATTTTATATCAGTAACTTGAAAAAGAACTGAGGTGAGAGATTAGCACATTTGTTGTTACTAGGAAGCTGGAGCATGTAGTTAGTGTGCTGGGTGCAAGGGCAGATGGTGGTTTTGCAGGGCTTGTACAAAGTTTGGTGTGCTTTTTAAGTAAAAATTCAGAATTATCAGGGTAATATTAGTAAAGGGATTTGGAAAGTACTGTGCAAGCATGGGTCCCTGACACTTATATTTCACTGGTTTAGCACTAATCTACCTATAGCTGAATAGTAGAATTAAGTATTAAGGTTCATCAAGGCTGGATTGAGTAGTATAACAAGAATAAGTGTAAAATCCCGATTTTCAAGCAGTGAGTGGTGGCTTCACATGCACAGCATTGTGATACTGTGATGAAATCAATGTTCATTAACAGAAAGGTTAAAAGAATTTTAAGTTCTTAAAAGTACAAGTTGAGGGAATTCCTTGGCAGTCCAGTGGTTAGGACTCTGTGCTTTCACTGCTGAGGGCCAGGGTTCAATCCCTGGTCAGGGAACTAAGATTCCACAAGCTGTGAAAAAAGAAAAGTACAGGTTGAGTCAACAGTGTGATATGGCTACTAACAAAGTGAATGGAGTTTGGAAGCTGTATCGTCGGATACCAGTAAACTAACAGTGTTGCTGCTAGAAGGGCAGTAACCATCTTGCTCTCCTTTTTACTGGCCAGAAAGCATCTTAGTGTCCAGTTTTGAGCCCCGATCTTTTACAGATATTAAGAGGATGCAGTCCATCCTGCGAAGAGTAGATATGATGATGAGTTGTTTTTTGCCCAGTTTTTTTAAAACTCTGAATAAATGTCAAGTGCTTTTAAATAGCTAAAGACCTTTGTTCTATTACAGCCCCAGAGATCAGGTGCTAGGTAAGTCTAATAGGTAGAAATAATAGAGGCAGATGTTGGCTCACAATAAGGAAGTTTTTTTTTAGTTAATAAAATTGTTACAGTGGCTTGGCTTGTGAGGGCATTAACAACTGGTCCTCAGAGGCACTCAGACAGAAGCAGAGTGCCTGTTGGTCAGGGAAGCTGTAGAAGGAATTTCCACATTGGGAAGATCGAACTCAGTTGCCTTCAAACTCTTTGGTCTAATGTTCCTCGGATGATACCCCTTTTCCTGTCTTCTCTCAGATGGAGGAACAAGTTCTGAAACGAGTGCGGAGGAAGATTCGAAACAAAAAGTCTGCTCAAGAGAGCCGCAGAAAGAAGAAGGTGTATGTGGGGCGTTTAGAGAGCAGGTATAAAAGGGAGCGGAACTCGGGGGTGGAGAGAACAGAGGTAATTGGAAGTGTTAGGTTTTTTAAGGGTGGATACAGGCCATGCCCCCACATCCCTGTTATTCCTCCAGGGTTCTGAAATACACAGCCCAGAATCTGGAGCTACAGAACAAAGTACAGCTCCTGGAGGAGGAGAATCTGTAAGCAACTCTTCGACATCAGTCCTTTCTCATCCCTCCCATTTAATACTGTCTCAGTCTTTCTCTTGCTCCACACTTGATTTCTAATTAGGCAGCTCCCACGTGTAAGGTCTGGTGCTTGGCCTTTAGTGGGTCTCTGATTCTAAGAAGCTCACAGTAGCAGGGAATAAATTTGCAAGTAACTGTGGATAAGTATCAAGAAGGAGAAAGGAGGGAATAAGAAAGACCTCATGTGGCGGATGGCATTTGATAGTAGATAGGATTCTGGGGTGGAGGTGTGGGGAGCATTCTAGGCAGAGAGAACACAGCATAGTCCAGTCTGGCTGGAACCCTAACACGGGTGAGTTGGGCTGGAAGGTAGAGAACGTATAATCCCTAGTGAGGATTGTGTGCAGAGCCGATCAGGCAGTGTAGAACCACTGAAGGGGTTTGCAGAAGGAGTTTAAATCAGGGCAGAGACGTGTGTGTTTGTTTTAGTGAGGTCAGGCATTTTGTTCACAGAGAGGAAGAGATCACTTGCAAAAATAGGTCCAAAAGTAAGAGAGGATCCAGTGCACAGGTGGAGGGGATGAACTTAACAGGAGGGTTTTGTTGTATGTCAGGGTGCCAGGCCAGGGCCTGCTGTCTGTCCCCTCTCTTCCTCTAGGTCCCTTTTGGATCAGTTGAGGAGACTCCAGGCCATGATGATTCAGACAGCAAACAAAGCCAGCAGCGGCAGCACCTGTGTCTTGGTGAGGATGGTGATGGAAGGAGAGATTCTCTTCTCAGGTGGCACGGATAGGGGTGCAATGCAAAGCCCTTCTTCATCTCGTTTCTCCTGTGCTGTAGGTCCTGCTGTTCTCTTTCTGTCTCCTTTTCGTACCTGTGATGTACTCGTCGGACACAAGGGGGAGTCTGCCAGCTGAGCGTGGAGGTGAGATCCTTGAGGATACCATTAAGGAAGGGCTAGGGGAGAAGCCCAGCCTGCCCTGAAGGGCATTTGTCTCCTCAGTGTTGTCCCGCCAGCTTCGTGCCCTCCCCAGCGAGGACCCTCCCCAGCTGGAGCTGCCTGCCCTGCAGTCAGAGGTACCAAAAGACAGCTTGGACCATGAGCTCCAGGCTCCTAGCAATTCTTGCTGCCTCTTCTATCACATGCCTCAAGCTCCTAGCACAGAGCCTCCCCTGAAGTTAACACTGCCTGACAGTTTCTCAGCGTCCTCCTGCCCAGGTCCCATCTCTCCCCTGCATGCAAATCTCACAAGTGAGGGAGGATGGCTCTCTACCCACAGCTCCACGGTCTGTTATCTTGCCGGGCAGATATTCAGGCTAGGTGTGAGGATGTGGGGGCCTCAGTCATGGTCTGCAGCCCCCAGTCTGTGTTCAGAGGAAAAGGGACGGGAGGGGGCTCGCCTCAGGTCCTGGTGCCCTGTCAGGAAGCCTGAGGACTCAAACACACCACACTTACTGGCTTTCTGGGTCTTTTATTTGTACCCATGTATGTCTGTCACCCCATGAATGGGCCTGGGGGAATCAACTGACCTCCTTGAACACTTCATGCAGTGAGGGGATGGGGTGAAGAAAGAAATAAATAAGTGATTCTGACGCATGGGTCACCCTCAACCCCTCTTTACTGGCGCGGTTGGGTGGGGAGAAGGGAGGGCATGATTGTCCTGGTGGCTCAGGGCTGCAGGAGAGTGGGGGTGGGTGTGGAGGAGGAGGAAGGGCCAGGCTGAAGGCTGGGCTGTTAGCGCCTCCTTCCACAGTTCACGAGGCGCACTCTGGGCTTGGGTTTGCCACGGCTTCCTTTGGTCCAAGTTTGGGCCTGGTGCTCAGTCCCGTGTCCTGTTTGGCGATTGGCCCAGGGGCCTTTTTATGCTGCTGCTGCTGCAGGGCCAGCTGCATGGCCCAGATGCTCAGCGGCCGCATGTAGGCCAGCGAGCGGAACACCTGCTGCTGGCAGTACGCCTCAGGCGTCTGGAAGGCCAGGCCCAGGCGTTCCCACACAGTACGGTAGCAGCCTTCAGCTGTCCGGAAGCCCTCCCAAGTCAGGCCCTGTCGGGAGAGATGGCAGTCATATTACTTGGCAACCTCTGAGTAGCTATTTCAGCTGGACAGATGGAGAGAATAGGGTCTGTGCCCTCAGGGAGTTCCCAGCCAGTGGGGGAGATAAACTTGACTCACAGGCAGAAGCCTGAAGGCAGGAGAAAGAATGCATGCCAGGGAAAAGGGGGAGGCTCTCTGGATGGATAAGATGACATTGAATCAGGCTGTACATAAGTTTGATGGCTGAGGAAGTTTGCTAGGCCAAGGTACAGATTGCAGAGAGTTGGGGAAGGGAGTGAATTACCTCTTGGATCATGGTGGCTGCCAGCCCGTAGACCACACCCACCCAGACTTCATCAGACTGGACACTGGATCTATCAGGAACACCATGGGGCTGCATTCCATTCACAGCCCCCATGGCCCCTCCTGCAAAGCCCTGGACATTGAATTCAAAGACAGTTTGGAGAGCACGGACCACATGTGGGGTAGGAAATACCTAATGGGGCAAGGGAAGAAACACAGTCTCTTAAACTTGGTTCCCACCTCCAGGAAAAACCCTTACCTTTCTCTCCGGTTCCTCCTCCTAGTCTCTCACCTCACTGTCTCCTTCTCCTAGGCCACTGGCCCTCAGGAACCACTGGCCAGCACACTGGTCAGACATGATGCTATAGGACTGAGGCTGAGAGCTGCAGTCATAGTTGTAATAGCGGCCTGGAGAAGGGGAAGGACAAAGTAGGGCTCCTTGCCTCCCCAGAGCTGCCTTAAGATTCTTTAGGATCCCCCAACTCACCATTCCACAGCAGTCTCTCATAGGCTTCTTGGCCCCGGCTAAGGATGGAAGAAAATTTATCCTGGACCTCCTGTGCCCCACACAGAGCAGCCATCTTGACCATCACAGCCACAGCTGCCAGCCACAGTCCTCCACAGTAAGCACTGATCAGAGACACAGGTTCAGGGATTAGCCTGGCAGCTCTAGCCACTCCCATGTAGAAATAATAGGCAGTCCCTCGTCCTTAAGCCCACAATCCCTTGATGCTCAGTTCCCCACCTCAGGCCCCTGGAAATCCCTACCCCCCAACCTGGGGCCTGTGGTGACCCATCCATCATAGGTTTGGTCTGCATAGCCTCCATTCTCAATGAGTCCATCTTGGTCCTTGTCAAACTTCATTTCAGACTCCATCACGGCCTAGAGAGGGACCAAGATACTGAAGACCTAGATGCTAAGAAAAGACAACAGTAGCCAGCCGGGCTCTCCCCAAACACCAGGCAGCATGCCCCTGGCATGACCACTGCACATGCATCCCTTACCAGACACACAGGCCACATGTCCCTCAGGAAGCAGTGGTCACCCGTCAGGTAATAGTCCCGATAAACCTGCAGCACAAACTTCAGGTTCAGGTCCTTCCAGTCCGCAGTATCATGGACCACATATGCATTGACCCGGAGCCATGGCTCATCATCTGGGGAGGGGAGAAAACCTGTTTCATCTGCACTGCAGGGTAGGGTAGAGGGTGCAAAAATCGAGGAAGAGAAGCTCACTTGTGGTGGAGGGACTTTTACCTGGATCCCCAACATCATGAGGCACGACGTTCCTCCTTTTCACAGGTGCTATTATCCCACTCATCAGGTACTGTTGCTGTGCCAGATCCTCCCTGAGAGTGGCCAGAGCTGGGGGAGCAGATACACAAGCGGGGGGCGCGGGGCAGGGAATGGGTAGGCTTGGGGTAGGGCACAGAACTGTGTGTGTATGACTCCAGAGGGGAACCAATACGCAGGATCCACATTATGTTTGGGTCGAAGAGGCAGTGTGAGGGACCACAAAGGTTCAGGGGCGTGGGGAGCTAAGAGGGCGGAAGAGGCACAAAAGGGACCCTCACCCATGTCATACTGCAGGCTGAGCTCGAGTTTGGGCCAGAGCATGACGAGGGCAAAGGAAGCGTAAAAGTGGACATCATATGTGTTGTACATGCGATATTCCTGGCCTGGAGAAATGAAGGAGACACACTGTTGCCAGGATTCCTGCTGATCCTTCATACTGCCCTGCCTAGCTGCTCCTCTAGCATTGGGGGTGGGGCACTGTCACACTCCATACCTGACACTTACCCCTCATCCCAACCAGTACCCTGGGATAGGCAAAACCCATCATCCCGCCTGGGGGCAGGGCACCAACTGGCCTCATGGATATGGCCTGCCATACTGCGTACACCAGCGGCCCATACCTTCAAGGTAGCCGAATCGACCATACTCTCGTAGGAGGGGGCGGAGCTGACACATGCTCCCCACCGGCTCCTCTCGTAGGCAGTCCTCAGGAACTTCCAGCCATACTGTGCCCCCATCAGCCAGGAAGTATAGTTCATTGAACAGCGCAGATTTGTACCAGGCAGGCAAGGATCTGGGGAGTCAGGAGGAGGGAACAGTCCAGTGAGTGTGGACCTCCCAGGAAAGGACGGATTCTGGGGTTCAGCAGAGTAGGGGTCCCAAGTGAATCCCAGCCCAACTCTGCTGACTTTGGTGGGTGGAGACTGAATCAAGGAGTCCCAGTTGAGGTGTGAGTGCCTGGGAGAAAGGCAAGAGATGGGCCCCGTTGGCACCTGTCATCCAATACCGGGCTCTGCCAAGCCGAGATCCTCTCTTCCCAGTCTGCGTATCTGCACAGTGCATAGTGGCTAAGGGTGGGTGCTGCATCACCATCTGGGCCAAAGAACCTTGTGTATCGCCTGGGGTGGAGAGAAAGGGGAGGGATGAGAATGTGGGCTCCAGCTCAGAGCCCCAGCACCACGGACCCTGTGCGCTCTCATTCCCATCACCTGTAGTAGACCTGGCCCTTTGCTCCAAACATGATTCTGGGCATGTCCCAAGCCAGTGAGAACTCCAAGCGGCACTGGCCTCGAGGTGGCAGCTTGCCCATAACACACACTGCCCCAGCGATGCCTACTCCTTTCTGCGAGGGGAGGCTTTGGCCTGAGAGAAGCGCAAGATGAATCAGCACAGGCACCCCCTTCAGCCGCAGGGGTCCCTAACATGGGACTAAAGCCTGCTTATTACCAGGCCTCCCACCCCTGCTCCCAAGACAGGGACAACCTCTCTTCCCACCACCTCCCTGTTAGACCCCCCATTACCAGCGAGGGAGTCCAGCTGTCCATCCTGAAGTAGATCCTGCCACACCTGCTGCCCAGTGCTGTCAGGGTCAAAGGCTGTGAGGTGGGTTACCATGGTATCTGCCTGTTAAGGGGCCAAAGACTCTGTGAGGAGAAACTCCACAGGTACGCTGGCTCCTGACTAACTCCCCTGAATATATTCCCGCCTCCAAGTTCCAGAGGCTAGGGTGGTGAGGGTGGGACTCAGGAGGTGAGGAAGTGAAGAGACCATGGTGGCATGGGGGCTGGGCTAGGGCCAGGCTGAGAGTAGGGGTTCAGAGGCTATGGTATGGGGCAGCCTCCTCCATACCGTGAGTCGTGCAGCCACAGCCATCGTGTAGGGATTTGGAGGGGTTGGATGATGCAGAAGCAGCCCCTGTACAGTCTCCCCATCACGCTCCAGACAGAAGGGCTCATTCCACAACCCCCCCGGGGCATCGTCTTCACCCCCCAGTCCATTCCGCATGGAGAACATGATGGACACGTCCAGGGCTTCATCCCCTTCATTTTCCACATCCCACACAAAGACTCCTACAGGCAGGCTGCTGTCCTGGGAGCAGAAGATCAGACTCAGATGGTCCCAGCGTATCCCTTCTGGCCCCACTCCCCAGGATCAGTCCTTGGCACCGATGATCTGACTCAAATACCCGGAAATATACTCTATCTTCCACTTGCATCTCCCCATATTGCCTGGCAGGCTGTCTGCCAGGAGACAGAAGACCAATTGGGCGGTGGTCCTGGGAAACCAGCATGATGTTCACTCTCCACCCTCTCTTGCATAGGTCATGGAACTTCCAGGAGAGACAGATCCTGGGGAAGGGAGAGCAATGGAGGAAACACAGAAGGGGAGCCTCACCTGGTAGTCGTGGGGCAAGATGGGTGTGATCTGGCGGCAGGTGAGGGTGACATTTTGGCCAGGAAGCTGATAGACAGTCCAGGCTCGGGGATACAGGGCGTGGTAGAATGCAAAGTACCCACACAGGCCCCAGTTCCAGCTCTGCAGGACACTCGGGCGCTCCACAGACAGGACTTGCTGGTACACAGTCTGCCCTTTCCGGCGCAAACACACTGTGAACTAAACCAAGAAGGTACATGGGCTGGAACGGGGTAACCCACAGGTACCTCAAACAAGTCTCCCTCTCCTCAGAGTAGCTCCTGCCCTGCCAGAGCCCGCAGTGGCGACCAACGCACCACAGCCTCACTCATCCCCCAGGCCTTCCCCCCCAGGCTCGGAGTGACCACCGAGTCGTGCCTCCCCCATCTATCTCCCTTCACTAATGTGGTCTTAGTGCCCTAAGCCAGGCCCTCACCATCTCTGCTTTTACTCTTCTGCCTCTTCTGAAATTTGGATTTCAGACTGACCTTTCTTACAGAGAAATCAAGATATGTTAGTCTGTGTTTATAATGTTTCAGTGACTCCCCGTGGCCCTCAGGCTAAAGTCTAAACTCATCTACCTGGCTTTCAGGGTCCTTCTTGATGTGGCCTCTCCCCGCCCATCAGACTCATTACCTGTTCGAGCCCTTATATTCTGCTCATATCAAATACTGTTCCCTGAGAGCACTACATTTCCTCCTCCACGCTTTTGCTCATGTTCATGCTCCATTTGGTAAAACCCCTCATCCTTCAAGGCCTAGGTCAAATGCCATCTCCTCTCCTCAAGCAGTGAGTCATTCTGCTGTGTGTCCCCCTACCCCTCTAGTCTAGCATGTTATAATGTGCTCACATTCTGACTCCCTGACTCCTCTGGAAGGAGGGCTATGAGGGATTAATATCTCTTCCTTGGTTCAAAGTATGCCTGATATCTTTAATGTATATATGCCTGTTATATTTAATGTATATATCAAATAATTTTTTTATGTTGTTGGAATAGTAGGTAATGGTTAAGACCACAGGCTTTTAACCGCAGAGAAAACTGGTTCTGAATTCCTGTGCTTCCATTTACTAACCATGTGACCTTGGGCACGTTACTAAATCTCTTTGAATCTTAGTTTCCTCATGTGTAAAATGGGCCTAATAATGGTACTTCCCTTGTAGGACTGTCTTTAAATATTAAATATTATACAAAAGAGTCACAAGGCTGGAAGACATTCCCCCGGGATACCTCAGGGATGAGCCACAGAGGAAGCCTGGGCCATTGGGCAAGGCTGGTAAACCTGAACTAGGAAGGGCATTATCATTAACAGGACTCAAGGTCTGCTAGTCATTTCTCCTTTGAAGATAAGCTGAAAGCTGGAGGCCTCCCTCAGACAGGAAATAGGAACTTGGTGGACAACTCAACATGGGAGGGCACTAGAGAGATATGATGAAAGGTGGACCACATGCCTCTGGCAATCAAAGGCCTTCATCACTCCTTGATGAAGGAACACAGCGAAAAGAAGTGAAGCTTCAGAAAAGGGAAGAAGTCTGGAGATCTATGCCTGGGAGAGGGGCTTCCCTGGCCCCCAGCCAGAGAGACCTCCAGAGGAGTGACCACCAGCAGAGAAGCTGGCCTCTGGCTGAAGCCTGGCAAATCAGGGCGAGCAGTGGGCGCTCTGCATCCTGTCCTCCTGTGCATTTGTAGACTGTTGGTTTGTTTTCCCTTCTGATCTTTCAACCAGGTTAAGTGATCCTGGAATTCTCTGACTCTCTGTGGCTGGGTACTGGCTCAGCTAGTGGAACTGGGGCAGCAAAGTAGGTAGGAGGCATTTACTAGAAAAATGAAGGGCACAGGGGTACCTTTTTTCTTTCAGGAAATGTGTGCTCTGAGTGTCTCGTTCCTATAGTACATCCTAGCACAGGGCTGGGCACACAGAAAGCATCCTGAAAGTACTTACTGGACTGAATCATGTACATCTCTAAATGCCACATCCTACACTAGCAAAGAGACCCTTCCTGGCCTGGGAAGTACTGCCTGGACCTCTCCTCCACCTCCTGGCTCTTACTTGATCAGCAATGACTGTTTGGTGCTGGTACATTCCAGGATTAAGCTGCCAACGACAGAACTGGCCTCTCCAGCCTCGGGTGATAGTGCCTCCCCCAATGCCACCCAAGGGACAACCTAGAGAAAGAATCAGGATGGTTAGTGGGGCATGGGAGAGGAAAACGAGCCCATTTCTCACTTTCTAGACTATAAAGATGGATTCCTCTAAACACCATGGGGATATCAAATCGACACATTGTACATTTTAAACTTACACAATGTTATATGTTAGTTATATCTCAATAAAGCTGGGGAAAAAACCCTAGGGGATGGGTCAGAGCAACTTAAATAAGCTGAAAGCCTCTTTGCCTAGCTCTGCAGTAGGCCTGGACGCTGGGCCCTCTGTGACTGGGGAGAGCTGGAGTGAGGCTCACCATAGATCTGTCTCAGGGGCACAGAGTTGATGAGGTCGATGAAAGGTGTCTTCTTCTCCACCTGGGTCTTCCGGTACCACCACTGCAAGTACCTAAGGAGCAAGGGGCAGTGTGAGTGGAGGGGCGGCGGGCGGCAGTCACCGGCCTCTCTTTGGACACCCAGCTGTGACTTCCCATTAAATGTCCCGAGGACCCATCGCCTTCACTTCCAAACCTCTCCTACTCTCAACATCTCTACAATTCAAGGTCCTCTCATCTTCCCAGTCACCCCAGGTCACAGTATGTGACTGTCTTTGTTTCTCCTCTCTACTCTCCTTAGAAGGAACTTTCTGATCTTTTCACACCACTAACTCCACCACCACTGCTTTAATTTACTCCAGGAACTTTCCAGTTATGGTTTCCTGATTTATAATCACTCCCACCCCACATACAGGCATAGGCTGCTGCGATAACTTTCTTCTTTTTAAAATGATGATTTTTCTTCCTGATTATGAAAGGTGAAAATTTGGAGAATGCACTAGGTGGAAGGTGAAAAAAATCCCACCTATATACAACCAGTGTTTACATTTGGGGGCATTTCCTTTTAAGTCTTTTTCTTTTTTTTTTTCTTTTTCTTTTAAGTTCAGCATTTAAACTATAAGCTTTCTAATTTTGCTCTCTCATAATATCCCAGTAAAGCGTTCTAAAAACCCCAACATTTTCCTGGTCTTATCACAGCTCTGTATCCAATAGGCAAAAGATTCTGTTTGGGATTCAAGGCTTTGACATCTCTCTCAAGTCTATTTTCTAATCTTCCTTCCTACAAATTCCCATTCAGAGTGGGTCCTCATTAAGCAACCCCTGCCCTGCCAAACTCTCTTCCAATTCCACTCTTCTCCCTCACCAGCTAGTTTATACACATTGTTCAAGCACACCACTTGTAACCATGTAATTGGGTAACCCCGCTGAGGCTTACTTTCCTCATCTACAAAATGGGGATACCTATTGCCCTTCCTACCTCAAGGAATGGTTGGAAGGGCAAATGGCACAGTAGATAGGAAAGCCACAAAGTGGAATATCTGTGCATACACTGTCTCAACTCCCAGTAAGACACTGTCCTGTTATTTTAGTGTTCCTCATGTGAGTCTGACATACTTTTAAGTTTCTTGGGGAAAGGGACAGTGACAAAGACTAGTTGATTATTACCCACAGCTTCAAGCACAGGGCAGGGCACATGGTCTGCAGTCAGTAACTATTTGCTGAATTTACAAAGAACGTATGTACAGACAATGGAGCATAAGAGAAATGAACAGGGACAGGAGCAAGGGGAGGGAAAATCTGACTAAAGAACAGGGAGGGTACATTTTGGGGGTGAGAGGAGAGGGAGGGAAGACGAAGGATGGGATGATTGGAAGGCAGATCTTCTTTGCCAGCTTAGAGGAAACTGGACTTTGAAACTGGAGGCCACAAAGGATTGGTGAAGGGAGGGAGGGCACAGCGCGGATTAGGGCAGTGAGGGAGAAATGCAAGATATGGAGATAGGCAGAACAAAGGAGTATCAGGCGCAGAACAAGCACTCAATACATATTTACTGAATGAATGGATTCTGGCTGAAAGGGAGAGCAACCAAAATTGAGTTCTTACCGCTCCAAGGCGAAGAGAACTCTGTCTTGCTGGAGCTCCTAATCACAGTACCTACCCCCAGTTCAGCTCCCTCTCAGAGCCCACCTTTCTCTCACTCCACTTAGCTGCTGGCCATTCCTGACCTATTTGGCCTTTTCCATAATTTCAGCCCCCACTTAAGAATAATCATTCAGAATTCTTGCTTGTCTCACCCCTGCTTTCTCCTCAATGCAGGACCTCATCTCATTCCAAAACCCCTGTGTCAGTGATCCCCACCCTGTCCTGGGATGCAGAGCCAAGTCCAGGGGGCTGAACACAGCTTCAGGCCTCTGTGATTCGGCTCATACTTAGGGACTGGGGGGTAGGATGCCTACAGATGGGTTCTTGACCTCCACGTCCCCACCACATGCACCCCAATGTGCTGCTCTCAGTACCCCAGCCCTAGATCCTATTTTGACCCAAAGCCTTTTGGGGTCAAAACTAGGCCGGGTCAATTTCAGAAGCAGCCTGGAGGGATTATTTTTGTCTGGTACAGGCCACCCAGGGGAGCTGGCAAAGAAGTCAGATACCCAGGCAGCCACAGGCCCTTCCCACTGCCTAGGGCTTGGGCTAGGTACACGGGCTCCCCACCCCAGCCCCAGAGCACTGACTGTGGAAGAGAAGGAGCCCCTATTTAAGAGGTTGCCAGGCCTGGGTTTCCTGAACTTTAAGCCTCCCTCCCCAGCTCTGTGTTTACTGTGTGGACTGACTCAGGATGACCTCTGGGTGATGCTTTCTGTTCTCACATCCACCTGCTCCTGTTAATAGGTCTTGGCCCCATCACTAGTCTTTGAACTCAGTGGGGATCTAGAGGAATCTGGAGGAGTTCTACAGCCCAGGATAAGCTCTTGGAGTGTCTGCCACCCTTGTGTAGGGGGAGACCAGGAAATGCTCTGGAAGATTATTACTAAGCTCTGGGGACACCTAAGGCAGTGCCTCTCTGGTCAAAGGTCTTTGCTTTTTATATAACGGGCCATCTATTCCGGAATAGAGTGAATAGCACCTCTTATCGCTCTCTCCTTATAGTTGAGAGCAGGAAGGCTCTCACCCTTTCCCTGGAGCCAAAGCTTGAGGAAAGAAGCTGATGGGTGTTGGGACTATTAAATGCTGTGCCTAAAAAAGGTTCAATGAATACTCCAGCTGCTCAGGAGAATCTGGGGCTGAGAATCCCACCCCCTCCCCAGAAAACAACATTGTATCAGTACCACAGCTGCCAGAGTATCCCTTCCTACCTTGTCACAAAGTACAGCTAATCCCAAAGAGCAATCTCTGGAAAAGAGCGTGTATGTGAGAGGGAGCCTAAATGACTACAAGGCCCAAATGCTCCTGCTCCTTCTTGCTAAAAAGACAAGTTACTGGAAGGAAGGGGGTTGCAAAGAGATGTGACCTGGTCTCACCCTCCAAAACCATGGGCTTAAGAATTACGTTGGGAATGGGGGCCACCTGACTAGGACAAGGTATCCACCTATTTCTCACCCTTTCCTGCCGCTGCTGGAACAAAGTGAGGTATAATAAGGTAGTCTAGGCAATGGGATCTACTCACCTCAAGCCCATGCCCAAATGCTTCATTAGGTTGCTTAGCGAGACATTGTTGGCATTAAAAGGTTTCCTCTTCTCTGCAAACTCGTGAGCCAGGCAGATGCGCCAGCCAAAGGGAGGCACCTGGTAGCCCTTGGCTTTACCCTCATAGGAAGCCATCAGCGGCCCAAAGTCCTGCGGATTGCTGTAGCCCTGCTCATTCTGGGGTTGACTGTCTTCAGGGTTCTGGCAGTCTGTAACCTGCACAGCCTCAGTGCCTCCAGTATTTTCAGGGCAATAAGCCTGTGGATCCCCTTTGGCACAGCTGGTCTCTTCCGAGGCTGGGACTCCGGTTCTCATATTCCCTGGATTCTGGGTCCCCACGACCTCGGTGGTCTCGGTTCCCGAGCTTTCTGGTACAAAGTATCTGGCCAGCCAAGCCCAGATGTGGGCGCGGATTGTTGTTAGGTGTTCTCTCGGAGGGCCGGCCTCTGGGGAAAGCTGAGGTGAGCTGGTGTCTCCGTGGAGCCGGGGAGCTGTTGCCGCTGCTGCGGTGGTGGCGACAGCAATAAAGCCGCCACGGTCTCCCCCTCGGTCCTCTCTCTGGGTCCTGGGCGGGAAGGATAGGGCCTCGACGTCATTGGGCCGCGGTGATTAGCTGGCCCTGCCAAAGGGCGACTGGGCCCGCGGAGAGGGGAGGAGCCCTCGGGACCAGCCCGCCAGGCACCGCCCCCGGGGCCGGCCTGGGAGCTCGCGGCAGCACCGGCCCAGTCACTGGGCCGTGGCACCAGACCCCCCCGAGGGGTGGGCGCCGGGTCCCGCCGGCCGGTATCCGGGACGGCGATCGCACCCGGGTGCCAGCCCGTGGGAAGGTGACCCAGGGTAGCGGGACCACTCGAGCCCCTTCCGGCCCTGCCGGCCGGGCGCTTCCGGCCGGAAGGGGCTCCGAGGGGGAAGAGGTGGGGGGGCGGGGGCCGAGGGAAGTCCCGCCTCTGCCGCGGCCGCAGCCACGCACTAGGTCGCGGCCCGGTGGGGCGGGCGACCGAGGGCCTCGGTGCACCGAGCGCCCAGTTTCGACCGTGCGAGGTGTCCGGGCTAGGGGCGCGAGCTGCCGGGCGGCCGTGGCCCTGGGCTGGGACGTGGAAACTCGAGGGAAGGGGGCGGAGGCGGCCTGGGGGTCCCGGCGGGGTAGGGGGAATATTCGGCGCTGAGCGGGGCTGGGGGCTGGGATCCAGAGCGACTCCCTCTCTCTCCGCAGTGCCGAGTCAGCTGCCGCCATACCTCCCTTCCGCCTTCCCGCATCCCAAATCTGGGCGCTTCCCTCTGACACCCTGGTGCTGAACGTCCATTCCCCGGGTCCTCACCCCCAGGCTCACCTGAGACACCCCTCCGGGCCGTGGTACTGACCTCTGATACCCCTTGTTTCCTTCTAGATCCGATTCCGGAGCTGCCATGATTGAAGTGGTAGCAGAGCTCAGCAGAGGTCCTGTATTTCTGGCAGGGGAGACGCTGGAGTGTGTGGTGACCGTCACCAACCCCCTGCCCCCCACGGCCACTTCTGCATCCAGGTGGGGGTGCCGGTACTGAAGAAGCTGGTCCTTCTGGGAGGAAGCCTGGTATCTATAGTGCTGAGCCAGAGCTCAGGTTGTCCTGTGACTACAGCACCACCTTCTTGCTCATTGTGCTCTCATTGTAGGAAAGGCTATTTAACATTTAAGATGTGGGTGACATAGCCCACCACTCTCCTCTCCTCTCTCCTCCCCCACTCCCCCTTTTACCCAGTATACTTCTCTTTGTTTAATGGTTTCTCTTTGGGGTTCTGGATTCTCTGATCCAGAGGACAGCCGCCTCACTGTGTTGGTCTTCTCAGTGTGGTAGGGAGTTTGGGGGAGCATTTGTGAGGTCAGGAACTGCCCTCTGATGTCCTCTTTTCCTCCTCCCACAGTGAGGCTCTGGCATGGGCCAGTGCCCAAATCCACTGCCAGTTCCATGCCAGTGAGAGTCGAGTAGCACTGCCTCCCCCGGACTCCAGTCAGCCAGATGTCCAGCCTGAGAGCCAGACTGTCTTTCTACCACACCGAGGTTAGAGATGGGGCATTTGCCTTTGGAGGGGGATGGAATCATTGTTACCCAAGGGTGAAATTGTCAGATTGTTCTGGTGGGTCATTATAGTCTCTGTTGCACTGGGGATGTGGAAGAGTGTAGTTATTGCTTTGGCGGTGTAAAACTGTTCCTATTTCACAACGAGAAAAGAGGAGTGGCTTGGTTTGGGTTGCCCTTTGTTGGCAGTGCTTACTGCCCCCACTTGCTGTGCTAGCCTTCTCCAGTACTAGACAATGGGATTATTAAGTTGCAGTCTTATCTTTTCTAGGTGAGAGGGGTCAGTGTATCCTTTCCACTCCACCAAAAATCCTATTCTGTGACCTGCGGCTAGACCCTGGAGAGTCGAAGTCATGTGAGTGACTGCCCCCTGACCCCTCGATTGCCTTCTAAGGCTCCTGGAGGGAGGACCTCTCTGGCTGCTTCTGGCTGCCCTGACTACTACCTCCCAACCAGACTCCTACAGTGAAGTGCTGCCTATAGAGGGACCACCCTCCTTTCGGGGTCAGTCAGTCAAGTATGTCTACAAACTGACCATTGGCTGCCAGCGTGTCAACTCACCCATCACTTTACTCAGGGTCCCTCTGAGGGTTCTTGTGCTGACTGGTAAGTAAGGGTTCCTGGAGGGAAGGGCTGGAGAAGAGCCTCACCAAAGCAGAAATGATCCTTAGAGGGTTTGTGAGAGGGGCTGGAGGGAAGCTTCCTGGTCTTAGTGAAGGTGTGAGGGGGTTGGGGTGAGAAGGTTCTGGAGCATAGGTGAGATGTGTACCTCAGCCGTGGCGCCCCTTACCTACAGCCCTCTCAGGTTGGAGTCTAAAACCCTACCCACTACTCTTCTCTCTGTTCTCTCCCACCACCTCTCCACTCATTTTCTCTCCAGGCCTTCAAGATGTCCGCTTTCCCCAGGAGGAGGCAGTTGCCCCATCCAGTCCATTCTTGGAAGAGGATGAATGTGGCAAGAAGGACTCATGGCTCGCTGAGCTGGCTGGGGAGCGCCTCATGGCTGCCACATCCTGCCGCAGCCTCCGTGAGAAGCCCTTCACATTGTCCCACCCCATCCTCCCCTCATAGTATTCCTGTCTCAGAGATTGAGTCTCCTAGCTGCCACATTCTCCTGAGGATCCAGTGATATCTCACCGCAGATTCTAAAGGAAAAGCCCCACCTTTTGGCCTCTGGCTTCCAGCCCTAGACATTCCCCAGTGCGGACCCCAGGCTTACTGTTTCCCATTCTCCCCAGATCTGTACAACATCAGTGATGGCCGAGGAAAAGTTGGGACATTTGGCATCTTCAAATCTGTATACAGACTTGGCGAGGACGTGGTGGGGACCTTAAACTTAGGGGAAGGAACTGTAGCTTGTTTGCAGGTGAGAAAGGAGAGGGACTTTGGGGGAACTGGGTCTGAAGGTCTGGGAGGAAAGAGAGGGTCTGCATAAAGAGGGGTGGCAGGTAGAAATGGGCAGTGAGGTCACCCAGGATCCCTCTGGTAAAACAGCGTGAGGTTGGGCTGCCCTCCCACCTGGAGTCAGCGCATCCCAGCGCCTGCCAGCACGCACTTCTCTTCTTGCTCCCAGTTTTCAGTGAGCTTACAGACGGAGGAGCGTGTGCAGCCTGAGTACCAGCGGCGCCGCGGGGCAGGGGGTGCCCCCTCTGTGTCTCATGTCACTCATGCCCGGCACCAGGAATCCTGCCTACATACAACCAGAACGAGCTTCTCCCTCCCCATCCCTCTCAGCTCCACACCAGGCTTCTGCACAGCCGTTGGTGAGGCCCTGACTATTACCGGGGGTGGGGGGGCACGGTAAGATGCTGCGTTTAGGTAGCGTATAATGAATCCTGATTCCTAACACACTCCCAGACATACCCATATCCAGTCTGTGACCCTTAACACTTTCTCAGACCTTCAGCCTGTTGCACTGACCCCTGGGTGCACTGACCCCTAAATTCTTAACAGCTTTGCACATCTTCACTCCCCCTACCCACTGGGACCCTGTGATGCACTGATCTCTGACTCGCCATTGCATTTACTTCAAGCTACGAAGTCTTGACTGTCTCACACTTGGGTTATTAGGTAGTTGATGCCATCATCCTTACTGTCACGGTTCCAGTTTACACACTAGATTTCTTCAGCCAAACTCTCGATCCTAGCTCCCTGACCCACACCTCCCCGCTCTTCCTGAATACAGGTTTGTTTTTTTTTTCTCATTTGCTAACCACATCCTGTCATTGGGTTTTACTCCTGGCTTCTAATGCTTCTACCTTTATCTTTTTTCCCACAGTATCCCTGAAGTGGCGTTTGCATTTTGAATTTGTAACATCCCGAGAACCAGGTTTGGTGCTCCTACCTCCCATGGAACAGCCCGAGCCTGTCACCTGGACAGGGCCTGAGCAAGTGCCCGTGGACACCTTCAGCTGGGACCTCCCCATCAAGGTGCTGCCTACAAGCCCTACCCTGGCCTCATATGCGGCCCCAGGCCCCAGCACCAGCACCATAACCATCTGAAACTGGCCCACGTGGCACTACTTTCTTCAGGATCCTGAGAACTCAGCACCTGGACTCTAGTAGGGCCCATTTTTTCCACCTGGCGTCCAGTGGCACAGATAATGAGAGGCAGGCTTTCAGCTGTAGCATTAATTTATTTATTCAGAATAAATCGGCAGCTTCTAGTGGTTTCCCTGGAAGTGGCAGCAGCAGTGGGCAGTCAGCAAAAGGGCGGTCGGTTGAGTTTAGCTGGAGTGGGGAGCAGGAGCCGCAGGAATAGGGGTGTTAGCTGAGCCCCACTCTGGGTTGGGCCCTCCCTCTTTGCAGGGCAGCCGGGGGTCAGATTTTTGCACCAGGGAGAACTGGCACGTTCCTGCCTCCCGACGTACCTCACACCCAGCGGGGAAGTCGATAGGATGTTGGGACCTGGGGAACCAAAGGACGGGGAAGGAGTCAGGACAGTGAAGGTCCACCTTTATCCCTGCCTCGCATCCCCCCTCCCAGCATTCCTCCCATATCTTCCCCCAGTGCCCCTGTCCCCCCTAACCGAGCTCTTGCCTGCCATATATGGATATTTTTCGTTTCATAGCAGGAATATTTTCCCTCCAGATCCACCCCAACTCCCCTTACTTTGTAGCCTGAGCTTTCTCTGTCACATTTTTGTTGGTACCTTTAGGTTCGGCTAGCTTCATCCTGCTAGTTTGTTCATTCTCACACCACAGCAATCTAGTCATGACCTGGCCATCTCTCAGTCACTCACATCAGAGCCATTCTCTCTGGCCCTCAGTGGTCACTCACGTGTCACAGCAGCCCACACCGACGGGATGCAGGCAGGTGCAGTGGAAACAGTCCTTGCGGAGCCAAGACTCGCCCAGGGTGAAATATTTCCCTTCATGGTGGCAGGGCGCTAGGGAAGAGCAGGAAATGTTAGTGTGCTGGAGCGCAGGGAGTAAGTGCTGCCGCCCCCGCGTTTACCCTCTCCTGTTTCCCAGCTCGGGGGGTCTGGGTCTTCTGACACAGGATCACCCCTGAGCCCCCTTCCTCCCAGTGCCCTCTGCTCCTGTCCTTCCCTAACGCCTCACCCAGCTTTACCTTGAGCTTGGAAGTAGCACTTGCTGTGGACTCCTGGGTGCTGGAGGAGCAGAGATATCACCAAGCAGGTGATCCCCCAGCCACCCAGGGTCCCCTTAGCCTGTCCAGCCCAGAGCATCCATAAGGCCATTCCCGCAGTACGGCCCTTTCGGACCGTTCCTGGCTTCTGTTCAGGCTACTCTGGTCTTGTCTCCTTGGCTTTTCTTTGTTTCTCTCCTCGAGTCTTAGTTTCTGTCTTTCTCCCCTGGGCTCCTGTCTCGCACCATCTCCGTGCCCTCTCACAGGCTTGGGGATGTTTATAAAGTGAGGACCCTGGCCCCCTGCTGAGTAGAGCTGGAAAAGCTGTAACTCTGTTTCCTGAGGTGAGGGCATGAAAACAAGAGGTCTAGCTTTAACAAGCTGTGAGAGCTGATTCATGCCCCACACAGCTAGGGGGAGGGAGGTGGCCATGGAAGGGGCACTGGACTGGGCACTTCCCCAGCAAGGAGGTGGGACGGGTGGGGGCCCCCAGGTGGTCCCCAGAACTCCTCCCTGGCCTGGAGAGGAAGCATTCCACCATCTCCCCCCGCCCTGTAACACACACACGCACACACACACACACACACACACTTCAGGGGTGTGTACGCTGGGATCCCTGCCTGGACCGGAGGGAGGCATTTCCTGGGGATGGCTAATCCTGTGCCCCAGCCAAACCGAGGAGATGCAGTAGGGTGCGACAGCCAGAGGCTCCAGGAGAGCGAACAGGCACCTGGAGTGGAGAATGTTTCTTTCAGACCCTAGGGCAGGGTCTCCTTGCAGTATCCTAGAGATATGGCTGCCCCTCAGAGATTAGGGCTGGGGGGCAGGTGTCTCTTTTTTACAGGCATCCCAGAGATTATCCATTGTTCATCACCCCTAAACATACTGCAAATAAAGGTTCTCCTCATGTCTGGGGATGGTTCTTTCAAAGAAGAACATCTCTAAATGCCCTAATGGTATGGATCGCTCCAGTTTCACAGAGATACCGCCCTTATCTCCTGTACATTATGGAATGAGAATTTAGGAACTTATCCTCTGACATCCTTTTTTGGGTTTCCTGCAGGTTCTGGAGAACCTAAAGATGGGTGATTAAGAGTATAGGTTATAGAGTCAGACTCTGGATATAGATCCTGATTCTACTTAAGAGCTGTGTGACATTGGGCAGGTTAGTTCACCTCTCTAAACCTGTTTCCTTAACTCACAGAGTTGTCAAGAGGATGAAATGAGATAATGTGTGTAATGCTCCTGGTACTGTCCCTGGCACGTAGCCCTCCGAAAAGAGTGACTGCTGTGGCTGGTGCTAGACGTCCCTTTCTTTGAATGATGGTGAGCAGCTCTGTGTACACAGCTGAGAGCTTCTGCTGGGGCTGCTATCTCCTGGCACAGAATTCTGCCCCTTTCACACTTAAGCTTCTTGTCATCCCTACCGCCTTCAAAACCTGCCTCCAGCAACATTTTGCTTTTGGTCGGTGTATGCTTGAAATTCTGAATGTCTGCTTTGAGAAACAGTGTTGCTAATGAGCCTACTTTTCCTAGGTCAGTACCCTCACTTCTACCCTGGGAAGAGGTATCCTTTTTCCATCCTTCTAGCTAACTTTAGGACTCCTGCTTTTTCTGGTAAGGATTCTGATCTACTTCTTCCCATCCTCACTCAAGTGAACTCTCAAGTTCTCCTTTCTGACCAGTCTAATGCTGGCCATCTCATTGGTACTAATTGCCCCAATCAAGCTGGATTTCTTTCCCTTTTTCACACTTCAAAGACCCCTGTTCCAGCTATTCTCCTACCCACAGGGCCAATCACTTTGGCATTTATTCTATTTTTCCTTGTAAGTCTCTAGTTCCATTTACCCCAAGACTCCCACTCCCTGCCACCCAGTGGTTCAGATCCAACTACTTCTGGCTGACTTTTCCAGAGGGTTACCCTTCCTCTCACCTCCTCACCATTCAGAAACAACTTCGCCAGTCCGCCCCAAACTCCCTGTTTTCTTCCAAGAAGACAGCTTAAGTGGCTGGAGATGCGGACTGCACCGCACCTTCCCCCTAGTCAGGTCTGATATCCTTTCCATTTCAGAGGAGCACCAAGAGAAGAAAAGAAAACTCACAGAGGAGCAAGGTGCCCGGATATAGGCTGGCATGTGGGAGGCATGGCCTTGGACTGCTCAGGGCTGGAGCAGGTGGATTAGAAGGCCTGACTAATAGAAGGGCCCAGAAGTCTTGTCAGTGGTCAGTAGCTCTGCTGGTGCCTTTGTGGGGCACCAGCTGACACCCTTGATGTTTGGACCATAGACTACCTTCTGCTCCTGTATCCTGGAGCCAAACCAGTAGGGGGCGGACACTAGGGGGGAGCTAGGGAGCTTGAAGGTGGTGGTGGTGGTCATGCTGTAGGCAGGGGGGGCCCAATGGGGATTGGTGTGTGTGAAGTCATGGGACAGGAGAGGTGAGAGTTAACCGCCTGTAATGAAGATGAGGTAGGCATATAGGGGCAGGAGTAGGGGTCTTCTGGAAAGAAAGGCTGGGGCGGAGCCAGGAGCCCTTTCCCAGAAGTTGGGTGGGGGAGAGGGCGGCGGGGAGGTGTTGGTTGAACCCGTTTCTTGCACGCCTGCGGGTGTGCGCGCTCGCGTGTGCATCTGCCTAGCTTCTCGGGGCCAGAGGCCACGCTTGTGGTTGCCGCGTGTGTTGGCGGCTGGGGGTTCTGTGGTCAGGGCTCAACTACGCGATGCCAGTTGGTGCCGGGGGGGGGGCGCGACGGCTGGCTCTCGGGCCGGGAGGGGGCGGCTGGCGAGCGCTGACCACGCGGGGACAGAAAAACATCCGCCGGAGGCTCGGCTGGGCGGCGCTCCAACAGCTCCGGGCAGGTGCGCGCGGGGAGGAAGTGAGCGCATTCCGACCCCCCAGTCGCTGGCCCTTCGGTGAGTCACCGCCGACCCCCGCCGGATAGGATAGGAAGGACTGGCAGCGGCGGCGGGGAGGTCTGGGGGCCGGAGCCCCGAGGGGCAGCTAGGCTGGCGTGGGGAGCCGGGGGAGGGTCGTAGAAGCGCCCGAAAGAGTTGGGGGGAGGGCCCCGAGGGGTCCGGGTCTGGGTTTCGCCCAGGCTTGAAGCACCTAACAGACACCCATCGACCCGCAGAGCTTGTGACTGCCCGGGGAGACGGGCGAGTCCCCGGGGGAACACTGGAGCTGAGGGAGAGGGGCCCCGGGGCAACACCGAGAGAGTCGGGGAGGAGAGACCCGGAAAGGGCCGGGAGAAGTGCGTGGCTGCGGAGCGACAGCGCGGTTGGCTGGAGTGCTGGATAGGCCTGGGCCAGCCAGAGCCTGAGATGGAAGGAGACTTCCACCCAGGCGGGAAAGGGGAAATGGCCACCCCCCCTCCCCCCCAGAGATCAGGTCTGTCCAGAGGCCGTGCGCGCCGAGAGTGAGAGGTAGGTTAGGGAGTAGTGGGAGTTAGGGCTCTTTGGGTACAGTTGTGGCGAGGTCTCTAAAGGCTTTGAATGCCGAGATGAGGAATTCGGATTGGCCTCGCAGGCAGAATCGATGGTCTCTAAGCAGTAGTGAGGAGCTTAAACGCAAGGTTATCTGTGTCTAGCACTACTGCCGCCTTCAGTCTTTGCCAAAGGATTAGGCATTGATCCTCTAATTTTTATAGTCATTTAAAATTGCATGACTACATTTATCAAACGAGTTAAGTAATTTCGTTGAATTTTTAAAAAGAGAAACGTTGAAGAATCTGATTCAGTATTTGATTTAAAACCCAAAAGTGAGGCTACCAAGATTAGTTACATGGCATCGAGTCTTTTCCTTTGTCTTGCTTTTGTGCCATTTTCCCCTCACTGATGCGTGGGAGTTCTTGTGTTGTTAATGCTTCAGTTCTATGTCAGTAGCATAGCAGTTCTAGTTTTCCTCTCCCTCATCTTACGGTCTTTACTTTTAACGTTAACTTTTGTCTGTGCAGCCCTTTAACTTGCACTATGTATCCTAAATCCAGTAAAACATTTCATTGGGCTATAGTATAGAAAGATAAGTAACCCAGCTTTACCATATATGTTAGGTTACTTATTATCGTCTGTGGGCATGTATGTAACTATAAAGTTTCTATATTTACCCTGTGGCTGATAGAGAGATACAGCTAAAGTTGTTATTCAGGATAGTATTTCTATAAACAGAGCAATTTATTAGTCTTATTTATCTTCTAAAATCAACTCTACAGTGTCAGAAACTGACACTAATTCTATCGTGATCTTTTAAATTGATGTTATCTTGGGCCAAAGGCAATTGCAAAGATTAGGATTGTTATAATTTATTTTCAAGATCCTTAAATTTCAGTTACCTTTGGCCCCAAGCAAGAAAATCTGGGTCAGTTAATTTTTTAGAAAGAATATAGTTTCCCACTCTGGGCCCTGTTGTTTTCTCCTGTGCTGTTCCAGCCCCAGCCCTACCTTATTCCTAGTGGCCTTTGCCTTCATTCCTTCTTTGCTCTGCTGGGCATCTTTAGAGGAAAACTTCACACCAATTTCCTCTACCATAAATTCTCTCCCTCCCCTCAACTCTACACTTCTCTTTGCCAACATACACCACTGCTTCTTCATTGATTTTGTTTCTTTTAAGCCTACAGCCCTTTCTGGCTCTTTTCCATCTTAAACTCTCTTATGTTGAAATCTCTTTTTCTTCCTTTCTCTTTGGTAAGACCTCGGATTTTTAAAAGGCTAGACTTTATTTATTCTGCATGATCCACTTCTGTCTTCCTTCCTCTTCTATCACTTTTTTCTTATTCTGGACTCTTTGTACACTCTATTATGCTTTCTTTCAGCAAGGCTTCAACCTTCTCCTTGTGATTAAACATTCTTCCTCTATATACAGCACAAGATGCTTATGCTTCCATTCTGTTTCCTACAAGAAAAAAAAGTCGTCAAATTCACATCTACTTCAGTCTCGTCTTCCAACATTTTGCATCCAGAGTCATGACGTGGCTATTGTAAAGTCCACTGAGTGACCACTTAAGCTTGGTGTCGTGCTAGGCACTGTAATGGTGCATTTCATAATCCTGGTGCCAGATTCCTAAATGCTTACCAATAATGGATGTTATCACATGTGTGTGCATGAATGCTCTCACATATGTATACACACCAAAGTACACAGATAATAGAACCATAAGTCAGTAAATGACTATGAATATGTATATTCAGTATATTACATTATAATCAAGCCAAATACATTTTGGGGTGGAAAATGAGGATGAGTAAATTCATAGCTAGGATAGAAGGTTAAGAGACAGTATCCTTTGGCATTCTGTATTCAGACGAGAAGGAGAGGAGAGAGTCTTGCCTGTGGAGATCAAGAGACTGTTTGAAGGTGGCTGAGTTTCAGGAGTTGAGAGAGATGACTTGTAAGGCTGTGGTGAATGGCAGGAGGATGGGATGAAGGGGGCAGAGTCCCAAGAACAGACAGTTGCTGTACCCAAACAGCTCATATTCTCTCTAGCTAGAGAATATAAAAGATTCTTGGGTTGTGGTACTGGTTTCAACTATAGTCAAGTTTCTCTTGATAACCTGTATTGAAGTTTTCCGGCCTTGTCTCTGCACCATTAGAACCATTCTTACCAATTTTTTCTTTTTAATTTTTTTCTGCTTATAAATCGGTACATAAATGATAGCCCCACCACTAATAATTAACCCCCGGCTAACCATCATTAATTTTGACTAAGTTACTTATCTACTTATATGCTTTAATTTTGCCTGCCTGCCCCACAGTCTACTTGTGGTAGTAGTGACTTTTAAAATGCCGTTTATGACTCTCACTTTTATCTCATTTGTAAATTGCACTTTTCTTAAAATTGCAGACTCAAAACTAGATACTGAGAAGGCATCTAGTTCTTTATTATCTCTGAAATATGACCAAGGAGGTCTTTGCTTAACTGTCTCTACTGAATGCAATGGGTTACTGCCACCTGTGGTGAAGGTGGCCCATTCTATTGTCATCTAGCTTTAGGTACTAGAGGTTGTTCAGCTAAATCTGCCTTGCTATAGCATCTCATTTTTTTCCCCGTAGTTCTGCTCCTTGAAACATATGGGAAAAGTCTACTTGTTTTTCAATGTGGCAGCTCTTTAAAGATTTGAAAGGGTTTGTATTTTGTTAGCTATTTATCTAAGCTTTTTTCTTTACTCCAACACTGTTTAATAGAATCTACTATGATAATGGAAGTGTTCTCTACCTGTCCTGTCTAAACAGTAGCCACTAGCCACATGTGACTATTGAGCACTTGAAATGTGGCTAGTGTGACTGAGGAATGGAATTTTAAATTTTAGTTAATTTAAATTTAAATAGTTGGAGGAGGTGAGTGAGTCTTGTGTTAGCATAGCTGTAAACTCTAGGAGTTAGTACACTGTCACATGGCTGTCTTTTGGCTGCTCCAGAAATCTTATGGTCACCTCAGACCTGGTAAAAACATATGTAACTGGGCTCTTGATCTGTCTGGAGGCCAGTCTTACATGTTGTCACAACTAGAAAAAAACACAAATCCAGCCCCCAAAGCCCTGTTGAGTAATGTCAGTTTTTGTTGGAAGTTTCTTAGAAGGGGTAGAAGATGAAGGCTATATCTCATCTCCCATATCTCAAAAGCAACACTTAAAAAAAATCCCTCATTTAATCTCTCTCCCTGAGAGTCCCTAAAGTCCCTCTCCCTTCTCTTCCCTTCCTTCTCAGAAACGTCTTTTCCCCTCTTCCTTGAGCCTTCCTCGTCCATGCTCTTTGAGCACACCTCTGACCCCTGCTCCTTGGAGAAGGGTTCTTGGGTGTGCTCCTCGTCCTCCAGCTCCCCTTAGGGAGAGGTAATTCTTATGCCCTAGGCTTGACCTTCCTGTGGCATAACTGCTGCATTACCCGCATTTTTTCCCTGCAAGTCTTCCTGGTGCTTCAGCTTTGCTTCCGCTCTTGACCCCACGATGCCAACACAAATAGGGAGGCCTCAGGTTACTAGGACAACCAGGGCACAGGAAACCGTAGAGGCTCAGCACTCCCACAGGCATCACAGACTGGCTGTGCCAGCTCGCTTTCTCCTTAGGGACTCAGTCACACCTCCTAATCCCCATCCCCAAATTACCCAGACTGGAGGATACCCAGGCCTAAGCCACAGACCCCTGATTTTGCAGACCTAGTGGTGGAATGTGGAGTGGGTGGGATGAGGAATGGTGAATGAAGCTTTCTTACTAACACTGATATTCCAAGTCACCTTGGTGATAATTAACTTTTGTACCAGTGAGAATTACATTCCCCTGAGAGCTGATGAGAGTATAAGCTTTATTTATGTTATTTATACTTGCTACATTGCACCTTGAGTCTTGGATCTTTTTGGATCCCTGAGTAGATGTTTTCACAATTTGCTTTGGGTTAAAAGATTTAGCAATCTACTTCTGATACACTGGCACCAGTTAATGTTTAGTAAGAAAATAATGGTTACCAAATAATGAATTTAGGTTCTATTTACACTTTATTATAAAGCTAGTCATTTGTTTCAAGGAAGACCATCTGATTTGATTAAGTCTTTAAAGCTGTGAATAAGTGCAGATCTACTTGTACTTAGATGCTCAGAGAATGTTGAATTGATTCAAAACTGGAGCAGGCCACTTCTGTGGAACATTCCTGGTAGGCCAGAGCAAGAGAGAATAAGGGGGGATAAGGTAGACCTGAGAGCTCTTCTCAAACAGTTGCAGGACTGTCTTGTGGAAGAGGGGTTAGATTTACTTGGTTTACCTTCACAAGGTGGAATAAGGACCTTTATTTCAGATGGCAGTGATGGCGGACAAATTTTGACTTAATAAGGAAGAACAGTTGAATAGTTAGAGGACCTCAAATTGGAATGAGCTGAATTGTTAGGCAATGAATTATTTGTGACTGTATTGTTTATATAGAGGTCAGATTACCATTTGCAGAAGCATTGGATGAGATTTTGGACATTTAATTGGATTTGACCTGTAAAGAGAAACAGGCAGATTTATCAGAAGTCAATTCACCCTTTCTAATATGATTCTGTGCCACCTATTGTGGTCAGTACGATTTTTCTAGACACTTCTGCCAAGTTTACCCACCTGAGTCACTGAATATTAGATTTGGTAGTAGAGTGTTTAGAGACTTCTCTAATGCTGTGCACTAGTCCTCTGTTGATTCCTCAGGAATGCCTCAGAGGTGGCTGAGAGGTGTAATGAAGGAGAGCTAGGGCTCTGAGCCCTTTACCTGTGCAGGGAGCGGGGGTTCTGCTGGAAAAAAACCGCAACGCTTAAAGGCCCTGATATTCCAGTTTCTTCATCTTATTGACAGGGGAAAAGATATGGAGCAGGGACGTGTCTTACCAAATGTCACACAGCTAATAAATTTCAGAGCTGCAATTCAAATCTAACTCTTCTAATTCCAATCATTTGTTTCTTCCACTCTACTAGTCTACCTTATAATTCAGGAAAAGTTTCTCTCCATTTTTCTGACCACCGCAGTAATCCAGAATTTTATTTCTTCAGATCTACTCTTCTCTGTTAGCCACTGAACTAGTCTCCCTGCTGTCCAATCTCTACTTCTTGTCTATATTATCTTCACTGTTGCCAAGTTACTCTTCATGAAACATTGTCTTCATCATGAGATTTCCCTGCTCAAGAACCTTTATGTCGCCTGTGAGAACTTTACAGCCTGGCACATAGCTAGCATTCCTTAGGATTCTTGTTCAGCCAGCTGAACTTGAGCGCATTCTCTTATGGGCTGTGTAATAGTGGGATTAACCAAGTCCCACCCTACCGCTAGACTCCAACTTTGGTAGAATTTTTATGTACATTTTTAATCAGGGATGACGATAAGATACAAAAGAAATAGAAGATCACAGCTAATAAAAAGCAAGTTGTATAACAATATGTATAATATAATCCAATTTATATGACACATGCATTTTTTAAAAACAAAAATGAGATATATAGAAACTGGAAAAAAACACACCAAACTGGTGACAGACATTAACTCTGATGAGGGGGATTAAGAAAAGTTGGGAAGTAAGGGAGGAAGGTGGGAACTTAAAATATGTATTTCTCCACTGAGGAAAGCCTCACAGAGTGGAAGGGAAACCTAAGGAACCAGGCTTGGAACTGACAAGAGAAAGAACTGCTTAGTTGTCTTGCCTGGCTCCACTGCAAGCCATTTCTTTGCCTCTTGCGTCACTCTTTGAAAGAAATAAAAGTCGCATGAGATTATTTGATTGGTCAAGCTTAAGTCATGGCCCATCTGTGGCCCTATCAGGATATAGAGAGAAAGGATCTGGGGGAAGGACCCCCTAGGGAAGCTCCTTGGTTTCTGTCGAGGGAGGGCAAACATTTGATTTTACTCTCCCAACAAGGCTGTACACAGAGCTGGAGAGTCAGTAGCCTGAAAGGACATCAGAGTAGTCTTAGGATGCTGGGGGCTGGAAATGACATATGTCCACTGACTTCATCACCCCTCCCCGACCTATCTGCATCTGGATCCTAGGCCTGCCTTTTCTTTTGGCTCAACCAAGCCCTCTGGTGTGGTTTGTTTTTTTGTTAGTTTTTTTTTTAAGATGGAAGCGTTTACTTCTCAATTATGTATTGAAGATTTTTTGGCCACGCCGCACAGCATGTGGGATCTTAGTTCCCCGACCAGTGATCGAACCCATGCCCCCCCGCTGTGGAAGTCTTAACTTCTGGACCGCTAGGGAAGTCCCTCTGGTGTGGTTTTAACCTTTACTAGAGAATGAGGGGCAGTGAGTTAAGGGGATGGGGCAGAGGAGAAGGGTAAGGTAGGGCAGGTAGAGAGGGCAGTTAGCAGGTTTTACTTTGCTTTCTCCCTTTCCTGTGCTTGCACAGAAAGCCTTTTCAGTGACTGACAGTTAAAAAAATGATCATAATAAACATTTGTGAGTCCAGTTACAAATAAAAACCTTATCCCTCTGGCTGTTCTAACAACCTGCTCCTCTGATGGAGGAGCCATTCTTCCCCTGTGTCATGTAGACTGTGGCCAGGGTGGCATTTCTGTCCCTCTCCCGTGTATGTGTCCCTGCCAGCACACACACCAGATGACTGTCTGCCGTATTTGGAAGGTCCAGACCCCAATCAGAGTATGTGCCAAAAGTATTTTGTTTTCTCACAGGGGGGATTCTTCACTTTTGAAGCATTAACCTTCTGATAAAAAATACCTTTCTTCACCTCTTAACATAGCTTAGGCCTCACTTTTTGAAAATTAACTTGAGTTAATCACAAGAGGGTGTGCAAATGTACACTCTAACTTCTGTGAACTGGAAAGCAAATTCCCTGACCTAACTCTATTTCTGCTGGTTAGAGAATCCATTCCTCTGGTATGTTTCAGAAGGCTGATGGACCAGGGATAATCTTATACCACAATGGACTGATTAACCTCTGTAAAGACTTATTGGCCAGCTACCATTAATAACAAAAAAAGACTTAAATAGCTCCTTAACTGTTGCAGAATAATTATTTTTTCAACTTTATTGAAATGACAAGATGATGCACACATTTTATTTATTTTTTAAAATTTTTTTAAAATTTTATTTTATTTTTGGCTGCGTTGGGTCTCCGTTGCTGCACGTGGGCTTTCTCTAGTTGTGGCGAGCAGGGGCTACTCTTTGTTGTGGTGCGCGGGCTTCTCATTGCAGTGGCTTCTTTTGTTGTGAAGCACGGGCTCTAGGTGCATGGGCTTCAGTAGTTGTGACACATAGGCTCAATAGTTGTAGCTCACGGGCTCTAGAGTACAGGCTCAGTAGTTGGGGCGCACGGGCTTAGTTGCTCTGAGGCATGTGGGATCTTCCTGGACCAGGGCTCGAACCTGTGTCTCCTGCATTGGCAGGCGGATTCTCAACCACTGCGCCACCAGGGAAGTCCAATGCACACATTTTAAATGTGTAATCACTGAGTTTTGACAGATTTTTACACCCATGTAGTCATCTCTGCAGTCAATATGTAGAACATTTCTCTCACCCTCCCCAAATTCTCCTGTTGCCCATTGCAGTCAGTCTCTCCCCAGCCCACCTCAGACATCCACTGATCAGATTTCACCGTAGATGTTTTGCCTACTGTAGAGCTTCGTGTAAATGGAATCATACGGTATGTATCCTGTGTATGGCTTCTTTAATTCAGCATTATGTTTTTTCTATCCATCCATGGTTTTGTGTATACCAGTAGTTCATCCCTTTATTGCTGAGTAGTATTTCATTGTTGGATATACCACAATTAGTTTATCCATTCACCTGGTGATGGGCATTTAAGTTATTTTCCACTTCGAGCTGTGAATGTTCACATACAAGTCTTTGAGGATATGTACACATGTTTCTTGGATAAATACCTTGGAGTGAAATCTTAGGTCCTGTGTTAATTGAATGTTTTTAACTTGATAAAGAAAAAACTGCCAAACTTTTGCAAAGTGGCTGTTCAATTTTACATTTACCAGCATTGTATGAAAATTCCAGTGTTCTGCATCTCCATCAGTACTTGGTATCATCAGTTTAAAAAAAAAATCATTCTAGTAGCTGTGTAGTGATATCTCATTGTGGTTTTAGTTTGCATTTTCTCAAAGACTAATGATACTGAACATCTTTTCATGTGCATAGTTGCCACCTGTGTCTTATATCTGGTGAAGTCTTTTTAAATCTTTTGCACATTTAAAGAATTAGAATGTTTGGCTTCTTGTTATTGCATTGTAAGAGTTCTTTATATATTCTTGTTATTATAAAGGTTTTAAAATATTCTGGATACAAGTCCTTTGTGAGTATATGAATTGAAAATATTTCCTCACATTCAGTGGCTTGCTTTTTTATTTTCTCTACGGTATCTTTGGAAGAGCAGAAGTATTAAATTTTGGTGAAGTGTAATTTCTTACTTTTTTCTTGTCTAGTTAGTCCTTTTTGTGCCCTGCATAAGAAATCAAAGTCACAAAGATTTTCTCTTGTGTTTTCCTCTATATCCAGAAGTTTTATAGTTTTGACTTTCACGTTTAGGTCTATTTATGTTTATGATCCATTTTGGTCACTTCCTTAACGTTGTCCTCACTGCACAACAGATGCAGTAGGAAAGGGGGAATCTAAAATAAAGATGATTACCTCTCTCAAAAGCAGATATATTGTAGAACAAAATATTAAACTTTTCTTCTGTATATTGTTGTCTTCATCTAATACTATGCATTAACTATTCATTAGTAAAATATGTATCATCAGCTACTGTGAGTCAGGCACTGGAGATACAGCAATGAACACACTAGACACTGTCCTTGCTCTGTGGAGTTTACATGTTGATGGGAGAGGTTGGGTTTTAGTGAGCATCCATTGTATGCATGGTAAAGTCAAGAAGATGTCATTGCCTCTATCTGTGATTCCTCAATTGAAGGAAGTATTTCAGATCCTTGCAATCTACTTAATCTTATTGTATGATAGAGCAGGAACCTCCTTCCACAAAGGGTCACTATTCTGTAGAGAAAAGGGAATCTTGGACTGCATACAGCCCGCTATAATGCAGTAAGGGAAGTGGTGTAGCAGTACAGGATGGAAAATGGTAGTAAATGGTCTCATGCTCCTGTTACTGCTGAGGTATAGTGACTGGACTTAATGCTCTCTTCCTTGGTTTAAGCTAAGCGTTTTGTTTTTGTCTCTAATCCTGTTTTTGATGTCTTTTTGCCAAAAAGAGTTCACTGATGGTATCTTCAGAGAACTCTTCGATCTCTTTCCTGATAGCCAGAATGCCAGATATCTTCTATAACTAACCATTCGTATGTTCTTTAAAACCAGTCATAATTTATTTGTGTTAAATATACCACCATTGTTCAAGCCACCTCAAGTATAAGTGCCATTTACTATTAACATTTATAAACTAGTACTAATATTAGATAACCAGATAATAAGTGGTGTTAATTCAGAGTAGGATGCGATCACTGTGGCCCACTTGACCTTTAAAGAAGAAATAAAGCTTGAACTAGTCCTGAAAGTTAAGTAGGATTTTGGTTGATAATAAAGAGGGTGGATTAAATAAGGAGGGTGGATTAATTTGGATTAATGGATTTGAGGAAAAAGAGATTAAGGACCAGCACATACACCATTCATGGTATAACTCCCCTATCATCTAGCCATAGCAAATGTCATTAGTCCATCGTGGCACTCATTCTTACTGAGCCTGGACACAGCCCAGTAAGACTAGAACTAGATAATAGGAAAAAAAAATGTAGACATTAAATGGAGAGATATTTTGAAAGAGGTATCAGTGAAAATGTCTGACCCTGGAGGTTAAGATGTGGGGCATCTCCCATGTGCAACCGGGAAGCCCTTGGTACAGAGACTGTGAAGGGTTTCTGTTGCATCTGTGCTGAAAATACAAGCGTCTGAGGGGTGTGATAGGCATCACAACCAGCCTCAGAAAGATAGTGCCAGGGGACTTCCCTGGTGTTCTGGTGGTTAAGAACCTGCCTTTCAATGCAGAGTACGTGGGTTCGATACCTGGTCGGGGAACTAAGATTCCCACATGCCGTGGGGCAACTAAGCCCGTGCGCCACAACTACTGAGCCCATGCACTCTGGAGCTCATGTGCCACAACTAGAGAGCTCACGTGCTGCAACTTCTGAGCCCGCGCGCTCTGGAGCCCGAGCGCAAGTAGAGAAGCCTGCGCGCTGCAATGAAAGATCCCATGTGCGGCAACTAAGACCTGACACAGCCAAAAAAATAAATAATAAGAAGAAGAAAGATGGTGCCGGGGAAGACAGTGCAATTTAGTTTGCTGGAGGGGGCCATTCAGGCTGTTTCTAGGCTGGGAGAGACCCTAGAGTTTTACCAGCCAGCAGAATAAGCAGCAAACAGGGGCAAAGGAACATTGCTCTGGAGATCTAGGAAGCCAGAGGACCACCAGCTCAAGGAGTTCAACTTTCTCCTGCTGCTACAAAGTCCCCTTCCCCTCATACATCCAGATCCATCTCCAGCTAGAGAAGCAGGGGAGAGGTGGCTATGTGAGAGACTGAGCAAGTTTTATTCAAGAGAGTCTGAGCAGTACCTTAAAGACTGTTGAAATGATCAGACCTGACTACATTAGACTGGTTCAGGGACTTCTGAAGGATGTGGTGTCAGCAACTGTGAAGATGTACAAAACCTTTATGTGAGTAGAAGGTGTCAGTCAGCTCATCTACCACCTTTGACGAGGTAAGGCAGGAGTGAATGAGGAATGATGCAGGCCTGTGCACATGTTTCCAAGAGGGGCTAATTGGGCCCATCTGAGGTAGGTTAGGATGGATGCTCAGAGCACTCAGATTCAGGGGGACTGCTTACCCATGTGTACCTGCCTCAGCAGCACCAATGTCCCAGCACTGGCTGGACCCATGGCCAAGGAAGAACCATGTGACTGGAACACATCCACTACACCTGGCCCGGTCAAACCTGTGAGGACATTCCTGTGATCTGCTGTTTCCATTGGCATCTACCTTTTATCTGACCTCACTCATCCTGAGGAGACCATGTTTTGGGGAGTCATCCAAATTTCTTGGATTTTGTCATTTACTCATTTTCTCATTTATTCTAATATTAGTTGAGTCTGTTATGCCACACACTGTGCTAGGCACTGAGGATACAGTATTTTGTAGCGGTAAGGAAATAAACACAAATAACTATAATGAAGTTTGAGCAATATTAAGTTTGAAAAATATTACTAAGAAAGTACAGAACATTATTGGAATACACATTTTGGGGGGACCTCGTCTACAAAGGAAGTAGTGATGTTTATGCTGTGACGTTTAGAATGATTTTGAGGTGATCAGGTGAAAGGTGGGAAGAATGTTTCAGGCAGAGGGAACAGTATGTGCAAAGGTGACAGATATGAAAGGAATGAAAGAAGTTCAGTGTATCTGGAGCCTAGAGGGGGAGGGGAGGGATGTGATGTGAGATGAGGCTGAAGAGATAGGCAGCGACCAAATCATTGAGCACCATGAAATCCATAATAAGGTAGTTCATCCTACTATGGAGGCCATTCAAGTGTTTCTATGCAGAGGAATGACGTTGCCAGCACTGCATTATGGCTGTTCTATAGACAGAAGACTGGAGAAGATCAACACTAGATGCTGGGAGACCACTTAAGGGGCTGTTGCATTGGTCCAGGTGAAAGACGATGGTGGTTTGGACTCCATAGGGTAGAGGCAGTGGAGAAGTGGATGGCCTTGAGGGCATATTTTGGAGGTATATCCAGCAAGACATGGATGTGGAGAGTAAGGGAGATGGAGAATTCGAGGATGACTCAGGTTTTTGGCTTGAGCATGCGGGTGCATGGTGGGTCATTTACTGAGTAAGAGAACAATGGGGTGGGAAGATATTTAGGGGGAAAATCACGTGTCAGGTTTTGGACATAGGAGTTCGAAGTGCTTGCAAGGCCATCAAGTAAAGAGATCCAGTAGGCAATTGGATATATTAGTTTAGAGCTGACAGAAATGGACTGGTGATTCATTCTTGGCCTATAGAAATGGTCATTGGAGTTATGCGTATAGATATAATTGTAGACAAGAGAGTTGGGTGGAGAAAATCTAGAGCCTCAAGGAACACCAGTCAACCCAAGGGACAGGTAGAGAAGGAAGAGTCGGTCAGAGACAGAGAGAACTGGTTGGAAGGAACCGGCAGTGTGGTGTCACAGAAGGTGTGCCACTACAGTTTGCTCTAGAGATGTGTCAGAGCGTTTGGCTGGACTCCTGATGGTGCTGAAGTTACCTATAATGTTTGATGGGGTGGGTGGGCTACAGAGGACCAGAGGAGCACACCTGGAGCTCCCCACCTACCTTAACAACCAAGCAGCCTTCTGCCTGTCGAATCTGAAGAAACCTGGACTCCAGGAGGTAGCAGGGGCTCAGAGGAAGGAAATGGTTCTCACACAGGTGTATTACCATCAAGCCTCTGCCTTTAACCTGGTGAGGTTTGGAACGATCAGAGTGAATCCCAGTCTATGGACCTGAGCCCTCCCACAGATTTGGTTGCATTCTTATCACTTCTTAGAAGTGTATAAGTGTATCCTCATCTTTTTTTTTCTTTTTCTGTCTTTGCCACTCTGATTCTGCTGCCCAGTTGGTTCCCCTTGGTTCTTGATCTTTGATCTAGTTTGGCTTGCTCTCCCTTTCTGAGGAGTAGCTTTCATATATACATACTTCTTTTTTTTTAATTTAATTTTATATTGGAGTATAGTTGATTAACAATGTGTTAGATTCAGGTGTACAGCAAAGTGATTCAGTTATACATACACTTGTATTCTATTCTTTTTTTTAAGTATTTTTTTAATTGTTAAAAAATTTATTTTATTTTTGGCTGCATTGGGTCTTCGTTGCTGCGTGTGGGCTTTCTCTAGTTGCGGGGTGAGCGGGGGCTACCCTTCGTTGCGCTGCGCAGGCTTCTCATTGCAGTGGCTTCTCTTGTTGCAGAGCATGGGCTCTAGGTACATGGGCTTCAGTAGTTGTGGTGCACGGGCTTCAGTATTTGTGGCATACAGGCTCAGTAGTTGTGGCTTGCAGGCTGTAGAGCGCAGGCTCAGTAGCTGTGGCACACAGGCTTAGTTGCTCCACGGCATGTGGGATCTTCCCTGGACCAGGGCTCGAACCCGTGTCCCCTGCACTGGCAGGCAGACTCTTAACCATTGAGCCACCAGGGAAGCCCCCCATCTATCTATTCTTTTTCAAGTTCCTTTCCCATTTAGGTTATTAAAGAATATTGAGCAGAGTTCCCTGGCTATACAGTATTGGTTATCTATTTTAAATGCAGCAGTGTGTACATATATACATACTTCTAATAACCCCTCTGCTTGACTGACAGGCCCTGGAAGCTGCCTCCTTGTGCTTGTGATAAGCAGTCACCACTGAGCACAGCCCAGTTTTATAGGCCTAAATAAGTGTAGGTGCTTCCTTTACCCCTCTAGAGGTGTTAGTTGCTCTGAGCCTTGGAAGTTCAGTTCTCAATCATCTCCTTCTCTTCTGTTTTGCTTGGCTGAAGCATATTTATTAGCTAGATTTTAAGGTGGTTCTACCTTTCAGTAGAAACTTGGCTTTTATATCTATTATTCTGGGCTAGTATCTGGGCCCAGTCTTGTTCATGGCCTTAAGGCTTTTGATGGCTTTTCCTGTGGAGTAATATTCTGTGGAGCTTTCTACCATGTGCTTTCTTTCCTGCCAGGATTAGTCAAAAATTAGCCCCAAATTGCTACCCTCCTATTCCAAAAGTCTGTAACCTTTATGTTCCTTGTATTGGGTCTGAGGGATGACTGTAGCCCTTAGCTTATTTCAGGACCCATGATTAACATACCCTGGGTCTAAATAATGAATCTGTAAGCCCAGTGGTGGCTTGTAATTTCTATACAGAAGCTTAAGGGCAGAAATCTGATTGGAAGGGGAGGGAGGCGGTTAGAAGATTCATCTTGATGCTGAGTCCAAAGAGTAATGTGACCAGCTGACTAGGACTGATCACCAGAAAAATAAAAAACAAAGATATGCTTAATAAAAATATGTACTTTGTTCATATAAGTGAGTTTTATAAATATAGAATCTAGGACCTTTAAAAATATTTTGTAGGCTAATTATTTCATTTACTTAGTTTCTTCCTTCCCCAAACAAAGTATGATACTGTTAACCTGAGAATTTTAAACACATGCTTTGCTGACTTTTTCTGTTTGTATTTTTAAAATATATTTATTTAGGCTGCACCAGGTCTTAGTTGCGGCACGTGGGCTTATAGTTGCGGCATGCATGAGGGATCTAGTTCCCCAGCCAGGGATTGAACCCGGGCTCCCTGCATTGGGAGCGTGGAGTCTTACCCACTGAACCACCAGGGAAGTCCCTATTTGTGTATTTTTATTTGGTTTACTTTATGGGACGGGGGAAGTAGTTTACTGCCATCGATGCCAACAACTCTTCCTCAGTTCCTCCAAGCAGTCTTTTCCTTGGTAAGTTATACTGTAAAATTCTAATCATTACTGTTGTGCAATATCAAAATGCCTTATATATGTAGCAATGACAGCACACATGCCCACACCCAGGGAAACAAGGTCATGTTCCACCTGAAATTATCTCCACTGAGGTGATAGATCATGCCATGATCGTGGATGAACTCTCCGAGGAAATGACTATGGGAAGAAGAATGCCAAAAGCGGAGGACCAGAGCGTTGGTGGGGAGATGGGGGTGGGGGTGGATGGCCACAGTTCAGAGGAGGAAGAGGATCTACACCACAGTGAGCGATCAGTGGACACTGAGATGGAAGGATGACTAGGAGGATGAGCTGTGGTGGAAGCCATGGTAAGAGATTTAAGAAGAAGGTGTTGGCTGACAGTGTCAAATGTGTTCGAAGTATAGTGGAGGAACTTACTGTCCCCTGTAAAGTAAGAACTTCACTGGGTTCTTCCTCATCTCGATTATTTATAAAAATTTTACACTAGACTATTCAATTCTATTCAACAAGTATTTACTGAGGGCTTCCCTGGTGGCGCAGTGGTTGAGAGTCCGCCTGCCGATGCAGGGGACACGGATTCGTGCCCCAGTCCGGGAAGATCCCACGTGCCGCGGAGCGGCTGGGCCCGTGAGCCACGGCCGCTGAGCCTGCGCGTCCGGAGCCTGTGCTCCGCAACGGGAGAGGCCGCAACAGTAAGAGGCCCGCGTACCGCAAAAAAAAAACAAAACAAAACAGTATTTACTGAGCTGCATACTAACTGTGGTGGGGTTGTATAAAAGAGGTAGAAAGTGTTTTAAAGTAATATGTCTTTTTAAATAAATATACTGGTTAATTTGTATATAAAAGCTCCATCAGTTTGGAATGGTATATTTGTTAAATGGAAACTACAGACCTATTTCAGTGACATTTGAAGAAACATCTTTTGGTATCCTTTCATCCCTGTGATACCTTTTTTTTTTTAATCCTTATCTAATTTTTTCTTATTATAAAAGTGATACATAATCATTGAAAATACAGTTATATGTAAAATTCTGACTCATCCCCAAAAGATAGTGATTCTTAACATTTTGATTTATATCATCCCAGGTGTCTACTGTGTATTTATATGTGTGTATGTGTGTGTTTAATGAAACTGGGCTCATTCCATACATTTTCAACTTTCTGTTTTCACTTAATGATATATCATGAACAATCTTTGATATCACACATCTCTGAAACAATGTTTAGTGGGCTGCTTGGATTTTAATGTATGAGTGTAACATAATTTAATTATACAATGTCCTATTATTAGAAACTTAAGATCTTTCCTAATTTTTCATTATTACAAACAGTGCTGTATTGAGTATCTTTGAAGCTAAATCTATGATTGTTTTCTTTAGCTAAAATTCTTGAAGTGGAATTGGTGGGTTAATGGTAAAAATATTTTAAAGGTTTTTGATGGAAATCACCAAGTTGCTCTCTAAAGTTGTTCCAGATTGTACTCTTACTAGTAGTATGTGACAGTACCATTTTCCTACCCACTTGCTAGCGTCAGGTATTATTATTTCAAAAAACCTTTTTTATAGGTGAAAAAATAGTCCTTCATTGTTATTTCAGTTTTATAGCCATTTTATGTGTGTGTGTGTGTATGTGTGCATATATATATTCGTTGGTGGCAAATACTTACTCTTCGAAGATAAATTTTATGAAAACAGAAGTGTTTTAACAAGGTGAATGGTCCATCTTGGTAGTACAGTTTTTGACTGAATGTAGATGTGACCCTGAAGTGGCCATATCCCAGTTCTGTCACTTACTAACTGGATAGTCTTGGGCAATTGGTTAATGCCTCTAGGCCTCAGAGTTTTTACCAAATGAGCACTATAATAGTACCTGTCTTAGGGAGTTGTTAGGCAGATTAAATGGGACAACTAGATGCAAAACGCATGGCCCAGTAGTTGGCATACGGCACAGAATAAATATTAGCAGTAGTCATTGATGAGCCTGATTTTCTCGTGTGGTCTCAAACCGGCTGAAGGCAGCATCAAAAGTGAAGTTTCAGAAACAGTTTTTTAAAGGCATCATCTTGGGAGTGATCATCTAGACTCCGAAGGATACGGTTCTTTCCATCAACAAATACCGTAGGTGCTGAGAGGATCCAAAAACGAATAAAACATGTCTTCTGTTTTCAAGTAGCTTACTGCCTCACAGGAGGGATGAGATGTACCCTCATTACTCTAATATGAGGCAGAAAGCGAAAGCCTCGCAGAAGAGGTCAGATAGAGCACCGTGAGGGTTCAGGTGAGGGACAGTTCTCTACAGATGGCAGCAATATTTGAACCAGACCTTGAAGAAGGGTTAGGATTTGAATTTGTGAAATATGGGATGGGAATGGGGAGGGTTTTCTTGGCAGAAGGAATCACCTGAGCATGAAGGCAAGTAAAGCTGGACATAGAAATCTGGGTGTTATCAACCTCTGGGACTAGCTAAAATCGTGGAAGTGGATAAATGTGTAATTGGTATTAATTGCACAAGTCACAGACTTGGAGGTGTAGAGATTTTAACTTTTGTTTTTAGGACTGGTATCCCCCTCTCCACTGAGAGAGGAAAGCTTACTCTTGTACATTTCAGGTATATATCTCTGGGCATTCTACCAGTTTAGTTCTATCCTTCAGAATTTTAATTCAAGGATGCAGGCCAGCCACTTGTAGGGAGGCTTGTATCCTTGTCACGAGTCTCATCTTGGTCATTTCCTCCCTCTGCAACAGCTTGTCACATTCTCCTCTCCCCATAGCTGGTCCTTTTTAAAATTTTTATTGGAGTCTAGTTGATTTACAATATTGTGTTAGTTTCAGGTATACAGCAAAGTGGATCAGTTATACATATATCCACTCTTTTTTAGATTCTTTTCTCATACAGGTCATTACAGAGTATTGAGAAGAGTTCCCTGTGCTATACAGTAGGTCCCTATTAGTTATCTATTTTATATACAGTAGTGTGTGCATATGTCAATCCCAGTCTCCCAATTTATCCCTCTTCCCTTTTTCCCCCCCGGTGACCATAAGTTTGTTTTCTACATCTGTGACTCTATTTCTGTTTTGCAAATAAGTTCATTTGTACCATTTTTTTAGATTCCACACATAAGTGATATCATATGGTATTTGTCTTGCTCTGTATGACTTCCTTCACTCAGTATGAAAATCTCTAGGTCCATCCATGTTGCTGCAAAGGGCGTTATTTCGTTCTTTTTTATGGCTGAGTACCAATAGCTTGTTCTAAGAAGATGATGGCCAGTGGTGGTTTTGATGGATGGTGCATAGATAACTCCTTAGAGACGCGTCCACTGTCTGCCTCACCACCAGCAGGTGAACCCTGCACATCCTCTTGCTCTTTCAGAGACTCTTAGGGTTGGCACTCCAGCTCACTTTCCCTTCTAAAGCCCACAGTTCCCTCTGGGCCCATATGAATTTAAGAATCCCTTCTCTACACTCCCGGGTCCTTAGGAGACTCAGCCTTCCAGCATCCCGCACCCCCCATAATAGTACATGCACCATCCCTGAGAGGCTGGCCACTGGCGCTCTGGACAAGGCAGGCTGCCCAGGTCCATCACTGGATGATCCAAAGGGTAGACTAGATGTATGCTTAGGGCACCGGCAAAGCAGGGCCACAAAATAGATTTGGAGGAAAAGATTTTGATATATTTTTTTAAATGTGAAAGTAGTTACTGTGGGAAAAAAATCAAATTTATTGTACTTCTTTATATTTACATTGTATTATATTGTAAGTGTGAAGGACTGATTTTATTTTTATTAATTTTTTTGGCGGGTGGAATACCATAATCTTTCAGTGTTTGGGGTTTCTAAAGACCCTAATTTGGCCCTGTGCAGGTCTAGTCTCCTCTTTGACTCCTCCAAATTTTAAGGGGCGGGATTGTCCTTGCCCTTGTCAGCGGCCCCTTCCCCAAATTATCCTGACGACAGGGAAGTAGGGAGTCCATAATGCTCCTTTCTCTCTCTTTTCCCCAACTCTTTTTCTCTCCTGATTCCCTGTGTTCTTTTGGAAGAAGAGGAAAATCAATTCTGTCTCTTCATTCCTCTGTATAACTCAGTCTGAACTCACACCAATAGCAGTGAGCTTTGAATTTAGCAATGTTGGAATCGGGGTCTTTGTTCTCAATAGCAGTCAGTTCAGTTTTGGCTTAGCTGCCACATTTCGAGGTCCAGCCAGGAAAACAGAAATCACTCTAAGTATTTAAATCAGAGGGAATTTCATCCAGAAAATTAGCAATAAAAGTGAAGGAAGAGCTGGGAAGCCATTCAAGGGAAGGCGAGGCAACCCAGAGATTAGCAACAGCAGGAATCATCTTATCATCCCTGGGCTGAAGGAACAAGGATGAGTTAGAAGCTGGAACTGGGGAGCGCCTGCCTGAGGGCGGCTGCAGCCACAGGGGACACACAGCTTCTGCGGGAGGTGCTGGCCAAGGCAGAGGGAGAAGGGGAGGAAACACTGGCTCTGGCTTCCTTCTGACATTCTTCTGTCAGTGCCCCTCGCTGACAGCATTCAGCAGGGATCCGGGAGCCAGGGGCTCAGTGTGTGAATGTCAGCCTCGCTGGAGAGGGAACGGCGTGGATCTGATAAGAAACAGGCCAAGGACTGAATGGGTGGGTTGGGCCAGTGGGCGCAGGAAGGAGCCCGTCACCACTTTGCCACATAAACTGGCTTTTGTCCCTTCCTAGTTAGTACACTTCTTCAGGGTGGGTGAGGCAGGCAACTATATTCTGACTTATTTTTGTGTCCTCTCAATAAATATTTGTTATATTGAACCAAATTTAACCGAATTCCTAAACTTTCTTTTGGGCATGTATCACTGACTGGCTCCTCTTCTTAGACTTTTCAGTGAGGAGATGAAAATTTTGAAGACCTTTGCACAGTTGCTATGAAAACAAGCAGACTCATTGTCTTCAAACATTTCACCTTTCCTGACTGTGACCTCAAACTGCTGATGGTGGGGTCTAGTTCCTTTTTGGGTAGGAAATATCTGTAATAATTACCATAATAATTAACATTTATATAATGCCTTACAACTTACAAAGTACTTTTACATTCATTTTCATCATAAGTAGGGGATCCTGGAATTCGTTTCTTTGTCCTCTGTCAGACTAGCGTAAAGCTTAGATTTGAAAGAAAAACATCAGGGTTCTCTTCTGAATCGCAGATAGTGGGCAATCTTCTCGGCCCTTTTTGTTAGATAGTTTAGTTACTTTCAGTAGCTGATGGACATGTTCTCAGCTGCCGTTTGTTGGCAGAGACTGGCATCACATTACTGCTCCATTTTTCTCTCTCAGGGACCTAGCAGGTGTTTGAAGACAGTGACCATCTCATCTACTGACATGGGGTCTTTGCAGTCATATGTAGCACACTTGTTGTTTTTAGAGCCCTATTCTCATCCAAATATGTATATATGTACAGTTGGCCCTTGAGTAATATGGGGTTTAGGGGCACCAGCCCTCCAGGCAGTTTAAAATTCATGTATAATTGTAGAGGTGGCTCTCCATACGTGGTTCCTCATCTGCAGATTCAACCAACCATGTAGTACTGTAGTACCTATTTAATCGAAAAAAAAAATCTGTGTGTAAGTGGGTATCATGGCATGACATGGAAAAATAAGTTGAACCGTGTTAACCAATCAGAATAGTTTGGACAAAACATGTCATTTAGAAAACTGGCATCTGGTGTGGACTGCTTCTGGGTGTATGCACGTCCCTAAATGTCTGACCTTTCAGGATTTGCCTTATCTGCATAAATACCACTCCTTCCTCCTACATAGAGAACACTGGACTCTCACCTCCTGCTTCCTTTCTCTTAGACTAAGACTTGTTAATCTGGGGTCCTTTGGCCTTCAAGGGTCTCAGAAGATCCTGGGTCCATGTGTCCCCAAAACGATATGCAAACTTTTGTGTGTAATATATATATGTGCCTTTTGGGGGTGGGGGGTAGGGAGAGAACGTGTCCATGGCTTTCATTCAATGTTCTACCCCCAGCCTGTCTCTGTCTTCTTTCTTTATTCTGTCTGAACCTTCAACTCCTAGTTCTTTCCCTCACTCAGAAGATGATTTTGCATCTTCATTAAGGCATGCAGTGGAGCCCCTTATTTCACAGAACTTGTCATATTATAGAAGATATTGAGTCGAATTTTTCCTGTTGCCCTGGAATTGGTGACTAGGGTCTAAAAACGGGGACAAAGAAACACTAAGCACCACACATTCTGGAGAGAGCAGCTAATGGCTGGGGTCAGTCACCCTCTCGAGGGCTTACAAAGAGATAGCAGAACTGGCCCTGGTACCTCTAACCACTAACCCCACCCACCCCTCATCACCTCACCTTGTTCCCAGTCTGTGTGAGGTGTAAGAGGACTCAAGGGAGGGAGTCATGAGCCTACCAGGGAGTACCTCCCCCTCCTTTTGCCCCCCAAACCAAGCAGGAGGATATCAAAGAGAGTCTACAGGAAAGAGAGGCTGATTTCTCATTCCCTGGCTAGACTCTGTGTTTAGACAGTGGACTTGTTTAGCTCTGCATTTATCTGAGAAGAAGAAAGGCGATTAGGCGTGAAAGACAGGGGCTTAGCGGTAGAATAGCCTGTATTCCTTCTGTTTGGCTTAGCAAGGACATGTGAGTTTCTCGTGGTTCCAGGGATACTGAGGAAGATAGCTGCGCTTGAGCCATCTTGCTGGTAGTCTATGCAAGAGGCTGCCTGCTGGACAGAAGCTAGGAGGGTTAAAGGAGGTGACCTGGAGCAGGATTGTTTCCATTAGGGCACAGCTTAGTGGAGAGGCCTCACAAGTGCCCTATAAGAGAGCTGGCATTTTGACATCTGTCAAACAACAGGCTCGGGTGGCCTGTCATCCACAGCCCACAGTGGTTTGTGATGACAGATACCTTATTAAGTGAGGAGACAGTTATCTCTTCCCTCTCTGCTCTCCTCCTGGTTCCCAACCCCTGTAGAGCTAGACCCCTTGTAGAGAACCTTCTAGAGAAGTAGAAGAGGAGGAGAAGCCACAGGAGGGAGCATGCTCTCCTCCCCACTTCAGGTTCCTTCAGCCATGGCTCAGGCTTGGGCTGGAAGAGGGAAGGAGACGAGTTCTGTGTTGGACCTGAGACTGGAGTTTAACTCAATTGGATTGGACTGAATTGTCACATAACTAAAAAGGAGCGGAGAGCTGTGGAACCTGTCTGTGCTATTGTGAGGAGTGGGAAGGAGACATGTCAAGGCACAGATGAAGACTGTGATGGGGTGGGTGGCAATGTTTATACCTAGCTGAGTTCAATGCTCAACAAATAGTTACATTTATCTATCACTAAATCCATCCCTGAATTCATTGTTCCATCTTCCCCTGCAGTCTAAGAGGATATGTTTCTTTTTCTGTAAAGTGAATCCCTCCATCTGTACACTTGTTTGTTCGTTGAGAAAACATTTATTTGACATCTTAAATGTATTGCCCCTGTTGAGGTACAAAGATTAAACATGAAAGAAATTTTTCCCTTGTAGAATACACAAACTAGCCGGGTAGGGTAGAAAGTAACTACCTGCTTTAAAAACAACATCTTAGGGCTTCCCTGGTGGCGCAGTGGTTAAGAATCTGCCTGCCAATGCAGGGGACACAGGTTCGAGCTCTGGTCTGGGAAGATCCCACATGCTGCGGAGCAACTAAGCTCTAGAGCCCGCGAGCCACAACTACTGAGCCCACGCACCACAACTACTGAAGCCCGCGCACCTAGAGCCCTGCTCTGCAACAAGAGAAGCCACCGCAATGAGACTCCCGCGCACCGCAGTGAAGAGTAGTCCCCGCTCTCTGCAACTAGAGAAAGCCCGTGCAGAAACAAAGACCCAACACAGCCAAAGATAAATAAATAAAATAAATTAAAACAAAAAAGAATATATTGTCTTTAAGAAGATACCTGCCTACCCCACTAGGTCATGTATTTTATGAGAGAAGGAACTTTTTTTTTTTTTTGGCTGCACTGCACTGCACGCAGGATCTTAGTTCCCTGACCAGAGATTGAACCCGTGCCCCCTGCAGTGGAAGTGCAGAGTCTTAACCACTGGACCACGAAGGGAAGTCTGAGAAGGACTTTTTATCTTGCTAATCTTTGTACTTCAACACTGGCAATACATTTTGGATGTCAAATGACTTGAGTTCTGCATGATTTTTGAATGTTCCACTAAACATTTGTATAGGGTGTCATATATAAATAAATCTGGTCTGTTGTTACTTATCCTAACACTGGTGTTTAATCTGTTTTTTGTTTTTTTTTTTTAAAGGAACGGCTTCTGATCTTACTTCTCTTAAACCCTAACTTACTCATTCCTTACAATTAGGTGCAAGAATCTGAGTGCTTCAGTAAGTCTTCTATGATGGTCATGTCCAATCATTTATGTATTGAAATACCTATTATTTTATTATAAGTTATTGTTTTTTATTTCTCTTTTATATTAGATTTGGGACATTTTATTGGTGTTTTGAAATTATGTGTATAGATAGCTTGTATTATCTATGAATTTCGTTTTAGGTTAGTAAAGTTGCTGTTATTTAAAATATTTATTAGAATAATGGAGACTTAGGTCTGATAGGACCGAGAGCCACTATGTAGCCATTGGTTTCCAAAGTGTTGTTTGGAGCCACAGAGCTCAGATGTTTTGCTCATGAGCTCCCTAAAATAACAATAACCCCCTCACACAGTTTTAAGTTGAAACCTAACATTTATTATCCAAGTTTACATTTATGTATTGTTAACAGGAGACAGAAAATACTAATCATTTTATAAGTTGAAATAAGCTGAGGATTGACTATAATCATAAAAAATATTTCATGATGATTTGACAAAGTAGACTTTGAACTGTCTTATTGAATAGAGCACGCCAAATACGAAATAAGTTACTGAATTTTTTATCCATGGGTTTTTTTCAGTGTATCTGAATTTTTTCATGGCCCGTAAGACTTTCCAATTACATTTTTTTAAAAGTCAGGTTATTGAGGTATAATTTATATATGGTAAAATTCAAATGTGTACTCCAGTTACTTTTAAAAGAAAGTATGTCACTAATGTATTTTCCTTTGGCTGTGCCAATTGTAGAGAATCTCAGCATGGGCTAAACACCCCATTTCCAATGCCACGTTTTACCCTTAACAGAAATATGTATATGGTAAGGAAGGCAGGAAGCCCCATTAGTTTAAGGCCCCTTGATTAATCTTTAAACATTTCCCTAACCAATATCTTCATTTATATATCCCTTTGTTGGGTGCCCCAGTATTTACACTCTAGAACAATTCATCATAGTAAGGTTTGGCGGCAAGGGACATGCCTTTCTTTTGTAAAGCGGGGGAAGGACTATGTGAGCCCAAGTTCATTCTCCAGAAGATGAATTTTAGGAAAGAGCACATATGGAAGACTAGGGCCTGGAAATGGATTCCCTTGAAACGATCTGTATATACATAGCCCTTGGAAAATCTTTCTGTACTCCCCTTGCTTGAAGGCTACCGCCCAGAGGTTCAGGGCTCAGAAGCTCTCTCTGAGAGGGCATGAAGGGCAGGGGTTGTGGATTTCTGGGCTCACTTCTACTACTTCTCCTGGAGCATCCGGGCTTCTTTTCTGTTTTACATTTAAACTTTTGTTTGAAGGAAGGGTTTTGCTGCTAAAAATATCACTTTGAAAAGCACAGCTTCCATGGGGAACCATTGAAGAAGTTCAAGCAGAGAAGTGACATCATTAGGTTTTTGTTTCAAAAGGGTCATTCTGGCATCTGAACCTGTCATCGCAGAGGATGGATTAGAGAGAGGTGAGACTGGAGGTCCAGAGACCTGTCGCAGAGGCATGGAAACAGTCCAAAGGAAAAACTGTAAGAACTGGAGACTCTGGGCTCCATCCCAGAGTGGCAGCATCCACTTTAGATGGAGCAGGGCCTTCGTGGTTTGTGAGTCCCCATCCAGCTGCCTCTCACATTTACACTTCCTGCGTGGCCCTGGAGGGCCTGTGCCTTTGTGACCCCAGCCTTAGAGGAATCTTTGACTCTTTCCTCTTCACCTGTGGATTCAGTCTGCCACCAAGTCTTGTTGTTTCTTCCTTCAAATCATCTTGTATTTGTTTCTCTCTCTCCATTACTATTCCATCATCTTAGACCAGGTGCTTAGCATTTCAAGCTTAGATTTCTCCAGGAGCCTCTTAACTTATCTTCTTGCTTTCAGTCTGTCTGCCAACCAATCCTACCTTGCCACTGTAGCTACTCTTTTTGTTTTCTATGACGTAATTCAACCATGTAAAATGAGTATAGTTTTGTCAAATCTTGCTTCAGATTTCTCCTCCTGTCCCAGTCTTTGGCTTCTCTAGAAAATTCTAAGCAGAGCAGAAGATTAAAATAGGGATTAATACATTTCCATTCTCTAGAAGCTGTTGTTTAGATCTAGAAATTATGTTTGCTTCTTTTTATGTGAGATATTTGTAAATTGAGCAGGACTTAAAAGGTGAGGGAACACCTGCCACTTTTTCTCAGTGAACGATTTTGCGAAGAAAGTATAATTTTAAGTAGAGAAGGAAATATAACCGAGAATATTATATTTAAGACTTTATGGCATCAGATGCTCCCAAGGGGTGGTAAGTCATTACTGGGGATGTTAACAATGGTGAAGGGTGGGAACAGGAACATAGGGAAACGGTATATAAATCTGGGAGAACAGGCCAAGTGTGGAAGAGCAATGGGAACCACTGGGACCTTCTTGGACACTCACAGAGGTGCTGGTCCAGGCTTGGAGGGAGCAGATGGATGAAAAAATGGGTTCACCTAGAGCTTGAATCATCATGGAGATAAATGTGTATGGTGGCTTCTCCTGACAATTCTTAAATTGCTTCCTAGGCCTCGTTGGCTCTCCAGGAAGCATTTTCCATGGAAAAAACTGCTCTTCTGGACCGTCTTTTCACAAAACTGATATCTGTGGCCCTCACAGTATATATCATTTCAACTTTCAGAATACATATCCGGACAGGTAAGTTAGAAGCTGGGATTTGATTTGAAAATATTTTAAATTTTAAAACTTTTTTAACTTATACAAGAAAACTGTGTGTGAATTCAAAGTGAAAAACCCTTGACCCTGTAAACAATAATAGCAGCTCTTTGGGGATATTGAACATGATGAGAAGGTGAACCCGAGGTCTAGAACCATGCTGTGTGCTGCTGTGTGGAAGGTGAGGGGAGCCGGGAGAGGGAGGGGAGTGGGCCACATGAGCAATAATGGGGGTTTGACCTGTTTCCAGGAGTCTCTCTTTCCCTCACTAGGGCTAAAAGAAATAATGCAGAATTTTAGCAAGGTCTTTTTTTTGCCTTTAATATGTTTCAGTATGTTGTTTTTTTGGTTTTGTTTTTAAATTTTTTTTGGCTGCAGCCGTGTGGCTGTGGGATCTTAGTTTCCTCACCAGGGATTGAACCTGCGCCCTCCGCAGTGAAAGTGAGGAGTCCTAACCACCGGACCGCCAAGGAATTCCCACTGCGTTTCTTTTTTATACTGCCTCTCCCTCTCCCTTACTGAAATGCTGCATTTGAAAATGTATCTTTTCTGCCTTATTTTATCTTACTTTCCGCAGCTGCTCTCTGCCCTCTGTTGGCAAGTTCTCTTGGACCTGTCTTGTGTGCAGGAGACAATCACATGTAAGTCAAAACCTTTTTCTGCAGGTCAGGTTGGTTAAGCAGAGAGAAGACCGGAAGGTGTTTTGTTTCTCTGGAATCCTATAGGCTTGGAGGCACAGTCTTGGTGTAGAGCAAACCGGAGGGTCCAGAGTTAGCTGTGAAATCAGGGAGGTTCCAAGTTCAGTACTGAACTGGGAGTTTGTTTGGGGCATCAGGGCTTGACATGGAGATTGGCATGAGCCTGAATCCCATGTCAGTCTCAGAACTCAGCAAGAGTCTTGAGGATCCTTTGGCCTGAGTGTGACAGGCCTCAGGACTTCTTTGCACTAAGGAAGAGGGCAACTTGGAAACTACCATAGCTTCTAGCAGCTAGCTAATTGATGCTCCACAGTTTAGTTCTGGATCAGATATGAGGTGTTTGGGCTGGCCCTGTCCCAGAAGAAATTATAGATGGTGTCTGTGAAGTAGTGAGAGGCATTACCAACTCTACAGAGATAAAGTTGGCTCCTAGCTGGGTGCTGCTCAGGCCAGCAGGACCTTTAGGTTTCCCAGGCTTTGTATGGGTAGCAGTAGGGCCACCAAATACAGACAAAATCTTATTGTCCATATCAGTGAGGACATAATTAGATAGTTGGAGTAAATAGATAATTGATCTCATTTATCTAATATTTTCAGCCTCTCCCTACAAATAAACCAACAAAACAAAAAACTTTCATTGGATGTTAATAAGAAACAGCATTAAGTGATTAAATTTTATTTCCCTGACCTTTCCCACTTTCTAGTCTTAGTGGCCAGTTGGAAGGAAGAGGGAAGGGGCAAGATGCTTGAAATGACATGTCATGCATTTAAACTTGTCTGGGGAGTCTGGGCAACAGTGGTGTCTGGTCCTCACTTGGGTCTGCAGGTGTTCCAGAGAGACTCTTCTGGGTCTTTAGTGGCCATTACACTCTAAGCACAGCCTCACATGGTAAATTCCTTGAGTCAGCAGAATATCTGTACGGAGCCCCACCTTAGAGACCAGGAAACCTGGATTCTAGTCTCTGCTCTGCTATTAAAAAGCCATGTAGGATTGGGGGAGAGGGGCGGGGTAGGAAGCTATGGGACTTCCCTCTCTGAGACTCAGTTTTCAATTATCTTTAAATGAGGGGAGTGAACAATATTACTTATAAGATTCCTCCTAGCCTTGAAATTCTGTAATTCTGGCAGAGATTGTGCCATTCGGATTTGCTTCTCTCATTAAACTGTGTGTAGTTGCTTGAAAAGTATTATTTGGTGGATTGGGTCTGAAGTTAGAGCCATGTCTTTTTCAGGTTGTCCCATCACCCTTTTGACTGGTCTATATCCTTCTTTTCCTTGCTCAGATAGGACGAAATTTCTTTACACTAACAGTGTCAGGAGCTGGAACTGGAGTTAATCCATCTGTGTTAAAGAAAGAGCTGCCCTAAGGTTTTCATTTCAACCAGGTTGAGGGCAAGAGACGTTGTTGGGGGGCTTGCCTTTGGCCTCTGTGCCCAGGGATTCCAATTGTATGCTCCTCAAAGGTAAGTCTATCATTCAGCTTTTTGTATTCACCCCCATAGCTTGTGCAAGGCAGCCAGTGTTCAATAAAGTATCGTACCTAAGAATAAAATGGCATTGTCCTTAATTTCCCCCAAAACCACTAGGTGTCGCCTTCATCTCAGAGAAATTACGCCCCTCCACTCCCTGCCCGCCCACCCTCCTCCCTCTACTCCAGCTTTCTCAGCTTCTTGGCACTCTGATTTCTGGAGAAGTGGCTTGAAGCAGGAGACAAACTGTGGCTCTTGGCAGGGGGAGGAGAATGGGTTTATGTGCATCTCCTTTATGACAATTTGAGGAAAACTCCCTAAGGTCCCATGCAGCCCCTCCCAGCAACCATGATATCATCCCTCACAAGCTGTTCCTCGGGATCAGATCAGCACTCCAGATATGGGGTGTCTGGGGTGAGCCTTCTAGGATGGAAGCTTGGGAGTGGGGTGGAACCCAAGGGGGGCACAATGGGCTTCCACTACTGGGGAAACGTTTTGCGTAATCAGTCTCTGAGCCTTTATCAGGTGCAAGCCCAGGCTGTGCAGGAAGACAAAAGAGAGAAGAGGCTGCTCTGGGCTCCCACCCTGGAGCAGATGGTGTGGTGGGAGCCCAGTGGGCTATGGTGGCCTCTGAGGACACGGGAGGGCACATTGGGGTCGTGGGGGCAGGAAGAGGGAGATTGGAGGGTTGAGTCCTAAGGAAGAAGGAGACTCATGGACTTCGTAAGGACTCAGGAAAAATCGGTCGCCGGAGCGCCTTGGTCCCGGAGGGGCTTATCTTCCAGGGAGCAGTCATGTCTTACTGGTGAAGGAGGAAGAGGTTCCCGTCAATGAGAGGGGTGCTATCGTTTACTAGGTGGAGGACAAGTGAGGATACCGAATATGTGGGGATCCCCGACTGTTTCCTGGAGGCTGGAGTGTTTGAGGGACTCAGGGGAGTTAAGAAAGGAGACCCTAAGAAGAGCGAGATACGCGAGGGGTGGGTAGGGAGGCCCTGGGCTCGTGGGAGTGTGTGAGATGGAGAGCGCGCGGCGGGGTGGCCCAGGGGCCTGGGGGAGACGGGGTAGGCCTTAAAGTGAGGGGACGCCCGGGACCTCGCCGGCCTGAGAGGCCCTTGCGCGGAGCCCCCGGGCTGTCGCCGGGTGGGTTAGAGACCTGGGAGGTCCCCGGGCGCCCGGGTGGGAGTGGGGAGTCGGGAGGGGGGAAGACAGCAGGCGCCGGAGGGTGGGGCCGGGCGGGGGAGGAGGAGGGGCCGCGGGGAGGGGGCGGGGAAGGCGCGGGGCGGGGGCGGGGGCGGGCGGCCTGCCCGGGGAGTCACACTCTGCAGCCGCCGGCGCAGCGAGCGGAGACGGCCGGGCCGCGGCAACCTGACCTGGAGGAGCGGCGCGCCCGGGGGCCCAGGCGGGGGGCGGGAGGAAGCGCGGGGCAGCGCCGGCCGCCCGGACCCAGGAGAAGCGGAGCAGAGAGGAGCGGGGACACGGGCGGGGCCGCCGCAGCTCCGGATGGGACCAGCGCCCTGGGCCCGTTAGTCCAAGCAGGAGCTTCGGGAGAAGGCTTCACAGGGAGATTTACCCCTGCCTTTCCTTCTCCTCCGGCCCAGGCCTCGCTTCGCTGCCCGCCTGCCCATGGTCCCAGTCCTTCCGCCGCGCCGGCCCCCTCCCACCTTATCCCCTTGGTCCTTCTTTTCGCAGCTCTCTGCCCTCCTAGCCCTTTCAGCGGTGAGGTCCCCCCAGGCCTTCTCTTTGTACCAGCCAACCCCCCCCCTCCACCCCATCCCAGTCTCGGATCCCCTTTTCCTTCTCAGCTTTAGATTCATCAGACGAATTCACCTCTCGCTCTCCCCATCCCAGTCACAGGCCCCCTTGGTCCCTGCCTCCTCCTGCCACCCTACTCTTGGCCCTCCTCCGTCCCTGCCCTAGGCTGGTGGACCCACTCCCCGGGGCTTCCTCCCATCTCCTCCCCCCCGATTCCTGCCACTTTCTGTATCCCAGCCTACCTAGCTTATCCTCACTTCTCTCCCTGGCGGCCTTCCCCAGGTTCCAGGCTGGGCGGTGCTTGTGGCTCCCCCGTAGGCCAGAGTGGCCCCAGGTTCTGGGGGGGGTGGGGCCGCTGCTTTCTCCCCATGGCACTGCCATCACTCCTGCTGGTGGTGGCGGCCCTGGCAGGTGGGGTGCGTCCCCCAGGGGCGCGGAACCTGACGCTGGCGGTGGTGCTGCCAGAACACAACCTGAGCTATGCCTGGGCCTGGCCACGGGTGGGTCCCGCTGTGGCACTCGCTGTGGAGGCGCTGGGCCGGGCGCTGCCCGTGGACCTACGGTTCGTCAGCTCTGAACTAGATGGCGCCTGCTCTGAGTACCTGGCCCCGCTGCGCGCTGTGGACCTCAAGCTCTACCACGATCCCGACCTTCTGTTGGGCCCCGGTTGCGTGTACCCCGCTGCCTCTGTGGCCCGCTTTGCCTCACATTGGCGCCTTCCCCTGCTGACTGCGGGTGCTGTGGCCTCTGGTTTTGCGGCTAAGAATGAGCATTATCGTACCCTGGTGCGCACTGGTCCCTCTGCTCCCAAGCTGGGTGAGTTTGTAGTGACGCTACATGGGCACTTCAATTGGACTGCCCGTGCTGCCTTGCTGTATCTGGATGCTCGCACAGATGACCGGCCTCACTACTTCACCATCGAGGGCGTCTTTGAGGCCCTGCAGGGCAGCAACCTCAGTGTGCAGCACCAGGTGTATGCCCGTGAGCCGGGGGGCCCTGAGCAGGCCACCCACTTCATCCGGGCCAACGGGCGCAGTGAGTGTGGCCCGGGCTACTTAGGGTCAGGGGAGGAGGGTCGCTGTGTCCCTGGAGCTGAGCACTGGGAAGCTGTAGATGGAGATAGCCGTGGAGGAGCCGAATGTGGTGGTTGGGATCAAGAAACACGTGTGGATGGAGCCCCTGGGAGGGGCTAAGGCGTTATGTTGGGGGGCTTGTGGATGTCACAGACAGATGTGAACAAGGAGTAAGATGGCCTGAGGGGAGAAGCTTGTGTCGGGAAGAGTGTGGGATTGGGGGAAGTTGAATTTGGGGAGCAGTGTGAGTTCCCTGGAGTAGTGAGTGTGGTTGATGGTCACTCCAAAATGTGTGCCTGTCTGTGAGCAGAGACTTCTCAGACTGGGCCGCCAGTACCCCTTGGTGGCATAAAAAGCGTGAAGACTCCATAAATGGGCTTTGCGGTGCAGCTGATTAGGTTGGGAAAGACAGGTAAAGCTCCCACTGAGAGAAGTTCTGAGCAGTCAGTACCTTTGAGCTTAGGGAAAGACAGGGCAGAGTGGGGGAGTGAGGAGGGCTGGCGGGGAGCAGCAGGCAGGGCTCTGGGAAGAGGAGGGGCTTGAAGGATAGCTCCCTTCCTCTGGGGTCTGGAGTCAGGCTCTGACTTCTGCCAGATGGTCCATACGGTCCCAGGGTACTTATGACATAGACTCCAAGGGGGGAGGGATGGGGAACATCTGCTGGGTGGTTGATAGATTAGGGCCTCTCTTCCTCGCTAAAGATGGGAATGCAGATGGTCAGAGAGGGGGCTGTCTAGGGTCCTGGATGCTTTCTCAGAGTGCCCCTCTGTCACGTACCTGCTCCCAGTTGTGTATATCTGCGGCCCTCTGGAGATGCTGCATGAGATCCTGCTTCAGGCCCAGAGGGAGAACCTGACCAACGGAGATTATGTCTTCTTTTACCTGGATGTCTTTGGAGAGAGTCTCCGTGCGGGCCCCACGCGCTCCACAGGCCGGCCCTGGCAGGACAATCGCACCTGGGAACAGGCCGAGGCCCTCAGAGAAGCTTTTCAGGTATCATTTGAGCCAAACTTGAAGGGAGCAGGGAGAGGAGCTTTTTTGGGAATTCTCTCTCTGTCACAAGACCCCACAGAAACCCTAGCAACAGGGCAAGAATTGTGAACCACAGGGATTAAATGGACGGAGGCTTTCCAAGTCTAGTCTCACCTTTGTGGCTCTTTCTCAGTGTGTCTTCCAAGGCTACCTCCCAAGATCCTGGAACACTGACTCTTCCTAAGTACCAATGGTAGATATACCGTGGGGTCGGGGGGGTGGGAAGTTCAGGAAAAGATCTAGACCCCGCCCCTGGGAGGGCTTCCACCCTTTCTGGAGAGGTGAGGCATGATTGTGGTGCAGTTAGATACAAGTACAAGAAAGGATGTGATGATGTGTCCTGGAACAGACACTAAGAACTTGAGTGGTTCAGAGGAGAGAGTCACTGTGGGCTGGGTTTAGGGGAAGCTGTTATAAAGGAAGCAAGACTCTATGGTGACTTTAAAGATAGATGTCATATTCCTAGTCAGAGTGGGAGAGAGGATGCAGGCAGCTGGAGCAAAGAAAAAAAGATGGGAATGGACATGTTTGGGGATCCAAGAAGATACTGACCTGACAAGAAAGAATGGTTCACTTGGAGCACATTATAGGAAATAATGCTGCGGAGGTAGATTCAGATTAAGGAGAGCTCTGAACCTAAGACTGAGGCGTTTGGACTTGAATGGTGGGGTCTTTGAGGTTTTTTTGTGATGAGAAATATACTGACAGAACTCAGGTTGGATTAGAAGAGGAGGAGACAGTGAGGCCACCTGCAATAGGTTAGAATGCAGTATGGAGGTATGGGCTTGAACTATGGTGATGATAGCAGGAATGAAAAGAGATGGATATGAGAAGCAGTTTGTAGGGAAAATTGACATGACTGTCTTCACTTCACTTCTCTGCTCAAAACTTTCAATGACTTATTTCCTACAGAATAAAGTCCTGACTCCTTATCATGACATTTAAGATTTTATACAGTCCTCAACCCACTTTTAAAATCTTACCTCCCAGTACTGCTAAGTACTCCAGCCGGCTAGACTTCGCTCAGACCTGCTACCTCGGGCCTCCCTGCCCCGCTGCCTTTGGGCTCTTTGCTGCTTTTGTCCACAGTGGTCTTCCTCCCCTTACCCCAAATCTCTCCCTCTCAAAATCATACCCATGAATTGCTCCCCGATTCTCCCACCAATTTTTCACTTACTTATGTATATAAGTACTTTTTAAAACTTATTTATGCATACCCCCTTCTTATCCCCAAAAGAATTTGAGGTGGCGTATAGGATAACCTTCAGGTCTTTTCAACCCTGAGATTCTTTGACTCTAAGTAGATGTGTATAAGGGCTGGACTTGGGTGGCCACCTTCTGCAATGAGTAAGGTTTTATGTGGCTGTGATTATATATTCGGTAGTGTCTGACTGTGAATGACATATCTGTTTGCATGCCTGAGTATAAGTCTGTGACCGTCACACTTGAACATGGGCAGTGGCAGGACAGGTTTTGTTGCTGCTGAACTTTTGCCTAAAACGACCTTCTCACCTTTGTGTGTCTGGATAATGCTTGTGTATTCTATAATACTCAAATCAGTTATTTTCCCTTCTAGGAAACAATCCCTGAATCCTCAGGTTGGACTGAATTTCCCACTCTTGTGCCTATCTCTAACTCCTCTAGAACTTACAACATTATTCAGTCAATGTCTGATTCATCTGAAGACTGACTCATTCTGTTAGTGTTTACTTAGCTAGCACCTGTTATGTCCTAGTCACTGTGCGAGGTGCTAGTATACAGCAGAGAACATAACAGATGTCCCTGCCTTTTGGAGCCTACATTCAGTAGAACAGACAGACATAAACAAGCAATAGATACAAACATAGAACAAACTGTGATGTGTTACTTAAAAAGAGAAAAAAAGCATAGCGTGGTATGAGAGGAGAGTATCAGGGGGGTTGTGCTTTAGCTAGTGTGGTCAAGGAGGGTCTCTCTAACCCTCCCAGATGGGAAGACTCCACAGGCTTCTGGGCCATACTGTCTTTGTGGAGGGAACACCTCTCTTCTTGTGGGAGAATTCCTACCAGCCAAGGGGCCCCAGCACTTAGGGTAGGAGGAGGAGGGATCTAGTCTGCTAACAATTAGTTACATACAGTTGACTCTTGAACACTGTGGGGGTTAGGGGCACCCACCCTCCATGCAATCGAAAATCTGAGTATAACTTTACAGTCAGGCTTCCCTCTTGGAGGTTCCATCCACATCTGTGGATTCAACCAAGTGTAGATCATGTAGTACCATGGTCTGCGTTTATTGAAAAAAATCTGCATATCAGTGGACCTGTGCAGTTCAAACCCAAGTTTTTCCAGGGTGAACTGTAAATTAATTCTCAGCTCTCCCACTCACTGTAGGCATTATTCAGACAGAAAAACAAAGAGGGAGGTTTTGCTACGATATAAGAGAAGGGGCAGTCAAGAATATGCTAAGGGGAAAATCAAAGGGAAGTGGTGTGGTCAGCTCCAGACAAGGGTGAAAGAGCAGAGAGCCCACACCCCAGAGATACCTGGCCCGCTGGGGTCCCAGAGCAGGCCAGCCTGGAAAAGGTGGCGGCAGAGGTGAGGAGTCCCTGATGTAGATGCCCACAGCCTTTCCAGGAGGGTGTCATGCCCAAGGAAGGGGTCCCAGCTCATGCTGGATACTAGCTATTGGGGGAGAGGACTCTCAAATTAAATATGTTGCTATGATTTTTCTCCCTCATTGAACCGTAGCCGCTTGAGGGCAGGGACCATGCTTGTCTTTGTATTCCGTGTGCCTAGCACGTTTGTTGAATTGAATCAACGTGTGTGTTGGGAAGAGGGGGGATGGGGTTAGGAATTCATTTAGACAGGAGTAGAGCCGGCAGGTACTGTAAACCAAGATGATCAACCAGGAAAGGGAAGAATACGTAGATACGGTGGAACTAACCAAATGACTAGGCTCTAAGGATCCAGAGGCTCTGTCTGGACATTTGAGGACATTCTACAGGGTCAGAAACCCAGGGAGAAGCCACAAACTAGGTGACCAGCATGAGACTGGGGTACAGATGGGGGACACCAGCGGCTAGAATGGAAGTAAGCAGTAAACCAAGGGCCGTGGAAGGCAGCATCTCTTGTGGAGACCATTCTGTTAATTTAGGCCACTGTTAACAGCGCCTCCTGCGGCAGCCAGAGTGGGTCTGGGTGTGGGTGGGCCCACAGGCAGAGCCAGGCATCTGCTGTCCTTGCACATTTCCCGGGTGCCCTCCTGGCTTCCACCCACCGCTGTACCCATTTTGGCAGCCTTTGCTTTTTTTTTTTTTTTTTTTCCGCCTGGGGTCCCCTGTGCAACGGGACACAGTTACCTACCTTTACCTTCTCTCTAGCCCCTGAGCAAGAACAGAAATTCTTTGGAAGTTCTTCTGCTTCTCTCTCTTTTTTTTAGTAGCTGGTAACCACAGCAAAACAGAGTCGAGCATAGCAGTTCTCAAAGTGTGGTCTTGGGATCCTGGGGGCCCCTGGAATCCTTTTTTAGGGGGACAATGAGGGCAAAACTAGTTTAAAAATAATACTAAGGTGTTATTTGCCTCCGTCACTCTCATTCTTCCATGATTGTACAGTGGAGTTTTCCAGAGGTTATGTGACGTGTGATGATGTCATCATTCTGGCAGCTATAGGAGGTGTGCTTGTGTATTCTTGTGTTTTAAAACTTTGTCAGTTTTAATTTCTAATATGGTAAATATTGATAGATGTAATCCAAACAAACAAAAGCTCCTTGGGGTCCTCAATAATTTCTAGTAGCGTAAAGGTGTCATGAGAGCAAAAAGATTGAGAACTGCTAGTCTAGCAAAGAAAAAACCTAGGCAATTACTTTTTAAAAAGCATTGAAAACCTATTATCAACCTTTATAATGAAATAGATATTGTGTGAAGCCTGATCTTTTCAAGTTTTTTAACTAACTTTTTACATTTTTTGTCAACCGTATCCTACCCTTCTATTTTTCTTTTATTCTTTGAATAGGTGTTACTGAACGAACCCTTCCAGCCCCACCCTCAGTCTCCCTCTCCTTTTTAATTCTGCCTGACAGTGGGAGAGTATTAGCAGTGTGTGATCAAGCATCCAAACGCTCCAGTAAGAATAATTACATCATGAAGTAGACTCCAGTCTAATATAATCAATGTGTATTAGAAACTGACTTCATTATTTCCTACCTGGAATGAATTGATCTATAATAGGTCGTAAGTGATATATCTAGTATCTCTATGGTACTTTCTATGACAGGAATTAACACAACTGGTAGAAACGGCTAGTTTTATTTTTTAAAGAATCAATTTTATTTATTATATTTATTTTTTGGTTGCGTTGGGCCTTCGTTGCTGCACATGAGCTTTCTGTAGTTGTGGCGAGGGGGCGCTACTCCTTGTTGCGGTGCGCAGGTTTCTCATTGTGGTGGCTTCTCTTGTTGTGAAGCACGGGCTCTAGGCGCATGGGCTTCAGTAGTTGTGGCACACGGGCTCAGTAGTTGTGGCTCGCGGGATCTAGAGCACAGGCTCAGTAGTTGTGGCACACAGGCTTAGTTGCTCTGCGGCACGTAGGATCTTCCCCGACCAGGGATCGAACCTGGCAGGTGGATCCGCCTTGGCAGGTGGATTCCTAACCACTGCGCCACCAGGGAAGTCCCAAAATGACTAGTTTTAATCTCTCATTTCACAAAGTCACGTTTCACAAAATATATTGATCTGAAGTCTTTCCCCAAAGTTGCAGTGCCAGTTCCCTGACGAAGGCAGAGGCTGGTCTCAGTGATTGTGGAGGCCTGAGGTGGAGGCAGAGGCCAAGAAGCGGGAAGTGTGTGAGGCCAGTGGGCCAGTGGGAGCCAGGCAGGCATCCCAGTGAAAGACAGAGACATGCTGACTGTGGCCAATGAGAAGTGTGCATGACTGAGACCATGTGTGCCACTGGCTTATCTATGAGATGTGTGTGGGCATGTGACTGTGTGTTTTCCTTGTGACTCATGATGTGTGGGACTATGCCAGTATGCAGGACTGCATATGGTGGGTGTTCCATGCACATTAAAGGAGCCGGCTCATGGCTTTTTACAGATGGAATCACTCTCTCAAAGGATTTCCCCCAGTTGTCATAGGACCTGAAATCTCTAATTCACTGGGTGGAGGCACTGTGCTCAAGTGGCCCAAATGAAAATGTAAACATTTTACTGAGAACATTAGCAGTAATTAACACCAGGGAGAGGAGCTGTTGCTCAGTGTTGTCCTTGCCAGTAAACAGGTACCCAGAAAGGATGGGACAGAGGAGCTGTGAGTGTTATGGCAGCCCTGCTGGGAGGCCTGGGTGGTAGTAGGGGCTTCAGGACGATGAGGAGCCCAGTTTGGGGGATGGAGTTGACTTCATGTATTTCCCAGTCTCCACCTTCCCAGAACCATCCTATCTATCTATCTTTTATGGAGGTGTGCCACGTGCTGTCCCCAGAGTATTAAACACACACACACACACACACACACACACACACACACACACACACACACGAGTTTAGTATCCTCTCAGCCTTCAGAGTCACCCATGTACATTTTATATCATGTATATTTCAGCAAGTTTCCCTGTCCTGCTTCCTCTCTTCCCCTAATGCCCATCTTGAATCATTTCCACTCTCCCATGTGCTGTTCGTACAGATGGTATTGGTCATCACATACCGAGAACCCCCGAATCCTGAGTATCAGGAATTCCAGAATCGTCTTCTGATAAGAGCTCGGGAAGATTTTGGTGTGGAGCTGGCCCCTTCCCTCGTAAGTAGATCTCTCTTTCCCCGAGAATCAGGCCAGGCTTTGAGGAAAGCCTCTTCTCCCTAACTCAGAATCAAGCCTTGGCCATGGAGCCAGCCCTACTTTGGGGGCTGTCCACTTCCATTCAGGATTTTCTCTTCTGCTTTAGTGTTCAGTGAGGTAGGGATGGCACCTTAGGAATGAGAGGAGGGAAGAAAGCAAACCAGAGCGAGGAGAGGTAGAAGGAGACCCCAGAGATGGAAAAGGGGGCTGGGGAAGGGGCCTGGCAGGACCTTTGGAGAGCACTGCTGAAGTTACCACCCCCAGATGAACCTCATTGCTGGCTGCTTCTACGATGGGATCCTGCTATATGCTGAAGTCCTGAATGAGACGATACAGGAAGGAGGCACCCGGGAAGATGGACTTCGAATTGTCGAGAAGATGCAAGGAAGAAGATACCATGGTAATGGAGAGGGTCAGTTGGAGGCCAGAGTGCCGCTGTCACGCTCAGGAGTGGAGTGGGCAGAAGAAAACACAGACACCAGGAGCAGGAGGGAGAGTTAGTAGGGGTCAGAGAACATGGCAGAGGTGGACACATATTAAGAATGGGGGCAGGGACAGACTGTGAGGTGACTGGAGGGATTGGGAGGATAGGAGAGGGGCCTAGGGTAGATCTCAAAGTAAGGGGTACTCCTTTCTGTCTTAGGTGTAACTGGACTGGTTGTTATGGACAAGAACAATGACCGGGAGACTGATTTTGTCCTGTGGGCCATGGGAGACCTGGATTCTGGGGACTTTCAGGTGATGGGGGATGAGGCAGGGAGGAGAGTGGGGGGCCTGCAAACCCAGCTTTCAGGGGGTCAACGGGGGCAGAATCACAGGTTCTAGAGGCAGGGACTTATTTCCTCTGCTGGAGCTGCTTGGTGGGTGGGCGGTAGGATGGGGAGAAAAGCACCCAAGTAGCTGGGTTTGGGGGGAGGAGGCTGGTGGGAGCAGGCCTGTGGGCCCTGTTTTCTCCTTCCTCACAGCCTGCAGCCCACTACTCGGGAGCCGAAAAGCAGATTTGGTGGACAGGACGGCCCATCCCCTGGGTGAAGGGGGCCCCCCCCTTGGACAATCCCCCCTGTGCCTTTGACTTGGACGACCCATCCTGTGATAAAAGTGGGTGTGTGCAGGGACTGGGAGCAATCCTTCCTCCCTTGACTTTCCATTCTTTTACCTCCTCCTCACGGGCTCCCCCACCCTTAGTTCTATATCACCTGTTCTCCTATGCCCCCTGCCTGCTTCTTTACCTCTCGAGATCTGTCTGCTCCCTGCACCTAAGAGCATCCCCCCTCCCCGTTCACAGCACCACACACAGTCTTTCTCAGGGCCCCCTCTCCCTTCAGCCCCACTTTCCACTCTGGCAATCGTGGCGCTGGGCACAGGAATCACCTTCATCATGTTTGGCGTTTCCAGCTTCCTCATTTTCCGGTGAGTTCTGCGCTTTCCGCTGACCTACTCCCTCCCTCCCATTTCCACACAGCCTTCTGGCTGAGGCCAGGAGGCCCCTAGAACACGGGGGAGGGAATGCATCCCTCTCTCTCAGTCCTGTGTCTGGGGTGTGACAACCGCAGCTTCAGGAGCTGCCGGGAAGTCTCTGCAACCCCGCTGTTGGCTTCTGGGGTGGTAGGATTGGGCTTGCCAGTCAACTGAGGTGTGCAGTCCTTACAGAAAACTGATGCTGGAGAAAGAGCTGGCTAGCATGTTGTGGCGCATTCGCTGGGAGGAGCTGCAATTTGGCAATTCAGAGCGATACCATAAAGGTGCAGGCAGTCGCCTCACACTGTCGCTGGTGAGCCCTCGTCTCAGCTGTCCCTCTGCTTCCCTCTGAGTGCCTGTCCTTTCGTACCCTGGACCTTTCCCAGCACATCAGCCTGTAATGATAGCACCTGCACTACCACCACCATCTAATGTTCCTTTCATCCTTCCGCCTCCATGTTGCCCTTGGCCCCAGCGGGGATCCAGTTACGGCTCGCTCATGACAGCCCATGGGAAATACCAGATCTTTGCCAACACCGGTCACTTCAAGGTGAACAGTCGTCCACTTGTTCTGGTCCCCACCATTTCATTCTGTCTCATCCACATCTGTCACCTCTTCCCGTGACCCTCTGCTCCTCATAACCCTCCTCTCTGTCCAGCTGATCTCCTGGATGCTCCCACAGTTCTCCAGTCTTTCCCAGCACCCAGAGACCCTTTCTGATATTAATGTCCCTCTTCCCCTTTCACACCCACCATCAGGGAAATGTTGTTGCCATCAAACATGTGAATAAGAAGCGCATTGAGCTGACCCGGCAGGTTCTGTTTGAACTCAAACATGTAAGTCATGGTGTATGGGTTGAGGGCCAGGGGTAAATAAGAATGGGGAAGGGGAAGGGGAAGGGGAGGACTAGGGAACAGTAAAATTGGCTAGGAGGGCAATGGGTTTATTTATAAATTATTTCAAGTTGTAAGGACAATTAAGAGAAAGGTCCTCTCATGTAGTGGTAGATTTCTGTATCTAATTTTTAGCTCTTTCAATTCTCTTTTTCTTCCTTTTTTTTTTTTTCGTAGATGAGAGATGTTCAGTTCAACCATCTCACTCGCTTCATTGGCGCCTGCATAGACCCTCCCAACATTTGCATCGTCACCGAGTATTGTCCTCGTGGGAGTTTACAGGTGAGGGATATAGGTGGGGATTATAGGGGCAAAGTTACACTGACTGTGCAGGTAATAGTGGGGCTAGGAAAGTCACATAATCTATTCCATGTCACTTACCAGGATATTCTGGAAAATGATAGCATCAACTTGGATTGGATGTTTCGTTACTCACTCATTAATGACCTTGTTAAGGTGAGTCTTCCCCACTCCTCCTTGAGTTCATCCACTTTAAAATGCCTCCCTCTTTCTATCTTTGCTTATGATTTCTCTTCCTAGTCTAAAAATTCCATCTCTCCATTTCCCCTTATTCTTAAGGTTGGGTAATAATGGGCAAACAATGGATTTGGGGCTTTTAATTGGGGGGGAATGAGTTTTATCTGCCACAAAGAGTCCTGTACTTGTAGAGAACTTTTGTCTTCCTGCCCTAGCTCAAATCTCAGATCTCAAATCTCTCAAATCTCTCTCCATCATCTTTTCTTTTTCCTCCAAGAGTTTATATTAAAATCTCTTAGCAGGGAAAAATTAATGGAGTCTCCAAACATTTATCTTCTATTTTTTTTCCTCATCATTTACTCTCTAACCAATATTTCACGTATCTGCTCTTTTGTTCAGAAAAACTGAAATTCGAAATGAACATTTATTAGTAAAACTAAGAGAAGCCAAGGAAAATTATACTAAATGTTTGGTATCTTCTAATATACTAGGTTTCAGCTATTTTCAAGTGACCCAGAGGTCTATGGATTTGTGAAGGCATAAATTTGAATCTTGCACAGGTGGGACAGGTGTTTAGAAGCAAGTCCCCTAGCCAGTGAGCTAGCCTAGTGGATCACCTGTACCACACCTGGAGCTGGCTTCGGTTTCTCTGCATAGTTTTCAAGAGGTTATTTAAAAAATTTTGTGTGTGTGTGTTAAAGTTTGCCATCAAGTCAGAGATAAAATATTAGGTAAAGTTGATGTGGTGCTCAGCTGGAGGTGTGATGATAAATGTAAGAAAAACATGACTCTTGAGAGAACAGTGATTTGATGGAAAGGTGATTTAGAACAAAGCCAGAAGCCTAACATCTGTATTCACGAGTTTGGAGATTCCCAAAGGTTTGTTGATATCAAGATGAAACGAATAAAAAGGAAGAGTTCACAGAGACTAGAGTTTTGAGTTGTTTAAGCCCAGAGCTAAACATTTAAAGGAGGTTAGCATACAGGACACCGTATCCTTTTTCGGTTCCACCTGAACTGACTTCCCAGGGGAAGCATCACTCTGCCTTCTTAGGACCTGCCTTAGAGTCCCTCACAGGCAACCTTTCTCTCCTCTCTGGCCCCAGGGGGGCCAGAAGTTTCAGGCTTCTGCATTGGCTTGGTAGCTACCTCCTATCTGTGTCCATTTCCCAGGTTTTTCTAATTTACTATTTTCTCCACTTTCTCTCTGGCCCGACATCCCCTGTAGTAGATGGCTTTCCTCCTCTATCTCGACTTGCCTGCCTATACATGGTTGTATGTTAAAGTTTACAACTGGCTGGTCTTCCTTGGTGCATCCAGGTACTCTTGATACCTGGATCTCAAGCCATGTCTTCCTGAGTAGTGGCCAAGCATTTGAGGCCACCATGGGTGTTGTATTCTTGGAGTTCACCCTCAGAGTTCTGATCCCTTCATTACTCAGAAGACAGACCGCCCTTTCCAGGGTGATAACTGATAGCTCCCCTTGTCCTTCCTCTTAAGCATGTCTCCTATCCCCGGCGCTTGGGTGCCGATATACTGCTTAAGGTACCAGGAAGAGACGACTCTCCTATTTTGCCTGCTTCCTGGGGTGGAAACTGTACAAAGGATGCATTCCGAAATTAGCTTATTGTTTTTATGGTCCCGAGATCTTTTTTTTTTTTTTTTTTTTTTTTTGCGGTACGCGGGCCTCTCACTGTTGTGGCCTCTCCTGTTGCGGAGCACAGGAGGCTCCGGACGCGCAGGCTCAGCGGCCATGGCTCACGGGCCCAGCCGCTCCACGGCATGCGGGATCTCCCCGGACCGGGGCACGAACCCGTGTCCCCCGCATCGGCAGGCAGACTCCCAACCACTGTGCCACCAGGGAAGCCCATGGTCCCAAGATCTTTAGACAGCTAGCTAATGTCCATCTCACGGAGAGGGGGTATCCCAAGCCAGATATGATCCAATCCCATGACTTGATCTGTATCCTGCAGGGCATGGCCTTTCTCCATAACAGCATTATTGCATCCCATGGGAGTCTCAAGTCCTCCAACTGTGTGGTGGATAGTCGTTTTGTGCTCAAAATCACAGACTATGGCCTGGCCAGCTTCCGATCAACTGCTGAACCTGATGACAACCACGCCCTCTATGCCAGTGAGGCCTTCCCCCACAACCTGCTTTTACATTGCTCCCCCGGCCCTGATCATTTCCACCTACGGAGGGTGGGAGAGGGAGACGGAGTGACAGTAATACGGCGAGCATTATAGGAATGAGGCCAGGTGGGCTTGGGGATTTCCTTTTTGAGGACCTGGCCACCTGTCCCCTCTTTTCAGAGAAGCTGTGGACTGCCCCAGAACTGCTCAGTGGGAACCCCTTGCCAACCACAGGCATGCAGAAGGCCGATGTCTATAGCTTTGGGATCATCTTACAGGAGATAGCCCTTCGCAGTGGTCCTTTCTACTTGGAGGGCCTGGACCTCAGCCCCAAAGGTGAGAGTCAATCTACGACCCAGAGCCTCCTCTACTTGGGGGACCTGTTCTTCATCCAAACCCTTTATCACCCTCAGAGATTGTCCAGAAGGTCCGAAATGGTCAGCGGCCTTATTTCCGGCCGAGCATCGACCGGACCCAACTGAACGAAGAGCTGGTTTTGCTGATGGAGCGGTGTTGGGCCCAGGACGCAGCTGAGCGACCAGACTTTGGACAGATTAAGGGCTTCATTCGCCGCTTTAACAAGTGAGAGGGCACTATGGTGCAGGAGCTCCCCGGGGCTAGAAGCCTCATCAGTCTTAGTGGGTGAGGTGGGGTTGGTGGGGCCCAGAGGGTGGGTTGGGTAGAAAGCCCTGGGGGTCTTGAGCATTCTGGAGCAGGTACCCTATCCTGGCCTCCTTCCAGGGAGGGTGGCACCAGCATACTGGATAACCTCCTATTGCGCATGGAGCAGTATGCCAACAACCTGGAGAAGCTGGTGGAGGAACGCACACAGGCCTACCTGGAGGAGAAACGCAAGGCTGAGGCTCTGCTCTACCAAATTCTACCCCAGTGAGACTTCTGTCCCCCTTCCTGAATTTTCCTGTGGTATTCTTCTGTTGGTTTCTGCCTAATCAAGCTCCTGAGAAGTCACTTCCCAACCCTTAGAATGCTGCTTTGTTACATCTTGCTACCATGAGCCCATTCTGGCTCTAGACCGTGTGTTTTCATTCTGTCTCCAAATGAGTTGTGCTGCCTTCTTCCTGGCTTCCCATCCCTTCTTCTTAGGACGCTGCTCTACCAGACCTTTGCTCCAGCAAGTGTATGTAGAACAATCCCAACTTGAGACGTTTAGCCCACATCCCCAGGGATCCCCTTCCAACCCCACACCACCTGTACACCTTACCTTGCCCTGGACTGTAATGTCTTCCCAGCCACCTTCCTTCTCCTCCACCAGGCTCAGCTTTCATGTTAGAACTCATCTCTGCTCCAGCCATACACTCCTTTCCTCTCTCTCGCCCTCCCACCCTCTTTCTCTGAGTTTGGCTCAAACTGTACCTTTGCTTCCTAGTTCAGTGGCAGAGCAGTTAAAACGGGGAGAGACCGTACAGGCCGAGGCCTTTGACAGCGTTACCATCTACTTCAGTGACATCGTTGGCTTCACAGCTTTGTCAGCAGAGAGCACCCCCATGCAGGTGAGAGCCAGGTGAGGGGCAGAGGGTGGGGTAGAGACCTGCGGGAGCTTCACTGGGGCATAGAGATCCTTGATAATAGGGAAGATTAGCTTGGTCTGTAGTTTCCATATCTTGTTATGGCTTGTGTGTTAAGAATTCTTAGAAAGTTGGACAGTTAGTTGGACAGTCTTAGAAAGTTGGAAAGTCTTAAGGCCTCTACTTTCCCATCCCTGTTAGGTGGTGACACTTCTTAATGATCTGTATACCTGCTTTGATGCCATAATTGACAACTTTGACGTCTACAAGGTGAGAGCTGGGGCTGCCCTTACACTGACACTCTTTTAAAACCCAGTCTGCCCGAATCCCACATGCCTTACCTGCTCCAGAGTCAGTTTTCCTGCCTGGGTCTCCAGCATCCTAGTGCTAGAGTACCCTTTGTAGACAAATGAGGCTCTGGCACTGTAATTGTGCATTCCCGTCTAATCTCTTGTGAATCCTTAAGGCTTGCCTAATCGGAACCATCACAAGATCTAGCCCCTGTCTGCCACTTTTTGCCTGGGGGTATAGGCATAGCCTAGTCGTCTTTTCTCTTCTCTTCATCCACTCCAGACATGGAGGAATCATACAGGATGTGGGTATAGAATGATTTATTGGGGTGAGGGACAAGCTATGGAGTGGAAGCTTTTTGTTGAAGTCATTGAGTTGGCACAGGGTAGGCTTTATTGTGCTTGGGAGTAAAAATGATCGGGCTTTGTGACCAACCGTGTGGCCTTAGGCAAGTAACAGAAGCTCCCTGAGCCTCAGATATTTTATCTGTATGATGGGAATAATAAATTTATTGTGGAAAATGCCTAATATTGTACAGATAATATTTATTACCCACTCCTGTCCCTTCCCTTTGGACTTACTCTGCCATCTCTGTTATTACTGTAACAAAGAACTCCCATAAACCCTTTACTTGCATTCACCAATTGTTTATATTTTCCCCCATTTGCTTTATTTAAAAAAAATCTATGTCTCCATATATTATTTTCTGAACCTTTTGCAAGTAAGTTTCAGACACAGTGCCCCCTTTTTAAAAGAAATAAATTTATTTATTTTATTTTTAGCTGCGTTGGGTCTTTGTTGCACGCGGGCTTTCTCTAGTTGTGGGGAGCGGGGGCTGCTCTTTGTTGTGGTGCACGTTGCAGTGGCTTCTCTTGCTGCGGAGCACAGGCTCTAGGCACGCGGGCTTCAGTAGTTGTGGCTCGCGGGCTCTAGAGCACAGGCTCAGTAGTTGTGGCGCACGGGTTTAGTTGCTTCCCGGCATGTGGGATCTTCCCGCACCAGGGCTCGAACCCATGTCCCCTGCATTGGTAGGCAGATTCTTAACCACTAGGCCACCAGGGAAGCCCCACAGTGCCCCTTTATCCCTAAACAGGTCAGTGTGTAGTTCCTAAAAACAAGGAACTTGTACACAGCTGTACACAGCTTCAGTACAATTAACGAAGCCAAGTGCCTGCTTTCTTACCTTTGACACTTCAGGCTGTCTGAGGCTCATTTCACGGGGCCTCGCTGACCTCCCCACCAGCTTCTGTGCTCTTCAGGGCAGCCCTGTTGTCTTGCTTCCCATTTCCTGACAGCAGAGCCTATTTGACCATGTCCTGTTGCAGACAGGGTGTCCATTCAGCAGACATTTGTAGAGTATTCGCCAGGTGCTGGGATGGGCAGGAGGATTTACCGATTCCCTTGACTCCCCTTCTCCCAGATTCTCAGGACCATGGCACTTACTTTCTAGTCAATATTCTGGCCCCCAGGCTGTCAGGATGACTCATAGTGGTACCCAGCTTGTCTCCTTCTGCCCTTCCCCATCCCCACTGATACAGATAGAGGTGACCTTTTCATCCCCCTCTCAATCAGGTAGAGACGATTGGAGATGCCTACATGGTGGTATCTGGTCTCCCAGGCAGAAATGGTCAGCGCCATGCCCCGGAAATTGCTCGTATGGCCCTGGCATTACTGGATGCGGTTTCTTCCTTCCGCATCCGCCACCGACCCCATGACCAGCTGAGGCTACGCATAGGGGTCCACACGGGTAAGGCTGACTCTCACTCCTGTCCTCATATCGACTTTTCCCAGGCTCTCCCAACCTATTTCTTCTCACAGGGCCCGTCTGTGCTGGGGTGGTTGGCCTGAAGATGCCCCGCTACTGTCTTTTTGGAGACACAGTGAACACTGCTTCCCGAATGGAGTCTAATGGTCAAGGTGAGACATTAGCCCTCAACCCCAGCATCAGCCTCAACCTGTGTTGGCCTTTTCTTCTTTTCAGAGTTCCTCCAAATCTCATTCTGAGAGACCACAGTTCCTGATTGCCCCATCCTTGGACATATTTTGGTTCTAGTGCATGTGCCCTGGGAAGACTGAGACCCTCCTGAGGGATGGTGGTTGGGTAAAGCTCTCTCCGATCCTGCCAGTTCTTCGGTTGCCTTTTCTTTGATTCTTCTTTCCATCATTTCCCCTATCCCACCCCAGCCCTTAAGATTCATGTCTCCTCTACCACCAAGGATGCCCTGGATGAGCTAGGATGCTTCCAGCTAGAGCTTCGAGGGGATGTGGAGATGAAGGTGATGGCAGGCCATGGGGAGGGAGTCATGGAATGGGAGGATGAACACAATCACGGGGTTTGTGGGGGGAAGGGAGGGAGATATGAGGAATAACATAGAAGAATCTGAATTATCTCTACTTCTCCGCTTCCAGGGAAAAGGCAAGATGCGAACTTACTGGCTCCTAGGAGAGCAGAAAGGACCTGCTGGGCTCCTGTAAACCCCACTTCTTCCCAAGTCAGACAATCCCCTGCTGCTGGTACCCGGGTGGGCAGTGGCCATCATCTCTCCACATAGCAGAAGTGGACATTGTCACATGAGATGGAAACCAACATGCACAAAACCCCCAACTTATATGGAAGTTGCTGTCCTTTGCAGCCCAGCCTTGTACATATACCTGTTCCTCTCTGGCCTGGTTCCTTTCCTCCCTACCTTCTGTAAATATCTGTATCTAAACCAGAATATTTTGGCCAAATATAAAACAAACAAAACCAGTCATGGTGACATAATCTGTGTTAGGGGCAACTCCAAGGAAAGGTTATGGGGTATGGACACGGTAACTCACAGAATCACTGAATGAGCAGTCTCAGGATGAGAGAGAACCCTTTTTATGTAAAGAGCCCCTTCACCAAGTACACTTCCTCCCCATCTCTTCAGTACAGACAGAAGGAGATTCCATATTCCACATCTACTTCCCTCCTCGACCCTTAGACAGGAGTAGTTCTACCCCTCCCTCCACCACCCGCCCTCCTCCCTGACAGCCAAGGGAAGATATTTTTCCCAATTGGTGGGAATAATTCTCGGGTTCATAGGGCAAGGGCTGCCCTAGAGACAAAGGCACTGGTGTTGAGAAGCTGCAGTTCTTCCGGAATGGCGTGTCCAGAGTCCTGATGTTACTGACACCCTGGAGGAGTGCCAGAATGAGGACAGAGCCCTCTCTCCTCCAAGCCGGGACAGAACAGCCTCTTCCCCCACTCCCAACACCTGGTCACCCTCACACACCGGTAGCTGTGGTGCCCTCTGTAGCCAGAAGGTTTCAGGCTGTTCCTTAGGGTAGTCGTGAGGCTGTGAGGGAGAGATACTGAATAACTCTTGGCCTGAAGCTCCCTCTCTCAACCTCTGGGCCTGCTGCTTTCCCACAGCCTGTCGGGGCCCAGCTGTACAAGTGGGGTGGGATGGGTTCTTACCTTTGTTGGGGCAGGAGGCCCTGATTGCACCAGCTCCTTTCCATAGTCGCGGTGTGTCACAGACTCGACCTCAGAGTCCTTCCTTGTGGGTTCCTGCTCTGCCTGCACCTCTTTACTACATTGGCCTGGGGGGCATCAAGGCCATTCTCCCCTGATTTTTGTCCTCCCCCTCCCCTTTCCCCTGCACCCAGCCTCTCACCAGATCTGGTGGTGCAAGAACATCTCCAGCATGGCTTCACGTTTCCCTGCGGGAGGTCAGGGAATGGACAGAGTGGGGGAGTCTGGTTAAGAAACAGGCCCAGAAGAAAAAAAATTGGGGAAAAGGAAGAAAAACTGAGCTTTGCGTTTTACACTCATCAGACATTCCTCTCTCTTTCTTCTCTGCTAGACTCACTCTGGCTCATTCTCTCATGTTTCATACCTCGAATTGGCTGAGAGTGGTTTCCTGGGGGCTGGTATGAATCTTTCTGGGTGGTGCTGGAGCACATGGGTGACTGTGGCTCCAGGGTCAGCAGTCCCCGGTGTCCATGTCGGAAAAAGAAACTCTCAGAGCCATCCTGCATGCTTGGGACTTGATCCAGGTGGTTGGTGGCTCTCTGTGGGCCCCAAGTTGAGTGACCATGATATCCTTTCTGGTACCCACCCTCATCGACTGGGGGCAGCCTTCAAGAAAAGGGAGCAGGTAAAAACCTTAATACCTCCTCCTCCCAGTTGTAGAGAAGGCACTGGCCCCGTGGCAGTGTTTCATTGAGAACCTTACTTGTCCCTTCAACCTCAGGGGGCTTCCAGAGCCCTCGGGCACCAGGTTCTGAGACTTTCAAAAATTTCCAGGGTTGTTTCTGAGGCTCCCAGTGGCTGTGGTGACTCCAGGAGGCATAATTAGGGAGCAGATCTGCCCTGGGTTTTATGAAGCCTGAAGGAGCAGAGGAGCTGAAACCAGGGCCCTGGCCAGAGCCTGGCCTATGCCTAGAATCAGCGGCAGGACCAGGACCCGTGCCTCGACCAGAGCCGTTGCCAGGACCTTGACCAGAGCCACTGCCAGGACCAGAAATGGAGCCAGGACCAGGGCCAGAGCTGAAGCCAAGACCAGGGCTAGAGCTAAGGTCATTTGCAGTATAGGGATTCGAAGCAATATGGGAAACAGAGACAGGCTCAAAGCCAAGTCTCCCGTGGCCTATCTTGTGGGTAAATCTGGGTCCAGTGTAGCGCTCCCCAAGAAGACTTTCAGAGGAGGGCTCCATGAGAAGGCTCCGTTCAGAGCAGGGCGCTGGGGTCTTTGTAGATAATGCAGCTGCTTTGATAGTGGAGGCGGCTGCAGTGGCTGCAGCAGCTGCTGAAGCTTCTGCGGTTGCAGCTTCCAGGGCTGACCTATGACGGCCATCCCAAGAAGGAAAGGGATCCGAAATAGACCCTAGTCCTTCGCAGCTGGGCTGTACATCTAAACATCTGAAAAAAAGTGAAAGCGGCAAAGTTGTCAGAAGCGCAGCAAAGCGAGTCTATTAACCTTCCTTGTCCCCTTAAGCCTGCAGCCAGAGCTGTGCCTCTCACCGTGACTGTGATCCCTCGGTAGACTCAGCGGTCTCCATCTTCAGACGCCAGCTACTGGGTTGCCATAGAGACGGCAAATCATTCCAGGAGACTGCGCGGAACCAGAGCTGGGCTGACGGCGAGGGTGGGGGTGGAGGCAAGGTCTCTGCGGGGCGGAAGTCTTGCACCTGGCGTAGTTTGGGAAGTCTGCATTCCGTCTGGCCTCCCTTCCGCCTCAGCCTGGCTTTTACGGTTCCGCTGGCCTAAGGCCTCGCCCTCCATACCTAAGCAGGACTTACTGAGGCTTTCTAAGGTGGTTCTTTGCGTTGAACAGGCACAGAGCTGTTATATCAGATGAAAGCCTACTTGGTATGTTTATGGAGGGGCAACAGTAGTTCATTCTCAAAAGTGGGGGCATCTTTTCAAAAATTTTAAGGATGGAAAGACATCAGACAACAGCTTAAAAGCAAAATGGTGAGACATGGGAATTAGTCAAAGGGTAGCGACTTTTTTGGTGTGATTACTTCTCTTTCAATAAAAGGCCTTCACGTTGACAATCCTCCTTCCAGCCCCCCTTACAACATGGCTTGGCATCTGAATTGAGCAAGTCTTGGGATTCAGTCCCTTCCTACTCATTCAGGCTTATTCCTACTGCTACTTTTGTAGAGGCCTGACCCAGGTGGACCATGAGTCCTGAGCTCACAGATATATAGGCAAATGCTCCTTTAGCTACAGGATGGGCCTCCTTAGTGTCTCAGACCATAGTCAAGGGGGATCATAGTCTTGAATCAGTTTTCTTTCCTATTTGTGGTATAAATCTTTATATATTTAAGACAGGGATCCAGAATTGAGGGAGAGCAAGTTTATTAGCATTACAGGGTGCCGTTTTTCCCCACCCCCATCCAAGCATCCAAGTCTGAGGTCCTTGGTCATTTGGTAGGTTCAACCTGGAGGCCACTGGAGCTGTCGGCCCCCAAGTACGTGAATGTGCAGGTGATACACAGATTGTGCACCCAGCTTCCCATCGTTGATCACTGAAATGGAGCTTGGGTCAAAGAATGAAGATCATACCGAGGGGTAGGTATGAGAATTCATAGGTGAGAGGCTCAAGGGCCAAACGTCACTCACCAAGTCGGTATCCATCTCCCAGCCCCTCAGCCTTTGCTGTCTTCTTGGCCACAAGGAGAAGGTGTCCTAGAAGCTACAGGGAAAGGGGAAGGAGACATGTGGCTTCATTTACCGGGAGCAAAATTTCTAGCTGAGTACAGGGCTCCCCCAGCCAAACCCTGGCCCTTTTCTTCCCACCTGCTGGTCTTCTTCTTCAGCCTGGCTAATGCGAGGAATGGGCTTCTTAGGAATGACCAGAAAGTGCACAGGAGCCTGAGGGGCCACATCACGGAACACAAGACACTGGGAGCAATGACAGGCCAGAGGCCACCATGTTATTTCAACAGGCTGGATGGTATTTATGAAATTCCTAAGGGGATGAGTCCTAATGGCACCCCACCTGCTGGTCCTCATACAGAATGTCAGCTGGGAGGCTTCGATCCAGGATCCGGGAGAAGATGGTTGGGGCTGCCCCCCCAGGAGCTGCCTGCTGGGCCTTGGCCACTTCGTTCCCATCAGTCACAGCTGCAGCTCCTCGGACCTGAAGGTGGGTCAGACACACCCAAGGGAGGAAGCTGGCAATACCTGTCTCATGTACTTAGTTGGGGCTGGCAGAGGCTGGCCATTAACTTCACCCTTCTAAGAACCTATTAGTGGTTCCCACTCAAAGGGAAAGTTCCTCACTTTCAGAGCATCAGCAGCAGAGAGTAGGGCCAGATAGTGCTGGGCCTGGTTAGATAACAGGCAGATTTCACTGCAGGATTCAGCAGTGCAATTGATTCCTGCTCCTAAAGGGTTGAGGAAATCTAGCACTGTTCAGGGGAAAGGATCCAGAATGAGAACCTGGAGGCTTAGGTCCAAGTTCCTATTTTACTATTGAATTACCTTAGATAAATCCCTTCTCTCGGCTTCAAATATAAGGGGGGTGGTTTGCATCATCTCTTAAAGCTACTTGGAGCTCTTTCCGTTTACTCTCACCTTGTTAATGTTTCCATTTACTTCCATTACTTGTTTTCTGATCTTTAAGCCGTGTTAACTATCTTATCCAGGTTTTAATACAATTGCCCTGTTTGACACAAAGGTGTCTGGGTGTCACATCTGATCTCTTACTGTGAATTTTCACTCCAGTCCCCTGAATCGGTGGAGGGAGGAGTTCAGTTGAGTGAACACAACCCCAGCCCCTGGGGATTGAGGGTAGGGAAGGCCCAGTTTCCCAGGGACTGAGAGAAGGCTGAAGTCAGAGATGTCACATTGTGGGGAAAAGGGACGGTATGAATCTGACCCCTTGAGTCGCTCTGGCAAACAGGAAGAAGAAGGGGAGTTAGCATTAGTGCTCAGTAGAAAGCCAGGAGTCTGACGGGGCAGAAGACTGGCTCCCAGGAAAAAAAGCTCACGTCCCGCAGGGGGCACTGAGGAGCTGCCCAGAGTAGGCGTTCGGTCGGCTGGGAGATGGCAGCAGACGCTGCACTGACCCTGTGTCGACCTCGGTGCCCGGGCCTGTGCAGGGCGTCGTTCATCGCCGGTTCGTTTCTCTCGCGGCGAGGCTTTAAGAGATGCTGCTGTGACCACCAGTCCGACCTCACCGCACAGCCCTGGAGCCTGCACTTCGGGAGGGGCAAGCTTCCCGGCCGGGCGCTCGGGCTCCGGCCCCGCGAGGCCGCAGGGCTGCACAGGCCGGGCGTAGCCGGGGAGGAACGCGCCCCCCGGCCCTGGAGGGCGTCAGAGCCCGCGGGACCCCTTCCTCGCCCCACGGCCACCTCTCACCTGTGCCCCCCGCGGCCCCGCTACCGCTACCGCCACCGCCCGGCGCGCAACGCAGAGCCTGGCGGCCAGCAGCGTGGCTACCGCCATCTTCCCCTCGGCCGCGGGAACCTCCCACCCCGGCCAGCGCTCGGGCTCTGTGGCCAGCCGAGGTGGGGAGGCGGGGAGCCGGCGAGCGGCGGCCATTGGCTCCGCCCGCGGCCGGGAGCGAACCCCATCATCCCATTGGGTCACGCTCCTGGGCCCGGCACGCCACTGGCTCCGCCGCCACGGTAGAGGCGGGATCTTTTCATCCCATTGGCTTCTTGTGCCAACTAGAGGGCGAATTTTCTACTCCTTTGGCTTCGTCTTCTAGTCAGACTGAAAGTTCCTTTACGATTGGATCCCCTCGCTAGTTGCGCTGTGAGATAGTTTCTCATCCATTGGAAGGATTGAGAGACCTGGAGGTGGGATTTTCCTCCAATTGGCTCACAAGACAAGACCGGCCCAGCTTAGGTTGCGGCTCGGGGGGGCGGGGGGGTAGTGGGGCTTTTATCGTATTGGCTCCTTCTATTCGGGTTGGGCCTCTACTGGTGGGCTGGGAGGAAGGGGGCGGTGCTCCGTCACCTGCCGCGCAGAGGCTCAGAGGCCGTGGACCCTTTCATTGCCTTGGCCGGGAGGAGGGCGGGGTTCGGAGAGGGGCGGTTCCGCGCTTATTGGCCCCAGGAACCACCACTACCCCTGGAATTCCAGGCAGATAGGAGTCCCGGAAGAAAGAGGCGGGTGGAGGTCGCCGGGCGGTTGGCCTGAAGGTGAACGGGCACGAGTTTTGTTTTTTTTTTTTAACTGGTGGGATAGATACCCAGCATTTTCCCCAAAAGGACAGTTTCAGCCCCTTGACCATTTCAAAGATGTTAACTTACTCATCTGAGGGCAGTTCCTCCTTAGTTTATGTGCTTGTTAAAATATTCCAAGACTAAAGATTCTGCAGTTTGTTTTCGGGGCGGTTTTTGCATTTTTCTTTTCCTTTTTTTTTTTTTTTTAACGGGCGGGGCCAGGAGTGTCCTGTCTTTGCTGCACGACTAATAAGCAAAGGAATACGTATCCAATGTTATTTCCTAATCAGAAAAAGTATGGGATACGGTTAGCTCCGTGCCTTGCATTTTCAGTGAGCCGGGCGAGTTTGAAGGACAGGGGAAATGTATTACGGCTAGGTTAGAAGTATATTTCGTTCTGCTGGAATATATATTTTTTGACATCAGAAACATGGGGTCACAAAATGCTAATGTACTCACACCAGGAAAGTTTTAGTCTGAGGTTTAACACAGGAGAAAAGTCACCACCGTATCGTTAGTTTTGTTTTTTTTTTAGCACATGGCCTGACATATATAGGTGCCCAATAATTATTTGTGGAATGAATAACATTTGGTGTTTTTTTCACTTCCTTTTCCATAATATATAATACATATGTATTACATATTATATTCTTATTCTTCCATTTACAGTCAGTTTCCCATATTATTACACAGTCTATGTAAATATACTTTGTAATGGCTGCATAATACTTTCTTGAATGAGTTTATCACAGTAACCATTCCTTTATTGTTGACTATTAGCTGAGTTGGTTTTAGTGAGTGGTCATCATGGTGCTAATTGCCTAATAACCAGTAATGGGGAATTCTACTTCTGGAGATAGTAATGATTTCTTTTGAATAGCCATATTATTGTTAGAGAGTCCTTTCTCCTCCAAAGGACAGACATTTGACCCTGTTATTTCCCCCAGGAGTTCTAGCAGTCAAAGTTGCATACCTTTCCTTGGAATAATAGAGGGCCTCCCTAAACGTGAGGAGATGTACACTGGCCTTTTCAGTGCCCTGGAGGCTGCCGTTGTCCATGTGCCTCTGGGACAGCAGCAGCCCCTAGAGCTGCTCTGGAGAAAGGCAAGAGATAAAAGGTGCTGGGAAGAGGAAACCAGCCAGGAGCGGTAGGTGAGTACAGAACACTTTGAAACTGGTTATTTCTTCGGATTCTCATAGAGGCAGGTAGCACAGAGGTTATCCTATTTTATAGATCCAGAAACAGAGGCCGCGAGAGGGAACGTGACTTGTCTAAGATCACAGAGCTCATTAGTGTCAGAAACTCCTATTCCCCATAAGAATCAGCAATGGGCTTCCTAGTCACTCCCCAACACTCACTGACTCTGGCCCCTAGCCCACAGTCTTCTCCACTCCAGGCTCTTGTGATCACTTGCAGCTGCTCTCACCTGAGAGCTGCAGCGCTCTGCGTGTTCTGGCCACTGTCTCCTGTACTTTGATCCCTACCACTACATCTGCTACTGGACCTCATGAGACTTCTGTTCCTTTGACTGTTCCCTTTTTTAATCTGTCAATTGCTTCCTGGCTTCACTTTCCTATTTGTTTGGTCAGCTCCCTCCACATCCTCAAGCCTTCTTTTGCATTATTTTCCTGATCACCCTCCCTGATACCCTTCCCGTCACCACCCATTAATCTAAATATTTTGCTTCTCTGCTTCTCTAACTATGTTCCTGCTTCCAGCTATACCTGAATCCCTAATTGCCCACCGATCAGGTTTTTCTCCAGTTTCCCTCATTAGCCTTCCCAAACCTTCACCTTTCTTCCTGTCTCCTACCTCCCACTCTTATCCCTGTCCTCCCCCACCAGCAGCTGACCGTGTCTCCTACTTCACAGGGCAACTTCCACCAGATCCTACTCCCTGCACCTCAGTGAAGGCCCCATCCTTCCTTCCATCCTTTCTTCCGTCCTCCTTCCTCCTCCTGGTCTCAAGAAGTGGTGTTTCTCCTATCCAGAGCGAATCCCTTCACTTCCGCCTTGACCCCATCCTCTCCTTCCATCTTTGGGATGTAGCTTCACCAGGCATCTCTCTTTCTCTTCTGTACCCTTCAAGGTCTTTTTCTCTACTGGCCCCTCCCTTTTTCCTAAATACAAAATGCTTTCTTGACCCCACATCCCCCTGTAGATATTGTCTGACTTCTTCCCTGCTCTTTTCGTCTAAGTTTCTTAAAGAAATTCCTTCACACTCACTGCTGTTTGGTCCACTGCACCACTGAAGCTGCACCCTCTGAAGTCACCAAAGACCTTCTGATCGCAAAATCCGATGGACACTCTTCAGTCTTTGTCTTACTGGAGCCCCTACCTGTGTCTAACATCACTGCTCCTTCTTGAAATCCCCTCCCTCCTTGGCTTCCTTGAAGCGACTCTCTCCTCCTGATGCCAGAGCTAGCAGTTTGAACGTGGGTGCAGTGGAGGCACATGGCTGGATCCAGCCTCTCTCCTGCCTGGTGCTCTCTCTCACCCCCTGTAGGTGCCAACCCCAAGGTCCTAGGGTGTCTACCCCGGGCCGGGCTCTATCTGCCTCATACAGAGCCAGCCAGATTCCAGTGGCTTTCCCTTTATTGCTGATCTGGGCCAGGCTCACAGAGGCCTGCACCAGGTGTTGACAGTGTCTGTCCCTGGAGGAGGGAAGCAGAGGTGAAAGGGTCAGGTACAGGGGTCAGATATGGGGCCAGGCTGGACACTGCATGGGCTAGGGAGCCCAGGGGGACTAGGGTGGGAGCTGGGACGGCCAGAGGGCCCCTTCTTCTGGAGGGCCTCGAAGTCAGAGTTGTTGATGATGGCTTCTCGGAGGGTAGGCATCTCTGCTAAAGGCACATAATCTGCTCCTGGGGGTGGAAACCAGGGCGGGTATGGGATGCAGGAGGGAGGGGTGATATAGTCCTGGATGGGATGGTGGAGGGCAGGAGTGCCTTCCTGCCTGGCCTTCTGATTACAGACCCTGGAGTGGACCCCTACCCCAGGTTGCCCCCTCACCGTGAGGCCTCCCTCCTCGCTGCCGGGTCTCCTCAGTCTCAAAGAAAGTCTTATGTTCTTCCCAGCACCAGTCACAGGCCGCACAGAGGAAATTAGGCTCAAAGCAGTTGCACCAACAGCCTGGGGCAAGGGGGCAGCCAAGAAAAGTATAGGGTACTGGGGCTTCCCCAGGGGCTGACTGCATTCTCATCTCTTCCTCACCAACCGCAAGCCCAAGTCTCTCCTCCCAGCTCCCCATCTGCATCCCCAAACTATTTGCAACCTATCCCAACCCATGCCCACCCCTGCACTCCCCTTGCTTTGGAAGGTACCTTTGACCCTGCAGGAATGGGACCTGGTAGCTGCGTGGTCCTCATGGCTGTGTTTGCAGCGACATTGGGCTCTCCAAGCCCTGGGGCTAAAGGTGGCCCACCTCTTGACCCAGAGCTCACCCACCTCCTCTGGGCGTGATGGGATAAAGCAGAACATGAGGCAGCGGCACTGGCCCACATTGCAGGGCACGGATATGTCTGTGACGAGCGGGATGGATGGTAGGGTTAGACCAGCACCTGACAGGGCCTGGCTTTCCCATGTCAACCCCCTCCCCCAAACCAACACACAGACACACAGACACACACACACACACACACACACTTGCTCTCATACATCCCAACACGTGACAGAGGACAGTTATCACTCCACACCTGAGATGATCTGGTGCTCTCTCAACAAGTGTCCACAAAAGCACTTGGACTCATCCTCAATCCGGAAACAGTCCCATAGATGATGGGGGCAGCGCCAGCCAATATAGAGACCTGGGTGTGGAGGGATTGAGTAATAAGGAAAAGTAAGAAGAAAAAATAGCCTAAGCTCCCCCCAAGGTGTTCTCACCTCTCCCCTCGTGTGTATCTATCTCTACCCATGAGTCCTCATCCCTACCCCTTTAGACTTTTTTCTTCAAGGTTTGCTCATCGCCCCACAAGTGTCTTCAGATCCCTCCCCACCCTAGGATCCATTCCATCTGTGTCAGCCCGTCAGAGGGAACTGAAGACGGTCTTCAATGCCGAGCAGGAAGATTATATGTGAAATTTTGTTTGACGATGAACGTGTATCTCGCTGAGTTCTCTCTGACTGTGGATTCTCATCTCCTCCCCTCCCAACATTAGAGTCCACCTTTGTTCTGTTTCCTTGAAGTGTCTAAGGTGAGGGAAAGGGAAGATGATGGGCCAGGTGCAGAGTAGATGGTAGAGACTGGCTCCTAAGGAGTGTAGTATCGAAGGGACCTGAAGAGGAGGAGGAGGTTGGGCAGCCCTGGTGCCAGGAGGTAGGAGGAGGGCTTCTGTCACTTCTCCAGGTTAGCACCTTCATACTTCCCTTCTGCGTTCCTGGTATTACTGAACTAATACCCTCTGTGAACTTGAGAAGGGCTGCCTATGGCTCTCCAAGGGTCAGGAGAAAGGGGGAGGCCAGAAGTCATGAGTGGTGAAAAGCAAAAATATAAGCTTATGAGGCTGAGAAAGGAGGCATGGAAAGGAAGGTGAGGCCAAGACATATCCCTGAGAGCAGTCACCAGCAAGAGGCCACCACCCTTGAGATCTGAAACTGTCTGGCTTCACGGTCAGTCTCACCACAAGGCAAGGGTGGTGCTGAGTAAATGTGGGAGGAGAACCAGAGCATTTCCCACTCAGAGTTTCTCATCCTCTGTGGAGCTGAGAGTACCCCAACTTCGAGCCAGGAATCCTGAGTTCCCAAGGAGTGGGGCCTTTAGCTCTAGGACTCTTATTCTCATTTAAAGTTTCCAGTGAACTGTCACCTCCACCAGAAAGTTGTCCCTGACCTCCCCTGTCTGTCTAGGGGCCCTTCCTCTTGCCTTCTGTGGCTCTCATTCTACTCCTATCACAGTACAATGCATTATAATGGACTGTTCACTTGTATTCTCGTTAGACCGTGAGTTCCTCCAAGGAAGGGTCAGTCTTTTCATCGATGTCCTAACACAGGACCTGGCACAGAATAGGTGCTCAGAGAATATAGATGCTTGACTGAATAAGTGAGTGAGCAAATTCCTTTAGGAGGGGAAGAGAGACTCCATATTCCAGGCAAAGCCCTGAAATTCCATAAGGAGAATGAGAGTTAGTGTCCTCTGGTCTTTGACTCTGGCCAGGACAACAATCCACAATTCTGTGCCTGTCAAACTAGATTTTCTTGTCTTTCCCCTGGTCTCTTAGGATCTTAAGCCTGTCCAGATGTGGCTTTTGGTTTTGATGCTTCTGACTTGATACTGCCAGCCTGTGGTATTAGTGCCCCATTACAACAGGGAAGCTTGGTTGAAAGGGCAGATTTTAGGCTGAGTCACAATGCGGGTGGGCAGGGACCAGGATTCCACTAGAGGAATTCTGATCTCTGTTCAACAGTGCAGGATCGGGTGAGGTGCAGAGGTGAACAAGTGTTAGTGCCCATAGATCAAGGCCTAGCCTGAGGGCCTGGGAGAGTCAAATTCAAGCACTGGTGTGGGAGTCATTGCCCACCTTTCAGATGAAGAAGACTGCAGTTTGAACCAGGGGAATGGCAATTATACCTCAGACACTACTTGAGGGGCTGCAGTGATGACAGCCTTTTTTTTTTTTTTTAAACTTTTGGCCACACCATGCAGCATGCGGGATCTTAGTTCCCTGACCAGGGATTGAACCCGTGCCCCCTGCAGTGGAAGTGTGGAGTCTTAACCACTGGACCACCAGGGAATTCCCCATGACAGCCTTTTAGTGGAGTTCCACCAAGGGGACTAAGGCCTTTTGCCATATCAGAGCAACAAGTCACCTGGAAACTGTCCAGGGTCCTGAGCCATCTCTGCCTTAGGATCTGTTTGGTGCAGGGTATCTGAGCCTTCGTTCAACCACCTGTTCCTGCCTGGTTTTATATGAATATCCCCACTTTTTGTCTGCATCCACCCTCATCTACCTTGGCCTACCTGCCTGCTCTCCTCCCAGATTCCAGGCAGGTGGCATTGCCATTTCCACAAGGGCTATTCATTGAACGGGCAGGTTCCTAGATCCTGTTGGATGGAAGGATGTCCATGGGCCTGTCACCAGCCCCTGAAAGGCTGCCTGGGCTCACCTGTTTGGATGGCATTCAGGGCTGCCTCCTTCTCCCACTGGAAAAGATAATTCCCCTGAGCACCAAACTTCCCTTTGTGCATTGCCTTTGTCACTTCCACCAGGTCTGCCTGCTCAGCAGGGACCACTGGGTAGACGGTGTAACCTGGGGAGGAAGGGGCTGAGTAATTAAGGGGAAGTGAGGAGGCCCTAAAACTAAGAGAAGGGGCCAGGTCAGAGAGTAACTCAATCTCCTCCTCCTGGGGCAGGTCAAAGACAGTGATGAGAAAGGGGGAAAGGGCAGGAGCAATTACGGCTGGCTTCTTTCTTCCCCTTCTTCTTGCCCAGCTGGTGTTCAGGCTGAGCTGCGTGCGTGGTGCTGTCAGTGGCATCCACCCTTTTCTCTCCCTCTCCTTCCTCTTCCCCATCTTTTGCAGATGTGTCCAGGTGGACCTGGGCTGGAAAGCCCGAAAGGGAGTGCTTTGGAACGCTCTCAGATTCAGAGGTCTGGATAGACCTCCTTGTCCATGAGCCCTCACTGGAGGGAGACTCAGAGAAGGCTTCCTTCAGATAATCAGAGGAAGACACAGAGACACAGCTTAATGATGAGGTCTGAAAAGTAAGGTGTTTCTCTGGGACCTTGGAGATGTGAGTCTCCAACTGGGTCTCAGGGGTAGGGGTCTCCAAAGGGACCTTAGAGGCAGAGGGTTCTAAAGGAATCTCGGAGATGGAAGGCTCCAAAGGGGTTTCAGCGGTGTGGGTCTCTAAAGAGATCTGGGAAATGGATGGCACCATATGAGATTCAGAGGCAAGGGGCTCTAAAGGGGTTTCAGAGAGGGCAGGCTCTAAGGGGATTTCAGGGATAGGGGGCTTCTGTGAGTCCTCAGCAGAGGGGTCCTTTGAAGAAAGGCTCTCTTCCGCATCCATGGTGGTATGAGGCTCTTCTGTGACCTTGTCTGCTTCCATCTAGTGGTAGAATAGAGTACACGTTTCATTAGGTTGGGATTGGAGGGTCTGCAAGTCAGGATTCACAGGGGGCTATGGAATTAGGATAAAGTTTTCAGTGTACCTGAGATATAAGGGGGAAGCCAGATGAGCTCTGGGCCAGGGTATGGTGCTAGGAGCTTCACCCATGTGCCTAGACCCCATACCGCATACTGAAAGGCTGAAGCAGTCAGAATCCCATCAGTAGATGGTAGCAGAGGAGGGGTCCTAACATAGCATCTTGGCTGGTCCAAGAGCAGGGTTCTGGGCATAACTTAGGACCATGGAGATCAGGCTGTGGAGTTCTAGAGGCTGGGAAGACCAAGCCAAAGTGGGGGTTTGCTCCCAAGAGTGCAGGAGGATGCCATGACCACAGTCTAGTTTTGTCTAGGGACCCCTCCCCCACCCCTTGGTGATGTCATTCATGTTCAAGGCTTCAGCTACTTCCAGCTGTATGCTGATGACACCTGATGACTCCTAAATCCATATTTCCAGCTCAGACCTTTTTAAACCCCTGTACTTCACAGTCATACCCAACTGTCTGCTGGACATTGCTAAATGGATGTCCCACAGGGCATCAAAACTGAACTCTGAGAATTATCCTAGAATTCTCCTTTCCCCTCAGCCTACATCTTAAAATGGGCACCAAGGACTATATTTCCTATCTTCTAAATATCCCCCAAATCCATTCTCTCCTCTCCTTTCTCTCCAATTTTGTTCAAGTTCTCATCATTTTCTACCTGGATTATGTAATAACTTTGCCCCTCTGCTGCCTTCCCCAGCATATTAATCCACTTTCCCATTCTTTCATTGATTTAGGTAACTCCTACAAAGAGCCTAATCTTAACACTTTTACTCAGGTACTGGACTCAGTTGAAAGAATCTGGGAAGAAGACAGGTTAACCAAAATGACAATACCAACGAGTTGGTGTTGTGCTGGGTTAAGCCCAGGATGCTGTGGGGAGTGGAGTGTGCCTAATTTATCTTGGAAGGATGTCCAAAAGGGGTCAGTCCACCTTAATGACCCAGGCGAGACTTTTCTAAAATGCAAACCCAACAACGGCATTCCCTTGCTTAAAAATTAACACTCAGTGACTCAGCCTAAGTACTAGGTCCAAATTTCTTGGCCCTGACATTCAAGGCCTGTCATCATTTGCAACACTGCCTAAGGATTTCCAGCCTTACCTTCCCCTGGTCTCTACCTTTGTCCATGCTCCAGAAATACTATATTTATCGTTTCTTAAACTCATCAGGGCCTTTCCAAAGGGGAAGTGTGTGTCAGAAAGCAGAGGGTGAGTAGGATGATGGGGAGGAAGATGGCCAGACATTCAGCAAGTGGATAAAGGGGACTGAGGGTGAAGAACCAGAGGATGGGAGGAGAGGAAAGGGAAAAGAGGAGGAGGGAACTGAGTGGAGAAACATAGGGGAGGGAGAGGATAAGGATGAAAAGTAGAGAATGGGAAGGGGTTGGACTGAGGTGGGAAGGGACAGGAAGGTGTTAGGAGGGAATGGAACGAGGATTTGGAAGAGGGGCCTTTTGAGAGACTACATACCTCTGGGCTTTGTCTCAGCTGTTACAAGTCCTTAGGTCAGGATCTTGTGTTAAGCGGGGAAGGGAAGTATTGGCCCCGAGGGAGAGAAGGCGCTTGTGGTTGTGGACGAGCCCTGGCTGCAGGCGCTGTGTGCTGAGAGGCCTTGCCTGCAAGTCACAACTTGAGGAGGGGACTTGGACACCTGCAGAAAATCGCAAAGGAGCTCTGGCCAGTTCTGAAGAAGGGTGGGAGGGGGAGGGACGAGAGGATCCAGGGCCGATGAGGAAGGGCCTTGACTGAAGCCTCTGGAACCCTGGCCGGGAGTGGAGGATCCGTCACCAGGGCAACCGGAACGCCTAGTAGTCTCCGTGGCAACAGCAGTCTGGTCACCTCCTCGGTGAGTGAGGTCTCCTAAGGGGTCTGCATTTGACACGGAGGGGACAAACCTAGAGGGTCACCTTTTTTTTTTTTTTTTTTTTTTTTTTTGCGGTACGCGGGCCTCTCACTGTTGTGGCCTCTCCCGTTGCGGAGTACAGGCTCCGGACGCGCAGGCTCAGCAGCCATGGCTCACGGGCCTAGCCGCTCCGCGGCATGTGGGATCTTCCCAGACCGGGGCACGAACCCGCGTCCCCTGCATCGGCAGGCGGACTCTCAAACACTGCGCCACCAGGGAAGCCCGGGTCACTTCTTTCAATGGGGTTTTGCCGGATCTCTGTGAGCGGTTTTGCGGGATCTTTGTAAGACTCTGTGAGGGTCTCTGGGTAGGGTCTGCAGGTATCTGAGGGGACGGCCGTGGGTGTCTGGGTTTATGAAGGTCTCTGTAGGGTTCCTATGAGATGTCTGTGGGGTGGTCAGTGGGGGCTGTGAGAATCTGATGGGCGCATCTGGGCTCCGCGGTTGGGGCGAGAAAGGCGGGGACTCTGGTAGCTGCAGCTGGGGCGGAGTCTGTCGTCGAGCCCAGCAGGGCCAAGTTAGAGACCAATAGAATAGGGCCGGGGGCGGGCTTTAGTGAGAAGGACCAATCGAGCTAATCGGGGGGCGGAGCGTCATACGACGTCAGGCAGAGGCCGCCGTCGCGGGGCCTGGTTATCGCCCGTCCAGCGCAGCCCGGAGTCGCCCAGACCTGAACTCCTACCCAGGTCCCCGGCCTGGCCCCAGCAGGCTCGACCCCGGCCCCGGGCCCGCGAGGACACCGGAGGTCACCCCCCGGGGGTGGGAGCGGAGCCGCGGGTCAGCTCTGCGAGCGCCCGCGCTGGCCTGTCCGGCCCCGCCCCTGCCCCGGGCCATGGCCCAGTCCTTGTCCCGGCCCCTTTTCCTATCCAGATTCGGGCCTTGGCCCCCGACCCCGCCCTCGCCCCGCTTTCCACATAGGTTCCAGCTACGGCCTGGGTCCCAGCGCATGCCCAGATCCGGGTCCCAGCTCAGGCCCCCACTCCAGTACCTGGCCTGGCCCCCATCCCAGCGCCTGCCCCTGTTTAACCTCCTTTCCCAAATCCCAGCCCAGCCCTTGTCCCAGACCCATTCTCAAAATTTGCTTAAGCCCGGGGCCCAACCCCTGCCCCTCCTTCAGTCCCCATCACAGTCCCTTCTTCCATCACATCCCCTACCCTTGCATAAGTCCCAGTGCCCAGCCCAGCCCAACTCTTTATCCCAGTCTTTGCCCTCATCTCTGTGTTTACCCAGGTCTCTCCCACTACCCAGCCCTCTCTTTCATACCCTGCCCCTCTCCCAGCCTCGACTCAGGTCTGGGCTCCAGCTGCCGTCAGCCTTACTGCTGCTGTTGCTGTTGTCCGTCCTTGGCCCAGGGGCTGGTGAGTGCAGAAGCAGGAAAGACCGAGGCAGGGATGGGGTTCTGGCAGGGAGGGGTGGACTGGAGGGATTCAGGAGAGGTGGGACCTGGGCAACTAGATCACTGGGGAAGAAGTGGAGAGAAATAAGTCTTGCATAATTGAGAGGAATTGGCAGGGTTAGAAGAGTGGTAGCTGTGGGCTTGAGGCTCAGCAGGTGGCTGACAGAGACTGCAAGGTTTCCTTTCTTGGGGTCCATCCGGACTCCACTCTGACTCTTGCTTTTCCAAGAAAATCTTGAGTGCTTTGCACCTGCTCATGAAGTTTGGTGGGGGAGACATAGTCCCCCAGCAGAGAGCCTCTAGTCCAGTGTGGGAAGATCTGGCCTAAACCTTTGAGGAACTGGGCATGCCTTAAAACAGGGTTAAGAAAGCAGTTTTGAAAATAACATGTAGCAAATAACAAAAAAACATGGACATGGGTTAGTTGCCATTATAATGAGTTTTCTTCTTATAACGAGTTTCATTCCAAATAAGCTTGATTTGCTTAGGAATAATTCCTGACACTTTTAAAGCAGGGTTGAAACTCAGAGACTATTTTACAGTTGGGGAAACTGAGACTCAGCAAGAGATCAATTTGCCCAAGATCATACAGCTTGTCAGTGGCAGTGTGGGGCTAGAAAAAGATTTCCTCATTCCTATCCTATACTGGTGTTTTTTGTTTTTGTTTCTGTTTTTTTTTTCATTGCAATATATGCCCAATAGGAAAACAGATCCAAGTGCAGAAAGGCTCAAAGCACAACCTGTCCTCTCCCCTGTCTTCCCACAAGGGGGCTTCATCCACAAACCCTCCTTACTTGTCAGTTGTCAGCCCAGGGCCACCATCCAGTGAGGAAGTGACTCGGACAGGAGAGGGAGATACCCAACTTCCTAATGGGTGGAATGTGGGAGGAGGAGGGGGTCCTGGCCATAGGATATGTGCTGTAAAGATGGCCCCATAATAAAGAGTCATCATGGCCCCAACCCCCAGCCATCTCTGGCGGGTGGCACTCTAGAGGTGATGGGGATGTGCCTGAGGAAGTCTTTGGCAATAACAAGTAGCAGAGCAGCTGGGGGTGGAGGGGCTGTGTTTCAGTGAGCTCTGGGGCCCTGGTTCAGGGTACAAGCTTGAGGAAATCAATGCACGCCAAAGGTCACTGCTCCTGCAGAGATGTGCAAGCTCTGTGTGGATGCACACTGGTATCTGGGCACTTATGCGTCTGTGTGTGTACCTGAGGGATCTGTGGGAATGCTGGGCATGTGCAGTGTGTATATGCTTGTGTGTTGGTAAGTGTAGGTGCGTGTCTGTTGTGTGCATGTAAGCCTGTGTGTCCTTAGTGCCTATGTTACTGTGTGAGGGGGAGGTACATGTGGCCCATGCATGTTCCTCTTTAGCTCTTCTTGCCCCTCCTGCAGACAGATCACTGAAGTGTCACCTCCAAGTGGATAGTTCCCGGTTGGAGGCAGTGTTGGATGCCTCCCACAACATACATGAGTAATCCATCTGCCCCCAGCCAGGTTCCTTGAGGGGCTCAGTGTTGGTTACTGCTCAGTGTTGATTACTGCTGCTGGCAGATCGGGCACCCAACAGAGGCAGAGGCAGGTCAGTTTTTCAATTTAGGTGAGGGGGAGTCCATTCTGTCAAGCCCAATTCATAGCTTCTATCCCTGCCACCCCAGCATCTTTGTTCATGAGCCCATTGAGCAGACACTGGGATGACTAAGAGGAGGGTGATTGACAGCCACAGAGCTGTAGAAAGCTGAAAGATGTGGATTAAAGCATGATTGCCCAGAAGCAGTTTCAGGTGCTTTGGGAGGATTATAATGAAGGTGGAAATGAGCACTGACTAGGTCCCACAGCAGGCAGGGCTGCCCTGAGTGCTGTTACTAGTCACTGGCCTGGAGGGGTGCTCTGTGACCTGGTGGTGATGAGACGTTTCGCCTGAGGAGAGACTAGCACTGTCACAGGACCACGATGGCACAGTCGGTCTCAACAAATCCTTGGGTCTTTTCCTTGGGCTTGTCTGACTGCAGTTGCATAACCCAGGCATGCCTTGCCATTACAGGAAATAGCCTTTTGTTCTACTGAGTGCTGTCACTAGAAGGGCCAACCTTAGCCCGTGTGTGTGTATGCGTGCGTGCGTGCGTGCGTGCGTGCGTGTGTGTGTGTGTGTGTGTTTCAGGTGGTGATGGAGAATCACTCTAGCCTCATCTGGAAGCACTGGCGCATCCAAGGCAGGTTCATCTGAGCTTGGTTAGGGCCTTACTTGTGCTTCCTCTGGGACACAGCTCTGTAGGTCCTGGTGAAACCCAAAACCAAAGCTTGGAGTGAATGGGGCTGTGGACGCTTTCTCAAACATCTGCCCTCTAGGCTCCTCCCAGCATCCCCAGCTTCTTTTTACTCCCTTTTCCCACCAGGCTATTCTGTGACCTCTGTAGCCCCTAGCCACTTCAGGGTGGCTTAACTAGTCCCCCAGTTCTCCAGGCCATGCCATGTTCCTTTAATCACAGGGCTCTTTATGCGCGTCTGTCTATTGTTTCCTAAAGGTCATTAGCTGCTTTCATCACCAGCTCTCTGAGAATCTGCACTGGGGGCCTGGCCAGCATTTCTTCTAACAGAAACAATGACCCGTCTGATGACCCATACCTGGTACCAGCTTTGAGGAGGAGGAGGAGGAGCCCTTCCCTAATTCCAGCAGGGGGTGCTCCAGTGCTCTGCTTCCCTGTAACAATAGTATCCAGGCCATTCAGCTCTTAGCTTTCTGCCTCCCAGTTGTCACAGCCAGGGCTCCTAGGAAACCTTTCTTCCCCATCTCTTGGTTCATTTCCCTTCATCCCTCTCTGATACATCACCACTGCCCTGTGAGTGCTGCTCTGTGAGCCTCTCTGGTTCCTGAGCAGTGCTCAGCTTGCAAGGTGGCAGGTCTTCCTTGTTGAGAGTGACCATGTGGCCTGAACTGCACAGACTAGTCCTTGGGTATAACCGTGGCTTTTGAAGAGCACAGGCCAGTCTGGGACTAGTGACCTCCACCTATATAGGACGGCTCTCTGCAGGGTGACTCAAGGTTGCTGAAGTTCAGTAGGGCCAACCTTGATCTGTGTTCCCTCCTTCAGCAGCCTCCTTTTCCAGATGCTTCTTTCTCTGTTATTTCAAATGCCTCATTTTTGGAGTTACATCTCCCATCTCCAGAGGGGGAAACTGTCAGAATAGGCAAGGCCTGTGGGTATTTCCTACTGGGCTAAAAACTCTGCTTCAAGGTCTCCCCTACCCACTGCCCCTACTCTTGTCCTGAAGCTGCTTGAGTTCCCAACCTTCTCATCTGTCCTGGGGGGCATCCTTCTGGGCTTCGCTGGGGCTGGTCTTAAGTCTCCAAAACAGTCAGATTCCCCAGAGCTTTGCCTGTCATTTGGGGCCCTCTTCTATCCAGCTGAGCCGCTGGGTTCTTTGCATTGTTACAGCAGTCCTGGTCCCTATGTGTTTGCTTGGTAGCTACTTACACCAGACTTTCCTGCTCACTGGGCTCTGCTCCTAACAGCCATGATCAGGTATCTTGGCATTTCAGCTACAGAGGGCCACTTTCTCCCCACTTCCCACCCCAGCCTCGTCTGGATATGAATATTCCCAGGTAGTTTGAGATTCCACTGGCTTACCAGTTGACTGCCTCACTGGGCCTCCCTCCAGGAAGCGCCCCCAGCCCCTCCTTCTGAATCCCAGAGGCCCTGCTGGCTCTCCTTTCCTCCTCTCCCTGGGGCTCTTGTGGTGGCCTGCCAGCTCCTGTCCTTGCCTCTGCCACCCAAGCAGGCCCCTTGCAGCCTTACCACATTTTCCCCTCCCCTCTGCCGCCCTGAGCCAGTATACAGACAGCTCTTGTGAAGCTTCTGAGAGTTTTTATTGCTCCTGACCACAGGGGAACAGAAAGGGGAAGAAAATAAACAAGGCAGTTTCACAGTTCCATGCTGACTCCCAAGCCCACAGGTGGAGTTCCAGGCTGCTCAGTAGCCTAAGAGTCCATGCCAGCACACACACACACACACACACACACACACACGCACACACGCACACAAACGCGTGTACACGCACGCACGCGTGTGCACCATCCACAGCTGTTTTGTTAGGCTTGGTAAGAGGAGAACAATGGCTCCTAAGTGAGGGGCAGCTGTGGGGTCCTCAAGAGGGTCCTGGTTTTGCATTTAGACAGATCAAGGTTTGAATCCTCAGTTTGGTCTAGCGTTAAGCCTCAGTTTCCTTATCTGTAAAGAGAGGTCATTTTTCCCAAGGTCACTGTAAGGTTGAAAGCAAATGATGGCAAGGGCAGCATGAGACCCAGTTCCCGGGCAGAGGAGAACCTTTGCTGAGTCGGTGCTGTGGGTGAGGCAGCTTGGTGTGCCTGGGGCTTGCTGGGAATGGCCTGCCCTACTTTGCTTCTTTCTCTTCCGCCTGCTCCCCAGGAGGCCTCTTCCTGACTGACTACTCCACCTGCTCACCCCGCAAGCTGAGTCCCTTCCGCTCCTTCGCCAGCACCGAGCTCTTCCACTTCCATGTTCCCGAAGACACATTCCTGGCCGTGTGGAACCTCATCATCTTCAAAGAGCAGGGGGGAACCTTTGGGGACCACTGCCCAGACCAAAGTGTGACTGTGTGAGCGTCTGAGTTAACCTCCTGACCCCCGCTTCCAACCCCAGGCCACTTTCCAAATGAAAATGCGAGTTCAGGAGGTCAGCTGACCTCCTGACCCTGACCCCTGACCCTTGTCCGGATTGAAGTGTGACTGGCTGAGGGCCAAGACCTCTGCCTCCTGACCATTCCTGGCTACTGTATGACTGAGCGCCCGAGCTGATCTTTTGCCCCTTATGTTCTGACCCCTGACCTGGAACCACTTTGTTGTGTGGGTCGGTATAGGGAATCCACTTGTTTTACTGGCGATAAATGACAGTTCTCCTTTCTTTCCCCCGTTTTCCATGTCCCACCCCATTGCCTGCTTTCCTCTTCTCTTCATTCTGGTCCCCCAGGTATTTCCGTTCTGGGGCACCCCCTGTCATCAATCCCCTGCACACACACTTTCCAGGGGATACGGCTGTGCCTGGGGTTTTCTCACTGACTCTCAGCTGGACACTGCCCAACCGCACCTCTGGCATCTTTAACGTCAGCAGCCCCTTACCTGGGGACTGGTTCTTGGCTGCCCACCTGCCCCGGACCCACGGCCACATCTCTGTCAAGGTGGGTTGATACTGTCCAGGGTAGGAGGGGCCAGAGCTGCTTCTCCATCTCTGGGCTACCTGGCACACCAGCCTTGTGCCAGGGTGGGCAACAGCATAAGGGTGGCTGGTGTGGGGCATAGCTAGAGGTCAGCAGGTCACCTGGTGGGTCAAGACTAGTCTTGTTCTACGTCTTGGTTGGTGATAGCCCCGCAGACTCTTGTAGGCTTTAGCCCAGTCGTTAGTCCATTTGGGAGTATACGTTCCTCTTCTATCATAATTTTAGCTCCTGACACCTTATGGAAGATGTTTAGAGAATACTCGGGGGCAGGGAAGCCCCTTCCTGTTAAGAAGCGGCTTTGGGCGCCTGGCGTCCAACCTGATTGTTGACGCTCTTTCCCCCAAACATCGGCACTGATTTCATAGAGCAGAGTTTGTTAAAGTCTCCAGTGTTGTAGGTTTGAGGTCAGGCTGCTTCTCCATTCTGGTTTGGAGGGGAAGGAAATGCTGCAGAGTTTTCCTGCCACTCCCAGGCACTGGGCAGGCTAGACCTCTTCATTACTGTGAGAGGACCTGAAGGTTTCTTGCTCCTGTCCACTGGTGGGAAGGGGGGTGGGATGCGGTGGCCATGTCAGAGTGGGATGGCCATGGGTGTGGGGTCAGTGGTAACGGCAAAGGGCCAAGCGTGAGCTGAGCAGGATTTAAAGAACAGGACATGAAGAACAAGAAAGTGAGTAGGGTTTGGCCACTGAGAATTGGGAGAGGCAGAAATTCCCAGTCAGGTGAGGATTTGACCTGGCCATCTCTCTCCAGGGTGAGTTCCTTGAGGGCAGGGGCCCCGGACTGTGTCAGACTCCCCTCTCCTCCTCCTGCTGAGGCCCAGCGTTCAGAGGTGTTATAATGCTTTTGAATGAGCTGAGAATTACACAGGGACAAGTGTATGGGCACTGCTGTTGTCAGAGAAGGGAACTCAGGCTGAGGGAGCATCTCGAGGCCTCAGTGATAGGCCAGTTTTTCCTGAGAGTGATGTACGGGAGAACCTCCTCTGCAGGCCTGGGAGCCCTCTGGGTGAGAGCATGTTGCGAACTTGCCCGGAAGTGGCTCTGGGTTCTAGGTTCTTGACTCCCATCCAAACCAAGTGTTCTTCTATTAGGAGGAATGTCTTCTTAGGTCTTTGGCCAAATCCCAAAGAGCCTGTTCCTGGTCCCAGCTCTGATTCTTGACTCTCTTTGTGAGAAGAGAAAATCTTTCTGAAGCCCTGCTGTAGTTATCCAACAACCTTTCTGACTGAGCAGGAGGAATCTGGCGCCTAGGCCTGGGCTGGGATTATGGGAGCTGAAGCCTGGTTAGGAGAGGTCAGAACCAGGCTTGACGTGCCCAGTTGCATCTAGATATAGCGAGTGGGGCCTGGGGAACTTGGCACTGCAAGCTGGAGCCCTACCCTGTAGAGATCCCTGGGGTGTGGTGAGATTAGAGAGAAGAGGGTGCAGTTACCCTGTGACTGGCAGCCGTGTGTGGACCCCATGAGAGATGGAGCTCTCCAGTCAGGCCTGTTCTAGAGGTTGGGGGGTGAGATCTTCTTTGTGTTTCCTCTAAGAATTTGATTATCTTCTGGAATCTTACATGGGCCTGTAGGGCTTCTTAAGTTCTCTGGTTAATTCCCTAGAATCAAGCCTATGGCTGGGTTGTCCAGAGCATTCCTCCAGGGCTCCGTCTTCTCTGCTTGCCTCGTCCTCGTCCCATCGTCCTGACTTCCCATAAGGCTTGGCCAACACAGGAAGTTATTGTGGGTTCAGGGATATCCTTGGGTGGGGACTGAACGGTCCCAGCGTAAGAAGGCAGCACTGTTCCTCAGCTTTGGGGACGAGTTCAGGCCTCCCTTTAGACCTTAGTCTTTGAGCACCTGCTTTGTCCCAGGCCTTGGGTTGGGTGCTAGGGACACAGATAAATAAGATGTATACTAGTGAGATACAGGAGGTATTTTAAGAGGACAAAGGAGAGGTGGATAACTCAGCTTGGTAGTGTGGTGGGGAGTTGGTTTTAGGAAACTGTTAGGAAGTGAGACCTGCTGTTGAGGAAGCAGGGAAGGGCATTCCAGGTGGTGGGAGTAGCATGGGCTAAAGCTTAGAAGGGAGAACTGAAGTGGTTCAGTGTGGGGCAGGCATTGGGGTGAGTGAGGGAGCTGGAGGGGTGAACAGAGGCCAGATCAGGAAGGGCCTAGAAGTTTGAACTTTATCCCGAGAGTGATAGGGAGCCTTAAGAGGTTGTAAAAGGGAAGTGACTAATCTGGTCCAGGCCACTCTCCTGGGCTGTGGTCCCACACTTCTGCTGGCCTCTGTATTATTCACTACTGTACTCCTAGCGCCCAGCACAGAGCCTGGCACATGGTGGGGGCTGGGCAAATTTTTGTTGCCCTTCTGCCATCTTCTCAAACTCATGTTTCCAAAGCTGATCTCATTTCTCCTCCTTTCCTTTTCTCCTTCTTTTCTGTCAGCCACTTCTGTCTTGACCTGTGCCCTCTATCTCCTTACCTTTCCTGTATGGTGCATGTGTTCCTCCTGTGGTGTCCAGCTGCCAGTCTGCCCTGAAGGGCTGCCCTTTGGCTTGTGGGTCACATCTGGCACGCAAATGGCTTATTAGGGGAAGTTCTCCAAATATCTGGGGCACAGTTCTCCTTGAATGCTTCCTCTCCCCAGCTCCAAGATTTGAAAGTAAGTGAAAGCAGATAAAAGAATGAAAACAACAATAAGGAAAGAAAAGGAGCAGATTGTACAGAAGAAAGGATTCAGTTGAATCCACCCGCTAGGACCAAGTGTGGCTCAGTATCTCAACTGAAGTGGCTCAGATCTGCTAACAGTCTTCCTTCTGTTCTTCTTCCTCCTTCTAAATTATTTTATTTGTATTTCAAATAGGTAATATATGCACCCGGTACAACATTCGAAAGGTACAAAAGGCATACAGTGAAAAGTAAGTCCTCCTCTTCCCTTTGTCCCCTTTCAGTCCCCACGTTTCCTCTCCAGAGCTGACTAGTAACTAGCTGTTACCTAGTTCCTTATATTACTCTTTCCTTCTTGAAACATTTTCTCCGCTTGTCCTTTGTGACTTTACAGAACTGTCCAGTTTTCCTCCTGCCCACCGCCCACTCCTCTGTCTCCTTTCCTGGCTTCTCCTCTGCTTGATCTCTTCACATGTGGTACCCCAAAGCTTGGTCCTGGGACAACTCCTTTTTATTTCTTCATTCTCTTGCTAGGTGTCTCCAGCACAACAGTTTTAAATACCACCTATAAGTTCATGTCTTCCAGGTGTATTAAGTGAGTTCAAATTTCTTTGAATCTCAGACTTTATATCCAGTGACTTCCTTGACATCTCTGATTGGATGTCTAAGACCAGTCTCAAACTTAGCAAGTACATATCCAAACAAAGCCTCAAGTCAAAATCTCTTTAATTCCTATTTCACTTCTCCCAGTCTAAGCCTCTTTGTTCTCTAACCTTCTTCTCAGTAAATGGCACTGCCATTCACCAGTTGCTCAAGCCCCAAATTTAGGTGTCATACTTGATTCTTCTTTTTCCCTTATTTCCCCACAACTAATCCATAAAGAAAAAGTATTGTTGACTCTACTTCTAAAGGATGCCCTGGATGCATCTACGTCTGTTTCCACTCTTAGCACACCTTCCCTTGGTCGTCTGCTGGGCCAAAACAGTAATCTCCTAAGTGGTCTCCCTGCTTCCACTCTTGCCCCCTGCCATCTCTCCAGTGCTCACCTACTTCCATGTTGATTGGTGCTAGCTAACTGTGGGCCGGAGCTGTGCCGAGTGCTGGAGTATTCCCACAGAGAAGGCCAAGATCTTTGGGCATCTTCAGTCTGCAGGCCTCACCCAGAGGCTCAGGCCTTACTAAAGAAACTCAGCCCACCTATACTAGGACAGTCTAGGAATCAATCTAAGGCCTTCCACTCCAGCTTCTTTCAGACTGCTTCTCACTCCACTTCTCACTTTTGGCCCTCCTGGTCCCCTGGTCCCTTGCTTTGGTTCTGTTGCTTCCAAGAGCGCGGACGTTGACTGAGTTTGGATTTTCTCACTTGGCTTCTGCCTTGGCAGCTCTTGAGAACCTGACTTCTGCTGCCCTTTCTGTGGTTGCATTACGGGATGAAGGTCCCTGCTGCACCTTCCCTGGTCTCCACTGACTGAATGCTCCCGTGCACAGTAGGAAGGTGCTAGACATGCACATTATACAGTTTAAGGAAGGAGCACATCTTAAATAGAGAGGTCATGTCCACTGATCTTTTAGTTAGGGCAACAGCAAGCAAAATGTGGAAGAAAGTGTTTCTTCCCTCTGGACTGTATAGTAAGGACGGGGGCTGTCTCCCGAGTGTGAGTCTCCACCCTTAGGGCTTATTCACCACAAGATTATTGTGGTGGTGATTCCTACGTTAGGAGGTGGGGTTGATGAAATAACTTGTGAGAGTATTTCTGGTCCTTAGGGCTTGACACAAAAGATGAGGGACATCTGCTTTGGAAATCAGAGATGGAGGTCTCTGTGCAACGAGGTGGGTTCAGGAGCTCTCTGAAGGGACCTCTTTTTGACACCTGTTCTTTAACTCAACAGATATTTTCTAGCACCTAGTGTGTGCCAGGTGGTGTGCTAGGTATTGGGGGTGCAGTGATGCAAAAGGTACAGGAAAATTCCAGGCAGAGGGTAAGGAGATATTCCAGCCTGGCATCCATCAAGGCCCCCTTCCAACCTTGTGGAGCTTTGCTAGAAGTCAGCAAACAAACAGACAAAACAAAACAAAAGTCAGCAAACAAGCCTTGGCTGGCTTTTTCCGTGGCATGGAACTCAGTGGGATGTCAAAGCCTGGAATTCTTGTCCCAGGTCAAGGCTAACGGTATGTCTCGGTCAGAACAACCACATAAGTGAACAGTGGCCTCTAGTTTATTGGGCCAGCATAAGACCGTTTGTCCAGAAGATGAGAGAAGCCTAATCAGGAGCCCCCCTCCCCTGAACTGCTAGGATCGAGGGCCCAGAGAGCTGCAAATGCCACAGAAGAGGAGCCGGAATTAATGGGCCCATCCTCACTGGAGATGCTGCAGGGCCAGAGTGGTGTCCTCCCAAGTAGAGAAGTGTTAGGGATTTTATCCAGAAGAGTAGCTCGGGGAGATGTGGCGGTTCTCCTCCAGTGGCAGAGGAAACCCAGACTGAGGCAAAAGGAGCAGATGTATCTGTGGGCCCCTGAGGCAGAGCGGTGGTCGGGGGACAGAAGATAGGCTTTGGCTTTGTACAGGTCAGAGCTGCCCCTAGCTGGGTTGATTCACTTATTCATTCATTTATTCAGCAAACATTCATCTGTGAGGGGTGCACTTTACTTTAGGCTCTGTGTCTGGGGGAACAAAATAAGACCAGATTCCTTTTCTCAAGTTACCTGTAGTCTGGAGGTCCCTTGGGAGGCAGAGTGGCTCTTCCCTGGGGGTATTAAAGCAGAGGCTGGACAAGCACTTGGGAGGGGCAGGTGGAGAATAAAGGAAATAAAAGATTCGGTTGGGGGAAGCGGGGAGGTTTGGACTGGAAGCCTTTAAGGGGCTTTCTAGTGCCCTTGGAGTGCTAGTGTTCTACGTTCCTGAGGGCTTGGTGGGGGAATGAGGTGGTTTGAAATTACCTTGAGGGGCTGTCCAGGAATGCTCAGGAGTTGGGGTTACTGGAGGTGGGGAAGGGAAGGCCTGACTGTCAGGAGGGGCCCAGTTTTGAGTCCCTAAACCTCAGCCAATGCTGAGGATCCCAGCAGATCCTGCAGACCTAGGAGGGACCCAGAGCTTAGAGGACTGCGGTCACAGCCCCAGAAGCAGGAGGGCCAGAGGAGGTTTGTCCTCCGCCTCAGCAGGCTGTTCGCCGCCATTTAGTAGCACCTCGCTGTCTCCCCTCCCGCCACCCCTGCTTGTGTCCCAGGGTCTCCAGGATGAGTGTCAGTACCTCCTTCAGCCGCAGCTGATCGTCCGGCGTTTGTTGGACGTGGCTGTGCTGGTGCCTGGGCGACCCTCTGAGCAGACCCTCTCCCTCCACAATCGCTCAGCCCTGTACAAGTAAGTCAAATACTGCCCCACACCGGGCCCTTCCCATGTTCCTTCCCCGGCCTTAGCCTACCTGCTGATCTTCCTCTCCCTCTGGCCAGCCTGGACTGCTGAGCTACCCAGAGCCCCAGGGTGGCTCCCACCCCCTGCCTCCCCCTCTCCCAGCACAGAGGGGAAGACCCGAAAAGGCCTCCGGTTTTTCTGTCCCCTACTCCTCCCTTCTTCCCAGTGTCTCCCTCATCCTGTGTCCCTCTCACTTCTCTGTACCCTGTCTTTTCTCACCTCCAACCTCCCCTCTGCCCAGGGTCTTTGTGCCCAGCTTCACTTACAGGGTTTCAGCGCAGCTGGTGTGCGTGGGGGGCCACGGGGCATCCGCCTGCCCCCTGACGCTGCGCCTACGTCCCAAGGCCCCACCCCTGCACAACTCAAGCTCTGTGGCCTGTGGAGGTGCCTCGGTATGCCAGCTGGAGCTGGCACTGCCCCCGTGGGGGCACTGGGTCTACGTGCGTGTGGAGACACCATCCCGGGGCCCTGGCAGGACCGTCTGCTTCCAGCTGTGTGTGCGGTTGCAAGGTCAGAAGCCCCACACCTGCGCCAGCCACCCAGCTTGTGCCGACTTCTGTGGCTGGGAGGAGGCAGGCACAGTGGCTGTGTTCACTGGTCCTCGGCCACGTGCCTACGACCTCCCCGGCCCAGCCCAGGCTCCTTTACTCGCCAAAGCCCTCCCACTTGGAGCTTCAAGTCATTGGAAGACCATCAGATCTTTTCTTGGTACCTGACTTGGGGCTCACTAAGGGACCTCATTACTCTCCTTGATTTAATCTCAGTGTCCTGGAGTAGGCAGGGGACAGCTAGGACTTCTGGGACATGGTCCTTTGCCAAAGCCCTTGCAAGTCAGTGAGAGGGTCCATCACCTGTTTCAGCAGTGTCCTCACTGCCCGTGGGGTGGGAGAGATGACCTTGAGTCCCTCCAACATGACAGTCCATTAGCTGTGACCACTAGGGAGCCCCTGGACCCTGTCCTGTGACCTTAGATGCCAGACGCCAAAGGGACGTTCGATTCCAGTTCTTAGCCTCCCCACCCTTTGTTATGTGGTGAGGCTGCAGGGCTGTGAGGGCGGCAGGCCCCAGCTCTGATTTCCTCTGCCCCACAGAGTGCCCACAGCCCAGCCTGTCCCGTGCCCTGGTCCCCGGAGCTGCCATGAACATGCCCCAGTCACTGGGCAACCAGCCACTGCCCCCAGAGCTGTCATCCCTCGGGGCCCCTGCTGAGGGGCCCGGGGCCACATCCCCACCTGAGCACTGCTGGCCGGTGCGCCCGACGCTGCGCAATGAGCTGGACACCTTCTCCGTCCACTTCTACGTCTTCTTTGGCCCCAGCGTGGCCCTCCCCCCTGAACGCCCAGCCGTGTTTGCCCTGAGGCTGCTGCCAGTGCTGGACAGCGGAGGCGTCCTCAGCCTGGAGCTCCAGCTCAACGTGGTACTATTTGTGGAGAGCGGGGAGGTCGCCCTTTGGGGGAACCCGAAGGGGAAGGTGTCGGGGTGAAGGGGCCCTTACCTCCTCCAGAAAGCCTGTCTAGGTTGCTTTCACCTTTCATGGTTAGAGACCATGCCTCAGCCCAATTCTGGTCAACAAACATGCCCTGAGTATTTACTACACATGGGCTGGGTCAGTCAGGGCAGCTGAGCGGTCTGGATTTTCCCAGTTTTATAGGCTTACTTGCCACTCACTAAGGGCCTCTCTCTATGGCAGGTGTTTACTTTTTTTCGCATATCTCCTGTGATGGGGAGCTCACCACCTCTTGAGGCCACTCTGATTGCTAGAGGCATTCTTGGCATTCCATCAAAGTCTGCCTCCATGGATTTTTACCCACTGACCTTTGTTTTGCCCCAGAAGCTATATCCAGTAGTCTACCCCGTCCTTTTTTTTTTTTTTAATAGACATTTTTCAGAGCAGTTTTAGGCTTACAGAAAATTGAGGAAAGTACAGAGAGTTCCCCTCTTTCCCCACACAGTGTCCTCTATTACTCACGTCTTGCATTGGTGTGGTACATTTGTTGCATCCCTATCCAATTTTAACAGCCCTTTGGATGCCTCTCAGCCTCGCCAAAGCTGAACAGCCTCAGCATCTTAGACTTCTCATCCTCTGCTGTCTCCTCTGGTCATACGTCTGGTCATCATGCCTCTGAACTAAGTGATCCAAGGTGGTCTGACCTGGGTGGCAGGCAGCATTTGTGCAGCCTGAGATCAAGTTACCTCTTTCAGCTGCTGCCTCACACTGTGGGATCACCTGAGGCTTGTGGTGGACTAAGACCTCTGGATCTTTTTCCTTTTCTTCCTTTTTTTGCTTCAAAACAATTGTATACTTTTTTATTATAAAAATAATAGGATCACATATAAAGGCTTCAGAAAATAGAGGAAGACACCTCCATAACACAACTGCTTAGCTTTTTGGTATATGTCCTCCTAGTCCTTATCCACATTAACTGATGTGTTTATCTAGTTGTAACCAAGGACCATGCACATTTTCATGCCCTGAGCTTGGTTCATGTGAACCGCTGCCAATACCTATCTCATATTTTTGCAGCACACTTCTTAACCTGAATGGAAGAATTTATGTCCATCTTTGAGACATTGCCTGACACTGGTTTGGACCTTGCATCTTCACTGCTTTGTGTAATTCACACACTTGAAAAGCTGGCCTTCTAAACCTCTTAGTCATTATTTTCAGCACTGAACAAGACTGGGCCGAGGGCAGAACCCTGTGTCAGGCCATTGGCAACTGTCTTGGGTTGGCGTTGATCTAATTATCTACTGTTCCCTCAGCCAAAAACCCTTTTAACTTTACTATCCCTCAGCTCTGGGGCAGGGATCATTTTCCTATCACCCACCTGAGACCTGGTCTGTCTTGAGGTGGTATTTTATGGGACATGGCGCAGAACTTTCTAGTGATCCTCCTGGTCAGGACAGAGCTGACTCTTCAACCCCAAGATGTTCCTTATTTTCATACTCAAATTCTCTGTGTTCTGGCTAAGACTGTATATGTTTTGTGTTTGCTTATCGCCATGCCTTTGGGCAATGACAGTGAAGTCTTGATTTGACCTTGAAACTATAGAGCCTGTGTCAGAGACCAGCCCCACCCATACTGACTCTTCCTTAGTATCCTGAGAGGAGAGGCCCACCTCCCCTGCTGCTTTGCCCTGTCTTTCTCTGCATTCTTGTCTATTTTCTCTAAAAGGCATCTGCTTACATTCCAGCCATCTGCATGCTATGACACTGCTGCACACCTCAGACAGCCTGTTCTATTTATTCTGAAAGGTGTATTGGCACACCTACTCTGATCTTTTCAAGTATTTTGATGTTTTCCCTTGGATCAAAACTGGACACTTGGCTCAGAGAACTGCATACCTAGAGAACATTTTTTCTTTGGCTCCCACCAGAATGGCTTTTGCTGAAAAATACTTTGGCATATAGCCCTGGGCTTGCATTGAGGGAAGTTATGAACAAGTTGTATGAAATTCACTCTTGCAGCTAAGGATAGGAGGTGGGGCAGCACACAGTGCTTCTTTGATGTGAATTTAACTGAGAACCACCCTTTTGGGTGCAGTGCTTCTCCTGAGACTCTAACTTTTATCTTGTGGACTCACAAATGTGGTAACTCACGTTTCCTTCCTTGCTTTGGTTGCTTGGAAGTCAGCAAATATATGGCCCACATCTAGGGACAGATTTGTAAATTTCCCTCATGTATTTATTTTATCCTGTTATATGTATTTAATAAGCTGCCTCAAATCCTTCTTGAATGAGGTGAGCTTAAGGCATCCTGTTACCTTTATTCTTGTAGACAACCCTTTCCCTTTACTCCTGTGGATATCCAGTTTCTTTTAATCCCAGCCAGCTTGCTACATTTAATCCCGTAGGCATTCTATTACCACTGCTCAGTACCTAGAATTATTTCACCTGAGGAAGAGTGCATTTCTTAACATGCCTCCCGCCTTCAAGGCCCAGGTGAAGATGTGAAGATGACTGATGAACCTTACAATCACCTTTGTTTACAACTAGTGTCTACATCCAGCAACAGTGCTCTTCCCCTTCCCCCCATCAAGCTAGATAGGACTGAAAAAGTGGGTGTTGTCTCTTGCCTAGACAGAATTTAAACAATTCTTCCCAAAGAAAGGACTCAGAAGTGGCCTTGCCTTCTCATCAGTCTTTGAAAGATCTCTGCTGTGGAAGATCTGGTGTTTCCGTTTTTTTGTTGTAAGAAGGAGGAGGTGAGGGGTGGGGAGGGTGCTTCCGTGTGGAGAGCACCTGCAGGAATGGGGTGTCCAGTGAGGGCCTGGAGGGGTTTCTGGGGAGGGGTTAAGAGGTGGAGGAGTCTGGCAGGGGTGCTGGTGGGAGGACTTAGAGGGTGTGGCCGCCTCATCTTTATACCCGCCCTGCCCAGAGCTCCCTGCGCCAGGAAAATGTGACAGTGTTCGGATGCCTGACTCACGAGGTGCCCTTGAGCCTGGGGGATGCAGCAATGACTTGTTCCAAAGGTGGAGTGAGGAACCGGGGAAGGAGTGGGGGCTGGAAGTCGGGGGCAGGGGGGTGGGTATGGAGGAAGGATGGGCTAGGGCATCTGGAAACTGGGGGCAGGCGGGTGAGGGTTCTTTAGGTCCTGACCCCACACTGACTCCTCCCTTCTCCCCTCAGAGTCCCTGGCCGGCTTCCTCCTCACGGTCAGTGCCACCTCCCGAGTGGCCAGGCTGCGAATCCCGTTCCCGCAGACGGGGACCTGGTTCCTGACCCTGCGCTCCCTCTGCGGGGTGGGGCCTCGGTGAGCGGGGCGGGGCGGGGCGGGGCGCGGCGGGGCGGGGCGCGGCTGCGCCCGGGCCCGGTTGATTGGCAGTTTGTGCGCAGGTTCGTGAGGTGCCGGAACGCGACGGCCGAGGTGCGGTTGCGCACTTTCCTGTCCCCGTGCGTGGACGACTGCGGGCCCTACGGCCAGTGCAAGCTGCTGCGCACGCACAACTACCTGTACGCGGCCTGCGAGTGCAAGGCCGGTGAGCCGGCTGAGCTGGCGAGGGACCCCACCCGGGGCGGTCGGAAGGGAGGCGGCAGCCTCAGTAGACGGGTTTGAGTGGGGGCGAGGTCGGGGTGGGACCAGCCTCCCCTGGCCTTGGCGTCGGGCTTGAGCAGAGACCACCAGCGGCAGTATCTGCTGAAGCCCGGGCTGCCTTCTCACCTCTTACACCCTGTGCCCCTCCCATCCGCAGGATGGCGGGGATGGGGCTGCACCGACAGTGCGGATGCGCTCACCTACGGATTCCAGCTTCTGTCCACGTTACTGCTCTGCCTGAGCAACCTCATGTTTTTGCCCCCCGTGGTCCTGGCCATTCGGAGCCGATATGTGCTGGAAGCGGCTGTCTACACCTTCACCATGTTCTTCTCCACGGTATGCGGTGGCGTCTGTGTCTTTCACCGAGTCCTTATCCGTGGTGGTGGGTTAGAGTGTACATTTCCACCACGGGGTTTGGGGATGTCTACACCTTCATGGTATGAGAATGTCTCCTCTTCACTGTACAGCAGTGCTTCCTGACCGCTTCGTATCATGGCATGCGAACGTGATAATTTTTATAAGGCACATTGGGATATATGAGCAAGGCTGTTTGCGACTTAAGATAACAGTCACTGGAGACAGTGTGGGGTCTCCAGCGACCCGCACCCTGCCTGTCCACTCTAAGGGCTGAGGGGACCTTTACCTCAACACACTGGCTGAGAAACTCTGACCTACAATTTGGAATTGTGTCTACACAAATCCCTTGAGATGCTACATCTAGGGATCTTTCCATCTCATCCCTGGGCTCTTGGTATCTTGTGATGTACAGTGCCTGCCTATGAGCACTGCAAACATCTTAGATGGATTCAGACTTTTCCACATGTCTTAGCAACAAGGATATAACAAAAACCAATACATGCCTCTCTGTTGTCCAGTATTAATAGATCAGACATATATCCAAATTACAAAAATCCTACTTATCATCTAGGAGAAAGTGGGGGGCAAATGTCCTGAAACTGAGTCATGTTCTAGGGCCCTGGTTATTTCTCCACAGGTGAGGAACAGTGGGCTGTAACCGAGCCGTGTAGCAGGACCTTGGCCACTTAAGCTGCATGAGAACAGCACACCTCAGTTTTGTTTGACTGGTCCCCTTTTTAGACCTGCTCTGACAATGCCCCACTCTGTTTTTATAGTCAACATTGTTTCTCTCTCTCTCTCTTTTTTGGTTTCAAGATCCTTTTTATACTGTTGCTCACCAAATTCCCTAGCAACAGCTCTTTCACCAGCGCACTCTTGGTTATGTGCAGATCTAATGTGGTTCACAATTAGTGAGAACACCTAAGTGTGTCAGGAGCCTGGAGCGTGTGAGGAGAGCGTATCCATTCTCCTGCACTTCACAAAGCATCCTGGGCATTGGCTTCAGGGTATTCAGTATCAGATGACGTCTTATCTTCTGGATTTGATGGCATATCATCCTGAAAAGACAAGACCTTCCCCTAGTAGGAACACTGGGGGAGTCGAAAGTGCCTGGCACCACATACAGTACTTCCACTTTCTTAAATAAGGCAGTAAGCAAATGATCAAGGAGAAGATACTGGCTCTGAGGTATTGCCTAAAGTCCTGCTCTAACTCCTGTTCTTTTTCCACACGTGCCAAAGTGTAGAGCTACTTGTGATTCATTTTTCATAGGCAGGTTTCCTGTTGTCACTCTTTCCTGTTTTTTATTTAGTTTAGACTTATTTCATTCCTCAGCAGTCTCCATTTAAGGACCCATCTTTCATATTGCAGGTATCAGCACCAGCATGGTAGGCGACAGTCTTCTTCCTTGTCTTCAAATCCAGGACAGTCTACACCTGGGAGTAGTGTGTCAGTTCCTACCCAGGGCCTGGGAGCAGACAGTAGCTTTGTTCTTCAGGAGTTTAAAATGCAAAATGTAAATAAGTAGAAAAAGCAAAACAAAGCAAGCCACAAACCCAGCACTTGATTTTGTATGTAGCCGACAGTTCAGATAACTATAACAGAAAAACAACATCTACTGAATACATGCTGTGTGTCACACACTGCTCATCGAATCCTCCCCATAGCACTGCAATAATAGGTATTGCTATTATTATTATCCCTTTTTTGCAGATGAGAAAAGTTTACATACTTTGCCTAAGGCCTGAGGTGAGTGGTAGAACCAAACTTCGCACTCAGCCTGCCTCCAGATCCCTCTCATGTAATCACTGAGCTGTAGTGTTCCCCTTGCATAGGGCAGTGAGCGTGCATTGATACATTTCTAACCTGACTTCGGTTTCTCAGAAGTCCTGGAGTATGTAGAAATACTAACGACCTCACTTTAGTAGTTCTCAAATTCTTAAAAGATAAAAAGAGCCAATCAAAAGGTCAGGAAATATAACCAAACCAAATACAGGAAATCACAGGGAAAATATATCAGACATTGCGGTTGTGCACCTCTGACTCATACAGTTCAAGCCACATGTCCTTCACAGTGCTAGAGGAGTCCTCATAATTGGATCCCCAAAGACCCAGACAGAGCTGACATCCTGGGGCCCCTGCAGCCTTCCTTGTCGATTGCTGAGATCCTGGCTGCAAGCCCACCTCCTCATTACCTCTTCTGTTCCTCACACCAGCACAAGTAATTCTCAGTGGCCCTTGGCAAAATCCCATGACTGTTTCCAAGAGGAAACGGAAGCAGAAAATAAGAGAACAGCAGGAAGTTTCATTCTGTCCCGAGTACAAATATCCTAATCTTTGTATGGATTGAATATATTTGCATCTTCAATTTTAAATTCTCTAGTGCCAGGATACTCTGTTTTGGAGCGTTAGACAAACTGTATAGTTATGTTATAAAAGTATAAAATTCCACAGAGAAAAACAACTTAGTATAATTTTCCAAAATTACCTTGTAAGTAAAGAAATGTCCAAAGCTGAGGAAGGTGTCAAATTAGATTATACTAATAGAAACTAGTTAGTAGTCTGAATTTCTTTTCTTAAATCTCCCAATCTTTTTGTGTTATTTCACCACGTCTTTTTATTGCTGATGACAAAAGGAATACTAATGTAAAAATTAGTCCACAATTTTCAGTGAGACAATAGTGCAATATATATATATATATATATTTTTTTTTTTTGCATAAGGGAAAGTTTATTAGTGTGGGGATATTCTCCCATGAATATACATGGCATAAAGTATAAGATGACTGTAAGGTGACTAAAATTTACTGGGCACATACTGTGTGCCAAACATATAGGAGAGTATTCCAGACTTTCAGGGTAGAGTTTCCCAGGTGCCACTATAACTCAGCCTTCAGTAGCCCACTCCAGCTTTCGGTTGAGCCAGTTGCTTCTAGGTGATGGGTAAATGGTTACACCAGTGAAATCTATGGTGGTGAGCAATTTGCTTTGCCTCATTTACTATGAATTGTGCGTCCTGGTTAAGGATGGTGCTGAATGGGTGCCATGGCAATCGATAATGGCTCCTGCTCCATGAATAGTAAAGCAGGCTGAAGCACTGCAGGCAGAAGAGACAAACATATGCCTAGAATATATGATGACAAGATGCTGTCTCCTCCGGGTTGAGGAGTTTCAATGAAGCAAGCTGCCACAGGTTGTTGGTGGGTTTCCCTAGCACAGTGTGCCCCGGGAGGGAGTCGATGATGGACTTTACTGATGGCTTTTTTGGACATTCAGCAGTGACAGTAGCCAGATAGGATTGGTGAAATGTAGATCGTGTTGGTCACCTCACACTGCAGTTTTATTTATTTTTATTTTTTTTAATATTTATTGATTTATTTTGGCTGCACCGGGCCTTAGTTGTGGCACGTGGGATCTTTGTTGCAGCGTGCGGACTTCTTAGTTGCGGCATGTATGTGGGATCTAATTGCCTGACCAGGGATGGAACCCAGGTCCCCTGCATTGGGAGCACGGAGTCTTACACACTGGACCACCAGGAAAGTCCCCACACTGCAGTTTTAATTTAACTCTACCCCTAAGGGTTTTCTACAACCTTAATCTCTTTGACCTTCTAGTATACTTGTAGAATAATCAGACATAGAAGATTAGAGAGATGATATCCCCCAAAACCTCTCCACTCCAGAGACGATCTCTCCATTATTCCCCACTCTTTTTAACAATGTAGAAATTCCTAGGAGGAAATAAACCTTCAATTAATTATTTTCTTAGCTGTGTCTTCAATGTTAGGTGATTCAGCTTTGCTTTTTTTCTGCTGGTATTTATCCTCTCTTATCTGAGATTGAAAGATTTATTACAAGTCCCTCTTCAGAAGTGTTTGGGCATTTCCTTCTATATACCTGAAAGTCAGGCATATGAAACAATTGCTTGGTGAAGTGTGAAAGGTAAAATTAATGCTTTAAAATAAAATCCAAATCATAAAACAGTATTGGGTAATTTAGTGAGCAGTAGTATGTATATCCGGTCTTGGAGGTAGAGAAATAGAAAAAGGCCAAAATATTGATTTGTTTAGGAACCAATTTAGTTCCCAATTAATCACATATAAGAGAAAGAATTAAAAAATAAACCTTTGAGGCATATTCAAACATTAAATGGACCCACATGAAAAGTCTCTCCAAGTTTCCCAGTAAGAACTCATTTTCTCTATTTAATAATATAAAAGAGGGATTTATGTCCCCAAACTTATGAACCCTCTGAAAAGCCTGGGATACTCACTTAAAACATGATAGGGCTTCCCTGGTGGTGCAGTGGTTGAGAGTGCGCCTGCTGATGCAGGGGACGCGGGTTTGTGCCCCGGTCCGGGAAGATCCCACATGCCATGGAGCGGCTGGGCCTGTGAGCCACGGCCACTGAGCCTGCGCGTCCGGAGCCTGTGCTCTGCAACGGGAGAGGCCACAACAGGGAGAGGCCCGCGTACCGCAAACAAAACAAAACAAAACAAAAAACCAAAAAAACATGATAATTCCAGAGCAGTCTCTTCCTGAAGGGACAACATTCTTTACCTCCAAAGTGAAGGGAAAGAAAGAGGATAGGTACACAAGTTTAAGACTTGGCAGTTTAAAATGCGAAGGAATCGAACCCAAGGTTTCCCAATGTCAATTAATATCCCTGAGTTTTCTTTTTCATTTATTTTTCTTTTTCTAAACTCCTAGCTTGTCCCTGCCCTTATGTTATTCACCCTTTCCCCTCTGTTGGTTGAAGTTACACATTTTGCAATTTGAATGACTGGATGAAATCTTCAACAGGTTCAAAAGAAACATTAGCAATTTCTTTCTCATCCTTTGTCTCTCAAGACTAAACTTTTGAGTCTGTTTTCCCATCCTGTTGGTGGCAGCTCTGCATCTGGGCTGGCTTCTGTCAGCTTTCACAGCAGACCTGCTTCAGTTTCCCACCTGCTTTCCCTAAGGTCGCTGCTGTTTCAATGAGGTTGGGGTGTCATGGTTTGTGCTATGAGTTCGGGATATAGTGCTCCTTTTCCCTGAACTCTTCTTCCTGACCTCGCCTCCACCTTCTCGTTCTCAGCTCTGACTCATTCAAACAGGAGACTAGGTTCTCCCATTTTCATTTTCCCCAGAAGTTGCTGAGACCCCACTGCTGCCAGTGAGTGAAACTGTGGTATTGCTCTGCTATCTATCTCCTCAGCTGTGGGCTGGATGTCCCTGCCCTCTCCCTACCCACACCCAGAGCCGTGCCTCTGGAGGCCTGGATACCTGTCTCACTAAGATCTGTAAGGCTGTCTCTCTTTTGGGCTCAGAGCCCTTGTGACTTAGGGTTGCCTTTTGATAGAATGATGAAGAAACTGATGTGGGCTGAAAGTAGTGCCTAAAGGATCCCTCCAGTCAGTGATCCAGCCACTTCAAAGGCTGCCTTTGGATGGTATAGCACAGCCTTCCTGCCCCAGCTTCGGTTCAGCCTGATGCATTTCAGCCCAATCCTGGCAACTACACTGAGTTGTTTCTCCTCTCAAGAGGTGCTCTCAGTAGCCATGGCTCCCTGAGGACCTGGGGTAAAGTACAGGGGACAGAGGTCAAACAGATTGATTCACAGAATCTTAAGAGACTTTTTTGATCCCCTAAAATCTGCTGGCGTGTCTCGAACTCAGCTCCAATGAGTAGATTTTGGTCAAGTTTACATAGGTCAAAACCTTTTTCTTTCCCATTATAGCTTCGTAATTTTTCTTAACCCTGCTTTCATTACCATAATAACCCATTCTTCCTGACACGGAGCAGGGGCGATACTGGGAGATGGGAGAAGTGAGCATGCCACTGTGATGGTTGTTCTCGGTCAGAGCTGTTTGTCTTCAGAGACCTTGCCCAGTCTATTTTCTTTGGGTGGACTCGTAAGGCACATGATATAGAAGGAAGCGTGTTCCTGCATCTCTGCACCAGATATTCTTGAAACCATCCATGGCCTTAGTGTTTAGCATCAGTAAGTACTCAAATTACCTAAATTCTACACAGAAGTTCAAAGAAAGGTGACAGCAAATGTTCCAAGACAAAATAAACTTGAACTCAGGTTATCCCTGGGTCACTGTTTTCACAATAAGGGAATGCAGGCTGCCAGAGGTCCTGATAGCATTATCCAGCGGGGCACAGGGATTGCGACCACAGACCCAAGGGCTGATGGCAGAGCTTGGTTCCTTAATTGGGGTGCCCAGTATAGCTTGTTCCAGTTCCACTGTGTCCCCTGCACCCCACCTTTAAGCTCAATACCCTATTCTTTGCTGTGTTCCCCACGGTGTAGGGTAGGTGAGCACTGTCCCTTTCCTGTGTTCTTCCCGTGGTGTAAAGTGCCATGCTCTTTTCCCTGGCTTTAGGGACTCTGCCTTTTTTCTCACCGTCCCCCCCGCTTCCCCCATGGCATTGGGTGGGAGAGGATGCAGAGGACCAATTAGTGCAAGGTCTGAAGGTGAAGCATGACTCAGAGTCTGAGCTAACAGACAGGGCTTGGGGTCTGGATTGGCCAAGAGGCCAGATTCCAGCCTCAGAGCTTGGGCCAGGATTACAGGTGGGACCCACACGAGCACAAGGGGATACAGGCAAGGATTGGCCTCAGCTTGAGAGACCTGGATCCCTTGGCTTGGTGCTCTCACAGCACATTCCAGAAGCAGGAAGATTAGGAAGGTGAGGACGAGGCTCAGGGCTGCCAGATACGTACAGCCTAAGACACAGACCGGGCCTCCCTACCACATTCTTCTCAGGGGTGGGGAGTTGGGCATTTCCCAGTTCTGCTCAGTCTGTGCCCTCTGACTTCCGCTTTTCTGACAGCAGCACGCCACCCCTGTGGCCTCTTTCTCCAGTTTTGTAGACCTGGACCTTTGCCGCAAGTTCTCTCAATGCCTGTCCTCTCTTCCTCCAGTTCTACCATGCCTGTGACCAGCCAGGCATTGTGGTTTTCTGCATCATGGACTACGACGTGCTGCAGTTCTGTGACTTCCTGGGCTCTTTAATGTCCGTGTGGGTCACTGTCATTGCCATGGCTCGCTTACAGCCTGTGGTCAAGCAGGTCAGTGCAGAGTGGGCCCTGGGGGACAACCATAGCCACAGTCTACTTGAAATCCACTTCCCGATCTCTCCTGGGGGCATTGCCAAGTGCCTCTCCATCCCGGCCCAGCCCCTGGAGACCTCTTTCTCTAGGTGCTGTACTTGCTGGGGGCTATGCTGCTGTCCATGGCTCTGCAGCTTGACCGGCATGGACTCTGGAACCTGCTTGGACCCAGTCTCTTTGCCCTGGGGATCTTGGCCACAGCCTGGGTAAGGTTGGGAGGGCTGGGGGCGGGGAGGTCCCAGCAGGACTTGGGTGCAGGGACTTGGGTATCTGGTTCCCAGTTTAAGGTGGGCTGGGACCCTGTCGTCATCACTGTGCTGCTCACAGCGCTGCACTCCAGTCTTGGCAGATGCCTTCAGGTCACCACCAGGGCTCAGGGGAAGCCTGAGAGTGACCAGCAGTGGCTTGGGTTCCAAGGCCTCGCGTTCCTGAGTCCCACTTCTCTGCCTCCCCCAGACAGTACGCAGCGTCCGCCGCCGGCACTGCTACCCGCCCACGTGGCGCCGCTGGCTTTTCTACCTGTGCCCAGGCAGCCTTATCGCGGGCAGTGCCATCCTGCTCTATGCTTTTGTGGAGACTCGAGACAACTACTTCTACATTCACAGCATTTGGCATATGCTCATCGCTGGCAGTGTGGGCTTCTTGCTGCCCCCTCGTGCCAAGACTGACCACCAGGTCCCATCTGGAGCCCGGGCCCGGGGCTGCGGTTACCAGCTGTGCATCAATGAGCAGGAGGAGCTGGGCCTTGTGGGCCCGGGAGGGGCCACTGTCAGCAGCATCTGTGCCAGCTGAGAGGGGCTTTGGGCTGCCCTTGGGGAACGTGAACTCTTCCCCGGGGCAGAGAGCCCTTCCTTGGGTTCTTCCTGGGAGCATGGAGTCCTCCCAGGGATAAGAGACAAGTTGTATTTCTTGAGGACATGGAGTCTTTCTTAAGGACACGGAACTCTTTCAGGGGCCTGGCACACTTCCCGAGGGCCTGGAGTCCTCCTGCATCTTCAGGACTGGAGCTCGTGCAGGGCCACAGAGCCCCCTCAGGACCAAGGAGTCCCTCCCAGGGGTGTGGAGCCCTTCCCAGGGTATGGAACCCTCCTGAGGACATGGATTCCTTCCCTGGGAGACCAGGCCCTCTCAGGACATGGTGTCGTTCCTAAGGAAACGGAGTCCATCCTGGGGAAGCTGAGTCTCCAGATCTTCCCAGCAGCTCAGCAACTCTGGGCTCGGGCTTCCTTCCCAGAGGCAGGATCTGGGCTGGGCTGTGCTGGGAGGGGGATGCAGGACAGATGGGGCTGGGACTGGGGCTGCGGTGGCTGGTATCCTGAGTTGATGCAGGTGGAGTCTGGTGTGTCTCCAATGAAGTATTTGCTGGTTCTGTGCTGCCTTTTTTTTTTCCTGAGGGAAACGGTGTGGGGAGGGGAGGGAAAGAGGGACCCTGAGACAATCAACAGGGGTGACGGAGCCTAGCTGGCATGAGCTGCTGGAGCTACTGTCTGAGGCTTTTGCCCCATTGTGTCAGGCTGCAGCAGCCGGGAGTAGGGAGTTGTGTGAGTGTGTGTGTGTGTACTTGCTGAGATGATTTCAATCAGTGAGACCTCCCTTGTGGTGCCCACACCCAATAGGGAAGGAGGCTAAGGGCTCAGGAAATTGGACTAGCAGGTACAAATCTCAGATGTGCAAGAAATATCACAAGAATGTAACTTCTGTTTTGAGTCTCCATTTTGCCCGAGTGCCAGAAACATAATCTTTTGTCATTTGGGGATTTCTTCTCTTTCCACAAAGGTCACAGCTGAGTCCCGAGGGTCTTATATAATGCCAAGATACTGCGAGGGTGTTTTCCTTGGTCACCAGGGTCCATGTGGCGCCCCTGAGATTTCCATCATCCCACCTGGTCCCCAGTTAGTGGTACAAGCAGGCCTTCCCAGAGTGGTTTCTTGTCCCCATCTGTGTAACCCTTTCAGTCCTGAGGCTCTCCACCACTTCTGTGCCACATGCAAAGACTTGTGAGACCTTGGCTACCCAGAAACACCTTGAAGCCATTTCTACCCTGGGGTCCTGCTCTGCATTTTACTTGACCAACAATGCATGAGTTGCTCCAGCTTTCACACCCTGCAAACCTGTCCAGGGGCTTGGTCTGGGGAGTGGGGCTCAGGGCCCCTCCCTTTTGGGGCCCTCCTATGCCAATGCTCTCACTACATCCCCTCCTCCTTGCTTTTTCCTCTCCCTAACTTAGGGAATCTTTTATTAATCTGGAGGTGGGGACATCTATTTTTCCTTACATTTTTCTCCCAAATCTTTTGTTTATGCCTTAAGTCTTTTATGTTCCCTTTAGAGCCTAGGCTTTTGAAACTCAGATGCCAGGAAAACATCTCTTTGTTCTCTGCTTTTTGCAATCACATCTCTTCTTTCGGGCACTGAGCAGAGTGATGTGAGAAGGTCACATCTCACATCACATTCACCAATTGAATGGTGAGAAGGAAGGAGAGGTGTGGGCTAGGTGTCTGTTCCTGTATCAGAAATATTATGCCACACATATCACTAGGACACATGAGCCCAAATAGCTGGGATTCAGGACACAGTAGAGTACAGAAGGCACTGAAGAGGGAGACAGAGCTGAGACAGACCCCACCCAGCTAGGAGGGATCAGAAGGGGTTTTCTGGAAGCCGGATGGAGTGGAGGGCATTGAGTGAGGATTGAATGAGTTTCCATAATGCCAGGATGTTGGGAGAGTGTTCACTCTGGTCACCAGTGTCCATATCACATTCCTCCCCTGAAATTTCCATCATCCCATCTGGTCCCCAAGCAGGAAAGCACTTAGAACACTTAGTATAGTGCCTAGTCTGCTATGTGGTAAGTCTCCAATGTATGTTAGCTAAAGGTCAGGTGTTTGGACATGGGAGGCAACAGCAAGGGGGAGACACAGGAGCAGGAAAGACTGATCTTTACTGGGGAACTGGGACTAGTTCAGGGCCTCTGGACCTGCAGGGTGTGTGTGTGTGGAGTTAGGGCGGAGGCAAGCAGCCAGTGATGAGGCTGGGCAGGTACATGGGGTCTGGCTTTTATCCTAGGGAAATGAGCAATGGCCTCATTGGAGGGATTTAAGCAGGAGAGTAGCGGATCAGATTGTTTTGTTTTGTTTGCGTTATTTTGTCTTTTCAGATAGGTGTTTTGACGGCTGGTGCAGAGGATGGATTTTGGAGAGGATTTGGAGGCTGAAAGTGCAGCAAAACCGATGTTGCACTATTTGAGAGAGAGATGGTGAAGGCGGTGTCAGTGGGAAGGAGGGGACTGATCCGAGAGCCGTTATGAGGTGGATTCTCTAGGACATGGTGACTGCTTGGATGTGTGGGGTGGTGAGGGATGAAAGAAAGCCTATGGTGACTGCCACGTTTCTGGCTTGGTGACTTGGGGCGGGTGTTGGTGCCATTCCCTGAGATGATGACACACCTTTGTGGGGCAGAATGATGAGTTCAGTTGTGGATAGTTTGAGTTTGAGGTGCCTGTGGGATTCCTGGAGGGAGAGGGCCAGCAAGAAGACCGAGACAGGCAGAGCAGCTGAACCAGGTCTGGAACCTTGGCCTCCTGGGTCCCAAAGCAGGGGTCCTTTGTTGTCTCCTGACTTGTTCAAGTGACTTCCTGGAATACATGGCCGTGGCCACCAGATACTGCTGCTCTCTGCTCATGTCTGTCCATACATTTGGACTAAGACCCCGGACTGTCCACAACTGCCTGGGGCACACCCAGCAGCACAGGATCCAATCCCCAGATGTGACATTGTGAGGGCTTCTGAGGGACAGTTCAGTTCAGTAACCCTCTATCGGGAAAGCTCTGTGGGAGCTGCAGAGACAAGCCAGACCTGGTTGAATCCCGCCATCAAGGAGCCCACGTGGTGGTGAAATACCATGGATGCAAAGCAGAATGGGATGGATACCGAGTGAAAGATACCAACAAAGTGCTGTGGGACGTAAAGGAAAGAGAGACTATTCAAAGTGCACCAGGAAAGGCTGTGTGAGAGAGCTGGTGTCTAAGGTGGCTTGGAAAAATAGTCCCAGGTCTCGCCAGAGGTCAGCATGAGCGAGACACCAAGGTGCAGGCAGTACAGACACTGTAGCGAGGGGGTCACCATGTGAAGGGGGTTAGTGGAACATCGGGCTGGAGAAGTGGGGGGCTGGGTCCTGGAGGACTTGAACTCAACTGAAGAGTTAGGGCTTCATTCTGTGGTTAATGGGAGCCATCGTAGGTTCTTGAGTGAGGCATCAGCCAGGGTCTGGCCAAAGTAGGACAAGCGTGAGTGATATAAGGGGTCTGTTGTAGAGAACAGAGCTGTCGATTGTGGGAGCAGTTGGAGAAGCCTGTGCAAAGCTGGGCCTCTGCACCTGGTGTCGGGCCTGAAGCTGCTCTTGGGGGGCGTGAAGGGGGAGGTGAGGACAGACCGGAGCCCGTGTCTGGGCCTCGCTGCCTTCAGGCTCAGTGACACTGGTGACCTGCAGGAGGAGCTGGCACTCTCTGGCGTGGCGCTACACTTGGCACGGGCCTCCGAGCAGCTGCAGGCAGCGTGGCAGGAGCTGGAGCAGCTGTGCTGACAGCAAGGTGAGCCCCAGGCCGGTGACAGCAAGTGAGGGCTCCCACCACGACGGTGCTGCTTCGCCTTCGCCTCCCATCTCATGCGGATTTCTCTCGTGGTCCACCCGATCCCAGAACCTTACAGGGAAGGAAACTCTGGGAGGCCCGGTTCCACCCTAGTTAGCTCGACCCAGTCCAAAGCCACCACAAGAGAGCTAACCAGCACTCTCCTGGGATGATGAACCTGGCAGCAGCTGGTGAAGGAAGCTCTAGAAATCTCCAGTAGCCCCTGGGTTGACTGTAGGGTGGGTGGCTGTCACTAGGCTCTTCACAAATTCTTCAGTCCTCCCCCTCCTTCCAGATGCGTGGTAGGTGGGTGTTCCCTCCCCCTCGGTGTCAGCCCTGGTGTGCGCCTTGCCTTGGCCAGTGAGGTGGAAGTGGAAGTAACAGGTCACTTCTGAGTGGAAGCTTTAAGAATCAGCGCAGGCTTTGTCATTTTCTCTTTGCCTTTTGCCACTTGGACCAGCAAGGTGCCACATGGTGGCTACTTTATCATCCTGAGTCCCAGAGGGATGAAGGCGATGGTGCAGAGCACATCCCCCAGCCAACCTCTGATGGACCTGCAGCGTAAGTGAGAAAAAACCTTTGTGGTTTTAAGCCACTGAAATTTTGAAATCATGACCAGAGTGTACCCTAGCCTGTCCTGCCTGATAGAGAGCAACAGGAAAAACGGGACATTTCCCTGGAGAGCAGGTCTCCCCTCAGCAGAGCTATGGCGGCAGCTTTCACCTCTGTGTTCCTCAGGCTGTAGATGATGGGGTTCAGCGAGGGTGTCACAACCCCATAGAACAATGCGATAATCTTAGCCAAGTTGGGGTCCTTGGCCTTGGGCTTGAAGTACATGAAGGAGGTGGTCCCATAGAAAACCACCACCACTGTGAGGTGGGCAGAGCAGGTAGAGAAGGCTTTCTTCCAGCCGGCAGCAGAGGGCACCCTTAGGATGGCAGCAAGGATGAAAACAGGACAGGCAGATGAGCCGCAACGGGGCCAGCGTCACGACAGTAGTGGCCACCATTGTTAGCAGCGCGTTTAGAGAGATGTCCCCACAGGCTAGTTTCAGCACTGCCAAGATCTCACAGAAGTGGTTGATGACATTGTGGCCACAGAAGGGGAGGCTCCAGGTGAGAGTGGATTGCAGCAGGGAGTTGGCAAAGCCTGTCCTCCAGCTCAGTGCCGCCATCCACATGCACGTCTGCCTGCTCACGAGCTCTGAGTACTGAAGCGGCTGGCAGATGGCCACGTGACGGTCACACGCCATCACGGCCAGGATCGGGCACTCCGTGGAGCCCAGTGCCAGGGTCAAGAACATCTGCAGGGTGCAGCCAGGGACGGAGATGGTGCTTTGGGTTTCCAGGGAATTGACCAGCATGAGAGGCACAAAGGAGGATGTGCCACAGATATCCATGAGGGAGAGGTTGCTGAGGAAGAAGTACACGGGGCTTTGCAGGCGGGGGTCCAGCATGTTCAGCCCGATGAGGAGGGCGTTCCCCAGCACTATCACAGAGTAGATGCCCAGGCAGAGTACAAACAGCACCATCTCTAGGTTGTGGTGCTCGTGTAGCCCCAGCAGGACATACTCTGTCACGGCCGTCTGGTTGGCCCCATCCATCTCATTCTCCCTCCTTTCCCATCTGGACCACACGGGTGTTGGAAAAAGCACCAGCTGGCCTGGGAGCCAAGCAACCTGGATGTATGACCTGGAGTGGGTCAGCCCTGCCTCTGGAATTTAGTCTCACCATCTGTATAATAAGAGAGTGGACTTCAGGTCTGCAAGCCGGCCCTCTCAGCTCTGCAGTTCTGGTGTAACTTAGGGGAGGCGGGACCCATTCTAATCCCCTAGGCTCATCTGTCTTCTCCCCTGGGTGGGCTCAGGGGAGATGATAGAGTAGGGTTCATGTTTCAGGTGCTCCTTTGGAATCTAAAGCGTTCTTGCCTGTTAAGAGGAAGCATCATTTCTAGGTTATGACTTCATACGGCTGAATTATGCCCATAGTGTTTCGGAGTCATTCACTCACTGAATATTTGTTGAATGCCTACTCTGTGCTAGGTATTGTTTAGGTGCTGGGGCTATAGTTGTGTGAAAAATAAGTGGATAAAAAGATGCTGCACCTGTCACAAGTGCTGCCCCTCTTTCTTAAGAGATGAGCTCGGGGAGGGAGGTGGGTGATGAGTGATGCTCACTTAGCGTTCCTTTGGGCACAAAGGTTGAATATTTCCACTCCGTAGGATGTGTAAGCCTTATTCTGGCCATTCCTCCTTAAGGAATGACAGACCATCCATTGATTTTTAAAAGAACATACAAGAACATACATATCCCAATAGAGCCACTGGTCACAGCATTTAACCCTGGTCCTGAAAACCAAGTGACTCTCTTCTTGGCCTCCATATTGCTTTTTAGGATGAATAATATCAGCAGTAATCTCACACAAAGAGGGAAACCAGGTCTCATGTGGTAGAGGCGTCATCAGTCATTGACTCGCTTTATACAGGGAGGGTGGGAAAGGTTGCGGTCTTCGCCCAGGTAGCTTCCGTTGCTCTTCTGAGCTGGTCTCAGCCTCTTTGGGAAATGCCAGTGTCACGAGGGAGTGAAGTGTCAAGTGTTAGATGGGAAAGCTGTCTTGTAGCCCCAGTGATCCCTGGTGTAAGGGAGAAATAGGAGCTGAGGGTGAACTTTAACCTTTCAGAAGATATATAACTACCCCTTCCCTCACTCCTTTCACACCTAGCTTTACTGTGAGGCCTATGTCCTGTGACAGCATTGGAACCCTGTCCGTCCTCCAGGACTGGATCTTCCCCCTCATTCCTCCTGCCTAGTTGCATCTATCATTTGTAGGGGCCGATAGGCTCACCCTCTCCTGAATAAACCATGTCTTTTCCCAGCACTACATCTTGGCCCAAGAAGTTCCCTTTTGTAGGCAGTCCTCCCTCTCTTCCCCAGTGGGGGCATTCCTGCTCCTTCAGAGTCCAGCTCATCTCTCCTCCTCTCCCTCCTGCACCCTGCAGAGTCACCTGCCCCCTTCTTGTGCTCCCACAGCCCCTGACCATCCTCTGTGCTCTCGTGTTGTGCACCTGTCTCCTCTACCACCCTTGAGAGCGGGACTGTCTCCTTCCTCTCGGCACCTCGTACAGCGAGTGCCTCCAAGGACAGTCACTCAACAGATATTCAGCGCAGGATTCTGAAAACCCAGCGTTGCATCCCAGCTCCGGCTCTAACTAGCTGTGTGATGTTGACCAAGTCGCTTGGCCTTTGAGACTCAGTTGCCTTCTGAAAAACGGGAATTTTGTGTAGCCAGATGAGACACACAGAAAAGTGCTGGTGAGCCACCCAGCAGCAAGGCTCCAGATCAAAGACTGTGTCCTCAGCCGCAGGCACCTGCTGGATCTGTGCTTATCACCTCCCCGCACAAGAGCTCCAGCATCTGTCATGACCCCCTCTCTCCCCAGAGCCTGTGCTGGTTTTCCCTCCTCCAGCCTAAATCAAGGCGATTGTTAGGGGCGTTTCTGGAACATACAGGGGTAGTTGATAAATCTGGGTCAGCCAATGACCGTAAATCTTATCCATGTAAACATTTAAAGGTAGCGATTTTTTTGCTGAAGTTTGACAGAAAGGTAAAGCATTGCCTGATTGTGATGGTTCATTCGTTCCCTCATTCATCAAATTGTTATTGAGCACCTGCTATGTGCTGGGTGCTGGGAATACAGCAGAGGCAGATGCAGCTTCTGGCCTAACAGTTTACACTCATTTCCTTGCTCTCTGGTGACCTTGGTCACATCCCTTCCTCTCTCAGCTTTAGAAACCTCTGAGATTCTCTCTGAGTCTGGGATGTAAAGTAAAACCTGAGGTCTGGAAAGAAGAAGTTAAAAGGAAGCATCTTTCCTGGGTTGTGACTTCAAGTGGCTGGATTAAGCCCAAAGCTTAATTTCAGATTCAGTTATAAGGCCTTGGTCTTTTTTGAGTGTGTTGCCCAAAAAAGACCTTTTAACCTCAAATTTTGACACTGGACATAGATGTGGAGGGTGTTTTCAGGCAGGTAAAAGGTGGGAAATAGCCTGACTCTGCATTTCTCTTCCCCACCCTTGTCTCCAATAAAAAAATCAAGTGGGAATGGCACAGGCAACTGAGGGCTTTTGTCATCAGGCTCTGGTCTGCCCTCCTGCCTCAACTCCTGTACCTTCATCCACCCCTGCTCAGCCTCAGACCACTCCCCATTGATGAACAAATCCCACACACTCCTGTCTCGTCTCTCTTCTCATACTTTCCTCAGCCGGAGCGGCCTTTCTCTTCCACTCATCCTCCAAGGCTCAGCTCACACACACCTCCTCTGCGGGGCCCGCCTTCCCAGTCCACAGAACTGACCATCCCGAAAACATGACGCTCACACAGCCACTAGCAGTTAGTGTGTCATTCTCTCTCACACAATAGACTGTGAGCTATGGAAATCAAAGGGCTGTGTCCAGTTCATCCCTAACACCCTGCAGTGCCTACACGCAGGAGGTACCATTTGAGATCCAGTGCTTTTCTTCTGCCAAAATCCTGATCCCAGATTTCTTACCTTGAGATCACCCTCTCTCGCCTTCCTCCAGAGCACACACCAGCAGAACAACGATGCAGCCGTGTGATTGCTGGGAGGAGAGCTTTAGTGGGGCCAGTCTCCTCCCTGCAGGGATAGCTGCTCTCTCTGGAGAGCTAAATCAGGAGAGTGATAGGGGTTCCTTACAGTTTAAGAGTCTGATCATAACACATTCATGGAAGTTAGGAACAGCCCACTAGGCCATGGGCTTATGACCCCAAAGAAATAAGGCTGTGTCTAGAAAATACCATGCTGCCAGGTTACCAACAGCTTTGACTGCAGCGTGGGCCCAGGCTGGGACATGAGGGAGCAGCTGCAGTTCCCTTGCTCCATCAGTTAAGATGAGCTGGGTTTTGCTGCAGTAACATACAACCTCATAATTTTAGTGGCTTACCACGACAGAGGTTTAGTTCTCACGCTACATGTCCATTGCATGTTTTCAGGGGGCTCTGTTCCAGGTCATCATCCTCAGAGACCCTGGCTCCACCACCTGGGACATCACCAGAACACACCAGAGCATCTCACACCAGAAGTTAAGTGCTCCGACCCAGAAGTGACTTGTATCCCAAATGCCCACAACGCACTGGCCTGTGTAGTCCTACCACATGCTCAGCTGGAAGAGGACCAGAAACGTTGCAGAGCACTTGGGTACGATGGTGTTTCGCAATACACTCAGAAAATCACTCTAGCATCTGTCTGCCAGGCCTCTCACCCTGTCATGTCCTGGAAAGTCAGATATCCAGAGCGATAGGAAATTGAGTGTCTCTGAGAATCATTGTCTAATCCACTCCCCAGTTTTACCCCTCCTGAGAGGCAGGGAGATGCCATGGAAGGAGCCCTCGACTGGGGTGAGGGGCCCAGATTGGATTCTTGCCTTTGTTCCGATTCTGCTCTATGACCTTGGTCCAGTTTCTCCTTGAGTGAAATGGAGCCATTCAGTTAGCTTGTCTCTGGGACTCTGTGCAACCTTCAAAACATTCCCTCCTCACATCTTTCTAGCAACTTCCAACCCTGAGGTCTGACAGACCCAGGGTCACTTTGCATGGTAAATATCATGTCAATTTCATTGGCTGGTAAATCTAGTTTGAACCATTTAATACTTATTTTAGGCTTTACATATTATTTTTAAAGGAAGGTGAGGGGCATAACAAGAAGAAGCTCCTGTTACAATTTCCCGGAAATGCCTGGCTCTGGGATTCCTGCTTCACATTCCTCGCTGTGTTAGCAAAGCAGGTGAGTGTGGGCTTTGAGGTGAGTCAGAGCAACCAGGGCCCATGTCCCAGACCTGCCACTTGCTAATTGTTTTCTCAGCCTCAGCTTCCTTACCTGTGGAGATAAGAATAGTATTTCCTCATGGGGTGATTTTGAGGATCCAGTGAAAGCTCTTAGCACAGAGCTTGGCACATGGTAAGTATTCAGTCAGTGGTAGCTGATATTATTACTACCATTATGTTCCCTTCCCCAAGCAGATATTCTGGTTTTCTGCATGTTTAAAAAAAAGTTCATGGGCTTCCCTGGTAGCACAGTGGTTGAGAGTCCGCCTGCCGATGCAGGGGACACGGGTTTGTGCCCCGGTCCGGGAAGATCCCACATGCCGTGGAGCAGCTGGGCCCATGAACCATGGCCGCTGAGCCTGCGCGTCCGGAGCCTGTGCTCCGCAACGGGAGAGGCCACAGCAGTGAGAGGCCCGTGTACCAAAAAATAAATAAATAAATAAATAAATAAATAAAATAAACAAAAAAAGTTCATGAGAAGAGTCAACATGCTAGATGGGTTCTCCTTACCTCCTACCTATTGGCCCAGTGGCATTAGTGCAGGCAGGTGGCTGAAGCAGCTGCCCGGTGATGTGACCTGAGGCCTGGGAGAGCAGAGCAAGGGAGTACTGAGTTCATTACTGGCAGACACACTGTGCTGGGGTGGGCCGGGGGGAGGCCCTGAGGCCCAGCCTCCTGGTCCCTTGCCATGTAGACACGTCGTGTGCTCCTTGCCCTTGGGCACCTCTCAGTCCCTGCCCAATTTAAAGTTCAAGCTCTGCAACTATACAAGTTTGCACACTTGGCAGCTATGGGGCTTCAGAGACCCCAGGTTCCCTGTGCTTCTCCAGGAGGCCCTGGCTGGGTGAGGAGGGCACAGGAGAGACACTGGACAGAGAATCTGAAGGTCTCATTGCAGCCCTGCCCCTTGGACCTGAGGCTGGGGTGCTATGACCCCTGCCCTTGGCCTCGGCGTCCTGGGCTGTGAAATGGGGTGTCTCCTTCCAGGAGAGCTGTGGGGACCTGCACTCATGAAAGGTTAAGGAAAGCGAATTGCTGTACAGGGTGAGACTCCGAGCCCTTGTGAGGGACCATGAAGTCAGGGGTTGAGCCAGGTGCATGAGTTTCTGCAGGTTCCCTTTTCCATTTCCCTTTCCATGTCCTTCTCTTTCCTTCACAATAAAGAATGACAACTTGACACAGTTTAGGGACTAAAAAACAGCCTTAAATAATGCAGCAGTTGCAGATTTTCCCATTATACTATGATTTGTCTCTTGGAATTTTTTTTTCAAGGACACAGGTCAAAATAAATATTGGAAGATTGTCCCCACTTATTTTCCAGCTGCTTAGGAACAGGGCTGTCTTGCCACCCCATGGTTACCCACAAATGCATCCAAACAAGCTCATCACCACCCTCCCATCCCACCCCCTCCAACCTGATTCTCTCATCTTCCCCATAACTCAGGGTTTCTTTCAGGGTGGAGCACTATCCACCCAAATAAGCCAGAAGCTCGGGCACCAGCGCACAGTCCCCCTCTCCCTCAGCCACCTCTGCGACCAGCTGAATGTCCCCAAGGTTTCTCAGCCCCGCCCTCTCTGCCTGACTGCCCACCTGGCTCAGGCCCCATGGGTGCCTGGGTTACGGCACCAGCTTCCACACTTGCTGCCCTCAGCCCAGGGCCCTTCTCGTCTGTGCTCTACTCTGGAGCCACATGATCTTCCATGTCTCAAAAATAATATTATTTTTAAGTTCAAAGTGATGTTCATTTTAGAAGTATTGGACAATATTGGAAAGAATAAGTAAGGAAACAATATTTATCTGTAATCCCATCAGCCAAAGGAAACGACTGTTAGTTCACATTTTGTCTTAATTTTCCAGAATTTTCTACATACATACTTATTCATATATCCATAAGAAAAATACCTTTAAAGAATTGGGATTATACTGAGTACAATGTTATATGTTCTGCCTTTTTCTATTAATTACAGTGTGAGAATTTCCCATCATCAAATATCCTTCAAAAAATAGGATTTCTAATGGCTGTGTCACAGTCTATCATTGGGCTCCACCAGGATTTATTTAAACATTCTGCTATGCTTGGACATTAAGATACTTACAAATTTTTGTTACCATAAATAACGCTGTGATTAATATCCATATATGTATATATATATATATATACTTATACATAAATCTTTGCACCTCTAATAATTTTCTCAGACTAATTCCTAGAAGTAGAGGTGTTGCGTCAGAAGGTCTGAAGTTTTTTTTTGTTTTTTTTTTTTGCGGTACGCAGGCCTGTCATTGTTGTGGCCTCTCCCGTTGCGGTGCACAGGCTTCGGACGCGCAGGCTCAGCGGCCATGGCTCACGGGCCTAGCCGCTCCACGGCATGTGGGATCTTCCCGGACCGGGGCACGAACCCGTGTCCCCTGCATCGGCAGGCGGACTCTCAACCACTGCGCCACCAGGGAAGCCCAAGGTCTGAAGTTTTTAAGTTTCTTGATTCATACCCACCACTTACTTGGCAGGAAGGTCATATTAACTTATTCCCACCCCCACCAGCAGTGTATGACATTACCTACTTCACTGCACCGTAGTTAACAATAGACATTAAAAACAATTCTTTGACAATTTCATGGGTGAAGAAAGGTATCTAATCAGTGACCTTTCTAAAAGTATCTATAAGTAATGATTGTAAACCCAAATGCCCACAGGATAAAGTCCTAACCCCTGTCGTGGCATCAAAGGCCTAGCAGAAGGTCTTAGTGGCAGCGGTCACCCTGGCTTGGTCAGGCTGTGAGCTGCGGGGCTGTGCTTCCCTCCTCTGTGCCTCTGTTCTGACCAACCGGGGAATAGGAAGAGGGACTGGAGGGGAACTGAGGGCCCAAGCAAGGAATGTGCTTACCTGCAGCCAGGCGGCAGGAGAGCTGGCCCGCTGCTTGCGACCAAGCTCAGCTCTCCCATCACATGGACGGTGACACTGAGACCAGAGCGGGCAGGGAATGGAGATGCTCTCTGAATCTGAGTCCATTTCCTCTGTGTGTTCACTGAGCTCTCAGAGAGGAAAGCTGGGAAAAGGCTGAGCACCAGGAAGAGGTAGCTATGGCAGGGTCCTAGGGGGTGGGCTGAAGACAGGTAGAGCAGAGTCTCCCCAAGGCCAGGTGAGGCCTGGATGCCGGGCAGGGAGCCCCGGAAGCTACTGCTGCTAAAAGGGAGACAGGAGAATCCAGGCCCTAAGCTGCTTGGAGTGATTGGTATCCCGGTGGCTGGGCAGGTCTGGAAATCTTGGGTGCTAGGGCTCGTCACTGCCTCTACTGTCACCTCCCAAGGCACTAGGTCATGCCTGTCATCTGTGAGCTCCATCTCAGCTCTGCTCAGATTTGGGAAGGACCCCAGGCTCTGCCATTGTCACCCCTACATCGATGTGTTTTCTATTTATTTAAGAAGTCTATTTATTTATTTATTTATTTTTAAGGGCCTGGGGTTGGGCCGGGCTGGACCTTGGGACAGAGTGGAATCCGATACTACCTGCTCTTAACAGTAACACTGAAAATAAAGCAGGAAGAGCACAGTGAGAGATGCAGAGTGGGAGGGGCTTCCTGGCGGAGGTGGCATTCAAGATGGGCCTTGAGATGGGGGCAGGGATAAGTTAGGAGCGTGGAATTAACAGATACACATTACTATATATAAAACAGAAAAACAAGAACCTCCTGTATATCACATGGGACTATATTTAAAAAATAAAAGATGGGCCTTGAGGGTCAGGCAGTCCTTTTACGAGTGGAACTGCCTGCTGGGTGGAGGCTGCCTTGTGGAAAGAACCAGCAAGGGCACAGAGCTGGGCAGTGCTGGGCAACACTGAGGCTCACAGCTGGCTGGCGTGTGCAGCTGACAGGGGGGAGGCTGTGGGGCACAGGACGGGGAGGGAGTTTAGTCAGGGCCAGCTTGTGGGGTCCTCGAATGCCCCACTGAAGACCTCACAGTTCATCCTGAGAGCTCTGGGGAGCCATCCAGGGGTTTCAGTCAGGGGAGTGACAGGATCACATGTACTTTTCAAAAGATCCCTCTGCATGCCCCTTGGAGGAGAGACTGGGAGGAACAAGACTGAAATCCTAAGGCCAGACAGGAGGCTGGTGTAAAGATGCAGGCAGTGATGCTGAGAGCGCCCCATGGGTCTGCCGGGGGGGAGGAGCAGAGGGGTGATTGTGAGCTCCTCTGTGGCAGGATCAGTGGGACTTGGTGCTGCGTTTCTGGGCTGGAAATTCCACGCCCACAGCCCTCACTGTAGGCTAATGAAGGCCTGGCCTGCTAGCCTGCAGAGCCCCGGCCTCCCTCACCTGGAGGTCCATCTCCTGTCCCACACCTTCCTGGCGGCCTCCATCACTTCCTCGTTCCTCAGGCTGTAGATGACGGGGTTCAGCATGGGCGTGACCACAGCATAGAGGACCGTGGAGGCCTCATCAGAGATGCGGGCCTCCTTGCTCCTGGGTTTCATGTACGTGAAGATGATGGTGCCATAGAAAAGCAGCACCACAGCCAGGTGCGCCGAGCAGGTGGAGAAGGCTTTGTGGCGTCCAGCGGTTGAGGGCACCCTCAGGATGGTGGCCAGGATAAGCATGCAGGACAGGCAGATGAACGCCAGGGGCACGGGCAGCAGCAGGATGGCACGCACCCACAGGAAGACCTCGTTGACTGACGTATCACCGCACGCCAGCTTCAGCACTGCCAGGATTTCACAGGTGAAGTGACTGACCACACGGTGGCCACAGAAGGGCAGCCTCATGGCGATGACTGTCTCAGTCACTGACTTGAAGAAGCAGAGTACCCAGGCGGCTCCCGCCAGCAGCAAGCAGAGCCGGTGGCTCATCAGCACCTGAGTGGCCGGCAGTTGGCCAGGTAGCGATCATAGGCCATGATGGCGAGCAGCAGACACTCTGTGGAGCCCGTGGACAGGCTCAGACACATCTGCATCGCGCAGCCAAGAAAGGAGATGGTCTGGGCCGACAGGAGGTGGACCAGCATCAGGGGCACAAAGGTGGGCTGTAGCAGATATCCAGGATGGAGAGGTTGCCCAGGAAGAAGTACATGGGTGTGTGCAGGTGGACGTCCAGCACGCTCACTGCCACGATGGCTGTATTCCCCAGCAGGGTCACCAGGTACGTGGCTGAGCACAGAGGGAAGAGCAGGTGCTCCAAGGCTGGGTAGCCCGAAAATCCTTTCAGAAAGAACTCAGAGACCTCTGTCCTGTTGACCAGCTCCATACTGCAGGGCCCTGGAGGGCACAGCTGGGAGGCAGGGAAAGAGGGTGCAGGGTGGCGGGGAGCCCACAGAGTCTCTTTAGGGATGAGGTATATTGCTAGGGTCTTTTCCAGCTCTGACACACTCTCTCTCTGTGACTTTGGGCAGTCCCCATTCTTCTAGGCTGCGATTTATCCATGTGAAAAATGAGGATCGATGTGGATCAGAATTTCCCTAAGAGTCTTAATGGAAATGTTAGTAGGCAATCTGAAAAATCAATTTGAAACAACATTGGGTTAATCAAAAGTAAATAATATACGGCAGGACTTCTCAGAGCCTTTAATGCCCCACTGTGATTTGGGACTTTCTGAAAGCAGTGTAGAGTATGTAATTCCCAAACTTATTTGACCATAGATCCTCCTTTTACAGAGCACCCATTAACCTCCTGCAAATAAGTATTCTACCAGCATAGTCTGGGAAGCAATGGGCTGGATCAAAGGTCCTCAAATCTTAGAATCACTTGGAAAGTTTGTTAAAACACAGATTTATGGGCTCTATCCCCAGAGTTTCTAACTCATTAGGTCTGAGTGATGCTGCTGCTGTTGGCCAAGGGACCACACTTTGAGAATCACTGGGCTAGGTGGTCTCTGAGGGTCCTCCTGGCTTTCAGGAAGCCTCTGAGCTACTTTACACCATTCCCACTGTTGGGGATGCCCTTCTTTCTCCCTCAGCCTGCAGAAATCTGACTTGTCTCTGCAGGTCAGCTCTGGTCTCCATGCATGAAGCACACATCGTGCCTCGCCTTGGAGAGGGTCCTGGCTTCTGAGCCTACCAGAGCGCTTGTCCACCTGTCCCCCCATAGGGCCTGCTTCATCAGCTACTGTGTGTGGATTGACCTTCAGAATCTGCCTCCATCGTGTGTTTTTGAATGAAAAATTGATAGATCTTTTGGCCCTGCCCCAAACCTCCTATTTTCTCTGAACCTGAGCCAGGGCTGCTTTGACTTCATGAACTCCTAGGCATCAGCGTGGGATATGCCCTGAGAGGTCAACTCGTTGGAGCTCCCATTGTGCAGGTAGGGAAACTGAGGCCACACAGCAGATCCCTGGCAAGGCGAGTCTAGAATCCAATCCTCCCAACAACATGACAGCTGCACCATGCTCAGAGCAGATGTTTGCCTCTGTTAAACCCCAAATCTTGGTTGGTCTTTTACCACGCTGGATGGATGTCTTTCTCCCAAGTCCCCACCCTGCCCCTAATCTTCTCACCCACTAAGGAGCATGACTTAACCCTTCCTTGGTGTTTCGGGCACTTGGCACTATGTCGCTAAACCCTGGGATGCACCGCCCAAGCCTGGGTCTGGGTTAAGCTCCAGTTCCTGTCAACGCCTCCCTTGTAGCAGATGATTTCCTTCTCTTAGTCCTCCCATTTTTCAGAATCAAGAAGTGATTGAGTTCCTACCACATGTCAGGCATTGTGCTAGGCATTAGGGGAACAAATGAGAACATTTGCCAGGCCACTGGACCCCAAACATCCCCAGGCAGAACTCCTCTCCAGTTCCCACCCGAGCCTCATCCTGCTTCTGTTTGCGCGCCTCTAGTGACAGGAAGCGCATTACTCCCTTAGACATAACTTCTTTTTATTGTGCCTTCAGGCCAGTCAAAGGGTCACAAAATCCTTCCTGATACGGAGTCTCTCCGGGTATCCCTGGGCTTCCACCACCCAGCGAGGCCCAGGCTCGGGGGCCCCTGTGGACGCTCCTCTCACACATACAAGTGCAGGGTCCTGAGCTTTGGGCCGTACCTCAGGGGCTGAGGGGCCTTTTCTGCAGCAAGGAGAGCTCCGACCTTGCCCCAGGTCCACAGATAGGAGGTCTTGCCTCACTTTGACTGTGTCTAGAGACGTCGTGGGGTCAGGGAGCGTGAGCTGTGAGCTCCCTTCAAGTTTCGGCTGGGAAACTCTGAGGCTGGCTTCCTGGAGAGGCACCCTCCCTGGACAGAGGATCAGTAGCAGCAGATACTGTGCCAGGGCTCGGGCAGGCCAGAGCCTCCTCTTTGCACGGTTCCATGTACCACATAATTTATCCCCTAAAGTCACTGGCAAACATCTGCAGTGATTGTCTACCTGTCCGAGTATATATACACCCACGCAGGTTACCACAAACGTACCCACCTGTCTGTGTGTACAAACGCCCGCCCGAAAGCCAGGCACACACATTTTCTTGTGAGTATATACGCCACACCAGGCTCGAGTGTATGTACCTGTGCAGCAGGCACTCACTCTTGCTCTCTCTTTCACACACACACACACACACACACACACACACACACACACCCCGTTAGTGCAGACCCTCAGACCTGTGGCCAGGGCTTCAGAGGACCAGGCAGGACAACTTCCCCTGGGAAGAGGTGTATGGAGACCAGGCAGGGGCTGTGGAGGCATCACTAGAGAAGCAGCAGCCCGGAGGGTGGGGAGCAAACTGCCAGGGGATGAACCAGGAGGACAAAGAAAGCTCAGAGCAGGGACATGGTCACCAGACCTGCTCAGTGCCTTGTCTGCCTTCCCCTGAGTGCTGAAAATCTGAGATTCTGAGCCTCCTGCTGTGCCTTCTCTCCTGGGGCTGGAGCTTGCAGGGTGCGGGGTGGGGCAGTGGGGATGGGGGGAGTGCGGGGTGGGGGGAAGTTGCAGGAAGCGGGGAGGAGGAGGGATGTGGCTGCAGGCTGTGGGACAGACTCTAGTTCCCAAAGCAGGGCCAGGAAGCTTCATCTGCAGAGCCCACGGTGTCCTTCCTGCCTTCAGATCTCTTCTGGCCAAATGCTCTCTGAAAACCAGTTCAAACGCTACCTCTCCTGGGGAGCCTTCCTTTATCCTCTCCCAGGCCACCTGACCCCTCTGTCCTTTGTGCATCACGGCCCTGTGTTTGCACTTCCAGAATGGCCCTCACCTCTCTCACCCACTTCCTGCCTGTTGCCTACCCCAGCCAGCCCACAGGGGTGCCACCCCCTACCCTCTTCACCCAGATTCTGAAGGCCAAGTTGAAGGCCCCAGCCTGGCCACAGACAACTTCTTCCTGCCTTGCTGCCACTTCCTGGGGCTAAGACAACTTGGGAGTGAGCAACTGGCTGCCAGATATGAGCTGTTCCTAGCCTGGATGACACATGGCCCAGCTGGGAGGGGTCTTGCAGATCAGCAAGGCCACTACCTTGTTATATATGGGGGAAGTGAAGCTCAGAGAGGGAAAGAGACTTGCTCAGCACTGCACAGTGAGTTAGAGGGGGAAGCCAAGGCTCCAGGAATTCCCCTGGGGCTCCTGACTCCCAGCCCCTTCCTCTGCCCACATTTCCCCATTTTTTCACTTACCTTCAGGCTCTTCCAGATCCATGTCCCTTGTTCCCTGGAAAAAGTTGCAGAGACCAGGAACCTTCTCTGGCTGGAACTAGGAGAAAACAGGTCAAAGAAGCAGGTCTGAGCCTCCTGTATCCAGGGAACCCCAGTGGGCAGGACCCGGAGTTTCACACTGACTCAGCTTTCCAAACTAAGAAGACATGCCTAGGCTTTTGTAGAATTCAGCGAAGTGCTTGCAACTTGATAGACTAATGTGGAGCTTTTAGAATTTGGTGGAAGTAGACAAAGTACTTAGAATTCAGCGAAGTTCTTTGAAAATGTGTCAGGTTTGGTAGAATTAGGAAATTCTGGTGGGCTGAACAGGCTGAACAGGGTGCCCGATAGTTTACTATGGGCAGCCAGGGACCGCCCGACCTGGGCAGCTCCCAGCTCCATGCCAGCTGACAGCCTTCTGAGAAGCAGGCACCTTTCAAAGCTCCCTGCACCAAGGGACTGCACCATCCCCAAGGCAATTTAGAGGGAGAAGAGGAAATGTGCACAGCTTAGAAACTTTGGGGTGCTTCAGGGATGATGTCCCAAAGACCCAATTACACAGAGTCTACTTAGAAATCTTAATTGGTGTGGAAAAGTTGGAGAAGGTGGCTCAGGGGCAGGGATCCACCCTCACAGGTCAGTCCCCAGCCAGCACAGGCCGAGAATGTTTACAGGATCAATAAATGAATGAATGGATGGATACACAATTAAATCAATGCATAAGCAATTCTCGGTGAATACATTTAAAGAGAAAGGAATGAGTGAGTGAACAAATGATAGGCAGGGTTGCTTTCCAGGAGGGTTAGAGGTTTTGGCTCAACTCTCATAGGGATCTTAAGAAAATGCAAAATCTGGAAAGAGTGTAACGGGAGGGAACTGGAGGGAGAGACAAAGAGAATTACAGAAGAACAGAGCAGGGGCGTCCTCACAGGCCATCCTGACCAACCCTCACTGTATGGACAGGAAAACTGCCCTAGAGTGAAGCAGCTGGCTCAGGTTACCTAATGAGGCAGAGACCTGGCCCTGGATTTGTCTGTACTTGAATCGTTTGTCCCTCAGTCAATGCAAAGCAGGTCACCCCGGGTCAGTTAGTGATCGGGTGCCTCTCACCTCCACCCACCCCTCTTCCCAGCCCTCAGAACAGTCATCGTGGTGGTTTCTCCTTGAGGTTCCTTCTAGTTTTCTGACTCCACGCCTCTGTGGGCTTAAGGACATCTTTATCAAATAGGGTAATTTTTATTTTGAAACTGGGTATTGTCATTGCTGTTGGATTTTTAACTATTTTAAAATTAACAGTAATTTTATTAGCTTTTTATTTATTTGTACAAATTGTACATATAGAACATTCTCGTAAAAAATACAAAGAATGCAGAAGTATATAGTGTTAAAGTGACACTCTGTTTTCATGTCCCCTCCTCCCTACTCCCCAAAGGTGACCAGTGTTATTAGTTTTATGTGTGTCTATCAGGTACTTTTCTGGTCTTTTATATCTGCATACCTACACATAGAAATAGATTTTGTGATCATGTGTAAGGTTGGCTTTTTAGCAGGCTCTTTTGTTGCAGTCTTACTGAAGATAAGTGATATACAACTGCACACATTTAAATCATATAATTTGATAAATTTTAACATATGTATACAGTCATGAAACCATCACCACAAACAAGACTGTGAGTTTATCTGTCATCAGCAAAGTTTCCTCACGCCCCTTGGTAATCCATTCCTCCCTCCCCCAAGCAGGCCATCACTGACCTGCTTTCTGTAAATATAGATCATTTGCATTTTCTAGCATTTTACATACATGGGATTATACAGAATGTACTCTTTTAAAATATGGCTTCCTTTAAAAAAATATGGCTTCCTTTAAAAAAAATATGGCTTCCTTTAAAAAAAATATGGCTTCCTTTACTCAGTGTAATTATTCTGAGGGTCATTCATGTTGTGTGTGTCAATAGCTCTTTTCTAAAATAACATCTTTATTGAGCTATAATTCAAATGTCATACCGTTTCCCCATTTAAAGTGTACAATTCGATAGTTTTTATTATGTTTACAGAGTTGTGCAACCATCATCACAATCAGTTTTAGCACATTTTTAGCACTTCCAAGAGAAACTCTGTACCCGTTAACAGTGACTCTCCGTTTCCCCTCAAGCTTCCTCTGGCCCTAGGCAACCACTAATCTACTTTCTCTATATATAGTTCTATTCTGGTCATTTTATATAAATGGAATCCTATGATATGTGTCCCTTTGTGACTGGTTTCTTTCACATAGCATGTTTTTAAGGTTGAGCTATATTGTAGCATGTATCAGTACTGAATTTCTCTTAATTGCTAGATAAAATTCCACGGTATGTATGTCTTTTTCCATTTGGGCTGCTGTAACAGAATACCATAGACTGGGCAGCTTAATAAAGAACAGAAATTTATTTTTCATAATTTTAGAGGCTGGGAAGTTTAAAATCAAGGCTCAGGTAGATTTGGTGTCTGGTGAGAGCCCACTTCCTGGTTCTTGGACTACCGTGTTCTAGCTGTATCCTCACATGACAGAAGGGGTGAGGGAGCTCTCTGGGGTCTATTTAATTTAATTTAATTTAAATTAAGTTAAATTTTATTTTTTGGCATTCTCTTATTTTCTTGGTGTTCTTTTTTAAAAAATTTATTTGATTGAAGTATAGTTGATTTACAATGTGTTAATTTCTACTGTATAGCAAAGTTGTGTTAGTGTCTGGTGTATAGCAAAGTGATTCAGTTATACATATATATAATAGTTTGCATCTGCTAATCCCAAGCTCCCACTCCATCCCTACCGCTCCCTCTCTTTGCAATCACAAGTCTGTTCTCTATGTCTGTGAGTCTGTTTCTGTTTTGAAGATAAGTTCATTTGTGTCATATTTTAGATTCCACGTATAAGTGATATTATATGGTATTTGTCTTTCTGGCTTACTTCTCTTAGTATGATAATCTCTAGGTCCATCCATGTTGCTGCAAATGGTATTATTTCATTCTTTTTTATGGCTGAGTAGTATTCCATTACATATATGTACCATATCTTCTTTATCCATTCATCTGTCAGTGGACATTTGGGTTATTTCTATATCTTGGCTCTTGTAAATTGTGCTGCAATGAACATTGGAATCTTTTTGAATTATAGTTTTTTCCAGATACGTGCCCAGGAGTGGGATTGCAGGATCATATGGCAGCTCTGTTTTTAGTTTTTTGAGGAAACTGTTTTCCATAGTGGCTGCACCAGTTTACATTTCTGGGGTCTATTTTATAAGGGCACTAATCCCATTCATGAGGGCTCAACCATTATGACTTAATCATCTCCCAAAGGCCCCACCTCCTAATATCACATTAGGGGTTAGGATTTCAACACATGAATATTTGGGGGACACAAACATTGTCTATGGCAATGGATATTTTAATTTATGCATTCATCATTTGATGGACATTTGAGTTTCCACTTTTTGACTGTTATGGATAATACTGCTATGAACGTTCATGTACCAGTTTTCGTGTGGACATATGTTTTCATTTCCCTTGGGTACATACCTAAGAGTGGAATTGCTGGGTCATATGATAACTCTATGCTTAACCTTTTGAGGAATTACCAGACTGTTTTCCAAAATGGCTGCACCATTTCACATTCCATCAGCAATATATGAGGGTTCCAATTTCTCCAAAACCTCACCAACACTTGTTATTATCTGCCTTTTTGATTATAGCCATCCTAGTGGATGTGATCTCATGGTGGTTTGCATTTTCTTGATGACAAGTGATGCTGAGCATTTTTCATGTGCTTATTGGCCATTTATATATCTTTTTTGGAGAAATGGTTATTCAGATCCTTCGCTCATTTTAAAATTGGGTTATTTGTCTTTGCATTATTGTCCGCTGTTTTCAAGAGCACGTTTAGGATTAACTTCTCAGTGTTTCAAATAGAGTCAGTTCTGTTGAGGGAGAACTTTGAAATTTTCTCTTCTTATAGACTGCCTCTTCCCCTGAAGTAAGTCTCTGAGCCACTGCTGGGTGAAGGGTAGTAACCTCTGGTCTTCTCAACTTGTCTCTCCCAGCGCCCTGAAAGCTGGGGTGGGTGAGATTGGAGCAAGTATTCTCTGGCTGCTGCATCTGGGGTAGATCCTCCACCCTATGAGTGGAGACTCAGGGGAGGAAGGGAGCCCCCAATTTCTCAGCTGCACTAACCATAAATTTAGCCTCTGTGACTCAGAGTTGGAGGGGATGAGAAATACTGGCGGCCTGCCTGCCCCACGATAAATGTTTTCTATGCATTTTGAAAAAATGTGTATCCTGCTGTTATCGGGTGAAGTGTTCTATAAATATCAGTTATGTCAATTTGGTTGAGAGTGTTGTTCAGATCTTCTGTATTTTTACTCATTTTCTCTCTACTTGTTTTTTCAATTATTGACGGAGAGGTGATGAAATCTATGGCTGCAGTTAGAGATTTGTCTATTTCTTCTCTTCTGTCAGTTTTTGCTTCATGTAGTTTGAAGCTCTGTCATTAGATACAGGAACTTTTACTGTTGTTACATCTTCTTGATGAATTGACCCCTTTGTCATTTTCAAATGATCCTCTTTATCACTGTTAATATTCTTTAAAATCTACTTCATATGCTGCTATTACTATAGATTTGGGTCTTTAAAAATTTAATCTGACAACCTCTGCCTTTTAATTGGGATGTTTACACCATTTTCATTTAAAATGACTATGGAAGATGTAGACAACAAACAAACGCATGGATACCAAGGGGGAAAAGAGGGGTTGGGATGAATTGGGAGATTGGGATTGACGTACATACACTAATATGTATAAAATAGATAACTAATGAGAACATGCTGTATAGCACAGGGAACTCCACTGTACAGTAGAAACTAACACAACATTGCAAAACATCTATACTCCAGTTAAAAAAAAATAAAATGACTATGAATATGGTTGGGTTTAAATCTTCCATCTTGCTGTTTATTTTCTACTGCCCCACCTGTTATTTTTTTCCATTTTTAATTTTGTTCTGTATTCTTTTGGATTAATTGAGTATTCGTTATGATTTCATTTTATCACCTGTATTGGCATACTAGTTATTTATTTTTAGTGGTTGCTTTAAGTATAACCTATCAGTTTACCTTTAATTAATATTGTACCTCTTCACCAACAGAGTATAAACCTTTTAACAGTACACTTTTATTTCCCCCCTCTTGGGCTTTGAGCTATTGTTGTCCTATATTTTCATTCCACTTACGTTATATATCCTGTAATACCTTATTACTTTTGCTTCAAATAGTGAACTATTTTTAAAAGAAGTTTAAAATTTAGAGGAGAAAGTCTTTTATATTTATTCACATATTTTACACTTCCAGAACTCTTAATTGCTTTGTGTAGATCTAGATTTCTTTCTGGTATCACTTTTCTTTTACCTGAAGGAATTCTTTTAACATTCTTGTAGATATGGTCTACTGGTGATAAAGACTCTCAGCTTCTGTATGTCTGAAAACATTTTTATTTTGCCTTCATTTTTGAGAGGTAGTCTCACTTAGTATATGATTCTGACAGTATTCCCCCACCCTCCTCCGTATTTTAAAGATGTTGCACTACTGTCTGGCTTGCATTATTTCTAACAAGAAATCTACCTCCATTCTTATGTTTGTTCCTCTGCATAATATGTCTTTTTCTTTGGCTGCTTTTAATATTTTTCTTTATCATTGGTTTTAAGCAATTTGATTATGATATGCCTTGGTGTAGTTGTTTTCATGTTTCTTCTGCTTGAGGCTTGTTGAGATTTTTGGATCTGTGGATTTGTAGTTTTCATCATATTTGAAAATTTTTCAACCATTGTTTTCTCACGTTATTTTTTCTGTCCACCATTCCTTTTCTTGGGATTCCAATTGTACTTATATTAGGGCACTTGAAGTTTTCCCAAAGCTCACTGATGCTCTGCTCTTTCCTTTCTTTTTCTTTTTTCTTTTTTTTTTCGGTCGCACCACACAGCTTGTGGGATCTTAGTTCCCCAACCAGGGATTGAACCCTGGCCTTTGGCAGTGAGATCGCTAAGTCCTAACCACTGGACCACCAGGGAATTCCCAGTTCTTTCTTTTCTTTTTCATTTTTTTCCCCTCTATGTTTCAGTCTAGATTGTTTCTATTGCTCTGTCATCAAGTTTACCAATATTTTCTTCTGCAAGCTCTGGTCTGCCATTAATCCCATCCAATGTATTTTTGTTTTAAAAAAAACCTTTAAAATGCTTTAGGTTGGCAGGAGAATTCCAAGATAGTACATAGATTTCCTGTATACCCTTCACCAAGCTTTCTCTAATGTAAACACCTTATATAAATGTAGTGCATCTATGAAAACTAAGAAATTAGTATTTTTACAACACTATTAATTAAACTAAGGCTTTATTCAAATTTTACCAATTTTCCCATTTTTCTCTTTCTGGGGCCAATCAAGGGTACCTGTTGCACTTAGTCATCCAATGTATTTTTTAATCTCAGAAGTTGTATTTTTCATCTTTAAAAGTTCTATTCGGGTCTTTAAAAAAAAATTCTGTCTTTCCTTAATGTGTGAAGCTTGCTTTTAAATAAATTACAATATAGACATTTACAGTGCAGATATTTCAATATACTTGTTTCTCTTAAGATGGTACTTAATAGTCTACTGTATAAATATACTAAAGCTTATTTGACCATTTCCTGTTTTAAACAATTAGGTTATATCCTAATGTGTTTTTCTTTTGCCATAGAAACAATCTGCAAAGAATATGATTTTATGCAGCTCTTTGATACACACACAGATATTTCTCTAGGATAGCTGTCTTGATAGGGAATTATTGGATCAAAAGTGTAATTACTTAAATTTTTGAAAGATGCAATCAAATTGCCCTCAGAAATGCTGTCTTTTTTTTTTTTTAGCATCTTTATTGGAATATAATTGTTTTACAGTGGTGTGTTAGTTTCTGCTTTATAACAAAGTGAATCAGGTATACATATACATATACCCCCATATCTCTTTCCTCTTGCATCTCCCTCCCTCCCACCCTCCCTATCCCGTCCCTCTAGGTGGTCACAAAGCACCGAGCTGATCTCCCTGTGCTATGCGGTTGCTTCCCACTAGCTATCTATTTTACGTTTGGTAGTGTATATATGTCCATGCCTCTCTCTCACTTTGTCCCAGCTTACCCTTTCCCCTCCCTGTATCCTCAAGTCCATTCTCTAGTAGGTCTGCGTCTTTACTCCCGTCTTGCCCCTAGGTTCTTCATGACCATTTTTTTTTTTTTTAGATTCTATATATATGTGTTAGCATACAGTATTTCTTTTTCTCTTTCTGACTTACTTCACTCTGTATGGCAGACTCTATGTCCATCCACCTCACTACAAATAACTCGATTTTGTTTCCTTTTATGGCCAAGTAATATTCCATTGTATATACGTGCCACAACTTGTTTATCCATTCACCTGTTGATGGACACTTAGGTTGCTTCCATGTCCTGGCTATTGTAAATAGAGCTGCAATGAACATTGTGGTACATGTCTCTTTTTGAATTATGGTTTTCTCAGGGTATATGCCCAGTAGTGGGATTGCTGGGTCGTATGGTAGTTCTATTTTTAGTTTTTTAAGGAACCTCCATACTGTTCTCCATAGTGGCTGTATAAATTTACATTCCCACCAACAGTGCAAGAGGGTTCCCTTTTCTCCACACCCTCTCCAGCATTTATTGTTTGTAGATTTTTTGACGATGACCATTCTGACCAGTGTGAGATGATATCTCATTGTAGTTTTGATTTGCATTTCTCTACTGGTTAATGATGTTGAGCATTCTTTCATGTGTTTGTTGGCAATCTGTATATCTTCTTTGGAGAAATGTCTATTTAGGTCTTCTGCCCGTTTTTGGAAGAAATGCTGTCTTAATTTAAATATCCAAGTGTGCAACAGTACTAATTTCTCAATACCCTGACAGATGCTGTGTGTTATCAGCCTTTTATATTTTCTGTTATGATGGATGAAAACGGATACCATATTGTTTTATTTTGCCTTTATCTGATTACTAATAAGGTTAGGTATAATTTCATGCTTCAATTTTTGCTGTTAAATTTTTTCCTTTTGTTAATTGTCTTGATATTTTATGCCCATTCTTCTAATTTTGAAGAATACTGATTTTCTAAGAGTCCCTTATGTATTCTCTATGATATTCTTTTGCCTATTATATGTGTGGCAAAGATTTCCTGTCATTTCGCCTTTTACAAAAAGGTGCCTTTTTGTTACATAGAAGTTTGTTTAGGGTGCCTTTTGTTACATAGAAGTTTAATGATTTTGGGTAATTAAATTTCTCTCTCCTTCATTTCTCCAAAGTTTTAAATATATTTTCCTTTGGTACTTTATTCTAGTACTTTTTAAAAGTTTTGTTTTTTAATTTCACTCTTATTTTATCTGGATTTATTTATTTATCTATTTATTTATTAGCAAGATAGGGTAAGTTTATTTACTTGCCTCAGCAGAATTTATTGTAATGGTAACCCTTTTCTCAGTATTTAAAAATGCCATCTTGGGCTTCCCTGGTGGCGCAGTGGTTGAGAGTCTGCCTGCCGATGCAGGGGACACAGGTTCGTGCCCCAGTCCGGGAAGATCCCACATGCCCCGGAGTGGCTAGGCCCGTGAGCGATGGCTGCTGAGCCTGCGCGTCCGAAGCCTGTGCTCTGCAACGGGAGAGGCCACAACAGTGAGAGGCCCATATACCGAGAAAAAAAAAAAAAAGCCATCTTTATCAATACTAATTTCTCATATTTATGAGTCTCTTTCTAGACTCACTGTTATGTTCTAAAGAAATTTTTACTGTCTTTTACTGTCCTCATACACACTATTTTATTTAGTTACTGTAGATTTGTAGAGTGTATTGATATCCACTAGGGCAAATTCCCTCTTACTAGCCTTTTCAATAATATCTTGGCTATTCTTTTATTTATTTATTTATCTATTTATTTATTTTTGGCTGCGTTGGGTCTTCATTGCTGTGCGCAGGCTTTCTCTAGTTGCGGTGAGCGGGGGCTACTCTTCGTTGCAGTGCACAGGCTTGTCATTGTGGTGGCTTCTCTTGTTGCGGAGCACGGGCTCTAGGCACACGGGCTTCAGTTGTTGTGGCTTGCGGGCTCTAGAGCGCGGTCTCAGTAGTTGTGGCGCACGGGCTTAGTTGCTCTATGGCATGTGGGATCTTCCTGGACCAGGGCTTGAACCTGTGTCCCCTGCATTGGCAGGTGGATTCTTAACCACTGGGCCACCAGGGAAGCCCATCTTGGCTATTGCAAATTTTCTTTTCCAGAAAAATTTTGCAATCAGCTTGTCAAATTTCATAAAAATTCTTCTGAGATTTTGCCTTTAATTTATCAACTAATTTGGGGGCAGAATTGACATTTTCGTAAAATCAAGTTTTCCCATTCAGGAACATTGTCTTTCCATTAATCCAGGTCTTTTACTATGTCCTGATCACATAGCTCTCTCCTAACATGTTAATGAAGTGCTTTTCATCGATATATGAATCGATATATATGTTGAACTCTTTTTGTATTTCTGAGATAAACCCTTCTTCCTCATGGTGTTTCATTCTTGTCGGTGCAGGATTGATTTGGGGTGATCTGAAGGGCTCCAGCTCCTGGGCTCCACCTGGTGGGTACTAGGCCATTCTTCAGGACTTTTGGGGATGGGTGTTGAAATAGCTGTGAGGCCCTGAATTCCAGGGCTCAGGCCTAGGCAGATCCCTATGGCAGCAGGATGATAGATCTAGGAATCTGGTAGACATACAATCTGTGTGCCCCAGCTATGTGGCTTTCTATCCTGCCACCTGAGGCTCTACTAGTTTCTTACTGCTCAGAGACCCTGAGAGAAGAGACCAAATGTGTATTAAAACAGTCTATATTCTCTCAGAATCCAGCAGTCTGTTCACTGACATGTCCTTTCTCTAAGCTTTATATTTATCTTTATGCCGTTTTCGATGAGGGTAAACCCTCAAATACAATTTTATTTTTATGAATCTGGATGGCTTTTCATATCAATAGACTTACAAATCAGAAAGCTACGTCCCGACTTTGGTCCGGAAAGTAAGCTCTTGAGTCTTGGGCACCAGCCTAGTTTGGAGCACAGAAGTTGTTTAGAGATCTCACTGAGAGTTGTCGAAAATAGAACTTGTGTATGTTTAAATGAAAATAAATTCTTAACAGCAGTGAAAATTCAGTGAAAGTGAAACCACACTCCCTCTTGGGTGGGACTCGAAGCCAGCCAAAACTGAGACTGGGACTCAAACCCATGGGCTTTGACTTGAAACCACCCGCGCCTCAGATTGGGGCTTGAACCCACAATCCCTGACTTAGGAGGGGACTCAAACCCACTGTCTTTTAATTGAAACCTCTCACCTGATGTCAGGACTTACTGAAGCTCAGGTCTTTTTATCTCAGTGGAGAAAGAATTCCGCCAGAGGCAAAGTGGCAGGCAAAGAGTGAGTTTATTAGCATAGGATGCTTTTGAGAAATGCAAACGGGTAGACAAGAAGGCTCTGCCCTGAGGACTGAGAGGGCTTTATTTTTATAAACAAAGGAAAAGTGGGAAGGGGAAGAAGACCACCTTCTTTCTTATTTATGGGCAAATATCAAGGCTTACATCGTGAGTTCCTCCTTTGTCCTATACGGTTAAACCGGGACTGTCAGGGCACTATTTAAATCATATGTGTATTAGTAAAAGGGTGGTAACATATACTAAAATATGATAATTCATCTCAGGTTTCAGTATAATGTCCCCTTTCACCTATATTTCTGTCTTGACTACATGTAGAAATGCTACTCTTCAAGGACTATTAACTCCCTGACTTCATGTAACAAGATTCAGACCCCATATCTATGGTCTTTGCTTGTTTGTTTGTTTTGTTTTTTGTTTTGTTTTTCCAGTACGCGGGCCTCTCTCTGTTGTGGCCTCTCCCATTGCGGAGCACAGGCTCCAGACGCGCAGGCTCAGCTGCCATGGCTCACGGGCCCAGCCGCTCCGCGGCATGTGGGATCTTCCCGGACCGGGGCACGAACCTGTGTCCCCTGCATCGGAAGGCGCACTCTCAACCACTGCGCCACCAGGGAAGCCCATATCTACGGTCTTGTGGTCCCCCCCAGTCATCTCCCACCCCCCACCCCCGTGGCATGCGGGATCTTAGTTCCCTGACCAGGTATTGAACCTGTGCCCCCTGCAATGGAAGCGTGGAGCCCTAACCACTGGACTGCCAGGGAATTCCCTATTGTCTTGTGTTTTAACTATCAGGGTTTGTGGCTTGAGTGTGTCTGGCGCTTGTATGCACCTGGTCTTCTTTCAAGGTAGTATAGATTGTTGCTAGGTTACTGGGTGTTTTTTCTTGAGTGGTCATTAGCTTACAACAGTCTCCCAAACTCCCTAAAATTCTCTTTCTGTCTTTAATTAGTGGGATTTCTTTTCTTTTTTTATTTTCTTAACTTATTTTTTGGCTGCGTTGCATCTTCTTTGCTGTGCGCAGGCTTTCTCTAGTTGTGGTGAGCGGGGGGCTACTCTTCACTGCGGTGCGCGGGCTTCTCATTGCGGTGGCTTCTCTTGTTGTGGAGCATGGGTTCTAGGCACACGGGCTTCAGTAGTTGTGGCACGCAGGCTCAGTAGTTGTGGCGCACGGGCTTAGATCTTCCCGGACCAGGGATCGAACCCGTGTCCCCTGAATTGGCAGGCAGATTCTTAACCACTGAGCCATCAGGGAAGTCCCCTAGTGGGATTTCTAAACTGACTAATTATCCTACTCTATCCCTATCAAGAGTGCCACCAGCAGACCAGAAATGTGGAGGAATTTCTGAAAAATGGTAAGCAAATGAGGTTAGATTGCTAGAGGAAACCACAGCTAAACAAAGTAAGAAAGGGATTACTGCAATAAAGGGAGTTGTCTGGGGGGCAAGCTCAGCTCAGAGGCAGCAGTTACAAGGAGCAGGAGGAAGGGTCTGAGACCAGCATCCAGATGACTGGTAGGGACTCTAATTAGCAGCAAGTGGGCAGGTCCAGGTAGTGGGCATCAGAGATAGTTGCCCTCAGACTGAGTCAGTAATTGTTAATTCTTGGACGGGAGACTAAGAGAAGTTCCTGGAGGAATGGGGGAGCCACCAAGCCCAGACGATATCATCTCAGTAACACCTCCAGCCCCTACATCATGATTCCTGGAGATGGTAAATGGAAACTGAATCCACAGACAGGCCAATAGGGAATCTTAAATAAGAAGATGAACCTACCATGTGGAATTATATGGTATTTGTCTTTTTGTGACTGGGTTATTTCACTTAGCATAATGCCCTCAAGGTTCATCCATGCTGTAACATAATGTGGAATTTCCTTATTAAGGCTGAATAATATTCCATTGTATGTATGTACCACATTTTATGTATCCATTCTTTGCTTAATGGACTCTTGGGTTGTTTCCTCGTTTTAGCTGTTGTGAATACTGCTGCTATGAACATGGTGTACAGATATCTCTTTGAGATCTTGCTTTCATTTTTGGGGGTTATACCCTAGAAATAGAATGCTAGATTGTATGGTAATTCTTTTAAATTTTTTAAAAAATTACACTATTTTCCACAGTGGCTGTACCTTTTTATATACCCACCAATAGTGCACAAAGGTTCTAATTTTCTACATCCTCACCAACACTTCTTTTTTTTTGATAGTAGCCATCCTAATGTGTGCGAGGTGGTATCTCATTGTAGTTTGGATTTGCATTTCCCTAATGATTAGTAATATTGAGCATCTTTTTATGTGCTTATTGGCCATTTGTGTATCTTCTTTGGAGAAATGTCTATTTAAGTACTTTGTCCCTTTTTGGATCAGGTTGTGGGTTTGTTGTTGAGTTTTAGAAGTTCTCTGTATATTCTGGATATTAATCCCTTATCATATATATATAATTTGCAAATATTTTATCACATTCTGTGGGTTGCCTTTTTATATGGATAGTGTCTTTTGATGCACAAAAGTTAAAACTTTTTGTGAAGTCTAATTTGTCTATTTTTCTTTTGTTACCTGTGCCCTTGGGGTCATATGTAAGAAATCATTGCCAAATTCAATGTCCTGAAGCTTTTGTCCTATGTTTTCTCCTAAAATTTTTATTGTTTTAGGTCTTACATTTAGGTCCTTGATCCATTTTGAGTTAATTTTTATATATGGTGTTAAGTAAGGGTCCAACTTCATTCTTTTGCATGTGGATATCCAGTTTTCCCAGTACCATTTGTTGAAAAGGCCATCCTTTCCCCATTGAACCGTCTTGGCACTCTTGTCAAAAATCATTTGACCATATATGTGAGGGTTTATTTCGGGGCTCTCTATTCTATTCCATTGGTACATATATCTGTCTTAATGCCAATACCACACTGTTTTGATCATTGTAACTTTGTAGTAAGTTTTTAAATCAGGAAGTGTGAGTCCGCCAGTTTTGTTCTTTTTCAAGATTGTTTTGGCTATTCAGGGTTCCTTGAGATTCCATATGAATTTTAGGATGAGTTTTTCTATTTCTGCAAAAAAAGTCATTGGGATTTTGGTATGAATTACATTGAATCTGTAGATTGCTTTGGGTAGTATTGACATTTATACTCTATTAAGTCTTCCAATCCATGAACATGGGAAGTGTTTCCATTTATTTATGTCTTCTTTAGTTTCTGTCAGCAATGTTTTTTAGTTTTTGTTGTACAAATCTTTCACCTCCTTGGTTAATTCCTAAGTATTTTATTTTATTTTTTGATGCTATTGTAAATGGAATTGCTTTTGTAATTTCCTTTCAGATTGTTCACTGTTCATGTATAGATAGGCAACAGATTTTTGTGTGTTGACTTTGTATCCTGGTACTTTCCTGAGTTCATTTATTAATTCAAACAGCTTTTTTTGTGTGTGGAGTCTTTAGGGTTTTCTACATATAAGATCATATCATCTGCAAAGAGAGATAATTTTACTTCTTCCTTTTCAGTTTGGATGCCTTTTATTTCTTTTTCTTTTTTTTTTCATTTTAACATCTTTATTGGAGTATAATTGCTTTACAATGGTATGTTAGCTTCAGCTTCACAACAAAATGAATCAGTTATATATATACATATGTTCCCATATCTCTTCCTGCTTGCGTCTCCCTCCCTCCCACCCTCCCTATCCCACCCATCCAGGCGGTCACAAAGCACCGAGCTGATCTCTCTGTGCTATGCGGCTGCTTCCCACTAGCTATCTATTTTACGTTTGGTAGTGTATACATGTCCATGCCTCTCTCTCGCCTTTGTCACAGTTTACCCTTCCCCCTCCCCATAGCCTCAAGTCCATTCTCTAGTAAGTCTGTGTCTTTATTCCTGTTTCACCCCTAGGTTTTTCATGACATTTTTTTTTTTTAAATTCCATATATATGTGTTAGCATACGGTATTTGTCTCTCTCTTTCTGACTTACTTCACTCTGTATGACAGACTCTAGGTCTATCCACCTCATTACAAATAGCTCAATTTCGTTTCTTTTTATGGCTGAGTAATATTCCATTGTATATATGTGCCACATCTTCTTTATCCATTCATCCGATGATGGACACTTAGGTTGTTTCCATCTCTGGGCTATTGTAAATAGAGCTGCAATGAACATTTTGGTACATGACTCTTTTTGAATTATGGTTTTCTCAGGGTATATGCCCAGTAGTGGGATTGCTGGGTCATATGGTCATTCTATTTGTAGCTTTTTAAGGAACCCCCATACTGTTCTCCACAGTGGCTGTATCAATTTACATTCTCACCAACAGTGTAAGAGGGTTCCCATTTCTCCACACCCTCTCCAGCATTTATTGTTTCTAGATTTTTTGATGATGGCCATTCTGACTGGTGTGAGATGATATCTCATTGTAGTTTTGATTTGCATTTCTCTAATGATTAGTGATGTTGAGCATTCTTTCACGTGTTTGTTGGCAGTCTGTATATCTTCTTTGGAGAAATGTCTATTTAGGTCTTCTGCCCATTTTTGGATTGGGTTGTTTGTTTTTTTGTTATTAAGCTGCATGAGCTGCTTATAAATTTTGGAGATTAATCCTTTGTCAGTTGCTTCATTTGCAAATATTTTCTCCCATTCTGAGAGTTGTCTTTTGGTCTTGTTTATGGTTTCCTTTGCTGCGCAAAAGCTTTTAAGTTTCATTAGGTCCCATTTGTTTATTTTTGTTTTTATTTCCATTTCTCTAGGAGGTGGGTCAAAAAGGATCTTGCTGTGATTTATGTCATAGAGTGTCCTGCCTATGTTTTCCTCTAAGAGTTTGATAGTTTCTGGCCTTACATTTAGGTCTTTAATCCATTTTGAGCTTATTCTTGTGTATGGTGTTAGGGAGTTATCTAATCTCATACTTTTATATGTAGCTCTCCAGTTTTCCCAGCACCACTTATTGAAGAGGCTGTCCTTTCGCCACTGTACATTCCTGCCTCCTTTATCAAAGATAAGGTGACCATATGTGCGTGGGTTTATCTCTGGGCTTTCTATCCTGTTCCATTGATCTATATTTCTGTTTTTGTGCCAGTACCATACTGTCTTGATTACTGTAGCTTTGTAGTATAATCTGAAGTCAGGAAGCCTGATTCCTCCAGCTCCGTTTTTCGTTCTCAAGATTGCTTTGGCTATTCGGGGTCTTTTGTGTTTCCATACAAATTGTGAAATTTTTTGTTCTAGTTCTGTGAAAAATGCCAGTCGTAGTTTGATAGGGATTGCATTGAATCTGTAGTTTGCTTTGGGTAGTAGAGTCATTTTCACAATGTTGATTCTTCCAATCCAAGAACATGGTATATCTCTCCATCTATTTGTATCATCTTTAATTTCTTTCATCAGTGTCTTATAATTTTCTGCATACAGGTCTTTTGTCTCCTTAGGTAGGTTTATTCCTAGATATTTTATTCTTTTTGTTGCAATGGTAAATGGGAGTGTTTTCTTGATTTCACTTTCAGATTTTTCATCCTTAGTGTATAGGAATGCCAGAGATTTCTGTGCATTAATTTTGTATCCTGCTACTTTACCAAATTCATTGATTAGCTCTCGTAGTTTTCTGGTAGCATCTTTAGGATTCTCTATGTATAGTATCACGTCATCTGCAAAGAGTGACAGCTTTACTTCTTCTTTTCCGATTTGGATTCCTTTTATTTCCTTTTCTTCTCTGATTACTGTGGCTAAAACTTCCAAAACTATGTTGAATAAGAGCGGTGAGAGTGGACAACGTTGTCTTGTTCCTGATCTTAGTGGAAATGCTTTCAGTTTTTCACCATTGAGGACGATGTTGGCTGTGGGTTTGTCATATATGGCCTTTATTATGTTGAGGAAAGTTCCCTCTATGCCTACTTTCTGCAGGGTTTTTATCATAAATGGGTGTTGAATTTTGTCAAAAGCTTTCTCTGCATCTATTGAGATGATCATATGGTTTTTCTCCTTCAATTTGTTAATATGGTGTATCACGTTGATTGATTTGCATATATTGAAGAATCCTTGCATTCCTGGAATAAACCCCACTTGATCATGGTGTATGATCCGTTTAATGTGCTGTTGGATTCTGTTTGCTAGTATTTTGTTGAGGATTTTTGCATCTATGTTCATCAGTGATATTGGCCTGTAGTTTTCTTTCTTTGTGACGTCCTTGTCTGGTTTTGGTATCAGGGTGATGGTGGTCTCGTAGAATGAGTTGGGGAGTGTTCCTCCCTCTGCTATATTTTGGAACAGTTTGAGAAGGATAGGTGATAGCTCTTCTCTAAATGTTTGATAGAATTCGCCTGTGAAGCCATCTGGTCCTGGGCTTTTGTTTGTTGGAAGATTTTTAATCACAGTTTCAATTTCAGTGCTTGTGATTGGTCTGTTCATATTTTCTATTTCTTCCTGATTCAGTCTTGGCAGGTTGTGCCTTTCTAAGAATTTGTCCATTTCTTCCAGGTTGTCCATTTTATTGGCATAGAGTTGCTTGTAGTAATCTCTCATGATCTTTTGTATTTCTGCAGTGTCAGTTGTTACTTCTCCTTTTTCATTTCTAATTCTATTGATTTGAGTCTTCTCCCTTTTTTTCTTGATGAGTCTGGCTAATGGTTTATCAATTTTGTTTATCCTTTCAAAGAACCAGCTTTTAGTTTTATTGAGCTTTGCTATCGTTTCCTTCATTTCTTTTTCATTTATTTCTGATCTGATTTTTATGATTTCTTTCCTTCTGCTAATTTCAGGGTTTTTTTGTTCTTCTTTCTCTAATTGCTTTAGGTGCAAGGTTAGGTTGTTTATTCGAGATGTTTCCTGTTTCTTAAGGTAGGATTGTATTGCTATAAACTTCCCTCTTAGAACTGCTTTTGCTGCATCCCATAGATTTTGAGTCGTCGTGTTTTCATTGTCATTTGTTTCTAGGTATTTTTTGATTTCCTCTTTGATTTCTTCAGTGATCACTTCGTTATTAAGTAGTGTATTGTTTAGCCTCCATGTGTTTGTATTTTTTACAGATCTTTTCCTGTAATTGATATCTAGTCTCATAGCGTTGTGGTCAGAAAAGATACTTGATACAATTTCAATTTTCTTAAATTTACCAAGGCTTGATTTGTGACCCAAGATATGATCTATCCTGGAGAATGTTCCATGAGCACTTGAGAAAAATGTGTATTCTGTTGTTTTTGGATGGAATGTCTTATAAATATCAATTAAGTCCATCTTGTTTAATCTGTCATTTAAAGCTTGTGTTTCCTTATTTATTTTCATTTTGGATGATCTGTCCATTGGTGAAAGTGGGGTGTTAAAGTTCCCTACTATGAATGTGTTACTGTCGATTTCCCCTTTTATGGCTGTTAGTATTTGCCTTATGTATTGAGGTGCTCCTATGTTGGGTGCATAAATATTTACAATTGTTATATCTTCTTCTTGGATCGATCCCTTGATCATTATGTAGTGTCCTTCTTTGTCTCTTGTAATAGTCTTTATTTTAAAGTCTATTTTGTCTGATATGAGAATTGCTACTCCAGCTTTCTTTTGGTTTCCATTTGCATGAAATACCTTTTTCCATCCCCTTACTCTCAGTCTGTATGTGTCTCTAGGTCTGAAGTGGGTCTCTTGTAGACAGCAAATATATGCGTCTTGTTTTTGTATCCATTTAGCCAATCTGTGTCTTTTGGTGGGAGCATTTAATCCATTTACATTTAAGGTAATTATCGATATGTATGTCCCCATTCCCATTTTCTTAATTGTTTTCGGTTCGTTATTGTAGGTCTTTTCCTTCTTTTGTGTTTCTTGCCTAGAGAATTTCCTTTAGCAGTTGTTGTAGAGCTGGTTTGGTGGTGCTGAACTCTCTCAGCTTTTGCTTGTCTGTAAAGGTTTTAATTTCTCTGTCAAATCTGAATGAGATCCTTGACGGGTAGAGTAATCTTGGTTGTAGGTTTTCCCCTTTCATCACTTTAAATATGTCCTGCCAGTTCCTTCTGGCTTGCAGAGTTTCTGCTGAAAGATCAGCTGTTAACCTTATGGGGATTCCCTTGTATGTTATTTGTTGGTTTTCCCTTGCTGCTTTTAATATTCTTTCTTTGTATTTAATTTTTGATAGTTTGATTAATATGTGTCTTGGCATGTTTCTCCTTGGATTTATCCTGTATAGGACTCTCTGTGCTTCCTGGACTTGATTGACTATTTCCTTTCCCATATTAGGGAAGTTTTTGACTATAGTCTCTTCAAATATTTTCTCAGCCCCTTTATTTTTCTCTTCTGCTTCTGGGAACCCTATAATTCGAATGTTGGTGCGTTTAATGTTGTCCCAGAGGTCTCTGATACTGTCCTTAATTCTTTTCATTCTTTTTTCTTTACTCTGCTCCCCAGCAGTTATTTCCACCATTTTATCCTCCAGCTCACTTATCCATTCTTCTGCCTCAGTTATTCTGCTACTGATTCCTTCTAGAGTATTTTTAATTTCAGTAATTGTGTTTTTCATCACTGTTTGTTTGTTCTTTAGTTCTTCTAGATCCTTATTTAACATTTCTTGTAGTTTCTCCATTCTGTTTCCGAGATTTTGGATCAGCTTTACTATCATTACTCTGAATTCTTTTTCAGGTAGGTTGCCTATTTTGTCCGCATTTATTTGGTCTTGCAGGTTTTTACCTTGCTCCTTCGTCTGTAACATATTTTTTTGTCATTTCACTTTTTTTTTTTTGATGGTGGGACTGTATTCCTGTCTGCTTGTTTGGCCTGAGCCATCCAGCACTGGAGTTTGTAGGCCGTTGGGTAGAGCTGGGTTTTGGTGCCGAGATGAGGACCTCCAGGAGGCCTCACTCTGATTAATATTCCCTGGGGTCTGAGGTTCTCTATCCGTCCAGCGGTTTGGGCTTGGCTTTCCCACCACAGGAGCTCAGGCCTGACCTCTGGCCTGGGAACCAAGATCCCGCAAGCTGCATGGCGTGGCAAAAAAAACAAAAGGAAAAGAAAAAGGAAAAAAGGAGCAGTACAATAACAAAGAATAAAAAAAAAAAAGTAAAATTAGAAAGATAATAAATATATTAGGAGAAATAAAAATATAATTGAAACAACTTCAACAAAGTAAAATAAAACCACAACAGAAAAAAGAAAAAAAAAACGGGGGAACAAGCCAAAAGGAGCAGAACAATAACAAAATATAAAGAATAAAATTAGAAAAATAAAAGATTTATTAGAAAAAATAAAAATACAAACAACAACAGCAACAAGGTAAAACAGAACCCCAACCTAAAAGTAGAAAAAAAAAAAGCGTTGGGCTTCCCTGGTGGTGCAGTGGTTGAGAGTCCGCCTCTCGATGCAGGGGACACGGGTTCGTGCCCCGGTCCGGGAAGATCCCACGTGCCGCGGAGCGGCTGGGCCCGTGAGCCATGCCCGCTGAGCCTGCGCGTCCGGAGCCTGTGCTCCGCAACGGGAGAGGCCACAGCAGTGAGAGGCCAGCGTACCGCAAAAAAAAAAAAAAAAAAAAAGCCTTGGCTATGGGCGGTGGAGTTTTGACAGGGGGGTGGGGTGGAACTTAGGTAGGGGCAGGGTTTAGGATGGGTGGGGCCTAGGTGGGGGTGGGGCCTAGGTGGGGGGTGGGGTGGGTGGGGTGACTTTCAAGCGTGGGGTGGGGCCTCTGTTTAGGACCTGCCCGGAAGGGAAGAGGAAGCACATGCAGAAGGGGGCTTATGGAGTGTGGATTTCCGGAGTTAGAGGTAAGGCCCTGGGTGAGGGTGTGTGGGTGGGGTTTAGGCCCAGCATGGTTGGAGGGGGTCTCAGAGGGGCTACCTCTGAGTGTAGAGGTAGGGCCCTGGGAGAGGGTGTAGAGGCACAGCAGGAGGGAGGCTCCGAGGGCAGAGGATTAGGCCTGGGAGCCCAACAGGCTCCCCGGTGCCTAAGTGGACAGGGAACGTGTTGGCTGTGTTCCCTTCCGTTCCTCTGCCCCCCAACCAGGGTCTCCCCTGTCCCCGCTGGACCCCTAACCGTGGGTGGGTCCCGCTGGGTGTAGGAACTCCTCCCCTCCCCCAGCCACCTCTCAGGGGTGCCTGTCCCGTAGGTCCGGCCTTTACTTTTGCTCCGCCATCTCTCCCTCCCACTCCCTTAGGACCCGCGTGGCTGGAGGGGGCCTCGGTGGGCAGAGGATCAGGCCTGGGATCTCAGCAGGCTCCCAGGGGCCCAAGTGGGCATGGGAAACGCTGGCCATGCTCCCTTTTGATCCTTTGTGCTCCCAATGGTCCCTTCCTTTCCCCCCTGGGCATGGGATCCCTTCCCCTACCCCAGCCGTCCCTCAGGGGCCCCGGTCCCATCCCGCCTCCACTTCTCCTACCCCCTCACTCCCCCCAACGCCCAGGTCCTACCCGGTTGCTGAGGGTTCCTCCCATTCCCTTAGGTGTCAGTGGTCCCCCACCAGTGCCTGGTAGGTGCCCTAGTTGCGAGGAGACGCGAATTCCACGTCCTCCTAGTCCGCCATGTTGACTCCGCCCCCCACGAAAAAACCCTCCTTGATTGTATTTCTGCATGCGATTCTCTACTTAAACATAACAAAAATGTTCCTTTTTTTTTTTTTTTGCGGTACGCAGGCCTCTCACTGTTGTGGTCTTTCCCGTTGCGGAGCACAGGCTCCGGACGCGTAGGCTCAGCGGCCGTGGCTCACAGGCCGAGCCGCTCCACGACACGTGGTATTCTTCCCCCACCAGGACACGAACCTATATCTCCTGCATCGGCAGGCGGACTCTCAACCACTGCGCCACCAGGTAAGCCCCAGGCAACTATAACTTTTGACAGGTCCGAATACAAAACTGATTTATTTACAGTGTCACCGCTAGGTGGTGCCACCAATTAGTGAAAACAATGGTTGCTGTCATGGGACAACCGAAAACCACTTGCAGCCAGTACAAGCACAAGTTTGTGAGCTTGTAGGGAACTTGTGCCCTTGTGTACTTGTGTATAAGCGTGTGCACACACAACTCTTGGTGCATGAGTTTGCTCTCAGTGCAATGTTGGTTTACAAGTGTACACATGTGTGCATGTGTGCAAGTCCATGCAGAGATCTGTGCACCCTGGAGAGCATGGGCATGAAGCTAATGATATGAACTCCAAAAGTCCTGACCCATCAGCCGTATGTATTGTCTGGAACTCTGGCCCCTTATCTTGGAAGGCTGTTTGTAGAGCGTGCAGAAACCCTGACCCTAAGGGAGAAATACAGCGACGCCACAGGACAGCTTTTCTGAGGCAGGGAATCCCTAGACACAGCCACACATCCTCTAAGGTCATCAGTCCTGCAAGCCCTCCAAGGAGGTCTCAGTCACTTGTGACGTCGTGGTGGACCGTGGTCTCAACACCTTCCCGAGTGCCCAAAGCTTCAAATCAAATGCCCACCTTGGGATTGTATCTTCTGTCCAGATGGGGAGTGACCCTGCACTTAAGAAAATAAATGTGTGTGTATGTGTGTGTAGGATGGGGGAGCTCCCCCAATTCCCTGCCCCCACCCAAAGTCATCCAAATCCACACACCCTTTCCCTGTTATCTCTGTGGACGGTCCTCAGCTGATCTCAGCTTTCACTCTGGAGCCCCCTTCACTCCGGGAATCGTGCTGTCTTGATTATTTGCGGTCTAGAATAGCCCACAAAGCTGGGGTACCTTAGGCAATTCCCCTCCCTCAGTTTCTCTGGCTCTCAGTGAGGGCTGGGTCTGTGTGACTCCAAGAGGCCCTTAGTGCTGACTGGCGTTCTGCCAGTCGCAGGGCCCTGCCCCCCTCCCGTGGCTGGTGTGGGGTGGGAGTCTCCTTGGAGAAGCTCCCAAGAAGGAGAAAGTTCTGTTTGGCTTCCTCCTCCTCCTTCCAGCACACTTCCCTCCTTAACAGGCCCCCAGGGAAGGCAGCTGGGCTCGCAGGCATCTAGAAGCCACAGGAGGGAGTTCTCACTTGAGCATCATTAAAAGTTCAAGTGGCTTCCTCCCTCCACGCCCCCTACCCCAGGGTGAAAGCCCCAGGACTCATTAGACCCACTGCCCCCAGAGCCCAATTTGGTTGAAGGGAATGCTTGGCTTTTCCATCCAGAGGAGCTTTGCCTTAAGGGTTTGGGGCTTCCCTGAGAGAGCTCATTTCAGATTGAGGTCAGAGAGGGAAGGTCCCCAGAGGTCACCTCTTGCCCTGGCACTTTTCCAGAGGAGGAAACAGGCTGCAGGGGAGGGACTTGTCCAAGGTCCCACAGAGGTGGGCTCACTGTGGAGGGCCCCCGGGCATCCATGGTCTCGGGATGGAGATGCAGAGCTGGGGCTTCGGGGAGGCCCTGCCACGTGTGAGGAAGAGCTGTGAGAACAGTCCGACAAGCCCACAGCAGAAGGGGCTGCCCAGGGAGATAGTGGACGCCCATCCCTGGACATGTGGGTGGGATGGGTAAGTGCTTGTCTAGATGAACAGAGGATTCAGGACCAGGAGGGGGAGAGGGATGCGAAACTGCTCAGGTCCTGCCCCCTCTGTAAATTCTCCCCCAGGCAGGAATGGCGTGTCACAACTGCTGGGCTGGGGTGGCGCGAGGGCCTGCCGTTTATGGCCAGTTGAGCCTGTTGGTTGGAAGCCAGGAGGCTGGCACTGGGGCCTCTCTGACCTCAGCAGCCTCCTTCCTGCCTCCTGCAGCCCTGGGCTAACACCCAGACCCTCTTAGCTCCCAGATCCAGTAGGACCGAGGACGCAGAGACAGTTGTTCATCTTCCCTGGATGATAAAACCCTGCCTGCGGGGCCTGCCTGAGCTCCTGAAGTGTGGGACAATTGCACGATAGAACCTGACTAGTCCAGGAGGCCTCTGTGGGCTGCAGGACAGGGAGCCGCAGACTCTCAGATGGCACGAGGTCTCCCAAGTCGACTGGTGCAAACTCTGCTGCCTTAATATCAGTGGCAAATGTGTCAGGACCTGGTTTAAGTGCCTTATAAATCTTAACTCCTTGAATCCTCAGAAAACCCTATGTGGAAATATGCTCTAATGAGCCATTTTGCAGATGAGGAAACTGAGGCACAGAGAGTTTAGGAAACTTGTGCACTATCACAGGGCAAGTGAGTCATGTGGTTCGAGAACCCATGTGCTGTGCTCTCAGTAAGAGAGGAGGGAGCCCAGGGAGGGGACAGAGCTGGCCCAGTCACTTGGCCAAACAGCAGGATTGGGGGCCTAGACTCTTTATCTCCAGCCTCTGGCCCCTCCCCACCCCGCAGCCCCTCCTTTCAGCTCCTCTGTCCCGACCAAGCCTCGCTGTGGGCCTCCCCAGAGCTAACAGTGGCCAGGCCTCCCCTTGGCTGGCAGCTCCAGCCCAAAGAGGCTGCACCCACATTCCCTGGCTGCTCTCCAGCCCACAGGAGCTGAGAAAACAAAGTCCAGTGACTGTGAGGGCTGAGCAGAGGCTGCCGAAGGGGAGGAAGCAGCGAGGAGCCACCGAGCGGAGGCCGCTGTCAACTCCCAGATGCTGGGCCTCCTGGGGAGCACGACCCTCGTGGGCTTGATCATAGGCGCTGCTGTGGCTCTGCTGTTGCTGCTGCTGCTGCTGGCCGCCTGCTTGTACTGCAGACAGGAGGAGACTGACGTGGAGAGGAACCACCCTGCTGCAAGGAGAAACCGAGTCCGGTGGGCCCAGCCTCCGATCTCCTCAGGCCGGGGCCACCTGGGACGCTTGCACCATATCCGTTATTCTGGCCGTGTGCCTCACATGCCCCATGCGACTCTCCATCACCACCATCACCTCGCCCACCACCATGCCCACCACGCCCACCAGGCCCAGTGAGGCCGCCGCTGATGCCTGGATGGCAGCCTGCCCCACCATCACCAGGATGCGGGGACCCCGAGGTTCCCGTGCCGAAGGGCACCTCTCGGCGGTGAACGTCGGGACCTGCCTGGGCTTCATTCGCCTACTGTGCCCCGTGTGCTACGGAGGCGGAGGACTGAAGAGCTCCAGGGGTGGCCCTGACGGGGCTGAGAGCAGGGGTGGTGGTGGTCCTTCGGGGGCGGACACCACCTTGTGACTGTAAGTCCCAACGGGCACCAGAAGTGACGGCCAGTCTGGTGCAGGTGCACAGGGGTGTGGGGATGCACAGAAGGTGTACCCTGCTCTCTCCAAACAACCAGGCCTCTGGCCAGGGCGGTAGCTGGGAGGTGCCCTGGTAACGCCCTTTCATTTGCAGAACGTAGCTTGAGGCTGCACAATCAAGTCAATGGTGCCTTAATACAAGAAAATAAAAACCACTAAGAAGCTTTTGTGAAGAGGCTCTTGATTGTAACTCAAGTGGGAGGGAGGGAGTGGCCAGCCCTTTGTTTGCCTCGCCCAGGACCTTCCTCTCCGGTGGGACCGAGTGCCTGGTGCGGGCTCTGAGGACAGTAGGTGAGAAGGCCTGGGGCCTGAGCTCTGATGAGGGGGAGGTTAGGGTTTGCAGGCAGCCCTGCCCAGACAGAGAGAGGGGGAAGAGGCCGTCCAGGCTGGCCCCTGGGCTCTACCTCCAGGGCTCTCTTCAGTCCATCTCTAGGGCAGACTGCGCTCTGGAACTGCAGAAGCCCCCTTCCATGGGCTGTGCTGAATTAATGTTTCTTTGGTAACTGGGTCAGGGTTTCTTATCCAGGCCTTGAGTCTCCAGCCAGCCTGACCCCTCCCGTGCTTGGGTGTGGCTGGCGCTGTGTCTGGGAGGGAGGGTGTGGTGCTGGGTGGCCTTGGGAGAGTGCTCACCTCAAGGGAGTCTCAGTTTCCTCTTCCCTAAAATGGGATAGATGACAGAAACATCTTGCCAAAGCCTGGAGGCCTGTTCCCAAATACCCCAGAACAGCTGACGGGATTCTAAAGTGAGGAAGGAAATCTTGTTCTGAGGCCTTCCCTGAGGAAGGAAGTCCTGTGAGCCAGGGTGGGAAGTGGAGGGGAGAGGCTTGGGGGCCAGGCCAGGTGGTGGGGAGGGGCTGGAGAACAGGCCAGAAAGTCCCGGGGCCTGGTGACTGACTCACTGGAACAGAATGTCCTGTTTCTTTTCTATTTCCTGGTGGATTCTCTGTGAGGGCTGGGATGGGAAGGGGTGGAAGGGGGAGAGGGAGGCAAATTCACACTGAGAGCTGGACTAGACTGCAGGCTTGGGAAAGTGGATCAGGGTCTATGGTGCCTTTTGAACCCGCCTCCCCTCGCCTCCCCCTACGGCTGCCCTGAGCTCATCCCCAGCTTGGACTCCTGCTGCAGGCCCTCTGGGCTGCCTACCTCCAGCCCTGCCCCTTTGTGAAGCGTCCCCACACTGTAGCCTCCTCACTGTCCTTAGAACAAAGTCTAAGGACATTGTTGGCCTTCTGGTTGGCCATTCAAGGCCCCCTGGTCTGTTTTGTGCCTACTTGTGTTCCTTTTGTCCTATCCGCACTGCTCCAGTCCTCAGACTCAGAAAACCCTGCACCTTCCCTTCTCTGTGTCTTTGCCCAAGACGAATTTGTTACTCACGCCTATGGGTTTCCAATTTATTATTATTATTGTTGTTGTTGTTATCATTATTTCTCTTGGCACACTGAACACACTCTCTTTCCCTAGAGATTTACGGCAAGATTCAAAGGCCCCTGCCTTCATAGGACTGAGAACTCTTTGAGGGCTCCCCACTGCCCAGGGTGGGACCAGTCCACACAACAGATGGTCAGGAAAGATTCTCAGAGCTTCACGCTCTCTAGAAAAGTAAATGTGCTTGGAATAACCACTGCCAGAAGCTTGGGGCTTCAGGGACACCAGGTATAACAGTAGGACCCTGCAAGGATTAGGCCGTTGAGCTCCTGGGGCCTTGTTGAGGGAGCTTGTGTTCCTACCCTATCTCCCCAGTGTTGGGGGTGTGTGGAGGTCTGTAGCCTGCTGGCTTGGACCATGCCCCCCATCCCTCTGCAGAGCCCCATGTCAGCCTTGGCTGGCCTGTCTTTCCTAAGTGTGGCTTCGAGCATCCTCTGGGAGAACCAGGATGCCTGCCATCACCTTTTCCCTTTTTAATATAAGTGGGATGTATGGGAGACTTCCCTGGTGGTCCAGTGGTTAAGACTCTGAGCTTCCACTGTAAGGGGTGCAGGTTCGATCACTAGTGGGGGAATTAATATCCCACATGCCACGTGGTAAGGCCAAAAGAAAATAAAAATATATATATATGGAATGTATGGGGCGTGGTCTTTCTTCTGACCAGTAGACAGTGATGGATGCTGGGAGGACAGATGTGTGTCTAAGTGGTAGACATCTTTGGGAGCCCCACTGCATCTGGGGCTTATAGGCAGGGACTGTCTATCATAGGATTACAAAAGTCACAAGAAGAGAAAATACCTGGAATAAACCCTTAGGACAAGCAGTTCCCCTGGTGCCCTCCATCTCCCAAACTGACTAATTGATTTTGGTAATTCAGTCTGAAACCACAGGCCCCACAGATTGGCTCATCATGTTTCCTGTCTCCTGCTTCTGGTCGCCCCAGCTAATACAAATAATTCAAAGTGTCCAGCTTCCTGTCACAGCCCCCACTGGCTCCAGGCTCCTCCTCTGTGTAGGTGTCCGGTCATCTTAGAAAAGGGAAGAGAGAGAATTTAGCAGGGTATCATTTACTAGGAATTGTCACTCTCCCATTCTGTGTGTAGGCAGTTTCCTACAACTAGTACCAAAGAAAGTTCACTGGGCCTTGGAGAAATTGACAAGGACCCAGGCTGTGTAACCCTGGGCTAGGCCTTGGCCCTCCCTGGGCCTTTGCACTCTGGTCAGTAAAACTGTAGAAGGAGGCAACTGCTCTGTGGACTGGTGGTACCTAGAGACAGCATCGAACTAAGAGGAAAGGGAGGAAGCCCCTCCTAGAGTATTTGGTACTCTAGTTATCACTACTAACTAGCAGTAGGCCTTGGGCAGGGCATTTAACCTCTGTGACTATGGGCACTGTTACCTCTGAAATGGAGATAACATCACTTCGCAATGTTGCTGGAACCATGATACTAGACAGTGCCTGACGGTGTCTAGTACCTGGAATTATTGTTTCTCACATACCTTTTCTCCAAGGTTGGGTAAAGTGAGGCTAATAACCCGGTCTACTTTCCGGAAGTGGTGGTGGTCTCAGGAGGTGTTGGCTGTGGAAGGGCTGTGACCGAGTGACAGTCAGGATGGAGCCCCTTCTGGCAGACTTACTTATGGCCTGGGCCTGGTTCACCCCCTCCCCTGAGTCGATGAAGTGGACACCCTGGCAGGGAGCAGGGCTGGAGTGGCATGGGTGTGCATGGGGGGTGAGGTGGGGTGAGTGCAGTCACCAAGGGGGCCGGCAGCTGTGCGGGTCCTGGGCCCTCACTCACAATTGGAGGAAGGAATGCAGGAAGTGCTCACAGCCGCTCAGATATCTCAGAGCCTCGTCCCAGGCAGGACCAAGGCTGCAGTACCCTGGGAATGAGTGTGCCATGGCCTGGCCCCTGGGGTGGCCACCGGGCCAGGAGCCCACGGCACTGCGTACAGCCAGAGCTGTCCCTCGCGGAGCCCAGGGTAAGTTTTCACAGCACGAGCAGGCAGCGAGGAGGGCTGCCTGGAGCAGAGGGGAGGCTGGAGCAGAAGACCGGGGAGGGGGACTAAGGAGCCCACAGTAGTTACTGAAGGGCTCAGATATCCCTCCCGGAGCATGACCTGCCTTATCTCAACAGCACTCTCCCAGCCCGTGCAGAAAAGGAGGCCGAATGAAAGGGCACTTGTTTCCAAGCAGCACTCCCTGCATCTGGCCCAGAGCTGCCATTGCCTCCTCCCCACTTTTGTCCCTGCCCCCAGCACAGGGCCAGGGGTTTGAGAGGCAGCAGATAGGCTGATTCAAGGACTGGCCCAAGGTTCCTCCAGGGGAGGAGCCTGGGCTCATCTCAGATCCACAGGACGGGGGGAGTATTTTGTCTTTTGTCTGAGTGTACAAACACTCATGAACTCCATATGCGTCATCAGAGGGCCGGGTTAGTGAGGCTCCCTCTGAGCAAAGTCTTCTGCCTTCTCCTTCCAGCCCCCTGCATCCAGGGAGTCTTGAGCTCACATCTTTCAGGACAGTGCTTCTTCCAGAGCTGCCAGGGGAGTTGCCCATGGCTCTTAGAAACCTGGCCCGAGGCTTAGAAAACAGTGACAGAGACCCCCTGAGATCGGAGTAGAGCCATGTGGGGCACCCAACGGCCCAGAGGGGGCACCAGCCAGGGCCTCAGACCGATATCTTCTTAGAAGACCATCGGGAGAGCAGCTGGAGGAGCAAGGGTACCTGCTATCACCAAGAGCCCCTCGCTTCGGATGGGGAGCTAAGGTCTGAGACGCATCCCGGGTTGCTCAGTGGGTCAGTGGCCAAACGGGGCCATGGAAACGGCAGTGATTGGAATTGTGGCCGTGCTATTCGTGGTCACCGTGGCCATCACCTGCATCCTCTGCTGTTTGAGCTGTGACTCAAGGACCCAGGATTCTCAGGGGGGCCCACACCCCAGCTTCACGGTGGCCACGTTTCGCCAGGAGGCTTCTCTCTCCACGGGGCCAGGTCACCATGTCCAGCCAGTGGCGGGTGTCCGGGACTTCTGGACTTTCATGTGAGACCTACCAGCCCCCAGGATTTGCTCTGCTGGTGGTCAGACTCATCTACCCCCCCGGCAAGCCTTCTCTGTTGACCCACTCCTTCAAGCCTGGCATTCCTGTCCTTCCCTGCCTGTATCCAGAAAACTCCCTGTCCCATCCCATCCCAGCTTGCCATGGCCTCCAGTCTGGGAGATCCATGGTGATGGGGCCAGGTGGGAGTCAGCTCTGACCCCTGAGAGCTCAGCTGTACCAACCCACAGGATGGGGCTTAGGAGAGGTCCGGAGCTTGAGTGACCGGGCAGAGCTGGGTGGTATGGTGGGCCAGCTCTTCTGAGCTTCACGGTGAACTGAAATATCACTGGACTTTATAGTGAACAGAGTGTTGGTTAACTCAAGTTATCCCAGGATGCCTATGAAACTGGTTCTATTGCCACCAGAGGAAGCAGCGCCCTCAGTGGACAGTTTTACAAACTTATCTGTTCCTCTAATTGAGTCATTTTGCTACTTGCCTGTGCACATCCTGCAGAGCCCACCCCTGAGATCTGCCTCCTACCCGTTACCTGAAATCAGCCCTGAAATTCTGAAACCAAAGTGATGCTTCCTGGGAACTGGCAATGTATTTTATAATTGAAAATGCATATCCTTTTATGGGTCTCCCAAGAATCAGGGTTGGGGAATCACAAAAGGAAACAGAAGAGAAAAATAGAGTCACAGAAAGTACAAGATGTTTTATTAACAGGAAAGCCAGAAAGAAGACTTTGAAACATATTTTGAATGAGACTTTATTACTATATTTTTATAGGTCACTTCTATTCTTAGAGACTAAGTGACCTGTGTCACTCAGGAATGATAGAAAAATGATAGAACTCCAAATGACAGAACTGAAAGTTAATTTTGAATAAGTTAAAATGTTATGTTATATTGACAGTATGTAACAAAGCTCTTGTTTGCATCACAAATAAATAGATGTTCAGTTTTTATTTATAGAAAATCTGTTTTCTCTGTACCCATGAAATAAATGCCGGGCCATATTTAGCATATGGTTTGAAGGCTGCAGAATTCTGAGTCTCCTGACTCATGTCTCCAGCCAGCCCTGAAGGAATGACTCTCCCAGGACCTGCCTGTTGAAGGGGGCAGGACTGACCTTGCGAGGAGGTCTGGCCTCTGAGGGTGCCCGGATGGGCCACTCTGGCCACGGAAGGACTCTCAGAGAGAGAGGCTTAGGGCTGCAGAGGTGCAGAAGGGTAAGGGGACAGGGAGAGAGTCAGGCTGGTGGAGAGGCGTGGAGGCGGGTGGTGTGGGGTGAGCATGGGGAGGGAAGAGGCACAGCCCAGGGACAGGAGCTCCTGGCGACCGCGTCTTGGTCACTCTGGACCCTAGAGCCCGCAAGCAGGGCCTTCATAGAGCATGTGGAGGGTACCGGCTGCAGGGAGGACCTGGACGTCCTCAGTTGAGTGGAGTGAACTGTTCAGGTCATGTTCTCTGAAAGTGAAGCCCAGACAGAGTTTGGGGTGCCAGATGTTTATAGGGATCAGCATGTGTGAGGGCAGGAGGAGGAAGCAGGATTAGACAGAGGAAGGAGACAAATAATGATGCAGGCCCTTAATATCCCCCCACCTTTGCTGTCTCTGAGTGCTCCCCCACAGCCTCCCAAGTTTGACCTCAGGCAAAGCAGCTCTGCAGCTGAGGCTGGCCCTGAAGTCCTTCCTTGAAGGGGTCCTGGGTGGTGCATCTCCACAGGAGCTCAGCTGCGGCCTGTTCTCAGAGGTGCACCGACCAGTCAGAGGTGGCTGAGCATGTCCAGGGACAAAGAAATAACGGGCACGGGAGCTCCAGGTGGGCAGAGACGGCAGTGCGAGACCTGGGAGGGGAGAGAAGAGTGGGCCTCAGCCTCTCTCTCATCTCAAGCAGAGTTAGCTCTGTTCTAGGTCGGGCATCTTCAGCTGGACCCAAGTATCAGGACCCCAGGCCCAGGGCTTTGCCTCTGTATCGTGTGGTCACATCCTTCCCTGGGTCCGTGGAGGGAAGGTCTGTAGGCTGGACTCACACAGCTCTGAAAACAAGCAATGTGGGGGGCAGCCTCACTGTGCAGGCGGGCAGTCTGTCAAGCCCTGAGGTCTCCTTATTTGCTCATTCGCTCATCCACCCACTCATCCACCCACCCATCCATCCACCCATCCATCATGCACCCATCCATGCACCCATCCATCCACCCATCCATCCACCCATCCATGCACCCACCCATCCACCCATACATCCACCCATCCATCCACCCACTCCATCTACTCAGCCTTACTTCCTCATCTACTCATGCATTCATTCATTCATCTCATCACTCATTGTCATTCACTCCTCCATTCAATAAACACTGGCTGAGCACCGACTGTGTATCAGGCCCTGCCTAGGGAATGTGGGAGTCAACCAGACCTGGTCCCAGCATTCGATGAACTCCCAATATAGTCACCTGGACAAGGGTGCAAATAACACAGGTGCTCAAGGGAGGGAGAGCTGGGAGACCCAGGGAAACCTGGGAGGAGGTGGCTCTCGAGTTGGACTTGAAGAAAAGTTGCCACTTCAGCAAGCAGAGTTTGGGGGAGGGTGTCCAGACAGAGGGAGCGGCGGCATGAATGGAGGTTCAGAGAACGTGCGGGCAGGGAGTAAGCAGTTCAGCGTGAGTGGGCGCGAGGGGACGAGGCTGGGCCACAGCCAGCTCCTGAGGGAACCACTTCTGGCCAGCATGTTTCCGGGCAACAGAAGATGAAGGCAACAAAGAGGCAGCCTCCCTTGTCAGGCTGGGTAGGAGCAGTCTTCCCTAGCGCACACACACACACGCACACACACGCACGCATACACACACACCAGCGTTGCAACCTGCTGTTGCCACAGGGGAGAGGTGGCCCCTGCAGCAGGGGCTGGAGAAAAGGTTCTTGGAGACTCAGGGGGTGGCCGGCCCACAGTGGAGGTGGAGCCGAGGGTGAGGGAGAGGCTGTTCCAGGGAAGCAGGGAGTTTGAGAAGGGCAGGCAGTCAAGGCCAGCACCCTGGAGCAGGCTGACAAAAAGGAGGCGCCAAGGAGGAGCAGCTCGAGAAGGGGCAGGAAGGTGGGGAGCGAGGGGGGCAAGAAGTGGGGAGTAGGGTTACCCGATCTAGCAAATAAAAATACAGGACATCCAGTTAATTCTAATTTCAGGTAGACAACAAATAATTTTTGGTATACATAGGTCCCATGCAGTATTGGGGACACACTTATACTAAAACATTACTCGTTGTCTATCTGAGGTTCAAATCGAACTGGGTGTCTGGTATTTTATCAGACAACCCTACGAGGGAGGGAGTGGTTCTCAGAGAGGGCGGGTCAGTTGGTTGAAAGCATCAGGGGGGCCAGCGAAGGTGAGCACCCAGGCCTTGGGTTAGGCAACGTGACAGTTGACGATGACCTTGGCGAGAACGGTTTGAAAGGAGTGAAGGGAGCAGCCCCACGGCGGTGTGCGTGTGCGCGGGCGCGTGCGTGCGCAGGGGCGGTGGAGGCAGTGGGAGCTGAGTCAGCAGGAGATCACAGCTGAAGATAATCTGAAGGGAAGCAGGGTGATGTATGGTGGCCTTTTTTTTTTTTTTTTTTTGGTACGCGGGTCTCTTACTGTTGTGGCCTCTCCCATTGCGGAGCACAGGCTCCGGACGCGCAGGCTCAGCGGCCATGGCTCACGGGCCCAGCTGCTCCACGGCATGTGGAATCCTCCCGGACCGGGGCACGAACCCGTGTCCCCTGCATCGGCAGGCAGACTCTCAACCACTGCGCCACCAGGCAAGCCCCTACTACTGGTCTTTTTAAGAAGGGGAGGGAGGTTGAGCATATGGAAGGCCCGAAGGAGAAGGATTGCCGAGGGAGACACTGACAGCCGCCAGCGAGGAAGGGACCCACGGAAGGGTGGGGCTGGGAGCTGGAGCACAAGGAGGGGATCCGAGGGGTCAGGTCTGGATGGCAGGTGGGGGGCCAGGCAACGCTGCTGGGAAAGATGCTTGAGGATATGGGTAGATGCTCATGTTGTGTGGGGGGCGCGTGGGGAAGGAGGGAGATGAGGGCATCATGCCAGATAGTCTGTTTTCTTGGTGAAGCAGGAGCATCTGCTCAGAGATGGGTCTAGGGGAGCTGGGGTCAAGGAGAGCCTGGAATGATGCCCCAGAGAAGGGAGGAGCAGCTCCTACAGTCCTGCTTTTCTTACGTGTGTGGAGTGTGTGGGGGCGAGAATGTGTGTGGTCTGGGTGCGGTGCGTGCGTGTGGCATCTGTGTGTGTGCGTTGTATGGTGTGAGTGTGTATGTCGTCAGGCGTGCGTGTGAGTATGCAGTGGTGTGTGTTGGCCTGAAGTGCTCCTGCCATTCCTCCCAGTGCAGCCCATTGTGTAAGAAAAGGGAGGGGTTCTCTCACAGGCCAGCACGGAGCCCCTCTATCCCCAAGGGAGGAGGTGGCAGTGTAAGACAGGCTAAGGCTGGCACCAGGAGGCTGGCAAAGCCGGGAGTGTTTACTTGGTGGCGCTGAGGGAAGAGGCTGCTCAAGGTCACCTGGAAGTCTGGGTGGAGCTGCACTCGAACCCCCAATCTCTCAGTCCCCAAATGCAGCATTCTCTGTTCATTCTGCTAATACTAGTTCTTATTTATTGGACTCCTACTGTGTGCTAGGCACTATGCTTTCTGCGTTTCATCTTGTCTTTGCTCACAGTGACTCCCTCATCTCCATTTTACAGCCGAGGGACCTGAGCCCCCGCTGTGGGTTGCTCTGGGCCGATGCGTCCTAGCGCTGCTAGAACCTGCAGACACAAAGTGAACCTGCCCTTTTCCTCTGTAAATGGGGGCTGCAAGTCTCAGCCGACCCATTTCATATCTTCAGGATGAAGGAGAGGCTGGAGCACCAGGGATCTGATTTGCCCCGGGTTTCCCTGTACAAGAGCCTTGCTCACACGTGACCCACCTGGATCTGTCTTTGAAGAAGGAAGAGGTCTTTGCCATACACAGTTCGAACAGGCAGCCCAGGAAACCTCACCCCAGATAACTCTGCCAAGGGTTGGACTGCTGGGTTAACAGACCTCAGCCCTGGGCTGCCCAGCCAAGGCCTCCCTGCAGAGGTAGGGACTGTGCCTCTCCACGCCCAGGTCCACCCCAGGACAAAGGGGAGGGAGAACCCTGCTCCACTCTGCCCAGCTCTGTCCCAGCGCTGCCCCCGCCACTCCCTGGCTGGGCCTCAGCCTGGTGCAGAGGAGGTGAGAATCCTGCCCCCTTGTCTAGAGGCCATGTGAGGGAGGGAAGAGCCTGGAAACCCATCTGTCAGGAGCCCCTGCCCCTCCGCCTGCCCTTCCTCCACACTCCTGACCCTGCAAGCAGCTTGGTGTTTCTCTCTGGGACAGGCTGGATTCTGGAATCAGGAGACCCTGAAATAACATGTTTTCCGGAAAAGTACCTTCCTTAAAGGAAACCACTTGTTCCAAGGAGTTGAAAAGGGCCATTGTGCTCTGCCAGTCCCCGCTCCCCTCAGGACAGGACACTTGAAAAGACACACACACACACACACACACACACACACACACACACACACACACAGATGCATTCATCCAGTGCGTTTGTAAGAGTGAAAGGAGCAGACTAAACACCAATCAGAGGGGGGCCGGGCAAATCCTAGCAGAGACACAACATGACACTAGGCAGGTGTAAAAACAATGAGGTAAATTTAAACTCATTACCATGAAAGGGCATTTATCATATATCAGTGAGTAAAAAGTAGAGGGAATTGGAGAACTATAAACGTGCCCTGTGGTAAAATCCTATTTCTGTTAAAATACACTTAGATGCATAGAAGAGGGTGTGGAGAGCTACACGCCCAGGTGTTAAGTAGTGACTGTCTCCAGGTGGGCGGGGTGTTTGTGTGTTTCATGTTTTCCCTTTTTGTTTATCTGTATTTCTTGTAATAAATGGTTTGCTTTTGGATAAGAGAAAGCAAGAAACTAACAAAGGAAAAGAACAAAATTAATTTTTCTAAGTTATAAAATGAACCAACTCCAATCTGAGGAAGAGATATAAAAACCCAAATGGTGAGAAATTCTCAGGACCGACAGACAGACACACACACACATATTCTGTGTAATTCACAGGGTTGAGGTAGAAATGGCTGAGGAGTCGGGGAATGGTTGCTAAGTTTCTAGGAAACGCTGGGATCTGGATGTGAGGGTGACTGCGGGGACTTCAGGGCCTGAGGGGTGTGTCTGGGTGGGTTGGGGAGGGTAGAAGGAGTGTCCTGGGACTCAGCCTAGCCTGAGGGAGAGGCTTAGCTAGACACGCACCTACCTTCTGCCTCCTGAGAGAGCGTACGGATCCGTATCCCCGGTCCTCAGTTCAGGCAAGGCTGAGAAACCTGCCAGGGCATCTCCTGCCTCTGCCGCCTCCTGCCTCCGCCCCACACTGTTGTGGAGGGAGATAGCAGGGCCCACTGCTGGTAGGGGCTGCCCTGCCACCACTCATATTACATGGCAAAGGGAATTACAGTCGCTGATGGAATTCCACTGGCTCATCAATTGACCTTAAAATAAGATTATTCTGGATTGGGGCTTCCCTGGTGGCGCAGTGGTTAAGAATCCGCCTGCCAATGCAGGGGACACGGGTTCAAGTCCTGGTCCGGGAAGATCCCACATGCCGCGGAACAACTGAGCCCGTGCGCCACAGCTACTGAGACTGCACTCTAGAGCCCGCGAGCCACAACTACTGAGCCCACGTGCCACAACTGCTGAGCCTGCGTGCCGAGAGCCCATGTTCTGCAACAAGAGAAGCCGCCACAATGAGAAGGCTGCGCACCACAACGAAGAGTAGCCCCCACTCGCTGCAACTAGAGAAAGCCCGCGCGCAGCAATGAAGACCCAAAGCAGCCAAAAATAAATCAATCAATAAAAAGATTAGTCTGGATTATCCAGATGGGTCCAATGTAATCAAAAGGGTCCTTAAATGTGAAAGAGGGAAGCATGAAAGTCAGGTCAGAGTGATATGAAGGACAGCAGCTAATAAATGAGGGCAGCCTCTAGAAGCTGGAAAGGAAAAGACAAGGAAACAGACGTAGCGTCCCCAGATAGGAACTCAGCCCTCTGACACGAATCCCGGTGAGTCCCATCTTGGACTCTGGCTCCAGAACTGTAAGATTGTACCTTTGTATTGTTTTAAGCCACTAAGTTTGCGGTAATTTGTTACAGCAGCAGAGTATCCTTGGCTCCACCATTAGTGCTCACCAAGGTTGGAATTTGCCCATCAGGAATCCCTTTTCTGGGATGTCGAACATGTAAGGTGGCATCTGAGGGGATGCAAGTATTAGAGTTGAAGAAGGCGGTTGGGCTCAGGGGATAGATGGGCTGGACTACTTTAGAGAAAAAGATGGGAAGATAGAAATCAAACTTCTCAGATGAGTAGGGTGAGAGTAACAACACGGTGACTGCCAGGCTGTGCTAGGTGTTATGCGACGTGTATCTCCAACAATCCCAGTCCTATCCTGTGGAAACAGCCATACAGGCACGCAAGGGTGTTCTTGCAGTTTTATTTTTGATAGCAAAATATTATAAAGATCCAAGTACCATCAACAGAGAAATATATAAACAAATTGTGGTACAGCCACAAAATGGAATAATAGTCATTACAAAAATGTACTGACTTGGAAACTGCCTACTAAAAATAGAGAAAGAAAAGTAAGTGACAGAATGGTCTTATAAGAAGAAAGGGGGAGCAAATAAATAAATATCCTTTCTTCCTAAGGAAAAAAAAAGAACCAAAAAACTCCTAAATTACACTTATGTGTATGTGTTTGTATAAACATAGAGAAAAGTCTGGAAGGATATGATTACCACTAGGGATAGGCTCGGAGGGAGAAGGAAACACTGTTTTCTTTATATTCTTCTGCATCGTTCGAATATATTTTAACAAGAATTTGTTGCTTTTTAGTCCATGTAACATTATTTTTTAAAAAGACGGTACAAAGGTTAAAAAGAGTAAACTTTACTATTACTGTTGTTATTTGCAAAAGGAGCTCTCTGGGCGGAGGAATGCCAGAGCTCCACTTAGCAGGAACACTCTGGACACAGATGAACAAAATTGATTCCTTTTCCTGTGTGAGCTTAGCTGGGGAACGAGGTAACATGAATCCTGTGAGTGGAAAAGTGGAGTCATCCTAGCCTGCCTGGCCTTTTACAGATATGTGACCTGACGTTCTGCGAGGGACCTGACATTGCTCTAGACTGTATGGCAGTTCCAGACTGAAATACAACTTTCTGGCCCCCGTTTCAGTGAACTTGGAACTTCCTCAAAATTCAAACCCCCTTTTCATAATTCATAATTTTCATGTGAGGAATAAAAATGTCTGTGTTTTGCTGCCTGATCCCACTTTAAATCTGAGGTCTTGTTTATGTCTTGAAACCCCAGGTCTTAAAAGGAAGGGACACTGGCAGAGAGAGAGTCCTAGGAAAGTAGCCAGGGTGGGGCGTGGAGTCTGGGGTCCTTGCTCTTCCATCAGGCTCACAGCACAAGGGCTGGATCAGGTGTGTGGAAGTTCTCTGTCTGTCCAGCCCCTGAAACTCTACAAGGTGTCCCAGGTTTGCAAAGCTCTTCTGCAGCATCATCACAATCGTCTCCTGCGATATGCACGGGGACCCAGGGGAGCGGTATCGACCGTAGTTTACAGATGAGAAAACTAAGACCTTGAGACACTAAAGTGATGAACCCCAAGCCATTCAGCAATTTGGTCTCAAAGTTGAGGACAGAGTCACATCTCCTTATTCTCCCATCTCCTTCAACCAGAGTTTCATTTTTATCTCCTTTATATCTTCTATTTCCAAGGTAGATTTTGTTTGATTAAAAAAAGGTCTGCTGCTTCAGAAAGTTTGAAAGTCAATGATCCAGAATGATGTTTCCAAATTCCCAACTGATACTAATGTTCAGCAGTCAGGAATGACAAATTGGAATTTCCAGGAATTCTTGAGAATTTCTGAAATCATAAATTATTATGCACTATTCATAACACTTATTTACATGCTTTTAAATAATGAGTGACCATAATAATAAACAGTGAATAATTTTCTGTGATAGAATGATGTTAAAAGTTTCAGAAGTTTTCAGTAAATAACATAGTTTTCTAGTTTGTTATTATTATGGATCAATATATTATGACAAGATTATTTCAATAACATGGAAAAATGATCTCTACCTAATACAGACATTGGATATAGAAAACGTTAAAAGGAAGGAAACATTAACCCCAAATAAATGCCAAACAAAATCACTTAAAATTGAAAGAGAATACCACAAATATTTGATATTTAAAAGTTATCCTTTGAAAAATGAACTTTAAAAAGACAAAGAATTAATTGCTCCAACTTTAAAAGACAAGAATTAAAGATAATCTTGATCTTTGCTTTGTGACAGGTATTCCAGACATAGAAAACTTTCATTTTGCATTGATGTTGGTTGAATCAAGAGTGTGTCCCAAACATCTTCAAGTTGAGTGTTAGGGTGCATGTTGCTTCATAGAAGCTCATTTCCTTTTTTAATTATAATTTTTTTTTTTGGTCTGCTTGCCTCAGTCTTGATTTTGCCATTGAATTTAATATTGCCCTTGCTGGTGGCTACTGCCTGGACCTGATTGGAGACCCCTGTTTTGTAGTCCTTACTTTACTGAAAGTTGTGGAGAGGGTGGGATGTGAAAATGAATAGTGAGCAAATAAATCCAGTGCTTGGATTTAAAAAAAAAATTGCTCTTGCCAATTCAGATTTTAGAGCAGTTTCTGATTTCATGTTGGAGTGTTCTACAACAACAATCACATCTTTTGCATCTCTTCTGTTAAGTATTTACAAAGAACTGTCGCCTATGGTGAATACTCAAATATTTGGAAATGCCAGCTACATTATTGGAAAGTTTTCATATAGTATTAATGTTCAGACCCGCTAGCAACGTTAATAGCACTACACAGAATCACTTCTTGAAATTGCCAATATAAGGACTTATTTTGCTTCCAAAGTTTATTTTTTTCTGACACCACTCATAGGATTTGTATAAATATCCTATGTGTATGAACTTACTAGTATTTATTTTATTTGTAGAAATGAGTTGCTGTTAGAAACAGACCAGGCTACAAGCACACACTTATAACCAGTGTGTGCTGGTAAACTGACTCCCTGGGGGAGAGAAAAGTCATAATATGTAGCTTTTGCCAATTTCTGAGGGGAGGTGTAAATATTCCCACTAGGGTCAATTTCAAGCTACCGGTGTGATGTCACCGAGAGTCAGAAAGAGATGCTCACAACTGGCCGGCTCTCTCTCTCTCCTTTGTGTGCCAGCTCTACCCCACCACAGGCAAGACTGATTAGATTGTGACAACATCTCTCCTTCCTGCTCCCATTCCATTCTGGAACTGTCGACCTTAATTTTCCAATACATGCTTTTGCGTTTTCTACTCTTGCTTTCGATTTGGTATTAGTGGATTCCTTTGAACTAGTGAGATCTCTATGTTGATCATTAAGTTTTAATTCTCACAGGGGAACAGTTTTCTCAGGTTTCTAGATTCCTCAACTTATTTTTATTAGGATTTGGGCTTTGGAAAAACATTACGTTTCTGAGAAATGCTGGGAAGGAATTCCTGCAGAGAAACACTAATCCAGAAAACCTGGGTGAAAACATCCCATTTGTTTGAATGTTCGTGATTCTACTGGGTATGTTTTCATTGGTCCCAATTTTGCCCACTGGTCATTGTCATGCATCTTATTTTAGGGCATTTTAGGTGTGGAGCCCTATACAGTTTGCTGTTAAGTTTAGTGATTTTCCAGAGAGGCTGACCACCAGGATTGATTAGTGACCACTTGACCTCTGTCTGATCTTGTACACGTGGCACAAGTTAGTCGTCAACACAGCTGGTTGTCTCCAACCTGTTTTCTCCTTCATTCTTTTTTTTTTTGTATTATTTATTCATTAATTTGGCTGCGGTCGGTCTTTGTTGTGGCATGTGGGGATCTTCGCTGTGGCTTGCAGGATCTTTGCTGCGGCACACGGGATCCTTTTTTAGTTGTGGCATGTGGACTCTTAGTTGTGGCATGTGGGATCTAGTTCCTTGACCAGGGATAGAATCTGGGCCGCCTCCATTGGGAGCGTGGAGTCTTAGCCACTGGACCACCAGGGAAATCCCTCCCCTTCATTCTTATTCTTAGCACAAAAACAACACAACCTCCCTTGGAGATAGGAGTGGCCAACAAAGTGGAGTGCAATGTCTGGGAAACGTCCTTAAATAGGGAGGGCGTACTATTCTTTTCTTTTAATCACTCACAGCTAAAATGAATTAAACGGCAGACTAACCCACCTGTTCCTATGTAAAGCACAGACCACTAGCAAGAAACTTAGAAAGGTCAGTAATGGAGTGTGATCGATGGAAGAACTCAGCATTATTTAGTGACTCGGGAGGCCTGGGGGAGGAGATTTGACCTAGACGTGCAAATTATATAATTTGTAATGTAAGAGACTGTAGCCCCCTGGGTGCCTGCTGCCTGTCTGCCAACGTTGACGAGTAAGTAAAAAAATTTTTTAATAGACCTTTACTGGAGTATAATTGCTTCACAAAAAATACGTGTTAGTTACTGTTGCACAACAAAGCGAATCAGCCATATGCACACACATGTCCCCTCCCTCTTCTACCCTCCCTATCCCACCCTTCTAGGTCATCGTAGAGCACGGAGCTGATCTCCCTGTGCTATGCTGCCGCTTCCTACCAGCCAACTATTTACTGCGCTGAGTTGGTTAGCCTGGGGAAAGAAGTTTTCAGATTTCTAATCCTTCACGGGATCTTTTCAGGAATGTCTGTAATCTTAACTTTGTAGCAACCAGACTCCTGGAAGGCATAGAATGTACTTTATTGCTCCGCCAGCTGAGAGTATAAGTACTGGTTGAAGGAACAAGGGGACTCAGCCTAGGGAAGAGATCATGAGAGGTGAGCGCTGGGGATCTGAGAGCCACTTTCACACGTTAAAATAAAAAAGAGTTTAGGCTTCTTCATGGAGACCCCCCCAGGCCAAAATCAGGACCCATGGGTGGAGGCTGCCAATTTTACCCTTAGTTAAAGAGAAACCTATCTAGCAGAGCTGGAAGGAGGTAGCGGAGGGGGGCACCTCTCCACGGCTGGGAGTACGTAAGTCAAGGACACTCTATTGTAGAAAGAACGTATCAATTGAGCACCAGTTCCCAATTACCAGGCTATACGTTGGTACCTGTCCATAAAGATTTCCAGATCTCATTTTCCTATTGAAGAAAGAAAAGACAATGTGGAACATTTTTTATAAAGCTAAATATTTGATATTTGAAGTACATTTCCTTTGTTCTGAGATTATGTTCTAGTTTTTGTTAGATAGTAGGTGGTATTTGTTGTTGTTTAACATCCTAACTCAACAAAATAAAATCTCGACAACTCCACGTAAGTCTCCATTAAAAATAAATTATATCTCTGTGAAATCTGGAAATCTGGTAACCCGCAAGGTGAATGAAATGACACCCAGGCTCTCTCTGACTTCACCTTTCAAGGAGCTGTAGTTTGTGCTAGTGGCCACTAGATGCCACTCTTGTTTAGTTACAGCAGCTAGATAATTTCATGGTGCAACTAGAGAAGCCAGAAATGGGATCTACTTGCTCTACAGTAAATTAAACTTTATTAACAAAGTATTCATTTTTTTCCATAATAGCTACTTTTTAATAAACACTGATTTTTATTAGTGTTTGAAAACAAAATTAATTTTCAAAGTTCAATTCTTAAAATTGAAATGATTAACTTTCTTAAACGCTTTCTTTGAATAAAAGTCTCCAATAGTCTCAGAAATGTAGTGTACCTACAATAAACTGTTTCCCTTGATCAAGAGCCTTCTGTGAGCATCTCAACTGGCTGATGACTTTATTCACGAGAGCAGGGTCTATGTCCTGTCCATTTTACAGAGCACACAGCATCTAGCGTGATCTCATATTAATGTAATGATAATAATCTCCATTTGTCTGGTGGTTTACACTTTACCAAGCCCTTATAGTTTATTCCCTCTCAATGGTAGTTCAAGTTGCAGAGAATGACCTTTTCTTTGTTCTTCTTTGTTATAAGCCAAAGTGAATCTAATGCCCATTCTTCACAATGAAAGCTTTCTTCCTCACTCACTCATTCATTCATTCAACAAACATTTATTAAGCACTGCTATGTGTTAAGCCCTATACTGTGCCCTGTGCTGGGCACTATGTGTTAGTAATAAACACAGCAGATGAAGCCCCTTCCCCCATGGAGTGGACATTCACATGGGGAGACAGTCATTAACAAATGAAGAGATTACTTGTCAGGTGGTAATGAGTGTTATGGGGAAGAATAAAGTAGTAGGGGGAGGGAAAGCAATGGCAGGGTGTCCATCTTAGGTAGGTGAGAAGGTGTGCTTCATGCAGATGCCTGAGTGATGTGACGGAGAGCGAAGTTTGGCAATCTGGACAAAGCACATTTCAGATTTTGTGGCAGTAAGGAGCTTGGGAGTTTAGTGTCAAGTAAGGAGCTTGGGAGTTTAGTGTCAAGTAAGGAGCTTGGGAGGACGTCAGTGTGGCTGGAGGGAAGGGAAGGAGGGGCGAGTGGTGGGAGATAAGGCTGCAGAGATGGACCGGACATGGATTGTGTGGGAATTGGGATTTATTTTCCCAGTGTGACAGGATGCCATGGGTGGGTTTTGAGCTGGGGAGGAACATGCTCTGAAACATGAAGAATGGGAAGCATGTGCACCTACTGAGTAGGCTCAATTTGTATATATTTTGAAGGAGGCAGACAGGACTCCCTGATACACTGGATGGAGAGGGTGAGGGAAAGAAGAGTCGAGGAAGATCCATAGGTTTTCAGCCTGAGCAACCAGGTGGGTGGTGATGCCCATTTAATTATATGGGAAAAACTGGGGAAGGAGCAAGTTGGAAGAGGGGCATTGAGAAACTGAGAGTTCTATTCTGGACTTATTAAATTTGAGGATTCTACTGTACATCCAAGTAGAGATGTTGAGCAGGCAGGTATTATTCTAGTCTGGACTTTGGAGGATGGGTTGGGGCTGGCAAAGTTGCTCTGAGATCTATTCTTGTGGACCTCTGCTACCTGGGCAACTTAGGTACAATAGGAGCTATTTAACTTATTCTAATGGCACCTGGGAATTTAGCACGATCCCATAATATCTTCACTGAATTTCAACTGGAATACTTAGTAAGTTTTACACCTACTGAAGCTGTCAGACATAAGACCAATATGTTTCAAAACATACAAAGTGGGCTTCCCTGGTGGCACAGTGGTTAAGAATCCTCCTGCCAATGTAGGGGACATGGGTTCGAGCTCTGGTCCGGGAAGATCCCACATGCCGCGGAGCAACTAAGCCCGTGCACCACAACTACTGAGCCTGCTCTCTAGAGCCTGCGAGCCACAACTACTGAGCCTGCGTGCCACAACTGCTGACACCCGTGCTCCGAAACAAGAGAAACCACCGCAATGAGAAGCCCACGCACTGCAACAAAGAGTAGCCCCCGCTCACCGCTACTAGAGAAAGCCCGCGTGCAGCAACGAAGACACAACATAGCCAAAAAAAAAAAAATACAAAGCATATTTTGAAAAGTTAAAGATTACACTTTTCTATTAAATTTACTTAACTAATTTAGAAGTTACTTTGCTTCTGAATGACAGTTGTACCAACTGGAGAGGGCTTTCCTTTGAGCACCTCCTGCTGGTGAGAGCATCAGGGATCAGATGATACCTGTTGAATCAGCAATCCCCTTCTAGAACTCAGTCCTAAGGAAAGCATTAAAAAAAATGAATCAAGTTTTCTCAATAAAAACGTTCATCTCATCGTCATTTACAGGAGAAACATTGTAAACAAAGTGTCCACCAGTAAGTTGCATACTCAGTAACTGTGGTGTAATAATGGAAATGGAAAATGATTCATACATCAAAAGATGTTAACAAAGTGTTTTTAGTAACATAGTAGGGCTGGTTATGATATAAAATTAGGTGAATCATAAGATATAAACGTGCACATACAATAATATTCTCAATCACATAAAAATGTGTATAAAAATGAACAATTAAAAATTGTAATACATTAACTATACCACAATAAAACTGTAAAAAAATTTTTTAAAAATTAACAGAGGGAACTTATTTCAAACTTTTTAGAACAGTTAACTCTAGGAGATCAAATTCCCTCTTATACTGCTTTGGTTTTGTCCAAACTTCCTACAATGGGCATGTGTTATTTTGTGCTCTGAAAAAACATCATCCTTTGGATTGAAAATAATGAAAAAAAAATGGGAAAATGGAAAGAACTAGCTTTGGCCTGGGGATCAGGAGCCAAGGATTTGTGTCCAGAGTCCTGGCTCACCCTCTGAGCAGGGCAGACTCCCTTCTTTCTCTGAGTCTCAGGTTTCTCACCTGCAGAATGTGGATAGGAATCCAGCCTGTCTCTCTCCTGGAGTAGATGTGAAGATCTAGCAAAGATGCCAGCAAAGGCGCTGATCCCAGAGGTAATTCAAAGTCTGAAATGTGAGGTGTGCTCTCCAAGGCTCTAGGGACTATGTCCTGCCTTCCCACGAGTGCAGAGTTAGTAGGAGAAGGTAACTGAAGGGGGAGAAGGTTCACAAACACAGTGGCTCCTCTGGGTACCCTGTTCTGGGCCCCAAGGAAGAAGGTCTTCAGTGTCCACTAGATGTGAGCCTGATCCTGACTCATTCATGCCTTAGAGATTTGGTGGTTAAATAGGAGAGATCTCAGCAAGCATCTGATAATAATACTAATTTTATAGTTGCAGTTATTGAAAATTCCCAGTGTGTCAGGCACTGTGCTTGGTGCCTTTTACTAATTTTGTTCATCAGTTCTACCCAACAAATATTTACTGTGCACATTCTATGTGTCCTACCTGTGCAGTTTGTGTTAACTCCATTTTTATGTGGCAGGATTTCCCCACTCCTTACTCCTTTATTAGGGCCCGTCACACACCATCTCCCTTTTGGCATGAGTGAGACACACCACACCAAGCTGGGATAACAGGAGTTCACCTTTTTGTAACACAAGTCAAAGCACAGAAAGAGACAGAGACTTTTGTGGCATAATAATACACACACGATATATTAAGGGTATATCAACTTATATGGTAGTCAAGCAACTTGCCTACATTTCCATGGTTATTAAGTGATGGAGCTGGGAAGGGAACCCAGGACTGTTTTCTCTACAGCCTGTGCTCTTTATGACTGTGCTACTTCACCTGTTTGTAGCCCATCCAGGGTGGAAGCTGTTCTCCCCAGCATCCTCTACTCAAGCTCTGCCCTCTCGATACCTCCTGAGTCAGGGCATCCCATTGGAAGGTTTTTTTCCAGGATGAGCTGTAACTTCGATTCTCTCTTCCTGTCTCATGCCAGAGAAGCCTTCCCTGACCACTGCCACACTAGGCTAGGTTAGGCAGCCCGTCCTGGGTTTCCAAAGAGTTCTGTACTCCTTCATGGTGAAATGGAGCAGGACCCTATGATACTCCCCGCACCTGCCCGCCACATCCTCAGCCTGACTTTTGTCCGTGGAAAAAATTTAGCCAAAGAATAAGTTTAATCAGAGAAGTGAAACAGAGAGTTTCACTTTAATCAGAGAAGTGAAACAGAGAGTTTAATCAGAGAATGCAGAAACAGAGGAAAACAGTCAAAGGAGACCAAATAATAACAGTTTAGTCATTAAGCATAGCCAAGGACTTTTAGTTCCTCCTTAAGGGCTATAGATAATATTCTGAACCATATTCTGGGAGCTGTCTTGTAGATACTGAAGCCCCCATCAGGAGGAAGAAGTTAACTATATGATGACCAGGCTGTAGCCATGACATAAGCTGCCACAATTCCAAGAACTGGCCTCAGAGAAATGGAAACAAACCGACCGTTGAACTGAAGATTAACTGTACCTAAAACAATCGAGATGACGCTGGTCAGACCACTGATGACCAATTTCAAGATGACTGTGAGAGCTGACTGTATGGTTTCTGCAGCGTGTAGCCCCCTCCCTCTATCTATAAAAGCTCTTGCCCCCTGATTGTCAAGGGGGGAGTCGGCCTTTGGACAGGCGTACGCCCTCCCCTCCGGTGGCCAGTCTCAAAAATAAAGCAACCTGTCCTTTCCTACCAACACTTGTCTCTCGAGAATTGGCTTTTGAGCAGCGAGCAGCCAGACCTGGGTTTGGTAACAATGGCACTCTCCGCACTTAGAACTCCTTCAACGTTCATTTCCTCCTCTTGGCTCTAGCTCCATGGAAGCAGGGTCTTCCTTGCTACATTCACTGCTGTGCTGCTTGTCACTCGGGCTGTTTGCCTGATGTGGAGGAGGTAGACCCTAGGCACGACCAGGTCACTACATGAGGATGAGTCCCCTGGAGGGTTGGCATCCTGGAAGGCCCCAGTCAGAGGACCCGTAGAGTCCTCAGCCCTAAGCCCGTGGTGCTTGCTTTGGATTAGAGACACATGTGGTGGGATGGGTACTTAGGGAACACTGCAAGAATTAGATTATTTCCATGGGCTTTGACATTTTAGAGGTAACCGTATATTGTCAGTTATCTTTCAGGGCAAGAGAAAATGAAAAACAGTGAATGCAAAAGCAGGAGACGTTTAATCTTGTGAGCAAACCTGCCACGTGGATCCTAGATAGTAATGGGATTTTCTTAGAATTGCTAAAAAATTGCTGCTTTATCATTTTATCTGCTTTCTGCTTTTGTTTTTTGTGGTAAAGCTCCTGGTGTTTGGCCAAAGGGATTGGAATTACAGGTAATGACCCCTAGGATTCAACATGACTATGGAAGAGCAGTCGGGTGTGGGTGGTGGGTGACCAGCACAGGGATTTCAGCCGTATGGAACGGCTCTCACGTGATGTTTGTGGTCTGGTTCTTAGGGAAAGTGAGGACATAGGGGCTTATGGGAATTGTCATACTTACTGTCTGGGTAAAAGCCATCTCATGGCAAGGCTTGCCTTCTATGATAATTTTTATTTATTATTTCTTTTTATTTTGTACATTCAAAGATAAAAAGAAATTTAAATTTGTTATCTGGGCAGACTAAGACTTTCTTCTACAAGATTTTGTTTTCCATCTTGAAAAGAATGTGTGTTTATTCTTCAAGAATAAAAGTTAGGGGCTTCCCAGGTGGCTCAGTGGTTGAGAATCTGCCTACCAATGCAGGGGACACGGGTTCGAGCCCTGGTCTGGGAGGATCCCACATGCCGCGGAGCAACTAGGCCTGTGAGCCACAACTACTGAGCCTGCGTATCTGGAGCTTGTGCTCCGCAACAAGAGAGGCAACGATAGTGAGAGGCCTGCACACCGCGATGAAGAGTGGCCCCCGCTTGCCACAACTAGAGAAAGCCCACGCACAGAAACAAAGACCCAACACAGCCAAAAATAGATAAATAAATAAATAAATGAATAATTTTTTTAAAAAAGAATAACAGTTAGTTTCTAATTCCCTTATATTTTATTGCTATTTTCCGTTTTCATTTTTGCTATCCATTATGAAAGTCACACTCTTTACTTATGAAACTAAATTGATATCATTTTTTACTGGGGTAAAGTATACACAACATAATATTTATGATTTTAAAGTGTACAGGTCAGTAGCGTTAAGTACCTTCACATTGTTGGGCAACCATCACCTCCATCCATCCCCAGAACTGTTTGCCTCCTCCCGAACTGTAGCTCTGTACCAGTTAAACACTATCTTCCCATTCCTCCCATCCTCAGCACACCATTCTACTTTCTGTCTCTATGAATTTTAATACTCTAAGTACCTCATATAAGTGAAATCATACACTATTTGCCTTTTTTGACTGGTTTATTTCACTTAGAATGTCTTCAGGTGTCATCCATGTTGTAGCACGTGTCAGAATTTCTTCCTTTTTAAGAATAATATTCTGTTGAATGGATAATTTTTATTTTAAAAATTCTATTATGGCAAACTTCAAACATACATAAAAGCACAAAGAATAGTATATTGTGCTCCTAGGTACCCATTATTCCAACGGAAGATTGTTTATTCCATTTATACTTCCACCCAGTCCACATCCTACCTTTGGAAGCTAATTCCAGAACTGTCACTTAATCTGCAAACATTCCAGGATGTATTTAAAAGATAAGAACTTTTATTAAAAATGTAACCACAACACCCTGAAACACTGAACAATGATTCCCTAATATCATCAAATATCAAGTCATTATCCAAATTTCTATATAATTTTAAATGTTTTAGTTGATTGTATTTTCTCATATTTGTAACTGGCCATTTCAAGCCTCTAAAGATCTGGTGGTAGTAGAAGGGGGTTAGTTCGAAATCAAGGTAAATGAGATTTGAACTAATCAGGCTCCAGGTAAACTTCATGTACAGGTACTTGAAAGAATCTTTTCCTGGCTTGTCTGTTCCAAAGGATGTTTGCTTTCTTCTACAAGCTCTGAGAGTAGTGAAGCAATTGTGTCTTTGCAGTTGAGCACCCCCAAAGATTTAGCCTTTTAATTATTTGTGCTCTCTGATTTGGATTTGGCCTCTTATGCCCTTCCCTAGGGAAATTTAGTAGTTTATAGTTTCGAGATAGGTAAGAGGATGGACTCTGGAATATACCTGGTGCTGTTAACTGCAACTTGAAATTGAAAAGGCTTATGAATGAAAAAGAAAAAGGAAATGAATGATGGATATTGGAGGATATTGTAAGACAGACTCAAGGATAAGGGTAAAATAAAGGGACTAGCTGAGCAATTCCTGTTATAAATGATTGGCAGTAGTATTCCCTGGGGGAAGGGACAACATGAAAGAGGAGACTCAAGGCAGGATTTTTAGCAACAATCCAAGGTACAACTTTCTTCTTCTTCTCCTTCTTCTTATTGTTTTATATTAAATTAGGGCTGCCAGATAAAACATAGGTTGCCGGTAAAGCTTCCATTTCAGATAAACAGTGAATACTATCTAAAGTATTATAAGTATGTCCCGAAGTGTCCTGGGTACTTTTGCCGTAAGCATTTTTGCTGTAGATATCTTTGCCGCAGGCATTTTCACCGCAATCTTTTTGCCGCATCACTAATTGGCCGTAAGGCAATTTTGCCGTGAAAGAGAAAATAACGGGTTGACAGTTTTGGGTTTGACAGGTTGGTTAACTGGTTGAAATGTGTTAGCATTTCTTCCAGTTGGCGACATTATTGATGGCTTTATCGAGCTGACAGATGAGGATGGGATGATCTGACCCCCAGAGTTGGCTTCCAATTTTGAAACACACTAGGGTGGAAGAGAAAGAGACCTCGGAGTGTCTTGAAGGCATACCGTTGAACCCACACTTCCCACAGAACTTTGGAACGTCTATCAACAGACATGTGACAATGTGCCAAGAACAAACAACTGTGTAGAAGCTTTCATTATGCAATACAAACCTCGGTCACAAACGTGCACTCTAGTTATTGGGAACTAACACCTCTCTTTTAAGTTTATTTTTATTTTTATTGAAGTACAGTTGATTTACAATGTGTTAGCTTCTGGTGTACAGCAAAGTGATTCAGATATATATGTATATATATATATTTTTTCTTTTCCATTATGGTTTATTACAGAATATTGAATATAGTTCCCTGTGCTATACAGTAGGACCTTGTTATTTATCCATTCTGTATATAATAGTTTGCGTCTGCTAACCCCAAACTCCCAATCCAACCCTCCCTGCAACCCATCCCCTTGGCAACCACAAGTCTGTTCTCTATCTATGAGTCTGTTTCTGGGAACTGACACCTCTCTTTTTGGCCTGCTGCACCTCTCGTGGGATCCTAGTTCCCTGACCAGGGATTGAACCCCCGGCCCTCGGCAGTGAGAGCATGGAGTCCTAACAGCTGGACCGCCGGGGAATTCCCGACAGCTCTCTTAACAAGGGAACAAATTTTAGCAAAAAAGAAAAAGTGTGATGCTGAACAAGGAGAGGAATCAATAAAGGAAAAAAAAAAAAGGGCGGGGAGAGGGCGTATAAAATACTATGAACGAGAGAATCCGTGCTTAGGTACAAGTGCTTAGGTACAATGCACAAATAAAGTCAGTTATTTGTGCATTATTGCCATGAATCTATACACATTTTAAATGTATTCAAATGTTTTGTATTTTGCAATAAAGTCTGTTTAATTTTGTTATTCATTTCTCATGCTTCATTATGTCCTTTTTAATGTTCGTTCCCCTTTTATTTTTCGTTCTTAGCTTTTACGGCAAAATTGCCTTACGGCCAATTAGTGCTGCGGGAAAAGGCTTGCGGCGGCAAAGATGCCTCCGGCAAAGATGCTTCTGGCGAAAATACCTGACACATCCTGGGTAAGTTGACATCTTTATACTAAAAAAAGTATTCGTTGCTTATTTGAAATTCAAATTGAATTGGCTATTCTGTATTTTTATTTGCTAAATCTGGTAACTCGACTGTCAATGCGTAGGGACTCCACCTGTGAACAGGGCCTTTGACCTTTAGGCCTCTTAGTTTTCTTTCTTAGAGTATGGTTGATGGTTGAATTTTCGTTTCTTTATTTAGTCTCCTTGTCCTGCATGTTCTACCTAATGTCATAGCTTTTTTTTTTTTTTTTTTTTGCGGTACGCGGGTCTCTCACTGTTGTGGCCTCTCCCGTTGCGGAGCACAGGCTCCAGATACACAGGCCCAGCGGCCATGGCCCACGGGCCCAGCCGCTCCGCGGCTTGTGGGATCCTCCCGGACCAGGGCACGAACCTGTGTCCCCTGCATCGGCAGGCGGACTCTCAACCACTGCGCCACCAGGGAAGCCCATGTCATAGCTTTATATTAAAAAATTGACGTAGTTTACATTAGCACCAACAATATGAGTATTTATTATTCTCTATTCTCATCAACATCTAAAGCTATTGTTGGTCTTTTTTTTTTTTGCGGTACGCGGGCCTCTCACTGTTGCGACCTCTCCCATTGCGGAGCACAGGCTCCGGACGCGCAAGCTCCGGACGCACAGGCCCAGCGGCCATGGCTCACGGGCCCAGTCGCTCCGCGGCATGTGGGATCTTCCCGGACCAGGGCACGAACCCGCGTCTCCTGCATCAGCAGGCGGACTCTCAACCACTGCGCCACCAGGGAAGCTCTATCGTTGGTCTTTTAATTTCTGCTAATTTTCCGGACAAATGTTTGAGAATTGCTGGTTTAGAGCACTTCTTAAATGAGACGAACTTTTCTTTTGTGACGCCTAGCATCAAGGTTTTGGTTAAAAAGAATTTTAAATTTTATTCTATATTGTAAAGAATTTTACAATGAAATGTAATGACTTACAACACGTTAGCTGTTTTTAAATTCCAACAGTGGATTTTCCAGCTGCTTCCAACAAAACTGATCTTTTCTGTGCATACTCAAGGCAACACTCAAGAATTTCAAATTAGCTTTAGCAAAATCAAATATTTATATTGAAAAAGAAAACATTTGAACTTAGAACTCGTTAAGATAAAAAAGTTAACAAGCTGAAGATGCCTTGTTAGTTAATGCCACTAATGGCAACATCTAGGTCAGATAAGTTATAGTGATTTAAAACAGCATTCTCACTAGCTTTGTGTAACCATATTTGTAATTATTGCCATAAGTGATTTAAAAGGTCCCGTCGTCTCTTTAGTCTACATTTCCACAAAAAGCTCTTGAAAGAACAAATTCTGCTCAGTTGTTTTTTCCTTTGCTTAAAAAAAAAAAAAAAAGAAAGTGCCAGGAATCCCACCCCACCCTGCTGCTGGGTAACAGTCAATCATTTATTATTTCTGGATCAAACACAAGCATTCATGTCTAGGAAAACATTTTGCAATGAATGGGATCTTGGTCTCTACTAAAAACAAAAAATGGCTAAAAAGAGACTTCAATTTATTTTCAAATTCTATGGCTAAATTCTTATAATTCCTAACTGGTGAAAATATTGGCAAGCTACTAGATTTTACTTAGGATCAGGTTTATTTCTTTGGTGCCTGCCCAGAGGAGCTATTGAGAGCTACTTGTGGCTAGCTTTTAAGAGACCAAATGGACCTCGAAGGGAATGAATATTGACACTAATGTACAATGCACAAGGAGAAGCAGAAGAAAGAATTGAATACTTTTATTTTTTGAATAACTAAGTATAACCAACTTTCACTTCAAAGTTTTAATATTTGGCAAACCAAAAAGGTTACTTCTCAAAATGACCAAACATAACTGAACCCTTTCTTTGCATTTTGATATTAAGCTGGGAGTTATATAGCTTATCAAAATTCTTATCTAATCAACTAATTCAGACTCACCAAATACAATCACTGTCAATCCAGACATACTCAGTGGTCTTCCTTTCCTTAAGCCTAATCAGACCTAAAGCTAATTAATCCCCCCAAAATAATCAGTTCCCCTCAAAGTGATCAAATCCCTTCCCCCAAGCATTCCCGATCATCTAGTCAACCACTAGCCATGATCTAGCAATCATCCATTAAATAAATGTCATTGTGGCAGGGACTGATAATCTTTCAATATCCATTTTTCATTTCCCCTTTCACTAATAGAAACCTCTAAATTTTAACTAAGCATCCTGCTTCCTGGCTAGACACTATATTTCCCACCATCCTTTGCATCTGGGCGTGTCCACGTGACTAAATCTGGCCAATGGGATTGAGTGGAAATGATGTTTTCAATTTCCAGGTCATGTCCTTGAGAACTGTCCATGCCTTCTCTGTCCCCCTTTCTTTCGGCTGGAATGTTTTAATTAAAGTGGTAAACCAGCTTTGATCAGTTGGATGATCAAACCAGCTTTGATCAGTTGGATGATAAACCAGTTTTGATCAGTTGGATCTGGCCAATGGGATTGAGTGGAAATGATGTTTTCAATTTCCAGGTCATGTCCTTGAGAACTGTCCACGCCTTCTCTGTCCCCCTTTCTTTCGGCTGGAATGTTTGAATTAAAGTGGTAAACCAGCTTTGATCAGTTGGATGAGGACAACAACATAGGGGAGAGTGGAGCAAAAAGAAAGAGGTGGGTCCCTGGATCACCTTGTAGAGCAGCATGACAGAAGTGCCAGTGAAATCTCATGGTCATCCAGTCCGGATGCATGTAGGCCAAGGGCTGTTTCCTTACACCTACAGTCATGATGCAGTGTCCTCCTGTCCCACAGGTCAGATCTCAAGGTGTGGCCAACCACAGAGGGGTTTTGAAGGGCTCAGTACTTTCCAAGTCCTTGTCACTCAGGTGCTGAAGCCTGTGATTAATGAGCAGAAAAAGAACTTGGCCCCCAAGTAGCCCTCTTGCAGTCTAGGAAGGTGAAGTCACCCAAGACTTCTGGTGAGAAGTCTTTCTGTTCCCTTAGAGGTGAGCATTTGTGAGAGACCAATGAGATACTTTAGAGTTATGGACTATTAAAACTAAATCTGGGTAGAGTAGAAGCCTTTAGCAAGACCTGTAGGTCATAACTATAGACATTTAACATCTGTGGATGAGTCAAAATGTTATCAATTCTCAATATTTTCAAATGGATGGTGAACCAGCTTCAGACACCTCTTTGTGGTTCCTGCCGCCTCCTTGTATGCCCTTGAGTTTGGTGAAATTGGTTTAATTATATCATTAGGCCCAGCTGCCTCTTGAGACTTGGGATTTTCTGCCAGAACATTCAGTTGTGCACTTTGAGGACTGTTTACAAGAGTTGGTGAAGTCGAACAGTGAAGTGTTTCATTAGAGGGGGAGTCAATTCCACTCCAAAGTCGTCTTTATGCTCTTACACTAGGAACATTATTAGAGAATCAGAGGGTACTCAGAGACATTTAGTTAGAGCACAGTATATGGAGAAGACAAACTTTGCGTAGATTGTCTCCTTGGACAGAGATGAAGGTGAAGTTTATAAAAACAAAATCTGCAGGTGATCTTTGTTTTGGGGTAAGTTCATTGGCGCCAAGGAAGGCAGTTTGTGCTTGAAAAGGGCTGACAGAGTTATGAGGAAAGGCAATTCTTAGTTGTATGTGGGTTTTTCTGAGAAGCCTTATGATTTCCGCTATAGTACTACGTTCGTCGTGTGTCCCTCTCTGTATCATAGCAGCCAGTGTCCTTCCATTGGTACCTGCATGATTTTTCTCGCTGGAATTTCTTTGGGGAATTAATAATATGGGAATTTCATGATGGTGCTTTTGGACCCAAATTGAAACATAAACATATACATGTATGTCATGGCTGTTGATCCCTAGCTTACAGAAGGGGGCATGAAGCGAGCATACTGCCTTTGTTATAGGACTGTGTGGATCATCTGGCTGTGTGTTTGATGTAGTACAACACGTGGTGAGATCTTAGGCAGCCTAGATAATAGGATAGGGAATTGTGATAACTATTATCAATACATTTCATCTTCTCTGAGAAACACAAAGTGAAGCTTTACTGTCATACTTGCTGGGAACATGTCCCAAAAGATGAAAGACATTTTAATTTTCTGAATCCAGTCAAAGAACCTGATTCCACATCCAAACATATTACTTATTATTTTAGATGTACACGACAAACCAGTATCCATAATCCAAATCACAATTATGCTGCCCAGGTCCATCTCTGATGAACCTGAATGAGAATTAAAGGTGAAGAGTGTGTTGATCACTTGATGAAGAAATTCATAATGCCACATTAGCTAAACTTGATGTGTATTGCCCATAGTTCAAAGTCTTATGATAGCTATTTTATCACGAGCTAGCATTGTCCTGGCAATTGTGCGACCGGCTGGGAAACAGATACATATGGAGATAAAATTTCTAAGAAACTATTTTGTCAACTCTTATTTTTTTCCCAATGTAGCTGAGTAAGTTTCTGTAGACAAGGGGCTTTCTGGGAGTGAGTGGCAGCTCTTACATTAAAAACAATATAATGCAGAATTAGAATTATGGAGGATTTTTTGGTAGAAACTGTTTATTGTTCCACAATATCTGGTCATCTCTTCTTTCAGAATCAAAGAATCCCCAATTTTTAACTAGGTCACATGTTTGCACAGAATTAAGGCTATATTTCTCAGCATCTTCTGCAATTAACTACAGCCACGTGACTAAGGCGAATGGATTACAAATAGAATTGTAGCATGACAGCTTCTAGAAACCTATCTTATAGGACGGCTGGCATATGCCCTGTGCTCCCTGTATTATTCAGGATTCTCCAGAGAAACAGAACCAACGGGAGATATTTATTTGTTTATTATGAGGAATTGGCTCACACAATTATGGAGCCTGGGAAGTCCCACAATCTGCTGTTTGCAGATCCTGCAGACTCAGTCTGAGTCCAAAGCCCTGAGAACCAGGGGAGCTGATGGTGTAAATCCCAGTCTGAGGCACGATGAGATGGGATATCCCACTGAATTCCTCCGCCCTCCACCTTCTGTTCTATTTAGGCCCTCAACATATTGAATGATGCCCACCCTCACTGGGAAGGGCGGTAAACTTTATCAAGTTCACAAATTAAAGTGCCAGTCTCATTGGGAAACGCTCTCACAGACACATCTAGAAACAATGTTTAATCTGAGCATTCCACGGTCAGTCAAGTTGACACATAAATTAACCAGCACCCTCCCCTTCTTCTTTGTCATTCTTTCCATCCTACCACTTGTAATGCGGCATGAGAGCTGGAGCTCTAGCTGCCTTCTTGGACTGTGAGAATAAGGACTACACCATTTTAATAAGAAAGCAGTAAACTAGAAGGAAGTGGAGTCTTTGAGGAACAGAGATTCCACAATATCCCTGGATTACCTACCCTGCAGATGTTTATACAAGACACAGAAATGAGCTGCTATCTTGTGTAAGCATTACTAATGTGAGGCTCTGCTATATTTGATTAAACCTAATCTTCACTGATACAAAACCTTATCTTTATGTTTACTTGATTCTTCATGGGCCTTAGTCAATGGGTCTCTAGCCATTTCCTGTCAGTGGTAAGAGGCCAAACCTTGGTCCTTAGGATAACAAACTCAACATGTTACGAATAGGGACAGGTCCAATGAATCTCAAGGACTTAAATTTTCCAGCTGCTTCAGTTGGTTCTGAAGATAATAGCCACGAGCTCTATGAGGCAATGTGACTACATTTATACTCTTCAGAGAGCATTGCTAATGCAAAACGTATACCTATCCTTTGCTTAAGGATGTCGATTCATTCATGAAAACCTTTCTGCTAAGGGAAAAAAGTCAATAGATGGAAAAAATTTTCTAATGATTTTAATACGAAAAATTAGGATACTGATCCAAGATACCCTAAACAATATTCACAGAAGAATATATTAATTGAACAATGAAAACAAGTTTATGTAATAAACAGCAGTTAGAAAGTAAATAAATAGAGTTTATATGTAAAATGTAATATAATGAAGTTTACAGTACTTTCCAAGGGAGGAAGAAGGACTTGATAGTGGGTGGGGCTGGGGGAGAAGGGATTCTTTGGAAAGTGGAGTCTTCTTTCTGCCCTATTTTCTTCAACAATATTTCAGCATTTTCGGGGTTCGTGGTAATCTTGCATTCAAACTGCACTATAAATAAAATCATATCACAGAAAATATTTCTAGGGCAAAATAAAAATAAATACACGAATGCTTCAAAACATGTAAAAAATAGTGCATGTGCACAGCCCACTGAAGAGTCGCAGGAGGTACTGCCTCTTCATTTGTCTCGCCTGGCAATACATTTGGGCTCATCCCTATGTGGCAAACAGCTCTTGTTTGTTCCATATGATATTCTCCAGCTAGAAACTGCTGTGCTGAGTAGTAAGTTGGTGAGTGTGTCTTTGCCTGAAACCAAAAGTCAAAATATTCTTGTAGTATATGTCATTGGGTGAAAACATTGTTATTCTGAAAAAAAAAATTTTTTTAAAAATTAAAGGAGTCGGGCTTCCCTGGTAGCGCAGTGGTTGAGAGTCTGCCTGCCGATGCAGGGGACGCGGATTTGTGCCCCAGTCCGGGAGGATCCCACATGCCGCGGAGTGGCTGGGCCCGTGAGCCATGGCCGCTGAGCCTGCACGTCCAAGAGCCTGTGCTCCGAAACAGGAGAGGCCACAACAGTGAGAGGCCCGTGTACCGCAAAAAAAAAAATTAAAGGAGTCACTGTCTGAAAAGTAGAATAACCTTCAAAGCCATACTGGCAGCAAGTCATTACTGACTGGTCATTATGTGGGGTATGTGTATGGCTGGAGAGGAGGGGTCAGGAAGAGGCAGCAACTCGAATCTCTTTACAGGGGTCTTACACTTGGTAACAGTGAGCTAAGTCCTTAAGAGGTGTGGTAAGAACGCCAAACTGCAGGCAAAACTGCCACATCTAGCCTTTTTGCCAGGGCCCTGGGCCTAAAATCGTTCCTGTGTTTTCTTTCAGCCAGACTTGAGGGATGCAGGGTGTGTGTTCCCCTGTCTGGGAGAAAGAACGGGATAGTTCACCTGTACCTGTTCGCTCGCCTCCCCATTTTCCTGAAATCTCTTGAACGCCGGCTGGGTCTGTGCTCGCTCTTTTCCGGCTCTGAGCCCCAGCGTAAACCTCGGTAAGTGCTGCTGGAGCCAAAAGGCATGGGCTGTGGAGTCAGACGAAGTTGGATTCAAATCCTGGCATTTCCTTCTCTGAACACTTTTAAGTCTTTCTTATTCACCTCCTCCCTCTTTTCCCCCAGACCTTCCTCTGACCTTGCTTTTTCCTCAAGTTGCATTGTATCAAGTTTTTTCTTCTCTAACTTCACTGTTACATGTGTTCAATCTGCCGTCTTATCAGAAAGAGTTTTTGTGCTGGACTCGACTCTCCTGGAGTGCTCTTGGCATGTTTTTGTTCCTCTGGCGGTTCACTCGCATCAGGAGACTTGTTTCTCTAGGTTCTGTTTACTCCTCTGTCTGGCTGCTGGGTGCTCTGCTGCTGGCGCTCTTTAGGCAGCCGCATCCTGGGAGTGGGCCAGGCACTGTAGTCTGCCCGTGTGTGTTAGGGTGTGAGACACTGGCCGCTTGTGAGTCCTTTAATAGGCCCCAAGCTGCCAAGGCGAGTAAAACTTGCATAATTCTCTACTCTGGGCCAGAGAGACAGACCCCTGGGCTCCTCCAGCGAACCTGACATGGAAGCAACAGCCCTGCCCCTCTGTGGTCCAGAAATCGCCCAAGCAGACTCTCTTAGATACCACAGCGTTTCCTCTCCTTCTTGCCCCAACATGTGATGCTTGTCTCCAGGATCTCCTTGTACAGAGGAGTAAAATTCCTGCACCACTTCCATCTTTTAGGACTCTCACATAGCCTCGGCATTGCCCACGGCTCTGAGTCTCAGCAGCTGCCTGTTCTAGGAAAGTAGAGTAGCTGGATTGGGGTTGGGTTGTGACGCATTATGGATTCTACAGAGCAAACTGCTGTCTTCCCAGAATCCTCAGAGGATTCTCTAGTAGAATCTTTTAGGATTTAATTTTTTTTTATTTTAATCTTTGATTCCTCTGGAATTTATCTTGGTGTTTGGGGAGGGGTCTTATGGAACTGAGACCCAGAATAATGAGCCCGATTCCGAGAATGTGGAAAGAAGCAGGACGTTGGAACCAACTAATGTAAGAAGCAGCTGCTGCTGCTCAAAGGCATTGTGGGGCCACAAAGTCGGGAGTAGGGAGCAAAGCAGAAGGAGCAAGTCCCTTTTTCCTTTTCCAGCCTTCCACTCTCCCTCTAGCGCCCCCTATGGGCAGCACCTATAGGGAGCCAGCTGGCAAAGCAGAAATGTGGTTTGGAATCCCAGCCCAGCAACATAAAACTGAATAGTATAGAAGGATAGCTTTGGAGCTGAGAGACAATAGCTTAATAATTAGCACATTGACTTTATCACATATTACATGACCATATATATTTGGGTCTATTTCTAGACTCTATTCTTTTCCAGTGATCTATTTATTTCTCCACTAGTACCAAACTGAAAAGAAAAATTACTTTTACATACATTTTGATTTCTAGTAGGACTAATTTCCCCTTGTTGGTTTTTTTCCAAATACTTCTGGCTGTTCTGACATGTTTTTCTATATGTATTATATATAATGTATAATTTATTTCTGTGTGAATTAGAGTTAGCTTGTTAGTGACTGGGATTGCATTGAATTTCTGTATTAATTTCGGGAACTTGAGAAGTTTACACTAGCAAGATTTCTTATCTGAGTTATATTTTTCAATTTATTCAATATTCCTTTGAATTCTTTCAATAGAGTATTATGCTTTTCTTCATGTAAGTATTGTGGATTCTTAACTTTATTCTTAGGTATTCCCCCCCTCCAATTCATTGCTAATATAGATGAATTCTTTTTCCCCCATAATATTTCCTCCTGCATACTGTTTGTATGAAAAACTTGATTTTTGCTTGTTAATTTCATAACCAACTTCTTCATTGAATTCTTTTTTTTTTTTTTTTTTTGCAGCACGCGGGCCTCTCACTGTTGTGGCCTCTCCCATTGCGGAGCACAGGCTCCGGACGCGCAGGCCCAGTGGCCATGGCTCACGGGCCCAGCCACTCTGTGGCATGTGGGATCTTCCCGGACCGGGGCACGAACCCGCGTCCCCTGCATTGGCAGGCGGACTCTCAACCACTGCGCCACCAGGGAAGCCCTCTCCTATTTTTTAAAAAAATTAATTTATTTACATTTAAAAATTTTTTGGCTGCTTTGGGTCTTCGTTGCTGTGCACAGGTTTTCTCTAGTTGCGATGAGCGGGGGTTACTCTTTCTTGGGGTGCGTGGACTTCTCATTACGGTGGCTTCTGTTGTTGCAGAGCACAGGCTCAAGGTGCACAGGCTTCAGTAGTTGTGGCTCGTGGGCTGTAGAGCGCAGGCTCAGCAGTTGTGGCGCACCAGCTTAGTTGCTCTGCGGCACATGGGATCTTCCCGAACCAGGGCTCAAACCCGTGTCCCCTGCACTGGCAGGCGGATTCTCAACCACTGCGCCACCAGGGAAGTCCTGAATTCTCCTATTTTAGAAAAATTGCTTTTCAATCGATTTTCCTGTTTCATCGAGGTATAAAATTATTAGTATATAAGTTATCAATAATAATAAAATTATTTCCCACTTTCTTCTATTTTCACTCTATATTTCTTTCTGTTCTCTAATTCAATGGTTGGTATTTCCAGAACAGTGTTAAAGTGTAATGGGTTTGATCTACTGATTCATCATTAAGCATGTTGCAGACTTTTAAAATTAGAGACATTTTAATTTTGTTAAAGAACACACCTGTTCCTATTTTATTAGAAGTTTTATAAAACTCAGAATTAAATTTGTTAAACTTTAAAAAATAACTTCAGGGGAACTATTGAAATGGTTATTTTTTCCTCCTTTGACCTGTGAATGTGATGAATTATCCCAGTAGGTATCCTTAAATTTTTCCACCTTTACATTTTAAAAGTAAATCCACTTGGACATTGGTTTATCCACTTGGACATTATTTTAATGTATTGCTGAATTCTATTATATATGTATAATACCTATAATATATGTATATACACAGACACATACATTTGTGAGATGGGTCTCTGGTTTTCTCAGTTGTACTTTCTTTGTCATGTTTTTCATGTTTCAGTATCATTGTTATGCTGGCTTGGTTAAAGGAATCTGGAAGATATCTTTCTCACTGTATGCTCTGAAATAATTTAAACAGTATTAAAACCTTTTATTTAATAGCATTCACCTGTGAAACTCCCTGGGCCTAGAACATGTTCAGGTGGTCAATCTTTGACAATTTCTCAATTTCTACTTAGATAGTTGGTGTTTTAAGATTGTCTAAATCTTAAATGGTTAATTGGGTAATTTATATTTTCTTAGAATATAATTTTTCCCCAGATTCTCGCATTTATTTCTGAGAGTAGAGCAAAAATATGCTTTTACAGTGTTTAATTTTCTTGGCTACAGTGGCATGCATCATAATTGAGTTGGGTGGTCCATCCGGATTGGGGGACCCCTGGGGGGTGGAGATGAAGGGCAGGCTGAACAGGTGGAACCCGCCTCCCTCCACTGTCTCTCACTTCCATTCTGCCCCCAGCCCTGCCCTGGTTCCGCCAAAGCAGATCCACTTTATATTTGAAGTTTCAGCGTAAAGATTTCATTGGGGATTTGGTCACTAAAATAAAAGCCTGAAAAAGCACAGATCCAGAACTGTAAAGTTGAAATAATACATTTGTTTGAATAAGTATAATAATGTGATAGTATTCCTGTCCCCCCAAAGAATTTATCCATTCTAGTCATTTTCATTTGGGGGATTTTAGGAATGAGTTCCTATATTGTATGATATCATATCAGTACTTTTTCAGAAAGACTGATGACCTAAGTCAGTGAAAAATTTCCTCAGTTTGGTTGTCTCTTCTTGTTCCTGTTAATGCATCTTGTTCTTTTTGAAAGCGTCGGCTAGAAGAAAGGTGACTGACATTGAAAGGCAAGAAATGTGAAGTTGGAGTAGGGTTAGACATTGTTGCTAGAGAAAACAATTTATGTGATTTCTAATTTAATAATTACATCAGGATCATGTAGTTTGTAATATAAAAGGATACAACTGCCATTAGAGGAAAAGAAAGTAGAGGACAGCCTACTAAGAAGGTAGACTTGTTCTCGGTGTTTCTCAACGTCAGTCTGATCTCAGTTACCCTGGGGAAATAGAGTTAGCTTAGCAGTGTTATTATTCCCAAGGTATTTTCAGAAATATCACATCCTTTCAATTGCCGGAATAAACGAGATGATGCTGTAGACACAGTTTGGTACCTCCAGTTGGGTAATGTTGGGTGATTTTGGCACAGGAGGAAGAGCTGGGGCTGTTTGGGCTGGAGGGGAATATCCTCGGGAAGAACTATCTTCATATGTCAGAGGGAAAGGGATTAGGTGCATTTCATGTGGAGACACAAAGCTGAATTAGGATGGGAAGGTAGAGGCTACAGGAGGATATATTTTCGTATAATTAAAGGAAGAATTTGCTAGTAGGGCTGAATGAAACAGCTAGAATCTGGAAGGATTGAATTCTTCGTCACTGGAAGTGTCCAAGCAGATGCTGGATGACTGGCGTCAGGGATATTGGAGAGGAACTCCATGCATCCTGTAGCTCTGGTTGAACAAGAAGACCTCTGAAGCCTCATCTAAGGATGATGTCGCACGGCTCCACAAGTGTCTGAAGTTTGCCTAAATGGCCACTAGATGTCACTCTTGTATGTTTGCAATAGCAAGATTTTTTCTTTTTAATAGGTTTATTATTTATTTATTTATTTATGGCTGCATTGGGTCTTCATTGCTGCTCTTCATTGCTGCATTGGGTCTTCAAAGCTGCGGACTTTCTCTAGTTGCGGCAAGCTGGGGTTACTCTTTGTTGCAGTGTGCGGGCTTCTCATTGCAGTGGCTTCTCTTGTTGCAAGCGTAGGCTCTAGGCGCACTGGCTTCAGTAGTTGTGGCATGCGGGCTCAGTAGTTGTGGCTCGCAGGCTCTGGAGCACAGGCTCAGTAGTTGTGGTGCATGGTCTTAGTTGCTCCATGGCATGTGGGATCTTCCCGGACCAGGGCTTGAACCCGTGTCCCCTGCATTGGCAGGCAGATTCTTAACCACTGCACCACCAGGGAAGTCCTTTTTTTTTTTTTTTTTTTTGCTGTTGCAAAGTAGAAATCAGAAACATGACTGATTAACATAAGACAGTGAAATTTTATTAACAAAATGTGCATCCCTGTCTTATACAATTCATTTTTAATAAATATAAGAAAACGTAAATATCACTTGAAGCAAAAGTTTCCAAGATCTACTATATTCTCAAAATTGGATTCCTTTTCTAAATTCTTTTAGTTTTCCAGTATTCTCAGAATTTAATATAACTTGCCATAAAACCGCTTCTATTCATCCACTGCCATCTCAAATGTCTCATCCATCTTTTGTATCTATTGTTCTAGATAGGAACTATATCTTGCTCTCTTCCACATGGCACATTAGCACTGTGCAGCACTCATAATAATACTTCTAGCAATATCTTACATTTCTATGTTGCTTACTATTTACAGAGGACTTATTTATAGTGTCTTATCTAATCCACATAAAATAAAGTGGTTACGTTTTTAAAATATGAAGAAATAAGCTGAGAGATGTTAAGCAACCTGCCCAAGGTCATAAGTAAGAAAATGCTTCCCAGTTTTATTGTGCTAAACTATGGAGGCTCAGGAAATGCTACAGACTTTATGTCTCTTGGACATTTGCAGTGTACATTAGTATATTAAAGGCTCTGAGAATTCCTGGCAACTTTAACCCCCCACCCCAAAGTCTTCAAACATATTTAGCCACTATCTATTTCTTTCTTTATCTATCTACCTGTCATCTATTTTTTTTTTCAGAATGTGAGTTATTATGTAACAGAATACTAACTTTTCTATTGGGAATTGCTGTTAAGTGATAAATGTCAAATTCAAACCCTCTACTCCTTCTTCAATTTAATTTGATTGACTAGCAGTGTTTCAAAATGTGCAGTGCATCAAGAAAAATACAGCCTCAATTTTCTCATAGATAAAAAAGAAATTTATTTAATCAAAATAGGTTATTCTCACCCAGAGTCTTCCAATGTGGCAAATTTTGTCTCTTCTGAGCATTTCAGGCAAACTCAATCTAATATACAGCAGTCCAAGATGAAAATGTCCACTTCCTCCTTGTTCCTCTGACTCTCCCTGTGATTCCAACAGGGGTGGCAAAGCTGCTGTGAGAGCCATCTTATGTCTCTGAACTAACTCTGCAGTTTAGGCACAACACGGGCCATTAGGCTTGCTCTAATGGTCCCTGTCTCCTTGGTTTTAACATGTTTTCAGAATGTCTTCATCATTCAATTAGAGGATTTATTGTCTGACATCTGTTGAATGTCAGACATGTAGCCAAAACTCAGGAAATACACTCTGAAAAGTTAAACATTCCCTGAAAATGGACTTAAGGGCAAGAGATCATTCCAGTTAAGTTGACTTGGCTTTAGAATGGCAGCTGTAATGATTGAAGTCCTTTCTGCCATGGGGGTGAGAACCACAGAAGACTCCTCCTACAACACTGACTGAAGGATTTCTGACTCACCAGTTTCCTCACAGCGGCCTTCACATCCTTGTTCCTCAGGCTGTAGATGATGGGGTTGAGCATGGGGGTTACCACCCCATAGAAGAGGGAGATGAGCTTGTCTGAAAGATCCTCTTTGTCTACCCCCAGGAGGGGGTCCTTAGACATGGGCTTCCCATACATGAAAAATAAGGTCCCATAGAATATTATCACCACAGTGAGGTGGGCAGAGCAGGTGGAGAAGGCCTTTTTCCTCCCCTCAGCTGAGGGGATCCTCAGGATGGTAGCAATGATGAAGACATAAGAGGCAGAGATGAACAGAACTGGGACGCCCCAGGAAGATCACATTGGTCACCCCTATACCGATCACATTGATGGAGATGTCGGCACAGGCCAACTTCAGGACAGCCAAGATCTCACAGGTGAAGTGGTTGATGATGTTGTCCCCACAGAGGGCCAACTGAATTGCCAAGGATGTGTGTACCAGAGAAGCAACACCACCAATAGCCCAGAAGCTGGCAGCCATGGGCACATAGGCAGCCTTGCTCATGACCCCAGGGTATCTAAGGGGGTTGCATATGGCCACGTAGCGATCAAACGCCATCATGCTCAGGAGCACACACTCTGTCCCTGCCATGGCAAAGGAGAGGAACATCTGCACGGCACAGGTGGAGAAAGAGATGGTTTCCTGGGGGGCCAGGAAGCCATCCAGGACCAGAGAGACTGAGGAGGTTGTGTAGCAGATGTCCAGGAAGGAGAGGTTCCTCAGGAAGAAGTACATGGGCTTGTGTAGGCGGGAGTCCAGGATGGTCACCAGGATGAGGACCTCGTTGCCCAGCAGGGTCACCAGGTACATGAGCAGGATGAGCACAAAGAATGTTTCCTCCAGCCTTGGGTGGGCTGAGAGGCCCAGGAGAATGAACCCCACCAGGGGGGAGGTCTGATTAGCTTTTTCCATGTGACGTCCCCTCTGTCATCAGCAAATTACAAAAGTAGCATATCAGGCTTTCTTGAAAAGAGTCCCAGGCATCTGGTATGCGGTCATTCCTGCTGTGTAATAGGAGAGCATATGTGTGTTAGAGAAAAACAACTGAAAGAGACAGCAGGGTGTCCTCAGCTCTTACATGAGAGAAGGTCAGAGTTGGAGCAGAGCTTACAACGGGCCAGCATTGGGCGAGGGCCTCAAGTAGTCTAGGTGTGTGAGGGGTGTTTCCGAAGTTGCTACATCCTCTCATTGTCCATAAAAGCAACTGAGACCTCGAGAGGGAAGTGACCTGTCTGAGCCTTCTAAGTTGGTGACAGAGACAGGATTTGACCCCAGCGGACCTGATCCCCAGTGAAGGAGAGATTTTCCTCCGCATTACGACTAGTGGCTGGAAAATCCTATGAATGATTTCTCTTTAATGTAAATGTATAGACATTTCATTTAATCTGAGTTTTCTTAGATTCTCAGGGAGGAAAATCCCCAAGCTGATCCAATTCTTAGAACAAGTAAATTTTAAAGCCTCTTTAAATTTTGACTACAAAACTTGTATAAAATGTCAATCCACTTCCAGACAGAGACAAGCCCAGGTAAAGACTCAACCACACGGAGGATGACTTCTCCAGTCTGCCTACCATAAATGACACAAACTTGACGTTGTCAGCATTGGAATCTGCCTAGTTTAATACAGATTGATAGCAATATATGGGGAGCTTCCTATATGGGGAGGAACTTTATGAAGTCAACACAAGGATTGATTGGAGTGATTGAACACACACTCTGGGCTGACAACTGTGCAGCTTACTAACCAGTTAACTCAGTGATCAATAACCATATAGACTACACGTACCAGATAGTAGGCTGTACAGCATTAATTTCTAAACTCATCTCCCTGGAATATTGGTGAACTTCTTAGCCAGAGGTAACTAAGAAATGTTTTTCCTTTGTCCTTTTATGCTATATTTTATTCTTGTGTAATATTCTGGCTTTCTGACCCCATCCTTGGGTTCCGTACAAGCAACTAGCTTATAGGGAGACCTATATGCCTTTGTGTAGAGGATTTCTAGTCTCTTAGTTGCAATAGCTCAGACTCTAAATTCAGAATCCTCATTGATAATATTTCTCTAGCTCCTTTTTTTTTTTTTTAAAGAAGATGTTGGGGGTAGGGGTTTATTAATTTATTTATTTATTTTTGCCGTGTTGCGCCTTCGTTTCTGTGCAAGGGCTTTCTCTAGTTGTGGCAAGCGGGGGCCACTCTTCATTGCGGTGAGCGGGCCTCTCACTATCGCGGCCTCTCTTGTTGCGGAGCACAGGCTCCAGACACGCAGGCTCAGTAGTTGTGGCTCACGGGCCTAGTTGCTCAGCGGCATGTGGGATCCTCCCAGACCAGGGCTCGAACCCGTGTCCCCTGCATTAGCAGGCAGGTTCTCAACCACTGCGCCACCAGGGAAGCCCTCTAGCTCCTTCTTAATTGCAGCGGGTGTGTGTGTAGGAGTGGGGGCGTGGTGGAAGATGAGTGGTAAACATTAAGGAGCATCTACTCTGTGCCACACTCTTTGAAACACCCCAAGAAGAAGATACTGTCATTCAAGGTTTATAGATGAAGTAACCAAAGCTCAGAGGAGTGGAAGATTTTCTCTCTGGGGTTGAATGACAGATTGGGGTTGAATGATTTTCACTCTGGGGTTGGATTGCAGGCTCCAATTCTGAGTTCTTTCCACCAAATAGTTGCCTTGATGTCTTAGTGCACAGATTTTTGAAAGCTCCTGTCTCTCCAATACCAGCTCTATATATTCTCTGATCCCTCTCTTTGTTCAGCATGCCTTTGCTTCACTCATGGTGGAAGAGTTTATGTCAGATATGTTGTCAGGCGGTTCAGCTCCTGCCCTGAATTGAATCCAGTGTTTCTCAACCTCAGCACTATTGACATTTGGGGCTGGATAATTCTTTGTTGTGAGGGGCTGTCCTGTGCATTGTAGGATGTTTAGCAGTAGCATCCCTGGCCTCCACCCACCAGTTGCTAGTAGCACCTACTCCCTGAGTTGTAACAGCTAAAAATGTCTCCAGACATTGCTAAATGTTTCTGGGAGGAGAGGGGTGTGCAGAGTTGCACCGGCAGAGAGCCATTGACCTAATCCAGGAGACGCTCCCCCATTATGCAATCACAGGTTTCATTGTATTTCCTGTGCAAGCCTATTACCCTCCCCCCGAGTCCCTCAGCACATGAGGATGTTTCTGTTTGCTCGAGGCAGGTCCAACTCTGTGTGCCCCGCCATGAACTTCTGCCCCAACGTATCCCACATTCCTCCCAGTGTTTCTCCCAGCTCTTCCAGGAAATGAAAAGTAAACATTATGGTCAGTGTCACAAACAAAATTTGATAGTGACAAGGACATGCTGTGCTGGCAGAAGCCAAGGAAAGTGGCTTCTGTTAGAGAAGCCGTCGTGTCCACTCCCAGCAGACAAATCTGTGCACACAGAAAGTCCTGCCCATGAACAATGCGGTGTGGGCGTGAGTGATACACAGGATTTGACCTTCGTGAGAGCTGCATCCATGGAAATCTTAGTGCCTGTCACATGGGAGATGCTGAATAAAAGTTGATTCAATCGGGGTGAACTGAACAGCTAGGAAGACCTTGCACACCGAGACTGGAGCTGTGGGACCCGCCCCTGCCCATGACATGGGTATTCTCTGTGGCTTGAGCAAGTCCCTTCTCCTCCTGAGGTCTCAGTTTCCCCATGTGCATCCTGAGAAGGCTGAATCAGGTGCTTCCCTGGGCATCCCAACTCTGTTGTGGACTATCCCATGCTGGGAGCAGTCTTTGGTAAAGGTGGCTGCCCACTCCTTTGGGGGTGTGTGTGTGTGTGTGTGTGTGTGTGTGTGTGTGTGTGTGTGTGTGTGTGTGTGTGTGTGTGTGTGTGTGTGTGTGTGTGTGTGTGTGTGTGTGTGTGTGTGTGTGTGTGTAGGGGAGATAAAGTAGGGCTGTGTCAGGCTTTGGAGGGGACTCAGGATGGAAGAAAAGAAAGAGCTCTGACTCATACAGCCCAGTGAGAGGAGGGAGAGGAGGCCAGCCGGGAGAGCAGGGAGAGGAATGGAAGCTTTCACCTTTGTGGGGCTGTACGTGCAGGTGTGGCTCCTTGGCTTGTCCCGAGGACCTGACCTGGCTAGTGGTCCCACCTCTACCTGTCTCTGGAGCCAGCAGGTAGCTGAGGAGTGGAGGTAGCTCAGTGTAGTCAAAAAGCCCCTTACATGTTCATACAGCCTTTCTGAGGAGCTGTTTGCCTAGAAAAAGTAAAAACCTGAAAAACCTGCATACCCATCACCTTAGCAATTCCACCTCTGGGAAATAATTCTACAGAATCAATGAGAGTAGAGGGCCAATGTCTCACAGTAAAGGCTTTTACATAGCAATATTTGCAAGTGAAAATAGGAAACAAAATAACTGTCCATCAAGAAATGCCTAAGTAGGGCTTCCCCGGTGGCGCAGTGGTTGAGAGTCCGCCTGCCGATGCAGGGGACACGGGTTTGTGCCCCGGTCTGGGAAGATCCCACATGCCGCGGAGCGGCTGGGCCCGTGAGCCATGGCCGCTGAGCCTGCGCGTCCGGAGCCCGTGCTCCGCAACGGGAGAGGCCACAACAGTGAGAGGCCCGCGTACTGCAAAAAAAAAAAAAAAGAAATGCCTAAGTAAATTATGCCACTTCATATAATGGAACATAACTTTTATATATATATATATATATGTATATATATATATTTAATATATAATTAAAGTTATATTTGTGATTTTTTACACCAGAATATTATTCCACTATAATGGTAAATGAAAAGGGAGAATACAAAATTTTACACACTGTTATGATCTCAATTAGGTAAATGATATGTGTGGATTAAAGTTACTGGAAGGAAATTATAGCAAAATCAGTAGGGGAGGGATTCCTCTTTGTACCTCTTCAGTATTACCCCATTAATATTAATACAATGGGCACAAGTTACTTGGTATTCAGGGGGAAAAAATCTTAGCAATTATGAAAGGAAAGTGAGAAAAACAGAAAGAACTAGCCATAGACTGGAAACCGGTTGGACCAGGCTTGGGTCTGCTGACCCTCTGACCCTGAGGAAGACCATTCTTCTGAGAAATCTCTGCAGGAGGGGGATGACAGGAATCCTATGGGCCTCCCTCCCTGGGTTCCTGTGAGGAGGGAGCAGCAAGGGCAGGGCAGGGGCTTGGAAAGTGGTGAGCCCTGGAGAGCAGGATGGACTGCCTAGCACTGCCTCTCAGCTGCTCCTCCCTGCTCCAGCATCAGCTGCGGGACGGTTTCTCAGAGCAGAGGCAGGGGAGTGGAAAGTACATCTTTGGGAAATGCTCTGCAGAAGGCATGGCCAACCACCTCTGTCCCTGTCACAGCCCAGCTCTCCCCACCTGTGTCCTGCTTGTGGCCGCCTCTCTGAGTCTCCTGATCCCAGACACAATTCTCAACTCCTCACTGCACCCCAGGACCAGACCCTAGATGCCAGGGAAAGACCCAGACACTCCCCTGCCTGACTTCCTTTACCTCTGAGACCCTCTTTCTTCTTTTTCCCCCTGAATCCTTGTGGGAACTTTAGGCTCTGGTGGGTGTTTCTCTCACGTCCTTCCTCCCAGCTGTGTTGGCTGAGCCCTGGGTATTTCAGTTACAGACTCTTCCCGTACAGGACCTGTCATCCTTGTCTGAGGCTGAGGAATCCCAAGGGTCCATTTTCCCCAGCAGTGAAGGGAGTCCTGAAGCTGTAGCCGTGGACTCCTACAAGGACACTGCTAGTCCCAGAAGCAATTTAAACTTTGGAATGTCGAGTGTGCACAGGGTGCTGGGGCTCAGCATACCTGGGGACTCCAGCGTACTCAGGGGCTCCACATCCCCGCCGTCCGTTGCAGTTAGAGGCAGTGACTGGGATATGGCCAACTGGAGATGGAGAGGCGGGCACAGCAGATGCCAGCTTCCTCCTGAGCCTTCCCCAGGGTCTCAGAGAAGCCAGTGCTCGCTTTAGGGGCCAAGCACCTTGTCCGCAAGGTGAAGGCCTAGACACCCAAGATGGGGAGGCAGACAGATATCTAACAGTAGCAGCGACTGCAGAATTAACTACATTCATTGAGCTCCCCCATGTGCCCGTCACTGTGACAAACTTACACACATTATGTAAATACAGTAAAATCCAGCAATGCACGTATGTTAAGTATCTACTTCCAGTCTTCCCTGGGAGGTTGTATTTATTATCGCCCTATTTTTTTATTTGAGGGAACAGACTTTAAAAAGTTAAGCGATTTACCAAAGACCACATCTTGTGAACAGCAGAGCTGGGATTTCAATCTCAGTACATCTAATTCTCTTTATGATTATTGATATCACCATCATCATCATCATCATCATCATTATCATCACTGTTATTTAGTAGGTATTACTTGTACTTGGAACAAAATTTATAAGGTATAGGAGGTATAATAAAATTAAGCCTCTGTCTCCAGTCACCCAATTCTTCTCCCTCGAGGCAAACAATATTAGCAATTTCTTGTATGCTTTTTCTTCAGTGGTGTTCTATGCATATTGTTAAGTAAGAAAGGCAAGATAGTAAGACATTGTGTATTTGTGCTAAATTTGTCTCCAAAATAAAGTTAGCACAAATACATACTGTCTTGCTTTTCCTCACTTAGCATATACCTTGGAGATATATACCTTGAAGAAAACATATGTAGTACTGCTTCATTCTTTTAAATGTCTGCATATATTCCATTGTAAATATAGATAATCATTTAATTAACCAGTCTGATATTGAAGGACATTTACATTTTTCAGTCCTTTCCAGTCTTATGCTATTACAATCAGTGCTACAACAAACATCCTTGCATATTTATAATTTAGCACATGTGGTAAAAATATATGTTTTATGTACATTTGTAATTTTTATGGATATTGCCAAATTTACAAGGTCTTATCAGTATATGAGAATGTCTGTTTTCTCATACGCTGTCAACATAATATGTTGGTCTTGAGACTTTTTGGTCTTTGCCAAACTGATAGTTGAGAAGTGACATCTCATTGCAGTATTTAAAACTTTTGGTATTTAAAATAATTAAAAAATGTGAAATATAGCACATATATGTAAATGCATATGAAAGTATATAAAACACATATTTTAAATTTAAAGAATAATAAAGCAATTGCCACCTAATTTAAGGAGTAGAACATTGCCACATTGCCAGCACCTTGAAATCTTCCTGGGTATTCCTTCCCACTCCCAGCCCTCTCTCTCTCTCTCTCCTCCCAGAGATAATCACACTCCTTGCTTTTGTTATAATCATTTCCTTGCTTTTCTTGAATTTTATCACCCATGGATGCATCTTTAAACAATGTAGTTTAGGTTTTCCTCTTTCTGAACTCTAAAAATCAAATCACTTGTAGGTGTTCTTTTTGACTTGTTTCTTCATTCAATATTATGTTTGCGAGATTCATTCATATTTATAAGTGTAGATAAATTCATTACTTTGTATTGCTACATTCCATTCTATGACCGTAGCACAGCTTATTTATACGTTCTATTTTGATGGATAATTGGGTTGCTTCCCAACTGAATGCTGCTATAAATATTTTATACTTTTCTCCTGGTACACATATGTCTTCCCAATTGTCCTAGTTGTGTTTATAGCCCATCCTTTCTCCACCAGTCTACGGTACCATCTCTGTCGTATATCAAGTCTCCCAACATAAATGGATCTGCTTCTGGGATCTCTACTCTTTTCCATTGGTTCGTCTATTCCTGTGTCAATGCTGCACCGCCCTAATAAATATTGCTTTATTGTATGTTTTGATTTCTTGTAGGGTAAACCCCTTTATTCCCCCCTCCAGTACTTCTAATACCTCATGCCTGTTCTTGGTCTTTTGTTCTTTCATATAAATTATTGAACCAGCTTCTTAAATTCTGGGGATTAAAATTTGGGATTACACTGAATATATAGAGATCAATTTGGGGAGAATTAACATCTCTATAATACTGAATTTTCCTACCCATGAATGAGAAGTATTTCTCTCTTTAATATCATTCAAAACATTTTATAATTTATAATTGTATGCATAAAAGTCTTGGAGCTGTTTTACTAGATTTACCCCTGTATGGTGGTATTTATATCTTAATATATAAATATCTATATTTATATTTCTCGATATCTTTAAAAATATTTCATAATCTGCTGCTGGAATATAGAAATGCAATTGGGTTTTTTTTAACATTGATTTTGTCTAGGAACCTTGCTAAACTCTCTTTTAAATACTTATATCTCTAAATTATTTTAGATTTCCTATATAGTAGGTAATAATATCTGTGAATGATGACAGTTTCTTTTTCTTCCTTCAAAAACGTTAAGACTTGCAGTCTTTTTTTCTTGTCCTGCCTCCCTGGCTGGGGCTTCCAGTTCAGTGCTGAAAGTTTTTATCATGAATGAGTGTTGTTTTTTCAAAAGCTTCTTCTGTTTCACTTGGTATAATCATGTGATTTTATTCCTATTTAGCCTGTAAATATGGTAGATGCATTGACTGATCTTTGAATATTGAACCAGCCTTGTATTCCTGGGAGGAGGGGATCCTCCTTACTGCTGGGTGGGGAGTGGGAATTTCAGCTCCCTACTAGGGCTCTGCTGATTCCCTTCTGCCTGGCAGAGGCAGGAGTGCCTAGTACTACTCCCACGACCTCCACTGACACTGTGGGAAGGGGTGGCCTCATTAGCACAGGCACAAGTCCTGACCCTTCTTTAGGCCCCCTCTGATACCACCCAAGTGGGAAGGAGAAGGAGCTTCCCATGTGGTCTCCACTGATACTGTGGGTTGGGGTGGGGACTTGTTACTGCCCAGCAGATACAAACATCTCACCTCCCTATCCAGCCTCCTCTGATACCACATTGACAGGGTAGTGGTTGGGTTGCCTTGTCATAGCCTGGTAAGAATGGAAGTCTAGGCTGTCTGCTCAACCTTTGCTGGTGGGGTAAGGGTGTTTTTTTTTTTTTTTCCTGAGGTGTCTGGCTGGAGTAGAGTGGTTATTGTCAAGACATTGAATTTTTTTTAATTAATTAATTTTTGGCTGTGTTAGGTCTTGGTTGCTGCGCATGGGCTTTCTCTAGTTGCGGCGAGTGGCGAGCAGGGGCTACTCTTTGTTGCGGTGCACGGGCTGTAGGCGCGAGGGCTTCAGTAGTTGTGGTGCATGGGCTCAGTAGTTGTGGTGCACGGGCTTAGTTGCTCTGAGGCATGTGGGATCTTCCCGGACCAGGCCTTGAACCCGTGTCCCCTGCATTGGCAGGCGGATTCTTAACCACTGAGCCACCAGGGAAGTCCCAGGACATGGAGTTTTATCAAACACTTTCTACATCTATTGAGATGATCATTTGGTTTTTCTTCTTTAATTTATTAATGTGGTAAAATTTTAATGTTCACCCTATCCATGCTTTTTTGGGATGAATGCAACTTTCTCACAGTGTATTATCTTCTAAGTATATTACTATATTTGTTTTATTGATTTTTTGTATTTTAGCATTTTGGCATCAATGTTCAGGGGGAGTGCAGGCCTGAAAAGAGTTTATTCCTTCTGTTTTATTTGAAAAAGAGCCTGGAATTTGACCAAGACTAGTTTGCAGTTTTTTGTATCTCAATTGGGAATTATCTACCATGTAAGATAAATATAGGATTGCAGTTGGAGTATGCAGTGGTCAGCAAGAGAGGGTGACTTTGTAAAGATGCTTTTGCTTTGGGCTTTGTAATTGTCAGGACTTTGTAAGTTTCTAGATAGAAAACTTACTCCAACCAGCATAATCCCAATACAAACTTTAATGCTCATACAACTGAGAAGTTCAAGGGTGGATTCAGTCTCAGGCACAGCTGGAATTAGGGACTCACCATGTCATTAGGACTCTCTGTCTCTTCATATGGTTCTTATCTCTACTTGTCTTTTCCTGGCTTCATTTTTAGCAGACTTTCTCACGTGCTAAGGAAGAGGGCTGTCAGCAGCCTAATCCACATTTTTCTATTTGAGTCTCCAGATGAGAACTGAGCCCTGGCCAACACCTTAGACTGCAGCCTTGCAGAGGACTTGCTTGAATTCCTAACTCACAGAAATGGCAGGATTATAAATGTGTATTGTCTGAAGCTACTAAGTGGTGATCTGCTATGCAGCATAGAAAGCTAATACAGGACCCCTTTCTTCTTGCTCCAGTTGAAATATGCTGGGGAATGGTTCTGATTAGTTTGACCTAGGTCATATGCTTTCCCTTAGACTGATTGCTGTGGCCAAGCGTTGGTGTAGTACAATTGGCAGCCCCACTAGAATCACATGATAAGAGTGAGAGGGCAGTTTCCTCCCCAAACAATAGATGCACAGTGAAGATGTAAGTGACCTCTGTGACGGCATCCGTAGGAACTCCAACAATACTGTGATTTACATGTGCTTCTAGCAGAGGTCGTAAATTGCAACCCATAGCCAAAAATGGTTGAGGAACAAATTTTGTTTCGTCCTCATAATACTTATACTGTTGAAGAATTATGGGAAGCACTCAACTCTGCAAACACCAGAGATAAATGTGGAGCCTGCAGCAAAGGGAGCAGCTCTTTGCATTCCCTCCCCACCCCCTTTCTGCATTCCTGCCTGGCAGCAGTTGGCTGGAGCTGAGGAGGAAGAGGCAGTTAGCTCCTGCTTTCCCACCTGGTCCTTCCACCAGGACCTGGTCCTGGTCCTTTCCCACCTGGTCGTGTCCACAGGGGACACGTTCCCCGTCCGGCATCTGAAATGCTCTGATTCCTTAAATGCTCTGATTCCTTAAATGCAGTTTGGGTGATTATGTTCTAGACACGTTGTCTGTGATCATCTGTGATGTTTGATTAGGTCATATTTTGTGATAACCTTCATTAGATACTATACTCTCTTGAAGATTTTAAGGATCATCCTAAATTGAGAGAAATGGTCACCAGTAGTAATCAGGTAGAAATTAATTTGCACGTACGCAGAGCTCTGAAAGACTCCATTTGTCAGTGGTCTGGTTTAAACTCTTTGGTTATCTTCAAAACAAGGGCTGGAGTAGAGACTGGTTTTCTTTGCTTCTGAGAACCTTTGATGAGTGAGCCTTTCTGTTTGCCTCCAAGCCCAGGGCTTGGACCTTTTCCCAACAAATAGGATGGACCTGCTCTAGGGATGGGAAAATGGATGGAGCATGGGTCATCCTAACCTGTTAGAAAGGGGGAAAAAGGCTTTGAATGAGGGTACTTGGAGGATACTCTAGACTGCCCTGAAGTTTACATTCAGGGCTTTTCCTCCCTCCAAAATGAAAACATCTTTTTTTTTTTTTTTTGCGGTACGCGGGCCTCTCACTGTTGTGGCCTCTCCCGCCATGGAGCACAGGCTCCGGATGAGCAGGCCCAGCGGCCATGGCTCACGGGCCCAGCGGCCATGGCTCACGGGCCCAGCCGCTCCGCGGCATGTGGGATCCTCCCGGACCGGGGCATGAACCCGTGTCCCCTGTATCGGCAGGCGGACTCTCAACCACTGCACCACCAGGGAAGCCCGAAACATCTTTTTAAAATATCTTCTGTTAATGCATGACCATTGTAAATATATGATGTACTCAAACTTCTTTATGTATTTTCCCTAGGTGTTTTAAAGTTGTGACTGGTGTGAATTATATACAACCCCCCTACTGTACTTTCTTACTAGTTGTAGTAGTTTTGCACTTGATTAAACTTTTTTCCTCAGTAAACAACATCTGTTTACTTACTGAATAGTTTTCTTCTTTTCTATATTTTGTTCCTTATTTGTTTTTCTGATCTGGTTTAATTAGCTAGAATGATGCAGACATCGAGAGCAGAGGTCCTAATCCAGACATGCATCGTAGGCATGTCGTTGGTATTCTGCCGTCAAGTATGCTGTTTGCTGTTGTTCTTCACGAAGGATGGTTTCTTCTATTCAAGTCCACTACTTTAAAAAGTCAGAAATAGATGCTAGATTTTACCAAATGACTTCTCAACATTTGTGGATGGGATTACTTTTTCTTATTTAATCTGTTAACAAAATGGTTGCAGTAATTGATCTCCTAATGTTCCTAATGTTAGAAACCTTGAAATTCCTAAAAAAAAACCCACTGGGTAATGTGTATTATTTGTTTACTGTACAATGATTTAAATCTACTTAGGTTCAATAAATGAGTTTTTTCATTTGATGAACTTTCTTTGTTCTTTCATAATCCTCGGATTCTTTCAAAGAAAGAATTCTAATACTTGTCTACTGGTATTGACTCGTAAATTTTCAACAAGCATGTTAAGACTTTTGTTGCATTTCAGTATGAATGCAATGGATTGTATTTATAAGAATCCCTTCCCACCATATCCTTTGTAAGATGAAGCCTTCAGTGGCCTTTGCTTCTCTTTCTCCATTTCCCAGCTTGATGAAGTCATCTAGAATTGTAACTGGAGCTCCATCATTGCTTTCTTGTTACTGTTTACCTCGACATGATTGCTACTAATTCCTTCATAGATTTGTCTTTGCAAATTTGGTATAAGAATTGACTAAACTTCATTGGTCTTATGCATTTCATCATTCTCCACTGTCTCTTCTATGGCATATCCATCACATCCTTTCATTTATTTATTTTTAACTGTTTGTTGGGAGAATGTTCTAAATAAATTTTTTTTCAGGAAGGAATTGCAGGGGTATGTGCTTTCTGTGTTTACACATGACAGCAAGTGTCTTTTTAACCCTCGTATCTGTGCAATGATGAGGGGTATGTAGAACTCGGGACTCACAGCCCATTTCCCTCACAACTTAGTAAACCTTGTTCCACTGATGTCTACATTTAGGGCTGCAGAACAGCTGGCCAATGGCAGTCAGATTCTCATTCCTTCTTAGGAAATATGCTTTTCTTCTGTGTAAAAGTCTATAGAACTATTTTGGTATATATAGGCATCAAAAGTTATCCTTGAATATTTATCCTAGGTAGGTGTGCCTTTTGCTACAATTCTTATCTGGTGATTGATGAACATTTTATGAACAAAATATCTAAAACTTCTATTCAGTGAAATGTGTTTTTTTCTCTTTAGTTATTATTTGTCTTTTGTCTGCTCTGTTTTTTCTTCATGTTTTCATGATGGATCCCCCTGGTCTATCTCCCATGCCTCTCATCTTTTCTCAAATAACTTAAATCTCTTTGTTTTTCTCTCTGAAGTCTAGGAGAGGAATTTAAGTTATTTTTAATTTTAAAGTTCATTTTAAAAAATTGTGCCATCTACTTTTAAATACTTTCTACTGAATTTTATTTGATCCAGTAAGTGGAATCTTTCCCCTAAGAAAAAGTTCTTATTTCCCAGTTATCTTTTCTCCTAGCTTCTTTTTTTATAGACTTCTCTTGTTTTATTGATTCACTACCCTCTTGAATTCTGCTGAGAAAACCACTGAGAATTTTCTTTAATGCTTTCACCATCTTCCTGCAATGACTGTTTTTCAGCAAAGGCTGATTGTTTCGATTGTTAGTTTCCTCTCTGTTGGATTAAAAATTGATATCAACTGTCAGAGGTTTTCTATTCTACTCATTCTTTAACTAGATGTCTAGATTAATTACTCTAGGGAGCTGCCTTGGAATTCCTCACCAGTCATGTAGGTGATTCTTAGATGTCTCCTCCTCCCTCTGAGCATCACCTCCTCTCCCTCTGACTACCGTGTGGCTTTGGGGTTTCTTAGGTAGAAAAGCAAGCGATGGTCACCCCTTGGCTGCACACTCGGTCAAGCCAGGTCAGGTGGTTAATAGAATTCATTTGATTCTCCTCGGTACCTCTCAGTTTTGACATTACTCTGATGACCCTTGGAGGCCAAGGATATCTAGGGAAAGAACCCAGGGATGAATAACATTTTCAAAAAAGGGAAAAGAAAAAAGGCCTGAACCTTTGACCTTTGCATCAGTTTCGCCACACCTTGCTCTCCTCTCTGCTCCAAAGATATAAATGATTTTCTGGTGGGGGACTTGGTTAAGGACAAGAGAAAGAGGTTAATTTTGAAGACACAGGGAGAGAATGATTCAAGAAACAGTTTTAATAATTTAAATGACAATAAGGAGAAAGAGGCAATGAGGATAAGGATAAAAATATTACTGTTATTTAATAATGGAGTAGGAAGAGTTGACATAGGTGACATAAAAATAAGAACCCTTTCAAATATGTTCAAAGGGCGAGCCAAGGAGTAATTGAATTATGGCCCTACAGACTTGAGCTTTTCATGAGTTAAACAATAAATCTTGAAGGGTTACTTTTCCTTGTTATCAATTTGTTTACTATGCATCACAGATATAGAGAACTGTAAGGCTTGATCAACAGAAATATACTTTTGTAGAATCGCCTATAGAATGAGGGGAAAATTCATATTAAATGCTTTATGTTCACACAAAGCTCTTGGGTGTAATGAGATTCCGTGTAATTAGATTTACCTACGTAAACTTGCATGAAGTTAGCCCTTCATCTTATCCTCCGAGACCCTCAGGTAAGAGAAACCAGGGAACAGGAACCATCAGGACCCCTCCAGCATCACTGGGTGAAGCGTTTCCGAGTTACCAGGTTCCTCACAGCGGCCTTCGCCTCCTTATTCCTCAGGCTGTAGATGATGGGGTTGAGCAAAGGGGTCACCACTCCATAGATGAGGGAGGTGAGCTTGTCTGCAAGGTCCTGTTTGTCTGCCTCCCAGGGGGTCCTTGGATTTAGGCTTCCCATACATGAAGAGGATGGTCCTATAGAAGATGACTACAGCTGTTTGGTGGGCAGAGCAGGTGCAGAAGGTCTTTTTCCTCCTCTCAGCTGAGGGGATCTTCAAAATGGTAGCGATGATGAACACGTAGGAGAAAAAGATGAACAGAACTGGGATGCCCAGGAAGATCACATTGGCCACCACCATACTGATTATATTGATGGAGATGTCAGCACAGGCCAACTTCAGGACAGCCAGGATCTCACAGGTGAAGTTGTTGATGACATTGTCCCCACAGAAGGGTAGTTGCATTGCTAGGGATGTCTGCATCATGACAGTGGTGCTTCCAGCTGCCCAGGAGCTGGCAGCCATGGGTGCATAGGCAGCCTTGCTCATGACCTCAGGGTACCTCAGGGTACCTCAGGGGGTTGCAGATGGCCATATGGCGATCAAACGCCATCATGCCCAGAAGCACACACTCCATGGCAAAGGAGAGGAACATCTGCACAGCACATGCTGAGAAGGGGATGGTTTTCCTGGGGGTCAGGAAGTTGTCAAGGATGAGGGGGACTGAGGAGGTTGTGTAGCAGATGTCCAGGAAGGAGAGGTTCCTCAGGAAGAAGTACATGGGCTTGTGTAGGCAGGAGTCCAGGATGGTCACCAGGATGAGGACCCCATTGCCCAGCAGGGTCACCAGGTACATGGACAGGATGAGCACAAAGAACGTTTTCTCCAGCCTTGGGTGGGCTGAGAGGCCCAGGAGAATGAACTCTGTCACAGAGGCTGTCTGGTTGGCACTTTCCATGGTCTGTCTCATCTTTCAACTAAATAAAATACTCAGTGATCCAAACTCAACATCCTTTGTCTCATGTAGGTCCAGGGCATCTGGTCTGGAGTTCCAGTCTGGCTGAGTGATTGAAAAACCATTGTGAAAGTCCACAGTCTCTATTTGTTTCCAAGAAAAAAGAGAAATAAAATTAGAAATTACTTTGGGGTCATAGAATATCAAATTTACAATGTTTAAAGTGAAGATTCTGATTATTTAATGCATTCAATCAGAGACAAGATACATAACATATTCATTTTAGTGGTTCTGTGTCCTATATGGCAGTTCATCTCATTAAACTTGGCCAGAAAAGTGACTTTAAGTTTGCTCTGTGTTCTCCCACTTTGTGCTAGGTACTAGGGAAATCATTAGTTGTGAATACTCACTCTGTTTCTCCAGATCATTTTCACAGAAAACATACTCCTGTTGTTCCCAAGATCTCTTTTCTCATGAGCAATGCTAGCTCCAGGGCTTTCCATTCATCTGTCTGTCCAGCTACCTGTCTTGTCCGTTTGTGCATCCATCCCTCCATCCCTCCATCCCTCCATCCCTCCATCCCTCCATCCCTCCATCCCTCCATGCCTCCATCCCTCCATCCCTCTATCCCTCTATCCCTCCATCCCTCCATCCCTCCATCAATCTATTTGTCTGTGTCTGAATATCCATCCATCCATCCATCAAAACACTTGTTGGGTGTGAGAATTCCCATGAGGAACAGGGGTGACTCATGGCCCAGGCTTAAATGGGCACACAACCTGTCAGGGAGGGGAAGCAGAAGGATTCAGGAGAGGCCAGAACATCCAAAAGGACATTCATTTTGATAGAACAGGGGTCATGAAATGCTTCTTAAGTGATGTAGAATCTAGCTGGGCTTTTAAGGACAAAAGGACACTGGACATGGAGAGATACCTTGGGGAGGTCTCCAAGGTAATTTTGTGATCTGGAAATGCTGATATGTTCCTAATAGTTTGAATCTGATGTTTTATGAAGATAGAGGACTGTCTCCAAAAATCCACAGTGGGTCACAGCTTCTGGAAATCTAGTTCTCTTAGATAACTAAAAGCAGTGCTTTTTTCTTTTTTTTCGGTCTTGAATATATTTGACATAAAACATGTAAATTTAAGGTGTACAATGTGTTACTTTGATACATTTACATATTGTAATATGATTGCTGTTGTGATATTTATTACATAATTATGATACAATATTGCTGTCTATATTCACTGAACTGTGCATTAGATCACTGGGTTATTTACTACTTGTCACAAGTTTGTACTCCTAAACAACATCTATTTTATGTTATGTTATTTTATATTTTTGTTATCATTCCCTCTTGGTGAATGTCCACACAGGAATCAGTGGACATTAATAGTCCTTGAACATTTTGGCTAAGCTTCTAGGTATGTTACACAGAATTATATCATGATCATGCTTCCCCAAATAATCTAGTCCAACTCTGTCTCCCATTGTAGATCTTTTTCTGCACCACAGTGATGCATGGCTTTTCAGTTTCAGCTTGATTTCCTCTAATGATGAAGAGCCCACTACATTCCCAAATGACCTACTCCATATTTGCAGAGCTCTAGAGTATTAGAAAATTCTTTTTCACAAGAGAGAGGCATGGACATATATACACTACCAAACGTAAGGTAGATAGCTAGTGGGAAGCAGCCGCATAGCACAGGGATATCAGCTCGGTGCTTTGTGACCGCCTGGAGGGGTGGGATAGGGAGGGTGGGAGGGAGGGAGACGCAAGAGGGAAGAGATATGGGAACATATGTATATGTATGACTGATTCACTTTGTTATAAAGCAGAAACTAACACACCATTGTAAAGCAATTATACCCTAATTAAAAAAAAAAAAAAGCACAAGAGGGCTTCCCTAGTGGCGCAGTGGTTGAGAGTCCGCCTGCCGTTGCAGGGGACCACGGGTTCATGCCCCGGTCCAAGAAGATCCCACATGCTGCAGAGCGGCTGGGCCCACGCGTCAGGAGCCTGTGCTCCGCAATGGGAGAGGCCACAATGGTGAGAGGCCCGGGTATCGCAAAAAAAAAAAAAAAAACCACAAGAGTTCTCATATCACGTTCTTGCCAGCGTTTGGCGTTGTCAGTCTAAAGTTTTACCCACTCTGGTGATGTGTAGTTTTATCTCATTGTGGTTTTCATCTGCATCATTTTCCTGATAACAAGTAACCTTGAGCACTTTTTCATGCGATCATTGATCATTCCTGTATCTTTCTTTGTGAATTATCTGTTGAAACATTTTGTCCATTATTATAGTTTTCTGTTGTTTTTTTAAAAAATATTGAGTTGTAGGAAGTTCTTATATATTTTAGATACAAGTCCTTTGTCAGATATGTGTACTGTGAATATTCTACCAGTTTGTGCCTTGCATGTTCATTTTCTTAATAGTGTCTTCTGCTGAGCACATGTTTTAAATTTTGATGAACTCTATCATTAAAACATTTTTTTTGGTTATTACTTTCCATATCCTCTGTAAGAAAATTTTGCCTACCCCCCAATCACAAAGATGTTTTTCTATGTTTTATAATAAAAGCTTTATAGTTTCTTTCAGCTTTTATGTTTAGGTCTATGGTCCATAGCAAATTAATTTTTGACTTTTTTTGGTCTAGTTCTATCAATTACTGAGAAAAGGATATGAAAATCTCCAATTCTGACCGTGGCTCTATTTCTCCCTTTAAATATGTCTGTTTTTCATTCATATTATTTTGAGGCTTGGTTACTAGGTGAATATACATTCATGATTTTATGTCTTCCTGATTATTTGACACCTTATCCTTATGAAATGTCCCTCTTTATTCTGGTAATATGCTTTGTCTTCAAATCTACTTTATCTGATACTAATGTAACTCTCCAGCTGTTTGCTTGATATATTTTTCCATCCTTTTACCTTCAACCTGTATGTGTCTTTATTTTTTAAATGCTTCTTTTAGACAGAATACAGTTGAGACTTGCTTTTTTACCCAGTCTGACAGTCTCTGTATTTTAATTAGTAAGTTTGATCCATTTCTATTTAATGTAATCACTGAATAGTTGGGTTTAGTTTACTATTTGTTGTTGTTTTCTATTTATCACATCTACTTTTTGTTCATCTGTTCCTATTTTCCTCCAGTCTCTTAGGTTAATTGAATAATTCTTAGAACTAATTCCATTTTAATTTATGTATTGGCTTTTTAGCTGTAGCTCTTTGCCTTATTTTTCTTGTGGTTGCTCTAGGTATTACTATGTACATCTGAATATTTTAGCGGTCTCAAAATTCTTGCTCAAACAAGGATACAGATATCAATTAGGCAAATGAATGAATCAGCCCCAGTGCCAGACTAATTCTACCAGAATATCCTAGGTACTTGCTACTCAAAGTGTGATCTAACACCAGCAACATCACTTGAAATCTTGTTAGAACTGCAGAATCTCCAGTCCCATTCCAGATTTACTGAACTGTAATCTGCATTTTCACAAAATTCTCAGGCGATTTATATGCATGTTAAAGTTTGAGAAGTAGTTTTCAATAATTAATTGAAATTCTAGAACTATACAGAGCAAATTTTAGACACATTAGAATCCCAACTTTGCAGTGTCCATCACGTCTTGGAATTCACCACACCATGCTCTTCTTGGGTCAACTTGGGTAGTTTTGTTTGCTCCACAGTTGTGAGCACTACTTCTAAACCAACCACAATCCCACAGCTGCCTTTTGTTGTACTATTAGTTTGTACAAATTCTTGGCTTCCTGCATTATTCTGAAACCTGATACTCACACCTAGCCCCCTCAAAGTGGAAAATGCACAGTGCCTTTTCTCCATGCAATGCCACATTCTTGTGTGTGTGTGTGTGTGTGTGTGAAATGCTGTCGTCTTTCTACCTCCACAGCTGTGTTCTTCTTGAAATGGAATAACTTCTGGGCTGAAATGGTGGCTCTCTTGAAAATCAGACAACCTGCTTCTGAAGCTCTGTGATATGGTCCTATTGTTAAAAACAGTGGTCATTGTTTGGGTTTCCTAGGTAATAGACTCTAAGGGATTCAGCATCTGAATTTTGGTGGGACACAAAAATTCAGCCCATAATAGCCCTCCTGGTGTAAAAGCAGCCCTATCTCCTCCTCATGAGCAGGATCAGTTATATGCCACTAGGATAGTGACTCCTTTCCTTGCCTGCTGGTCTCTTGACATAAAAGTCCAACATGACTGGGGATAGCCATAGTTTAAAGTTAGCAGATATAACAGAATAGAAAGTCCAGTGCTCACTTCAGCAGCACATATACAAAAATTGGAACTATACAGAGAAGATTAGCATGGCCCCGTGCAAGGATGACACACAAATTCATGAAGCATTCCATGTTTTTTTTTTTTTTTGGATGGTATGATCCCATTTTTGTTAAAAAAAACAAAACAAAACCACCACACAGGTGGGAAAATGCATAATATATAAATGGGAAAAAGTCTTAAATGGTAAATGCCAAATTGGGTAAGAGTACTGGGAGTTTCTACATCTTTGTAGTGTTTGATTTGTTTGTTTGTTCATTTTACAATGAATACATATTACTTTTTTCACTTAAAGAAGCATTTATTCCATCCTTCCCTCAGACAGAGAGGGATCTTTCTTACTTGTTTTCTTTTTTTTAAGTAATATATGTATATATAATTTATTTATTTTTGGCTACGTTGGGTCTTTGTTGCTGCGCACAGGCTTTCTCTGGTTGCAGCAAGCAGGGACTACTCTTCATTGCGGTGCATGGACTTCTCATTGGGGTAGCTTCTCTTGTTGCGGAGCATGGGCTCTAGGCGTGTGGGCTTCAGTACTTGTGGCACAAGGGCTCAGTAGTTGTGGCTCACAGGCTCTAGAGGGCAGGCTCAGTAGTTGTGGTGCACGGGCTTAGTTGCTCTGCGGCATGTGGGATCTTCCTGAGCCAGGGCTCGAACCCGTGTCCCCTGTATTGGCAGGCGGATTCTTAACCACTGCGCCACCACAGAAGGCCTTACTTTTTTTTTTTTAAAGTAGATTTAGAGCAATGTTGTCAGTTTCTTTGACTATCTATTCCAGTGTCTCATAACTATTTCCCTTATGCTGCTGTTTTAAGCCAAGTTTCTCAGTAGAAAGCTCACCATCATGTACATGAAAGTGCATGCTTAATAATAATAGCTGTTATTTATTCGAGCAATCATTATGTCCCAGATCATCTTCTAAGCACTTAATATGTATTAACCCATGTAATTTTTAATAACCCTGTTAGTAGCTGCAGTTTACAAATGGAGAAATGAAGCATAGCGTTTAAGAAACTTTGCTAACTTGCAGACTGTACGCACATACACTTCATATAAAGAATCCTCCCTGCACTTGAGAAATACTCTTTTTTTAAAAAAAATAAATTTATTTATTTTTTGGCTGTGTTGGGTCTTTGTTGCTGTGCGTGGGCTTTCTCATTGTCGTGGCTTCTCTTGTTGCAGAGCACAGGCTCTAGGCATGCGGGCTTCAGTAGCTGTGGCACGTGGGCTCAGTAGTTGTGGCTTGTGGGCTCTAGAGCCTTAGCTACAAAATAGTGCCATTTTCTCTAGTCGATTTCTTTCTGTCTCTGGTTTTGTGTTTGTTTTGTTCATCATGCTTTCTAGATCCTCACACGACACTCACTACTTGAAGGCACCCTGTAAATGTCAGTTAGGAAGCCTGAAACTTTTGTTGCTTCATCAGTAGGCAGGATAAGCTTCCTGCTGCCCAGTGCGGGGGAGCTGCCGATATGACTTTAAATCTTGAAGTCTGGGAAAGTGCACATTCCATGTTTTTAAGATGACAAAAAAAAAAAGAAGTCCAGAATTTAGTCCTTATATCTATGATCTGTTCACTTTTAAGAAAGTTACCAAAGGGGGCTTCCCTGGTGGCGCAGTGGCTGAGAGTCCGCCTGCCGATGCAGGGGACACGGGTTCATGCCCCGGTCCGGGAGGATCCCACATGCCGCGGAGTGGCTGGGCCCGTGAGCCATGGCCACTGAGCCTGCACGTCCGGAGCCTGTGCTCCGCAACGGGAGAGACCACAACAGTGAGAGGCCCGCGTACTGCAAAAAAAAAAAAAAAGTTACCAAAGCAATCCAATGGGGGAAAAGATAGTCTTTTCAACAGATGGTGCTGAAACAGTTGGATATTCATAAGTAAAAAATTAATGCGATCCTTGCCTCACACCATACAAAAAATTAACTCAGAATGGATCACAGACCTAAATGTAAAACCTAAAATCATACATCTTCTAGAAGAAAACATAGGAGAAAATATTTGTGACCTTGGGTTAAGTAAAGATTTCTTAAATAAGACACCAAATTTTAAAATATACTACAAAATTTAAAACTTTTGCTTTTTAAATGACACCATAAAAAATGAAGACAAATAAAAAGGACTGACAAATAAAAAGACAAATAAAAGGACTGCAAATTATATATATGATAAAGGTCTTATATCTAGGCTACATAAAAGAACTCTTACATATGACATAATAAAAAGACAAACAACCCAATTAAAATATCTTCACCAAAAGGTATGTCAGTGGCTAAAAAGCACATGAAAAGATGCTCAATATCAGTAGCCATCAGGGAAATGCAAATTAAAACTACAATGACATACTATTGCACAACCACTAGAAGAGCTGTATTGGAAAGACTAATAACACCAAGTGTTGGTGATGTGGAGAAATTGGAACTGTCATATATTGCTTCATGGGTATTTAAAATGTTACAATCACTTTGGAAAAACAGTTTAGCAGTTTCTTAGAGTTAAACACACCTGTATCATATAACCCACCAATTCCACACAAAGTTGTGTATATAAATGTTAAATAGCAGCATTACTCGTAATAGCCGAAAACTGGGAACAATCCAAATGTTGATCAATGGGTGAATAGATAAGCACAATGTGGTACAACTATACAATGGAATACTATTCTATAATAAAAAGAAGCAAACTACTGATACATTTTACAACCAATGAACCTCAAAAGCATGCCAAGAGGACCTTCAAGATGGTGGAGGAGTAATACGTGGAGATCACCTTCCTCCCCACAAATACATCAAAAATACATCTACGTGTGGAACAACTCCTACAGAACACCTACTCAACACTGGCAGAAGACCTCAGACTTCCCAAAAGCTGTGTGGCTGTCAGGGTCTTGGTGCTCTAGCTGGGTGTCAGACCTGAGCCTCTGAGGTGGGAGAGCCAAGTTCAGGACATTCGACCACCAGAGACCTCCCAGCCCCATGTAATAGAGCTCTCAGTTGGCAAAAGCACTCCCAGAGATCTCCATCTCAATGCTAAGACCCAGCTCCACTCAACGACCAGCAAGCTCCAGTGCTGGACACCCCATGCCAAACAACTAGCAAGACAGGAACACAACCCCACCCATTAGCAGAGAGGCTGCCTAAAATCATAATAAGTTCACACACACCCCAAAACACACCACCAGGCATGGTCCTGCCCACCATAAGGACAAGATCCAGCCTTATCCACCAGAACACAGGCACCAGTCCCCTCCACCAGAAGGCCTACACAACCCACAGAACCAACCTTACCCACTGGGGGGAGACACCAAAAACAACGGGAACTACGAACCTGCAGCCTGCGAAAAGGAGACCCCAAACACAGTAAGTTAAGCAAAATGAGAAGACAGAGAAATACACAGTAGATGAAGGAGCAAGGTAAAAAACCACCAGGCCAAACAAGTGAAGAGGAAATAGGCAGTCTACCTGAAAAAGAATTCAGAGTAATGATAGTAATGTCCAAAATCTTGGAAATAGAATGGAGAAAATACAAGAAACGTTTAACAAGGACCTAGAAGAACTAAAGAGCAAACAATAATGAACAACACAATAAATGAAATTAAAAATTCTCTAGAAGGAATCAATAGCAGAATAACTGAGGCAGAAGAACAGATAAGTGACCTAGAAGATAAAATAGTGGAAATAACTACCACAGAGCAGAATAAAGAAAAAAGAATGAAAGGAGTTGAGGACAGTCTCAGAGACCTCTGGGACAACATTAAACACACCAACATTCAAATTATAGGGGTGCCAGAAGAAGAGAAAAAGAAAGGGTCTGAGAAAATATTTGAAGAGATTATAGTTGAAAACTTCCCGAATATGGGAAAGGAAATAGTCAATCAAGTCCAGGAAGCACAGAGAGTCCTATACAGGATAAATCCAAGGAGAAACATGCCAAGACACATATTAATCAAAATATCAAAAATTAAATACAAAGAAAAAATATTAAAAACAGCAAGGGAAAAGCAACGAATAACATACAAGGGAATCCCCATAAGGTTAACAACTGATCTCTCAGCAGAAACTCTGCAAGCCAGAAGGAAGTAGCAGGATATACTTAAAGTGATGAAAAGGAAAAACCTACAACCAAGATTACTCTACCCAGCAAGGATCTCATTCAGATTCGACAGAAGAATTAAAACCTTTACAGACAAACAAAAGCTAAGAGAATTCAGCACCACCAAACCAGCTTTACAACAAATGCTAAAGGAACTTCTCCAGGCAGGAAACACAAGAGAAGGAAAAGACGTACAATAACAAACCCAAAACAATTAAGAAAATGGTAATAGGAACATACATATTGATAATTACCTTAAATGTAAATGGATTAAATGCTCCAACCAAAAAACATAGACTGGCTATATGGCTACAAAAACAAGACCCGTATATGTGCTGTCTACAAGAGACCCACCTCAGACCTAGAGACACCTACAGACTGAAAGTGATAGGATGGAAAAAGATACTCCATTCAATTGGAAATCAAAAGAAAGTTGGAGTAGCAATTCTAATATCAGACAAAGTAGACTTTAAAATAAAGACTATTACAAGAGACAAAGAAGGACACTACATAATGATCAAGGGGTCAATCCAAGAAGAAGATATAACAATTGAAAATATTTATGCACACAACATAGGAGCACCTCAATACATAAGGCAAATGCTAACAGCCATAAAAGGGGAAATCGACAGTTACACAATAATACTAGGGGAATTTAACACCCCACTTTCACCAATGGGCAGATCATCCAAAATGAAAATAAATAAGGAAACACAAGCTTTAAATGACAGATTAAACAAGATGGACTTAATTGATATTTATAAGACATTCCATCCAAAACCAACAGAATACACTTCTCAAGTGCTCATGGAACATTCTCTAGGATAGATCATATCTTGGGTCACAAATCAAGCCTTGGTAAATTTAAGAAAATTGAAATTGTATCAAGTATCTTTTCTGATCACTACGCTATGAGACTAGATAACAATCACAGGAAAAAAAACTGTAAAAAATAGAAATACATGGAGGCTAAAGAATACGCTACTAAATAATGAAGAGATCACTGAAGAAATCAAAGAGGAAATCAAAAAATACCTAGAAACAAATAACAATGAAAACACGATGACCCAAACCTATGGGATGCAACAAAAACAGTTCTAAGAGGGAAGTTTATAGCAATACAATCCTACATCAAGAAACAAGAAAAATCTCAAATAAACAACCTAACCTTACACCTAAAGCAATTAGAGAAAGAAGAACAAAAAAAAACCAAAGTTAGCAGAAGGAAAGAATCATAAAGATCAGATCAGAAATAAATGAATAAGAAATGAAGGAAACAATAACAAAGATCGATAAAACTAAAAGCTCGTTCTTTGAGAAGATAAACAAAATTGATAAACCATTAGCCAGACTCATCAAGAAAAAAAGGGAGAAGACTCAAATCAACAGAATTAGAAATGAAAAAGGAGAAGTAAAAACTGATACTGCAGAAATACAAAGGATCACGAGAGATTATTACAAGCAACTATATGCCAATAAAATGCACAACCTGGAAGAAATGGACAAATTCTTAGAAAAGCACAACCTTCTGAGACTGAACCAGGAAGAAATAGAAAATATTAACAGACCAATCACAAGCAGTGAAATTGAAACTGTGATTAAAAATGTTCCAACAAACAAAAGCCCAGGACCAGATGGCTTCACAGGTGAATTCTGTCAAACATTTAGAGAAGAGCTAACACCTATCCTTCTCAAACTCTTCCAAAATATAGCAGAGGGAGGAACACTCCCAAACTCATTCTACGAGGCCACCATCACTCTGATACCAAAAGCAAAGATGTCACAAAGAAAGAAATCTGCAGGCCAGTATCACTGATGAACATAGATGCAAAAGTCCTCAACAGAATACTAGCAAACAGAATCCAACAGCACATTAAAAGGATCATACACCATGATCAAGTGGGGTTTATCCCAGGAATGCAAGGATTCTTCAATATACAAAAATCAATCAATGTGATACACCATATTAACAAACTGAAGGAGAAAACCATATGATAATCTCAATAGATGCAGAAAAAGCCTTTGACAGAATTCAACAGCCATTTATGATAAAAACTCTCCAGAAGGTAGGCATAGAGGGAACTTACCTCAACATAATAAAGGCCAGATATTGCAAACCCACAGCCAACATTGTTCTCAATAGTGAAAAACTGAAACCATTTCCTCTAAGATTAGGAACAAGACAAGGTTGTCCACTCTCACCACTGTTATTCAACATAGTTTTGGAAGTTTTAGCCACAGCAATCAGAGAAGAAAAAGAAATAAAAGGAATCCAGATCAGAAAAGAAGAAGTAAAACTGTCACTGTTTGCAGATGACATGATACTATACATAGAGAATCCTAAAGATGCTACCTGAAAACTACTAGAGCTAATCAATGAATTTGGTAGAGCAGCAGGATACAAAATTAATGCACAGGAATCTCTTGCATTCCTATACATTAATGATTAAAAATCTGAAAGAGAAATTAAGGAAACTGCCATTTACCATTGTAACAAAAATAATAAAATACCTAGGAATAAACCTACCTAAGGAGACAAAAGACCTGTATGCAGAAAGCTATAAGACACTGATGAAAGAAATTAAAGATGATACAAACAGATGGAGAGATTCCATGTTCTTGGATTGGAAGAATCAACATTGTGAAAATGACTGTACTCCCCAAAGCAATCTACAGATTCAGTGCAATCTCTATCAAACTACCAATGGCATTTTTCACTTAACTAGAACAAAAAATTTCACAATTTGTATGGAAACACAAAAGACCCCGAATAGCCAAAGCAATCTTGAGAAAGAGAAACAGAGCTGGAGGAATCAGGCTCCTGGGCTTCAGACTAAACTACAAAGCTACAGTAATCAAGACAGTATGGTACTGGCACAAAGACAGAAATATAGATCAACGGAACAGGATAGAAAGCCCAGAGATAAACCCATGCACATATGGTCACCTTATTTTTGATGAAGGAGGCAAGAATATACAATGGAGAAAAGACAGCTTCTTCAATAAGTGGTGCTGGGAAAACTGGACAGCTACATGTAAAAGAATGAAATTAGAACACTCCCTAACACCATACACAAAAATAAACTCAAAATGGATTAAAAACCTAAATGTAAGGCCATACACTATAAAACTCTTAGAGGAAAACATGGGCAGAACACTGTATGACATAAATCATAGCAAGATCCTTTTTGACCCACCTCCTAGAGAAATGGAGATAAAAACAAAATAAACAAATGGGACCTAATGAAACTTAAAAGCTTTTGCACAGCAAAGGAAACCATAAACAAGCCGAAAAGACAACCATCAGAATGAGAGAAAATATTTGCAAATGAAGCAACTGACAAAGGATTAATCTCCAGAATTTACAAGCAGCTTGTGCAGCTCAATATCAGAAAAACAAACAACCCAATCCAAAAATGGGCAGAAGACCTAAACAGACATTTCTCCAAAGAAGATATACAGGTTGCCAACAAACACGTGAAAGGATGCTCAACATCACTAATCATTAGAGAAATGCAAATCACAACTACAATGAGGTATCTCCTCATACCAGTCAGAATGGCCATGATCAAAAAGTCTACAAATAATAAATGCCAGAGAGGGTGTGGAGGAAAGGGAACCCTCCTACACTGTTGGTGGGAATGTAACTTGGTACAGCCACTATGGAGAACAGTATGGAGATTCCTTTAAAAACTACAAATAGAGTTGCTATATGATCCAGCAATCCCACTCCTGGGCATAAATCTGGAAAACATGAAAACTGTAATTTGAAAAGATTCATGCACCCCAGTGTTCATAGGAGCATTATTTACAATAGCCAAGACATGGAAGCAACCCAGGTGTTCATCAACAGATGAATGGGTAAAGAAGATGTGGTACATATATAGAATGGAATATTACTCAGCCATAAAAAAGAAGGAAGTATTGCCATTTGCAACAACATGGATGGACCTAGAGATTTTCATACTAAGTGAAGTTTGTCAGACAGAGAAAAACAAATATTATATGATATCACTTATATGTGGAATCTAAAAATAATGCAAATGAACTTATTTACAAAATAGAAACAGACTCACAGACATAGAAAACAAACTTATGGTTACCAAAGGGGAAAAGTGGGGGAGGGGGAGCGATAGATTAGGAATATGAGATTAACAGATATATACTACTATATATAAAACAGATAAATAACAAGGATTTACTGTATAGCACAGGGAACTATATTCAGTATCTTGTAATAATCTATAACAGTAAAGAATCTGAAAAAGAATATATAAATACACACACACATATATATTCATAGACATATATATACATACATATATATATATCTGAATCACTTTTCTATACACCTGAAACTAACACAATATTGTAAATCTACTATAGTTCAGTAAAAAGAAAAAAGAGAAAAAGAATTAGAGGAAGAAATTGTAAACCAAAAAAACTGAAAATATAGTGTAAGAAAATGAAAAAAAGTTCAGATTGCTGGGTCCTACCTTTGTAGATGGTCTTAAAGATCAGTGTTTTGGTTTTCTCTTTTAAATAAATGCTCTCCATGTACCTCTGATGTACACCAGTCTTGGGAATCACTGACGCCATTAAACCATCTCTGGTTTAAAGGTAGAGAAACTGAGGCCAAGAGAGGTTTGTGAATTGCACGTGGACCTGAAGAAGGGGTGCTTGTTTTCTACTCGGTAATGATACAGTGTCCAAAAGAGGTTATCTCAGGATGTTAGGAATTAAGGGACGCAGAATCAATTTTAGAGAAAGGCTGCTTTACTGTCAGGGAGTTCAGAATTTAAAGCTTGGCAGAATCTTCAGATATTAAACCCATCAGGTCCTCTTCTCTAACCCACCTGTTGTTACAGGGGTCCTGTCTTCAGGAGGTGATTTCTTGGCTTCTGTTTGAACATTTTGAATAATGGTGGGAGTGCTCACGGCCTCCAGTGTTGTTGTCGGGAAATCTGGGCTGTTAATTAGAGTTCTTCAGGGACCTGATATGTGCCCTTTTCTAACTTATCCCTTCCTCCACTGGTCCTAAGTCAGCCTCCTGGGCTCATGCAAAACACATCTGCTCCCTTGCTACAACAGCAACCTTCAGAGCTTTTGGAAACAGTTGCCTTGTTCCCTCACCCCTCCTCCCTGCCTCCTCTATGCTCAGCCCTCTTTGCATCAGACTCTTTTTTCCTCCCAGCTGGTGAAGAACTAGCTGTAGAGGTCACCCGGCAGTACCCAGGGTCCCATGTAGGCTGGGTCTCTTGCTTGCCAGTTTACCAGGGGCCAGGAGAAGTGACTGTCTTCTGGGTGTAGAGGGCTCCAAAGTGCAGCCACAGCTTGCAGTGCACAGAAGCTACAGCTACTCACAGTGTCCTTGCCTGCCCTTGGGGCTCAATGAGACAAGGAGACGAGGGCTGACTCTCAAGGCTGAGACTCAGCCCGGTACCCCAGCCCAGAGGAGATGGCGCTGCAGGGTGGGCGGGCAAGCCTTGCCCAAGCGCTGGGCCAGTACCCCCTTCTCTGTGCTCCGTACTGCTCTCCAGAGGGTCCCACGATGACTCTCTCAGGAGTTTAGAGCTGGGTTGCTTTGGGGCCAGGCCCTATCCCAGAAGCAATTTAAAGTTTGGTGAGAGGCTCGGAATTTAGACTTCACCTCATAGATCCAATTAGACAATGTTGTGAAGTCTACCCAAAACTCCCCTCTCACTAGGAATGGAAACCTCAGCTTAGAATGTTCTCTAGCCAGGTAATCAGAGTTCTCCCAGGCTTTGATCACAATTGGTCCAGGAGCCAACAGTTGGCTCTGTCATTGGCCCTAAAAAGAGCCTCGAAGGGAAAAAGAGCTGGGCCTCAGTGAATTCAAACATTCCTGGGAACTTTGGACAGATTCCTGGCCACCTAGGCATCTCCTCCCCTCCACTGGGTGACCCAGGGTGCGCTCTCGCGCTCTCTCTCTCTCTCTCTCTCTCTCTCTCTCTCTCTCTTTCTTCTTCCCCCCGCCTCCCTCACCCTCTCTCTCCCCCAACAGCCTGCCCTCCACTCTGAACAATCCCTATGCTACAAACATGTCATGTGTGCCAGGCCTTGTGCCAGGTACCAAAGGGTAGGGGTGAGTGGGCGACACGATGGCCAGAAGTGAGTCTTTGCCTTCAGAGAATGTCCAGCAGAGAGGGAACATCCAGAGACTGAGGCAAGACTGAGAATGTCACAAAGCTGTCCAGGGGGCTGGTCACGGGAGGAGCAGGCAGAACTAGCCCAGGGTGACAATAACAGGGATGGAGGAGAGAGTGGCCCTGGGAGACATTTAGGAGGAAGAAATGATAGGATTTAGAGATAGATCTGGAGTGGGACATGCAGAAGAGAGGAAAATGAACAATGGGTAAATTCCCAGATCTTGTGAACGGGAAGAAAGACCTGGAGGAAGTTAGGAGGAGAGCCTGTCTGGGCTGGTGGAGGTAGGGTGGCTACAGCGTTGTCTCTGACATTTCTGTGTACAGTTTCTCTACATCTTTGTGCCCAGCTCCAGGCTGGTTACTAGAAATAGAGATATGACTAAGAGATAGTTTCTGTGATTGAGGGAGTTTACGGCCAGTTTGATTTGTTGTATTTGAGATAATGGTGAGGTATTAATATTAATATGGGTTGCCATTAATTTACAACTGTTTTCTTAATCTTATCTAATGCTCCCCAAGCCCCATGAAGTAGGTACGAGGGACACTTGGATATAAGCGGGTGGAAGGACCCTCCTTCGCTGGGCTGCAGTGACTCGTATTTGGGATGTCTAGCATCTTTGACCTCTGCTCTCTAAATGCCAGGAGGCTCCCCCTCCTTCACGCTTGGGCTTCCTCAAGGGTTAGGGGATGTCTTGGGGTTCATGGGGGACAGTGGCACAGTTGGGCCTCATGGTTGAACAGGCACTGGACTGTCAATCAGGATCTGAGTGGCTCCTGCTGGTCCCTCTGTGGCAGAACTCTCTGTCCCCCAACTCCAGGGGGGACTGCCCCGGGTGTGTCACAGGGACTGTCCCTGTGACTCAGCTTCAGCTCCCACAGGCCAGGCCTCTCCTCACTACCCGCTTTCTTTGTGTTACTCTGGTTTCTCCTTCCTGTTCTTCCTTCCTTACACCAGCTGCTGACTCTGTCCTGGTGTTTTGAGTTCAAGCTTGTAAGAGACAGAACTAAGGGGTTTGGTTACTCATCATCCAGTATCAGCCACCAGACAGCCCATATGCTGACTGCCCCCGGGACAGGGGCCCACTGGTCAGTCAGGTGAGTCCTGTGGCCAGGGCGCCTCGTGGTACGGAGCGTGGAAACAATGTAAGGGACCTCAGAAAGAGACTGTGATGCTTCCTGGAACGAAGCAGCGAATCAGGCAAATATTGTTTAGACGATCCAGCGTTCAGACATGAGAAATTACACACTTACCTCTCCCCTGAGTGCTTGCTGCATGAGTGGGCTCCCCTCCATGAAGGGGCAGTGCTTTGGTCCCTCTCCCTTCCACCCCTTCCCTTCTCCCTCTTCAGGGAAGTTCTGTCTCTCTGACCTTTATAGCACCTGATTCCAGCCCTGGTATTATCTCAAAATGGTGGTGGTTCTTTTCCACCTTTACAGAGAATGTGCTGTTACTCACGACTCCCAACAGAATCTCCAAGTGTTTTGATCAGGGATCTGGTTATAGACCTTATGAATCTCGTGGGGTGTCATGTCCACATTTGTCCTTAGAAAGCCACAATAAACAGATGCCTCCCAGGAAATGCTGGGGTTGGTGGAGTTCAGACTACCCCTCTGGTCCAATTATCTATGGCAAACTCACATTTACACACACACAAACACACTCGTAGAAAGGAGATTTCTGACACACAAAGCTTTCTCTTGGCCGATGAAAACCCAGTATTCCCTTGGCTGGTCTGTCCGAGCCTTCCCTAGACAATGAGGAATAATGAGGAGAAGCATCTTCTGCAATACCTCAAATTTCAATGCCCTGAGACCCTACACACTGAGTTAGTAAGAAGCCTAACCCTGGGCTACTCAGTGTGACAGAGGGCAGCGTCGGCATCACCTGGGAACTTGTTAATGCAGATTCCTGGGCCTTTCCCGGGGCCTACTAAATCAATTTCTGTGGGTGGGGCCCAGCAGCCTGCACATGCACCTATATGTGTGTGCGTGTGTGCCTATGTGTTTCCAGTCTGTGTTTTAACAATTCCTCTAGGTGATTCTGATGCATGCTACTGTCTGAGAAGCACTGGTCTATCTAGACTTTTCCTAGGATTGGGGTCCCAGTTATTCCTTCTAAGGAATCCAGGAGGAAGGAGGGTGTTTTTTTATGCAGGATCAGAACAGCTGCCTGTAATTCCTCTGCTCTGGAGACAACTGTTCTTCCAGTCCTTGCTTTCCCCTAACTCTTGACTTTTGACCCTTCACTGTCCACACCCCTGCTGACCTCCTCTGGGTCACTGGTCTCTGTGGCCTTACTCTCTCCTCTGCAAGCAGCGAACCTTGTTCCTATCCTCAGAATCCACTTGCTCAGAGGGTTCTCATGACAGAGTGGATGGGTCCCTAGTGGCCCAGAGGTCAAGGAAACCATGTAGATGTTATGAATTTGCATTTCAGGGGGCCCCCAACAATCTTCCGTGGCAGTACAGTTAGACTTGTATCTACAGACAGCAGAGCAGTGCTAGCATCTCCAGGGTTCCAGCCACTCTCCCTAAGTGATGGATAAGTTGATGAGTCTCCAGCTCAGACATCTCCCCCATCTCTAGCTGGAAGTTCCTCAAACACACTATACTCCAAAATGAATTCATCTTCTCCCCCAAAACCAAAAACTTGGTTGATATTCTCCACTTTGGTGGTGTCACCATCACCCAGCCATCACTTGAGCTAGAAATATTGATTCTATCCTCTTTCCCCCCTGCTATATCCAACCAAAATCTACTATTATATTTTGTACTTACCAAACCTTTCTTGAATCTCCCCATCTTCACCACGCAGTCACTCCCCAGTCAATGTTCTTATCTTTGTTTGCCTGAAGTGCTTCCCTGTCTCTTTAGACCTTGTCCTCCTGCCCCCAGTCTTGCCTCGACATTGTGCCCAGAAGGATCAACCTAAGATGCAAATTTCATCATGTCGGACCTTTACTTAAAATTTCTAAGTGCCTTCTCATCCCCTACAGGAGAAAGTCCTAACTCCTCAGGATGTCCCAAAAGATCAACTTGGGTCCAGCCCTGCCTTCCTCCCCATCAGCAGCCCCTTTGTGCTCCAGCAACACTGCACTGCTGGTCACTCCTCACTCCTGGGGCTCTTTCTCATTTCTGTGTCTTTGGTTATGCAGCCCCCTCTGCCTGGGATGATTAACCACTCCCCTTCATTGGGCAGATTGACATTCCTCCATTCCAGTGGTGTGCTGGTGAATATTTAACGACTGCCATCTCCAAGTCAAAAAAAGCCCTGATCTGGAGCATTTGATGATTTCTGTGATATAAACACTCCCAGGATGGCCCATTTCTTTTTTTTTTTTTTAACATCTTTATTGGGGTATAATTGCTTTACAATGGTGTGTTAGTTTCTGCTTTATAACAAAGTGAATCAGTTATACATATACATATGTTCCCATATCTCTTCCCTCTTGCGTCTCCCTCCCTCCCACCCTCCCTATCCCACCGCTCCAGGCGGTCACAAAGCATGGAGCCGATATCCCTGTGCCATGCGGCTGCTTCCCACTAGCTATCTACCTTACGTTTGTTAGTGTATATATGTCCATGCCTCTCTCTCGCCCTGTCACAGCTCACCCTTCCCCCTCCCCATATCCTCAAGTCCGTTCTCCAGTAGGTCTGTGTCTTTATTCCTGTCTTACCCCTAGGTTCTTCATGACATTTTTTTTTCTTAAATTCCATATATATGTGTTAGCATACGATATTTGTCTTTTTCTTTCTGACTTACTTCACTCTGTATGACAGACTCTAGGTCTATCCACCTCATTACAAATAGCTCAATTTCGTTTCTTTTTATGGCTGAGTAATATTCCATTGTATATATGTGCCACATCTTTATCCATTCATCCGATGATGGGCACTTAGGTTGTTTCCATCTCCAGGCTATTGTAAATAGAGCTGCAATGAACATTTTGGTACATGACTCTTTTTGAATTTTGGTTTTCTCAGGGTATATGCCCAGTAGTGGGATGGCTGGGTCGTATGGTAGTTCCCACCAGCAGTGCAAGAGTGTTCCCTTTTCTCCACACCCTCTCCAGCATTTATTGTTTCTAGATTTTTTGCTGATGGCAGGATGGCCCATTTCAAGCTACCAACAAAGTCACTGAATCGGAGTTGGGAAGAGATGTGCACAATTGCGAGCCAGCACCAGCACGCCACGGACCTTGGCTCACCTCCTCCAGGAGGTCTGGCCCCTGCCTCCTCTGGGCTGCCACATCAGCGTGGGCATTCTCCCTGGCCTGCACTTCCTTCCTTGTTTGGTAACTTTCTTTTCACATTCCTGTCTCTAGATTGTGGTTCTCGGCACATTTCTGCCTTCTACGTAATGCACACTTAATAATCGTTTGCTGGATAAAGGAGGGTACCCATTTTCTGGACCCATCCCTGTTCTGGGTCACATTCTGTCCGTGACTACCGTAAGGTCTGGGAGCACGTGTGCAGATGATACGTTGCTGAAAGGACAGTGACTTAGATGGATGCCAAGTGAGGATTCAGGAAGAACATGGCAGGTTATTTCAAGGGTCCTAATCCAACAAGTTGAAAATCCAGAGGACAATATAGACCCCTAAAAACCACTGCGTAAGCACAGACTTGGGGTAATGAGGCTTGACTACAGCACAGGAGAAAAGACTTGGCGTCTGAGTGAGTCATGTTCTGACCAGCAGGCTGCTGGACTCTGTTAATGGGATTATGATGTTCAGAGAGAAGGAAGGGAGGGAGGGAGAAAAGGAGGGAGGGAGAAAGGAAGCAGGCAGTAAACTTCCTCCAGTGCCTTCAACACAATTGGATCTTGGAGATGCAATCCCAGAAGGATACAAAGTTTCTAAACTGAGTCAACTCACTTTCCAAACTTTAAATGACTTCAGGGACTAAAATGGTCCTGAAGAACAGACTGGAATTTAAATGATCTTCTAAGGGCGATGGCCAGTTCTTTGGAGATTGCACCCTGAACACAGGAGACAGGTGGAGGGCAGAGGACTGGCTGGACCCTTCACCTGTCACACATTCCGAGCCCTCACCCTGATGTTTCCCACTTGGTATCGCTATTTCTGACATGTGACCTCTTCCCAACTCTTAGGAAGCAGATCCTTCTTGCTCACCATGTCTCTTATAAAGGTAAGCACAGGATTTGATCACACCAAAAGTTTCGTTCATGCGGCTGCATTTTGGCCGTCAGACTTGATTGTAATGGAATGGAGTTGAAAAGGGGAGGTGGAAAGCCCTTTCACTGATATGATGTTATTCTCACAGAGTCAGATAGACCCATCAAACCTCAAATGTCTCTGAGGTCCTCTGCCCTCACCCCACTTTGTGCCGAGGGGAAAGGTCTTGCCTGGGACCCCGCAGTCCTAACCTTCTTCTCACACAGTGGTCTCTTCTTGATTGAGACTGGTGTGTGGGGTGGTGCTGTTTCTTGTTTTGTGGTTAAGAATCCAAAGTCCAGCGACAATAACGAGCCACGATTCTGGATCTCGTGGTGATGACATGGCGGGAATATCTTCTTCACAGGATCCAGGTTTTGGGGAGAGGTTGGAGGGCTGGCTGATGTAGAGTGAAACCCCAGCCTGGGACTCATTTACTGCCCCAGCACACACATCCACCTAGCAGGGCGGCACGTGAGCCATCCTCAAGCTGGGGGCCGTTGTCAGTGCTGACCAGCCTTTGTAGTCAGTTCCTGGCTGGCACATTTGCCCGTGTGAGAGATGTATCTGTTTTAAGGCCCTGGGAGAAAAAGGGAGATGGACTCTTGTTTATCTTCATGCTGAAGCCAAGCTATTTCTAGACACTTGGAGGGGTGTCTGTGGAAGAGGGATTAATGTTGCAAAGGAGCAGATTTTGGCTCAGTATCAAAGGGGAACTACTTCAAAGTGCAGTGAGCCTTGCCAGGAAGTACAGCACCCCACGTCATTCAGGGAGCCAAATGCAGGCCAGAGGACTGTGCGGAATGCAGCAAGGGGCTTTCCACATTGGAAAGAGAGCAGATTGTGAAATAGATCCTAAGGCCTGTTGTCAGTAGCATCAGAGCGATCGTTTGGGTTGATAAGGATGAGGATGATATAATCACTTGTGTGTGTGACTTTTTGCATGACTATTTCCTCTACTAGATTTTGAGCTCTTTGAGTTTACGGGCTGTGACTGTCTTTGCTGTGATCCCAGCACCTAGAATTATGCCTGGCTCAGCACAGATGCTCAATATATATGTCCACCTGAATTGAATTATTGTGGCACTGACTTGGTCACAACTACAGTGCTGAGCACCGCCAGAGGAGTGTCTCAGAGCTCCCCAGGCAGGAAGTGCCCCCGTATAATTGAGGCAGGGGCTGGATGACTGAGAGCAGTTGAACAGATGGAGATCTGGGAAGTTCATGTATATTTTCGATACAGAGCAAATAAAACCAAATGCCCAACATCCTCAGTGTCACCTACAGTTTTTCACTGGTCCAGAATAAATCCTAGTTTGGGGAGCTCTTAGAAGTCTGAGGAGAGATTCAAGCTTCCCAGAAAGAAGGCCTGACCGAGCAGGACTCAGGGCTCTGTGAACAGTCTTAGGGAGAAGCCAGGGCCTCTGGTGAGGCAGATGGAGAATGAAGAAAAGAAGGGACATTCAGTCAAACTCTCCCTCAACTTGGCCACAGTGCACAAGAGGCTCACTTGAACCCCAAATGTACAAAAGGATCAACCGGAGGTTAAGACCTTGGCGCTGTGTCTGGGTTAATTCTCTCAACAGGCAACACCAGGGAAGAGGAACTGCAGGCTCCCACCTCCCCCTAAGAGAAGAGGCTTGATTTTCTTTTTTTTCCTCTTGGTTTTCATTTATGTCATCTTGTCTCCTGTGTGCCTTATTCTTTTCAATGTGTGCCGGATGTTGTATTTGCAAAATTACTTGTAGACATGATTTAGAGACTGGGTGATATTGCCTTCCTTCAAGGTAGATTTATGTTTGCTTCTGTCAGGTATTTGGGAGCATCAAAAATTTGGGACCATCTCAATCCAATTTCAGGGCTTGATTTGAAGCTGAGCTACAGCACTTGTAAATGCATGTTTCTTTCTGATTCACTCATTCCTGTGGTGCTGCCCTTTGGGTTCCCTACCAAAGGGAGGAGGTTTAGTTAGGAGCCATTCACAGTGGGCCTTGCACTTCAAAACCTGTTCCCACCTCCAGGAGGCTATGCGTAGTGCTTCTTGGCCTTTCAGTGGCCACCTCCAGAAGCTGCAAATGCCCTAGTTGAAACATAGCCTCAAATGCTGGATATACTTCTTTGAATTCCTTTTTTCCCCCAGAGTTATGACCCTATGATTCTTTGTTGTATTATTTACCTCACTAGTGCTTTACACAGATTTTTTTTTTTTTTTTTTGCGGTACGCGGGCCTCTCACCGTTGTGGCCTCTCCCGCCGCAGAGCACAGGCTCCGGACGCGCAGGCTCAGCGGCCATGGCTCACGCGCCCAGCCGCTTCGCGGCACGTGGGATCTTCCCGGACCAGGGCACGAACCTGAGTCCCCTGCATCGGCAGGTGGACTCTCAACCACTGCGCCACCAGGGAAGCCCTACACAGATATTTTAAATCATTTGCCTGGTTTTCTGTGCTCTAGAGCCTGTGAGCCACAACTTCTGAGCCCGTGTGCCACAACTACTGAAGCCCACGCACCTAAAGCCCATGCTTCGCAAAAAGAGAAGCCACTGCAATGAGAAGCCCGTGCACCACAACAAAGAGTAACCCCCACTCGCCGCAACCAGAGGAAGCCTGCGTGCAGCAACGAAGACCCAAGGCAGCCAAAAAAAATTAAAATAAATAAATTTATTTTAAAAAAATCATTTGCCCAGTTTTAAAAATTGTCACCTGCAGATGAGTTAATCCACATTAACTCTTCATTCTTACTGAAAACAAGTTAAATACTGATCTCTACTATATTTTTTCTAGAACCCCTTAGACATGACAGAATTGTCAGAGCTCTTCTCCAGTTGCTCAGCAGGGTGAAGATTTTTGCCCTGCTGCCCAGACACTTTGGGAGTCAGAGAGTGCTGAGATTGACCTCAGAGACTTCCTTCAGGTGATAGATTGGAGGCACCATGGAGAGGTCCAGTCAGACCTCCCCCCTGGTGGGGTTCATTCTCCTGGGCCTCTCAGCCCACCCAAGGCTGGAGAAAACGTTCTTTGTGCTCATCCTGCTCATGTACCTGGTGACCCTGCTGGGCAACGGGGTCCTCATCCTGGTGACCATCCTGGACTCCCGCCTACACAAGCCCATGTACTTCTTCGTGAGGAACCTCTCCTTCCTGGACATCTGCTACACAACCTCCTCAGTCCCTCTCATCCTTGACAGCTTCCTGACCCCCAGGAAAACCATCTCCTTCTCAGCTTGTTTTGGGCAAATGTTTCTCTCCTTTGCCATGGGGGCCACAGAGTGTGTGCTTCTGGGCATGACGGCGTTTGATCGCTCCGTGGCCATCTGCAACCCCCTGAGGTACTCTGTGGTCATGAGCAAGGCTGCCTACGTGCCCATGGCTGCTGGCTCCTGGGCAGCTGGTATCACCAACTCTGTAGTTCAGACATCCCAGGCTGTGAAGCTGCCCTTCTGTGGGGACAATGTCATCAACCACTTCACCTGTGAGATCCTGGCTGTCCTGAAGTTGGCCTGTGCTGACATCTCCATCAATGTGACCAGTCTGAGGATAACAGTTATTATCTTCCTGGGCATCCCAGTTCTGTTCATCTTTTTCTCCTATGTCTTCATCATTGCTACCATCCTAAGGATCCCCTCAGAAGAGGGGAGGAAAAAGACCTTCTCCACCTGCTCTGCCCACCTCACAGTTGTGATCATATTCTATGGGACCATTGTCTTTATGTATGCCAAGCCCAAGTCTAAGGACCCACTGGGGACAGATAAACAGGACCTTTCAGGCAAGCTCATCTGCCTCTTCTATGGGGTGGTGACTGCCATGCTCAACCCCATCATCTACAGCCTAAGGAACAAAGATGTAAAGGCTTCTGTGAAGACCTTTGTATGTCAGAAACACCTGAGTAATGTTGCCTTGTATATCTAGAAAAATAGTATAGATGATCTTATTTGCAAAGCAGAAATGGAGACACAGATGTAGAGAACAAACGTATGGATACCAAGGGGGAAAGGGGGGAAGGTGGGCTGAATTGGGCGATTGGGATTGACATATATACACTATTGATACCATGTATAAAATAGATAACTAATGAGAACCTACTGTATAGCACAGGGAACTCTATTCAGTGTTCTGCGGTGACCTAAATGGGAAAGAAACCCAAAAAAGAGTGGATATATGTATATGTATAGCTGATTCACTTTGCTGTACAGAAGAAACTAACACAACATTGTAAAGCAACTATACTCCAATAAAAATTAATTTTTTAAAAGAAATTTAAATTAAAAAAAAAAGAAAGAAACACCTATCTGAGTGACTGTCATGGAATTCCACGCTGCCAGAACACATGATCTCCAAACTCCTCAGTCCTCCTGGGGAAGTGGGAACCCAGTGTAGAGAAGGGAGTCTCCCAAGATTCATGTTGTGGACCATGTGAGTAAGACTAAGAAGTAAACTGGCCCTCCTCCCCTTGTTACATAGGCAATGGAATCTTCTATCTAAGAATCTAGAAGGAAAGAGCTTTGCATTTCTAGAAATGCTGGCTAGTTGTCGGCTTTGTGCATAACCACGGTGACATCACATCATAGCTACTTTATGCCAATGAAATCTAAGATCCTCTGCAACCAGAAGCTGACACTTTGTTCTTATAACTAAAAAAACAAAACTAAATGGGTTGGGATGAAAGTTCATTTAAGAGTCAGTGGCTCATAGCTGGTCCTGGCCATAGACTCAGGGACCATCAAGATTCCCAGGGCAACCGTCTGGGGACCATGGCTTGTCCTGTTTGTTCCCAATTAAGTCTGATGCTTTGTTCCCCTGGGGGTTAAGTCCAGAACCCTCAGTATTGGGAAAAGCCCATTAACATTCCAAATTATTGTATTATTACAACAGCTGCTTCTATCACTCCCAGAGAAAACAAGAGAGCTGTTCAAAGAGCAACTGGGTGGGAGAGGACAGGGAAGGATCAGCCAGGTCAGCATAGACTGGGGCTGAACCATCCTGCCCTGTCCATCTAGAGGTGCTCTCAGCCCAGGCCAGGCAGCCAGAAACCTGCCTTCCAATTCCACCTCCAACACCATTTGCCACTGCTGAGCGCTTGGCTAAGTTTCTTTCCCTCTCTGGACCTTAATTCCTTTGTCTGTAAAGTAAGGGCTTATGGCCCATCCCTCTCACTAGACAATGAGTGTAAAAACACCTTGGGGAAAGCCCAGAGAGGAGTAGTTCATGGCTCACACCCCACAAACTGCCGCTCATTGATTAGGGATCTCCTCTGGGTTCTCTCCCCATCCTTCACAGATCATGAGCAATGGCTCCAAATTTCTAAGGCCACTTAGGGCACTATTTGAAGGAGACTTGGGTGGGCTGATTGTGGCTCTGGATACCTGTGCCTGCTGCAAACCCGCCATCTGGTGGACATTTCTGCAAACTCCTGAGATCAGTGCTTCTGGAACTTTAACGTGCTCCTGATTCACCTGGGAATGTTGTGAAAATGCCAATTCGGATTCATTGAGTTTGAGGTGAGGTTGGAGATTCTGCGTCTCTGACAAGTTCCCAGGTGATGCCATCTATGCTGCTGCCCTTCGGACCACACTTTGAGTAGCAGGCTCTGCAAGATGTGTGACTAGGGCCAAGGGTCTGAAGGGAGAGGCAGGGAAGCAACTCCGGCGTGTGCCAGGTCCTCCAGCATCGGCAACCGAGGCTGCTCTCTCCACTCTGGGGGCAGCAGTTTGCCCTGTGACCTCTCTTCTCTTACAGGTCTAAGAAGAATTTTTGGTTTATCAGTTTGTTCGGCTTTTCACTTGTTAGTACAGAGTGGTGTCTTCCAAGCTTCTTCCATGCTAGACCAGAAACCAGCCGTTCCCACTTCAAATAGCTCTCAAAGTGCAGTCAAGTGCAAGTGCAAATAGATACAACAGTGTTAAGTGCAAAATTAGAGGCATAAATATAACAGAGAAAGAAACGGATGTAAAATTTTGTGGAAAACAAAATTGTATTTCTAAAAATTAACCAGAAAAATATTATCAGTAATATGAGTTCAGAAAAGTTAAGGAGACAGAAATAACTTCTCAAAAATCAATTGTGTTCCTACATACCATCAGTATAGAACAAAACAGAAATAATTTCCTATTTGCAGTAGTAACGAGTACCGAATAATTGGGAAAAAACATAATTCCAGACATGACAGACTGTGTCAAGGAAAAAATGATGCATGTTGTTGGAGTATAAAGGAAGGCGGAGTGACTGACCAGGGGCTTGAGAGTATAAATACAAAACAATGGCCTTAATTTCTAAGGGGGAAGCTCTCAACTTGTAACAAATAGAACTTCTTTCATATGCATATTCCTGGTCTCTACCCCCCACCACAACGATTCAAATTTCACTGTGTCTGCGGTAAGGCCAATAGGAAACCTGGGCTTAGAAACAAAGTTATTTAGTGTTTTAAATTCCCCAGAAGCCAGGACTTCCTTGGTGGTCCAGTGGGTAAGACTCCGTGCTGCAACGCAGGGGGCCTGGGTTTGGTTAGGGGAACTAGGTCCCGCATGCATGCCACAACTAAAAAGTCCACATGCTGCAACTAAAGATCCCAAGTGCCGCAACGATGATCACACATGCTGAAAGACCCGGCACAGCCAAAATAAACAAACAAACAAACAATAAATAAATTCCCCAGAAGACTGTACTCAACTACATAAATTGCTAGTGAAGAATAATTGAACGGGACTTCCCTGGTGGTGCAGTGGTTAAGAACCTGCCTGCCAATGCAGGGGACTCGGGTTCGAGCCCTGGTCTGGGAAGATCCCACATGCCGTGGAGCAACTAAGCCCGTGCGCCACAACTACTGAGCCTGCACTCTAGAGCCTGCGAGCCACAACTACTGAAGCCCGCGTGCCTAGAGCCTGTGCTCCACAACAAGAGAAGCCACCGCAATGAGAAGCCTGTGCACCGCAACGGAGAGTAGCCCCTGCTCACCGCAACTAGAAAGACCGCGTGCAGCAACGAAGACCCAATGCAGCCAAAAATAATTTTGAAAATAATGATGTTAGAGTCTTCCTGCCAGATTTGAACTTATTACAAAGTAACAATTACTGAATGTTTTTAAAAGTGGCTATTTTTAAAAGTTTTGTAAAATCAGTGGTTATCAGAGATACCAGAAAATTAATTCCAACTATAAGAATCTAATACATATGTCAGGTCAAAATTAATAGCATGAAGAAGGAAGCACTTTTTAATAAATAGTGGGACAGCAGCAACATTCAATTGAATGAAGGTTTGCCTTTGATCCATACATCACACCACACGCTACCATAAACTTAGGATGGATTAGAATTAAACATAAGACACCATCATGATTACACAAAACAAAAAGAGAACAGCATGACATATTTATTCCAGCTGGGGAAGAGGGCATGATTCACTATTCTGGAAGAGAAAGGGGGTTATCAGAATTAAAAGAGACATATTCGAACATACATCGCACAAAACTCTTGAATAATATGGTCTGATCAAACAAGAATCAAACTTCTCCCACATGGAGGTTTGTTGGGTTCTGCAAGTATTTGATTTGAGTTTCTTTTATATATATGTATATATATTCTAAATGACTTTTAATATGTAGTAAGACCATGGACACATGCAAACTTACGTTTTGAGTTTTGGCACACAAGAGGCCACTACCACAATAGCATGTGTATTGTTGAGTTGACTCCTTTGCATAGACCTCAGAATAAATCTTTTCCTGCCATCTCTTCATATTTATTTTATCTTCTTTAAATGTGTCAATTAGAAAAAGTGTAATTCTGCACTGATCTTTTCCCTAATCCAAGCCTATGCTCAACTGCTCATTTATAATTGTACCAGGGAGTACAGATGTGCACTGTTCCCAATTAAGTGTTGGGCAAGGCTCAGAATCATCTGCTTGGTACATGTTCTCATCATGGTGTCATAGCCAATTGCACAATAACAAGGGAACATGTAACTGGTCACACAGTAATAATGTCACATTATAAATAGTATTGGGATTAACCATACATTTGGGGTGTTACTTCTGACTACATTTATGATAAGGAATTTGAGCAGTTATCCAAACTTATTAGTAAATCAATATTTTTTCTTATTTTTAATGTCTAACGGGCATTTAAAAAATCAATACAGTTTGTTTTTTAGAGCAGTTTTAGGTTCACAGCAAAACTGATCAGGAAGTACAGAGAGTTCCCATATACCCAGTCCCCACACACACACAACCTCTCCGACTGTCAACATCCAGCAGCAGAAAGGTATCTTTGTTACAATCAGTGAATCTACATTGACACATCATCACCCAGAGTTCATAGTTTAGAGTTCACTCAGTGTACATTCTGTGGATTTGGACAAATGTAATGACATGTACCCAGCATTATAGTTTTGTACAGAATGCTTTAACTGCTCTGAAAATCCTCTGTGCTCTGCCTCTTCATCCCTCCCTCCCCCTCTAACCCCTGGCAACCCCTAATCTTTTTACTGTCTCCATAATTTTGCCTTTTCCAGAATGTCACAGAGTTGGAATCATTTAGTATGTAGCCTTTTCAGATTGGCTTCTTTCACTTAATAACATGCTTTTAAGTTTCCTCCATGTCTTTTTGTAGCTTAATAGCTCATTTCTTTTTATTGCTGAATAATCTTCCATTGTATGGATGTACCACAGTTTATTTAACCACTTACCTATTAAAGGACATCTTGGTTGCTTCCAAGTTTTGGCAGTTATGAACAAAGCTGTTATAAATATCCGTGTGCAGGTTTTGGTATGGACATGAGTGTTCATTAGTCAATATTGAAATTAAAATCTCTCAGTACTTCATTTTCAAGGTACCATCTTAATTTGAACAAAGAGTAGTCTGAGATTGCAAGGTGGGCTAGTTCAAAAACCATGACCCTTTGCAAACTACTCATCTGTATCAATCAGGATTTTCTCTTACAGCAGGCAACCAAAACAAAATACAGAAATGGAAGCCCAAACTGTGACTGCAATTATCATACATAATTCCAGATTTCAAGTTTTTGTGTTCATCAAAGTCTCATTTATTATCTTTGAATTCTCATTTATTATCTTGGAACCAGTTAATTATTATTAATTATTATAAATTTGAACTTAGAAAATAAATGTAGCACTAAAACACAGCTTTTTTCTATTTTGTATGGCAGGACTCTAAGATTTTGTTGGAAAAAGGATTCCACTGCTAAAAAATAAAAATAATATTTTTTAAGTTTGAAAATTAATGAAATAAGCAGGCAAGAAAAGTAGAGAATGGGGACAATTTCATACTCACAAGCTCATATCTTCAGAGGGCTCACTGGAGGCTGGCAGGATATTGTACCAGTATCACAGACTAAGGTCACAATGCTAAATTGTATAACGTGTTGGTGTTGGATGCCTTGGCATTAGGGCTTCTCTCCCTCCTGTGAGATCTCAATATAGGGGTCAACGGGGCTTTCAGATACACCGATTCTGCTCCAGGTCATGGGATCCTTTGTTTTCCAAGGCCATATTCACAGTTAGTAAATCAACAGAGAACACGATGGCACTTAGAAAATGTTTGCTCTGGCTGGGCAGTTGCTTCCAAGCAACAATTTCTAGAAGGGCTGCACAAATCTTTGTCCCCTTCCTGCTGAATGACTAAAACTTAATCTCAGTCAATTCAGTAGGATCTCGGCTTAGTCAAGGCCTCTCCCCAACCCCCTCCCGAGTTTTGAGAGGAAAATACAGAATCAAACCCACCAACTGGGACTGAGGAAGAAGGCAGGACATCTGGTCCTCAGTTGTCATCATCAATCCCTGTTGACACCTGCATTCTCACCTGGTGTCCAGTGTATAGACCATGCAAATACCAGCTACAGCCTCCTCATTCTGATCTTGAGGCGTCTTCAGGCTCTCAGCTCCTGCCTTGCCCCTCTCAAAGGGCATAGAATACATTCAGCTCCTCTTCTGTGTCACTTTAGGTGGGGAGCGAGGAACAGTACATACCTGCAGCCATTTCTCCTCTACACTCCCATCATGCTCAGCGCAGTGGAACTTTATGAGGTGTGTCACTTCCCTGAGCTCCATGGGAAACAAGGCTCAGATCCCCTCTTATCTCACACTCTCAAGCCTTTCTGGGGTTCTGTGTCCCAGCCCACAGTAGCCTCCCTTCTCCAGTGGCTCTCCTCCTCCATCAGAGGGAGTCAAGTTGTTGGGGAATGATGGGGGTGGAGGGATTGTATTGACTGACCACGGTATTCTCACAAGTCCATTGTTCAGAAAAATATTTTACACCCTCAGCCTTTTGGGCTAGGTTCTGATACCTCAAAAGCTTTTACTCTTAAAACCACTGTCTCTGGGAATTTCAGATGTCTTGTTTTTAAAACCAAAAAGCTAGGAATTATCTTTGTCTACTTCTCTACTCTAATAATCATCCCTGAGGAAATGAATGCCTTGCTCTCATGTCTAGTTTTAGTAAAGAAATTACTGGGAATATACTTAAAATATATTAATATTTCAAAAAATTGGCACCATATATATATATGTGTGTGTGTGTGTTTACATATATGTATGTGTATACATATATACGTCTGTGTATACATATGTGTGTATACATATATATGTGTGTGTATACATATATACGTGTGTGTGTGTATATATATATATATATATATATATGACTTTATAAAGTCTTAAAGAATTCAAAATGGACGTATCCCTTATCAAGATAGGTCAATTTGTGATAAGAAAATGTGTTTAGGCTAAATAAACCCAGAAAAATTATTTCCATTAAAGATTAACTTCAGGAATTTACTATGCATAAATTCCCAAAACCAATGTATGGGGTCCTAGTTAATTAAAATCAGCAAAACTTGCCATGTTCTTAATAAAAATGTTTCTCTTCCTCTAGATACTAGAGAGAAATTTTGAGCTACATAAAGGAATGAAGAGCATTAGAAATGCTTAACATGTGGGTAAATATAAAACACATTGTTGGGACTTCCCTGGTGGTGCAGTGGTTAAGAATCCACCTGCCAATGCAGGGGACATGGGTTTGAGCCCTGGTCTGGGAAGATCCCACATGCTGTGGGAGCAACTAAGCCCAAGAGTCACAACTGCTGAGCCCACGTGCTGCAACTACTGAAACCCGCGTGCCTAGAGCCTGTGCTCCGCAACAAGAGAAGCCACTGCAATGAGAAGCCCATGCACCACAACGAAGAGTAGCCCCCGCTCGCCACAACTAGAGAGAGCTCGCGCGCAGCAACAAAGACCCAACACAACCAATAAATAAATAAATTTAAAACACATTGTTTCTCATTTTATAATCTCTTATTTAAATAATTGACTACTTAAAGCAAAATAATAACTGTGTGGAAGCAAAATGTATGATAACATTAGCACAAAAGATGGGAGGGGAAAATGGAAGTATACTGGTGTCACGTTCTTACATTTGACATGAAGTATTATTATTATTATTATTTATTTTTTTTTTTTTTTTTCCGGTACGTGAGCCTCTCACCGTTGTGGCCTCTCCCGTTGCGGAGCACAGGCTCCGGACGCGCAGGCTCACCGGCCATGGCTCACGGGCCTAGCCGCTCTGTGGCATGTGGGATCTTCCCAGACCGGGGCACGAACCCGCGTCTCCTGCATCGGCAGGCGGACTCCCAACCACTGCGCCACCAGGGAAGCCCAGTGATTATTATTTGAAGGTGGAGTGTAATAAGTTAAACTGTATACTATAAACCCCAGCGCACCTACTGAAAAATAAAGCAAAGAAGTAGAGCTGATAAGCCAATAGAGGAGATAAAATGAAATCATAAAAACAACACTCCAAACACTTTATTATTCTAAAAGAAGGTAGGAAAAGTGGAAAAAAGGAACAAATGGAGAAAATAGAAAACAAATTGCAAGATAGATTTAACTCACCCATATCAATAGTTGTATTAAATCAAAAGGATCTAAAAATTCCAATTAAAAGACAAATTGTCAGATTAAATTAAAAAGAAAAAAAGCAACCAACTATATGATTTCTACAGGAAACTTACTTTAAATATAAAACAAATTAAAAGTAAAATGATGGGGAAATTATACTACACAAAGATGAATCAAAAGATTTGATGGGGTTTATTTATCTAAAATACTGAAAGATGTTCTTGAGCTCAGGACAAAATCATTGGCCAGTAACATTTTTTTAAAGTTCCATTTTAAAGATGACCTCTAAGCATTAACCTTTGTTTAGAATGAAAGATAATTACACCAGCACTGTACAACAGAACTATGTAAACGCCAGAGTGAACCACATATGTAATTGTAAGTTTTCTAAAAGGCACATTAAAAAAGTAAAAAGAATAATGGTGGATACATGTTGTTATACGTTTGTCCAAACCCACAGAATGTGTTAACACCAAGAATGAACCCTAAGGTAAATTATGGACCTTGGGTGATAATGATGTGTCAATGCAGGTTGATCAGTTGCAACAAACGTACCACTGTGGTGTGGGATGTTGATAGTGGAGGAGTCTGTGCATATGTTGTTATGCTGAGAAAGGGGGTGTATGGGAAATCTCTGTACCTTCTGCTTAGTTTTTCTGTGAACCTAAATCTGCTCTAAAAAATAAAGCCTATGTAAAACAAAAACAAGTTAAAAAAAAAGGTGAAATTAATGTTAGTAACATTTTACATTATTGTTTTCATACTAAGTCTTCCAAATCTGGTTCCAGCACATGTCAACTTGGACTTGCCACATCTTAAGTACTCAACAGCCACATGTGGCTAGTGGCTACCATATTAGTGCAACTCTAGGATTTTTGACTCTTCTCTCCTGGGGAGGAGTGGGGAGTAAGGTGGGATGAAGTGGTAAAGGTGACTGGGTCTAAATGCTGAGAACCTCTGACACCACGTCGAATAACTGTACATCATTCTATCTTGTAAGTAAAGAGGCGGCCTCTCAGAGGAGCAAGAGAATTGTTGCCACAGCAAATGTTTTAGAAAGATTATTGTAACTTATTCATGTTTTCCTTTTGTAAACCTAAAAGAGAGGGAATAGATACCTAAAAGACATACAAACCAATTTCAGTATATGGACATTGGTTGGAACTTGAAAAACTGTAAAAGGAAATTATGAGACAATAACGAAAATGTAAACTTACTGGATATTTAACATTAGGTATTTTAAAATGTAACTGTGGTTATGTTTTTTTTTAAAAGGAAGGGGAATGGAAAAAGGTATTAACATAATTCACAAACGGAAAAGAGAGGGAGAGGAGGAGGGAGAGAGGGACCAGGGTGGAAAACGATTTGATAGCAAGTGAATCCTCTCAAACATACCCCACAGGAGCTGTGGGGGTAAGGGATGGAGTGGGGACCCACCTCCAAGTTGTCTTTTAAAAGTCGAAACCCAACCTGACATTCAAGGCTCTCCATATTTAGATACACAAGCATTTCTCTCCCCACATTTTCCTGATAGGAATAGGTACCTAGAACATCAAAGACACATTGAGGCTACACGTGCCAAAGAGCTTTGGTGGCGAATTCGGGCCTCGGGCCCTTGTCAGGGGACCGTGTCCGCGGCAGATTCCCTCCAATTTCGGGAGTTGTCCCGGGTGGCACGCCTTCTTTGGGTGTGAGGCAGCGTCTGGCAGAAAGGATTTTAAGACCATTGAAGGTACGTGAAAGGGACAAGTCCTTTTGGTTCAGCCTTGGCTTATGCCCCAGTTCTCAGGCGAACTTGCAGTGTGACCTGGAGCAGATGGTCTCTTCTCTGAGCCTCAGTGACCACATCTGCAAACCTCGGGATTAGGGCTTCTCTCCCTCCTGTGAGATCTCAATATAGGGGTCAACGGGGCTTTCAGATACACCGATTCTGCTCCAGGTCATGGGATCCTTTGTTTTCCAAGGCCATATTCACAGTTAGTAAATCAACAGAGAACACGATGGCACTTAGAAAATGTTTGCTCTGGCTGGGCAGTTGCTTCCAAGCAACAATTTCTAGAAGGGCTGCACAAATCTTTGTCCCCTTCCTGCTGAATGACTAAAACTTAATCTCAGTCAATTCAGTAGGATCTCGGCTTAGTCAAGGCCTCTCCCCAACCCCCTCCCGAGTTTTGAGAGGAAAATACAGAATCAAACCCACCAACTGGGACTGAGGAAGAAGGCAGGACATCTGGTCCTCAGTTGTCATCATCAATCCCTGTTGACACCTGCATTCTCACCTGGTGTCCAGTGTATAGACCATGCAAATACCAGCTACAGCCTCCTCATTCTGATCTTGAGGCGTCTTCAGGCTCTCAGCTCCTGCCTTGCCCCTCTCAAAGGGCATAGAATACATTCAGCTCCTCTTCTGTGTCACTTTAGGTGGGGAGCGAGGAACAGTACATACCTGCAGCCATTTCTCCTCTACACTCCCATCATGCTCAGCGCAGTGGAACTTTATGAGGTGTGTCACTTCCCTGAGCTCCATGGGAAACAAGGCTCAGATCCCCTCTTATCTCACACTCTCAAGCCTTTCTGGGGTTCTGTGTCCCAGCCCACAGTAGCCTCCCTTCTCCAGTGGCTCTCCTCCTCCATCAGAGGGAGTCAAGTTGTTGGGGAATGATGGGGGTGGAGGGATTGTATTGACTGACCACGGTATTCTCACAAGTCCATTGTTCAGAAAAATATTTTACACCCTCAGCCTTTTGGGCTAGGTTCTGATACCTCAAAAGCTTTTACTCTTAAAACCACTGTCTCTGGGAATTTCAGATGTCTTGTTTTTAAAACCAAAAAGCTAGGAATTATCTTTGTCTACTTCTCTACTCTAATAATCATCCCTGAGGAAATGAATGCCTTGCTCTCATGTCTAGTTTTAGTAAAGAAATTACTGGGAATATACTTAAAATATATTAATATTTCAAAAAATTGGCACCATATATATATATGTGTGTGTGTGTGTTTACATATATGTATGTGTATACATATATACGTCTGTGTATACATGTGTGTATACATATATATGTGTGTGTATACATATATACGTGTGTGTGTGTATATATATATATATATATATATATATATGACTTTATAAAGTCTTAAAGAATTCAAAATGGACGTATCCCTTATCAAGATAGGTCAATTTGTGATAAGAAAATGTGTTTAGGCTAAATAAACCCAGAAAAATTATTTCCATTAAAGATTAACTTCAGGAATTTACTATGCATAAATTCCCAAAACCAATGTATGGGGTCCTAGTTAATTAAAATCAGCAAAACTTGCCATGTTCTTAATAAAAATGTTTCTCTTCCTCTAGATACTAGAGAGAAATTTTGAGCTACATAAAGGAATGAAGAGCATTAGAAATGCTTAACATGTGGGTAAATATAAAACACATTGTTGGGACTTCCCTGGTGGTGCAGTGGTTAAGAATCCACCTGCCAATGCAGGGGACATGGGTTTGAGCCCTGGTCTGGGAAGATCCCACATGCTGTGGGAGCAACTAAGCCCAAGAGTCACAACTGCTGAGCCCACGTGCTGCAACTACTGAAACCCGCGTGCCTAGAGCCTGTGCTCCGCAACAAGAGAAGCCACTGCAATGAGAAGCCCATGCACCACAACGAAGAGTAGCCCCCGCTCGCCACAACTAGAGAGAGCTCGCGCGCAGCAACAAAGACCCAACACAACCAATAAATAAATAAATTTAAAACACATTGTTTCTCATTTTATAATCTCTTATTTAAATAATTGACTACTTAAAGCAAAATAATAACTGTGTGGAAGCAAAATGTATGATAACATTAGCACAAAAGATGGGAGGGGAAAATGGAAGTATACTGGTGTCACGTTCTTACATTTGACATGAAGTATTATTATTATTATTATTTATTTATTTTTTTTTTTTTCCGGTACGTGAGCCTCTCACCGTTGTGGCCTCTCCCGTTGCGGAGCACAGGCTCCGGACGCGCAGGCTCACCGGCCATGGCTCACGGGCCTAGCCGCTCTGTGGCATGTGGGATCTTCCCAGACCGGGGCACGAACCCGCGTCTCCTGCATCGGCAGGCGGACTCCCAACCACTGCGCCACCAGGGAAGCCCAGTGATTATTATTTGAAGGTGGAGTGTAATAAGTTAAACTGTATACTATAAACCCCAGCGCACCTACTGAAAAATAAAGCAAAGAAGTAGAGCTGATAAGCCAATAGAGGAGATAAAATGAAATCATAAAAACAACACTCCAAACACTTTATTATTCTAAAAGAAGGTAGGAAAAGTGGAAAAAAGGAACAAATGGAGAAAATAGAAAACAAATTGCAAGATAGATTTAACTCACCCATATCAATAGTTGTATTAAATCAAAAGGATCTAAAAATTCCAATTAAAAGACAAATTGTCAGATTAAATTAAAAAGAAAAAAAGCAACCAACTATATGATTTCTACAGGAAACTTACTTTAAATATAAAACAAATTAAAAGTAAAATGATGGGGAAATTATACTACACAAAGATGAATCAAAAGATTTGATGGGGTTTATTTATCTAAAATACTGAAAGATGTTCTTGAGCTCAGGACAAAATCATTGGCCAGTAACATTTTTTTAAAGTTCCATTTTAAAGATGACCTCTAAGCATTAACCTTTGTTTAGAATGAAAGATAATTACACCAGCACTGTACAACAGAACTATGTAAACGCCAGAGTGAACCACATATGTAATTGTAAGTTTTCTAAAAGGCACATTAAAAAAGTAAAAAGAATAATGGTGGATACATGTTGTTATACGTTTGTCCAAACCCACAGAATGTGTTAACACCAAGAATGAACCCTAAGGTAAATTATGGACCTTGGGTGATAATGATGTGTCAATGCAGGTTGATCAGTTGCAACAAACGTACCACTGTGGTGTGGGATGTTGATAGTGGAGGAGTCTGTGCATATGTTGTTATGCTGAGAAAGGGGGTGTATGGGAAATCTCTGTACCTTCTGCTTAGTTTTTCTGTGAACCTAAATCTGCTCTAAAAAATAAAGCCTATGTAAAACAAAAACAAGTTAAAAAAAAAGGTGAAATTAATGTTAGTAACATTTTACATTATTGTTTTCATACTAAGTCTTCCAAATCTGGTTCCAGCACATGTCAACTTGGACTTGCCACATCTTAAGTACTCAACAGCCACATGTGGCTAGTGGCTACCATATTAGTGCAACTCTAGGATTTTTGACTCTTCTCTCCTGGGGAGGAGTGGGGAGTAAGGTGGGATGAAGTGGTAAAGGTGACTGGGTCTAAATGCTGAGAACCTCTGACACCACGTCGAATAACTGTACATCATTCTATCTTGTAAGTAAAGAGGCGGCCTCTCAGAGGAGCAAGAGAATTGTTGCCACAGCAAATGTTTTAGAAAGATTATTGTAACTTATTCATGTTTTCCTTTTGTAAACCTAAAAGAGAGGGAATAGATACCTAAAAGACATACAAACCAATTTCAGTATATGGACATTGGTTGGAACTTGAAAAACTGTAAAAGGAAATTATGAGACAATAACGAAAATGTAAACTTACTGGATATTTAACATTAGGTATTTTAAAATGTAACTGTGGTTATGTTTTTTTTTAAAAGGAAGGGGAATGGAAAAAGGTATTAACATAATTCACAAACGGAAAAGAGAGGGAGAGGAGGAGGGAGAGAGGGACCAGGGTGGAAAACGATTTGATAGCAAGTGAATCCTCTCAAACATACCCCACAGGAGCTGTGGGGGTAAGGGATGGAGTGGGGACCCACCTCCAAGTTGTCTTTTAAAAGTCGAAACCCAACCTGACATTCAAGGCTCTCCATATTTAGATACACAAGCATTTCTCTCCCCACATTTTCCTGATAGGAATAGGTACCTAGAACATCAAAGACACATTGAGGCTACACGTGCCAAAGAGCTTTGGTGGCGAATTCGGGCCTCGGGCCCTTGTCAGGGGACCGTGTCCGCGGCAGATTCCCTCCAATTTCGGGAGTTGTCCCGGGTGGCACGCCTTCTTTGGGTGTGAGGCAGCGTCTGGCAGAAAGGATTTTAAGACCATTGAAGGTACGTGAAAGGGACAAGTCCTTTTGGTTCAGCCTTGGCTTATGCCCCAGTTCTCAGGCGAACTTGCAGTGTGACCTGGAGCAGATGGTCTCTTCTCTGAGCCTCAGTGACCACATCTGCAAACCTCGGGATTAGGGCTTCTCTCCCTCCTGTGAGATCTCAATATAGGGGTCAACGGGGCTTTCAGATACACCGATTCTGCTCCAGGTCATGGGATCCTTTGTTTTCCAAGGCCATATTCACAGTTAGTAAATCAACAGAGAACACGATGGCACGGGAGGACCAGGCGTTCCAAGGGCGGTTCCAGCTCTTACATCCTCCGACTCCCCTCTTAGAGAACGCTGGCTGCGGTACTCCGCGGCAGAAGCCGACACACAGCTGGGCCTTAACAAAGAGCCCGGGTCTCGGGCAGGTTCCCGCCCCCAGCAGGTTTTGGAAAGTCTGTGCGGCCGAGGGGCGGGGCTTCAGCACGCCGCAGCCAATCACCAAGGGCCCAGGCCGCCGGGGCGGGGCCTCCGCGAGCTGCGGCGGCGGGCAGGCTGGGTCCGAGCATCCCGCGGCTCCGGACCCCCCGGCCCGGACATGGCGACCGTCCGGGATTCCCCGCGTGGCGCGCTACTGCTTCTCCTGGCCGTGGCAGGGGTCGCGGAGGTGGCAGGGGGCCTGGACCCGGGCAGTGCGGGTGAGTAACTGCTGGAGCAGCGGTTCGGGGCGGTTCGGAGCGGCCGCCTCAGCGCTCCAAGATGGCGCGGGGCAGGGGGCGGGGGTGCCGGCGACCCCCAGACCCGGCCCAAGTCCGGTGACCCGGGGTCCGGAGGTCCCAGAAGCCTGCAGGAGGAGCTGAGGCGGGACGAGCAGGACCCCTCTCCACGCTCGCTCTCCCTCCCCGATCTGCTGAACTGGGAGCGGTGACCCGGGTTCGAGGCCTTATTCTGTCACCCATCGAGCAGGGGCCCCCAGCTCAGCCCTTATCCCCTCACCCGGCTCGGGTCACTGTACGAAGAGAGTGAATGCCTTTGCCCAGGATCGTCGCGAGGGTCGGATAGGATTTATGAGGTGCCGCCGCCTTACCCCCGCCCTGGCCAGTTATTGTTGCTTGTTCCTTGACCCGCGGTTCAGAAAGGCCGACCTCGGGCAGCGAGCATTGATGGGCCCTGCAGCCTGCTTGACTTCTGAAGTCTCAGAAGAGAATAGATCCAAGCCTACTAAATCCGATTCTGCTGCCCTTCGCTGTGGGTATGCTGTGTGTCCAAGACAGCGCTGGGCTCTGGCAGGAGACAGATTAAAATCCAGTAAACTGACTCTTTGGGGGCTTACTGGCTTGAGGAAAGTTTAGTTCTTGCTCTAGAGGAATTAGACCACTAGTGGATAGCAAGCTGTTCAGTGCTTATTGAGTGTCTCTCATGTGCTGGGCTTTTAGGAGTTGTTGCCATCTCCTGCTTTCCAGCAGCTCTGGCTAGGAGGTGGGGTGCAACAAGACATGAGCAACTCGAATTCAAGGCAGAAGGGTCCAGAGGAGATGAAGGGCTGTGAGTGCACAGAGGGAGAGAGATGATGGATGATGTCCACCTAGGGCAGGAAGAAAATTGAGTGACGCCCCAACTGCACTAGATATTAAAAGATGGCTGGGATTTATACATGCAAAAGTGGTGGTGAAGTGCATTGCTTACAGGGAGACACACCTAGAAAGAGCAAAATCAGTCTCAAGGTTATAAGGTAGCTTACAATGTTAAAGGTTTTTCTTGTTTTTTTTAAGTCAAGAGTATTTGAAGAAAGGAGAGGATTGTCAGGAACCTGGGGTTAGATAGTTAATTATAATTGGATTCTAACAAGCTGTCAATTAGACAAATCAAAGGAGAGAGAGAGAATGCTGTGTATTCGTGGCTAAATCAGCTTACCTTTCTGGGTCCCATTTTTCTCATTAAGTTAAAGAAATTGAACTAAAGCACTTTCAAAGTTATGGTTCATTAGAAAATTAGTCGTCCATTCTTTTCTACAACTAGTCAATTCTGTGGGAGATAGCAGGGTAGAATATAGTTAAGAATATTTGAACAAATTAGTTAACTTTAGTCTCTTTGTGCTTTAGTATCCACATTTATTGTATACAGAAATTCTCATAGATTTTATTGTGAGAATTGAGGTAATACATGTATAGCATTTAGAATAGCATATAGTAAGCACTGAAATGTTAGCTCTTAAGGTTGGGAAACACTGTACACTGTACCCCTCTCTTATAAATTCGCAAACACGTTAGATTCATAATAATTCGCAAGTATTCCTGTAGTAAAGAAACTTGTTGCTGGGAGAATAGAGAAATGGGGAACTGACTGCTGATGGGTATGGGGTTTCTTTTAGGGTGATGAAAATGTTCAGAATTGGAAAGTGGTGAGCACAGTTCTGTAAATGTACTAAAAACAACTGAATTGTGCACTTCAAAAGGATGAATTTTGTGGTATATGATTGTTAAAAGATAAACTGAGGCATATTAAAATGTTAAGAGTTTGAGCAAAAATTGATTTGAATTGGGCAGTGCCAAATGGGAAGTAACAGGAGCTAGGGGAAGGACTTTTATGAAAGAGGTGGAAACAAAGCAAGGAAATATTCGATTGGTTATAGCTTGAGCAGGTGCCTTATTTGAGAAAGTCCAGGTGGCTGTTTGCAATTGATTGTCCTTAGGGTTCTGATTTCTTAACCTTGGGGCACTATAGGCTTAGGTTTTGGCTTGCTTAGGTAGGCTACTGAGGCATTGAAGCTGCCTCAGTCTGATGGCCTCCTTGTTTTATTAATTTAACATGATTTATATCTCAATAAAATTATTATGCAAAGAAAGAAAGAAACTTGTTTGCTTAAAGAACTCTTTTTTTCTTCATAACACCTAATGCACACTTTAGAAAATTCTGGGCTAGATGATTTCTAAAGGACCTACCAATTCAAAAAGTCCATGACAATATAGAGTTTGCATTGTTTGGTAAGAAGAAAAATTCCAAGTTTGATGTAAAAGTGAGATTTGTCCCTTGTACTAAATTCTTAGGCATATATTGCCTGGTTCCTTACATAAAGGGCGTTGAGTAATACAATGGACAAAGGCTTCCACTGTGGATTTGTATAAACTGTGGAAGATGTTCTTCAATCCTAAACAAAAATTAAGAACACAATATTAAATTGTATTTCATTGAAGGCCTGACTTATATTCCTGCTCAGACAGTCTTCTTTCCCATCTCCTTACCCCATCCAAAGTTGGGTACTCCTGTCTCCTCTGGTATAAAGCGTTACACAAGTCTCATCCGTTCTGACTTGGAGATTTTTGTTCCTGTTGGGGGAGAGGGGGTGAGGGAAGGAATCATTTGACTTGCTCAATTATTATTTTCTCCTGTGAAGTTTGGCCACACCCTCCTCATTGGAGTAATGCCACACTTCCTATCCTGTGTACTTTCTGGTCTCCTCAACACCCCCAGCTCTCCTCCCCAGCACCTCTAGTGTTCCCTTTGGAGGATGAGATGGAACCCTATGCTGCAGTCTCAGGATCTGTGTGTCGTGGCACCTGATATTAGCTCTGTTTCCATTTAAGATATTTTCTAATAGTACAAAAGAGAGAAAGATGTAACATTAAGGGCTAGGTTTCAATAAGTTGACATTTAAGAAATTATGTAATAGTCAGCCTAGAATCCTGAAAAAGAATGTAATGAATTTTAAGTTAGAAAAAGCAACCGCCTATCTGGAGGAATGTAATAAGAAGCAGATTCTCTTCCCTAAGAACTATCTTGGCCCACACTGTACAAAGAGCTAGAGTTGGTGATAGACCAGATATGACAGTTTATTCTGGTGTGCTACTAAAAGTTATCTTATATCCATAGATTTAAACAGTCTTTCATTAACCATGCTTTTCACCATATGTCACTTCTGGAAGAAAGTGGGACAATATCAAGGAGGTGGTTTTTATTTATTATAAATGTGTTTTTTTAAAAGAGCAAAACAGATACTACAGGGGTTTGTTTATTCAAAAAATATTTGCATGCTTACTATATGCCAGGCACTGTTCTACGTGCAGGGTTGCTGCTCTCAAGGGGCTTACTCTAGCAGAGGGGAGACAGGCAATAAACAGTTAAATAAAATGATTTCTGGTAGGGTTAAATATGCTGTGAAGGAAATACATAGATGGTAGCGTAGAGCAACAGTCCCCAACCGTTTTGGCACCAGGGACCGGTTTCGTGGAAGACAGTTTTTCCACGGGGTGGGGGGCGGGGGGAGGGGGATGGTTGAGTCGGTAATGCTAGCAGTGGGGGAGCAGCAGCTGAAGCTTCACTCGCTCACGCGCCACTCACCTCCTGCTGTGCGGCCCAGTTCCTAACAGGGCCGTTACTAACAGACCATGGGCCACCAGTCCATGGCCAGGGGTTGGGGACCCCTGGCGTAGAGGGGAGTGGTTCTTAACATAGTGATGACAAGAATGGCTTCTTTGAGAAGTTAAGGTTCTGAACTGAAATCTGAAGACCGAAGGTGCTGTCCTTAGAAAAGGCCCGGGTGGAGACCAGGAAGTACATAGGCCCTAAGGCAAGAAAGAACAGTAGGTCAGTATGGTTGCAACATAGTGAGCAGGAGAGTAAACCAGGGCTAGATGGTGCTGGGCCTTGCAAAAAGCCACGTAAGGACTGTGGATTTTATTCTATATGCAAATAAAAACCAATGGACTTTTAAGTAAGAGATAAGTGCTTTGATTTCTATTTTAGATCACGCGGGCTGCTGAATGAAAAAAAGTGATCGTAATAGGGTAGGAGTAAAAGCAGAGCTACTAGAAGCCCATTTAGTAGTCGAAGCAGGAGATAACGTCTTACCGTAGACTGGTGGTGGAGATAGAAGAGGAGAGAGTCAAGATATATTGCTGTTGGATTGGATGTGGAAGTGAGGGAAGGAGGCAGTAAAGATTATTTATAGATTTTTACCTTGAGCAACTTAGTGAAAAGTAATGCTATTTACTGAGGTTGAGAAGATGGGTAGGACCAAGTTGGAGGGTTGGCAGGTGAGTCAGGAAGAGAATCAAAATTTGCGTTTTTGTATGTGTTTAAGATGGATATTAGGAATAACTCCCCTTGGTCCATTGCTTTCTAAACTTAATTTCATGCCTGTAAGTATTCCATTCAGCAGATATTTGTTAAGGGGTTAATAGTGCCAGACACTGATAGGCACTAGGTATATAATGTGGTAAGCAAAAACAGACATGGTCTCTGCTTTCGTGGGGTTTAAGGTTTAGTGAGAACATCAGACATTAAATATCACCAAAAAGTGTATAATATCTACACTGCTAATATTTATGTGGTTATATTAGTACATATCCATTTATATTCTAAATCTGAATGTATTTGAGGAAAAATGTGATTTAGTCAAGTAACGGGTGCCGTAGAGCACATAGATTACATGAAGAAGACTTCAAGAAAAGTATTAAGAGAAACATTTTGACCATGGACTATACCATTGGGAGCCAGACATTAATATTTTCATATCCCTTGTTTTACAGGTGGGTGTCCTATGGCATAGAATGGGGAAGGGAATTATCTGAGAGTACTGGGTATTAGCATCTGCAGGGAGGATCTGAGGAGTCATTTGCTTTAGTTGTTTCATAATTATGAATGATAATGTGTTAAGGCTCTTCTGACCCCCAAAAGAACAGAAACCAAGGTTGCTCAGGATTAGGGAGCTAGTTATATAGCATCTAACAGGGAACACATGGAAATCCAAGCATAGGAAATTGAGCACAGCACAACCTCAGGAACTGCTGTGGGAACTGGAAAGCTGCCAGCAACCAAGACTACTTTTAGAGACAGTCTCTCTCTACCTCTCATAGAGTCTGTCTGTACATCTCTTGCATTTCACACTCTCCACCAACCAGCTTCCTCATTTTACTCATGGTTTCTGCACACCATAAAACTTCCTCAGCCCCAGCTCATCTTGACCTTATAGTTGCAGAGCCCACCACCAACTGGCTGTATACCTCTGTGCCTGTGCATATGATTGGGTCCAGCTTATCTTCTGACCTGGGTCAAAAACTCATATGATGTTTGCTAAATCATGGCTTGGTCACCGTGTGAAATATGGTATGGCAGTGGTATAGTGGGAGAAATAAACTTTTTGTACTTTATTTTCTGATTAAAAAGGCATTGTATAAATAGGAAATTATTATTAACCAATGAATAAATACAAATTTTCAAGCTGAGCACTGTGCTAAATGGGTACAAGAAGTTTCTGTTCAATCTGGAGATACCATTAGTACACACATGAAATTATTAGAGTTAAGTGTTAAAGCTTCCAGTTCTGACTGGAATCGTAAGACATTAAATAACCAAAAAACCAACATAGCCTGGAGTTGTTGGAGAAGAAAGGCTTACTAAGAGTTGAGATGAGATTTCAGCCTTGAAAGATGTTTAGGATTTATGTCAGCAGGAAAGAGGGCACTAAGCACTTCAGGCAGAAGGCTGTGTTCAAGGTAAATGTAGGCTTTCCTTGTTAAAAAGTAATAGAAGATCAGGGAAGGGGAGGTAAGAAGATGACTTGGAAAATTTAGAACTGGAATAGCAGGAAGCCACTGTAGGCCCTTAGATTAGAAGAGTGACATCATGAAAGGTCTATTTAAAAAATTAATCTGGCACTCATTGATAATAGAAGAGAATGAGCATAATTGGCTGTTGTAGCAGTGCAGTATGAGGCAAGCAATGGAGAAGGATATCCATCTGTCTAGATAAATAAAGTGGTATGACAAGATGTTAGCAGTGTTGAATCCAGGTGGTGGGTATATAAATAATAATTTTATTGTTTGGCTCTTCCTTGGCTGATGATATATTTTATGTATATACACAAACATATATATCATTGAAGGGATAAATGTGACAATTGTAAGAATGCATTTATAAGTTAAAGTTGCAGTTGTCATTTAAATGTTTTTAAAGTGATTGTCAATTTCCAGGCCATTATAGAAAAAAACATTTGGTTAAAAGTAAGATGAGATTTTTAAAATTAATGTATCTTTTTTATTTGAAATGACTGTCTTTTTTATTTGAAATGACTGTTTTCCGCTATCAACTTGGATTTAGTTTTTTCCCCTTCAATAGTGCAGGATATATATATTCTGTTCTAGTAATTCTCTAGGAATACATTAATTAGAAGGAATCTTTATTTTCTTTAGAAAAGAAAACAAGACTGGCTTTTCATTAACCAAATTGAATTACAGCTTTTGGGAGGCTTCTGTGGCAAAATCTCTTTTAACTTCAAAAATCCTATAATTCTGTGAATATTTTAGCTTTAGATTAGGGTGTGTATTTGTTTTTTTTAAATGCTGGTTGGTCTTAGAAGTTGCATTTTTCCCTTGTGGCTGGAGCATGTGCTTCCTGCTTACTTGCCTATCTTTAGTAGACATGTGGTCCAAACCAGCAGACAAACCTTGATGTTTCTAATTATTGGATGATTCTACTCGCATATTTCTAGGTTACATTAATACCTTCTTAAACCCAATATACATGGCCTTTAGTAATCAGTTTTTGGTTTTTATTAATTTTATAATTACAGACTTTTGGAATAAGAATGCAAAATATGACGCTCTTCCTTATGTCTCTAATAAGGATAACACCTGTGCTATTTATTTTCATCCTGTCAATATCAAGTGTTATTTTGAACTAATTTACCTTTATCTGCTCAGTTCCATTTTATGAAAATAACCAGAGTTTTAAACTATTCTTGAAGAGCTAGAAATTAGGTTAGAATTAAATTATAAAAACAAAACATTTCTAGAATTCACAATGTCTTCTCTTGTATAAACCATTAGGCTTTGGAGAGTTTTTTTGCACTCTAATAGTTCAGTGACCCAATTAATCCATTTTAAAAGCTCTAAAAAAGACAGAGACCTTTAATTGCCACATTAATTGCGTTTGAATCCTCTGCCCTCATTCTTAATGAAGGCATATGACTTGATATCTATTTGTAGATATTTATTTCTTAAAAAATATGCAGTGTTTAAGATTCTAGTAAGTTTTTGTTGTTTCAAAGAAAGAAAAATGTAACGATGACTAAGGTTAAAAATAAAGTGTGGAAAATGTGATGGAGTGTAGGTCCCCTAGCCTGTTCTAGGAGGGTGGCAGTCCTCTCAAGGGAGGAAATGCACTATTACAGAGGAATGCTTGGTTGGGAGGGGAAAGGGCATTATTACCAGAAGACTTCAGGCTGCTCTCTTTAATCCCATTTTGTCAGAAATTTCAGAAGACTTTTGGAAAGACTAGAAGGAAATATGTCAAAATGTCAACACACGTTCTGGCAGGACAGTGGGAATATTAGGTCATTTTTCTTCTTATTTTCCAAATTTTGGGGTTTCTTAATGAAAAAATGAATTATTTTAAAATTTTAACTTTGGTGGTCACTCCACTATAAATTTGACCTTCACCATTAAATAGGAAAAAAACAGGCCTTTATATTTTTAATAAAACCTTTCATTGTTATTGGAGTTTTAATTATGACATGTTTTATGTTTCTGTTCTAAATAGACCTTTGCTCCAAGAAACTTTTTTCCAAAAATCCTTAGGCCCAAGTCAGACTCTTGTCTGCCTGACTGTTTACTTTTTGCTAAGCCTGTGCTTATTGGGACCATATGTTATCCTGAGCTATCTTTGCTCTTGATCAGCTGGATTTTCTGCCCTCGTGTGACCTTTGTTGTTGGAGGATAGTAGAAAGTGGCAACAACTTGAGCACTTCAAAAGAGCACATCAGTATCACACAGGAGACTCCCCCCCTTTTTTTTCTGCCTGTCTTCTCCATTCTAATGAGGCTGGGGACGTAACAGAATCTTAGAAGAGGGGGTCGGCATGGTGTGGCATGGCAGGGGAGAAGGGGTGTTGTGAGAAAGTCTCATGAGTGATTGCGCCCTCCCTCGAGTTAGTAGCTTCTGAGAAAGCAACTACAGCCTATAAACAAGGAATTTTTAAAATTTCTGAAACTTAATGGAATTTCTATATGTTTTTCAGAATTTTAAAGTCAAATGTTTAGAACTTTAAGACAGCTTTTCCCACATAGTATTAGAAAGCCAGCCCCACAGTAGTCTTTTATGAAACTAAATATAGTGATATAATGTCACTATAATATCACTATATATCACAGTAATATCATATACCCTGTCATTGTTTTATGGATTAACAGTGATTGGTTTTGAACTTAAAGGAGTTGGTAAGAGCTAAAGAGGACCTTTTTTATTCATTCATTTCTCCCCAATACTAATCCTACCTTCAATCAAAAAAGCTCTGCTTTCACGTATACTGAAATTATATAGATTTCATTTAAAGAGATTATGTTGCATATATATATATAAAACCATTGTATTGATCTAGCTGCCTGAAATATAGTATTTTTATGTCCTTGTCTCTTTTGACTTAGCAGTCTAAACAGTCACTGATCAATGTAGTATCTTTTTTTTCCAGTCAGCATCACTCTAGAATAGTAACATGCCCCTGCTGATTATCTCTATCACCAATTTGTTAATTTCTCTGGGCCCATAATGCTGCTTGGCAAATGTTTCCTTTTCTCTGATATTTCTCAAATTGGCATTCTGAAATGTTAATACGTGGCATGAAAAAAAGTATTCTGTGCTTTGAGAAATCTGTCTACTTAGATCCCTTTTTAGGAGATTAATGATGCATATTAACATATTAAAGCCTACATAAAATCCTACAGAAAAGAATTCTCTTTAATTTTTTAATCCTTTGTTTCCCAATTTATTTGAACATGAAACATTTTCTCTTGAGGGATAGATATTAACAATTCATGAAACAGTGTTTCATAGAACAGAAGTTTGAGAAACATTTATAGTTGCCTTCTTTATTCTCTACGATGGCTGTTCCAGACCTCTACAACCTCACCTCAAGCCCAACACCATCTCAATCCTTTTTGTTTTCAGACCTAATCTCTACTTCACTGAGATAATGGAGGCTTACATGTAACATGTCCAAAACAAAATTCACTATCTTTTTATCATTTAACCTTACATTATAGGTATAATAATAGAATATAGCCCATAGGGTAATAATGAGGGTTGAATGAGATAATACATAAAGCAAGCAGTAAAATTCTGGCATGTAGAAAGTACACAGTACCTAGTAACTGCTATTACTAAATGACAGTCTCCCCTATTAGGTTGTAAGCTTCTTGAAGGCAAAAACCACATTCTCCAACACAGCACCGTCCTTGACTTGAAATAGGTACTCAGCAAAGGTTTGTTGAGTTAAAATGGATAGTAATAGTAATAATTGTTGAATAAATGGTTTGTGTAACCATCTGGCTTAGCTTAATCATCATGTTTATTTAACAGTAGGCAACATCAGGTGTTTATTTTTTCTCCCTAGGTGCGCTGTGTTGTAATCATTCAAAGGATAACCAAATGTGCCGCGATGTATGTGAGCAGGTAAGCTTACATAATAATTGTAGAAGATATTATTTAGTATAATTGTTTTGGAGAAATCTGCTGGGCAGCACTTAAAACAAGTGTTCAGAGTTCACATCACCAATAATGGAACAAATTAACGTGTGTCTGCTGACATGATGGAGCACAGTATCTTAAGTAGGATTCTTGCCCAAAATACATAACCAGAATCATGAGGAAACAATAGGGCAAACCCAGATTGAGGGATATTCCTCAAAACAACTGCCTGTACCCTTCAGAGGTATCAGTGTTATAAAAACAAAGGCTGGGCTTCCCTGGTGGCGCAGTGGTTGAGAGTCCACCTGCCGATGCAGGGGACACAGGTTCGTGCCCCGGTCCGGGAAGATCCCACATGCCGTGGAGCGGCTGGGCCTGTGAGCCATGGCTGCTGAGCCTGCACGTCCGGAGCCTGTGCTCCGCAACGGGAGAGGCCACAACAGTGAGAGGCCCGTGTATCGCAAAAATAAAAAAAGAGAGAAAGAAAAACTAACTGGAGATAAATCCTTTTTCATTGTCGTTAGCATTCATAGACTTTACAATCTTGACTATTTGCAGGTAATAATATATGTAATGATTTAAATTTACAGAGACATCAAATTACAATTGCATTAATTAAAGTTGTAGTTGGAAGTGAGCCAACTAGCCTGATGAGTGAACTTGTCAACCCCTCAGCAGCTTTATTTAAAAGATGGCTTTGTCTCTATTTTATGGAATTCTGTGGAGAAGTTTTTGCTACAGTGCTATTCACAAAGTTGTTCTTCACCAATATAAAGGGTATGGCATAGTCTATTTTTCATTGTGGTCAGTTGACTAAAAGCAGTTTATAGGACAGTTTAGAATAGATTTATTGTTTTTTCTTTTCTGTTTTTTTTTTTTCTCCCCTGTACCCTAACAGGTTAACAGCTGGTTTTCTCCATTTTTGATCATTAGACTTGCCGTATTTAGACTTTGTTGATTATTTGCCAAGCTAACCAACCTTTCAAGAAATATTACCTCACCTTAATTTAGATCTTTCCAAAGGTTTTCCGTTTATAAAGGGAAATTGGAAAATATTCTAGACAATTCATAAATCTAGAGGATAAGTTTACCTCCTCTATTTTCTTATTGAAAAAATGCCACAAAACTTTTTTTTTTTTTTGTCAAATAGATATTCTCCTCAAAAAGTGAATCCCAACTAAAACATCTGTTGCAGCGAGCCCCAGATTATTGCCCTGAAACAATGGTAGGTCTTATTTAACTGAACTATGGAAGCTTTTGTCTAATGAAGCACTCTAATGAGTTACTTTAGATTTAGCAAATCTTTCAGTGTGATTGGGGTTTGTGGTCAAAGTAAAATGTTAGATTTAACTAGGTACTTTAAAAAGATCTTCACACAAATTGCTAGATAGAATATTGTTTTTCATTGTTTATTTTATACCTATGATGTAGGTATATGACATATTCCAGTCTTTAAATTTCATTATAATAGTTTATCTGGAATTGGGAATTTTACTTATTATCATATTTTGACAATTTTATGAAAACCATAATAACTAAGTCTTACATATATTTTGATTTTTAAAAAGTTGGATTTGGGGTAAGGGAAAATGTGTGACTTCTCATTACTTCTGTCTTCCCATTTTCTGGTATATTATAGATACATTGCATGCCTGTCTGAATGTATTGCATGCATGTAACTTAAAATGCCTCTAATGCATGGGCCATCCTCAGCGTTTGGGATACTCCTGAGCCAGGCTAAGAAAGTCTGAGCTGGCATGAGGGAGCCTCCTTAGATAAGGTAGCTTGGGTTAAATGGGGGGGAAGGTTGATGATCAAACAGTTCTGACTGACATATTTTCCTTTAGTCACTCAACAGGCACTTTTATCTCTGTGCTTGGAAACAGTTATCCTAGTAAGCATCCTGAGTAACCATATTTGTCCTTAGTACTCTCAGATGGAAAGATGGGAAAGCAGCAAGCAGCATTTTTACATCTCAGTTCTGTTTTTTCTTCCCTGAATAGCTGGTTGATACTCATATAGTTCTAGATCATTGATTGTGTAGACACAAACATAATCAAATTAGCTATACATAATTTCTGTAGAAATTTTCATATTTAGGAACTGGTTATCTACATAAAAGTCTTTTGGTGATTACAATTTTAGGTTGAAATTTGGAGTTGTATGAATTCATCTTTGCCAGGTAAGCAATAGAACTGCAACATTTAGCGCTTTATTTTTTGAAACTTATTTTGTGATTGTAAAATCTGTGTCATAGTCCTGAAACCTAATGTTTACCCTTGAATTTCTATCCTCTCCTTCCTGTAGGCACCCAAATTTTCAAATGTATAATTAATTCTCATTCACTCAGTCCTTAATGGTACTCTTGTCTCCACTTCTACCATTCTATTGAAACTGGTCTTTGAAAGATCAACAGGATCTCTTGGTTCCTAGATCTTATGGCTTTTTCTCAGTACTTATTCTCTTTGACTTCCCTGTGACACTTGATATGATTGACCACTCCCTCCTTGTGACCTCACCTTGGCCTTGTGACTTTGCCCTCTCTTATCCCCACCTCCCCCACACACTGTCCCCCCCATAACTACCACAGTTATTTCTGTGTGTGGTCCTCTTCCCTTCTCTCTCCACATTCACCCTGGTAACCACATTCCTTCCCAGAACTGTTATCTAATCAGCTCTGGGAAGATAACTTTCAAATCCAAGTCATTGTTCATGACCTCTACACGTCTTTACCTGGATCTATGCATCCAGGTGGCATCTGAAGTGCCAATTCAAAACCAAACTCATCTTATAACTGCTTTCTCTTGTGAATGACACTCTAGACTGGAAGCCCTCAAGTCATTATCTCTGATAGCTTTTTCTTTTTAGCTCATTGACTCTCTTCTTGTAAAATCTTGCATCTATCCTCACTATTCCTAGTTCAAGCCTTTATGATTACACCTTTGGGGTAGATTATTGCAATAACCTTGTAACTGGTGTTTCAATACACCATAGCTGTCCTCCCCACCCCCTTCAAAAAAAATCCCTCCAGGGATATCCACTTCCATCGGAATAAAGGTCAAACTCCCTAGCCTGGTATTCATGGTCTCCTAGGATTAAAGCTCATTTTCCAGTCCTGGTTAAAGCCAGTGCCTTGAAAAAAAGGGGCTATATCTTATGTTTCTCTGAATTCTGAAGGCTCTCACACTGTTTGAAGTTTTCATTTCAAACAAAGTGGACTATTTGCTTCCTAGAATTGCCCACGTCCTTGCTTGTTCTCCCAGTTATCCCTCTCCCTAGTGTCTGCAATTATATATATGTGTGTATTGTTCCTATCAAATTGTAATCTCCATAAAGGGATAAATCATATATTTTATCTATCTCATAGCCCACAAAATACCTAATAGAGTGTCTTGTACATAATAGGGGTTCAGTGAATGTAAATGCTTGTTGAATAATTTAATATTTTCTAAGAGGCACTGGATATGTGAAAACAGCAGTAAAATGCATTACGGTGTAAAAGTTCACAGAGTTTATGACCTACATTGATTCCATTCAAAATTCTTTCTAGAATATGAGTGATTCTGAATAGCAAGCAGCAAAGATTGAGAGGAAGCTAACTATACTAGGCAATGGGACTAGATGGGAGTCTGTTGCCCTTTATACCATTAAAACATGTAGGGTTATAGAAGCTTATGATATGCAGGATTTTTAGCCAGTTTTAACAATTGGGATGGTTTATGATTATATTTTGAGAGCTTTGTCTGTCCATGGGCCATTTGTTTGCTTTGGTTTGTTTTTTAGCGGAATACTTCTATTTGTTATATTAGGTCTTAGTTTCGTGTAGAGAACTATGTTACATATTGCCTTGAATCCCTGACATTTTTAAAAAATGGAAATAATAATCTAATGTACATGTGGATTTGCAGATCTATGTATTATATGGAAGCAGCATAAAGCATTTCTTAAAAGAGATAAGAAGGAATTTGTAGCATTCCTACAAGTGAATCTTTTCTTTTTTCATAATTATTACTTATATCTCCTAATTTTATCCTAGGAGTTATTCATTGACGTTTATGATTGCAAAAAGGGATCTGAAAATTGCATTAGAACACTTTGTAATTTTATCACCTTTTGGTATCACTGTAATTTGGTTGGAGAAATAGAGCTATGCATAAATTGAACCAGAATAGTCATTTTGCCCCACAATAAAGTATACCCATCAAAGTCAGTCATGGCTCACAGGAGATGTTCCTGTCTGTTTACTAAGTATCAGTTTTTAAACAGCATCATGTGTTTTATGATATTCTAGGTATTTAATATTTTGAATGTTGGAATACAATAATACTCATGCCCTTTTTTGTTTGTTGGCTTATTAAGTTAAATTGGAATCCTTTCCTCTTCTGGTTCATAGTCCAAAGGTGAAGAAAGCCTCTCATTGCTTTCCTTAGCCTGTATGTCCTCTAGAGATTCTGTTTACCTAAGAGTGAGAATGAGCTAAAGAGAGTTTAGGGTGGGCAGGGAGAAGAGGGAAAAAAACAAAGGACCTGGTAATTATGCTGTGAGGGACCCTGAGAAGACTGATAGCATTGAGAGTAAGGGTGGGAGGAGGGGCTTCATACTTTGAGACCCTGCTATCTAAGCTAGCTTTCTTATGGACACCTGCTTTGACTTGTAGTGGTATCCATGAACCAGTTTGGCACTCTATTTGTGTTTGTCACTACTTATGACCAAAACATTTGAACATTTTCTTTTTAAGGTGTGTTTAAGAAGTCTGATGGCTGGGTTGGCTTAGGCTGCTGTGAACTGGCTATTACCTTGGAGTGTCGACAGGCATGCAAGCAGGTAACACTTGGCAATCAGGCTCTTAAGCAGCGTGGAGTAAAGTTTCAGTTTCGGCTGTGTCTTGGACCTAGCCTACCTCATATCTTTGGAGAGGTGACCCATAAAAGCTGCAAATTTAGCATTTCTTACATGGACCATTTCCTTTTAGACATGCTGCCTTTTCAGTTATGGCTGTTGCATGTAAGACCCTCAGCCTTCTCTTATTCTTTCTTAACTTCTATCTGCCACACAAAGAAAGAATATGATAGGAATCAAGGCCTTTTGTATTCTGCCTATGGTCATGCTTAGTCAGTGCTGAATGACTCCAAATGGTCGTGTAAATTTCAGGCATGCTTGGATGAGAGCAGTTGACACAGTTGGCTTATTTTGCTTTCATCTTCCCTCTGTCGTTCATCATGGGTTTACTCTGAGTATGTTCTTTTATACCTTCTCTGCCCCTAAGGTGAGCCTGACTCCTACAGTGAATTATGACTTCTCTTTGATTTGATATATCTCAGGTCCAATTCAAGTTAGGCCCCTGAACTCTTCCTCACTGTATGTTTTTCATAGTGGTTCCTCAGAGTGCTGTGGAAAAACTGGTCTCCTGGCTCCTCATACTCCAAATGGTGGGAGTATGGAAAACTGGGAAATTTAAGTGTCCCTAAAACTAAACGGGAAAGCCTTCTCTTATTTTCTCCTTCTAGTGACTGGTCTCTAGACAGGAGTATATGAGACATGGTGATGCCTTCACTTTCATACAGACCACTGAGCCACACTCTTTGGGCAGCACATAGCCTAGCTATCTGCTGTTCTCCTCCAGGCATTGAGATGAAACTGAGTTGTAGAGCATTTGAGCTGTAGTACATCTAGTGGGCCACAGAATAGTTGCCAGTCCATTCTGCTTCTTGCTTTCCCTGTCCTCATCAGCTGGTCTATTCAGAATTGCATGAGCCTAGGTGATAGAACGGGAGGAAATAGAACAAGGAACCAGAGTCCATGGCTCTGGAACTCCATCTCTAAATGAGGATTATCATCATGTGGAAGAACAGCCACCCCTCAGCAGATTTGTTTTGGCTTGTTTTTTATAGAAAGTGTATACTTAAATGTAGTAAATAACTTTCTATTTTTCTGTCTGTCAGTTTCCTCATCTGTAGAAGGAATAATATCTTCTACATAAACTTGTTAAGAAAATTACATAAAAATAACTTATTAATTGCCTGGCATTGCCTTTCACTCTTTAGTTGTCTCCTCTGTTATATATGGATCTTGGCTCATATGGGAACTTAAAACATGAAGGGTTAAAGAAAAAGCAAACTATAAATGCCCTAGCAAAGCTTCACAAGAAAATTCACTGCAGCAGAGCTTCAGAGCTTCACAAGAAAATTTGCTACAGAATGGAATTCAGCTTAAAAAAAAAGTCCTCTGATTTACATTTCCTTCAAAGTTATCTAGTTTCTGAAATAACAAAAGGACTGTGTCATTATGTGAGATTAAAGCCATAAAAGTGAGAGTGAAATTCTAGCATATCTGGAGCTAATGTTTGTTTAATGTGGATTAAATAAATTAATGCAGAAATTTGTTATTTTTTAGGCATCTTCAAAAAATGATATTTCCAGAGTTTGCAGAAAAGAATATGAGGTATGCATTTTATTTAACAAATTTGGATAGACTAATTAGATGTTATCAGAATTGATAAAATCACTCAAATTTTAAAAATGAATTCATCGTTAAATAAATTGCCTTTTACTTTACAGAAAATATGGCGTTGAGAAAAATGTCATTTACCTTTTTTTAGAAATGTTATAATTTTAATTAACTTGTTGAAATTAAACGTTAATTTGAAAGAAATGCCTAAATCACATATACAGAGGATTTAACCTATGATGTTTTCATAATAAAGCAACTGGTTGTATCCAAGGTTGTAAAATAGTTTTTCTTAGGTTCCATATCCTCTTTTGCCCCTTTTCCTATACCTTGATCCATCCAGGTATCCACTTTTATCAACTACCTCTAATTGGAAGAAACAAAATCACATTGCTAGCGTGAGTAGCTTCAGACTTTCCTAGCATCTTACATTTGGGGGGGAAAGGTACATACCAAATTACAAAGGCTATTAAATCTGAAGGACTCTTGTCTCCCAATGGTGGTGTTTCAAGCACTGTGGTATCTAGATTGGGTGTGGGGGGGAACAGGTTGAGGAGGGGCAGAGGTAGAGGAGGTATTTCACATCAGACAAATATGTACAAAAGATTGTCCCTAATGTGATAGAGCTCCTCACTGGGACTACTTTGTTCAGTTCCTAGAACTTCATTGTTAAGTATGACAATATTATTTTTTATAGTGTAAGACCGTGTAATTAAGAATACTTAAGCACATATGCCTCATTCATCATTTGTATGTATAAACATTGAGATTCCTATTGCTTTTAATAGTCTGTATTCTCTTGGAGAAGAAAGATAGAACAACTCTCTTAACTGCTTCTAGATTATAGTTCTAATTTTTTTTTCTTTTCTCAAAGCCTGTAATTATAGCTCTCGATTAATATTTTGGAATTGGAAAAATCTTATTTATCCTTTGTTCCTTTGTACTATTGCTAAGTTATATCTGTTTCTCTGAAGACAAATTTCCAAATTAACTGCAACTCTTTTCTGTTCTTATTGAAAAGAGCCTTTCTACAAAGAAGTAAAAGATCTTTCTTTTTTTTCTTATCTCTCTACCTTTGAAATAACTAGTTTTAGTTTCTCTTGAACAAAGTGGCTAACTGTGATAATTCCTTCTTTTCTCCCACATGATGTCTGACACTGTCCATCTCCTGTAGCCTGTCCTCCATTATTTTAGTGTGCTTCCTTCTCTTGTCTGGATTTCTGCATTGCCCTAGGAAGTCTGCCAGTATGTGTTGATGAAGGACGGGACAGGAAAGGTAAGAGAGATAAACACTGTCCTATGAGAGAAATACTAAGAGTAGTTTACCTTTTCCAGTCTATCCTCCCCTATTTGGCCTAGAATTAAGCAACTATCTTCCAAAAATATACATGCCAAGAAGGTTCTTTCGCATATATATAAACGTAAAATATATATATGTGATACATATATGTAAAGTATACATGTGTTTTATATATATGTGTGTGTGTTATATATATATAAAACTGTACAAATTATTCAAGATTCAATTTGATTTTTTGTGTTATTTAGAAATAAAAAGAGAGACAAGAGCACTTTAACACAGAAAGAAGTTTCTGCATTATAAGCCCCAAATAACAGTCACTCTCACTGAATTGTTAAAGTCTAGTCTAGACATAATGGCTATTTGTTATAAAGTGAATTGGGTAACATTGGTGTAGTGCAACCTATTTTAACTGGATTAGTTGCTTATCAACATTAGAATAATTTATAAAACTAGGCTTTTGGTACCTTTTCCTTAACACTGGAGTGGTCCCTGGAAGTGAATTTCCAGATGTGTAAGCTATTCCTTTAGGCTTACAACTTTAGGAGTTAACATTTACCCTGAAGGATGGTGTTGTGCAGTTTGACTAGAGATTCAGAGAATGAGCGGTTATATTTGAAGGAGCTAATGTTTATCTTTACTGATAAGCTGCTGCAGAATCCCCTTCGAGGGGATTTCCTGAGAAATTTACTTACATGAATAAAGTTTAAAATTTTTATGCCATTTAAGATTGTTTTGTTCCAACCAAGCTAAGATAAACTAGTGAAATGTAAAGCATTTTTATGTGTGGTTTTATAGTATCTGGTTTCTTTTTAGGCAAATCAACAAATATTTATTGAATAGTGAGAGGCAGTTTTATTATATTAGAAAGAAAACAAACTTTCGGGAATTCCCTGGTGGTCCAGTGGTTAGGACTCCATGCTTCCACTGCAGGGGGCATGGGTTCGTTTCCTGGTCGGGGAGCTAAGATCCCTCATAGCTGCGCAGCATGGCCAAAAATATATAAATAAAATAAAATTATCTTAAAAAAAGAAAGAAAACAAACTTTGAAGTCAGACCTATGTTAGAATTATGGTTAAGCTACATATAGCTCAACTTCAAATACTAAAGAATTATACCTGAGTCAAGATAGTTAAAATATGTACTGAACATGCAAGAACTCAAGGAAATTGGAAAGCAGACTGAGCATGTTGGGAGTTAACAGGGAAAACTTTGCAAAAGAGAGGCCTGAAAGGATTGGTATAATTTGGGTCAGAAGACTGGATCAACAGCATGTTAGCAAAAATGCACATGACTGAGGTGGGGGGTGAAAAAGAAGATAGGCCTATTTTGGGCTGAGAATCTGCTTGGATAGGAAAGTGGGACCAGATCCTGGAAAAATGATATTTTGGGGCTCAGCCCATTATTTAGTAGAGGGAGATGATAAAGATTCTGTGATAGGAGACCAACATAACAAATAAAAGTCCAATATTTTAGAAAGCTTCAAGTGTTAGGTATGTGCAGGCTAAGTTTTAGATCCCCCAAGTTCCTCTAACTTAGCTAAAAACAAATAAGGCCCACAACTAGGATGATAGCAATAAAATCGAGTATTTGGGAATAAATCAGAGATTTGAAGGTAGAGTCCGTCATTCAGGATTTGTTATAAAGGATTGAATATAGGAGATGATGTTCAGGGAAATATAAAAAACAATTAGTGAATTGGGAGATAGGACTAAAGAAGTTATATGGAAAAGCAGCGCAGGATAGGCTGAAAGAGAGTTTAAGGAACATGGAGAATAGAGGAAGTATTCTAATTGGAATACTCAAAGAAGAAGAAAGAATATGGGACAGAGGCAGTGTTTAAAGAAGCCCAAGAAATCTCCAGCAGGATTTTTTTTTAAATCCATACGTTACAGACAGACCTCATAGCCACAGGTCTTAAAAGCAGTCAGGAAAAAAGACATTGTCTTCAAAGGAGGTCAACAGCTGATTTTTCAGTAGCAGTAGAGGAAGCCAGGAACAGTGGAATGATACCTAAACTGTTCTGAGAGAAAATAACTATCATATCCAGCAAAAATATTTTTCAAGAAAGAAGGCAAAATTAAGGTATTTCCATATGACAAAAACAGAGAATTGCCAGTACTGGACCCTTGCTAGAAATCCTTCTTTAAAGGAAGTTCTAAAATATCTATAATTATTTGAGATGCAAAGGAAAATGAGAACAATAAAAATACAAAGTGACTAAGTTAAAACACACACAGGTTGTATAAAACAGTAATAATTTATTATTGAGTTTAAAAAAAAGAGAAAATACACAGCAAAGATAGCATATACATTGGGAAGGGATTTTAAAGAAATTGAAGTACATTGTTAGGTCTTTTTAAGTGTAAAAACCCATATCTCAGAGGTAGTTAGGAATACCAGACTAAAGATGAGGAGAGATCATGCCCAAAGTCAACCATGAAGTGACTCTTGAACGTTGAGAGTGAAAGAAAGCTTTATGAAAGAAAAAATATAGAAAAAATAGAAAGCTGATTTTGAAAATCGTTTTTAGGGAATGGAAAGAGAAGGAGCCATGTACTGATCTGACATTCAATGAGAATATTAGATTGAGATATTCCAAGAAAAAGAGAAATTCTTATTAGTGAAAGTGTTCAAAGCAAAGATTTACTGGATAAATACATTGTGGAGGGGATTTCTGCAATGGATAGGAGATTTGGCTATTCTCCCATCTTTGCAGTTCTCTTATTCTGACTCATACCTATGAAAGAGTACCACCTTCAGAAATTGAGAATACTTCTTTCAGAATCACACACATTTGGTTAGAGCTATCAAAATCAACCAGTGGCTTGATAACTCCATCACAGATGTGTTCAAGTGTCATGGGCATGCTTGGTTCTAGGTTAGCCATGCGTTTTCACAGGCTTGGTCTTGGCCCATCTAGAAGTATTTATCAGGCCACATGCACTCATGGATGTATGATACTAGACCAGGGATGATATTTAAAATATTAAACAACTGGAATGACCGGCACCAACAATCAGAACAAATGCTGGATATAAACTACAGCCATACTAGTTTAGCCATACTAGGGCAAATTGGCTGATTAGAACTAAAGTAAAAACTTAATCATGTTTTCCATGAGGTGTGAGACATCTAGTGTAATACTTTTTGCATAGTCTTTGTCTATAGCTGGCTGAAAACATTTTCTTCTAGCCACCAAGACGGTGGTTAAAAACAAAAATTGGTTGTTGATAGTGATTTTCTTGAATGTCAGAATAAACATCAAGATGATATGAGGCTGGTGTATTTCCAGAGACCTGGCAGTGTCTGTAACATGATGAGACAAATTTTAGTTTCAGGTTCATAAACGCATTTCATACCTTTATGTCACACCTTACCTGCCGTTCTCTAACATAATGGCCATAAATATATATACCTTTCCATTTGCTGCATGAGCCACTGAAATACAGTGTTGCAAATTTGTCCTCAGACTTTTGTGCTTTTACTTTTTTATTCCTTCTTTCACAGATCCTTCTCTGCGCTTTTCTTTATATTGTTTTCAGAAATGTGATTTTCATTTCTCTCCTTTCTTCCTAGCTTTCTTCAGTCCAGTTCCTTGATGTTATTTCATTAAGGAAGTTGAGAAACTATGAAGGAAAGTCAGTAGGAGATATTTTTGTGAGGATTTGCTTTTTTTTTTTTCTTTTTAAGCTTAATCCATTTAAGTTTTAAACTAAACTGTTGCTAAAGAAAACTAAAATAATGTTCTGTCCTGGGGCTCTGGTTCTCTGAGAATGCTGAGATAAAATTAAGACTCTGAGGATATTAAAAAGAGGCTCTAAGAACCACAAAAACAAAGATGGTCAGCCTTGTGAGTGCCAGGCTCAGGTCTGTCAGCACTATCCTATCAACACACAGCTAAATGCATAAGAGTGCAGGTATGTGTTAAATTTTATTTTTTGAATATTCACATGTTCAAAATTCAAAACAGTATACAATAAAAAGTCTCTTTCCTACCTCTTATACCACAGCCACCCAGTTCCTAAGGTCACCAGAGATATTTTATGCACATAAAAGTAAATATGTATATATAGTCCTCTTCTACCCTTCTGTACACAAATGGTAGCTTACCACACACTTTGTGGTACCCGTGGATGCCAGTGTTTGGTGCATATTTATGTATGTCTGTATGGGCTGTCCAGCGTATCCTCAGGAAATGTCGCAATAAAATGTTCTGTTTTAAAGATTTCTATGTTTTAATTTTATTTTGTTCCTTTTCTCTCAAATTAACCTTGATTCTAGATTTACTACCAGAAGCATAAAGGAAAAGGGATGAAAAAATAGCCCTAAAAATTTAGACCTAGGAGGGCAGGGATGTAGGACCAGCAGGATTCTCTGGACAGCTAGAGGCCTTCTGTGCCTCGATATGATTGGATCTGTGCCGCAGTAGTTCCAGGAATAGAGTAGACCTTCTTACATGGCAGATGACAGCCTAGGCTTTGGACAGTTGGCTTGGGGATTTTAGCAAAAAGAATCATGTGGTACTTTGCCTCAGCAGAGCCTTCAGCACCTAAATGTAAAGCTTCTTTTAGTACCAAGGAAACTCCAAGAATTGTCAGAATATGGTAAGTAGAAGACTGTGAATGGGAGGCTTTGTAAATGGTAAAATGCTATACAGGTATGCTGTGTCAGACTAGATTTGAGCCGTTACCTGCAGCTGATGAGCTCCAAAAAGAGCGAAACCTATTAGGTCCTGCAGTACTGGCTTGAGATAGTATAAATCCTTGATTACGTTCCATTTGTATGTTGTTTTGTTCTGTCATACTTTGTACTGGGGAAGGGAATAGCTCCCATTTAGTCTCCTTGAGCTAGTGTATTTCCTCTGCAGTCCATTCTTCTTATAAGTCACCTGAATGAGATCATCCCAAAAGGGAAATCTGATCAAGTCTGATTAGATTGTGACCTGGTCTGATCCAAATGGCCAGGTTTTTCTCCCTAGGCAATCTCATCTACTCCCATAGCTTTAATTGCCCCAATATGATGACAACTCCAGAATCTTCTTTGCTAACCTCTTTTTCTCCTGAATCACTGCTGGATATGTGTTCTTTTGATGTTCAACTGACATTTCAAATCAGCCAAACTGACTGTTAACCTTCCCTACCTCTTCTTCCCTCCACCCTACTGCTACACAACACCACACATACACACATCCCCAAACAAAAACTTACCATTTTCTTGCATTTCTTGCTTGGTTGTTTAAGTACAGTCCTCCCAGACACATAAACTAAAAGCCTAAGAGGTGTTGTCTACTCTTTCTTCTTTCTCACCACCTCCCACAGAACAAAACAAAAAATAAAAAAACTGGCTATTAAGCTCTAAAGATTTGCCTCTGGAATATGTCTTAAATTGGTCTCCTTTCCAGATCCTCAGTTACTGCCTACCTCAGGCCTTTATACCACTTTGGGGGACAACTACAATAGCTGCCCAACTAGCTTTCCTGTCTCTAATTTCTCCTCTTATTTATTATCTCCACTTCTCGTAGGGTGACCTCTTTAAAGACCAAATATGGTCGTATCACTCGCTTCCTTGAAACTCTTCAGTGGCTCACCTGTAAGATACAGTTCATGTTCCTCAGCCTGGTATACTTAAGCTTTTCTCGACCTAGCCCCCGACTCTTCCCTCCTTGACGCTTCAGCAGCTTACTGCTTATAACTTCCCAGATTACCATGTGTTGTATTTGTTAGTTGTACCACCTGTTGCCCTCCTGGAATTCCTGTTCCCTGAATCCATCCTATCACCCCCATCCATTAGTAGACTGGAGCCAGCTCCCACCAGCTAGGGAGAACTGGTTGTTAAATATTCAGGAGTTTGGCAAGCCAGCTTTTAACTTGAAAAGCAACTGTGATGGGGGTATTTATACCACGCATATCAGCAAATATTACAAATCAGAACTCCCCTTCACCCCCACCCCACCCCAGCATGCCATAACCCTACTGAAATTCTGGCTTAGATGGTTCCTCTTTAAAACCTTTCCTGCCCAGCCCTCTACCGTCACACACACAAAATTAGTTGCTATTTATAAACACTTGACATGCTTTATTATAGCATTGGTCACCGTATAGTGTAAGTCTTTGTTTTCAAGTCACTTTTTAATGCTAAAGTCTTGAGTTCCTAGGACAGAGTCCATTGTCTCAATTGTCTTTGCATGCATGTCATTCATTCATTCCTTCAACATTCATTGAGTTGATACACTTAATATGTATCAGGCACTGTTCTCAGAGTACAAAGATGGAAGGATTTAGCCACTGTCTGTAAGAAGTTCATAGCCTAGTCCATGGGAAGAGAGAAATTCAAATAGTCCATTACAATACAGTGAGACAAGTACCGTTGCTAGAAGTCTGTGCAAGACACGTTGAAGCCTGGAGGAAAAAACCCTTCCCAGGGTAATGGGGAAGTCTTCACAGAGCAGGTAAGACTTAAAAGATGAACAAAAATTTGTTGCCTGTAAATAGGTGCTACAGTTAGTATTTTTATAGATAGAATTTTTTAATAGAAAGTTTTCCCACTCTGGACAGTACATAAGGTTCTTTGTTTCAGAGTAAATAGCAGTTTTATGCGAAAACCCTGTGTAAATGTCTATGAATCAGGCATTCTTTGAATGAACAGAGAAAGCACTGAATACTGTATCTGTAATCACAATGTTGTGTAGCAAACCATCCCAAAACTCCATAGCCTAGAATTATTATTATTAAATAATAATTTATTATTTCTCATGCATTTAGCAGGCCTAGCTGCTTCTGGCTGGGCTCACTTGTGCATCTGCAGTCAGCTGGCAAGTCAGCCAGGGTCTGGCTGGTTTAGGATGCCCTTGGCTAAGTCAGCTCAGCTCTCCTCTTTGTGTCTCTCCCAGCCTTCTAGCAGGCTAGCTCAGGCAGGTTCCCATGGTGGTGGCAGGGGCTCAAGAAAAGAAGTGGAAACATGCAAGTATATGTGCAGGTCTCTACTTACCTCATGCTTGCTACTGTCCACTTAACTAAAGCAAAATCACATGACTAAGTCCAGAGTTAGTGTGAGAGAAATAGATACAGGGAAATGTAAAAAATTGGGGCCATTGCTGCAGTCAATTTGCCACAAACACATACTCTGTGTAAGCTGTGTTCTAGACCTCATGTTACTCTGCAGGTATTACTTGCTAGTGAATTTGCTTCCAGCTGGTTGGATGCTCTGGGTGATAATGAGCAAACTTCTCTGAGCAGTCTGGACCTATTAATCTTATCTCAGTTTTGGGTTTCATTTTTATCCCACTATTGAAATGACATTTATTATTTGGGAGGCTGAAGAGTCATTTGTTTAGTGATATCCATGTCCTATTAAACTCCTTTACATATTCTAGTCACTTAGAATTTTTTTTACTAAAAAGCCATGGTGTCCACAACAAGGAGAAAATACCTTGTGGAGGTTTAAAAAACATGTTTTTAAAGGTCAGTTATTGGGGAATTCCCTGGTGGTCCGGTGGTTAGGACTCGGTGCTTTCACTGCCATGACCTGGGTTCCATCCCTGGTCGGGGAACTAAGATCCTGCAAGCTGCACGGCGTGGCCAAAAAAAAGAAAAACAAAAGGTCAATTATTTAATCTCTCCAACTTAGCTTTTTTTTTTTTTTTTTTCAGTACGTGGGCCTCTCACTGTTGTGGCCTCTCCCATTGCGGAGCACAGGCTCCAGACGTGCAGGCCCAGAGGCCATGGCTCACGGGCCCAGCTGCTCCGCGGCACGTGGGATCTTCCCAGACCGGGGCATGGACCCGTGTACCCTGCATCGGCAGGCGGACTCTCAGCCACTGCGCCACCAGGGAAGCCCCAACTTAGCACTTAATAAGCTAGATTCTTCATGCAAAACTTCAAACTGGGAGAACTCTCAGTCCATCTGTGAAAAGCAAACAGATTTTATTTATTGAGACCTTAGGAACAAAGCAGCCCCTTTTAACTAGTAGCCTTGGGAATAGGAAACATTAATAACAGTTCATAGAATGTACTCTTTTGGGTGTTTGTCCAGAAGTGACTAAAATATCCAAGATTCAAACCTGGTTTTGTTTGTTTTTAATAAGATTCATGTGAAATGTTTGTTTCATTTTCGTCATCCTCATCATTGGTGAGAAAGGGAAGCTGGAGGGACCAGTAGTAGTAGAAGGGCAGTGGACAGAGAAAGTATTGAGACAAGTGGACAAATGGAGAAATGCCAGAAGGGGTCACTGAAGTAGAAAAGTGAGTGGCCAGGTCAGAAAATAAATCTGCAGAGCCAAGTTCTGAGCAAGAGGTTAGAGCCGCAGAGTCTACCTCGCAGATGGACCCCAATGGCTCTTCCCCCCAGAAGGAAGGTCAGTGTGGCATAAAGGATCACATAGGGTTCCCTTGACTTTGATTTCACTCTGTATCTTAGTTTTTCTGCTAGGTGTGCCCATAGGTGGGAGGGCTTATTGCAGTTCTCAAAAACCATTTTAGGTAGGGTAGGGAACTGGCTAATGAAAGCAGCTGCCTGAGGAAAGATTTCATGATCAAAATTTTTTAAGGGAAATGATAATACTTCAAGAAAATGATTTTTTCACAATTTAAGATGTTGATTTAAAAAATAGACTTAAAATAGGATACTCTATGGACATAAATTCAACCTTGCATTGGCTGCATTCAGAATAATAATCCAAAGTCTTCTCACGGGATAGTGTCATGGGAGAGCACTGGCAGAGTAATCTGGGTTCTAGCCCCGCCTTTGCCCTTTGCTTACTCTGTACATCTCTATCCAGCTGTATAGTGAAGGCTTTGGGACTTGAAGGTCTCTTGCTGTCAGCGCTTACATACTGACATGTTCTTTGGGTCTCTGAGGTTTTTGTAGATCCTAACCTCAGTTACACTGTAATTTTGATTTATAGAGTAAGATGAGTGGGGTGAGGGAGCTGCTATATGGAGTCACATTGAGTATTAATATTGGTGGCAGAAGATCAAAAGAGGCTTGGGGGCTTCCCTGGTGGCGCAGTGGTTGAGAGTCCACCTGCAGATGCAGGGGACACGGGTTTGTGCCCCGGTCCAGGAAGATCCCACATGCCGCTGAGCGGCTGGGCCCGTGAGCCACGGCCCCTGAGCCTGCGCGTCCGGAGCCTCTGCTCCGCAACAGGAAAAAAAAAAGAGGCTTGGTATAAACCCAACTGAGTATAAACCCTCAGTTACTGCCTACTTTTGCCACTAGATGGCGATCAGACATTTGAAAGACTTAAGAATTGACTAGCTAAGACCCTGATGGACCATCTTAAGAAATGAAGAAACTGTCAGCCAGGGCTGTAACTCATGTGTGTCTTAAGCCCTGTCAAACTAGTCAGCAGTAGTTTTAGCAGTGAAAAGGTAGAGTTACCTATAGTTTATACCTTAGGTAGAGTTACCTAAGGTTAAGAATCTTTTATCAAAGAGGGGGATATGATAAAATCATGATGCGTGTAAAGTAAGCAACAGAGAATTGATGAATTCATCAAATACCAGTATACTTGAGTGAAGGACCATTCTTTTTTAAATTTTATTTCATTTTCTACTGAAGTATAGTTGAATTACAATGTTGTGTTACTGCTGTACAGCAAAGTGACTCAGTTATACATATATATACATTCTTTTCCATTATGGTTTATCACAGGATATTGAGTATAGTTCCATGTGCTATACAGTAGAACCTTGTTGTTTATCAATTCTGTATATACCAGTTTGCATGGTATATATACCATGCAACCCCAAACTCCCAATCCAACGCTCTCCCACCCACCTCCCCCTTGGCAACCGCCAGTCTATTCCCTATAAGGACCATAGTTTGAAACCTTAAAACTGGTAAAGATAAAGAAAGAGATGTAAAAATGGTGTTAACACTAGAGGTGCTGCCACGTGGAAATACAAAAGTTTTTAGTTCAACAAGTTAGAGTAACGCTATGCATGCAAGGTCTATCAGTGAACATTAAGGGAAACGAGAAATGCTTAGGGAACATCTCTGAGCTCTGGATGTGACATCAAGAGAGACAGCTGAGCCCTTCTATATCAGCCGTTAGCAAACTTTTTCTGTGAAGGGTCAGAAAGCAAATATTTTAGGCTTACCAGCCAGTTTAGGCTTACTGTCCACTCAACTCTCCTATTATAGTGTGAGGTAACCATATACAATATGTAAATGAATGGGTGTGACTGTGTTCCAATAAAACTTTACTTACAAACACAGGCAGCGGGCAAGATTTGGCCTGGGTGCCATAGTTTGCCAACCCATTTGTGGGTGAAAGCTAGGGTCCATAAGTAGTTCTCCTTTCTAGGCCTCAGACTCTGGCTTCTGTCAAACGAGTTGGATTAGCTGATCTCAGACATTTTTCAGATTTTGTGTCCTTTAGTACCTCTCTCTGAAGCTAAGTGATCCACAAGGCTGACCCAGAGTGATATTTCTTTTATTTTTAAGATCAAATTAAAAAAAAAATCAAGCTTGAACAAATTTGTAAGTTTCTAGAGCAGAATTTCTCAACCTTGACACTATTGACATTTGGGGCTGGATAATCCTTTGTTGTAGGGGAGCTGTCTTATGCATTGTAGGATGTTTAACAGCATCTCTAGACTCCTCTACCTACTAGATGTCAGTTCAGTAGAACACCCCAACCCCCCCGTGTTATGACAACCAAGAATGTCTCCAGACATTGCCATATGCCCCCTGGGAAGCAAGATTACCTCCACTTGAAAACCACAGCTCTAGAGACTTTAAGAGTAACTGGAAGAATAACAAAAATGGAAATCAGGCCATGTAACCCAGGACGGCCACCAAGATAATAAACATACTTCTTTAGGAACAAGGCCAAAAAAGCCAAAACCAAGAGGAACCAAGAGGAACCAAGAGGAACAAGAGGAACAAGAGGAACAACCTGCATATTGGAAAGAGAATCGCAGGGAATTCCCTGGCGGTCCAGTGGTTAAGACTCCGTGCTTTCACTGCTGAGGGCCCTGGTTCCACCAGGAAACTAGAATCCCACAAGCCTCTCAGCTCAGCCAAAAAAAGCAAAGCAAGCAAAAAAAAGAAAAGAGAAGGGCAATGAGAATTTTATTCACCCAGTTAAGAGGGGCTGGAAAGTTGGTAGCAGATGACTTTTTTTTTTTTTGGCTGCACCAGGTCTTAGTTGCCACGTGTGGGATCTTCAGTTGCTTGCAGCATGAGGGCTCTTTTAGTTGCGTCGTGCGGGATCTAGTTCCCTGACCAGTGATCGAGGCCGGACCCCCTGCATTGGGAGCTTGGAGTCTTAACCATTGGACCACCAAGGAAGTCATGGTAGCAGATGACTTTTTAATATTGATTTAGATCATTTTATTGAAAGTGTTCCTGAAACCATTGAACCAAAATAGAGGGCTACCTATAATGGGTAGCTGAAAAGTCAAACTAAAACAAAGAAACATGGATGAAGAGAAATATAAAAAAGACCACTATTAAAGAATACCAAGAATATTTACTTTTCACTATTTTATATTATTTGATGAGATCTCTAACAGAAAGAATTCATACTGGGTGAATTCATTAGCCCTTATCTATGGGTCCTGGGTATTTTGTTTTGCTTTGGATAAATCAAGTGTGGTTTATTCCTACAGTAGAATATTATTTAGTAGAGAAAATGCAGTACAGCTTTACACAACTACATAGATGGATCCTTGAAGCTAGGTTTTAAGTGTCAGTAAAGCTGATCCTTTAATAAGGCTAGATCACGTAGCCAGCTTGGAAGTTAGTTGCAAATAAAAGCCAAAATCATCTCTATTCATTAATAAGGGTGTCCTTGTTTTCCATCTACCTTTTATTTATGCCCATATTCTTTTAAGAATTTATTCTCTTCCAAGTGTGATATTAATCATAGTCTACAAGCCCTGATTATCCAAATAGCATTGTACAAGGAAGTTTTTGTTTGTCTTGTTTTGTTTATTTTCCTTACAATGACTTTAACACAGTGTGATATTTTCTGAACAGTGATCTAAGAGATCTAAAAACATTAATTCTAGTCTCAGATTCTACTTTTGACTTGCTCTGTGAGCTGGGGCAGTCTCTCCCCTGCTAAGGAAATGGTTTCTTTATCTGTAATATGGTAGAGAGATTCCCCAACTCTGGCCCCAGGATGGCTGCATAAGAATCATCTTTGAGGCCTTGTTTTAAATTTAGATTTCTGTGCTTCATTCCCAAATTCCAATTCTGTAGTCTAGGGTTAAGGCCTAGGAAGCCCAGGTGTTCTAGTGCATGGCCAGGTTTGAGAACAATTAGAGGTGATCTCCAAGGTCCTTTCAACTCTAAAATGCAGTGGTTATATGAAATATGTATTTCCTAAATAACCTTTATTATATTATTATCTGAAAGCTTTTTTATGTTCTACAAGAAACAATTGAGATTACTACATTGTACTTTCCCCACATACACACATTGGTACAGCTTTACATAAACTTGCTTTGCTATAATGTGGTCAGCTTATGGCTTGGGTGATAATCTTGATCCCCAAAATGTATTAGAAGATGGTTTCTCTTTTCACCAGAATGCTATATCATAGTTTCTTTGTTTTTAATCTTGGATTTAGAGAAGGATTAAATAGTTTGATATCCTGATTTCCATATAACTCTAAAAGTGGAATAAAATTAGAAATTCTATGTGGTTGTTAATTTCTGTTTTTTTTTCCTTTAATTTACAGAATGCTCTTTTCAGTTGCATTAGCAGAAATGAAAGTAAGTATATTGTTGATGGTTATACAAGCAATCCAAAGAGAAAAACATGGTTTACAGAATATGATTTAGCTGTTATAAATATTGCCAAAACTCTGACATTATAACTTAGGTTGTTACTAAACCGTCTGAAGGAATGTGCACAGCAGGATTCTGATAGGCTCTTTCCTCTGGAGTGTTTGGGCCATTCATGAATTCTAACAATTCCCATGTCCTAATTACAGATTTACAAAGCAGATATCAGTGCTGGGTGTTTTAGAGGAAGATCATGCCCCACTTGGATAAACAGGAAGTTGAGCACTCCCACGTGATATAAACAGAAGTTGAACACTCCCACGTAGTATAACGTAATATAATTGCAGCACTAGCTGAGGGCTGCCTCTCAGTTCATTCAGCAGATATTCACTGACTACTTGCTCTGTGCAGGGCAGATGCACACCTGTGGGGGACACAACCTGTACACAAAGAACTCTGGGACATGGTGGGTATGGGATAGAGTTACTGATAAGGTGCCACGGGAGTTCAGAGGAAGGAGGGATCACATCTTGCAGGGGCGCTTAGAGGTGACTTCATGGAGTTGGTAGCTGAACTGGGCCTTGAAGGATGGACATGATGTGAGCAGTAGAGATTGGAGGAAGGGAATTCCAGCTGAAGGGAACAGCGAGAGCAGTTGGAGACGGGGAAACACGTGTGAGGAGTAAAGAGTTGTTAGGTGAGCTTGGCAGTGGGGTGTATTAAAGTATAAGAAACATTAGCTGTCTGTACTTTATCTTCTACTCTTTCTAACTGGGGTTTAGTTCAAGATTTTCCAGATAGTCTTTAGCACATAATCCTATATCCTCCCACACTGAGGAAGCCAGCCTAATTGGGGCATCAGAAGACAGGCATCTTTGTCCTATTCTCACTTGTCTCCTCTGTCCTCAGCATCCCTCACCCCTGCCCCCAGTTTTAGCTTCATTGAGGTTGACAATGATAAATGTAGCCATTAATGATTGTTCTTTGTGAATAAAATGAACAATTCAGCAATGAACAATGTAAGTTTGTTAGTAATTTCAAATCAGAAACTTAGCTGGCACAATAGGTATGAAACCGTTTCCTTGTCCAGGAAAGAGGCTTGTCTTGCTATCAGTGTAGTCCTACTTTAGTTCATTTGTATATGATTTTATCATTATCATTATTTCTGGAAGTCGCCTGAGTTCCCTGCTCATTCCTTGGTCTGTGGAATCCACCAGAAACCGGATTCTGGTTCCTCTATAACCATCACTAATTATTATCAGAGGTTTCCTACCTGCCATTTTCTTAACCTTTTCCAGCCATACCTCTACCCTTTTGGCTCCCTTCAGCCTCCCACAGACCCCTTAGCCTCTCCTATGAGGACCTCTTGTTCTTCATTATAAATCCCACATCTGCACCCCCAGCCACTCATCCTGCTCTTCCCAGATACCTTAAATAGTCCACCTTGATTTTTAAAAATACATACGTCCAGAATCGTTTATTCCAAATGTGGGTTTTACTTTTCAGTGTTGAAGCAAGTCATATCAGTTTTGAGGTGAGCACTTTCAATTTAGGCATAGTCTTGGAGATTTTCAAACAGTATAGAACTTTAGGGATTTTGTTTCAAGATGGACAGTTATATAATTTGCAAATTTATGAAGTGGTCCTGATATCTCTTGGTTTTTACTGGTCCTATTTTATAAATGTGAGGTATTTGGGGTTTTGTTTTATTTTGATATGTTTGATTTGTTTTGCTTTGGTTTGCTTTGTTTATGAATCTCCACAGATCCAACGTGGAAGGAAGCTGTTCCAGTGGTTCTCAACATGGGTGCTATTAGCATTTTGGGAGACAGTTTCGATTATATGAGACTTTCCTGTACGTTGCACAGCCCTGACCCCCATGTGCTAAATGCCAGCAGTCATCCTTAAGTCATCATGAAAACCAGAAACACTTCCACATGCATCCAAATTCTCCCAGGGGCTGGTACTGCTCCTGCTGAGAACCACCGCACTATAGACTATAAGTTGACAAATAATGACTTTCTCAGACCAGTGAGCGCCTGAATGTCCCCATGGCCATGCTTATAGTAGTGCTGACTTTAACTACGTGTCTTCTATGGCATGGTTTTATTTCTGAAATTCAAAAAGACACATATTGTTCCATCATTATTATGATGATTTAATGTTAGCAAATAGCTGATTTCATTTCAATGTAATCTTTTTTTTTCCCCAGTGGGCTCAGTTTGTTGCAGTTATGCAGGCCATCACACAAACTGCCGAGAATACTGTCAAGCCATTTTTCGAACAGACTCTTCTCCTGGTCCTTCTCAGATCAAAGCAGTGGAAAATTATTGTGCCTCTATTAGTCCACAATTAATACACTGTGTAAACAATTATACCCAATCTTATCCAATGAGGAACCCAACAGATAGTAAGTAAAAGCCACATATTCCTCTCATTTCAATCTTTGGTAAAATAATTTGTAAAAAAAAACGAAGTAAATTCTTGAAGATATCTACAGTCTGGGTCATTTGGGAAATACCAGGCTTCCTTTGGTCTTTAGATTTGGCAGACTGGACATTATCATCACAGCTAAAAGATGCCGAGAAAGACAGGGCTGTCAAGGGTATGAAGAAACAGGCACTCTCTATTCTGAAGTGGGAAAATTCACTGGTATGGATACTTTAAGAGGGAAGATTGGGTTATGCCCATGAGACTTTCAAATAATCATACCTTTTAATCTAGCAATTCTATTTCTCAGAAATTATCCTTCACAAAAACTCACAAATTTTCAAAAATACATCTATACATGTAAAGGATGTTTACTACAACATTGCTGGTATAGAGAAAAATTTAAAATGACCTAAACATCCACCAATAGGATATTGATTAAAGTTGATTAAATAAATTATATATCTGTATAATAACTACATTATACAATCAACATACTGGAAGATGTATTATGTAAATCAATGAAGTTAGAACACTCCCTCACACAATACACAAAAATAAACTCAAAATGGCTTAAAGACTTAATTATATGACATGATACCATAAAACTCCTAGAAGAGAACATAGGAGAAACATTCTCTGACATAAATTTTAGCAATATTTTCTTAGATCAGTCTCCCAAGGCAAAAGAAATAGAAGCAAAACAAACAAATGAGACCTACTCAAGCTTACAAGCTTTTGCACAGCAAAGGAAACCATAAACAAAATGAAAAGACAACTGTGGACTGGGAGAAAATATTTATAAACAACACGACCAACAAGGGCTTAATTTCCAAAATATACAAACAGCTTATACACCTCAATATCAAAAAAGTAAACAACCCAATCAAAAAATGGACAGAAGACCTAAATAGACATTTCTCCAAAGAAGACATACAGATGACCAGCAGGCACATGAAAAGATGCTCAATATTGCTAATTGTTAGAGAAATGCAAATCAAAACTACAATGAGTGAGAGGGCAGACAGCAGAAGCAAGAAGAACTATGGAACAAAAGCCACATTCACAGTAATATAGGCAAGATGAATAATATAGGCAAGATGAAAAGGCAGAGGGCTATGTACCAGATGAAGGAACAAGATAAAACCCCAGAAAAACAAGTAAATGAAGTGGAGATAGGCAACCTTCCAGAAAAAGAATTCAGAATAATGATATTGAAGATGATCCAGGACCTCGGAAAAAGAATGGAGGCAAAGATCGAGAAGATGCAAGAAATGTTTAACAAAGATCTAGAAGAATTAAAGAACAAACAAACAGAGATGAACAACACAATAACTGAAATGAAAAATACACTAAAAGGAATCAATAGCAGAATAACTGAGGCAGAAGAACAGATAAGTGACTTGGAAGACAGAATGGTGGAATTCACTGCTGCAGAACAGAATAAAGAAAAAAGAATGAAAAGAAATGAAGACAGCCTAAGAGACCTCTGGGACAACATTAAATGCAACAACATTTGCATTATAGGGGTCCCAGAAGGAGAAGAGAGAGAGAAAGGACCCAAGAAAATATTTGAAGAGATTATAGTCGAAAACTTCCCTAACATGGGAAAGGAAATAGCCACCCAAGTCCAGTAAGTGCAGAGAGTCTCATACAGGATAAACCCAAGGAGAAACACGCCGAGATACATAGTAATCAAATTGGCAAAAATTAAAGACAAAGAAAAATTATTGAAAGCAGCAAGGGAAAAACAACAAATAACATACAAGGGAACTCCCATAAGGTTAACAGCTGATTTCTCAGCAGAAACTCTATAAGCCAGAATGGAGTGGCATGATATACTTAAAGTGATGAAAGGGAAGAACTGACAACCAAGATTATTCTACCCAGCACAGATCTCATTCAGATTCGATGGAGAAATCAAAAGCTTAACAGACAAGCAAAAGGTAAGAGAATTCAGCACCACCAAACCAGGTCTACAACAAATGCAAAAGGAACTTCTCTAAGTGGGAAGCACAAGAGAAGAAAACGACCAACAAAAACAAACTCATAACAGTTGAGAAAATGGTCATAGGAACATCATATCGATAATTACCTTAAACATGAATGGATAAAATGCTCCAACCAAAAGACACAGGCTTGCTGAATGGATACAAAAACAAGACCCATATATATGCTGTCTACAAGAGATCCACTTCAGACCTAGGGACACATATAGACTGAAAGTGAGGGGATGGAAAAAGATACTCCATGCAAATGGAAATCAAAAGAAAGCTGGAATAGCAATACTCATATCAGATAAAATAGACTTTAAAATAAAGAATGTTACGAGACAATGTTACAAGGAAGGACACTACATAATGATCAAGGGATCAATCCAAGAAGAAGATATAACAATTATATATAATATTGTAAATATTTATGGTACACCATAGGAGCACCTCAATACATAAGGCAACTGCTAACAGCTATAAAAGAGGAAATTGACAGTAACACAGTAATAGTGGGGAACTTTAACACCTCACCTACACCAATGGACAGACCATCCAAACAGAAAATTAATAAGGAAACACAAGCTTTAACTGACACAATAGACCAGATAGATTTAATTGATATTTATAGGACATTCCACCCAAAAAGAGCAGATTACACTTTCTCCTCAAGTGCGCATGGAACATTCTCCTGAATAGATCACATCTTGGTTCACAAATCAAGCCTCAGTAAATTTAAGAAAATTGAAATTGTATCAAGCATATTTTCTGACCACAATGCTATGAGATTAGAAATCAATTACAGGGAAAAAAAACGTAAAAAACACAAACACGTGGAGGCTAAACAATACGTTACTAAATAACCAAGAGATCACTGAAGAAATCAAAAGAGGAAATCAAAAAATACCTAGAGGGCTTCCCTGGTGGCACAGTGGTTAAGAATCCGCCTGCCAATGCAGGGGAAACGGGTTCAAGCCCTAGTCTGGGAAGATCCCACATGTCATGGAACAACCAAGTCCGTGTGTCACAAGTACTGAGCCTGCACTCTAGAGCCTGTGCTCTGCAACAAGAGAAGCCACCGCAATGAGAAGCCAGTGCACCACAGCAAATAGTAGCCCCCGCTCACCTCAACTAGAGAAAAGCCCGGGTGCAGCAACAAAGACCCAGTGCAGCCAAAAATAAAATTAATTAATTTTAAAAAAATCATTTTAAAATACCCTAGAAACAAATGACAGTGAAAACACGACAATCCAAAACTTACGGGATGCAGCAAAAGCAGTTTTAAGAAGGAAGTTTATAGCAATACAAGCCTACCTCAATAAACAAGAAAAATCTCAAATAAACAATCTAACCTTACACCTAAAGGAACTAGAGAAAGAAGAACAAACAAAACCCAAAGTTAGTAGAAGGAAAGAAATCATAAAATCAGAGCAGAAATAAATAGAAACAAAACAATAGCAAAGATCAATAAAACTAAAAGCTGGTTCTTAGAGAAGATAAACAAAATTGATAAACCATTAACCAGACTCATCAAGAAAAAGAGGGAGAGGACTCAAATCAATAAAATTAGAAATGAAAAAGAAGTTACAACAGACACCACAGAAATACAAAACATCCTAAGAGACTACTACAACCAACTCTATGCCAATAAAATCGACAACCTGGAAGAATTGGACAAATTCTTAGAAAAGTATAGCATCCAAGACTGAACCAGGAAGAACTAGAAAATATGAACAGACAAATCACAAGTAATGAAATTGAAACTGTGATTAAAAATCTTCCAACAAACAAAAGTCCAGGACCAGATGGCTTCACAGGTGAATTCTATCAAACATTTAGAGAAGAGCTAACACCCATCCTTCTCAAACTCTTCCAAAAAATTGCAGAGCAAGGAACACTCCCAAACTCATTCTATGAGGCCACCATCACCCTGACACCAAAACCAGACTAAGGGGCTTCCCTGGTGGCGCAGTGGTTGAGAGTCCGCCTGCCAATGCAAGGGACATGGGTTTGTGCCCCGGTCTGGGAGAATCCCACATGCCGCGGAGCGGCTGGACCCGTGAGCCATGGCCGCTAAGCCTGCGCTTCTGGAGCCTGTGCTCCGCAACGGGAGAGGCCACAGCAGTGAGAAGCCTGCGTACCGCAAAAAAAAAAAACAAAAAAAAAAACAGACTAAGATACTACAAAAAAAAATTATAGACCAATATCACTGATGAATATAGATGCAAAAATCCTCAACAAAATACTAGCAAACAGAATCCAACAACACATTAAAGGGGTCATACACCATGATCAAGTGGGATTTATCCCAGGGATGCAAGGATTCTTCAATATATGCACATCAGTCAATGTGATAACCATATTAACAAACTGAAGAATAAAAACCATATGATCATCTCAATAGATGCAGAAAAAAGCTTTTGACAAAATTCAACACCCGTTTATGATAAAAACTCTCCAGCAAGTGGGCATAGAGGGAACCTACATCAACATAATAAAGGCCATATATGACAAACCCACAGCAAACATCATTCTCAGTGTTGAAAAACTGAAAACATTTCCTCTAACGTCAGGAAGAAGACAAGGATGTCCACTCTCGCCACTATTACTAAGCATAGTTTTGGAAGTCCTAGCCACGGCAATCAGAGAAGAAAAAGAAATAAAAGGAATACCAATTGGAAAAGAAGAAGTAAAGCTGTCACTTTTTGCAGATGACATGATAATATACACAGAGAATCCTAAAGATGCCACCAGAAAACTACTAGAGCTAATCAATGAATTTGGTAAAGTTTCAGGATACAAAATTAATGCACATAACTAATAAGAACCTGATATATATTTTAAAAAACTCAAAAATTCAGAAAAAAGAAAAAATTAATGCACAGAAATCTCTTGCATTCCTGTACACTAATGATGAAAAATCTGAAAGAGAAATTAAGAAAACATTCCCATTTACCACTGCAACAAAAGGAATAAAATACCTAGGAATAAACCTACCTAGGGAGACAAAAGACCTGTATGCAGAAAACTGTGAGACACTGATGAAAGAAATTAAAGATGATACAAACAGATGGAGAAATATACCATGTTCTTGGATTGGAAGAATCAATATTGTGAACGTGACTATACTACCCAAAGCAATCTACAGATTCAGTGCAATCCCTATCAAATTACCAATGGCATTTTTCACAGAACTAGAACAAAAAATCTTAAAATTTGTATGGAGACACAAAAGACCCCAAATAGCCAAAGCAGTACTGAGGGAAGAAAACGGATCTGGAGGAATCAGGCTCCCTGACTTCAGACTATACTACATAGCTACAGTAATCAAGACAATATGGTACTGGCACAAAAACAGAAATATAGATCAATGGAATAGAATAGAAAGCCCAGAGATAAACCCACGCACCTGTGGTCAACTAATCTATGACAAAGGAGGCAAGGATATACAATGGAGAAAAGACAGTCTCTTCAATAAGTGGTTCTGGGAAAACTGGACAGCTACATGTGAAAGAATGAAATTAGAACACTCCCTAACACCATACACAAAAATAAACTCAAAATGGATTAGAGACCTAAATGTAGGTTTAGGTCTCTAAACCTACATTTAGTTTTAGAGTGTAAGAACCTGCTGTATAAAGAAATAAAATTCAAAAATAAATTTTAAAAATAAATAAAAAAAAAGAAAACTACAATGAGAGAAGGAAAAGAACTACACCTCACACTAGTCAGAATGGCTGTCATCAAAAAGTCTACAAATAAATGCTGAAGAGGGTGTGGAGAAAAGGGAGCCCACTGACACTGTTGGTGGGAATGTAAATTGGTACAGCCACTATGGAGAACAGTATGGAGGTTCCTTAAAAAACTACAAATAAAGTTACCATATGATCCATCAATCCCACTCTTGGGTATATTTCTGGAAAAGATGAAAACTAATTTAAAAAGATACATGCACCCCAATGTTCATAGCAGCACTGTTTACAATAACCAAGGCATGGGGCTTCCCTGGTGGCACAGTGGTTAAGAATCCGCCTGACAATGCAGGGGACACAGGTTCAAGCCCTTGTCCGGGAAGATCCCGCGTGCTGCAGAGCAACTAAGCCCATGTGCCACAACTACTGAGCCTGTGCTCTAGAACCCACGAGCCACAACTGCTGAAGCCCTCGTGGCACAACTACTGAAGCCCCCACACCTAGAGCCCGTGCTCAACAACAAGAGAAGCCACCACATTGAGAAGTCCGTGTACCGCAACGAAGAGTAGCCCCTGCTCGCCGCAACTAGAGAAAGCCCATGCGCAGCAACGAAGACCAAATGCAGCCAAAAATAATTAAATAAGATTTATTTTAAAAAAAAATAGCCAAGGAATGGAAACAACCCAAGTGTTCATCAACAGATGAATGGATAAAGAAGATGTGACATACACACACACACACACACACTCACACACACACACAATAGAATATATTACTCAGCCATAAAAAAGAATGAAATAATACCATTTGCTGTAACATGGATGGAGTGGAGATTATCATACTAAGTGAAGTAAGTCAGACAAAGACAAATACTAAATGATATCACTTATATGTGGAATCTGAAAAATAATACAAATGAACTTTTTACAAAACAGATAGACTCACAGACATAGAAAACAAACTTATGGTTACCAAGGGGGAAGGGGGGTGGGGTGAGGGATAAATTAGAAGTATGGATTAAGATGTACACTACCACATACAAAATAGGTAAACAACAAAGATTTACTGTATAGCACAGGGAGCTATATTGAATATCTTGTGACAACATATGGAAAAGAATAAAAAAACCCAACATATATATGCATAACCGAATTACTTTGCTGTGCATGTGAAACTAACACAATATTGTAAATCAACTATACTTCAATACAAAAAAAAAAAAGATGTATGTTTATAGAAGTCCAAGATGTAATAAGCAAAAAAAAAGCAAGTGTCAGAACTAAATGTGTATAGTAAGGTACATTTTTAGTTATATACCTATTCCACATTATATGGATGTGTAATGTTTGAATTTTACCAATGAAATTTATTACTTTTATAATAAAAACATCAATATAAATGAGATCCTGATACTTTTAAAAAATTAGGGCCTCCTAATGAACTTGCATGTTATGGGGTCTTCAAAATCTCAGCTTTGGAAAGCCTATAATCCACTTTGTTCATTTAGAGATGATCAGACTTTAAGAACTGACTAATTAAGCAAAACTGGCAAGAGACTTGTAAGACTCAGAAGCCAGATGCCAATGTTTTGATTTACACTGGGATATTGAACGACTTGTTTTTGTAAACTCAGAAGCAGTGCTATGTGCCTTGTTTGGCCAGAATCTAAAGCAGAACTCTAAGGCTTATGACATTTGTGTGGTTGTGTGATGAAAATCAGAGGGTGAAGCATTTGCCATAATAACCTTCATTCATTTCAAAGGCAGATCTGTCTTCACTGACATTTAGGCTATAGAGAGGTGCTGCTGAAGCAATGTTGACAGATAGCAGCTCAAAAAAAAAAAAAAAAAAAAAAAAAAAGGCGGAAAAATGTTTTAAGGGTAGAACAACCATCTCAAATGTCTGTGCTAATACATAGGAAATCCGGAAAAGAAAGCTACAGACAGATAACAGATATGCCTGAATAAGCTTCTTAAGAAGTCAAACTCCTAAGAAAACTACTTCAAAGAAGCCCTCTGAATCCTATAGACTTGTTGAAAGTGTTCTCTTGCTTTCTGATTTTTTATAGAAAAGTAAGGGCAGAAGCAAACTGATATCTTGTCAGAGTTTTTAATTGTATTATTTAAATTACTACTTAGATTAATTCATTTGCACAGATTTGTAAAAGCTTTATATCCCAGAATATAATGAAATACAGTATTTGTGGTTATTGCTATTAAAATTAGTCATCTTTCTCGTTATGTCAAGAACATAATCCCTTTTAGGTAGCTGTTTCTAGCATGAAATAATTCCAGTTTGATCTACAATACCCTTTCCAGGAACATAAAATGCCTTGCATGTAAGGACCTCTTAGGTGTAAGAGGACCTTTCATTTATCTAGGAATAGTGCTGGAGATCCCATGATTGGGCACAGTGGTGAATCTGGGAATAAATACCTAGTCTACCTTTAGCTTTTCACTTATTTGCTATATTGCAAAGTAATGGAGAGAGAATTTGGTAGGCTTAGTATACTGGAGAAATTGACATGACTCAAGAGTAGTGACAGGTTCCAGTACACCACTGGGTCCTTCTGTCTGAGCAATGCATGACATAAAACCAGCTAATTAAGCCACTTATATTCTGAAAATGTAGGTTTATATTGCTGTGACAGAGCTGAAGATCATGCTTGCCAAAATGCCTGCAAGAGAATTCTGATGTCTAAGAAAACAGAAATGGAGATTGTTGATGGCCTCATCGAGGGTTGTAAGACCCAGCCTTTGCCTCAGGATCCACTTTGGCAGTGTTTTCTTGAAAGCTCACAATCTGTTCACCCTGGAGTCACTGTACACCCTCCTCCCTCTACAGGCCTTGATGGCGCTAAATTGCACTGTTGTTCTAAAGCAAACACTTCAACGTGTAGGTCAGTACCTCATTTTCCTTTATTAAAAACAGTAGAAAATAGCATTTTAATTAATGAATTTAAGTCTAGCAAATGTGTGTTATGTTCTTGCACTGTGTAGTCTTAAGAGTCTAGAAGATATAAAATCATTCTTTCATCCAGCAGATATTTATTGAGCATGATGTATATATAGAACATTGTTTTTGTACATTGAGCTAAAAGCACTGTGTTTTGCGGTGTGGAGGTTTAGCATTGGCAGGGCAATAAATATTTAAAGATGATACAATATGAATTCTACCCTCGAGGTTATCGTCAAGTAAGCTTACAATTTAGGAGATGTTTTGACCAGACATCTAAGGGATATTCTTTTTGTTAAATTGTGAAACTTTGAACTTAATCAACTTTTTGCATGTGTTGGTGAATAACCTGGGCTGGCACTTATATCCAAAGTTAGACAGCAGTGTATTGGCATTCATTTGGATGATACACTTAGGGATAAAAAATTGGCAATACTATTTGTGTAGGTTGGAGGAAACACAATCTAGAGATAAGAATAAATGGAGATAAGGTAAAGGTTTAACATAGGCGAAACAGAAGTTTGCTTTATTAGAGATATTTTGGGTGAAAAGGTACCACATATTACTAGAATATCCTGAAATGAATATGACATACGAGGAGTGAAACGATCTTTCCTCTGGTTTCTAAATTGGATGGACTTTAGCAAAAACTTGTGCCTAGAATAGCTCATCAGACTTTATCAAAGATATGAAAAAATCTGGAAAACATCCAAAGAAAATTAACAGAAGGGCTAAAAGAGAAGTTAAGTTGGCCCTATAATTCAGGAAATTGTATTGCTGATAGGAATTAATAAATGTACATATGGGAGGGATGCTGAGTACTTCTTTGAATGTCTACAAAACAGTTTATGCCCTGTAGTCACTGGAGATAGGACTGGCTGTGTCATCCCAGAAGAATTTCAGTAAGAAACGTGGCACCTCTTACCTTGATGTAAGGTTTTATGGTTTACTGAATGCTTTCACTTTCATCTTGTTTCATCCTCATGAAACCTTACAAGATGACTGGTATCATCTTATGACTGATGTCAATTTGTATAATTCTTGTATATATATAGAAAACTAACTCTGAGATGTTAAACAATCTGTCCAAGGTCATTCAGAAAGTTAGGACTAAAGAAAGGACTGATTTCCAGATCAAGGTACCTAATGGATTTTTTTTTTTTTTTTTTTTTTAATGGCTGCGTTGGGTCTTAGTTGCTGCATGCAGGCTTTCTCTAGTTGTGGCAAGCTGGGCTTCTTTGTTGCGGTGTGCGGGTTTCTCATTGCTGTGGCTTCTCTTGTTGCGGAGCACAGGCTCTAGGCACAGAGGCTCAGTAGTTGTGGCACGTGGGCTCAGTAGTTGTGGCTCACGGGCTCTAGAGCACAGGCTCAGTAGTTGTGGTGCACAGGCTTAGTTGCACCGCGGCATGTGGGATCTTCCTGGACCAGGGCTCAAACCTGTGTCCCCTGCATTGGCAGGCAGACTCTCAACCACTGCACCTCCAGCGAAGTCCCTACCTAATGGATCTTGATATCAGCTTTCTCATCCCCATCATGTGTAAGCTCAATTGAGAGCAGGGACTTTGTCTCTTTTATTCACCACTGCATTTCCAGTGCCTTCAACAGGGCCTCACACAAAACAGGCACTCAATAAATGCTGGTAGAGTGAATGAGCAAACTTATAAAAGTAAAGATACCCTCCTCATAGGGGTAATTATGAGAGTCAAAATGTGACAGGGGTGGAGAATTTCTACTTGTGATTTTGCATATTCCGGTAGTATTAAAATTTTATATTATGTGTTACTTTTTTTTGACACTTTTATTACATTTATAAATGTTAAAAATTAAACTAATGAATATAATGTGTGAAAGCACTTTGGAAATGATACTGATGTTATTTTAGCTTTATATATGCACTGAAGTTGCTTTATAATCATCGAGTACTGAAATAAAAATGCATACATACTACAATAGTGTGTATATATATATAGTATATATTACTATATACAATAGTTTATAGCAGCTTTGGAATTCATAAAACCTTTACATGTAGGCTATCTTGGTATATCTTAAGGAATATAAGTGGCTTGGGGATACTTTTTCAGGGAGAATCCAGTGAACCCTAAGTCTGTAATGCTTTTTAAAAGGAGTCTGGGGCTTCCCTGGTGGCGCAGTGGTTGAGAGTCCGCCTGCCAGTGCAGGGGACGCGGGATCGTGCCCCGGTCCGGGAAGATCCCACGTGCCGCGGAGCGGCTGGGCCCCTGAGCCATGGCCGCTGAGCCTGCATCCGGAGCCTGTGCTCCGCAACGGGAGAGGCCACAGCAGTGAGAGGCCCACGTACCGCAAAAAAAAAAAAAAAAAAAGGAGTCTGAGGATCATGTCACAGTTTTGCCTCCTGTGATTGAAGTATAAATATAGTGGACTATATCTTTGTGGAGGCAACACCATATGCTTTACCTTACTTCAAGTAAAGGTAAAAGAGAGATCAGAAATATAAAGGGGAATAATTGTGCCAAGAATAAGGATGTACAATACTATAATTAAACATTAAATTTAGCACTGAGCTTTCTAGAAACCATAGCAAAAAGGAAAGAGATGGATAATAAAGCTAACTTTTTCATATAAAAGATGACTTTTTCAGGCTCTAAATTCTAGAAGATAGATCTTAGTCTTTTGGTTTTTGTACTTTTTTTTTCGTTTATGTTCTAAAGTACAGTTCATAGAGTTCACGTTTTATGCAAATCAAATATTTATTCATTTGGCTCATCTGTACGTTTCTTCATTTGTTCTTCTGTTTCAGGGAACTGTGCACTAAACTTTATAGCATGAGCTGGGGCAATACACAGAGTTGGCAAGAGTTTGATCGCTTTTGTGAATATAATCCAGTGGAAGTGTCCATGTTGACCTGTTTAGCAGATGTTCGGGAACCTTGCCAGTTGGGCTGTAGAAATCTTACTTACTGTACTAATTTTAACAACAGGTAGGAGCAAATTACTATATGTGGAATAGAAGTATTTTATCATTAATTGCCTTGTTTTTAAATAAGTGAAAAGATCATTTTACTCTGATTTTGTTCCTGCTAAGTTAAAAGGAAGTAGTATACCTTTATCATTTCATCTTTAAATGCTATATTCTATCTTGCAAATCACCCCTGGGAAAGGAAGCACTGTAACAAAGTCCCTTCTAATCTCGTGATACTTCAAACTTCTAGAACTCAAAGAGTCTCCTCTGCCTTCAGTCTACCATTCTTCCCCGCTCCCTTCTGCTGCACCACCAGTGGAAATAATTCACTGCAGAATAAAACACTGTGAGCAATTTGCTCATCCAAATGCCCTCTTACGGACAATTTGTGTTTTTTTTGTTTTTTTGTTTTTGTTTTTGTGGTACGCGGGCCTCTCACTGTTGCGGCCTCTCCCGCTGCGGAGCACAGGCTCAGGACGTGCAGGCTCAGCGGCCATGGCTCATGGGCCCAGCCGCTCCGCGGCATGTGGGATCTTCCCGGACCGGGGCACGAACCCGTGTCCCCTCCAACGGCAGGCAGACTCTTAACCACTGCGCCACCAGGGAAGCCCGGACAATTTGTTTTGAAAGACCTTCAGATTGGTTGAAGTTCCCACTCAGTGAGTCCCCTATTTCATACAAAAACTTTCTTTACAGAAGCAATTTGAATAGGTGTTTCCCTGAGATATCAGTTAAGGTATGAAAAATAAGGGCCAAGAACTGAATTAATGGCTGAAGAAGCAATGAAGAAAACAGAAAAAGGGCATCCAGAAGCATAGAGAATGCCATATCAGAGAAGCCAGAGAGGGAGAGTTTCTAAAGAAAAGGGGACTGGCTGGTTTTATGAGCTGCAGCCCAGAGATCAAGAACACGAAAAGGAAGAGAATCATTCAGTTGAGGCAGAAGGAAGTTCAGAGGATACTCACCTCAAGCTAACACACATCCGATCCTCTTAAAAGTATTCAGATTATTATTTTGAGTAAGAAAATTGAGATATCTTCACAACTAGTGTTAGCCAATAAGGACCTGGCTTAGAGGTTGAGCAAATTTGAAGTCTATGAAATGTTTCAAGTTAAATTTGCACATAGTTCTAGCTTCTGGTAATGGTGGAGCAGTTTGTATCAGACTGCCATTCCTGTCAGTACCAATTATGAGCTCTGCACAAAATATAAAAACATAATTGTTTTGAAGCCATTTGAGAGTGACCAAAAGCAGGAGGAAGTACATCTCATGAAAGATAGAAGCCACACTGAGTGGGGGCCACATTTATCCAGTTTTTTCTTCATGGGCACTCTCAGTCCCCTGGCATGGCATATAGAATTCAAGCAAAAAGCAGCAGTCTTGGGCTGAGGAGTTAAGAGATCACAGTTTGGGGCTGCCAGAGTGGCTGGATATGAAATTGGAAAATCCCAGAAAGGAGGGAACCACAAAAGGAGATGCCCCAACAATCTGCATACAAGCTCCCCTTAAATCCTTGAATTTAACAAAGTCACAGGGTACAACTTTAACATACAAAAGCCAATTGTATTTCTGTATATTAGCAACAAACAATTAGAAAATGAAATTTATAAAAAAAAATTTACACAATTGCATCAAAAATATGAAATACTTAGAGATTAACAAAAGATGTGCAAGAACTCTACACTAGGAGCCAGAAAACTTTGAAGAGAGAAGTTAAATGGAGAGAAGTACCATGTTCATGGATTAGAAGACTCAATATTGTTAAGATGTTAATTCTCCTGAAACCAATCTCTAGATTCCGTGCAATCTCAATCAAAATCCCAACCAGCTTTTTAAAATAGAAAGTGCCAGACTAATTCTAAAATTCATATGAAAAGACAAATAACCTAGAAGAGCTAAAACAATTTTTTTAAGGAATAAATTTGGAGAACTTACAGTACATGATTTCAAGACTTATTATAAAGCAATAGAAATTAAGTCAATGTAGCAATTCCCTGGTGGTCCAGTGGTTAGGACTCTGTGCTTTCACTGCCGAGGGCCCAGGTTCAGTCCCTGGTCAAGGAACCTAAGATCCCACAAGACGTGTGGTGCAGCCAAAAAAGAATAATAATAAATTATATAATAATAAATAAATAAATTTTTTTTAATTTTAAAAAGAAATTAAATCAATGTAATATTGGCATAAGTTTAGACAAATAGATCAATGACAAAATAGGCAAGAATAGACCCACACATATAAATTGATTTTCAACAAAGGCAGCAAGGCAATTCAGTGCCAAAAGCAACATCTTACCAACAAATGATGCTGGAACAACTGAATATCTGTATGAAAAAAATAAAACCTTAACCTCCATCTCACACCATCCACAAAAATTAATTCAAGATGGGTCGTAGAACTAAACATAAAAGCTAAAAATAAAAGCTTCTAGAAAAAAAAAATAGGAGACTATGTTGATAGCCTTGATATAGCCAGAGATTTTGTAGGCAGGACACAAAATACACTAATTATAAAAGAAAAAAATTAATGAACTAGAGTTCAACAGTAAACATTTTTGTTCACCAAAAGACACCATTTAAAATTTGAAAAGATAAGCCACAGTCTGAGAAAAAATATTCAATATATTACACATGTACACACACACAATCACACACACGTGCATTTGACAGAGGTCCTGTATCCAGAATATATAAATAACTCCCACAGCCTCATAATAAAAAGTCAAACAACCCAATTAAAAAATGGGCAAAAAATTTTCAAGGACACTTCATCAAAGAAGACATCAAAAGAGCCACTTAGTATGTGAAAAAGTGTATTACCATTAGTTATGTAAAATGCAAATAAAAACCCCAATGAGATGCCTCCTCATACCAAATAGTTAAAATTAGAAGACTGACAAGCATGTAAACCAACTAGAAGTTTCATACATTGCTGGTGAGAGTGTAAAATGGTATGACCACTTTGGAAAACAGTTTGGCAGTTTCTTAATAAGTTATGACCCAAAAATGTCATTCATAGCCAGGGGAAAGAGACATGAAAACTAGAAACAACCTTAATGTCTATAAAACAGTGAATGAATAAACCAGCATTTCTCAAAGTGTGGTCTGCGGCCCCCAAAACCCCTTGAGATCAAAACTATTTTTATAATAATACTAAGATGTTATTTGCCTATTTCACTCACATTCTCAAAAGAGTGAAGAGTGAAGTTTTCCAGCTGCTTTAAGACATGATACAGCAACAGATTGAATGTAGGAGCAGATATGAAAATGCAGCTGTCTTCTATAAAGCCAGACATTAAATAGATTTTCAAAACTATAAAACAGATCTACCCTTCTCACTAATTTTTGCTTTAACATGTAATGGGTTTATTATCATTTTAAATGAATAAGTACTTTAAAAATCTCTCAGTTTTGATTTACAGTGTGATGGGTAGGGGTGGATATAACCCACATAAACAAAAACTTTTTGAGAACTTAATAATTTCAAGAATGTAAATGAGTCATGAGATCAAAAAGTTTGGGAACCACTGAGATAAACAAATTGTGGTACATTTATTAATGGAATACTACTGAACAATAAAAAGAACAATTTATATGTATAACAACATAAGTAAATCTCAAGAAGATTATTTAGCTAAAGACACTAGACCCAAAAGAATACATATAGTATGATTCCATTTATATGAAGTTCTACAACGGGCAGAATTAATCGACGGTGATCTAAGCACAGATGGTGGTGGCCTCTGGGGTGCAGTCAGCAGGGAGGGCATTGACTGGACAGGGACACAAAGGAACTTTCTGACATGATGGAAATGCTTCTTTATTGATTTGGATATGCCTGTGTAAAGGTACATGTTTGTTAAATCACATCAAACTAACCATAAAATCTGTAAATTTTATTTTTATAAATAATACCTCAATTTTTAAAACTTGGACTTTAATATTTATTTTGTGAAATGAAAGAAATGGTATAGTTGGAGATGATAGTCCTGTCCACAGTGTTTTAAAGTTTTTAACTGCCTCACAAAAATCCATATTATAAAGAAAAATTGCAATCAGAGTCTTAATGCTAGTGTCTATGTCTACATTGAATTTTCATATATTCAAAGCTGACAATCTTTGATAGGTTGTATGTACTTTCCTTAAAAAAAAAATCAGATTTTCCTGATGCATTGGCATGTCAAGATTTTACACATTGTTTCTCTGTAGAAAGTAATTGCCTCTTGATTCCTTCTGGACTTTTTTCTCTTCAGACCAACAGAACTTTTCAGGAGTTGCAATGCTCAGTCAGATCAAGGAGCCATGAATGACATGAAGCTGTGGGAGAAAGGAAGCATAAAGATGCCATTTATCAACATACCTGTTCTTGACATTAAAAAATGCCAGCCAGAAATGTGGAAAGCAATAGCTTGTTCACTGCAGATTAAACCTTGTCATAGTAAATCCCGGGGAAGTATTATTTGCAAGTAAGTTTCTTTCATCATAATGACTCTCTGGTTTTGGTTCAGACCTTTCATGATCTCTACTCACAGCCTATCTTTAGTTTTCTTTCCCACCACTTCCTTTTGCCCATCACCCCCACATGTTAAATGCTTTTCCTCCTCTGCTGAAAATACTCTTCCATCTCCACTCGCCCACTGCCTGTCCTTCTTAGCCTCTCTCAAATACCAGTCATTCCTATGGAATCTTCCCAGATTTCTCCAGCTGATAGTAATTTATCCTTACTACAAATTTCTGTAGACCTTTATTTGTACTTCTCTTATGGAACTTAGTTCAAGAAACATTGCATATCTTCAATGCACAATTCTATTTGTATATTTTAATTTGTGTACTTGTTTTATATTCTGTTAGACCTTGCTCTCCTTGAGGAGTTCATTCTTCTTTGTACCTCTCTTTTCTTATCTCCTCTCTCCTCTTTTTCTCCTCTTCAGGGATTAGCATAATCCTAATATGCAATAGGTATTCCAAAAATGTTTGATGAGTGAAAGACTTAGTAAATATAGTCATTAGGGCCTGTTCCTAAAACATTTTGTGAATGGTTTGCTTAAGATCTAGGATAAAGTACAAGGACCTACTGTATAGCACAAGGAACTATACTCAGTATTTTGTAATAACCTATAAGGGAGAAGTATCTGAAAAAGAATGTATATATATATAAAGAAAAAGAATATATATATATATAACTGAATCACTTTGCTATACCTGAAACTAACACAACATTATAAATAAAACTATACTACAATAAAAAATAAAATTTTAAAAAAGTAAATAGGAAGACAAAAAAAAAAGGATCTAAGATAAAGATGAAAGCTGCTATGGTGGGTGAAACCAAAAGCATTAACTACATAGTAATCTGTGTCAACGGCTCTTCGAGCATCTTTTTTTCCAAAACCAAGGTAATATCCAGCCCTTAAGGTGTTGGTATGTGGCTCAGTGGTGCTGGGCACTTGATGACTGACTGCAGATTATTTCAACCTTGAATAGGGTCCGGATCTGTTCTCTGACATGACTTGAGGGTGGCCTGAGTAGGGGAGAGATGAGGGGTAACTACTGGGTGACAAGCAAGAGGCAACAAGTGGGAAATTTATAGACTCTTAGCACAGAAATTTTATAGATGTCAAATCCCTATTGAAGACAGAAAATTTTAAAGTAGTGGATTTTCCAGTTGTTATAGGCCAAACACCTTAATGTTGATAACAAAGCAGATTTTTAAAAAGAGAATGGCAGGAAGGGAGTGATAGAAGAAGAAAGGAAGAAGCAAGCATGCATAAGGTCCTGAGACAATGTATGATTTTGCAAAGAGCAAATCAGATTAGCCTAGGTTCATTTCCTTTCAAAGACAGTGAAAAGCCACACTGATGGTAGTAACAGTAAGTATGAGTGTAACATTTGAGCAAGGCCTTTGATCTCAGGTCGGAGAAAGTTAGGCATGCTTTGATATGGTAATACATTACTTACTCCTCAACTTAATAAGGTCTGCTATCACTCCTATTCTCTTTTGTCATAGTTACACCTATAAAGTGTGAAACATTGTTGCGTTATGAAAACTGAAACAGAATTGATATTGGCTAGACAACGTGAGGCAGTTCCTCAAACCCTAAATTTGTGTGTGTTTTCCTTTTCAAGATCAGATTGTGTGGAGATTCTGAAGAAATGTGGGGACCAGAACAAATTCCCTGAAGACCACACAGCTGAAAGTATTTGTGAGCTTCTGTCACCTACAGATGACCTGGAGAACTGTATACCTTTGGATACATATCTCAGTAAGTACTTTGGTTTTTTTAATTTCAAAGGCTTCTCCCTTCTGTCTCTGCCCTTGTTGTTTGCTTTGGATGAGTATCATTCTGTTAAGAACATGTGGTTTAATGATACTACCTCAACTGCAGACTCTTATTTGCTTGGCCTCTTTGGCTCAGGAAAGAATTGTCATCTTTCTCTCTTTTCTTTTTTTAATTTTTATTGGAGTCTAGGTGATTTACAACGTTGTGTTAGTTTCAGGTGTACAGCAAAGTGAATCAGTTATACATATACATATATACACTCTTTTTTAGATTCTTTTCCCGTATAGGACATTACAGAATATTGAGTAGAGTTCCCTGTGCTATACAATAGATCCTTATTAGTTATCTGTTTTATATATAGTAGTGTGTATATGTCAATCCCCCCATCTTAAAACATGTACAGAGAAGCAATTATTATATCAGTCTGAGGAGGTAGTGAACTGTTATCAATCAGGAATTCTAAGTGGTGAATCAGGGGCCAGCATACTCAGATAACCAGCCTTTTATCATTGCCGTCTCCTTGCCATGATTTGACCAAGAAGTGGAATTTCCCCTAGGGATTCTTCAGCTTTCTGTCGTCGGAATATCAGTGGACCTGAGCCAGGTGTTGGCTTGGACTTATCCACCAAATAGGGGGTAAGGAATGATGGTCTGGGTTAGTTCATGAAAAATGGAATTTTTCTGTGCCAAATACTCCTGCCAAGAGCTAGAAGAATAAGTTGGTATCTTCTTGAGGGATTCTGGAGCTAAGCTTCCTGGCAGGAGGTGACTATGTGTGGTGGAAACCAGGGATTAACAAGTAGAACTCATACACACCATGTAGTTAGGGTAAGGGAAGTGTTTAGGCTGCCACCAGGGGGCATTAGTGCCATGGGCTAGCTGGAAAGGCAGTGAGTTCAGCTCCTGCTAGCTTTGTTTTCCTGTGTTAGAGAGGATTAAGTTCAACTGCAAATGACAGAACAGATAGAAGCAAAAGAAAGCCCAGAAGTAAATAGTCCAGGGCTGTTATAGTGGCTCCATCATCAGGAACCTAGCCTCCTTTTTCTTTCTCCACCATCCTTAGTGCTTGGCTTCCATCATCAAGGTTACTTCATGTATTTATCGTCACAACATGACTACTGTAATTCTAGCCACCATATCCTAGTGTAAGGGAAAACCACGCCTAATTGTAAGGGAAACTGGGAGAGATGTTTTTATCTGTGGGCCCATTGCCATCCTGCTATATATAGCAGAAAATGTCGCTATATTTTCTCAAGACAAACAAACTGTGTCCCTTAGCCTTAGTGACCAGTATAGAAAAAAAGATAGCATTAGACTAGAATCATAGGCAGATCACTTCTTTGAGTCTCAGCTTCCCTATTTATAAAATGATTGGGCTGGATGAGATAAACTCCAAGAGCCCTCTACCTCTGTTAGCCTTAGAGGGTGAGTCTGGCCTAAAATCAAGTAGGCAAAATGAATGTATTCACAATCCTGGATGCTATTAGAGCAGTCAAATATATGTGTAGAAGGAAACTTTTTCAGTGGGAGGAAACTTAAAGAAATGCTTTTGTTTAAATTTCAATACTCTTTTTAAATATCACACATATAGTTGGCCCTGCATATCCACAGGTTCCGCATTTGCAGATTGAAAATATTCGGAAAAGAAAAATTCCAGAAGGTTCCAAAAGGCAAAACTTGAATTTGCTGTATACCTGGCAACTATTTACATAGCATTTACATTTTATTTACAACTATTTACATAGTATTAGGTATTATAAATAATCTAGAGATAGACTTCCCTGGTGGTACAGTGGTTAAGAATCCGCCTGCCAATGCAAGGATCACAGTTTCGAGCCCTGGTCCAGGAAGATCCCACATGCCATGGAGCAACTAAGCCTGTGCGCCACAACTACTGAGCCTGCACTCTAGAGCCCGCGAGCCACAACTACTGAAGCCCATGTGCCTAGAGCCCGTGCTCCACAGCAAGAGAAGCCACCCCGGGCTTCCCTGGTGGCGCAGTGGTTGAGAGTCCGCCTGCCGATGCAAGGGACACGGGTTCGTGCCCCGGTCCGGGAAGATCCCACATGCCGCGGAGCAGCTAGGCCCGTGAGCCACGGCCGCTGAGCCTGCGCATCCGGAGCCTGCGCTCTGCAACGGGAGAGCCCACAACAGTGAGAGGCCCGCGTATCGCAAAAAAAAAAAAAAAAAAGAGAAGCCACCGCAATGAGAAGCCCGCGCACCACAACGAAGAGTAGCCCCGCTCGCCGCAACTAGAGAAAGCCCGCGCACAGCAATGAAGACCCAACACAGCCAAAAATAAATAAATAAATTAATTTAATTAAAATAAATAAATAATCTAGAGATGATTTAAACTATACAGGAGAGAGTACTTAGGTTATATGCAAATACTATGTATGCCTTTTTTTTTTTTAATGGTTTTATATATTTATTTATTTATTTTGCGGTACGCGGGCCTCTCACTGTTGTGGCCTCTCCCGTTGCGGAGCACAGGCTCCGGATGCGCAGGCTCAGCGGCCATGGCTCACGGGCCCAGCTGCTCCGCGGCATATGGGATCCTCCCGGACCGGGGCACGAACCCACGCCCCCTGCATCGGCAGGCGGACTCTCAACCACTGCACCACCAGGGAAGCCCCTGTATGCCATTTTATATAAAGGACTTGAGCATCCTCAGTTTTTGGTATCCATGGAGGTCCTGGAACCAATCCCCCACAGATGCTGAGGGATGACTGTATATTAAATGAGATTCTTCCTTGGTCATTGTTTAACAAGAAATATAATCATGGTATAGGGTCCATCTTACCATAATAAATTACCATCATTTATGGTGAAATGTGCTAAATTATCCCTCTTAGACATAAGCTATTTGACTACCTTATTGAAAATATACCTGTTACTTTCCATCCCCTTACACTGCTTATTATTTATTGTTATCTGACTTTTTATTTACATAGATATACACACACACACACACACACACACACATATACACACACAGTGTCTATTTATTGTCTATTTCCTGATCAGAATGTAAACTCTATGTTAGAGATTTGTCTATTTTGTTCACTACTGTATCTCCAGTACCTAGAACCTTGCCAGGTGTATTGTAGGCACCCAATAACATTTATTTATAACAAATGAATGAATGTATGTTTATGCTAAATGCACAAATGATCAAGGAATCTGAGTATTTTAATAGCTTACTAGAATCAGTCCTCATGAGCTGTCCATTTGTTCCAGATGTCATTAACTCAGACAATTTACAGACCTCTGTTACTCTTTTGGGTTGGTTAAACTGATCTGTTTTTGTTTTTTCAGGACCAAGTACTTTGGGTAACATTGTAGAAGAAGTGACTCATCCCTGTAACCCAAATCCTTGCCCTGCTAATGAGCTCTGTGAGGTAAACCGGAAAGGGTGTCCGTCTGGTGATCCCTGCCTTCCATACTCTTGTGTTCAAGGTAAGAGGTAGATGGGTGGGGTGTGGGGTGGGTATGAGTACGTGCCTCTGCTGTTTCTTCATAGGAGTTATCTTTGGAATGAGATTATTTTCTAAATTATGTTTTTCTATAATGTTCAAGGTTTTTCCAACATGTATTATTTATGTAAGCAGAAAAAGACAAAGACAAATGTAATTTTCAATAGTCATTTTGATTGTAACCTAATTTCAATCCAAAACCAGACTCTCATAACGAGTCATGGGGTTCTTGACAACAAAAGAAGAAAGACCCTTGGGCCAGCTTTTTGTACTTTGTCTTCTATGCTGTAATGTTTGAGAAGATGTACTGCACATTGTTCGTGTTTTTTCTTTTCTCTCCTTTAAAACATGGAGAAATAGCATTCTCAATCGGATGTGTAATTATCTTCATAAATTTAATGTTGTGCTGAAATGCACATGATCTTAAGGCTGAAAAATTTTTATCCCATAGAATTTTTATGGTCTTTATCTCTCTGTGGGTCCCTTTAGAATATAGTTGCTTTCTTTTATCTATTTCCCAATTGAAAATGTTTCTTTATCGTGTTAGAATCAACATTTTTAAACATGTGTGAAGTAAAAAGGAACAAAAGATTAAATAAGCATGATGTCTCAAAAGACCATGTATAATATTTGTGTAATGCTATAATATATCAGCTATAGCATCATAATAAATCTTGTTAAATTTGGAAACAAATGGGTTTTCCTTAAGTCCAATCAAGTATTCAACTTTTCTTTGAACTTAAGATGTACTTGTATTCCATCACTAAAAGTTTTCTGACCAAGATTATTCTAAAACTAGTCAGTCGCCATACTCCATTTTAAAAATATCTGTGATTTTAACATACATTTGATAAGCCTAAAGAAATAAAAAACTATATATCTGATAGCATTTTTGTACAGAACTATTGCTAACTTTGAGGTACATGTCCTTTAATCATCACCATCTCACAGAACATGGAATTTTTGTTTGAGAGGTTATGCTTTTGGCCAGTGAACCAAAGCAGTTCTTTAGTGAAAGTTCTATTACATAATCTTCAGTGGCCACACAGTACCTATAAGACTTGTGTGAAGTGTATCTAATGTCATAAAACAATATCAGAGAACAATACCAACTCTCTCAGCTAATTTTGTCTATACAGGTTGCAAATTGGGAGAAGCATCTGATTTTATTGTCCGTCAAGGGACACTGATCCAAGTGCCATCATCTGCAGGGGAAGTTGGTTGTTATAAAATTTGCTCATGCGGGCAAAGTGGACTCTTAGAAAACTGTATAGAGATGCACTGTATAGACCTTCAGAAGTCTTGTATTGTTGGAGGAAAAAGAAAAAGTGAGTCTTGAACTGTTTTTGTTTTTAACATGAGATTAGTTATATTAATTTTGTAGGGAGAACATTGGATGGGTTCTCACCAGAAAGTAAAGTCTACAAAGCAGATATTCCAGGGAAGTATTTTTCAACTATACAGAACATGAGGACTTCTAAGGAACCCTCTTAGAAGCCTCATCAAGAAGGGACTAATAGCTAATAATAACTAACACTTGAACTCTTAACTGTGTGCCAAGCACTATGCTAAGTCTTGGCCTGTGTTATCTCCTTAAATCCTCCCAGTTGCTCTTCGATACGGGTGCTATTGTAAAGAAGCTGATGGTAAGAGAGGTCACCCACCTAGTAAGTGACCAAAGCAGTATTCAGTCCCAGGCCTATTCGACTCCAAAGCCCTTGCCCTCCACAGGCAAGGACACAGGTCTACCCCTCCCCACCCCTTCCTCAACAGTCTCTCTCCCCTCTGCCCCTTTCCCAGAAGTAAAACTCAGAGTTTGACGTCATGCAAAGCAAACTGGGGGATGGAAACTACACTGTTGATTCGTGGTTGCGAGAGAGCACATTAAAAGGTGCCCTGCTTTATCGCCTTCTCTAAAAGTCTAAGAGTCTTGCTTTCTCACTGTTTCCTTAACCATCTTTTGCTTATAACCCTAATAACTGTTCATATCAATATATAACCTCAAAAATTGTGAAAAAATACCACTTTTGAGAATGTGTTCCCCATTACACGTGCTCATTCTGCTACCCTTACCTCTATGTCCATCCCCCTACCCATCAACCAGAGTAGTTCAGCTTTCATATGCCTCTTGCTTTACTCTTCTGGGTGAGATTTTATTTTAAGAAGAGTACTCTTGGCTAAAAAGGGCTTGCAAATTTCTGCTTAGACCAGCAAGTCAGGTATTCATTGCTTAGTCCATATTCTAAAATGTAATGTATGTACCTTGAATCACAGAAAACATCTGAAGATAGACAAGTTCATTCCTTCCATAAGCTTTCACTGATTAAATGCCTGTTCTCTACAAAAGAACATACTAGTGCCTTGTGGAGCTGAAACTGGGGTGAGGGATTGAGGTCATGCTTTGCATGCTAAGAAGGGAGAGAATTTGAGCCACAAAAAGGAGCAGACCAAATGTATGTACTTTAAGGAGCTAGTCATTTCTGCCAGGGCATCAGGAGAGTCTTCAACCCAAAGATGGCATCAGGACTGGTCCTGGAAAGATGAATAAAGTTCCAGAAGGAGGAAAGGAATGAGCACTTGAGGCAAAAGAGGTAGCCAGGAACATTCTCAGAGAATAAGGAGCAGTCTGGTGAGATGAGCACATTAGGGGTTTGGAGGGGTATGGTGGGAGGTAAATACAAAACTATAAGTATTACAAATTTAACTCCCTAGTTTGTGTACTCAGAAGTCATCTTTCAAGAATTTCTATTTTAAAGCTCTTTAAACTATTACATTTTTTAATTTATGATTTATTTATAAATGCATTACATAGATCAACATTTTATTTCTCTTTCTCTCAGGTCATGGAACTTCCTTTAATATTGACTGCAATATCTGTTCTTGTTTTGCTGGTAATTTGGTGTGTTCTACCCGCCTGTGTCTCAGTGAGCACAGCTCAGAAGATGACCGTCGTACCTTCACAGGTAACCATGGTCACCCAGAAGCTGCCCTCATCCCTTTGTACTCATGTTCCCTTCAAGGCAGCTTCTCTGGTCTTGCCTTAACTGCAAATTTTCACAGTAAAGTTAATACATAACCTGAGAGCAAGGCACTTTCCTCTCTGGATCTGTTGCCTCCTCTATAAATTGAAGGCATTAAACTAAGTGGTTTCTTAGGGTCCTTTTAGAGTTCCATGAGTCAAAAAGAGCAGGGCCAGTGATTGGGATGGTTTTAGTTAAATGTAATTTTTCTACTTGCTAAAATACCCATTTATCCCTACCATTATGGTCTAAAGTGTCCATGTATTTTCTAAATTTGCTTCTGTTTTAATGTTTTTATTACCACCTTCTTTCTTGTCCTACCTTGTCTTACTGAATTCATATAGGTAGGGACCCCTATAAACAAAGCTATAGGTAGAAAAAATAAAGAGTGTTTCTCCCAATCTACTATATAAAATCTAGAAGTTAGATGTATCAAGTCTCGCTTGGGAGATTTCTGGAATGTTGAAGGGTGATAACAAAAGCAAGACAAAGACAAAGGTTGTAAACGCCTTACATAGATTCCTTCCATTCATATCTCCTTAGGGATGGGGAAAAACAGGAAAGTAACTCAGGAAATTATTGTAATTTTGAAACTTAAGAATTTTTGTGAACAATCGGTCAAGAATATGACTTTCTTGACTTTCCTTTGCTTTATGCTGCTGGTATTATGCTCACACCAGCTGCAATAAGTGAAAAACCTAGCTCGATGGGATGCTCTTTTCTTGAGAAGAAGCTACGGTTGTCAACAGCAACAGCACAGTGGCTGGCATCTGCTGGTATCTGCTTTTTCCCAAATCTGAAATACCTTTGGTTCTGGGTGAAGAGGAACCAGGTAGCTGCCCTTACTCCATGTCTTGCTGCTGCACCAGCAGCTTGATTCTCCTTCCATGGAGTTGGTATTACACATGGAGTGGGGTAGGAAGAGAACAGAATAGGGTTTTACCAACCTTGTATCTCCAGCCCATTGGAAATAAAAAGGAGATCTGAAGTAAGAAGTGAACGGCAGACTGATGAGGAAGTAGAGGGAGGACTAGCTCCACCCCATCCTCTGTCCACCCTAATGAGTACCAGTCTTTGCTGCTTTATTCTTCTGTTGTTGTTGTCCTTTATTTTTATCCTTTGTCTGCTTGGTCTGATGAGGACAATTCATTCTGCTTAGAGAAACAGTTAAAATGATGTGGGGATGAAAAATGAACTAAGGACGTACACGGAAGACTTTTATTTATTTACTTACATCTAAGTGTTTTGGGAAGTTGAACTTTACAACTAGCAGGATGCTTTTTCCCTGTAGTGTGTAGCCCCTCGTGTCCTGGGATAAATTACATTAATGACTGTTTAGCTAGCAGACTCTAAGGAGATTTTACTGGCCACAAAGTATACCACATTCTGGGGGACTCAGAGAGTGCCCCAGTCCACACAGGACTCAGAAGGAGATGTTCATGAAAATTCTTAAGTCTCAAGTCACAATAATTTCCCAAGTTACTACCTTCTTGTTCTTCCCCCTCCCTAAGGAGATGGAAGGAACCTATGTGAGGCATTTACAACCTTCATTATTTGTCTTGGTTTTGATATTATCCTCTAACATTCTAGAAATCCCCTAAGCCAGAATCAAACATCTAAATTTCAGATTTTATATACCAGATTGGGAGAAACATTCTTTACTTTTCCTACCCATAGCTCTGTTTGTCTCTACCCCTGGAATCAAGATCTGGAGGCCCTCAATTAGCTGGCAATAAATGGAACAAAGGAAAGTCGTTATGCAGACAAATGGCTTTTCAGAACCTTGCCACCTTTAAAAACACTGTCAGAGATTGGAAGGATTTTTTTTCTGACTTATTAAAATTGTATTTTAACCTGAGACCTCTGCGTGCTTGTTAGTGGTTTGCCTTAATTAGGAAACATGAGGGGAAGGGGACCGTACAAATGCACATTGTTGAGGCACTCTCCTCCCTTCAGGTCTGCCCTGCAACTGTGCAGATCAGTTTGTCCCTGTGTGTGGGCAGAATGGACGCACTTACCCCAGTGCCTGCATTGCTCGCTGTGTGGGCCTCCAAGACCATCAGTTTGAGTTTGGATCATGCATCTCAAAGGATCCATGTACTCCTAACCCCTGCCCAAAAAACCAAAGGTAAGTCAAATGCCTCCTTATCTTTTTCAACTGAAGGTCACCACTTACTCTATACCAGACAGTGAAAATACAAAGATGAATTAAGGTGGTCTCTGCCCTGAAAAGTTGGAGTCTAGAGGGAAAGATCCAGGTAAAGCTGCTTGGTAACATGCTTTGATTGGGGGCCCAGAAGTTGAGCAGTTTACACAGCCTGGGGGAACCTGGGAAAGCCTCTAGAGCATGTGACAGTCGGCTGGAAAAACGAGGAGGAGACTGACAGCAAGGTTTACGGTGGAGGAAAGGTGGTGCTGGTGAAGGCAGAGAGAGTAACAGGAGCAAAGATCTTGGCTGCTGGAAACGAGGAGAGAGCGTGGTGTATGCCGGGAGCTAGAGCAGTTTTGTAAGACTGGAACAAAGTGTGAGGCAAGGAGAGGTGGCAGTTGAGACAAGAGAAGTAGATGCATTCTTGTTACTAGCTACTTATGCCTGATGGCAATAGGAAACATTCTACTTAAAACCTACCTCCATTGTAGGGATGGGACATGAGAAATCTCTGGAAGTGTAACTTCAGTATTTTATGAAGTTGTTTAGGGGCTCCTTTCTCTGCATTTTCCTCAGGAGCTCAGAGTGCAGTTGACCTTGCCTTAATGATGGATTTCTGCCTGTGGTGGCTGCAGGATGAGGGTCCTGATGATTCACTTAGGTTTCAAGCTTCTAAACTGGAGTTTTCACTGACTACCTCAGAGAGCTGAGCAGGACATGTCCCAGTGCCACAGTCCTTGCCTTATGAAGGTTTTGTGGAGAACAAGCAACTGCTTCTCCATCCTGAAAATCCTGGTGCAGCATGAAGGGAAGGAAAGATTTTCTCGTGTGTTAAATTTATTTTAACAAGTTTAAATTCTCTTTTAGCAAAGAGAGTTGGTCACCCATCTAGCAAAGTTTACATCATGAAAACTAAGCCCAGAGAGTTGCTATGGAAAGAAGACAGGGTGCTATACATAAAGAAACATGATAAAGAAATAAGTCAAAAGGATAATATAGTTGTGTTGGGAGGTAGAATTGAGGGTTGTTTTGGTATTTGTTTGTTTCCCTCTATTTGCTAACCTTTCTGAATAAGGTTGGCTTGCTTTTATAATAAAACAATAAAATCTCAAAGTGGAAAGGGCTGGCTAGGTATAATACAAAATCAATATAAAAGAAAAGTTTGAAAAATGCAGCTACATGAAAATGAAAATTTTCTGCATGGTAACAAACAAATGACAAACTGAGAAGAATTTCAGAGAAAGGACTGATGTCCTTACAATATAAAGAACCCCTACCAATCAATATGAAAAAGATGAACAACCTAGTATAAAAATGGGCAAAGACCAATAACCAATAGAAAATGGACCAAGGATGTAAACATAGGAGAAGAAGTACAGATGGTTCTTAAACAATTGAAAAGATGCTTATATTAGCTGGTGGGGAGTAACTCTAGCTACTGTATACAAAATATCAGTGCTTTAACATAGTAGAAGTTCAAATACAGTCCATTTGGGTGTTCAGCAGGTGGCTTTCTACATGTGATTCAGAGACTTAGGATCCTTCCATCTAGCAACTCTGCTCCTACAGCCTCTAGTCCTCCTCTGTCCAGCAGACAAGAGAAGGGAGATGATGGAGGTTGCTCTTGAGAAACTTTTATAGGCCAGGTTAAAAATTCATCTCTACTTCCAGCCACACTCCATTGTCTAGAACTTAGTCATTTGGCCAGAACTACTGCCAGGAAGGCTGGGAAATGTAGTCTAGATGTATGCCCAGGAAGAAGATTAAATGAATTTGATGAATGATCATCTAGCCGATCTACCACAATGCTTAACCTTTCTCATATTAAGAGAAATGTAAATTAAAGTAAAACTACAATTGTGTACCATTTTCTGTCTACCAGATTGGTAAAGGTAAAAAGTTTGATAACAAAATGTAGGGAAGTAGGCACTCCCATACAAGAGGATTTTGGGCTGAATATTGGTACATCCTCTTTGGAGGGCAATTTGTCCAAGGCTACCAACATTTTAAATGCACATACTTTTTGAGTCAGCATATATAAATGCTTATTCTTACATAAAATATCTCTGGAAGAATAAATAAGAAATTGATAATAATGGTTGCCTCTGGGGAAAGGAATTAGGTGGCTGGGACACAAGGAGTAGGAAGGAGATTTACTTTTCACTGTATATGATTTTGTGTCTTTTCACTTTCTACATGGGCTTGTATTATCTGTTCAAAAACTAATTGTTTAAAAAACAAAAAGTTGAGAATAAATAAATAAATAAAGTTATAGTCATTCATCAAGTATCTACTGATATACCAGGCATCTTTCTAAACACTAGGACACAATAGTAAGCAAGACAAAGTCCCTGCCCTGATCGTGTTTATTTTAATTTACCCCCCAGAGTCTCAGCCTTTCCTATTGATCCTCTTATTTCTGTATGTTCATATTGGTAATGTTTTTCCTTCCAAAATTACCAAATTTCTCCTGATATTCTTTGTTCTCATTCCTTCGATGTTAATAGATAGTGAAGCTCTAAATGTTCTTCTTTTTCATTATTTCTCTTCAAATGTCTTAAATTTCTGTAAAATTATTACTACATGCATTCTAATTTCTTTCTTCTAGTTTTATTGAGATAGAATTGACATATAGCACTATATAAATTTAAGGTGTATAGCACAATTATTTGACTTACATGCATCATGAAATGATTACCACAATACGTTTAGTGAATATTCATCATCTTATATAGGTACAAAATTAAAGAAATAGAAAAAAATTTTTTTCCTTGTGCTAAGAACTCTCAAGGTTTATTCTGTTAACTTTCATATATAGCATTCAGCAGTGTTAATTACATTTATCATGTTGTACATTACATCTCTATATTATAACTAGAAGTTTGTATCTTTTGACTACCTTCATCTAATTCTCCCTCGCCTCACCCTTTGCCTCTGGTAACCACAAATCTGATCTTTTTCTATGAGTTTGTTTGTTAGTTTTGAAGTATAATTGACCTACAACTCTGTGTTAGTTCCTGGTATACAACATAGTGACTCAGTATTTCTATACATTTTGAAATAATAGTTTAGTTACTGTCTTTCATCATACAAGGATATTATTGTACGTAGTTATCAACTATATGCCCCATACTGTACATTTAATACCTGTGATTCCTTTCTTGTGCAACTGGAAGTTTGTACCTCTTAATCTCCCACACCAATTTCTCTCCTCTCCCCACCCTCCTCCCTCTGGCAACCACCCGTTGGTTCTCTGTATCTATGACTCTGTTTCTTTCATTATGTTTGTTCATTTGTTTTGTTTTTTAGGTTCCACATATAAGTGAAATCATACAGTATTTGTCTTTCTCTGTCTGACTTATTTCACTTAGCATAATACCCTCTAGGTCCATCCATGTTGTCACAAGATTTCATTCTTTTTTATGGCTGAGTAATATTCCTGTGTGTGTGTGTGTGTGTGTGTGTGTGTGTGTGTGTGTGTGAGCGCTCGCACACACACGAAGTTTCCCTTTCTCTACATCCTCACCAAGACTTATTTGTTGTCTTTTGGATAATAGCCATTCTGACAGGTATGAGATGATATTTCATTGTGATTTGACTTGAATTTCCCTGATGATTAGTGATGTTGAGCATCTTTTCATGTGCCTGTTGGCCATCTTTATGTCTTCTTGGGAAAATGTCTATTCAGATCCTTGGGGCCCATTTTTTGATTGGGTGTTTGTTTTTTTTTGATGTTGAGTTGTATGAGTTCTTTGTATATTTAGGATATTAACCCCTTATCAGATATATCGTTTGCAAATATCTTCTCCCATTCAGTAGGCGGCCTTTTGATTTTGTTGATGGTTTTCTCTGCTGTGCAAGAGCTTTTTAGTTTGATGTAGTCACATTTGTTTATTTTTGCTTTTGTTTCCCTTGCCTGAGGAGACATATCTAAAAAATATTACTAAGACTAATATCTAAGAGCATACTGCCTATGTTTTCTTCTAGAAGTTTTATGGTTTCAGGTTTTACATTTAAGTCTTCAATCCATTTTAAATTTATTTTTGTGTATGGTGTGAGAAAGTAGTCCAATTTGATTCTTTTCCATGTAGTTGTTCAGTTTTCCCAACACCATTTATTAAAGAGGCTGTCTTTTCCCCATTGTGTATTCTTGCCTCCTTTTTCATAGATTAATTGCCCATATAAGAATGGGTTTCTTCCTGGACTTTCTATTCTGTTCCATTGATCTATGTGTCTGTTTTTGTGCAGTACCATACTGTTTTGATGACTGTGTAATATAGTTTGAAATCAGGGAGAGTGATACCTCCAGCTATGTTCTTCTTTCTCAAGATTGTTTTGGCTATTCAGGGTCTTTTGTGTTTCCTTACAAATTTTAGAATTATTTGTTCTAGTTCCATGAAAAATGCTATTGGTATTGTTATAGGGATTGCATTGAATCTGTAGATTGCCTTGAGTAACATGGCCATTTTAACAATATTAGTTTTTCTAATCCATGAGCATGGCATATCTTTCCATCTTTATGTGTCGTCTTCAGTTTATTTCATCAGTGTCTTATAGTTTTCCAAGTACCGGTCTTTTACTTCCTTAGTTAAATTTATTCCTAAATATTTTATTCTTTTTGATGTGATTGTAAATGGGATTGTTTTCTTAATTTCTCTTTACGTGCATCCTAATTTTAAATCCCATCAGAAGAGGCAACCACATTAGTAGTAGTGATGGTGGTGGTGGTGATTTCAGTGCAGGAAGCTTATCTCTAAAAAGAATAGAAGCAATTTCCTTTGAAATTATATGATGCTAGCTAATACATTCTTCTCCTTTTACTTTATAGACTAATATTTGTGTATCTTATTATTTCAAATACCCAGTAAAAGCTAAACATTTTCGTAGGTCTTATCTTGTTATAGAAAATTATAAATACCCTTTATAGAAATGAGGGAGGCAAAAAGAGTCTAAAGAAGAAAAGAACCATCCTCCCTAACGCCTCTGAAGAAGTTCAGGGATTGAGAATGGAGCAAGGTTCAGGTATTACTAGGAAAACCCAGCTTCAGGGGGTGGCATTCTCTCAGTGATTCACTACCAGCCAGCATCAGGTCCTCAGCCTTGTAAGCACAGAAACCTGAAATTTTCAGCACGTACTGTGAAGCCTTCTCTTAAGATAGACTCATATTAGCCAAGCTGATAATTAAGCCTCTGAAAATGCTCCGTTTATTATTAACGAGAAGGCCTCCAGCATTGGGCCCCAGCCCATTTGATGGCTTCATATGATGCCTCTTCCACCCCAAGCATACTTTGCTCCTGCTCTCGGGGTCCCCTGCCCTCTCCCCCAGCACCACAGGGTTTCAGGCATCACATCTTTGCTGTGCTGCTCCCTCAGCCTGGCAGGCCTTCATCCTCCTGGTTCTACCTCCTCCCGGTGCTTTCTCCAGGCTCCCCAGTCAGAATGACTCATTCCCACGATCACTTGGTGTGTGATTTTCTACCTGATAGCCTGCTTTACATGCACGCTCGACTCCCCACTCTCCATAAGCTCTTGGGCACAGGGACTGTTTCTGATTGCTCTCTTACTTTCTCCTCAGCCTCCTGTGCCCCGTCAGTGCTTTGCCGGCCCCACCATGGTCCCTTACGCCACTGGCTCATGGTGCTGCGTTTGTGTTTTTCAGATGCATACCCAAACCACAAGTCTGCCTGACAACTTTTGATAAATTTGGATGTAGCCAATATGAGTGTTTGCCAAGACAGCTCACCTGTGACCAGGTCCGAGATCCTGTTTGTGATACAAACCACATGGAGCACAGCAATCTCTGCACTTTGTACCAGAGGGGGAAGAGCCTCTTATACAAAGGCCCGTGCCAGGTACCACTGTTTACCTGACAAACCCAAGTACGCTGAGCATGAAATCAGCTTATGATCTTTTACACATGAATCAGCAGTGAGACCCCTTCAGGGTCTGCTGTGGATCCCGTCAAATCTAGAGCACTCAGTCCTCCACCAAAAATGAGCCATCCCGAGGCTGGCTTTTCCTCCTAACACTGGAGGGCCCCCTTGCTCATGTGTGAACCTTTGCACATCTAGTGTACAGAGCAAGAAGAGGGAGGCTTCTTGCCGCCAACCATTAGGAAAAGAATTTAAAGTCTCACACGCCTGGCATTGGTCAGCAGCATCTTCACTTCCCCTAGTTCTGCGGGCCCTCATTAGAAAACAGCCCAGGAAGATGCGAGGTAAAACAGCTAAGAAAAGAGCTCTCTCCCCACTCGTCCCACTGAAGTCCCACCTGAGGTATGAAAAGTGACTGAAAATTTCTCTGAAACTTAATGTTGTCTTACATCAGTTTATCTTTCAGTCTTTGAGGGTCGTGAAATCTGTATTCATGTTACAAATAACCCCAAGGACAACCCCACTGAGGCCTCCCACAGTACCACTGATCTATGGGCTGGGCCCTCTGCCTGGGGGAAGCCCAGCCTTGGGCCAGCACCCCCTGCCCACAGCTGGCTGACACCGGACCTGCTGGCTGCTCATTTCCTGGTCTTCATTGTCGGAAAATCCCTTCAGGTCATCCCCCTGGGCTTGTTTCCCCTCAGAGATCATGTTCCAAGTGCACTGATACCTTTACTCTGAATTCCTAGTCTTCTCTTCCTGTTGTTCCCTGTTCTTGGCTTCAAGTTTTCGCTTCCATGTTCCTAACCTACCTCGTGGAGCCAGTCTGTCTGCTCTCCTGATCTCTGCACTCTTCCCTCTCCTTATCCCGTACCCAGCATGAAATGATAAGGCCTCTGAATTTGCATGAAGATTGGTCTTGTTTTCTTCTAACAGGTTCTTCTGGAATAAAGGAAGTCTGGAGGGAGGGAGGATTTTTATCTCATATCAGTTCACAGAGAATGAGTACCCAAGTCCCAGAGAGGCTGAGAAAAGTAATCTCTTCAATTCATCTTGGGACAGCCCTATTGCCCCCAGCCCCACCCCATGTTTAGCAACCTCAGGAGCTTACTTCAGAGGGTCCAAGAATTTATACTGTTTTTCTTCCTTCCTGAAAATAGGGAGACCTACTCTGCACTCTTGGTTAGGAAAAGTGCACCACAGAGGTTTACAGGCTAACTGTGCTTTCTTGCCCTCAGCCCTTCTGCAGAGCCCCAGAGCCCATCTGCGGGCACAACGGGGAGACCTACAGTAGCGTGTGTGCTGCCTACTCGGACCGGGTGGCGGTCGATTACTATGGGCCCTGCCAGGCTGTCGGGGTCCTCTCTGAGCACAGTTCTGTCACTGAGTGTGCTGCTGTGAAATGTCCTTCGCTCTCAGCGACCGAATGCAAACCCATCATCCCACCCGGTAGGCTGGCAGTATTTGGGGTGGGGCAGGGGTGGAAGTGGGAGGATTTGCGTATCTGTCTCCAGAGAGTGAGTCACTGAGAAGAGAGATGACTAGTGTGTTTAAACTTTTCAGGAAGTCTTGACTCCAGCTGATGCTGATTAGATGCATTACTCTGGGCCAACCTTAAAAAGCTGTGGATCTGCCTTAGACATCATCTGGTCTGGTGATTTTAAAACAATGTGGAAAACTTTTTTCAATCCTGCCTTAAACACCAATAGATAAACAGCAATATTTAATTGCTAGAATTATGGTTATTAGTTCAAATGCATAGTGTTTGCATATTATAAAGTTAATGAATAAGGAATTGGTTACTAATGAATGAATAATTGAAGTAGTTTTGATGAACACAAACATTTGAAATTGAGAAAAACAGAAGATGGTTGTTGTCTTAGATTGGCCTTAGCATCTAATTTAATTGTTTTTGTTGCATATAATCAAGAAAGTCTTGTTTCGTACAGGCTATTATAAGTGGTGACAGTTTTCAAACAGCTTACCTTACAGTCTCATACTCTTCGGTTAGACAGAGATGTCAGAAGAGACTTTATCCCAAGTCTGCACAGAACAGATTAACCTGGAGTCTTAACAAGTTCATTCCTCTGTCCATGAACTCAGCAAATGTTTCTTGAGCTTCCACTATGTCCTAAACACCTTCTAGGCACTGGGGACACAGCAGTGAGCAGAACAAAGCCTCTTTCCTCCTGGAGACCACGATCTGACATTTTATTATGGTCTAACAGTTTAAAATAATTTTAAAAATTAAATTTGAATTAAACACTCATGGAATCCCTGAAACACTTGCTCCTGTGTTTCGCAGACAGGAAACACTTGCCCGGGATCACGCAGTGAGTTCTGAGCAGGGCAGGGTCTAGGCCCTGCCTGTCTTGAAAGGCCAGCTCTCCCTGTGCTGTATTAAACCACAGCTGCCCCACCTGAGAAGTAGCACAGGAGGAAAGCAGGGATGGAGGAAGGATTTCGGTAAATGTATAGAGTATAAGACTCCAGGTTGGTCAGGGAACATATCTAAAAGTGCAGTCATCAGGAAGGACTGCTGTGACTTTCCCAGCACAAAATGAAGGGCTGGTCATTTCACCAACTATTATGAATTCTCTTTGTTTCTAATTCTGAACACACATAAAATGGTTTCTGTTATACAGGTGCTTGTTGCCCGTTATGTGCTGGGATGTTAAGAGTTTTATTTGACAAAGAAAAACTGGATACTATTGCTAAGGTAGGTTGCTTTATGTGCTGTGTACTGTTGAAACCTTATCGATAAACCTGTCAGTAGTCCTACAGACAGAATGAGTCATGTCATTTATAGATGAAGAAACTAATTTGCACGGGAGCAACTTGCCCAAGGCCGTCTAGTAGCTCACAACCAGGAGAACTGGGGTTTGAACTCAAGGTGTCTGGCTCCGTCCTGTGCTCCTTCCCTCTACAGCCTGGCTGTGTGGTGACCTTCCTCTGCAATCCGTCAGCCCGGGCCTTTCTCAGAAAAGGTCCCCTGCCGGCATAGTGGAGGCAGATGAGGCAGCCAGGGACTGGTCACGCCCAGATGGTCTCAAGGTTGCCAGCCCTCACATGGTCCCCATGCCGCCGGGGGCTGCGTCCAGAACCGGCCACATTCCTCTGATGGTTTTGCCTCTTTCCCTTTGCTGTATCATCACTTTTTCTGCTTGCTGTTTTAGAGACTCGTCTCTAGAAATGTAGCAGCCAACACCTGCCACTACCTAGAAAATTATGTCCATTTCTATGAAAACACCTGTATTTTTACAGGAAGGCTTTAATTATTTTCCTGTGGCATCCAACTCAGAACTGTCCCTTAAAAAAGTGCTCCTGGGGCTTCCCTGGTGGCGCAGTGATTGAGAGTCCGCTTGCCGATGCAGGGGACACGGGTTCGTGCCCCGGTCTGGGAAGATCCCACATGCCGCGGAGCGGCTGGGCCCGTGAGCCATGGCCGCTGAGCCTGTGCGTCCGGAGCCTGTGCCCCGCAGTGGGAGAGGCCACAGCAGTGAGAGGCCCGCGTACCGGGAAAAAAAAAAAAAAAAAAAAAGCTCCTCGTGAGAGTGTTTATCTCAGCCAGAAAACTCAGCAGTCAGAAAACAAAAACAACAAACCCGTTGGAATGGGCTCTGTGGATATTTTAGAATTCAGCCAGCAAGGCCCTGTTGGGGCCCCGCACTTAGGGGTTCCTTGGTTAAAAGAGCCTCTGTGGCTTAGGCAAGGTGGCAAGGCAGCTTAGGCAGTAATAAGGAATTCTTCTTTTTTTCAGGTAATGAATTTTTTTCTCTCTCTAGGTGGCAAACAAAAAGCCAATAACCGTTCTGGAAATACTTCAGAAGATCCGCATGCATGTGTCTGTCCCACAGTGTGACGTATTTGGATACTTCAGCATCGAATCAGAAATTGTGATCCTGATCATTCCTGTGGATCATTATCCAAAAGCTTTGCAGGTGGGGCTCAGCATATGTTGTGCAAGCATCCTGTTACTTTCAAGTATGGAGGCCTTGGGAGGGGGTGAGGGCAGGAGGAAGGAAAGCATGGCAGTCTCTGAGGGGCGGAGCTGCACTAGGTTAGCAGTGGCCAACAGAACGCAAAGCAGTGGGAGAGGGCAGAGGTTGAGATGCTGTGACTCAGAGCGTGCAGAGATGGAAGGCATCTGCTCATCATCCAGACGAGGAGGCGGCTGAGGCCCAGGGAAGGCAGGGACTGACACAGGTCACGCAGTAACAAAGCCAGGACCGACTCCTGTCTCCCGAGGGCTGTGCCCCCACTGGGGAGGAGGAGCCCACCAGCGCTGGTCTTATGGGCCAGCTCACAATCTAGAGGTGAACTTCACTCAGGAGGCCCAAGTTTCAGTGTCAACATAGTGAGGGCTCCAGTGAAGGGGGTGAATACAGCCATTTATAAACTGCCACAGTTAGGAAGCTCATTAAGTCTAATTGCTTTCCTCCTGATGTGTCGGTGGGCATTGAAAAGCCACTCCCTGTGACTATGTTTAAGCTTGAAAAGATAACTTCTAAGCGTGGAGAAGGGGTGAACAGGATTGTGGGAAAAGAAAGGGCAGTGGCAGTGTGGGTCATGGCTTTTTTCATTTGATTTCCATTGATGCAGTTATTTTTTGTGTAATAAATTGAGACTATTAAAATGTTACTTTGGCTAAGAAAAGAAGGACAAAGAGAAAGCGTATTCCTGGTGTTAGGATATTTGTGGAATTTGTCTGATTGACCTTTTCATGGATTCTGTGATTTTATATTAAAAGAATCTGATTATCCTCTCCCAGATTGAGGCTTGCAATAAGGAAGCAGAGAAGATCGAATCCCTTATCAACTCCGACAGCCCTACCCTGGCGGCCCACGTCCCTCTGTCCGCCCTCATCATTTCTCAGGTGCAGGTCTCCAGCAGTGTGCTTTCGGCCGCTGCCAGGGCCCAGCCTCCCTGCCACTCCCACCTCTTCCTCCTCATCCTGGGTCTCGCCTTGCACAGGGTCTGGACACACAACTGACTGCCCATGAAAAGTGCAAAATATTCCTCGATCTAATCTTTCTACTTTGGAAAAGACGTACAGGACTGCTGGTTTATAGTTGAATAGTGGCCAAGTCAAAGCACTTGTCACCTCTAACCTCTATGCACCACACAGTATTTTTCTTAATCACCAGTGTTAGTAAGGGTTTTGTTTTGTTTCTACAAATGTTACAATACGTTCTTCCAAATACTGATGAAAAGAGGATGTCTCCTTCTGGCGGATCACTGCCTTACAATTTATATTTTGCTCATTAGATGGGTCCCCCACTCTAAAACAAATTCTATATCATTGGTAAATGAGATGATCACATTGTAGAAATATAGCTCACTTTACTGTGGGCTTCGTATCACAAAAACTTCATTTCCAAGTTCTTTTTAGTATTAAAGTGCCCCTAGAGTGTGTGTTTGTTTACAGATATTCCCGACTCTGTCTAGAAGTGAGGGGTCAGAGCAAAGAGCCACTGCTATTAGAGTATGAAATAAAGATAAGGCATCTTTGGAATTATCATATAAATCATCAGGCAAATTTAATTTACAGAAATCTAATTCAGGAATCCATTTAATGTGGTAAGCAAAAGCAAGCTAAGCAAACGGCACTCATATAATATATTGTAAGTGACAGTCTCAGTGGTTCCTAATGTGTGTCTGTGACTTTTGTGAAAGGGAGAAGTTATATCCCATCAAAGCGACTTGTATTATGCATTTTTATATTAACCAGATGTATATTCTTTGGTATCATCCAAGTTAAATTTAGAGTTTTTAAAGATCGACCTTTAAACCAATTGCTGCTACTTATGTAATTGCCAAAAAGTGAAATAATTAGTAGTTCGTGTAAATAATACATGATTTTTCTATTTTATTATGAAGAAGGTGAATAGCCATATTTGTAAAATGACAATCATGTGTGTTAACCCAGTACTTTCCGTTCATGAAGACACATTTGCTTTTTGTGATATGCACAGTGTAGATAAGTGTTCTGTTTGACTTTCTTTTTTGACATAGAATTATAAAGAATTGTGGTTTATATATTTAAAAGTGTCAATCTAAGTTTGAAAATGTTTGCATGTTGTCTAAGAAATTGAATACTTTGAATGTGTTTCACAGTTTGAAATAAGCTATTCAGTGTAATACTTCTTGTTTATATGCACCTAAGCTTAGATTTTACATGAAGTGTTTTTTTCAGTGTTATATGTACCTTCTGAAAAATATAGGGATATGCATATTATACCAAAATGTTGTTTAAAAGTGGGCACTTAGGGCTTCCCTGGTGGCGCAGTGGTTGAGAGTCCGCCTGCCGATGCAGGGGACACGGGTTCGTACCCCGGTCCGGGAAGATCCCACATGCCGCGGAGCAGCTGGGCCCGTGAGCCATGGCCTCTGAGCCTGCGCGTCCGGAGGCTGTGCTCCGCAACGGGAGAGGCCACAATAGTGAGAGGCCCGCGTACCGCAAAAAAAAAAAGAAAGAAAAAAAGTGGGCACTTAAAGCTTTCAAAATTTCTCAGTGGTGATGTAGCATGTTTGTTGCAATTGCTTTTTCTATATAAATGTCTTCAATGCAATATACTGGAAAGCTTTTCTATTTTAATAAAATAATTTTATATGATTATGTATATTTCCAAGCAATGTGCACATTTTAAATGAAACCACTGATCACTCTTGGGCAAGCTATGTCCTTTGCTTTGGAATAAGAAGTTATGGGAGTGTTATTACTTCAAACCTGGGAAAGTGGAGCAGATGGAACAGAGCTGGTCAGAGCAGACCCAGGCATGACCAGAGGCCAGGCTGTGGCAGAAAGTCAAGTACAAAGACCCCAGCTTTAGGTCTTCAGGACAGAGAGAGCTTCAGGCCCTCCAAGACCAGGAACAGACTAGGGAGTTCTGCTCCCCACTGCCTCGGCCCAATATTCCAGCCCCAGGATATGTCCTGGGAAAAAGGGAACTGGTCAGCAGGCCCGAAAGGTTCTGTCAGTCAGCAGAGGCTAAAGCCCCAAACCTCCATCTTGCTCCCATCACATGTCTGCTGTGGGTCAGTTGCGCTTCTTCTCTATACTGTCTTCGCTTCTGGACCCACCCAGTGTCCTCACAAAGAGAAGAAGGAGACGAAGAAAACCACAACTGGCCCTTAGGTCTCTGCTCAGAAGTGGCACTGTCGTTTCTGCCTGCGTCTTACCAGCCCAAGCAAGTCACTCCCGAGTTCAAAAGGTAGGGATTTGTCGTCTTCTGGTGTGTGTGTGTGTGTGTGTGTGTGTTGGCAGGAGGCAGTAGGGAAGGAGCTGGGGGTGGGACCATGAGTATTTTGAACAATGATACAGTATACTGCAGAGGCCCTTTCTCATCAGGATAGGACAATAGCCAGGACTGACTAAATTTCTTATTATAAAAGCAGTAGAGGGGCTTCCCTGGTGGCACAGTGGTTGAGAGTCTGCCTGCCGATGCAGGGGACACGGGTTCATGCCCTGGTCTGGGAGGATGCCACGTGCTGCGGAGCGGCTGGACCCGTGAGCCATGGCCGCTGAGCCTGGGCGTCCGGAGCCTGTGCTCCGCAACGGGAGAGGCCACAACAGTGAGAGGCCCGCGTACTGCAACAACAATAAGAAAAAAAGCAGTAGAATGAGAGAGGTGCTTGGGTTTGGGGGAGAGGGAATATCAAGGGAGGAAAAGATCTAAAGGTTGGTCCTGCCCTGAGGACACAATCACACAATTATGAGAACTCTGACGATAGATAGTCACTGGCCAAACAAGCCCAGTGCTGGTCAATTCAGGCGATGGTGCTCCTCACTGGCCAGTGGCTGTGGTGATCACAGCCAGGCTGCCTCATGGACAGGGTGTCAGTGGCTTCCTGGCCTTGAAGCAGGACAGAGCCCCTGCTGGTTGGCTCTGCCCAAGTGTGTCAGGCAGGCTAGCAGAGACCCTGTGGGAGTCAGAGGGGCTGTGGGAGAGAGAGAAATGAGGCCCATGTGCCCCTGTAATAATGCCAGGGCTTAGTAGCGGGGTGGTGGCCTGGAAGTCCAGGAGAAAACGGTTCTGCAGGATGGGGACAGTTTAGCAGGTGAGGTAACTGCATGAAAAGGGGACTCCAGAGAAAGATTCAGAGGCTCCTATGGCCATGGGTGATGAGGCCAAGTCTCTAGGAAACAGATGAGATGGCCCCCTATCCAGCCTACAGGAAGTAATTGGACAGGAATGGACCCTAGGAGAGTCATAGGCCTGGCCTGGGTCACATGCTCACCTCTGTGGCAGAGAAGGAAAATCAGGAGAGCTTCAGCCCCACCTAAACCAGATGGAATGGATTTCTCACAGGAAACAGCGCAGTTCCTAGAAGAAACCTTCTGCTAGATGTGTCCTCTGGGGTGTGTGCATCTCTCACAGGCCGTTAGCCCCCAAACCAATCCAGCCTGGGAGCACACAGCTATGCCTCGCCCTCAGGCCGGGCGCACACCTGGAGCTGTCAAACTGTCAGCCACCAGAGCCCAGGAACAACCAACAGGGTCCCTGTGAGACTGACCTATTGAAAAAGGGAATTATCCAAAGTGATTGATAATAAAGTAATTGTTATCCACAGAGCAAAAGTGCCAACAAAAAGGAGAGAGTGATGAGTGCAGAAATTTTAAATCAGTACAGAAAAGAAGCAAGCTGACTTGGGGAAGATTCTGCTTGCCTCCTGGGTGCCTCGCTCCAGAGCAAGCTCTATCAGGGAGCTTCCCAAGGGCTCCAGGACCCGGGACCCGGGCTTAGGACTTGATTGGCGCTGGATAACACTAAACTGTGAGTCCCTCCTAAGTCATTTTTCTGTAAACCAGGGACGGCCAATGCATGTCATTCATGCCACCAAAGCGTCATTTGAGGGCTCCGTCATGGTCTCCTGGTGGTTGTCTCCGCTCCAAGCCGAGCTTCAAGCACAGCGTTCTGAGCGAGGAAAAAAGGGGATGAGAGTCGTGGTGCCTTCTTTTCCTGCCAGCGCCTCTTATGAGTAAGAAAAAACATCTCTCAGAAATCCCTCAACAGTTGTCCCTTGTATTTCCTTCAGGATCAGGTAATATTCCCAACCCAAGTCAGTTGGCCAAGAGGAGTAGGATAGCCGTAGCTGGCTAGTCAGGGGCTGCACACGCTGCTGCCCCAACCAAGTCGAGGTGCAGGAGGACAAGAGTAAGATGGTCAAGGCCGCCAACAGCATTCGCCTTAAGATAAAGCCAGTTTTTTACAGTCTCAACTTGTTAGAGTATAAATATGAAAAGTTTTGTTTTTCCAGTAATTGCCCCTGGCTGTTCTAGTTGGACCCCTATGTCTAACTAGGTAGTGGAACCCCATAAGAACGGCTGGCTGATTTCATAACTTTAGTGCTTTCCTCCAGTTACTTAAACAGCCTCACTTCATTTCTCAGGCCTCTGTCCTGGTTATCTTAAATCTTCAATCCCATATCCAATGCGAAGGCCTCTTCCACCTCCTCTGGCCTAGATGCTTGCTTAGAGTAGGGGTGTGGCAGGGATGGTCTTTTTGCATCCAACAGAGACAAGGCTTACTTCTCAGTGCGTCGGTGAGCTTATCATGGTGTCACTAGTGGCGTCAGTCACAGACGTTAGGATGGCTTCAGTACAAACTGTGGGACATTAGTTTCTAGTAAGAAAACTTGTCAACCAAGAGCTGAGTGGTCTTGCCCTCAGCTATGGTTTGCCTGTACAAGACAGGAATAGGTAACCTAATTGTACAATGTGTCATGGGAAGTGTGAGGAGAGGGAAAGAAAATCTAATAAGGAGCAGACAGAAGGCTTCCCAAGGCGCTTGATTTGAGCTGGGCCTGGTGGAAATAGGGATGCTCTGCCAGATTGCTTTGAGGTGAGGCATTCTAAGTAGAAGGGACGGTTTAAGCAAAGATACAGAAGCAGGAGAGTCTGGGTCCATCCCAGTGGTAGCAGAGTGGAGCTGACAACTTGGGGAGGGGTGGTGAGGGGAGGTATAAGGCAGGTCATGTGTGCAGCCTTGAATGCCAGACCAGAATGGCACCCAAAGCCGCTGGCCTTGCCTTCCCAGCTATACTGGCTGACTGGATAGCTCTGGTGTACGTAGGACCATGGCCATCCAACTTCAGTGTCCAGAGAGACCTTCAAGATCACCCACTGATCTTGTTATGGGGCTGTGCTCCCTTCCCCTCTGTCCTGTGAACATCCTGGACTCTACGGAGGAAACATTAACTGAGCCTGGCTGGGTGCCAGGCTTCCCCTCGGCCTGGTACCCTCCCTCAGGGTTCAGCCTGGGTCTGTTTCAGCTCCACCTTTGGAAGAAAGTTAAACCCGCCAACAACGCTGATAGTCTTGACACAGAATCCATAGAAGACATTTTCTTTTCCTTCATTTGAATGGTTTTGCTCTAGCCCTGGCTGATGGGAGTCGAACCCACACATTCCCACAGAGGGAACTGTATTTCTCAAAGGGACCAGAGGCCCTGCTCCTGTCGCCCTGCCTCCCAACTGCATGTGAGCTTTGCCAGGCGAGGGAAAGGGAATGCTGAGGGATCATTCCTAAGGAAATTCCTTTCCCCAGTCCAGCAATCTTGGAGTTGGGGAGCAGACATCCATTTTGTACACAGAGGGCAGTAGGCCCAGAAAGCAATATTAGCCCAGGGTCACACTGCGAGTCAGGGCAGAGCCAAGCCTGAGGCCAGCTCAGGGCCTTCCCCAGCACAAGGCAGCCGGGCAGGATTTGCTTCTCAGGGATGGAGCCAGCCACGCAGGAGAGCTCCGCGAAGGTGGACACCAGGAGTGGCCTGAGTGAACTAGGTTCAGCATCAGGTCGGGCTGAAAAGGCAGGCACCTGAGTGGGGTCTGACAGGTCCAAGGAGCAACAGGGATCATAAACGTAACAGCACAGCTCTCCTGCCCTTTCTGTGACAGAAAACGGTACAGAGAGGGCACGTGCTGAGTCTAAGGTCTGGTTAGGTTCTCAGGAAGTTAGGCTGGTGGGGGTAAGGGTAAGGCAGGAAGCCTTCACATGGGAAAGCGTGTTAACACCCCTGCCCCCAGCTCCACCCACTCTTTCATTTTTCCTAAATGAAATTCTGTTGTTTTCTTAATGTAAAAAATAACCTGTGTGCGTTCCCCCAAATACCTGGAAATATAAACAAAGGAAAAAGTCACCCTCAATGCACCTTCCTTCCCCTGCCTCTACAAATGAGCGCAGAATCCTTCTAGAGCTGTCTCTGTACCTAGTTGGGGCAGGGTCCTTCCTCTGTGTGCGTGGGAACGCAGGTGGTTACCCCAGGACCATGGTTTCACATCTGGGACGTTGCCTGCTGGTTGGCACTTCCCTGCCTGATGGTCCGCAGGTGGAAGCTGCGTCTCGGCCAGAACCTCGCCGGGTCATCAGCTGTCCTATGCCTGAAGCCTGCCTCACTGTTTCCCTGGACAATCTCCCTCTGACCTCTGCTGGAGATGTGAGCCGCAGTTTTACTAAGGAGTCATGGAGGCATTTATGTTGGTCAAGACCCAGCAGGAAAACAGGTGGCCCACCCAAATCAGGATAATTTGAGGAAGGCTTAATAAAGGGACTATTTACAAAGGTGTGAGCAGGATGTAAGAAACCACAGGAAGAGTGCAGGGCATGAGCTATAACATGGGGCTGTTAGCCACCCCTTGGCCCAAATCAGTGAGGTTGTTACCAGAGCCCAGGGGGAGTGCTGCATGGAGCGGGCGTCCTGCCCCGCCCTCAGGTCTCCCCCTGTTGCTGAACCCTGTCAGAAGCCAGAGGACAAGGGGGCCTGCTGCAACTATACAGGTCAGCCTTCCCAGCAGAGAGCAGGGTGCAGAGTCAATTTAGGGAAGGAAATGGAGCGAAAGAAGACACCAGCACAACAGGGCAATGCCAAGTAAGAGGACGGGAGATGTGACAGTATCTGCCCCCTCATTCCAGTGCACCTCCCTCTTGATTTAAACTTTTGGAGGGGTCCCGCTGAGCACGCCTACCTTCCTGACCTCACTCAGCCTCCTCAGTTCCTCTCTATCCTCCTCTCATAGCCCTTCCTCATGCCCACATTTCCCAGACTCTCTCCCCAGCTCCCCGAGAATCCCCACCCCTCCACGACCTAGAAAGGATTCAGGCCCTCTGCCCTTCCTGAGTCACACAAACACGCTCCCAGCCTGTAGCGCTCCAGACAGGAGCAGAGTTACGGGCTGTGCTTGTTCAGACTATGGCAGAACACTTCCCCTCCCAAGCAGAGGACCAGGCTTCAGGATCCAGCTCACCTTCCCCATCAGCAAGGAGCTGCCCAAGAGCAAGTACCCTCCTCAACGTGAGTATTCATTTTCTTCCTAAAGCAGCCCAGGCTGTCGCATGTAAAGAAGGGACAAAATCCTCATAATAAAATGAATTTGATCATGTGTCTAGTGAAATAAGTCTATACTTTGGTGCTTTTAAAATGGGTTGCTGGGCTTCCCTGGTGGCGCAGTGGTTGGGAATCTGCCTGCCAATGCAGGGGACGTGGGTTCGAGCCCTGGTCTGGAAAGATCCCACATGCCGCGGAGCAACTAAGCCCGTGAGCCACAACTACTGAGCCTGCGCATCTGGAGCCTGTGCTCCGCAACGGGAGAGGCCACGACAGGGAGAGGCCCGCGCACCGCGATGAAGAGTGGCCCCCGCTCGCCTCAACTGGAGAAAGCCCTCGCGCAAAGACCCAACACAGCCAAAAATAAATAAATAAATTTATATATTAAAAAAAATAGGTTGCTGGCTTTCTGGGGTCTCTATTATAATAGCACTAATCCCATTCATGAGGACTCTACCTTCATGACCTAATCACCTCCAAAGACCCCACCTCCAAATTCCAGCATATTGGGGGATTAGGTTTCAACATATGAATTTCAGCAGGACACAAACATTGTCTACAGCAATACAGTTATCAGTAAGAAGGGATTTTCCTTGAAGTCCCTTTATTTTCAAATCAAAGAAGTATCAAGCGATAAGTCACGGGGACTTCCCTGGTGGTCCAGTGGTTAAGAATCCGCCTTCCAATTCAGAGGACACGGGTTTGATCCCTGGTTGGGGAACTAAGATCCCACATGCCGCGGGACAACTAAGCCACAACTAAAGAAGCCCGTGTGCCGCAGCTAGAGAAGCCTACGCACCGCAATGGAGAGCCTGTGTACCGCAATGAAGAAAAGACCCAGTGCAGCCAGAAAAAAAAAAGTAATAAGTCACTATCTATAGACATTTTTCTCAGCCCTTTGATGGTGAAGCTTCTCTCTTTACTGGTTTCCAAGCTCTGGGCAGAGAGTCGGGTGTGTCCCCTCTCTTAAGAAGGGGATATAGTAAGAGACTCATCTAGAGTTTGGCTCCATTGATATGCTGTGGCAACTGCTTCTCTCCCTTCCACCTTACCTTCCTTTGCTTATCCAAGTTTGACAGTGATGTCATCTAACTACAGCTTTTCTTTCCATCTGGAACACTGAGAGATGAACTTGGTCTGTGTGTTAACAGGAATACTATACTACAAATCAGCAAAATGTAAAATCTAGCAAACACTCCATGCTTGGTTATATCTTACATCTATTATCTCATGGAACTAGTATAGCTTAAGCCTTGTGTATCATGCTCTTCTACTGACGGTTCCCACTGGAAGAATTATCATGTGAAAAATGACCAAGAAGGTTCCTAGACCATTTTCTCAAGATTGTCCAAGGATTCCTTTCACACAAGCATAGTGGTCAAGTGTTTCAAATGAATTACCTCATGCAATTCTCACAACGTCTCTCTGAGTGAAATAGTATTATTAATATCATTTACAGTTGATGCAATTAAGGCTTGAGGAGATTAAATAATTTCTCCAAGGTCACATGGCTGGTAAGTAGCAGAGTAGGGATATTTTGAACTTAGGTCTAATTCAAAGCTATACTCATATTTATTATACTGTGTATTTTCCTCTAAGTACAGCTTTGGCGGCATCCCGTATATTTTCTAACAACAATAACAAAGACAGCCTAACCCAATAAAATAAGGAGATTTTCTGCCAAGGTTTTTCTTTCCCCCACTTTTCTAGTTGCCATGCCCTTCTACCCATTGAACTATTACAATGAATTTTTTATTCCAAATAACTCTGCAGATCAAGACCCAAAGGCTGAAGGGCTTAAAGCATTATACATATCTTAAACCATAGTTTAGGGAAGAATTCATAAGAATATAAGACTTTAGACACTGAGAAAGGCTGAATCATGGAGTGCAGCACACTCTGGGCAAACATTTAGGACAGAAACAAAATTTCCCTTTCTGAAAAGGGAGATATGGTAGACATCTTCTGGGTTTTGGCTGCTCAGCATGTAGAGAAGTCTCCGTATGAGTGTAAAAGATCTTGTATCTAACTATGGAAGCTGAAGGGGGGCAGACATTCCTCTGTTCTCTTTCTGAAAGCTTGTGTGAAGGCATGTGACTCAGGATCAGCCAAACAGATGCTCCTGCCCAAGAATCTGAGTCTGGAAGAATTGACCCAGAGGTGTAGAGAGGGGCCAGGAAAGGTTCTGGATTGCTTGAATATCTACCCCCAAGAGACTAAAATAGATGTGACTGAGTTTCTGTCAATATGCAAGTTTAAGTTTTCTACCATCAGCAGAATTTGGACTAGATCTATACAGAGAAAAAGTTACCTTATTACATATCTAAATTGGGACTGTGAAATATTACACACACAAAAATAAATGATTTTTAAAGCGTGCTTTTAAGTAGCATCTCATTTAATTTAAAAAAAATCCTCTAAGATAGGTATTACTGTCTTCATTTCAAGCACCTGGATCACAATCAGTCAGTGGGCAGCAGAGTCAGAACATGGATTTGGGCTACATGACTTCAAGTCCATGCCCCAGGCTCTTAACTGAGTATTCTAATTGCCATTCATCTCTGAACACCTGTTTTGACTTCACATTTCTGTGCTCTAGGAGGGATTTTAAAAATTTTCTAAATAGCTCAAAATTTTTCAGTTAATATTTTGTTAAATTTTAGTGTTATTATATTGTGTTCAGAAAATTTAACTGAACAGTTTTTACTTTCGGGAATTTATCATGGTTGACTTTCAGGCCTAATATTTGGTCAACCTTGTATTTGTTCCATAGAAATTTGAAAATAATGTTATCAAATAGAAATGGTCTTAATACAAATTAAAAGACAGATATTGTCAGACTGGATAAAAAGAAAGACCCAACTACATCTTGTCAACTACAAGCTGGCCATTTTTTTTTTTTTTTTTTTTTTTGCTGTACGCGGGCCTCTCACTGTTGTGGCCTCTCCCGTTGCGGAGCACAGGCCCCGGACGCGCAGGCTCAGCAGCCATGGCTCACGGGCCCAGCCGCTCCGCGGCACGTGGGATCTTCCCAGACCGGGGCACGAACCCGTGTCCCCTGCATCGGCAGGCGGACTCTCAACCACTGCGCCACCAGGGAAGCAAGCTGGCCATTTTTAATGTAAAGAAACAGCTGTGTTAAAAGTTAAAGAATGGAGTGGTGGTAAACATTTCTACAGTGCTTAATATTGTCAAGAAGTGTTCTAAGTACTTCACATGTATTAGATTTAGTGTGAACAATGTTGCAATAAAGCAAAAAGTATACAGCTTTTGCCTATGTGTGCAAATTTTGTCTTTTGTATACCAGTCAATATATACAACCTTCCAAATAAGTCAATATCAAGTTTTATGCCAATAAGTCTATAATTCTATAAAACACTAACGCAACATGGTGTTTTGCTATGTAAAACAGTAGTCTTCTGGGTTGCTGAAAGAAGGAAGAAAAAGTTAAAGGATGGAAATTAAATGAACCTACTAACACTAATTAAAAGAAAGCTAGAACGACTATATTGATTTCAGACAATGTAGAGATGTCACAGGAAGGAGTATTGCCAGAGATAGTGTTCTTGCATAATGACAAAGGAGTCAGTTTATCAAAATGATACATGAATTGTCAATATTTGTGCTCTTTATTTGGAGCATTACCTTTTTATTTAAATGCTCAAAGTACATGAAGCAAAACTGATTAGAATATAGAGGAGAAACAGACAAATTTACAATTATAGCTGAAACTTTCAACATCTCTCAATATTTGATAGAACAAGTAGACAAAAAATCAGTAAGGATATAAAAGACTTGAACAACACTATAATCAACTTTATCTAATTAGCATTTGTGGAATATTCTACCCAAGAACAACAGAACACACAATCTTTTCAAGGGTACACAGAATATTTACAAAGATAAGTCACATTCTGGGCCATAAAACAACTCTCAGTAAATGTAATAAAAGATTGAAATCATTAAACAATATTGTTTCCCAAATATTTAGAAACTAAATAGCATTGGGTTTTTTTTGGCTGTGTTGGGTCTTTGTTGCTGTGCGCAGGCTTTCTCTAGTTGCAGCGAGCAGGGGCTACTCTTCATTGCGGTGCATGGGCTTCTCTTGTTGTGGAGCATGGGCTCTAGGCGTGTGGGTAGCACGTGGGCTCAGTAGTTGTGGGACATGGGCTTAGCTGCTCCGCAGCATGGTCTGGGAAGACCAGGGATCGAACCCGTGTCCCCTGCATTGGCAGGCAGATTATTAACCACTGCGCCACCAGGGAAGTCCCTAAATAACATTTTTAAATAACCCATAAGTCACAGGGAATAAGTCATAAGGGAAGTCAGAAATTATTTTGAACTGAATGAAAATGAAAACACAACGTATCAAATTTGGTGACATGCAGCTAAAGACAGTCTTAGAGGGAAATTTATAGCACTAAATGCTTATGTTAGAAAAGAAGAAAGGCTTACTCAGACTTCCCTGGTGGTGTGGTTAAGAATCCACCTGCCAAGGCAGGGGACACGGGTTTGAGCCTTGGTCCCGGAAGATCCCACATGCCGTGGAGCAACTAAGCCCATGCACCACAATTACTGAGCCTGTGCTCTAGAGTCCGTGAGCCACAACTACTGAGCCTGTGTGCCACAACTACTGAAGCCTGCGCGCCTAGAGCCTGTGCTCCACAACAAAGACAAGCCACCACAATGAGCAGCCGACGTACCTCAATGAAGAGTAGCCCCCGCTTGCCGCAACTAGAGAAAGCCTGTGGGCAGCAAAGAAGACCCAACACAGACAAAAATTAATTAATTAACTATTTTAAAATAAGAAGAAAGGCTTAAAATTAGTGACCTCAGCTTGCACCTTAAGAAACTGGAAAAAGAAGAACAAATTAAACCCAAAGTAAGTGTGTGTGTGTGTGTGTGTGTGTGTGTGTGTATACACACACACACATATATATTTATAAAGAGAAATTAATGAAATTGTAAATGGGAAAACAATAGTGAAAATCAATTAACCCAAAAGCTGTTTTTCTGAGATCAATAGTACAGTTGATTCTCATTATTTGCAGTAATTATGCTTTATAAAGTTGCCGGGAACACTGAATTAGAGAATACTGAACCATTGCTCCTAGAGAAAGTACAGGGTTAGGTTCCTGTGAGCTTCTAGTCACATTTTTTTGTCTGACAATCAATAATAACCCTGATTTATGTGTGTCTCTGTTTAAAGACATTCTATTTAATATATACTGTTGATTCATCAACATTGGACTCATGGCCAATAGCACTATACCTCATGCCTGGAAGAAACTTATCTAATGTACATTTTCTTCTTAAGGCACACCACAGCCTTCCTGCAGTTAGGAACACTAAACAGCACTTCAGCACTTCACTTGGGGGTCATTTTAAGGAGGAAAATCACCACCACCACCAAGAAAAAGTTACCAAAGCTCACTCAAGAAGAAATAGATCATCTGAAAGGTTCTATAGCCATTAATAAAGCTGAATTTATCATTTAAACCACACCCCCAAAAAAGGACCTCCATGCCTAGATGGCTTCATTGATGATTTGCAGGAAATATTTAAGAAATAATACTAATTCTATACAAACTTCCAGAAAACAGGAGAACCCTTTCCAACTTATTTTATAAGGCCAGCATTACCCTGATACCCAAGTCTGAAAAAGACATTACAAGAATAGCAAACTAACTATAGACCAACATTCTACAAAACATATCTGAGAGGGATTAAAGAAGATATAAATAAACGGAAAGATATACCATGCTGGTGGATCAGCAAACTCAATATTGTTAAGAGGTAACAGTTCCTCCCAAGTTTATCTATAAATTCAAGGCAATCCCAATCAAAATCTCAGCAGGCTACTTTTAGTTGTTTTGTTTTAATTGACAAGCTGATTTTTTAATTTACATGGAAATAAAAAGGACTTAAAAGGAACAAAACAACCTTGAAAAGAAAAAACGGGGAGATTTACACTATCTGATTTCAAGACATTATAAAGCTGTAGTAATCTAGACAGTGGGATATTAGTAAAAATAGGTATACAGATCAATAGCATAGAATAGAGAGCCCATATATATATATATGGCCAATTGGGAAAGAATAATCTTTTCAAGAAATTTTATTGGAGCAATTTGATATTTATATGCCAAATAAGAAAAAAAAGAGAGAGAACTACAACCCTGACTTCACACCATACACCATAATCAAAATGAATGTAAGAGCTAAAACTGTAAAACTTCTAGAAGAAATATAGAAACTTTTCATGATCTTAGAGTAGGTAAGGAGTTCTTAAATAGGACATAAAACAAACAAAAAATAACTTGGGTCAAACACTCTTTCCGTATGGCTTTTGTTGCCATATCTCTTTTCTCTGGGGCCAGCTAGGCAGCGACTCCCCCTCCAACCAGCCCAGGGCCCTTGGTAGGGGGTCAACTTTGGCACTGACATTCAGCACACTGTCCCTTCCCCGTGCCTGCTGCTAAAGCCAGCTCTAAAGCCCACAGCATCCCACCCTACACAGACTCCAAAGATGCCACTACTTAGGATCCTGTCCCCCACCCATTCTCAGGATCTCACCTCTAGCCCTCAACTCTATACAAGGAGATGTGAGTGAAACTTGGTCCCCACAAGGGCTTCTGGCTGCGTGCAGTGAGTGGCTCCACTGTGCTCAGCTATCTCAGCCCATGCACCACCTTGAAGTTTTGTTTACAATGGAAACCACCTTCTAGAGATTCTAGAGGTGACATGGAATTCTTCCTACTGGGTTCATTTGGTCATTTCAATGGGGATCTGTTGGCAAAATGGGAGAGGAATTGAACAGAGGGAATTAGACCCCCACCTAGCACCGGAAGTCTCTTTGGATTTAGAGTGGGCAGCAACTTGGTCCCCTCTGATGCTGTTTGAAAGTATGAAACTACAGTAAATGTATCTGCCTGACGTAGGGGAGGGAATAAAGAGGGCAGTGCCCAGCCTTGCCCTACTGGATATTTGAAGCCCCTGGTGTTAAAAAGTCTACCCTTAAGGGACTTCCCTGGTGGCGCAGTGGTTAAGAATCCGCCTGCCAATGTAGGGGACATAGGCTCGATCCCTGGTCTGGGAAGATCCCACATGCTGCAGAGCAAACTAAGCCCGTGCACCACGACTACGGAGCCTGCATGCCGCAACTACTGAAGCCTGCACACCTAGAGCCCGTGCTCTGCAATGAGAAGTCCGTGCACCGCAACGAAGAGTAGCCCCCCGCTTGTCACAACTAGAGAAAGCCCGCGTGCAGCAACGAAGACCCAACACAGCCCAAAAAAAAAAAAGGTCTACCCTCATAATAAGTCAGTTCACTTCAGTGCCCACTTATTGAAAGGTCTTAAAATTAGCTTCCTTCAATTAGGGTTTACTGAGCCCCTTCCCCAATAAGGAGTTACTCTGGGGAATCTCACACAGGTGCCCCAGGCTATGTCTTTATTCCCCACTCTTCTCACACGGGGTGGGGCTGTGACTGAGACCAAGTCTCCCCAGTGCTAGGTATGTACTGACCACTGCCCCAAGGCCAGAAAAGGTCAGGACCTCTGGAAGTTGAAGGGACCCCTATGCCCTGAGGGAAGGGTAGGACTTGAATGGTCAGAGATGGGCCAGCAGCCCATGCTGACAGAACAGCCTGAGGAAGGCAAGGAGGCGAGGAATCTCAGAACGTGTTTGAGGAATATCAAAAAGTCTACTTTGGGGAATTCCCTGGCGGTCCAGTGGTTAGGACTCAGCGCTTTCGCTGCCAGGCCGGGTTGGATTCCTGGTCTGGGAACTAAGATCCCGCAAGCCGCTTGGCGAGCCCTCCCAACCCCGCAAAAAAGTCTAGTTTGACTTCAGGGGTGGGGGATTTGGCTTGGTGTGACAGGCAACGAGGGACAAGAGGACGGGTCAGAGCGGGGCTGCAGGAGCCTCCCTGGGACGGCCACGCAGGAGGGTTGGGGAGTGCCCATCTCCCACCTGGACTCGCACCAGAGGGTGTGTGCTGGGGAGAGGACGAAGATGCCCTTCGAAGCCCGGGGTCACTGGGGAGGGGAAGGCGGCATGCTCGGGGCCTTAGGGGTTTGTGGGGGTCAGGCCGCGGCGGGAAGAGCACCGACCCCTGGTGACGCGGGTCGAAACCGACCCTCACACCTCGACTGTGAGCCCCGCGGTCCCCGTAGCGCATCAGTTGCTGAGCATCTACCAGGAACAGGATGAGAGGCGTGGGCTTCCCTCTGCATCCCCATTCAGTGTCCCGAGAGGGACAGGTATCCAGTACGCCCTGGGCTCCCCGTCCGCACCTGGAGAGCCCTGAGCGGTCGCTGGGGTCCCCACTCGGGGCAAGTTCTCGGGAGCAGGGCGAGAAGGCGCGCGGTGCCTCCTCCAGGCAGCCGGCGGTGTGGCCCCAGGCGCCTCCTCCTGCAGCTGCCGCTGCCTTATAAGGCGGGGGCCGGGCCGCGCCGGGGGAGGAGCTGCGGCCGCCCGGCCTCCTCCTCGGCTCTCGGAGCGGCGCGGGGCCGGCAGGGAGCGCAGCGCAGCGCAGCGGGAGCCGAAGAGCGCGCAGAGCCTGCCATGGGCAAATCAGGTGAGCTCGCCGTGCTAGCCGGGCCGGGGTGCGGGGATGGCTCGGAGCCCCAGGCTCCGGGGTCTTCACTGTCACTCTTCCCGTGGTGGGCTGGATCCCCGGGGAGCGGGTCGACAGCCTCCGCCGGGGCGACACGGTTCCGGCCGCGCTCCGGGACCACTGGGTGCGGGATGGAGGGGCTCGCGACGTGGGCGATTTCCGGGGCAGCCAGGAAGCCGGGGTGGCCGTCGGGCCCTCGGGAGAGAGGGAGGAAGGCGAGACCGAGGGAGGGTCCTCCTGTCTGCGAGCCAGAGATTGCGTCAGGGAGGGCTTCCAGGCGCTGATGGGATTAGCGCTCAGCGTCCGGCCAAGGCGTGGCTTTTGCTTTGTTTCAGGACAGGGTTAGAGTTGGAAAAAGCCACAGAACTGTGACAGCCTCTCTTCCTGCAAAACAGCTTGCCCCGACCAACCCTCCGAAAGACAGCTCTGAGCATCCTTTTCTTCGGTCGTTGTCTCTCCTCCTTTAAGTCCCCCTCCACCCCTACCCGGTGCCAGACTCAGTCAGGCTACACACGGTTGCCAACAACGGCTTCCCCTTTCTCTCTGACCTGTCGCGGCCCATCCTCACCAGGTGGCTGTCCCGGTGAAGTGCCGTCATTCCCTAACAGCTTCCATCCCATTGTCTGCAGGTGAAAAGAGTACACATTCTTCAGCCCCTTTCCTCCCCCTGCACTCAGCTGTGCTCTGGGCATAGCTCTTCCGCTGGGTTCCCTTTCCCAGCGCTCACCACCACCACCAGCACTCCACCTCTCCCACTTCGGTGAAGTTGAAAATCCTCCCCGTCTTTCTAGGCTCAACTCCTGTGCTGGGAGCCCACCCCGATTTCCCCACCTGGTGTCTTCTTTGTTGCAGCCCTCCCAGCAGTCAGGTTGGGACACTACCCAGCCAAAGATCTGTTTCCCACAGACTCCTCACTTTTGGCAGCCAGGAACCATGTCTATCTCAGCATAGTTCCTGCCTCACAGGAGGCTTTTTAATGAACAGCTTTTGAACAGAGTTCAAAAGTCCTGCTTCATGGGAAGTTGAGATTGTCAGCCTCAGATGGGTAAGGCTGGGTCTCTTCTTGAATCTGTCCTCAAGATCTGGACTTACGAGGTACCAGTGTTGGGAGTAAGTAGTTTTCTCTGGCATTGGTCCTAACCTGCCCTTATCTGTAGTTACAGGTCTGGCTTTCAGCCCTGGCTCTGCTAATCACTTGCTGTGTGATCTCAATCAAAGCCCTTTCCTTCTCTGTGCCTCAGTTTCCTCATCTATACAAGGAGGATGGCCTATATCATCCCCAGGGTCTTTTACAGTATGGAAAGGTGACTTGCAGTTAAAGAAGAATGTGATAGGTGGCGGGTGTGGGGAGAGGAGGGCGGGGACACGAGCATGGAAGATGTGAGAGGGCACTTTGAGATCCCTACTTGGGAAATCAGTTCCTTTCTCTATAGATGAGGAGAAAATCCACAAATTCTCTACAGCTACATTTTAATCAGTTGTTTCTGGCTTCTTCCCTAAGAAACAGTTTTCCAGAACTGCTGGGTGCCTATCTTCTATTTGTTCATTCATCCCTCTCCCCCTCTCTCCCTCCCTCCATCCTTCCTTCCCTCCCTCTCATCCTTCCATTCCACCATCTATGAGCTCTGTACCAAGCTGTGGACCCAGTGCTGCGGAGGGCATGGCCCCTGCCCTCAGGAGTGTTCATGTGGATTATGAAATGCACCATAAAGCAGATTGGGGGGATAGACAGGCACCACATGGCTCCAGTAAGAGATGGAAAGTGATCTAAGCCACAAGACAGGTACAGGTGAAGAGAAGTGGGAGCTCAGGGGAGGGGAAAATCTCTGCCCAAGCGTCCAGTGAAGCCTCCTGGAAGAGGTGGTCAGACCCCAGAGTGTCTTGGAACTTTGGACTTTTTCCGATGGGACCTGGGGGGACCATTGAAAAGCATCGATCTCAAAGCCGCAGGACTAGAGCTGTTCCAGGGTGGAGGGCGGATCAGATGGGAAGAGGGTGGAGGTGGGCGTCAGGGAGAGGCTGCTGCAGTTACTCAGGCAAGAGATGACAGAGACATCTAAGGGACTGGAGAGGAAGCGGGGATGGATTTTTGAAATGGTAGCCTCGAGCAGACTTGGTGATTAACTTGCTGTGAATAAGAAGGAAAGGTCAGCGGTATGAATCTGGGTGCAGGAAGGTGATGACACCTTCCAGGACTGGAGGTGCAGAGTCCAGCAGGATGGTGGTGGAAGACAGGTTAGAGGTGGTTCAGGCAGTTTCCACCCCCCTTCCCATGCCCACCCTCCACATACACCCAGGGACCTTTCAGAATGCTGGCCCTTAGCCACATGCATTTTATTTCTCTCCCCCCCCCGCCCCGAAGACTCTGAGCCCCCTGGATAGCATCTGGCTCCCCTAAGGGACCCCAAGAGAAAATGACTTTTCTGGGTGACATGGGCCCAAACGTTGATGTTCCGGGCCGCCAGCCTGAGGCTGTCTGCCCAAAAGACAGGTGGCATCACAGACGTGTATCCACCCAGGGGCTTTCTGTGGTTCCACAAAGACCTTCATAAGGAGCCTGCCTCTTCTGGGCCTCAGTTTCCTCATCCCTGCATAGGAGCCTATCTCTTTTTAATCTTCAACCTCAGATATACCCCAGAGCTGTTGGGGTAGCGGGCATTGCTGGAAAAGTGTCACATAACCAAAACAGCTTAAATTCCAGGAGTCACTTGGCCCAGTGTTCAGAGACTTCCAGGTCCGGCCACTGGCCCTGGTCTCCTTGCTGGGCTTCAGTTTGCAGCCGGGCAGAGAAAGGCAATGGCCTGGGGCTCAGTGAAAGCCTCTAATATAGTCCCTAATAAGAGTGATCACCAATTATTCTGCTCCTGCTCTGTGCCAGGCTTGGAGCTGGGTATTTCACATGTGTTACTAACTTTCATAACAGCACTGTGAGGCAGTTGTTATCAGCTGAATAGATTTACAGAGGTTGAGTACTTCGCCCAAGCTCACACCCTGACCAATAAGTAGACAAACTAGGATTTGTACCCAGCTCTCTGACTTCCCAGCTGGGTGCTGTCCCCTCTACCACAATGACCACTTGTCATCCTGTTTCTCAGCCTGGACTCTGGCCCTTAGGGACATCCACACACCCTCTAATTGTCTCTAAGAATCTTCTTATCCCTTGACCCACATCTCCCAGCCCCAGAGGTTATCAGAGCAGAAAGACCTTCAGGGACCAACTAATCCGAATTTTCTACTGAGCAGGGCCCTCACACCTCTGCAGGGGGAGGCCATGTGGCCAGGTCAGTCCCAGCAGTACCATTTTCATCTGTTGATTCCAAAGAAAGGTTCAAAGAAAGGGTTTCCCTGCCTTGAAGCTATTTTGAAAACCACAGATGTCATCCTTCCTTCTCACACAGGTGGGGAAGCAGGGCCCTGGCACTGGGCAGGGACTTGCCCAATGCTGACGGGCAGGCCTGAGGGGTGGCAGGCAGGGCTGGAGAGGGGACCACCTGTCTGCTGGTGAGAGCAAGCGCTCTCTCTGCCCTGGCTTCTTCAGCCCTTCAGTGACTATTGCCCATCACAAAGGGGCAGCCGATACACTGGGACATCCTTGTCATTCTTGCTTAGGGAAAGGAAGATGTCTGTAAGGTGGAAAGTGTGTGAGATCCGGGGCAAAGGAGGGACATTCTTAGATCTGGCTCTCATGTGGACTCACTTTGTGACCTCGGGCAATTCACATGTCCTCCCAAAGACCAAAGTTTCCTCCTCTGTAATGAGAAGAATCCTGTCCTCAGGGTTACCCAGTGATGGTGTGAGAATCTCATTCATTTGTTCTTGTGCTCACTTACTCAGTAAATATCTGAGCTCAGAGGTACTGAAAGAGGTCATCAAGGCCAGGTTAAATACCAGCAGCCCTGCTCCTGTTAAAATCTGGGAAGGGATCTGATGGGAGCAGTTTCCCCCAAGGCCAGGAGGAACTTTGGACGTCAGCCTCCTTTAGGAGGCTAAAGGCTCCTCTGCCCAACAGTAATGATAATAATTATAGCTGACATTTAGTTGAACTGTAGTTGTTCACTTTGCTCCAGATCTGTTCTAAAGCACTTACGAATATTAATTTATTTAATTCTCACAACAACCCTGTGAGGTGAATACTGTTATCCCCATTTTGTATATGGAGTCAATGAGGCACAGAGGGATGAAGCAACTTGTCCAAGGTCACCCAGCTAGTAAAAGGCAGAGCTGGGATTTGCCTCTTGGATTTCCTGGAACCCAAGCTGAAAAGAGCTACTCATCTGGAACTCATTGCTTTTTTGTTTGTTTGTTTGTTTTTTGAATTTTATTTATTTTTTATACAGAGGTTCTTATTAGTTATCTATTTTATACATATTAGTGTATATACGTTTGTTTGGGTTTTTTTTGATTTTGTTTTTCTTTTTGCGGTACGTGGGCCTCTCACTGTTGTGGCCTCTCCCGTTGCGGAGCACAGGCTCCGGACGCGCAGGCTCAGCAGCCATGGCTCACGGGCCCAGCCGCTCCGCGGCATGTGGGATCTTCCCGGACCGGGGCATGAACCCGTGTCCCCTGCATCGGCAGGCGGACTCTCAACCACTGTGCCACCAGGGAAGCCCATATGTTTGTTTTTTTAATCAACTTTTTATTCTTTCTTCCTGATAAACTAGCAAAACCAGCTTTGCCCCAAAGGCTTTCTAGCCTCTTGCCAGGGGACCAAACAAAACCAGCTTTGCCCCAAAGGCCTTCTAGCTTCTTGCCAGGGGACCAGAGGGGCCTGTCCATAATTCCTGCCTTGGCCCCTGACGGTCCTGGGCCTCTCTGGTGGGGAGTCTGGCGAGGGTTGAGAAATGAGTCAGCTGGGCTCTGGGAGGCCTCCGAAGAGGATGGATGCTGAGGGAGGAGCCTGTCGCAGCCACCAGCTGTGAGGGAGGAGGGGCACGGACCTCCTTAGATTCTTTATTCAACAGTTAGAAGCTCTGCCCTAAAGAACCTTCAAGAGCCCCCAGTCCAGCCCCACCCAAGATGCCTGCACCCTCCAAGCGGCAGAGACCGCCCTGGCCAGCCGCCTTCCCTCAGCCGCAGGAGCCAGGCCCAGGCAGCCCCTTCCACCTTTCAACAGCTCTGGCCTTAAGCCCCAGGTCTGCCCCCTGGCGCTTCTACTCCACAGCCCCTGATTTTCCTCTGGGGCCCCTCACGACAGTCTGTCTATAAAGGCCTTGGCACAGAGGAGGCTCTTGAGAAATCTTAGTTCTTTTCTCCTCTTCCTTCTTCCTCTTCTTTCCCCTCAGAGATTTGAAGGCGGCTGCCAACCCCACTAGGCTGATCCTCCTCCTGGGACTGGTGGCCCTATCTTTCTCTTCTCAATGATTTCCTCTGTCTCGTGACCCTTGGGGTGGGGTGGGGTTAAGGGCAGGGTTTCTCTCCTCGTGGGCCTACCTCTGGACCAGTTGTAGGAATGTGGACAGGTTATTTCCTTCTTGAGCCTCAGTTTCCTCATCCAAAAAATGGGTACAGTAGTGGAAGCTCCCACAATGGTGGTGAGAAGTAAATCAGATCTTGCACAGGCCTGGCACCTAGAATGGCTGGCCATCGAGCAGAAGAAAGGTCCTCCTTCATTCCAGGCTGGTACCCTGAGGCTGTGTGACTTCTGAGCCTCAGTTTACCCTCCCACAAAATGAGGGCATAATCCCTCCCTTCTTCTCCCCCCACAACCATGGGGTGGCTCTGAGGACTCTCCCTGCATCAGGCAGGGATGGGTGGGTTTTCTCTGACTCCTGTTTTCCTTATGTTTATCTGCTCTCAGGTTTCTCTACAGAAGTGAGGTGTGCCTCTTTCTGGGTGTGGTCATCAGTGGTATCTTGCTTCCCTGAGGTTGAGGTTCTGCTCACAGGGGCCGCCTGGACTGGGACTGGCTGCCGTGGTGAGAGGGGACCAGTGAGTCAGCCAGGGGTGTGGTCATGGGGCCGCCAGGCCTCCCAGCCAGGGGCAGGGAGAGAGGGCACCCCTCCTGACCCCTTCCTAGGAACCCTGGCCCAGGGCACTGGCTCTGCTGGGATCAATGACTGGCTTCAGCTTCTGGGCTACAAGCTTAGGTTGGGCGCAGGAACTTTCACTTTTGTTTCACTACTTCCCACATTCTGGGAATGCAGTGACCTAGTTTTTAGCAGCCTTATGTCCCCTCTGCCAAGGAGACTGCAGGGCCTGAGCACTCCAGAGTCCAGTGTATCTCACCCCAGCACTCAGAGCTGTCTTTAAACGGGCTTCACCTTAGCGACCCACCCATTCCCCTTATCTCCACCTCCTCCACACAGCCCCGGGATACACCAGGTCCCTTCCACACTGGCCCTTTCTGCGCTTTTGCCTCCTCATTACCTCCGCCAGGGAGCCTTCCTTGATACATCTGTGATCACCATTGCCCATGCCACTCAGTCCCATGCATCTCCCGTAGTGTCCCACCGTGGCCTGCCTGGGACATAGGAGCTGGAAGGGATGTTAGAATGGGCCTGGCCAGGTCTGTCACTCAGATAGAGACCTTCTGCCACTCTGTGTGTATCCACACCTGCCCTTGCATGGACACATACACTTACCTTGATCACTCGTTAGACAAGCTATGAACTCCTGGAAGTTTGGGGTCAGTCAGTCATCTTGCCTCCTCTCACCCCTACCCTGATGGGACCTTATGGGATCTCAGGGTTGGAAGGGACTTAAAGGTCATCTGACTGGGTCTTCAGTGCCTGAATCCCTCTGAGAGGCATCACCTGCTTGTTTGTCCCCAGTGCTGGAGAGCTCACTACCTTGCGAGGTAGCCTTTTCAGTCTTCAGAAAGCGTTCATGGAGAGAAAGATCTTTCTTAGGCTGAGCTGAAATCTGTCATCCTGGCTTTTCCACCCACTGGCCCCAGCTCTGCCCTGTGCAGCCCCAGAATTCAGCAGGGCCCTCTACGGTGTCTTCCAAAGTCTGATCTTCTTCTGTACTTGCAACCATCCCTTATAAGACCACCTATCCAGCCCCTCCTTCACCTCATCACCACCTCTGAACACACTTCAGATTTTCACTGCCTCTAATGCAAGGTGGGGCCTGGGCTGGGTGAAGCATTCCAGCTGGACACTGGCTTGTGCAACACATCGCCCCGGAGCCCGTGGGTTTCTGGCTGCCACGCCACCCAGCTGACTCCTTAGCGTGTTGTCAGCGAGGCCCCAGTGCGGTTCCCCTGAGTTGTTGTGGCTCCCGCCACTTGCACCTGAGATATTCTGTTTTTTTTTTTTTTTTTTGCGGTACATGGGCCTCTCACTGTTGTGGCCTCTCCCGTTGCGGAGCACAGGCTCCGGACGCGCAGGCTCAGCGGCCATGGCTCACGGGCCCAGCCACTCCGCGGCATGTGGGATCTTCCCGGACCGGGGCACGAACCCGCGTCCCCTGCATCGGCAGGCGGACTCTCAACCACTGCGCCACCAGCGAAGCCCCTGAGATGTTCTTTAAAAGCCTCTGTGACTCCATTATCCACAGGAACATGCTAAACCCAACATCTTTTTTTTTTTTAATTGTAAAAAACACATGACATAGAATTTACCATCTTAACCATTTTTTAGTATAAAGTATATTCACATTGCTGTAAAACAGATCTCCAGAACTTTTCCATCTTGTAGATCTGAAACTCTGTACCCATTAGACAGTATCTTCCCTTTCCCCCCTCCCTCCAATAAACCCCAAATCCTTGTCTTTCGTTCCAGCAAGGGCTTGGCCGGCCTCTTGGCCACAGAGGCCTGAGACTTCAGGTGGTAGCTCCACCCTCTGCCTTGTGCCCAGTTACCATCATCAGGGTTTTCACCTCCACGCCTTTGTCACAGCATCTTCCCATCTCTGCCTGTCAACCCAGATCTCCCAGATCCTGGCATTCAGCACCCCTCTCCCACCCCTGTCCCTGTCTCACTCCACATTACTGTGACTGGACCCCACTGGACTGCCCTGCCGGGCCCTGGAATGTTTGAGGTCAGGACCACTCGCTGTCCAATATTTTGGAAACCCCTTGGAAAGCTCGACCACCACTGGCATAGCCTGCAGTTTCCTTCCCTCTGCTGGGTTGGTGTCTAGCCCAAAGCTCCGGAGGGCAAGCCCTGGGTCTTCTTCCCTCACATCCCCTCAGAGGCCCAGTGGGATTCTATCTGAAGGCCCAGGAGACCTGAGGGATCTGGCTGAGGGAGGGGAAGAGGACCCCTGCTGCTTCATCTCCATGGCCTCTGGGGGAAGACAGCAGAGGAGGAGAAAGGTGGCTGGTGAAGGTGACCTAGGCTAGTGGACAGAGGGGTGCTTCTTTCATCCTCTGGTTTACACCCTCCCTGCCCATGGCCAGGCCTCAGGGGCAGGCTCCCGCCAGAGGGGACTAGCTCAGTGTTATGGACCCTCTGTGGCCATCGCTCATAATTCACCCGGCTCACCCGCCGTTTCCATGGTGGAGGGGGGGTGGGGGGAGGGAGAGGGGGGACTCCCAGATTCCTAAGGCTGCACTCTGCACCTTCACAATCTTAGCGTGGCCAGCTCCTGTCCAGACCTCTGTGGGGCCTCAAATCAGGGGTCGCCTTCCTGGTCTCCCAGACCATGTTAGGCTGCTTTTCTCTGAGTTCCTCTTGACCTGTGCTCACCTGCACCTTGGCCCTACCGCACTGTTGGCTAGTGTCTGTTTACAAGGCTGTCTCCCTTCTGTGTGTGAGCTCGTTGAGGGCAGGACACGGCTGATTTGTCTCTGGACCCCCAGCGTACAATATGGGACCTCGCCCAGAGGAGGCACTCAGAGAGCAGATGTACAGAGGGATGGGCTGGGGTTGGATGGATGATGGATGGGTGGTTGGATGTTGATGCTTAGATCATGAATCAATAGGTGGATGGATGAGTGGTGGAGAGATGGATGGAGGATGTGGGATGGATGGGGCTCCATTTCAGATACGAATTGAAGGGACCTCTGTCCACTGCTGACCTGGCCTACCCTTGGCTTCACCACTTCTTGGCCTTGCTTTTTCTGAGGTTGTGACCCAGTTGGACACAAGCTCCACCTCTTCCCTCACCTGCAAGCCTGAGCCCAGCTGATCCCACCCCACCACCGCGTTGTTTCCCACACTCTCCCCTCTCTCTGCTTCCCAATGCTGTCCTACCCTGGTTGGTCCTCTTCTCTTCATCTGTCCCTCTCTCTCGGGACAGTGCAGGCACCCCTCAACCCCAGCCAGGCCTGTTCTCTCTGGGCTCCCACCTCCAGCCCTTGCCAGTCCCCCTGACCATGCACTGTAGGTCCGCTCTGAGCTACCCAGTCTCCTTCAAACATTTTCTTGCAGAAGTCCTGCTGCTTCCTGTCCTGCCTCCCACCATCTGCTCTGTACCTCCAGCCCATCCCCCACTCAGCAGCCAGCAGGGTCTTCCAGAAACACAGCTCTCCTCAGCTCACTCCCCGCCCCCATTCAGTCGCTTCCCATTGCCTTGGATAAAGGTCCAAATGCCTAACATGCCCCATGGGGCCCTGCGTAGTCCAGGGGGCATCAGTGTGCAGAGACCGGGGCAGCAGCCTGGGCACGTGGGCTGAGGTTTGAGCTGGGCTTTGCTCTGAAGCCTGCTGGCGTACTTTCCGTGGCTCTCTTCTCCACGCTGAGACAGTCTCCATCTTGAAATCATTGCAGCTTCCAAGCAGTTTAATGACGAGGTCCTGAAGGCCCACAATGAGTACCGGAAGCAGCATGGCGTCGCCCCGCTGAAGCTCTGCAAGAAGCTCAACCGGGAGGCTCAGCAGTGAGTCCCCCCGGGGCCCCGGGCAACTCGGGCCCTTCCCGGTGCTGCCCCTGCTGCAGTCCCAGATGGGCTCTGGAAGGCAGGAGGGACGTGGGTTGGGGGCAAATACAGCCAGACTTGAATAACCACTCTGCCACTTACCCAGGCAGGTCCCATTATTCCTCTGAGCCTCAGTGTGCTCCTCTGTAAAATGGGACTGGAGTGGGGGCTTAGACGAGTTGCAGGTGTGATGCTCCTGATCGCCTCGGCGAGCCCAGGGCAGGGAAGGAAGTTCAGCCACACCAGGTTAGGGCTCCTACTCTGGGGGCTTCCCTGGGCCGTACTCGCTCTAAGGAAGCACCGTGGACTCCGGCAGGTATTCAGAGGCCCTGGCCAGCACGAGGATCCTCAAGCACAGCCCGGAGTCCAGTCGTGGCCAGTGCGGGGAGAACCTGGCGTGGGCATCCTACGATCAGACAGGTGAGTCGTTTCTCAGCTCCCCCGCTCCTGCCTGAGCCGGGCCTAGGACATCCAGCGTGCACGCCCCTCCTGGCCCCAGCGCCCTCCGTGGTGTTGTCGCCGTGATGCAGCCACAGGCCCAGAAAAAGGGAAGAGAACCCCAGAGCTGTCTGTCTGCTCCCAGGAGCTGACTGCAGCTCACCACAAGGTCTCCGATGGCCAGCTCAGGGCCAGGCCTGTGCTGGCTGCCAGGGACACAGAGATGAGTCAGACTGCCCAGCCCCACCCCGCTTCCAGAAGAGCTCCCAGCAGAGGAGTGAGGGCGGGGAGACAGACCGTTTCTGTGCTGAGTCTCAGCCTGACCCTGCGGGCCCTGAAGCATCCCCAGCCTCAGAAGGATTTTACGTTCCTCACGTTTTTCTGAAAATATTTACAGTGCTTGTGTATTAACTTTCTTCACGAGAAAAAATGCAATAGAGCCTTTTTCCGTGCTGGGAAAAGTAATAATAATGGGAAAGACAATTTCTCATCCAAGGTCACAGCCTGGAATGGTGATCCCACCACACTGACCAAACATTCTTGAGCTTCCTGGCTCTGACAAGGCTGTCGTGGCTTTTTAGGAAAAAGGCTGGAGAGAGCTACCTCGTGCTCTGAAGCTTTCTCCAAACTCCCGCGGGAGAATGACTGCTCCCTCCCTGGCCTCACATTCCTGGGAGTTCCCCGGGGAGGCCCTGGGAGTCCTCTTGGTTTCCCTGGGGCAGAGTCCCTCCAGGAGAAGTGTGCACTTGCTCCCCGGGAAAGCAGGAGCCTGAGGCCCGCAGCCCCTCCCCAGGCTCAGACTGTGGGCCTTGGCGGGGAGAAGGGAGAGGGGTGGGAGAGAGCCAGCAGGAGACAGGGCTCCTGGCGCTGGCTCCCTGTGTGGCTTTGAGCAAATCTGCTACCTTTCCTGGCCCCCGTTTCCCCATCTCTACAGAGAGGGGTTGGGTAGGACATCTCTAGGGCAGTGGTTCCCCACCCTGGCTACACACTGGGATCTTTTGTGGAGATTTCAAAAAATACTAGTGCCTGGATCTCTCCTCCGGAGACCCTGATACAGTCAGCCTGTGGCAGGCCCCAGGCATCAGTAATTTTGAACAGCTCCCCAGCTGCGGCCGCTGTGTAGCCACTGTTCTCGAAGGACTTGCTCCGCAAAGTGTGGTCCACGGATGAGCAGCAGCACCTGGGAACTTGTTAGAAATGCAGACTCAGGGCTCCACCCTAGAGCTTCCAAAGTCAGAATCTGCATTCTAACAAGAGCCCCAGGTGATCGGTGCACTCATTCGAGTTCAGGACTTACTGCTCTGAGGTCCGAGGCTCCTAGCTCTCTGGCCCTGAGATCAGCCGCTCCCAGGGAAATGCTGTGACCAGTGGATGCTCCAGGGGAGTACCCTTCTGCCTGCAGGGGAGACCCTGACCCACCGGCCCAATTACATTTCCTCCTGTGGGTGTTTCAGGAGCCAGACTTGCGGTGGGATGAAGGTGTGGTCTCCCGGAAACTCAGAGCATCATTAGAAGCCCTTGGAGTACGTTGCATTCAACCCAATTGTACAGAACGGGGCAGGCCTTGCCCAGGATTACACAGTGAATTAGTGTCAGGGCAGGGACACAGATGCTGGTCCCCTGACCTCAGGCCAGGGCTCTTTCCAACCCCTAACAAGGCCCTCCCTGCAGCCTGGATGTGCTCATGGGCAGGAGTCCCCATGTCAGCTCGTTGGTGCTTTATGAGACGTCTAACTGTGGGATGGGTGCTTTGGGGTTAATGGGAGGAGACGGAAGGAATAGGGAGTTGGTTGATTTTGCTGCTGAGTTTTAAACTTTCTTTTCCATACAGGAAAGGAGGTGGCTGATAGATGGTACAGTGAAATAAAGAACTACAACTTTCAGCAGCCTGGCTTCACTTCCGGGACAGGTGAGTGACATGGTCACACCAGTGACCCGGCCCTGGGCTGGGTTGCAGTTTGGGTCTGACTTCAGAGAGGAGCTAACCCTCTGAAAATCAATTATTTCTCTCCTGTTTCACCTCTTCCATATTTCTGTGGTTTGACTTTGCCCAGAGGGCAAAACCCTCTTTCCCCAACACCTCTCCCAACACACACACACACACACACACACACACACACACACACACACACACACCCCAACTCAAAGCTCTTCACCTGACTGGAGTGTGATATAAGGAGGCTGTGGATTTCAGAGGTCGCTGAGTGTTTCTCTCCAGGAGTGATGCCTCAGCGCTTTTAACCTGTCATCCCGCTTCTGCTCCAGCCTGCTCCCCAGCAGCCAGAATATTCTAAGACCCTTTCTGCCCACGCTGCTCTCCTGATTAAGCTGCCAGTGGCTTCCTGGGGCCGTTGAGAAAACGGCCAAGCTGCTGGCTCTTCTGGTCTGAGCTCCCTCCTCCCCCCACACCCTCACATTCTTCCTCTCTGCACCTCACTCCTCACAGCCTCCCAGGCATTCTCCCTTCACCTTTATACTCGAGTTTGTCATTCAGGAGAGCCTGGAATGCAGAAAGCTTGGATCTAGTCTCAGCTCTGGCACTATTAGTTGTGTGAACTAGGGTCGACTCCCTGTTCTTCCCTGTCCCCAAGGGAGAGGGACAAAGCGGAGGCCTCTATGGGACGTTCTGAGAGCCAGTATTTAGATGCAGGGAACTGGCCAGGGACCATCAGCCTTTGCATAGGCCTCCCCGGTGAGCAGTAAATGGTTAGCTTACTAAGCCCCGGGCAGCCGCTCCAAGCTCTGGGCTCCCCCCTGCCCCTCAGCAGCGATCACCAGGCTCCTGTCTTTCCTCAGGACCGACTCACATGCACCCGGGGCCCAGGATGGGTTGGAAGGGGCTGTGCATTTCTCTGACCAGAAGGCACCAGGGAAACTGGAAAGGGGGTTCTCTGTCCACCCCCCATTCCTCTGCCCCACCCCATCCCACCCATGGATGGAGCCACTTATGGCTTCTTACCCCCTGGAGGCTTCTTCAGAAGCAGGAAGTGACATGTTCTCAGAGCCAGTCACCGTTTCCTGTGGTTTGTGCTCACCCCTTTGGGCAGGGGTTCTTGCAGTCGTGTGGGGAGAGGTAGAAGCGTCTGCCCTGCGGGGCAGGACAAGGAGGCCACTGTCAGGCCCTGAGTGAGAATTGCTGGTTCTGTGGCAATTAGATTTGAGAGGTGAGGGAGGGAACAGTGACAACCTCCTACCAGTGATTAAGGACATGTAGGCAGAACCTGGTCTTCTTTTCATAAAGATCAGCGTCCAGAAGACGTTTTATTTCACAGCGTCTGGACGTCCTTTTCCGTTGAGCAAGATTCTTGGGCAATCAGACGTGTCAGAGCAAGTGATTGGCGTTGCTCGTGTGTGCACGCCACTTGACAGTGAAAAGCATCTCTGTCTCCATGGCCACGTAACCCTGCAACACCATTTGAAGGTGGGGCTTTATTCCACCCGTTTGCAGAAGAGAAACTGAGGCCCAGGAAGGGGAAGAGACTCCTGTTTACCTTCTATCCTCAATCTGATGCTTTTTACATGGCCCCTGCTCCAAGGTGGGAATCTCTCAAGTGTCAGAACTGGAGATGGGACTCAACTTTCCGTGACCACTGACCCACTGTGATCCTGTCTGTTGCCCCACATCTCCCAGCCCTAAAGAGGAAAACCCCAGAGCCTCCAGCCCCTATGCCATCCCAGGTGCCAGTGGACAATGCCTGGGTCACACAGAGCCTGATCCTCAGACAGGAGCACAGCTTTGGGTGGTGATATAAGCGGGGCTCGCAAGACCCTTAAAGATGCTCAGGCCCATCCCCCATGAGTCAGCCTCCCCCAGAGCTGCTTCTTGCTGCACCATGGTTCAGGGGTTCCCTGACCTGAGTCCATGTTGCAGGTGCAAAGGCCTTTGAAATATCCTATAATCTGTCCCTACCGCACCCCACCTGGGTCAAAGTCTTGTGATGAAGGACACAGTTCTATGCTTTGTGCTGAGCGGAGAAAAATAGCTTCCTGCAGTCCCTTTATGTTTTCTTTTAATGAGTAGGCTTTGTTTATTCTGAATAAATAATACTTTTATATGACATGAAATTTGCAAGCTGTATAAGGTGGAAAGTCTTCCTTCCGTTCCTGGCCTCCAGCGCTTTCCCTCCCAACCAGTAATACCAGTTTCTTGTGGCTCATTCTAGAGATGTTCTGAACCAGCAGTTGTGTAAATGCTCTCTTTTCCCTTTTTTATACGCTGGTGTCAGATAGATGATCTGTTTTGCACTTGCTTTGTCCTCACAGCAGCTTGGCAGAGATTGTTCCATATCAATACAGAAAGAGATTCCTCTTTCTTATGCATTATTCTCTTGCAAGGATGTACTGTAACTTACTCAACTTGTTTTTCAAATGCATATTCTAGGAAGTTTGGGTCCATAGCAGGAAAGAGGATGTGATCCCTTTAGGAAAAAAAAAAGAAAAAGAAGGAAGCTGTTAGTAGTTTAGGGTTAGAAACCAGTGTGTATCTGATGGTTGCTAAGGAAGTTGTGTCCTTTAATTCATCTCTAAATACCCAGGCTTAATTATCTCTGCAGACAGAAACCTCTCCAGTCAGAAGAAGGATTACTTAGTCTCATCTATTTGGAATAGGCTTCCACGGGCATTCACACTGCTGGTGCGCATGTGGTATCTGTAATTATTTTCTTGGCAACCAGTGGATAAATGGCAGCTCTTCCTTGTCTGGGTGACAGAGAGAGTGGGTGGGTCAGTGGCCAAAGCATGTGGTCTCTTGGAGAAAAGCCTTGTATGAAAAAGGGCCTGAGCCTTAATGAAAAGACAGTCTAAGGGACTTCTCTGGCAGTCCAGTGGTTAAGACTCCATGCTTCCAATGCAGGGGGCTTGGGTTCAGTCCCTGGTTGGGGAACTAAGATCCCACATGCCTCATGGTGTGGCCAAATTAGAAAAAACAAAAGAGAAAAGAAGAAGAAGAAAAGACAAGACAGTCTATAGAAGCAGTGACACCTGCTGACAGCCTGGAGATGGGAAAGAAATGTGACTCAAAAGTGTAAGGACCCAAAAAAAAAAAGTGTAAGGACCAAGGGTGAATTGGAAGGTAGTGTTTCTTCTTTTCTGAGGTGAGAATCAAAGTGTATTGAGCAGCAGTTAACACGAGGTTAAGGATAAGTGGTCAGGATGCATAATCGTACTTAGTGTTTGTTTTCTTTTAATTCTTGCTTTGATTGTATCGCATTAACCCTACTGATTAGTGTTTATGTTTGCTTATTTTCATAAAGAATTTAGTAAACTCAAATCTTTTAGGGATGTAGACAAAGAAATAAACTATACCTAAATTTCAAAATTATAAAAATGGAGTTCATTTATAGGGGGAAAAACACAATTTAATTAATGATGGTTTATTTAGTCCTTACCAAATACAAGACACAATGGGAAATATCAACTCTGTCTCTTCCCTGAATGGAAGAGTGTGGGTACCAGCCTGTCTCTTTCCTTCCTTCCTTTCTTCCTCTTTCTTTCTCTTTCTTTCTTTATTTTGTGGTGAAATACACTTAACATAAATTTACCGTTTTAACCATTTTTAAGCATACAGTTCAGTGGGATTAAGTACATTCATGTCGTTGTGCACTCATCACCCCCATCCATCTGCTGAACTTTTTCATCATCCCAAATTGAAACTCTAAACCCATTAAACAATAACTCTTATCCTTTCCTACCACCCCCAGCCCAAGCCTTGGTAACTACTATTCTACTTTCTGTCTCCATGAATTTGACTATTCTACCTATATAGGTAAGAATCCTACAATATTTATCCTTTTGTGTCTGGCTTATTTCACTTAGCATAATACCCTCAAGGTTCATCCATGTTGTAGCATATGTTGGAATTTTATTTCTTTTTTAAAGCTGAGTAATATTCCATTGTGTATACATACAACATTTTGTTTATCCATTCATCTGTCGATGGGCAGTTGTTTTCTTTCCCCCTTTTGGCTGTTGTGAATAATATTGCCATGAACACTGGTGTACAAATATTTGAGTTCTGCTTTCAGTTCTTTTGGGTGTATGCCTAGAAGTGGAATTACCAGATTATACGGTAATTCTGTATTTAATTATTTTAGGAACTGCCGTACTGTCTCCCACAGTGGCTGTACCATCTTACATTCCCATCAGCAAAGCAAAAGGGATCCAATTTCTCCCCATCCTCACCAACATTTGTTATTTGGTTTTGTTTTTTAAATAATTTCCATCTTAATAGGTATAAAGCAGTTGCCCTCTTTCTTTCCTAACCAGCCACTGGAAGCTTAGCTACTCTGATCACAATTTTCCTCCTTCCCTCTGTCTCTTCCTTTCTTCATCAGATATTAATTGGGCATCTACTATGTGCCAAGCCCAATGGTCAATAAGACAGATATGGTGCCTGCCCTCAAAGAGGAAATATAATATCTTTGGGGTTGTTTTCGAAAATGAATGCCATTCTGTGACATGGCAGTAAATATCCCATTGACCTGTCAAAGGATCTCTATGAGAAAGGTGCAGAGGATGAACTCCCAGTCTCTACTCCCAGGAGATGAGAATTTATGGTCATTGAGCAAAGAGTATGTTACAGCATCAGCTCTTTGACCCCAAAGCAGGAGGGGAGTTAGAAGCTAAGCTATGTTAGCAGTTTGAAAATACCAGTGAGTGAGGGGCAGGCAGCCTGAACAGTGAGAGAATGATGCTGGGAAGCTTTGGCAAGCCACAGAAGCACCTGGAGGGGCAGGCAGTAGCTTGAGAAGGAACTGGGCTATTTGGCTCAGAGCAGAGGGAACTGAAGGAGGCTCTAACTTGTCAAGGTCTCAAAGAGCTCAAACTGTAGAAAGCCTGCATTTCCAGTGGTGGCAGAACTTAGTCCAAGATGGTTCTTCCATATGCTTTTCATTCATTCACTCATGCATTCCATTCATTCATTCAACAAAGGTTTATTTTACATTTTCCATGTGTCAGGCTGTGCCAGGGCACTGCATGTACTTTGATGAATAAATCAATTTGGTTCCTGCCCATGTGGGGCTCATGGCCTAGTGAAGGAGCCAAACAATTAGCAAATAATCAGATACACCATTGCAAATGGTAAGAATGATACGAGGGGGAAAATGGTGCAATAAGACTCAGGGGAGGGAGGTGTTCAGGAAATAAGAGTGATTGTGAAAGGCCTTTCTGAAAAAGTGACTTTTTTTTTTTTTTTTTTTTTTTTGCGGTACGCGGGCCTCTCACTGTTGTGGCCACTCCCGTTGTGGAGCACAGGCTCCAGACGCGCAGGCTCAGTGGCCATGGCTCACGGGCCCAGCCGCTCCGCGGCATGTGGGATCCTCCCGGACCGGGGCACGAAGCCGTGTCCCCTGCGTCGGCAGGCTGACTCCCAACCACTGCGCCACCAGGGAAGCCCCTGAAAAAGTGACATTTGGGCTGACACCTAAGGGACAAGAAAACGCTGGTCATCAGAAGAGCGTTACATACAGCGGCCAGTGTGTGCAAAGGCTTTATAGTCAGAAATAACCGGATGTGTTCAAGGAATGGAAACGAGGCCACTGGGGCAAAGCATTCACTCTCGTTTTAGGTACGACTAAACAATGGAAGGATTTTTAAGCAGAGAAGTAAACAGATATGACTTATGTCTCAAAATGATCACTCTGGCTATGTCAGTGGAAAGTGAATTGAGGCAGCAAGGGTGGCTTCTGGAGAGCCAGGCGAAGGCTGTTGCAGTGGTCCCAAGTGAGAAAAGTTTGCGGTTGAGACCACAGTTTGGGGAGTGGATGGACTAGAGATGTATTTTGGAGTTAGATTCTTCAGGATTTTTTTTTTAACAGCTTTATTGGAGTATAATTGCTTTACAATGGTGTATTAGTTTCTGCTTTATAACAAAGTGAATCAGTTATACATATACATACGTTCCCATATCTCTTCCCTCTTGCGTCTCCCTCCCTCCCACCCCTCTAGGCGATCACAAAGCACCGAGCTGATCTCCCTGTGCTATGCGGCTGCTTCCCACTAGCTATCTATTTTACGTTTGGTAGTGTATATATGTCCATGCCACTCTCTCACTTTGTCACAGCTTACCCTTCCGATTCTTCAGGATTGAATGATGGGTTGTTGTGAGGAAATGAGCAGGAGGGAGGAATACAGAGCCACCCTGAGGATTTTGTGCACAGAGGTACCAGACATGGAAATGGGAGGGACCAAAATCAAGAGTGAGGTTTGGGCAGGTTAAATTTGAGAGTCCTGTGACTCATCCAAGTGGAAATGTCAAGTAAGTAGTTGTGTTTGGAACACAGAGGAGAGATTTGGGCTGGAGAAAGATATTTGGGAGCCAGGGAAAGATGAAATCGCCTGAAGAGTGCAAAAAGAAAAGATAAGAGAGCCCAGGATTGAGCCTTGGGAAATGCGGGTCCTCTAATATTCACAAGTGAGATAGAGGAGGAAGAGGAAGAGGCAGTGACATGGGAGGAATGCCAAGAGAGGAAACCAAAAGAGGAGAGTCCTTTGAAAAGCGGAAGAGTCGACTCCATTAATGTTCCTGAGATGTCAAGTAAGATGAAGGCAAAAGGTGACCATTGGGAAGGAACATGGAGATCATTGGTGACCTTGAAGAGTACAGTTCAGGGGGAGGGGTGGAAGCAGGTGCCAGGTAGGGTGGCATCCTAATTGTTGGGGTCTCTGGGCTTTGCCATGATCTCTGGGAGACCATGAAACCTTTGGGCATCAGAGAGTGAGATGAGTAGGGTCTTTGTGGCTGACTGAGAGGACCCGATGCATTAGAAAATTGGTCCGTGTTTTGTGTCTCCTCCCTCTGATCGGTGGCTGAAGATCAAGCCTCTCACAGCATGGCAGGACGGCACAGGGGTTCAAGAGTCCCTTGCAACATCATTCTCCAGGCTTTGCTAACTAATCTTTTTCCCTCTCCCCATGACTGCTCCCCTACAGGACATTTCACTGCCATGGTATGGAAGAATACAAAGAAGATGGGAGTGGGGAAGGCATCTGCAGGTGATGGGTCCTCCTTCGTGGTGGCTAGATACTTCCCAGCAGGGAATGTCGTCAACCAGGGCTTCTTTGAAGAAAATGTCCTGCCTCCAAAGAAGTAATTTGGCCAATGTAACGGGCAGGTGGCAGACGTAAGAACTTGGATTTGAAGTGCCTAGAACAACAAAAACTCAGCTGTGTGTCTGTCCCTGTGGGTGTATGTGCTTGCTCGTGTGATGCTGTGAGTCTCTTGAGCACACACTCGGTTTTACAGTTCTGCATGAATTCATTCTTACCAAAGAAATGAGCATATGAAGCCTTTACCTTGATGGTTCCCTAGACTACAATTATTTGGACTTTGGAGGGGGGGGAAATCAATTTTTAAACTTTAAAAGAATTTTTTAAGCAAACTCCTTTTGTACCTTTCTTACTTACAATATCCGTCCCTGGACTTTCTGTATTCCAAATGTTTGTGATGCTGAGAAAATGAAGTTCATTTTATGTGACCTTCATGCATTGTAATCTACTTTTGGTAGATATTTAAGAATATTAAACCCTCATTAAATGTGACACAAGATACAGCTTTAAACACATAAATATAAAGCAGCTTCCATCGGAAACACGGGGTAGGCAGGGGCTCCGTTTCACAGAATTACTGAGATTTCTCCGTTGTAAGCCATGATGTCATCTGCACGCCTCCTGGAATTCTCTGGTGGGATTGCCAAAGAACAAATGGAGAAAAAAGCTTTACTTCCTTGCATTTTTCTACCTTCCACCGCCCCTTGCCCACCCACCGCCCTCCCTTTTTTCTTAAAATCCACGGGCATTTCAGAGTTCAATACGCCCCCCAGCACCACCTTGGTTTCCAGGGAGCTGGGCTAGGCCTGCGATTCACCCATCCCCCACTCAGCCTGGTGGCCCAGGGCCTGTTCTGGGAGAAAGCCCCTCACACCGCCTGGGCTCTTGGCCAAGCAGCCTTGGAGGATGAAGTCAGTGAGCGTGGGGGTGAGGGTGAGCTCACTCAGGGCCCCCGGAGGAAGCCCTCCAGCCTCTGCCCTCCCCCCAGCACACAGGGTGGGAGCCCGGGGCGTGTTCCTGGCAGCTGTGGCTGCAGCTGTGTTGCTGCTCCCTCCAGGAATGTGTGACAGGCCCAAATGTTCCAGGAAGATGTCTCCCATGCAGGGGCTTAGCGTCGCTAATTTAGTTCTGTGTTTTGCCTCAAACTACACAAAGTCCTCTTGAATAACGACTTCACATGGTCCATGTGGGAGGGACCAACCCAGGTGCCAAGCTGTGTGTCCCTGAAACTGTGGCATCTCCAGGTGGTGAGATAGGCAGGGCTGGGAGTCTGTGCAGGCCAGTCTTTGAAGGTCTCTGTGGCACTGTGAACACAGGCTCATTCTGTGCCCTTCATTTCACCCAGGGATATTGATAAAATCTTTTTTGTTTGTGTAATATCTTACTCCCATGTGATTCATGCCTGATTCTGTATCAGTGACTAAGGTAATCCATAACTCTGAGTTCCCATCTTAGGTAACTCAAGATTCTGAATACCTCCAACCTCTCCCTTGTAGACCGTGCTCCTTAGGTGTCTATGTTTTGAATCACGTGACCTACCATCACACAGCTGACTGGTCTAGAGTGGACATGTGATCCAAGGGCAGCCAATCCCTAGGCTGGCCATGGACTGGGAATTTGAGCCAAGAAATATGGAGTGAATTTACCAGTGGAACTGAAAAAATACGGATGCCACGAGTTTGAATTAAGGCCACGGCAAGCCAAAGCTATGTGCAAGCCCTGTTATGAGTTGGAAATATATAGAAGTGAGAAAGCCAGTTGTCAGAGGTATAAAACAGGTGGAAATACGGAAAGACTCTTCTTGACCTTTCTAGTTCCAGGCCAAATCTGTATCTTTAAAACATACCCTTCATTTTCTTCAGGGCTTCCCAACAAGTTGATATATCAGCTGATGGTCCCCAGAAGATTAGAATATTAGAGTCCCCTCCCTTAGGGAGTTTCCGTGAACAGAAAATGCTGAGCTGGGCAGGAAGCTGAGGATGGATGGAGTAAAGAGACCCAGCTGAGGGCCTTGAGATGAGGTCTTATTCTGGCCACACCTGGGCAGCTACCACGAACAACACAAACTTAATGACCAGTCATTGAATTTCCTGGGGCTCCTAGGGACACACTCTACCCAATACACACATACATAACGAGGTGGTGGACACTGGCAGGCTGCCAGCCTCTTTAGGCTGGAGTCTGTTTCCTCAGTTGGCTGGAGTAAGGAACAAGCTGACCAGGGGAGATTTCCAGGCTGAAGACAAGCCAGACAACAAAGCTGGCTGAGTGGGTGGGCACAAATCTAACTTCTTTAATGGATTTCTTAAAGATGGCAACTCCCACAAGTTCAACAGGAGAAGAAGACAAGCCAGATTGCCGGCTCTCCTTTGCAGCCAGAGGGCAGAGGAAGGAGCTGGGAACCCTGGCTCCCAGCCCTAGCTCTGCGAACTGAGTTGGACGAGCCCCTTCCCCCCTCTGGTCCCCAGTTTGTCCATCTGTACAAGGTCTGGCACATGGAGTTAAGTCTACTGGATGCTCTCAGGTCTCCATGACAGCCCATAAGCCCAACTTTCTTAACTGGAAGGAAGCATCTGATGAAAGACCTTCCCTCCATGGTGTTCTGGGACCTGAAACAAAAACAGAGGGGCATGGCCACCTCCTCCACCAAAGTGGGTGTGTGGACAAAGGAGTGGTGAAGCACCAGGGCCTGACCCTGGGTGGGCAGGCCTGGAAGCCAATGGGAGTGACAAGGGTCTGACAGCAGCACCAAGAGACCTCATCCTCCTCTGCCTGAGTCACCGCTGCCTCTCGCCGCCCCTCTCCAGAGATCAGAGCTGGAGAAGCAATTAAAGCTCAATTATCCTCACAGGGAGAGAACGGACCAGGTGGAACTCACCTCAGCCACACAGCTAGTCTGTGGAGGGGCTGAAAGCCAAGCTTTGTTCCTTTGGGGAAAACAGAAAGTCTTAGTCCTGTGCAGACACATATCTCCAGAGACTGAGTGCCTCTAACCCTGAAGACATCAAGGTGAACAAATTCAGCATTAAAAGGTAGGTACTTTAAAATAATTTTCGAATTAAGAAAAAGCCAGGTCTGGAATGAAAGGATGAGGGGGAGACAGTGAATGATAATGAGAACTTGACTACACGAGGGAGGGAAAGACCTGGCAGGCTCACATTCCGCAGGCTGCAATGGCAGTTTTCCTAGCAGGGACGCTAAGGACGGCCTGAGGGTCAGGACTGGGGCTCAGGGCCCAGGTTGGAGGAGATCAAGGACGCGGCCCGAGGCCAGGTCCTCGCTGCACGACCACGCCAAGGCCGCCAGGGTCTGCGTGTTGAGCCCCTTCCTGGGGGCCCCCAAAGGCTGGTCCGGGTGGGGCCCGCAGGAGCCGGCCCTCCTCCGTGGGAGGCTCCGACTGGTCCTTATCCCCTCCTGGGTACAGCCGCGCCTCGGGAACCCCGAGGGACCCACGCCCGCTCGGAGGCGGGGAGTGCAGTGGACGTGAGAGCTGGCCGAGCCCGCGAGCACCCCACCCCGCGGGGCGCCGAGAGGGACGCCCGGTCTGGATGGCTCCTCTCTGGCCGCCCGGCCCTGCGCCCGCAGTCTGGGGCTCAATGCCCCCTTCTGGAAAATGGGCACAGTTGTGTTTTGTGTTGATTGTAGGAGGCCCGGCTACAGGGAGGAGGGGGTGGGGGGCGGTGCGCCGCTCCCAGGCGGGAGATGACCCTCTAGCGCCACCGCGTGGCCGAGGGAGCGCATGGAGCCCGGCCGGAGGGGATGGGGATTGCAGACTTCCCAACCACTGCAAACTGGGAACCACCACAAGGGTTTTCGAAGGGAGCAGCCAGCCAGGGACGCCGGAGTTTGGCGAACTGGTGTAATATTAAAGTAATGGCGGCTAGCAACTATTGAAGGTTTGTTAGGAGGCAAACACTGTGCTTAACACTTCTAGTCCTTTTCTCTTGTAAACTCGTATTAATCTTTTTTTTTTAATTAATTAACTTATTTATTTTTGGCTGCGTTGGGTTTTCGTTGCTGTGCGCGGGCTTTCTCTAGTTGTGGTGGGGGGGGGCTACTTTTTGTTGCGGTGCGCGGGCTTCTTATCGCGGTGGCTTCTCTTGTTGCGCAGCACGGAATCTAGGGTGCTCAGGCTCAATAGTTGTGGCGCACGGGCTTCGTTGCTCCGCGGCATGTGGGATCCTCCCGGACCAGGGCTCGAACCCGTGTCCCCTGCACTGGCAGACGGACCCTCAACCACTGCGCCACCAGGGAAGCCCTCTTATTAGTCTTTGAAGCGGGTACTATTATTATTCCCATCTCACAGAGGAGGAAACTGAGGTTTAGAGAGAAGTCCACACTTGATGGAGAGAGCAGACCCATCACAACCCCCAATATTTTACAAGCTAGAGACTTGGAAATGTGGAGAAAATGTCTCAGTTTTTGGTGGAACTGAAATAATCAGGGCTTTGAAGGCCCCCCCCAGTATGCAGCTTACTCCTGTGTCCCTGCTCCTGAGAGTGGCCTCTGCCTCTCCCTCTATTTTATAAAGAATGGTATCTGTAACCACAAAGGTCAGAAGCCAAAGGACAGAGCTTTTCTTCTCTGATATCCAGGAGCCTTGGCAGAGGAATGTGCTTTGGGGCTTGAGAATCAGAGACAGAGGAAAGCTGAGCATCCTGGAAGGGTGGGAAAAATCCTACATTACAGAAGGCCTGGGTTCCAGGCCCTGCTCTGCTTCCAACTGGCTATGTGATCTTGGGCAAGTCCCTTCTCTTCTCTGGGCCTCAGTTTCCCTCCTGTACAATGTACATTCTTCTAGATGATCTAATAATCCCTTTCCTTCCCCCCACCCCCGGCCTTCCTAACCCTCTCCACACCATCCCTGCCCAAACTGGCTCTGACATTCCGGAAGCAGCCCTGAACTGAGGTTGAAGGTCCCAGGTGGGAGTTGTGACCCATCTCTGAGTTTCCTCCTGAGTTCTCGGCCCTGACACTAGGCCCTCGCAGGGCATCTGGCCTTGGCAGCTCAGGGCCATCAGAGGGGAGAAAAGCCCTGTGCCTCTGAGAAAGGCCTCTGGGGGCCCTGCATTGTGATGACCTCATCCACTCTGTGACATCATCCTCTCTCCCACCCCCACTCCTCCCTGATCAACTGCTCTGCAAACAACCATCAGTCTGAATCCCAAAGGCCTGAGAAAGTCTGTTCTCCAGTACCTGCTGCAGATCTTCTGCCTCAGCCAGCAAGAGGCGCCATGAAATTGGAGTTCACCGAGAAAAACTACAACAGCTTCGTGCTTCAGAACCTGAACAAACAGAGAAAGCGCAAAGAGTACTGGGACATGGCCCTGACTGTGGACCACCATGTCTTCTTTGCACATCGCAACGTGCTGGCCGCGGTCTCTCCACTGGTGAAGAGTCTCATCTCCAACCACGACATGAAGACCACTGATGAGCTCTTTATCACCATTGACCCCAACTACCTGAGTCCGACCACGGTGGACCAGCTCCTGGACTACTTCTACAGCGGAAGGGTGGTAATCTCAGAGAAGAATGTGGAGGAGCTGCTTCGTGGGGCCCAGTATTTCAACACACCACGCCTTCGAATTCACTGCAGTGACTTCCTGATTAAGTCCATCCGCCGTGCCAACTGCTTGCGCTACCTCTTCTTGGCTGAGTTTTTTGAGCTCAAAGAGATATCAGACTTGGCCTACTCTGGCATTCGCGACAACTTCCACTACTGGGCCAGTCCTGAGGCCTCCATGCAGTTCATGCGCTGTCCACCTGTCATCTTCAGCCGCCTGCTCCGAGATGAAAACTTGCATGTGCTCAATGAGGACCAGGCTCTCAATGCACTCATCAATTGGGTATACTTCCGGAAGGATGAGCGGGAGAAGTATTTCAAGAAGTTCTTCAATTACATCAATCTTAATGCTGTCTCCAACAAGACGCTGATGTCTGCCAGCAACAAGCTGACGGGCATGGAGGACAGCTCAGCCCACGCAACCCTGATTGAGAGTGTCCTTGTGGACCGCAGGCAGGAGAGGCCAACCAGCCTGCTGAGCTACCAGCGGAAAGGGGCCCTGCTTGATTCGGTGGTCATCCTAGGTGGCCAAAAGGCCCACGGCAAGTTCAATGATGGAGTGTTTGCTTATATCATTCAGGAGAACCTGTGGTTGAAGCTCTCAGAAATGCCCTATCGGGCAGCAGCACTTAGTGCCACCTCTGCTGGTCGCTACATCTACATCTCTGGTGGTACCACTGAGCAGATTTCAGGGCTGAAGACGGCTTGGCGGTATGACATGGATGACAACTCCTGGACCAAGTTGCCCGACCTGCCAATTGGGCTTGTCTTCCACACCATGGTGACCTGCGGGGGGACAGTGTACTCAGTGGGTGGGAGCATTGCCCCAAGGAGGTATGTCTCTAACATCTATCGCTATGATGAGCGCAAGGAGGCCTGGTACCTGGCAGGGAAGATGAGCATCCCTATGGACGGCACAGCCGTGATCACCAAGGGTGACCGGAACCTGTACATTGTCACTGGGCGGTGCTTGGTTAAGGGCTACATCTCCCGGGTCGGGGTGGTGGACTGCTTTGACACCAACTCTGGGGACGTGGTCCAGTGTATCACCTTCCCCATTGAGTTCAACCACCGGCCCCTGCTCTCTTTTCATCAGGACAACATCCTCTGCGTGTACAGCCACCGGCAGAGTGTGGAAATCAACCTGCAGAAGATAAAGGCCAACAAGACAACTACCTTAGTACCTCTCTTGCCCAACAACTGCCCCTTGGATGTGTCCCATGCTATATGCTCCATTGGAGACAACAAGGTGTTTGTATGTGGAGGTGTCACCACAGCCAGTGATGTCCAGACAAAGGACTACACCATCAGTCCAAACGCCTACATGCTGGACCAAAATGCAGGTGAGTGGAAGACCCTGGCCCCCCCACCAGAGGCCCTGGACTGTCCTGCCTGCTGTCTAGCCAAGCTACCTTGCAAGATTCTTCAAAGGATTTAAATGGCTTTTTAAGTGGGAGAATAAGTAAATGCATATTATTCACAATTTAATGAGAGCGAGAAAGAGAAGAAGATGGCCTGTTGGTTCCTTCTTAGTCTTTGTTTGGCCCTAAAGGTGGAGATGCTGGGCTACAGCTACCCCCAGTGGGGGGAAATTCACGGCCACTCTGTCACTGGAGGGATCCAAGCTGAGGCTGGAAGAGTCCCTGATGTGTGGGATCAAGGCATCTCCTGGGTAGTGGCTCCCAGTAGGTGGAAATTCAGGGCTACTCCGTCACTGGAGAGATCCAAGCAGAGACTGGAAGGGAATCCCTGGTGGGTGAGATTGAGGCATCTCCCAGGCACTGGCCAAGGTGATGTCTGGAAGGCCCCCTATTCTATACCCCTGTAGTCACCTTGCGGGCATCTGCTAGACTGACAGTTAAAGCATTTACTTAGAGTTGTGAAGCCTCAGACTCCTCCAACACTCATTTCCCTTGAGTCTGCCTAGGAAGGCAGGGGAGGGCCAATCTCAGGTCTGGGAGAGGAGCCTCCCGGACTGGGGAGAGGGAAGGCAGTGTGAGCCAGGCTCAGGGATGCGGGCAAAGGGAGTGGGGTTGGAATGGGAGGGGAGGCAGAGTTACTTGGCTGTTGTGTTTGGCCACGCAGCTATGGTGTGTTTGTGTCTCATTTGTGGGAAAGTTGGGGGTTTACTTACAATTGTTTCCAGTAAACAAGGTTCATTGGGAACTTTCTCCAGGAATACAAGTTCTGAGGAGCTGGGGGTGGAAGAGAGGTGAGTAATGCGAGAGAAAAAGGAAACTGCATCTCTGTTGGAGAGAAGATTGGCAATAAGGTGACGGGATGAGAGACAGGATGGTGTAGCAGTTAGGGGTCTGGACACTGGGGACAGATGGCCTGGTTCAAATACCAGTTCCATCACTTACTGGGTAATCCTGGGAAAGCTATTGACATCTCTGTGCCTTAGTTCCCTTATCTGTAAAAGGGGGACAATAAGAGCGCCTCCCTAACAGGGTGATGTGATGTGCAAAATGCCTAGGACAGTCCCTGGCATATATTAAAGTGCTGTGGGAGTACTTTTTAAAAAGAAAAAAAAAGAGGAGTGAGGCAAGGGTCTAGGTTCTTGGGTCTTTATATTAAGTTAGGTTCCATAAAATGTTCTTTGAGACTCCCTACCTCAAAGTCTTAGTGAGCTCTCCTCAATTCTAACTCCCTCTTACCTTTCATTCGTGTACTTGCGTATAATCCTCAACAATTTAGAAGAAACTGACTCAACGATGGACGTCCTCGAACACTATATATAATCCTCATTCACCCATTCACTCGTTCATTCATGAATTTACTTGTCCACTCATCAGTTCACACACACACACAAACACACACACACACACCAGTCACTGAGGCCTCTCTGTGCAGGTCCCTGTGCCAGTGTGTATTACACTTACAGTATGGCTCATTTTGGACTCACTACATACATAAAGCCCCACAAAGCTAGTGGCGACTGTATTATACAGTGCAGGATACTTTACATATCCTCATGGTTCAAATCTGCTCCATCCCCTGCCTTTTCCCACTCAGTCCTACTCCACCTGCCTCGAAGCATCTTCCTGACTTCGCTGACAGGTGGCCTCCCTCTTCAAAGCCTACCCCTCTGCCCAAGTCTTACTTTCCTCCTTGCAGGCCAGGACCTTGGACGTCACAGCTGACACGCTCTCCCCTGGAACTTCTCCCACGTTTCTCACTTCTCCAATCCTGGGCAGCCCCCGCCTCTGCTCACTTCATTGTGTCCCCCAGCTGGAAGAACAGGGTCTTAGAGACCCACACAGCTAAGCCCAGCTTGCCCCGTCAGCACCCCAGCAGGCTTGGCTGACCTCAGAGTCACCTCTTATGACACCAGATGCCATTCCCTAGTGCTGATTCTCCAACCTTCTCTGGTGTCCTGGGGCCCGGCCCTTCCTTTCTCTTTCTTCTCAGCCACTTACCTCTCGTTCTGCCACCAGAACTCCAAAGAAATAGAGGTCAAGTTACCTAGCACCATAAACAATCCATTATCCCCCAGAGCTTCTGCTTCTTTTCTGCACCTCAGAGGAAGAGGTGTCCTTCCATGATTCAAAGCTGACCCCTCCCTGTCTCTCTTTTTTTTAAAATAAATTTATTTTAATTTTTATTTATTTATTTTTGGCTGCGTTGGGTCTTCGTTGCTGCGCGCGGGCTTTCTCTAGTTGCGGTGAGCAGGGACTACTCTTGTTGTGGTGCGCGGGCTTCTCATTGCAGTGGCTTCTCTTGTTGCGGAGCACGGGCTCTAGGCACGCGGGCTTCAGTAGTTGTGGCTCATGGGCTCAGTAGTTGTGGACGGGCTCAGTAGTTGTGGCGCACGGGCTTAGTTGCTCCGTGGCATGTGGGATCTTCCCAGACCAGGGCTCGAACCCATGTCCCCTGCACTGACAGGCGGATTCTTATACCACTACGCCACCAGGGAAGCCCCCCTCCCTGTCTCTCCATTCTGTGACCTAACAACTTTTCAGGCTCCCCAGTGCCCATCTCTCTCCACATCCCCTTCCTGATGTCTTCTCTTCATCCCATAAAGGTTCTCCTATCAAGGTTCTCCTTCTCTGAAAACAAACCCTCCTCAGTTCTGAGGTCCGCCTCTTGCTATCTGTGCATATCTCTCCTCAGCTGAGCTTCCTAAATGTTGCTTCTGCTCTCTGGCTCCAGACCAATCTCTAACCCACTCAGTCTGGCTTCTGTTCCCACCATGCCACCAAACTGTCTCCTGATGACACTGTCCTCTGTCTTTTTCTCAGCATTCTTTCTTTTCCTTGCAGTACTGGACAGTATTGGGCACTCCCATCTGCAGCAGAATCACTAGAGTGCTTGCTAAAATGGGAGATGTTTAGCATAGTGGGATTATAATTTGATATATTAACCAATGTGGCCTTTCCTTCCTCCTTCCCACGTTAAAATTAGACCATGAGGCTGAAGCATCCGGGTTTATCACCTTGAGGAGGCTGACACAGCTGAATGTAGGAATCAGAGTCCAATTCTTTTGTTGCTAGGGGAACTTTAGCAATTCATAGCAGAGATTATGGTCTTGAAAGACATGACTTTTGTACTGCAATCCAGGTCTTCAAACTGGGGTACATGAAGTCTTTCCAAGGGAAATTCAGACATTCATAGTTTTAAGGGAATCAGTTTCCAGATCCTCAACTTTTTCCTAAAATTGATCTGAGAATACACCTGTGGTGGAGATTTCATTCTAGCTCCCTTTTCCCATCTTCCCTTTCAAAATTATCTGTCAAACATTTTACATACACACACACAGAGCAAACTTTAACCATCCCAAATCTTCCCAGGATGCACTTCCCCGGATGCCACATAAGGGTATAAACTGGTGTCAGTGAAGTGTCGGCAAAGACTCCTTTCATCAAGACACCAATATCCAAAGAAGGGTTTATTGTATTTTTCTGGCTTTTCTAGACAGTGTTTCTGCTAAGGTGTGAAATCTGGTGTTAGAAACTGGGGTATTTTGGTCCAAGTTGGGTTTTTCAGAAATGTTAAATAGCACAATGGTACGATGACATATTTTTAAAAGCTTTATTGAGGTGTAATTCACATACTACAATTCACCCATTTAAAGTGTAGAATTCAATGGCTTTTATATATTCACAGAGTTGTACAATCATTGCCACAATCAATTTTAGAACATTTTCATTGCTCCAAAAAGAAACCTTGTACCCCTTACCTGTAACACTCCAACCCCCTCATTTTCCCAGCCCCTGGCAACCACTAAGCTACTTTCTGTCTCTATGGATTAGCCTATTCTAGACATTTCATATAAAATACGACCTTTTTTCTAGCTCTCACTTAGCATAAGGTTTTCAAGGGTCATCCATGTCGTGGCATGTGCCAGTACTTCATTCCTTCTTACAGCTGAATACTATTCCATTGTGAGGTTATACCACATTTTATGTATCCGTTTATCAGTTAGTTGATGGACATTTGGGTTGTTTCCACTTCTTGGCTATAAGAATAGTGCTCTATGAACATTTGTGTACAAGGTTTTGTGTTCACATATGTTTTCATTTCTCTTGGGTATATACATGGGAATAGAATTTTTAGATCAAATTTTAACTCTATGTTTAACCATTTGAGGAACTGCCAGACTGTTTCCCAGAGGAGCTGCATCATTTTACATTCCCACCTACAATGTATTAGGGTTCTAATTTTTTAGTGATTTTTTTTTTTTGCGGTACGTGGGCCTCTCACTGTTGTGGCCTCTCCCGTTGTGGAGCACAGGCTCCGGGCGCACAGGCTCAGCGGCCATGGCTCACGGGCCCAGCCGTTCTGCGGCATGTGGGATCTTCCCGGACTGGGGCACGAACCCGTGTCCCCTGCATCGGCAGGCGGACTCTCAACCACTGCGCCACCAGGGAAGCCCTCACCAGCACTTTTTATTATCTGTCTTCCCAAATATAGTCATCCTAGTGGGAGAAAGTAACATCTCATTGTGGTTTTGATTTGTATTGCCCTGATGTCTAATGATGCTGGGTATCTTTTCAGGGGCTTATTTTTGATTACAGTTGTTTAATAACCTTGCCTCTTCTGTGCTCAACTGTTAGGAGAGAAAGTATTACTCTTGAGGAAGAGTTCTGTGAAGTCGAAACAAAGATAGCATGGCTCAGAAACATGACAGTTGTAGTGCATTATTTCATTCAGTCCACAGAATCATGACAAGTCTCTATGTATTATTTCATTCAGGCCACAGAATCATGACAAGTCTCTATGCCTTCCTACCTAGCCATCTATCTTAGAATATTTAAGATTTTAAAAAGTATGTTAGAAAATATCCACTACCAAGCATGTCCTCTCTGCATTTTCACCATTCTCAGTATTAAGAAAGCACTCCCATTCTCCTGGGTCTATTTGCATATTTGGTAGCATTTAAAGGATGACATAAAAAGTTCCACATTTACTTACTTTTTAAAAAATTTTTTAAAAAATTTATTATTTAATTAATTTATTTTGGGATGCATTGGGTTTTCGTCGCTGTGCGCGGGCTTCTCATTGCGGTGGCTTCTCTTGTTGCGGGGCGGGCTCCAGGCACGCAGGCTTCAGTAGTTGTGGCTCATGGGCTCAATAATTGTGGCTCGCGGGCTCTACAGTGCGCTCAATAGTTGTGGCTCGCGGGCTCTACAGTGCAAGCTCTGTAGTTGTGGCACACGGGCTTAGTTGCTCCGTGGCATGTGGGATCTTTCCAGACCAGGGCTCGAACCCATGTCCCCTGCATTGGCAGGTGAATTCTTAACCACTGCACCACCAGGGAAGTCCCCCACGTTTACTTTCAAAAGAACAGTGTTACATCTTTGAGCAAAAGTAAATATATCAACTGTAAGTTAGAATGCTTATTGGGAATTCCTTGGCACTCCAGTGGTTAGGACTCCGCCCTTTCACTGCTGAGGGCCCGGGTTCAATCCCTGGTCGGTGAACTGAGATCCCTCAAGTGTGCAGCATGGCCAAAAAAATTACAATTAAAATTTAAAAAATCAAAACAATATTTGGGACTTCCCTAGTGGTCCAGTGGTTAAGACTCTGTGCTTCCACTGCCGGGGGCATGGGTCTGATCCCTGGTCGGGAAACTAAGATCCCACATGCCGTGCAGTGTGGCCAAAAATAAATTTTAAAAATTTTATTATGAGAATGCTTTATTCAGACTTGTAAGAAACATTTAAAACCTTTTTTATTAGGGATATAACACACATAGAAAAGTGAAAATACATAATTGTATAGCTTAACGAATTTAAATATCCATGTAACCACTATTGAGTTCAAGAAATAGAATATTGCCAATACCTCAAAAGTCTCCTATGTGGCCCCCTTCCTGATTATATCCCTTCTCTCCCCTCTGACCTTTATGATAATGCCTTCCTTGCTTTTCTATATAGTTTACCATCTAAGTAAGCCTTTCTAATAAACAGATTAGTTTAGCCTGTCCTTGAAGTTTACATAAGAGAATTGTACAGTGTGAATTATTTTGTGTCTGGCTTCTTTCAGTCAAATTGTTTTCACAGTTGATCCATGTTGTTATGTAGGTGTAGTTCTTCCCATCCCTCTTCTATATAGTTTTCTGTCATATGAACGTATCCTTTCATTTATCCAGTTTCCTGTTGATGGACATCTGGGTTGTTTCCAGTTTGGACAATTACAGGCAATGCTATTCTTGTAAATGTATCTTGGTGCACGTGTACTCAAGTTCATCTGGGACATATACCTAGCAGTGGAATTGCTGTCTTCATTTCTAGATAATGCCAAACTATTTTGCAAAGTGATTGTGCCAATTTACATTGCCATCAGCGGTACATGAGAAGTCCTGTTGTTTCTACATGCTTGCCAGTACTTGGTATCGTCCGACTTTTATTATCGCCGATCAGATTATGAAGTATTATCTCCATGCAGTTTTAATTTGCATTCTCTTGATTGATAATTATAGGTCAAGCACCTTTTAATGTTTATTGGACATTTGGATTTCCTCTTTTGTGAAATCTTTGCTTTTTTCTATTTGGTTGACTATTTTCTCTTTTTGACTTGTTGGAATTCTTAATATATACTGGATATGAGTCCTTTACCAGTTTCAAATGTGGTAAATATCTTCTTCCACTCTGTGGCTTGCCCTTTCACTCATAATGGTATATTTTAATTTTAGTTAGTCTGATTTGTCTTTTCATTTTTAGTTACTGCTCGTGATACTTGAGGAAACCATTCTCTACCCAGAGGACACGAATATCCCATATGGATATATAATTGTCCCAGTACCAATTTTCCCACTTCTCTGCAGTGCCACCTTCATTGTAAATCACATGTCCATACGTGGGTGGACATGCTTACGAGCTCTCTTATTCCATTAGTCTATCCTTCTGACCTTATGCCAATACCACAGCCTCCATTTCTATAGCTTTAACATATCCTATACAGTTTAGAATTCATTTGTCAAGATCCCCCCCAAAAAAACTTTTGGGATTTTGGTTGTGATTGCAATGAATTTACAGATCAATTTAGGAAATTTTCATATATTTAGAATATCAGTTTTTAAAATTCACGGACTTGGTATGTTTCCATTTTGGTGAGCCTTCTTTAATTCCTCTTAAAGTTTTATACTTTGTAGAGGTCTTACACAACTTTTGTTAGATTTATTCCTAGGTACTTGATGTTTTAAAATTAACAAATATTATTAAAATATATATAGTTATGTATATTATATTCTTTTAAAAATACATAGTATTCTTTTAAAAATCCATTTCCTCTTTTTATAGTCTATAGAAATACAGTTGATTTCTGTATATTCATTATGTATTTAGCAGATTGTAGGAGATGTTTAGATATTCTAGATGTGAGCCCTTTATCAGTTGTACATGTGGTAAATATCTTCTCTCTGCTCAATATGAATCACAGCTCTAAATGTAAAATGTAAAACTACAAAACTTCTGGAAGAAAACATGGACAAAATCTTTGTAACTGGGGGTTAAGCAAAGATTTCTTAAATATGACACCAAAAGCATGATCCATTTAAAAATTGGTAAATTGGACCTCATCAAAATGAAAAACTTTTGCTCTGGGAAAGGCACTGTTAAGGGGATGAAAAGACAAGCCACATATTGAAGAAAATATTTGCAAATCACCTATCTGGCAAAGGACTTGCATCCAGAATATAGAAAGAATTTGTAATAATTTATTTGGAGATATTTCCATAGTTTCCATATACACAATTATATCATGTATAAATAATGACTTGGTTTTTTTTAAGGAAGTTCCCTCTATTCCAAGTTGCTAAAAGATTTTATTGTGATAGATGTTGAATTATCAAATATTTTTCTGAATCTATTGAAATGAGCATGTATTTTCCTTGTTTTAGGACAATTCACTTTTATTAATTTGTCAATGTAAAACCATCCATCCATTCCTGGGATAAACCTAACTTGCCTATGACATATTACATATATATTTTTATATAAAATACAATATACATTTATATAATTATTAGCCTCAGTAATTATATAATTTCTTTAAAATATTACCAGATTCCATCCACTATATATTCACTCAGGTTTTTATTTGTAAAGTTATCATATGGAGCTATTATAAATGGTATTTTCAATTTTTTAGTTTCTAATAATACACTGCTAGTACTATATAGAAATACAATTGATTTTTGTGTGTCGACCATATACCTTGCAACTTTGCTAAACTCACTTATTTTAGGAGTTTATTGGGTAGATTTCTTGAAATTTTCTATGTAGACAATCATGTCATCTACAAATAAGGACACACTTATTTCTTCCTCTCTAATCTGTATGCCTTTTATGTCTTTTTCTTGTCTTGCTGTGCTGGCTAGGACTTCCAGTACAATGTTGAATAGGAATGATGAGTGGGAACATCCTTGACTTATCCCTGATCCTAGGGGGAGAGCATTCAGTCTTTCACCATTAAATAGGTTTTTCATAGATGTCCTTTATCAGGCTGAGGAAGTTCTGCTCCATTCCTAGTTTGCTGAGATTTTATAAAAAATGAATGTTGAATTTTGTCAAATATTTTTTCTGTGTGAATTAATATAATTATGTGAGTTTTAGTCATTAGACTGTGAATGTGGTGGATTACAATGATTTATTTTGCAAATATTGAACCAGCTTTGCATCCTGGGATAAGCTACATTTTGTCATGATATATTGTTCTTTTTATATGTTGCTAGATTCAGTTTGCTAACATTCTGTAGGATTTTTGCATCTCTGTTCTTAGGGGATGTTGATCTACAGTTTTCTTTTCTTTTTTGGTACTACCTTTGTCTACTTTTGGCATCAGAGTAATGCTTGCCCCATAAAATGAGTTGGGAAGTGCTCCTTTTTCTCTCTCTCTCTTTTTAAAAACTTTTTATTGAAATATAGTTGATTTACGATATTGTGTATTTCTCTCTTTTTTCTTTCCCCTGGAGACATTGTGTAGAATTTGTCTTACTCTTTTAAATATTTAGTTGAACTGGCCAGCAATGCCATCTGGTCTGGAGGTTTATTTTCATGAAAGGTTTTAAGCTACAAATTCAATTTCTTAGATAGTTATAGGACTATTTAGGGTATCTATGTCATCTTTGGTGAGTTTGAGTAGCTTATGGCTTTCAGGAATTTGTCCATTTCACTTAAATTGTCAAATTTATGTGCATGGAATTGTTCATAATATTCTCTTATTATCCTTTTAATGTTTGCCAGGCCTTTCATTCTGTGACAGTGGTAATTTATGTCCTCTATCTTTTCTTGCCAGTCTTGCGAGAGATTTATTGAATTTTTTCAAAGAGCCAGCTTTTAATTTCATTAATTTTCTATTTTTCAGTTTTCAGTTTTATGGGTTTATACTCTTATTATTTCTTTCTTTCTGCTTGCTTTGAGTTTATTTTGCTCTTCTTTTTCTAGTTTCTTAGGTGGAAACTTAGATTAGTTACTTGAGACCTCTCTTCTTTTCGAATATAAGCATTTAATACTATAAATTTCACTCTAAAAACTACATCCCACAAATTCTATATGTTGTATTTTCACTTATTCAGTTCAAAATATTTTCCAATTCCCCTTGAGACTTTGAGTTATTTAGAAGTGTGTTGTTTAATTTCCAAAGGTTTGGAATTTTCCTAATATCGCTCTGTTTGCGATATCTACATTAATTCCATTACAATCAGAGAACATACATTGTACTTTTTCCAACTATAATTGTGGATTTGTGTTTCTCCTTTCACTTCTGTCACTTTTTGCTTCATGTATTTTGAGATTGTTTTTGCTTTACATACATATTTAGAATTGTAATGTTTTCTTGGTGAATTGATCCTTTTATCATTATGTAATATATGCCTTTATCCTTTGTAATTCTCCTTGCTTTGAGTCTACTTTGTCTGACATGAGTGTTTGCATGATACATCTTTTTTCATCATTTTATTTTGAATCTATCTATATTATTATATTTGAAGTGAGTTTCTTATAGGCAGAATACAATTGGTTCCTGTTTTGTTATTCGTTCTAACCACCTCTGGTATTTTTTCCATTGGTGTGTTTAAAATACATTTAATGCAATTGATCGATACATTTGGATTTAGGTCTTTTTATTTTTTCCCCCTTTTCCCTCTTTCATTCATCTGCCTTCCTTTGGGTTATTTGAAAAATTTTTTAGTATCCCATCTTAATTTATTGTGTTTTGACTATATCTCTTTGTATAAAGGCTTTATGGTTGCTTTAGGGATTACAATGTACATACTGAACTTAGTAGTCTTTAAAATTTTTTTTTATTTTATATTGGAGTATGGTTGATTTATAATGCTGTGTTACTTTCAGGTGTACAGCAAAGTGATTCAGTTATACATATACATATATTTTATTCTTTTTCAGATTCTTTTCCCATTTAGGTTATTACATAATATTGAGTAGAGTTCCCTGTGCTATATAGTAGGTCCTTGTTGATTATCTGTTTTATATATAGTACTGTGTATATGTTAATCCCAAACTCCTTATTTATCCCTCCCTCCCACCTTTCCCAATAGTCTTTTTTAAATTAATACTTTCCTACTTCAAGTGGAATATAAAAACCTTACTGCCATATAGATCCTTTTACTTCCCTTCTTTATATTATAGTTGTCTTATATATTACACCTACAAACACTGAAAACCCCATCAGACACTGTTGTTTTTTTGCTTTCAAATATCAAGCATATTTTAAAAAACTCAAGAGAAAAATAATAATCTATTGTATGTACCTAGATATTTATCATTTCTGTCACTCTTTCTTCATTCCTGATGTTTCAAGTTTCCTTTTGGTGTCATTTCCCTTTTCTCTGAAAAACTTTCATTAGCACTTCTTTTGGAACATGTCAGCTGGCCATGAATTCTCTTACTTTTCCTCCTGAGAATGACTTTATCTTTATGAAATCTTCATGAAATATTCACTGAAGGTGAAATATTCTCACTGGACATAAAATTCTAGCTTGATAGTTCTTTTTTCCAAAAATGTTGTGCCACTTCCTCTGGCCTTCATGGTTTCTGATGAGAATTCAACATTCATTCAAATCATTGTTCCCTTTTCAGTAATGTGTTATTTTTGTCTGGCTGCTTTCAAGATTTTTTATTTTCTTTAGCTTTCAGCTGTTTTATTATGAGTCTAGATATAAATTTCTTTGGCTTTATTTTGTTTGGGATTCACTGAGCTTTTTGAATCTGTAGATTTATGTCTTTGCCAAATTTGGCGAGTTTTCAGCTCTTATTATTTCAAATATTTTTTCCAGCTCTGCACCCTTTCTCTTTCTAGGAGTCTGATGGAACGAATGTTGGACTTTTTGTTGTGGTTCCACAAGTCCCTGGGGCTCTTGTCAGCTTTTTTCTTTTTTTCCCTCACTGTTCAGACTAATATCTACTGATCAATCTTCATGTTCAATAACTCTTACCTCTGTCATCTCCATTTTGTTTTGGAGTCTATCCAGTGAGTTTTTAAGTTTGTTTTTAAAATCTTCCAGTTCAAACATTTCCATTTTGTTATTCTTTATATTTTCCATTTCTTTACTGAAACTTTCTAGTTTTCCATTTGTTCCAAGGGTGTTTACAGTTATTTGTTACAGCATTTTTATAATAGCTGATGTAAAGATTTTGTCAGATAATGCCAATATCTAAGTCATCTTGGCATTGACATGTGTTGATTGACTTTTTATTTGTGAGTTGAGATTTTCCTGGTTATTCATATGCCAAGTAATTCTAGATTGTATCATAAATATTTTGAATACCATGACATGAGACTTGAGTCTTATTTAAATCCTATGAAGAATGTTGATGTTTTTGTATTAGTATGCAATTGACCTAATTAGTTTCAGGACATAAGTTCCAACTGACCTGTTGTGAGCTGTGGTTAGGATTTCATTTCAATCTTCAAGGATTTTGCAGTGGTATTTGGATCTGTCCCATGTTTGCACAACCCAGTGGCCAGTCTGGGACCTGGATGATGGTAAATTCAGTTCTGTAAGCCTTTTATATGCCGACTAAGACCAGATCAACCAAACTACAGGTAAGGGCTGAGCCCAGGAATTTGTAAACAATTTTTTATGGTGTCACTCTCCCAAGCTCCTCACTCTCTATGATCTCCCTTGTACTCTTCAGTTCCCCAGGGTTACTCTTTTTGATTCACCAGCCAGAGTAAAGTAAAAGCTAGAGCTTTACTTAGCCCACTCTGCCATGCATTTTCATAGCTGTGCCTATGTCTGCAGTCAAGTGGCAGAGGACCAGAGGATAAAAAATGGTGAGCTCGTTGCCAGTTCAGAGCTCCATATTTCGGTCTTCCCCAATTTGCCAGAGTCCTTTTCAGAGTCCTCAGATAGCTTCTGCTCCATTTATTCTGGCTAGGTTTTATAGCTGCATTCAGTGGGAAAGACCAAGAGGGATGTGCTTACTCCATCCTACTCCCACTCAGGGTCTTTTCAACTATATTCATGAATGACTTCGCCTATAATTTTCCTTTCTCTTACTGTCTTTGTTGGGTTTTGTATCAAGATTATGCTTCCCATAAAATGAGTTAAGAAGTGTATTCTCCTTTTTAAAATTCTCTGGAAGAATTTGTGAAGACTGGAATTTTCACTAATGAAGCCAAATGAAATTTTCTTTGAAGTGTTTTATTAAGATGTTTTTACTAGTTATAGGAATATTCAGTTCTATTTCTCCTCGTGTTATTTTTAAGTTGTATTTTCTAGGAATTTCTCTATTTCATTTACATTTTCAAATTTATTAACATACAATTGTCTGTATATACTTTTATCATCTTTATAATGTCTTTAGACTCTTCAGTGATCCTATTTTTATTCCTGATTTGAATTTTTAAAAAACTTTTGTCAGTCTCACATAGGTACCTTTATGACCTTGGATAGCCAGTAGTTTCTTAGATATTACCAAAAACATAAAGAACCATCATAAAAATTAAAAACTTTTGTGCCAAAAAAAAAAAAAAACTTTTGTGCCTCAAAGGACACCATCAAGAAAGTGAAAAGACACAAATGGAAAAAATATTTGAAAAGCACATATATGACAAGGAACCTGTATTAGAATATATAAGGAAGTCTTACAACTCAGTAATAAAAGAGAAAAAAAGCAATTTAAAGATGGGCAAAGGATCTGAATACGTTTCCTCAAAGAAGATACACACATAGCCAACATGCACATGAAAAGATGCTCAATATCATTAGCCATCAGTGAAATACAAATCAAAACCACAATGAGATGCCACTTCATACCCACTAGGATGGTTATAATAACTTAAAAAAAAACAGATAAGAAATATTAGTGAGAATGTGGAAAAACTGGAACCCTCAAACAATGTTGGTGGGAATGTAAAATAGTACAACCACTTTGGAAAACAGTCTGGCAATTTCTCAAATGATTAAACATGCAGTTATCATATGACCCAGTAATATATATACTGGGTATACATACCCATTAATTTCATTCCTAGGTATACATACTCAAGAGAAATAAAAACATGTATGCACACAAAAACTTGTACATGAATGTTCATAGCAGTATCATACATAATAGTTAAGAAGTGGAAATAACCCAAATGCTCCACGCATAAATAAATAAATGTAGTATATCCATATAGTGGAATATTATTAAGCCATAAAAAGGCATGAAGTACTCACACATGCTATAACATGGATGAACCTTGAAAACATTATGCTAAATGAAAGAAGCCAGTCACAAAAGACCACATGTTGTATAATTCCATTTTTATGAAATGTCCACAATAGGCAACTCTACAGAGACAGAAAATAGAAAATTAGTTGTTGCCTAGAGCTGGGGGATTTGAGAGTAGTGAGAAGTGGAGACTGAAAGTACAAAGTTTCTTTTGGGGGGTAATAAAAAGGTTCTAAAATTGATAGTAGTGATATATGCACAGTTCTGTGACTATACTAAAAGCCACTGAATTGTATACTTTAAATGGGTTAATTGTATGGTATGTGAATTTTACCTCAATAAAGTTATTAAAAAGATACCATGCCTCTGTCTTGGTCATTCTTTCTTTCTTGGATTACTCACTCTGGGGGATGTCAACTTCTGAGTCATGAGCAAACTTTTGGAGAGGCCCATGTGGCAAGGAACTGACACTTCCTGACAACAGCCATGTGAGACAACCTCATGAGAGATGCCCCTCAGATTCCTGACCCTCAAAAACTATGTGAAATAATAAATGTTTGTTATTTTAAGGTACTAAATTCTAATTACACAATAGATAATACAAGCCCATCAAGATCTTTAAGACATGAAGTTCTAATAAAATTTTACTTTTTATATTTAGTAATTATTTATAAAATTTTCTGGTATATTTTGTTGCTTTGGTTAAATGTATACTACTAATAATGATGTCAATGCAAAACAAAATTTTAACATTCAGAGCCTTATGGTCATAGGATATTTTAAAATTAATTATATTACATATTTTTGTTACCAGGAAGTATGATAGGGGCAAGTGTTGGAATGGTAGTATGTGTTATGGAGAAAAAGTAAGAATCTGAAATTTAATATTAATGAAAAGCTTTATCATTTTTTAATGGATTATGGTGAGTATCAAATCACTATGGTATTTAGATGCTACCAGATACATTTAAAAGAGCAATTGCAACGATTTTATTTGAAAGGATCACTATTACAAGATATGAGAAATTATATCCGTTACAACTAATTAAGTTATGAAAAAAATTAGATGTCAATTTTAAAATGCACAAGAGGCATGTAGATTTTAAACAGTTCTTTTAGGGAGCGTTTTTGGTTTTTTTTCTTTTTATCTTGTTTGGAGTTCATGGTGATTCTCTTAAATCTGTGGTTTGATTTCCTTTACCAATTTTGGGAAATTCTTAGCCATTTTCTCTTCCAACATTGCTCCATTCTTTCTCTACTCTCCTTGCTGAATTTTTTTTAAATTAATTAATTTAGTTATTTATTTTTGGCTGTGTTGGGTCTTCGTTGCTGCGTGTGGGCTTTCTCTAGTTGTAGTGAGCGGGGGGCTACTCTTTGTTGTGGTGCGTGGGCTTCTCATTGTGGTGGCTTCTCTTGTTGTGGAGCACAGGCTCTAGGTGTGCGGGCTTCAGTGGGCGTGGCATGCGGGCTCAGTAATTGTGGCTCACGGGCTCTAGAGCACAGGCTCAGTAGTTGTGGCGCACGGGCTTAGTTGCTCTGCGGCATGTGGGATCTTCCCAGACCAGGGCTTGAACCTGTGTCCCATGCATTGGCAGGCAGATTCTTAACCACTGCACCACCAGGGAAGTCCTCTCCTTGCTAAAATTACATTATAAAACCTGTCCCTCATATCCCATGTTTTTTATGCTCTTTTCTGTGGTTTTCATCCTTTTGATTCTGTTTCTGCTTGGATATTTTTCTGCTCTGTCTTCTGGTTCACTAATTCTCTTTTCAGCTATGTCTAATCCACTATTAAACCTCTCCATTGAACTCTTAATATCAGATACTGTAAATTTTAGTTCTCAAAATTTTGAACTGCTGAAATTCTCATTATTTTAATTCCTTGAAGTCTTTAATCATAGCTAGTTTAAAGTCTAGGTCTGATAACTCCATTATCTGAATCCTCTGGAATTTCTATCGTATGCCTGTCCTTGAAAATATTTCTGAACATGTTTTGTCTTTTCGTGCTTATTTATTTTTGGATGAAATTTTCTTCTGTCAGAGAGAATTTACTCTTGCTTTTGGCAGGCAGCTCTAAGGTAAGGGCACTAGAAAGCCTGGATCGATTTTATTCAGTCAAGGCCTTTTCCCCCTTTATTCCTAGTAGGTAGCCCTTTGGGGTCCCAACAAAAAGCCTGGTACATTTATCAGGGCCCCTTCTTCTTGGTAGGCCCTCAACTATTCAGCTTCTCAGCCTCTGCTTTTACAACTAACAGTCTCCTTGAGAGGAAAAATGGCTCCAAATGTTAGGCTCACTTTTCTTGGCTTCCCTTCCCTTCTAGAACTTTGGCCCACAATTCCTCACTGCTTTGGTAGTCCTCTGATGCCTTCAAAGAGATTTTTAAAACTTTTTGCCCAGATCTTCTAGCTGTTTTCAGCAGAAGAGTTGGCCCAGAACAACTTGCCCACCATTGCTGGAATTAGATCCTCCTCTCTCCTGAACTTCAGACTTAGATTTCCAATATCCTTTGGAATGTTTCCTGAATATTCCACAGGTCCCTCATGCTCAATATGTCCACACTGAGCTCTTCATTTGCCTCATCTCCTTCCATTCCACACAACCAGCTTTTCCTGTTGTGGCTATTTCTGTTCATGGTTTCACAAGCTATAAAAGTTATCTGTGAATCTCCTCTCTCTCTCTGTGCCTCCTCTCTCTGCTACTACTTACAAGTATTATATTATGTATATTACCTCCATTATTTTCCTTCCACCTGAGCCCACTGCTGTTTCCTAGAATATCATCCTTGGCCCCCTGCATCTCCCTCCTGAACCCCTGCAGCAGTCTTTCCTAACTGTCCTCCCTGTTTTTAGAACCCTCTGCCATGCTAACTGCCTGAGCTGCCAGAAGATTCTTCCAGAACAGGGTTCTGACAGAGTCATTGGCCAGGTAAGATCCGTCAAAGGCTCCCCACAGCTTCTGCAAATGTAGTAATAATCCTCACCTGGGCTCTCAAGTGCTCCATGATTTGACTCCAACACACTTTCTTCAGCTGTATCCATTTACTTTCCTGATCTTCCATCACCTAGCCAAATCACTTCCCAGAGCACAGCCTGCCTTTCTTCCTCTCCATCATATATATCTCACAACCCTTCTCCTTTGAGATCCATCTCAAATGCCACTCCATTCCAGCAACAAATGTTTATTGAACACTTGCTATGTGCCAGGTATAATGCTAGACCCTAAGGATACAAAGATAAGTAAGGCATACATGGCCCCTGCCCTCACCCCAGCAGATCTACCTTCAATTATTCCTCTAGTAAGCCCTTCAGGCCCAGCCAAACTAATTTACTTTCTGTCCCCCAAACATGCCAAGCTATGAGAGATAGACACTGCACTTATCTCCCGTATGAAACTTTTCTAGGACTTCTCAACCAAATGTGACTTGCCTCCCTTCCGTCTTTTCAGTTCTTGCTTGCTCACCACTGCCCTCTCCACACCCATACCACATCACCATTTGCACCTATCTTAGAGTAATTTGTATGCATTTCTTACCACCCTTCTTCTGGATCAGATACTTTTTGGCTTTAGAGAGTAGGGTCTGTGTCTTAACCTCTCAACCAAGACCCATCAGACGTCACTGTGTGGCCCTTGGTCTGGCTCTGGCAGAGTGCTGAGGAAAGACCCTGCACAGTCCAATCTCTGCCTCTCCCTAGAACCAAGGGTTGTTCCCAGCTGTGTCACCCAGTACTTCCCTCTCCCCCTCTCTCCCACTCCAGCCAGGAGCTCCCCTCCTTGTGTATACTTCTAGCCACCTTCTGGATATCATCTAAATCATCTTCTCTGTCTCCTGGCAATTACTGGAACTCCCCCAGAGAGCATAAACTAGTGGCTTTGGTGATTTCAGGTATGATTTATGATCTCATCCTTTCCCCCTGCAACTCTCCCAGTCCCTACCTCTTGTGGTAGGTAGGGACTTCCCATCAGTGCTCCCCAGATCATCGAAGTCCACATCACTGCCCTGCCTGGACCTTCATCAAGCCATTCCTCAACTTCTTTCCCACAGCCTCTGTTCCCATCCATCCTGCACCCAGGGATCAGATTAACCTCCTAAGCAGCACTTTGATCAAAGCATTCCTTTTTCTGGAACCTTCCATAATTTCCTATTGCTAATAAGCCTCTTTAGCATGGACTGCATTCAAGACCCCAGCATATGTCTCCATATTTACCTTCAATTATTCCTCTACTTAAGCCCTTCAGGCCCAGCCAAACTAATTTACTCTCTGTCCCCCAGACATGCCAAGCTATGAAACCTTGCACAATTGTAACATTAGGGCGCCAGGAGTAACTCTTCTAAACCTTACCCAAATATCATAACTGAACTCCAAGCCACCTCCCCTGTGAAGTCATCCCTAAACGACGAGCTGATTTCCTCAATTTTGAGTGAATAAACACTTGCTGATTTTGCATGATGAGAGATGGTGCCCCCTCTAGCAAGTGACTCTCAGGACAGCTTCCCCAGAGTTATGCGCTTGCCCCCGAGAGAATGCTCTCTGTCCTTCAGCTACTACTGCTGTGAGCAACCAAAAGTTGTCTTCCTTGGGCCCTCTCAGGGTAGTCCCCGTCCCTTATCCTCCTAACAGGGGCAGGATATATTGTTTCAAAGAGAAGAGGAATGTGAAACTACTTCATGCATTGTTGCCAATTTCTGTTAGGGATGAGTCCATTTATGTTAGGGATGAGCATTAAAACAAAAAGAGGGGGGAAACTGAGTCAGGTGCAGGCCCTAAAATTTTAAATTTCTTAAATGATTTTCTTCAAAACTTTCCTACACTTCATACTTTAAACGACTTTAAAGGTAAATACATGCTTTAAGGAAGCAATTACCCTTTTGTGTCAACAAAGATTAGTGTATATTTTTAGGACCCACTTTCTTGTCCCTTGCTGACTACCTCTGGAGGCAACTTTGACCTCTGGCTGGTTCTTTTGGTTTGTTTCTGTTTTCGACTTTTTAGGGTGGTGGTGGTGAAGGAGAAAGGTCCTTCTTTTGGCCGGTGGATAAGCCCCTCCTCAACATGAGCACGAGAAACTGGAATCACTGGATTATCCTCCCTAGGGTGTAGACAAAATTAACTAGCCATGTTATTAACATGTCCCTGATTTAAAAGAAATACTGACAGCACTTTGTTTTCTAAGCAAGTTCCTGCTGTCCTTAGGTGGGAAGGGTGCGCACATATAAGATGTTGTGGGTAGTACCATTCGGGATTGCCCAGGAGACCAGGGTTTCCTCTTGGCCACTGACTCCCTGTGGGACTGACCCCTCATGGGGGCCTCAGCTTCCCTACGAACCCGATGATCCTTAAGGAATTTTTCAGCCCTAGAAACTTCTGTCGAGCTCTGAAAAGAGTACTGGCTGCAAAAGGGCTTTGTATAAGGAGATATATTCGCCTTTTTATAACAATACTATAGGGGAGAAATGTCAGAGTGTATTTGAATTGATTACATTTAAGTCAGGCGGCTCTAGGGGAGAAAACAACCCAGACTGGGTCAATGGGTTAACAAAAATTTTTTTAGAAAGCCAGTACACAGCCGTAAAAGGAGTCAGTTTTCCCAGTAATCCTGGGAGGGAGATAGTGCAGTATTCTTGTTCCCATTTTACAAATGAGGAAACTGAGATTCAGAAAGCCTAAGTGGCTTGACTCTTCTGCAATCGGCCAATCATCGCCGCCCTAACTTCACCTCACTTCCCGGTTCAGAGTCCTCTGTGAGGTGGCGGTCCCGGGTCGGTCCAGCCACAAAGGCGGGTCAGGCAAAGCTGCTTTAAGTCACGCAGCACTTCCGCCTGCCGGGGGCCGGCCGTCCTCGGCACCCTCCTCGCAGGTGTTTCCCGAGTCACGAGCTTCACTCGGGGGCCCAACCCTCCTCCGGCTGATTGGTTAGCTCTTGAACCACTTCTGTCCTCTGATTGGTTATTACCTTTTCGGCTCTCCAACACAGCCCAGACCGACCGGATATTGGGGCAGGGTTTCCGCTTCCGTCTTCTCCCTCCTCCCGCTTGATATCCGTCGCCACCACAGCGGCCGCTGCCGGGCGCGGAGTTGGCTGGTCGGTTGGTGTGTCTCTCAACGTCGGTGACCGTGCTGTTGAACTGCCCTCCATGGCTGAGTTAGATCCGTTCGGCGCCCACGCTAGCGGCCCCGCGCTGGGGAACGGAGTGGCCGGCGAAGAGGACCCTGCCGCGGCCTTTTTGGCGCAGCAGGAGAGCGAGATTGCGGGCATAGAGAACGACGAGGCCTTCGCTATCCTGGACGGCGGCGCCCATGGGCCCCAGCCGCACGGCGAGCCGCCGGGGGGTCCGGGTGAGTGCGGGCGCGTTCGGGGCGGGAGCACTTGTCCGGAAACTCGGCCCGGAGCGGGTCTGAGAAGCTCCGTGTAAGTCTTGTACCTCGCTGAGCGAGAGGTGAAGCAAAAAGGAAACGGGACCCCGGCTCAGTCATGCAGAAACGCAGGCTCGGCAAGCCTGGTCCGTTCTGTGAAAGTGTTTGAGCGCTCCCGGGCACGGGCGGGGGAAAAAGTCAAGAAAATAGGATAAGCTGAGGAGTCCGAAGAAGCCCGTTCAATGCAGGTATCTTTCATTGAGCATTTGCTGTGCCTTGAGCCTGGCCTCAGAGGCACAGCCGCATTGGCGCACTTTGGCCAGACTTACAGGCCAGTCTGAGGCTAACACAGACCAGTTAGTAGGAAGGAAGGCCGGGAAAAAAAAAAAAAGAATCGTGGTATCGTTTTCGAGACAGAAACGAAAATGGCAATGCAGTTCAGTGTTTCAGCACTTAAGGTGTACAGAATGTTGGGGTGGGGGAAGGAGGAATGAATAGGGAACGCGAGAAAGATGGTCTAGCCCTGGAGAAACTGTGGCCAAAGAGGGCAAGAGTTTTACCGCTTGTGGAAGGTATCACTGCTAGGACTTCTGGAGCTCTCCTTCCTCTGGGAAGAGCTTTGGTAGGCAGTGTTGCCTAAGCAGAACCTGAGATTAGCCTGGATCGGTCTTCCATGAGGTGAAGGGAAAAAGTAGTGTGGCCTTTCCCCAGCCAAGCTCCAGCAAAAAAGAGAAAGCGAGCACGTGGCAGGCTGCCAGTCTGACTTCTGAATGCCTTACCTGTGTGCAGTGCTTTGGATTGTGGCGGTAGGAGGAAAGGATGAGTCTAAGAGACCTTTTTAATCGTATAGGGAAGTAGGAAATGAGCTAGAAGAAACGGGACGCGGCTTTTCATTTCTTTAAAAAACTTTCCAGCTAAGGGAGAACAAGGTACAGGTGGGACAGATAGAGGTGTTTATGCTACCCTAAACTCAGACCTTAAGGGGCCAGGCAGGTAACATAAATGAGAGAAACATGCGGGCTGTGAGGTAATAAGGAGTATCGGAGACTGCGGCTTTGGTGCACTAGAGTAGTGAGTGGTCTTCGTAAAACCGTTCGGACTCCGAAATCTCAAGTCTTCAGCCAAGCAGAACCTATTTGGGGAGTGGGGGTGGGGAGACCGCTAGTTTGCAGCCTGAATTTTTATACTACATCATGCTGCCTCCTGAGCAAATCAGTTGCCCAATAAGAATCTACAGGAGAATGGGTAGTATACCTGAAAATGCAATTTATAGCAAGCAGGTTGGGCTGAACTAGGCTGTGGCCGGAAAATGAATTTGGCTTTAGGTGATTAGGGTTTCTTTGTTGTTGTCGGGAGGTCTTCAGCATTTGCCTGAGAATGGTAATATTTTTAGATCCTTCGTTTATCTCACTCATTGAATAGAAGGAGAAAACTGAGTCCTGCAGAGAAACGACTTGCTTAAGAAAAAAGGGCAAGTTAATAGCTGAGCGCCAAGTCCCCCCACCTTAGACTGTGCCATAGTCTGTTGCAGTTGTTTAAGCAGGGGTGGCGTGGGATAAGAGATTGTCATTTCTGAAAGGCAGTTGTGGTTGCCCTGGGGAGGACAGTTGGGGGTATCAGGACTCATAGAAGACTGTCCTGATTGAAGGACAGTGTTGACTCTTGCTCACTGTTGTATCCCTGGTGCCTAGCAGGGTGTCCGGCACACAGTAGGTACAAAGGAATGTGCAAAAATGTCAGGTACAGGGGTCCTGTATAGAACCAGCAGATCTTGGTGATGGGAGGGGTAAAAGGGAAAGAATAGAGCTGGACACACAGATCCCTTCTGCATCAAGCTTTCAGCAAAGGGAAGGAAGGGATAATTGCTGACTTAGTTCCTAGGAAGGACTTTCTTAGTGAACTAAGCATTTAGTGACTTAAAGCCAGATCTCTGACAGTGTAGTTGAGGTTGGTAATAGTGCAGTGGTCAGAAAAAAAATAGTGCAATGCTCAGCACTTCCTTTGAGGATTAGAGCACTAGTTGGACACTTTATCTTCTTTCTTTCTCTCTTTTCTTTTCTCTCTCTAGGGGTTAAGATTCTGTGCTGTCCTAGACTGCTTGAATGTGAGTTTAGCTTTGTGGTCTCAGACAACTTACATAACCATCGCTGCCACTGCCCTGCCTCAGTTTTCTTCTCTGTAAAAGGTGCGGATACTCACCACACAGGATTGCTAGGATTATATTGGAGAGCACCCATAAAGTGCTTACACACAGAACCTGGTATGTTATGACTACACACAGTCCCTGCCTATTATTACTTGGGAGTGAGGTGAGAAAGGTGTTACAAAGCCTATAGGCTTTGGGGTGTGCTGAAGACACAGCTTTTACGAGGGAGCTCTGTATCTGATGTGTTACCGTACAGAGATATATAGGCAGGAGAGAGGAGAGAGGAACATACCTAAACTCTCCCAGCCTTGGGGAAGACTCCCATGGAGGAGGGGCTAGGCCTGAGCCTTGGATGGCGCCCTCAGTTGTTAGGACATCCGGAGAAGAACATTAGTTTAGAGGTGGGAGGTAACCAGCTGAGTGAAGTGGCTTGGGGATACTGAGTAAGAACAAACGGTCAGGAAAGAGGCAGCTCGGGTCTAGAGCCGAGGAAAAGCCCTCAATCATGAGGGCTGAGGATGGAGGAGGCTAAGAGAGGTGATTAAGGAGCTACTGAGAGAGTATGGCAGTGAGGCACTCATCAAAGGAAGAGAGGTACATAAAGGAAAGCTTTCTGGAGGTGGAGAGTAATTTTCTTGGTAGCAGAGGGAAGTTCGGGGAAATTGCATGCATGATCCTTAGTGATACTGCACATTTGCTGTGCCCCAGGTTCTCTGTGTACTTTCAGATCCATGCAGTAACTGCAGGCAGAGTGGTAGTGTCATCCTGTTTCAGGTGAGAACTGATGGTTGTGGAAGTTAAGCCAGGTTCCTAAAGTGGCAAGCTAATGCATGACTCCACAGGAATTCAGACCCAGGTCTGCTTGACTTCCATTGGTTGGGGAACATGGGAAGTTGAAGGTGCCCCTTCAAGAACACCTTACTTACCTCTCAATGAACCAAACCTACATGTATTTTAAGGTCGTTTGTGAAGTGCTGATACATACAGATTTGTTGTGAGGATTAAACTTAATGTATAGAAAGTGTTTAACATTGTGCCTGGCACATTGGAAGCAGTAAGTAGTAGGTGTTTTCATACTAAAAAAGTTGAGAATTTAATGATATAGATGAATGGATTACTAAAAAGCATCTGTTATAGGAGTCATTTTGCGGGAAGAAATTTTATGTGTATGCATTAGATAAAGTAAAAAAATAGAAACCAATAGGCTGAGTAATGAAATTATGTGGCATTTTCTTCTGTCTCCATTTTCCTTTTTTTAAAAACAATGTTTTGGTATCAGGGAGGCATGCTGGGGAAATGAAAGTTTTCAGTACTCCCAAAGCTAAGAGGAGGGTAGTTGGGAGAAGCAAGAGAACGAGGTTGATTTGGAAAATAGGCGGTTCAAGTTGGGTTTAATTAGTTAGGAACCAAGAAAACTGGAGTGGTTTGATGAAATCTTTGCCTGTTCAAAGGAAAGAATGCGACTGAGAGCACCCTGCCTCTGGCTTCTAGGAAAACCTCTGATGTTTCTGAGGGCCTTGTGATGGTGGCCCACACTAGCTGCTCTGCATTCCTTTTACTACTTGGGTTCTTATATCTTTTAGGTTCATCTCTTTTCTCCTCTTCCCTCTCCCATCCCATGCAATAACATGGCCATCATAGTTTGAAAACAATTGGACAAAATACTGTAAGTCCTACATAGTAGGCAGTAAATACGGGTCAGCCAACAGATAGAGAATACGTAGAATATGTAGGTGGATGCTGCATTTTTATGGTGCCTGTATTGAAGCTTTCAAGGGGAGGCAGAGCAGCCACTCCAAAGGGCTGGTGTGCAGCCTGGTACAGGCTGTATCAGTGGCGGCTGTTGGGTCAGGGCGTGGGTTAGAAACACATGCTTATTGGGCCAGTCAGGTAACTGAATTAGTGACACACAGAATGGGCTAAAAAAAAAAAAAATGGGGCTAGTGGGGACTGGCAAATTGTCCAGAGCATGCTGCACGTAAAGCCTGCCTTCATTTAGGAATGCAGGCCCAGTGTTGCCAGATCTTCTGTCTGCACACCCACACACACACACTGGGAATCCTGATTTTGTGAAATTTCCTGATTTAGTGCTTTGTATTTTAAATAAAATATGTTCAGCCTGTGGACCACCATTTTGAACTGTATGGATTGATAATCTCTGAGTCTTAGACATTTTTCATATTTCTGAGATGGACTTTCTCATTTAGCTCATGAACAATTAATTGTGCCAATAAGATCAGATTGTATACAATTTGAGTTTTTGTAACTTGCATCCTTGAAAACACTAATTTAATTTGGTATGCCCAAAGCTTACTGTTCTGGACTAATTCCAAGTAGACTAGAGGAATTAGTAAGAAGTCGCAAGTGTAGACCCTCAGGTGCCAAACCTGTTCTAGCCAAAGGATGGAGAGTCCTGACCCCAAGAAAGCACCTTGGTTTAAATATGAAGCTGCATATCTCTGCTCGCTGTGAAGGATTCCGGGCCACCCTTATCCTTTGCCTTCTTTAGAACTTTGATAGAGAAACTGTTGCTCTGTGAGGCTCTTCTGCCGGGCTTCTAAGTGTTATCTCTAAGCTAGAAGACAATTATCAAAAGCTTTTGGACAGATTTGTCCACATTTTGGTGAAGTCATTTGTGTAAGCACATCTTGATTTCATTAAATAGAAAGTTGTCCATTGTTTATCTAGCACAGGGATAGTAACTTAGAGTACTTACAGCACTGTGTCATACTGTGTAACCCTTTGGCCCAGCATATGACCAGCCCTGATTGACAGATTGAAATCTTATGTCTTGCAGATGCTGTTGAAGGAATCATGAATGGCGAATACTACCAGGTACAGAGTAGTCTGATTATGATGCATGATAGTGTTGAGAGTCTTCCTTTCCTGTGATTTGAATTGACTGACCTGGAAAGGATCCCACTCCTTTGACTTTCCTGGATGTATTAGTTACTGGTATGTTACCTGCCAAAGTGGAAGGATTTGAAGAGAGGTAACATTGATAGAGTAGTCTTTTAAAATGTGATTGACCTGACCCTAGTGTTACCAACTTTATTCTCAAGAAATGACCCTTCATGATGATGGCAGTGGTGGTGGCAGTGGCAGTGGTGGCTGATTTTTTTTTTTTTTTTTTTTTGCGGTACACGGGCCTCTCACTGTTGTGGCCTCTCCCGCAGCAGAGCACAGGCTCCGGACGCGCAGGCTCAGCGGCCATGGCTCACGGGCCCAGCCGCTCCGCGGCATGTGGGATCTTCCTGGACCGGGGCACGAACCCGTGTCCCCTGCATCGGCAGGCAGACTCTCAACCACTGTGCCATTAGGGAAGCCCCGGTGGCTGATTTAAACACTGTGCCATGTAGTGTCAAGCACTGTTTATATTGAATTTTCTTTAATTCTCACAACAATCTGAGGGACCTGAACTATTGTTATTCCCATTTACAGATGAATAAACTGAGGCATACAGAGGTTAAACCAGGAGTCTAAAAGTAACAAAGGTAGTATGTGGTGGGGCAGCATTGGAACTTTTCAGCTTTTAGATTGTCTTGAGGGTGGGGGGTGGCTGGTATTTGTGACACTACCATTATTTTCCCTCTGTATCACTGAGTTTTTGGTCACCAGCCCAACTTGCATTGGCTTAAATAGAGAGAATTCACTAGCTCATATAATTGAAAGAACTCTGAGATAGGCTAGGGGTCCTCGGACCTGGATTCCGACTCAGTTCCTCTAGGACTCTGGTTCTGCCAGCTGAGTGTGCAGTTTTATACTCTTTCACGGTGGCAGAATGGCTACAGCACTTCCGGGTCTCACATGTGCATGTCATACTATCTAGAACAACATGGAGGTTTCTCCCAACCACTCAACAAAAGTCCTGTGTTTCCCTCTTGACCAGATGGAAGTAATCACTGTAGCCTGGGGAAATAGCGTGGTGCTTTGCTTCTGCCTGGGTTTCTGCTCACCCTTCAACCAGTTAACTGTCAGGAAGGATGAGATTAGTCTAATTGGTTTAAGCCAAAGGTGGACTAACTTTTGCTGTAAAGGACCAGATAGTAAACATTTTAAGCTTTGTGGGTCATAAGGTCTCTGTCAACCTATTCTGTTGCTGTAACATGAAGGCATCTGTAGACAGTATGTAAACGAATGGGCATAGCTCTGTTTCAGTAAAATTTAATTACAAAAACAGGTGGCTGAGCTGGCTATAGTTTCCAGTCCCTGGTTTAGAGCTTGGTCTTTAGAGTGAGATGGAATGGGGTTCAGTCCTGGCTTTATCCCTTACTAGCTGTGAATTTGGACATGTCATTTCTCTGCGCCTCAGTTTAATCCCCCAACTGCTGACATGGGAATAAAAATTTGACTTGTAAGGTGTTTGGGAGATAAAGCTTTTATGTGGCTGAAACATGGAAAGTACTAACAATAAGTTAGTTACTAATACTACTGTAAATAATTTTCTTTCCATCTTTGTTTATAGTCTGGTTAAGCTGGTAATATTCCCTAGTTCAGTAGGTGAGATAATTCTATAAAGATTAGATTCTTTTTGAATCTTTATCAATTTATTTATTAGCTTCCAAATCTTAACCACTATAAAGAACCTGTGTGTCTCCCTCCCCTCCCCATACGCTGTGACTCACATTGGCCTGCCTTTTTATTTTCTTTGGTGTGACTGTAGTAACTATACATTTTCTTTTGGACTCTCTTTTTCCTAGAATTCACTATATTTTGATTAGGTGGTATGAAGTGTACTTTTCCCTGTATTGTATAATAACATTTAGAAGTGTCAGATTCTAGGCCTTGCCGTGCTGTGTATTTACCTTTGTTACTTTGAAGATATCACAATCTCTGTGTCAAGTAAGGAAAATAAAACTGATCACACTGTTTCCTAGTAAGTCCATTACTCACTTCCCCAGCTTTCCCATCTCCCACTCAAGTCCCATTTATTAACAGGATAAGAACTACTCAGGCTCCCTTGTGGATTGCAAGGATTGAGTGCATAATGTTGAAAGCTCCCTATTGGCACGTAAGGTGGTGGTGGTGCTCGTAAGGTAATCCTTTACATTTACCACAGCCATCAGTGTTGCACATAAACAGCGGTTCTAACTTGGGTGAAGCGCATTTCTGGGAGGAGGTTTTGGTACTGATAGAGCACAACTGTGTTTTGTGTTAAGGAGAGTAATGGGCCAACAGACAGTTATGCAGCTATTTCACAAGTGGATCGATTGCAGTCAGAGCCTGAAAGTATCCGTAAATGGAGAGAAGAGCAAACGGAACGCTTGGAAGCCCTTGGTAAGGAATCCCTTTCTGTCTTTGGGTATCTGTTTTCAGTGGAATAGTTGACCTTGACTCTACTTTTATCCCTTTTTAACATGAATTAGCCATAATGTTCTTGTACAGTTTTGGGGAAGGTATCTTTCCCAACAAGGTCACAAGGCCACCACATGGAGATGCTTAATCACAGGCCGCTGTGTGGGGATTCGGGCAGCCCGGAGAGCCACAGTGCATCTCTCCTCTCAGGAAGGGCAGAGTGGTGCTGTGGAAAGAGCCTTGGACTTGGAGTGAAAGACTGGGCTCCAGGCCCAGCGGTAACTTATCAGCTGTGGGCACTTGGTTGCTCAAACCTTACAGAATCTGTTTCATCTGTGAAGTAAGATCAGTGTTATTAACCCCAAGGGTAGTCTGAGATGGTATTTATGAGAGTGCTTTGTAAACCTGAAGGTATCATATCCATGTGAGGGACTGCACAGTCCATTTACCATTTGAAGGCTGGATTTAAAGTAATGCTTGAGAGGAAAATGTGAAAGATGTTAGGTAATATGTACAATTTGGTTTTCTTACCCTAATATTCCTGTAAGTTTTTACTTTTTATGGGTGAGGAAAGTGAGGATCAGAGGAAGAGTAAGTTTTTGGATCACCACGGCTATAAGTGGTGGAGTCAGAATTTCAGCTTAAGTCTGCTCTGCTTCAGAATCCATACCCATCCCTTCAGCCGCATTGCATTTAGTGTACGCCATCTTGAGGGGCAGGCTGAGCCTGAGAATCAGTGCTAGCCAGCCTGGCCTTTGCTGAAGAGCCTTCTCCATGGAGTGTCAGCTATTGGTCAAGATCGGGAGAGACTTGGTATCTGTACACGTGGGTTGGAAGGGTGTGGCAGAGGTGGGGGGGGGGTGTTATCCAGAGGGTATTCTTTTCTCAATTTTTTATTAAAATTTCAGACACAGAATAGAGTAAAACAAACATGTGTGCCCCTTCCTCCAGATTCAGTAATGAACATTTTGCCATATTGGGTTGTCTTTGTATAAATGAGGCATGTATGTGTATGTTTTATACACTCAACATGTGCATACATTTATATGTGTATTGTGAATATACACATAATTTTTTTCCTGATTCACTTTAAGATATAGACACCACCACATACATCATGCCTAAATATTTTATTGTACAACTAGAAATAGCAACATGCTTCTATGTTACCACAGTGTCAGCATTATTATTCCTTCTTGAGAATCGCTGAACTAGTGAAAACATGACTTAGATGGTGTAGAAATAGGAAAGGACACCTAGAAATAGGAAAGGAATTGACCCAGATAATACAGCCAATTAGTGTCTCTCCAGCCCAGTTTCTGTGGCTTTCAGAACAGAGGGCACACTTACGTTTAACCTTTACAGCAGTATCCAATAGTAGTTTCTTTGATGATGGAAATGTTCTATATCTGTGCTGTTCTGTATGGTAGCCACTAACTGTATGTGGCTATTATGTCTGAGAAACTGAGTTTTAAATTTTATTTAATTTTAATAAATTTAAATGGCCACATGAGGCTAGTAGCCACTGTACTGGATAGTGCAGCTTTAGAAAGATGAAGATAGGTATTCATGGTGCAGACAGCCTTGGTCCTTGCTTGTTCTTATTTGAGCATCTCTTCTGAGTAGACTTAGAGGCAAGACTTAGCAGGTATTAGTACTACTGGAGTCTTTTTCATGATGCAGAACCCAGCTTTATCTTTTCTCTTTCCCCAAAGTTTAGCAAAGTTGTCTTCTCCATGGAGGAGCATACACTTTGGTGTCTGGAAAAATATCATTTTCTTTTTCAGTTATCAAATTGGGCCCTTTGGGAATATTCCATGAAGTGCTATTTTCTTAACTCATGTTGCCTTCCTGAGGGAAGTCAAACATTTGGCCTCGCATTCCAGTAGAATCGAATTAAACTGGTCCGTGAATTAGGTGTTTCTGCAGTTTCACATTTTTCTGTTGCAAGAACTGTGAGAAAGTGCAAGATGCTAAAAATAGAGAAGCAATGTCCATGGTCTTAAGCTTAGCTGTGTGCTACGTTTTCCAATAATTTTCTGTGAACCTTAATGCGTATGGCCAGAGAAGACAGCTGTCAGTGTACCCTGCTCTCTAAGAGGATTTTTCACCCTCTCCTCTCCCTTCTCCCTCCCAGATTCAGAGACGCTGTATTACAGCTTGGATCTTTGTTCCATCAAGCTAAGTGTTTAAGAATTCTAAATTCTTATTGCCAGTGTCACTTCATAAATTTATAAAAGAAGACGATTTAAAGGAACTATTTTATGCAGTAAAATGATCATTAGACTATACAGAAAGAAAATACTCTCCAATCAAAAAGTAATTCTTTGGAAGTAATTTCACAACTCCTGAAAAGGAGACCTTATTCTTTAAAGTTTTTTCAGTTTCTTGTCCACAGGGCACCATCGGCCCACAGCATCTCTCCCTGCATCACAGCACCCTCCATTCCACATACACTTAATGCCATGGACAGACACACATCACAAGTTTACTGTGTATACTTGAGTCATCAGTGGAAAATTTGAGTGAAATAATTCTCCTTCTGAGCCAGTATGTCACCTTCTGATAAGTTAGATAACAGGGTAAAAAGTTCTTTATAATCTGAAAGTTTGTGGGAGTTTCTAGCTGCTACTAGGTTATTTCTAGTAGTTACAAAGTCTTCTGCAGGTTGTTACTACAAGACCTTTCTTGCAAAGGCCCTAAAATTGCCCCTGAATGCTTACTTTCTTCCCTTCAAGAAGTTGTTTGCTTTGTACTTTAGTCCTCAAGGACACTCATTACAGGTTGGGCTCTGGATCACTGATGCCCATCTGCTGGTCACATCTGTGACTGTTGCTGGGCCTGCCTCCCTTTCCGTCCCTCGTCCCTCTCTTTGGAGGCAGCACAGTGAAGTAAGAATGTGTGAGCATTAGAGTCAGACCTGGGTGTTAATCTTGGCTCTGCCACTTATTATAACCTTTGGGAACGTTACTCAAACTTGCGGAGCTGTAGCTTTTCTCACTGCTGAATATGGGACTAGTTTACTTTCTTGGGATTGTTGTAAAGATTAAATGAGATGTCTGTAAAACACCTGCCAGAGAGGACATCCTTAAGAATGTGCTTAAAGTTTAGGTATTAGGGTGACTTCCGGTGTCAACTGTGGCAAAAGTATGACCTGTATTTCCTTCTCTCTACCATTTACTGACAAGTTTCTTTTAGTATCTTAGGGAAACTCGTATTTAGTCCTGAGAAACTTTGTGGGTGAGAACCCAATCTGGCACACCTGCTAGGTGTGCTTTTTCTCTCTCACCTAGAACCTTTTGGATAGCTGTTAATGACGACCCTCACCTCTCCCCCCACAGTTCTCCGCATTGGAGTTTCTCCTTTAGTTCTGCCCTAGCTCTGCCACAGACTCGCTCTGTGGCCTAAGCGGGAGTAGATATTTTGTGCTCCCCTCAATTCCATCTATACCCTACTGTTTCCTGCTTCTGGAATCATCTCTACCTCTGATAATTTTTCTCATAGCTCCTTGCTTCATAGATGTGCATCTACCATTAATTGTCCAACCTGTGTGGAATATAGTTTGTGAGGAGATTTTATTAAAAGATTATTTAATATGAATAGTCCACCCTGAACTGGCAGCATCATTAAAGAATCACCTGTAATTGCTTTTTCCCCAGTTGGTGTCCCAAAAGCCTTTTTTAAAATTAAAAGTCAGTATTTCCACCTCTCCCCCACCTCAAAAAAAAAACCCCAAACTAGTGATCCACTAATGTGTAGGTGGACTGGGATAAATGGTGGTGAAACACTTCGGATAGAATTGCTGAGATCGAGAGCTGGACATACAATCAGGGAAAAGAGAATTTTATCTTCCCTCCCGAGTGTTCTCCCTCCAACACACACATGCGCCTGCACACAGCATGAGATTAATAAGCCCAAATACACGGTGAAGCGGACTTCAATTTGCATTTCGCCTCATTTGTATCGTCTTTCTTTTCCTTCCCTTCAAAGATGCCAATTCTCGGAAGCAGGAAGCAGAGTGGAAAGAAAAAGCAATAAAGGAGCTGGATGAGTGGTATGCGAGGCAGGACGAGCAGCTACAGAAGACGAAAGCGAATAACAGGTCAGTCCGTACTGCTTCTAGAACAGCTCGTTTGCCAAGACAAAATCAGGTCCGTTTCCACCAGCCAGTGTAGGTTTTCAGCTGCCGCGTCTTTTAGTGTGAAATGTCTTTGCAGGTTTTCAAAAATATACTTGAAACGTAAGGGTTACAAGTCTCTTGGATCTTGTGAGTAATTCAGCCTGTTTTTTTGCCACACTAGTTGTAGTGAGTCTAGCTCTGCAGCTGAGAGTTTGGTTAGTATGCACTGCCTGTAATGGTATGATTCTGCAGAAGGAAGTGTCATCTCACGGGATCAAGTCCACGTGTAAAAAATGTAACCCTGGAATGAAAGGCCACTTTCAGGACTATTCCAGGATCTCAGTACTTTGGAGGTGATTATAGACTCAGTCATGTCGCATCCCCTGCCTCTGAGGGCTGCTCCCCAAAGGGTCCAGTAGTAGGGATGTGTGTTTCGTCATTAGGTAGCCAAGATTTTCCAACACAGTGACTTCAGAATTAAGGGTTCTCTGGGTGCTTATTATCTGTGTCTAAGAAAATCTTGAGTTGACTTTTTAAAAATGCTCTTTTCAGAATTTACTCACTTACTGAAGGTTAAGTAGTTGTAGGGAGTAAACAGTGTCATTCTCCTTCACCACCGACCAGCAGCTGTGGTCTTTAAATGCTCCGTGCTCAGAGTCCACTTGGAAGCAGCTCAGAAAGAGAGATGGGGGCAGCACTGCTCACCTGGGCACAGGCCGATGGGCTTGCTTCCCCTGTGAGACTGGAGACTGGGAACTGGCTTTCACTTCATAGTCACTCCACCCACTTAAGTGTAAAAGATAGGTTAGACTCGGCCTGGGGCTGTTTGTAATTTTCATGGTAAAGAGCCTTGGGTCCTTGTTCTCAGAGGCAGGAGTGGGTTTAAGTACCCTTGTCTCTGGCAGCTCTTAAGTGGAAATCTGCCAGAAGAGAGGGAGCTAACCTCTTTGCCAGACAGTTTCTGCTGTCGTGGGGCGGCTACGGCAGAACAGATGGACTGTTTGTGCAGCAGCCTTCGACTACCTGTCTCCCGTTGCCCATTCTTGGTTCTGTCACTGCCTCGAGCCTCTGTCCTGGCCACCTTCCTATGGGGCATGCGTGCCTGTCAGGTTCCATTTGAAGTTTTGTGACAAGTATGGTGGGGCGGCCCTCTGGTCGGGGTTGAGTTGCTGAGGGTAGTAGCGTTAGCTGCCGGGGCTTCTGCTGTGAGATTGTGGTCAGTTTGAAGTGCTGACAGGTCCAGGTTCCTTAATCCTGTGCTCATTCAGGATGATTTCCCCCAGATGCAAGTTCAGATTTCTAAAGAAGGATGGATGGGTGCTTGGTGCAGGAACCCTGTGAGGCCCTATTTACCTTGGCGAGTTGCCTCAGGCCGTGCATCTGCTCCGAAGTACTTGGTAAAACCAGGCTGACCCTCCAGGTGTGGAGTCCCCTTCCTGCCTTGCCTGAGGATTGCTGCTTTCAGTCCGCTCTAAGTAGGTGGAAGGGCCAGCTGAGTTTTCGTGTGTGGTTTCCCTTTTGTTCTGGGGCTGTAGCCTCGATGGAGCTGTGCTGTCCTGTCACCAACAGCTCCTTCCTCTCGGGCTAGCTGCAAAGGAGCAAAAGCCTGACAGCAAGCTTTTGTTGTCTCAGTAATGCTTTGAACAGGAGTCATTAAACCTTTATTCTCTCCCAGCAGAGGCAAGCACAAGTTGAAATTGACTAGGTTTAGCCCTGTGTGTAAACTAAAAGGATTATGGGTTTACAAGCTGGCCTGCCTTTCCTTTCCCTCCCACTCATTGTGCCCACAAACTACTCTGTTTTCCTGCTGACTTATTTGGAGTTACAATCAGGCTGTTCTTTTTGCTTTCTTTAAATTTCCACAAAACACCTCCTATGTATAAACCAGAATGGGAGAGAAGCAAGGGTATGTGAGTTTAAAAATAAAATTACTAGAATTTCCCTTCAAATAAATATGGGAGCTTAGGTTAATGACCAGGCATGACTGTCCTTAAAGGGTTCCTCCCACTCCTGTGCCCCAAACCCACTGGGCAAAGGAGAGGGTAAGACTCATTGAGGGAGGTTCCCTGCCCACCCATGCTGGATGAGGGGGGCTGGCTGGGCCCAGGGATTCAGCCTGTCCCCTGCTTTGTGAACTTGTCCACCCAGCTTGCCCCCCTTTCCTTCTTGTCCCAGAGTTGCCATTTTGGTCCATTCCCATGTGAGAGTGAAGGGGGGATGAAGTTCTGGCTTCTGGGCTGTACGTTGTCAAAGCAGTCGAGTCTGGCAGGGACTGAGCGGACTGACGGTTGTGTTCAGGGACACACAGTACGCCAGAGCCAGGACCCTTGTCTGCAGGTCTTCTCACTGCTTGCCTCCAGCTCCTCTTTTTTCAAAGGTGGGCATTTTGAAATGACCATCTATGGTCCCAGGATACTGGCAGTTGGTCCCAGCTAGTCAGTGTGGGGAAGCAGTAGTCGGATAATCCAAGATTAAGCTGGCTTTGGGCCCTAGCGTTCCTGGCGTCTGGCAGCGTTTGTGCCCCGTGGTGTTTACTGAGGCTGGCGGGAAGGAGGCGTGGCCTCCCGAGCGCACACCAGCTGGGGAGCAGCAGTAACTTACAGTGAAAAGAGCCAGACCGCCTTGGTTGTGAGTTCTGCCACCCCTGTTGCTACTTGTTGCCAAACAGGTTGCTTCATCTCGAGGCCTCCCTTCCCTATCATGTCATCTGTAAAGTGCGGGGAGAACACTCAGCGTCCTGGGTTGTTTGGGGTTGAGGATGAAATGGACACAATGTCTATCAGAGGGCTCAGCCCATAAGTGGGTACCTAGGAAATGCTGGTGGTTGCTGGGGTAAGGCCTGGGGATGAAGCTGGCAGCACTTACCCTGGAGAATCCCATGGGGAAGGCCAGTAGGAAGCCTCACCTGCTGGAGTGTCTGGTGCTGGAAGCCTCACTCAGTTAGGATGGAGCCTTGGGAGCAGCTCCCCAGAGCACAGTCGTGCCTCTATTGTGGATTTGAGATGTTTCTGCTTCTCAATGTTCTCTCTTTTTTCCTGCCTGCTTGCCTGCCTTTTGGACCTCTTGCTGTCTAGGGTGGCAGATGAAGCTTTCTACAAACAACCCTTCGCTGACGTGATTGGTTATGTGTATGTTGCAAAACTAATTCCTTTTCTTGTCTTGATTGTTCCTACTTTTTGTTTATAGTTAATGCTCCTTTTCTGTCACAAGTTGCTTTGCTTTTAAAATTATTTCAAACTGGCACTGTGGGGGCTGCCTAAGAGTTGATAAGCTGCGGGAATGTTCCATTGATTGTCTCACAGAACCACGACTCCCTGCAACTCTGGTTGCCATTTTTCATTTTGGGGTTTGGAGGGAAGGAAGCTAACTCACTTTCAAAATGTGAGTCATTCGTGATCTCGTCTGGGAAGGCTTTGGGACTGGGGAGGGCTCTGACCTCTTGTTGCTGCTGCCACTGCTGCCTCCCTGCCCCAGGTGGGAAGGGGGAGTGTCCCCACCTGGGGAGGGGGAAGAAGCCCTGGGTTAGGAACCAGTGCAAGCAGCATTTTCTACACTGGGTTCCTTTGAAGAATGTGGGGTTGGGGCAGAAGAGTCAGCAGAGGGGGCAGTCTCCCGTGGGGTCTGTAATTGTTCCTCTGTGGTCTCCTACCAGAAATTGTTGTTTAGTGGCCAGCTTCTGATGCCCTGTCCCCCACTCTGGCATAAAGAGACCCCCAGCTTTGAGGTCGAGATAGCCAGAGCTGTATGACACAGGCCACTGTGGCTTTTCCTCCTAAAGAAAACTGCAACCTCTCTGGAAAAGTGTTGTTTTGTTTTGGTTTAAGGATTTCTGTTGTCAAAGCAGTATTGCTGAATTGCTTGTTTCCTCCTTGAAAATTAGGACTAGCCTTTTGATGTAAGGGAGATGAGGGTGGAATGAAGGAAGTGAGGAACTTGTGGGAAGACTAGACAACAGGCTCAGGTCTGTAGAGCCTCTTACGGTGCATGACCTTGAGCCCTTCATCCCGTTAGGAGATAGAGCTGGGTTTCCTGGGCCCGTGGGTGCATTTGCAATGAGACTTGTGAAATGCTGGACTTACAGGTGGTGTTGGATTTACTTTTTGCACATTCTCTCTGGAGTAGAAATGGAGACTGGAAAAGTCAAGTCTGGGTTTGCTGGGCAGCAGGGTAGCCCAGCAAAGCCAGCCGCACGTCCCCAAGAGTACAGAGTGGCAAGGGCATGTCTAGCTTACTGACCATCTGCATTGAGCTCATTCTCATTTTCTGTATCTGACCTAAAGTTTTTCTTATTTCTTTTCTTCTCTTCACCTTTAAGCACAAACATAAACCATCCTTGCTACAGCCTAGAACAGTTAAGTAAACCTTTCTCACTGCCCCTGTGTGTGCCATGAAGTCGCAGTGTTGTAGTGGCTCTGGGCTTCAGCGGTGTTTGCCACGGCCATCCCTGTGAGAGTGCCACCCCTCTGTCCCCACAGACCAGTCATCTCCATTGCTTTCGCTTTGCCTGTGATGCCTGTTGGAGTAGATGAAGTAGTGTGTCTTCCCTCCTCGTAGCATTGTCCTTTTAGGCTGTAGCTCCTACAAGTTAGCTCCCAACTGGGGATGGGCTGACCTTGGTGTGAAAAAATGTTGGAGCAGCATCCTACCAAAAAGCAGTTCACACTGCTTGGCTCTCAGCCATTGGGCGCCCACCCCTGCCAGAGTGCCCCAAGAGGCCCATGGTACCCGGCTGGAGGGAAAATGGCAAACTTTTGGCTGAGGAGAATGTCCTAACAAACCCCTTCCAGAATGGCTTTAGTCTCTAGTGCCTGCTAGCATGGGAGCTTTGTCTTGAATTCCTTTTGAGCTGCCCTATTTCTCTCCAGCCTTAGGAATAAATCCAGAGGCTATTGTGCAGTGACCTGTGGGCTTCTTTGGAGGTCTCTAAATTTACTTGAAACTCAGTACAGCCCAACATAAACTGCTGTTCAAGTTCTTGGCCAGCCTGCTGCTTTGCCCTTGCTAATGAAGGCGGTGAGTAGCTGGCTAAGGACTGGCTTTTTAAATTCTCTGTATCAACAGAGAGAGTGAGTCCTGAACCAAACACCTGTATTCCAACATTTTACACAGCAGTCCGGGCCCCCTGTGCCTAGGAAAGCTGGCCATGTGTATGCTCCCGAGTCTGACCTGGGCCAGGGGCTGTTACTCTTTGGAAAACCAGAATGCCATCAAGTCAGGCATAAAGAGGCAGTTGCTTTCATAACAGGGCAGCTGCCAGGTAGCTACCAAGGATTCTACATTAAACCAACATCTTTTGTTGCTTCCAGGGCAGCAGAAGAAGCCTTTGTAAATGACATTGAAGAGTCGTCCCCAGGCACTGAGTGGGAGCGGGTGGCCCGGCTGTGTGACTTTAACCCCAAGTCCAGCAAGCAGGCCAAAGATGTCTCCCGCATGCGTTCTGTCCTCATCTCCCTCAAGCAGGCCCCCCTGGTGCACTGAAGAGCCGCCCTGTGGAAACACTACATCTGCAATATCTTAATCCTACTCAGTGAAGCTCTTCACGGTAATTGGATTAATTATGTTGAGTTCTTTTGGACCAAACCTTTTGTCTTTAGAGTTGATCATTGTTTGTGATTGCATGTTTCCTTCAACTGTGTTGTCCCTGGCATTCAAAGAGGAGGGGAGGTGGCGGAGGAAGGGAGGGGAAGCCTCCCAATGGCAGCCTCAACCTATGCTTTCGTGCGTTACTCTGAGAATAAATTTCTGTTTCAGACAATAAACAAACATGAAGCTTCATTATTGACCACAAGATATGCTGCAGTTGGGAGTGAGGTTGGTGAGGAATTTCCTTTTATCCTTTCTAGGGCTGAGGCACAGCCACTGGGTGCCAACCCCTGCCTTGAACTAAAATAGCTCTGAGTTTCTATTGTCTATAGTAGGAGTCTGTTGTCTATAGTAGGAGTCTGTGGAAGTTTCCATTGAAAAGGGAGTTCCTTGGCTAAAAGTTAACCCCTTATTGCCCATCAAAGATAGAGCTTTGAATCCCCACACCACCCTAGACATTTTCTCCCAGGTGGCTCGTTTGTCACGGTCCCTTACCGTAGGATCTTGGATAGTATATTTCAGCAGGGGTCTCTCTGGGAAATAAAGCTAGTGAGACCCTTACTCCTCTGGATTCAGCCAGTAAACCTGAGTCAGGATGGCATGAATGTGGCTGGCCCCATTAACTCGGAATCCCTGTAGCACACACTGGGATCTGTGCCATCCTTAGCACTTTGCTAATATTTCTATTGTCAAGTCCTTCATCTAGACCTTGCTGGCCAGTACAGTAGCCACAGGTGGCTATTTAAGTCAATCAGAATTAAAAATACAATTCTAGCCCCTAGCTCCATTTCATATGCTCTGTGGCCACATGTAGTTAGGTAGCATTCGGACTGCACAGGGCAGATTATAGAACATTTACATCATCATAGAATGTTCTGGACCACACTGATCCACACAATAGGTGCCTGTAGGAGACTGTGTTCCATTCAGGCATCAACACATTCATTATTTGCTCTCAGAACCTGTCACATTTTAGGTGATGGTTCGAGTGACTGATAAAGCTGTATTTCAGAAATCTGCTACTAATGGTTACCTGATACTAGTCCAAGTTGGAGATTGATGTAATGCCACATTCAGGAGGTGGAGCAGGGGTAGGTCTTGCCATTGCCGAGAAGGAAAGTCCACCATCTCTCCTATGGTAATTATGTCTGGAAGGGAGAGGAACATTTACTTTTCTGCCTACCTTCCCCTCTCCAAGCGTCTTAGTTGGGCATTCCTTGATCTGGCCCGCATTTCTGGCCTCTTTGCTATTCCTCCCCTTTAGCCACCTCTGCTTGCAATCAAGCAATCACTTGCTGTTGTTCACCAACCATTAGTTGCTCCTGGGCCTTGCTTAATGCCCTTGAAAATGTTGAAATCTGGTTTAAGAACTAGCTGAAAGGCCACCTCCGTAATGCCTTTCCTTTCCCCTGAGCTCCCATGGCCCTCTACGTGCAACAGCTTACCTTTTGATATTGTCTTGGTGTCATTTGGACTTGTCTTGCCTTCCACACAGGATGGGCTTCTTGAGGGTGGATGTGGCCGTTAATCAGACGTCAGTAAAGTCTGACTTTCTCGAAATCAAGAGGTGACTGGATAATATGACAAAAGTAATGCTATATGCATCCAAGGCTAGGTTGTAAAAGGCAACACAGCTTACGGCTGGTTTGTTGGAACACACAAGCTGGTAGTCCTTGAGCCACCATGTAAAAAGTTCTACAATCCTGAAGCCACCATGCTATGAGGAAGCCCAAATCAACCAACGTGGAGAGACCTGGAAACTACAAGCAAAGAGAGATGCATGGCCAGCCCTATTCCAACCTCCTATTCCAGCTCCAGCCACTGTCTAACTGCACGTGCATCTGATGCCCTGAGTCGGAATTGCCAGGTAAAGCCTTTCCAAAATTCCTGACCCACAAAAACCATGAGAGAAAATGATTACCGTGTAAGCCTCTTAAGTTTTGAGGTGGCAGTAGTAGCTTTGGATTGTTTCTAATGCCTACATTACTCACATGGGGCTTCATAAAAAGGAAGGAGTTGGTTCAGAAACTCAGTGAGTGCTCAGTATTTAGTTTCAAACCTCTTTCTTGGGACCACTTTGATTTTTATGTCAAATTTTAAATGGATTCAACATAGTATTGGAAGTACTAGCCAGAGCGCTTAGGCAAGAAAATAAAAGGCATCCACGTTGGAAAGGAAGAAATAAAACTGTCACTATTTGCAGAATACATGATTTTATATATAAAAAACCCTAAAGACTCCACCAAAAACCCGTTACTAATAACTACTAATAAATGAATTACGTTGTAAGATACAAAATTAGTATACAGAAATTTGTTGCATTTCTGTACACTAATAACGAACTATCAGAAAGAGAAGAAAACAGTCCCGTTTACAATTACATCAAAAAGAATAGAACACCTAGGAATAAGTATAACCAAGGAGGTGAAAAAACTGTACACTGAAAAGTATCAGACACCGATGAAAGAAACTAAAGACAGACCCCAAGCTCATGGATTGGAAAAATTAATAAACTCAAAATGGATTAAAGACTTGACTATAAGGCCTGAAACCATAAAAATCCTAGAAGACACAGGCAGTATAAGCTCCCTGACATCAGTCTTGTGATGATTTTTTTGGATTTGATGCCAAAAGCAAAGGCAACAAGAGCAAAAATAACTGGGACTACATCAAACTAAAAAGCTTCTGCACAGCAAAAGAAACCATCGACAAAACGAAAAGACAGCCTACTAAAAGGGAGAAAATATTTGCAAATCATACATACAGTGAAGGGTTCATATCCAAAATATGTGAAGAATTCATACAACTCAATAGCATAAAAACAATCCAATTTAAAAATAAGAGGATTTGAATAGACATTTATCCAAAGAAGCCAAACAGCTGGCCAATGGGTAAATGAAAAGGTGCTCAACATCACTAATCACCAGGGAAAATGAAAATCAAAACCACAATGAGATACCACCTCACATTTCTTAGAATAGCTGTTATCAAAAAGACAAATAAGTGTTGGAGAGGAGGTGGAGAAAGGGAACCCTTGTGCACTGCTGGTGGGAATGTAAACTGGTGCAGCCACTATGGAAAACAGAATGGAGGTTCCTCAAAAAATTATAATGAAATTCCCATATGAGCCAGCAATTCCAGTTCTGGGTATTTATCTGAAGAAAACACAAACATTAACTCAAAAAGATATATGCACTCTTACATGCAGCATTATTTACATAGCCAAGGTAATGGAAACAACCTAAGTGTCCATCAGTGGATGAATGGATAAATAAAATGTGTAAATATATATGACAGAATAGTATTCAGCCATTAGAAAAAAAATGAAATCTTGCCATTTGTGAAACATGGCTAGACCTTGAGGGCATTATGCTAAGTGAAATAAATCAGACTGAGAAAGACAAATACCGTATGATCTCACTTATATGTAGAATGTTAAAAAAAACAAAACCAAGCTCAGAGAGAACAGATTGGTGGTTGCCACAGGTGGGGGGTTGGGAGGTGGGGAGTGGGTGAAGAGGGTCAAAAGGTACAAACTTCCAGTTATAAGTCATGGGGATGTAATGTACAGCATGGCGACTATAGTTGATAATACTATATGGCATATTTGAAAGTTGCTATGAAAGTAGATCTTAACAAGGGAAAAACACTCTTAACTATGTATTGTGACGATATTAGCTAGACAGTGTGGTGATCATTTTGCAATATATATTTTAAAGTTATATAACAATGCTTTCTATTAACAAAGTTTTTTGGTGGGGTGGTTGTTAAATCAATATTAAATGCCTTAAAGAAGTTATATGACCTTCAGAAAGTAAGGAGCACAACAAATCTCTTTTGGGAAGGGGAATGCTTTTAGCTAATGAGCTAATTAAGAACAAAACAAAATACAGAAATGGCAGGATTTCCACAAGGAAATACATTTATTTTTTTAGAATTTGGCTCAGAACAGTAAAATAAAAATATTTACATTAAAATAAATTAAGATGTGATCATTTAGCTATATGTAATAATTATGTTGGAATATATTAGCCTTTCCATGAATTTAATAAAAACTAAGATTTGGTTTTAGATTCAATACCATCCTTCCAAATATTTGGTATGAAACTTGGTAGCAGTGCAGCTGTCTGGTGTATGCAGTGGTTGTAGGTTTTATCAAAGAACAGCTGATGCCCCTTCACGGTATACCGACCCGCCCCAGACACTGATGGCCAAGCCAACTAGCTTCCTTCCCAGGAATCAACCAGGACCTGGAGATTATTTCAGAGCTGACAGAGTTCTAAGAATCAGCCAACCTAGCTTTTCACATTAACCCACCAGGAAGGAAGTAATTCAAATGCAAACTTGATTCCTTCATTTTATATGTGAACACAGAAATAATGCTGTAGAAACCTTCAGGTTTTCCTAAAATAATAAACAATCTGAAAAACATATGCATGTCCTTTTTAAGGTCATCTAAAAGTACCCATAAAAACCTGTCACTAGACCAAATACTGTACTGGCAAAATTACCACAGCATACAGGAATATTTTATTAAATTCACCACTGAGAGATAGTGTCAAGGATGAGTCGATTCATTTGCTAATAAGATATTCTTGTGAAAGCTCTTGGTAGCCTGGAATAAATTAGAATATATTTGCACTTTGGAAGTTTTTGATATGAAGAGAGGTTTGTGTGGCTTAGCAGAAAAAACACAGAGGGACCCGGGTCAAACCCTGTCTTTAAGACTCATTAGCCACGCGGCTTTAGGCACACCACTTGACTTAGTTTGGGGTTCTATAAAATGGGAATTAAAACACCTACCTTACTGGTTGTGAGAATTTAGAATAATGCATATGAAGCACCAAGTTCAGAGCCTGGCACACAGTAGGCACTTAATAAATGGTGGCTATCAGTATTTCTTCCAGGTTGAAATTAATAGCAAGAACCTTGGCCTTTGTTATCTTGACACCAATTCGAGCGTGGAATCTTATTTAGCCAGAATCCAGATTTCACAGATGTGGGCTCTAGGTATGACACACAACAAACACTGCCTTAATCAACACTCCAGGGTCATATTCAACATAGTATGAAAAGCTATTGAAGGGAGAGGTGTCTGCTTGTCAGTAGCAAGGATCCTTCTGGGATGGTTAATCTTTCAGAGGCTGTAAGTCCTAGTGGCTCCTCAGCTGGCCTTAAGAAGATAAGGACAAGGTCACTAAGGCCACTGTAATTCAGATCCCTGATCTAAAGTTGCTCAAGATTCTGAGAGAGTAATAGCAAATAACATCTTTCAACAAGTAATGTTTGGGGGTGAGAGATACATACACCTGATGTCCTGATCGTGGCCATGGTTTCATAGGTATATATATATGTCAAAACTCAACCAAGTTGTGCACTTTAAAAAATACCTCAATAAAACTGCTTTAAAAAGGTTTTACTTAAGCCCTTCATGGTGAGATTTCCTTCTGTTCCCTGACTGGATCCCTTTCTGTGTTCTGAACTTAGGGTCAGAGGAGGAAGGATTAATAATCCAAACTCCAGTATCAAGGTCACACCCCAAGCAAGGCCTGCAGGTCTAAGTGGTACATCTAGTAAGCAGAGTCCTAAGGCTTCCTCGGCTACTACTGTAGCTCCTTTTGGCACAGAAGATTGTGACAAGGTTTGAGCTGAAATGACCGCACAAGGAGCAGCATCTACAAAAACGGGTTGGGAAAAGTGACTCTGGAAGAGACTAAAAGCAAAAACTCTGCCAAAGTCGCCTGCCAAATAAATTGAAATACCAAATTTGCCTTTTAAGAAATGCTCATCTAGAAGACAACCTGATTCTGCCAAGGAGCTCTTGAATCTCGGTCCACGTCCACTCTTCGGAGGACTAGTAGATCCTGCGAGTCGTGTAGTCCAGAACCATGCTGGCCGCGCCGAGCAGGGCGGGTTCCACCAAATCCGAAACCACCACGTCCACGTCCTGAACCGAGGACAAGGCTTGCTGGCGGATGACGTCTTTGACAGTGTGGATATAGTGACTGGCTAGGACTCCAGAGAGGATCACAAGGGAAGGATTCATAGTGTGGAGGATGTTCACAACCGCAAGACCCAACGCTGTTCCAGCTACAGGAAAACAAAAATTAAAAACAAGTTTTCGGGGAGAGAGCCAAATCCAAAGTCAAAGAGGAAGGTGGAAAAGAGCACCAGCCAGGAATAGTTCGTTCACACTACCTCATGGAAGCAGTACTTTTAAAGCTGTTTATATGATTTATCCTTAATATGAAAAAATGATTATGTGATACTTTGAAATGAAAAGAGCTGGGTATAAAACTGTACATATACTATACTATATGATCTCAACTATGTAAAAAAAAAATAGACTGGAAGGAAATGTTAATAGTTGATATCTCTGAACAGTAAAACTAAAAGATACTTTTTCTTACTCTCCTGTATTTCTCTAAATTTCCAGAAAATGAACAAGTAGTTTTTTCATAGTTGTAAAACAAAACAAAAACCTGTTTAAAAAGGCAACACTGCCAAATACCTTGAACAGTAAGTAGGAAAATTACCTCTGCACTGGTCCTGAGGGCTGGGCATTTGTCGGAGCCCTGGGCTGTCAGAGCTGCCCAGACCCGCGTGCTCACCTGTTCTCAAGATGCTCTGGGCCTTTGCATTGCCAAGTTTCGCAGCTTGGATGAGATGGAGTGCGCCCACAGCTTCGTCTTTTGGCACTGACATCCCTTCCACCAAGAGCTGGTCTTCTGTTTGAGCAGAGGTGAGAAGGAGAAGCAGTCATTCATGAGCTTCGGAAGGCCAAGCTCATAATTATGCCTGTGGGCGGCAAGCCTCCAAGTGGGAAGATGATAATCTCTTTTCACATTTGCAAAGCTTTTTATCATTCGTAAATATCCATATACATTTGCCAGAGGGCTTTGCTGCCTGCTTATACATCATCCAGAACTTCTCTAACTGGAAATCCTCAACTCTGACCAGAGCCTCCTTCACTTCCCCCTTCCATATTAAACAATCTTGAAGTGTTTTTTTTCCCCAAAATTACCAGAACTCCTCTGCATTCATCTCCTCCCTTATCTATGCCAGATGCAAGGCTGCATTATTTGCCAGTGACCCACAGTGGCAGGAAGGCACAGCACCTCAGAAACGGACAGACCTGGGTTCAGCTGTCAGCTCTACCACCACGGGCTGCACTACCCTGCCCATGTCACCTCCACGTGTTTCTCTTCTAAGACTGGGGTAATGATACCTACCCTAGCAGGATTCCTTTAGGGATTAAATGAGAAAATGGACGTAAGTACTCAAGTTAAGTGCTGGCCAGAGTAAATGCTAAATGAATGGTAGATATTTCTGTAGTTATCTGTAGTCCTTGACTTTCTGCCCCTCACACTGCCAGCCACCAACCCAGATTCAAACTCCTTCCTCATCTGCTATTACTTGGGCTCTGATGGGAGAAAATCCCAACCAAGCAGACGGTTACCTAGACACCAAGTGGTGGTCTCCTGTCTTCCAGGGGCCCTCACAGCTGCTCTGGCCACTCTCTCCCATTCCCGTTCATTGCCCTTCTCAGCCTTCATCTCCTCAGACCGTCTATCCCAGCTCCCGCTACCAAGAGATTTCCCCATTTCTGACCTCTCAGATAAAGGATGCCTCCAGGTAGAACTCCCTTACTCCTCTGCCCCGGCTTATAAACAGGTCTGTGTTCGCAAATCCTGCTGCTCTCCCTCTCTCGCCCCTCCACCAGGGCTTCACAGCTCATCTCTCCCTCTCTCCCCAGGGGCCTTTTTGTAAGGGCTCCTCCACCCTTCCCCTCCTGCGTTCTCAACCCTCACTTCTGCTCCTACTCAGGGTAGTTAGGCTTCTGCTCCCACTTGACTGAACTTCTTTAAGATACGCATTTACCCCCATGGGGGCAAAAACTGGTTCTTGTGGGCAAAACAATTCGTACTCTTTTTATACAGACAGTAACAACAGATGAACAATGTATCTGTGGTATTAAAGTTCCATGGGGTTGAATGATTAGGAAAAATTGTCTAAACATTTAGGCTCCTTAGTGGGGGGGGGTGTTGATAAAAATGAGACTGAAAAATAAACACTGTTTTCAGGGCTTCAAATGATGTCCTTCCTCAGGGTCAAAGCCAATTAACTTTCTGGTTTCCTCTTACTCAGCACTTGACACTACCCACTACCCTCCCTGAAACACTCCCTTTTTGGTTCCTGTGACTTTACCCTTTCCTGGTTTTCCTCCCTGCCCTCAAGTGCTGACATTTCACAGGATTCCACCCTGGACTTTCATCTCACTGCAAGTCTCATTCACAGGTTTAATGGCCACCTCAGTGCCCATGATTCCAAATCCTGACTTCAGTCCTGTCCCCTCTCCTGAGCATCAGACCCCTGCAGCCAGCTGCCTCCTGCACGCTCCCACCTGCATGTCCCACTGGTTCCCAACCGTCAGCTTCTGCCAAGCCCTGTTCCTCCTCTCATGTCCCCACCCCCAAAGGTGTCCACCCAGAAAACTGGAAGTCACTCTAGAACTGTCCCCCTTAAAGCCAGCCTCCATTCAACTACCATTTTCCCGCTAGAAAAAAAAAGTGTGGTGAAGAATCTAAAATTTGGATCTATGTCTTTACCCTAAAATTTTTCAGTGGTTTTTCCATTAGCTGCTGGTCCTGGCTTACCTCTTGCTACACTATACCCTGCCTTGCCCTTATGCACCAACACCACTGTTTCCTATGCTTGGAAATGCTCCCTGGCTCATCCAAACTTGCCTCAATAATTCTGTTTACCCTCTTGACTCTCAACTCCCAGGACAGCACCCTAACGCTCCCTTCCCTGTATGGAGAGGGCGGGGAGGGAACACTGGTGTCCTTCCTATATGCATCTATGTTCCTTGGCCATCGTTCTCATTCCACTTGACACACCATGTTGTAATGATATTAAACGGCTCCCTCTTGAATTAGACTAGAAACCATCCTGACATTAATAACATGTCCAGAAATAGGTGTAATTCAAATAAACCTCTCAGTTGAAAAACTGTAATATGTTCATCCATTTAATTCTCCATTAAAATCTCTATTAAGTACCCAACCTGTGCTAGGGGCTGAGAAGGCAAAAATGAAAGACATCTCCCCTGCTATCCTGGAGCTCAAGACCCCGGCCCTCCCAGTGCTGGAGAGGAAAGGTATTAATATGGGTCAGGACCAAGAAGACTTTGAGCTGGAGTATGTGGAGCCCTGATTTTCCTCTAGGGAGTGAAAAGGTTAAAAGTTCTGGTGTCAGCGTTCAGCTCTCTTTAGAATATCTACTTTGAAGTACTTGTCTACCATTTGGCTATTTAATTCCTCAGGTGAAAGAAACCGACCATCATGTAGCTTTTTTGCTTCCCTCTGCAAGGCCATTCCAGAGGCATATGCTTCAATACACCCATGGCTTCCACAGGAACAGTCAGGCCCATCCAGGGACACCACAATGTGGCCAAGCTCTGCAGCGCAGAAGGAGCTGCCATGGATCAGTTCATGCTGATGGATGATCCCCCCGCCAATTCCTATAGTGAGAGACGACAATCACTGAAGTGGCTCTGCACCTGAAACAGAAAACTGCTATGGCAACACCTCCTCTGTTTAGCAAAGCTTTGGAATGTGAGGTTCTATATGGTGCCTACTTTCCTAGATAGCTGAAATTTACTAAGTACCAAAGCTTTACCTGGAATCATTTTGTATGGAAATATTTTTAGCTGATCCTCCAATGCCCTGTGTTGCATCTGCTTGGCTCACTATAATTTCAACTTGGTTCTCACCAAGGCCTTCTCCAACACTCAAGTAAGAGCCTAGTAGCCATGCACACACAGTTGCCCAGAAGCAGCTGTCAACCAAGGAGAGACAGGAGCCAGCAGATTAAGTGGACAACTCTGGGTAGATTTCAACCCCCACTGTCCTCAAGGCAACTTTGATAATACATCCTCTAATGGCTCCCCTGCTCTGTCCCACTCTTCCCACTCCCTCACTCCTGCTTCTCAGAATCACCTCCAAAATAAAATACCCACACTGAACTCCTTGTCTCAGGCTCTGCTGTGGGAGAAACCCAAGATAAGACAATCTTTCTGAAGGGTTTCATACACTACCTGCTTTTTTTTTTTTTTTTTGCAGTACGCGGGCCTCTCTCACTGTTGTGGCCTCTCCCGTTGCAGAGCACAGGCTCCGGACGCACAGGCCCAGCGGCCATGGCTCATGGGCCCAGCCGCTCCACGGCATGTGGGATCTTCCCGGACCGGGGCACGAACCCGCGTCCCCTGCATCGGCAGGCAGACTCTCAACCACTGTGCCACCAGGGAAGCCCCCACCTGCTTTCTTAAACAGAGAATATGAAACATGGTTTTGCCTCTTCATAATGCCACCATGTCTAAAAATCTATGATTCAATAATTTTGAATATCGATGAGTACTTTTTGTTATGGAGTTGAGGAGCTAGTAAGGGGTAAAGGGCGTTTTGCTTTAATAGGGTCTGCATTTTAGAGTTGTCCTGCCATCTCTTACTTCTTGTGGCACCTACTCATCAACCCTCACTCCTCTAATTTGCAGGTTATTACTGCTCTGAACTAGGAAATGATATCCAAGCTTGCTAAAACTGTGTCCGAGACTAAGAGAAGTGCATGAGCTCAGCATTAGGGAGGTAGTATAACGTGGAGTTTAAGAGCACACACGGTTTTATACATATTAGGATAGCGCAGGGAACTCCACTGTACAGTAGAAACTAACACAACATTGTAAAACAGCTATACCCTAATTAAAAACAAAAAAAAGAGCACGCACGGTTTGAAGTTAGGCATATGTGGGACCAAGTGCTGCCTCGAACACTGACTACCTGAGCCCGTCTTCTCATTTAAAAAAAAAATTGGGGGCTTCCCTGGTGGCGCAGTGGTTGAGAGTCCGCCTGCCGATGCAGGGACACGGGTTCGTGCCCCAGTTCTGGGAAGATCCCACATGCCGCGGAGCAGCTGGGCCCGTGAGCCATGGCCGCTGAGCCTGCGCATCCGGAGCCTGTGCTCCGCAACGGGAGAGGCCACAACAGTGAGAGGCCCGTGTACCACAAAATAAAACAAAACAAAACAAAACAAAAAAAACAAATTGAGACATCAGCAAAAGTGGCAGAGTAGGGAACTCCAAAAGCCCATCCCTTCACTAAAGCAATGAACAAACTGGCAAAAACTGTCAGAATCGAGTTTTTTGGAACTCTGGAAACTAACCAAAACCTTACAACAACCAGGGGAACAATTAATCAAGAAAAAACCGGCTGAATCTTGGTAAGAGATTTCTGGCATTTTCTGGTCCCATCACACCCACCCCTCACCCCCCAGCTTGGCGATGGCCTAGAATAATAGCCTACATTGCCAGTACAGATGGCAATATGGAGAGAGCAGAATGAACCTTCTTCTCAAAGAATTTTGGTGGTTTGTTTTGACCTGCTTGGTGGCTCCCAGAGGACCAGCTCAAAGGGCTTGCCTTTATCTCACCTACCCCAGAACTTTCCCAGGGCTGAGGGGGCTATCCAGGGGGCACTCACCAAAAACATTTAAAGGCAAAATATAGTTATTAGTCTCTACTGCCTAGGGCAATGGACAACAGTTGTGACAAACAATATACTAACCAAAGAGTAGGAGGAAATCCTGGAGAATGAGCAATGAGAAGCTTTGGGGAATAAGGGCTTTGAATAGCTCAGACGATTCCTGGGAAGTTAGAAGGCCAATGCATGCACAGGGCGGGGCACATGCTCAGAAAAGACCTGGGCGGGCCCTCACTCTCACCTTCAGGCTCTACTCAAGCAGGAAGTGAAGGTGAAAGCTGACTTGTAAACTGCCTGGCTGAGTGGTAAAGGCACGTGCCCCAACACACACCCTAGCTCCTGAAGCAGCCGTCTCTACTCCTCTTACCTGTGCCTGTGATAAGTGTCACAAAGTTTTCAAGGCCCTTTCCTTGGCCAAATTTCCTTTCTGCAAGGGCAGCACAGTTGCCATCATTGTCTACCCATACGGGGAGATGCAAAGTGTCAGACAGGGGGGTCCTGAGATCCACAGAGTTCCACTCTTGAATCAGTTTGGTTGAATGCAGCACAATTCCTTCCCGAGGATTTACACGGCCACCTGTGGAAATGCCTGGGCTCCACCACAAACACAAGGAAAATGATTCTAATGAGCAATCTCAGAAAAGTGTGCTGACTTTCTGGGCTTGGAACACTAATTCACCCAAGATCTCCTAAAACAAACATTACCAAGGACTGCAAGGAAATGTAAGGCAGTTCTGAGCTAAATCTGTGGCTCCCCATAGGTTGACAGTTCCATCAATGCTTCTCTCACAATGTTTGTTGGGGTCCCAGGAAGGCCCCATGCTTGGGGCCCACAGACAGGACCTGGAACCATCTACACACAGGGCAGACAGTGACCTGATGTTCCATCATGCATCAGAACTCAGCAAACTGTACATTAAAATGAACATTGCTTAGGTATATAATTTACAATCTCACCTACTCCCAAAATTCTGCAGTTCAGTTTTACAGCTTCTGCTGCAGCTTCTACACACATCTGTAGGATTAAATTAATCCTCTCTTCATAGGTTTTAGGATTGAACTGAGTATACTTCTTAACTATTTCACCCTGAAAGAGAAAAAACAGATCTGTCTCATGGGTCTCAGCTAAGGAGCATACACTGAATCTTTGACCTTTTTCACAATAAATCAGACATTACTCTAGGACAGTACTGCAGAGTCAGATGACTGCTGGGGAAGGGATCCACTGTCTGGCTTGGGCCAGCCCTGGGATACACTCGGGTAGTTTCCTGGGAAGACAACCTAGCATATGGCCGTTGAAGCAATGACAACTCCACAGCCAACCAGATGGGCCCTCTCTTAAACATAAGGTGAATGTTGGCTAATCTGAATCGTCATTAGAAGGTCATTTTTAACTCTTTCAGGTTGACAAAATTTCCTTGTTTAAATACTGAAGCAACTAAATAAATATCCTAAGTCATTAAGCTTTAATCATCTGCCATAACTGAAGTCAATAATGGTATGGAACCATGATGTTTAAATTACTGTGCTTAGTGATATGTTTTAATACCGATCAGGGACAGTCCCTCCTAATTATTCTTGTTTTTAAATTTCTTTGCTCTTCTCACTTGTGTATTATTTTAAGTAAATTTCAGAATAATGTGGTTAAACTTTAAAAAGCCTCACTGAAATTGACTAGAATTACGTTAAACTCATAATTCAATTTGGAAAGTGCTGACATTTAAAAAAATACTCAGCACTCCTAACCAGGATATTTTTCAAGCCTTTATATTTTAAAGTTTTTAGATTTTCTTTTTATAGATCATATAGTTTTCTGGTTTAGGAAACCAGAAAACTTTATTTTATAAGTTCTGTTGTTCTAAATAGGATCACTTTTTCCATTCTTCTGTTATTAATGGATTTTTGTCCATTTACAAGGGTTAAAGCTGTCACTAATGACTCATTAAAAATAAACCTAGTTGTGCTTCTCCGCCTTCACTGTGCATCAGAATCACCTGGGCAGCTTTGAACAAATATTGATGCCTAGTCCCTACCCCCAGAGACTGGCATCTAACTAGTCTGGGGTGGGAGCCAGGCATCCATATATTTTTTAAAGCTTCCAGGTAACACTAATGTGCAATCAGGGTTGACAAATACTCACCTACAGAAAAATTCAAATCTTTACCTACAATTTCATATAAGTAAAAAGGTATTGATATTTATATATTTATCATATCTAGCCATTTTACTCAATTGTGTTATTCTACAAGCTTGTTGGTTTATTCGTATTGTCTATAAATAACATTTTTTGTTTTACCCTGTCCACAATCGCCATTTTTGCTATTCGTTCCTTGCTTTATTCCCTTCCTAACTTTGAGAATTATGTTAAATGGTGCAGAAAACATCCTTCTTTTCCACTTGATTTTAATAGGAATACCTATAGAAATGCCGCTACAGAGGGTGTTCACCATTGATATGGAATATATCTTTATGTTAAGAAAATATTTTTCTATTAATACTTTTTAAAGAGTATTTATAAAGGAGGTCTTTGTCTTCACTAAAATTATGTTTTGTTTTGCTTTTATTTGATCTAAACAACTTTGTGTTTAAAATCCTCTGTATTTCTCATGGATTCCTGAAACTTCACACATCTACAATGCTTCAAACAAAGATTTTTCTGTTAGGTTTATTCTTCCTTGTTAAGTCATCAGAGATCTTTTTTTTTTTTTTTTTTTTTTTGCGGTACACGGACCTCTCACTGTTGTGGCCTCTCCCGTTGCGGAGCACAGGCTCCGGACGCGCAGGCTCAGCGGCCATGGCTCACAGCTGCTCTGCGGCATGTGGGATCTTCCCGGACCGGGGCACGAACCTGTGTCCCCTGCATCGGCAGGCGGACTCTCAACCACTGCGCCACCAGGGAAGCCCCAGAGATCATTTTAACATGGACAGTTTGGTGTTTTATAAAGGTTCTGTCAACACTGTGGTGATGGTTTGGTTAAGAGATTGAAGGTATGCTGTATGCAACTGAAATCATGATCTAGAGGAGAAGCAATTCCCCTCACCATTTGCAGACGCCCTCCCCTGGGTAGTGAGAGTAATCAACATACTCCATGCTCCAAGCTGTTACCAAGTATAGAATATCAGGTCTCCTGGGTGGCAGATGCTCTCTCTGATGCCTAATCGGTCTCCCATTGTCAACTCAAGTCTACTAACTTGGATTCCCTGAGAACTTTACTTCTTTAAAATGTTAGTGAGGGCTTCCCTGGTGGCGCAGTGGTTGAGAGTCCGCCTGCCGATGCAGGGGACATGGGTTCGTGCCCCAGTCCAGAAAGATCCCACATGCCGCAGAGCGGCTGGGCCCGTGAGCCATGGCCGCTGAGTCTGCGCGTCCGGAGCCTGTGCTCCGCAACGGGAGAGGCCACAACAGTGAGAGGCCCGCGTACCAGGAAAAAAAAAAAAAATGTTAGTGATTAGTAAAATAGTGAGACACACATTGTAATGGAACCAAAAGTCAATACTGTGGGCAAATGATTACAAGCTCTTGTGTATGTTTCTAGTCCTACCTTCCAACCACACTTTTTAAAAATCAACTACTCGTATGGGATATAAAGTTAAAACCTTAGGAGTTATTTTACCTTCATGCTGACTATTGCAACTCGGAGGTTCGTCCCACCAAGATCAACAGCCAAGGCACTTAGAGTTTCAAGAATATGGTCAATATCTTGGGAGATGTTATCCTTCACAGGAGGAAAACAGAATTTCTTTTGTAGTGGCTCTTGAAGATCGATAGATTTGAGAAACTTCAAAATCCTCGGAACAGCATTTCCATCCCCATATATCTTTGAACTGCAATGTCCAAAAAGTCAATTAAATTGTTTCTCTTGTACATATTAAATTATATTGAGGACACAGTATTATTGGAATCTGAAATTTCGGGTAATAAATAGTTTGGGCTTCTTCTTTTAAAATAACAACATCTGGATCTCTTCAGCCACACTCTAACTAAATACCTTCATATTATCAATAGAATATCTAAAACCATTGTTGATTGCAATACAACTATTTCCTCCTGAGATATCATTAACAAATTGCCTGTAAGATCAAAGAAAAATTATCTTTGTTAAGCCAATTTCAGAATATATCATAGTTTGGGACAGTAAAAAAATTTTTTTTTGCTTTTTTGGTTTTCATCTTTACTTTTGTAAGGAAAAAATTATTTTCAGAAAAAAAGAATCAAATAAAGGAAAATCTGATTAATTTGAAACAGAAAGGATAGTCTAAATTAAAATGCTGAACTATACTATTTTTAAAGAAAATCGTTACATTACTTTCTAATACTTACAGAAATTCAAAATAGGCTAAAGCAGTAGTTCCTAGCAGAAGTGCTGTATTAACTGAGACAAATTATTCTCCACTGGAACCCTTGGTAGAGTAACGGGGTAGATTAGCAAGCCCTGTCTCACCAGCAGATAAGGACCTCTAAGGATGCAGAATGAGAGCACCATTAGGGTGACTACACAGCTTGAAAATGGTGCCCAAAACAGCTCCTGTTTTAAATCACTTTAAAAGTATACACTCACCAAGGGTACTGTTTACCAAACTGAAGGTGCAGCGCTTGCAATATTTTGTCTTGGGTATCAGCATCCCGGACATGAAGGACATTCTCCCCTAGGTAAATCCAGTGCCGTATAGTGATTCGGAAGTGGGAGAAACCAAAGAATATAGAAATGAGCAGTGTGTCGTGCTTATAAGTAGCCCTATAACCCAGAAGGCTTCAAACAAGTCTTCTATTAGAGAGACGAACTTTTCTACTTTATACCTTTTAAAGCACTCTCAGCAAGATCTCCATATATCAGATAAGTAAGGGGCCGTAGGTTCCTTTATTCCCAAAGAGAATAAATCAAGCTCTTGTTTGTTTATTGGAATAAATAAGGTAATTAATCCAGTATCCACTTGCCACTCATCTGTTCATCCAGCGTGTCCACTCTTTCCATCTGTCCTACCTTCCATCTACTCAGCCAGTTGTGGGATCAACTGGTCAGGCCAGGTTGCCAGTTAGTCAACTGGCCAGTCAGCTGTTGATGCAGTCACTTCCTTTCCATACATTTTCTGACCAATTTGAGGGAGTAAATACAGTGACAATGACATGTTTTTTCAATAGACTTGGCTATGAAGAGGAGAAAAGCATAAGGGTGGTGGCTGGGGAGAGGTTGTTTTGTACTGTTTTGTTTTGAAGATACCAGAGACTTAGGCATGTTTAAATGCCGAGGAGGCTAAAGATACATGGAAGAGAAATGTCCTTGAGAAGCCAAGAGGGGTGGGGATTTAGAACACAGGTAGAAGGCACAGCAGTGGACAGGCAGGGGTGACCCCACACCCTCCAATGTAAAGAAGGTAAGAAGGAAAGGATAGAGGGGCATGTGTTTGTGTAAGTGTGGTGGCAGAAAGGACTGCCTTTTTTTTTTTAAGAGAAATCTTTTTTTTAAATAAATTTATTTATTTTTGGCTGCACTGGGTCTTTGTTGCTGCAGGCAGGCTTTCTCTAGTTGAGGTGAGCGGGGGCTGCTCTTCGTTGCGGTGCGCAGGCTTCTCATTGCGGTGGCTTCTCTTGTTGTGGAGCACAGGCTGTAGGCGTGCAGACTTCAGCAGTTGTTGCATGCAGGCTCAGTAGTTGTGGCTCGCGGGCTCTAGAGCACAGGCTCAGTAGTTGTGGTGCACGGGCTTAGTTGCTCTGCGGCATGTGGGATCTTCCTGGACCAGGGATCGAACCCGTGTCCCCTGCCTTGGCAGGTGGATTCTTAACCACTGCGCCACCAGGGAAGTCCCAGGACAGACTGCTTTTGCTAGAAGACCCTGGTACCAAATCCAATGTTCACATCTTATTTGAACTCTCAGCATCATTCAACACCATCTCCTTGAAACCCTTTCTTTTCTGGGCTTTAATAATATCACACTCCTGGTTTTCTGGCAGTTCCTTTTCAGTCTTCCCTCCTGGCCCTTCCCTCCTCATCAGAAGGGCTCCAGAGTTTGGTCCTAGGCTCCATTCTCTTCCCTATTTACATGTTCCCCCTGGGTAATCTCATTTCATCCCTTGGTTTTAAATACCATTTCTGGCACAGTGTGTCATTATCCTCAATATCCTTTGTACAGTAGCAGAATTTTTAGCTTGGCATCTAATCACCCAGCTAAAGGCTATATGTATTCTTCAGCTACCCTTGCAGCTGGATGTGGCCATGTGACGACATTCTGATAGGATGTATGAAGAAATACTTGCAACTTCCAAGTTGTGCTTTTAGAGGGAAGGACATCTTCCCCTCTCCTCCTTTCCCAGTGGCTAAAATGTGCACTTGACAGCAAGAGATGGAGCAACCATCAAGAAGATAGATGGAGGCTAAGTCTCTGATGACTTACAGTGAGAAACAAAGAAAATCTAACTTATTTGAGGCACTCTTATTTTGGGTCTCTCTGTTACAGCAGCTGAACTGATATCCTAACTAAACACCATCTATACGCCATCACTCTCAAATTTGTATCTTCTACTTCAACTCTCCCTGGAACAACATAGCTGCCAACCTGCCATCTCCACTCATATCTAATAGGCATCTCAAACTTAACATGGCCATTAGAGAACTCTTAATTCTACCCACTCCCAAATTATTCCGTCCTCAGGGTACTCCATATCAGGAAAGAACACCCCCACTACTCAAACCAAAAGTGTAAGAATTATTGTTGATTCCCTTCTTCATTTTACTGGGCACAGGAAAACGAAAGACTGGCATTCATATAACACATTCAACCACATTCTCTCTTAAACACAGCCATCAAAGACCATAATTAACTAAGAAACTCTTAGCTCTGATATTACAAAGACAATAAAAAATATGGTAATCAATGTGTGCTACCTATAGGTTTCAGCTACAATTGGTCATTAACCTCATTCACTCACTTATTGATAAACACACATGCCGGCACTGATACGTGCATACTTTATAATAACTCATACAAATGTATTAAGCTTAGTCAGTTGAAATATAAGCAAAGGTAAATACCTGTTTCTCTTCCAATCTGACGTGTTCCTAGGTTGATCACAGGTGTTCCAAAAGCTCCAACCTCTCGTACCCCACAGCTGCTGTTCCCAATCATACAACCAGCATGGGCAACCAGCTGTATAAACTGGTCAAATGGGACATGTTTAACTGCACGAAAATTGGGATGATGCTCAATGCCCTTCTTCCGCATCACTCGAACCATTTCTTTGCTCCCTGTGAAAATGAAAAGAACCAACTGTTAAATGGTTTACGAGATAAAGGAACAATTTTCATCGGCAAGTATAGCCCCACTTAAAGAAATATCCCTCATAAAAACTCATAACAGTTATTAGGGAAACAGTCCTTTTAATTACTGATCTTTTCATGAATGATGAACATCCAAAACATCTGGTCAGCCCTGTGTTTCAACTCGTCTAGAAACTTTAAACAGCAGCAGTGGGTCTCTTCAAACAGCACTCCACAAAGCAAATACTAACACCCCAGTAAAAGCTCTTACCTTACCAATTAAGAGGCTCAAGACAGGCCAACAGTCTCTGTCTCTTAAGCCAGGAGTTCCTAAATGGAAAGGTCTCGGGCTCCACGTACCAAGCCGATCAGAGGGCCTCTGCCTCAGCTATGCTCACATCTACAGTAACGACAGCTCGATGGGACAGCAAGCGCTCCCACTTATGTGGACTAAACAAGCTCTAAGCAAATACAGATTCTGAAACTGTGGCTGATATTTTACTTTACATGCATGACTTTGTTTTGAAAAGTTACAGATGTATGAGGGGGAGACGATATTCGTGTCCCTCTGCTTGCCTCTCTACTCACCCTTTCCTAGTGGCTGTGACCAAGGCGGCCAAGGAGGCTAATCTGATCAGTTACAAGGCAGGACGACGACCACACTGTGTCCACTGGTGTGCAGGAGCCGCGAATTTAACAGAAGCTGAGCATGCATGTGTTCTCCTTTTAACTTTCTCCATGGCAAGGCAGGCAACAGACTCAGGGGCTAACTCCTTAGAGCAGGCCCGGCCACTTCTCTCCTGCCAGAACATGCCAGTCATTACCTAGAACTCGTGTAGTGCAGGGCACGCCAGAAGCTGCTACTATTCCAAGGTTCAGATTTGGGTTCAACTGAAGGCTTCTCTTTGGCCCTATACGACAGGCACTAAACCTGTTTTCCAGAAAAGCCTACATTAGGGAATGGGGCACTAAGTCAGATAATGAGAAAGTGATGCCTTGATTCTTATTTCCCTCTTGTTCCTTGTGTATATTTTATCAAAAACCCTGTGAAAAGGAGAGGCGAGTGGCAGACATGATTTAGGCATTCCTGGGACCCTTTCCTTTCATAGGGGTAAAAAATCTCAAATTCTAAAGTATATACAATAAGGAAGGTATATTACAAACAATATCACTGACAATACTGAAGAAGAGATATAATTACATTATAAATATTTATGCAAAAATTTAAGGGATTAGAAAAGAATAAATATTAAGGTTTTTGAAATATTGATACATAACCTGGATGAAATCTGGGTTGGGGGTCTTAAAGTTTTTTTCCTACTAACACCCTACTTTGTTCCCCCTAACGGAAAAGATTATTCAAGACACACTAAGGGAAGGATTCTTTCAGTGTAAGATGGTGACATCTTGGCACTGCAGAGAAGGGATCCTGCCTCCTTTACCAAAAAATGCCTAAGAGCTCAGCAATGAGTGGTATCAGCTAATAATAACCAGTATCTGAAAATCCCTCAGTATCAGGCCCTGCTCTGGCATTTCCCATTTATATATCCCTACCATTAACCTAAGGTCTTACTAGCACTGGTTCCATCCACCAGTAGGTGATCAATCAGGTTAGGCTTAAGGATCAACTGGTTGGGAGCTAGAGATCGAAATTGCTTAAGCGCAAGATTAAATTAAGGTATAGCTAACATAAATAAGAGAACAAGAAATAAAAATAATGGCTATTTTACTGCAGTCAGTAGGATCATTACTTTCCTAGAGACACTCTTTCAGCTTCTAAGGTTTATATCTCTTGGCTATTGCATTTTTTTTTAACATCTTTATTGGAGTATAATTGCTTTACAATGGTGTGTTAGTTTCTGCTTTATAACAAATCAGCTATACATATACATATATCCCCATTATCTCCTCCCTCTTGTGTCTCCCTCCCTAGAGTCTGTCATACAGAGTGAAGTGAGTCAGAAAGAGAAAAACAAATACCATATGCTAACACATATATATGGAATCTAAAAAAAAAAAAAATAGTTTTGGCTATTGCATTTTCTCGTTGATGGAAACTGGAGGGAAGAGACTAAACATGAAACTAGAATGGAGATTTGAGATTTTTTTTTAAGTATTTATTTCTTTCCTATTAAGTTTCTACTAGACTTAATAATATCACAAACTCCTCAATCTACTGCAAAATCGGTGATCCTTTGAAAATCAGAATGCATTTCAGAATAGAATGGCCTTCAATGATAAGATGAGCAAGATAGGAAGGTCGGTCAAAAGAAGACATAATAGAAACATAAAACTGGAAAGGTAGGTGGCATACTTTCATTTTCAAGTTAAATTACCTGCATCAATATTTGGAAACAGAACTAGGGTCCGCTTGTTAAATGAGATAAGTGCATCCAATGTTAGTTCAAACATTTTTAGGGAATGCTTAATGTCCGTGGTCACAGGGTGCTGTAGTGCAACAATGTAATCTTTAGATTTTACATCATCACCTGTTTAAAGAAAAATCAAACCACATTGCTTCATTAGTTAAGAATCTTAAAGGAGGAAGAAGCAAATTCTAAAAAGCAAGACCCCAAAGTCTATGTTTTAAAATTCTGAGGAAAAAACAATTTGTCACATTCTAAGCAAGGCATCCAAATTCGGATCAAAGGATAAGAACTTACAGCAACAAGTCCAAGGATTCTTCAGGGAACTTAACGTTTTACAAAGGTGCTTGCTACCACAAACAAAATACATAATTTTAAATAGTAGACACTAGACTTCATTGTCTTAAAGTTCACAATATTTCAAAGCGTTAGAAAAATGTGACTCTTCCCAATTTCTAACTAGTGTTTCTAATGAATTATCAGCAATATTAATGAGTAATAATGTGTTGCAAATCAGGGCATTTAGAGATTGATTGAGCATGAAATAAATTTCGTATAATGCATAGGCATTTCCCCACTATCGCCCACCAGATTCAACAAACCACCAGTGTTTCTAACTCTGTTCAAAGGCCTAGAAAGGCTTCACTCATCCCCAGGCTGGGATCCCAAGGACAGTTCCTCAGCAAAAATGTAAAGTGTAAAAGATTTGGATGGACAGTGCCATGCCAAATAACACAAAGAATTCTGCAACAGGGCCTATATTATCCTATAAAACTGAAGATGAGCTCTACTCACTTATTTTTTTGTTTGTTTTGTTGTTTTCTTCTACTCTTTTTTTTTGTTTTGTTTTGTTTTTTGTTGCGGTACGTGGGCCTCTCACTGTTGTGGCCTCTCCCGTTGCGGAGCACAGGCTCCGGACGCACAGGCTCAGCGGCCATGGCTCACGGGCCCAGCCGCTCGGCGGCATGTGGGACCTTCCCGGACCGGGGCACGAACCTGTGTCCCCTGCATCGGCAGGCGGACTCTCAACCACTGCGCCACCAGGGAAGCCCCCTACTCACTTATTTTTAATGAAAGAATATATTTATTTGTGATATTAATTTTAATGATCAACTTTATCATGAATTATGTTTATCATTAATCCAAATTCAATCAGTAGCAGTTACTTTTTTAAATTTATTAATTTTTTGTGTGTGTGGTACATGGGCCTCTCACTGTTGTGGCCTCTCTTGCTGCGGAGCACAGGCTCCAGACGTGCAGGCTCAGCGGCCATGGCTCACGGGCCCAGCTGCTCCGCGGCATGTGGGATCTTCCCGGACCGGGGCACAAACCCGTGTCCCCTGCATCGGCAGGCGGACTCTCAACCACTGTGCCACCAGGGAAGCCCAGCAGTTACTTTTTATGATTTAATGGTAACAGAAATTTTTTACTAAGAATCTTCAGTAGTATTTGATTTTAAAGACTACAGGCTCCAAAATTTTATTTTAAAAAATGACTGGTCCCATATCATGTTCTAAACTGGGGGTGGGTTGGGGATATAATTACTAAATTTTTGTTCAAAGTAGTAAAAAAGAACAGTGAAAAAGAAAACACAGAGCGATGAGCTGGAGCTACCCATCCCTGGCAATAATACATTTTGTGCAAAGCCTGCACCTGGTCCTCGATGTATGACTTCTGACATTTATCTGCCTTTGTCTCCAGAACTCAGCAGCTTCAGCCCTTCCACACAACCGTTTCCATTACGGTACCATTACTTGGTTTTGGGTCAAAAAGTTCTATATTTACTGTGGTATTTCTTTCAATATTAGGAATGTAACATGTCTTTTTAACTTTGCTAATATTTTTATTAGGACTGTTATTTATTAATGTTCTGGTTACAAAGCTGCATGTTCTGAGTGGCTTACTCAATACTATTTTTCTTATAAGCAGAAGGATAACGTCAGAAATTGCAGGTTGAGAAGCAGGTACAGGCTTTGCACAAAAGGTATTATTGCCAGGGACAGGTGGCTTTGGCTCAATGTCTTTTTCCCCCCCACTGGTTTAAAAAAAAATCTAGTTTTTGCTATTTCGTCATTCTTCTTTTCACAAACTGCTTAAAAGGTTCCAAGGAGAACCTTAAGCCCTGCAAGTACAATTTTGCTGTATTCTGCTTTATAAGGGTTATTTTCTATTCATTACAAGTTTTTCAGAAATACAAAGTTTTTCAGAAGACATAGTGAGCTAACACTATAATCAGAACAGAATGCAAGAATGTTTACTTAGAAGCATGCAGAAAGGGGAGACTGAAGAGACAGAAGCCTGTTCCATCAGCATTATCTTGACAGGTTCCCTGATAGCTATGAATCTGTCCAAGGATAAGAAATATATAGAATTGATTAACTTATATAGTAGAAAAACCCAATTTATTTCCTGTTCTAATGTGATCTGGATTTAAAATATACACAATCACTTTGATTACACAATCACCAAATTAATTTACTATTAACTTCATTATTCAACAGATCTACCTCTTCACAGAGGAAAGTCCTAAATACCTAAATAGACGATTAGTCCTGATTGGCCCTCTAAATAGTACTCTCACTATAAATTAACTAATAGACATTGTGTGTAAACCTATTTTCTTTGCCTCTGAGTAGCAAAAATAATTTCCAGGAATCTAGATCATTGATCATTGAAGATTTCAGACCTTAAGGCTTACTTACAGAGGTAACAATCTCTAATGGTACAACTATGACTTCTGCTTTTTAATAATAATCATAATCCCTTATAACTGCTTTCAACATCCATTATCTCATCTGAGTATTCCAACAAGCCCATAAGAAAGGCATTAAAATTAAAAATAACAATTTGTTTCATTGAGCTAAAAAGCAAAATAAAGGAAAAAAAAACCTTAATTCTACTAACCAGAAGTGAATATTATAAATGACTTGGTGCACATACTTACCGACCTTTCTACGTTACTGTTTTTATAAAAATGTATCATTATACGTATAATTTTATAGCTTGCTTTTTTTTCCTTTTTGATATATCAGGATCGGTTCCTGTAACTAATATTCACTATAACATTATATTTAATGGATTAAAAGCATTCCATTTAAAAAATTCAATCCATTAAGTCTATTTTATAGAAAAGGTGAGTCTCAGAGAGGTGAAGTCATACCATTGGGCGAGATCTATGAACTAAAAACCTTGGCCTTCTGATTGCTAATGGAACATTCTACCCACAGTAGTTTCCAAAGGACAGAAGCATACCCGAACTTTCGGACAAAAGCAACCATTAGACTGAATGAAGTCTGATACATACCTAACCACATCCGAATGATGCTCATGTAGTCTTTGTTCTTGGCGGAGAGAAGTTTGTCATAGGAAGGGCAGCCTGCCAACAAGATGCGATCATGGTCCTCACACATGGATATCAGGTGTTGCTCTGCACTTCGGGTGCAGCACACATGATAATGAGCCAGTTTCGTTATAGCGTGTCTGATAGAGTCGTCAATGGTCCCACTGACTTCCCCCCCTTCAATGTGAAGGATTCGGATGTTCATCAAGGCAGCAGACGTAGCCAGAGCCAGGGCATCAAACCTGTCTCCATGAACAATCATGATATCAGGCTTCAGGCGGTTAAGAACATCTGGTAGCTTCACAAGGGCCAGGCCCACTGACTCCACCATGGCTGCCTCATCTTCCCCTCTGACAATTGTGTGTAGTCTGGTGTTAATGTCAAAGTCATCTTGTTCAATCATGCGATATGTGTTTCTAAAGCAGGAGAGAAATAACAATGTGAGAGCATGTTCTTAAGTATAGGGCTATAAAAACATCAACATTAACCCTGAAGGGAGAAATATTTCACAAAATTTCCTTGTTAAAATAAATGAACTGAAGTGTAACTTACACACAAAAATAAAAGCACAGACCATAAATATACAGATCACTTAATTAATTTTTCTACACAAACACCCCTCTAGCCACCACCCAGATCAACACATCCCACACCTGGGAGGTCTCACTTGTGCCCCCTTCAGTGAGCACCTGGAGGGAGAAATATTGGAGGGAGAATGTTTTTATCAGGAAAAGAGAGAGTAAATTTTACAGTGGTCACAACTATTTCTTTCTTTTTTAAAATATATATAAATTTTTAAAAAGAAATATGCTACTTAATAGAAAAAAATTGCTTATAAAAGCAGAGCTCATTAAAAAAAGTAGTATGGAACCAGGATACCTGACATGTCACTATAATATAAATTTCTGAATGATGGAAATTATCTCCTGAATTCTCTTTGTATGTTACCATTAATGCAGCATAATTCTGACTGGGGTGAAAATGTAGGTTTTTAAATTGGCTGTGAAATGCAGTTTCAGGTCTGTTTCATGCTTCAGTAACAACAGCAATTCTCAATGCCTTAAAGTTTCCTGCCTGTTATGACTAGATTTTAAAAGATCCGACTTTTTTTTCTAAATATACATTTATTGTTTAAAAATTGGAAAACACAGAAAATTATCATGCATAAACCTACCACTCGGCAATATCAGTATTACCATTTTGATTTCTTTCTAGCCATTTTATGCATAGTATTTCAACATGGTTGAGAACACATCATAGTACAATTCTGTAATCTAGTTAATCCATTTAACACTATATTTTCTCAGATCATGAAGGATTCTTTACATACATCATACTGATGCCTTAGTAGTCATTTTATAGATTCCTTTGGATTTTCCTACAAAAGCTATGATGTCATCTGTAAATAAAGACAATCTTGTGCCTTTATTTATATCTCGTTTCATTGCACTGGCTGTTACATGCAGTACACAGAGAAGGGTGAAAGTGGATGTCCTTACCTTGTTACCAATCTTTGGAGAAAAGCACAAATTTTATGTTAGCTATAGGTTTTTCACAGGTGGTCTTTATCAGACTGAGGAATTTCCTTTCTATTCCAAGTTTGCTAAAGGTTTTACCATAACTAGTTGTTGAATTTTGTCAAATGCTTTTTTAATATCTATTGAGATGAATGTGTTGGTCCCCCCACCCACCGCCTTTTTTCTTAATTGGGGTATAGTTGTTTTACAATGTTGTGTTAGTTTCTACTGTACAGTGAAGTGGAGTTTCCTGTGCTATAGAGCAGGTTCTCATTAGTTATCTATTTTATACATATTAGTGTATATATGTCAATCCCAATATCCCAATTCATCCCACCCCCACTTTCCCCCCTTGGTGTCCATAAGTTTGTTCTCTACATCTGTGTCTCTATTTCTGCCTTGCAAACTGGTTCATCTGTACCATTTGATTTCCCACTTTACTCTGTTAATATGTGAATCACACTAATTGATTTTCAAATGTTAAATCAATCTTGAATTCCTGAGATAAACCCACTTGCTCATGACGTATTATCTGTTTTTGTATATTGCTGGATATGATTTGCTAATTTTTTGTTTAAAATTTTTATGTCTAATTCATGAAGGATACTGATCTGAATTTTCTTATAATGTCTTTCTCAGGTTTTGATATCAGGATTATGCTGACCTTATTAAATAATCTAGGAAGTCTCATGGCTCCTCTATTTTCTGAAAAAGTTTATATAGGATCTTAAAAGTTTGATTGAATTCAAAAGTGCAGCCAACTTGGTAGGAAGTTATTTTTATAGGAAGTGTTTGATAATGAATTCAATTTCTTTAATATAGAGCTATTGAGATTTTCTATTTTTTTCTGTCAATTTTGGTAAGTGGTGTTTTTCAAGGAGTTTGTCCATTTCATCTAAATTGACTGTCAAATTTACTGGCCTAATATTCTCCTTTTATTCTTTTAATGGCTGTAACATCAAGATGATATCCTCTTTGTTATCCTATATTGGTAAATACTGTGTTCCCTTTTTCTTGTTCTGCAGGAGCTTGTCAATTTTATTATTTTAAAGAAATAACTTTTGCCTCGATTAATTTTCTCTACTGTTTAATCTACTCTTACATTTCATTGATTTCCACTCTACCGTTCCTCCCTTCTACTTACTTTGGGCTTAATTTTCTTTTTCCTGTTTGTTAAAGTGGAAATGGATCCTTGACTCTAAATTTCTCTTTTTTCACGTAAGTATTTAAAGCTATAAATTTCCCCATAAGCACTGCTTAATCTATACCCACAAATTTTGAAATACTGTAATATTTGTTTTTAATTTAAATTTATTTATTTATTTTTGACTGCATTGGGTCTTCGTTGCTGTGCACGGGCTTTCTCTAGTTGCAGTGAGCAGGGGCTACTCTTCATTGCAGTGCGCAGGCTTCTCACTGCAGTGGCTTCTCTTGTCGCGGAGCATGGGCTCTCAGTGCACGGACTTCAGTAGTTGTGGCTCATGGGCTCTAGAGCGCAGGATCAGTAGTTGTGGCGCACAGGCTTAGTTGCTCTGTGGCACATGGGATCTTCCCCGAACAGGGCTCGAACCCATGTCCCCTGCATTGGCAGGTGGATTCTTAACCACTGCACCACCAGGGAAGTCTGATATACTGCAATATTTATTATCCAATTCAAAACATTTTCTAATTTCCCTTAGGATTTCTTGTTTGACCCCTAAGCTTAAAACTCAACAATAAAAAACCCGATTTAAAAATGGGCTAAAGGGGCTTCCCTGGTGGCACAGTGGTTAAGAGTCCGCCTGCTGATGCAGGGGACGCGGGTTCGTGCTCCGGTCCGGGAAGATCCCACATGCCACGGAGTGGCTGGGCCCATGAGCCAAGGCCACTGAGCTTGCACGTCCGGAGCCCGTGCTCCGCAACGGGAGAGGCCACAGCAGGGAGAGGCCCGCGTATTGCAAAAATAAATAAATAAATAAAAATAAAAATGGGCTAAAGGGCTTCCCTGGTGGCACAGCGGTTAAGAATCCGCCTGCCGGGCTTCCCTGGTGGCGCAGTGGTTGAGAATCTGCCTGGCAATGCAGGGGACATGGGTTCGAGCCCCGGTCTGGGAAGATCCCACATGCCACAGAGCAACTAGGCTCGTGAGCCACAACTACTGAGCCTGCGCGTCTGGAGCCTGTGCTCCGCAACAAAAGTGGCCACGATAGTGAGAGGCCCACGCACCGCAATGAAGAGTGGCCCCCGCTCACCACAACTAGAGAAAGCCCTCACACAGAAACGAAGACCCAACACAGCCAAGAATTAAAAAATAAATTTAAAAAAACATTGAAATAAATCACATTTCACTTTAAAAAAAAGAATCCGCCTGCCAATGCAGGGGACATGGGTTCGAGCCCTGGTCCGGGGAGATCCCATGTGCTGTGGAGCAATGAAGCCTGTGCGCCACAACTACTGAGCCTGCGCGCCACAACTACTGAGCCTGAGTGCCACAACTACTGAAGCCCATACTAGAGCCCATGCTCTGTAACAAGAGAAGCCACTGCTATGAGAAGCCCGCGCACCACAATGAAGAGTAGTTCCCGCTCGCCGCAACTAGAGAAAGCCCGCGCACAGCGAAGAAGACCCAACACAGCCAAAAATGAAAAAAAATAAATTTACTTAAAAATAAATAAAAATGGCCTAAGACCTTAACATACACCTCACCAAAGATGATATAAGGATAGCAAATAAGCATATGAAAAGATACTCCACATTTTATGTCATCAAGGAAATGCAAATTAAAACGAGATACTGCTACACACCTATTAGAATGGCCAAAATCCAGAACACTGACAACACTAAATGCTGGCAAGGATGTGGAGCAACAGGAACTCTCATTCACTGTTGCGGGGAATACAAAATGATACAGCCACTTTGGAAGACAGTTTGGCAGTTTATTGCAAAAGTAAACATGCTCTTACCATACGATCTAGCAATCATGCTCCTTCGTTTACCTAAACGAGCGGAAAACTTATGTCACACAAAAATCTGCAAAATGAATGTTTATAGCAGCTTTATTCATAATTGCCAAAACTTGGAAGCAACCAAAATATCCTTCAGTAAGGGAATGGAGAAATAAACTATCATACATCCACACAATGGAATATCATTCAGTGAAAAAAGAAATGACTATCAAGCTATGAAAATACATGAAGGAGACTTAAATGCGTATTACTAAATGAAAGAAGCAAATCTGAAGAGGCTACATAATATGTGATTCCAACTATATGACATTCTGGAAAAGGCAAAAATCTATGGAAATGGTGAAAACATCACTGATTGCCAGGAGACTGTTGGGGGGAAGGGATGAATAGGTAGAGGAGAAGACTTGGGGGGCAGTGAAATGACTCTGTGTGATACTATAATGGTAGATACATGCCATTATACATTTGTCCAAACCCAGAGAACTTACACCACCAAGCTGAATCCTAATGTAAACTATGGACTTTGGGTGATAACAGTGTGTCAGTGGAAGTTCATCAATTGTAAAAAACGTACCACTGAAGTGTGGTAGGGGATGTTGATAATGGGGATGCTATGCATGTATAGGGGAAGAGAGGTATACGGGAAACTTCTGTACCTTCTGCTCAATTTTGCTGTTAGAGCTAAAACTGTTCTAAAAAATTAGGTCTATTTTTTAAAGACATTCTTTCTTTTATATATATGCATGTACTTTACCATTTCTAGTCACTCCTTTCTGTAGATCTAAGTTCCCAACAGGTATCATTTCTCTTCAGTTTGAAGAATCTGCCTTAGCATTTTTTTGTAGTATATACCTGATGGTGATAATTTGCTTAGCTTTTCTCTTCAACTTTATTTTTGAAAGATATTTTCACAGATAAAAAATTCTGGGTTAACAGGAGTTATTTTTCCCCCTTTGAGCACATTAAAGATACTCCACTGTCTTCTGGCCTCCACTGTCAGACAGTGAGTTAGTTAGTTATCATTCATATCATTGTTCCCCTGTAAGAAATGTAATTTTTGTCTTGTTGCTTTCAAGATTTTCTTGTTTTCAGCAAATTGACTATGATTTTGTCTACAGGTAGTTTTCTTAGTATTTATCTGTTAGGGGTTGTTGACCTTTCTGGATCTGTATATCGATGGTTTTTCGTTTGTTTTTTTACCAAATTTGGAAACCTCTGGCCAGTATTTCTTCTAAGATTGCAACATAGCTTTAATTCTGAGACTGTCCCGCCTACAGAATGTTCATACCTAACTGTTTGAATCAGGAACCAGAATCAGAATTCCCTTGAAATAGCATCTCAAAAAACAAAACACTATGTCCCATAACACCAAATATACTTGAAGAATTTGCTAAGCCCTGAATTAAACTGAAATATTGAGTTTATTTTTAAACTAAGTTCTGTATTAAACATGTATTAAACAAACATGTTTTAAGTATTTAGTCTGAACTGCTGCCAAACTTGAACATTTTCAAAAACTATGGGACTGTAACAAAACTAGGCCACCGATATAATCTCTAAATGAAATTAGACTTGATCCAGTGCATTTGTCTTAAGTCCCCAAACTGAACCTCTTCACAGCAGTAGGGGCTGTCATGGTACCCACACCACCACAACCAATCTTCTCATTAATCTTTACTGATAGTATCTCTCCTCCTCCTCTTAAATAACCTTGTCTCTAATTTGGAAGCATCATTCTTAGATGAAAATCAGTTGAATGATCTATCGGTTGTTGTTTTCTGATTATTTTTCTTTGTGCTGTTGCATATTAAAAGTATAAAGAAATATGATTAGCAGTTCTCAAACTTCACCTCTCCAATAGCAGAAGGAATCTGATCCTTGAGGGATTTAAGTTTTCTCCTCAGCTTTTACATTTGGGATGGTCCCCCTACCATGTCTCTTCCTGCAGAAAAATGCTCAGACAGCTGCATAAAGAGTGCCAACTATCTGCTGTCTTGAGATACCAAAGTTATGCATAATTGTGCTGAAGATACTTATTCTGTTAGAGTCAACTAGACTTAAAAATTACTCAATTCCTCCAGAGAAGATACTCCCACCTCCACAATTAATTAGCATGTTTAACAGTCTTATTCTAAGTTTTTCACCTTAATTTGTTTTTATTTTCACTTTCTATCCAGCACAACTTCCTTTAGTTATTAGAATATTAATCCTTCTGAGTCTATGACAGTCATTTTTAACCCTCTCTAAATGAGAAACTAGTTGGTCTGGGAAAGTCTTCACAATGCAATGAGCACCAGTTGAGCACACAGTGCAGGGCACTCTATCTGTGTTAAATACTGTGTGTTGAGAGAGAGAAAGAAGAGAGAGAAAGGTTATTTACTTACACACACAGAAAAGAAAGTACAGCAGATTTTTGCATGCATGACTTTAAAATTCTCAAGCATTCCTGAAATACCAAGTCATGGAGTCATGAAGTCATGTGCAATTTTGCTAAGCATGAATTTGAATCCCACCTATTTGACATTAACCTTACTAGGAGAGCAAGTCACTTAGCTAATGATTAAGCCAACCTTTCAGACCAAAATACAACATTGTTCCCATCATTTTCTTCATGTTTCTGTGGGAGAAATACCATAGAGCAAGGTCTCTCAATGTCAGCAGTATTGACATTTTAGGCCAGACAGATTCTTTGTCGTGGAGGGCTGACCCATGAACTGTAGGATGTTTAGAAACATCCCTAGCCTCTTAAAAAAATGTGCTGAGATCGGATCAAACTGGAGGAGTAGGATGTGGAGTTCACCTTCTCCACAAATATGGGATTGGCCAAAAAGTTCATTTGGGTTTTTCCGTAACATCTTATGGAAGATATTACAGAAAATACATATCAAAATGTTTAAATCAAAATATATCTACATGTGGAACGATTCTCACAAAACATCTACTGAATGCTGGCAGAAGACCTCAGACTTCCAAAAGGGCAAGAAAATCATGTAATTGGGGAGGACAAAAGAAAAAAGAAAAATAAAGAGAGAAAGGAATCAGGATGGGACCTGCGCCGCTGGGAAGGACCAGTAAAAAAAGGAAAGGTTTCCACACACTGGGAAGTCCCGTCACTGGTGGGGAGATCAGCCGGGATGGGAGGGGGAACTTCAGAGCCTCAGAAGAGAGCACAGCAACCGGCCTGTGGAGGGTAGAAGGGAGAGAGACCTGCACCAAATGTCAGTGCTGCTGCCCGACACTCTCCAGCCTGAGACGCTGGTCCGCTGGTCCGGGTGGGGGCTGGGAGCTGAGGCTCAGGCTTCAGAGGTCACTCCCCGGGGAGAGGACTGGGGTTGGCTGCGTGGAGACAGCCTGAGGGGACTAGGGTGTCGTATGGGAGAAGGCCTGGGCCCGCCAGAGAGGCAGGGTGCCATTGCTGGGTGGCACACAAGGAGACGGGCGGGACCGCCATAGGAGCTTCTTTCTCTGCTCACACACTAGCCAGCGGCAGGGCACTGCCTACATGAGCCCCAGGGGTAGGCGAGAGCCTCCACTACCATCTCGGACTCTAGAAGCAGGCACAGACCGCTGCTGCCGCTGAGGGTCCTGTGAGCAGGCGCTGGTCACTGCCCCCACCTTCCTGGGAGCGTGCGTGGCCTGCTGCCACTGCTGCCAAGAATCCCTCGACCAGGTGCCACCCGCTGCCCCCACCTTCCCAGGAGCGCACACGGGCTGTACACCTGCACACCCCCTATCAAGGGGATAACAGTGAGCACATGCTGAGGAAAGAGATGGCAAGCATCCAAACTAAAAACAGCCCTCACGCCAAAAAAAAATTAAATCCACACAAGCTATGCAGGGACGCTGCCACATATAAATAGCCCTCCAAGACCAGGGTAGATAATTTTCCACCTAAACTCACAGAGTAAAAGAAATATAAGCAAAATGAAGAAGGAGAGAAAGCACTCCCAGTTAAAAGACCAAGAGTATTCCCCTGAAAGAACAAACAATGAAACAGACCTCTTCAGTCTAACAGACACCAAGTTCAAAAAGGAGGTAATGAAAATACTGAAGGAATTAAGAAAGGCTATCACAGAAATGCAGAGTACTGTAAAAAGGAACTAAAAACTATAAGGTGGAGCCCAGAAAAATTAGAAAGTTCATTTGCCGAGATGAAAGCTAAGCTAAAAGCAAAGAATAGCAGGATGAATAATGCAGAAGAAAGAGTAAGTGATTTGGAAGATAGAATAATGGAAATTACCCAATCAAAACAGCAGACAGAAAGCCAACAACAACAAAAAAACGAAGAAAGCAATATAAGAGACCTATGGGATAATATACAGCATGCCAATCTATGTATAATAGGAATTCCAGAAGAAGAAGAAAGAGAAAAGGGGATTGAAAATGTATTTGAAGAAATTATGGCTGAAAACTTCCCAAACCTAAAGAAGGAAACAGATATCCAGATATAGGAAGCACAGAGGGTCCCAAACAAGATGAACCCAAACAGAGCTACACCAAGACATATCATAATAAAAATGGCCAAAGTTGGGGCTTCCCTGGTGGCGCAGTGGTTGAGAGTCCGCCTGCCGATGCAGGGGACACGGGTTCGTGCCCCGGTCCGGGAGGATCCCACATGCCGTGGAGTGGCTGGGCCCGTGAGCCATGGCCGCTGAGCCTGTGCGTCCGGAACCTGTGCTCCACGACGGGAGAGGCCACAACAGTGAGAGGCCCGTACCGCAAAACAAAAAACAAAACAAAACAAAACAAAATGGCAAAAGTTAGAGAGAGGATTCTAAAGGCAGCAAGAGAAAAACAAAGAGTTAATTACAAGGGAACCCTCATAAAGCTATCAGCTAGTTTATCTACAGAAACACTGCAGGCCAGTAGGGAGTGGCAAAGTACATTCAAAGTCTTGAAAGGGAAAAATCTGCAACCTAGAATACTCTACCCAGCAAGATTATCATTTAGGAGAAGAAATAAAGAATTTCTCAGACAAGCAAAAACTAAAAGAATACAGCAATACTAAACCTATCCTAAAAGGAATATTGAAAGGTCTTCTCTAAATAGAAAAGAAGCACGAAGATATAGGAAGGAGGAAATCACAGTAGGAAAGTAAATCACTTAAGCCAATATACAGATTTTTTTTAAAAAGCCTATTTGTGAAAGTGACGATAAACACAAGGAACGGCAAAAGGATAAACGTGAAGTTGTAAAAAAGGAAATCAAAATCACAAAATGTGGGGAAGGAGAGTAAGAAAATGTAGATTGCTTTTTTTTTTTAAGAATGTGTCTGATCCTATATGACTATCAGTCTAAAGCAAGCAAATATAGGAAGGGGTTAACATACTTGAAAAACAGGGCAACCACAAATCACAAACATAAAACAGATTCACAAAACCAAAAAGAAGAAAACACAAGCATAAAAGAAAAGGAAATCATCAAACCATTAAAGGAAAAAGAAAGGAACAAAGAAGAAACACAGAATCAACTGGAAAACAAGGTTTAAAATGGCAATAAATACATATGTATGAATAATTACCTTAAATGTCAATGGGCTGAGTGCTCCAAATGAAAGACACAGAGTGGCAGACTGGATTAAAAATCAAGGGCCAACAATACACTGCCTACAAGAGACCCACCTTAGGGCAAAGGACACACATCGATTGAAAGTGAGGGGATGGAAAAAGATGTTTCATGCAAACAGAAATGACAAGAAAACAGGAGTTGCAATACTCATATCAGACAAAACAGACTTTAAAACAAAGGCCATCAAGAAAGATAAAGAAGGACACTATATAATGATAAAAGGATCAATACAAGAAGAGGATTTTACACTTGTCAACATATGTGTACCTAACACAGGAGCACCCAAATACTTAAAACAAATATTAACAGACATAAAGGAAGACATTGATGGGAATACAATAATAGTAGGAGACTTTTGGGGTTTTTTTTTGCGATACGTGGGCCTCTCACTGTTGTGGCCCCTCCCGTTGCGGAGCACAGGCTCCAGACACGCAGGCTCAGCGGCCATGGCTCATGGGCCCAGCCACTCCGCGGCACGTGGGATCTTCCCGGACCGGGGCATGAACCCGTGTCCCCTGCATTGGCAGGCGGACTCTCAACCACTGCACCACCAGGGAAGCCCTATAGTAGGAGCCTTTAACACCCCACTCACATCAATGCACAGATCTTCTACACAGAAAATCAATAAGGCAACAGAGATCCTAAATGATACAATAGAACAAGTTTGACTTAACTGATATTTTCAGGACAGTTTTTACATCCAAAAAACCCAGAATACACATTCTTTTCAAGTGCACATGGAACACTCTCTAGGATTGACCACATACTAGGGCACAAAACTCACCTCGGGACTTCCCTGGTGGCGCAGTGGTTAAGAAGCCGCCTGTCAATGCAAGGGGCACGGGTTCAAGCCCTAGTCCAGGAAGATTCCCACATGCTGTGGAGCAACTAAGCCCATGTGCCACAGCTACTGAGCCTGCACTCTAGAGCCCATGAGCCACAACTACTGAGCCCGCATGCCACAGCTACTGCAGCCCACACCCCTAGAGCCTGTGCTCCACAACAAGAGAAGCCACTGCAATGAGAAGCCCGCGCACCACAGCAAAGAGTAGCCCCCGCTCACTGCAAGTGGAGAAAGCCTTGGTGCGGCCGCAAAGACCCAACACAGTCAAAAATAAATAAATAAATATTTTAAAAAAACAAAAAACAACTCACCTCAACAAATTTAAAAGTATAGAAGTTATTTCAAGCATCTTCTCTGACTACAAAGGCATGAAACTAGAAATCAACCACAGGAAAAGAAATGAGAAAAAAACAATTACATGGAGACTAAACAACATGCTACTAAAAAACCAATGAGTCAATAAGGAAATCAAAACAGAAATTTAAAAATACCGTAGACAAATGACAATGAATACACAACCATACAAAATCTACGGGATGCAGCAAAAGCAGTTCTTAGAGGGAAGTTTATAGCAATACAGGCCTTCCTCAAAAAAACAAGAAAAACCTCAAATAAACAACCTAACCTACCACCTAAAAGTATTAGAAAAAGAAGAACAAACAAAACCTAAAGTCAGCAGAAGGAAGGAAATAATAAAGATCAGAGAGGAAATAAATAAAATAGAGATTAAAAAATAGAAAAAAATCAATACAACCAAGAGTTGGTTCTTTGAAAGGGTAAACAACATTGACAAACCTCTGGCCAGGCTCACCAAGAAAAAAAGAGAGAGAACCCAAATAAACAAAATAAGAAAGGAAAAAGGAGAAATCTCAAATGATACCACAGAAATACAAAAAACCATAAGAGAACACTATGAAAAATTATTTGCCAACAAATTTGACCACCTAGAAGAAATGGACAACTTTCTAGAAACATACAGCCCACCAAAACTGAATCAAGAAAAAATAGATAATTCAGGGAACTCCCGGGTGGTCCAGTGGTTAGGACTTGGCACTTTCACTGCCACGGCCCAGGTTCAATCTCTGGTCGGGGAACTAAGATCCCACAAGCCGCATGGTGTGGCCAAATAAATTAAATTAAATTAAATTAAATATGGCACAAATGAATCTATCTACAAGACAAAAACAGACTCACAAACATAGAGAACAGATTTGTGGTTGCCTAGGGGGTGGGGGGGGAGGGAGAGGGATGAACTGGGAGTTTGGGGTTAGTAGATGCAAACTATGACATTTAGAATGGACATGCCACAGCAACTAAGCCCGTGCACCACAACTACTGAGCCTGTGCTCTAGAGCCCATGAGCCACAACTACTGAGCTCGCGTGCCACAACTACTGAAGCCTGCGCGCCTAGAGCCCGTGCTCCGGAACAAGAGAAACCACCGCAATGAGAAGCCCGCACACCACAACAAAGAGTAGCCCCTGCTCGCTGCAACTAGAGAAGCCCCGCATGCAGCAACGAAGACCCAACACAGCCATAAATAAACAAATAAATAGATAAATAAAACAAAACTCAAGATACAAAAGCTTGTACAGTGAAAAGGCTACTTCTCACTTCTGTTTTACCAGTTATCCAGTTCTTCTCCCCAGAAGCAACAAATTTCTTGTGCTAGAATGCACTGTAGACATACATTTCCATTAAGTACTAGTCAAGTTTCCATTTCAGCAGTCTCACCTGACAAATACTACCTTCCCCGCTTAATTACTGTGGTAGGCAGATAAGAAACCTACCACAATCTCCTTGAAAGCCTCTCCCCGACTAGTCTTCTGCCAAACTTTTCTCACAGAAGTAAAAGAACACACTTAGACTTTCCCCTCAGGCTCTAGCTAAAATTTCTCCTTTACTTTGTCCTATCTCTGTTCAATAATGTAAGAAAACCCAAGTGGATTTTCTTAGACAGCCAGAATTCATTTCACATTTTAAAAATCTGTGAACTTTTGAGCTCTCCATAAGTTTCTTCTCTTGTCTTTAAAAGTATTTTCTTAGAGCAAATTGCTAAACTGGTTTTGGGGGGCAGGTTTTTATTTGTTTTTGCTGTTATTATCTTATTGTTAAAGGACATTTAAAAAGACAATTTTACCTTAACACAAGCTTCTTTCATATTCAATACTTTGGAGGCTGCATTAATGTTTTCACGCCACAAGGGTGTACTAAATGCCACTTTATTACATGTAACAAAATGTTCACCTTTGGTTTATACACCTGCTCCCTCAAAGATTTCCCAAGTTTCGTTTTTCATATTTAGAGTGTGATCAATAACAAACCTAATGTCACCAAAGTAAGAATTAATGGTAACGGTATTATAAAATTCTACTTTATCTTGTGGATCAATTAGATTTTTAAAATCTTGTTCCATATCTACTACTTTATATGCATTTTTAATATAGGATTAGCATTAGAACTCACAAAACAGATTACATAGAATCACATTATAGTCACACAACATATATTTATAAATGGCATTTCCGGATGTAATACCAAATAAAAGTAATAATAATAATAGCTATAATTTACCAACCATCTAACAGGCAGCATCCCTGTATAGATACTTTATGTCACTATCTCCATTCTTCACAATAACCTACAACACAAGTTTTCACTCCATTTTATAACTGAGGAACCTGAGGCTCAGAGATGCTAGGCAACTTCTCCAAGGCTACCTAAAAACTAAGTGGTAGAATTGGGATTTGAAGCCGGGTCCACACAGCTCCAAGACCAAAGTTCTCACCGGTACATCGTGTTGCAATGAAGAATATCATAAGAAAATGCTTTCATCTTACCCATAGTCATCTATCAGGTGAGAGCCAAGTACCACCACGTCAAGTTCAAAGAACTCAGGTTCCATTTTAATGCCAAACATGATTGGGGCGAGTTTAGAATAATCAGCACGGTTGCAAGTAGCAACACAGACCCGAAGCTTTCGGTTATTCTCCTTCTTCTCCATGACTTGTTTTCTTTTTGAGAGGTTCTTAAAATAGAGTTCCTGAAGTTGCAAAAATAAAAATTAATATCCTATGATAAACCATAATGCAAAAGAATATGAAAAAGAATGTATATATATGTATAAATGAGTCACTTTGCTGTACAGCAGTAATTAATACAACATTGTAGTTCAACTATACTTCAGTAAAAAATAAATTTAAAAAAGACATTATAGACACAAAAAATAAAAATTCTTTATAATCAGAATGATAGGTCCTAGATATAAACGTAAAATTTTGCCGTCTTAAGTCCTTAAGCACCATTTAGTATAGTGATTCTTAACTTTTCCACCCCGCTTCTGTGTGACACACCCACTGGTATATCAAGTTATGAAATTCCAGCAGACCAACTATGACTCCACCCTTTTCTCTTAAGAAAGCATGCTGGAATGCAATTTAAAAAGAGTTTAATATAAATCAACTCTCATTTAAAAGGCAAGCAAACATCAGCTCTTTATTATTAACTAAAAATTACTTGCCATTCCTCACAATTGATCCCAACATACAAGATTAGAGCGAAAGTTTGGTTGAGAACCACTGATCTAGTTCAACTCCCCCACTTACAGAAAGAGAAAAACACAAGTCTTAAGAGAGGAAATTACTTCCCCAACATTCAAGATCACATCCTATAAGCAATGTGAGCTATTCACCCTCATGCTACACACTATATACAAAGCACTGTGATTAGGGCTAAGGAAAAGATGAGTAAGATGAAACAAAAACCCCTACCTTCAAGGCCTCATTAGCATCCATAGCCAGTACCTACACACTTGACAACTCCAAATACCTACCAGCTATCTCCGGTCCCATAGGCATGTCAAAGTCACTGTCCCAAACTGAACTCACTTTCTTTTCCAAACCTGTTCCTCCTTCCTTATTCTCTAACTCTGTTATGAACTTCCATTCATCCAAATGCCTTGACATCCTTGTCTTCTCTGCTCCTCACCCTGTACCTCCTCAGTCCTGTCAGTTCAACCTCCGGAATGAATATCTTTCAAATCAATCTCCTCTCCATCCCCACCCACCAGAACAGCCCCTAGTCCAATCCCTGATCTTAGGTCAGAGCTATTCTAACAGCTGTCAAAGTGGTTTGCCTGTCTCTAGTCTTGCCCTGCCTCCCAAAAACTTTCAGGGTGATCTTTCCAAAGTTTATAAATCTGATTACATTGCTAAACAGGATATACCACCTATGGATAAATTGCAAATTGCTGATCTGGACCTAGTTCATCCTTCCAACCATTTGTCCCCTTACAACTATCCTCACTCTGAACCAAAGCCATGCCAAAGTGCCTGCAGTTCAACCAGTGGGTCTCCATATCTCTGTGCCTTTGTAGATGCAAGCTCCTCTACCTAAAACTTCCTTTCCCTCTTGCCTGGATTCTTCCTCATCCTTTAAAACTCAGGCTAAGTGTCATCTCTTCTGGAAAGCCTTCGCGTAAACTTCAGTTCCTCCTTACTCCACCCCTCTTCGTGGCTGCCTCCCTCTGAGCACTGTGGTCCCATAATATACACATACACTTTTGCTCAACTCCTTTGCCCACCCATCCCCCCACAATTCTATACCCTCCTTTCAAAAAGTAAAAACCAGGGGCAAGGGATAAGAGCTATGTTTCAAGGAGCTTTTAAAACTTCCTTATATCAATGTAAAATTTCACTTCACGGACTGATCTCAATGCTTATGTCTCTGGAAGTGTATCAATATTTAGAATTTGCAATCAGGAATCCAGAGAAGCTTGAGTAAGGATGCCAATAAAAGGGAAGCTGCCTTTTCAATCAGGGCAGACTCTGAAACTCAGTGGAAATCTCGTCAGTAGCCTTCTGCTGTTGATATCTCATCTCTCGTAGGCTAGAACTTCTATAATCACACAAATTGCCCATCATTAGGCCCATTCAGAATTTATAATCTCCAGTAAGAGCTAATTCCACCCAATGGAAAGCATTTGTAAGATAGTGAAGCGAGCATTCTGTCAAGTGAGTTGTATTTGTGAGATCTAAGCACTACCTAACCAAAGAGACAAAAATATTTTTCCAAAAACAGTTGTCCTAAGTGTTCTTGTACATAAATCTTTTCCCACTCATCATTAAATGTGAGCTGAATAAATTGTTGGTGATATTTAATTTGCTGGGTGAGGCAAAGCAAATCATTCATGGTTGATAAATTTGTATTTATTTTAAGAGAATAGTAAACTTTCCATTGGGCAATTCTAAAATGTTTAGTATTTACCAAGTAACTCAAAGGTTATTATACCAAAACTGAAAGTAAGGTAGCCATATACACAAACTATGAAAAATAAAACAATGTTACTAAGGCCAAAACTTTTTTAAGGAATAAAGTTAAATCTTAGGGAAAAAAATAATAATGGTAAAAATCCTTTGTTAAGAGGAGAATTCTTGGGCTTCCCTGGGGGTGCAGTGGTTGAGAGTCCGCCTGCCGATGCAGGGGACGCGCGTTCGTGCCCCAGTCCGAGAGGATCCCACGTGCCACGGAGCGGCTGGGCCCATGAGCCATGGCCACTGGGCCTGCGCGTCCGGAGCCTGTGCTCCATAACGGGAGAGGCCACAACAGTGAGAGGCCCGCGTACAGCAAAAAGAAAAAAAAAAAATTTTATTTAACTTTTTTTTTTATTAGGTAGTACATTCACATGGTTTAAAACTGAAAAGGCACAGGAGGCTATAGAGCAAAACGTCTTCTCATCTGTGTTCCCAGACATGTAGTTCTTCTCCCTGAATGCTTAGAATTACTAGTTTCTTATCTATCCTTCTGCAGATAAACTATGCGTATACAAATAAATACACAGTTCTTCACACATATAAATACAAATATATTTTATAAATACATAGAGTGTGTATCATGCAATTAGTAACTTATACTACACTGTTGTTGCATACCTTGTTTTTTAACTGCTCTTAATTATGTTTCTGAATTAAGTGGTAAAATGGGAAAGTTAAAAGGCATTAGAAATATCAAACCTAAAAGTGCAATTTTGAAAATTGCTGGCCATCAACTTTTCAAATATATGTAGGGTTATGAGAGCCCTGGAAGTAAAAATGACCAATGTCACAAACACTTATTGAGAACTGACTCTGTGCAGAGCACTGTAAAGAAAACTGAGAGGGACTTCCCTGGCAGTCCAGTGGTTAAGACTCCACGCTTCCAATGCAGGGGGCGGGGGTTTGATCCCTGCTTGGGGAACCAAGATCCCACATGCCACGTGGCATGGCCAAAAAACAAAACAAAACAAAAACTGAGAGACAGAGCTGAGAAAGACCTCACCTCTGATTTTTAGGAACTTACAATCTAGTACATGACACCTGGCCACATAATAGATCTTTACCAGTTCACTTTCCCAAAGAGAAGCACCGGGAACAAAATTAACAAATTTTCTTTCTCCGCCTAGTATACATTATTATTTGTTCTGTATAAAATGTCATGCCTGGGCTTCCCTGGTGGCGCAGTGGTTGAGAGTCCGCCTGCCGATGCAGGGGACGCGCGTTCGTGCCCCGGTCTGGGAAGATCCCCCCCCAAAAAACAAAAAAAACCCATTAAAATGTCATGCCCAAGGATCCATTTTTGTTTTTTTTTTTTGCGGTACGCGGGCCTCTCACCGCTGTGGCCTCTCCCGTTGCGGAGCACAGGCTCGGGACGCGCAGGCTCAGCGGCCATGGCTCACGGGCCCAGCCGCTCCGCGGCATGTGGGATCCTCCCGGACTGGGGCACGAACCCGTGTCCCCTGCATCAGCAGGCGGACTCTCAACCACTGCGCCACCAGGGGAGCCCCCCAAGGATCTATTTTTATACTAAGAACTGTAACCAAAGTCTCCATGATCAGTATGGAATGAATAAATGTGACATAATGGACTTAAACTATGATAGGATTTAAGTTGCATAAAGTGCAATGTAAAACAAGATAAAACTAGCTTCTTTACACACTGGAATCCTAGGCAGCAATGAAAACAAATGGACTATGTCTAAATGTGTCAATACTGATAAATCTCAAAAACATAACATTAGAGGAAAACAGAAAATTCTAAAAAGTTAGATAAAAAAGGGCCATTTTTTAAAATATGTAAAACATTACTGTATGTTGTTTATTGATCTGTAATAAAATTACACAGCAACTAAGGAAAGTAGTTACGTCTGAAGGAGGAGGGAAGGGAAAGGAAAAGAGGGCCTAAAGGGTTTTTGTTGTCTATGTAAACATTTTTAAAATAACATAAGTAGAGGTCTGAAACTAACATGGTAACATGTTAATATGTCTTCAATCTTGATGATTGGTAGAGTGTCGTATTGTTCTGTCCTTTTCGGCATTTTTTTTTTTTTTTTTTTTTTTTTTGCGGTACGCGGGCCTCTCACTGTTGTGGCCTCTCCCGTTGCGGAGCACAGGCTCCGGACGCGCAGGCTCAGCAGCCATGGCTCATGGGCCCAGCCGCTTTGCGGCATGTGGGATCTTCTTGGACCGGGGCATGAACCCGTGGTCCCCTGCAACGGCAGGCGGACTCTCAACCACTGTGCCACCAGGGAAGCCCCCTTTTCAGCATATTTGAAATATTTTATTAAAAACAAGAAATCTTTTAAATGGACACTGAAGCTGCACTGTCCACAGTCCTTAAAGCCTAAAGCTCAGAAAGCAGATGGATTGGATATTTACATCCATTTCACTCAATTCCCTAATAGTTAGTAACCAGAGCCACTAAAACCAGAAAAATACCCGAAAAATACAACTTCACCTTGATCTCACTGGCAATCTCTGAGAAACCTGCATTCTCTCAACTCAAGACTGACCATTATTAATACTGACAAAAGGTGAGTGACCCTGTCCAGAAAAATAAATACTGTTGTCCCACTCAACTATAGAAAAAGACAAACACTTGGCTCAAGCAGTCTCTGAGCAGAGGAAACCATCAAAGTAAACAATTGCCAGGCACTGTGTTAAGAGCTTCACAAGCATTAACTCACTTCATCCTCACAGCCCTATCTTATTAGCCCCATTTCACAAATGGGCACAATGAGGTACAGTGAAAACCAATTTACTTGCCCCAAATCACAGTTAACAATTACCAGAACCAAACACCAAATCAGCATTCAAGACAGTGCCCATATCCAGTGTTTGCCTGTGTCTGTTCATTTCATAAACACCCATGAGTGAGAACCTTCCTTATGCCTGGTCCTGCCAGGCACCATGGAAATGAAGGGAACATATGATGTATCACTCTCTTCCCTCAGTGCAGACGGGATGACACAGGAATCAGGAGGGTCTGAAATTCACAACTCTATCCTGAGCTATACTCTGGTGTGACTTCTTCCTGAGCTCCCACAACCGGGTTAACCAGTTATCTCTAAATGCCAAGCTGTACCCCACCCCTCTTCTCCATTAGAATTCCAAAAAAAAAAAAAACTTTTTCGTGCTTTTTTACAAGTGTGCTCCGGCTTGGAGGGAAAATAAACGCATATCAAGCTTCCAAGAAAGCCCAGACTCAGAATACAGTCAGGGTGGGGCGCAGACCCTCAAGATGATCTTTCAGTCCAACCCTTTACACCCCGGGGCCACTTGTCCGTCACGGAGCTCTCCGTCCTCTCCTGCACATCTCCGTGACGGGATGCTTGCTATCTTTCAGGACAGCCGGTGGGATGGAGTGCAGCTGGCCTCCCTCTAACACCCCGCGCCCCACTCCCGGTTATTCGCCCGGAGCCCGCACTCAACCCGTCTGCTCCACGGGCCAAAGGCTGAGCCCACATAGGAACTAAAGAGCGGCCCTGGCGTGCAGGCCCGCGGGAGACAGAGCCAGGCCCGGGCCGGGTGCGGAGCCTCGGGCCGGGTGCGGAGCCTCTGGCCGGGGAGCTGAGGCCTCAGGGTGCGGGTCCGGAGGCTGCGCTCCCCGAGCCCGCCTCCCCCGAGTCCCCGGCGGGCGCGCGGTTCTCACCAGGCGCCGATCCGCCGTTCCTCCCGCGTTGCCGCTGCCGCCGCCGGGCCTCGTGGACAAGAGCTGAGCGCCACGCCGTAAAGCAGGCTGGCGTGAGACCGCCCCCTTGGCTTCCGCCACTCGGCCCCGCGGGCGATGACGCGCCTCGACCCCAACCCCGCACACCCCGCGCGCCCTGCGTTCCCACCCGAATCTGCCGACGTGCCTTACGTAAGCGGGGACGAATTCTGCGATTGGCTGTGCGAGGAGGCCGGGGCGGGGTGGCGCCTTCCGTGGTCGTGGCACAGCCCCGGGCGGCCGGCCAGTGTCCCGCCCCTGAGGGGCTCGTTTGCGTGCCACGCGAAAGTTCGGAAGCCGAGCGCCGCACGAGGCAATTGTTTTGGCCTTGGGCCCGAGATGCAATTTCTTAACGCCTTCCAGCCACGCAGTCATTTCATAGGCATGACCAAAACAATACGGTCGTCTCGGGGTCGACCCAGAGCCCTGTCCTGAGTGAAGCTGTGCCACTCCAGAACCGTGTCTGCTAGAGGGCTCAGTGGAGTGCTGATGATGACCCAGGCAAGGCAGAGACCAGCTGATCCTTATAATGAGCTCAGCCTCGGCCTCCCCTGCAGGGAACACCCAGGCCTTCCTGCTCCAGGGAGGAGCACAGAGGTGGCCAAGAAACTGTCGGGAAAGGCCTCACACAGCTCCTGATGAAGACTTTCTAATGATCGTTTCGAATTCCTAGTCACCATTGACAAGAAGCTTTGAATTGGTGATACAGAACATTAAAATATTTTTTTTACAACCATTAAAGAATTTATCGCAGGCGAAACTATTTAAACAGCCTAACAATTCACTGACGGTTCTTGCTATAAAGTGAACTTCAAGTCCAATCAAACTTTTGCACTTGATGTATTTCAGTTAATGATGCTTTAATTTGCAGAATAGTTGTGAACTGTTAGTTCCCCTGCAGCTAGCTTGGAGCCACCAAAAGATCATATCAGCCACAAAAGGACAGACATTAAGGGGTTTCGTGCAAGGAAGTGCCAGGAGATTTCTTTTTTTAAATATCACTTTGGCTGTTCTGTGGAGAAGGGATTGGGTGAGAGTCAAGAATGGTAGCAGTGGAAAAAAAAAAAAGCCTCTGAAAGATAACACACACACACACACACACACACAAACATACACATACAAACAACCTGGTACCACTGATTGCATCTGGAAGGGTTGGGAGGAGATAGACTTTTCACTGAATTCCTACTTATATCTTTTGTATTTTGTAGTATATGCACACATTCCATATTAAAGAGAATAAAATAAAAGTAATTGTAAAAAAAATGGTGGCAGTGAAACTCATTTGAAGTGGATCGATATGATATTTAGTTTGGAAGTAGAATTGTTGCAACTTCATTATAGATTGGGTATGAGACGATGACAGAAAACGAAGGAAACAAGGTTGACTTCCAGATGTCTGGCATTAGTAGTTGGGTGATTGGTGCCATTTACCAAGATGAGAAAAGCTGAAGGAGTGATCAGGTTTGGGGAGTTAAAAAATAAAGGTTTAATTTGTGATGTTAGGTTTGAGATGCCTATGAGATAGCCACATGAAGCTATTAGATAGGCAATAAGATATATGATTCTGGACACAGATTCACCATACTCCAGATGGTGTATTAGTTTCCTACTGCTGCTGTAACAAGTTACATAAAACTTAGTGGCTTAAAAATACAATTGTATTATCTTCCAGTTCTGGAGGTTAGGAGTCTGAAATGGGTTTTGAGGGGCTAAAATCAAAGAAGCAGTGTAGATATCATCGCAAGAAAAAAATTTTATAACTATGTGTGGTGATCAATGTTAACTAGATTTATTGTGGTGATCATTTCATAAGATATACATATGTCAAACCCTTGTGTTGTACACCTGAGCCTAATATAATGTTATATGTCAATTATTTCTCAATTAAAAAAAACAAAGGTATCAGTAGTTTTGTCTTCCTTAGGCTGCAGGGGAGAATCTGCTTCCTTGCCTTTTCCATTTTCTAGAGGCTACCCACATTCCTTGCCTTATGCTCTTTCTGGCATCTGCTTCCCTTGTCACATCTCCTTCTCTGACTCTCCTGCCTGCCTCTTTTACTTAAAAAGACCCTTATAATTTATTACATTGGATCCACTCAGATAGTTCAAGATAATCTTCCCATCTCAGAATCCTTAATTCAATCCACCTGCAAAGACTCTTTTGTTATGTAAGGAAACATATTCACAGGTTCTGGGGATTAGGACACGGATATCGTTAAAAAACTATTATTTTGTCTACCACAAGTGATATTGAAAGTCCCAGATGGGGGACTTCCCTGGTGGTCCAGTTGTTAAGCATCCGCCTTACAATTCAGGGGACGTGAGTTTGATCCCTGGTCTGGGAACTAAGATCCCACATGCTGTGGGGCAACTAAGCCTGCGCACTCTAGAGCCCGCGCAACACATTTAGAGAGCACAAATGCTACTACTACCTAGCCCGCGTGCTCTGGAGCCCGCGAGCCACAACTAGAGAGACGCCTGTGCACCAAAACGAAGAAATAAATAAATAAATGTGAAAACAAACAAACAAAAAATAGAAAGTCCCAGAAGATGTTCAAGATGGGAAGGTTGCTTTTAAAGTTACATGGCATGCCACCAAGTATCCAGAATAGAACATTAATTTTTTCCTCTTGAAAGTGAATAAAAAATTTCAAAACAGTGTTAATGTTCAGTTTTTATCTAGGGGCTTATTACATGGGTATGTGTAGTTTGTAAAAATTCATATTGTCCACCTAAGATATGTGCACTTTTTTATATGTATATTGTAAGTATAATATGTTTCTAAAATACTTAATGCTTGGGCTTCCCTGGTGGCGCAGTGGTTGAGAGTCTGCCTGCCGATGCAGGGGACACGGCTTCGTGCCCCGGTCCGGGAAGATCCCACATGCCGCGGAGCGGCTGGGCCTGTGAGCCATGGCTGCTGAGCCTGTGCGTCCGGAGCCTGGAGACTACAACAGTGAGAGGCCCGCGTAATGCAAAAAAAAAAAAAGTCTAAAATATTTAATGCTTAAGATTATAGCTAGGAAAATAATAACTAGAAATATAAATACTTGTAATAATAGGAAATACAATTTTGAGAATTTGTACACTTATTAAGCCACTTGGAGATTTTGTGTTTGTTTGACCAATATTGAGAATTTTATATTTCCATATATAGTTGAATGGTTGTGTTCATAGAATCATTTAACTCTAAATAAAGTGACCCCTTTTTAGGATTTTCTCCTATGTTCTCTTGAGATGAAGTTGTAGCAAGGAGCTGTAGGGGGCATTTTCTCCTGACTTTTTTTTTTTTTTTTTTCCGGTACGCGGGCCTCTCACTGTTGTGGCTTCTCCCATTGCGGAGCACAGGCTCCGGACGCGCAGGCTCAGCGGCCATGGCTCACGGGCCCAGCCGCTCCGCGGAACGTGGGATTTTCCCGGACCGGGGCACGAGCCCGTGTCCCCTGCATCGGCAGGCGGACTCTCAACCACTGCGCCACCAGGGAAGCCCCCTCCTGACTTTTTAAGATCACTTTTCTATGGGTAAATATTACATTTCTGGATCTCTGTTACTTTGCTAGTTAACAGTATGAATACATATCAAAAATCTCAAGCCATTAAGTTTTAATTATTTTTACTTTAAATAATAATTTGCTGACTTTTTCCGAGTTTTACTGAGTTATAATTGACATACAGCACTGTATAAGTTTAAGGTGTACAATACAATGATTTGATTTACATACATCATGAAATGATGACCACAGTAGGTTTAGTGAACATCCATCATCTCATATAGATGCAAAACTAAAGAAATAGAAAAAAATACATTTTTCCTTGTGATGAGAACTCTTAGGACTTACTCTTCTAACAACTTTCATTTATAACATACAACAGTGTTAATTATATTTATCATGTTGTACATTACATCTCTAGTACTTATTTATCCTGTAACTAGAAGTTTATACCTTTCGACTGTCTTCATTTAATTTCCCCTCCCCTCACCACTGGTAGTCATAAATTTGATCTCTTTTTCTATGAGTTTGTTTGTTGGTTGGTTGGTTTTTGAAGGATAATTGAATTATAACACTATGTTAGTTCCTGATATACAACATAGTGATTCAATATTGCTATACATTTCAAAACGATCACCATGATAAGTCTAGTTGTCATCTGTCACCATACAAAGATATTACCTAATTATTGACTATATTCCTCATGCTGTATATTTCATACCTATGACTCATTTACTTTGTAACTGAAAGTTTGTACCTCTTAATCTTCCCTCACTTATTTCTCTCCTCCCCCAGCCCCCTTCGCTCTGGCAACACCTGTTTGTTCTCTGTATCTATGACTCTGTTTCTGTTTTGTTACGTTTGTTCATTTGTTTTTTTGTTTTTTTTAGAGAAATTCCTTTATTTGGATGTTTTTGGTATTTAGATTCCTGGATAATCTTCTATTGTATTTTTCTTTTTCTTCTTCTGCCTTTTCAGTGAGATTCTGGGGTGTGAAAAGATGTTCAGTCCGCTGTTTCAAAATGGAAAAATGTTGTTTTTTATTTTTTAAATTTTAAAAAATATTTATTTATTTTTATTATTTATTTATTTATTTTTATTTTAGTTGCGGCAGGTGGGCTCTTTGTTGCGACACAGGCTTCTCTCTAGTTGTGGTACATGGGTTCCAGAGTGCATGGGCTCACTTTCATTTGTTTTTTAGATTCTACAATAAGTGAAATTATGCAATATTTGTCTTTGTCTGTCTGACTTATATCACTTAGCATAACACCCTCTGATCCATTCATGTTGTCACAAATGGTAAAATGTTATTCTTTTTTTTTGTGGCTGAGTAATAGTCCTGTGTGTGTGTGTGTGTGTGTGTGTGTGTGTGTGTGTATCACATCTTAATCATTCATCTTTTGATGGGCACTTAGGTTGTTTCCATATCTTGGCTATTGTAAATAATGTTGCAATGAATATAGGGGTGCATATAGCTTTTCTAATTAGTGTTTTCATTTTCTTCAGATAAATATACAGAAGTAGAATTTCTGGATCATATGGTAGCTCTATTTTTAATTTTTTGAGAAACCTCCTTACTGTTTTCCATAGTGGCTGCACCAATTTACATTCCCACCAAAAGTGCATGAGGGTTCCCTTTTCTCCACATCCTGGCCAACAGTTGTTATTTGTTATCTTTTATATAATAACCATTCTGACAGATGTGATGTGATATCTCATTGTGGTCTTGATTTGCATTTCCCTGATGACAAGTGAAGTTCAGGATCCTTTTCACATGCCTGTTGGCCATCTGTATGTTTTCTTTGGAAAAATGTCCATCCAGGATCTCTGGCCATTTTAAAATTGGGTTGTTTGTTCTTCGATGTTGAGTTGTATGAGTTCTTTGTGTATTTTGGATATTAATCCCTTATTGAATATATCATTTGCAAGTAGGTTCTCCCATTCAGTAGATGGCCTTTTAATTTTGCTGATAGTTTCCTTCACTGTGCAAAACTTTATAGTTTGATGTAGTTCCATTTTTAAATTTTTGCTTTTGTTGCCCTTGCCTGGAGATATATGAAAAAAAAATGTATTGCTAAGACCAATGTCAAAGAGAGTACTGCCTATTTTTCTTTCAGGAGTTTATGGTTTCAGGTCTTACATTTAAGTCTTTAATCCATTTTGAGTTTATTTTTTATATGGTATGAGAAAGTAGTCCCATTTGATTCTTCTGCATGTAGTTGCCCAATTTTCTCAACACCATTTATTGAAGACATTGTTTTTCTCCATCATATATTCTTGTCTCCTTTGTCATAGACTAATTGCCCATATAAGAGTGGGTTCATGGACTTCCCTGGCGGTCCAGTGGTTAGGTCTTTGTCTTCCAGTGCAGGAGATGTGGGTTTGATCCTGGTAGGGGAGCTAAAATCTCACATGCCTAGCGGCCAAAAAACCAAAACATAAAACAGAAGCAATATTGTAACAAATTCAATAAAGACTTTAAAAATGGTCCACATCAAAAAAATCTTGAGGACTTCCCTGGTAGCGCAGTGGTTAAGAATCTGCCTGCCGGGATCCCTGGTGGCACAGTGGTTGAGAGTCCGCCTGCCAATGCAGGGGACACGGGTTTGGGACACGGGTTTGTGCCCCGGTCCGGGAGGATCCCACGTGCCGCGGAGCAGCTGGCCCCGTGAGCCATGGCCACTGGGCCTGCGGGTCCGGAGCCTGTGCTCTGCAACAGGAGAGGCCACAACAGTGAGAGGCCCGCGTAACGCAAAAAAACCCAAAAAAACAACAAAAAAAGAATCCGCCTGCCAATGCAGGGGACGTGGGTTCGAGCCCTGGTCCAGGAAGATCCCACATGCCGTGGAGCAGCTAAGCCTGTGTGCCACAACTACTGAGCCTGCATGCCACAACTACTGAAGCCCATGCACCTAGAGCCCATGTCTGCAACAAGAGAAGCAACAAGAGAAGCCACCGCAATGAGAAGCCTGCACACTGCAATGAAGAGTAGCCCCCGCTCACTGCAACTAGAGAGAGCCCACGCACAGCAACGAAGACCCAACACAGCCATAAATAAATAAATATATATATTTTTTAATCTTAAAAAAAAAGAATGAGTTCATTTCTGGGCTGTCTTTTTGGTTCCATTGATCTGTATGTCTGTTTTTTTATGCCAGTACCATACTGTTTTGATTACTGTAGCTTTGTAGTATAATCTGAAGTCAGGGAGCATGATTCCTCCAGATTTGTTCTTTCTCAAGATTATTTTGGCTATTTTGTGTTTGTATTTTTGTGTTTCCATACAAATTTTAAAAGTTTTTGTTCTAGTTGTGTGACAAGTACCATGGGTATTTTGATAGGGCTTGCATTGAATTTATATATTGCCTTGGGTAGTATGGTCCTTTTAACAGTATTCTTCCAGGGAATTCCCTGGCGATCCAGTGGTTAGGACTCTGCGCTTCCACTGCAGAGGGCACAGGTTCGATTCCTGGTCGGGCAACTAAGATCCTGCATGCTGTGTGGCACAGCCAAAAAAAAAAAATCAAATCCATGAACACAGTGTGTCTTTCCATCTGTGTCGTCTTCAATTTCTTTCATCAGTGTCTTATCAAGTACAGGTCTTTTACCTACTTAGGTAGGTTTATTCCTAGGTATTTTATTCTTTTTGATGTGATGGTAAATGGGATTGTTTTCCTTAATTTCTCTTTCTGATAGTTTGCTGTTCACATATAGAATGGCAACAGATTTCTGTATATTAATCTTGTATCCTGAAACTTTACCAAATTCAAATTGATGAGCTTTAGTAGTTTTCTGGTGGTGCCTTTAGGATTTTCTATGTATAGTACCATGTCGTCTGAAAATAGTGACAGTTTTACTTCTTCTTTTCCAATTTGGCTTCCTTTTATTTCTTTTTCCTATCTGATTTATGTGGCTAGAACTTCCAATACTATGTTAAATAAACGTGGTGAGAATGGGCATCCTTCTCTTGTTCCCAATCTTAGAGGAAATGCTTTCAGCTTTTCACCACGTGTATGATGTTAGCTGTGGGTTTGTTATATATGGCCTTTATTATGTTGAGGTAGATTCCCTTTATATCCACTTTCTGGAGAGTTTTTTATCATAAATGGATGTTGAATTTTGTCAAAAGCTTTTTCTGCATCTATTGAGATAATCATATGATTTTTATTCTTCAGTTTGTTAATGTAGTGTATCATATTGATTGATTTGCAGATCTTGAACCATCCTGGGATAAATCCCACTTGATCATGGTGTATAATCCTTCTAATATATTGTTGAATTTGGTTTGGTTTGCTAATATTTGGCTTGCTGATATTTTGTTGAGGATTTTTGCATCTATGTTTATCAGTGATATTGGCCTGTAATTTTCTTTTTTGTGATATCTTTGTCTGGTATTGGTATCAGGGTGACGCTGGCCTCACAGAATGAGTTCAGGAGTGTTGCTTCCTCTTCAATTTTTTGAAATAGCTTGGGAGGACAGATGTTAACTCTTCTCTAAATGTTTGGTAGAATTCAGCTGTGAAAACATCTGGCCCTGGACTTTTGTTTGTTGGAATTTTTTTAAATTGCTGATTCAATTTCATTACTGGTAATTGGTCTGTTCATATTTTCTATTTCTTCCCGATTCAATCTTGGGGGACTGTACACTTCTAGGTTGTCCATTTTATTGGCATATAATTGTTCATAGTAATCTCTTATGATCCTTTGTATTTCTATGGTGTTGATTGTAAATTCTCTGTTTTCATTTCTGATTCTATTGACTTGGGTTCTTTTTTTTTCTTGATGAAACAGCTAACAGTTTATTGATTTTGTTTCTTTTCAAAGAATGAGCTCTTAGTTTTTATTAATATTTTCTATTGTTTTTTAGTCTGTATTTCATTTATTTCTGCTTAAATCCTTATGATCTCTTTCCTTCTACTAACTTTGGGTGTTGTTTGATCTTTAGTTCATTTAGGTCTAAGTTTAGGTTGTTTATTTGAGATTTTTCTTGTTTCCTGAGGTAAGCTTTTATCAGCATAACCTTCCCTCTTAGAAATGCTTTTGCTGCATCTTGTAGATTTTGGGTCATTGTCTTTTCATTTTTCTCCAGATTTTTTTTTTTTATTTCTTCGATTTCTTCAGTGAGCCATTCGTTGTTTAGTAGTATTTGTTTAGCCTCCATGTGTTTGTGTTTTTTGTACTTATTTTCTTACAGTTGATTTCTAGTCTCATAGGTTTGTGATCAGAAAGAGGCTTGATATAACTTCAATCTTCTTAAACTTACTGAGACTCGTTTTGTGGCCTAGCATATGATCTACCCTGGAGAACATTCCATGTGCACTTGAAAAGAATATGTATTCTGCAGCTTTTCGATGAAATGTTCTATGTATATCTATTAAGTCCACCTAATCTAATGTGTTGTTTAAGGCCAGTGTTTCCTTATTGATTTTCTCCCTGGAAGAGCTGTCCATTGCTATCTGTGGGTTGTTAAAGTCCCCTATTATTGTTTTACTGTCAATTTCTCCCTTTATGTCTATTAATATTTGCTCTTTGTATTTAAATTCTCCTCTGCTGGGACTTCCCTGTTGGCACAGTGGTTAAGAATCTGCCTGCCAGTGCAGGGGACATGGGTTCAAGCCCTGGTCTGGGAAGATCCCACATGCCACGGAGCAACTAAGCCCATGTGCCACAACTCCTGAGCCTGTGCTCTAGAGCCGACTAGCCACAACTACTGAGCCCATGTGCCACAACAACTGAAGCCCACGCGCCTACAGCCCATGCTCTGCAACAAGAGAAGCCCCCACAATGAGAAGCCTGTGCACAGCAATGAAGAGTAGCCCCCACTCACTGCAACTAGAGAAAGCCCATGTGCAGCAATGAAGACCCAACACAGCCAAAAATAAATAAAATAATAAATAAATAAATTTTAAAATAAGTAAATACATGCTCCTGTGCTGAGTCCATATATATTTCCAATTGTTATATCTTCTCGTTGGATTGATCTCTTGATCATTATATAATGTCTTTGTCTCTTGTTACGATATTTGTTTTAAGGTCTATTTGGTCTGATATAAACATTGCTACCTCGGCTTTATTTTTGTTTCTATTTGTATAAAATACCTTTTTCCATCCCCTCACTTTCAGTCTGTGTGTGTCTTTAGATCTTAACTGAGTCTTTTGTAGGCAGCATATATGTGGGTCTTGTTTTTGTAGCCGTTCTATGTCTTTGATTGGAGCATTTAGTCCAATTATATTTAAAGTAGTTATTTGCCTTTACTGATGAGCTTTTTCATTTTGTAATTTTCATGTTCCTAGTTGTGGCCTTCTCTTTTTTTGCTCAGAGAAGTCCTTTTAACATTTCTTGTAACACTGGTTTGGTGATGCCAAACTCTTTTAACTTTTGCTTATCTGTAAAACTTTTGATCTCTCCATCAAATCTGAATGAGAGTCTTGCTGGGTGGAGTATTCTTGGTTGTAGGTTTTTCCTTTTCATCATTTTAAATATATTGTGTCACTCCCTTCTGGCCTGCAGAGTTTCTGCTGAAAAGCCAGCTGATAGCCTTACAGGAGTTCCTTTGTATGTAACTTGCTGCTTTTCCCTTGCTGCTTTTAATATTTTCTATTTATCTTTAATTTTCACCATTTTAATTACAATGTGTCTTGGTGTGGTTCTCTTTCAGTCGATCATGTTGAGACTCACTGTGCTTCCTGGATCTGGATGTCTTTTTCCCTTTCCCAGGAAGGGACGTTTTCAGCTATTATGTCTTCAAATATTTCTCTGCCCCCTTCTCTCTCTCTTCTCCTTCTGGAACCCCTATTATGTGAATGTTAGTATGCTTGATGTTGTCCCAGAGGTTTCTTAAACTGTCCTCATTTCTTTTTATTATTTTTTTCAGTTCAGTTTCAGTAATTTCAGACAGTAATTACTCTATCTTCCAAATCACTGATCTGTTCCTCTATATTATCTAATCTACTGTTGATTCCTTCTAGTATATTTTTAATTTCAGTTATTGAATTATTCACTTCTGTTTGGTTCTTCTTTATATTTTCTAACTCTTTGTTAAAAACTTCTAACTTCTCTCTCTTTTCATTCATTCTTCTCCCAAGTTCTTCGAGCATCTTTTTTTCCCCCACAGCAACTAATGATATTTATTTAGTACTCATTTTATATTTTCACAGTTCTCAGAACTTTTTCATTTAATCCTCACCAAAAATCCACAGAGAGAGGTTCTGATTTTACACACATTTTCAGATGGGAAAACTGAAACTCAGAGAGGATAAGTTAACTTGGTAGAATCACCCAGCCAGGAAGTGGCTTAACTGGTATTCAGATCTGGGGCCTCTGACTTCAAAACTCAAATTTATTCAGTCTCCTCCTAAGGAAGCATTTCTAAGCTTAGCCAGAGCACACTGAGGGAGGCAGGTATCATCCTGGGCTTAGGAGACCAAGGAAGCTGTAGAGCCAGATCCAGTTAATTAGCACAGCTTCCTCCCCACCTGTGGTTCTGTCAAGAGCCACCTCTCCAGGCAACCATTGACCCCTCTGTCCGGCCCCTCCTGCTTTCCTTTATACCTTCCCTGAGACCAGAGGAGGGCCTTACAAGGTGATATGATTTTCTGTGAATAACTTTCCCACAAGATAGGAGCCACCTGCAGGATGTTTCAAGGGTCTTACAGGATGAGAGAGACAGAAGGAGGCTCTTCTTTGAGCATCTTTATGATCATTGCCTTGAACTCTCTATCAAGTAGATTTGCTTATCTGCACTTCACTTAGTTCTTTGGAGGTTTTTTCTTTTCCTTTATTTGGAATATATTTCTCTGTTGCCTCATTTTGTCTAATTTCCTGTTTTTATTTCTATGTATTTAGTTGGTTGGTTATGTTTCCCAATCTTGGAGAAGTGACCTTATACAGGACACGTCCTATGGGGCCTGGCAGCACACTCTCCTGTGGTTACCAGAGCTACTTGCTTTAGGGGTGCCCTCTTATGTGGGCTGCTTAGGACCTTCTGTTGTGGTTGGCTGACTACTGTGGACATGCTGGTAGGTGTTGCTGGTTGTCATTCCAGTTGGTTGTAAGGCTCTGTTTTGTTCAGTCTGGGTCTTGGCATGGCTGACTGCACAGCGAGGGGTGTCCTGGTCCTGGTGCCAGCTCACCAGTGGGCAGGCCCAGGTCATGAGGCAACTGTCTACAGGTCCCGCCTGGGGGTCCCAGGGATAGTGCTAACCCATTGGTGGGTGGAGCTCGGTCCCAGAGTGGCTGAATGCTGGGCTGGGGGTCCCGGAGCTAGTGTTGGCCTACTGATGGGCAGGGCCATGGCCCAGAAGTGTCCTGGGGCTGGTGTGGGACGCTGGTGGGTGGGGCTGCTTCTTGATATGGCTGGCTGAGGGTCCCAGGTGACCCAGCGCTGGTGATGGCTCACTGTTTGGTGGGGCCGGATCCTAACATGGATGGCTGAGGGGCCCAAAGTGTCCTGGAGCTGCTTTTGTCCTCCCATTGGTCAGGGCCAGGACCCAGGGCATCCTGGAGTGACGCTGGCCTGCTAATGGGTGGGTGTGGTCTTGACATGGCTGGCAGTGGGTCTGTGTGGTCCTGGGGTTTGGTCAGCCCACTGGTGGGTGGGGTTTGGGCCCAGGGGGGTCCCAGGGCTGATGCCCATCCACTAGTGGGCAAGGCCAGGTCCTGGGGCTACTGCTAGCCCACTAATGGGTGGAGATGGGTCCTGGGGTCTCTGGCTGTGGGGGCCAGGGGTTGCAGATTTGGTGCTGGCCCGCAGGTGAGCAGGGCCAGGGCCCTGGTGCTCCTGGAGTTGGTGTTAGCTTGCTGGTGAATGCACCGGGTCCTGACACAGCTGGCTGGAGGGTCTTGGTGTTCATGGGGTTGGTGTCCCCCCACTGGTGGGTGAGGCCTCTTCCCAAGGCTAGTGTCAGCCCACTGGTGGACCTGGGTCCTGGGGTCTCTGACTGAGGGGCTGGAGGTTCCAGAGCTGGTGTAGGCCCACTAGTTGGGTGGCGCTGGGTCCTGGGCCATCTGGTAGGTGAGGGTGTGTCCTGGGGCAGGGCTGGGGCCTCAGGGGGTCCTTTCTGCTGGTGGGTGAGGTCGTGTCCCTGCCCATCTGGGACACCTGGCCTGGGGCCTCCTAGGAGGATGCTGACTGGCTGGTGGGCAGGTAGGTTCCAGCACTAATAAGCTAGAGGGAGGATTCCAGTGGTGCTTACCAGTGCCAGTGTCCTCATGGTGGGTTGAACTCCCCAAAATGGCGGCTGCTGGCATCTATGTCCCCAGGGTGAATTTCAGTTGCCTCCTGCCTCTTCAGGAGGCTCTCCAAGGTCAGCAAGTGGGTTTGATCCAGCCTCCTTTCAAATTACCGCTTCTTCCCTGGGTCTTGGAGTGTGTGAAATTTTGTGTGTGCCGTTTAAGAGTGGGGTCTCTATTTCCCACAGACCTCTGGGTCTCCCTACACTGGCCTTCAAAGCCAAATGTTCCAGGGGCTTGTCTCCCCAGTGCAGGATCCCTGGGATGGGAAGCCCAGTGTGGGGCTTGGACCCCTTGCTTTTGCGGGAGAACTTCTGCAATTGTAATTATCCTCCCATTCACGTGTCACCTACCTGGTGGGCATGAGTCTTGACTAATTGCATCTTTGTCCCTTCTCCCCTTCTCATTGTGGTTCCTTCTTTGTAACTGTCAGCTCTTAAAAGACCTTTTTTGCTAGTCTTCAGGTTGCTCTCATGGATACTTTGTCTATAAATAGTTGCAATTTTGGTGTGCCTCTGGGAGGAGGTGAGCTCACGGTCTTCCTGCTCCACCATCTTGGCCACTCCTCAAGTCATTAAGTTTTGTTCATTTGGTTTGATTGCCTTTGGCTTTAATCTGAGGGCTGTACAGGCTGCAAAAAAAGTACTGATGGCTTTGTAGTATAATAAAATCAGATTTTAAAAAAATTAGCAAACAACTTCTTGCAAACAAAGCAAGGAAGTTACCTTGATATTGTTGGCAGATTACTGAAGGTGTATATTCCTATTGGGCCTAATGTATATTTCAGATGATGTGTAAAGGCAGGTGTTCGTTTTAAAGACCAAACGAAGCAGCCAAATCTCTGTTTCTTTCTTCTTTCTTCAGTTTTACAGGTCGGTGTTTTTCTCTAGGTTGTGGCTATGTATCTTTCTCATGTTTTCACCCAACATTGGAAAGATGAGCTACTGGCTTTCCAAGTCCTCAGATGTTTCCAAAGCATGCCCATTTTGTTATGGGTGACCCCATCTCCTCTTGGCAAGTAATTCTATAGAATTACTCCACAAGCAGAATTATAACTTCAAGTATTTAGGGAACAATTAAACTGACAAAGAATCCTAGACCTTGAGAGCTCATCTAATCCAACTTTCTCATTAAAGGAAGGGACCTCCTTACAGCATCCCTGATAGATGTTCATCTGGACACTCTGGGGACATTTCTTCTAACAGGGACTTGTCTTGCTCTTTAACTTGGTGATTTAATTATAAAGTACTCTGCCACTCTACAAATTCTCCCTGCATATTAGTGGCCTACCTTTCTGAACACTGTGTTCACTCAGTACTCTAAGCCATCTTAAGATGCAGACTCTATCACTCCCATTTTATTGATAGAAAAACTGAGGCACGGAAAGAAAATTCCCTAAGGTCAAACAGCTATTAAGCAGAAGAGCCCAGCCCTTGATCCCACATGCTTAGCCTGTATTTCCTCTCTATACTAAACAGAACCCTCACACATTATGACAGAAACCTATCTTCAGGTTGATCTTGATTGTCAATTTTTGGATAAGTTGTTCCACTAGTTAAGAATTCACATAACTCTTCTACTATCCAGCCCACATCTCTCTGAACTGCACATACGGTCTTAGGAAATTTTAAAAGATGTCTTCTTTAAGATGAACATATATGTCTATGACATCCTCCTGATGTACTAGTTTGATAAAGCCTTCAAAAAAGAAAATGAGATCAGTTTGCCACAACTATTTTTAGAAAAATAAACTTATTAAAATATAGCAAAGAAACTTGCACATAAGAAGCATGTGTTGAATTTTGAATTTTCATGAAGTGAACACACCTGGATAACTACCACTAAGATAAAGAAAGCATTACCAGTATCCATGGGCTGCCTACCCAAGGGCTGCCTATTCATGACCCATGACAAAACCTGGCACCAAGGCTACGCTTAGTAATAGACACAATGGTAATTAACCAAGCATGTTAAATTAGCTCTCTGAAGCATTTAGACTGTGGAATACAAAGAGGATTGGCCAGTTGGGAAATGAGGGCACATTAAAAACAGAGACACAGATATGTTATGAGAGGTTGAACAGGTGGACCATAGGGTGAGAATCCAGTCTCTGACTTGCCTTGGATCCTGAACAACTCTCTGACTCCAAACTATGTGTATCCTTAAAATAAATCCTCTTTTTCTTAAGGTTCCCTGTTCCTTGTAATCAGAAGATACTAACACCAAAACTGTAAGCCACAAAGAATCCCCAACCTCATAATTTCAATTCCCCACTGGAACCAACTGGTAGTGGCTGCCTGGAGAACCATGGAAAATGACTCTGAGGCTGAGTTCAATGGAAAAGAGTATTGTGGTGTCTGCCATGCGGGCTTTTTTTTTTTTTTTTTTTTTTGGTGGGGGCGGGGGTGTGTGTGGAAGAGAGGCAGGGATGGTGCCATGAACTTGCTATTCCTGTTCTTAGCCCATATGATGAAGAAATCAATAGACGGAAAAAACTGAGTAATTAATCACCATATTAAGCTGGATATTTCAGTTTAATAAATATCCTTCCCTTAGCTGTTCCCCTCGCCCCACTCTATATCTCAGCCACAACATTTTTATTTTTTTCTTTTTATTCTGCTTATTTGTTAGAAATAACACATTCTGAACTGAAATGAACTTACCATCATTTCAAGTGTGTACTGGTTACAACTTAGCAAACATCCTTTTCAGGATGGGGTCATTTTATAAAGAAGATGGACTGTCCAGTGGAATGATTTTATTTTATCAATAAAAGTGAGACTTTTAAATGCCTTTATTATCATCGTACTGTATGATATAGACGATCATTTTGTATCACATTATTCAAGATAAATTTCAGAAACATCGGAGCCTCGCACACCTATGAGTATCTCAGAGCCAACTAGGCATGAACAGAGGAAGTAATACAATTGCTTTTGTTAATGTTCTCATGCAACAGGCGGAGGAGGTCAATGTTAGACCTGGTAAAACACATCTAGCTCTAGGTGAAATCTGAGAGAAGATGCAGCAACAAGAAAGCAGCACCGACTGGGCATGCTCCTATTCAGGCAGAGACAGGAAGGGAGTGGACGTACTGTAGAAGCTGGCCGTTACGTAGTTTTGGCAGGGATCACCAGTAAACTCATTTGGGCACTTGCACAAGTATCTTGAGGGGTTTGAAATGTCTTTCACCATGAAGCACTTGCCTAAATTCACACAGAAAGTTTTTTCCTTCTGGCACACTTGACAAGATGGCTTGTCCCAGTGGTAGATGTAGATGTGGATGAAGAAGTATTTGCTCCTTCTGTTGATACTGATATTCTAATGGGAGACTCTGAGGACACACACGTTGTCTCAGTTGAAGCTGAGACATGCCAGCGATGATCTCATTTGAGTCCACAATGGTGATATTGGCAGAGGCACTGTCATTTCCTAATCTGCTGATCACTTTGCACATACATTCTCCAGAATCAGCCAGTGATGCTTTGTTAATGCGAAGTTCTCACTTCTCTGGCCTTTTTTGTATCTTGATGTTTTGTGGTTCGTTCTTTGGGTTTAATTCATTCCCATTCTTGAACCATTTGAATTTGAGAGAGGAGTATTCAGAACTGGTCTCTCACCGAAGCACTAGTTTCGAATCTGCTGCAGACTCCTGACTTTTCATCTCTTCCAAACGGGGAGGCAAGGCGCACCGCTTGCACAGCACCTGGCAGACCTTCTTCTTGAGGTTCCGGCCCGTCTCGAGAGGGGGGAAGGATGCTCGGAAGGCGGCCGCTGCTGTTGGCATCGGGCTCCATGAAGAAGATATACCTGCTGTCCTCCTTGAGCCGCCCGCAGGAGGGGAACGCGGGGTGGCCCCAGGCGCACGCTGAGCAGCGAGTTCTTCTTCAAGCTCCCGGCTTTCACCGCCCACTCCTGGTGCACCTTCACCAGATAGGGCGCCTCATCTCCGGCCTCGGCGACGCTGGGCGCGGGGCCCGTGGGCAAGGAGGGCACGGTCCCGGGCCCACGGCTGGCGGCTGGCGCTCGCCTCCCCGCGCCCCTGCCTCGCCCGCCGCCCCCTTCCTGTCGAGTGCCCCCCTGCTGCCGCCGCGGCGGGTGCGCATTTCCCTCCATCACCACCGCGGCGCGCTGAGCCAGCTCCTGCACCGAGCCCACGCTGGGCGGGGACGCCTAGCACACTGAGGCCCCCGCGGGAGCCGTCTCCTCGCCGGCGGCCTCCCCCTGGCGCCACGGCCGCGGTCCACAGCAGCGGCAGAGGCGGGGCCGGGGCGCGGGGCCGGGGCGCGTGACCCAGTGACCGGTCGTCCCGGAGCGGTGCGGGGCGCGTCGCCGTCTCAGGGTGCGAGGTGCGTGCGGGCTCCTGGCTGTCGGTTCGGACTCTCCAGCCACAACATGTTTAACGGCCAGTCTCTTGAGCATATAAAGAGGTAAGGCACATCTTACAAACCAGATATGACTGCATAAGCCAGATGTTTTACAGTCTAGCCAAGTCATATGGGCACTTCCCCACAAGAGAGAGAATTGCTCCTGTTAAACTGATGAGGCTTCACTACACAGAGGGGAAAGCACTTCTGTTCCTCTTGGGAAAGGCATGTGAGGATTAAGTTTACACTAGGTGAAAATAATTCAGTAACAATCTAAACTGTATGGGTCAACTTCAGGTTTGTAAGAGCATGAGATTGAAAGATATGCTTACAAACGTCCTGATTAAGATACTCATGACAAGAAGAGAAGCCTTTTTGAAATTTGTATTTCGGGATCATATATCACAATTCATATTCCCAATTACTAATCATGTCAGCCAATCAGCTTTTTAGAGCTCCTGTGATGGTGAGACATGCCTGTGCTAGCTCTCCCAATTATAGAAGAAAACTACAAAAAAATTCAATGACTATGTGTTTTTTTCTGTGAAATACTGCCCTTCATTGGACAATTTTTAAATGTATTTTTATGGGCTATGAAAGAATCACATTTTAAACCAATAAATAATTTTATTTCTTATCTGTCTGCTAGGGAAATAAGGTAAGACAGAGAGAACTAAGTCATCCCTGACTAATAGGGGTTCAGAAAGTTTAACTGGCACAGCTATTCCAGCTGAACTGGTAAAGTGCTAAAAACTAGTTTGCCTTTAACTTTGACTCTGTTATAAAAAGTTGGGTCGGGGCTTCCCTGGTGGCGCAGTGGTTGAGAGTCTGCCTGCCGATGCAGGGGACATAGGTTCGTGCCCCGGTCCGGGAAGATCCCACATGCCATGGAGTGGCTGGGCCCGTGAGCCATGGCCGCTGAACCTGCGTGTCCGGAGCCTGTGCTCCGCAACGGGAGAGGCCACAACAGTGAGAGGCCTGCGTACCGCAAAAAAAAAAAAAAAAAAACATTTGGGTCAACAAAACTACATTCTTAAATAACTGCTCATTAAAGAGCTACGTGGGAAGTACTTTCTTTGGGACTTTATAGGATCTGGCTAAGATTAACTGCACATGATACTAGCAACAAGCCTTTGGAGAAATTTCATGATTGCTCGACAAAGGCTGAGGAACCAGCCAAGGTACTGGTCCAGAACTCCTGGAGCTGAGGAATAGCCCACAGTTAGTAGTCAGCATCCAGCTAAGGCTGAAGGTGGGGGCCCAAGCGAGCATTGCTTTGGAATACTGCAGTGGGCTTCTTCACACCAGTGTGAAGGCTTAAGGCACACCCAAATGCACGTGATGAGCACCCGTAAATCCTAAGCATGAATATAAGGCTTCAACCTCCCTCTTCTCGTGGCTTTCATGCCCCTACTATGGAGTGAATCTAATTCAACCTTTCAGAACATTTCTGTTTTTCTTCCTTACCCTGCTTCCTGTCCCGAAACGTGGGTACTCCCTTGCGATTACACCTCTGCCCCGGTTCTCTACGTGCTTGACCTTTCAGAATGTCATTCACTCTCAGACCTTCCATTCCGACTTGTGTGTAGCTAATTCCTTGGATAATAGATCCAAGATCTATTATCTAGAAAGATCTAGCCTGATCTTTCTTCCTAGTTCTAAGACCATATCTTCAACTGTCTATTAGATATTTCCTCACCTCCAACTCAATACATAAAATTTAGTTTGGTTCTTTTACCTCTTGACTTCCCCATTTCTTTTAATGGTACCAACTTGGCACTTTCATTCAGACTCAAAACCATGGAGTCATATTTTAATCTTCTCTCTCTGACTTTTAACATCCAAATTCTCAAATTCTTCAAGATTTGTTTTTTCTTGTTGCATCTACTCTTCCCTTCTCATTCCCACCATCACCACCTTAGTTCAGATCTTCATCTTATTTCCTTAATTCTAAGATGCCTACATTTTTGTAATTTTACATACTTAAAAATAAAGATTTGTTTTATAATCAGTGTATACGTTTAATGTGAGTTTTTTATTACAAAAATCTATCATGTTGGGCTTCCCTCGTGGCGCAGTGGTTGAGAATCTGCCTGCTAATGCAGGGGACATGGGTTCGAGCCTTGGTCTGGGAGGATCCCACATGCCGCGGAGCAACTAGGCCCATGAGCCACAACTACTGAGCCTGCGCGTCTGGAGCCTGTGCTCCGCAACAAGAGAGGCCGCGATAGTGAGAGGCCTGCGCACCGCGATGAAGAGTGAACCCAGCTTGCCACAACTAGAGAAAGCCCTCGCACAGAAACGAAGACCCAACACAGCAAAAATAAATTAATTAATTAATAAACTCCTACCCCCAACATCTTCAAAAAAAAAAATCTATCATGTCAATAGTCTTAGAATCAAAATCTATGGCATCTCAGACCCAGATAACTGCTTCTACTTGTTCTTCTGGCCTGCATTCCCTTGCTTTTCTAATCTGTCCTGCACACTATTGCCTGATTAATCTCCTTAAAAGACTGCATTCATTGTGTCCAGTGGTTAAGACTCCACGCTTCCGCTGCAAGGGCACGGGTTCATCCCTGGTGGAGAACTAAGATCCCGCATGACGTGCGATGCAGCAAAAACAAAAACAAGAACAAACAACTTCAGTGGTTCCCATTCCCTGATAGGTAAAGTATGCAAGTATGCCTAGGGGATCAAGCTGGGCATCGAAGGGACACCACAATCACACCCTGATGTCTTCCTGTCCTTACCAACATTATTTCCCTACCCAGATCTTTCTGCCGTGAACACATCCTCCTCTGCCTCTGTTTGTGTCATTCCCCACAATTAGAAGGCTATTCCTCCTGCTACGTACACCCTACTCAGGCTTCAAGTCCTATGTCTGTTGTGAAACGTTATCTGAACACCCCATCCCGAAGTAATCTCTTCCTCCTCTAAATTCCTGTAGGACTTGTCTTGACTACTTATTTCACACTTATTATTAATTATCTGGTATCTTTGAATGTCTGTATATGTTTATGAGTGTAAAGCAATGAATCCGATGTTTTATAATGAATGGGAAAAAGTCAATCACATTAGTTCACATTCTATATGTCTTATTTCTCTCATCAGATCATAAATTCCTTGCAGTTAGCTCTATTAGGTATACTTGTCTCCCTTGAATTGTGATTTATTTAAGAAATATAGGGCTTCCCTGGTGGCGCAGTGGTGAGAGTCCGCCTACTGATGCAGGGTACACGGGTTCGTGCCCCAGTCCGGGAGGATCCCACATGCTGCGGAGCGGCTGGGCCCGTGAGCCATGGCCGCTGAGCCTGTGCGTCCGGAGGCTGTGCACCGCAACGGGAGAGGCCACGACAGTGAGAGGCCCGGGTACCACAAAAAAAGAAAAAAAAAAAGAAATATAGTCTACTAAGCACTGAGTTCAATGGGGGGATCACACCTCTCATCAGAGAGCCACCGCTACCCCTATTCTTTTCTCTATGGCTGGTCCAAATCACTTATATTCAACTTCTCCCGTCTGCCCTCCTCCAGCACCCAAGCTTATGATCGTAGTAGCACAAGACTTGCTCAGGCTTTAGAGTGAATCAAGCGTCAAGGAGCGGGTGGGTTGAAGAACAAGGAGAAACTTCGCGGTGTTCTAAGACAGATGTGTGGAGGCAGAAGGTCACTGCGATGCAGCGAAGGTGAGGGGGCAAGGCCAGGTTGGCAGGGGCCTCGCATGATGTCATGCTAAGGAGGTCAGACCTTCTTTCTCCTCACTGGAATTGGGAGATTTTTTTAACCAGTGGAGGGACGTGAGCAGATTTGCTTTCTTAGAGTTGTGGAGGTGGACTGGGAAGAGGAGGAGAGACTAGCAGAAGGTAGGCCAGTTAGGAATCCTATTTCAGGACCTGGATACAGTGGCAGCTGTGGTGGTGGGAATGAAAAGCAAGAGGATGGAATCAAAAGAAGGTGGAGAAAGAATGGACAGAACTTGATGACAGAGATGAGACCGGAGGGATGACGATGGAAGAGAATGAGTGACAGAGGTTTCCACTTCAGTCTACAGCGTGGCTCCAGTGCTATTCCCTGAAATAGAGGAGAAGCAGGTTGGGGAGGGGCTGGAGTAGGTGAGAAGACAGTGAGACCTGATTTGCATATGTTGAATTTGTAGCCTCTAAAGGACATTTGCATGAGATTGGGGACATGGAGTTATGGGTTGGAGAGACGGACTTGTGATAGGCACAACTCACTCAATAAAATGTATATCTGTCTTGAAATACCCTGCTCACTCTTAGCCCGAGGCATCCAACTACATTTCTTGTCCTACCTGTTTCACCAGATTTTTATAATGTTCCTGGCTCCCAGTTTGTTATACTTTTACTCTTGGCCAGTTCAGAACTCTTTTTATAATATTTTACGTATAGTAGTTATCTAAGTCTTAGACAATCGGACTCTTAGACATCACTTAATTTAATTTCATAGAGAGTGAAGTTCTGTGGAAGCTCAGGGACTTCAGTTTACTGCACTTTATGTTAAACACTCCATGGTGTTTCCTGGCCATGTTCCCCCTTTTCCAGCTCACTTCATCCAACTGCTCATGCACATAATCTTTTCTGCCCTCCAGCTTCTATGCTCTCAACCCCTTCTTTACACTTTTGGCCACTGCTTTATTCTTAAAACTTTCTTTTTAATTAATTAATTTATTTTTCGCTGCGTTGGGTCTTCATTGCCATGCGCAGGCTTTCTCTAGTTGCAGTGAGCGGGGGCTACTCTGCTGCGGTGCGCGGGCTTCTCATTGCGGTGGCTTCTCTTGTTGCAGAGCACGGGCTCTAGGTGTGCAGGCTTCAGTAGTTGTGGCGCATGGGCTTAGCTGCTCTGCGGCATGTGGGATCGTCCTGGACCAGGGCTCGAACCCGTGTCCCCTGCATTGGCAGGAGGATTCTTAACCACTGCGCCACCAGGGAAGCCCAAAACTTTCTTTTTCCCGGGCTTCATGACATCTCCCGATTTCCCGCCTACCTCCAACCTCTCTGGCTGCTATACTTCCCCAAATGCCCACTTAAAAGTTAATGTTTCCTAGGATTCCCTATTAAGCCTTCCCTTCATCTCATTTTAGTACACACTTAGTGTGACCTCATCCACTTGCATGGCTTAACAAACAACCACTAATATTATTTCTAAATCTGAATGTCTAGCCCAGTCTTCTCAGTCCAAACCCAAATATCCAGCTCTTTTTAGGACACCTTTATTCGGATGTGTTCCACAGACATTTCAAATCAACTTGCCACAGTGAATTTTCCTCTTCTTCCTCTTCTGTATCGGTGATGGTATTGTCACCCTCCCAGTAACCTGTGAGCCATCCCTGACTTCTCCTCCTTTCTCTTTCAAACTCAGTCTGCCAGGAAATCTGCCTATTTTACATTTTAAATGAGCATTTTCCTAGATGAGAACACAGTGTGGTTGAAGATAACAAAAAGGGAGTGAGACTAGCCTCGTGGGAGAAGTTTTGTTGAGAAACATTGGGGAAAATGGTTGGATTATTAAGTGGGAGAGTACCTTGGAAGGTAACATTAAGGCCGCACAGAATATTTCAGAGTTGATGTGGTTGGAGAACCACCAAACATTAGGCAGATGGATGAAATGGTAATTTCAAGGTGCATTTTTTAAAAAGTCAGTCACTTGAAAAAAGGGAGTCAGAGCAACTATTACCTTTGTAACTAGGAGACAACCATTTCTTACACTTCATTGACGACATGAGGAAAAAAACCCAAAGCAGTTACAACTAGAAGCTCAGAAAATCTGACCCTGAATTTAAATGAAGTACAAGTGCTACTAAAAAATAAAAATAATAAGTTCTCTTTGAAGAAGACAAATTGAAATTACTCATTAGTGATATAACTAGAAGTAGACTGTGTTGAAAATAAGTGCAAGAATGACATCATTTGATTGAAAAGTGCTTATAAGCCAATTCCTTAACTGTAAATAATTTTAAAATCGAATACATATAGACATCTTTTAAAAAAATCACCAGGCTTCCTTGATGGCGCAGTGGTTAAGAATCCACCTGCCAGTGCAGGGGACACGGGTTCGAGCCCTGGTCCAGGAAGATCCCACATGCCGCGGAGCAACTAAGCCCGTGCGCCACAACTCCTGATCCTGTGCTCTAGAGCTGGCGAGCCACAACTACTGAGCCTACATGCCACAATTACTGAAGCCTGTGTGCCTAGAGCCCGAGCTCAACAACAAGAGAAGCCACCGCAATGAGAAGCCTGCACACTGCAACGAAGAGTAGCCCCCGCTCACCGCAACTAGAGAAAGCCCATGCGCAGCAACAAAGACCCAATGCAGCCAAAAATAAATACATAAAATAAATAAATTTTTAAAAACTCACCAAATTGAAATGTAATGATGATTTCCTAAAACATCTGGATTTCCATATGCCTCAATAAAAATTTTAGGCTAAATAAACTCTTATAATATAATACACTATATGACATATTTATATATTGATAAACATGGTAATTTCCAGTTAATTTGGCTTAGATACTAATTAACTCAAAATAAATGCACTCCCCTCACCAATGTAGTAAGTCAATAGGTAAATAGCTGGGAGAAAAAGTACTCCAAGCCAGGCAGCTCTGTATGTTTCAGAAGCAAAGGAAAAAATAAAAACAGTCACAGTAAACACTGCATTTCCGGAAATAAACTACATTTATGAAGCAGAAGATTCAAAAAGTAAAAGCTAACCCTCTTTATGTGGTGAAAGCATCACTGAGAAACAAATAGCACCCAGAGAGTGACTACCAGTAGTTAGCAGTAAAAAAAATGACATTAGAAAAAAATGGCAGATGTGACAGATTTAAAACCAAAGCTTTCCTCTTACTCCTTGTCATTTTCTCCTTTTTTCCTGATTGCAATTTCAATGATAAAGGTCTATTGATTGCTAAGTTACTTACATGAGGGCCTGGAAAGCACAATACTCGGTGAGGAGACACATTGATTTCCATCCTGTGGCACAAGCTCCGTACCTCGTGTTGTTTGAATCAATGAGGAGGGCAGCTATTTGTTCTCTTGGTTTAATTGCCACAGAGCAGTGATAAATAGGCATCTGATTTCCAGACTAAATCTTCAGCCCCGGCTCTCTGAAAAGGAAGAAAAAAAAAAGATGACTCTAAACTCTTCCTGTATTTCTGGACAGTAGCTTGAAAGTAGGACAGTCAGTGTCTGAGTGTTACTTTCCGGTCTTTGATACACAATTCTACCTGATAATTTTATTTTCCACCAGGAAAATTATTTTCTTCTGAGTTTCTTGAAGGTAGAAACAAAAATCTACAATCAAAATCTCAATAGTCCTTTTCACGTTGTTTTCACACAGGTTCATTTAAAACATTTATTGATATGCTACTTAGAGGAAAGAACTAAAAGAGATTAAACTAGAGGATTTAAGGTTCTTTAATAGTCACAGGCCTCAACATACTTAGAACCCTTAGTTTCTTGAGATTGAAGGGAAAATCAATATTGTTGCACTTTATCTAAGCTACATTAGGATAGAAAACTGTTGCTACATTTTATAAAGGAGGAACCTTATACTTTTGGTGCTCAGGGACCCCACAGCCAGATTGGTGGCAAGGGATATAGGCTGATAATCTGCTTATTTTGATTTCATTGATATATGTTCATTTGAACACATCACCATCCTAGCCTTTTCTACCACATAACGTTACATTCTACTTAAGGAAAGCTAAAATTAAAAGTGATCCATTTTCTACTGTATAGCACAGGGAACTCTGCTCAATATTATGTAACAACCTAAATGGGAAAAGAATTTGAAAAAGAATAGATACATGTAACGTGTATAACTGAATCACTTTGCTGTATACCTGAAACTGTCACAACATTGTTAATCAAGTATACCCCAATATAAAAAAAAAGTTAAAAAAAAAAGAGTAATCCATTTTTGGGAATTCCCTGGTGGTCCAGTTGTTAGGACTCGGTGCTTTCACTGCGGGGGCCGGGGTTCAATCCCTGATGGGGGAACTTAGATCCCACAAGCCTCTTGGACAAAAAAAAAAAAAAAAAGTAACCCATTTTTAGGAAGAGAACATGCTATACTGCCGTTTTTAAAAACTAATGAACAGAATGGGGAGCATATAGCCTAGCACAGGCTAACACATTTACTGAACTAGCACAGGCTGGCACAAACCAAAATATGAAATTGACTTAAAGAATCCTAAATAAAATATTAGTAAATAAAATCTAACTATGTATGAAAAGAATAATACCTAAATGACCTAATAATGTTTGTCTCTGGACTGTGAGGATGATCCAGCTTTAGAAGTCTTTTGATATAATATGTTATATTAACAAAAAAGAAAAACTAAATAAATTAGACTTTGAAAAAGCGTTTGCTTCACCCATTTCTAATTGAAAAAAAAAACAAGACAAAAGCTCTTTTTGTCATATAGGATATCTGGAAACTTCCTTAACTCATTAAAGTACAACTACCAAAATCTGTAGCAAGCCTCACATGTGATGGTGAAACAAAAAACCTCTCATGCTATTGCCACCACTATTCACATTGCATTGAAGGTTGTAACCAGTGCAACAAGAAAAATATGACATATAAATATTGGAAAGTAAGAATTAAAGCTATTATTATTTGTAGATTATGTGGTTGTCTACCTAGCTATCCCAAGAGGATCAAATAAAATAACTCTTATAATGAATGAGAGGTTACTGAGGTGACTAGATACAAAATCCCTAGTAATAACGAATAAGAAAATGTAACTGGAAAAAGAAATCCCATTCACAAGGACCACAAAGACAACTGAGTACTTGGAACTAACCTAATAAAAATTGTGCAAGACTTATATGAGGAAAACTTACAGGAAGAATGTTGATTCTTCCCCAATAATCTACACATTCAGTGGGGAGCCCAATGAAAATTTTCACAAGATTTTTAATTGAACATGAAAAGCTGCTTATCAAGTTCTTCTAGAATAGAAAATAAATAAAAATAACCAAAAAACAGAAATTGAGGAAAAAAATGAGGTGGAGAATTTGCCCTACCAGATATGAAAACAATCTATAAAACTACAGTAATTAAAACAATGGAGTGTCAGAGAACAAATAAACATATGGATTAATGAAAGAGAATAGAGTCCAGAAATTGACCCATGTATTCAAAGGAATTTAGTGTATGATAAAGGTGGAATTTCCAAACAGTGGGAAAATGAAAGATTACTCTAAAAATAGTACTAGGACAGTGGGAGCCATAAGGAAAAAAAAATAAAGTGAATCACTTCCTCATCCCATACTCAGAAAAAAATCCAGATTGACTCAAGACCTGCATTTACAAAAGTATAGAAGAAAACACCAGACAATACGTTTATAATCATGGGGTGGGAAAGACTCAGTCGTCAAGAAAAACCAGACAAATTTTATTAAACAGAAATTTAAAACTCCTCAGAGCAAAAGACTGGGAAAAATATTTGCAACATATACCACAGACAAATGCTTATTAACTGTAATATATATCTAGAATTCCTACAGAGATGTGACAAAACATAAGCAAGCTAATGGAGAAAAAAGGCAGGGGAGAAAAACATAATTCTTAGAAGAGGAAATAGAAATATTTCTATAAATATTTGAAAAGATGCTCAACCTCACTAGCACTTAGGGAAATATACATGAAAACAAACAAAGAGGAATTATTTTTTGTCCATCAAATCTTACAAAGCTAAAAGGACTGATAATGTACAATAATGGTGATGGTGTTGGGGAAGAAAACTCTCATACTCTGTTGATGAGAGTATAAATGGTTGGAGGAACAATTTGGCAACATCTATCAGAATTTGTAATGTACATACTCTGACTCACTTCCACTTCAAGTCATCTATCATACATGTATACCTGCTAACGTGTACAAAGATATATGTACAATTACGATCATTGCACCTTTAAAAAATTGGAGATAACCTAAATAACTCTCACTAGGAGACTGGTTAAATAAATATAGAATATCCATACTGTAAAATACCATGTACTTGTTAAAAGGAATACCTAAGTATTCCTTTGTATCAGTATGGAATGTATCAGTATGGAATACTTCCTAAGGCATATTACTAAATGAAAAAGCAGCATCAAAACTATATGAATGGGCTTCCCTGGTGGCGCAGTGGTTGAGAGTCCGCCTGCCGATGCAGGGGACACGGGTTCGTGACCCGGTCCGGGAAGATCCCACATGCCGCGGAGCGGCTGGGCCCGTGAGCCATGGCCGCTGAGCCTGCGCGTCCGGAGCCTGTGCTCCGCAACGGGAGAGGCCACAACAGTGAGAGGCCCGCGTACCGTAAAAAAAAAACAACGATGTGAAGGGACTTCCCTGATGCTCCAGTGGTAAAGAATCCACCTTGCAATGCAGGAGACGTGGGTTCGACCCCTGGTCAGTGAACTAAGATCCCACATGCCGCAGGGCAACTAAGCCCAAGTGCCACAAATACTGAGCCCACGCCTCAACTACAGAGCCTGCGTGCTGCAAACTACACAGCCCACACGCCCTGGAGCCTGTGCACCACAACTACAGAGCCCACGCACCCTGGAGCCTGTGCACCACAACTAGAGAAGAAAAAACACGCCCCACAACTAGAGAGAAGCCTGCACACCACAACGAAGAGCCCGCATGCCTCAACAAAGATCCCGTGTGCCACAGCCAAGACCCGATGAAGCCAAAAATAAATAAATTAAATAAATAAATAATAAATAAATCTTTTAAAAAGCTATATGAAGTGTGATCCCACGTATGTAAAAAATTATCTAATCTATATTCTATGCATTTTATAGACAAGTATGGATATGTAACTAACCATATTGTAGTCATTAAACCACATGTTTTATTCCTGAAGCAATTCAACATTCAAAAAAGCACAATTCAAACAGGATTTCCAATCTTCATTTATGCCTCTTAAAAACTTAGAGAATTCAGATATATAGTCTTTACTATTTTAACTATTTTACTATTATGACACCCTATTCTTTGCTTTTCCATATAAATTTTAGGATCAACTTGCCAAGTTCCATGAGAGACTCCATTTGGGATTTTTATTGGTTTAATTAATTTTTAAAATTTCTCTGTCTCTGTAGACTGAAAACTGCTTGATGACAAGAGACCACGCCTGTCTTGTTCTTACTGTGTTCACAGCACCTAGCCAGTGCCTAGAGGATAGTAAGTACTCAATAAACTCATTCTAGAATGGTTGGATGAATGAATAAATGACCTACAATAGCATAATGATAATATAAAATGTTTTATAGGCGTTAAAATTTTATTTTGGGGCTTCCCTGGTGGCGCAGTGGTTAAGAATCCTCCTGCCAATGCAGGCGACAAGGGTTTGAGCCCTGGTCCGGGAAGATCCCACATGCCACGGAGCAACTAAGACCGTGAACCACAACTACTGAGCCTGTGCTCTAGAGCCTGTGAGCCACAACTACTGAGACCACGTACCCCAACTACTGAAGCCCACGCACCTAGAGCCAGTGCTCCGCAACAAGACAAGCCACCATAATGAGAAGCCCACGCACCACAACCAAGAGTAGCCCCCGCTTGCCACAGCTAGAGAAAGCCCGCGTGCAGCAACGAAGACCCAAGGCAGCCAAAAATTTTAAAAATTAAAATTTTTTTTAAAAATAAGGTATGCGCATGCATTGTTTTAAAAATTTTATTTTCAAACTATAGTAAATTATGGGAAAATGTTCACAATGTATTAAGTGAAAAAAGTAGGCTTCAAAAATTTTTAAATAAAATGATCCTAATATTGTAAAAAAAAATCTATCTGTTTATATATACTATACATAAAGTTTGTGTATGCATTAAAAAAACTAAGAAGGAAATAGAAAATAACACTGGTTGGGTGGTAAAATTGCAGATTGTAATTTTCTTATTTATACTTTTCTAAATTTTCTATAATTAGCATACAGTACTTTTACAATAGAATAATAGACATAATTTAAAATGATTAACAAAAGAAAATATCACAATATTTAAAGTTTCTGGGATAGTATGAGAGGGAAGTGCTAATTTGATAAGTTCAGGTGATTAGGTTGAGTTACTGTATTCTAGTTAAGGCTGGAGTTTTGTTAGTGGACCAAAGGAAAATTTTAAACTTTTTTTTTCACTTGGAGTAGAACACATATACAAAAAAGGGGCAGAAATCATAAGGTGTACAGCTCATGAATCGTTACAAGGTGAACACACTGTGTCACCATTGCCCAGGTGAAAATAGACTGTTAGCAGCATCCCGAAGCCCCTTTCCAAGCACTGCTTCCTCCCTCCTCCATAGAAGCTGCTCACTGGGTTTTGCAGGACCTCCAGGCTCAGGTTGCCAGGCAAATTCAGGGAGGTCCACTGGGGAAGCGGGTAGAAATACCTCTGGGCGAGGGGAAGAACCTTACCACCACCCCAGCCTCCCTCCCAAACTGGGAGCCCCTGGCCACTGCCAAAGTGTGATACCAAGATTTTCGAAAGGTAGAATGCAACAACATCTAAAATAAAAATTTTAAATGCCTCCAGACTCACTCTCTCCTGTCTTCCTCCACTGCATCTGCCATTGTGACCCCAGGGATGGGGAGAGGTCAAACGCCACCACAGCAAGGAGATGAGGCAGGGGAAATTCATGCGAGAGAGGAAAAGTCCACTTCTTGCAGCCCCATTGGATGGCGGGAGGAAGGTGGGAGTGGGGCGGGGAGACAGTGTTCAGGGGAGCCTGACTTGCATTCCCCCTCTCTAGGCTGAAATCTGGAATGTGCTCTGGGGTGTTGACAGGTTAAAAGGGATAACAAAAATAGAGGAGATTTGACCCAACTTGCCATTTGGGACCTGGGATGCCTTAGTCTGTTTGAGCTGCTGTAACAAACTACCAGAGCACTACCATAACACATAGTGGTTTATAAACAACAGAAATTTATTTCTCACAGTTCTGGAGACTGAATGTCCAAGATCAGGGTGGCAGCGTGCTGAAGACCTGATGAGGGCTCTCTTTCGAGGTGCAGACTATGGACATCTCCACTTCTTGTGGTACCTTCACGTGGCGGAGAGCAGAAGGAAAGCCAGTGCTCCGCTCACTTTTTTTTTCCTTTTTTTTTTTTTGGCTGTATTGGGTCTTCGTTGTTGCTCTCAGGCTTTCTCTAGTTGTGGCGAGCAGGGGCTGCTCTTTGTTGCGGTGCGCGGGCATCTCACTGTGGTGGCTTCTCTTGTTGCAGAGCACAGGCTCTATGTGCGTGGGCTTCAGTAGTTGCAGCACGGGGGCTCAGCAGTTGTGACACTTGGGCCCTAGAGTGTGCGGGCTTCAGTAGTTGCAGCACGTGGGCTCAGTAGTTGCGGCACACGAGCTCCAGTAGTTGTGCATGGGCTCAGTTGTGGCTCGCGGGCTCTAGAGCGCAGGCTCAGTAGTTGTGGCGCACGGGTTTAGCTGCTCCGCAGCATGTAGGATCTTCCCGGACCAGGGATTGAACCTGTGTCCCCTGCATTGGCAGGCGGATTCTCAACCACTGCGCCACCAGGGAAGTCCTCCCCTCACTGTTATAGGGGCACTAGTTCCATTCATGAGGGGCTCCACTCTCACGGTCTCAACCAATCCTAGTTATGTCCTGAAGGTCCCACTTCCTAATACATCATATTTGGGGGGGGGGTTCCAACATATGAATTTGGGGGGGACACAAACGTTTAGTTCATAACATTGCCTCTCAGTATGGGCCCCCTTCACCAGGCCCCATCAACATGGGGTGGCTGTAGGAGTGAAGTAAACAGTATAAGGTTAGGCAGAGGGAGGCTTGGGCTGAATTTCCCAGATATTCTCCATCTTCTCCTGGATGGCAGTCATTCTCAAGGGAGGCAATTCCATACACAAAAGGGGTATATTCCAAAATGTGTACGGGGGCAGGTAATCTTTAGCCATCACAATGAAGAACAGGTGCTTTTGGTTTCACTGGGTAAAAAGAACTTTCTTGCAATGCCAGAAACTGTCCTGCACACTAAAAAATTCTGCCCCAAATGGCAGGAATATTTCCACTGAGAATTCTGCTAAAGTATTATGCCCACTCTCCTTTCACCATATGTAGAAAGCTTAAGGAATTTGCAGTTCCATAAAAAATAATAGAATTGTCTTCTGCAGTTTGGTTGGGAAGTTCAAGAGGGTTAGGCATCATGGATCTCCCTCCAGGCACAGAAATTCCTAGTTAATCATTATATATTTACAGACTATGAAGCAAGCCATGGTCTGAACTTGTAGCAGTGTTGCAATTGGAGAAATCAGCTGGGCCACAAAAGAGTAATTTTTAAATAACTCAAAATTTTTCTTACATTTCCCAAATACGATGAAGGGTATACATAACCCTCAGCAGCATTTTTTTTGTTAACTGTCCACTCTTCATTCCCATCCATTTCCTCACATCCAGTTTGCTTTTCCTCACTTAACTAAAAACTCTATTTTAAAAAGCACTCTCCCTCCTTTTCTAGTCTCTGTTACTAAAGCTCAGCTCTGAGGGCTGACTCGGAGAATGTTCTAGGTATCTGGGGGCCGGACGGCTCAGCCATGAGCAGAGTCCCTGTGCAGGGCACCCAGGCGACAGCTGCCCATTGGTTGCTCATAGTTGTCAAGCACACAGCAGGCCGAAGACGGGGCCTGACCAGATGAAGAGTAAAGATACAACAAGCCACTTTTATGGTGCCAACTCCCTTGGGCCTTGTCACACACCAAACAGGACAACACAGAGACGAAAAGGGCCCATTGACTGCAGTGTGAGATGTGGGACACCCCATTGCTGTGGAGCCTATTCTAGGCTACAGCAAGGAGTTTCACATTCTGCAGCCCTATTTTGAGGGGATTGGGGCAGGAAGCCCCTTCCTCCTCAGAACCTGGAGGACCTAAGAAATCATGCCATGATATCCTCCCGGGGAAGGTAGGGAGGTAGGTGGGAGACGGGTTACAAGTCTCCCATTCTCTCACGTCTCCCATTCTCTCACGTCTTTTAAACAGAAACACACACCAAACAAGGTTATATATTGACCAGTGGACAAAAATGTTGTGACCAGGGGCTCACAGGAACCTAAGTTCATGTTTCTCTTAGGGGTGATAAACAGTTCGGTATTCACTAACTCGCCGTTTCACAGCAACCATATAGACCCTACGTACTGCAAAAAAATGAGAATAGGCTGTATTATGATGAACACAGCAGTATGTTTGGGCTTCACACACAGCCCATCTCAGGGACCCCTCCTCCTTTCCCGGCGGACCCCAGACCACACTTTGAGAACCGCTGCTCCAGTGCACGACAGTTCAACAGGCTGGCACTGGGAGTACACTGTAAACTCCATTAGGGTCACCACAGCTATTTTGTTCATCTTTGTATTTCCAGAATCTTGCATAGTGCCAAGCACATAGTAGGCACTCAATATGTGAATTAAATTAAAATGGGTTGGGATGAGGTATTTATGAGAAGGCTGAAGAAACCTGAGAAAGGCAGAATGGTCTCTTTGGTGCTGAAGGTCAGCTCAGTCTTTTTTTTTTTTTTTTGCGGTACGTGGGCCTCTCACTATTGTGGCCTCTCCCGTTGCGGAGCACAGGCTCCGGACGCGCAGGCTCAGCGGCCATGGCTCACGGGCCCAGCCGTTCTGCGGCATGTGGGATCCTCCCGGACCGGGGCACAAACCCGCATCCCCTGCATCGGCAGGCGGACTCTCAACCACTGTGCCACCAGGGAAGCCCTGTTCCTTATCTTTTCTTATACAAACACAACTAAGCATTGGGTCCATGGCTTTGATGAAATAATGACTGGTAACTCCATGTGTCAAATTCAGCCTCTGCCTTACTTCCATTTGGCCTATGGCTTCTTCCACAGCAAAGACCAAAAAATGACACCGTGTACATTTTTAAGAGGGTCCACAGTTAAATTCTGGTTCTAATATCCCGTACAATGGGACCCTTGCACCCAGAAAGTAGAGGAGGGGCAGGCACTAAGCAGGAGGTGGCAATTGCTAGAAACTCCTTCTTGTGTGTGCAGGTGCAAGGGTGAGGAACCACAGCACAGAAGTGAGGGAGAGGAGCCTCTCACCATTGTCCAGCTGAATTAGTTTCCCATGGCAGCCGTAACAAGTCACTGCAAGCTGGGTGGCTTCAAACAACAGGAATGTATCCCCTCACAGTCTAGAGGCCAGAAGTCCAAAATCTAGATGGTGGCAGGGTTGCAACCCCTCTGGAGGCTCTAGGGAAGGATCGTTTTTTTGCCTCTTCTCACTCCTAGTGGCTTATTTGGCTGTGGCTACATCACTCTCGTCTCCTGTCTGTCTCCACGTGGCCTTTCTCCGTCCTGTGCATCTCCCCTCTGTGTGTCTCTTGTAAGGACGCTTGTCATTGGATTAAGGGCTTACCTGGATGATCCAGGATGATCTCTCCATCTCAAGATACCTAATTCCAGAAACTCTTTTTCCAGATAAGGTAACATTCACTGGTTCCAGGAATTTGACAGGGGGATATGATGGTGAATTTTATGTGTCAGTTTTGCTGGGCCATGGTGCCCAGATATGTGCTCAAACATTATTCACGGATTGTCCTCCATATTGTGGGTGGGCCTCACCCAATCAGTTGAAGGCCTGAATAAAACAAAGGCTGACCTCCCCAGAGCACGAGGGAATTCTGCCAGCAGACAGCCTTTGGACTTCATCTGCAATATTTATTCTTCCTGGGTCTCCAGCCTAACTGCCTTTCGACTCAAACTACAACTCTTTCCTGAGTCTCCAGCCTGCTGCCTCCCCCATCAGATTTTGGACTTGCCAAGCCCCCATAATCATGTGATCCGATTCCTTAAAATAAACCTCTTTCTATATATATATATTTACATCCTATTGGTTCCGTTTCTCTGGTGAACCCTAACTAACACAGCGGACCACCATTCAACCCACTACACGAGCATCTACCCAAGGGGAGGGGAGGATTTGTGAAAACTTGAGACTTCCCTTGAATGTGGGGATAAGTGTAAAGGTATCTTGCAGTGGACAAATCCATTATTAGTTCCTGACGTGGGGTGCCATGGGTGTTACACACTCTCTAAGTGTCTTCCTTTCCCAGTTCTTTTAATTTTCTATAAGTCAGGGTGATTTCTTATCAAATTCCGCACAGTGGCTCAGCAGATGGACTCACCACTGACTTCATGGAGACAGAGAACCTTCCAAGGAAACTCCCTCCTGCTTCCTACCCTAAGCTGAACATTTGCTATAGACTGACTCACCCTTCTCCCTGCTTGGCGGATAATGAAAGGAGCAGGGCTGTGAAGTCAGCCAGAGCTGTGCTTGAATTCTGCTCTGCCATTTACAGTTGATTGATCTTGGACAAGTTACTTAACTTTTCTAAGGCTGACAGTACTTTTGAAGAGATAATACTCAGAGGGCTGGTACCAGGTTGAAGGAGACACTGATGCAAATGTATACCCAGTACCTGACACTCAGTGAATTTCTTTCCTTTCCCCCAACCAGGACAGAATGGTGACAAGGCCCTCATGAGCAATGCAGGCAATGAGGGAAACAGTGCATCTTGGTCTGATGACTGCCCTATCTGCTTGTAATGTTATTTTACTTATATTTTTTCCTGAAATTAAATCAATTCTTTTTTTTAATTAGCCTTGTCCTAGACACTTGTGAAATCATCGGTTTAACTTGCTAATTATATATATATTTTTTAAATTAATTAATTAATTTATTTATTTTTGGCTGTGTTGGGTCTTCGTTGCTGTGCGTGGGCTTTCTCTAGTTGCGGTAAGCAGGGGCTACTCTTCATTGTGGTGTGTGGGCTTCTCATTGCAGTGGCTTCTCTTGTTGCAGAGCACGAGCACTAGGTGCACGGGCTTCAGTAGTTGTGGTGCACAGGCTTAGTTGCTCTGCGGCATGTGGGATCTTCCCGGACCAGGGCTTGAACCCGTGTCCCCTGCATTGGCAGGCGGATGCTTAACCCCTGCGCCACCAGGGAAGCCCTATATATATTTTTTCCAAGGCACAGTAAATACACTTAGTCACTCATTCAAGGGTGCCTTTTATGATCTCAGTAGGGTTAACAGGCTAGTTATAAATCTTTCTTCTAATATGCAATAGATGAATACGTTCAGGTAGTCATTCATTCAGCAGGTATTAGAGCGTCTTTTTTTGTGCCAACAGCCTGGCACAGCTCTAGGCTCTGAGCACCCAGGCAAGGCAGTTGACTCCAGACGCCACTCATTCCCAGGGCTGAGAGGGTCAGTCGCACTGGTTAGGAAGCTCTGTCAAGCGTTTACCAAGGTACCTAGTTGGGGTGTACTAAATCCCAGGCCTCGAGTCAGAGGCTTTCTTCTGCTCTGCGTTTGCCCACATGCAATGGGAGGGAGGTAAGAAAGGGCGGTGGATCTATTTTAGACCCTGGGTGTCTTCTTGCCTTCCATCTGATTCTTCCTTATAGGTGACTGAAAGAAAAACTGACTCATGCCTGCTCTGTGGGTTTGTCCATCTTGTGTGTGTGTGTGTGTGTTTTCTCTCCCTTTGTTTCCCCTTTCAGGGCAGCTGCATGAGTAAATGGGCTCAGGACCTCACAGTGACTGGCCAGCCAGCCACACTCCCTCTCTTCCTTTTCCTCAGGGGTCCACATTCTTCTCACAAGGCTGCCCTGGGCTGCAGGACCAGGCCCCCTTAAGATGGCAAGACTCAGATTTGGGGATAGCGTAGGAGAGGCCACCTTTCGGCTGAGCCAAGAGCCCCAGCCCAGCTTTACCTGTGCCCATCAGAGACGCACCCAGGGTTCCACACGCTGCCTGCCCTCTCACAGTGCCTCCCACCTCCAGCGTGATCTGGGGACTCGGCTTTGTCAATACCTTTTCAGTCTGTACCTTTCTCCAAGCGCTTCCTCTTTGAGTACCAGAATGTTTCTCTATGGCAAAACCAAACACAACCCGTGCAGACCAGTTCTCCCTGTTACGTGCCCCTCGCATGTCAGTGCTGTGCCTCTCCTTCCTCACGACAGCATGCTGGGAGAAGGGGGTACACTTAGGGTCTCTGTCTGCCAGCCACCTGCTCGTTCCTGACTTTCCCCGGTCTGTCCTCAGGCCCCACCACCCTCCTGAAATGGCTCTCCTAAGAGTTGGCAGTGACCTTCCCAGGCTCCTCATGGACCCCAGCAGGCTGGGGCACGTGGACCCTCCCTGGCCGCCAGCACGTGCTGCCCCATCTCAAGGCTCCCGGACCCATCTCCTCCTTCCCGCAGGACAAGGGCCCTCCTGTCTCCCCACCCTTGTCCACCCCTGCAGCAGCCCCGTCTGTGCCCCCTGCCCTTCCGCCCTGTGTCAGGCCCTCGGCCTCCACGAGAGAAAGGCTGCCGTGCTTGGCTGTCCTCCTTCCTTCTTGGAGCCCAGAACTAAAAATAGAAATGGCCAAAGCCTCATGACCAGGCTTCTGGGAAGTCCGGTGGGAACAGCTCAGGGTTTCAGAAAGGAAGCGTAACGTGAGCCCGGGAGTCAGGCGGCCCAGAAGAACGAGGAGATTCCTAAAGAACAGGGCGCGACAGGCCTGCCGTCCTGCCCGCTGTTAACAGGGAGCCAACTGGTGAGTTGCCAGGGCCGAGTGCAGACCTGGGCGCCTGGGTCAGAGGGGCATCAGTCACAGCTTATCATCATAGACTATGGACGAGAAGGCAACATGGGCGCCAGGTGAGGGTGAAGTCAACCTCTCACCTTTAACACCTGTGGATGGAGCCCAGGGAGAAGGCAGGGCTCCTGAGGCACCACACTGTGTCAGGGTGACCTGAGCCTCCTCCGGTAATGGTGACGGGAAAATAGAGGCCCCGGGAAGTGCTCCAGGGACGGCGGGTGAGCAGGGCCCCCTCCCTGTTGCTGCTTCAGGCTCCCTCAACCACCCACGCTGCACAGACCCGGAGGCCCTTACAGATAGATGCTCCTTTTATCAGGCAATGGCGATACCTGTTTTAAACATCAGCGGGTTCTGAATGCAGCCGGCAGAGAGCTCTCCACTGTTCAGGAAATAGGCGCCCCGGGGAGGAACGAAGGCTGCTTTCCCAGAACTGCGCTCAAGTGCTGCTGGAGAAGCCCAAGCTCGTTCAAACTCCTTGGGCAGACGCACCGGAATGTGATGAGGAAGTAGAAACAGGTGGCTCCCACCTACCCGTTTACGATTACAGCAGCAGCTTCCAGAGGCAGAGGGGATGAGTTAGCATCAGGCATAACTGGGCAGGAAGCCCCAGGCTGTGGTTTTTACCAACAAATACTTGTAAATAAGTTGCAGAACCCCTAACACACTGGTCTGGGCTGTGTATGTGTGCGTGTGTGTGTGTCTGTGTGTGTGAGATGGGGGACACATTTATGAGAATATAAAATAAAGCATGCAGACACAGAGGGGAGGAATAGAAGAGACGGATGGTAGAGTGGAGGGAGACCTGCAGTCGGGACCCGAGAGCCAGAGGAGATGAGGCCTGAAGAGACTCTTGTGGCCTAAAGCAGCAGATCTTATTCTTGAAGGATCTCCAGGAGCTGTCCTGTACTTCCTAAGAGACGGTGTCCAAAAGCAGGAGGCATCTGTCAAGTAGAAGACAAAAAGGGCTGTTGACCAGCAGGCCAGACACGGATGAGAAGAGCCAGTGGTCTGGGAGCAGCGGGGGCAGCACCAGATCCCCAGGGCTTGTTAAGCGCACCTGGCACCGTCCCTGCTCTCCCTCTGCCTCTGTTTCTGCTGTTAGAGCATGGCTCAAAATCAAAACAAATAAGTTAAACCTCTTTCCCTCCAGATTCTCCTTTTCTTCTTAATGATAAACTTATTTTGTATGAAATATAAGAGGCAATTAGAGAAGAATATAACAACCCAGGTTTAAAATTTTAGCATTATGCCATTTTGCATCAGATCTTATTCAGAGAGAAAGTATCACAGACGCAGTGGATCTGTGGATCCAATCTTTCTAAGAAGCTGCTTCATTGCCATCAGCCCCATGGTCAGTGGGGCTGCCTTGTGGGAGTGGACAACACATCCCTTTGAGAGTGATGTAGGAAGGCAGGAGCTGAAGTGGTCCCTAAATTCACTCTCTCTTCTCAGGAAGGAGGACAGATGGCAGAGGGTGGGTGTGTGGGCAGGTCTGTTGTTAAATGAGGTCTAAAGAAACAGGATATCTGAAGAAGGCTTCAAGCTGTACCCATGTAATTAAGAGCTCCGGCCCAAGCACTGGCACCAGTTTTTCTTGTTTAGGACTTTAGTCTTGCTGGTTATCCTTTCACTCACATCTTTATTGAATTTTATACCCTTATTTACCATGTGCCCTTTTAACTGCCAGGGTTCATGAACCATTACTGTAATTTTCCACTTACGTGACTTGATCTGCAGATGGGTGCTACCATACTTAATCAAATATTTCCTGTTTACTCACCTGCAAAATTAGGACAATAGGGCTTCCCTGTGGCACAGTGGTTGAGAGTCCGCCTGCTGATACAGGGGACACGGGTTCGTGCCCTGGTCCGGGAAGATCCCACATGCCGCAGAGCGGCTAGGCCCGTGAGCCATGGCCGCTGAGCCTGCGCGTCCAGAGCCTGTGCTCTGCGACGGGAGAGGCCACAACAGTGAGAGGCTCGCGTACCACAAAAAAAAAAAAAAAAAAATTAGGACAATAATACCTATTTCAAAAATTTCCCAAGGGTTGAGATAATATATGTAAATCACCTAGCACAGTAATTGGCAATATAATAGTAAATGTTTTTTTCCTTTTTCTTTCTAAATTCTCATAAAGCATCTGTTTGAGAACTCCATTTAGGATTCTCAAAGAATTGCCAACGAGCACCACAGTTAGAATTTCTGGAAACTACTTTCGGCTCAGTAATGGAAATTGTGGCAATTCCTTTCTTCTGATTAACCTAGATGCTGGAAAACCTGCAGGAGTTAACAGTGTTAAAGTATGATTTTTTAAAATGTAAAAATATAACGGTTACACAGTTATAAAATGAATGAGTCAAAGATTAGTTAGTGGGTATCACACTGGTACCCATTAATTAATGAAGACACCAGTAAGATGTTAAGACTGTTTCAAAGGAGAATTTGAGAAACAGAGAAGCAATGACAAAAGATAAAATGGTTTTGCTAATACACGCAAAACTGGTTAATATTCTCATGCAATAAAATATGTTTGGGGTTACCTTTTCTACAGAGGAAAAATCAATTGTATCTTCACCAGACAAAATTCACTTGCATTGCTAAGGACAAGAACCTTTTGCATTACTATAAACTTTTTTATAAATTTACTTCAACTCCTCCAGAGATGGAAAATAGCCTGGCCAATAAGAAATCAATTTGCATAAACCTGTAGAATCAGAAAATGACAAGAGATTCCAGCAGGCAACAATAAGCATTCCACTGAAAGGAAACCTAGTAATCTCTCTTGTCCATTTCCAAATCTTGGACAGTTTTCCCCAGTGATACCTGTACAATTAGACTGATCTAGGAGGGAGGCTTTGGAATTTTCTCACCCTGAATCGTGGGACCAGGCCCCTGTTACAGCCAGTGCCTCCCTCTCAGTCTCTGATTACAGGAATTCTCCTCTCCCTGAGCCATGATGTGGATTAGGGTGAGGGTGCTGAGGCAGCCGGTTCCGACATTAACCATTTTGTTCCTGTGTTCTGTAGCTCAAGGGCTAGCTATATATGTAGCACCACAAACTGCTCCAACTGGCTTCCCAGACTGCTCTCCAACTTTACCCTTGCAAACCCTCAACCCAAGCCCGAGAGATAATTAACAGACCCTGAGGGACTTCCCTGGTGGCTCAGTGGTTAAGAATCCACCTGCCAATGCAGGGGACACGGGTTCGAGCCCTGGTCTGGGAAGATCCCACATGCCGCGGAGCAACTAAGCCAGTGCGCCACAACTACTGAGCCTGTGCTCTAGAGCCTGTGAGCCACAACTACTGAGCCCACACACCACAACTACTGAAGCCCACATGTCTAGAGCCCGTGCTCAGCAACAAGAGAAGCCACTGCAATGAGAAGCCTGCGCACCGCAATGAAGGTAGCCCCCGCTCACCAGAACTAGAGAAAGCCTGCATGCAGCAACGAAGACCCAACGCAGCCAAAAATAAAATACATAAATAAAATTTTAAAAAAAGCATCTGCCCTCCAATGCAGGGGACACGGGTTCAATCCCAGGTCAGGGAACTAAGATCCCACAGGCCGTGGGGCAACTGAGCCTGAGCGCCACAACTACTGAGCCCACAAGCTCTGGAGCCCATGCACTCTAGAGCCCGTGCGCGCCACGACGAGAGCGCCTATGTGTGGCAACTACTGAGCCTGTAAATTCTAGACCCTGCGTGCCACAACTAGAGAGAAGCCTGCGTGCTGCAACGAAAGATTCCATGTGCCACAACTAAGACCCAATGCAGCCAAGTAAATAAATAAATAAATACTAAAAAAAAGGAAGAAATACTTCTCAAAAACACACATACATACAAAATAACAGACCCTGAAATTTGCCAAATTTCACAAAATGGTTTGTTGAACAATTTAGCATGTACTGCCTTGGAACACCTTTTGTGTCATATTTTTTAACTTGTCTACAATTTTTTTTAACATCTTTATTGGAGTATAATTGCTTTAAAATGGTGTGTTAGTTTCTGCTGTATAACAAAGTGAGTCAGCTATACATATACATACATCCCCATATCTCTTCCCTCTTGCGTCTCCCTCCCACCCTCCCTATCCCACCCCTCTAGGTGGTCACAAAGCACCGAGCTGACCTCCCTGTGCTATGCGGCTGCTTCCCACTAGCTATTTTCCATTTGGTAGTGTATATATGTCAATGCAACTCTCTCACTTCGTCCCAGCTTTGTATACAATTTTTAAAAGTGATTTCTTCTGTCATCAATTAAGGTATACTTATTTGATAGCAGAAACGATCCCCCTCTACCAGCACCCAATATTAGGTGTCCAAACAGGTGTTTAATTAGATGTTAAACAAATATTGATTGAAGGGATAGACAGAAGGTGTTAGAATAGAGAACTTCCCTGCTCAGAAAAACTCTGACTTCCCAGCGCCTTCAGAATAACATGCAAACTTATCAGAGACCTTACCTTCCCCATCCACGTTGTCTACCTACTCCTGCCAGCCGGATGCTTACTCCCAATACATTTCTTTTTTTTTTTTTTTTAGCATCTCTGTATCTCCTCTCTCAACCTGGAATGCTCTTTCCCTTCACCTTCAGGGCTTAACTAAAATACCGTCTCTTCCACGAAGCCTTCCCTGATCCCCTAGATGTGACCTCATCACTTGCCTTGTCCTCTCAGCAGCTGGAGTGAGACCATGAACGATGAAAGCTGTGGAGCCAGGTGGCCTGAATCCACTTAGTTTTGTGACCTTTGGTGAGTGACGAAACTATTCTGTGCCTGAATTTTCTAAGGTAAATTTGGGGAGAATACTACTGCTCACCTCAGGGTTTTTGTGAAGATTAAATAAACGAATACACTTAGAAGACACCTGGGGACTTCCCTTGTGGTCCAGTGGTAAAGAATCCACCTTACAATGCAGGGGACGCAGGTTCGATCCCTTGTCAGGGAATTAAGATCCCACATGTCGCGGGACAAATAAGCCCGCACACCACAAATACTGAGCTTGCGTGCCTCAACTAGAGAGGCTGCGTGCTGCAAACTACAGAGGCCACACACTCTGGAGCCTGCGCGCCACAACTAGAGAAGAGAAAACCTGCACGCCACAACTAGAGATAAGCCCGCACACCACAATGAAGAGCCTACACGTCGCAACAAAAGATCCCACATGCCTCAACGAAGATCCAGCATGCCTCAACTAAGACCTGACGCAGCCAAAAATAAATTAAGTAAATAAATAAATTTTAAAAACACGATTTACAATTTAAAAAAAAAAGAAAATAAGAAGACGCCTGGAACGTAGTCAGTGCCCAGGAAGATTAGTTATTATTATTCCTTTTGGATGCTCTCCTAATTCTATACTGGAGCCTCGTCCAGTTAGTTCATTCTGTCTCACATAGATTTTATTTACTGGTTACTCTTCTGACCCATGGCTGAAGTAAGCTCCTCAAGGGATGTTTAGGGAACATTTGCTGAATGAATGAACAAATTAAAGAATAAATGAATGGTTAAATCCTGCCCTGGCTTTCAGTAAATAACTCCTCATCAAAAAGCAGATTTTTTCCTCATGGTATGTGGGACTTTTCTTTTAAACCACCAAAACTTTTGAGCTTCTTTTTTGCAATTTCAGGCCTCTGTTTGCTCTGAAGTGTAATGTTTGCATAGATGTGACACCTCCTACAGCACCAGGATCTTTCCGTCATAAACCATACTGGGCATATTTGTTTTCTGGGTGTAATTCAGAGTAGTAACTTGACAGTCAATTTGTCTCGCCTTATAAAATTCACACATATAGTTAATTTTTTCCTATTGCAAGTCCTAGGTTGGAAAGAAGGAATATTACTGATGGCAAGTTTTGTTACCTTGAGCAATTCACTTCCACAACCTTTCTATTTCCTTAGTTTTGAAAGGAGGTGATTTCACTGCTTATGAGGAGTGAATGGTTTGCACCACACATCTAGCCGCCCAACTTTTTTTTTCCACATAGAAATCTGTATTTTCACCTTATTTGGAAAATTGAAAAATTTGACAACTCTGAACCTTTATTCCCTCTAAGAAATATTGGCTGGCACTGAACAGGAGTTGTGAGTTGGGTAGGCACTCTCCAGACTGTCACCATGCCACCACTCCAAGTTGTCTCCATGACACCCCTTCACTTCTCTATGTTATTTTCCTATGGCTGCTGCAACAAATTACCACCAACTTAGTGGCTTAAAACAACACATACTTATTATTTAACTCACATATTTCAGAGTTCTGGAAGTCAGAAGTCCAAAATGGGTCTCACTGGGTTAAAAACAAGGTGTCTAGCCCCCCAACTTTTAAGACTCCCACCTGAGGGACAGGCCCGCAAAACACCTAGCTCTGAAAGACAATGGGGCCGGTGTCCACAAGACCCACAGTACTATAGCAAACAAACGAACCGTTCCTTATCCGTGCCTGAGCGTTCCCCGCAGCTATCCCTGCACAGGGCTCAGCACAGAGGGAGCTCAAAAAAACGCCCACCTCCTAGGCTTTCCATGAAAGAGGTTTGATTGCTTACTTTACAAGCTGCTGCCTGAGGGTCTGGGTTCTAATTTAGCCCACAACGAGGGGCTGGCTACGATCCTTCCTAGAGTCCAGAGTCTGGAGTTTAGGAAAGCTGGTGGGCGCTTCCCCTGCCTTCTCCAACCAGTTGCTCCAACAATAACATTGTCATCAGTACCTCCCTAGAAGGAGTTTGTCCACACCCCAATTTTTAGGGCTGCCACCCGAAGGACAGTCCCCCAGATCACCCAGCTCTGAGAGCCAAGAGGGCTTGCATCCACGAGGCCCCCAGGACAATAGCAAACAAAGAAGCAGGTTTTTTTTTTTTTTTTTTTTTTGCGGTACACGGGCCTCTCACTGTGGTGGCCTCTCCCGTTGCGGAGCACAGGCTCCGGACCCGCAGGCTCAGTGGCCATGGCTCACAGGCCCAGCCGCTCTGCAGCATGTGGGATCTTCCCAGACCGGGGCACGAACCCATGTCCCCTGCATCGGCAGGTGGACTCTTAACCACTGTGCCACCAGGGAAGCCCAAAGAAGCAGTTTTTAAGTGGGCTACCCCAAACTATCTATAGGTTCAATGTAATCCCTCTAGAGATTCCAATGGAATTTTCACAGAAAAAAAAATTCTAAAATTTGTATGGAACAAGAAAAGACTCCAAATAACCAAAGCAATCTTGAGGAAGAACAAAGCTGGAGGCATCCTGCACCCTGATTTCAAACTATATTACAAAGCTATAGTAATCAAAACAGTATGGTATTGACATGAAAATGGACATAGACCAATGGAACAAACTAGAGAGGCCAGAAATAAACCCATGCATATATGGTCAATTACTTTTTGACAAAGGAGCCAAGAACATATAATGGGGAAAGGATAGTTTCTTCAATAAAGGGTGTTGGGAAAACTAGCCTGCCACATGCAAAAGAATGAAATTGGACCACTGTCTTACAAAATACACAAAAAATAACTCAAAATGGGTTAAAGACTTGACCTGAAACTGTAAAACCTCTGGAAGAAAACATAGGGACTAAGCTCCTTAACACTGGTCTTGAGATGATTTTTTTGGGAGTTGACACCAAAAGAAAAGGCAACAAAAGCAAAAATAAACAAGCAGCACTACATCAAGCTGAGAAGCTTCTGCAAAGGAAAGGAAACCATCAACAAAATGAAAAGGTAGGGACTTCCCTGGTGGTGCAGTGGTTAAGAATCTGCCTGCCAGGGGTTCCCTGGTGGCACAGTGGTTGAGAGTCTGCCTGCCAATGCAGGGGACATGGGTTTGTGCCCCAGTCCAGGAGGATCCCACATGCCGCAGAGCGGCTGGGCCCGTGAGCCATGGCTGCTGAGCCTGCACGTTCGGAGCCTGTGCTCCGCAACAGGAGAGGACACAACAGTGAGAGGCCCGCGTACCGCAAAACAAAAAACCACAAAAAAAGAATCTGCCTGCCAGTGCAGGGGACACAGGTTCGAGCCCTGGTCCCTGAAGACCCCATATGCCATGGAGCAACTAAGCCCGTGCGCCACAACTACTGAGCCTGCACTCTAGAGCCCGCAAGCCACAACTACTGAGTCCACGGGCCACAACTACTGCAGCCCATGTGCCTGGAGCCTGTGCTCCACAACAAAGAGAAGCCACCACAATGAGAAGCCCACACACTGCAACAAAGAGTTGCCCCCGCTCATCGCAACTAGAGAAAGCTCGCGCACAGCAATGAAGACCAAACGCAGCCAAAAAATAATAAATTAAAAAAAAAAAAAGTTAAAAAAACAAAATGAAAAGGCAACCTATGGAATGAGAGAAAATATTTGCAAACCACATATCTGTGGTAATACCTCAAATATACAAGAAAGTTATACAATTCAATAGCAAAAAACTCCCAAATAACCCCATTTAAAAATGGGCAAAAGGGGGACTTCCCTGGTGCTCCAGTGGCTAAGACTCCACGCTCCCAGTGCAGGGGGCCTGGGTTCGATCCCCGATCAGGGAGTTAGATCCCACATGCCACAACTAAGAGTTCGCATGCTGCAACTAAAGATCCCGTGTGCGGCAACGAAGATCCTGCATGACGCAGCTAAGACCCAGCGCAGCCAAATAAATAAATATTTTTTTTTAAATGGGCAAAGGACTTGAATAGACATTTCTCCAAAGAAGACATACAAATGGCCAACAAATATATGAGAAGGTGCACAACATCACTAATCATCAGGGAAATGCAAATCAAAACCACAGTGAGATATCACCTCACACCTGTTGGAATGGCTCTTATGAAAATGACAAGAAATAAATGCTGGTGAGGATGTGTAGAAAAGGGAACCCTTTTGCACTATTAGTGGGAATGAAAATTGTTACATCCATTATGGAAAACAGTATGGAGGCTGGTATACAAACTGTCAGAGATAAGATGAATAAGCCCTGAGGATCTAATATGTGACGTGGGGACTATACTGATAATACTGTTTCGTATAACTGCAATTTGCTGAAAAAGTAAGAACTTGTGTTCTCACCAAGAAAAACAAACAAACTGGTAAATACATGAGGTGATGGATGTGTTTATTAGTTCAATGGTAGGAGTACTTTCACAATGTAGACATATACAAATCATCATGTGCACATTTTAAATACCTTACAATTTTATTTGTTAATAATACCTCAATAAAGCAGAGAAAAAAGAACAAGGCCTGGCATCAAGTAGGCACTTGATGCTAAATAAATGGTTATACTCAGGGATGAAGTGACAAGGACTTGGGCTAACTGAAAAAAGGGTCCAGATGTAAAAAATATTATAAAGAAGCACCTTCAGAACCTGGAGAGAAGACCTAGGCACAGCTGAATTAAATAACTTAGCAACGTTAAATGCATGCAAGGCAAGAATGCAAGAAATGTCATAAAAATCACAAGACCATCATCCAATAAAAAGCATAGGCAACAGTATGTCCATGCAGAGGAGAGGGCATCACTTCAGTGTGGACAGGAAAGGCTCCACTGGGCCTCAAAGGATGGCTGAAGCAGGGGCATGCTTCCTGTGAGGGTGGTGGTATAAGGCTAAGCCAGACACAAACTCCTGGAGCCAAGGGTTTACATGGGACTGTCCCTGTGGTGGCCTAGAGAGCACTGGCTGCCAGGGGAGGGAGGCCAGATTTCTACCCTCTAGTCCTTCAGATCAGAACTAAAGCTCTGTCTGTTTTGTATTTATAACAACCAGCCAGGGCTTCCCTGGTGGCGCCGTGGTTAAGAATCCGCCTGCCAATGCAGGGAACACGGGTTTGAGCCCTGGTCTGGGAAGATCCCTCATGCCACGGAGCAACAAAGCCTGTGTGCCACAACTACTGAGCCTGCACTCTAGAGCCCGTGAGCCACAACTACTGAGACAGTGTGCCACAACTACTGAAGCCCGCACGCCTAGAGCCCCCGAAACAAGAGAAGCCACCGTAATGAGAAGCCCGCGCCCTGCAACGAAGAGTAGCCCCCACTCACCACAACTAGAGAAAGCTCGCGCGCAGCAACAAAGACCCAATGCAGCCAAAAATAAAAATAATTAAATAAGTTAAAAAAAAATAAAATAAAATAACAATCACCCATAATGTATAGGTTATGTATAAATTGCTTTCTGATACAAGCTACCTTCTTTTTAAAAGTGTTTCTAGAAAAAATAAAAATGCACCACAAGAACATGGCTTTAAGACCTTCTTAAAAGAGAATTTAATCCAATGATTGTGAGCTGAGATTGGTTTCATCCCCATAGTGCCAGGATACACACATACCTTCATATTCAAGGAGCATTTGGTGAATGGGTGAATAGATGCACGAATGGACCTGAGGTGGCCGTCTGGATCCCTCAGTGGACTAGAGCAGGGTGACAAGGGTGTTGATGGGGGCCAGGTGAGCCATCCAGAAAGAGGTCTAATGAACAGGTTTTTAAATCTGAGGCAAAGAGAGCAGAAGCAGACGTCTGCCTTTGTGGGTCTGCCTTTGTTCAGCCTCAGAGCTCTGTGTGCAGGAGATAGTGTGACCTTTATTTTCCCTGTGTCTGGTCAAAGAGGCTGTCTGATTAATGTTTGCAGTACACGGAGACAATAAACATAGGCAAGTCTGGCCTCTGGAGGGAGAGGTTTGGGGTTGGATCCTTTTCTCCAGTTTTGGCAGTGCCGACGATGGGGGGAGCATTATTTTTAAATCTTTGCCAAATGACATTTTGAAACCCGCACATGTTGGGGTGTGCCAGGCCAGAGCGCTTGAAGAACAGACAGGCAAGGCCAAGGGAGCGCTCGGCTGCCCAAGGTGCACTGGCAGCTTGAAAATCCCCCTATCACAGGCCCCACTCTTTGTTTAGATGAACACTTTCTACAGCCAGGGACAGGCATTGCTCTTCTGGGGGGAAGAGCCCCAGGCCTAGTGGGAAGAACATTATTTTGGACACTGACAGACCTGGGTTTGGAGTCTGACACTCATGGAAAGCTCGGGGAAGTTACACATAATTCCTGCCTCTTGCCAAGTCAATCTTAATCGGAAAATGTAACATTTAGCCCTGCATGAATAGCACTTAGAAGAGGCCAAAGGAGGTGAGAGGGTGAGAGAGAGAGAGAGAGAGAAAGAGGTGAAAATAAAGGGTGAGCCAGGCTGCAAGACCCAGGCCAGCACTACCAGGCAAAGAGCCCACTGCACAAGCCTTGACTCGGGGGCTCACAGTCAGATGCCCACAGATAGAACCGAGAGGGTCTGTTTTTCCTTAGCAAGGAAAAAATTACACCCTGATTTTCATTAACTTCTAACTGCAATTTACATTGCCCTTCAGTTAAGCATGTGGGTAACAAACCACATGCTTCAGAGAACCTGTGACTTTGTCACAACTAGAATCACAGATGCTTTCACCATCATACTCTGGTTGTCCCAGAGATCCTGAAATATCACTTACATCCATCACTTTTTCAAAAGCACAGCCGTAATTAGACCTATTGCTAGATCGTGTCATTTAATGCATTAGTAAACTAGCATTTTTTCCACATCACAAATTTGTTTATATTCTAATAACTATATTCTCATATGCTCGGTTCCCTCTATAGCCCTTTGTGGTTATTTTACATTAGAATCAGCAATGTGAGACGAGGTCCATAGCCTTCGCCGGCCTGCCAGAGGGGTGAGTCAGAGCACACGGAAAGGTCAAGAGCTCAGAACAGCAGCCAGCAAAGGGAGGTTCTGAAAACACAAGATATATGTTGAGTTCCGTTTCAACATCCTTTTCAGAAGACACAAAGCCCTTTGCTGCTCATGTCTTTTGCCCTCAAAAGTTGATTGAAGGCCTGAGAACAGGATGGAGATGTCGGGAGCAGAAGGGGTGGAGGTCCCCGGAGACATGCAGAAAGGGAAGATCATGGCCGATACTCCCCGCTGCCGTCCCCCAACACGCTGTATAGCCGAATCCAAGCTCATAAGTTAGAGCTGAACCAGCAGAGGCTCAGAGCCCATAGCCTTTGGGTACCCCTCACAGACTCAGCAGCTGTCTGCTCAAAACTCCCAGGCTGCTTCTAACACCTGCCCAGCCTACTGAAAAACTTCCAGACTCCAAACATCTTTTCCTTAAGAAGGCTGAGATGAACTTTATGGTCTTTGTTCGATGAGTCTATTGCTATTTGATCACTGAGTGTATGAGCCAAAGCTCAATACTAAACACCCACTTGAACTTTGCAGCTTCCACGTTTCATTAAGAAGGCTATTGAGGAGTCTGGCCATGTGTCAAGGACACGTTGACTCTGGGGCCACCCCATTAACCCAAGTCAGTCCTGGAGGAGGGAAGGGTGTGGCCATGAGCCAACAGGGAGGGATGCGGACCAGATGGCAGAGGCTCTGCTGGCAGCTGGCAGCCCTGCCTCTCACTCCCTGCTTGAACCTTGGGTGACTCTCATCCCAGGGTGCCTCGGCTTCCCTGTCAGAAGGTTAACCATGGTTGAAGATCAGTGGAAGAGGAAGAGGGAGGAGGGGCAAGGGGGCAGGTGGGTGCGGTTCTGGGGAGCCAGGCTCACACGGGGAGAACTGAGGGAGCAGCGAGGTCTGGCAGGTGGCAGAGTCCCAGCCAGAGACAGCCAGGACTCTCAAGGTGCTGGTGTCCCCACGGTGGCTGGTCAGGAGCACAGACCCGTTCCCAGTGCTGGCTGAAAGCCCCCTCCTCGGTGTGGGCAGCCAGAGAAAAGAGGAGTTCTCTGGGCCTGACACCTGCTGCCCCACAGCAGAGATCGGGACTGGCCAGCTGCCGTCCTACCCAACTAGTCAGAGTTCTGCATTTAAATGAGAGAGAAGAGGGATGCAAAGCTGGTCTTTCTGGTAGCTTTCATTCATTCATTCAGTGCTATCTCTGGATATTTTTCTGCTTCTAAAAATAAAACGTGTTTATTGTAAAACAATTCAACATAATGAAAATCTGAAATCACTGGAAATAATGTTTCTCAGTACTACCCCTTGAGCAAACCATTTATTGTTATGTGTTCATTGTATGTACTTTTTTTTTTTGGTCTAATCCTAAGTGAATCAGTCACTTTTTAAAAAAAATTAATTAATTAATTTATGGCTGTGTTGGGTCTTTGTTTCTGTGCGAGGGCTTTCTCTAGTTGCGGCGAGTGGGGGCCACTCTTCATCGCGGTGCGCGGGCCTCTCACTGTCGCGGCCTCTCTTGTTGCAGAGCACAGGCTCCAGCCGCGCAGGCTCAGTAGTCGTGGCCCACGGGCCCAGTTGCTCCGCGGCATGTGGGATCTTCCCAGACCAGGGCTCGAACCCGTGTTCCCTGCATTGGCAGGCAGATTCTCAACCACTGCGCCACCAGGGAAGCCCTGTATGTACTTTTTAAAAATTCCTTTATTTTCTCCTTTTATGGTAACATATAAACATGTTTATTTTGGGCAATGTAGAAGTATTTGGATTAAAACATCAGAGTTTCTTTCCACACCTTTTGACCCCTAATTCCACTCCGCTCTGCAGAGAGAGTCGCTGCTAATGTTCAGGGTTCTATCCTTCTAGAAATTCAAATGCAGGGAGCTCACTCTCAAGCTTGCTGTCCAGCACTGTCAGTGGTAAGGCAGCTCCTGCCAGTGCAGCCCTGCCCAGCCTCTCCACGCAGCCCTGCTACACTTCTCAGCCAGGCATCAGACCCTGTCCCCTCTGTCCCCCAAAGTCCAGAGGGCACATGTAAGCCCTCTAGTTGTTCCCTGAAGGTTCCTCTCACATTACTTTAGGTAAAGGGGAAGCATCTCTCCCTCCCTGTGGGGAGTGTGGGGAGAGGGGACAGGAAGCCTCAGCACTCCAGTAACTCTCCAGCCCTCTGTCCCTTGTGGGCTGGATGGGGTGAGCATTAATGTCAGCAAGGCTGGTTTCAGGACATCTTAGCATGTCCTGCATATGTGGTCTGGCTCCTCTCTTGGGATGCAGGAGAATTAAGCCTCTATCATGTACTCTCAGCCTTTGGGGTCTCAGCTGAAACAGAGACGGAAAGAGGGTATGTGTGTGTATGTGTACATATGCTTACGAGCTACCACAGGCAGGCTTTTAATTTAGCTGCTGATTCTTCTAAACAGTTGTCATTTTGGCTTCCCCAGACCATCCCACCAGCCCTGGAAGAGGTCCCCCTGCCCTGCTTCTCAAACTGGGAGAAGCTTAGCACTGGACATACCCAATGTATGCCACGGGGTTTATGAGAGCATCTCATTTATGTAAAAGTTTTGGTGGAAAAGGTGATGTAACATAATTATTCAGTATTTAATTCAAGAGGGATAAATTGGGAGACATCAAGAACATTTCTCCTTTGCAGTTAGCTGCTTAGGACTTTGGTGCCAGACCTCCAGGAGATGCACAATTATTCTCCTGTGCCCCTAGAGATGTTCTCCTATGCCTCTCGGGACATCTTGAAATGTGCTGCCTCCAAGAAGGCCCCTGCTGATCCCTGCCTCCCAGTAGCCACACCTTTGAGTAGTCCCCTCCCACACTGTGCCAGGGCTGGTCTGTGTGACCAATAGAATATGGCAAAAGAGATGTCATGTCACTTCCAAGATGAGGTTATAAGCTTACCAGGTTATGAAAGACCTGAGTTCTCTTTCTTGGATCATTTGCTTTGTGGGAAGCAAGCTACCATGTGAAGCAGCCCTATGGAGAGGCCATAAGTGAGGGACTGAGGGCTGCCAACAACCACATAAATGAGCTTGGATGCAGACCTTTCAGCCCCAGTCGAGTCTCCAGAGACTGCAGCCCCTGCTGACAGATTAATCACATCTTCATTCACACCTTGAAGTGTGAATCACTTAAATCACACCTTGAGCCAGAACCAGCTAAGCCGCTGCTAGATTCCTGAGCCTCAGAAACTGTGTGACATAATACATGTTTATTATTTTAACCTGTTAAGTTTTGGAATAATTTGTTATGCAGCAAAAAACTAATGCCCTGCCTTGTAACACAGTTTCTTTTATAAAACAGCTTGACTACAGGTTGTCTTTCTCTTGACCTCTCTCACGCTTAGCCTTTCTGGTTATTAAATATTTATGCTGAAGTAACCGTGGCAGGCATGGGCCTCCATATGCAACTATTTCTGTACCCCTATGTGGTTTTAACACAAGGTCAGAAATTCAGGATTACTGCTGCTGACAACTGCAATTTGAGAGGGCTAACTTCTGGAAGGATGACCTGATCAACAGCCCAGGCCTTTCAACTTCAGCACCTCTCTTCTTTCTGAGCTGCCAAGGGGACATCCAATCTGAGGCTCAGGAGAGACACAAATCTGATCATTATTGACATATGAGTAATAGCTAAATCCAGGTGATTAGAGGAATTTCCTTGGGGTAAAAACTTTGGTTGAGAACTCTGATGTTTGGGGAGAAATTTGCATAAATTGTCCTTCATCTCAAATACTAGTGCTGCTTCTGTTTAAACACTGGCACTGTTTATGGTTATCTTTTTGAAATCATGAACCCCAGAAGATGTTTTCACGGTTCTATCAGTTATGATCCTATTTTGCCAGTTACAGAAAAGCCAAATTGAACAGGGGCTTTGCTGGCTCACATGGCCAGAAGTCAGATGAAAGTGAACTTTGGTCCCATTTCTTTACAAATCTCCTTTGCCTTCACAGGGTCAGCTTCATCCTGAGGCTAATCCCTGTTGGATGACTCTGGGTAGCCAGAAGGGACACATACATCCATGTTTACATCCAGGGGGACAGAGGGCATTTCTGAACCAACATTCCAAAGAAGAGCTGGAGATTCACCATAACTTGCCCCTCAAAGCCCTGACTGTGCCCAGAGGAATGGAATGTCCTCACTGGCTTTAACTACCCAGGGCCCACCTGGAGCCAGGACTGAAGTCCATTTCCTCCTGAGAACGTGTGCTGCATGGGGAGGTTGGTGGGGACTTTAAGGAAAAATGAGGGAATGGTAGGTAATGAAAAATATCCTTTAGGCAAGCATCTAGATCTGCCATCCTAAGAACATAGTACAGAGAAAGATGCTGCCTCTTCAGTTTCAGAAGACACTCAATGCTCTAGTCCTCTTTTAGGGGGAAAAAGAACTGATTTTTCATCCAATTCTGGGTTTCAACCACCCATCACCAATATGTGAATGACTCTGGAGTCTTCTCTCCAGATCTTTGTGGGGCCTTTGATCTCTTAGGGAAGGAGTCGATGGGAAAGTCATCAGTCATGAGCCTGCTGTGTGGGTGGTACTATCGTCAGCACTTTCCCTTGCACTACATTATCTGATTTAGTTCCTTTGATCCTGTGAAGAACCTTATTATCCTCGGTTGACAGACGAGGAAATGATGCCCAAAGAGGTTAAGCAAATTACCCATGGGCACAGAGCTAATTAGTGGCACATTTCCAGGACTGATTAGGATTCTCAGTGAGTTGGAGTGGACTTAGCCGAGTCAAAACCCTGGACATTTGTCGTAAGGATGCAAGGGTATCTCGTGGAGCCTGAGGGCTGAGACACAGGTGGGAAAAGAACCAGGGACTGAAAAGCCATCAAGACTCTCTTTTGTCTCCGCTCATTTCTGTGTTTCTGCTTCATTCTTCTCTCCTCCGGCAGACATGTTCTCTGCTTCTCCAGGCCTTGAGGCAGGAGAAGAGGCCAGTAAGTCACTGTCCTTTTCTTCCTCCCCAAATCCTGGGAAGGCACACCCCGACACAGGGGGTGAATGACGTTATCCGAAATGGCCGCTCCCCTGGCCTCCCTTTGGATGGGTGTCAGCTAAGTAAGGCCATGGTGACCTGAGCAGATACCCCAGAAGCAGTATTTTCTCTGCAGACCAGCAAAAGGGATCACACCTTTCGGCTAGCGGGTTGCTGAGAAAGGAGCTTGGAACCCACAACTTCTACTGGTTGCTTACTTTTTCACTCTGTGGGCATTTGGTCCAAGCAGCCCCTGTGGCTGTTTATTGTGCAATTCACAAAGTGGATGAGAGCCCGTGATGAAATAGTCACTTGGGACCTCAGAGTTCTCTGCCACGTTGTGTCGTGAAGAAATTCTGGGGCATTTCCTCCAGCATGGCCTTTGGATCCAGGTTGAGTTTGGGTGGTGGATTCCCGGGAAGGATCATAACACTCCATCCCCTGGGGGGCAAGCAAGGCCCTCTCTGGAGAATCGGCCCTGCTGGACCCTAGGTGATCAAAGAACCGATGGCATCTGTGTTCGGTGCCCAGGCCAGGGCTTGCTCCTGATCGGGGTCTACTAGTGAGTGAGGCCAGTATGAGGGGCGAGGCTCTCACCTGCCTGAGTCAATGTTGACCTGAACCAATTCACCCCACATGCGAATCCAGGAAGTGCGGTTCTCTCAGAACTGGGAGAGTCACTGACAGCTGGGGCAGCCTCTCCCTAGCATGTTTGAGTAAAGGAGTGTCTGTTTATCTTCCACTATTCAGAGCCACCAGGAGCCTGGCCCAGGTCAGCATGCTCTAGCTCATGAGGAAGGGAGGGTTGGTCCCCCACCTCTCGGCCAGCCCTGAGGAGACTCCCTCCTGAGGCCTCTGAAGTCAGCCTTGTCTTCTTAGCTGACACAATTGAACGCTTCCAAAACCCAATGGCCCAGGCTTCTCTCCAGAGCTCCAAACCTGGTCATCCAGTTGCCCATTGGACATCTGCCCTTGCGTGTGCACTTCACCGGGAGTCTAAAAGGCCAGGCCCCCATCCTTCATGCTCTCGTCTCCCGTCCTCACTTTTGTCAAAACTGCTCCTCGTGCAGATTCATCCCTTGGGTGACTGTTCCCACCAGCCACCTACCTAACCATTCAAGCTGGGGAGCCATTCTCCATTCCTTCACTCAGGAAACATTTCTTGAACCTTTACCCTGCGCCAGATTCTGTGCTAGGCCCTAGAGGTAAAGACATGCCTCAGTGCAGACTCAAGATGCTCAGAGGCTAGCGAACAAACCCCACAAGTGCTGACAACACCCTGGGGAAGAGAAATGGCTCATCCCAGGCTGTTACAGAAGGAGTTAAAGCACCTGACCTGACTTACAGTACCAGGAAAGTTCTTCTGGTGATACCTGAGTTGAGTCATTCGAGTAGAGAGCAAGGGAGGAAGAGGCCTTCCGGGCAGAGGGGTATGCTTGAGAAAATATAAAGAAAGAAAGAATACGACGTGTCTGGGGAACCTTCAGCAGATTGATACTGTTAGAGGGTAAGTTACAAGGCAAAGGGGTCTTGAGCATTGAGGCTGGGACCACAGTCAGCAGCAGACCGAAATGGGGCTTTTGTTGGAGAGGGGCTCCTGCTGTAAGCTTGGACTGTGTCCTGCAGGCAATGAGAGCCTTTTAAGGGTTTGAGGCTATGGGTGGGGATGGGGGTGAAGGGAGCCAGATTAATACTTTGAAGGACTCGTTTTGGAGGCTGTGGAGAGGTCTGAATATGAGGGGGTGGGGTGCATAGCTGGAAGCAAGAGCTTGTAAAGGCAGATGATGGAACCTGAACTAGGGGGATGTGGAGGAAGGGGAGGAGACAAAGGGGAGACTGATTAGATATCACAGAGGCACAAGATGGATGAGTCAGGGACGACTTCCCTGTTTCTGGCTGCGTTATTTGGGTGGGTGGTGGGGTCAGCAATGGAAACAGAGAATGCAGGAGGAGAAACAAGTTTGGGGGAAATCTGATAAGTTCACATTTGGATGCACTGAGTTTGAGTGCCTGTGGGCTGTTCGGAACGGGGAGGCGGAAGTTCAGGAGGAAATGTTCAGTAGGCAGAAACTCTGGAGAGAAGCTGGGACCGGAGATGTCAATCTCTGGGTCATGAGGACTGATCAGTTGAATCAGTAGGACAGGATGCGGTCACTCAAGAGAAAGGGTGCGGAATGAGAAAACCAGAGGGTGAGGGACGTGTCCTAGGGAGCCCTGATATTAAAGCTGCAGGCCAAAGAAACTCAGAGAGACAGGAGAGAGAAGAAACTCAAGAGAGAAACAGGAAGATGGGAGTGAGAAGAGGACTGTAACAGCCAAAGGCACTTGAAGAAAGGAGTCTTTTAGCTGTAGTGATCCTGTACTATTCGGGGAAACAGATTTTTTTTAATGTATGCTTTCTGTAAATAAAAGCAACATTAAAACAGATTTTGGATGTTTATAACCACATCAGTCCTGACCTGTACATTAAAAGGCTTTTATTTGGAACCTGGTTTTGTACAACAGTGCCCCCTGGTGTAGATGTCATGCTTAAATACTTACCTTTTATTAGCATGGAGGCAATATTCTGGAAATATTGTTGCTGCTCTCACACTTTCTGTTTAACTTAAAAAGCAAATTCAAAACACAGATGTTTTGGGATGGGGAAGTGTTTAATTTGGGGAGCTTAAGTTTTATGTGATGCAACATTGGGGGTATTGATGTACCTGGTATGGTTCATTTAATATGACAAAAATTTGGAGTTCCCTGGCGGTGGTCCAGCAGTTAGGTGGGCCCTGGTTCAATCCCTGGTCGAGGAACTAAGATCCTGCAAGCCATGTGGCAAAAAAAAAAAAAAAAAAAAATGATAAAAATTCATTTGTCCACGTGCATTTTATACCTGTGCTTCTACCAAAGGGTCACAGAGTGGGACCTACCATTTATTTTTAAAATAAAGTTCATAAAATGATATATACAGAAAACTGAACAAATCGTAAGCACAGATTACAATTAATTTCTCAAATAGAACCACTGTGCAAAGAAGCACATAGATTAACAAACAGAAAATTCCTAACAGCCCAGATGCCCCTTGTGCCCTCTGCTCCTTTCAGTCACTACCACTGCTGCCAAGGATAACCACTGTCAGGCCTTCTCATGGCATAGACCCATTTTGCTTGACTTTGAAATTTCAATAATTGGAATGATCAGTATGTATTCTTTTGTGTCTTATTCAATATATTCGTTGAGATTCATCCATGTTGCTCTGTGTATTTGTACTTTATTCTCTCTGCTGTTTTAAAAACCACTGCAAAAATCAACCATAATTTATCAATTCAGTAGTTGGTAAAAATTTGGGTTGTTTCCAGTTTGGGGCTATTAGAGTCTGCTGTGAACATTCTTGTACGTACTTTTTGTGTATGCATTTCTGTTTGGTGTATACCTAGGAGAGAAATTACTGGGTTATAGGATATGCTTAGCTTTAGTAGATACTATCAAGCAGTTTTCTAACTCGGTTGTCCCAACTTATATTCTCATCAACAGTGTATGAGAATTCCCTTTGCTTCATGCTCTCACCAACACATGGTATTGTTAATCTTCTTAATTATAGACATTCTGGTGGGTATTGTGTTGTGTTTTTGAAAAACAGCTTTATTGAGATATAATTCACATACAGTTCACCCATTTAAAGTGTACAATTCAATGGCTTTCAATATATTCACAGAATTGTGCACCCATCACAATTTCAGAATACTTTCATTACCCCAAGAAGGAACCCATACTCCTTGGCTGTCACCCCCAACCCTCCTAAGTCAGCCTAGTCAACTGCTAATCTACTTTCTGTGTCTACAGATCTGCCTTTAACATTTCACAGAAATGGAATCATACCATATGTGGCCTTTCATCTGGCTTCTTTCACTTACCATAATGTTTTCAAGGTTCAACAGATTTTGATTCAACAAAGGAACCCTCATGGATCAAATCATACACCTGGGACATAGAATGCAGGCTTGTTCCTATTTATTCACTCCCCCTTTAAAAAAAATTGCTAATTGTTCACTTACCTGACGGTACATTTCATATTGAACTCTCACAGTCAATTTCATGGATATACTAGGAAGCTGTGCTACTCTGAATCAATCTGTGAGAGCATGACTGAGGTTTATCTTTGGCTGCAAGAATGAACTGAAGATAAAGGAAGGAGCCCCTTCAACACTTTCCAAGTCAAAATTATTTTGGTCATGCTTTACAAGAAATTCTGGGGGACTTCCCTTGTGGTGCAGTGGTTAAGAATCCGCCTGCCAATGGAGGGGACACAGGTTCGAGCCCTGGTCCGGGAAAATCCCACATGCCGCGGAGCAACTAAGCCCGTGCACCACAACTACTGAGCCTGTGCTCTAGAGCCCTCGAGCCACAACTACTGAGCCCACCTGCCACAACTATTGAAGCCCACGCGCCTAGAGCCCGTGCTCTGCAACAAGAGAAGCCACCACAGTGAGAAGCCCACGCACCACCAACGAAGAGTAGTCCCTGCCCACCGCAACTAGAGAAAGCCCGTGCGCAGCAACGAAGACCCAACACAGCCAAAAATAAAATAATAAATTGTATAAAAAAATAGAAAAGAAATTCTGGAATTTTGAGTTCATTGAAACAGATTCAAAAAATTTACTGAGATTGGACAAACCTGGCTTTCCCTTGGAGGTACCCCTATAGCTGACTTCTATGTAGAGGTGTGGGGACTTCCATTCAGTTGAAGACACACAGAGATGCAGGGGAGACGTGAAGACCCATGTATAGACAGGCAGAGACTGGAGTTTCGTGTCTACAGGCCGAAGAACTCCAAAGAGAAAGAAGCACGGAAGATTCTCACTCGGAGCCTCCAGGGTAAAACAAGGCTGCCAACACCGATTTTGAATTTCTGGCCCAAAAGCTGAGAGATTCAATTTGTTCTAAGTCACCAAATTTGTGGAAATTTGTTACGGCAGTCATAGAAAACTAAAACATTAAGACCTCCTGATTCTGAAGCTGCCTGGCCTAAGCTGGTGCTTAATAAAAACTTGTGTAGCATAGTCTGTTCATAGCAGACTCCTTAGGAAGGACTTGGATCTCTCCTTATTTTGTGGGAAACAGGAATTGACTGACCTTGCACTTTTTCCTTTCTGATTTGCTCCAACTAAAATTTAGTAGCTTGGATTAGATAGAGGATCCAAGTTTCTTTTAGATATTGTGGAATTAGAGTAAATGCAATCTATGTTCCTCCTCACTGATATCAAACTGGGGCATTCTGAGCCTGAATCGCCATAGATTGAGGTACATTTTTTTCTTGGCAAGGCTGGCTTTGTTTTGGTAATGGAGGCAAGGTTATTGTTCTCTGATTTAGCTGAAGTCCAGTATGAACATATCCAAAAGCAGAAGGGGAGAAAAAGAACTAAAACATGTGGACACCATATTGCTTGCACTGACTACAGAAATGTCTATTATTACCAGGATTACGTTGGCACTGTCAGAAACCTACTTGGCACATGTTTGGAGAACTCTTCTTTATTAAAAGATAATAACTACCAAGAAGGCTGGATAATATAAAGCTTATTCTCATCTAAACCTGAAAGTACTGTGGTAGTGGGAAGAGAGAGGCTGCTTTAGAATCTCTTATTAAGCCCTATTAAGGGAGGGCTGTGGGGAAGGGATTCTAACACTGAAAGGGAGGCTAAGGCGGCAGCTGGTAAACACCTTTACTGTGTACCTGGTTGGGTACTGGCAGAGTGCTGGGCGTGGGCTGTAGGTCCTTCTATTAACCAGCCGCTATACTTTGTTTCCATGTGTAGACCAAGAATCAGAGGTCTGAAGGGAATGTGGGTTCCTTCCTCCTAATTCTCTCCCTCTTTGTAGTGAGAAAACATCCATACTGATTCTGCAGCACATTTCCAAAATATAAGATGACATTCAGTATCCCTTGCTGTCACTATGTTCATTTTTTTTTCTTCAAATCTTTCTTATTCCTACATCTCCTGCCAGTTTGGGAGGCAAGAGATAGCCACATGAAAAAGGTTAAGAGCATGTGCACTGTATGTAAAGCAATCTCAGCTGGGATCCACCCCACCCTCTCCGTGTGGGTTCAAAGTTTCTTACTCTCTTCAGAATGCCCAATTTTCTGATTGGCAAGTTAATCTTTTAAATAGGTATGAATCCTGAAGGTGCTATAAGCAAATGTTTGATTTGGGAATTAACTGACAAACAAGGAACTTTGTTCTTGAATGTTAGCCAGGGAAGCTATATACGATGTTCACAGGAACTAAGTCTGATTTTTACGTATTTATGTATTGAATATAGCAACGAGTTACATTCCACTCTACAAAGAGTAACATATTTCTAATCATACTGTAGTTTATAAAGGCATGCAATGAAAACATTAAGAAGCCTTGGGATATCAAGAGTAACCTTCAATTAGTTGGAAACCAGATAACCTGGCATCTAGGTCTGTCCTGTCCAACATGGTAGCCACCATCCACATGTGGCTATTTGAGCATTTGAAATGTAGCTAAATTGAGATGTATTGTAAATACAATTTATACACTGGATTAAAAGACTTGGTACGAGAAAATACAAAGTTATCTCAATAATCTTTTATACTGACTACATATTGAAATATTTTGGGTATGCTAGGTTGAATATATTTTTTAAAAACTTTATTTTTTAACATAGCCACTAAAATTTAAAAAATTATGTATGTGGCTAATTACACTTCTATTGGACATCCTTGTCTATATAGTTCATTAGTCTGAAGCACCCAGGAGACTTGAAACATTTGATAGTGATCTGACCACAAACATTCAGAAGAATTTTATCCTGTGGTGCAAATCAGATCTCGTGATCTAGTAAAAGTTAACTGTAGCCAGTGATGTTTAATTGGCACATTTGAGGATTAGTATTATCAAAATGTAGTTAGAATAAGACTAAAAAGACTTGTAAAGGGGGGAAATAAACTGGAAAAGATGAAGTCCTGATGAAGGGTAGTTTAAGGACCTCTACTTATTGTTAGCAGAAAATCTGTGGAGTCCAGTGGCTTTCTAGGACAGCTCTCTTCCAGACAGTGGCTCAGGATCCAGGGATGCCATCAACATGGCAGAGGAAAAGAGAGCTAGCTTTTAAATGCTCCCCCCATGGCCTAAGCTTATAGTCCTTTGGTCAAACCCAGCTGCACAGGCCTCGCTGCCTTATTGCAGGAAGGGGGATGGGAGAGAGTGCATAGGTACTGACTGGGCAGTAAATGCTTCTGCAGTAAGACAGTACAAGTTTTGAGTCATTCAAAGTCCAACACAAACACTCACTCTTTCAAGTATGCTGGGAAAATGAGGGAAACAATCAGGACTTAGTCCCTTTTCTGAATGCTTCTGTCAAGGGAGGACTGGAGCCAGGCTGAGGGTATCACCTTAAGCCAAAGGACTGCTTCCTGAAAGAGTGAGAATTGGGATCTATTAGCCTCATTTTTTTTTTGGTATTTTACTTCTACTTTCAGCATATATATAGACTGCTTTACTTTCTTCCTTTTTTAGTCAAAGGAAAGCAATTACACAAACATGTATGGAAAATGATAAGCAGAGGCTCCTCTTTCCATATTATATTGACAAGTCAGACATAGCTAATGTGAACAAATCTGCCCAATTATCTTTTTTTTTGGTTTCCATAGTTTATTTTTTTAAACATCTTTATTGGAGTATAATTGCTTTACAATGTGTGTTAGTTTCTGCTTTATAACAAAGTGAATCAGCTATACATATACATATATCCCTGTATCTCCTCCCTCTTGCATCTCCCCCAATTATCTTTTGTACTCTTATTTCCTACATCTTATAGTTGACATACACAGAAAGAAATCTAGCTGCCCACTTATGTAACCTTAATGTTCAATAAGCTTATACACCATGTGTATGCCTACACTCAAGCTATCTTCTTGGCCTTTGTAAAGATATAAATATGTACCATATGAGTTACAATGCAAGTTGCTTTTATGTTTCTAAGTTGTTTATACACAAACACAGAAACAAAAATCTGAATTACTGCCTAAAAGTTAAATCTGGCTGCTAGTAGCTCAAGAGCTCTATCTTCCTGTGAGAATCCCTCTCTACACCCCTCCCTCCAAACATACACAACCCCTACCCTTCCCTAACACAGTAACACCAAACACAACCGAATGTTTTAAGTGTACATCATACATTTATTACCAACAACCCTCTCAACTCCAAAATTGGGCACAGGGATTAAAAATAAAAATTCATTGCACTACTTAGTAAAGCATTACTAGTAACTTTCATAAAAAATGTACAAACTTTGTTAAAAATTTATCAAGCCTTCAAATGATTTGGTTACAGATATTTATAATACGTACATTTAAAACTATGTTAACTGATACAATGGAGTATGATTTGAGGAAATGACTCAGCAAATGATTCCAAAGATACACCCCTGTAAGCTTTCATAATCTGAAAGAAACAGCAAAATGAGGTAACCAAATGTACCAACAGGGGGAAAATAGCTTTCTAACAGGCCTAAAGATATCTGTGAAAAATATTCTCATAAGTGAGTTGGTAGATCTCTTTCAAAATGTTATAAGAGGCCCAAATATAAGAATCTTAACAAATCACATTTCAGAGAGTGTATAAAATCTAAATATGCTTTCACGTTTTCCAGATTTTGCTCAAAAAAATTCAGGACAGAAAATCCTAATGAGATCTTGATACCTGGAGGACTTGTTTTTTGTTTTGTTCTGTTTGGGGAAGAGGGGGAGCTAAAAACAAACAAACAAAGATGGTAATTCATGCATAGAAAAACAAAAAACACAGCAGAGTTAAGGTGGTAAAGCCAAAATTGTTTTAGGAGGAAAGAGGAAGAAGGCAACAAACCAACATCTGCCTGCTATCTGGTGTATCACCCAAGGTGTCAACAGCTGGGTATGAATCAACTGTTCTTTCTCTTCTGCTAGCCACAAAGTTGCTCACTGTGGCTAGTCTAGTCTAAGTTGGTTCAGAACACATGCACGTATGCTCCTAATATGCACTAACCACTTAATAAGCAAGTCTGCACACATCCTTAAGAGCCCCATGCAAAGAAGACATTCCCAAAGACAGATCAGTCACGAGAGTGCAACAATTCATTCAGGATTTTACCAAAATAGACCCTGCTGCCTCCTAAATTGCCAACAACCTCTCAAAATTTTAATGGAAAAGGGGTATTAAGAATTCGTCAGAGGGAGGGAGGAAAGAGCTACTTTTCCTAGTCATTAGTACAATGTGCCTTGTTAATTAGGTATCTATATAAATTAGAAAAAGTGCTTTACTTGCATGCTTCAATAAAATGAATACTGAGTGTAGTAGTGTTATGTTAGATCTGTACAGATATAAATTTTTTGCAGCTATATAAAAGTCTATGTATAAGATGGGCTTTTGCCATTTTAAACATGATTTCTTAATTAAAAAAAATAAAGATTAAACTATACGTGATTTGTAATGTAGCTGATTATTACGCCAATAATTTTGGTCTTTAACACACTTGATTCATCAGGAACAGGTGGAGGATATTCTAATGATTTAAAAGTAACGTGCATTTTACCACTGTTTAGATGTATTTCTGATGCACTGACAAATACAGGGGCAAACAGAAGGTACACAAAATCCTACTTGTATGACTAAATAGAGGCAACAGTGTCTGGAAAAGGGCAAAATTGTGCTTCTGTGTGAATTGACTTTACTGAACTCTAAGCTGTGATGAGCTTATAGAGTCTTCAAGGGAAGGCAAGTAGCACGGCAGTAACAAGTAGTTAACACTGAGTAGAAACGGACACAGAGCCAACTGAAAGCTGAGTGAGGCTGGCAGCAAGTCATTACAGTCCCGACTGGAGTTATGCAGCTTGTGCTACTGCAAACAGAGCAAGGACATCAACTGCAGGAAGAGGCAATGTTGAGCACACTAGAAGAATGAGAGAGGAATCCAAACATTGCTGGAAAAATGATTTTAAACAATCTGAATTATGCTCAATGAACCTGTTAAAAAAACCCACACAGCTATGTATTATTTTCAGATCAACTAAATGAAGGTCAATTCCTGTTTTACAGCATTATTTTTTATACAAAAATCAAATCTTCATTTATACTGCAAGTATTCTGGACACCTGTTAAATTAACCTTTTTCTCATTCAAACAAAAATTAAAAAGAAAAGCAATAAAACATCAAAGCACATCAGGTCTAAAGAACTTGAGCTGTCACAGCACTTGATCTATCCTGGGAATGAGGATTTCGATGAGAAGCACATTTACTGAGGGGAAAAGAACTAGACAACTTTCAGAACTGGAGCTTGGCAGGACAGAAATATAGTTTTCTGAAAACAATTTAGTTGCCTATGGGAGCTTGAACAAAGAACATATCAGAAGTCAAGCTGAGTTAACAGATTTTGTTCTGGTGGAAGTAGAGGAGGTGAGACTTCATGGGACCAGTGGTATTTCTTAGAAATATATTACTCAAATATCTTCAGAATAGACTACAAATCTAAACATTAAAAAAAAAAAACACAAGTACTTCCGGTAAGAAGCTTACTGGAAAGGTAAAGGGAAAACAAGAGAGTATCAACATTCAAATCATTGATTGAAATGCTAATATTGCTAATTGATGATGTATGATATTGCACCTTCTTTTTGGAAACAGCAAGTTGGAGATTTAAAAATTTCTTTTTCACAACAGAATGAAACTATCAGGTTCATGGAGTGAGAATCTGTTACACTTTTTTCCTTAAGTGACCCACGTGGGATCACCAACGAAGAGAAGGTGACAGCTGCCTGAAGCAAAGGAAGAAGGCTTTTCTCATTCCATTCATTGGGAGGGAAGGGGATGGAGTATTCAATGCTTATAATTGATGCACCCTTATCAATCAGTGTGCAACAGCAAACACAAGGGAAAAAACCAGTGTACAGTACTAGTGCTGTTTAAATAACACACCAGATTATACATTGCAGCATAATTAAAACTACACACACATTCTTGGTACATGCTGGTATACAGGATCTCATACACACTTGAGCTACCATGCCCTCACACAAGTAGTTTCACACATTCTCTCTCACACACACACAGATACATTTATCACCAACAGTCATACGCTGCATTCATTTCCACTCACAGTTTCTGAAGGCTCTATATAAGGTAGATTGCTATATCATCTGGAGCTACCACTTTTTATAAAAGCACATGCTAAAAGATCACGTCCACTGTAATCTTGCAGCAACACTCGGAATGATCACACGAAAACCAGGGAATGTTAGTGCACACACAAAATTAAGCTAAAGAAAAAGTCTTTGGAGTTCCAATCACACGGTTAGTATAACAATCCCATAATTGTGAAGACTAATTGTAAGCTTTTATAGTTGATTAAGTCACACAGTGCAAAGAAAGGTCCATTGACCCTTTTGGTAAAGGGAGGGCTGGAAGCCACACAGATTAAGTTCAATGGATAGTCCATATATACATGTGATAAGGAACACCCAAATTAAATTTGTGCTCTTAAGTTGGTCATTCTGAATCCCGATGCACTTCTGAAGCATCAGCTCGGCAGATTGGGCAAGTACGATTTGCCTGAAACACAGAAGAGAAAACTTGTTTGAATTTTGACTTATACGGTGAAACATATTAAAAGCAATAGAACTATTTTTACTTTCCACATAGTTTTTACATTCTTTGTTTCTTTAAGAAGGTACAAAGCAATCATTTAATCTTTCAAAATATACTCCACAAACCTCAAAAACAATAGCCTATGAATAATTTTTTAATAGGTCCGTTTCAACATACAGACAAAACTACCCATCACCAGTTTAGACAAATTTAATAACTGGCTTAAAACTCCATCTCAACAAATGGCACTACCATTGGCTGTGCTGCTAAAATCAGAAATATTAAGCAACACCTGCTCTCTTACGTTCTACGAAGCATTTTTCATCAAATACTCTCATTTTTACATTATGATAGCTCTCAAATCAAGTACTCTTCTTTTCATCCAACTTCTACTGTTTCTTCTCCATCTGGCCCAGAACATCCTTATTTCATCTGTCTCTCAGAAATTATCTCTATTCCATTCTCCAAACTGTGGCCGTGATCTTTCTAAAACATATCCTCTCACATGTTTTCAGGATCAAGTCCAAACTCCCGCACACTTCACAGTGACTTTGCAATAAGCTGGCTCCTGGTTTTACCTCTGAACCCCTCTCTTCTCTTGCCTCTCTCCCTCACACTCTAGCCATCAGCCACATGGAACCCGTGATTTTCTGGTCATTCTCTGTTCTCACATGTCAGGGCTATGCATATATAATAACCTCATTTTTCTAAAAAGTCTAGACTCTTTGCCTTCAGGATTCAGTTTGGACTAAACTGGGTACCCTTAATCTGTGCTCACACAGAGGACTGATTCTATTTTATTTTAACTCATCTGTCTTCCTCACCTACCGTGAAGTTATCTAAGCCAGTATTATCATCTCCTACTCAGAATAATCTAAAACAAACCATTAAGTTTACTAAATTATTTTACTTCATCACATTTTTATCCTACTATTATAAAAAATAGAAAATAAGAAGTCCCTGAAATAATTTCACCCTGGCATACTATTAGAATTTGTGTCTCTGGACTCCCCCCGACCCATATACACAAAGGAGAAAATGGTCAGAATTATGTAAAAGCACTAGAAGTTTACTTCTCATGTAAATCTCTGACAAAGAACCTCCAGTGAGGTCCCCTCTAAACTCTTAGAAGAAAGTTAGGACATATTGATTATCAAGGACAGAAAACCCATTTTCAGATTTTGCTCAATCACTCCCACACTGATGATTGTAGTTCATTTCTACTGGTCTTTCTCTTAATTTGCAGAAATCATACTGAAAGCTGTGTTTCAATTTTGTCTCCTTAATCACCCTCCACCAAACCATGGACTTACTCTACATGAAACTATGATGCATAAGAAAGAAAATGCGATGTCATTCTCTTCAGATGCCATCATTTTACCTTAAGCCATTTGTCGACACACTTGGCATGGAACTCGTGGTTACAGGGTAAAACTCTAAGTAGCTGCCTTGACTCAAAATCACACATGCATACTACACACCTAAAATAAAGCAAAAAGATTGTTTAACCATAAAACCAAGTGGGGTTTCTATTTTGTTACAACTATCGAAGCCTACAAAACCACTTACTGTCTCACTTATCAAAATATTTAAATTTTAAAACAAAATAATCTATCAATACCTCGAAAAAAGCATGATATTAAGAAATTTAGTAGGAGTGCTTTGCTTTACTGAGTGAGAGATCATCAAGAAAATTTCCGGCTTAACATCCAAGACAACCTTAATACTGAAGATACTATTATATTCAACAAATGGGGTTGGAACAGCTGGATACCCATATGCAAAAGAATGAAGTTGGACCCCTACCTCACACAATATACGAAAATTAACTAAAAAATGAAAAGCCTAAATGTAAAAGCTAAATACAATTAAACTTTTAGAAGGAAACACAGGAGTAAATCTTCATGACCTTGGAATAGGCAATGGTTTCTTAGAGATAGTATCAAAAGCACAAGAAACAACAACCAGAAAACACAGATAAACTGAACTTCATCCATTAAAAAAAAAAGTGCTTCTAAAGATGCCAATCTATAAAGTGAAAAGACAACTAACTCACAGAATGGAAGATATTTTTGAAAATCATAAATCTTATAAGGATTTATATGTATAATATGCAAATAACTTCTACAACTCAATAAAGACAACCCAATTAAAAAATGGACAAAGAATGTGAATACACATTTCTCTAAAGATACATAAATGGCCAATAAGTATAGTTAAAGAGCTCAACATCACTAGCCACCTGGGAAATGGAAATCAAATCAGTGAGATACCACTTCACTCCCACTAGGATGGCTAGAATCAAAAGACAGACAATAACAAGCGTTGGTGAGGATGTGGAGAAACTGAAAACTTCTATACACTGCTGGTGGGAATGTAAAATGGTATAGCCAATTAGGAATGAAGTAATACAGTAGGGGGCTGAGCCAGGGTTTAGAGGGTTGGGGAGAAATGGGGAGTGGTTACTAATAGATGAGGTTTCTATTGCGGGTGATGAAAATGGTGTAAACTTGATTGTGATGATGCAAATCAAATTCAGAGTTGCAAAATTCTATGAATATACTAAAACCCATTGGATTATACACTTTAAATGTGAATTGTATCTAGCACAGTTGCTATTAAAAAAGATACTATAATAAGGAGAATCTTCAGGTAAAACCCTCAAATTTTACAGGTATGAAACTTCAATCTAATATAATTCTAGTGTTTGAATTAAAAACCATAAGATTTCTAGGCCACCTAAAAATCCAGAACAGCACTGTCCAACAGAACTTTCTCAGGTGATAGAAATGTTCTACATCTACATCTCCTGATATAGCATCACTAGCTAGTGCAACTAAAAATTTTAACTTTTATTTTATTTAATTTAAATAGCCCCATGTGACTAGCAACTATCTTACTGGACAGCATAGGCCTAGAGTATGAAATAGTCACTACTTATCTTTATCAGGTTATCTTTGACTTCCAAGCTTTTATTCACAAAAGGTGGAAAACGAAATTTAACACAGAATGAGGTCAGGAAAATATACTTACAAAGTCTGTTCTGACTGGTGGTTGTTAGGATTGAACCGGTAAGAAGGAAGTTGTTCAATGTCTGCTTTAGTCAGTCCTCGAGGCTTGGCCTCTCCCAGTCGCTCTGCTAGGTTTAACAGGGCCTGCAGAGGGAAAGAGAGACATAGCTGCATTTTTCTTTAAATTTTATATTCCAATATATATATATTTTAAACTACCTTTATTATGGAAAAATTTTAAATACATACAGAAGTAGAGAAATAGTATAAAGAAACTACTTCCATATGCTCATTACCCAGGCTCAACGATTCACAGCTAATTTATTTCATCTTTTACTGTCCACTCCTAAACCCCAGATTATTTTGAAAGAAAACTAAAACATGGTATTTCATTGGTGAAATAGTTCTGTTTGTTATCTTTAAGACAGTCTGTCAACCTCAGCATTTTGGACATTTGGGGCTGGATAAAATTTTGTGGGACGTTTTTCTGTGCACTGTAGGATGTTTAGCAGTAACCCTGGCCTCTACAAAAATATCTCCAGATGTTGCTAAATAGCCTCTAAGGGATAAAATTGTCCCCAGGTTGAGAACCACCACCAATCTAAAAACTAAAACACTTTTTAAAAGAATATAACCACACTAACATCATTACACCCCCAGAATTAGTAATTCCTTAATGTCAAATACCTCTGATTGTTTCAATTATTTTCAAAACACTTTTTGAAATAGTTTGTTCAAATTAGGATCCAAATAAATCCATGTTACCACTGCTTGACATCTCAAGTATTTTTTTTTACTCTTTTATTTGTTAAAGAAACCAGGTTAATGGCCTATAGAAATTCGTAGTCTGAATTTTGCTGACTGAACCTCCCCATCCCTGACTCGTGTGGTTTAATAACGTGCCTTCCTTGTCCCCTGTACTTACTATAAATTGGAAGATTTTACTATTTCCATCGTAAGGCTCAGCACGTCTAGTTGTTATGTTAGTTAGCACTGATGGAACACTGCCTGTATCCATTAGTTCATTAAAGATGGCAAAACGGTAGTATTCTATCACTCTTTCTTCATTAGATGAAATACTTCTACACTGATCAGTTGCCTCATATTAAACTATACTCAGTAGTTTAATTTATATAAAATAGGCAGGATAAGGCCAGTGAGTTTTTCTTTTATTTTTTGAAGTATCACTTATGAATTCATGGATTTTAACACAGTTGATATGTTTCAACACATTGCAGCTATTATGCTTGATTTTACACTAGTACCTCCTTTCTCCCAGTTTTCAATGGCTCTAATTGCTTATTTGCTTTATCCTACAATCAGGCAGCCATGTGCATGCTGCTTCCCCTCTTTTTTATTTTTTTTAAGGCTGCCACAGGGTTAAGAGGATAGGTAACAAAGAAATAATGATGGACAATGAGAGGAATAAATTTAATTTCCCATAATATCAATAATCAATGCTGTGATAACTGTGTTTTAACATGATGCTGCTGCAACACTGCTTTTGGTGCAGCTTTATTTGGAGAATTGTGTCTTCTAAATAAATTGCTCCCCCTTCCCCATGCATGTCCCTAAGTAGATGGTAATTTGTTAAATTTAATTGATGCTGATTACAATTAGCTATAAAGTTTATGATAGAGGTGATATATCTTTTACACCTATATTTTATATTCTATAGGTCAAGTAATATAATTTATGACCATTATTTTAAACCCTTATTGGATGGAGAATGTAATGATAATTGAGCCCTCAACAAACCTACATGATCTGAAAGCAAGACAACTGAAGGCAGGACATGATTAGTATGTATTGTTTTATAAGACCTATGAGAGCAAAAAGGAGGGAGAGACTCACATAGACCTGGGAATGGGCTAGAAATGCCTTTCACAGAGGTAGCAGGTTTTTAACTGGTTCTTGAAAGATGGCCATGTGCAGGAAGGGGGAAAAGTTCTTAAGCAGAAGAATCAAGGGGAATAAAGGCACTGAAGCAAGGATGTATAGGGCAGACTCAAAAAGTGGTGAGTACTCTGGACTAGGGTGTGTTGTAGGCATGTATACTATGAGACAAAACCAGAAAAGTAAACAAGACTATTGACTGGATTAAAGTATGACTTTGCAGAAGATTAAACATAGTCAACCCAAAATACAATTTAGAAAGGGACTCCTGGGACTTCCCTAGCAGTCCAGTGGTTAAGACTCCACGCTTCCACTGCAGGGGCGCAGGTTTGATCCCTGGTCAGGGAACTAAGATCCTGCTGCCACATGGCGGGGCCAAAAGATAAAAATTAAAATTAAAAAAAAACAAGAAAGGGACTCCAATGCCAAACACAAAATATTTTTCTTATACTAGGATGGTATGTATCACTGTTTTTTCACTGATATGTATATGATTTAACAAAGAGCTGTCCTTTTCAGCAACATGACTTATGACTTAATTTTAATACAGAATGCCTAAAGGATAACCAACTCCTTTTCTTACTACTCTGTACAAAACTAGCATAAACAGTGTAGAAACAGGAAATTATTATAGCCCCTTTCTCAAGAAATCTGAGAATGCAATCCAAAGGACACTGCATTGTGACTGTATGCAGAAAGTAACATAATGGCATTTTAAAAATTACAAAAGGACATAGATAGCATTTGGCCTGATCTCTTCCACATGCAAAAAAAAAAGGTGCTGCAAGACTGTGTTTGCATATGTGTCTTTCCTCCCTGTTCCCAGGTTCAATTCACCTAAAAAAATGAACAAAAAAACCCTGTTCCAGTATTCATACTGCATAAATAGAGACTCATAAATAGAGTGAGGCTGGGGTAAGGCAGTACAAAAACAGTCACATAGTCACTCACATTCAACATTTCCAAATCCAAATGTGCCTTCCAACCCTTAACTGTCTGTCCTATTCCTAACCTCAAATAATATGACAATGTCAACACTGTCTATTTGCCCCATCATCTTTGAGTTTGCCTTCTGCACTAGCTATTGTAGTCCTTTTGCAAAGCATCTTCTCTTGCGACCTTCCCACTTATAACCCTGACACTACCACAAACCATTCAATGATCAAATCCTGTTGATTCCAGTGTTAAAATGTCTTTCAAGATGTACTCTTTTCTATTTGCAGTTCCCATAGTTCAGAACTGGCATGGTTTCAGAACATCCACTCATAATTCACCATTTTCTTTTACATTCTTTCACAGGAATTGTATGTAATTCTAATAGAGCACCAAAGTCTATTTTGTTATCATAACTGTGTGGTACATGCTGAAATATCTTTAAGGATGAACAGTATTTTTGACACATTTGTATCTTTTTTTTCTTTTTTTTTGTGATACGTAGGCCTCTCATTCCTGCAGCCTCTTCCGCCACGGAGCACAGGCTCCGGACATGCAGGCCCAGCGGCCATGGCTCACAGGTCCAGCCGCTCCGCGTCATGTGGGATCTTCCCGGACCGGGGCACGAACCCGTGTCCCTCGCATCGGCAGGCGGACCCCCAACCAACTGCACCACCAGGGAAGCCCACATCTGTATCTTGAAATATACAATGGATTTACCTAATAAATGTTTAATTACATCAATGAGTTGAGTAGCACAATATTTTTATGCGTACAAAATTCCCCAAATTAATTCACATTTCACCTACTAACCTCGTAATTTTCTACTTCTCCATCTTCCACATCCAATTCAAAGCTGAAAGTTGGGCCCACTGCAGGTGGCACTGGAAGCATTGATCTGCAATGAAAATAAGCAACACAAGCATTGATAATGCATTAATACATTATTTCAATGAACAGGATGAGAAGAACAAGGCCAGTGCTAAATGGATAAAGAATGGTCAGTGTTGATCAGTGACAACCTTTTAAAGAAACTGACTTCACTAGTAATAAACAATTAAAAACTGACATTAAAAAAATACCATTCACAACAGCATAAAAAAACATGAAACATTATGGATGAATTTAACTAAACATGTGCAAGACCTGTATAATATAAACTGTAAAAATACTGCTAGGATAAATTTTAAAAGATGAATAGAGAAATATACCATATAAGTAGCCCAGAAGACTCAATACTGTTAAAGATGTCAATTCTCTTCCAAAACTCACCTACAGATTTCATGTAATCCCTACCACAATGCCAACTTTTTAAAAGTAGAAACTGATTGCTGATTTTAAAATTTATATGGACATGAAAAAGACTTTAAATAAAATCAGTTTAAGAATGAAGTTGGGAGATTTATACCATCTGATTTTAAGACTTACAATAAAGCTACAATTATCAAAATAGTATGATACAGGCACATGGCCCTCTGGTATAAAGACAACATTCCCCAGCCTTCCTAGAAGGTAGTTACAGACATGAGACTAAATTCTGGCCAATGGGGCATAGGCAGGAGTCATACATGCAATTTCTAGGAAGTATCCTTGAGAGGAGGCAGGTAGGCAGAGAGATCCATCTTCATTTTTGCTAGCTGGAATGTGGATGTAATGGCTAGAGCCTGAGGAGTCATCTTATATCATGCAGAGGAAGCCATAAAATTCTGAAGATAGCAGAATCATTCCTCAGGGTTATGGAGCTAACAAACCATGTTTGAACTGCCTACTTCTAGACTTTATTACATGAGAAAGAAATAAAGAATTGTCATATTTAAGCTATGGGTGTTTCTGTTACAAACTTAATCCTAGAAGAGTATTTCTAAGGCACAAAAATACAACTTCTTTCTCCCTCTTCCTCTGAGAGAAGTAGCATCATCAAATGCTTGATAACCAAAAGAAGGTGGCAAGTGATGCCAGCCGTAAAAGAGGCAAAAAATTTAAACTTCTCTATCTTTTGATTCGTTAAACCTATCTTCTGGCTCACAAATTTCTCCCCCACGCCCCCCAACTTCTACCTTGTCCTTGCTCTTTCTTTCACCCATAAATGGTCCCCCCGACCCCAACCTCTTAACAATTGAAAGAGGGGGGGACCTCTTAATATTGTTAAATAAAAACAAATATCTAACACACTCTAAATTAAATATATACCACACAGAAATGTTCATAAAGGAAAGAGAATCTCAAGGATGTCAAAATTCAGAACTCATTAAAATAAAAAAGACAGAACTTACAACACATATGGCAGTAAGCTGGGATGATAAGGGGGAGGTGGTATTGGCTGCTGGGATCGATATCTACTACGTCCTGTGAGCCTCCGAGGCATAAATGGAGGGTAAGACTGTAGAGAAAAAAATGGTAAAACAATTTTAAATCATTCTACGTTCACAACTTTTTAAGCTGTCGAATAAAGTCTCTTCTTAAAAACCTAGGAAGTTTACTGTTCAAGTGGTATTTAGTATTTCTTAAATGTTAACACAGATGCGACAGCTTGTTTAAAACGTACACTTAAGTGTACTTCTAAATATAATTTTCCAACTGACTGCAAGAATACATTTAAAATTCTAAACATGTAGAGTTATACTGAAACAGAACTCGAGAGGCTTCCCTGGTTGTCCAGTGGTCAAGACTCCGCGCTCCCAATGCAGGGGGCCCGGGTTCCATCCCTTGTCAGGGAACTAGATCCCACATGCCACAACTAAAGATCCCGCATGCTGCAACTAAGACCTGGTGCAGCCAAATAAATAAATAAATATTAAAAAAAAGAAAAGAAAAGAAACAGAACTCAAAACAAGTAATCAAGTAATAAATTAATAACAATGAATGAAAACTTACTACTCCAAAGGAAACCTCCTGATGCAAAGGATCATGTGTTAAGAACTGCAAAGGAGCTGATGGAGGCAATGTTGGGGGATGGGCTGATGGCGGGTAAGTAAAACCTCCTACAGGAAGATGTTCTCCTAAGAGTTCCACTTCGTTTTCTATCCTTTGCAGAGGCTGAGGGGTGGGAAAAAGCAAACTAATATACTTCCAATATTTAAACAGATTGTGCTTTATAGTAACAAAAATCAAAAACCCCAAAATACATCTTTAAGGTCATGCATTTCTTGATGTTTACATCAATCTAAATTCATACATGTGGACATACAGCCTATAGTAAAATCTTACTGCCTTTAACTGAATTTCAGTAAGAAAATCTCTCAAACATGTTATTAAATATTTCTTTCACTATTTGAACGTTCTTTAAAAATGACAGAAGGAAAGACAAAAAGTCATGTAGTAAGCCAATTATATGAAAGTTAATATTACTTTTTTAGTCATGGCACACTGACCTACATCAGGTTTTCAGAAACAACCTTTAACAGATGAAATCAAACAGTACATATTGTAAATGAGAACTAAATAAGGCTAAATGGAATAGAACACAGCAGGCTGTACACTATAGTAGAAAGTTTACAGGCTTTGGCATTAGACAAACTCTTGGTACTGCAACTAATGAGCCATGTGGCTTATATATAAATTACTTATAATCTGAACCTCAATACTATCATCTACAGAACTGATATGTTCACAGCCTACTTAAAAAGTGTGTTGTGAACACTGAGACAATGCTCAAAAAGCACACAGTGCTATGCAAAACACATTTGCTACAGATTTGCTTATTCTGGATATTTCATATATATGGAATCATATACTATGTGGCCCTTGTATCTGGCTCCTTTCACTTAGCAGAATGTTTTCAAGGTTTATCCATCTTGTGTTTGTGTAGTTTGTGTATTAGTACTTCATTCCTTTTTATAGTTGAATAATAATCAACTGTAGATATGCCATGCTTTATCCATTCATCAGTTAATGGACTTTTGGACTGTTTCCACTTTTTGGCTATTAGGACATTTTGGGGATAATATTTTCATTTTGATTCTCTTGGGAACATACATTCTTAAATGTTAGTCTAACTTCTTTCCACAGTTAGAAAATGGCAACACAGTATTCAAATACAAGTAACTGCTAACACTTTACTTTGGAAGCTTATGCACGCTTGATAGAGGAAGTTTATGTATGCTTGTATGATGACTAAATTTAGTTTTAACCTTGAATTCCCAGGTACGGGAAAAGCTTCCTAAGGAACATCCTGGCATGAATCCTATCCTGATTCTAATAAAAGATTTTTTGGTAGGAATAACTTTAACTTTTCAGATTAGCCAGGTAACCTCACCTCTCACCTCTGCCTGAGACCGAGCATGGGGCATAAATCCTAAGTAAAGGATGGTCAGGCTCTGCTAGAGTAACCGTCAAGCTCCTTTCACAGGGCCAACCATTTCCACTCCAGTTCCACTCTAACCATTTCTATATGTTCTTTCCCCTATTCTCCCTTAATGCCTGATGGTTCAGATGGTTCAACTTGGCCTGTCCAAAAAAACAATGGGGTCTTCTTCCTGTGTCTTTCCTTCCACTGATACAGTGCTTACCTCTTCCAGCCCGGTGAAATAATATGCCTCTCAGCTACATTCCATCCCCAGGACAGAGTTAACTATATTAATAGACTATCTCATATACTTTTCATCAAAACACAGTAGAAAACCAGCCTTTGGAAAAAACAGTTGAGGTTCAAAGGATTAATTTACTTGCCTAAATGAATATAAATATTATTCTAACGAGTATAAATAATTCTATAATATTTTCATTTTCCATTTTAGAAACACATGAAAGGAAAAACCAGACTGTATTTTTTTTACATTTACTTCCCAAAGGACTGCAGATACGAAAGAATAAATTTGATTAGATAAGTGACATATAAAATAACTAGAAAAACTTAAGAAGCCAAGATAATTCTAGATAAATTATATCTATATATATTTGTATCAGTGGGGATTCCTTAATTCTTTTAAGAACCACAGAAGTGCCTAAGTTATAATTTTTAAATGGTAACAACTTACATCTACTGAATTAATCTGTCTTTTAGGTCTAAACATTCTGTGAAAGTTAAGGATATAAGTAAGAGTAGAGATACCTACCGATCGTGACTGCTGTGTTTGAAAAGGGACAAACTGGCCTGGAGGTGGCAAATGAGGAGGATGATGGGGAGAAAGGTGAGGAGGATGTAAAAGAAATGGATCGCTAGAAATAAGGGGTGGAAACGCAGCGTATGGTACTGGTAAGTGCTGAACTGAACATGCTTGAAGCATCTGTAAGAGAAACCATTATTTTTTGTTAAAAGTATTAGAATATATAATTAATTTTAAAAAACCTATACAGTGAGATTAAAATGTTACTGCCATATCCCTCCCAAAAATCATACCAAAACGTTTTAATAACCTATATTAACAATGAAATACTAGTGTATTTTGCATCTGTTAGTAAAATAATGGTAACTAGTAATTATTCTGGATCTTATATAGTTCTTATAAACCAGTCAAAACACGTACCTTTTACTTAAGCTTTTGTAACACCTATGAAATGGAGGGAAAGTGCTGCACAGAAGAGGAATCTCTTTCCACTTGGTTTAAAATACAGCAGATACTACTACTTTCCAAGAAGCTCTCCTTTTCAATCTTGTAGATTTTATTTCTAAGAGCCCAACTCACAACTAAATGCTTTATGGTCTCTCAATATTTTAGTCTGCTAATTTAGAACACTGGTTCTATAATCTATTACTGAGAAACCAAGCATGGGTAAATTAATCTGTTAAATTGGTGTTGGTATTTGTATGTATGTGTTTGTTTTAATCTCAAATTCAAACACGGATATTAGGATTATATTAAGATTTAGCAAAGTGATTTACTTTGAAGACATTATTGACCTTCGACAAGTCATTTAAATCCTCTGGTTTTCAGCAACCTCATTTTTGAAATAAGGAGGATAGACTGGGGGCTGGTAAAGGATAAAGCATAGCTTGTAAGAGGCAGAAAGAAGTGAGCGTGAACCCCTGTTTTCTCAAGCTAATTTTTCTTTATGATATTAAGCAAGTCATTTTCAGTTTCATCAGGCTTCCTATAGTGAGGAATAAGTAAGACCAAGTATTCAAAGTGCCTGTTAAAACCCAGTAAGTGCTGAGACTATTAATGTTGATCACTAAAGTCTCTGAGACTTTATTACTAACCAGTCCAATATCCTATGTTAAAACCCCAAGCCCAGTCTTTATCAAGGTTTAATTATAAAGTGCTGATATGTGAGGAACATGCTTTGACCTTCAAAGGATATTAAAATATGTGTAATTTAATTAATGTAAAAACGTTATCAAGTTTTAAAGCTAATTTTATTAAACTGTTACTGTACAGGTGCTATTGAAATTTCTGTTGCAATAAAATTGCCTTTTTTACTTGAAACTGAAAAGGTACAAGTCTCTCAGGTTTTGCTTATATAACACATTTAGCCACTCTAAAGAAGGACTGCACAGACTTACTGGAGGAGGCACACTACAGACAGGGAGGTGCTGTCCACTGAAAACCACAGAGCATCCTGGGACCTGTTGTGTACTGCAAGCAGGGATGTGCTGGCCTGTGCAGAGGGGAATCCCATGTGGTGCCACTGTTGTTACTGTGTAAGAAACAGGAACGGTGCCCTGATGGAGCTATTAGGAAAGAAAAACAGAACATTAGAAGTTTTAGCTGTTTGGATAAAACATCAACTATTAAAAATTAAGATCTGGGCATTTATTGATTCTCCTCTTCGCTGCACATATTTTCACAATGTACTACAGTTTCAACCAAAATATTCTTATCAAAAGAAAAGAAAGGTGACTGTTTCAAGAGTACTATATGATACCCAGTGACCTGGGTCTAAAGTCTTCCCTCAAAAAGACTTAAAAAGTCCAGGAGAATAATGAATTGCTATATTAACTCTTCTAGCCTGCTCTTAAGAGCAGAAAATTTTTCTAAAGAGGACATTTGGAAAAATGAAACATATCTTCTAATGACCTGGTGACATTCAACAGAAAAAAAAAACTTTGTTTAATTGCAACTAGTGAAACAATGTAAAGTATTGATAGCATTTTTAAAAAGTTAAATAATTTCCTTCTCTCCTGGCCAGTTTTATTCCCACCCTACCTATCTGGAAGAAATCAATATTAATAATGTGTTCTCCCACATCATTCTCCATGAGTATATAAACATATGCTAGCATGATTATCCATGAACTATTGTCATGTTTGGTTTTGTTCTTAACAGAAATGAGATATTACCCTGCAACTTACTTTTTTCAATTAATATTGTAGATATCTCTTCAAGGAAATTAAAAGCAATTCATTCTTTCTGACACTAACAAGATATTTCAAGTACACTCATCACTTTAACACAGTCCTATCATTTATATACTAGTGGACATTCAAGTTGTATTCACTCTTTTTACCAATTCAAATACAACCATAAAAAATGTCACTGAACATATATCCTTACATATTAGTTTCATTTATTTCATAGGGGTGACTGGGTAAAGGGGTGAATGTATTTTAAACTTTAGCAAAAGTCTGGATGGATTAAGTCACAATCCCAACAGTAACAATAGGACTCCCAGCATCTCCATTCCAGGTAGATGTATTTGCATTACAAGCATGCTTACCTACTAGAAGAATGGGGGAGGTGAAAAAAAACAATATCACAACCGGCTTGCTTTAAATTTGCATTTCTCTGATTAGAAAGGTTCAACATCTTTTAATATGTTTATTAACCATTACATATTTATGTAAATAATCTATAGCCTTTGCTCACTGCCCACTTTCTACAAGGTTGTCCATTAACATTATAGTTTGGCTTTCTAATTAGAGATACGTGGAACAAAAATATTTTCCCAGTTCATGTTTTATCTTCTGTTAAACCCTTTATTTAATGGTAAATAAACCCTCCCTTTTCCTCTAAACTGAAATACATCTTTTTTCCATCAATAACTTCCCAAACATACCTGGATCTATTTCCTGCCAAATTTGTGCTGTGTCAATTCTAGTATCTTACTAGAAAAGTTAGTAGCTAGTAAGACAAATTCTTCTCATTACCATACTTTCTTTTCATTTTATTTTTGGGCCATTTTCACACATTTATTCTTATGTAAATAACCTTAAGTAATTTTATCCAGTTTCAAAACCCACTGGAATCCTAATTTATATTAATTGTATTAAATGTTATTTTACAAAGGACATAATTTTATATTACAGCTTTTCATTGGAATACATGTCATTACATGTTCACTACTACAGTACTGTACCTTCAAGAAATTAGTTTTCTTCATAAAGATTATATTATTCTTATTAAATTTATTCCTCAAAATTCTTTTGTAAGTTTGTAGACTTTGTTATATTGCTGATAGATTATTTTTCTCTATTTCCATGTCAAACTGCCTTTTTTCTTCTTTCTTTTTCTTTTTTGGCCATACCACATGGCATGTGGGATCTTAGTCCCCCAACCAGGGATCAAACACTTGCCCCCTGCAGTGGAAGCTCAGAGTCTTAACCACTGGATAGCCAGGGAAGTCCCCACGTCAAATTGGTTAAGTGCTAGTAATGAGAAAAGTTACTAATTTTATGTTTCTCGAATCTAACAACGTTATCCAATTTTTTAATTCTAGTACTTTTAAAAATTACAATCTCCTTTTCTATGTATACAACTATATTTGCTAAGACTCAACACAATTATTACTCTTGTCTTTCTGCGTTACTAATGAAGAACCTTCAAAAATGATGCTCACAGGCACCTATCTTAGATCTGATTTTAATGGATATGTATACAAAATCTTTAATGTTCTGGATTCTACTCCCTTCTCAGAAATAGTATTGAGAATATTTTCTTCCAGACAGTGGCTTGCTTTTTCACCTTTAAAATACTGGCTTTTGGATGAGCAGAAATTTTTTATTTTAATGAAATCCAGTATGTTGGTGTTTTACCAAGCAGCTAGTACCTTCATATATCCTGTTTAAGAAATCTTTGCCTACCTTATGAAGACATCTCTTTTATTTTATTTTCTTTATCTTTCACATTTAAATCTAGAAACCAACTTTATTTTTGTGTACTATATGAAGTAGGAGCCAAGGTTCAAATTTATCCACATAGATATCCAGTTGTTTTCACACCATTACTGAAAAAGACCTTCCTTTCTCTCCTGGAATTCCCTTGGCATTTTTGCCAAAAATTAAGTGACCAAAATATATGTCTAAGTCTATTTCTCACAATGAACATAAGTTCTTTAATTTATCAACAGGTCTCCGTATAGTTAGTGCTTTTCCTATGTCTTAAAGAAAGCCTTCCCTACTTAAGGTCATGAAGCCATTCCCATTTTACTTTCTTAAAAGCTTATATTGCCATTAACATTTACGTCTTTAATCTACCTGGAACTGACATTTGTAGATGGTATGAGATAAAGGATCCAGTTTCATGTTTTCATTTGGATATCTAATTGTCCCAGCATCATTTATTAAAAATTCTGTCTTCTCCCAACTCATCTGCAGTTATATATCACATATAAAGTATTCTTAAATCTGTTAGTTTATCTCTGAGCTTATATTCTATTTCACTAGCATATTTAATTATTCTGGCAAAAATACCTTCATATAGCTTTATAATTAGTCCTAATAATTGGAAGAGCTACTCTACCCACCTTGTTCTACTTCAGAATTATACATCAGAGGTTCTCTTAATTGTAGTGTGCATTAGAATCACCTGGGTTAAAACAGATTGCTGGATCCCTTACCTAGTAAGTCTATTGTATAGTCTGAGAATCTGCATTTTTAACAAATGTCTAGGTGATGCTGCTGCTGATGATCAGCTGATCCAAGACATACTCTGAGGACCAAGTGGCCTTAGAGATTCTAGACCAGAGCGTTAGTTGGCCAACTATTTCATATAGGGCCAGAAAAGTAAATACTTTAAGCTTGTGGGCCATCCTGGTCCCTGCACAAAGCAGCCACAAATGACAGATAAATAAATAAGCATAGTTGTATTCCAATAAGACTCTACAAAAACAGCCAGCAATACTCTGCTTTTCCCTGCTCTGGATAATCCCAGGTCCTTTAAAATGTCATAGAAATTGCAGAATCAGCTTCTCAAGTAACATCAAAAAACTTAACTGGAAATTTACTTGGGAGTACACTAATTCTACTCACCCTGTATGTCAGTTTTGAAAGCAGACAGTTTTTACAAATTTTGATCTTTCAAGCCAAATCTTTTAGTATTTAGACAGTTTTACAATCTTCTACATAGAGGGCTTGAACATCTTTTAAAGATTCTTAACTTCCTTTGTATTATTTTGATTTTTCAATTTTACTTTCTTATTTGCATATTTATTATGGGGAATTTCAAACATGTTCAATACCAGTATACTGAACCCCCATATCTAGCATATAGCCTCCAAAACCACAAAACCATATATCCAATCCACTCCCATCAACTTCTCCCCTTCCTGTACTTTGCTGAAGCAAATCCTAGGAACCTATCACTTCATAAATGTTTCAGTACTTATTTCTAAAAGACAACACTCAAAGCACTCAAAGTTTTACCATTAATTATGCTGCTTGAAATAGGTTATGTGGAACAAACACAGAAGATGGCTGTGTGGGAATATGCGGAGCTAGCATCTCCCCACAACTAGGGCACCTGCCAGCTGCTGGTGGGGGACTCTGATGGCCAAGGAGATGGGAGGAACCCCAAAGTGAACTAGTAGGATGTAGGGGGACTGAGTGGGGAGGAGAAATGCAGGCCAGACAGGATCAGTGCCCCTCAGGCCAGGGAGATCAGGAGAGGCAGGTGGGAGGGGCCCTCCCAGACCAGAGGAGGAGAGGTGGGAGGGAGTTTGCCCCACCCACTCGAGCCCAGGAAGCCTTCTGGACTCCCAGGTGAGGTCCCCTGCCCTCTGAGACCAGAAGTGGGGGGCATACCTGGGTTCTTTCTGTTCCTTGAGCCTAAGCCCCACCCCCCACAGGGCCTTTTCCAGCCCTGTGGGTCCTGAGCATTGGCCCCACCCACCGCCCAAACCTCACCCTTGCTTAGGCCCCGCCCTCCACAGCCAAGGCCTCCCCCCCACTTTTTTTCCTTTTCCCCCCTCCTTTTTACTACTGTGGTACTGATGTACCTTCCAGCTGTTGTTTCATCTATATTTTTATTTTTATATTCTTCCTAACATCTGTTAGTTTCCTAGTCTAATTTTATTTTTTACTTTGTTATTGTTGTGGTTCCCACCGCCCCAACCGTGCCCCAGGCAGCTTGCAGGATCTTGGTTCACAAGCCTGGGGTCGGGCTGAAGTTCCTGTGGTGGGAGCTCTGAGGCCGAACCACTGGACTAGCAGAGAACCTCAGACCCCAGGGAACATTCATCAGAGTGAGGTCTCACGGAGTTCCGCATCTCAGCACCAAGACCCAGCTCTACCCAACAGCCTACAAACCGCAGTGTTAGAAGCCTCAGGCCAAACCACCATTAAGACAGGATCACAATCGCACTCATAAAAAAAAAAAAAAAAAAGAGAGAGAGAGAGGGTGCAAAAACATATGTCACAGATGAAGGAGCAAGGTAAAAACCTATAAGACCAAATAAATGAAGAGGAAAAAGTCAATCTACCTGAAAAAGAATTCAGAGTAATGACAGTAAAGAAGATCCAGAATCTCGGAAACAGAATGGAGGCACGATTGAGAAAATACAAGAAATGTTTAACAAAGATCTAGAAGAACTAAAGAACAAACAAACAGAGATGAACAACACAATAAATGAAATGAAAAATACACTAGAAGGAATCAATAACAGAATAACTGAGGCAAAAGAATGAATAAGTGAGCTGGAAGACAAAATGGTGGAAATAACTGCTGAGGAGCAGAATAAAGAAATAAGAATGAAAAGAATTGAAGACAATCTCACAGACCTCTGGGACAATACTAAATGCACCAACATTCGAATTACAGGGGTCCCAGAAGAAGAAGAGAAAAAGAAAGGGTCTGAGAAAATATTTGAAGAGATTATAGTGGAAAACTTCCCTAACATGGGAATGGAAATAGTCACCCAAGTCCAGGAAGCACAGAGAGTCCCATACAGGATAAACCCTAGGAAAAACACACCAAGATACATATTAACCAAACTAACAAAAATTAAATTCAAAGAAAAAATATTAAAAGCAGCAAGGGAAAAACAAAAAATAACATACAAAGGAATCCCTATAAGGTTATCAGCTGATTTTTCAGCAGAAATTCTGAAGGCCAGAAGGGAGTGGCAGAATATACTTAAAGTAATGAAAGAGAAAAACCTACAACCAAGGCAAGGATCTCATTCAGATTCTACGGAGCAGTCAAAAGCTTTTCAGACAAACAAAAGCTAAGAGAATTCAGCACCATCAAACCAGCTTTACAACAAATGCTAAAGAAATTTCTCTAAGTGGGAAACACAAGAGAAGAAAAAACCCCACAAAAACAAACCCAAAACAATTAAGAGAATGGTAATAGGAACATACATATCAACAATAAACCTGAATGTAAACAGATTAGATGCCCCAACCAAAAGACACAGACTGGCTGAATGGATACAAAAACAAGACCCATATATATGCTGTCTACAAGAGACCCACTTCAGACCTAGGGACAAATACAGACTGAAAGTGAAGGGATGGAAAAAGATATCCCATGCAAATGGAAATCAAAAGGAAGCTGAAGTAGCAATACTCGTATCAGATAAAATAGACTTTAAAATAAAGACTGTTAACAGGGCTAAGGAGGGACACTACATAATGATCAAAGGATCAATCTAAGAATAAGATATAACAATTATAAATGTTTATGCACCCAACATAGGAGCACTTCAATACATAAGGCAAATGCTAACAACCATGAAAGGAGAGATCGACAGTAACACAATAATAGTAGGGGACTTTTAACACCCCACTTACACCAATGGACAGATCATCCAAACAAAATAAAGAAGGAAACACAAGCTTTAAATGACACAATAGATCAGACAGATCTAATGGATATTTATAGAACACTACACCCGCAAGTGGCAGAATACACTTTCTTCTCAAGTGGACATGGAACATCCTCCAGGACAGATCACATCTTGGGTCACAAATCAAGCCTCGGAAAATTTAAGAAAATTGAAATCATAGCATGCATCTTTTCTGACCACAACGCTATGAGATTGGTAATCAATTACAGGGAAAAACCTGTAAAAACACAAATACATGGAGGCTAAACACTGCGCTAGTCGATAACCAAGAGATCACTGAAGAAATCAAAGAAGAAATTAAAAAATACATAGAAACAAATGACAACAGAAACACGACGACCCTAAACCTATGGGATGCAGCAAAAGTAGTTCTAAGAGGGAAGTTTATAGCAATTCAATCTCGCCTCAAGAAACAAGAAAAATCTCAAATAAACAATCTAACCCTATACTTAAAACAACTAGAGAAAGAAGAACAAAGAAAACCCAAAGTCAGTAGAAGGAAAGAAATCATAAAGATCAGAGCAGAAATAAATGAAATATAAACAAAGAAAACAACAGCAAAGATCAATAAAACTAAAACCTGGCTCTTTGAGAAGATAAACATAATTGATAAACCCTTAGCCAGACTCATCAAGAAAAAAGGGAGAGGACACAAATCAATAAAATTAGAAATGAAAAAAGAGAAATCACAACTGACACTGGAGAAATACAAAGTTTTATAAAAGACTACTAGAAACAACTATATGCCAATAAAATGGACAACCATGAAGAAATGGACAAATTCTTGGAAAGGTACAATTTTACAAGACTGAACCAGGAAGAATTAGAAAATATAAACAGACCTAACATAAGTAATTAAATTGAAAACATAATTAAAAATATTCCAACAAACAAAAGTCCAGGACCAGATGGCTTCACAGGCGAATTCTATCAAACATGTAAAGAAGAGCTAATACCGATCCTTCTCAAACTCTTCCAAAAAACTGCAGAGGGAGAAACACTCCCAAATTCATTCTACGAAACCACCATCACCCTGATACCAAAACCAGAAAAATAAAACACAAAAAAAGAAAATTATAGACCAATATCACTGATGAACATAGATACAAAAATCCTGAACAAAATACTAGCAAACAGAATCCAACAGCACATTAAAAGGATCACCATGATCAAGTGGGATTTATCCCAGGGATGCAAGGATTCTTCAATATACGCAAATCAATCAATGTGATACACCACATTAACAAATTAAGGAATAAAAACCATATGATCTCAGATGCAGAAAAAGCTTTTGACAAAATTCAACACCAATTTATGATAAAAACTCTCCAGAAAATGGGCATAGAAGGAACCTACCTCAACATAATAAAGGCCAAATATGACAAACCCACAGCAAACATCATACTCAATGGTGAAAAACTGAAAGCATTTCCACTAAGATCAGGAACAAGACAAGGATGTCCACCCTTGCCACTATTATTCAACATAGTCTTGGAAGTCCTAGCCACGGCAATCAGAGAAGAAAAAGAAAGAAAAGGAATACAAATTGGAAAAGAAGCAGTAAAACCGTCACCGTTTGCAGATGACGTGATACTATACATAGAAAATCCTAAGATGCCACCAGAAAACTACTAGAACTAATCAATGGATTCGGTAAGGTTGCAGGATACAAAATTAATGCACAGAAATCTCTGGCATTCCTATACACCAACAACGAAAAATCAGAAAGAGAAATTAAGGAAACACTCCCATTTACCACCGCAACAAAAAGAATAAAATACCTAGGAATAAACCTGCCTAAGGAGGCGAAAGACTTGTACTCAGCAAACTATGTAACACTGACAAAAGAAATCAAAAATGACATAAACAGATGGAGAAATATACCATGTTCTTGGATTGGAAGAATCAATATTGTTATCTACAGATCACAATACAGCAATCTACAGATTCAATGCAATCCCTATCAAACTACCAATGGCATCCTTCACAGAATTAGAACAAAAAACTTTACAATTTGTATGGAAACACAAAAGACCCCGAATAGCCAAAGTAATCTTGAGAAAGAAAAACGGAGTTGGAGGAATCAGGCTCCCTGACTTCAAACTATACCACAAAGCTACAGTATTCAAGACAGTATGGTACTGGCATAAAAACAGAAATACAGATCAATGGTACAAGATAGAATGCCCAGAGATAAACCCACGCACATATGGGCACCTAATTTACAACAAAGGAGGCAAGAACATACAATGGAGAAAAGACAGCCTCTTCAATAAGTGGTGCTGGGAAAATTGGGCAGCTACATGTACAAGAATGAAATTAGAACACTCCCTAACACCATACACAAAAATAAACTCAAAGTGGATTAAAGACCTAAATGTAAGACCAGACACTATAAAACTCTTAGAGGAAAACATAGGAAAAACACTCTTTGACATAAACCACAGCAAGATCTTTTTTGACCCACCTCCTAAAGTAACAGAAATAAAAACAAAAATAAACAAACTGGACTTAATTAAACTTAAAAGCTTTTGCACAGCAAAGGAAACCGTAAACAAGACAAAAAGACAACCCTCAGAATGGTAGAAAATATTTGCAAATGAAACAACAAAGGATTAACTTCCAAAATATACAAACAGCTCATGGAGCTCAATATCAAAAAAACAAATAATCCAGTTAAAAAATGAGTGGAAGACCTAAACAGACATTTCACCAAGGAAGACATACAGATGGCCAAGAGGCACATGAAAAGATGCTCAACATCACTAATTAATATTAGAGAAATGCAAATCAAAACTATAATGAGGTATCACCTCTTGACGCTCAGAACGGCCATCATCAAAAAATCTACAAACAGTAAATGTCAGAGAGGGTGTGGAGAAAAGGGAACTCTCTTGCACTGTTGGTAGGAATGTAAACTGATACAGCCACTACGGAGAACAGTATGGAGGTTCCTTAAAAAACTAAAAATAGGGGCTTCCCTGGTGGCGCAGTGGTTGAGAGTCCGCCTGCCGATGCAGGGGATGCAGGTTCGTTCCCCGGTCCAGGAAGATCCCACATGCCTTGGAGCGGCTAGGCCTGTAAGCCATGGCCACTGAGCCTGCACGTCTGGAGCCTGTGCTCTGCAACGGGAGAGGCCACAACGGTGAGAGGCCTGCGTGCCGCAAAAAAAAAAAAAAAAAACAACTAAAAATAGAACTACCATATGACCCAGCAATCCCACTACTGGGCATATACCCTGAGAAAACCATAATTCAGAAAGAGACATGTACCACAATGTTCACTGCAGCACTATTTACAATAGCCAGGACATGGAAGCAACCTAAATGTCCACTGACAAGATGAATGGATAAAGAAGATGTGGCACATATATACAATGGAATATTACTCAGCCATAAAAAGAAATGAAATTGAGTTATTTGTAGTGAGGTGGATGGACCTAGAGTCTGTCATACAGAGTGAAGTAAGTCAGAAAGAGAAAAACAAATACTGTATGCTAATGCATATATATGGAATCTTAAAAAAAAAAAGGTACTGATGAACGTAGTTGCAGGGCAGGAATAAAGAGGTAGACACAGAAAATGGACTTGAGGACATGGGGTTGGAGGGTGAAGCTGGGGCAAAGTGAGAGTAGCATCGACATATATACACTACTGAATGTAAAATAGCTGGCTGGTGAGAAGCAGCAGCGTAGCACAGGGAGACTGGCTCAGTGCTTTGAGATGACATAGAAGGGTGGGATAGGGAGGATGGGAGGGAGGCTAAAGAGGGAGGGGATAGGGGGACATGTGTACGCATAAGGCTGATACGCTTCGTTGTGCAACAGAAACTAACACAGTATTGTGAAGCAATTATACTCCAATAAAGATCAAGAAAAAAAAGAAAGAAATAGATTATGTGAACTCACTGTAGATCTATTTCTGTTGGTTTTCATTTGTAGTCCTTTTTTCCTCACATACTTGGTTAACTTTGTTTACTGCTTACTGTCCCTGAATTTTTTGAAAACTAGCCTGAAGATTTCTTCCTCCAAAGAGAATCTGCATGTTTTCTAGGCCCCTGCCATCCCAAGTACTTTCACTAATTTCACAGTCTGATATGAATTTGGCCGCAAATTACATTTGTTTCTGATCACTCTTATTCTAAGGATACAGCCCTTTAAGGTGCCTATTTTACCTAAGAAGGGTCACCTATGTAGGAGGGGACTCCTTAAACAGTGGTCTCTGATTCCTGTTCTCTTGTGCCTCATGATGGGACTTAAAATTGAAGTTCAAGTTTGCATAAATGAACAACATGCCTTCAGGATAGAACTATCATCCCTACTATCCCTTAAATTTTGACCTGGCAATTCCTTCTGATCTTTAAGCTCTTTTGATGCTTTTAGGATATTAATAATTTATCTAGTATGGTCAATTGTCCTCAATCAATGGGGACGGTCTCAATAACCTTGCCTACCAGCTCTAGAAAATAAAACTCCCTCTTCCATTATAAGACCTTTTATTGGACATGATGGCTAAATTTTATATTTTTGCATCTATTAACAAAACATTCTCCCTTTAGAGTGTTGATGAAATCTATTACCTTAAAACATTTCCTGGGCTTCCCTGGTGGCGCAGTGGTTAAGAATCCGTCTGCCAATGCAGGGGACACAGGTTTGAGCACCGGTCCAAGAAGATCCCACCTACCATGGGGCAACTAAGCCTGTGCGCCACAACTACTGAGCCTCCGCTCTAGAGCCTGTGCTCCACAACAAGAGAAGCCACCGCAAGGAGAAGCCCACGCACGGCAACAAAGAGTAGCCCCTGCTCGCCGCAACTAGAGAAAGCCCGCGCACAGCAACAAAGACCCAACGCAGCACCAACGCAGCCCAAAACAAAAACAAAGTAAAAAAAAGTTTTCCTAATGTTGAACTTATCCTGCACTGCCAGGATAAACTCTAATAATCATTATTTCAACTTTGCTAATAGACTATTTTAGTATAACACTAGCTATGGTTTATTATTTAAAGCATCTGCACCTGTATTCAAGAGGGAAACTAGTTGAACGCTTTCATCTGTTGTACTGTCTGAGGTTTTATTATTAAGGTTATGTAAGCTTCACAAAATATACTTTGAAAATTCTATCTTTGTCTATGATGTGGAATAGTTTAAATTGGAACTTTCAGTTCTTTATAGAGATTAGACAGAATTCAGATGTAATCTATAAAGACAGGTTTTTTATTATGCCTTTAATTTCTTCCATAGCTATTGGTCTGTTCAGGTTTTCTACGTCTTGTATTGTTCTGGTGTTTACATATGCAATTGTTTCATTTTTCAATATGTAGACTCAATAAGTAACTTTACATAAACGAGATACCATCTTTTCTGAAATTAAGTCTTTTCCTTTTCTTTCTTTGGTTCCATCTCTACCCTCCTTCCCTTTCCCTTCACTTTAGCACTCACCCCCCTCACGCCTAGTATATATTTCTCTGTATTTTTCTCTATGTTCAGAGTCCTATGTATACAAATATTTAATCACCATGTTTTACAAAATTGAACGTAACACTTGCCTCAATTTTGTTTTTCTTGCTCAACCATATCTTGCAGATATCACTCACATTCCTGGCATAATTCTAAGTAATTCTTTGTAATAGATTCATTCCATGGTATGAAGGTATCCTAATTTATTCTACTAATGATAAGCAATCACTTCATTCATACTTTGTTTCTATGGATTTGCCTATTTTAGACATTTCATATAAATGAAATCATACAACTGTGAATCTGTAGCCTTTTGTGACTGGCTTCTTTTACTAAGCATGTTTTCAAGGTTAACCCATGTGGTAGCATGAATTAGTACTTCACTACTTTTTGAGTAATATTTCACTGCACAGATACACCGTATTGCATCTATTCATCAGCTGATCGACATAAGTTATTGCTTTCTGTACATGTAATTTGCATTTAGGCACTGTATCAAATTCTTTCAAACTAGAATATCTTGTGTTTTCTTCTACTACAATTATATAATGAGAGGGAGAAAGATACAATGATTTCTTTCAATGTTTTATATCCATTACAATATCATTCTGCATTTGGTAGAACTCCTAACATAACACTGAATAAATACGAACAGAGCAAGTATCTCTCTAGTTACTGATTTGTCACTCACAGATTAGGATACTTGCTATTAGTTTTATTTATTATAATTAATTTCCTTCTTGCTCTATTTTGTTAGAGTTCTTAGTAAACTTTAACTGACTTTTCAACATCTTTTGATTATAATCATATGCTTTTTCTTCTATTATTTGCTAATGCGATATGATTTTCATACAAAACTATCGTCTCTTACTTGGAATAGATCTTATTTGGTCACAGTTTATTACTCTTTTGATATGGTGCTATAGTGTACTTTCTAAACATCTATTTAGAAATTCTGCCTATGCATTAGGGAGTTTGGGGGGATTACTATCTTTATTTGCTTTTGGTATTAAAACTATGCTGGTTTCACAAAATAGAGTTTGACTTATTAAAAAAAAAGCTGCCTGGAATTATTTGAGCACTCTCTAAAGGTTAGAGAAAACAGCTGTGAAGCTATCTTGTCACCGTGCCTTGGTAAATCTCTGATTAGCTTTCACACTTCTGTGGTAATTCAAATTTTCCTGTTATTATTGGGTCAATTTTTGGAACTTCAAGTTTTCTTTTGTCCCCCCCAGGGTTATATATAAAATTTCATTATAATAGTTAATAATGAAGCAATACTTGAGCACTTACCACTTGCACTAGTTTAAGTGCTCAGAATGGATTAACTCTTAATTCTTTCAACACCCCTTATGAAACAGGTGCTATTTTCATTTTACAACTGAAAAAATTCTTTGAATGTTTCCTACATATAGAGATATATCTTTTTATCATTCCTACTCTTCTTTACATTTGTTCTTTTTTCTATAACCAAGCTCAGAAGAGGTGTGCCATCCTTACCAACTTTTCAAAGCACTAGGATTGGGTTTTCTTTGTGCTACTTCCCTTTTAAAAGAATAGATTTTCAAATCATTAATTTTAGTTGTTTGCCTGGTAAGTTATTCATCCCAATTCCTTTTGGTTTATTCTGTAACATTTCACCCTAATTACTCAAGCAATTAGTGTTCATAATGAAGGTTTATAAAATTTCTTGGAGAACAGCTTTGGCCTGTCCCACTGACTATGGTATGAAGATTTTTCCTTTACAACCTTGTCTCAAATATTTCAGTGTCATTTTTTTAAAATCTTTTTTTAAAACTTATGATTTACAGTTTTATCAGATTATGACCACAAAAAATATGGTCTGGAAAAACTTTTCTTTTTAAAACTTATTATTATGTGATTAATTTTTTTAAGTGTTTCATGAACATAAAGGGAAAGAACATGGCTGAAGGAAGAAGGATGTCTGAGCAAAATCACATTTTCTTTCAACTGTCAGTATACGGTACTTTCATTGTTTTCCAGCATCCAGTGCAGTAGATTAAAAAAAAAAAAAAATCAAACGCCAGTCTGATTTGATTTCCTTTCCTTTGTAATTTCTGCTGTCTATAAACTTGGAAGATTTTTTTTCCTTATCTTTAAAATCCATAAACTTTATAAGAATATGTCTAGATTTGTCTTTTTTAAAATAATATTTATTTACTTATTTATTTTGGCTGCGCCGATTCTTAGTTCTGGCATGCAGGATCTTTTAGTTGCGGCATGCATGTGGGATCTAGTTCCCCGACCAGGGATTGAACCCGGCCCCCTGCATTGGGAGCATGGAGTCTTACCCACTGGACCACAAGCGAAGTCCCTAGATTTGTGTCTTTTTTGACCTCAGAAAATCATACAATTTTGGCCTCAGGCTCTAAGGACTGGCAAACCCTCTTCTCAGCTAGTCCCTCAGTTCCTGGAAGGAACAAAGGGAAAGGAAGCTCTGTACCTGTCATCTCCATGGAGACCTAGAGAAACTTGTAATCAAAGATGCACCCAACTGTCTTGCCTACTAAATTACTCCAGAAGAAACCGGAAGGGAGAGGGAAACAGGAATATAGACTCAAACCACCAGCTGTCTGATATCCGCTATAAATCCTGTATTGGTCATTTTAAACCAACTATTATAATGAAGTCATTCTGAGCTTTCACAACCTTGATCCTAATTTTTTAAAGTTCAACCTTCTTCTAAGGAAGCTGTGTAGAATTTAAATTTTAATCCTCAATGAAGAATGATGAACTTACCTAAAATAGCTTCATTTTGGGTAAAATTGTTTCCTTTTAGGTAAAATTAGAAGAAATCTACAATAAAAAACAACCAACCTCAATAAACTGCTACCAACTTTCAGCATCTGTATTTCCTGGGCATTCTGTTACTATACCTGATCATGTATGTCAACCATTACTGCATTCTGCTGGGGTGGATGAGCAGCAGGGTGTAATAGACGGGGAGATACATTCGGAGGGTGGAAGGCTCGAGGTTCCTCTATTGCTTGCTGCTGTGCATAAGGGAGATGGTGATAATTTTCATCTTGACTAATGGAATTATGTCGAGACAGACGATCCCTTCTTCCTCTCTGGCGCCTGACAGGAGGACTGTAATATAGCAAAAATGTCAAAAAGGTTGTTATAATGTTTACTGTTGTGATCCATCAGGATTCTGTATTGTCTCTCGTTGTAATCCATTAGTAGTATATGCTAAGGTAGGCTTGAGTATTAAAGAATTGCTGTGGTTCATCATCAGCTCTGAACACTTACAAATTTAAATAGAATGTATATGTTTTTCAAAATATAACAGAAGTAAACAAAATTGATAATCAGCTCTGAGATTATTTAGAAATCAATAGCCAATCACTGTCATTTTGGGGGAGGGGGTTTAATTGTATAAAACTGATCCTTTTATAGGCAAATATAGTCAAATATCAGCAATTTCATATGGTTTAACCTATTATTTTGCCTCCTTTATTTTATAAACATTTTAGAACAAATTTTAATTTGCATATGTACCTTGGCTGTAATCCACATATGACTAATGGGCATTTTATGTTTGTCTATCTGGCTAAGACACATAGAAAAGACATAGTTCCTATATGCCCAAAATGACAATTTTAAAAAACGAGAGTAGAAAATACATAAAATAACTAAAACACATTTAATTTGTTGACAATTGCAAATAATCGAGTAATTGGGTAAATGCCGAGAATGGAAATGATGGCAAAATAGCATCAGCATAAATGTTCCAGTAATATACAGAATTTTTAGGTAGAATCTGGTTACTGAAGGAAACCACTTTTACTCCCCATGCACTTGTCATGGACATAGTTTAACACAAATAACAAGTTATCATGAGTAGACTTCCAACTTCCACTTCCCTACAATTCCACAATTCAGCTCCACTGCTTTTTACAATGCCTCAGCACGCATAACAATTCGAAAAAGCAGCAGGCCTCATTAAAAATGTACTCCACATTAGGCAAAAGAGGACGAACAGCCCCCTTCAAGACACAGCTGCACACAGCCACCTCAGCAGCATTTACTGAGGACAGGTCACCTTTCCCTTAATTGTTGCACTCTGCACCTCTAAATCTGTTTCTTCTCACTCTCAACTGCCCAGTCTTAAAAAGAAAAAGGGACACTCCTTTGCAACATCAACTCCTCTACAGTGCTCTTAAAACTAACTCCCAGGTTCTTGCTCCATTTATTGCTTCCTCTATCTTTATTTTCAGCATAACTCTTTTTTGCATTTCTGCTTCAAAACTGACATACTGTATTCACTGATTTTCAGATGCCATCCACCTTCGAACTCACTTTAATGTTTTGAGATAATTTTAATGTAATTTTTGTGTACCCCTCACCCAGCTTTCCTTCATGTTAATATCTTCCATTAGAATAATTATCAAAATTAGGAAATAAACCTTGGTATCATACTGTTAACTAAACAACAGAATGTATTCAGATTTTACCCAGTTTTTCTACCAATATCCCCTCACGGTCTAAAAATCCAGTGCAGGATCCCATCATTGCATATAGTGGTCATGGTTCCTTAGTCTTCTCCAATCCATGACAGTTCCTCAGTCTTTCACGACCTTGATACCTCTGAAGACATATTTACTCTGCAGAATACCCTTTAACCCAGAATTGTCTGATGTTTTCGCATGATCTGCATGACATTATGCATTACTGGAAAGGATATCACAGAGGTGATAGGCCCTTTTCAGTGCATTGTATCCAGGGGCACATGACATCACATGCATCACTCATGCCTATGTATTTACCACCAATCACTTGGCTAAATTGGTTTCTGCCAAGACCCTCTACTACAAAATCACCATTCTTCCCTTTGTAATTACCAAATACTTGGGGGGGGGGGGAGATACTTTGAGACCATGCAAATATTCTGCTTCTGCTAAAAGTTTTGCCAATAACTTTAGCATGCATGAATGGACCTTCAGCTATCACTATTATAATATTCTAATGGTGATTTTCTACTCCCCTCATTTCTTCCACATGTATTAATTGGAATTCCATAAGGAAGAACTGTTCCCTCTCTCCCATTTATTTGTTTATTCACTTATTTATGAGTATGGGCTAATGGATATTTATTTTATTCTTTAGGTTATAATCCACACTATTGTTTTATTTTGTTGTTAAAATTATTTCAACTTTGTCCAATGGGAGCACATTCAGTTTAGCTCCTGTGCCCTTTTACTACTGTTCCTTACTATACAGACAATATGCTCTAGGCTTATCTTGTATTTTCCCTATACCAACTCTGGAATTAACCAGTTTTCCAGAGCCCTGGTTCCTTTGACTGTGGAATGGTATTTAGAAGGTAAGTGCGCTGACTGCTACACTATTTCTAGTCTCTCTAAGAGAAAAGAACAAGAAAATTTATCTATGTATACTAATTCACGTATATGTACATAGCTTTATACCTGTAAAAATATTTTAAAGGACTGTTTAATGTATCACTAAAAAGAGGAGGAAAGCTGCCAATTAGATTATACTATACCATCAATTTAGAGACATTATGATGTGAAAAAATGTGTACCTTACAATCAAAATAGAAAATATACGCCCAGATCACTCATCTCCCGAAAAAACACTCAGCCTGTCCACAAACTTTAAGGGTCCCTTTTAATATTGTTTTATTCTGTTGTTGCTTCTTGCTCTCACTTCCCTACTCAAACATAATTTCAATAACGCAAACTTAACACAAATTAAGACCCAAGCTCTCACGCTGACACATAAGTTCCTTGACAATTTTGGTCCTTGTCTTTACTGAATTGCCTCTCATTAAATCTGTTATGTATGCCTTTGTAGTAGAACATTTAGAAAGCAGAATTATTGGAAAATCTAGAAATAATAAACAGTGATAAGATGAACAAATATTTCTTTCAGTTGACTTTTATATCTATGATAGGTACTACTTTGTCACTTTGTTTTAGATGTATCACTTGTGAACAGCACAAAGCTCTTCCCTCCTGGTCTCACTGACCTGCCTTTTGTTGGATTGCATTTTCTATATATGTTATCTGTTTCATTGTGTGGAAGCTATATGTTCCAGTTCTATTCTTCTAGTGACTACACTTGAATTTTTAAACACATAATTCAATTTTTCTGAAAACATCTAGATTGCACATTTTTACTTCTCTCTGCTCTGTCCCCATTTTACATTCAGATCTTTCCTGAAATTTTTTCTTTTTTTTTGAACAACAGACCTTTATTCAGACTTAGCAGTATGTCTTTTTTGTTTCCTTTCCTAATCAAATGGTATTAAATCCTACTTCTTACATTTATTCTTCCACTTCCTAGAGTACAGTATTTAATAATTCTTTCAAGAAGGTTCTCTTTTTTTTCTTTTATTATTTCTTTTTTAATTGTAGTTGCTGTACAATATTACGTAAGTTACAGGTGTACAATACAGTGATTCACAATTTTAAAGGTTATGTTCCACTTATAGTCATTATGAAATACTGGCTATACTCCCCGTGTTGTATATGTATCCTTGCAGCTTATTTTATACCTAATAGTTTGTACCTCTTATCCCCTACCCTTATATTAGCCCTCTCCGTCCTCCTTCCCTCTCCCCACCGGTAACCACTAGTTTGTTCTCTGTATCTGTGAGTCTGCTTCTTTTTTTACATTCAACTAGTTAGCTGTATTTTTTAGATTCCATATATATAAGTGATGTCATACAGTATTTGTTTTTCTCTGACTTATTTTACTTGGCATAATGCCCTCCAAGTCCATCCATGTTGCTGCAAATGGCAAAATTTCGGCCTTTTTAATGGCTGAGTAGTATTCCATTGTGTGGAACACACACACACACACACACACACACACACCCTTTATCCATTCACCTGTTGATGGACACTTAGGTTGCTTCCATACCTTGGCAATCGTAAATAATGCTGCTATGAACACTGGGGTGCATATGTTTCTGAATTAGTATTTTTGGTTTTTTTGGATATCTACCCAGGAGTGAAACTGCTGGATCATATGGTAGTTTTGTTTTTAGTGTTTCTGAGAAATCTTCATACTATTTTCCATAGTGGCTGCACCAATTTACATTCCCACCAACAGTGTATAAGGGTTCTCTTTTTTCCACACCTTTGCTAACATTTGTTTTTTGCGTTCTTTTCGATAATAGCTGTTCTGCCAGGTGTGAGGTGGTATCTCATTGTGGTTTGGATTTGCATCTCCCTGATGATTAGCAATACTGAGCATCTTTCCATGTACCTGTTGGCCACCTGCACTTCCTCTCTGAAAAACTGTCTACTCAGGTCTTCTGCCCATTTTTTAACTGAGTTTTTTTTTGACATTGAGTTGTATGAGCTGTTTATATATGTTCGATATTAATCCCATATTGGTCATATCATTTGCAAACATCTTCTCCCATTCAGTAGGCTGTCCTTTCATTTTGTCGATGAATTTTGTGCTGTGCAAAAGCTTTTAAGTTTAATTAAGTCCGATTTGTTTATTTTTGCTTTAATTTTCTTCTCTTTAGGAGACAGATCCAAAAAATACTGCTGCAATTTATGTGAAAGAGTTCACCTATGTTTTCCTCTAGGAGTTTTATAGTATCTGGTCTTACATTTAGCTGTTTAATCCATTTTGAATTTATTTCTGTATATTGTGTTAGAGAATGTTCTAATTTTATTTTTTTACATGTAGCTGTCCAGTTTTCCCAGCACCACTTACTGAAGAGGCTGTCTTTTCTCCATTGTATATTCTTGCCTCCTTTGCCACAGACTGACCATACTGCGTGGGTTTATTTCTGGGCTTTCCATCCTGTTCCATTGATCTATGTGTCTGTTTTTATGCCAGTATCACACTGTCTTGATGACTGTAGCTTTGTAGTATATAGTCTGAAGTCAGGGAGCATGATTCCTTCAGCTCTGTTGTTTTTTCTCAAGATTGTTTTGGCCATTCAGGATATTTTGTGTCTCCATACAAACTTTAAAATTATTTGTTCTAGTTCTGCGAAAAATGCCATTGGCATTTTGATGGAGACTGCACTGAATCTGTAGATTGCCTTGGGTAGTATGGTCCTTTTAACAATATTAATTCTTCCAATCCAAGAACACGGTATATCTTTCCATCTGTTTTTGTCATCCTCAATTTTTTTCATCAGTGCCTTACAGTTTTCCAAGTACAGGTCTTCTAACTCCTTAAGTAGGTTTATTCCTAGGTATTTTATTCTTTTTGATGTGATGGTAAATGAGACTGTTTCCTTAATTTCTCTTTTTGATGGTTTGTCATTCACGTATAGAAATGCAACAGATTTATGTATATTAATTCTGTAACCTGCAACTCCACTGAATTCATTGATGAGCTCTGGTAGTATCCTGGTGGTATCTTTAGGATTTTCTATGCATAGTATCACATCATCTGCAAACAGTGACAATTTTACTTCTTCCTTTCCAACTTGGATTCCTTTTCTTTTTCCTGTCTGACTGCTTTGGCTACGACATCCAAAACTATGTTAAGTAAAAGTGGCGATAGTGGACATCCTCGTCTTATTCCTGATCTTGGAGGGAACGCTTTCAGGTTTTCACCGTTGAGTATGATGTCAGCTGTAGGTTTGTCATATAAGGCCTTTATTATGTTGAGGTATGTGCCCTCTATGCCTACTTTCTGGAGAGTTATCCAATCATAAATGGATGCTAAATCTTATCAAAAGCTTTTTCTACATCTATTGAAACGATTATATGGTTTTTATTCTTCAATTTGTTAATGTTGTGTATCACACTGATTGACTTGTGGATACTGAAAAATCCTTGCAACCCCAGGATAAATCCCTCTTGATCATGATGTATGATTCAGGGAGGATCTCTTATTGTTCAACATTCTTCATCTCTGAATGTTTGTGCATATTCTTAAATTTCACCAAGATCTTGCTCAACACTCAGTCTTTCTTCAATTTTTAAAAAAATATTTATTTATTTATGGATGCATTGGGTCTTCGTTGCTGCACACGGGCTTTCTCTAGTTGCGGCGAGCGGGGGCTACTCTTCGTTGTGGCGCGGGCTTCTCATTGCAATGGCTTCTCTTGTTGTGGAGCACGGTCTCCAGTAGTTGTGGCACATGGGCTTCAGTAGTTGTGGCTCACAGGCTCTAGAGTGCAGGCTCAGTAGTTGTGGCGCATAGGCTTAGTTGCTCCGTGGCATGTGGGATCTTCCCGGACCAGGGCTCAAACCTGCATCCCCTGCATTGGCAGGCAGATTCTTAACCACTGAGCCACCAGAGAAGTCCCTCTTCAATTCCTGAAAATGATTTTGTACTATTTCTGTCTAAATTGTTCCCTTCTATTGTTTCCGCCTGGAAATATGATTAGACATATTCAGAACTGATGACTCTTGCCTATATTTAAATTTCTTTCCCACACTTTCCATTTTGCCCTTTTACACTACATTCTGGGAAAATTCCTTCACTTGATCTTCCAGGGACCAAGATGTTTTTTCTGCCTGTTTATTAATTTTACCAACTAAGATTTCCAGTTGATTTTTATGGATACAATCTCTTCCACTTCTCTCATGCTACACTTATTCTAAAATTCTATTTTGTTTATTCTCTTAATTGTTTTATTTCTTCTATTAATGGTTTCTTCAAGTTCTTTCTTGTATTGAGTTTCGGTGCCCTTCTTTCACTTTGTTGGCTTTCCTCAAATGTTGGCTTTCCTCAAATGTTTGCGAGTGACGACAAATCACAGGACAGGGGTTATCAGAAGGAGGGTTTTTAATGCTCTATTTTAACCTAGGTGTTGGGCACACCTGTGTGTTATCCTTTTAAGTGTACACTTGTTTTACAAGTTCTCCTGAATGTACGTCACATTTCGCCATAAAGCAATAGGAAAGATTACAGCAGGGGCTCAGGCTGTAACCTTGAAACAACCAACCTTATTTCCTCATGCTATAACATTTAACAGCTATAAAATATTTTACCTGGTTGGCATAACATTATTTTACTTAAACATTCCCATATAATTGGGTAATACTGCACCAGATAATGTAAAAGTCTTAGTGTGTCAACAGAATACAGCTCAGGAACAGGTTTATCTTGTCTTATTTGGAACAATGAATGATGGGTTTTAAGACTCCTTCAGTATTAGTTTCCTAGGGCTGCCCTAATAAAATACCACAGACTCACTTAAACAATAGAAATTCATTTTCTCACAGTCCTAGAGACTATGTCCAAGATCAAGGTGCCAGCATGGCTGGTTTCTAGCGAGAGCTCTCTTCCTAGAGTCTCCTCTTATAAGGACACTAATCCTCTTGGATCAGGGCCCCATCCTTATGACCTCATTCAGCCTAAATTAATTCCTTAGAGGCCTCATCTCTAAATACATCCACACTGGGGGCTAAGGCATCAACCTATGGATCTTCAGGAGACACAAACATTTAGTCTGTAATACCACATCCTGGACATATAAACAGTTGTCTCACCCCAAGTATGCTCTATTTCCTTGGAAGAAGAAAGGTATGACCTCAGACAACTACTAAAGAGGAAGCAGCTCAGGAAATGTATTCCCCTGGGAAGGAAAAGCAAGGGGCAAGTCCTATATGGAAGACAGGACTGAAAGTCAAACTAAATTTCAGTCACTCTTCATATCACAGGCTCCACAATTTTAAAGAAACTTAATTAAGCTCCCAGTTGCCTTAGAGGATACAGAAGGAATATCTGGAGAGAGGTTATTCATTTCTAAGAATGGAGTGGATAAGAATTGCATGAAAAAGAGGCTGCTCATTCCTAAGACCATGGTTCTATATTTCCTTATAGTTATAAACTATAAAATGCATTTTTCAGTAATATGGATTGAAGGCTAGCCCACAAAAAGTCTTAAACCTTAAAGTAGTTGAATTCACATATAATGGTACGGATTGATTTTAGGTAAACCAATTTAGCCTTTCAATTCCTTCTTCTGTCAGTCACAAGCTAAATGAACTCTCATGACGGACTGTAGAAATCTAAACAACTTGTAACGTTGTTTCTCGTGTGTAAGCGTACAAGTAAAAAGGTGTTGATGTGTTTATAAAATTCCTACAGAAAAAATGCTTTCTGATGTTAAAAAAAAATTCACAAATCTACCAATGACCACAAATTTAATAAGTAACTGTAACCAACTAACCTTCTTCTGTTGCGTGCAGGTGTGTTGCATCGTTCCCCTGAGAAGTGATGTTGGCTTGGTCGAACTGAAGGGGGCTGCCTATTTGATGTCATCTCCCATGGTCGCATTGGTGGTGAGGGGGCTGGTGATGCTGATGTATAATCAAAGACTGAATGAGAGAGGCGCTGTCTCTTGGGACTTGGACTATCTTCACTCTGCCAATGCAACAAAATCAATCAACTGAATAAAATCTTTTAAGGATTTTTGCATTACTGTTTACATGCATAGGTGTTTAAGTATGTTTACCACAAAGTGTAAAGGAGGGAAAAAATACACTATCAACCTGAATTAAATACCTTTAAAAGAAACGAGGGGTGGGGTGGGGTGGGAAAGGGAGATACACAGTAAATAATATCAAATGAAAAGTTAACTTTTCTTTAAAATATCATAAAATTAACCAGGTAACAACACACAAGGTACACAACAGGGCAATAAACAATTTCTATGGTACTTGACCACCTCTTTAAAGCTCTAATTCAGCTGAGAAAATCTACTATGTCCTCCCATCAGTTAACAGTTATTCTTTTAGGCATTAATTCTTAGCTGAGAGATCAATTTAGGAGGGGGTATAATTTTTTTTTAACATCTTTATTGGGGTATAATTGCTTTACAACGGTGTGTCAGTTTCTGCTTAAGGGGGTATAATTTAAGTAGGCCCTTGATTTGATTTAAAATCACACTTGCCTGCCTCTTTATTCCTGTTATTTAAGGCCATTACATTTATTATTTAATAATGTTTATGTGGACAAAGTAAAATTTATTTAAAACATTAAAAAACAGTCAACTGATCTAGTTCATCAGTTCTTAACTAGAATGTCATAGAATATCTTTGGGAAAGACATGGCATTTCAGGTAGATCATGGGAGTGGTAGATAATTAAAAACCCATACCTGTTAATGTTGAAGCACAGTCTCAAGTTTTCAAGGGTTTAGCTATAAAATTGGTATGGATCACTTAACTGAATTATTAACTCTCCAGGATTCCCCACACAACTCAATTTTCCAATTGAGTCTCTCATCAAAACTGTCAAAATTACAAGTTAACTGAAAGTCTGATGAGGGCTGTGTGTTTTCTAATAGAGCCTCTCCTATCTCCAGTCTACTCCTGCAAATTCTAATCATTTGGGCATTAGGGAACTTTTGATTGGCACCTGCTGCTACAACAAAAATGTTAATATTAGCTAAAGAATATATGAGGTTACATACTATGTTACATTTTAAAATATAAGCATATAAAACAGAACTGATTAAACTGACGGGAATGAAGCAAACTGCTAAATGGTTACTTTTGATCATTCTAAATTATTTAGCAGATGTATTCAAAAAACCATGTCATTTTCCTTCTATACTTAAGAATATTATAATTCACATTTGTTATAACTAAAATAGAAAATAGTTTTCAGAACCATATACAAATGCTCTTGTAACTTTCCTCACACTAACCTTATTTTCTCCCTATATTTAATGGTGCTATTAAAAGTAGTTGTTTTTAACCCCTTGATTTTAATAAGAAAATCAGTTATGTTCTGATAATCCTAAAACTTAGAAAGTGAAAAATAACCATTAATATTTAGATATTCTGATTAAAACAAAACAACAGAACAACTAAGACTTGACAAACTCATACATGAACCACACATAAGCATTAGAAATGTGATCTCCACGTGTGGTAAAACAGACTTGATTAACATTGACTTTCTGAGGTACAATATGCTAGCAACCAATCATAATCATTGGCTTTCATATGTATAAACCTGTACCGCAAAGCTTGATGCAAGCTAAGACATGGAACTCTGAATTCTAAAAATTCACTGCCCAAATGGAGGAGAATGCTACAGATCCACAAAATAACTAAGTATTGAAAAAACACTCAGGCTATCAACCTTTACATATTTTCAGTGATGTTCAGGTTGTGGGTTAGCATATTCTTATTTTACAACAAATGCATTACTTTTAAGAGTGGAGATAAGGAAAGATGACTGAGAAAGTCTCCCATCCCTTCTCTTTGTGTTGTGAAAGGTTCTCAGTGTGTAAGAGGAGACAAAGACTAGGAAGTGGGGCTCCCCTGGTGGCGCAGTGGTTGAGAGTCCGCCTGCCAATGCAGGGGACACAGGTTCGTGCCCCGGTTCGGGAAGATCCCACATGCCGTGGAGCGGCTGGGCCCGTGAGCCATGGCCACTGAGCCTGCGCATCCGGAGCCTGTGCTCTGCAACGGGAGAGGCCACAACAGTGATAGGCCCACGTACAGCCAAAAAAAAAAAAAGACTAGGAAGTGAAGGGAAATATGTGGAAGTGAGCTCTTCATTAGGATTATGGTAATAAGCCTTACTTTTTCACTCAAAGTAACAGGAAACCACAACTGACATGGGATTTAGTGACATGGGATTACTAAAAGGTTATTTTACTATATGCAATATGGTTTCATCATATTCCTTATCAATTTTAATACTCTAAGGAACTGTGTAAAAAATTCTTAGTTTCCAGAAAAAGAAAGGGGGAGTAACCTACAAAGAAAAAGAATTAGATTAGCATTAGACTTCCCACAGAAAACAAAAGATGCTATTTTCTGGGGGAAAATAATGTTGAATATAGAGTTTTATACTCCAATCAAACTATTAGTCTAGTATAAGGGAAAAAACAAAGACCTTGCCAGATGTATTAAGATTCAAAGTTGCTTCTCACATATCCATTCAGAAAATTTTACTTGATTGATTTTTATGTATGCGTGCATGCTCTCTCCTTCACCTGGGGACATATATATAAATACAGGATCCAAGAAATAGAAGTAACCCAGAAGTGCAATGAAAAGAAATCCCAGGGTGATGGCAGTACAGCAGGTCTGAAAAACAATCATTACAAATTAGAAAGAATCAGAGGACTCTGAGAAAAATACCATACACAATGTGGATTCAAAAACAGTATGATTGAGAACTTACAAGTTCTTAATAAAACTTAAGCCCACAGCTCTCTTATCATAAGAAATATAAAAAGGCAATCAGGGACTTCCCTGCTGGTCCAGTGGTAAAGAATCTGCCTTCCAATGCAGGGGACGCGGGTTCAATCCCTGGTCGGGCACCTAAGTCCGCGCACCTCAACTAGAGAGCCCGCGTGCCACAAACTACAGAGCGCATGTGCTCTGGAGCCTGCGCGCCACAACTAGAGAGAGAAAACCCGCACACCACAACTAGAGAAGCCCGCGTGCCCCAATGAAGAGCCCACGCGCCTCGATGAAGACCCCGTGTGCTGCAACAAAGACCCAATGCAGCCAAAAAAATAAAGAAAATAAATATTTTTTTTAAAAAAGGCAATCAGAGAGTGGAGGACAAAGATGAAAACAAATCCATATCGTTTTGTCACCTAAAGCATCCTCTGAGTAGGACAGGTAGTCAAAAGATTACAACTCCTCCTCCATGGGCCAAACATGCTACTTGGTTCTGCAATGACTATACAAGTATCCTAATACTATGAAGAATGTTTACTGGTTTTCAATTATTATAATCAACATAGGACAAGGCATGAAAGATCACTGTTGTAGTTACAGAACAGAAATAAGTATAAATAAGTATAATAAAATAAGTATTTTATCAAATAAACTTTGATATAAAGTAACTGTAACGACTTCTGTGACAAAATCATGGACCAGAAGTGAAAATCCTAACATAAACATCTAGAAATAATGGTTTAAATACAAAAAAAAAAAAATTTAAAGGTATTGCTGGATTCAGAGAAAAAGAGAAATTTCCAAGGACCAGAAACAAAGAGGAAAACTGAAAACCAGGTTTGTTTTTTGATATTCGCAGGAGGAACAGAAGATAAGGTCCTATCACTGAGACCCCTGCATAAGGCCAAAATTTCCAAAGTACTATGCTTTCAATAAAAGGGAAGACTAGAAGAAGTCAGCCATTGGCACAGAGTGTCTACTCTGTATGTACTGAGAACTGGAGAAGGGATCACATCCCTGAGAACTCAAACCACAGGTTAGCTCCTCACACCAAGGCTGGGGTTCAAATTTTTCACTACCCATGTTGTCTGTGAACCTCTAAACTTAGAAATTAATATAAAAACTGATCTAGAATTATGGTACCACAACGACTCTTGACAGAAGTAAATGCAAAGCAGAATCTGGAGGAATACTCCTATTACCTAGGCCAGTGGTTCTCAAACTTTTGCATGCATCAGAAACACCAGATTGTTGGGTCTACTCCCCAGTCTCTCATTCAGACAGTTTGGATTGGGACCCAAGAATTTTGCATTTCTAACATGATCCCATATGATGCTTGGTACTGCTCGTCTGTGACTACACTCTGAGAACCACTGAACTAAGAGATAAGGGACTCTCTTAAGAAAAGTCCCTAAGGATAAATTCACCATTACAGAAAAATTTACGTTTTGAAATCTCAGGGGGGAGCAGTTCCCTCCTGTCCCTGCTGACTCTGTGCCTGTAGGCTGACTAGAAAGTACCAGATGTTGACAACTTAAACCTGTAAGATGTTGAGTCAAGTCAGGTACTAGTACTGTCTCTACTGGTACAGAATACTGTAGAGATATTACAGTACAGAATACGGATGCAGATTCAGGGATCAAGGGAGGAAGGACAGAAGAAAATTAGCCAGCTAGCTTTTATACTCAGTATTCAGCATCTGATAAAATGAGTACAGGATTACACCTCTGTTACACCAAATCTTTATAACCAAAACATCATTATTAGAAGTGAAAACAACCCATAAGAAAGTATTCCACAGTTTCAAAAAAAGCAAATCAGAAATGATTAAATGCTAAATACCATGGGAGAAAAAAAAAACAAATACACGTGCATATGTATAAACACGCACACATAAAATATAAATAATATTTATATATATGTCAGTCAGGAAGTCTTGAAGATAATGCAAACTTTCCCCAAAGCATAAACAGGTTCCAAGTCCTAGATTAAAAATGGTGATTGAAAAGTGCCTCTGATTTCAGCAAACACTAGTGAGCCCCAAGGACTTCTCAAAGGAACAAGGGGGCAACTAGAGTCGGGGAGATAAAATCTCCAATAATCTGGTCCCCTCTCCTCTCATTATTCAGGACTACCATTCATCTCAGATTTACAAATAAATAAGCATAGCAAGATTTATGAGTTCCCAATCCTCTTTTAAACTTCCAGACTCTATTTGCCTTATTCTATCTGACAAAAGATTAAGTTTCTCATTCCACAACCATTAAATTTAAATGGCCCAGGAGAGGAAATACTTACTGAATTCCATTCATTTAAAATAAGAGACATGAAAGCACTTAGAAAACTGAAACACTCTACATAAAGCAACTTGCTAATAAAGAATAACCACCAAGACAGATCCCTTTTTGTAAATAATAATTAATAACTTTACATTTGAATCACATAATGTACAAAATGATCTCTACACATTCTTTCATTTAATTTTCCACAAAGTCTTTGTTTAAACTATATTCAAATTTATGTAAAATATGTTTCTATTAGTGAAGATGTACAAAAGACAATTCAGTGAATATACTGCCTTTGAACTACACAACATATATATAGTCCTGTTTCATATACTTTACAAAGGACTTTAATTTTCTAATGCACAGCTTTGATTCCTCAGCTCAAAAGATTTCAGAACAAAATCCAACCTCATAACCACTCAAACAGTACATCCTCCTGGAATGTTATTTTACTTGTAGGTACGGGAGGGAAAAGAGACTTCAAATATTCTGTTTTCAAAAGTTACCATACCATGCATTAAAAAAAAAAAATCAGAACTTTGCTTTTTGACATGGTCCAAGTCTGTGTTTTTTCATAAAAGGCCAAAGAACAGAACAATTTTATGTGCAGTGAGTGCTTGCAAAGGGAATGTAGTGGTATAACATATTGCAATTCCATCATAATGAAGAGGATAAAATACCATGTGAAAATATTATGTTTCTATATTCGTTGGCCATAACTGCTAACCCAGCAGTGGCTTCCTGAGTTTAGGGAGGCCTGTTTGGCTAATTTCTGAATAATGTATTAACAACCTTAAGTCCTAGATTTTTCTCAGAACATCACTGGTTCACAAAAACTGATTTACCTTGATGCTGTAATTGTACTGTTTTCAAATGCTATATTTAGTTCCACAGAAGCTATAAACAAGGATCAATGAAATAATCTGAAGCATAACCATGAAACCAACAAAAACAGAAAAGCTGCTAAGAACAACCTGAAATCAAGGGATCCCTCCACATGGAGTCGTTCTGCAGACAACTGAAGCTCAGACTAGATATGTTAATTCAGGACTTTTTGGTATACTACAGATAGATGGTACGTCAACGAAGTTACAGGCATTGACAAAAATTGTTCAAAATAGTTTATAAAATGAAAAGGAAGCCCAATACTGAACCCTGAGAAGCTCCAACATTTTATGTTGAGTACCTGATGAGAGGAGAGTGGAGTGTGGTGGTGAAAGCCAGTGTAATGGAGTTTCAAGGGTTCAACTAAGAGGTCATGTAGAATGAGGGCTGCAAAACATCCACTGTTTTTTTTTTTCTAACATCTTTATTGGAGTGTAATTGTTTTACAATGGTGTGTTAGTTTCTGCTTTATAACAAAATGAATCAGTTATACATATATTCCCATATCTCTTCCCTCTTGCATCTCCCTCCCTCTCACCCTCCCTATCCCACCCCTCCAGGAGGTCACAAAGCACCAAGCTCATCTCCCTGTGCTATGCGGCTGCTTCCCACTAGCTATCTACCTTACGTTTGGTAGTGTATATATGTCCGTGCCTCTCTCTCGCTTTGTCACAGCTTATCCTTCCCCCTCCCCATATCCTCAAGTCTATTCTCTAGTAGGTCTGTGTCTTTATTCCTGTCTTACCCCTAAGTTCTTCATGACTTTTTTTTCCTTGAATTCCATATATATGTGTTAGCATACGGTATTTGTCTTTCTCTTTCTGACTTACTTCACTCTGTATGACACTCTAGGTCTATCCACCTCATTACAAATAGCTCAATTTCATTTCTTTTTATGGCTGAGTAATTTCCATTGTATATATGTGCCACATCTTTATCCATTCATCCGATGATGGACACTTAGGTTGTTTCCCATCCACTGTGTTTTAACAATATGGAACTCACTGACTTGAAACTATTTCTTTACAATATGATTTAGTATCTTTATGGTGTATTTCCCTTTATGACAATTTTTGGAAAAGTTTTTGTTCCTGTCTTTCCTTTGATGATCTTATGAATTAAAGGATAACTCTAGGACTTCCCTGGTGGCTCAGTGGTTAAGAATCTGCCTGCCAATGCAGGGGACACGGGTTTGAGCCCTGGTCCAGGAAGATCCTACTTGCCATGGAGCAACTAAGCCCGTGTGCCACAACTACTGAGCTTGCGCTCTAGAGCCTGCGAGCCACAACTACTGAGCCCGTGCTCAACAACAAGAGAAGCCACCACAGTGAGAAGCCTGCACACCAGAAAGAAGAGTAGCCCCCGCTCACCACAACTAGAGAAAGCCTGCGTGCGCACAGCAATGAAGACCCAACGCAGCCAAAAGTAAATAAATTAATTAATGGGGAGGAAAAGAATAACTTCGTAAAGCTCTAAAATAAAATATTTCTTTTTTTTTTGGCTAAAATTTTTGTTAAGTCTATAAATTTGCTGGAGAAGAGACATTTTTACAGTACTTTCAGAAATCTATTTCTTTATATGTATAAATCAGCAAATTTCAATCACCTAACTTTAGTAAATTTACAAAATAAAGTTATCAAATAGCTGTATTAAGAAATGTGCGTGCATGCACACACACATACACACACAGCCCTGAAGAGAAAAGGGAACCCTCCTACACTGTTGGTGGGAATGTAAGTTGGTACAGCCACTATGGAAAACAGTATGGAGGGTCCTCAGAAAACTAAAAACAGAATTACCATACAATCCAGCAATCCCACTCCTGAGCATATATCCAGACAAAACTCTAATTCAAAAAGATACATGCGGGCTTCCCTGGTGGCGCAGTGGTTGAAAGTCCACCTGCCGATGCCCCGGTCCGGGAAGATTCCACATGCCGCGGAGCAGCTGGGCCCGTGAACCATGGCCACTGAGCCTGCGTGTCCGGAGCCTGTGCTCCGCAATGGGTGAGAGGCCACAACAGTGAGAGGCCTGCATACTGAAAAAAAAATACACGCACCCTTACGTTCATAGCAGCATTGTACACAATAGCCAAGACATGGAAACCACCTAAATGTCCATCAAATGGAATACTACCCAGCCATAAAAAAGAACGAAATAATGCCATGTGCAGCAACATGGATGCAACTAGAGATTATCATGCTAAGTGAAGTCAGAAAGAGAAAGACAAATACCATATGATATCACTAAAGTATGGTACCAATGAACCTATCTACAGAACAGAAACAAATTCACAGACATAGAGAACAGACTTGTGGTTGCCAAGGGGGAGAGGACTGGGGGAGGGGTGGAGTGGGAGGCTGGGGTTAGCTTTTCTATATAGAATGGATAAACAACAAGGTCCTACTGTATAGCACAGAAAACTATATTCAATATCCTATGATAAACCATAATGGAAAATATTTTTTAAAAGAATGTATGTGTATGTTAAACACACACACACCTGAAATCAAGGGTTGTGCCACACCTGAAATTCAAGTTCCCCATGATGTACATGACTTTTTAATGAAAGCATACAATCTTCAATCACAATCACTGAATTGGTTGGTAGCACGAAAATGCTAATTTTAAAATTATAGGGCGCAGATAGCAAACAGACATGAGGGAATTTTGGGGGGTGCTGAAACTATCCTATATCTTGATTGTAATGGTCCCACATCTGTATGTGTTTGTCAAAACTCACAGACCTGTACACGGAAAAAGGTGAATTTTACTGTATGTTAATTATACCTTAATTTTAATTTAAAAAAATTACAGGAGGCACTTTGATTCTAATTTTAAATATAGGCTTATTTTTATAGAGATGCAAATGTGCATCTACTTAAACCTCTTTTGTAGGGGAAAAAAAAGAGCAAGAAATACACAAAGCCATCATTTTTAAAGGAACATTAAAATACCAAATAAATGTACACCAGGAAACATACAAGAATATTCATGGCAACACTGTTTCTAATAATAATAATAGAAAAGTGGAGACTACCCAAATGTCCATCAAAAAGAGAAGGGATAAACTATAGTACAGTACGTTCATATAAATGTAAAGCTAAAAGCAGGAAAATGAATCTACAGGACACAGCCACATGCAATCAATATAGATGAATTTCACAATGGCAAAAATACACAAAGTATGATACCATTTACATTAAGTTCAGAAACTAAATAGTATAGTATTGAGGTATACTATATGTAGTAAAAACCACACAGAAAAGCAAAGAGATACTGAACACAAAATTCAACAGAGGTTTACCCAAGGCACAGGTTTGGGACAGCACCTGAATATAATATGGAAGCTTCAAAAACATTGGCAATAGTTGATTTCTTAAGCTAGATGGTGGTTTTTTAAAACTTATACATATGTCTTCTTTATATTTTATAACTTGCATATATGAAATATTTCATAATTTTTAAAATTAAAAAACATACAAAATTTGAAAGATTTTGACTAGAAAAACAAGTAAAAAGCAGCAAAGTGCAAAAGTCTTTAATAAACAAGGACAGTGACACAAACTTGGTAAGTAGTGGAGATGAAAAAAGAGATCAAAAACAGGATGAGGGGCTTCCCTGGTGACGCAGTGGTTGGGAGTCCGCCTGCCGATGCAGGGGACGCGGGTTCGTGCCCCAGTCCAGGAGGATCCCGCATGCCGCGGAGCAGACGGGCCGGCGGGCTGTGGCCGCTGGGCCTGTGCGTCCGGAGCCTGTGCTCCGTGGCGGGAGGGGCCACGACAGTGTGAGGCCTGCATACCGCAAAAAAAAAACAAACCAGGATAAGCTTTTTGTTCAAAGACTAGTGATTAAAAACAAGGATCCAGGAGTGTATCAACACTTTCCTTCACCTCTATGACCATCCTACCTACTAGCTACATACCCAATCCCATGCTTGGAGCAGGAAAAAGCAGTAATTTCTTTACCCTTAGAAAAGGCTACAGGGAAAATGATGTCCTCGTAAAACAGACTAGTTTCAGCTACAATATGGAAGTGAAGAGGGTGTTTTAAGAAAAAAATGGAAGAGGTAGGTGAGTCTGTTTAGAATGGATGGAGTCAAGGGGGAAGGAAAAGCAGAAAGAGTTGGGAGGAAAGGAACTTGGAGGAAAGCCGAGAGAAAACTGCATTAAGGGAATAACTTTCTGAGGATACGACGTGGCTGCATAGGTTCTCGTTTTTACATGGCAACTAAGTTTTATAAGGATGAGAACCATAACTGGAACTAAGAAATCACACCTAATCATGGTATCAGAATTGGTTGAAGGTATCTGACAGTATCTCGAAGGAGATATGAGAAGGATTTACTTTGCTTCATGTGGAACAGTGGGAGGGTAATAAGTGGGCAAAGAAAATCTCCAGTCTCTCTTGGGAGCAAAGTACATTGAGGGCCTTATTCTAAAATTAGAGAAAAGTAAGATTTAAGTTAAATTAGGACTATAAATAAAAACTTAACAGTAACACCCTTCACCTTTCTGCAACATCCAATGGAACTGAGTCTAACTTTTTGGTTTTATCTTCAAAACATGGGTTTAATTCTTTTTTTAAAAAACTAATTAATTTATATATTTATGGTTGCTTAGGTCTTTGTTGCTGCATGCAGGCTTTCTCTAGTAGCGGCGAGCGGGGGCTACTCTTTGTTGCGGTGCGCAGGCTTCTCATCGCAGTGGCTTTTCTTGTTGCGGAGCACGGGCTCTAGGCATGCGGGCTTCAGTAGTTGTGGCACACGGGCTTAGCTGCTCTGTGGCATGTAGGCATGGATCAGGGCTTGAACCCGTGTCCTCTGCATTGGCAGGCAGATTCTTAACCACTGTGCCACCAGGGAAGTCCCGAAACATGGGTTTAATCTATTGCATTTGGCAGCTACTCTTTGAGTTTAAAGTTAATATTGAGTTAATGCTTAAAGACTCAAAGGAGGTCTGGAGAACACAAAGTGTCAAATAACTGTTTATTAGTGGCAGTAGCGACGGTACAAAGTCAATTTCTTCCTTAGCTATATTGGTCTATTGTTAAAGATCAAGCTCTTGCAAGCTAATGCTGTATCCAAAATGGCAGTCAATATGCCATTCAATTCAATACAGATGATGTCTCTTAACATACACTGAACTGTGTTTACAGAATTATCTGTTAACATCCAAAGCTGGTATGATATAGTAGACAAGAAATAGCAAAAGTTGGATTTGAATTTCTGTTCTGCCAACAACTAGATATGTAATTGGGCATCTCAGCGAGATTCTCTGAGCCTATTTCTTCATCTAGAAAACCATCCAGGACTAGTTTATTATGATGGTTAAAAACAAAAGGAGACAATACACACAAAGCAGAGAACCTGGCACAAATATTAACAAAGAAAGCAGATTAAAGAGCCCTAGATCACCTAAACACCTACCCTCAGAAATCCTACACCTCCAATTTAATGTGTCACAAGCATTTCTCTTTCAGAACTAGTCCCAAGTCCCAACCTGTCACTCCCACACAAACAGAAAATGAGCTAGCTCTATCCAAAAGTCCTAGATTTGATTAGCAACTCTCACTACCTCAGGTTTATATACACATGTACAATTACATGACTTGGCCCACAACCCTAGTATACAATTACATGACTTGGCCCACAACCCTAGTATACAAAAGCAATTCTGTAACTTAGTTTCCTTTGTGGTAATAACGAATTCCATTACTAAAACTTGCTTCTCTAGCAATAATGGATTGTAAATGTAGTAGCCAATGATTTATGTGAGCACATCCTAGTATTCTTGTTAATAACCTAATGACAGTTTAAATCCATTCATACCTTAATTTGTTTTCATTTTGTATGTAACCAAATTTTTAAACACATTTTACCCACAGGTATAAAAAGTTACAGAAGGCAAGTAACCATGTTTTCTCTTTGAAATATGCATTACTATCAAACTCTGGATGTTAAGCAAATAAGTAGTGATGACTTTAAAAAATACCTTACATGCTTCCATTTTTCCTTCCCTATACAACTTCACATATTCTGTAATATCTTCTACCCTCCTACAGAACTAGACCTATTAGGACAAGTGACTAAGACCAAAAGATAAAAAAACAAGAATATTAAGTGGTCAAATAGTAACAGCAACTCAAGACAAGACAAACATTCTTCAGAAAAGCTGGCTGAAAAAGTTATGTTAAAGACTCCCTCTAAGAAGAATACTTATTCCCACATATAATAGAAAATAAGAAGTAAGAAGATTCTGAGAATTTTGTCTCAAGCCTTCCTAGAAACAACCTAGAATGTATCTTGTGGCTTTCAGCCCTATGAAGGGAAAGGGTAAATATATAAGAACCTGGAAGAAAGCTTTGAAGTGAGCATCCTCTTGAATGGTAGTGTTCTGATCACTTGGGAGGAGAGGGAACAGGCTCTGAAGTCTCACCCTTTCACAAATCACCTTGTTAGGATGGCCAGGTAGAGGTGCTGAATTGGCCCCGGGAGATATCTGGGAAAAAGAGGGAGAAGAAAAGGATAGTTCATGGCTAGCTGCACCAATGTGGAGAATCATGCCTATGAAGGACAGTCCGGATTTTCTAGGTATCTGATGATTTTGTTAGCAGAGACTGAAAAGAAATAAAAAATTAATCTTAAACATCAAAACAAATATAAGGATGACAAAGGTTGCCTCTGGCAATGGATCTCACTTATAAAAACTTTCTTTAAAGGCAAAATAGCACTGCTCAAGAAGGAAAAGTCCTTCCTATGTTTCCCATATAATATCTATTGATATCTTTTCTGTTGGCATTAATTCTGAAACCCTAAATGACAGATAAGACTTCATGTCAAGAAAACCTGAAGTAAAAATCACTTAAGTACAGAAAGATTAGTGTCTACCTGGCGATGATTAATTTTTCATTCTCTTTTTAAGCTAACATTCCAAATGATCATGCAAGGGAAGAGAGATTTCAGAACATCTATGGCAAAATTTCTATAGTGATCCCAAGTATAGAAAACAAGATTTTCATCGTGGAGATCTCAGCTCTATTCAACACAAACCTAGCAACCTTCCTAATGAATAAAGGACAAGATCATAAGCCTCAAAGTAAATGACTGCATGTTTTAAATGCTTGACTAGATTGTGAGTTAATCCCCTTAAACTCATATGTAAGTATACTTAATCTGTAGCATTTTTGATCACAGACATCATGAGTATCACCTGTTCCACTGTGCTGTGGCGTGAACTGCCTTTGGGGGTTAAGGTTTATGTACCCGCTTGTTCCTACACTAAAGACCATGTCTTTAAGGCTGTCTTGTTTTTAGTTTCATTGCTGCACTCATTCCCTTACATGTTAAGTGTCTATTCTGTGACAGGCACTAAAAACAAAAGATAGTTACGATTTCCTACCTTCAAGAAGTATACGCTATAAAAAAGAAACAAAAGCAAATCACTGTATAAAAAAGTATCTTTCGGGCTTCCCTGGTGGCGCAGTGGTTGAGAGTCCACCTGCCAATGCAGGGGACACGGGTTCGTGCCCCGGTCTGGGAAGATCCCACATGCCGCGGAGCGGCTGGGCCCGTGAGCCATTGCAGTTTGAGCCTGTGCGTCCGGAGCCTGTGCTCAACGGGAGAGGCCACAACAGTGAGAGGCCCACGTACCGCAAAAAAAAAAAAAAAAGAAAAAAAAAAAGTATCTTTCTGTGATAATGGTCCATACTGGTGCTTTGGAGAGGTAATTGCTAACAGTGTAGTCAAGAAACTACAAAATGTTCAGTGTAACTGGTCAGTAAGGAAGCAGCCAGAGAGGAAGGCAGAGACAGATCATAAAGTGGCATGCTAATTACATGAATAATCCTGCTATAATAACCTTCTTTAGCCCCTTTATAAATTTTTGTTTCTGGTTTGCTACGAGCCTGGTAAACAGATAAATGACCAGGCCTGTTGCTAACAGTAAAATTACTTCCAAAGACCTTCCTAGGATTGAAAGCAAAATTGACGGCAGTAACTTTAGAATTCATTAGTACTGCTCCACAAAATGTTTTGGACATGAACTAAAACTTTTCTCTGTACTATAAACATGAATGTGCCAATACCCTTTACCACTGTGATGAAATATGAATGACTGAATCAAGGAATATTTACTCACTTCCTCTTATAAGCAAAGAGTTATGTTAGAAAATGAAATAAAACATGGATCCCACGCTCAAGGAGCTTATTCTAGTTTTAAAAAGAAAGATGCAAGCAGCCAACTACAGGATAATGTTTTAAATGCCATAATACAGGCAAAAATCAGAGTAGAGGTAGGAGCCCTGGGTTTATCTGAGGGCAAGAGTAGAAAATATTTCAAAGGAAGAAGTAGTTTCACATTCCTGACTCATTTAATGTAAGGAGTGCTTTTACTACTTTAAAACAGTTCTCTCCTTTCTCAAAATGGTCTCTGTTCCTTGATGTAGGCTTCATGTTCTTTCTGCAATCTTAAGCTTACACTTTGCACAATAAGTACATTTGAAGAGTGTTTTAACAAGGCCATCTACCTTCAACTATCATAGCTAAAGCAGTCTCACAAACTGCTAGTACAAGAGCTGGCTGGGAAAACAGATTTCAGTAATACGTGTAAAAAACTGGCAAACCCTGGTCCTTGCAGGAGGAAGCGGGGGGGCGGGGGAGTAAGGGGAGAGAAGGGAAGAGAGAATTCTAAGATGGTCGCCAAGATTCCCACCTCTGGTGTATATCTCCTGTATAATCCATCCCTCCCTGGTGTGTGGGTAGGACTGTAAATATGGTGAATTTCATTCCCATGATTAGGTTAAATTATATGACCTAAATTACACAAACCCTTTCAGAGGTGAAGGGATTTTCAAATATAATTAAGATTCCAAGTCACTGAATTTTAAGTTAATCAAAGGGGAGATTACCTTGGGTAGGCCTGACTTAATGAGAGAAAGCTCTCAAAAGAGAAGTTGAGCCCTTCCTAAAGAGATTCTCCTGCCAACCTTATAGACTAAGCTGCTAGGTTCTGAGAAGTCATATGAAGGGGGCCATGTGGTAGAGACCTGAGGGCACCTAGGAACTGAGAATGGTCACCAGTTGACAGCCAGCAAGAAAATGGGGGAACCTCAGCCCTATAATCACAAGAACCACATTACACCAACAACAGTGAGCTTGGAAGAGGCCATCAAGTCTCTAATAAAACTCACAGCTCCAGCCAAATAAGACCCTGAACAGAAGACTCTACAGCTAACCCATACAAGGACTTCGATCCATGGAAACTGTGAGATAACAGATTTGTGTTTTAAGCTACTAAATCTGTGGTTATTTGTTACACACAATAGAAAACTAACATAACATACATGTACATAATAGAATAAAAACTGTTGTGCCACACTCAAGGAGTTTCTTCTCCAAAATTCTAGCTGTATTAGTTTAATTATGAAAGATGACTTTTTATCTAAGCAATACAGCAGTTTTTAAAACCTCAATCTGGTAATAGTAAACTTCATGCCAGGAACCAAGCTGGGCTTTCTGATCTTTACATACTGCAAGTTAGGGTTAACCAACTTGCTTAAAGCGAAACATCTCATAAACACCAGAGCCATAATTTGAAGCCAAGTCTATCTGGCTCTAAGGTTCAGACTCAACCCACTAAACCACCTTCTAAATGAAGAATTTTAAAAGTAACATTCTTCTTTATAATCTATCTAGTTGGATTAGTAAGGAACAACTATTCCACAATGCCTATTTAAAGCTATTTTAAGCATTTAAAAATAAATTTGTTTCCTTGTAACTTGCTTCTGACTTCCACTACTTCCCTAACTCTCCCTCAGTTAAGATTACTGAGATTATACTATATATGAAAATCAATAGTTCTATTTTTCCCTAATCTACCAACTGCTGAGCATTACAAGGACATGGTAACTTCAGCCTTCTCTCAGGATGCACCTATATTTAAAAAGTCCTGCCATGAAAACATTCCTGAGATGGGACTGAATCTGCAACTCCCTACACTTCTCATTTCTAATGTTTATTTACATATAACTACATGACTAATTCACCCAGCATAACTGTTTTCTATTTCACAAGACTAGAATTATAGAAAACAGTTTAACCTTTTAAGCAATAACACATTTCTATTTTAAGGACATCTTCTGTTTAATGTGGCCTTTCCCTGTCTTGGTAACCATAATATAACCAACAATTTAACCTTTGTGTTAAGAGTGTAGTATTATTGTTACCGTGGCAAATTGTTGCAGTTATTGTGTTAAAAATAACATTGGACTTAGGTCTACATATTGTCCCAGAACTTGCTTCCTCCAAAATCACTTCTGATGACAGCTTCCTTCATTTACATTTTTCTCAGATAAGTGAAGTAGAGGATATACAGGTGTATGATCTCTAGGCCAGTATTAAATAATGTACTTTCCACAAAATAAATTGCTCAAAAGGCCAAACAGCCTTCTCCAAAATGGCCACATTACTCTCCAGAAAAAAAATTGTTCACTGTTACAAAAGCTGCATACCATCTGCTCAAAGGCACTCAAATCATAGGCTAACAGACAAAGGGAAAAAAAAAAACCCAAAAAATGATGAGTTAGGTGCTTGGTCAACGTTGACTCCAACAAGTGCCTTACTCCTCTAGGTCCAAGTCTGGGTACCTAAAAAATGAAGAGGTCGAATCCAAATTATCTAAAACTCCAAATATTCTCACTGCTTCCATGATGGCAAATATTAATCTCCTGGAAAGTAATCAAGGAGATTTCATTAACAAATTAACAGTTCGAATAATTGATCTTTCATCTGACAAATTCTGAGATTATATTCCAAAATATGAGAAAAGCCATAAGCACAAATATGTCCATCACATTACAGCAACAATTTAAAAGGGAACTAGAAGTAACCTAAATGTTTAACAAATAAGTATTTCTTAAGTGAGATTATGGTATGTGTGCTTGGCGGACTATTATGCAGTCATTAAACCATTCAAGAACTGGTACTACTTACCGGGGAAGGATCATTACTGTCCAGCAATGGGACACTGTCTTTTTAAAATAAACTATTATTCCCATTCTTGAGTTAAGGCAAACAACAAACTGGGCCCATGTCTTTCTGGGAACAGAGCAGAACCAGGGCTGGTGAAAATAGCCAAAAGGCTCCACCCTCCTTTCTCACCCCACAGTCCAACAAATTAATGGGAAAGGGGGGAAGGGAGGCACGTGCAACTAAGGAAGTCTCTAACTATTACATGTACTGAGCAAGTGAACATAAAGGTTAGGAAAAGTTAAGATTTACACATTCTTTTAATGAATTTTTCTTTCCTTCAGTTCTACAATCCAGATTTGCATGCACAAGGATTATTTTCCCCTGAAGGAAGTATGTCTAAAATCATTTTACTTACGCTGGTAACCTCAAAGTAGATTGCTCTAAACCATCTTTTCAAGATTTATCTCTTAAGAATTACATGGATTTGGAAAATATCTAGACCATGACCAGTCCAAATCAATAAAAAATTTATACATATATACACACACATACACACATTTGAAAAGATGAAGTGTGACTGAGTGCTTTGTAAGTCTTACTGAATAAAAGTCACAATTAATTCAAATACTTATTGCATTTCTACCATGTGCTAGATGCTGTGAAAACAAAAAGAAATATTTCTTGCCCTCAAAGAGATTCAGTCTAGGGAGGGACAAATTCAACAGGAATAAATGAGGACAACAGGGTCCCCTAACATAGAGGGGAGAAGGAAAGCTGTTCAGATCTTTTAAAAACGAACATGAAAAAAAAAAAAAGGAACATGAAATGACAGAAAAGCTGGGGAAAAATAAGACTGTACGTGGCCCCTCTTTGTCTACTTGCTCAAATCTCACTCGTTAATTCATTATAGAGTTCAAGCATTTGCTTCATCTACAGATAGACAACGTGATGTTAGGAATCTAACATTTACTGAACAAATTAACTAGACTACAACTATAGAGTTCAAATATGTGTTTACAATCCATACACTGTCGAGAGAAAACATAAAGCAAACTATGATTTAACCAAAGATGAACCGACATGAAAACAGATGCCTGATATATGTGGTTAGCAGGAAAACAACCAGAAAACTAGTGACTAGACCCAGACACTACACAACAATCACAGGACTAATCAAGAACTACCTTACTGGGGCTTCCCTGGTGACGCAGTGGTTAAGAATCCGCCTGCCAATGCAGGGGACACAGGTTCGAGCCCTGGTCCGGGAAGATCCCCCATGCCACGGAGCAACTAAGCCCGTGCGCCACAACTACTGAGCCTGCATTCTAGAGCCCGCAAGCCACAACTATTGAGCCCACATGCCACAACTACTGAAGCCCGCGCGCCTAGAGCCCGTGCTCTGCAACAAGGGAAGTCACGGTAATGAGTAGCCTGTGTGTGCACCGCAAAGAAGAGTAGCCCCTGCTCGCCACAACTAGAGAAAGCCTGCACGCAGTAACGATGACCCAACACAGCCAAAAATAAATAAACAGTCTAGCGATGTAACTAAAAGCCTCATCCAAAGCAACTGCAGACACAACAGGTCTACACTCCACATTATGATGCTAACATATTCAATTATGTCTAACTGTGCCATCCTCTGTCCACCCTTGCTCAAAATTCAGGTTGCTCTAGTACAGAAAATTCTCAATAGTTACTCAGATTAATAACTTCCAACTTAAGTTTAGCTATAAAAATTGGATGGGTAGATAAAACTCAACAAGTACAGAAACACACTACCTTGCAGAGTCACAGAAGATATCAGAAGTGGAGGGACCATAGAGAACATTTAAATCCAACTCTCATATTTTACAGATGAGGACTCGAGGAGCACGTGGCTAATTTGTGGCAAAATTTATTCAACTATAGCCTCTCAAGGCTACCAAGTCTTTTAGAAACAAGCCTTACAAAAAATTACAAATATCAACTTAAAATTGAACCCCTATAATGAATAGATTTAAGGTTTAATAAGTTTTCAAGTGAAATATACTATGCCAATACGTTTATGAGCCAGCAAGAGTTGGAGTACATTAAATGATACAATTCCTACTTAAAAATCCAGTTAGTAATTTTCATCTATTTACTGCAAGTATTGAATACATGCCAGCTGCAATGTAACTGATCTGACCTCTATATTTGGTCTTGTATTGTTACTCCTATAGAAACCCAATTTCTTCCAATGGAAGACAGAAACAATTTTACTTTGATCCCAACTGTCCCTAGATCCTCATTAAGTTTTGATTTCTTAAGAACTGAGAGAATGGATTTTTTAAAAAAATTTAGACTAGTTACCAGGGCTGCTACCTACTTAAAGGAATTTTGCGGTAATTGTGTTAACAACAGTACCTGCAATCGAGGCCAAATAGTATCCAAAAAGGCCTGCAATTCTAAGGTAATAAACGACTGTGAATGATTTGCATACTTAAATTTTCGTATATTAAGTGCGCCTCGTAAGAAAAGAGAAAAGGCAATTCAATATTACATTATTCGTTTCTATTTACGGTGCAAGAACTAACATACCCAACTTTTAATGTTAACAGTATACATCATTTTTGCAGCATAAAGAAAAAACAAGGTCTTACAAGTCCTACACACGTAAACGAAAACTCTACTCTCTTTGGCCCTCAATACTTTGAAAAACTCTCGGCTCAAAACCAACCTCTTCCATTCTTCAGCCCTGAAAGGAAGAATTCCCAACCCGAGAACAAAACGCAGCCTGTTCAGAAACCCGCGGCGTCACAAGGACGGAGACAGGACCCTTCTGACTGGGTTCTGCGTTGTCCTGAGTGACATCATTTCACCTGCGCCTGAGCAAAAAGGGAGGGAGCGAAAGAGCGAGGCCATCTGCCAGACGCGGCGGGCCGGCGCTCCCGAGGGCTGTGCCCGCACCTCCTCGCCGCTGCCTCGGGAACAAAGAGCGCCAGGCGGCCCGGCCGCGCCCCGCTGAACACCAAGCAACCTCATCTCTAGCGCGGCCCCGCAGGCTCCCAACGGCCCAAGGCTCGGCCCGTCCCGCCCTCGTGCGGGAACCAACGGCTGCGGCAGCCAGTACCTGCAAAGGAAGGCTCCGCCCTGCGGGGCTACTCCCGCGGCTCCTCGCTGGGCCACCGCCTCCTATTGTGACCGCTCGTCCAGCCAGCGGCCAGCTCGCCAGATCCTCTGTTCCCGGGCCTTCTCAACCCTGGAACCCGGGCTCCGACCGACGCGCTATCACGGCGCTTCCTTCCTCCCGGCACCATCACACGGGCCGCGCCAAGAAACGACGGCTGCACGCCCAGAGCTGACAAAAGTCGGCTAACGCCTCGGGGGCTCCATCCTCTCGACCCCCGCGCCCTAACCGCCCCGGCCGCCGCACGACCCCGCACCGCTGCACGAGGGGGCCCCGCCCCGCTGCGCCCCTCCCCGGTGCTCGCTGACCGGGCGCGCCGGCGCAGTACCCTGCGCTGCGCGCGCAAGCGACAACCCCACCGCTAGGCCGCAAGATGCGCGAGCACGCGGCCCTCCCACTTCTCGGGTCTGGGTCGCTCCCACCCCACCCCGCCCCCTCTCCTGAACAAACCTCGCGATCCCAGGGCGCGAGACCGCCAGTCGCTCCGCCCCTTTCCCCCTCGGCTTATCTCCGCGCGCGGAGCCCCCTTTGTTTCCACCCGCGGGGGGAAGGGGGCGGGGCGGGCTGCGCTCGTCCAGGCGCGCGACTCGGACTAGTTCCGGCAACAGAGCCGTCGCGCCGCACCCCTGCGCAGCCCCGCCCCGCCCCCCGTGCCTGGCGCCCGGAAAGGCTGCCGCTATGCCGGGCCGCGGGCGGGCCGAGCCTACGAGTTCTATATATTTCTCCCCAAGTGCTGCTGCAAGTCCGTGCGTACCGCCTCCAAAACTCAGCCATCAAACAGTAATTAACCTCACTCAAATTCCCAATATAGTATGTATTCATGTGGCCCAAATGTTAGGAATTTTTATTGACGTAGAGAGAGGTGATTTGGCCAAGGTGTCTTTGGCCAAGGTGTCTCAATGGAGAGTCAGGTTCAAACCCAACTTGTCCTACTGTAAGGCTCAATTAAACAGTTATTCATATTGTGCTGAGAACAGGAAATGAGATAGGTACGAAGACCGAAGCTGGCATGGTGCCTGTCCTAATCACGTTCGAGATCTAAAAGAGGAAGTAAGATCTTCCATAAAAGCGCAATAAATACAAGGACAAAATAGTTTAAATGGTATCGGAGGAAAAGAGGGCAGTCAAGGGGACAGTATCGAAGAAGTGGGTTTTAAGCAGATAGGAATTATGTCTTCAAGGATGGTGATCATATTTCAGTCCAATCATCAAAAGCCCAGGTTCTGGTTCTTTTGGCATTACTTAAACCAGTCTCCTTCCTGCTGTGGGCCTCAGCTGCCTCCTGTAGAAAATTAGGGAACCAGACTAAAATGATGTTCCAGGACCCTCTGAACCTCTATGCATTGATATGAATAACACGAAAGGGTAATTATTTGTGAACATCTGTCTCCCATATCACACTGGGCGACCTGTTTTGACTCTGTAACCCTAAGGTCTAAACCTACAGCCTGAAATACAACAGCAGGTGCTTAGCAACTGCTGAATTCAAAGTTCCAGCAATAACATCACAGGTTTTTACAACTCCTGGACAAAGAGAGGCTAGAATGAGATAACTGGCCCCCATGAACAAGTCCCCTCCCCCAGCCCCACACCACCATATGTAGCCCAGTTATCTAGCTGACTGTTCTCCCAAAGCCCTCTCTGCTAGTCTTCCAAAGCAGCCAATTTGGAGATGATTACATTCAAACTTTTAAGGTTTTCCCCCCCCTCATTTCACAGTACAGAGTCATAAATCCCAACCACACCTTTAGGTGCATCCAATGTAATCCACTTCTAACATCTGGATCCCCCATAATACCCCCTTTACTGCTGTGGATTCACCTAGCATTACAGATCTTCCAACAGAATCTCAGCTATACAAGCTTCCTTACATAATACAGACCACCCTGAAACAGCTTTTCTTGTTTACTTGGGCATGGGCTATGTAATGAGAGGGGGAAATAGAGACAAAAATTGGGAACAGGGAGGGAAATTACCATTTGGAAGCTGTCCAATCCTAAGAGTCAGGTTCCTCAAGTGCTGAATTTCAGCAGCAAATATCTATTACAGTCCTCCAGGGTTCCTAACCCTTAAGCTTATGTGAATTCCCCCTGGGCTTCAGCCAATCCTTTGTCAGGCACTCTTTGAGAACCCTTCTCAAATGGCTGAGATCTTAGTTAACTGGGATCTGAAGGCTTCACCTAAGAAGTCTGTCTACATGTAAACGATGCTCCCCACACCTCAAGGTTGAATCGTTGGAAATTCGTACTGCAATTTCTTTTCTAGTTGATTTTCTTAACCAGAAAATCTGGTACCCTGCTAATAAACACCTGATGAGTGGGTTACGTTTTAAGGTGGGCCACTGACCACCTAATGTGGCAGGAAGTAAATTATGCCAGAGCAGTGGCTCAACCCCAGTCCACCTAAAATTTTACTTGGTGTCGGTCCAAAAAGGTGGGAAGCCTTGTTGGAGAGGTGTCCAATGGATCTTTTTGCAATGATGGAAATGTTCAACATCTGCAGCATCCAAAAGGTAGCCATTAGCTACATATATATGGCTACTGAGTGAGCACCTGAAATGGGGCTAGTGCAACTAATGCATTAACCAGGATTGTTTAAACAGTCACATGTGGCTAGGGGACAGTACAGCACTTGTGCGAAAAGTAGTTGCTTGTAGCAAGAACTTTTGAGAATTCTGACTCCAAGACTGCCCTTTAAAATTCGTTTTCATGACAGAAATGAAAACTGTGAATGCCTACTAAAAACTTCTCCCTGGGGTACCTAAGTCATTTAAGTCCCCTCAACTTCTAAAATAAAAATATACCAGTATGTTGCTTACCAAAGAGGAAAATATTGCAGTTCCTTCCAATGTATCTGGTCACTGGGATTGTCTACCCTGGTGCCCTACCAGTCTAACACATGGGAATGACAGCTAAGATTTTTTTATTGGGCAGCATGGGATCCAGAGATAAATTAGGTGGTATTGATATCTTTACAATATTGAATCTTCAATCTGTAAACAGGTAAGATGAACCCTTCTATTTACCGGAGTTGTTGATTTTTTCAATAATGCTTCACAGTTTTCTGTAGAGGTCTTGCACATTTGTTCTAGGGTCTATTCTAGGTTTTATATATAATTATTAATTCTAATAGTTTTGTTAATTTTTTTTCAGTTTTTTACATATACAGTCCTGTTGGCAGAAAATGACTGTTCAATTTCTTTCTTTCCCACGTGGTTTCCTCTTGTCTGCACTTGCTAGGACCTCCAGTTCAATGCTAAATAGATACAAGTGAGAGCATGCATCTTCATCTTATTCCAAAACTGGAAAGCTGGGCTTCCCTGGTGGCGCAGTGGTTGAGAGTCCACCTGCCGACGCAGGGGACACAGGTTCGTGCCCCGGTCCGGGAAGATCCCACATGCTGCGGAATGGCTGGGCCCGTGAGCCATGGCCGCTGAGCCTGCGGCGTCCGGAGCCCGCAACGGGAAAGGCCACAATAGTGAGAGGCCTGCATACAGCAAAAACAAACAAACAAAAAAAACTGGAAAGCTTCCAACATTTCACCATTAAGTATGATGTTGGCCGTAGGTTTTTTGTAGATTCCTTTAGCAAATCAAGGGAGTTCTTTCTTATTTCAAATTTGTTAAAAGTTTATCATAAAATGGATATTTAATTTCATCAAAATTTTCTGTATATGAGATAATCATGGATTTTCTGTTACTGGGTGAATTACCTCGATTGTTTTTTGGAGGTTAAACCAATTTTACATTCCTAATAAAATCATGTCATACTGCACTACTCTTTTTATATATTGTTGGATTTGGTTTGCTAATATTTTGCTTAGAATTTTTACATCTGTGTTCTTAAGTGAGATTAGCTGTTATTTTCCATTTTTTGTAATGTCCTTATCAAGTTTTGTTACAGATATTATGCTAGCCTCAGAAAATGAATCACAGAGTATTCTCTCTTTTTCTATTCTCTACAAGAGTTTCTATAAGATTGGTGTTATGCCTCCTTTAAATGTTTGGTAGAATTTCCTGGTTAGCTATCTGAACTTGGAATTAGATTTCTTTAGTAGTTATGGATTTCTTGTCAGATTTTGTCTTTTCCTTATTTCTTTTCTTTTTTTTTTTTTTTGGCCACACCGAGCAGCATGCGAGATCTTAGTTCCCCAACAAGGGATCGAACCCATGCCCCCTGCATTGGAAGCATGGAGTCTTAACCAATTAGACTACCAGGGAAGTCCCTTTTCCTTATTTCTAACAAAAGAAAAACAATTATAATCTTAGGACATATATAAGGAAGAGCTCATTCTGAAACTCACAGGCAACAAGAGAAAAAAAGAGATAAATTGGATTACTTCAAAATGAAAAGGCAACCTACGGAATAGAAAATATTTCCAAATCATGTCTGATAAGAGGTTAATATCCAGAATATATAAAGAACTACAACCAAACAAAATCCAAAACCTGATTATAAAATGGGCAAAGCACTGAAACAGACACTTCTCCAAAGACGTACAAATGTCCAGTTAAGCACATGAAAATATGTTCAACATCACTAGTCAGGAGGGAAATGCAAATCAAAACCACAATGATACTACCTCACACTCATTAGCATGGCTACTATTAAACAAAACAAAAACAGAAAACAACAAGTGGTGACAAGGATGTGGAAAAACTGGAATCCTTGTGCACTCCTGATGGGAATGTAAAATGGTGCACTTTGGAAAACAAAATAGTGGTTCCTCAAAACATTAAAAATAGAAAAAAAAGAAAGAAAGAAAGAAAGAAATGATCTAACAATTCCACTTCTAGGCATATACCCAAAAGAGTTGAAAGCAGGGTCTAAAAGAGATATTTGTGCACCTATGTTCCAGCAGCATTATTCACAATAGCCAAAACGTGGAAGCAACCCAAGTGGCCATCCATGGATGAATAAACAAAATGTATTATACACATACAATGGAATATTATTCAGGCTTTAAAGGGAAGGAAGTTCTGAGGCATGCTACAACATGGATGAACTTTGACAACATTATGCTAAGTCAGTCACAAAAAGACAACTATTATATGACTTCACTTGTATGAGGTACATAGAGCGCTCAAATTCAGAGACAGAAAGTAAAGGGCGACTGCCAAGGGTTGGGGGGAGAAGAGAGTGAATTATTGTTTAACAGATATAGTTTCCATTTTGCAACCCAAAAGAGTTCTACAGATTGGTTGTACGATGTGAATGTACGTATTAACACTACTGAACTGTACACCTAAAAATGGTTAAGATGGTAAATTTTATATTGCAGATTTTACCACAATTTAAAAAAATTCTTATCACAATAGGAAAAGGGATATTTAAAAAAATATAACATCACTCCTTTGCTTAAAACCTTCCAAAAGGCTTCCATAATACGCAGAATTGAAACTTCTTTCCCTGGCTTACCAAGATCCACTTGATCTAGTCTGTGCCTACCCCTTCAACCTCATCTCATACCACCACTTCCACCCTCATCCACCTTGCTTGTGCACAACAGCTTTCCTTCTGTTTGTTTCAATTTCTAGCCTTATGGCCTTTGCACTAGATGTTTCCTCTCCCTAGCATGTTCTCCTATGGTCCAGATTGTCTCGATTTGTTCTTTTCCATCTGTCAGATCTTAGCTTAAGTGTCATCTTCTTAAAGGCCTTCCCTAACACCTAATCTAGAGTAGCCAACTGCCCAATTACTTGCACAGTACTTAAGAGTATCTGATTATTTACTGGTTTACATATACAGTTCATTTTCTGTCCCATCCGCAAAAAATAAGCACCCAAAGAACAAGGACCTTCTTTGTCAGTCTTTTCACCATGGTACTCTGGTGACTCAGTTATCCCTGGCACATAATAGACACTTATAAATATTTGCTGAATGAATAAATGCACAATTTTTAAAAAATGACCTAAAGCTCCACAATTGAAGACAAGTTAAATAAATTACCATGTACCCTTATGGTGGAACATTATGTAGACATTTTAACTGATGTTTAATGTATATATAATGTGCAGATTATATTTTTCAATATGGCCATTGATACGTTCTCCCATCCTTCATTCTCTTCTTATTATGTAGACATTCCTCCCCAGTGGTAGGATTGATGCTCCCTCCTCTTGAATTTGGTAAGGCCTGTAACTATGGTGGAAGTGAAGCTTTGTGACTTCTGAAGTTGGGTCATAAAAGGCCATACAGCACCTGTGTGGTCCTCTTGGGACAGTCACTCTTAGAATCAAAGCTGCCATACTGTGAGGAAGCCCATGCTACATATAAGTGCTCAGGCTGAGGGCCCCAGTTGAAGTCCCAGCTAACAACCAGCATCAACCATCAGACATGTGAGTGAAGACATCGAGATGACTCCAACCTTAGCCACCATCTGACTGCAACTGCATGAGAAATTCCAAGCAAGAGCCCACCTAGCTGAGCACAGGAAAACCCAGAACCATGAAAGATACCAAAAGATATGCTTTGCACCACTGAGTTTTAGGATAATTAATTACACAGCCATAAATAATCAGTGCTTTAGTTTTGTTTTAACCATGCAGAGAATGCAAAGAAAAATTTGAAGAAAAAAAATGCATGTTAAGAGTGTTATCTATTGAAAGATGGTATGTTTACTTATGACATATTCTATTTCCCCACATTTCCCTAATGGAACACATGTAACGATATAATACGAGGCATATGGACTTCCCCGGTGGTCCAGTGGTTAAGAATCCACCTGCCAATGCAGGGGACAGAGGTTCGAGCCCTGCTCCAGGAAGATCCCACATGCCGCAGAGCAACTAAGCCTGTGTGCCACAACTACTGAGCCTGCGCTCTAGAACCCGCGAGCCACAACTACTGCAGCCCTCATGCCTAGAGCCTGTGCTCCACAACAAAGAGAAGCCACCGCAATGAGAAGCACGACGAAGAGTAGCCCCCGCTCACCGCAACTAGAGAAAGCCCGCGTGCAGCAACGAAGACCCAACGCAGCAAGCAAGCAAGAAATAAATAAATAAAATAATAATACGAGGCATAGGGAGATTTTTAAGCACAAGGGGCAAGAACAATAAAAGGACTTTTAACTGACATTTTTTAACTGACCAGAGAAGATTTAGGAATGGCCAATAAACATATAAAAAGATACTCAGCATAGTTAGTCACTAGAGAAATGCAAATTAAAACCACAATAAGATGCCACTTCACACTCACTACAGTGGCTATAATTTAAAAGACAACCAGAGGCTTCCCTGGTGGCGCAGTGGTTAAGAATCCACTGGCTAATGCAGGGGACACGGGTTCAAGCCCTGGTCTGGGAAGATCCCACATGCCACAGAGCAACTAAGGCTGTGCGCCACAACTACTGAGCCTGCACTCTAGAGCCCGCGAGCCACAACTACTGAGCCCGTGTGCCACAACTACTGAAGCCCGCGTGCCTAGAGCCCGTGCTCCGCAACAAGAGAAGCCACCGCAATAAGAAGCCCGTGCACCGCAACGAAGAGTAGCCCCTGCTCGTTGCAACTAGAGAAAGCCACACACAGCAACGAAGAACCAAAGTAGCAATCAATCAATCAATCAATTTATAAAAGACAACCAGGAAAAAAGTATTGGCAAGTATGTGAAGAAACTGGAACCCTCAATTGGAATGCAAAATGGTGCAGCCACTTTGGAAAAGTTTGGCAGATCCTCAAATTGTTAAAATCATGTGAAAACAAAAACACACTCACAGGCAAATGTTCACAGCAGTGTTATTCACAATAACCAGAGCACGGAAACAAATATCCACTAACTGGGGAACTGATAAACAAAATGTGCTAGATCCACACAATGGAATATTATTCACCCATAAAAAGGAATGAAGTACTGATTTATGCTACAACATAGACAAACCCATGAAATCATCATGCTAAGTGAGAGAAGCCAGACACAAAAGGCCACATATTGTGTGATTCCATTTATATGAAATGTGCAGAACAGGCAAATCCATAGAGACAGAAAGATTAGTGGTTGCCAGGAGCTGGCGGGAAGGAATAATGGGGAGTGATTGTTAATGGGTATAGGTTTTTTGCGGGGTGGTGGTAAGTGTTCTAAAATTAGATAGTAGAGATAGATGAACAACTCTTTGAATATACTAAAAACCACTGTTTGAAAAGATGAAAAATATTTTATACAAATATAACTTTAAAAAATCTGGTTAATACTAAAATTCCAATTGCTGTTACTTCTGGGGAGAGGGATTGAAGGTAGTGCTGCATATCTTTTTACAATCAACATGTAATTTTTAAAAAAACTAAAAACTTAAAAAATTAAGATAAAAGGAAGTATACAGTCATGGAAGAAAAACCAGTATAGCACATTTCCCATCTTTCTGAAAGCAGTCTGTGTGCGAATACCTGTACACAAATCAGATTGGTACCGTCTTCCATGACAAAGGGACTGAAGGCTAGCAAAAGGAAGTTTTGTCCAGAAAAGACTTCTGCTCTGAGGAGCCATTCACATGCAGTTTAGAAAGAACTCTCCATTTCCCTCTCTCAAATGGCCAGACTTCCCAGAAGTATTACCAGGCCACTATGAAAGAGTGTACCATTGAGGCTACAAATTAATTCATCTCACCTGAAGGAATAGTCTCCTTTTATCATATTGTTCAATGTTTTATCTCATTCTCAGGACAGACCTATTCCCCCATGTCAAGCTTGTTCTCACTGTGAAGATGACTACTTAATAATTCCAAGGTGACATTAGCTGATTTAGGTTAACTTCAGTATCTAAGTGAAACATAAATATGCTATCACAATCACATTTTTGTGTTATTCTTTATACTTTTAAACTGCTTCTACATAACCATCACATTTGATCAGTGCAATACAGCAACACACAATGTGAGGTTTCTTATAAAGAAGCACAGATTTCTGAGTATGAATCAGGGCAGGGGTGTCAGGTTAGAGAAGCCTGGAGTAACAAATAGTCATGAATCACAATGGAGGCCAAAAGGAGCTGGGCAAGAAAAAACTGACAGGCAAAGATTACCTGCCAAGTGACTTGGTTCACTGTGATTCTCCAGGGCCTTCTCCACTTGAAGATATTTTCCCCTGAGCATGTCAGAGTTGAGTGGGTAAAGCTACATTAGGAACAGATTTCTTCAGATGGTCAAGTACAGACTCTGGAATTAGGTAGCTTGTGTTTGAATCACAGTTTTACTACTTACTAACTGGGTAACCTTGGGGAAACTACTTAATCTATGTCTCACATTCCTCACCTACAAATGGGGATAAAACAACCCCTATTTCAAAGGGTGTTTAGAAGGTAATCTTCTCCCAATACTCCTATATCCCTTACCTGATTTATTATTCTTCATAACACAAATGAACTAACAGTATCTTTATTTATGTCTTGCCATCTCCCTAACCCACTTACAGAGAGCAAGTTCCATAAGAGTAAAGATTCCTGTCTGTTTTGTTCAATACACTGTCCCCAATGCCTAGAACAATGCTTAGTTCATAATAGGTACTCAAATATTGATATATAATAAGTGTTTGCTACCTGGAAATTATAGGGTATGACATTGTGAATGAATATAAAAATATTGCTGGAGGGCTTTGTGTCAATTGCTATGCCCAATATAAACTGAACATGAGAGTATGTAACTCACAGTAGTTAACAGTAAACCTCAGAGCTGGAAACAGCTCCTTCCCACACTGTAGTGACAAGCCGATGTACAGCAGCAGAGAAACTTAAGTTGGAAAACAAGCCAAACCATGGAATTTGGGGGCTTGCCACCACTTCCAAGGTTGTAGAATGGAGGTCCGACAAATGGACTGGCCCTTTTTCTCCTTTGTTCCACCCACATCACACATGAATTAGTTAAAATTCAGACAATGTTTAAGAAAAATCAACTTTTGTTCCCAAATCTGAGAAATGGACCATGCCTGAAAGCTAAGTGAGGATAATAAGCAAAGCATCAATATGTGTTTTGACAATGTTTTCAGAATAGCTAGACAATTACTTTACATGGCTTGTATCAGGGATAGAAGATGTGATCTAGCTGCAGCACTCCAGGGTGACTCCTGAACAAGTCTCTTCTCCCACTGGGGTCACAGCTTGCAAGTTTATTTTAAAAAGAGGGTTGAATTAGCTGTGCTCTATAATCCCTTCAATTCTCAGAGAGAGAGAGAGAGAGAGAGAGAGAGAGAGAGAGAAAGAGAAAGAGAGAGAGAGAGAGAGAACACACATACCTATCCAAGTGGCATATATCAGATATCAGGCAGCAGGTTTTGTTGCTGCTTTTGCAAAACCAATACCCATTTATTATAGAAAGAAAGAAGTCAGAAGCTGCTACAAACACAGAGATCTGATTCTTGTCCTATCCACCACTCTCCTCCCCAGAATGATGTCTAATGATCCTATTCAAAGCTGCAATCTGTAACATCCAACTCATGGTGGTCCTCATCCCACTTATTCTGCTGTACATTTCTTTAATCCATTGTGCTTATTGTAGCATACTATATTACTTATGTGTTATGTTTATTTTTTTGTCTGCCTCCCCCAGTTAGACTGCACTCATGAAAAAACAGCAATCTTTGTTTTGTATCCTGATATATTCCCTAAGTGCCATGAAACATAGCTGCCTATCAACAAATATTATTTGCTGACTGAATCAGTTGAATCAATTATAAATATAGTCAAGAGACCCTAATCCATTCTCTCCATTTCCCTCTGGTAAACCATCATAAATATATACATGGTAGGCAGGAGAGGAGAGCAGTCTCTGACAGTTCTTTGATCTGCTGATCAAGTGACAAAAATCCCTAAAATTTCTCTGCCCTCCCCCCATGTATTTCAGGAAAGATCCCATCCTAAAAGCACAAGATGAGTCATACAAAGATTCAGAAATTAGGAGGAAAAACATTTTAAAGTAGATAAAAAGTATCTGGCAGAAATGGACAGAAATCTCATCTCTTGACTCTAAACCTGGAGACAGAACAGAGAATAGTCTGGCTTCTCCACTGTAAATGAACAATGGATAGAGGCATATTATACCTAGCTGCGGAAAGAAATTTTAACCCCCAAACATCTTTACAATGATGTAACACAATTCTTTGTAATATTACTGACCAAAAGTGATTTTGCCTTTTCTATCAGTCTTATTTTCAAATGCTCGTCTAAAATCTGTGGTATACTGAATTTTAGGGAGCTAACTATATAGTCTAGAAGTCTTTTTCAGTGGCTTGCTTCTAAAAGAAGTTAAAAGTTAAACCCATGCCTCTGGATTATTATCATAATAAGAGAGAATCTGGAATACTAAAATCATACCACTCTCTCTGTAAACAGACTGAAATCTGACTGAGCAAAGCTCACAAAGACAGAGAGAGCAACACACAGAACAAAAAGGCCATTTGGAAAATCCCAATGATCAACCAACATCTTGATCAAGCTCCAACAGGATGAGGGAGGAGGATCTTGATTACAACAGCGCAGAAAAACGGCACTTGGATTGGTCTGCCTGGGGAAACTACCAGGGGACTGATACATTCCTGCATACAAGACACAGGAAATGGGAGGGAGACCACTGGAAACTGATGATGGAAAAGACTAAATTTAAGCCCATCCAATATCAGCAGCCAGACATTCCAAACACCAAGCCCACATTAGTATCTACTTCAAGGGCTGGGCCATCAAGGGTGCTGATGAGTACTGGAAAGCCCCCAAAGACCAGTTTCTTTAGAGATAAAAAGAACAGAAGCAAAATACCAAAAGTCTGGACCTGATTTAAAAAATAAAAAAGGCCCAAAGCAGGATTCTTTTGCATGAATCAGACAGGTTCCACCGTCATTCCTCAACATTTAAATTGGGCTTTGGAAACAGCCAAAAAAAAGTAAGCATGAGAATAAGCCATAATACAATCAACCACAAAACAAACCAAATCGGAATGTCTGAGGTATTTCAAATTGAAAACAGACACAAATTGATGAAATAGTTATCAGCTTTGGGAGCACCTGTTCATATATTAAGATAATCCATCCAGGCTGTGCAGGAAAAGAAGAAGCGCAGTGACAGAGACAGGAATGGGGGTAAGGAAATGCGTTATCAGGAGTCCAGCCCACCTCCTGGGAATTATCTGCAAGTTTTCTGGAGCAGTCTTAGTGAGCTGGCACACAAACCAGCAAGGCTCTCTGCATCTCAACATTGTGCCCCCCAAGTCACACTCTTCTGCCCCTACGACCAGTTATGCAAGTGAATCCAGTGATGTAAGGGCAGCATGCATTTTCACCATTGTAGACATCAACACGGACCTCACCTTGTCACTGTCATCATGACAAATGTGGTCGTGATGGATGGACTGGCACTGAAAAGAAGCACCAACACTACCTACAAGAGAAAGGGAGGAAAAGTTAAGATGCAATAATTCCTTATATTTAAACGGCTTTACCAGTTAAAAGTGCCTTTATATCCATCATCCCATCCAATCCTCAACAATACTCGGAAATAGGCAGGATAGGGATTGTTATTCATGCAGTTTGAGCAAAACAAAACACAGAGAGGCTGACTTGCACAACGGAGCAATCAGTGAAGTTGCAGGTCTGAAACCAGAACCCCATTATTCAAACCCCTAATTCACCACTTTCTACTACACTAAGTGGTTAGTTTTCAGAGTAAGGCCACCTAAGAAAGCACAACAGCCTTCAATAAGGCAAACTTCTATTTAGAAAAAAGTATACTGCTTTTCAGACTACACATAGTTTCTTTGAGGAAAAAATTGACCCTATAAATTTTCAGCATACAAATAACACAATCTAATACACAATCGTAAGATTATAAATAGGTTTTTATTAATTTAAAAAATACATTTTTAATATACACAACCATTTGTTAATTTGAAGAACTATCTCCTAATAACTGCTCTATGACAAAAGTGACATTTCTAACCAATAGGAAAACAAATGACATTTAAAAAATAATCTTGGAGTAAGAAAAACCTTCTGAAAGATGATACTAAAAGAAGAAGGTGTAAATGAAAAATCAGCATGCATGACTGTGGACCAAAGATGAGCAAAACCCGTTCTCCCAATGTATGAGAATTCAACCTTGGGTTAATCCCTGTTAACCTGATTAAACAGCATACCACCTATGTTACCTGGCAACATTTCTTAAGATAGAAATTACCAAATTAGTAAATTGCATCTGGACTGGAAGTACAATAGCCACTTAGTAGGAAGCCACGTTCTTGAACTTCTCTGAGTATGGTGACATGTTACCTAATTAGGCATGTCCTGGCAAAAGATCCTGGAAACTATGCCCATGGAGTTCTCTGCACCACACAATGTGGATTTCACCTCTTTGAATCTAAGCTGTGAGAAGAGCACTTCAGACCTAAGCTGTGAGAAGAATGAACTGCTGCAAGGACTCCCACTGTCTTACTGATAAGTTATAGCTTCTGTCCTATATTCTTCTGAATAAATGTTGCCAAGGGAGACCTATGGTGGTTTTACCAGTCTGAATGTGCAAATGTTTAGTTGAACCTAAGAAAACATCCCCCTGTCACTCCTGTGGACATTACACTGACAAATAAAATTATAAAATTTACAATGCCATCAAATCAGATGTCCAATTATTCTATATGCTTGAGAAAGAATGCTGCCAACTAAACTTTGACACATTTTCTTAACAATAAAAATTTTGGTTTTACACTTATTGAAATAACTCTTTTAGACTTCAAAGGCAGATTTTTATCATATATTACTCTTACGCATTCATAAAAAGAAAATGAGAAAATAACTGGTTACAACAGAGAAAATTATTAAAAACTACAAAGGATAAAAAGTCCTAGGGGAATTCCCTGCAGGTCCAGTGGTTAGGACTCTGCGCTTTCTTTCACTGCCGGGAGCCCAGGTTCAATCCCTAGTCAGTGAACTAAGATCCTACAAGGCTCGCAGTGCAGCCAAAAAAAACACACAACAATCCTTACTAGATAACTTTACCAGATAATTTCTTCAAATGTACAGAATCAATAATCCCAGTGACAGTGACTATTCTTAACTTCCCAATATAAACTGTTGTTTCCCAACTCATTTTATATAACATTGATTATAAAATATAAAAAGGATCAAAATAAGAAAACAACTTCACTGAAACACAGGAATAAAAATACTAAATAAAGTTGTAGCATACAGTATATGTGTGTGTGTATGTGTGTATATATATATATATATATATATAGCATACTGACAGCATATGTAATATAGTGTGTCACTATAATCTACTCAGCCTGATTCCTTAACTAATTCAATAAAAGAAAATTTATCAACAAAGTATTAGCATAAAAAAACAATTTAAAAAGTTTGATCACATCAAAAGATCTTTCTAATTTCTATTTCTCGGAAATATTAATAAGCTTAACAAGTTTTTGCCACTGGATGACAATTCTGGGAAGGATGAGATGGCGGAAGGTACAGGTGCCAAAAAGTTACAATTATGGATGAGAATAATATAAACCATAGAGTTCCCACTGGTACTGATAACAGTTAACATCATTTAACATATTCTACAACCATAATTTGGAAGAAAGAATATATATACGACAATGTCCCCAAATACTAAAATCTCCTGGGATAGTAGAATGACAAATCTAATCACAACATAAACTATTCTGTCAAAAATTTGGTAGGTGAGGGCTTCCCTGGTGGCACAGTGGTTAAGAATCCGCCTGCCAATATGCAGAGGACATGGGTTCGAGCCCTGGTCCGGGAAGATCCCACATGCCACGGAACAACTAAGTTCATGCGCCACAACTACTAAGCCTGCACTCTAGAACCTGTGAGCCACAACTACTGAGCCCAAGTGCCACAACTACTGAAGCCCGTGCTCTGTAACAAGAGAAGCCACCGCAATGAGAAGCCTACGCACCGCAACGAAGAGTAGCCCCCGCTGGGCGCAACTAGAGAAAGCCCGCGTGCAGCAACGAAGACCTAATGCAGCCAAAAATAAAAATAAAATAATTTTAAAAATCTGAATTATAGGGGCTTCCCTGGTGGCACAGTGGTTGAGAGTCCGCCTGCCGATGCAGGGGACACGGGTTCGTGCCCTGGTCTGGGAAGATCCCACATGCCGTGGAGTGGCTAGGCCCGTGAGCCATGGCTGCTGAGCCTGCGCGTCCGGACCGTGTGCTGCACAACGCGAGAGGCCACAACAGTGAGAGGCCCTCATACCGCCAAAAAAAAAAAAAACTTTATTATTAAAAAAAAAAATTCAGTAGATGAGTTTCAAGGAGTTAGTAAAAATTATACTTTCAGTCTCCTATTAGTCTAATATCATGTAATACTGAAGTTAGACTGGTGAAAAGAACCCTAAGAACTGATGATTATAAGCATACATTTAGATACCTTTCAAAGAGGTACCAAAACAGACATTTATCTTACTCTTATGCAAAACCGTTGTATTTAACGTATCATGTTATGTGTGTTTCTCTTGGACACAATGTAAGAAAAATGAAACTTTGTTAGAAATAATTCACATAATACCATCTAATAACTATGAGGGAGACCACCATTTGGGACCATTGTCAAAAACGTGGACTCCATGTAGTTGGAAAGATGAAGATTGAGATACATTATTTAGCAACTTAAAAATCTCTTCCAAAAGAGAGTATTAAAAATAAGTGAATAGACACATCCACATACAAAAAAAAGAACCTAGACACTAACCATACACCTTTCACAAAAATTAACTCAAAATGGATCATAGACCTAAATGTAAAACACAAAACTCTAAAACTTCTAGAAGATAACAGGAAAAAATCTAAGTGACCTTGGCTTGACACCAAAGCATAATCCATCAAGAAAAAAATGGTAAAATGGACTTCAATAAAATTAAAAACTTCTGCTCTGTGAAAGACACTTAAGAAAATGAAAAGACAACGCCACATGCTGCTAGAAAATATCTGCAAAATGTGTATCTAATAAAGGACTGATACCCAAAAGTATTCAAAGAACTCTTAAAATTCAACAGTAATGGGAATTCCCTGGTGGTCCAGTGGTTAGGACTCCGTGCTTTCACAACGGGACCCTGGTTTGATCCCTTGGGGAACTAAGATCCCACAAGCTGTGCAGCCAAAAAGAAAAAACCGAAAAACAAAACTCAACAGGAAGAAAATAGAACCCAATTTTTAAATGGGCAAGGTTTCTCTCTGATTTTTTCCCCTGAATATCAGAATTCACTCCTTTGCCACAAAGGGAAGGGCCCTTTGCTGGAAAACAATGCAGAAGCATCCTAGAGGCAAATGAAAGCACAAAAGCACCAGTTTCCCTCTCCAGCTGTCCCTGCCCCATAAGAAAAAGAATGTAGACAGATCACTCAAACTGAACTCCTGAAGAATAAAATACAGATCGTAAGCAACTTTGGATAGCTAGTCAGGGAAAGAAGCACACAGAGGCAAAAGAAGAAACCTTCTATACTAAAATAAAGGAGCCAATTTTTGAAAATTGAAAGAATCTAGCCAAACATACATTAAATGACAGTGTTTACCATGGGTTTTCTGATTTTTTCAAATGCATTTTATAAAGTTATTATTCCTGCTCAAGAACCTACCCTGGCACTCTACTACTCAAGGCATAAAGTCAATGTCTGAATCCTCCACTCCCCATGAGAAATGTGGCAGGATGCTTCCATGCAGACCAGGCTTGCTCCTCCACCTGGTGAGCACTCAGTGCTCTCCTCACACCTGCATGATAGTTCTCTCTCTAGGTTCTTAACCAAGACTTACATGGGAATAAAATTTTATCTTTATTTTCATTAACTTGAAACTAAATGTAAAAAATCCACTCTATTATGAATACAACAACAAACCACATTAGGATTGACAGTACCTGCGATTTTGTCTCTAATAAAAACCACATATATTTTCATATAATACAGTTGCTGGAGGTATACTGCAATATCATTTACACTTATCATTACTCTAAATTTACAATAGCTCTTAGGCCCACTGCTAGAATGTGTTATTTAATACATTAAATATAATAACAAATATATTTTTATCACAAATTAGTTTTTAATATTTTGATAACTACATTCCAGTATGATTGGTTTTCTTTGTAATCTCATGTATTTTATTTTATGCAATTAAAAGTATTCTCCTGGAGAGGGGCCTATAAACTTCATCTGATTACCAAAGGAGTCCATGACACACCCAAAATAGTTACAAACTCCCAAAATGGTTAGCAGAAAGTGCTGGGACCAGAGGGAGAACCAGATCAGGAGCATTATAAGGGAAAATAGATGTGCAACATCTTGGGAAGAGTCAGACAAGTATGTGAAATCGAGGGAAGAGAACAGAAGTGAGGGCTCAAGTTGGGGTATGAAGCCCGTAGTTTAGAACTAGGAAACACAAAGACGTCGAGGTTGAAACAGCAGTGGCAAGTGGAGAAGTTTCTGAGCAACTGCCAAGAATATCAGATAGTGTTTTAAGTCCACAAGGATAAAGGTAGTGAGGTAAAGCAGAGACATTATTTGTCATGTTCCCGGAGACCACTATACTGCAAAATCTAATGGTCAGTTCTGAATCCTAACCTTTCTTGATCTACCGGCAGCATTTGACCCAGCTGACCCTACTCTCCTTCGTGAAACCCTTTTCTTCACTTGGCCTCACAAAAGCTTCCTACATCACTGACTGCCACTCAGTCCCATTTGCTGGATTCTCATCTTCCCATTACAAAGGTTGGAATGTCCCGAGGATCGATCCTCAGACTTCTCTTTTCTATCTATATTCACTCCTTTAGTGATCCCAACTAGTCCCGTGGCTGATGACACCGAAATCTTTACTTCCAAGCTCTGACTCTCCCACCTCCCACCCCAAGGAAACCCAGATTTCCATATTCTGCTACCTATTCGAAATCACTTAGATATCTAAACAGCATCTCAAACATAACACGTCCAAAACTGAGCTCTTGATCTTCTCCTCTAAACCTGCCTCCAGTTTCAGTAAATGGCAGAACTATTCACCAGCTGCTCTGGCCAAAACCCTTGGCATCTTCCTCAACTCCTCTCTTTAATTCACATCCCACATTTGATGAGTTGGCAAATCCTGTTGGTCCCACTTCAAAAATGTGCCTGAAATATAACTACTCAGCATCATCCACTGAGGCTACCCAAGCCAAAGCCTGAACTAATGCAATGGTTTCCTGACTGGTCTTAGTTCCACTCTTTCCCCATGAACTTTCCCTACCTCCTCCCCAGTCGATTTTCCATGTAGAATGACCCTTTTCAAGGTTCAGACAGATCATGTCATTCCTCCTTTGAAAATCTTGTTCCGTCTCTCACTCAAAATAAAATACGAAGTCCTTACTCCTTGGTCTATGAGGTCTCACATGACCTAGGTATCCTAGACCTTCCTGATCATGTCTCCTACCTCTTCTTCTTTCCTAAAAGGGAACTAAAACACAATAAACACACCTGTAGCAAATTATCATGCTATTATGTTATATCCTTAAGACACTGTCAAACAACACCATTTCTTCATATGCAGTAATAAGGCCTCTTAGTGCCAGGCCCATCTAGAACCCACACCCTCTTTGTTGACATGCAGCATGGTTTTCCAAATGTCATGTTCTCTCAAGGATAATTGGAATGTATCAATAACTGAAGCTCTTCTGCATATTGCTTTGAAGAAAAAAAATGTTGTACTGAGTTTGTGAAACATTAACATATTATCTTCTTAGATAAACATCAGCAGAAAACCATTGTTGAGATATATGCATATTCCTCGAAATCTGGGTATAAAAAATGAGGGGCATTAAACCACAAAACTGAACTGCAGAGACTTGGGCAAAATGTGCACATCTCTTTAAAAGTGGTTAGGCTCTTTAAGTTGTCATGAAAATGTGGCATTTTGAGCACTGTTAGAATTATTCCTCAATGTGCACATGTGAGGATGGGGGTTTGCATTGTAATAGTAGTGGGTTAATCTAGAAGTATGAAGTGAGCCCCTCTCAAGCATTTCCTAGACTCATTTTTGGTTTTGTTTGTTTTTTTTGGCCGCACCAGGCAGCTTGCGGGATCCTGGTTCCCTGACCAGGCACTGAGCCCAGGCCCTTGGCAGTGAGAGCGTGGAGTCCTAACCACTGGACGCCAGGAAATTCCCAAAGATTTGAGGATTTAAAAGTAAAGGTTTTGAGCTACAAAAGTGGACAATGAGGAGAGCAATAGCACCAACCTAAGCACCACATGCTTTCTGAAACCTGTTCTACAGGACCAAAAGCGGCTCCCACTGGCCAAACTTTTACCAGTTTAAGCATTAAAAAGCGGCTCCCACTGGCCAAACTTTTACCAGTTTAAGCATTAAAAACAACAACAAGAAAAGACTGTAGCTAACCAAAACACGTATCAATGAAAATCTGGGAGTCCCTTAATAGCAACTTTTTAAAACTCATGCATTTATCCTACCTTTTAGAGTAACTGAATAGCCCTAGTTCTACATTGCAGAAGAATGCCAGCTAATAGATACAGAAGGAATTTCAGAATTAGAAAACATCATTTTGCAAGCCCCATAAAACTGTTGATTTAGGCAAGGGTCACCAATTAGGCTAAAGTCATTAAGTGCATGGTTGATGGGGGTTTGTAAAGTGCCAAAGTAACGCTACCCACGTTATCTATGGTTGCACGGAGAACCTAACTACATTGTAAAGAGACCTAATCCCACCACCTTAATCCAATGGCCAATCTTGGCATCGTTAACAGTGGGCCAACCAGATGTGACTTCTGATGTGATACACTGTGAAATTCAGACATAAGCTCTGTTTGGCATCCAAGCAAAAAATACTTTCCTTCACTCCATCAAACTATTGGATATAATTGGCAGTTTACAGGAAATACAAGGGATAGACATCACAGGAAGCAATCAGCTCATCCAAAAGTTGGTTCTGCAGAAGTTCTCAATAAGTCAGTGTTATTATTATTATAAAATGAAAAAGAAAAGATAGGAACTGTGCTAGATTAAAAGAAATTAAAGGAAATAGATACAATGTGCATACGATTGCATATTACTTTAAATAAACTAGTTAAAAAGGATATTTGGGAGAGAATTGGAAAAATCTGAATATGGTAAAATTAGATGAGATGAAAACTTACTGAAATTAAATGCTAACTTAAAAAAAAGCAGAGCTTCCCTGGTGGCGCAGTGGTAAAGAATCTGCCTGCCAATGCAGGGGACATGGGTTCGAGCCCTGGTCTGGGAAGTTCCCACATGCCGTGGAGCAACTAAGCCCGTGTGCCACAACTACCGAGTCTGCGCTCTAGAGCCTGCGAGCCACAACTACTGAGCCCGCATGCCACAACTACTGAAGCCCGTGCACCTAGAGCCCGTGCTCTGCAACAAGAGAAGCCACCGCAGTGAGAAGCCTGTGTACCACAACGAAGAGCAGCCCCCACTCGCCGCAACTAGAGAAAGCCCGCGCACAGCAACGAAGACCCAACACAGCCAAAAAGAAAATAAAAATAAATTTATTTTAAAAATAAATAAGATTTTAAAAAAGCGGAATAGAGAATATGAATACTATGCTTTCATGATGGTTAAATAAATATGTATATGTGTACACAGATATACAAAGGAAACGTTCAGAAGAATATACACCATGATACTAACAATGGTAATCCCTGGGTAACAGGAGGAAATTTTTTTCTTATTTTTGCTCATTAAAAAAAGGGCCTAACTCCAAGGCTAGCTCCCAGTATCCCTAGGAATACTAGACCAAATAGGACAAACAAACTCAAGAAAAAAGACTCAAAAAAAAAAAGAGGGAATTCCCTGGCAGTCCAGTGGTTAGGGCTCCTAGATTCTACTGCAGGTGGGGCACAGGTTCGATCCCCAATTGGGGAACTAAGATGCCACAAGCCACACAGCAAGGCCAAAAAAAAAAAAAAAAAGAGGACTCCAACAGCACCCCCATGACCATGAGCAGGATTCTTGAGGTTAACTATCCATTATCTTCTATCTCCTTTGAGACCCTGTCTACAAAATAATCTTGGTGGCAACTGTTAGGATGTTCTGCTAAGATGCAACCGTTAGCCTAAGTGTAGGCAGGGATATTTTTACTCCATTCTTTTTGTTATTAAGCTCCAGTCCAAATCTGTAATGGCTTCTGACAAAAGTACCTTGGAGAAGGCAGTTGAGACCAACCTATGAGCGCTTACCTGGCTCGTTCATGAAACCCCTCAAAGGTGATGTCTCTCTCCTCTCCATCCCATCCTCCCCCAAACACATACAGAGAACTGGGAGTAGAGACATAGATAGAATCACTCGCCTGGCCTGGCTCAAGGACAGCATTGGGCAGGTAAGGACTGAACCTCATGCCTCAGTGATCTACCTAGGGCTTTTTATATACCAGTTAAGTACATGAGATGATGATCAAGGCTTAGAACAACTACTGTCCACACATCCCAAGGAGGTCAAGTGATTAACTAGGGTCACAAGTGGGCCAAGATGGAAGTCATGTCTCAGACAGAATCTCTTTGATAATCCAAAGATTAGCAAGGGAGAATTCAATTATGCATTGCAGCAGATGGATTTATAAGTTCCAGCAAGGAGACAGTAAAATTCAGATAAAAGATGCTAGGTCTTACACTGCTTTTAGATTCTTTAGGACACTGGTACAGGCCCTTGCACATAGTGGGTATTCTATAAATTTAATTAATTATTCTGAAATCTGGTCCCATTTTCTGAGGTATTAACAACCCTTCCAAATCAGTCTTTTGAAAACTTAATTAGCCTACCAGCCACCACAATCCAAATAATTGGCATAGATACTAAAAAGCATCTGAACTCAATCAATAATATAAAAAAACCGAACAGCTACTTTTTTGTTCATTCTACAATAAGACAGACAGGTAGACTTTTTAAAAATCCACCCCCAGGAACCTGCCTGTACTTTATAAGTAACTGTCACTGTAATTACTGTCCAAAAGAGACTCTCAGCACTTAAGTCTAATTTTTTGGTTCTGCTCCCATCTACTGCTTATTCAGGGCTCTTTTCCTTTCACTCTAGCAGAAAGAATTATTTTTAAGTGCCTGATTTTGTAGCAGGACACGAAAACATATTGAGCCTTATCCAATACTTGGCCTGGGGGCTGCTACACTCTGCAACATGATCTCTCTGGGTTTTAATCACATCACTTGCAGCAGCCTTCACAACTGCTACCGGGATACCAGAGTCTATGGCATGGCTTTGAAGAAAAGTGCCAGGAAGGTTCCGAGTTTTAACAACCAACAATTTCCATATGTCTGCTCCAAAGATTTAAGTATCAACCAATTGTTAAAACCCAACTTTATTTACACATCTATCCTCAATGCTTCAAACTTTCTCCAAATGAACTTACAAAACAGGCTGCACTATTTTTAGAAATCTTACTTAAAACTTACTAGACAAACTCTATTAGCTAATAATACACTTTAAGACATTATTAGGGACTTCCCTGGTGGTGCAGTGATTAAGAATCTGCCTGCCAATGCAGGGGACATGGGTTCGATCCCTGGTCCGGGAAGATCCCACATGCCATGGAGCAACTAAGCCCGTGCACCACAACTACTGAGCCTGTGCTCTAGAGCCCGTGAGCCACAACTACTGAAGCCTGTGCACCTAGAGCCTGTGCTCCACAAGAGAAGCTACCTCAATGAGAAGCCGGTGCACCACAACGAAGAGTAGCCCCCGCTTGCTGCAACTAGAGAAAGCCCGCATGCAGCAACTAGAGAAAGCCCGCATGCAGCAACTAACACCCAAAGCAGCTGGAAAAAAAAAGACATTAACGTAAAGTAAATGTTGATAAATAACATGTGAGGAAAAAGCCAGTCTTACTCTGTAAGTGATGATCAGTTGCTTATTTATTTTTACAATAAGTAATGATACTTCTAGCTACCTAGAGCAGAAAATTCAATTTCAGAGTCTCAGGATGTTTTGTTTTAAACTATTTTGTTTAAACAATGTTTTGTTTTAAACACATACCATTCAATTCGTCCATTTAAAGTATAAAGTTAAAAGTGTTTTTTTTTTAGTATATTCACAAAGTTGTGCACCCATCACAATCAATTTTAGAACATTTTCATTACCCCCTAAAAAGAAACCCCAGGCCATTACCTCCTTTTCCCCTTCTATGAGCCCCTGACAATCACTAATCTAACTTGTATATATGCCTATTCTGGACATTTCATATAAATGAAATCATAAAATGTGGTCTTTGTAACTGACTTCTTTCACCTAGCTTAATGTTTGTTTGCAAGGTTCATCCATGTTATAGCATGTTATCAATTCATTTCCTTTTTATGACTACATATTCCAGTGTATGGATAACCATTCATCAACTGATGGGACCTGTGGGTTGTTTCCACTTCAGAACTATTGTGAATAGTGCTGTTATGACATTCATTTTTGGGTCGATGTTTGTTTTCATTTCTCTTGAGTGGAACTGTTGGGTCATATGTACCTCTACTCAACCTTTTAAGGAACTGTTTTCCAAAGTGGCTGTATCATTTTACAATTCTACCAGCAATATATAAGGATTCCTCTAGTTGTTTCTTGAATAGAATAAACCTTGGAGTCAGACCTAGATATAGTTCAGTCATTTACTGAATATGTGGTCTAAGGCATGTCATTTAACATATCACATGCCTTCCTCATCTCTAAAGTGGGAAGAGTAATATCTACTTATACCTACTTCACAGAGTTGTTCTGAGGATTATTATTAAGAGTAAATATATAAAAATGCTCACAGCACAGTGCCTGGCACATTGTAATTCAAGAAATGGTGTTATAAATAACACTTCTATTCAAACCAAGGCTGCTGATTTTCCTGTGAGACACTGCCTAACTCCTTAATTTTTTGCTAGAACTCTTTCATCGCACTCATCATACTGTAATTTTTTGGTTACATGTCTGTCTCTCCAACCAGACCATAAGATCCTTAATTTATCTTTCAATTCTGGCAGGTAGCACGTTTCCTGGCTCATGGCAGGCACTAGGTAAATGCAGAAACAAAGGAAGGCAGAAAGGAAATAAAAGAGTGAAAGGCGGGGGTGAGGTGGGGAGGAGAGGGGAACAGAAAGCAAAGGAAGCCTTCCTGATTCATCCCCTCCCTTCCCTGGTCTGCACTTTAATCAGTCTCTCTACCCTCCCACCCTCTGTGAGATTTAATTATGCCTTCCTCCTTTCTCCCACACAAGCTGCTTAGGCCTCATAATATGTTTCGTACAGAATAGTTAAACACATAGAAATTTGATTTCCCCTTCTGGACTATATTTTCTTTGGAGTCAGACACTGAGCCTTATTCATCTTTATAACCTCTATAGAGCCTAATGCCAAGTTTTGTACATAGAAAGCCCTACTAAAAAAGTTTACTGAATATACAAAGACTTTGTGCAATTGATTAGCTCTGATTTTATGCCTAACAAAGGATCAACCAAGTGAGGCAAGGAGTATGCTTCAGCTGGATAGATGCAACAATACACAAGCTGAGGGAAGTACCCTTACTTCTCGCCCTCAAGGCTATAATTCTTGAATTGTCTATTTTAAAGAGAGCCCTGAGCATTTGCTGAGCACCTACTCTATACCAGACACCTATGTACAAGACACAACAAAAAGCAAGCAAGACCCCTTGCTCTATGTAGTTTACAGCTCAGTGGAGAGCATTTGTCTTCTATCCTGAAGGTTCTAATCTCATTCATACTCCAGAAATTTCATCTCTGCAATTGCTTCATTCATTAAGTATTTATCAAACCCTCACTGTGTCAAGTCTATCCTAGGGACATGGGATAAATAAGACAAGGTCTCTGCCCTTCATTTACCTTATATTTTAACCAATTCTATAAAGACGCATTTCCCAGTCAACTCTGTGAAATGCCATCATGTAAAAGTAACACATGCACATAAGTTTAAAAAATAAAAAAGAATGAAGTGGTTTATGATGAAAAAAGAACTCTTCCACTGCCCGCCCCCCCCAACCCAGTCTCCCTTCCCAGAGGCAAGTATCGTCAAATCTTCTAGGCATTTCCTCCAGTACTGACCTCAATTTTCCTACATAATATGCATATATGACGATTGTTTGGCTATCAAATTTTATGAGTTATTTATTGAATTTCTGTCATGCCACTATCAGACGACTAAACTCTTCCATCCCTCCTGTTTCACTTCCTATCTCACCCAGTCCTCCAACATAATTATGTCACATTTTGTGTTTGTATCAAAATGATAGTAATAGAAATTTCAGAAACAGATAAGCCCTCGTAAGAAGAGTAGGGTTTTCTAGGCAACAAATATAATCTAGTTCTTTGCAATTCTGTGTTTTCTTACCTAGCAGGACTTAGAGATTTTTATTTCTTAAAAAATATAACCTGTTTCAGAAACAGACTCACAGATATAGAGAACAGACTTGTGGTTGCCAAGGGGGAAGGGGGAAGGGGGAAGGGAGAGGGATGGACTGGGAGTTTGGGGTTAGGAGATGCAAACTATGACATTTAGAATGGATAAACAACAAGGTTCTAATGTATAGCACAGGGAACTACATCCAATCTCCTGGAGTAAACCATAATGGAAAAGAATATAAAAAAAGAATGTATATATGTGTATAACTGAGTCACTTTGTGTACAGCATAAGTTAGCCCAACACTGTAAATCAACTATATACTTCAATTAAAAAAAAAAATTCTCTGACTTGCCTCAAAAAAAAAAAAAATCACCTGTTTCAAAATCGCAAAACAATTCATTTAAATATTAAGCTTCCCACATAATGCTGTCAGCTCCTAATGCTAAAGATAGCCTTCTGAGGGTATATTCATAATTGTGTAATAACGTTTTATAGATGAATCTTCCACTAAAATTAGGCTTTGATCACTCCTAAGTGGTAGCAGGGTGTTCTGTTTTGTTTTTATGAGGAAGGTACCAAAATGTGAAGAGTGAGTAGAAAACTAAAAAATTGGGGAAAGTTCATTGTAAAGTATCCAGGGATGTACTAAATGATCTCCATGGGAAAGCTGACATGAAACTCATGATCCAAACGAAAAGACAGCCCAATTCAGTTTGGAAAGAGCTAAACGACTCAGCTCCTTTTCTGAAACATGACTGCCCATTATTAAAATAGTAATGATAAACTTAAATAGCATATTTTGAATTATCATCTTAGATTCATTTATATCCATTTTTTCCTTCTGTAATGTGTGGAAGATATTCTAATTTACAGAAGCATAATCAATAGCAGGAAACAGACACAATAAGATTAGCACTAAAGAATGGGAACATGGGCTTCCCTGGTGGCGCAGTGGTTGAGAGTCTGCCTGCCGATGCAGGGGATATGGGTTCGTGCCCCGGTCCGGGAAGATCCCACATGCCGCGGAGCGGCTGGGCCCGTGAGCCATGGCCGCTGAGTCTGCGCGTCCAGAGTCTGTGCTCCGCAACGGGAGAGGCCACAACAGTGAGAGGCCCGCAAAAAAAAAAAAAAAGAATGGGAACATAAGAATAAATAATATAAAAATGAATAATCATCCATCTTTTAGCCTTGCCATGGCAACCTGGGTCACTAATCTTTGAAGTTTGTTTCCTGATCGGCTAGATCTGAAAGAAAGCAGCTTCTACCACCAGCAAAAAGTCAGGCCCTTCCTTTTTCCCTTTTGGTTGCCCCTACACAGCTAAACATTGAGGAAGCAAATAGGACAGGAATGGCTACTTAAAAGTCCACTTAGGCTGCAGTGGCACATGGCCAGCCCCTCCCTCCCTCTCCTGGCATTTCAGCTGATCAGGGCAAGAAAAGTGAGAGAATTCATGCGTCAATCTTACTATCGAAGATGCCACTTCTCACCCAGCATCAGATGGGTCACATGTATACTATCTGCTTTTTTTCTCAACAAATCTTACAATTAAAATATCTTCTTATATCAATTCTTGGTTATCTATGATGATGTTAGTGAGACCAAATATAAATGCCAGTATGTAAAATCAACTCAGAGGAAAATCTACCTAAGCTTGGTCAGTTACTGTTGTATCTTGCCTAAAATTATTCGCACATCCTTAATTGTAAAATATTTATCCTCCATCTGGGTAACTAATCCTTTCCACCTGAATTCAAACCTTTCTAAGGGCAACACTCTAAAATCCAGTGTTGTTCACTTATCACCTGATGAGTGATAAGCCAATTAATGCTACTTGCTGTCAGACTGAGCTTGGTGCTGGAAGGAGGGTAAAGGCAGCAAAAATATGGTCCCCATCTTCAGGCAGCTTTCAACCTAGGAAGGGAAACAAGGCCTAAATATCAGAGGTTGACCCTAAAATAGCTTGTCAAGAAGTTTTACTTGGACTGTAAGTGAATGGTTTTTAATAGATCCTCTCAGGTTCACTACTCTAAAATCAAGTATTCAAGATTTCTCCCCCCACACTTCATCCCAATCCCCTTACAAGCAGGAAGAGCTTCAGGACATACAGTACAGTACAGAGAAGAGCTTTCACTGAGCTGAGCAACAGGCCTGGAGGTAGGAAAGCACGCTCATTCTCAGATTCACTTACTTCCACAAAGCCAAAGAGGTAGGGGGTGGGGCAAGTGTCAACGCCATTCCTAACTGGAAGGAAAAAAGTTCCCTCTACCCAGCTGGCTAGGTAAGAGGCCTGACATCGTCCCCTGCTTGGGTAGAGATGCCCTCTCTCTTGCTCTCACTACCTTAGAGTGCCACGGCCTGGGGGAGGGCAAAGCAATGCACAAGGTAATAAGTTTTACAATGCAGACCTCAGAAGCTTAAGAATTATTATTAGGTGCATGTATCTTTTTGAATTATAGTTTTTGTCTGGATATATTCCCAGGAGTGGGACTGCTGGATCATATGTTAATTCTACTTTTAGTTTTCTGAGGAACCTCCATACTGTTTTCCACAGTGGCTGCACCAACTTACATTCCCACCGACAGTGTAGGAGGGTTCCCTTTTCTCCACCCCCTCCAGCATTTATTATTCAAAGACTTTTTAATGATGGCCGTTCTGACTGTTGTGAAGTGGTACCTCACTGTAGTTTTGATTTGCATTTCTCTAATCATTAGAGATGTTGGGGCTTCCTTAGTGGCACAGTGCTTAAGGAATCTGCCTGCCAATGCAGGGGACACAGGTTTGAGCCCTGGTCTGGGAAGATCCCACATGCCGCGGAGCAACTAAGCCCGTGCACCACAACTACTGAGCCTGAGCTCTAGAGCCCATGAGCCACAACTACTGAAGCCCGTGCGCCTAGAGCCCGTGCTCTGCAACAAGAGAAGCTACCTCAATGAGAAGCCTGTGCACCACAACGAACAGTAGCCCCCGCCTGCTGCAACTAGAGAAAGCCCGCACACAGCAATGAAGACCCAACATAGTCAAAAATAAATTAATTTATTTTAAAAAAAATTAGCAATGTTGAGCATCTTTTCATGTGCCTATTGGCCATCTGTACTTCGTCTTTGGAGAAATGTCTATTTAGGTCTTCTGTCCATCCCTATGTTCGTAGCAGCACTATTCACAATAGCCAAGACATCGAAACAACCTAAATGTCCATGGACAGATGAATGGATAAAGAAGACGTGGTACATATATACAATGGAATACTACTCAGCCATAAAAAAGAACGAAATAATGCCATTTGCAGCAACATGGATGCAACTAGAGATTATCATACTAAGTGAAGTAAGTCAGAAACAGAATGACAAATACCATATGATATCATTTATATGTGGAAGCTAAACTATGACACAGGGACTTCCCTGGCATTCCAGTGGCTAAGATTCCGTACTTCCAATGCAGGGGGTGCAGGTTTGATCCCTGGTCGGGGAAATAGGATCCCACATGCCGTGCAGTGCAGATAAAAAATTAAAATAAAAAAAAAGTAAATAAACTATGACACAAATGAACCTATCTATGAAACAGAAACAGAATCACAGACACAGAGAACAGACTGGTGGTTGCCAAGGAGGATGGGGTTGGTGAGGGCTGGAGTGGGAGGTTGGGGTTAGCAGATGTGAGCTTTTATGTATAGGATGGATAAACAAGGTCCTACTGTATAGCCCAAAGAACTATATTCAATATCCTATGATAAACCATAATGGAAGATATTTTTTTACAAAAAGAATATATATATAACTGAATCACTTTGCTGTACAGCAGTAATTAACACAACAGTGTAAATCAACTATACTTCAATTTAAAAAAAGAATCATTAAATAGAAATTTCTCTCAGTCTTGAATACTGCTACATAGTATACTGCTACTCTCTAACCCACAAACTAGAATAGGAGATAGAATGAGCCACAGGGGCCAATTCCTATTGCCATATTTCAAATCTACGCAGAATAGAGCTATGCATGAAAAGCAACAGAGAGGAAAACTACAGAACTACAAATAAACAAGAAGTGAATTTTAAATTAGAACATGAAAATTATATTCAAGCTAATTCTAACAACATCACTGGCAGAAAAAAAATTTTTTTTTACTTGCTAATAATATATTTAGACTTAGACATGAGAAGTGGAAAAGGAGCAAGGTTTTGTGATGACACAGGCTTGGGTTTTAACCCTTGTTCTTTCATTCATGGGCTGTGAGACCTTGGGCAAATGAGCTTCAATTTTTTTCCTTACCTGGGAAGGGGTGTTAACACCTATGACACAGGTTGTTGCAAAGTTTATACGATGTATGTAAAAAATTTAGCACTGTGTCTGGCACAAAGGGGGTTAATAAGTGGTTATTCTTATAATATATCAAAGAAAAAGTTAAAGTACCAACCTCCTTTTCCAGACCTCCAGAAATTGTCTGGCATAGTCTGTAACTAGGAAAATCTTACCAGTATCCATCAATATGAAAGTGGTTAAGTAAATCATTGCTATTCCTTCCTATGATCTACTTATTATACAGCATTCCTAAAAGTTACTGACATAGAAAGGCCACCAAGATATATTGTTAAGTGAAAAAAAGCAAGCTGCATAACAATAAATACAATAAGGTCCAATTTATCTGGGAATATATACAAACCGTTAACAATAATTATCCTTGAAAAGGATAATGGGACTGGGGGTATTTACATATTTTATATTGTTTGCATCTTCAATTACAAGCACTACTTGCATAATTGAAAACTAATAACAAAAGAGAAAAAGGTATTACCTGTATAACTAAAATGAAAATTACTCGTACAAAGCACTTATATAACCCCAGATACTGATTTAACCTCTCTACCCAAAACATGTTTTTCCTAAAGTAGCTCATGGTCTGACACCCCATGAGCAGACTTATTTTTGGTTCCATCTGCCAGCCAATCTAACACAGCCCAGGCAAAGCTGGGCATGGCTCCTTTAACCACGATAGTGGCTAGGAAGTGGGAGAATGGGGTGCTGGTGTGGGTAGAGGAGAAAGTGGTAGAAGAAATTATGAGAAAGAAAAAACGAGCACCCTTCTCTATTTCACACCGTACTGTTGGGGTTACAAAATGGTCTCTGCCCACACTGGTAGGCACCTATTGTGGCCTCAGCCATCCACATGACACATAGCCAAACTCTCCATGAACGTCAGCTGCTAAGTAAAGATGTACTTTATGTAATTTCATTTAGCAGGCTTTTTACCTGCTCAGGGTTACTCTGCCAAATCTTTCTTAACACTGAATCATATCACCTTGGATGGATTCCAAAACTATTTTTCTCATCTCGTTTTATTTTGTCAGACACTACAAACGGTCCAACATACATTCATAAAAACCACCCTCAATAAAAAACTTGTACACCTCCTTCAAAAAGGCTTGCTTTGGGAAGTTAATTCTAATGCTAAAAGATGACTCCAAGTCCATCTAAATCAGCCTATGAAGCAGCCTTCTGTTCAAAGAAATCACAGCTACTTAAGGAATGACTACCTTCAAGAAAGATTATTTCCTATTAAATCATTTGTGCTTCCAAAATGATTTACAGTGAAGATTAGGTGGTACTTATAGCTGTTACCACTGAATGTTAGCCTACTCTTAGACACTAATGATGATATATTCTTGTATGTATTATACTTTATTGAAACATCAATTCATAAAACTCTTTCCTAACATATAACTTTAACATTAACATTCCCCTACATAGGAACTGTCAATTGTTTTCTGATACTTATAAGATTAAAAAGTCAAATTTCTCAATCAGGCATTCAAAGTCCTATACAATCTGCCCTGGTCAATCTTCCTGGTCTCATCACTACCAACATCTTACCAAAGCCTTTTGCTCAAGCCGGCTTGAACTTGAGTTCAAGTTCCTGTTCTTTGAACTCATCTTCATCTGCCTGAATTTCTCAAGTCAACACATTTAAAAAATCCTACCTGAATTCTGCCATCTCTCAATACTCACCTCAAACCTCAAAAAAGCTAGCATCATGTTCCCTATGAACATTTTAGCAATGATTACCACTGGGGTTTAGGGGATCATTAAATAAAATCCCTTCCTCCCAGCTACCTACCTACCTACCCACTTCTGGAATAATTGAGAAACAAGACAGAAAAGTCAAACAGATGGAGATCAAATTGTCAGCTTTATTACAGGTAAAGCTCATATTTCTAAATGTAACTTAAAGGCATAGCAACAATGTCTTCCTAAAACTTCACCCAAGAACTGAGCTAGGGCTTCCGTGGTGGCGTAGTGGTTAAGAATCCACCTGCCAGGCTTTCCTGGTAGTGCAGTGGTTGACAGTCCGCCTGCCGATGCAGGGGACACAGGTTCATGCCCCGGTCTGGGAAGATCCCACATGCCGCAGAGCAACTACGCCCGTGTACCACAACTACTGAGCCTGTGCTCTGCAGCCTGTGAGCCACAGCTACTGAGGCCCGCACCTAGAGCCCGTGCTCCACAACAAGAGAAGCCACAGCAGTGAGAAGCTGGTGCTCCACAACGAAGAGTATCCCCCACTGGCCGCAACTAGAGAAAGCCCGTGTGCAGCAATGGAGACCCAATGCAGCCATAAATTAATTAATTAATTTTTTTAAAAAAAGAACTGAGCTAATTCACCAGCGCAATCACAGTCACAGTCGGAAAACCACAGGTTTCCCCACACAGAGGTCAGTTTCTGGAAAACATAGAGGAACAGGCTACCAGTACCTTGCTCCCCAGGAAAGGAGAAAGGAGAGGGACTGAGAGCTAGGCCCTGACTAGTTCCTTGCCCAAATTATCCAATAAGATCAGCCACTCCTCCCTGGACAAAGATGGGCCAAGGGAATTACATGGAGTGATATCCCTCTACACGGAAACATGAATCTAGGCTGAAAGAGATTTCCACCCTTCAAAAAACTGCTTATATAACTTTATTAGCAATTTATCAAACACAGACCTATGCCACTTCTTCTATAGATGACTTAAAATGTTATTTTTATGTAAGACTTTTACTGTTTTTATGTACTTACTACGTTTGTTATCTCCAAGTAGATTTTAAGCTCCTAGTGGGCAGCATATTAAATGGATTGTCCACAGGCATAGCAGTGGCAAGATTTAGAGTGAGGATAGCAATACTATGAACCAGATGACAAAATCTCTCATGAATTGAGGGGAACAGGATGAGAGAAATGTCTGTGCCAGAAGTTTTAGTGGATGATCACAAAGAGGGGTAAAGGCAATATTGTATAAACCTCAAAGACAGGTTTTTACACAAAGGTATTAAAGCAAAGGTAGGAAAGTTGCAAGAGTAAGAAAAATGACAATGCTGCTGTACATATACTTAAATTAAAAAGTAAAAAGCAATTTAATCTTTATATCGTTTATATGCACAATACGACGACCACTCAGTTGCTGGGACATGGTAGACTCAAATGACAGTTGGAAATCACTACAAGCAGATAAAAAGTCTCAATTAACATACATAGCCAGAAAATTGTTTCAAGCTATCAAACTTTATAGATCTGAAAGCAACGAAAAGAACATCATTAAAATGCAAAGAAGAAATGAATTCAAACATTGAAAAGCAGGCATAACCACTGAACTGAAAACACATTCCTTAAGATGGCAAACAGACTCGTCCGCCTGGCTTTCGCGACTGATAGAGGCAGAGGTGCTCAGGAAGAGCATGTGGAGAGGAGAGGAGAGGCCTCAGATGAGAACCTGGTGAATATACCATGGAAGATGGTCTGCAAATGCAATGTACAGATGCTAGACGACAACAAACGAGTGAAGTGCACAGCATGGAGCCAAAGCACTGGAGCAAACATGTGCCCCTCCCAGAGGAGCAGCTCTGAGGATCACTGCCACAGGGGAACGGCCACCCAGTGCAGCCAGGTCACTTCCCCCCAAGTTACATTCAAATTCTTAATATAAAATATTATATTTTTATTATTGGCAACTACTATAAACATTTTCAAAACACACTGAGGGCCAAATAAAACATGTCAACAAACCAGATTTGAACCACAGATTGCCAGTTAGCCATTGCAGATTTGAGGCATGAACAAAGAAAAAGCCACCAAAGCACCTAAAAAGAAATACAAAACAGAGACAGTGAATGATCAGGACAGAACAGTTCACTGAAGCAAAGGCAGAAGGATTTCAAGAATAGTGATAAACAGGAAGTTCAACTAAAAATCAAGGCTGAAAAGTGTCCAAAGAATTCAATTCACTAGAAATTCACTGATAGAATAAAGGCCTGGAAGAGACAATAACCTGACAGCTACTTTGTAGCAAAAATACTTCAGTAAACTGCCATTTTTGAAAAATCAGGGTTCAGAAAATTCTGCTAATCTAACAAAATTTTCTGCATATCCCTGATTAAAAATCAAACATAGACCGTGGCTTTACAAATACTACAACTGTATAGTTTAGCTTTTCAGAAGAAAAAAAAAGTAAAATCTGAATAAACAAAGGAATACTCTCCCTCCCCTCCCCAAATGCTGTTATTTCTCTTTATTAACCTGAAAACAAAGCATGATTTCATATAGCTTTAAGAACCATTCTCCTTTCTTTTGACAGCCAGCTCTGAAGATCACTTATGATACACTCTGGTTAATGCATTATCCTTTAGGCCCCAGCAAATTCTGCCTAGATCACAAAGGCTAAAATCTCCTAAACTACACTGGCTGACCCAGGACACATGGTGCCTCACCAGGGTTCAGCATCCACAAGGGTGGACCACCTCATTCTTTCTTATCATGGGACAGCATGTTATGATGATACTCCCACCCTAGAATGGCAGAGAGGGTACACACAAATGATGTGACTTAGGAACACTCAAAGACAACTTATCAACAAGAAACCAACAAGTAGAGGCAAACAACAACAACAAATTCCAGATGGGAAGAAATTAATCATGAGATCCTTTCTGAGAAAATTTATACATGGCAGAGAAACTGAACATGGTTAGGGAAACAGACAATAGAAATACAAAGTAGATTTCATGGCCACGTGTCCCCAACTTTGAGAGAAAACATTTTCACATAATTTTTTTCTTTTTAATAATGGTTACTTATTAACTGAATAATTAAATGAACTTATTTATCACTTGTTCCAATCTCTTTCATATTCATAGTTCTATAAATCAAGATATCCTTTGTCAGATGGTGTACACAATTTGAGACTGGATAACTGGTTGCCATATGTATCAAAGCAATGGAGGCTACAACACTGGTATAAAGATGCTTACAAATAAATTATGGAGTTGGGATGAGAGAAAGTGTAAGCAAACAGTCCATGCTAAGACAGGGAAGTCAAGCCATAGACCAGAAAGACCTGGGGAGGGTAAGAGGGACAGAACCAGCTATTGAAAGACTCTCCTTAAGCACGGCAGCACATGGCTCTCTGAAAGCCAGGCTACAACTCCTTAATCCAGGTTTTCAATTTAGAACTTCTGAGTGTCAGCTGATCTCAAGGAGTGTCACAAAACAATAAACACCAGCAGTGAACATGTTCCTTTACAAAAACAACTCACAGCTTTAACATGTCACCTGAAGTGACAGCCTAGAAAAAGATGTATTGAAATTCTTCCCCCTTTCATCCAGGCTTGAAACATATCACCTTGAAGTGGAACATGAGAGCCAGTCCCACACAGTGCAATGCTTAGGACTTCAGTTGTCTAGTCCTCCCATACTCATTCTGCCTCTAAACTAGTCCTTGTTTGCCTTCCTCCCCTTCCCCCAAAGTTTTGGCTCTTGCATAGAAAAAGTCCACCAGGCTTTGTGATGTACTAAAAACTCACATGCTGTTCTGTGTGGTCCACATGCACAACTGGACCTCACTCATGTCAGGGAGTTTCTCTGTGAAACAGCCCTCAAAAGTCCTAACTATGCTAACAGCCTCCAGGCAGGACTTCTGGCCCTTCAAGCACAGGCTCTGGCAATGTTGCACTGATTTTTATCACATGAAGGGTTATTTTCTGTTCCTGGAGTTTTAGGGCAAGGAGTTAATATAAAGGGCTCATAAACAAAGTGAGGATTTTCCTGACAATTTCTTAAGAGCTGAGGACAATGTGAATTCAGTACAGTAGTTTATATGAAATGCTTTTTTTTTCTCCCCTATGCTTCTTGGAAAAAAATTTTTGAATAAGGGAATCGTTTGGGGACAACTGTTTATTTCTTTGCATTAAAATAAAAGTGAAATCTAAACCGTTCAATATAAAGTTTAAATGATGCACATTAGACTGATTAAGCTCTGTAATGAAGTGTGGTTAGAAATTTTGACTCCAGTCTCATCACTGTGCCTGAATAGCATGATCTAGATACCCCTCTGTGCTGCCACAGACCTCTGCATAACACGTCAAAACACATCACAATGCTTTGCTTCTCCTGCTACACCAGGAGCTGCGTGACAACAGAGCCATGACTTAATGTTTTGCTAAACCAAGCCCAACACAGTGCTGGGCACATAATAGATGTTAAATAAACACTTCTGAACGGAAAAACACGATACTCATTCTGAATTCAGAAGACAAATTTCTAACTAAAATTCTGCTATCTCTGAAGGATTCCAAATTAGCAATAAATATCTACACACCTCAAGCCCTAGATGTGTGGGCATTTGGTAATGTGATGTTAGTAAATGTTAAGTAAAAAATGACCTGATAAAATAGATAACAAAGGAAAGGAATAAGCCCTTAGAGAAGCAAAGAAAATACAAGTGTACTTTATGGACTCAATTTTTTTTTAAACAATCATTTCAATTTTTTTTTAATCATGCAGGGTCTTTGTTGCCGCATGCAGGCTTTTCTCTAGTTGCGGCGAGCGGGGGCTACTCTTCCTTGTTGTGCGCGGGCTTCCCATTGCAGTGGCTTCTCTTGTTGCTGAGCACGGGCTCTAGGCTCACAGGCTTCAGTAATTGCAGCACGTGGGCTCAGTAGTTGTGGCTCGAGGCTCCAGAGCGCAGGCTCAGTAGTTGTGGCGTACGCGCTTAGTTGCTCCGCCGCATGTGGGATCTTTCCGGATCGGGCTCGAACTTGTGTCCCTTGCAGTGGCAGGCGGATTCTTAACCTCTGGGCCACCAGGGAAGCCCTGGACTCTGAATTTTTGAGCTCCCTTAGCAGGCTTGGGATTCAAAACAACTATTGCATAAGTAACAGAAATGTAAACCCAGAAAGGAAATGGTCTTGCCAACTACCTTTTACTTTCTCTGTTTTCTTTTCAAACCCAATAACCTTAGGACCAAGGCCAAGAAGAAGCTTGAGATTTCCACATTCAAAAATCTATTAACTGTATTGAGACCTAAATAAAAATTTATTCATGTGAACTTCAAAACTGGGTTTGTTTTCACTATGTGCATAATTACTGTCATGGGCAACCAAGAGTAGCTGCTTCTATCCTGAGAGTTTTTTTTTAACTAAAAGCATGGAAGAGGGTGATTCTTCATTGCAATATTGAAGCCTATATTCAGCTTAACAGCTCTGGATGGCACTGCTGAAAGGAACCTTTAAAGCTCATCAGATCTAGGGAATTCCTTGGCGCTCCAGTGGTTAGAACTTCACGCTTCCACTGCAGGGGCATGGGTTTGATCCCTGGTCAGGAAACTAAGATCCCACAAGCCGCACGGTGTGGCCCGCCCCTCCCCCCCCAAAAAATCTACCTCTACCAGTTTCCACTGAGCACAAAACTGAGGTCCACTGAGGTCAAGATACTTGCCCTGGGGCATAAAGAGAGCTAATGGGAGAGAAAGGGCAGAACAGGTCTTAAAGCTCAGTGAAGCCAGTGATTTACTACCCCAAACCATCTCTCTGCAGCTACTAAATTTGTGTTTATTGTGATAAACTGTGTCAAAGTATTATGCAAATGCAACACTGAAATGATCAAATATAGCAAAATCTTCCCAAGCAAACTTCTCAGAAAAACTGCATATTCTAGTTGATTTAATTTTCTGGTTACCAAAGGTTTGTTTTGGTAACTGAACTTCACTATTGTCAGGAAAAAGAACATGAGAAAAGGGAAAAAGCAGAATGAATACATACTATCTTGCTCCTAGACATGCTATAAAGTAGTGATGGTACAGTACAAACAGCCCGGCCTTACCACTGACTGACGCGCTGTGAGGCACTGTTCAAGCCCATCTCTCTGGAATTCAGTTTTCATATCTTTAAAAAGAAGAGGTTGAACTAAATAATGTAAGATTCCTTCCAGCTCTGAAACTCAAAGCATCTAGAACACTAAACATGTTTTCTTATCATTTGCAATGTTCTCCAGAAAGTGCCTACGTCCCATGCCCTCCTCCCATAAAAGTTTTGAGTATATGATTATCACACGTTGAACTAGACCTGAACGGTAAACTGCTTAAAACACCCAACTAATACCTGGATCTCCGCTACAAATACTTTTAACTCTAGTGAATAATGGTTTTGGTTCATAAAGGAACTGCTCAGAGATCTGCCATGGTTTAAAACATTTTGGGCCCTACAATGGGGTGTGAGTGGGGGAAGTTGCTCAACTAGATGGAAGAAGCTTTCCAGACCCCTCGCTATATCTAAGGAGTTCCAATTTTGTGTTTTATTTATCATGTTTTGCTGTTCAAAGTAATTCTGGAAGCTCACTAGGTCTTTCTCCCAAAAAAAGAAGACAGCATAACAAACATATATTAGCTATTTTCACAAGAACCATACTGCTGACTCTCCTCATGTATTTATATGCTATCATATACTGTTATGAGGTTGTCCCCCTCTTTTGTATTTTTTTATTGTAGTGAAATATACATGACATAAAATTGACCATTTTCACCATTTTTTAGTGTATAATTCAGTGGCATAGATTTTATTCACAATGTTGTGCAACCATCACCACTATCTATTTCCAAAACATTTTCATTACCCCAAACAGAAACCCTGTAACCATTAAGCAATAGCTCCTCATTCTCCTGTCGTTTATTTTTATAATTATAGTCTCAAAGGCCTTAATAACTTTCAAATTATGGTATGCTGCCACCAGGTGGCAAGAGAGTGTCATGGCTGCCAAGATTGGAACTTGTTTCAAAATAATCCAAGATAGGTATAGGGGAAGCAAGTAAAAGTGTAGATGAAATAAAACTGTCACAGTCTGGTCAGGAGTTCATTATACTAGTCTCTCCAAATCTGTACATGTTTGAAATTTTCTATAACAAATATTAAAAGTGTGCCTACAATATTACAAATACAGAGATTTCATACATTTTTAAACCCTAGAAAGCAAAATATACATCAATATTGCACAGATAATTTTTTTTCTTCAGCTATTTTTAAAACCTGGGAAGACATTTTATACCTAAGTATCGATTATACATTAATTTTAAATCTTGTAATTAGATGGCAGATTTCCAAGATTACATATTTAAACTAGTTAACAAAAACTTTTGTGTTATATCCAACTAAACCTCATCAGCTACAAATGTGAAAAATCAAATTTATCAGCATTCAATTCCCACATGTATGTAGAAATAAATTTCTGAGTAACTGCAAATGCAATATTGGACTTTATCTCAATTAAGAAGCTTTTGTTTCTTTAATAGTAAGCACAAATATACAAAGGAGCCTCTCAAACATCTCCAGGAGAAGGAAGCTAGGAGGCAAATAAGTCAGTTTAAAATTGTACTTGTGGGCTTCCCTGGTGGCGCAGTGGTTAAGAATCCGCCTGCCAAAGCAGGGGTCAGGGTTCAAGCCCTGGTCCGGGAAGATCCCACATGCTGCGGAGCATCTAAGCCCGTGAGCCACAACTACTGAGCCCACGTGCCGCATCTACTGAAGCCTGTGCGCTCTACAGCCCGTGCTCCACAATGAGAAGCCAGCGCACTGCAATGAAGAGTAGCCCCCCGCTCGCTGCAACTAGAGAAAGCCCGCGCGCAGCAACAAAAATCCAACACGGCCAAAAATAATAAATTTATTTTTAAAAAATAAAACTGTACTTGTTTTCCTTAATTCTATTTTTCTTTCATAAATTGCCAGTTGACCAGATCACAGAAAAGTCAGCTCAGTAATTTTTAATTTTTCTAGCATCAGTAGGGAGTAGAGGCTGCACCTGGATGAATTTTCTTGATATTTAGCTGTTCTAACAAATAATTTTTATTTCTACCATCTTTACTGATATTATTCCAAAGTATAATATGCATTCTCCTACTTTATAAAACATTAAAATTAAAATTCTTTCAGTATACATAATCATCATTAACATCAATTATCAAACTCTGATGTTTGCTGCTGTAGAATCAAGGGAGACAGACATTTGCTTTCCTGAATGCCAAGCTCTTGGTTGTTCTCTTCAATGATCTATCCTAAGCTCTGACTTGCAAGGGAAACTGCCTCCCCACCTGGGTTGAGGGTTTCTCTTGGCCTCTTCCTGCAATTCAGCTCTCAGCCTACTGAACTCAATGAATCTAATGAATGCCCACTGCTTCTGTTCCTAGCTAGCTCAAGTGCCCCACACCTCCATGGGTCCAGAATGGCTACATCCACATTATGCCAGTTATGAAGACCAACAGACTGGGTTGTTTTGGCCACTCACCGTGTTTACCTATTTAATGGTGGATGTGTTTTAGTATTATAAGATATGAAAATCTTAGTGATAAGAGTTCAATCTTCCTGTTTTATACATGAGTAAAAGCCCAGGAAGATGAAGTGACCCATCCAAGGTCACAGGATTATTTACTGGCAGAAAGATATTAACAGTCAGAACTGCTGGTTTCTAGTACAAGTGCTTTTTGCACTACTTACATGAACATTCACATGCTCCAAGATTATCATACAATAAGATACAAGCTGATAAGACTATTAAGAGTGCCAAATTTTACCCAAACTCTTTAAATTCAGGGACACTAGTCCTTCTAGGAATAAGACAATAAAACCCTGAATTCTGATTTCTTCTAGGTGAACTTGTATTAAGGTAGGACCAGCTTGATCACAGGTATCTGCTTTCTTCCAGAACATGGAAACACTGAACTCATAGGAATCAACCCTATTTAAACTAAACAGGGAGTTCCCCGATGGTCTACAGGTTAGGATTCAGCACTTTCATAGCCCGGGTTCAGCCTCTGGTCGGGGAACTGAGATCCCACAAGCCGAGTGGCGCAGCCAAAATAAGAAAATAAACAAACAAACATAAAATAAAACTATCTCACAGAACCACACATTCTACATATAGGTAACAGTTTAGAGTAGAACATGCATTAAACAGACTCCCTCTGACTGAATTTAAACCATCTAATTGGCAATTCATCTTTTTTTTAATTTTTGGCTGCGTTGGGTCTCCATTGAGACGCGGGCTTTTCATTGTGGTGGCTTCTCTTGTTGCGGAGCACGGGCTCTAGGCCCGCAGGCTTCAGTAGTTGTGGCTCGCGGGCTCTAGAGTGCAGGCTCAGTAGTTGCGGCGCACGGGCTTAGTAGCTCTGTGGCATGTGGGATCTTCCCAGACCAGGGATCGAACCTGTGTCCCCTGCATTGGCAGGCGGATTCTTAACTACTGCACCACCAGGGAAGTCTCAGCAATTCATCTTTTAATTTTTAACTCATTTTTTACTGAGTTATGAGAGAATAGCATGCACCTATCCTTTCAAAAGAACTACACCTCACACCATGGAATTCTGAAAGTCTGCAAATGAGCACAGACGTTAATATTTAAATAGTTTAAATGTCTTTGTTCAAAATAACTTAAAACCCTTATGTATAAATTTGATGGTAAATCTCGTTCATGTTAATCTTTAAGGCACAGGTTCTCACATTGAAGTCCACAGCCCTAAAAAAAAAAATTTATCAATGGACTTTAGGAGATCTGTGAACTCTCAAAAAACTGTACATAAAATTCTGTGTGTATATGCACAGATGCATGTGTTAGGAGAGAAGATCTACAGCTTCATCAAAAAGATCAGCATCACAGCTTTCAGTAAAACAAAGTTTGCAGGCCGTGGAGGCAAGGCAGCTAGCTCACTGCTGGCTGCAGAACGCCCAACAACAAAGGTTTGCTCTCTTTACTCACACCAACCCTTCTGGAATGCAGAACCTCAACAGAGTGGTAATCTTGAGAGACCAAAAGTTCCTTGGTCATAAGACTGGGAAACAAATCCACTATATACACTAAGTCCACTATATCTTCCCACCAACCTATCACCACATTTAGTCTCTTAACAAAAGAGCATCAAGATATTTTTTTAAATTTATTTTATTTTATTTATTTTATTTTTGGCTGCGTTGGGTCTTCGTTGCTGCACACAGGTTTTTCTCTGGTTGCGGTGAGCGGGGATACTCTTCGTTGCTGTGTGCAGGTTTCTCTTTGTGGTAGCTTCTCTTGTTGTGGAGCAGGGGCTCTAGGCACGTGGGCTTCAGTAGCTGTGTCATGCGGGCTCAGTAGTTGTGGCCTACAGGTTCTAGAGCGCAAGCTCAGCTGTTGTGGCACATGGGCTTAGTCGCTCCGCAGCATGTGGGATCTTCCCGGACCAGGGCTCGAACCTGTGTCCCCTGCACTGGCAGGCAGATTCTTAACCACTGTGCCACCACGGAAACCCACGATTTTTTTTTTTTGGCGGTACGCAGGCCACTCACTGTTGTGGCCTCTCCCGTTGCGGAGCACAGGCTCCAGACGCGCAGGCTCAGCGGCCATGGCTCACGGGCCCAGCTGCTCCGCAGCATGTGGGATCCTCCCAGACCGGGGCACAAACCCATGTCCCCTGCATCAGCAGGCAGACTCTCAACCACTGCGCCACCAGGGAAGCCCCCCAAGATATTTTTTAAGAAAGCAAGATTGCCCTCTGTGGCCACACACTAAAAAGATGGGGGAAGGGTGGAGACATGATGGGGGAGTCCCTAAGGTAAAGAGCCTTCCAGCATCCATGAACCAGCAAAAGCCCACCCTGAAAATACTTTATCTCAACTACTACTGCCACCTCTTAGGGTTAAATTTACTAATCTGTGTTAAGATATTAACTCCTTTTATTGTCCAAAAATAAAACCTCTTTGTCAAACATCGGGGATGGAATATTTCCTCATTTGGTACTTTGAATATTTAGTATTGTGAGAATAAATCAATTATCATGTTTTTATAAGTGTGATCACAAATCCCCTTAGAATTTTCTGAGAATGAAGAATTATTTTATATTTAACACCTTGGATGCATATGAGAGAGGGAGGGAAGAAAAGAAGGGAGGGAGGGAGGGAAGGAAAAGTATATATATGTGTGTGTGTATTAGAGAGTATGTGTACATACTCCATACTCCATCACATACAGACCACATAAAACATTAACTCTAAATACTGTATGTTGCTTACACAGAAATCCTTTCCTTCCACCACCACCAGTAATAATTGTTCACTTTAGAGGTCTGTTAAGTTTTGAAATTTTTATTTTCATATTCTTCTTCTACCATGTAAAATGCTAAGAATGAGTTTTAACTGATTTCAGCATTCTTGCAAAAGAAAATAAAGAAAGGATTATTATTTAGTCAGGAAATCTGTGAACACAAGATTCTCCAGTGATTGGTAACATCAGCATAAATGCTGTTTTACACCTATGTATTTTTAGGCTATTGCTATCCAACACTTCAGAGGAAAAATTTTTATCTTAATGCAAAAAAAAAAAAACTTTTTTTAACTTAAAAGGCAGAGAAATTCAATTCATTCACCAAAATCATGCCTCTTAATATCTGAAAACTATACTCAGGGCCAAAATCAATGCCTCCAATTAAAGATCACAAATGTAATTAAAAAAACATTTTTCTTGTGGTTTATTAAAATCATGATCAACTGCCTACAAAACAATATTGAAAATTAAAAACTGTAATGACCAATAAATACATTAGAAATTCCAATTCTCCCATTTATAGGCACAGCATAATTGTCTGACACAGCACACAGAGTTAATTACCTGCACACCTTCTCCACAACTCCATGCAGGTGTCTGACAAACAAAGAAGGTAGTGGAGAATATTAAAAACAGGTTGTTCTTAGCAGAGGGGAAAGAGCGGGGTGGAGGGTGAAATGGATAAAGGGGATCAACTGTATGATGATGGATGGAAACTAAACTTTTGGTGGTGAGCATACTATAGTATACACGTTAGTAGAAATATAATGTACACATGAAATGTATATAACGTTACAAACCAATGACACCTAAAAATAAATAAATTAGTAAATAAATAGGAAGGAAGGAAGAATAGGTTGTGCTAGTTGCAAAACTGATGGTTTACTTCTCTAGCGTAAGTGACCGTAAGTAGGAAGAAACTAACCTAATCTAAAACTTAAGCAACCAAACAGGAAATTCAGAGGCAGAAATAAAAAGAACTTTCTTTCATTTCTATTGCTTTAGTCAAGGTATCATATACACATACATACTGGAGTAAATGTAAAAAGAGTGACAACAAAGTGTGTGGGTGCAAGTGCCTGCCCCACACCAGCCCCTACCACAAGAACAGGGTTTATTCAGAGAGTAAAGTAAAACATAGTGGTAGAAAACAGGTTTTTCCTAGGTCCAGGAACACTTAATGGACTGGGAGAAGCAACTAGCTTAATCAGTGACATAAACACATAACATATAAAGAAACACACGGCCACGGGCTTCCCTGGTGGCACAGTGGTTGAGAGTCCGCCTGCCGATTCAGGGGACACGGGTTTGTGCCCCGGTCTAGGAAGATCCCACATGCCGCGGAGCGGCTGGGCCCGTGAGCCATGGCCGCTGAGCCTGCGTGTCCGGAGCCTGTGCTCCGCAACCGGAGAGGCCACAACAGTGAGACGCCCGCGTACCGAAAAAAACAAACAAACAAACAAACACAGGGCCACCTGAAGGCGGCAATAAGCAATGAGAAACACGTTCTAAGACCACTCGTGTCATGTCCAGCTCTGCCCAGAGGAGAGGACAGACACAAATCTGGATACTAGAGGCATCTACTGCTGAGAGGAAGAGATTTTTCATCAAGCCCCTTATCACTGAGATGAAATTCTCACAAGATGAACTACCTGTTTTTGCTCTAATTCCATTCTATGCTTATTCTATACGGAGCAGCTACTAAGTGCCAGGCACTATATAAACCCTGGGCACATCATGATGGTGAAAACAGGAGACATTAACTCCTCATGCTGCTTACAGTCTAGCAGGGAAGACAATTTCTAAAGGGGCGGGGGAGGATAGGGGGACCCGAGTCCCCTTCATTCCTTCTATTCTTCCCAATGCCAAACTTGTGGTCAGAAGGAGGTACTTTCGGATAATATACCAAAGTTAATATTAGGAGAGCTGGCCAAGTAAGAGGGAGGTCATGGTCTATCCTATAAATGTTCAGTTTTGAAGAACATAATGATCAAAACACCTTACTGGCTGAAGCCAGGAACAAGTCAACCCAGGCTTGAACACAAGCTGTCAAAGATCTCCCCAGTCTTGGGCAAAAAAAAAAAAAAAAAAAAAGGTTATAGAAAAGGAAGGAAGATCAGAGAATGGGCTTCTGGGAACTCACCCAAGACAAAATGGAAAATTATTTGCAGCCTCTTCTGAATTCACTTTCTCTGTGATCAGTTACAATGAAGACCAAAGTCTTCTGCTAAAGGACAAGACAAGTATCTGGGCCACATATGCAAACCCATGAATGAGTAATTGTAAATTGTGTTTAAGTGCTATGAAGGAAAAAACAGGATGTAATAAGAGAGCAGAGAAGTAGAACCTCCTTTAACAGGGTAGCCAAGAAAAGCCTGAGAGGAAAGCTGAGCACTAATGGATGAGCAGGAACTGAGCACTCAAAGGGCAGAATGAGAAGTTTATGCAGAGAAAACAGCTTGTGAGAGGGAAAGGAAAAACTGGGTAAGTTCAAGTGCAACAGGAAGCCAATGAATGGCTTTAAGTAACCATGTGACCCAGTCTTTTAAAAGCTCTCTGGCTACTGTGCAGAGAAAATGGGAGGGAAGCCAGAGAAGTGTGATGACCAAATGAAAGGCTAGAGTGGTAGTTCGGGGGAAAGGTGAGATGGATACGATGGAAAGAAATGGAAGGGTACAAGATACATTTTGGAGGTGAGTTGAAAAGGACTTGGTGAAGGATGTAGAGGGAGGGGGTGGGAGAAAAACAAAGGTGCCAGAAATGACTCCTAGGTTCCCAGTTTAAGCAACTGGATGCCATTATCTGAGGGGGAAAATGGGGGGTAGCGGGGGAGACAAGTTCCCCCTCAGTTTTGGCTGGATAATAAGTTTAGTTTTTGACATGTAAAATATGAGCTCCTTGTAAAATATAAATTTGGGAATTCTCAGCATATAAATGATATTTAAGATCCTTGGGAACAAACGATATCATTAAGAGAAAACAGAAGAGATGAGGGTACAGGACCAAGCCCTGAGCAACTCAAACCTGTAGCGATTGAGGGGAAGGGGCTAACAAAAAGTACACACAAAGGTGAGAGGAAAACCAGGATTATGTAATTACATAAGTCAAGAGATAAGGATTCAAGAAAGAGGGAGAATTCCATGGAGAATTCTGGTAAGACACGTACTGAGATGTGGCCTGAACCACAGGCCACATCAACTCACCATCATTGATCTTGGCAAAAGCAGTTTCCAGAAGTAGAAAAAAGGGTCAAGTAGATGAGGGCTGACTTCCCAGCTATAACCAAGAAGCAGGCAAATCACTTCATCTCCTGCTCAACCAAAACAGCCTCTTAACGGCTTTTCCTCCTTCAATCCTTACCCTTCTACAGCCCATTATCAACACAGCTGCCAGTGACCTGGCTAAAAAGAAAGTCACATCATATCAACATTCTCTGCTCAGTGATCTCATCTCACTCAGAACAAAGTCAAAAAGAAAGTCTTTATAATGGCCTAGAAGGTCACTATCTACCTCCTTCCACTCTCCTCCTCTAGCCGCTCAGAATTCCCTCCTGCCCCTTGAAGCCTCAGGGCTCCTACACCTGCAGTTTGACTCCCCACTTCCTTCAGGCCTCAGTTCAAATGTCACCACGACAAAGAGGCCTTCTTTGGCCAATGGATTTAAATAGCACTTGCTCCTTTCATTCTTTGCTCATCTTTCCTTACCTACTCTGTTTATCTTCTTAGCACTTACCATCTTTATGACATATTATATATTTATTAATTATTGTTTGTCTCACATCATCAGAATGCAAGCTTCATCATAAGAGCAGAGGTTTTACCTGTTTCTGTTCACTACTGTATACCCAGTAAGTAGGCCTGGTACACAGTAGGCATTCATATTTATCTGTTGCATTTAAATCATTAGAAAGGCCCTTTCACATTACAAATTAACAAACTTGTACTTTCAGTATGGATATAAGTCTTCTGTTATTTAGACAGCATGAGTCTTCTGATCACCTGTAGACATGCAGAAAAAAGCCCAGTTTCTGGGCCCATGAAATTGAATACTAGCCCCTATGCCTTGGAAAACTCACAATATCATCCTGTGGGCCATCCCCTATAGACTCTTCAAGGAGTATTTCCATTTAGATTTCAATATGAACTGTTTTCAATATGAACTTTTGGCTAAGGCAAAGTACACTGGACAAAAACTATTTGTAATAACTCAGAAAAGGGGTCATGGATAGAATAGTGGAACTGATGAATCACACAAATATGAAGACAGATATATACATATTATATTTGAACAAAGGCAAGTAGATATGATGCTCTGGGATTAGTTGATTATTCCAAATAATGGAACCATGCTCTCCGGTCTGTCCATCTGGTTTCCCTATTTATCTCTCTGATCACAAAGAAACAGACTATATCATTTTTCTCTGCAAACCCCCTACCTCAGGCTGTTCTCCCTGGAAGGGTAACTGACTGGAAAATATTACCTTGAAACTCCTGATGAATTTAGAGCAAACAAAGCTCTGAATTACATCAATGAAATGAAAATCTTAACCATACCTTTGAAATGTTTAAATAAGTCATATAGATCAACTCATGTAATCTTAAACATAATCTGTGAAAACATGGATCCTGAAAACTACAGTACTCACCCAACGAAATGATTCACAGTACTCACCCAATGAATTGATTTACATTTATTGCATAGCGAAGAATGGAAGGCAACAGCAAAACAATTTAAAATTCTATTGTAAAGGGACTTCCCTGGTGGTGCATTGGTTAAGAATCCACCTGCCAATGCAGGGGAAATGGGTTCGATCCCTGGTCCAGGAAGATCCCACATGCCACGGAGCAACTAAGCCTGCGCGCCATGACTACTGCGCGGCACAACTACTGAAGCCCGTGCACCTAGAGCCCGTGCTCTGCAAGAAGTGAAGCCACCGCAATGAGAAGCCTGCACACCGCAACGAAGAGTAGCCCCCGCTCGCCGCAACTAGAGAAAGCCCACACGCAGCAACAAAGACCCAACGCAGCCAAAAATAAATAATAAATTTAAAAAATAAAATAAAATTCTATTGTAAATCTGGCTACATAATTACATGAAAACATTTAAAAAATCATTCTCAAAAGAAAATATGCAATTTATGAAAACAACACAGATAAATAAAACTATAGATTATATTTATATAGAAAAAATAAAGAGTGGAGAAGTATAGATGTACTGAAATGCTTGTATAAAAATTATGAGGACACTAAAGATACTATTTAGCTCTGCCTCTGACAATTAGAGAAAGTTTAAAAAAAAAAAAAGCCTTTTTAAAATCTACATGGATCAGTAACACATGAAAAGATGCTCAATATTATTAGCCACTAGGGAAATGCAAATCAAAACCACAATGAACTACCAATGCACCCCCAGTAGGATGATTAGGATAAGAAAGACAGATAGTAACAGGTTTTGATGATAATGTGAAGAAATCAGGACTCTCATACATTGCTGGTGGAAATGGAAAATGAAATGGTACAACCACCTTGGAAAACAGTTTGGCAATTCCTCAAAAGGTTAAACACAGAGTTATAATTTCACCCAGTAATTTCACTCCTGGGGTGATGTATGTGTTTGTGTGTGTGTGTGTGTGTGTGTGTGTGTGTATCTTAAAGAAATGTAAACATATGTCCATGCAAAATCTAGTACACAAATGTTCACAGGAGCATTATTCATATTAGCCCAAAAGTGAATGCAACCCAAATGTCCATCAATTGATAGATGAATAAATAAAATGTAGTATATACATACACTGAGTATTATTTGGTCATGAAAAGGAATGAAATGTTGATATATGTTACAACATGGATGAACCTGAAAGCACTATGCTAAGTGAAAGAAGCCAGTCATAAAAGACTGTATACTGTATGATTCCACTATAAAAGGTCCAGAATAGGCAAATCTATAGAAAAAGAAAAGTAGGTCTTTGTTTCCTAAGCTTGGGGTGGGAGGAAATGGAGACTGACTGCCAGTGGGTACAGGGTTTCTTTTCTGAGCAATGAAAAGATTCTGGAATTAGACAATAGTGATGGCTGCACAATTATGAATATACCAAAATACTAAAAGCCATTGAACTGTACACTTAGTATGGGTGAACTGTGTGATATGTGAGTTATATCTCAACAAAACTGTTAAATTTTATAAAAGAATGAGGTAGGGGGCACAATGGAAGGTGTCTGGGGTAACTGTAATATTGTATTTCTTGACCTGACTGTTGGTTACAGAAGTGTGTTCACATTGTGATGATTCACTGATTGGCAAACTTACAAGATGTGCATGTTTTATAAATATATCACATGTCAAATAAAGGTTTTAGCAAAGAATAACTACGTCTATAAATACTGACTTGGAAAGGGATCCAAGATATAAAGTGGAAACAAAGTTTCAAAACCGTATATACAATATGGTCCCACTTTTTATAAATTTATACACATACACATATATGTACGTGCAGAGTAAAACACACACACACACACACACGAGTATACACATAAACCTGTTCTCATTGATCTCTGAAGAATTCAGATAATGGGACTTAATTTTCTCTGATACATATTTCTGTAATGTTTGAATTTTTTGCAATGTGCATTTTTATAATCAGAAGACAATAAATGTATACATTTTAAAAATCTTTTAAGGTGTACAGACAGAATTTAATAAAGAACAGAAATTCCTCAATCAGTATACAAAAACATAGAAATAATAGATCCAAGAATAAAAATAATCATTTAAAAAAAAAATAACAGCAACAATCATTTGATTGCTTACTATGTAGTTGGCACATATATTAGCTCATTTTCATTATACCTATTTTACAGATGAGGAAATAGGCCGGGAGATTTTAATCTCATCAAAATAGAACAAAATACAGCTTATGAAGAAAGTTCATAAAATCATTTACAGAGAAAATTTTAAAAAGTAAAAGAACATAATGAACTCACTCATACTTTTTTTTAAATCTGGAAAAGAATTTATAATTTTCTTAAAAAAAAAATCTGCCAAAATTGACTACCCCCCCCCAACACACATACCCACACCAAAAACCAAAAACTGAATGGAATAAGCTAAAAAACAAAATAGAAATGGTTACTGTCCTTCCTCCCAAAAGGCTATTTTTCCTTGCTACCAAAATCCTTATATCAAGAATGGTACAAGGAAGGAAACTTACAGGCCTTCTCTCTTGTGATTATATACCAAAGCCCTAAATACTAACAAATCAATCCAGTACTATGAGCTCCATTACAGAAATTTAGGGATAATTCCATACTAAAAATTGATTAATGTAATTCAGCACATAAATAAGTAAAAAGAGACATAACCTCCAAGGGTAGATAACTGAGTTAGAAGGCATTTGACAAACTTATTCTTTCTAAGAAAAGCACTTAATAAATAAAAATACTACTTCTTTAACTTGTTAGCTTTCAGACCCACAGTCAACCCCACAATGAACAGTGAAACACAACTGAGGCAGCCTCATTATGCTACAGTCAAATATTGAATATGACATTTTCTGGATGTTACAGTGTAGCCAATGAAATAAGAAAGAAAAATAACAGAGGAAAATATTGAAAAGGAGTCTAAATTAGCAGCACTGTCCAATAATAGAGTTGTCCAGCTGGAATACTCAAGAAAAATCTATGAAAAATTACTAAAATGACTGAAAGAGCTCAGGAAATTGGCAGGTATTTAAATAAATATACAAAAATCAACAGCTTTTCCTAACATCAGCAAAGCTCAAAAAATATGATGAAAAACATCCCACTGTCAAAAGTAAGAAGAGGGGCTTCCCTAGTGGTGCGGTGGTTAAGAATCCACCTGCCAATGCAGGTACACGGGTTTGAGCCCTGGTCCGGGAAGATCCCACATGCCGCGGAGCAACTAAGCCCGTGCGCCACAACTACTGAGCCTGCGCTCTAGAGCCCACGAGCCACAACGACTGAGCCCAAGTGACACAACTGCTGCAGCCTGCACACCTAGAGCCCACACTCTGCAACAAGAGAAGCCACTGCAGTGAGAAGACCACGCCCTGCAACAAAGAGTAGCCCCGGCTCGCCGCAACTAGAGAAAGCCCGCGTGCGGCAACAAAGACCCAACACAGCCAAAATAAATAAATAAATAAATAAATAAATTTTTTTTAAAAAGAACATAAAATACTATGGAATTGACATTATGTGAATTAAATTTTAAGCCCTACTAAGGCACATACTATAAGAAAACGGGAAAGAAATCATGTTAATAGATTGACAGATGTTAACAGTGCGATGAGATCAACTATTTCCAACCTCATAAATTTAATGCTTTTCCAATCTCTGTATCAATGGGATTTTCGCAGTAATCCTGACAAAAACTTTTAAAAATATATATCTGGACGTTGGGGAAAAGCATGTAATGAAAGGCAAAAGTCTTTTTTCAAAATAATAATAACTACAAGGAGATGCCCTACAAAGCATTTATCCATATAAAACTACAATAAGTAAAACATATAATATTGGTGCCAGAATACTGACAGATCAATAGAACAGAGTGAGAAACAGATCTAAGTATTAATGAAAATTCAGTATATGATTTAAAATGTCATGTTAAATATATAAGGAACTGGTTAAATTGTGGTACATCCATTATCAAATAAAATGGAATATTACAATTAAAAATGAGGTAGATTACACTGATGTAGAAAGCTGGTCGCAATATAGTATGATGTAAAAAAAAAACAATGTAAAGAATAGGAAGTACAATATGATCCCTTGTGTTTTATTTATTTATTAGACAGCCACGCTATGTATAGAAAATGTCTGGAAAGATACACATATCTAAATAGCACTGTCACTACCTCTGGGATTATAGTAAGGAGAGGAACAAGAATGGAGAGTCCATCAGTCATTACCCCAACAGTGAAGAGATGGCAAACTCAAATTAGAATAATCTGAAGGGGGTTTATTTATAAAAGTAATAATTACAAAGTTGGGAGGTGAGGCCTACAGAAACGACAGGGGATGAACAGGACTAGCTATAGCATAACAATTATCACTCTGGCTCCCAAAAAGACAGGACACAGAGAGTACCAGAACCCAGGTAATATAAGGCCGGCTACCCTGAGTGGAGAGAGAATAAATATTCTGACCTCATTCTTCTTCCCTTCAATATCCTCTTAAGGCTGAACCCAACCAGAAACGAGAAGACCTGGGAACTCTTTCCCTGGGACAGAGAACCAGGTGGAAATGGGTGAAGGACAGGCGTGGAGAAGTAAATAGAAGGTACCGGGCGGGCCCAGATTTCTTTTACCTTTTTATAAAATTAATTACATAAATAGAAGTAAAATATCTTCATTAGAGATGAAAAACTTACATAGAAAGCTAAAATTCCACCCTCCATAATGCTGGATCTTTCTCCAGAAGTAATCATCTTTATTTTTTATCATCATTTTGATGGGGTCTGTCACTGACTTTTTTCTAGACAGACACACACTCACCACAATAAAACACACAGAATTGCTTTAGGAGGCGTTGTTTGCTCAACATGAACAGTATTAATCACCCTATTACCTTCCGCAACCTTTTTTTCTCACCATTTTCAGTTCAGTTATAAAATAATGCTGAAGAAATCAAGAGGAAAAGTTTAAATCTCCTCAGGGTTGTTTACACCCTACCTCAGTGGTTCTCAAAATATCCCCCCACTCCCCTAACCGCTGCATTAGCATCACCTAGTAATTTGTTTAAAAGGCCCCACCCTAGTACAGTGAATCAAAAGCTCAGGAAGTGGGGCCCAGTAACCTTCCTTTTAACCTGCCCTCCACGTGACTATCATGCAGGCTAAAGTTTGAGTGCCACTACTCCATCACCTGTGCCCTTGCTAGGAATCTGCTTTTTAACTAGATCCCGGGGTGATGCGTAAGTAAACTGAAGTGTTAAGAAGCCGGTCTACCTCTGAGCCATAAACCTAACCACAATCCATATTACCCGCACCTATCTACACACAGGGTATTATGAGTGGCTTCTGGGGATGGGAAGGGGGAAGGCCAGCAAAAAGAGCGGTGGTTTTTAACCTCTTTGAATTTAAATCTATCACTCCTGTGGGAAAAACATCAGCACTGCATGCCCTAGTTAGGCAGAGCATGTTAGCAGTGTTGTCTTTTGTGCGTGACAGACAGCACATAACTACCTTTAAACCACCCTGGAAATGTACCGCTCTTAGGTGTCAATATTATATCATAAGTTCTCATTTTTCTTTTAAAATAAGTTAGTTTGAATGTTAACCCCAGGCATAATAAAATTACGTACGAATAGCTAACCTCTGTTTGTATCACTAATACTGTAATGGGAATCCATCATTTTAAAACAAAGCGCAGGGATACACCTTTTCTGCTCTAACAAGGATACTTTTATCAACATTTACAAGTGTATCTACCCTCCACTTCCATACTGCAGGCTCCACCTCTACATAGCTTGTGGGGAGGGGAAAATGTCCCCAGAATTCCACCTTTAACTTCCTGCTGCCTCCCTGAAAGGCTGACATTTTCTTTCAAAACCTGCACCCTAAAGCCCCTCTTCCTTTGCTCTTCTCTCATTTTTCTCCACGGAGTCTTCAGGTCTGTCCTGAGTCACAGGCAAACATGTTGACTTTCTCAGGAAATCTGCCAAAGTAACGACATATACATGTGTGCTTGAGAATCCTACTGTCTCACTGCTTAGCCAGCCTGACTCGGGCTAACACAACGATCTGCTTTTTTAAGGCACTTCCAGTTTCACTTCCAGCTCCTACCAGGCTTATGCCCCGCCCCAAGGCAGCACAGCCCCCTCTCTCTGAGCTTTCCTGACACAGGAAGTAGCACAGTCAATTCTGTGGGGCCCAAACCCAACTTGACTTGCCTCTCCCTTCTTAAAGCAATCTCAAAATCAAAATTTCTAAAGCTCCTTTTCCATTTGATAACTTTTCTTCCACACAAAGAAAGTTTTAATCAAGACACGATAAATTTGGGCCTTGGGTTTTTAATTACATAGCATCAGGAAAAATAATATAACTATTCTATCAAACAATTCTATTTGGAAAGGAAACATGTTTCTAATAAAGATGTTAAAAAAAAAAAAGAAAATGAAAAAAAAAGAAAGGAACATGTTTACATCTCAAAAGTGCTATAAAAAGATTTTGGTATGGTAAAACTAGTTTGATTTCTATCCCCAACCCACACAATTGTTTCTTAAAATCATTTATGGCAATTGAGACAGAGTTCATTTTTTAAAGATTTTCTTCTACCAAAAGCTAGACTCAAAATATGTACAGAATTACCTAAACTTTCTAGAGTCAAATTCTGACTTTAGTTTTATCTCATGGACATTAATAATTTCATGAATTAAACACAGATTCACTTTAAAGCAAATCTTTTGACTTGTTGCCTTTGTAGGGTTTTGGGTTTAACTGTTGTTGTTTGTTGTTGTTGTTAAGCACACAACGGTGGCTTTTATTTAAAGTTAAAGCTCAAAAATATCATGGAATAGTAATTTCTGTTTTTAATATATGCATAGTTTTTAATAGAAATACTGGATAATTAGATCACAAGAGTTCATGACTCATATTCTTCATATACAGCAAAGACAGTCAACAATGTCTTCCATTAGAGTCCCAAACATACTGTAACTCTAGAGGTGTTCTGATGCTAAGGTTCTTAAAGAAATGCAAACCAGTAAATGGGTGGAAATTCCTCAATTATCTGGATTTAATCAGCTTTTATCCTGCCTGAATAGAAGACTATCTTCCTCCTATGAATTAATTCTCATATTGCTTAGTAATTTGAAAGGTGGAGAATTCATTTTTCTTTTCCAACTATCCATAAACAAAGAAAAAGACTGAGTTGGCAGTGCTCAACTCAAAAACAGGACATGTTCCAAAAGTCTAAAACTACTGTACCTCGTTTTGACCTTAGAATCCCATTTTCCCATAGAACATTTTCTAAATGGATGGCCCACCAATGTCTATTAAGCCCACAACATAAACGAAATAATATTAGAAACACTATAACTGCTTGAGAAAATTTAATCTCAGATTCCAACTTTGGGCCACCTAAAGACAGAATTTTCAACAAGCATTCCAACCAAGTTTGAAGTAGTTCATTTGGGAACCACTATGCTACATTATTTTCCTCAAATAATCTACTATGTCAGACAGCATCAACACAGCACCAGGCTCTCCAACTGATGCCTGAAATATTCATATTCTATACCACTGAATAAAGGGATATATTTATGCTTTAGCTTGTGACAAATCAAAGTTTATTATGGAAATTAAGAAGGCTAAAAAGAAGTCTAACATCCATTTCTTACACTAATTTCAGAGAGGGAGGTACTCATATCCACAAAAAGGTGGGATTCTGAATAGGGCCAAATTTTTCTACGAGAAGTTTTGTATCTGCTTAAGTGACCAAACAAGCACTGAGTTAAGACCAATGTTCAGAATCACAGAACATGGGAGATTTTCCAAGAAGCAATTTAAATATGCCTGATCTGAGGTGAACCCACTCCAATGCAGGTACTCCTACTCCTTATTATGTGAAAAAGTAGTGAATGACTAAAAAGAAATTTAATTAAATAATCCTAACACAAAAATTGAGAACTTAAAAGGAGTGCATTTCTCAGGAGGAACAAAGGTAAAACTGAAGACTGCAAATTCTCTCTAGTGGCTAAGACAGTGGTCACCTTTGCTTATGTTCAATCTTGTTACCAAAACTTAACTGCTATGTTTGCTTAGGCTATCTATAAAGTGAGACGTAAAGCATGATGGCTAAAAATACAGACTCTGAAATAAGACGGCTTGGGTTCATATCCTAGATAACACTCTTAATAGCTGCGTCATCTTTAGCAAGTTATTTAACCTCTCTGTGCTCCAGTTTCTTCATCCGCACAATAAAGATGATAAAAGCATCAACCTTAGAGGACTGTAGTGAAAATTAAATGAATTAATCCAGGTAAACCACTTAGAATAGAGCCTTGCACATAATAAGCACACAGTAAGTGACCACTATTATCTAGATATTCAAAAATAAGCAGGATTTGGAGAAGATAGGAAAAATTAAAGCTGAAGCAACAATCAAACAAACAGAGGTGAAAAAGTGATACACACACATGGAAACAGGGCATTACACTTCCCTGCAGAATATTCACGAAGAATAGTAGAGACTGGAATAATGAAGACCCAATTATGCTGGCCTTGAAGGCCAAACCAAAAAATATTTTACTTACAAGGCAGCCAGTTAAATTTGTGACCTGATCAGATCTGTGCTTTAGCAATGTTAATTATAATGATTATATCACATCACTACTATTTATGCAATTTTGATGTTCTCAAACCCAAAAATTTGTTTGGTCAACTAACACACTGTTGGAGTCTATTGCTAAACTGTTGTATATCTGAATCAAATCTGAAATCCTCACTGTGTCTGGTACATAGTAGGCATTCAATAAATATTTTATTGTTACTTTTACTGGCCACCAGAGCAGTGCAGTAAACAGTCAGAGGTTATATGTATATGTATTGTAAGAAATATGTATTACAAATGAAGCAGCCAAGTAACAGCTGGTAAAATGTTAAGTCACTGCTGAGCAGTATACTTGCCTAAAACAGGGGTAATCACCCTTACTTTTCATTAAAAGCAGATAAAATGGAACCTTGTATATTTTTAAATCTCATAAAATTTAGCTGTCAGATTGATAGTCTTCTTAAGGATTATTTGGGCAATATCTTTGTAATGGACTACCCAGTGTTCTTATGTGATGATAAATTTAAGGCAGATTTCCTCAAGATATCTGTACTCCCATGTTCACTGCAGCATTATTCACAATAGCTAAGATAAAGAAAGAACCTAAGTGTCTGATGAATGAGTGGATGAAGAAGTTGTGGTATATACAAACAATGGAATATTATTCAGCCATGAAGAAAGAAGGAAATCCTACCATTTGCAACAACATGGATGAAACTGGAGGACATAATGTAAAGTGAAATAAGCCAAAGAGAGAAAGACAAATACTTTAAGATGTCACTTATATGTAGAATCTAAAAAGATAATAATAATAATAATTTGGTTTTTAATATAAAAGTCAAACTCATGGAAACAGAGAGTAGAATGGTGGTTACCAGGGCCTGGGGAGTGGAGGAAATGAGATGTTGGTCAAAAGGCACAACTCTTCAGTTATAAGATAAGTAAGTTCTGAGGCTCTAATGTACAGCATGGTGACTATAGTTAACAGTACTGTATACTTGAAATTTGCTAAGAAAATAGATCTTAAGCATTCTCACCAAGAAAAAAGGTAGTTATGTGAGGTGATGAATGTATTAATTAACCTGACCATGGTAATCATTTCGCCATGTACACAAATATCAAACCATCACACTGCACACTTTAAATACATACAATTTTATTTGTCAGTAAAAAAGGGAGAGAGAGAGAGAAAGGAAGGAAGGAAGGAAAGAGAGAAAGGAAGAAAGGAAGGAAAGAAAGAAGGAAGGAAGGGAGGGAGGGAGCAGAAGGAAGGAAGGAATGGAAGAAGGGAAGGAGGGAGGGAGGAAAGGAGGGAGGGAGGAAGGAAAGAAGGGAGGCAGGAAGGAAGAAAGACATTTGAGACACTAGTAAAAGTAATATACTAATAGTTAACATAGTAAAAAAAAGTGTTCACTAGAAGATTGATTGCCAACAGATCTTAGAAGCACATCATGACAAGATGGTTGATATAAGAGGCTAAACACATATCCCCAGATTCATTGATTTTTTTCTGGTGGTGGTAGGGGGAAGTCAGCTTCCCAAGATGTCAGTCAGTGCTAACTTTTAGAAACTTAAACAAACAAAAAAAAATTAGTAAGAACATGCCATGATTTGGCTTTCTTGGGCAATCAATCATTCTGGCAACACAAGCATAAAACAAAGTAGGCCTGGATTTCTACATACCTTCTTGTAAAGTACTTTTTTAAAAAAATTTATTTATTATTTATTTATTTTTGGCTGTCTTGGGTCTTCGTTGCTGCACGCAGGCTTTCTCCAGCTGCGGCAATTGGGGGCCACTCTTCATTGCAGTGTGCGTGCTTCTCATTGCGGTGGCTTCTCTTGTTGCGGAGCAGGGGCTCTAGGCACACGGGCTTCAGTAGTTGTGGCACGTGGGCTCAGTAGTTGTGGCTCACGGGCTCTAGAGCACAGGCTCAGTAGTTGTGGCGCACGGGCTTAGCTGCTCCGCGGCATGTGGGATCTTCCTGGACCAGGGCTCCAACCTGTGTCCCCTGCATTGGCAGGCGGATTCTTAACCACTGTGCCATCACGGAAGTCCCACTGTAAAGTACTTTTCAGTTACAGTTTTAGACTAGGAAAAAAAAGTTCCGGCTGTCTTGTGCTTTTTAAAGCTTCACGTATCTTGCAAGTATTAGAATTTAAAATCTTGAAATGTACTCACTTAAACACATTCCTGTCAGCATTACCAACAACGCTCCATTATCCATTTTGGTACTGTCTCCAGATGCTTTTAATCCCCGCCTGACTTCTCCCTACCAACAAGTACTTGGATACCATCTTTACCCTGTCTGCCCCCATTACTTGGTTGTGCTTAGGGAATTATAATTACAGTGATCCCGCCTTTAAAACATCCTCAGAGCACAAAGCCTCTTTGTATGATTGGGGGTGAGGGGGGCACCTTCCAGGCTCCACAGCAAAGTGTGGGTGGTGGCAACATAGGCAGCAACGAAAGAAGAGGAGCTGGGGCCTCTCTGGAGGCCTTCGGGTCTGGTTCAATATTGTTTGAGGGGTTTTACTAGTGGGTGTCCAGCCCAAAGGTTCTACAAAGCCTCTGCACCCCTCCCATGAGGAGACTAAGGACAGGACCTGTTCTGACAGATGGAGAGATCACCACCAAGCCCAAAAGGCCAAGGAACAGAAGGGAGCATGAAAAGGGGGAGAAAAGAAAGCAGGAGCTGAAACATACTCCTTTGTGCTGTTCTCAGTACTTCAGGTAATGAACTCTCTGACAGTGAAGCTATCACCCCAATGAATCAGTGGCTAGTACTGGTATTACCAGCACCCAGTAGGTGCTCACTCAAACATGTATAGAGGCAGCAGCAAAAATCTACATAGGAAGACAAATCTATTAAAAATTTTAAAAAATAAAATAGCCTAAAAGCCAAATGAAAATACTTTTTTTAAATTATTAGAGTCCCATCTTCTAGTTGCACAAGTGATTACGAAATGAATACTTGTTTTACTTTGCCTCCCCTACTACTTCAATGTAGACTTCAAAACTGCTCACTTTCCAGCTCTGTCTGACAATAAAACAGACTTCAACTAAAGATCAGTGAGCACCATCTGCAAACACTGAAATCAAAGGTGCTGAAGCAGAACAGATACTGACAGGTGACTTTCAACTCAAGGTACATCCCAGAAGCACTACAAAATGTTCTACTACTTAATTGCTTGCAGCTCTCTCTTCCATGCATGTATTTCTTCCTCTTTACCACTTCTTCCCTTCTTTCAACAGGGTCAAATGGTTATATCAAAACTTACAATCTCTCCCTCATTTCTACACATATTTTATCACAAAAGCAGACAATACAGTGACAGCTTTCCATATCATGACCGGAGGGGGCTACTGATAAACTCTAGTATAATCCCATCATTCTCCTCCACCTGCCCAACATGGTTAACTGTCCCAAGCAGTCCCTAGAATAGCACTAATATCCATTTAAACTAAGAACAGAAAAAAAACCCTGAAACTGCTTTGGGTGAGGCTTATAGGTGAGAACTGTTTATTCTCCTTGCGTGGGCATAAGACTAGTTCTGTTAAACATTTTCAGTTTTATTTACATACATTTTCTTTAAAAAACAATTTCTTCAAGACAGCAGCAAAAGCACAATGGAACCCTCTATCCATCACCCTCAATCATGTTTAAAAATAATAATAAAAAAGACAATAGAAACCACTTCAAATTGTACCTCTCCCTTGAGCCCGCAGAACAGCACTCTTCCATGACAACTGTTCTGAAAAAACACACTGCCATTATTTGCAAAAGCAGTAGGAAGTCCAGTCTTGTCCTTGGTTCAGCACTCCCCCTTCCTCTCTCTCCAAGAAAAAATGAAACAGCAGGAAGCGTAAACAACCGCTTAATGGAAAATACAAATGGGCAAATATTTTCAAAATTGGCTAAAAAGGCTGAGGTCTTAAGAAATTCAGGAATACTAGTGTAGGGGGAAATAGGAAGAGAAAAATAGTATCGTATTTCCCCCTCAAAGTGAGCACTATGTGACTGCATGAGCAAATGCGCGCGTAGCTACTTTCTCTCCTTCACTTACCAGATGCTTTTGTCTTTTTAATGATTTCTTTCTCATTGTCTTTCCATAAATAATGGTATTTATCAAATTGTTTATTCTGTACAATTTCTCCAGACCCATAACAAATTTTACAATTTTGAGCTGAACTCTTTGGTTCAACTGAGCATGGTAATGAAAAGCCAGGGGTAGGCCCTTTCCCATGAAAAGCTCACATGGAGAAAACTCTTTTGGAGTCTCAGGCCTAGCAGTGACCAGCCCTCTTCACAGAGCCTGTGGTGAGTATGGACGGGTAACAGCTGGACCAACAGTTACAAAGCCGCAGGGCCATGCTAGTTCACAGAGCACCTTTGTGAGGATTAGAAAAGGGTGCCCCCACTAAGGGGACACAGTTTCCACACAAGGTGTTCATCTTGGTAAGCGGAGCACAAAATGGGTTTCTACTCCCACTTGCGAAACAAAACAAGCACCCAGTGCTGAGAACAACCTATACAACCCTAATCAGCAGCCCTGGGGCAAAACTGCACCTCCAAAGTAGGTTTCCAAAAAGAAGAACGTCACCAACAACAAACAGCATTTCACAAATTTCATTACCAGAAATTCTCACACATGTTAATATAAATTCATTCATAAACATATTAGGACCAGAGGAAAAAGGGTCTAGCAAAGAAGGAAAACTAGCAAATTTGAGAGAAAGGAAACTCTTCCATCTAGAGGAATAATGTTGTTCCTAAAGCCCCCAATCTTTGACTACAGGTTCAAATAGCTGAATTTCAAACGCATGTGCTAAGCTAAAACATGCAAACAATCACTATCATCTGCAGAGAAAGGCATGATCACATACATTTACCTTTGGGGGTTTACTTTCTCCAATTTGCTAGTTTTCCTTCTCAGTCAGACACTTTTTTGCTCCTATCCTGACTATAAAACCATACACAGTGATACAAGTGGTTAAAGTTTATAAAACCTGATAAACAGCCCTGGTGGGTGGTGGGCCCCTTAGCTACCTGCATGAAAATAAGAGGAATAGACAACCTGGATTATGAAGGGTTTAACATTCAATGGCTTCCAACCCTATCACTCTTTTATGCCCTACGAAAGAGCTAAATATCACATGGGTCAAATTAGTCCCAGTCATGCAGGAGGGGCAACAGAAGGCAGCCTGGGGACTAGGCTGGGCAAAGCTGAGAAGAAGTACAGCCCAGAGTCAGAAGAAACCTTAAGGCAGTGGTTCTCAAACTTTAGTGGGCATGAGAATCTACTAGGGAACATGTTCAGAATCAGATTTCTGGGTCCCTCCCTACATTTGACAGATCAGAATGTCCTGGAGCACTTATATTTTGACAAAATTCAAACTGCTGACCTAGGTCCACCAGAAAGTTTAGAAAGACTGGGAAATCCTCCACGTGCCTATCAGCTGTTCCAAAATAAAAGTCATCCATCACAAAACTAGGTTTTGCGGGTCAGAATGGGGTGAGAAAAGGATCATCAGCCAGCATGCCTAACAGGCTGTGCTGGGCTGGATGCTGTAGCTAGAGTTTCACTATTAAGGGACAAAAACCCTCTGCTATGTAAACAAGAAATTATTTTGCATGTTGAGAAATATTTCAAACATCTGAAAAATATTTAAATATCTCTGTACCCTACATCCAAGATAAGCAAATCTTAATTTGCAATTATCTGATTCAGGTTTAATAATAGAATACTAGATATAACTAAAGCCCTCTGTGTACCCCTGGATCAATCCCATTCCTCACCCACTCTCCTGAGAGGTTACCACTACTCTGAATTTGGTGTTAGTTGTTACCATGAATGTTTTTATACTACTACTACATATGTACACAGACACAGACAATATTATTTTGCATGTTTTCAGATTTTATGCAAGTGGAAACATTCTCTAATAATTCTTCTGTTATTTACTCCCCCAGCCCCTGTTATGTTTGTAAGATTCAACCATTTTAATGCATGTGGCTATAGTTTATTTTTCACAGTGCTCTAATATTCAATTGTGTGGGACTATCTAACAATTTATGTATTTCCCTATTGGTGGACATTTAAGCAGCAATAAACATTCCTGTACTTCTTTTGTACTTATTTTCTTGGACGAGTGTGCAAAGATTTCTTAAAGTATATACCCAGAAATGGGCATTTTAGGTGAATGGATTTGCTTGCCCTCCTTTAGCTAGACATCACTATGCTACTCTCCAGAGTGACTGTATCTATTTACATTCCCACTAGCAGTATATAAAAGGTGATTTCCCCATAACCTTACTAACACTTGGTTATCACAGCATTTAATTTCTGCCAATCTGATGAGTGTGAAATGGCATGTCACTGATGTTTCAATTTGCAGTTCCCTGATTTTAAGTCTTTGAGAAGTAAATTTTCATATATATATATCTGTCAAATATGTTTTTCTCAGTTTTTAAGAAAAATTTAACCCATCTTGTCTGAATCAGGGCAGCTCTTCCCAAAGAACCTTGCCAACAGCCACCACAACTGGAAAGCTGAGGTGCGGAGGGCAGCAAGAAAACAGCTGACTTAAACAAGGAATCATCTTGGACAAAGAGCCCTAATTAATGCATTTGCTAATTAGTCTTTCCCTTCCCTCTTTTGTCAAGGCTTACTTCCAAGACAATACTACGGCCCCCAGCCTTAGAACAAGAGAGAGAATGGGGGGGATGGGGAGTACCCAAAACATTATGTAAAAGTACTTACAACTGTCTTTACTCAAAGAAAATGATGTGATTGCAGACCAATACCTATTACTCAACCTTGTAAGATACCATCCACCTCTAACAGACTCCTTTCAAGCTCATTACCTTTGGCTCCCTCTTTAAAACAGCCCAATCTTTTTCTCTACACTAGACACTGTCCCCCTCCCTTTCATCTCCCTTCCATCTCCCTTCCCCCACAATGACTAAATTTCCTCCTTTTCCCCCATTCTACAGCTTCTGTTTTCTAACTCCACAGGACCCTCTTCACTGACTATAACACTACTCTCTCTCGTTGCCTCTAGAACCCCAAGTCCCTTTCCAAGATGCATCCACAATAAAAACAACCCACCCAAAAGAAAAACGGGAATCCCATGCAGTACATGGCCCTCTTCCATGCCAGGCAGGTGGGTGACCTGTCCCAATTCTCTCACTTCCTACCCCTTCACGCCTGGGATAGCTGTGCTTTCTCTGGGGGTTCCCCAAGTGTGACAGGTCCAGACCACCTGGGAAAACCTCATTTGGCTTTCTGTGGCAGAAACGTCTTTACTAGGGCCATATATACACTTGTTTGGGGCAGGAACGAAACTCGGGCCATTTCGTGAAAAAGACACCTTACAGGCGTCTCCACAAAAGCAGGCAGGCCTCCCACCTATTAATTCCAGCTGGATTGGTTTCGTCCGTGCAGTGGTGGGAAAGGTGGCCTGGCAGAGACCAAATGGTCCCCGCAGTAAGAACTTTCTGAAGCTCTGACCCACTCACTCAAGAAAGCCCTCTTCCCAGAGAGGACAACCTCACAGGAGTCTCTCCCCCTGCGGCTCCCCAGGACACCACGAATCCCCCAAATCAGCCGCCGCTCTCCTCCGTCCCAGCCTGCAAGAGATCCTTTCTCCTAAGCCAGCCCCAAAAGCGCTGGGTGGGCGTGCCTGGGGCCGAGGCCTAGCGCCCCCTCCTCCACGATCAATCTCTCTCGGTTCTCCGGGGCTAGGGGCTCTTCCTCCTCCCAGCGCCCCCTGCTCCGGGCCCGCGCCGGCCCATAGTGACCCTGGGTCCCAGCCAGGTTACGACTTTCGCCGGCTATGTGACCTTGGGCAAGTCACTTCCCCCTGTAAACCTCCGTTTCCTCCGCCGCCCAGAGGAGACCTAGAGAGGTCCTGCCCTGCCCACCCTAGGGGAGGGGGTTACCCACCAGGGGGGAAAACGCTTTGTGAGCCGCTCCGCGCAGCGGAGACACAGGGCTCACAGGGGCTCCGGGGCCGGACTAACCTGACCCGGACAACGCTCCACCCCCGCCGCGGGGCCGGGCGGCTGGACCACACGCCTCTGGGCGGCCCCCCAACACACACACCCGAGACCAACCCACGCCCCTCCCCGCCTGGCCCGCTCCTGGACCCCGTACCTGCTCCCGGCGCTCGGCCGCAGGCGCCGCCACCCTGGGCGCCTGCCCGGAGAGGCCCGTGGCCCGGAGGGCTGAGGCGGCCGGCTGCAGCGGGCTCGGGCCGGGGAGGCGGCGGCAGGGGGCGCGGACGGCGCGGGGGCCCGAGCTCGGCGGGGCCCGGCCTGGGAGACGACGACTGAGGCTGGAAGTGCGCGGCGGCCGCGGCTGCTGAGGCGGCGGCGGCGGCGACCGCGGCGGCGGCGCTTCCGCTCATGGCGGGGCCGCGAGCAGCAGCTCCGGCTGCGACTCGACTCCGGCGCGGCGGGCGCTGGCTGGGCCCGGGCCGGCGGCGGCGGTGGCGGCGGTGGCGGTGGCGGCGGCGGCGGCGGCAGCAGCGGCGGCGGCAGCGGTAGCGGCGGCGGCGGCGGCAGCGGCAGCGGCAGCGACGGAGGCGGTTCCCGGAGGAGGAGGAGGAGGAGCCGGGAAGCGGCGGCGGCAGCGGAGGGGGCGGGGACGCGGAGGGGGGGTGGGGACGCAGCGCCGCCGCCGCCAATGGGCGGCGAGCTCCTCGGCCGACCGAGGCTCACGGGCTGGGCGGGCGGCGCCGTGGGGCATCTTCTGCTGCTGAGGCGGGGAGGCTAAGGGCCGTCCGCCGGGAGAGCCCAGTTTCGGGGGCTGCTCCGCCCCCGGTCCGCCTCCGGGGTAAGGCCTCGCGCCACCCAGGCCCGGCGGTGCCTGGGGCTCCGCCGCGGCTGCCTGTGGCGCCGATATCGGCGCCCGCGAGTTTGGCGGGGGCTTGTCCCGGGTAGCTGCTGCCCGCCGGCGCGCCCGCCCGCCCGCAGGCTCCCATTCCACGGGTTGTGCCGCCTCGGCCTCCTTCCTCCACTTCTCCCCACTCTAGAGCCACGGACTTCTCTCCTCTCCCTCTCTTGGCTGTTTCCTCAAAGTTTTTCCTTTTCAGACACTTAGGAAAGAAACTCTCCCTTCCCTTCTTGGGCTGTGTCTCAGTGGTAAATCAGTCCCTGTGGACCCAGAGAGGGTAGCAGAAGCAGAAACGAAACAGATGCGCTGCCTTCTCTGAGTCTAGAGACCCATCTTGAATTATGAGCAGAAGCCAGCCTGATCCCTCGCCTCTTTCTCTGACTTTATCTTCCTCTTTCTTACTTTAAACCCCCTTGTTGTTAGAAGACAGGAAGCCATCCAACTCGGCTGTGCCTAGTCTCAAGAAAGGGAGAGACTGTGAGGTGCAGAAAGGCTTTCGAGATGCGCTGACAGTTTTCTTATGAGAGAAGAACTCTGCAGATTCATGACCCCCTTGCACCCTCCTCTCCTTGGATGTGATTGGGATGTGATTGATGTTAGTTACTGAACCCATTTTCCTTTCATGTTTCTCTGACTCTCAAATCAAAGCCATAGGGGAGCAAAATAAATTCAGTCCTGTACTAGGAGTGCCTCTAAGTACAGCCGTGGGGGTAGGAGTGCAACTAAACTGCTGAATAGATCATTTCAATAAAATATGATGCTCAGCCTTTCCCAACATGCAGCCACCAACTGGGGACTGAGCAGGTAGAGAGAGAGCTACAAGTTGACAAGGCATGGTGCTACAGTGGTGGGCTGGCCGCATGAGAGAAGTGGGGATGAATCTTCGGCAGCATACATTTAAAATTACACCCTAACACTTAACTAAGTGTATGATCTTTTCATTTATACAATCGTGACCAATGCTAGACACTAGGATACATTGATAGAGATACAGTCCAGGACTTTAAAGAGTTTACCATCTCCTTGGAGGCTGGTGAGATATATTCTTAGAAGTTAAGAATTTAAGAATGAGTAGGAGTTTACCAGGTGGAGCAGACTGGGGGAAGACATTAAGATTATAATCAGCCAAAGCACCTGGTATTTCCTGAATCCCACCCTTGACTTTCTGGTCGCAGAGAAGGCAGGTAACATCATATTACTAGCTGGGTTTGGTTCCCAATGCCTACTGTAGAATGCCCATAAGCTATAGCGTTCTTATCTCTTTTGATAGGTCTCAAGCCTTGAATGAAATCAGGCCTATTTCCACTCCAAAGCCCAAGCTCCAGTTTCAGCTCTTACAACTTCAGTTTGGTCACATGTTTTGCCCACCATCCCTAGAAGAAAAGGGGCAGGAAAGCAGTTTGATCTAGTAACTAAAGAAGCCCACTGAGGCTGCCTTGCAGGACAGGAAGAAACAAGGGAGAGGGCCAGGCCAGGCCCTGGGCTGCCTCACCTTGACAGTTAAAGAAAGAATGGATGACATCCTTGTGTCCTGTGACCTTTATCTCTGAAAATTTCCATCCTCCAGCAATGATCTGGAAGAGAGACGAGCATGATGTGTTTAGGAAACCGCAAGTTTAATAGGGCTGGAGCACAGCCTGGGTGGTGAGCTGAGAGATCAGACTAGAGGGTTAAGAATAGACCAGAAGACCATGAAGAGTCTTGAGTGCCGGGTTGAGGCATTTGAACTTACCCCAAGTAACTAAAGGGAGCTATTGAAAGGTTTAATGAGAGTGACATGATCAGATTAGACTTTGGAAAGACTCTGGCTGCTTTGTAGAAAATAGACTGGAAGGGAATATGAAGAGAGGTAATAAAACCAGGTAAAAAGCTATCATAATAGGCAGGGGATGAAAGTGACCCAAACTGAGGCAGAGATGGTAGGAATAGAGAGATATTAAGGTAGTAGAATCACCAAGACATAGCTGTTGAGGGAGGTGAGAGAGAATCAAAGATGACAGATTTTTGGCTTGGGCAACTGGGTGATAGTGGTGCCATTCCTGAAGGTAGGGAATACAGGATGGGGAAGAGAGAACTACGATCCTGGTTAATTCAGTTTATTTCTCTAATCCTCACTAATCTCATTCATATAAGGCAGAAGGGCTGAGGGAGTTGCCTAGGGTCACTACTGTACAATTACTAATGTCCTAAGATTGGCACCAGCAGATTTACAAAGAGAGGAAAGATACCAGAATTGCCCTTTTCACTTTTTGTTTCCATTTTGTTTTATTGTGGTAAAAAATACATATCATAACTTTATCATTTTAACGATTTTCAGGTATACAACTCAGTGGCATTAGCTACTATCTTAGTTCGGGCTGCCATAACAAAATACCATAGGCTGGTGGTTTAAACAACTGAAATTTATTTTCTCACAGTTCTGGAGGCTGAAAGTCCAACATCAAGATGCCAATGTGGTCAGTTTCTGGTGAGAGCTCCCTTCCTAGCTTATAGATGCTGATTTCCCACTGTGTCCTCACATGGTGGGGGGAGAAAGAGAGCAAACTCTCTGGTGTCCCTTCTTATAAAGGCATTAATCTCATCTTGAGGGCTCCACCCTCATGAGCTCCAAACCTAAAATCTCCCCAAGACCGCATCTACAAATCGTATCACATTGGGAGGTTAGGACTTCAACATATGAATTGGGCGGGGGTGGGGGGGTGGGGGTGGTGCATAATTCGGTCCATAGCAACTACATTCACAATATTCAACCATCACTACCATATATTTCCAGAACTTTTTCATCATCCCAAACAGAATCTCTGTATCTATTATAATTCTCCCACTCTCCCCTCCCCTGAGTCCCTGGTACCTCCCTCCATTCTACTTTCTGTTTCTACGAATTTGCCTATTCTAAGTACCTCATACAATATTTGTCCTTTTGACTTTGGCTTATTTCACTTAGCATAATGTTTTCAAGGTTCAACCATGTTATAGCATGTATCAGAATTTCATTTTTTAAAGCTGAATAATACACCATTGTATGTATACACCACATTTTGTCTATCCATTCCTCCATCGATGGACATTTATGTTGCTTTCACCTTTGGCTATTGTGAATAATATTGCTATGAACATTGGTATGCAAGTATTACTTGAGTCCCTGCTTTCCATTCTGTTGAATTCTACCTTGGAGTGGAATTGGTGCATCATATGGTAATTCTATGCTTAACTTATTGAGGAACCACCAAAATGTTTTCCACAGTGGCTACACCATTTTACATTCCCATCAACAATGCACAAAGCTTCCAATTTCTCTACATCCTCATCAGCACTTGTTACTTTCCTTTTTTTTTTTATTGCGGTATGCGGGCCTCTCACTGCTGTGGCCTCTCCCATTGCGGAGCACAGGCTCTGGGCGCACAGGCTGCGGACGCGCAGGCTCAGCGGCCATGGCTCACGGGCCCAGCCGCCCCACGGCATGCAGGATCCTCCCAGACCGGGGCATGAACGGGGCATCGGCAGGCGGACTCTCAACCACTGTGCCACCAGGGAAGCCCCCATTTTTTATATTAGCCTAGCCATCCTAATTGATGTGAAGTTGTATCTCATTGTGGTTTTGATTTACATTTCCCATTTCACTTTCCAGCCCAGCATATCTATTACTTGCATTTGTCTTCCAGCATGGTTTGCAAAAATTTGGGGGCGTGTTGGTAAAGGAGGGAGATTGTAAGAAAATACTGGAAGAGTTATTTCCTGAAAACTTGTAACAATGATAGACTAACTTTAACTTTATTATTTATTTATTTTTGGCTGCATTAGGTCTTCGTTGCTTTGCGCGGGTGAGGGGGGGCTACTCTTCGTTGCAGTGTGCAGGCTTCTCAATGCGATGGCTTCTCTTGTTTTGGAGCATGGGCTCTAGGCACAGGAACTTCAGTAGTTGCAGCACGCGGGCTCAGTAGTTGTGGCACACAGGCTTAGTTGCTCCACAGCACTTGGGATCTTCCTGGACCAGGGCTCGAACCTATGTCCTCTGCATGGGCAGGTGGATGCTTAACCACTGTGCCACTAGGGAAGTCCCACAATTATAGACTTCTAATATGTAAAACCAAAAGAAGAGCAAGATAATCTTGGCTATGCTGCAGAATAACACTCTGAAACCTTAGCAACTGAAGGACTCCAGATGAGTGACAGTGACAGTCATAACCGTGCCCAGAAAAGGCAGTGGAAATAGCAATGCCAAATGGAAGGGGCTGGAGCTGGAGATGATGAATTTAAGTACCAATACCAGTGACTACACTTGTTCACAAGCATATCACAAACACCTGTGAAACACCTCTGAGGCTTCCCTGAAACACCTGGGGATATATATTGCAGGGTGTGTGTGAGGGCAAAGGAACACATGCTGACCATTTTTCTCACTGTTACAACACTAACAAGTGTTAGTTTCTATTTGCTTAGGCTAGATTCCTAAAAGTGGAATTGTTAGGTCAATGTTTTTAAAGATTTTACTTTCCAGAATGATTGTAGTAGCAATTTATTTATTTAGTCATTTATTTATTTTTACTTAAATAGAGGGGATTAACTTGATCTTATTCCTGACTTGCAAAGCCTCTCACATTAGTTTATTTATTTTTTATTCTCTTTTATCCATATTTTCCAACCTCATTCCCCTTTCTCACTGTAGGAAAACATTCCAGTCTGTTTAGTGTACATCCTTTTGTCTGCAGGTGTTTATTTGAAATGTGTACCATTGTTTTAGATGCATGTGTTTTTTTCTTATGTAGATAGTATTATAAAATATATTTTTTCTTTTTTTCTTCCTTGCAGCAACATGTTTTTAAGATCTAGTCCATTGCTTCTAACTACTGCATAGTACTTATCCACCACATTTTTTCAAGGACTTCTTCAGTTATGGACACCCACATTGTCTCCAACTCCCAACAACCAAAAACAATACTGCTGTGAATATATTCATATATGCCCCTTATTGTGACCTGTGAGAATTTGGGGGGGTTATATATCCAGTAGCAGAATTGAATATGTTATAGTTTTTTCTCCTTTATATAGCTTTGATTTACATTTTTGATTACTGATAAGGATAAGAGTGTGTGTGTGTGTATTTCTTTAACCAGTGTATTCTTCCAGGAATTTTCTGACCACATTCTTAGCCCTATCCTCCATTACTTCTTTAAAGACTAACTTGGTCTGTAATTGATTGTAACACATTGAATAAATGTGATACATGAGTCCACATGTGAGTCCATAATGATACTCAAAGAGAGAACGAGTGAAAGGAGAAAAAAACTCATTTGCACCAATGGAAATACTATGACACCAACTTCTTTGTCAGGAAATTGATAATTAAAGAGAAAGAATGAAACATTTAACCTGCCATTTTTGGAAGAAATTAGGTTCATTCCCAATTGATGAGGGAAAACTCTCCTTTATAGAAGAATGTAGCTAATAAATGTAGAAGGACTGATAGAATTGGAAAATCACCATTTTGCAATCTCCAATAAGATAATTTATTCAGGCAAGGATCATCACTGAATGTTAAACTATTAAAAAAGAAAGAAAGAAAAAAGACCAATCTACCATTTTATCAATTTCGTACCACTCTCTTGCCCTAGAACACTTCCAGTTTGGCTGCTGCTCCCACCATTGTATTGAAACTGCAATGCTTAAAGGACAATGATGACTTCTCAGTTGCTAACCACAATGGCCTTTTCTCATCCTCCATGATCTCTTGATGGTATTTGACATTAGAGGCCACCTCCTTTTTCTTGTAACTCTTTCCTTTCATCCACAAAGGACTGGTTATCTGCTGCTATATAACAAACCAACCGTATTATTAATAAGTTATTATTATTTCTCATGATTCTGAGGGAAAACTGGGCTCAGTTGGATGTTTCTCACTCAGAATCTCTTATAAGGTTGCAGTCAGATTCTCGCTAGGGCTAGAGTCATCTGAAAGCTCGACTGGGATAGATATCCAAGATGGCTTCCTCACTCACTTTTCTGGTCCCTAAGCTGAGATGGCTGGAATAGCTGGGAGTTAACAGGGCATCTCTTTTTCTCTCAATGTGGCTAGTTTGGGCTTCCTAAAAGCACCGTGGTCTCAGGATAGATAGACTTCTTACAGAGTGCCTGGCTCCCCCTAGAGTAAATGTTCCAAGTGTCCCAGGTCAAAGCTGCAAGGCTTCTTATGAGACAATTAATGGTCTCCTCCTCATCCACTATGTATCATCCACTATGTCCAGCATTGGGCTCTTTAGAGGGGAAAAAGAACCTAAAGACCCTTCCAAAGATGAGTGTAAAACCCATCCATATCTTTATTGTTTCATTTTTAACTATGTGTGTATCCATATCTAAACCCAAAGCAATTTTGAAATACTTTATATCAAGTCTTTCAAAAGCGTTTAATTTAGTTTTCATAGAACCAGGAAGTCTATCTTTTTGCACTTGTGTTTCTGCAGTTACTTAATATTTAATTAATTAACAAAATTGCAGTAATAAATACAACTAACATAAACAGTTTGGGGGACAAAATACCAGAAAAGCAGCCATTGGCTGTGAGTGTTCAGTATACAAGGGCATAAATCAGTGTATTTTATATAGGGAATGAAAAGCATTGGTTAATCTGGTTAATCAGTTAAAAGAGTTTCTAACTTATCTTTTATTGAACATTTTGAATTGGAAGTAACAGAAACCACGTTAAGAAACATAGAATGTATTGGCTTCATTCAGGGGCTCAAATGATGTCATCAGCTCCCAATCTTCCTCCATCTCTCAGCTGTGATTGCCACCATGTTGGCTTCATGCAAGATTCCATGTGGTGGCAGGATGGTGATGGTAGCTCCTAGCACAGAAGAGAAAACATGTATTCCTCTCAGCAATCCTAGCAGAAGACTCACAACTCATTATTGGCTAAGATTGGGTGCGTGCCCACCTCTGTACAAATCTGTGGCCAGGGCACTGTGTTAACCTGATTGATTAGGACTGAGTTCCATGCCCCCCTGAAGCCCTACCTAACCCCATGGACTAAGAAAAATTGCCTTGGAATGTTCCAGCATGCAACTATAGAAGTCCATTGCTGCAGTAATTATTGAAGGAAGGACAATGTGCTCCTTGAGGGCAAGTATAACTTCTTGTTCCTCCCCAACTAACCAGCACCCTGTCTGTTTCCCTCCACACAGCAGGCATTACTTACGGGGAACTAAAAATCACAGGCATCTTTCTCTTCATTTACTGTGCACCTTAAGGCAGTTTATAGAAGACTTGCTCTTAGTATGCAAAATGCCAGTCCCCATTTGCCTGAATTTTATCTTTTGATCTCTCATGCTGTCAAAAGGTCTCAAAGCATGGGCTTCAACAGGGTTTGGACTCAAAGACCCACAGAGCTGAACTCTGTATAGAATCCTCTGAGTAAAGTCTTTCGTCTCCATCTCAAATCTTGCATTTTGCCTTATAAGGCTGGTTATGGTGAGGCAGTTTTAATTTCATCTTCTGCATTTGTACTAGAGCCACTTTTAAGGACTCTCCTTAGGTCTTTCCTGTAGTCCTCCTCCTCCCTTCCCCCTTCCCTTGGTCCCTCCCTTCCCTGTAGCCACAGCTGCTTGGCTCCAGGGCACTCAGGCACTGTCACCTAGGCAACGTAGGAGGGGGCTTCAATCTACTGTTTCCCCAGAGGGGCTGGGCTGGCCCTGAGCCAGGAAGAGGCAGGGGGCAGGGGACCTGACTGGCCCTGCGCAGAGTGTGTCGGGAAGTAAACAGACCATTGGTGTGTTGCCTGCCAGAAGAGATGGGGAATGTCATGGCTGTGATTGTCTGTGTTGTACTAGCAAAATGCCAAGGATGCTATGGCTGGCTGAGAGAACAGGAATGGGACAGGAAAAAAGAAGGCCTGATGCATCTTGGCTTGATGCAGTATCAGGGGGTTAAATGGCTGAGGTTCTGCATTAGTTTCCTGGGGCTGTGGTAACAAAGTATTGCAAACCAGCCAGCTAAAAATAATAGAAATGTATTGTCTCCCGGTTCTGGAGGCTAGAAGTCTCAAATCAAGGTATTGGATGGACCACTCTCCCTTCAAAACCTGCAGGGGCATCCTTCCTTGCTTCTTCCTAGCCCTTGGTGGTTTACTGGCAATCTTTGGCGTTCCTTGGCTTGCAGCTCAATAATTCCAACCTCTGCCTTCATGGTCACATGGCATTCTCCCTGATTGTCTCTTCATGTGGTCATTTTCTCATAAGGACATAGGTCATATTGGATTAGGGGTCCACTCTACTCCTGCAGGACTTCATCATAACGAATTACATCTGCAACGATGCTATTCCCAAACAAGGTCACATTCTGACGTATGTGTTGGACTTCAACATACGTTTTCTAAGGGGACACAATTTAACCTCTAACAGGTTCCCAAAAAGGTATGAACGACAGGTTTAGAAGTTCCTGTAGTATAAAACAAAGGCCTGGAAAGGTTATTTGACTGAACTAAGGAAGATTTGGAACACCAGGCTTAGGAGCTTGGCTTTTACTTAGCAGAGGGGAGTAAAGAAAGGTCTCGGAGCAGGCGGCAGTGTGACCACCTGTGTGATGGACTACCTGTGTGACTGACTACCTATGAGACCCAGGATTTTGAGTCATTTGTTGCTTTTTATGTTTTAGTACCAGTGGAATGAACCCCTTCTTTCTTCAGTGCATAATCCCTAACTGTCTAGGTCTCAGCCCAACCACATAGTTGAAGCCTGGAAAAGCCTTCAAAATGAATAGCACAGAGTTTGGCATAGTTCAGAAATAAGACCGCCACTTGGCAACCAAGTCAGCCTTAATTGCCTCATAGTCAAATGAAGATAATCAGAGTACCTATCTCATAATATATATCATATATATGTGTGTGTGTGTGTGTATATATATATATATATATGTGTGTGTGTATATATATATAAGAAGAATGCCTGGCAAAGTAAGAGCTTAACAAATGTTCACAATTATTATGCAAAGATGAACTGTTCATTTGGCGAAGAAGGGCAGGAAAAGCAATTATTATTAGTGGTGGTTGTTAGACTTTAGATCCTGGAACTACTGCCCCTTCCTTCTCCCTTCCAGGAATAAGTCTCCCACATCTGCACAGCACTTTTCAGTTTTCGAAGTACTCTGTCATTCATTCTCCTTCTGTGTAATCCTCTTGACAATCTTGTGAGGCAATCAGGGCTTTCATTATTGTCTCCATTTTGCAGATGAGAAACTGAGACGCAAATGGAGTAAATCACCTGCTTTCAACATTTTTTCTTCTGGAACATTTTGAGAGATGATGCTTTCAGGTGGACACACTCCCCAATGTAATTCCTGCCATATCTTCATCTCTTTCTCTACCTTTGGAAAGTATTTGATGTTACACAGCCTTTAAGAAAGGTAAGAAGAGCTATATGCAATTGATGTGGAACTATATCTTTGATATATTGTTGATGAAAATAAATCAGATTGCAAATTTACTATTTATAGTAATATTCTATGTATGTTTACACATGCCTAAAGCTGTCAGAAAGGCCACATAGGAAACCGTTCATAGTGGTTAACCCTGGAATTGAGGAGTGAGACGTGGCAGAATGGATGGAGGGAGCATTCACTTTTACTTTACACGATTTGTAAATAATCATGTATTATTTTTATAATGAAAACCTTATTCAGTTTTGAAAATAAAGCATGCAGTATGCAAGCAGCATTATTATATGCATACCTTGAAACTGCTCTGATTTTCTTCAAGGAAATCATTCATGAACATGCATAGAATATCTCTGGAAGGGTATTTACGAAGCTGATGACAATGGTTGCCTCTCAAGAGAGAGAATGGGGGACTGGTGTTCGGACTCAAGGATGAGAGGAAAATGGACCTTTCACTGTATACTCTTTTATAAGATTTAATTTGTTTTTAATCAAGTGCATCCTCTTTTCTCTTGTCCTCCATTCTATCTGCGGCTGGATTTGATCATCGCCATGTCTTCTCACAAGACTTTCAGGATCAAGCGATTTCTGGCTAAGAAACAAAAGCAGAATCGTCCCATTCCCCAATGGATTCGAATGAAAACTGGTAATAAAATCAGGTACAACTCTAAGAGAAGACATTGGAGAAGAACCAAGCTGGGTCTATAATGAGCCTCACATATGAATTCACACACATTATCAGAACATCACTAGTGTCTGGAACAGCTGCCTGTGTTTGATGCTCTCTCCTCTTGAGCTTTCCTCATCACTGCTCACTGTGTAGCTCTGTAATAAACATGTGAACCTTTTGTTGGAACTGTTATTGTATTATTCTGGTTTGTGATGATGTACTGAATAAATACTCCTCCTATCAGATGTAAAAAAAAAAAAAAAAATCAAGTGCATGTATTATGAATTCAAATAAATTGAGAGAAAATTCCTAAAAGCTTCAGTGATTTATAATTACCAATGAATAATTTGTAACTCACCTCATGACTGATTACAACACACCAGTGCTTCCCACTGTATTAGATACTAAGCAGAGTGCTAAGATCCAAACTCAGGACTTCTGACTCCAAGTCTGAGGCTTTTTATACTACATTATTGCCCAATGCGGTTGCTTCAAGGGCTGCACCCTCTCATCCCCAAAACCCCTCAGGCCTACCCCCCAGGCTCAACAAACCATGGCAGTAACATCACAATTGTCATGGCAGAAAAGTCAGGACTGTGGAATTAACTCCCAGCTAGTCTTTAACCAACCACACTTCTGTATTGTTTCTTTTTTTCACATTGAGATATAACTTACATGTGGTAAAGTGTACAAATGTTCATCTCAGTGAATTTTTATATATGTTCACCTGTGTAATCACCATCCAGTTCAAAATATATACCATACCATCTTTCCAGAAGGCTTCTTCAGGCATCTCCTGCACATACCACCCCCTAAATATAACCCCTATTCTGGCTCCTAGCCACCGCAGATTAATTTTGCCTGTTTTTTTTTTTTTAATTTTGCCTGTTTTTGAACTTCACATAAATGGACTCATAAAATATCTACTCTTTGGTGTCTGTCTTCTTTTGCTTAACGCTATATTGTGAGACTTATCCATGTTGTATGTAACAGTTGTTTGTTCATTCCAGGAGTGGAAGTGCTGAACCACAGGGTATATGCACACTTAGCTTTATATATACTGCCAAACAGTTGTTCAATATTGTTGTACAATTTATCCTCCTACCCGTAATACAAGAAAGTTTCAGATGCTCCGCATTCTCACCCACACTTGGTACTGTAAGTCTTTTTAATTTAAGCCATTTTGATGGGGGTCGCAACTCAATCTTGATCCCCCCTGACACACCTCGGTTCTCTGGTTCCCCATCTGCTCAGTGTTCTGGTCTAACAGCCCCTGAATGGATGTTTCCTACTCCTGATCAATGCTTCCTGCTCTTCTTTCCTGGAAGAGAGCCCTATCCTGCTATAAACCCAGCTATGGATTGAACTGTAGCGCTCACCACAAACAAATCTGATTTCTGCTGCAGGCTGAGACCTGATTCCAGTACGGACTGAGCCCTAATACTGATCACAGACAGGTCTCTTTCCTAATCACAGACTACATTCATAGCCCACCACAGACTGAGCCCTACTCACAGCTACCCGGTGAACCCTGACACCAACCACAGTCTGAGCCATGACCCCAGTAGTAGACCAAGCTCTAATGCTAGACGTAGCCCGAGCCCTGAACCTACTTACAAACTAACCTGAGCCAAACTCAGACTGATAAATACAAATGGATCAAGCACAGTGTTAGAACTTACAGTTGACATTTGAACAACACAGGTTAGAACTGCAAGGATCTTCTTACATGTGCATTTTTTTCTCAAATACCATAAAATCCACTGTTGAATCAGCGGTTAGTTGAATCCGTGGACGTGGAACCGCAGATATGAAATACAGTAATTGGGATATGAAGGAACTCCAGGTGAGGAGCGCAGACTATAAGTTATAGAGGGATTTTCAACCGTGCGGTGGGTGGGCACCGCTAACTCCCACGTTGTTCCAGGGTCAACTTTATTAGAGAAAGAGAAATTACAAGAATAAAGTGCACTGTGAAGTGAATTACAATCTCTACGGTCTCTTCTTGGTTCACTTCAAATTTTAACTGGAACTAAATTTTGCTAAGTTAGGGAAAAAGACTATAATCAACCCCACCCTGACATGTTGTAAAGAACAGGCTGGAGGCGGGGGAGTGTGGCTCAAGGAAGCCTAAAGCTGAGCTAGCCCTGCAGATGGTGGTGGAAAGACAGGCAACCTTCTTCCTGTCCTCACAAGATGGCAGGTTTATTTTAAGGGTGTTTTTAACAGCTTAAAAAGAATGGATTCAGAGAGCACTGGGGGAAGCCTCTGATTTTTGGGCTTCTGCCATCGTGCCTTTTTTTTTTTTTAAAAAAAAACAATGGTATTTGACTCCTAGTGAGATTTGTTCCTTCGTTACATTCTGATCATATTGCTTTTTACATCCCTCTCCCTGCAGTGGCTGTTGGAAAGGAAAAAGGAACCAGAGCTTTCAAGAATGAATGCTTAGAGGTTCTGTTTGCCGTTTGTCTGCTAATCAGCAGCAAGCTAAGAACACAATTTTCACTTTTTCTCATGCCCTTGAGAAAAATCTTGATTTCACCCATAATGCTAGGAGAAGTACCCTGAATGGACTGTATTCTGTGAAGGACAGGTGACGAGTCTGCCGTGCAAAGTCGACCTTCACAAACGTTTTCTCTCCTGGACAAAAATACTAATTGGTTTGAGATTTATGATTTTCTACACATTAACTGGGTAAGGAGCCATGTGCTATTATGGACAGGCACTGGGCTGGGAGTCAGGAGACCTGAGCATTTCTGCCACCATTTGTGACCTGGTGCAAATCCCTTTCTCTCTTTAAGCTTCCTCTCACCATCTATAATAATAAAGTTCAAGTGTAGCTGTTCATAATATCTTTTACATACTTTATCTGATTTAATCCTTACAACAATCTTATAGAGATAAGAACTATTATTATTCCCATTTTACAAAAGAGGTAGCAGGGATGTAACAGAAAGTAAGACTTGCCCAAGATAACGTAGAAGTCAAGTAGTTTTGTTGTTATTTATCATTAATTTGCTCATTGACAAACATTTATTAAGCATCTTCATGTGCCAAATACTGATTTTAACTCAAGGAACAGGGACATTTTCAGACCTAACCTTGTTGGTTAACTATTCTATAAAGGTCAGCATGTCAGCTGAAGCGGGTATGAATAGAGCATTTTACGTTCTCCTTCTCTTAGGACAAATGTGGGCTAACTTTACAGCTCTGTCTCCCTGGAAGTGTAATAAAGGTGCAATATCAGCTATAGTAGTAGGCAGCATTGCTTATAGTAAAAATAACCCCTGATTGGTAAAGTGCATCTGGCCCAGGATATATAAGTACCTGGTGAGAAGCCATGGCTCTGGGCCACCTTAAGCACAGTGACTCTTGGGACTAGGTTCATCTCCCACAGAGAACCTGAGAGCTATGCCTGTGGGACACAAGGGATTGATTCCTATTTGGGACAGGGCATTTCTAAGCTAAGGCTGTTGCCCCATTCACTGGTGTGATTTTGTCTCCTTGGGCCGGGGGAGCCAAAGAAGACTAACCGCTGGATTACCACAAGAACTCCTGCTGAAGAGAAGTACCAGGTGCTGTCCTGTTGGCATGCTGTTTCTTACCTTGGCCACTTGTTAGTTAATGTGATGCCAAATGAGGCCTATGGTAACTGAGTGAGGCCAAATGTCTAGTCGAGCCCAAAGAGCACCTGCTGATGGACATTTCAGGAACAAATCCAGGTCACGAAAATAGGATTCCAACCCTGTTTTTTCTGACTCCAGAGCCACAGTTCTCAATCTTGGCCACATACTAGACTCAAATTGAAATATTTGAATCACTTGACACAATCGACACAGCAATGGAAACGAGCAAAACACTGCTACACACGACATGGATGGATCTCTCTGACATAATGGTGAAGGAGAGAAGCAGACAAAAAAGTACCTACAGGCTAATTCCACTGATCTGAAGTTCAAAATCAGGCAAAACTAACCAGAATAGTGGCAATTGTTGAGGGGTAGGTATTGACTGGAAGGAAGTACAAAGGAGCCTTCCAGGGAGCAATAAATATTCTGTCTTGATCTGTGGTGGTTACATGAGTGGGTGTATATATTCATAAAATAGGTGAAAGCAGAGTTAATCCAGGAATGCAGAAGCAGAAAGATAGGCTGGACCCAAAGGTGGGTGGGACGTTTAATGGGAGATCAGGCAAATTTGAGGCCTTGGGTTAGAGGCTGTATCTTCTAGAAAAGCTCCCACTGATTCTTCAGGGTAGAGAGTGCGAGCCCCATGGTACAGTGTGTGAATAGTGTTTCAATCAGAGAGACCCAAGGCTTTGAAGAGAAGAGAGATAGGGGTACATGACCCGCATGATCAACTCCCACGGGAAGCAGGGAAGCAGCACCTGGAGCTGGAACCAAAAGGCAAATCTCTACTATGCCAGGAGCTATTCATATAAAACACAGGGGAGGTAATATTTTGTGAATATCAAGTAACAGCTTTCAGGATGGTGTTTTACTTCGCATGTGTCTCCATTTTTTCCCCATCTATTTTGTAAGAGGTTTAATTGTAGGGAAATTTAATAAAATAATTTATAAGGCCTTATTTTAGTCAGTTTGGAGACCAGAGAGTACCTGAAATTAAGTCCTGCCTATGGTTGAAATGGATTCATTCATTCCCGGCTTCAGGCTGGAACAAAACTGCCATAAAACCAAATTGAAAGGGAGAACCCAGGAGTCGTGTCTTATGAGAAATGGCCGAGAGGGTGGAGGTCATGGTCCTGGAAAAGTAAAGATCGGGGGGAAGAGGACAGGGCATGAGAAGTGTCTCCAGATATCTAAATGTTTGCCCTGTAAGAAAAAGGCAGATCTGCTCAGGGTGACTTCAGAGGGGAACAAGGATCAGTGAGTACAAACTCTGGGAAATAAGAGTGCAGTGAGGAGAACCCTCCATGAGGAATTAGAGACCTCACAATTTCCCCAAAATGCAGTTTATTCATGCATATTTTCATTTACTGTGCTAGGCTCTGGGATACAGGGAACATGACCCCCAAGGTCACTTACGGGGTTTACTAAATGTGGCAGAGACTGCAGATTGCCTATCTAATATTTATTCTCCTCTTCTCTCTTACTGACAAAATTCTGATTTTGTTATGGGCTTTAATGTGTCCATCCAAAATATTACATTGCCCAATCTCTTATTTATTTATTTATTGGCTGCGTTGGGTCTTCCATTACTGTGCGTGGGCTTCCTCTAGTTGTCGAGGGCTTCTCATTGCGGTGGCTTCTCTTGTTGCAGAGCACAGGCTGTAGGCATGCAGGCTTCAGTAGTTGTGGCACACGGGCTCCAGTAGTTATGGCTCACGGGCTCTAGAGTGCAGGCTCAGTAGTTGTGGTGCACAGGCTTAGTTGCTCCGCAGTATGTGGGATCTTCCCAGACCAGGGCTCGAACCCTTGTCCCCTGCATTGGCAGGCGGATTCTTTACCACTGCACCACCAGGGAAGCCCCTGCCCAATCTCTCTTGTAGCTAGGGATGACCAGTGAGTTGTGAATGGAAGTTGTAGGGTGAACTTCCAGGACATCACCTTAAAAGAGGCTCACTTAGATAATAGAGGTACCATTATTGCCCTCTTCTTATTTCTGCTTAGAATATAGATGGAAGAGTTGAAGTTTGAGCTGCTATCTTGTGTCATGAGTTGCCCTTCAGAAAAGAAACCACTAAGGATAGTGGAAGAGAAAGACATAAGGATCTTGGGTTTCTAATGACTGTGAACTCTCCATATTAGCTCTATATCAACTGTCTGTGGACTTTTTTACAAACTTCTACCTTGTTTTTTAAGTCATTTATTTAGGTTTTCTGTTGTATGTAGCCATTTCTACTCCTGAAACACTAAGCAAAACTTTGTTTTTAAACTAAACTTGTATAAAACTGAGATCCACTTTAGCTCAAACAGCTGTATACTATGACTGTTATTCTCTGAGGTCCCAGTATGGTATCACCTTCTATATGAAACTTTCCCAGATTTTTTTTTTTTTTTTTTTTTTTGCGGTACATGGGCCTCTCACTGTTGTGGCCTCTCCCGTTGCGGAGCACAGGCTCTGGACGTGCAGGCTCAGCGGCCATGGCTCACGGGCCCAGCCGCTCCACGGCATGTGAGATCTTCCCGGATCGGGGCACGAACCCGTGTCCCCTGCATCAGCAGGTGGACTCTCAACCACTGCGCCACCAGGGAAGCCCTCTCAGATTCTTTAAGAAGGTTAAATCTCTCCCTCTTTAAGTCTCCTACAGCACTTTGTTTATTCTGCTAGGATGACACTTATCAAATTGAGTCTTATGGCAGGTCCCTGACAGACACATTTATGATTCCTGCTCATTATTGACTGTATAGGCAGAGTATGATGAGTGTTTAAATGGGGAGGGCACTTGTGTTGCTGTCCAAGGTCCTGAACCTTCAAACACACTAGGACACCAGTTGCTCTCTCCAGTCTCTGAGACACTAATTTTTTATTTTCTTAAAAAAAAATTTTTTTTTAAAATTTTTGGCTGCATTGGGTCTTCACTACTGTGCACGGGCTTTCTCTAGTGGCGAGCGGGGGATACTCTTCATTGCGGTGGCTTCTCTTGTTGCGGAGCACGGGCTCCGGGCGCGCTGGCTTCAGTAGTTGCAGCGCTCAGGCTCAGTAGTTGCAGCACTCAGGCTCAGTAGTTGTGGCTCGCGGACTCTAGAGTGCAGGCTCAGTAGGTGTAGCGCACGGGCTCAGTTGCTCCGCAGCATGTGGTATCTTCCCGGACCGGGGCTCGAACCCGTGTCCCCTGCATTGGCAGGCGGATTCTTAACCACTGGGCCACCAGGGAAGTCCTGAGACCCATTCTATCTGAGCAACCTCACCAAACAATTCTGGTGAGGCAAGGAAGAAGCAATAGCAGGAAAAAAAAACAGTAAGAGCTGAAAGAGACAAATGGACAGAGAACAGAGGCTGCTCAGAACATTTTTGATGAAAGGAGGAAAAAGAAGTTTTCTTTTGACAATTTCAAATAATGTCATCAGAGTTAACAAAGATTGATAGATAAGATGAGTCATAAAGTTGTGTTCTAAGTGATGCAAAGCTGTGTAAGTATTGATACGAACAACTATATTTGTGCAGACAGGGAAGCAGAACTTTATCTAGGTGGAAATGGCAGGAGGAATGATCTTCACTGGATTTACACCAGTGTGCTCATGCTTCTTCTTTTCAACCCTTTTTTTTAAAAAAATATTTAATTAATTTATTTTTTTTTGGCTGCGTTGGGTCTTTGTTGCTGCACGCGGACTTTCTCTAGTTGTGGCAAGCAGGGGCTACTCTGCGTTGCAGTGCGCGGGCTTCTCATTGTGGTGGTTTATTTTGCAGCGGAACGTGGGCTCTACGCGCGCGGGTTTCAGTAGTAGTGGCTCATGGGCTCTAGAGCGCAGGCTCAGCAGTTGTGGTGCACAGGCTTAGTCACTCCGTGGCATGTGGGATCTTCCCGGATCAGGGCTTGAATCTGTGTCTCTACGTTGGCAGGCGGATTCTTAATCACTGCGCCACCAGGGAAACCCCTTCTTTTCAATCTTGATAAATACTTTGTGATTTTTAAAAATAGTGCCATGTAAGAAGTTGGACTGTGACTTATGTTTTACAATTCCTACAATTGATTTCATATATTTTTTCATGTTCTACCATTTTTCCATGTTTTTATTGGTTATATGTATATATGTCATCTCTCCCCCAAACTGGAGAATGGATATTCTGCCCATAGTCCCTCCTCCTTGCAACCATCCCAGTTACCCTGTGTTTGGCTTGGCTAGCCACATGAGTCCCCTTGTACAAGATTTTTACAGTGCTCTTGATTTAAATACATCCTAGGGGGCTTCCCTGGTGGTGCAGCAGTTAAGAAACCGCCTGCTAATGCAGGAGACACGGGTTCGAGCCCTGGTCCGGGAAGATCCAACATACCACGGAGCAGCTAAGCCCATATGCTACAACTACTGAGCCTTTGCTCTAGACGCGAGCCACAACTATTGAGCCCATGTGCCACAACCACTGAAACCCGCGCACCTAGAGCCTGTGCTTCACAACGAAGCCACAGCAATGAGAAGCCTGCGCACCACAATGAAGAGTAGCCCCTGCTCGCCGCAACTAGAGAAAGCCTGCGTGCAGCAACGAAGACCCAGTGCAGCAAAGAATAAATAAATACATTTATTTTTTAAAAAATAGATGCATCCTAGGTGCTTAAAAATGCATTATCTCAGTTAATCCTTTCAACAGCCCATAATATCAGTGTAATTATTCTCAATACAATTAAATTCATGTCATGGATCTTTGAGGCTGTTTGTGAATTGAATAGTTGAAACAATGAATAGTAGTTCACAAATGTCAAGGTCTGTTCTAATTTACCTGTCTCCCAAAATAGCCTATGAAAACCTTGAAGTCATGAACCATATTGTATTCATCATTATATTTTCAACAATATCTAGCATGGTTCCTGACACATAGTAGGGGTTCGAAAGTATTTTTAGAATAAATGAATGAATTAATGGAAATATATAATCATTAGCATTGCATTTAAATCATTTAAATAGGGTGCATTTATGAATAATAGGTCAAAGACACATAAGGGAAATTTCAAAATAGTCGTAACTATAGTGAAGATTAGAAAAACATCCTACATGATATTTCCACTATATGAAATAGTGCATTCTTGAAAATTAAGACAGGGAGCAGGAATAGTGAAAAAATACCCTTCACATCTAGGTGTCACTCCTGTGATGAACCAAAATGATTTAGCTTACTCTAAGGAATAAAAGGGGAAGCCCTCGGTCTCATTTCCTTCCTTTCCCTTCTTTCCCTCCCATTTTCCCTTCTCCTTCCTCTCCTTTCCCTTCTGTTCCCATATTCAAACATTTATTGAGATCCTACTGCATTAATGCCCTATGAGGATTTCAGTCCTTGCCTTCAAAGAGTTTACTCTCTAGTCAAGAGGGGGAAAAGTTCACAAATAGCAATATCTACAACCATAGTGATAGCATCTGATTCTGTACAATAACATCAAACCCACAGTTTTGCCTGGAGCTGCCCTCTTGCCCAACATGAATCCCATCTTGGAAGACTTACCTGATCTTACCTCCTAAGCAAAGGACAAAGAAAATTCTTTTCCTCAGTATCTAAGTACTCATTTGACTGAATTACAATAATAGCAAGGCTTTCCTCTGGGATTAAAAGCTAGGAAAAGCCCCAGAGTTATATCCAAAATGACTAGAGCTACTCGAAAGAAGGATTATAGCAACTAAAAGGGGACTTTATAGCTCCTCCAATCCAACCCCCTTATTTTTCAGATCTGGAAGCTGGAGTCCAGAGAGGTGGAAAGATTGCCTCCAGTCACACAGCAAATCAGTGGCAGTGCCACAGCTAGAGCACAGGTTTATAGGCTCCCACTAAATACTCTCTTTATTTTCCACTATTTTTAAAGTTCCCAAGGTTTACTCAGGGTTAACATGTACATCCACAGGCTGTGCCCTGAACAGCTGTGATGTGACCATGATGCAAATGGCACCCTTAGACTTTTGCATGCAACAGCCCTGGTTTTACCAACATGCTCCTCAGATTATTTTAAGTAGTTCAGGACAAACAAACATTTAAGGATACTAATAGTTATGCCTTTATTTTAATGTTTAGGAAACATAAAAAGCACACTAAACTTTGATTTTATGGATAGGGATATTAGATAGTAATCTAAAGTTTACTTCAAAATTTAAGTTGAAAGGTGAATGAATTAAAATAAAAATATTTTTTAGAAGGCATGCAACTGGTAACAGAATGTGATAAAAATCATGAAAGAAGTATACAAATTACTGAAGTTTAGGAAACTTTGTATTTATCATATCATGCTGCATCCCTCCAAGATAAGATAAAGTATTTTTATAAATTTACCTGCTCAGGACATTGTGAGAAGATGAGCTTTTAATGTGAAAGTGATGATTGGATGGTTGGATATATGTACATCTAGTAGAAACAGGTTAAAAGCAGTTAGGAGAGGATGTTTTATTCAGGAAGGTTAGAGGGTAACTAGATGGGAGAGTTAGGCCTGAGTTTTGGTGTGTCATGGAAATGATTATGATTTTCAGATATGCACTCTTGGATTAGCAAAGGGTTAGGTTAAAACCTTGTGACCTATTTCCTGTAATTGAATGTGAATATTTATCAGAAGAGATAGGTTCAAATCCTGCTTCTGCCACTTCCCAGCTTGTGCCCTCTACCAAGTCACTTAACCCCTCTGAATTTATTTTAAAAAGCTGTGTTGTGAGGAATAACTATGAGAATATAAAAACGCCTTGAAAGGGAGAGTGGGAGAAAGACTGAAAGAGAGAGGTAGAAAAAGAGAAGAATGATGAAAGAGAGGAAGCCAGGTTAGATGGACTGTCAGAAAAATGGGAGCTGGTGAAATTATCTCAGACTTTATGTGCTGAAATAGTCATTCTTGTCACAAGCTGCTAGATTTTTTCTTATGAAAACATTTCTAAGGTGGCAGATGAATATATATATATATATTTTTTAGATGGATATATTTTAAAAAATTTTCCTGAAACATAACACTCCAAAAGGATGTGTTAGAGAAATGCCAAGAAAAGAAGGCAGAAGGAGGTAAAGTCCTTAGATGAAAAGGAAGACAAAATGATTTATACATGGACCTATGGAGGCAGAAGTCTCACCTCCTCCATGAACCTTCCTGACCTCCTGGGTGGAATTGACTGTCTCCTCTTGGACTCCCACTAGACTTGCACACTTTCTACTAGAGTTGGTACAATGGTTTAGGAGCTTCTCTGTTTGCCTGTCATTCCCATTAGATAATACAGGCATGCCTTGTTTTATTGCACTTCACTTTATTGTGCTTTGCAGATACTGAGTTTTTTTACAAATTGAGGGTTTGTGACAACTGTGCATTGAGCAAGTCTATTGGCGCCATTTTCCCAACAGCTCACTTTGTGTCTGTTTTGGTAATTCTTATAATATTTCAAACTTTTTAGTTATTATACTTGTTATGGTGACCTGTGATCATTGATCTTTGATGTTACTGATGTAGTTGTTTTGGGGTGCCACGAACCAGGCCCATATTTAAGCCCCTTGAGTACTGGGACTGCATCTTATTCACCTTCTGTATTCTAAGTTACTTCCACAGAACCTGGCACATGTAATATGCTTGACTAATGTTTGTTGAATGAACGAGCCTGGGTCAAGGGACTTAACACCATGTCCTTTGAGGGAGGCAGTCCAGAGGACATTTAACCTGGAGAAGAGATAACTCTGAGGAGGTATACTCACTATTTTTCCAATATTTGTAGCACTAACTTGGGGAAGTGTATTTGACTATTTTATTTTTGGTCGTGCCGTGCAACATGCGGGATCTTAGTTCCCTGACCAGGGATCAAACCCACGCCCCCTTCATTGGGAGCTCAGAGTCTTAACCACTGGACTGCCAGGGAAGTCCGGAGGAAGTGTATTTGAAATGGGCTCTGTGGTCCTCATGGCATAGCTAGGACTAAGAAAGCGACCTTGACTCGTTATAAGGAATTCTAACTATCAGAACTGGCCATAAATGTTATGGCTTATCTCATTGAGGCAAGGGCTCATTTCTACAGAGACTAGATACCACCTTTCAATGTTTCAGATACTGGATTAGATGATCTCTGTAGTCTACCTGTCTTCTACTCTTCTTTTTTTCTTGTTAGGTTTCTAGCTGATTTTAAAACATCTTCCCACTGGGCACCTCTATCTATTCTTGGAAACATAGACCTTACAGCTGGAAGGAACCTCAGAACTCATTTGGTCCAATCCCTTCTTCGTACCACTCTACATATGAGAAAACTAAGACCCAAGTCAAATAGCTAGTTTATGCTGGAAGATAGCCCTAGAACACAGTTCTCCAGGGTTCTCTTCATTGCTGACCAAGATATGGTGCCACTGTGTCTTGAGCAGTAGGACCCTCTTCCCTTTCCTTGTAGTATGTCAACAGGTACTGTATCTCTATTTCCCATTCTCTCACTTCAGAATAAAAATTGAAAGAGAGAAATTGCAGAATGAATGCAGGCTTATCCTGAAGTAAGACAGAGAAAGAAAAATACTGTATGATATCACTTATATGTGGAATCTAAAAAATACAACAAACTAGTGAATATAACAGAAAAGAAGCAGACTCACAGATATGGAGAACAAACTAGTGGTTACCATGGGGAGGGGTGGGGAGGGGCAACATAAGGATGAGGGAATGGGAGGTACAAAGTATTGGGTGTAAGATAGGCTCAAGGATGTATTGTACAACACGGGGAATATAGCCAGTATTTTGTAATAATTGTAAATGGAAAGAAAGCTTTCAAAATTGTATACAAATTAAAATTTTTTTAACAAAAAAAGAGGAAAAAATACAGACACCATAATGAAAATACCATTCTTTTGATAAACCATTATTGCATAGTGGTTAAGGGCTACGAGCTTGGAGCACAATGCATGACCCATGCACAGCAGATGTACCCATATCCATGAGCTCTGGTGCAGGGCTTCATGTGCCCAGAGGCAGAGGCACCTGTTTTTAATTTACACAGGTGACACAGGATTGAAACTTGAGGGTCAGAGAGACCTGGATTCTAGTTACTCCACATTTCTAGTAGTGTGACATTGGGCAAGTTAATTAGCTCTCTGATCCCCAGTTTCCTTATTTCTAATATGAGAATAACTATACCCCCTCCCCAGGGGAGTGGTAATATTAAGTAAAATAGCATGTAAAACTCTGAGCACAGTATAGTAATAAGCGCTCAATATATAACTTAAAGTCAGCCCTAGTCTTTTTGTTTTTCTTTCCAGTCTCTTATCAGATATAAAAAGAGATAGTTGAATAAAACTTCTCCTCAACATTCCAGGCTCTTCCATTTCTACTGGAAATAATCCAGCTCAATCCCAGTGTCTGTCTCTGTGAAAACTTCCCCTGCACCCTCACTAGATGACATTGCATAGTCACTTTACTCTATGAGCTGTTTCTTCACCTGTAAATGAAGGCAGGAGAGGAAGGAAGGTCTATTTGCTATTTATAGCAATCTGTTACAAGTATATCTTAATTTTGTAATGTAAAAAAAAAAGGATTTTTGAAAATTGGACTAGAGTGTTATCTAAGGTCCCTCCCTGCTCTGACAATATTTGAGTTTGAGAATCTAAACATTCCTCTCTTTCTTCCACTCCCATTCCTTTCCTCCATCCCTACTCTCTTCTCTGGCCTTAGAACATGAAACTCAGTAAGAGTGAACCATGCAGGTGGAAGGATTGTAGGAAATGTATTTCTTTTTGAACCAGTCCCAGGAATCACTGTAGCTGGAAGCACAGGGAAGCCCAGGACCGATCCAATTGCCTCCCTTAGCTGGAACACAGCCTATCTTTTAAATTGGAGTGCTTTTCTTTACAATTTCACTATGTCATCCCTATCCAGTATCACATTTCCTTTAGGGAAATCCAGCAGTTGAGTTAGAAAAATACAGACCTAGAAGTGCAAAACCTGGGTAATACAGAAAACAAGTTTCGGGACTTCCCTGGTGGTGCAGTGGTTAAGAATCCGCCTGCCAATGCAGGGGACACGGGTTCGAACCCTGGTCCGGAAAGATCCCACAAGCCGTGGAGCAACTAAGCCCGTGCACCACAACTACTGAGCCTGTGCTCTAGAGCCCGCGAGCCACAACTACTGAGCCCGCATGCCACAACTACTGGAGTCTGCGCGCCTAGAGCCCGTGCTCTGCAACAAGAGAAGCCACTGCAACGAGAAGCCTGCGCACCGCAATGAAGAGTAGCCCCTGCTCACCGCAACTAAAGAAAGCCCGCGTGCAGCAACAAAGACCCAACGCAGCCAAAAATAAATAAATACACCTATAAAAAAATCTAATTAGACTTATTATCATAGAGTAAATGCAGGTGGGGTGATATCACATAAAATGTAGCTTTAAGCTGTCTCTGAGAGCTCCATCTCTGACATTCCACCACCTTCTAAAAACCCACTTTTCTAACACCCTATTCCCAGCTGCTTGTCTGACAGAGAGCAGTCTTAACAAATCCTTTCCTAATCCTCCAGGAATTCTGCTGAGTAATGTTACCTCCATCTTCTTACAGAGGTGTTTTTAAAGTGGGAGTCCAGAAGAGTTATGGACTTTGTATGAGGATGAGGGCAAAGCATCACAGGGATTACTGAGGAAGGAACCTCCTTATCCCAGGTTTCATGCATTCCAGTGGAGGGACCCCCTTAAACAGAGAAGCAGTGGCTTATGACTTGTGCCTGGTGCGTCTGGAGGAAGGAATAGCACAGACAGGGCTTTTTGTTTGGCACAAGCCCACATGGACCTGGCAGATATTCTGAACTGTTCCTTTAAACCTCATGTGTTACTGGAGATCAATGATTGCTGGGAGCTGAATGAGGAGAGGCGCAGGAGGTGCATTAGAAAAGGGTATGGGATACTTTTAGGGGTGATGATGGATATGTTCATTACCTTGATTGTGTTGATGGTTTCATAGGTATACAGGAATGTCAAAACTATCAGATTGTACACTACAAATATGCACAGTTTATTATATCTCAATTATACCTCAATAAAGTTGGGGAAAAAACTAAATAGGTAAATGCAGAGAGGATTGTGAAGAAGCATCTTCTGTAACAACATGATTTTATTGTAAAAATCAATGAGAGTCACCTATAAAATTTACATATACACACATAGAACATGGGAAAAAAATGGTTAACCAGTTTTAAAATCTTCGAGATAAAGAGCATCATCGGGTTTTTAAAAACTCATTTGTTAGAATTATTGTAATGCCACATCTTGCAAATAGTTTGCAGGAAAAACTGATTAACATAAAGGAAGATGGGAATTTATTAGCTGAATTTCAACGAAAAGCAGTAGGAGTGTAAAATTGAAAGAGGAAATCAGGTTTCGATATACATATCAAAGTCTTGGATCTACATATCGCTGTGAAGCATCTTTTATAGCTAGGACAGCCTCAAAACAAATATCCAATAAAGCTGAAATGAGAATAGACCTTCAAATATCTATACCACAAATTATTTTGAAAGTTTTAAAAACAGCAAAATACATTCAATATATGGTACTCACTAAAATATTATCATTGGTTAAACAAATGCTTTTTTCTATGACTAATAAAATAAGGTAAAACTAATTTTTAAAATAATGTTTGAAATAGTACTTTTAATAGATAAAATTTTAAAAATTAAGAAATAAAGTCTGACTAATTCCAGGGCCAAATATTAACAAAGTCATTTGGCCTCAAGCATAAGCCATGTTCTCCAACCTAGACTTTATGAATAATAAAAATGACATTTTACTCTCAATCAGCCAGTTCCTCTGTCTACATCTGAAATAGTTCTGAACTGAGCAGGGAAAAGGGGAGAGTCACTTATTAACCTCCCAACAGTGGTGACATTTTGCTTGATTTTTGAAGACTGAATAGAAGATCACCAAGTAAAGATGTGGGAGAGGGCATGACAGGTAGCAAGAGAAGCATAATCAAAGTTACGGAAGCATTAAAGAACCTGGTGCACCAAGGAAGTGCATGGCTGGAGATTTAGGGTGTATGTTGAAAAGTGGCAGGAAAAGAGGGCCATACCCTTGGGTCTAGATCAATGCTAAACATTCATGTCTTAAAAGCAGGGGTCATATCCATCATGTTCTGCGCTGACTACCTGGTGCCTAGAACAGTGTCTGGCTCAGGGGAAGGAATAAGTATTGTTTTGCACTATGTTTAATGAATTTGAGTATTTCACTGGGGGTGATGGGAAACATTCCCTGTGGGTGATGGGTGAGTTCAATTCTTCAGCCTTTCCTTTTCTTCTGTGAGCTAGCCCATATCATTTTTTCTTAAGTTAGCCAGAGCTGATTTCTGTTGCTTGCAACTAAAGAACCCTGCCTGATTCAGCTCCCTCAATATCTCTTCCATGAAGTATATCAAGGGCCTCCAAAGTGTTTGCAGTAGTGGGCTACAAGTTCAGAAATCCCTGGGTGTGTGCCACTGGTATTTAAACTAATAAACATAGAGAATAAAGCGGGTCTATATGTGTGCTAGATGGAAGTCAAGTGTGTGTGTTTAAGTCAAGTGTGTGCAACATATGAATGAGCAGAAACATTAAACATAACCTTTAGGAAAAGACAACAGGCAAGTCCAAACAAAAAGAAAGCAGAATATGCATTATTCATATTACAAAATAAATTCAAGGAAAGCAAAATCTATTTAGATATTTACCAAAGGGAGAGCACTACATAACAAAGCTTATGGGAATGGGCCAAATCTCTACTTTCAGGAAGATTAAAAACCTTAAATCTCCTTATTATAGAAATAAGAATGAAATGTCTGAACTGAGTAGTCTAGTTAAGAAACTTGATGAAAAAAGGGAGCAGACAGAATAAGAAAGGTGTTCGGCTGCAGTCAGGTCCATGGTAGGGGGCAGGGTGAGGAAGAAGGGCCTCTCAAATGCATAAATCATATGGTCAGAAGGGTTCAAGGACAACCAAAAGAGCTCAGTGTCACAGAAGCAAGGAAACAGAGTTTTAATGAAGTAATGAGTTGCAGAAAGGAGAGAAACCAACAGCATCAAATGCAAAAGAGAGATCCCATAAGAAAATTAGTTAAATTTCTACAGAATTTGGCAATTACCAGCAAGAGGTCATGAGAGTTTCTTCTAGCTTCTCACAGAAAGAAAAGACTTTTTCAGAATTAAAAAAAGGACATGGAGTTAGTGGTTATTTCTCATGTTTGCCATCCAGCACCTTATTAGCCTTCTTATGGTAAGTGCACTCCAATTTTGTTACAAAAGAGACAGCCATGCAGAAACTTGCAGCCATGTTGTTCAGATGAAGGTGACATGTTTCCATGTCTGGGGTTGATGTGGCACTGTGGGTTGGATAACCTAACATCATTCCCATCCCTCTTCTCTCTTACCTGCTCCCTGCCCTGTACTCACTTTCCCGATTACTTTATAGCAAGCAGTGGCAATGCGATGTGTGACGCAAAGGAGACATAATGTCTAGACAGACATGATGACTAGAACTGGGGCATCCATCTTGTGAGAAAAAGTAGAAAGATCAAGAGAATCACAGCTCTACCAGTCCTGAATCGTTGCTCACTGGATAGACACCAGTAGCTGTGTGACTCTAGGTGTTTTATGATGTGAGAAATATAAATTCCTGATGTATGAGAAGTATAACCTCACCCTTCGGTGGGAGGCATATCAATCATATTGCAAGAAGAGAATGTGCAATGGGATAAATATATTGATGCAGCCATCCCTGGAAAAAACAGTCTGCTACAGACTCTATCAGTTTCATGTTACAGAAACTCCAAGACTAACTGGCTTAAAGAGAATAAAGAGAAATTGGGTTTGGGCTTCCCTGGTGGCGCAGTGGTTGAGAGTCCGCCTGCCGATGCAGGGGACATGGGTTTGTGCCCCGGTCTGGGAAGATCCCACATGCCACGGAACGGCTGGGCCCGTGAGCCATGGCCGCTGAGCCTGCGCGTCTGGAGCCTGTGCTCCGCAACGGAAGAGGCCACATCAGTGAGAGGCCTGCGTACCGCAAAAAAAAAAAAAAAAAAAAAAAAGAGAAATTGGGTTCAAATGACATAGCTTAACACTTATTCAAGCCTTACCTGGAGTCAGCCCTACCCCTGGAGTTTTCACGTATGTGACTCAATAAATTTCTTCTTTGTTTAAGCCAGTTAGTCTTGGGTTTTCTATAACACAAAACTGAAAGAGTGTAGCAGATTATTTTCCCTAAAGATGGCTGTATCCATGTATTTATCCCACTGTACGTTCTCTACTTGCAATGTGACTGGGTCTGTGTTCCCATCCCTTGAGGCTGGGTAGGGCTTGTGACTGCCCTAACCAGTAGAGTATGGCCTGGTGGTGCTGTGTGAGATCCTATGCTAAGGTATCAAAAGGTACAGATTCCACCTCTCTCTTTCTGTTTGCCATTGTAAGCCGCAACTATATTGCAAGGAACCCTAAGCCACATGGAGAGGCCACGTGTAGGTGTTCTCGCCAACAATCCCAGCTAAGGTCTCAGCTGGTACTGAGAATCAGTACCAGAATCAGTCAGTAGATGTGAGTGAATGAGCCTTCAGCTAATTCCAGCCTCTAGTCTTCAAGTCTTCCAGCTGTGACTCAAGATATCAAAGGGCAGAGACGAGCCATTCTGGTGGTGCCCCATCTGATATCCTGACCCACAGAAAACATGAAAGATAATAAATGATTATCACTGTTTTAATGAAACTAAGTATTGGGTAATTTGTTTCATGTTGCTAGATGAACTAATACAGAGCCCTAATTAACAGGATTGGGGTTCTATGTGAGAGTGGTTTAAGAACAGTGAAATGAAAAATAAGATTGCAGAGTGTGAGTAGTGAATTGGAAATGAGGAAAATGGAGCCAGAGTGTAAGCTCCTCGGGAAAATTTGCATGAAAGCTTCTCCCTGGTGTTGAAAAAGGATAAAACAAGTCTGAATCCAAAGCAAACAGCAGCCTTCATGCTTTTGCTCATCGTCAGAAGAATAAGGTTATGAGTTTGATAGAATCCAGAAGAAGGAACTTCAGCTAATAAGTTTCATGAATTCCTCTGAATTCAAAAAGGCATTAAGAAGGAATTAAAGGTGAATCAGTGAAACCCTCAAGAAGAAGGCATTTATTTGAGAAGCTCTCTGCTCAAAACCTCCAGCAGACTGCATCACCTATGGTTAAGATCAAGCTCTTCAGCCTGGCATTCAAGGGTCTCTTTGCCATTTCTGTTTCCCAGCTTCCCCTTTACATACACTGTGCTCCAGCAGAACTGCAGTGTGCAGAATGGCACTACTTGATATTCTCCAATCGCTCCTTCACTTTGCCACCTCTGGGTCCTTGCCCTTGTGGGGAGGAAGCTCTGGGACCCCAGCCCTGGTCAGAGTGCTGTTCAGAGCCCGTGCCCATCTTCACCTCAGCCAAGGTCGAGAAGCCTCCTGGAGACAAGAATCTATGATATGTGGTCTTAGGGCCTCCAGCCTTCTTCTTATGTGACTTTTAAGTTGAGGTATAACGTATATACAATAAAATGCATTGCTCTTAAGTATACAGTTCTATGAGGTTTATTTATTTATTTTTGGCTGCGTTGGGTCCTCGTTGCGGGCTTTTCTTCTGGGCTTTTCTTTTAGTTGCGGCGAGTGGGGTCTACTCTTCCTTGCAGTGCGCAGGCTTCTCATTGTGGTGGCTTCTCTTGCTGTGAAGCACGGGCTCTAGAGCGCAGGCTCAGTAGTTGTGGCGCATGGGCTCAGTTGCTCCACGGCATGTGGGATCTTCCTGGACCGGGGCTCGAACCTGTGTTCTCCTGCATTGGCAGGCGGATTCTTAACCACTGTGCCACCAGGTAAGCCCCAGTTCTATGAGTTTTGACAGTTGTATTCACACGGTAACCACCAGTCCAATGAAGCTTTAGAATATTTCTGTCACTTCAAAAATTTCCCTCATTCCCCTGCCCCTTTCCAGTCAATCCTTGTGCACCTCCCCATCCCCCAGAAAACAACTGCTCTGGTTTCTATTACCATAGATTAGTTTTGCCTCTCTTTGAACCTCATATAAATGGAATCACACAGTATGTATTCTGTGTCATGCTTCTTTCACTCAACATAATGTTTCTGAGATTCATCTATGTTTTTGTGTGCATTAATTTTTCATTCCTTCTTATTGCTGAGTAGTATTCCATTGTATGAATGTAGCACAATTTGTTTATCCATTTCCCTGTTGATGGAAATTGGAGTTGTTTGCAGTTTTGAACTATTATGAATAAAGCTACTATGAACATTCTTGAACATTTCTAGCGGACATTTGTTTTGATTTCCTAGGAGTGGAATTGCTGGGTCATGGGATAAGTGAGGGTTTAACTTTGTTAAGAAACTCTAAGCAGTTTATCTAAGTAGTTGTGCCATTTTATGCTCTCATCACCATTGTATGAGAGTTCCAGTTGCTCTATCCTTGCCAATATTTAGCATTGTTAGTCTTTTGGTATTGTCAGTGGGTGCGAAATTATATCTCATTTTGGCTTTAATATGCATTTCCCTGATGACTAAAGATGTTGGGAACCTTCTCATGTGCTTATTCATATATGATCTTTTGTGAAGTGTCTATTCAAGTCTTTTGCTATTTTTTAAATTGATCTGTACACGTAGAATTCTTTGTTGCCAAGGTTACAGATACAGAATCCAGAAGCCCACCTGGAGTTCACCTGGAGCTGGCACACGCGTTCAAGGCAAGAAAGGCCAAGTGTCTATAATCAAAGAATCTGAATCTACTTAGGAGTTAGGCTACACAGGATCATGTAAACATTGAGAATTGTGTCTTTTGATATTGGACATGACACAGTGCGCCTGGAAAAAGAGCAGAAATTCTGAATATTATACTACAGTAGTAGCTCCCAACATTGGATCCAAATTATCCAAAACTCTGGAGAGTTTTCATCTCCAGAGACTGTGATTAAATGATGGTGGTGCAGCCACAGCATCTGGAGTTGTAGAAGTTTTCCAGGTGACTCTAAAATGCAGCCAAGGTTGAGAATCACTTTTCTAAAAGCAAAGACATTCACTCATTACTGGGCATCTGCTATGCTACTTTGCTAAACCATCAAGCTCATTTAAACAGAATATTAGGTGTCTTTTTCACATAGGTAAGTTATTTAGAGAAGCTGGAGATTTCTATTCATTTAGCAATATCAAGTATCAAACTGCAGAATGTGGACCACGATCAGTTGCTTTTCGTTCCTGGCTTCATAATTCTCGCAAGACTTCATCTCATCTATAATAATCATGTTTGAAATAAACTGAGGATTTAGTTTTCAGTTCTAGATACATTCTCCACCCAACAGTTAAAATGAGATGTAAGAATTATCTTTATTTCTTGTCTTAAGCTAAAGTGGAGCCATCCCATGTATTTGTAACTTACTACCAAGTTCCATCCCCCCAAAAGCCAGATTTCAAATTTGGGAAAATCTGTATAGAAGTTATGATCTAGGGTAAGGGTCAGCAAATTATGGCCAGTAGGTCAAATCCTTCCTGTGGCCTAAATCCAGTACAATGCCTGTTTTTCTAAAGTCTGTGAGCTAAGAATGATTTTTACATTTTAAATGACTGAGAAAAGTCAAAATGAGACTAATAATAAGAATTAATCAAGGTCCATAAAATTTTTTGAAACACAAAAACACAACTGTTCATCTACATATTGTTTATGGCTGCTTTTGCAGCCAGAGGTTAGGATCATGAAGCTCTAATTCCTTAACCCATCAAAATAGAGACTTCTTTTATCCAGCAGTAAAACCTCAGAGTCTCCTCCAAAAAGTACCTTGTGATCACACTACTGAACTGGAGGAGAACCCTTGGACACAGGTAGGGCAGATGAGACATTGTGACACTCTGTAATTAATTACACATCTTGTAATCAAAAGTTAGCAAACTTCAAAAAGACTATTTGATTACAGGACTTCCCTGGTGACGCAGTGGTTAAGAATCCGCCTGCCAATGTAGGGGACACAGGTCCGAGTCCTGGTCTGGGAAGATCCCACATGCCGTGGAGCAACTAAGCCCGTGTGCCACAACTACTGAGCCTGCACGCCACAACTACTGAAGCCCGCGCACCTAGAGCCTGTGCTCCACAACAAAGAGAAGCCCCTGCTCACCGCAACTAGAGAAAGCCCGTGCGCAGCAACGAAGACCCAACCCAGCCAAAAAAAAAAAAAAACAAACCAAACCAAAACTATTTGATTACAAACTCTATAGGTAAATAGTACCATTTCCTTTTAAAAATCACAAGAGAAAAAGAATAAGAAAAATTAAATATTACATATTAAAAGAGACTTAAGAAACATTGCCACCAATTACAAAGTATAGATCTTAATGCTTTGAATCCTGATTAGAGCAAACTGGGAAAAAAATGCAATGATTAAGGAAATGTGCACTCTGGATATTTGATTATATTAAGAAAGTTGTATGAACTTTTTTACATGTGAGAATAGCATTGTGGTTATGGTTTAAAATAATTCTCATTTTTAGAGATGTCTAAAATATTTATAAGACAAGATACAATATCTGGGCAGGAGGGTAGTAGGCAGGGGTATAGATGAAACCAGACTGACCATGAGTTGATAAGTGTTGTAGCTTGTTGATGAGTGTATGTGTTCATTATATTATTCTGTCCATTCTTACATATATTTCAAAATTTCCAATATAAAAAGCCTTATTTTGTTTTTTAAAAAGGTTTTTTGAAAGAGCAGCAATAACATTTATTTGAAAGAAATCAGTTATTTGTCCAACAAAGTATTTAGAATTCTTATAAAAGCATTATAGTATTTGTGCAGGTGAGTAAAACATTAGAGGTTTTTATTTTTTTAATATTCATTTATTTAGGCTGCACCAGGTCTTAGTTGTGGCACGTGGGATCTTCCTTGCGGCGTGTGGGCTCTTTAGCTGCAGCATGTAGGCTTCTTAGTTGCAGCATGTGGGCTTCTTAGTTGCAGCATGCATGCAGGATCTAGTTCCACGACCAGGGATCAAACCCAGACCGCCTGCATTGGGAGGGCGGAGTCTTACCCACTGGACCACCAGGGAAGTCCCAAAACATTAGAGATATTTTTGATAACTGAGTTTTGCCTGCATGATATTTTCCAGTGTTTCATTGGGAAGGGGCTGCTTTCCTCATCATTTTCTCCCCTGTTGGGATAGACGAATCCACAAATACATACCTATGCATTTGTTGGGCCATGGATATGCCTTTCTAGGGATAATTGCTGTTCATCATCACTGTGTGCTGGGGAAGGTGAGTGAGGCGGAAGGAAGATCTTCCACGTAGGCATCAGCAAACCACCATCACAAGTAAGGTAAAGACTGCAAGGAATCCTATAGGCAGGATCCACTCTGAGGTTTCCCAGTTCACACAGCTAGTCCTAGGGTTATTTATCCTGCATATCCACACAGTTCTCCAAGAATACTTCACAGTGGGTATCTCTTAGTGAGTTATGGATGTCTCTTCTCTTTCCAGGTGAAAGCCACTACAAAGCAGTGAAAACTTAGGAGTTCCCTTTCAGGCTATCGTCCTAAATGGTAACTGTGATTTGGAGAGGAGTCAGTAGTACTTAGTTTTTAGTGCTTTTTGGTGTGTCTGTGGCTTGTCTCCAATCTCCAGGAAGGCTTGCAATGAAATATGCATATCCACATGGGTGGTCTGGTACAAAGTACAGCAATGGGAGTGGCCAAAAGAATTTCATAAGGCAAATCGCCTTGGCAGGTCTTTCTCAAGAATTCCATTTGTGTACCCAGTTTCCCAAGCTGGAATTAATCTGTTGATAGAGTCCAATCTTGACTTGGAAGCCTGCTGAGACCCATGGTCCTTTCAATTACAGTTTGCATGTACATCATGAAAATTGGAAATGGCTCGACTATTTAAGGCTGTATTGTTGCAAAGTTTACTCAGTCCTTGCTTTGCAGTCTATTTGCCAGAGTTTTGGAGGCGATGCAAAATATGTTGAAATTTGATGTTTAGGTATATATATATTATACATACATACATATGTTGGAAAATTTGTCCTATAAAAGGTACCCATACCTTTTTATTAAAGGTAATAGTATTTGCTTTCCAGCAGGGGATGCCTTGAGCCATTGAGAATAGTTATTTCTTGCTGCCTAACAAACACCCCAAAACTCAGTGGTTAAAACAATAATATATTATTCTGAGATCTGTCTGAGATCACGGTCCACCAGAGGGTTAGCAATGACACTTTCCTCCTCCTCTCCTCACCTTTACACTTTTAAATCTTCCTCATCCCCATCTTGCTTTCTCCAGACTCTCTGCTCTGTCCTCAGCCGCTTTGAGCAGGCAACTCTCAGAGTCTCAGTTTATCTATCTGTAAAATGGACACATTAATTCCTGCCCATTTCATAGTCAAGTTCCATGAGGATGAGGACATGTTCCGAACATTGTCAAGGGCTGGGCAGATGGTGCTGAGGCAGTGGAAGATGCTGCAGAGACCTGCCCAAGGCCACCTTGAGGTGGCAGGTGAACAATAGAGACAGAGAGAGATAGAGAGATGTATAGTGATATATATATATATATATACATGTACATATATATGTATATATATTATAGAGATATGTATGTGTGTGTGAGAGAGAGAGAGCGCCGGGGGGGGGGGAGAGAGAGAGAGAGAAAGAAAGATTTATTATGAAGAATTGACTCATGCAATTATGGTGGCTAGAAGGCTTATAATCTGCTGTCTGCAAGCTGAAGACCCAGGAAAGCAAGTGGTGTAATTCAGTCAGAGTCCCAAAGCCTGAGAACCAGGTGAGCTGATGGTGTAAATCCTAGGGGTAGAACAGGAGATGAGATGTCCCAGCAGTTCAAGCAGTGAGGCAGGAAAAAAGGGGTAAATTTGTCCTCCCTCTGCCTTTGTTCTGTTTAGGCTCTTGGTTGATTGGATGATGCCCACCCAAATGCGGGGGTGGGGGATGTAATCTGCTTTGAGTCCACCAATTCAAATGCTAATCTCATCCAGACATACCCAGAAATAACATTTAATCTGGGTGCCCTGTGGCTCGTCAAGCTGACACATAAAATTAGCCATCTTGCATGGTATGGATGTACCACAGTTTATTTAACCATTCATCTATTAAAAGACACTTGGGCAGTTTCCAATTTAGGGCTATTGTGAATAAAGCTGCTATGAACATTCATGGACATGCTTCTGTGTGAAAATAAATTATCATTTCTCTGAGGTAAATGCCTAACAGTGAAATTGCTGGGTCATATGTTAAGTCCATTTTTGGTTTTAAAAGGAACCGCCCAACTATTTTTCAGAGCAGCTGCACCATTTTACATTCTCATCAGCAGCGTATGAGCGATCCAGTTTTTCTGCATCCTCACCATCACTTATTGTTTTAAATTTTAGCCATTTTTAATATTTTGGTAATCAAAATTCCCCCCTATATTTCCGAAGTGTTCCCTAGGTAGCATTGCTTCCAATGAGAATAGCTAGATCACTGGTTCTCAAACCAGACTGCCCACTGGGATTGCCTGGGTAATTTATGCCGGCATCCCTCCCTCAGAGACTCTAGCCATTGGGAAGTTTTTTTTTCATTGGGAAGTTTTAAAGTTCCCCAAGTGATTTCAACATACAAACAAATTCATGAAACACTGATGCCATTCTCATAACTCCGTCATTTTAGTATTCAAGTTTCAAGATCTTATGAATGAGATAAATTCAAGGACTGAGATAATTGTCTCTTGAATAAAGTAAGATTTAAAAGCCAGAGCTGTATTATATTCACAGCAGAACGTCAGTAGAGATCAAAGGGGGAAGTAAAAATAATTGTGGCCCAACAAGCCATGCTATAAGAAGAAACTTTAAAAATAGACATATAGAGACTTCCCTGGTGGCACAGTGGTTAAGAATCTGCCTGCCAATGAAGGGGACATAGGTTCGAGCCCTGGCCCGGGAAGATCCCACATGCCATGGAGCAACTAAGCCTGTGCGCCACAACTACTGAGCCTGCGCTCTAGAGCCGCCTGCAAGCCATATCTACTAAGCCCACGTGCCACAACTACTGAAGCCCGCGTGCCTAGAGCCTGTGCTCCGCAACAAGAAAAGCCACCGCAATGAGAAGCCCATGCATCACAACAGAGTAGCTCCCGCTCGCTGCAACTAGAGAAAGACTGCATGCAGTAAGGAGGACCCAACGCAGCCAAAAATAAATAAATAAATAAATAAATAAATAAATAAATAAATAAATAAATAAATAAATAAATAAAATACGCATATATAAGACTAAAACCCAAACCAAATTATACAAAAACAAACTACAAAAGCCTGGGACACATTTCAATTCCTAGAATTATGATGTAGTGGTAGAAAGAAAATGGGTTTTGGAGTTAGAAGTCCTAGTTTTTCCACTTAAAACCTGTGAGATCTTGGATGAGTCACTTGGTCTCTCTACACTTTATTTTACTCATCCCTGAAATCTGTTACAAAAGGTTACTTTAGAGGCCTTTTGCAAAGATCAAATATATTGATATGTGCTGTATTTTTAATCATAACATACTGAAATTATGATACACTTATTTTTGATAAGAAAATTAGAAATATTTGCTATCTGGGCAGCATCTGCTCACCTCAACCAATATTTAATGAGCATCTTTGATGTAATGTTTGCTATACATTATAAAGTTTCTTTTTATAATTTCTTAGTTTTTATATTTTTACTGTGGAAATCTCAAACATACACAAAAGTAGAAAGAATAATGTAATTTTTTTTTTCTTTTTTCGGTACGCGGGCCTCTCACTGTTGTGGCCTCTCCCGTTGCGGAGCACAGGCTCCGGATGCGCAGGCTCAGCGGCCATGGCTCACGGGCCCAGCCGCTCCGCGGCATGTGGGATCTTCCCAGACCGGGGCACTAACCCGTGTCCCCTGCATCGGCAGGCGAACTCTCAACCACTGCGCCACCAGGGCAACCCAGAATAATGTAATTTGATGCTTCTTAAGCATTAAGTGTTCCTATGATTCACCTGGGGAGCTTGTTAAACTACAATTCTGACTCATAGGTCTGGGGTGGGGCCTGAGACTCTGCATTTCTAAAAAGCTTCCCTGTGACTGACATGTTGCTGACCACAACTACCGTATATTTGTGCTGCCCTAACAAAATACCATAGACTGAGTGGCTTAAACAACAGACATTTGTTTCTCAGTTTTGGAAGCTAGTAAGTCTGAGATCAGGGTACCAGCATGGTCAAGTTCTGGTCAAGGCCCTCTTCCTGGTTTGCAGACAGCTGCCTTCTTTCTATACCCTCACAAGAGGGAGATCTGGTGTCTCCTCCTGTTCTTATAAGAGCACTAACCCTCTTAGTGGGGGCTCCACCCTCATGATCTCCTAATACTTCCTAATACCATCACATTTGGGGTTAGGGCTTCAACATAAGAATGTTGGGAAGACATATACGGTCCATAACACAAGGAAATAATGAAACTCCAAGTACTATAACTTAACTTCAACAATAATTAATTCACAGCCAATTTTGCTTTTGGCTCCTCATCCCCTTGCCCTCCGCAGATTATTTTGAAGTAAATATCAGACATCCTATCTTTACAAATATACATCCTATATTTCAATATGTATCTTTTAAAAAAGAGAGATATTAAAGTACTTCCTTTGAAAAAAATAACCATCAGACCAACCCACTCCCCCAATTCAACAGTGATTTCTTAATATTATTCAAAATCCAGTCAGCATTCATATTTCCCTGAACACTTTTTTTATTGTGATATGTTAACTTGTCTCTTCAGTCCTTTTTTTAAAAATTTATTTACTTTATTTATTTTTTGGCTGCGTTGGGTCTTCATTGCTGCACGCAGGCTTTCTCTAGTTGCGGCGAGCGGGGGTTACCCTTCATTGTGGTGCACGGTTTTCTCATTGCGGTGGTTTCTCTTGTTGCAGAGTACAGGCTCTAGGCAAGCCGGCTTCAGTAGTTGTGGCATGCGGGCTCAATAGATGTGGCTCACAGGCTCAGTAGTTGTGGTGCACGGGCTTAGATGCTCCATGGCATGTGGGATCTTCCTGGACCAGGGCTCGAACCCGTGTCCCCTGCATTGGCAGGTGGATTCTTAACCACTGTGCCACCAGGGAAGCCCTCTTTGGTCTCTTTTAATCTGAAGATTCCTCTTCCAGCCTTGTCTTTTCCTTGCCCTTTTGTTTTTGTTGTTGTTAAGAAACTAAGGCATTTGTCCCATAGAGATTTCCATACTCTGGTTTTGCTGCTTTGCATCCTCATGAGGTTGTTTAACGTGGCTCTTTCATCCCTGTATTTTCTGTAAATTGGTAGTTGGATCCAGAGCCTGAATTGGACTCAGGTCTGCTTTTTTGGCAAGGCTACTTCAAAGGTGGTGCTGTGCACTTCATCAGGAGGTCCATAATGTCTGGTTGTCTTTCTGTCCATAACGTTTTAAAAGGAGTCGGCTCTCCAATGAAACTCATGATTGGGGCATGCTGCCACCAGGTGGTAACAGCACACATAGCCACAGGTTCAAGCAGCAGAACAAGAAACACTTTTCAGCAGAGATCCCAGAAGGCAGGACAGGTCTTCCTCATTGAATCTACATTAAATCACCATGATTTTTATTTTTTTAAATTTTACTTATTTAGTTATGTATTTTGGCTGTGTTGGGTCTTCGTTGCTGCGCATGGGCTTTCTCTAGTTGTGGCGAGCGGGGGCTACTCTTTGTTGCGGTACGCGGGCTTCTTATTGCGGTGGCTTCTCTTGTTGCAGAGCATGGGCTCTAGGCGCGCGGGCTTCAGTTGTTGTGGCACGTGGGCTCAGTAATTGTGGCTCACGGGCTCTAGAGCGCAGGTTCAGTAGTTGTGGCGCACGGGCTTAGTTGCTCCGCGTCATGTGGGATCTTCCCGAACCAGGGCTTGAACCCGTGTCCCCTACATTGGCAGGCGGATTCTTAACCACTGGACCACCAGGAAAGTCTCCTCATTTAATTCTAACAATTCCCAGGAATGCTAATCACTGTGTCCATGGTAAAACAGTGGTGAGGCCAGGATTTGATGTCTATGCTTTTCCTCTCTACCATTTCTGCAGCCTGCTGCCTTCTCTTTTGGTTTGTACTGGAGTCACCTGTACTTGCTGTCCTCCCCCAGCTTACAGCTCTACTGATTTTTTTCGTGTTCCCTTCCATACCCCACCCCCATTCATTCTCCACCCATCCCTGCTCTGGGAAGCTGGCTTCTGTGGATTCTATCACCAGGTTGCCTTACCTGCTGGCTTCCAATGACTTCCAATTGAATTCACCCCGATTTATTCTTCAGGCTTCTTCCCCACCTCACTCTGTTTCCGAATGCTGCTTTCCTCAACTACAACTTCTGTGCCTGGTGGCCCCTCTTCCATGGCTTTTCACCCTGCTTCAGTTAATACCTCTCTTGCCCCTCAGGCCTCAGCTTCCTGCTATTCTATTCCCTGGGAGTCTCAACTTCCCCTTTAGTACTCTTACTCCACCTACCTCAGTAGAGTATCTTCATTAAGATGGCTCTTAAAACCGCGCAGCTGGAGGGGCCACGTGTTTCCTGCTGGGATTCTCTCATTCTCTTCACTCTTGTCCTCACCTTTCATTTTCTCCTCAGTTGACTTCAGTGAGGCAAGCCCCTTAGCGCTTTTCTGAAAGGTTACCACCGGTTCCATCTTCCCTAGCAAATGGTTAACTCTCAGTTCTCATCTTATTTTTAATCTCCTAGCAGCTTTTGATGCACTTCCTCTCCAGGCCTTCCCAGTCACCATGTGCTCCTCCTTGTACCTTCTCAGCCACTCCTTCTCTTCCTGACCACATCGTGGTGGCATGTCCTGGTGTGCAATTTACAAACCTCTTCTCCATCTCCACTCTCTTCCTACTCATCTCATCTAGTCCTGGAGCTTAAATACCACCTCTGCACGGATGACTCCCCAGTCTGTCTGTAGTCTCAATCTATCTCCAGAGTTCCAGAATCACATATCTAGCTGCCTACTTGCTGTTCCAAAATTAACAAAGCCTCAGATAGAATTCTTGATTCCAGACCTCCTCCCAGCCCCTATATATAACCATCTCAGTCAATGATATCACGATTCACCCAGTTGCTCAGCTCATAAACTTTGGAGCTATCCTTGACTCCTCTCTTCTCCTCACTCCCCAAGAAGATTCTTCCTTCAAAATATATCCAGTGTCCCAACAACTTTTCACCATCCACTACTGTCACCCAAATCCAAGCCACCATCATCCATTTGGACAGCAGTAGCTTTCTTGACTGGTCTTACTGCTTAAACTCTTCCCATTTCCAGCTGATTGCCTACACAGCTGCCTTCTGGTCTTTAAAATGTAAATCAGTCATATCACTCCCCAGTTGTGACTTTACATCACACTTGGAATGCAGTCTGGAGTACTTCATGGGGCTGCAGGGCCCTATGCAATCTGGTGGCTCTCACCTCCCCATCTATCTGCCAGCCTCTCTGCTCTTGCTGCCTTCATTCCAGGCACGTGGGCCTTCTTTGAACATGCCAAGCCTGGTCCTGCTCAGAACCTGTCTCTGTTGTTCCCTCTGTGTAGAATGTTCTTTCCCATCTTCACATGGCTCTCTATTTCTGGCCCTTCACACCTCTGCTCTCTCATCACCTCCTCAGAGGGGCCTTTCCAGATGGACTTATCAAAAGCAGCAGCTCTCTGTTTTGCTATATACATTAGTTTATTTTTTAGATTCCACGTATTAGTGATATCATACAGTATTTTTCTGACTTATTTCACTAAGTATAATATTCTAAGTTCATCCACATTGCTGCAAATGGCAGAAATTCGTTCTTTTTTTTTTTACAGCTGAGTAATATTGCATTGTATATGTATATACCATGTCTTCTTTATCCATTTGTCTGTTGATGGGCACATGGGTTGCTTCCATACCTTGGCTATTGTAAATAGTGCTGCTATATATAGCAAAACAGTAACAGACTCACAGATGTAGAAAACAAACTAGTGGTTACCAGTGGGGAGAGGGAAGGAGGCAGGGACAAGATAGGGATGTGGGATTAAGAGAAACAAACTGCTGTGTATAAAATAGATGAGGAACAAGGATATATTGTATAGCACAGGGAATTATAGCCATTATCTTATAATAACTTTTAATGGATTATAATCTGTAAAAATACTAAATCACTACATTGAACACCTGAAACTAGTATAATATTATAAATCAACTATACCTCAATAAAAATGAATAAAAATAAAACAGCAACTCTCTCTCTGCATCACTTTCTATCCCCTGTCCCTACTTAGTTTTCTTAGTCAGCATGTGTCACAATCCAAAATGAAATCACTTATTTATGTGATTTCACTAGAAGGTCTCACCCACTAGAAGGTAAGCTTTTTGAGAGCAGGGACTTGCAGGCGCTCAGTAGATATTTGTCTAGTGGGTTAATGAGTGAGTGGTATCACTTTCATTTCTGTCTCTATACACAGAAAGCACTTGTCATATGCTTGCTCACTGGAGTGTCTTAGAATCCAGGCCCCGATTCTGAAGGTTCCAAGCCTGGTGCAGGCCCCTCCTGAACTTGGGGGTGGAAGGTGTGTGAACTCCCTAGGGTCCCCTAAGGGATCTGCAAGCCCTTCTCAAGGGCATGGTGGTATCATGACTATGGGGTTGGAGGTTTCATAAGACTGTCAATGAGCCTTCTTACTGTGGCCACGGCCATTTCTTCACCTCAGCCCTCCTATTTTTCCTTCAGTTCAGATCTACACACGTCCCAGAGTCTTCTGCCAGCTCTGCTGGTGGGGAGGCAGAACCAAGCAAGCTCTTCTGTGACGAACTCATGGCAAGGAGGGCTCCACAATAATTGTTGCAGAGGAATGAGTGCACAACAGAGGCCAAGCAGACAGGTGCAAAATGCCTCAGCTGCAGCCCATCTTGTCCCAAAGTACTGGTCTGAATCTTCCTGCTCTTGGATCTGCTGCCTTGCCTGAACCTAGAAATATTCCTCGGAGTGAACAGGTTGGGCTTTCCACACTCCAATCCAGCTTCAGAGATTCTGGGAATCCCGGCTGGCATGAATAGCTTCTGAACAGAGAGTTAAAGCTATTTTAAGATTCTGTTTGTAGCCAAGGAGGGTGACCTGTGGGCTCTGGTGACTGTAGAAGATGACCCTCCAGAAGACCAGTTCTCCTGATGGTCACGGCTCTCGGGCACAGTGCTGCAGCTGAATGGGAGCTGGGAGACAACGCAATATCACTTTTTCCTCGGCAGATGTGGATGCTCATTTATTTACATGCCATTTTAAATGTATTGAGTTTTTTAAAAATTTATTTCTTTAATTGAAGTATAGTTGATTTACAATGTTGAGTTAATTTCTGGTGTACAGCGAGGTGACTCAGTTATACACATATATACATTCTTTTTATATTCTTTTCCATTAATGGTTTATGTATTCAGTTGTTATGTTATGACATAACATAACATTTTTTGTGATGTTTAACTATATTCCTTTCTCCATGTGGTTTACTACTCTCCCCTCAACTCATCCCCCCACACCCTCCTTCATTCAAGGTGCTGCCTTTTTTGTTGTCTTGTCCTTATGGAAAGAATGTGACAGAGATGAAAGAAAAATCAAAGGAGTCTCTCTTGCTTTGGTGTCCAAAAATGTGTGCATTTCCATAGAGAAGACTCCAAGAATAGACAAAATCTCTGTGGGAGAGAGCAGGGCTTCCTGAACCCCATCCTCAAACAGAGAAGAGATTTCCCTGAGGCTGAAAAAAAGAAAAGACAAAGGGGAAGTCCTGATGATGGAAACCTTAGTGGCGTTCTGAGGGACAAGCCCTGCCTTCTGGACAGAGCCCCAAGAGGTAAAGCTGAAGCCTGGGAGGAGGGAGCACCGATTCCCATACTCTTAGATGGCACAGAGGGGAAAAGAGCTTCCAGGCAGAAGGCCTGGCTGTCAGGAATGAGAGCAGTAGCAGGAGCCACTGGCATGGGCTGATGACCAAGGGTCAGATGCTTACCTCCATCATCTTAATGGGATGAGGGAGAAATTGAGGGGTGGACTCCAAAGACTATGTTTCTGCTCCTTTAGCAAAATGGGGATTTAAATTCAAAATTAAGCTGAGTTCTCTCTCTCTCTCTCTCTCTCTCTCTCTCTCTCTCTCTCCCCCCCCTCACACACACACACACACACACACAGTACTTCAAAAAGAAAGTTTATTGAGCTCCTACTGTGTCCTAGGCTGGATAAGCCACATAGACACAGACTCTGGTCTCTAGAGTTACAGAGTCTTTCTGGAGGAGTAACACTCGACCAGTTGGCCACGAGCCTTGGTGCTAAGTGGACTACTGGAGATGTGAGCATAACGCTGTATGATCACAGAGGTGGAATATGCATTCTTCTGAGAACTATACCTCAGGCTTCACAAACTTAGAAGATCCCAGTTTTGGGGTGTTCACAGCAGTCACCAAACTCCCAGACTACTAGAGAAAGCCAGAGCTTGTAGGTTCCTTCACAGGAGGACAACAGACACGTGGGCCACTCTCAGCTCCCAGAAGATTGATCAGAGTGTGCAGGCTAGAGGCAAGGTGCTGGGATGCTGCTGTGGGACAGTCCCCTCTGGCTGTGAAAGGGCTCAGAATTCTCCCTGCTGCCCTGCTGCCCTGCTCAGTCTCTCCTCTGGTGACAAGTCCTCCACCCACAGGGACTGGATACACAGTATTTATGTCTTAGAAGTTGGCCTTCTTTCCTCAATGCTCTACTCAGGTCCCTTTCCTTCTCCACTTAAAAAAAAAATTGAGGTGTAGTTATTTACAATATAATATAGTTTCAGGTGTACAACATAGTGATTCAAAATTTTTATAGATCATATTCCATTTAAAGTTATTATAAAATATTAGCTATATTCCCTGTTGCTATACAATATATCCTTGTTGCTTAATTTATACATGGTAGTTTGTCCCTATTAATCCTCTATCCCCATCTTGCCCCTCCCCCTTTCCCTCTCCCCACTGGTAACCACTAGTTTGCTGTTTATATCTGTGAGTCAGTTTCTCTTTTGTTATATTCACTAGTTTTATTTTTTAGATTCCACATGCAAGTGATATCATACAGTATTTGTATTTCTCTGTCTGACTTATTTCACTAAGCATAATACCCTCCAGGTCCATCTATGTTGTTGCAAATGGCAAAATTTCACTCTTTTTAATGGCTGAGTAATATTCCATTGTGTGTGTGTGTGTGTGTGTGTGTGTGTGTGTGTGTGTGTATATATATAGACCACATCTTTATCCATTCATCTGTTGATGGATACCTAGGTTGCTTCTATGTATCAGCTATTGTAAATAATGTTGCTATGAATATTGGGGTACATGTGTCTTTTCGAATTAATGGTTTCACTTTCTTTGGATATATATCCAGGAGTGGAAATGCTGGATCATATGGTAGTTCTATTTTTAGTTTTTTGAGGGACCTCCATACTGTTTTCTACAATGGCTGCACCAATTTACATTACTGCCAACAGCGTACAAAAGTTCTCTTTTCTCTACATTCTCACCGACATTTGTTATTTGTGGCCTTTTTGATGATAGTCATTCCGACACGTGTGAGGTGATATCTCATTGTGTTTTGGTTTTTTTTTTTTTTTTGCGGTACGTGGGCCTCTCACTGCTGTGGCCTCTCCCGTCACGGAGCACAGGCTCAGGACGCGCAGGCCCAGCGGCCAGGGCCCACGGGCCCATGGGCCCAGCCGCTCCACGGCATGTGGGGACCGGGGCACGAACCCGCGTCCCCTGCATCGGCAGGTGGACTCTCAACCACTGCGCCACCAGGGAAGCCCCTCTCATTGTGGTTTTGATTTTCATTTCTCTGATGATTAGTGATGTTGAGCATCTTTTCCTATGCCTATTGACCATCTGTATGTCTTCTTTGGAAAAAGGTCTATTCAGGTCTTCTGCCTATTTTTTAATCAGGTTTTTTTCTTTTTGATATTGAGTTGTATGAGCTGTTTACATATTTTGGATCTTAACCCCTTACTGGTCATATCATTTACAAATATTTCCTCCCATTCAGTAGATTGTCTTTTTGTTTTGTTGATGGTTTCTTTTGCTATGCAAAGATTTTAAGTTTAATTAGGTCTCATTTGTTTATTTTTGCTTTTGTTTCTCCTTCCCTACTTTTGTCACTGACAACTTATTTTCCTGGATTAGTGTTTCTCTGATAATTGTGACCCTTTTACTTGGCTGGTTTTTGTTCTCCTGGTAAAGATTTGAGGGAAACATCTTTATTTCATGGGCAACACACAATCTTGCTCTTTGGGTGGGCCAGGTTTCTAAATTTTGGTAATTTTCATAAATTCTGTTATTTCCAATCAGAGCAACACTTCCTGCCCAGGTTCCCAGGTTCCCAGGTTCTGGGAGTGAAGGCCATTTGGAGAGGATTATCTAGCTCTGAAACCACTGTCCACATACAGATTTCTTTTTTTTTTCTTTCCATCCAGAAGGTCATTCATTAAAAGATTTTTTTAATTGTAAGTAATCATACCTGTTGCAATTTATGTTTAAACTGCAGGTATTACTTTGAAAAACAATTCAGTTTTGAAAGGGTAATAGACAAGCCTGGTATAAAATTCAAAATGTATAAAGCCAAAGTGGTGAGAAGCCTTTCCTTCCCTTTCCTCTGGTCAACCAGTTCCCCAGAGGCCATCTCAGCTACCAGTTTATTCAGTCTATGTATACATTATAAATCTTTCCCAGTTTGTTGTTTGCTTTGCAATTTATTTATTTTTTGTCAGATTGATGTTATAACATTTTTATATAATCTATTATTTTTAGATCTAAAAATTAGTTTAAAAATGCATGCAATAACCCGCACACAAATGTTCATAGCAGCTTTGTTTGTAATAGCTTCAAACTGTGATCATCCCAGATGGCTTTTGACAGGTGAATGGTTAAATAAACTATGGTACATCCAACCATGAAGTGCTACTTGGCAATAAAAAGGAATGCACCATTGATGCATGCAACAGCTTGGATGAATTTGTTTTGCAAAATGTTACCACTGGTGGTGTGTGACATAAGAAGAAATACATATTTTGTGTCTGCCCTCCCCACTCCCCCTTTCCTGGCACACAGCTCTAAAACCCTTGTAATCTCTGAAGTGGTAAGTGTGTTTTTGTTGTTAATGAGATGACTAGTGGCTGGAGGATCCTGGAAAGGTCCTAAGGATGGGGGACTGGTTTTTGCTTGGAAAGTCAACCATGTGATTAGAGGGTTGGAATTTTAAAAAATATTTATTTATTTTATTATTTATTTGGCTGCGCCGGATCTTAGTTGCGGCATGCGGGATCTTTAGTTGCAGTGTGCGGGATCTTTTAGTTGTGGTGTGCAGGATCTGGTTCCTGACCAGGGATCGAACCCGGGCCCCCTGCATTGGGAGCATGGAGTCTTAACCACAGGGAGGTCCCAAGGGTTGGAAGTTTTAATCAATCATGCCTACATAGTGAAGCCTCTGTAAAAAACCCTAACTGAAGCTTTTGGAGAGGGTACTAAATACATCAAGGTGCTGGGAGGGTGACGGTCCTGGAGAGGCATGGAAGCTCTGCGCCCCTTCCCATACATCTTGCCCTATGCATCTCTTCCATTTGGCTCTTCCTGAGTTGTATCCTTTAATAATAAATCAGTAATGTAGTAAATAAACTAATTTTTCTGAATTTTGTGAGCTGCTCTAGCAGGTTATTGAACTCAAGAACGGGGTCATGAGAACCCATGATTTATAGCTGCTTGGTCATAAGTACAGGAAGCCTGGATTCCAGATTGGCATCTGAAGTGGGAGCAGTTTTGTGGGACTAAGCTCTTAACAATTGGGGTCTAATGCCAATTTCAGGTAGATAGTGTCAGAATTGAATTGAATTGTAGACACCCAACTGGTGTCAGAAGTGTTCAGTGTGAGTAGTAGTACAGAAAAAAGAGTTTTGTGTTTTTTTTCCAATTTAGAGAGAAACTGAGCAAAGCATACAACAGAACTCTCTGCATTATTTCTTACTACTGCATACAAATCTATAATTATCTCAATGAAGATTTCAACTAAAAATACACAAAATAGAGTATAGAAAGTAAACACTAAATCTTCTTTCCATACCTTATCCTAATTCCATTTTCTAGACAGAATGTTAACACTATAAAGTATATCCTCCCAGACATTTTCCTGTACTTACACATTTTTCTAAACAAAAATGGGGCTGTGTTTTGTTTATATCAGTAGCTTATTTTGTTCACTTAGAAAACAGACATCGTTTCATGGCGTTTAGGGTTGCCAAATATAGCAAATAAAAATGCAAGATGTTCAGTTGAATTTGAATTTTGGATAATGGATAATTTTCTTAGTGTAAATATGTCCCAGCATGTTGCCATTTTCTTTGGCAACCCTAATGGCAGTATATTACCTAATTCTTTTGAAAAGTTGGTTGCACAGTAGTCCACTGACATTTAGCCTTTTCCTATTGATGAGGGTATTCTTTAGATCAGAGTGTTCATCATAATTCTCGGTAATTCATAAAGTCTCTTATGTTTGTATGGTGCCTTAAATTATTCAAACTTCTATCATATTTCATTAAACAAAAATTAACTGAGAATTACAGCAGAAAAATCCTGGGCTTTGGATTCCTGGCTGTTATTCTTATCAGATACTTAAACTTCTTGAACTTCAGTCTCCTCATTTGTAAAATAGGAATAAGAATACCTACTCTGCAGGATTAGAAATAACGTGTATACAACCCCTAGTAGTGCCTAGCAGAGAATGGAACTCAAGAGATAAATCATTGTTATTTACAGTAATGTTAAGATCCTGTGGTAGGTGCTAAGGGATAAACGGAATTAAGAAACATATTCCTGACATTTCTGGGTTACATTTTTTTTTTTTTTTTTTTTTTTTAGCGGTACGTGGGCCTCTCACTGTGGTGGCCTCTCCCGTTGCAGAGCACAGGCTCCGGACGCACAGGCTCAGCGGCCATGGCTCACGGGCCCAGCCGCTCCGCGGCATGTGGGATCTTCCCGGACCGGGGCACAAACCCGTGTCCCCTGCATCGGCAGGCGGACTCTCAACCACTGCGCCACCAGGGAAGCCCTTGGGTTACTTTTAATTTTGAAATAATTTCAAAGTTATTGGCAAGTTGCAAGGATAGAACAGAACAAGGAATTCCCACATACTCTTTACCCAGATTCACTAATTCTACATTTTGTCCTATCATCCTCCTCCTCCTCCTCCTCCTCCTCCTCTCCCCCACTGTCATGTTTTCCTATGAACAAGAACATTCTCTTATACAACCATAATTTAATTATCGAAATTAGCAAATTTAGCAAATTCCCAAAGTAGTTTTCAAATTCAAATTCCTGAAATATTTTTAATAGGTTTTTTGGAGCTATCTCCTTTTCTAGTAGGACTATGGCCCCAAACTTAACTTTATGTGGCTTCCCATTTTCTCTTGGATTGGATATAAGAATCAAGGCACGGTTTGTAGCCTGAGGTGTGCGAACCTGACTGGCCTCAGAAGAGAAACAGCATTGCTATGAACAGACTGAAGCCTTTGCTTCCCGTCCCTACTGATGACTCAGCCGCAAATGGTGCCGACATCAGGCACTCATTCCACCACCAGAGAAGCACAGCTCTCGCCTTGCCTTGCCAGGCTCGGATATTCTTACGCTGGCAGAGTGGCTGCGTGGGCTTCCTCTGAAATGCACAACTGCTCATCTCCCTTTCCTGGTTAGCACCCCTCCCAACTCTAGCCTGGCACACAAGGACCTTCACAAAGGGTTCCCTGATTACTGGCTCTTCCTTTCCTGCCACACCCCTTGTTTCCTGTGCTCCACCCAACATACCTTTCTCCCAGGAGACTTGTGTTTTCTTGCCTCTGTGCTTCTGCACATAGAGCTCCTCCTGTCTGGGGAATGCTCTACACTCGTCAAATTTTTCTTTTTCTTTTTTTTTCAAGGCCTAACTCCAGTACAAAATACCTCAATCCCCTGATCAGAACTAATTGCTCCCCATTTCCAGCTCTAAACAGCATGGCTGAGTGCACTTGTATTTGGTGCTTCTGTCTGGTCCTTTATTAAAGTTGGTTGTCTATGGATCTGGCTATTCTGTCTTTGAGATTCCTTGGGCAGAAGACACATCTCTTTTCTTCCCTTTTCTGGCATTGCCCTGAACAGGGTGAGGCATAGGGTAGACACTGGTGACTGATAAAAGAATGAATAGCATGAATTACCCTGTGTGAGAGAGGCAGACACTTGGTTATAGAGATGATGCATGTAAGTGCACATTAATCGTTCAAAAAATTGTAGAGGGTTTTATTATTGCTGCTAATGGTGTTATTATTGGTAGAGATGTTACATTCCAAATGGCCTGACCCACCCAGTTAGTGACTCAAGAAACAAGGAGCAGCAGAATCATATCCAATCTCCTTATTGTCCATTTGAGGAAACAGGTTCACAGAGGGGCAGGCACTTCTTTCAGGTCAGGTTCCACAGCTCAGAGCCCTGCCTCCTTGCACTGGACTGTTTTGTCTTGCAGCCTAATTACTTTCCTTAAGTCAGTAATACTCAAGCTCTTTTGAATATGTACACTCAACATAAGTTTGAAAAACTTTAAGTAGATATCTAAATTTTCTCACCATACTTTTAGTAATAATTTTTATAACCTCCTTTATTTATATAGAATTCTAAGTTAAAAAAACTGTAATTTTCCTTACTACTCTTAACCATGTGAGGCAGACAGGCTTGACTATATTAGCCCCATTTTACAGGCAAGACTGGAAACATTCCCATATTTAGTATAAGACAGATCCAGGATATAAACCCGGGGCTTCCACACTCACAGCTGCTCTTTTCGCATTACTTTTTGACACATCATTTTAAAGTCATCTGATTTTACAATGTTTCACAGTATCAGAGTGACATCTGTAACATCTAATCCTGGCAGGTTAACTCCTGAGCCAAGCAATTTAATTACCTCATAATCTGGCACATTTTAAGGCACTGTTAATACCTCCAATTCAATCTCACAGCTATGTTCGTAATAGGGAAGAATATTTTGTATTCTAGTACAAGTTAATCAGTAAAGGGATGTTGCCTATAAGCTTAAATTATACATAACGGCCAATCTCTGGCAACCCTGCCTCCCAGGTAATGAGCATTAAGCTAAAATACCTTTGTTTAGCTGGCCAGGCTCACCTGTGAACGAATAACACATCCCCTCCAGAGGCTGACGGGAAGTGTTTGACTTTACGCCCTCCCCTTTCAGTATAAAAGAAGCCTGGAGAAAAAAAAAAAAAAAAAAAGCCTGAATTCTAACTCAGGCAAGATGGTTCTTTGGGGCACGAGCTCGCCATCTTCTCAGTTTTCTGGCTTTCTGAATAAAGTGTCTATTCCTTGCCCCAACAACTCGTCTCTCCATTTATTAGCCTGTTGGGCGGCGAGTAGTATGAGCTTGGGCTCAGTAACATGTTTGAGCGCCCCATGAACCAAAACTGCAGCAAAGCTGGTCTTTTTTTTCTGTTTTTTGCGGTACGTGGGCCTCTCACCGCTGCGGCCTCTCCCATTGCCGAGCACAGGCTCCGGACGCGCAGGCGCAGCGGCCATGGCTCACGGGCCCAGCCGCTCCGCGGCACGTGGGATCCTCGCGGACCGGGGCACGAACCCGTGTCCCCGGTATCGGCAGGCGGACTCTCAACCACTGCGCCACCAGGGAAGCCCCAGCAGAGCTGATCTTAAAGGACCAGGGGACACAATAGTTAAGCATGTTTTCAGCTCTTAAGCTGGGCCTGGCACACCCTCACCAACTGCTTAGATGGCAAGTTGAGGCAACTAAGTGAGTGACAGGAGCAGAGGGAAGGCCCATTTAGGGGTGGACACTGATGACAAACACAAGCAGTGTCAGACCCTCTTTTTAGGTCTAACATCTCCACAAGTGTTGGTCTACATTATCACTTGCAGGGTAGAGGGCAATACTTCTGGAGTCTAGAATATATAAGGAAAGGGTCCAATTAAGTTGCTTGCCTGCAGCCTAAAAGACCAAATATTGCTAATTTCATCCATGCCAAACCAAGAAAATGGTTCACTCTTTCCTGATTTGGGTTTAAGGAGAGGACTGATCATCAGGGAAACCAGAGAATTCCATCCTGAAGCCCGGAAGAACTAAATGGTGGCCATTTCCCTGAGTCATAGATGGCACAGGGACTCAGTAATCTACCACCATGTTCTTAAAAGGAAACACTCATTTGGCTTGAAGGGAAAAACCTACCTTGGTAAGCTCTGGTCTTCCATAGGACATGGAACCAGAAGAGACTAGGAAGGTCAGAGCCTGGGTGACCAATCCTGATAGTGCGGGACTTCTTCACATAAGGTGCATGGGTCCCTGAGTAGGGTCTACAAATACTCTAAACTTCCAAGACAGAATTGGAGTTTCTGCATGTTTTCCTGGGGAAAGTGTCCTTCCCTTCTCATAGATCCAAGAACAGGTTAAAATCCTGAGCTAAAGAAAAGCATTAAGCCAGCTGCAGGCAAGGATAAGGAAGCCATCATATACACTTAGAGCTCTGTGTAAGTCTGAGAGCTCACAACGCTGTCACTGAAGTTAGAACATGGACTCACAGCAGAGACAACCGAGCACTGCTTTTGTGCTCTTCTAACTGTACTTACAATTCTTTCTAAAACAAGGCCCTAGGAACCCCTAGGCTCGAGTACGTCCCTGGGGTTGGTCCACTGCTGTCTTGTATTCATGCTTGGGTATTCATTCACCAACATTAAACCCCAGGATAGAAGATGTGACAAAGCATCCCTCGTCCATGGCATGAGTCTTTTGCTGGTTTCAGAGGTGGATGGTGACCAACACCGAAAATACATAGGAATGTTTCCTTGGACCTGGCGTGGGATGAAAAGTGCCTGCCATGACTATCACCATCTTTTCCCTGACACTTCCCCTCCAGTTTCTGAAGATATAGTAGAAAATAATCTTTTTTGAAGATACTGGGTAACAATTCCATAAAACAAAAACACATGCTTCCAAATGCACTGTGCTTTCAAATATTCTGGGTTTAGTTCAGCTGCCGGATGACCTGACTGATGCTTTCTCCTCGATAGTCAGGTGAGCCCACCTCCTTGAGGAAACCCACTCTATTCTTGGTAGCCTGGTGGGCCACTGGGAGTTGGAAAGGGCACAAAACCCCTGAGATCGACTGAAAATTCTTCCTCAGGAAGGCAACTTCATGAATGAGGTCTCCCAAAGCAAACGAAACCAAACTTCCCCAGGTGCTCCTCAATCACTGTGTCGTCTGTCGGATGGTTTTGTTCTTGACCTTGGCTTGTCCACGTTTCAAGATGAGTTCCCAAACAGACTTCAGATTTGTAAATCCCCAGGTCATATAAGGTTCCACTCTACAAAGCGTTTTTATGGTTTTAGGGGTTACTTTCACAAAGACACCACTGAAAATCTTATTCAGGCAAAGTCTTGCAATGGTCCTCTGCACCAGTGAACTCACCCCATTAATCCTTTGGATGAATACAACAAAGGCCAAAGAATATTTATCTGGCACTTTCAAGCCATGAGGTTTCACTTCTAGTCGTCTGAGGTGCACCCTGTCACATAGCTGCTGCCAGGAATCATGTAGAAACCATTCTAGTTGCTTAAACTTGAGCCCTTTTCCATTCCTCTGTTCCTCCTTGTGCAAAAGCGCCTGCTTTGCCTGGGTGGCTTTGAGGGCCTGATAAGCCTTCCTCTTTTTCAGGAGGTTTTCTGGAACCAAAGGGATCTTCCTTCTTTGCTCTTCCTCCATCTTTCCCATACTGTGGCTACTGCTCATGTGCAGCCCCACTGGGTGGGGAAGAGAGGAATGGCTCTGTGTCTACTTGACCATAGAGACGTCTATTCTAGCTCAGGGGTCCTCAACCCCCAGGGCGCAGACCGGTACCGGCCACACAGCAGGAGGTGAGTGGCCAGCTACTGAGAGCGAAGCTTCATCTGCCGCTCCGCATCACTCGCATTACCGCCTGAACCATCACTTGCATTACCCCTCCTCTCGTCCCATGTTCAAATTGTCTTCCACGAAACCGGTCTCTGGTGCTAAAAAGGTTGGGGACTGCTGTTCTGCCTCATGGCAGGGCGACCAGTACTGCTGCGCCTTCTTAGCAGCAGTGAACCACGGAGGCCTTGCTAACCCTCATTCCTGCCAAGAGTTGCACAAAGCTTCCTTCGCACTGCCTCCAAGCTTTTTACAGCGGTGTCATCTTCAAAATCCAGCCCTTTCCATTTCAGCTGTATTCTCATAATGCTGGAGGCCAGGCTATAAACACTGAATGGCTTCCCACCATGCATTCTCTTGTTATAATTTTAAATAGTCACAAAGGTTTTAATTTTTGGATAAATTGTAAATATTTTTAAAACAACTGGTTATTGTAAACCTCTGAAAGTAAAGCTGTAAGTCCTTAAAAGATATGCAATGGATTGGAAATACCAGAATGATTTGATACCCACTATTATCCGATAAAAATTACACGAACAAAATAAACAATTTACTTTTTAACTTGCTTGTTTTCCCTCTTTTTTCTCCTAACTCATATTTTGGTTCCACAGAATGTTATCTTAGTTTAATTTTTTTTTTTTTTTGCTTGAAAATCTTTTATCCAGTGCAATAGCACACTTCATTGCAATAAAAATACACATATAACACTATTCCACTTCACAGGTAGGCAGAGCAGAAAAATTTAGGGCAGTGAAACTACTCTGTATGATACTATAATGGTGGAGACATGTCATTATACATTTGTCTAAACCCATAAAAGGTACAACACCAAGAGGGAACCCTCATGTAAATTGTGGTCTTTGGGTGATAATATAGGTTCATAAATTGTAACAGATGTACCACTCTGGTGGGGGATATTGATAATGGGGGAGGCTATGCATGTGGTTGGGACAGAGGGTTTAGGAGGAATCTCTGTACCCCTCCGATTTGCTGTGAATCTAAACCGTTCTTTAAGAAAAAGTCTCTTTAAAAAATACATATATAAATTTATACTTAATATTTTTTTCTTTCCTCTTGCTATAATTTTTTTTTCCTTCTGGATTTTCATTACAATTGTAGTAATTCATGCAGCCCATGAAAGTCACATAAATAATGACCAAACAGTAAAACGTATTAGAAGGACTTCTCCTGTGATGCTAGGTAGGTGTTTCTGGTACCTTGAGCTATCTAATGGACAATTTGTCCCCTGGGGTTTTTATTCCTCGTGGCAACATATTTTAGTAAGATTTTTACTAAAGGTATACTTTTTTACTAGAGGTATACTTGTCTTTTGTTGGATGGGAGAAGGGCCACTGGGCAAGGGGAGGACGAAAATGAGACTGTGACTACTAGCGACTTCTCTGCAAATCAATTTTAGGAAAGAGAACTTAAAGTTGAATTATGTAAAAACTTTGTATGCTCACGACACCACGAAAATCTTCACGTGCCCTCCGGGGAGGGGCACTCCAGGTCGAAGACCAAGGCCTTAACTCACCTCTCAGCAAGCTCCAGAAGCCTCTTAACCATCCCACTCCCTGGTCCCGCTCGCTGTCCTAGGGCGACAGCGCCCCGCCTCGCTGCGACCGCCCAGACGCCGCTGCGTCCCCGCCCCTTCCGGCGCGCGAGGTTTGATTCCCTTGGCGGGCGGAAACGGCCAGAGCGTGGCTATCCAAAAAGTTTCTAGGAGCTCTCTGCGCTCACCGGTTCCCTTCGGACGGCAGGCCGGCGCGTCTGTCTTTCTGCCTGGCCCAGTCCCTCCCGGCCCTCCGCCCTCAGGTCAGTGTGTCCCGCGTGGGTGAAGGCCGGGGTTCCGGCCGTGCGCGGCGCGGGGGACGGCGGCTCGGGCCCAGGGTGCTCCTGGCTCACAGGAGACTGGGGAACTTCACCGGAGTCCCACCTTATGAGCACGGTTCCTTTGGATGAGATAGCCTTTCCGACCCCTGGTTTCCTCTTCTGTAAGTGGGATAGGGATCGTATCCGCCTCCGGGTTATCGGTGAGGTAAAGCGCTTGCCACCTAGGAGGCTGTGATAGATGTGAATTCCCATTACATGTTTCCATGACACTGACGGTCCGGGAAAGAAGTTCAAAGAAGGGTTTCGAGTTATTTCTGTTCGTACAACTCAATTTACTAGGCAGTTCAGTAAACAAGGAAATGTGTTATGTCTAATCACCCCCTTTTCAGAGTCCAAATCCTTCCTTTTCCTTCACCTTCCCAAAGTAGTGGCTTAAGAGCCTTAACACTAAAAGGGGAATATGCACCGAATGCTATAGCACTAAAAGGAGTGACCTACCGGGAGACCAGTGGGAAAAAGGGAGACTTCCAAAGGAGGGCGTCCCAGGAGAGTGATCAGGCCTCTAGCTCCTAGGATGAATAATTATCCTTGAGCTTCACAATTGGTATTTCTTCTGGTAGTGGAAAGGGGGAAGGTAGTGCCTGGAGTTTTGCTTACAGCTCAGTGTTCCTAACTTTTTTGTTCATATTTTGGTTTCTATCTCTGTGTTGTGTGGGATAAATCAGAAACATCCTTACTGTATCTTCATGGGCGTGTCTCACCAGTGGATCTGTCCTTTCAGTATTTCTACTACGGACCAACCAGATGGCCAGATCAGTCCCTTACTACCTTTGGGAGTGAATGCCTCTTTACTGGTGCTCCCAGAAGCCTCTGCAAGGGAGCAGGACAGTATGTTAATTAAATGTATTACAAGGCCACATTATATGCCATTCTGTATTTTACTTTTCATTTGAAATATCCTCAGCATCAGTGTCATACCAAGCTCACTAGATAATGTAAATGTATTATACAGCAGGTAATAGCATAGTCCAGATAAGACTATGTTGGTAGGAAAATGCCCCCAATTTCTTGCTATCTTATAAAATTTACTGATAAATTTTCTTCCACTATCTAGGCAATTCCTTCTTTCCTCAGAAAAGTTCAAGACCCCAATTGTATATAGCTCCAGTTCTTCTACTTAGTCACATTCAGAAGGACATTCAGGTGTATGGGGTCTAGTTTCCTTCTTCATTATCCACAGTTGGGAGGCTGTCTTCCACATTGACTGATCATATACTTCCTTTAGCAGCAAGTGGGTTACTCCAGTCAAAAGTCTTTTCTGTGTTCTGTATTTCCAGACTCTAGAGGATAAACAGGGAGAGCACTTCAGAATATTTAGAACCAGCTCCACTTCTACAAAATTTAAAAGCCAAGTAAAATCTGCTATCATTATAGCAGTTTTGCAATGTAAACACCAGTTTTCTTATACAGTAGCACAAATGATGTTCCCTGGATTCAGTAGATACAATTTAGGGCCACATTTGTATTACTCACCTAAAGACATGGTGTGATTTGAGGGAAGGGGGTAGATAACAAAATGGAAGGAAGAAAAATAGGAGGTGTGTGATTTAGTCTTACACTGGTGAGAGTTGATCTCTGCTAGTTGACTGGAGGCCATAACCTGGAAGTTCAAAACTCATTTGGGAAAAATCTATCAAGAAGTTGGTTATGACACTCTTATATCCCTGTCTGGGAAAATGAATTCCAACATCATACTAATTGCTTTCTCTTTCTGAGTGTGGCAATTTGAAATAGCCCAGTCCTTTGTATGGAATTTAGGCATGTGCAGTGGTGGCAATTTGGAGTCTTACTTATACTTCCTAAGGCCTGCTTCTTTCCCTTTGTCCATTTCCATCTAATGTTTTTTTTTGTTTGTTTGTTTTTGTTTTTTGGCGGAGCTGTGCAGCTTGCAGGATCTCAGTTCCCTGACCAGAGATTCAATCCAGGCCATGGCAGTGAAATCCTAACCATTAGGCCACCAGGGAACTCCCTCCATCTCATGGTTTTTAAACTTTGAAATGTCTGTTTGTGTTTCCTCTTTAACCCCTGTGTTCTGAATGCCCCAATACTGCATTAGTTGGAGCTTTGCTCTCTAAGGAACCTGATAGCCTACTTTTATAGCAGACCACTTTCTAAACAGATTTATAGCCTAACATTCCCCCATTTCCAGAGTCCTGCTCATTCTCTTCTCCATCATCAGGATCCCAAAGGTTTCTTAGCCTTGTGTTGACCTCTATACCTTTACTGCTATTTTTCCTGTTTTAAAAATTCTTAGTCCTATGATTCCTGTCTTTTGGGGGTGTGGTTCCACTTAATTCCCAATTTGCTCCAATAACAAATGCCCTTTAAAAGGTTTCTGAATTAGTAAGGATATTTCTAATCCTGTGTCTCAGGTGCCCAGGGGGAATAAATATGTCCTCTCTGCTGTCTCCTTGCCTGGAACAACTTTTGCCACTCCAGTGGAAGCGGAAATATTTCATTTTATATCACCAGCTTTCTGCTGTTATCAGGACTTGACTTTGCTTCCTTTGTTTGCCTACGCTGTTCATGCAGATTCAGCTAGATTAAAAGTTCCACCTGCTTATTAAGTTGGTCCAATGCCACCTCTTCCTAGGAAATGACTAATATTGTTTATTGGATCAGAATGTCTTTTGCCCATGATCTTTATCTTTCTTGCTATTTTAGCTTTGACATTGCTACTAAAACCTTTTTTTTTAAGCTGATTTTTTTCTTGGGTTTTGATATTTTTCCTTCCAGAACTTCTGCTCTAGTGTTCATTTCACTGACCAAATTTTTGAAGACTTTTTACTTGCTAAATAGCATACCTTTTATCTCCAAGTAAAATGATTCCTGGAATCAGAGTGCTTTAGGCATTTTGTAAGGAAATTTAAAGGGATCTTAAAAAAAAAAAAATCCTCTGTGTCTCTTGGGCTTTTGATAATTTCATTCATTTTTTTTCTCCACTTCAGTTTAAGAAGATACCCATCTTCACTGTAGCAAGGACCTTCCCTATTGCTCTGTCTTTTCCTTTATAAACTCACCACAGTCCTGAGGTTGAACTCATAACTCTAGGTCTTCCAAAGTCATACCGTTATTAAGGTTTAATAACATGCTGGCCACTCAGCTCTGGATGAGCCAGGATGAAGGACAGAGAACTTGAAAGTAGTAAACATGGTGCTGGCCACTTAACCAATCACAGAGCCTTCAGCAGACTTGCTAAAACCCTGCCTGTTGGTGAAGGGAGACTGTCTGGCTCTAGAAATGAGCACTAGCACCAGGTTTCCACTACTGAGAGGCATTAATTCAGATGTATGAGTTTTGCCCTTTCCAGGTAGAACTTTGCCCAAGTCCCATTTGGCTATGCATATACTTACCTAATCTTTGTAAATGTTACAGAGAGTGGGATCCTGGGATCTTGAACTCTGTGGTGCCATACCTAGTCCAGTGCTAGGGCACAGAAGGAGATTTGTGCACAGGAGTCAGACCAGGCAAAGGAGTTTATCACTAGCTGGGTCTTGGACTCAAAGCCCTTTGTGAACTCCAGAGCCCTTGGTGTGCTGTGCTGACTCAGTGACCTCCACTTCCCTGGGCCCCTCTGATTCCTGCGTGGCTTTCTAAGGGGTGTGGAAGCATCTCTTTCCAAGGTTGAAATCTCAAGTCCTGTCCTGTCACACTGGCCTAGGAAGAAGAGCTCCTTAGAGAAACTATCTATATAGGTTCAGAGAGCTTGCACCCCATGTCTACCTCTAAGAAAGCTCCATTTTGCAGTACCTAAACTCAGGTCCTAGGACTTAACCTACTTAACCTATATAGGAACACTTCCAAATTTATTTAGAAATCTACTTCCTGGAAACTTCCTTTTTAGTAGTGTTGCTTTTTTCCTTCCTTCTTGGCTTCCATGAAACTGTATTCGAATTCTTGCTTTTCTAATTGTTATCTCCATGCTCTTCCTCTTGCCACTCCTAGCTATGGGTCTGGTATAGGAAAGGCCTTATCTGTCTTAATTGTCTGTCTTTCACTTTACAGTCTTTACTGTAATTGATTTTGTGTGTGGTGTGAGGTAGAGATCCAATTTTCTTTTTTCCCATATACCTAACCAATTGTCCCCGCTCCAAATCTGCATTTCCTTTTCCTGGTACCTCTGAAAGCAGTTTAAATTCAGTGCATGTCAGCCTTTTCTTCCTCTGGGATCTTTGCACCTAAATTCCCTCTTTCTGGAATGCTCTTCCTCTCATTCTTTTTGGGTTAACAATTCCTGTTAAGGCCTATCAACCACAGACCATTAGGGACACATCCGTGATTAAAAAACAATTAGGTATACTTAGCTTGCTGCAGCAAGAGAAACCATACACCCTAGGATCTTGGGCATCTCAGTAAGAGTGAGTCGAAAGGGGCTTACAGGATTTGAGCTTGTGCTAGGGAAGCAAGGACCAGTTTTTTGTTTGTTTAGTTGCGGCATGTGGACTTCTTTTTTTTTTTTTTTTTTTTTTACATTTTTTAATTTATTTGCGGTATGTGGGTCTCTCACTGTTGTGGCCTCGCCCATTGCGGAGCACAGGCTCCGGACGCGCAGGCTCAGCGGCCATGGCTCACGGGCCCAGCCACTCCGCGGCATGCGGGATCTTCCCGGACCGGGACACGAACCCGTGTCCCCTGCATCGGCAGGCGAACTCTCGACCACTGCGCCACCGGGGGAGCCCTGGACTTCTTAATTGTGGCATGCAGGCTCTTAGTTGTGGCATGTGAACTCTTAGTTGCAGCGTGCATGTAGGATCTTGTTCCCCATCCAGGGATTGAACCCAGGCCCCCTGCATTGGGAGCATGGAATCTTTCCCACTGGACCACCAGGGAAGTCCCAAGGACCAGTTTTGGAATGGATACTGTCAAAGAGCAGGAGCATTTCAGCATTTGGGTATCTGAGGAAGCAGGAAGTGGGAGGAATGAGGTAGTGCTGAGGATGTCCTTGGTGAGAAAGCAGCAGTCTGTCAAATAAAGGAACATTATCATTTTAACTGCTTCATATAGAAACATTGTTTACATGGTCCTGCACAGTTCCTATTGGAAACGTTGTTCAAGTTGTGATGGGAAGGGCTGATTTGCTTTTTCTTGCTTCTCATTCTTTGAGTTAGATCTTGACTTAAACATTACCTTCTCAGTGACCCATTCTAACCACTGTTGCTTATTTTCCCCAGTATTTATTACATATTGTTATTTATTTATTTATTTATTTATTTATTTACGGCGGTGTTGGGTCTTCGTTGCTGCGCGTGGGCTTTCTCTAGTTGTGTCGAGCGGGGGCTACTCTTTGTTGTGGTGCACAGGCCTCTCATTGTGTTGGCTTCTCTTGTTGTGGAACACTGGCTCTAGGCGTGCGGGCTTGAGTAGTTGTGGCATGTGGGGTCAGCAGTTGTGGCACATAGGCTTAGTTGCTCCGCAGCATGTGGGATCTTCCTGGACCAGGGATTGAACCCGTGTCCCCTGCATTGGCAGGCGGATTCTTAACCACTGAACCACCAGGGAAGCCCTTTATTACAAATTATAATTATTTAATTCGTTGTCTGTTAATTTTCCTTTTGTCTTCTCCACTGGAATGCAAGATCTATGAGGGCAGGAACAATGTTTCTTCTCTGTTATAGCCTTGGTGCCAAGTGCAGGTCTGGCACATCACTGGTGCTCAGTAAACACATCTGTATGGATAAATGAATGAATACAAGAAAGTTCAGAGTTAATAGTCTGATTGCATTAGCAATTCTGCCAGATACAGTGCTAATCTCTAGTTAAAGTCAACTAGGAACTTATCCTCCCCAAATAAGACAAAGCTGGTGTGAGTATGACCTCATGTGTACTCACCCCATGGTGTCTTGTAATTCTAGTTAATTTTAAAACTCAGGAAGACAAAAATGAAATAAGACCTCCTAAGACTTTTACAACTAATTTTTTATTATTTATTTATTCATTTACTTATTTAATTTTTATTTTATATTGGCGTATAGTTGATTTACAATGTTGTGTTAGTTTCAGGTGTATAGCAAAGTGATTCAGTTATACATATAACCATTCTTTTTCAGATTCTTTTTCCATACTGGTTATTACAGAATATTGAGTAGAGTTCCCTGTGCTATATAGTAGGTCCTTGTTGTTTATCTTTTTTATATATAATAGTGTGTATGTGTTATTTTTATAAATTATTTGATATATACTTAAGAGTATAGGGACTTCCCTGGTGACGCAGTGGTTAAGAATCTGCCTACCAATGCAGGGGACACAGGTTCGATCCCTGGTCCGGGAAGATCCCACATGCAGCTGAGCCCGTGTGCCACAACTACTGAAGCCCACCCACATGCCTAGAGCCCATGCTGTGCAACCAGAGAAGCCACTGCAATGAGAAGCCTGTGCACCACAACAAAGAGTAGCCCCCGCTCGCCACAACTAGAGAAAGCCTGTGCACAGCAACAAAGACCCAATATGGCCATAAACAAACAAACAAACAAACAAACAGAGTATATGTAACACACGTAAGTTGTGAAGCATAATAAAATATGTATCTCATTACATGTATCTTAAAATTGTATATCATTGGAGTCTTAATTTGCATATCCCTGATGACTAATGAAATTGAGCCTTTTTTCATCTTTTTATTGGTTATTTGTGTTTATTTGTGAAATGCCTTTTTATTTCATTTGCTTATTTTTCTGTGGGGTTGTCTTTTTCTATATTGTTGTGATGGAGTATATGTATTCTGGATGAAAGTCCACTGTTATAAGTGTTGCAAATATTTTCTCATATTTATGTTGTTTTTTTCTTAAATGATGTCATTGGATATGCAGAGGTTCTTAATTTCAGTGTTATTTAATATTTATTTATTTATTTAAATAATGCTAGCTTTTTAAAATTTATCTATCTATCTATTTTTAAAATTTTTTTAGTTTTGGCCTTGCCACACGGCTTGTGGGAGTTTAGTTCCCCGACCAGGGATTGAACCTGGGCCCTCGGCAGTGAGGGCCTGGAGTCCTAACCACTGGACTGCCAGAGAATTCTCTATTATTATTTTTTATGATTAGCACTTTCTGTGTCTATTTAAAAGATCCTCTTCTATCCTGAAATGATGACAATACTATATTAAAACTTCAAAGGCTTACCTTTCATATTTAAGTCTTTATTTGATCTGGAATTGATTCTTATGTATGGTGTGAGATAGGAATCCATTTTTTTTATATGGCTAATCAGTTTTTCCAGTATCATTTATATGCCTAAGACTTATTTATATTTGTAGTTACAAGAATGAAGGCGATAGTCTCTCTCTTTTTTTTTTATACAGTAGCTCTATTTTTATTTTTTAGGGATCTCAATAAGAATGAAGGAGATAGTCTCTTAATAGTTCCTTTTTTGATCATGTACTGTTTTTGTTTTTGTCTTACAGGTTCTTTTTATAATTTTGAGTAAACTTCCAGGAGGACTATGAAAGATTATGATGAACTTCTCAAATACTATGAATTATATGAAACTGTTGGGACAGGTAATTATTTTCTTCTTGGAGAGGATAGGTCATCTATTTGAGAGTATAGTGTATTTGGGCAGCCAAGAGCTTTTTAGCCTAACTTATGTAGTTTTAAAATTCTTCAACCTATTTTAGTAAGAAAAAGTGGAGCAAGAGAGAGGAGAATTGTAGGAGGGGCCTTGTGGTTCATTTTATTTAGAATAAAAGTCACTAGAGAGTTTTGAGCCAAGTAGTGGTCTGACCTTTTGTTTTTAAGGTTCACTCTGGCTGCTTGGTTGTGAAAAGACTGGCTGGGAGAGGGCAAGGATGGAAAAACATAGATGTTAGGAGGTTATTGCAATAATTTAGGTGAGTGATACTGGAGATGATGGTGACTTGGATGGTGATAGAATTGAAGGTAGTGAGATTCTGTGTATAGAAAGGAGTGAGATTCTGTATACAGATATATACACACATATGTACATTTAAGTATAGTATATTGAGGCATAACACATAGTAAAATAAGCAAAGTGTACTAATTTTGATGGAGTTTTTGTACACATATACCCGTATGTTCCCTGCTCAGATCAGGACATAGAAATTTCTAGTCAGTGCTTGCTGCCTTTCTCCCAAGGTAAACATTAATATATTTTTGAAGACAGAGCCAGTGTGATTTGTTGGAGGGTTGGATATGTGGTGTGAGACAAAAGCGAGGGGCTAAAAATGGCTTCTGGATTTTTGGCCTGAGCACCTGGGAAGATGGAGTTGCCATTTACTGAGATGAGGAAGACCATGGGAGGAACTACCAGGAGCTTCTTTCTAGAAGCGCTCAGCTGGCGGTTTCTTTTAGATACCTAAATGTAGACCTTTATCCAGCTTTTGAGCCAGTTTTGAAACATAATTGCTTATTTTTACAGTTTTAACACTGAATGGAAATTTCATATTACTTGTCTTTTGTCTCTCCAACTTCATATTGTGTTCTGGCAATGTTAATTATAAAGCAGGTTTAATTGCAATGTTAATTATAAAACAAATTTCTAGAGAATGAATCCTTTTTTCCTACTTCTTCATTGCAAAATTAAAGATATCCTATCATGGCGAAGAGTCTTTAGTTAGTCATTGGATGAGGAGAGGCTAGGATCATGGCCAACACTTTGGAAGCAACAAGAAAAAAGGGCCACAAACTTCAGAAAAATATAGATCAATAGACCCTTATAAAAGTATGTGGAAAGGTTTTTTGTGCCTGAGTTCTCAGTTTGCTCTGATGATGATATTTAAGTTAGTTTGCTTCTCTCTTCATAATACATTTTCCCATACTTAGGTGGCTTTGCAAAGGTCAAACTTGCCTTCCATATCCTCACTGGAGAACTGGTAGCTATAAAAATCATGGATAAAAATGCACTAGGGGTAAGTTTAACATTACTTAAAAAATACTTATAGATCAGTTTTGTGAATTAAAACTTGAATTTGCTCTAATGTTCTAGTTACTGCTCTTTTATTAGAATAATATTTCCATAGCCAGTTATGTATAAATCTATGGTTTTAAAAAGTAATCTGGGGACTTCCCTTGTGGCGCAGTGGTTAAGAATCTGCCTGCCAGTGCAGGGGACATGGGTTCAATCCCTGGTCCAGGAAGATCCCACATGCCACGGAGCAACTAAGCCTGTGCGCCACAACTACTGAGCCTGCATTCTAGAGCCCGCGAGCCACAACTACTGAAGCCCATGTGCCTAGAGCCCGTGCTCCTCAACGAGAGAAACCACCGCAATGAGAAGCCTGCGCACTGCAACAAAGAGTAGCTCCCGCTCGCCGCAACTAGAGAAAGCCTGTGCGTAGCAATGAAGACCCAATGCAGCCAAATAAATAAATAAATAAATTTAAAAAAAAAAGTAATCTGGGGAAGGAGTTACTTTGTTCTTAATTTTAATACAGGGCAATGGCACATATTTGAAGTTGACAGGGTCCATTTTTCTGCAGTTGTTTCATAGTCTTGTAGGTGTTTCTGGGTATTGATATTTCCCTTCTTTATCTTCTCATGATACCCTTACTAAATGTTGATCTACTTTATAGTATAGATCGATCTTATGTCCCAGAATTTTATTCAAAGAATAAATTTTACTCAAAATTTATTCTAACTATTATTAGAAATTATGAAATCCTTTTCTTAATCAGCCTTTTTTTCCTCTACATGAATGCTTCTAGGATTGAGTTGCTCATTACCTTCTAAAGCAGCCCATTTAATTTGTGATCTTGGCTATAATGTGCATAAAGTTTTCCATTTTTCTATTAAGGGAGGATCTGTCTCTTTTGATGGTCTTTGGGCATTATATACCCTTCCCAGTGTTTGAAGTCATCCTGAGTGGTCTTTTTTTTTCTAATTCTTTCTACCATCTCTTGTATGGTTTCGTTTCTATGCTTTGTTCTGGTCTCTTTCTGCTGAGAATTCACTAGTCTCTTAGTATGCATCTGTGATTGTCTTTTTGGAGATAAATTAAAAAAAATTTTTTTAAATCTTTTTTTTTGTCCTCTGACCAAAAATCTCTGAGGGTTAAAGTTTTTTATTCTTTGCGATTGAGTTAGCATTATAATTATTATTAGTATACAGTTGAGTAAAACAGCACAAACATTTTATGTGTTGATAATTATCAAACATAAAAATCACTTTACTGAAAATGCATATTTATATGAGACACGTTGGACTTTTTTGGGGGTCTCTCTTTTTGTTAGGACGAGACAGAGTTTAATATCAATTGTTACTTTATTTTTAAGGATGGAAGTGCTGATTAACATACATAAATTAGTCAAAGAGAATATGTTTTGTTATAATAACATCACTCACTTCTTTGAACTCCTTCTGAAATATATGCCAGAATCACACAATGATCTATATCAGAAATTATTTTTAATAACCTATCAACTGACAATTCAGGCTCTCCTTCAATATTTTTGTTTTCAGTGCTCAATACTCTATTAAACTAATAAAAAGGTATTAAAAAACATTTTTCTTGAGCATTTAAACATTGGTTACAAAACTGATTAATTCCCTTAAGCAATTTCAACTTCAGTTATAACTTTAGTATGACTTATTTACTTGGACACAGCAAACACTTAAATAGCAGACAAAATGTGAACTGTTATTACAAAATGCATTACCACATGAGTACTCAAAACTTATTCTAAATCATCAATATGATGATATTAGTTCATTATTTCTAAACTTGTTTTTGTATTTTTTATTGTTACTATGTTTATTTTAGTTACTTCTTGGGACTTTAAAAATATTTTGATTACTTTCAGGGTTTTAGTCATCAGACTCCCACATCCCCCAAAAAAGAAGGAAAAAAAAATTATCATATCAAAATAGTCAAAGTTACAATTGATTCTTGGTTAAGAACTAATATCTGGTTGCATGGCCCTAGATAATTGGATATTAAACCACAGATCATTAGATCAAATCCCTTTTTATAATAAAATTTTACTTGTTTACTTCATGGATATCTGGATTTCTATCTTTAATATGGACTTTGAAAGTTTTTCAACTTGGTTTACCCTCCTCCCCAACCAACTTCTTTTTTTTTTTTTTTTTTTTTAAAAATATTTATTATTTATTTAGGCTGTGCCAGGTCTCAGTTGCAGCACACAGGCTCTTTAGTTGCTGCATGTGGATTTCTTAGTTACAGCATGCATGTGGGATCTAGTTCCCCGACCAGGGATCGAACTCAGGCCTTCAGCATTGGGAGCATGGAATCTTACCCACTGGACCACCAGGAAGTCCCCCAACTTCTTATTTTGAAAAATTTCAAGCTCCTTGAAAAGTTGGAAGACTGAGACAGTGAATACCTTTAATGTACATTCACCAATTTTTAGCTCAGCATGCTTCTTAATGGACATTGCTGGGACCGAAGTGGTAGCCAAGGCATGTACACTGAGTAGTGTTTCTGTCATTTTCCTTGTTTGGAATGCTAACCTTCTAAAGGGAGTCTGAGATTATTTTAATTTTTCTAGATGTTTTACTATTGCCCCACACTGAGCTTGTCTTTCATAAAACCCTCAAGGCCTTTTTAAAATGTACACACAAATAAGTTTTGTTTTTTATTTCTATATTGTTGAACAAATTGTTTTGAGGCTGTTGATTGCTTTTGCTACTTAGTATTAAAGTTGGTGATATTGATGCTTGGAGCACTTCCCAAATAGGTTTATTGCTCATTTAATGAAATGTTTTGTCACAGAGTGATTTGCCCCGGGTCAAAACAGAAATTGATGCCTTGAAGAACTTGAGACATCAGCATATATGTCAACTCTACCATGTGATAGAGACAGCCAACAAAATATTCATGGTTCTCGAGGTCAGTAGTATGTTCCAGAGACCTAAAGTTATTTGGTCATTGTCTTAGTCTGTTTGGGCTGCTGTAACAAGATATCACAGACTGGGAAGCTTCTGAACAACAGAATCATTTCTTACAATTCTGGAGGCTGGGAATTCCAAGATCAAGGCACCATCATGGTCGGGTGAGGGCACTCTTCTTGGTTCATAACTGGTACCTTATTGCTGTGTCCTTATATGATAGAAAGGGCTAGGGATCTCTCTGGAGCCTCTTTTAGAAGAGCACTAATTTCATTCATGAGGGCTCTGCCCTCATGTCTTAATCACCTCCCAAAGGCCCCACTTTCTAATGCCACCATCTTTGGGGGTTAGGATTTCAACACATGAATTTTTGGAGGGACACAAACATTCAGACCATTCTCACTCATTTTATCAATAGTTATGGGAAAAGTACATTTCACCTGAAAGATTAAATTTTTTTTTTTAAACATCTTTATTGGGGTATAATTGCTTTACAATGGTGTGTTAGTTTCTGCTTTATAACAAAGTGAATCAGTTATACATATACATATGTTCCCATATCTCTTCCCTCTTGCGTCTCCCTCCCTCCCACCCTCCCTATCCCACCCCTCCGGGTGGTCACAAAGCACCGAGCCGATATCCCTGTGCCATGCGGCTGCTTCCCACTAGCTATCTACCTTACGTTTGTTAGTGTGTATATGTCCATGACTCTCTCTCGCCCTGTCACAGCTCACCCTTTCCCCTCCCCATATCCTCAAGTCCGTTCTCCAGTAGGTCTGTGTCTTTATTCCTGTCTTACCCCTAGGTTCTTCATGACATTTTTTTTTTCTTAAATTCCATATATATGTGTTAGCATACGGTATTTGTCTTTTTCTTTCTGACTTACTTCACTCTGTATGACAGACTCTAGGTGTATCCACCTCATTACAAATAGCTCAATTTCGTTTCTTTTTATGGCTGAGTAATATTCCATTGTATATATGTGCCACATCTTCTTTATCCATTCATCCGATGATGGGCACTTAGGTTGTTTCCATCTCCGGGCTATTGTAAATAGAGCTGCAATGAACATTTTGGTACATGACTCTTTCTGATGAAAGATTAAATGTTAAATGGCTTACCTGTTTGAGTTCTGTAACAATTTAGATCAAGTAGGCATATATAATAAATTGGAGATACATTGTAAATGTATCCTTTCTGATACCCTCCTAATGGGATGGTGTAATTTAGTGGACAGAATATGTTAGAATTTGTTCCTAGAGGGAAGGATTCATTTCAGTGTTATATGATGTATTAGCCTAGGGCTGCCACAAATGTGGTTTAAAATAGGAACTTACTGTCTCATAGTTCTGGAGGTTAGAAGTCTGAAATCAAGGTGTGTACATGGTTGCTTCCTTCTGAATCATCTGTTCTATGCCTCTTTCCTAGTTTCAGATGGTTGCTGGCAATCCTTGGCATTCCTCGGCTTATAGATGCACCATCTCTGCCTCTGTCTTCAAATGGTGTTGTCTTACCTGTGTGTCTGTGTCTGTGTCCAAATTTATCTCTTCATACAAGGATACAAACAATTGGATTAGGTTCCACCCTAATCCAGTATGACCTCATTCTAACTTGATTACATCTATAAAGACCTTATTGACATATAAGGTCACATTCACTGGTACCAGGTGTTAGGACTTGAACATATCTTTTTGGAATGACACAGTTCAACCCGCAGCCTATAGGTAGACTTTAATGTATGTGTTATTTGAACCAAACTCTTTCAGGTTTTAACCTGCCCCTTTTGGCTTGAAATGTAAAGTCTTTAGAACATGTATCATTCATTTCGTTTCATTTTCCTTAGTCTCAGCCAAATAATTTGTAACTGCACATCATTTTGACAGATTAACTAACTCTGTTTTAAAAGCACATTTTAAAATTCATAATGCTGAAAGTTTTGGACATACGGCCATTTTCTCTTTATTACACTGTAGATCCACCCACATGGTTTACAGTGGTGAATTTAAAGCCTTTTTAAAAGTTGATCCTTTTGTCCAAATTAAATACTTCAAAAAAACCCAAAATCCATGAACCTGGGACAAAATTTAAAGGATACAAGAGAGGGGACTTCCCTGGTGGTCCAGTGGTGGAGAGTCTGCCTTCCAATGCAGGAGATGCAGGTTTGATCGCTGGTTGGGGAACTAAGATCCCACATGCTGTGGGGCAACTAAGCCTGCGTGCCACAACTACTGAGCCCATGTGCCTCAACTAGAGAGCGTGCGTTCCGCGAACTACAGAGGCCCTGTGCTCTGGAGCCTGTGGTCCACAACTAGAGAGAGAAAACCTGCACGCCACAACTAGAGAGAGGCCTGCGCCGCAATGAAAGATCCTGCATGCGTTGAGGAAGATGCTGCGTGCCACAACTAAGACACAGCCAAAAAAAAAAAAAAAGAAAGAAAATAAATTAAAAAAATAAATATTAAAAAAAAAAAGATACGAGAGAGTATATATTGAAAAGTAAAATTCTCTCTCTCCTCTGTCCCAGTCATCCTGTTTCCTTTCCCTTATGTTAATCACTTACTTTTTTGGTTTCCTATGTATTTTCCGTGTACTTAGAAATACCTATGTATATTTTATATATATATATATATGTGTTTTCACATATATTTATGTGTAGCTTACTGGTTTCTGTCATACAAATGGTCACATACTATAATATTATTCTGTACCTTTTTTCCCCCCTATTTAACATGTTAGCTTGGAGACCATCAATGCATATTCATAGAGATTTTTGATGTTTCTGTTTTACTCTATTTTGTATTTCTTTATTTGAAAATACAAAGTAGGCTGTTTTCTTTATGTAAATCTTATTGGATAGCATTTAAAAAATTGACTAAGTATAATTTATATACAAGAAAATGAACACATTAGGTACATAGTTTTTGAAAAAGGTACATACCCATGTATTTCCCACCCCACTCAGGGTGTAAAACATTTCCACTACACTAGAAAGTTTTCTCCTGACCCTTGAAGTTAATCCCTGTTACCCCACCATCCCAGTGCCCTTCTCAACAACCACTGACCTGATTTTTATCAACAGAGATTAGTTTTACCTATTCTAGAGCTTGATAAAAATAGGATCATACAGTGTGTATTCTTTTGTATTTGGCTTCTTTTATTCAGCATAATGCTTTTTGCAAGTCATTATATCAGTATATTCTCTTTTACACCTTGCTTTTTTCACTTAATATTGGAGATTGTTTCATATCAGCTTATAAAGAGTTTCCTCTTTTTTTTTTTCTTCCTTCTTTTTATGGCTGCATGGAATGCCATTTTATGTAGTGTGAGTACATTCGTGTTGTTTCCAGTCTTTTGCTGTTACAAGCTATGCTGCTGCAGTGAATGATCTTAAACGTGCATTGTTTTTTGATGTGAGAGTGTATCTATAGGAACAGTTCCGAAATGTGAACGTATGAGGTCATAGGCTATCTCCATCTGTAATTTTAATTGATATTGCTAAAATGAAATGAAATCTTAAATGGAAACCCCCATTTACAGAATAGTGGAGCTGCTCTGGTGAAGAAGGGATGGAAAACCTAGATAGAGCTTTGTGCTCTGGTACCCGTTCTTTTGTAGCCTCTGAGGAACTTGTGTATAATTGGTTCTTTCTGGTATAGACTAAAAATCACTGATCTTCCGAATGGAGAAGCAATAATTGCTGCTGGGTTTTTGTTTGTTTCAAGTAACTACACTAAATGTGAGTGCATTAAGATTAGAATGGGTATTAATACTTTGCTATAAAAATCTAAAAACCCTGAATGAACTTAAAATCACAGTGGTAGTTGGTTCTACTTCTACTTACTGGTAATAAAACTGCTCGAGACCAAAAGCTGTTGTTCTCTTTCTTGGAATACTGAGAGTGTATTTTTGAATGTGCCTTACTTAGTTTGTTCCCTTGCTTGTAAATTGAATTAATAATATCTCTGAGTTAGGTATAATTTTTTATTTTAAATTCCTCTGAAGTGATTTCTGTAAGTAGTAACAATATTTATGTGACTATTGCTCTTTAAGTATTGCCCTGGAGGAGAGCTGTTTGACTACATAATTTCCCAGGATCGCCTGTCGGAGGAGGAGACCCGAGTTGTCTTCCGTCAGATAGTGTCTGCAGTTGCTTACGTGCACAGCCAAGGCTTTGCTCACAGGGACCTCAAACCAGTAAGTGACTGCTTCACAGATGGTCACCTGAGAGTTCAACATCATTTACCTGTCATTACTAGGTTTCCAAATGTTCTTTCTGTTTAGAATTTGTCTGGACTTTGCTTTTTGTTGTTGTTGTTGTTTTATTCCTAATGTATCACTTCTTTTTCCTCCTTGACTTTTGACTCCTGGTAGGCTCTTCTGGTTAGACTTATTATTGGCATTCTTTTTCTCTGTCAATCATGTGTGACATTATAAATATCTTTGTAGTCAGCTGCAGAATATGAACCTCAGGGTTTTATTTCTAGGAAAGAAGAGTTGTAGTATTTTCTTTGAGAATATTGTCATTGAGTATTTTCCTCTCAATACTCTCTTCCTGACACCATCTTCCTTTAATTTTCATTCCATTATGCTTCAGAAAGGAACAGTTCAGTGGAATGAACAGACTCAACTTTTCAAGGACAGAATAAAAATTTGATACTCTTAAGTCTGTAGGCTCTGACTGATATGCATGATGGTGAACATGGATTTTAATGTTATTTGGTACTAGGGTTAGGGACCTAGAATTGGTCTAACAAGATATGGCAGTTTCTATCCTTTCCCCTGTTTCTATCCATTCCCTCTGTTTATATCCAACACTTTGATTTGAGTTCAGACTTGCTCTTTTTGTTCAAACTTGCTTTTGGCACACATTGTGTTTGCTTGTAGTTGAACCTCAGAGCACCAAAGAGAAAATGGTTTATGCTAATGTGTCTTGAGGGGAAGCAGGATAGTTATCAACATTCATCTTCTCTTCCCTTATGTTCTTGTCATTTCATTCTTTTTTAATGATTTTCATTCTTGTACCCACGCTGTTTAATATAAACAACCTTAAAGTGATTTTAGAAATAGCTAGAGGTGGGATGTGATATAAGGAAGACAGTATATAGTCATGAAAATATCTTTGTTTTTTCAGGAAAATTTGTTGTTTGATGAAGATCATAAATTAAAGCTGATCGACTTTGGTCTCTGTGCAAAACCCAAGGTAAGTGCAGAGATAAAAATGCATTTATTTCCTTTGTCAGTGTTCTTCTTAGTATGTTATCTTACACTGACTTCCACCTAGTCTTTATTGAGCCTGGTTGCGTCCATTGAGAAGAATGTTCAATTTCATGGTTTTTATAAGTTCTCTAGATGATTTTAATATACAACCAAGGTTGAAAACCACTGCTCTAGGTCCAGGGTTGGTCCTGCTGAAGACCCCATGGGTATGCTGTGAGAGAATTTACAGCACCTAGGTGACAGGAGGCCGTCACGGTGTGAATGCTGAATTGACCGTGTTCTTGCAGTTAGAGTGTGTTGCCACTAGATGATGCCTTTGTTGATTTAGATATGAGTTTTGGGAATTTAGTGCAAATCTGTTCTTTATTATCCAAATGGTTATATAACTAGCAGTTAGTTACATTTTGAGAGATAATCCCCTTTCCTTCTAATAGAAGAAGGAAAAAGTCCATATGCACTTTAAAATTTATACCGTGATATATTTCTTTAATTTGCACTCCATAGTTAGGTACTGGTGTTCTCCAGCATACCTTTTCTTTGAGGTGACTTTGAACTTCTCCTGTGTGGCTGCTGTAGGAAGCTTCCTCCCGAGTTCTCTAATGATGGTATTCACAGTCTCTAAAATGAGCTGTCTACCCTCATTAAGGATGTTGAAATTTCAGACCTGTCTCAGCCCTTTGGAGTCCCATGATTATTTCCTGCCCCAATCAGAATTAGCTGCATGCAAAGGGAGGCAGATTTTGCCCCTTTGGCTGAATGTCTGATTCTTTCTGATTTTCCTCTCCTTCCCTTGGCTCTTCAGAGATTGTCAGTCGAGTCTCGTGTCTGGGAACCAAATGCTAGAAGGCATTTTTTCTGATCAGCAGGCAATAAAGATAAAGCATACTTTGAGCAGATATGCTGGTTTTAAGTCATGTTCATCACAGGAGGCAGTGGAGAATGTGTGTGACAGACTCCCTTAGCCTTTATGTATGGCTGCCACAGATTCAACCCACACAGACACCATCTCAAAAAGCAGGGGTTGGCTGGGAGAGGGTGGCCTCAGCTTTCCTAAGCTGAGGAGCTTACTTCTGGGTGTGTGTAGCAGTTGTAAATGAAATCTCACAATTTCACAAGTCATCTGCCATTTGTGGAACTCTGTATAACTGTTGGGCAGTGGTATCATTTTCATTATGTCTCCATATTTCTGTGGGAGACCAGAGGAGGTTGAGCAGATTCCTCATTTGAACAATCTGGAAGCTCAGGTCGTGATTTGTGTTATAACCGAGTCTAGAAAGCAGACTCCCAAGGCACTATTCTGTGTAGCATTTGCTCTCTTCCCTCTAGGGGAAAAGAAACTCTTCTGTATTTGTAAAGATTTGATATTGGAGATAGGGTCCCATAGAGAAATAACCCTTTTTCCTTGAGTACTTGGGAGTGGGAAGACATGGGTGCTTGGATGTATGCTAAGCTGATTATTATGCTAATGGATGCCTAGGAAGTACGAACCTGGCTTGACTGAGCTAAGGGGAGAAGGATTTTTTTTGTGTCGGGTTGTCATGGTATTGGAAATCGGGGAAGAGGAAGCCACATGTGCGTGCATGCACATAGGCAGAGTATTGAGTTGGCAGCAGAAGTCTTTTATTTTTATTATTTGGGGTAATTCTTCATCTAGCATCTCTCTGCTTGTGCTGAAGAATGTTTATCAGGGTTTTAATTTTCTTAAGGGCTGTAGTTAATAAGTGTTTCATTTTTATCTTATTGGCAGGGTAACAAGGACTATCACCTGCAGACATGCTGTGGGAGTCTTGCTTATGCAGCACCTGAGTTAATACAAGGCAAATCATATCTGGGATCAGAGGTAATTATTCACTGATTAATTCAATATATAACCAATATACGTTTATTGGTGACCTGTAGTAAGTCAGGCATTGTATGTTGAGGGTGAAATGAGGTAAGAAATAAACTTGTTAATCAAAGAGCTGTGTATTCAGAGAGTGAGATATGTAAAGTAATAAGTGAAATGAACAACTTGCAGTAAATATAATAATACACAGTATACTTCTGAAACAAGGATATATTTCTGGTTGTTGTGGTTGCTTGTTGTGGTTGCTTTTGTGTTTAACTGTGCCATAGTTTTAGACTGATTAGTCCAGCCAGGTAGAACATGAGGCCAGGATTATAGGCGCAGTTTTCAGAGATGCTGGTTAGCACAGAGAAAACGTGTACTTTGTTCACAGCCAACTATTCAAGGCCAGCAGTCCCGTGTAAGAGGCCCAGGCTCAGAAGGCCTGGGCATTGCCTGCTTAACCACTGGCTAGGGCGAGCTAGTCAGCCCCTTCCACTCTCTGGAGTACTGGTTTTGCTGATATTAGTATCATAAAATTAAAAAGGTTTAGTTGTCAGAAGATCTGGAAATGCTAGGTTGAACAGTTTTCTTTAGTTAAGGACATCTCCAAATCTTAATATGTTCCTGTACAGTGTCTTTTTTTTTGCGGTACGCGGGCCTCTCACTGGTGTGGCCTCTGCCATTGCGGAGCACAGGCTCCGGATGCGCAGGCTCAGCAGCCATGGCTCATGGGCCCCGCTGTTCCACGGCATGTGAGATCTTCCCAGACCGGGGCACGAACCCGTGTCCCCTGCATCAGCAGGGGGACTCTCAACCACTGCGCCACCAGGGAAGCCCTGTACAGTGTCCTTTGAGAGTAGAACATCACAGACGGCAGCTAGTCTCAATTTTATGCACCTACAGAATCCACTTTTTACGTGGAGCATCTTTTGGAACTGGTGTTATGTGGGAGAAACTTTGAGATATGCCGGTTTACTTAATTTGTAACATGAGAAGATGGGGACTAACTTGTTTTTGGTGACCTTTTATTTGGATATAATCTCAAACTTACAGAATAGTCACAAATGTGGAATGAGGAACTTCTGTATATATTTAGCCAAATTCATAATTGTTTACATTTTTCCCTATTTGTTTTATCATTCTCTATGTTTGTCTGTATGTGTATTATTTTTTGAACCAACTGAGAGTAAGTTGGAGACATCATACCCCTTTATCATTAAATACCATGTATATATTTCCTAAAGGAAGGACTCTCTCTTTTATAACCACACTTTAGTTATTGAAATCAGATAATTTAACATTGATACAATTTATTAAATATTTATTTATTTGGCTTCATTGGGTCTTGGTTGCAGTGCGTGGGCTCTTCGTTGCAGTGCGCGGGCTCCAGGGTAGGCGGGTTCAGTAGTTGCGGCGCACGGACTCTAGAGCGCTTGGGCTTAGTTGCCCTGTGGCATGTGGGATCTTAGTTCCCCGACCAAGGATCGAACTCGCGCCCCCTGCATTGGAAGGTGGATTCTTAACCACTGGACCACCAGGGAAGTCCCTGATACAATTATTTAATCCACAGTTCATATTCAGATGGTGTTAATTGTACCAGTAAGGTCCTTTATAGCTATATTTTCCCTCTAGTCCAGGATTCCATTCAGGATCATGCATCGCATTGTTGTGTTTCTTTGGTCTTCTTTAATCTGAAAGAGTTCCTTAGGCTTTCTTTATCTTCATGACCTTGAAATCTTTGAGGAAGCCAGTTATTTTGTAAAATGTCCCTCAATTTGAATTTTTTTTTTTAAAGAATCTATTTATTTACTTATTTTTGGTTACGTTGGGTCTTTGTTGCTTCAAGCAGGCCTTCTCTAGTTGCGTTGAGTGGGGGCTACTCTTCGTTGCAGTGCACGGGCTTCTCATTGCAGTGGCTTCTCTTGTTGCGGAGCACGAGCTCTAGCGCACGGGCTTCAGTAGTTGTGGCACACGGGCTCAGTAGTTGTGGCTCACGGGCTCTAGAGCACAGGCTCAGTAGTTGTGGCTCACGGGCTTAGTTGCTCCGCGGCATGCGGGATCTTCCCAGACCAGGCCTCGAACCTGTGTCCCCAGCATTGGCAGGCGTATTCTTAACCACTGTGCCACCAGGGAAGCCCCCTTTTACTTTCTGTCTCTATGAGTTTGACTATTCTAGGTACCTTGTATAGTGGAATCATACAATATTTTTGTGTGTGTGTGACTGCTTTATTTCACATAGTGTAATATCTTCAAGCTTCATCCATGTTGTGTAGCATGTATCAGAATTTCGTTCCTTTTTAAGCTTGAATAACATACATTGCATGTATATATCACATTTTATTTTTCCATTCATCCATGGGTAGACACTGGGATTGCTTCCACCTTTTGGTTATTGTGAATAATGCTGATAGAAACAAATATCTCTTTGAGACCTTGCTTTCAATTCTTTTGGATATACACCCAAATGTGGAATTGCTAGATCATATGGTAATTCTATTTTTAATATTTTGAGGAACTGCCATACTCATTTCTGTAGTGGCAGCAACATTTTACATTCCCATAACAGTGCACAAGCGTTCCACATGATAGATCCTTTCACAAAAATCCTTTGGAGCAAATACTGTTACTCTGTTTCATAAGAAGATGAAGAAATTGAGGCTCAGAAATTAAGTGCCTTTGCAGGGTCACAGCTGGCAACTATGGGTCAAGATTTGAACTGAGTGAGGCCTTACTGCACACCTCTACTCTTTTCACTGTTCCATTCAGTCTCCCAGAAGGAGTGGTAATCATATGCCTGATGCTCACAAGATTCCTAGAGGTCTGGTGATGAGGCCCTGCTGGTTTGAATGCATCAAGATTTTCCTATAGGATCTTGTTTTCTTATCCATTTTAGTTCAACTTTCTATCCTTCTAGGACAGTTTCTTAAGGACAGTGTACCAAGGAATTGTCTGGGGGCACTTGTTAAAATATGCAGAGCTCAGGGCTGTGCATGTTTAGAGTTTTTGGTTTTGTTTTCTGAGGTGGGGCTTTAGCAATCTTCATTCTAAAAAAAGTATTTTTGGTTATTCTGTTGCTCATGGTCCAGATCATGCTTTAAGGAATGTTCTATGGTAAACATCTCTAATTCATTTTGTAATTTCTCAGAGGAAGTGGTTTCAAACCCCTCTTCCCCCCAGTTATTTTTTTCTTATTTGGCAGTTGGTAGCTTATAGATTTACTTGTATTTTCTTTGGTTTATGGTTTTAGTTGATTCATTTATTCTCATATCCATTTCAAAACAGTGAAGTGAAGGTGCTTTGATGCGTTAACTGAAGAATACTTTTTCTGCTTTTTTTTCTCTTTAGCAGGCTTTTGTAGATTTCTGTGGGGATGTTACTACTATTTTCTTCATCTTTTCCTTTAACCTCAGATGTAATCTCTCTTTTGACCTCTTCTTATGGCATTTGATGAGGCCATGTTAGCCCACTCTTCCCTGTGTAGTCTCTTTACCTTGACTATAACACCCTGGTCAGGAGTGCCATGCCGTCAAGACTCAATTTATAGATGAAGCATTTGATATCTTTCAGGCATAAATGGTTAATTTCTGACCTCCTGCAACTTGGAAGAAAAATCTGGTGTTTGCTTGAAAGTAAATTGTTCACTCGGGGCTTCCTAGTTGAGTCCTAATAATTTGATGCGATTTGGTAGGCAGGACTAGGTGTGAAATTTGTGTTATTTAGTATAGGTACTACCTAGATGTGTGATGCTGCTGAAGTTATTTTAACTCTATTTCTCCCCTCTGTCCTTTCCCCCCACCTTTTTTTTTCTTTAAACATGGTACATGCTGCCCTTTTACCTCTTAAAATTTTCCTAAGGTAAAGGCTAAGCTCCTTTCTGGGACTTTTTTTTCTTGCCCCCTCCCCTCCCTTTAAAAAAAATTTTATTGGAGTGTAGTTGCTTTACAATATCGTGTTAGTTTCTACTATATCCTTTCTGGGCTTTTGAGATTTGTAGGCCTATTTGTGCTGGCAGGCTAATTTCTATTCTCGATCCTTGAAAAATCAATTGTTGAATTTTATTAAGGTGTCTCTACATAGAGAGGACTTTACAGTATAGCTTAGTTACATTTGCAGATTATCAGCAGTAAATTTTAAGACTTGTTTTGACATCCTCATGCATGTTTACATAATCCTCATATGTAATAAACCCTGAGTAGTACTATAGTTTTGTCTTTCAGAATCAGAGACCTAGGGACTTCCCTGTTGTCCAGTGGGTAAGACTCTGCACTCCCAGTGCAGGGGGCCCAGGTTCGATCCCTGGTCGGGGAACTAGATCCCGCATGCATGCCGCAATTGAAAAAAAAAAAACGAAAAAGAAAAGATCCCCCATGCCACAGCAAAGATCCTGCATTCTGCAACTAAGACCCACTGCAGCCTAAATAAATTTAAAAAAGAATCAGAGACTTAATCTCATCTTCTTCCTTATCATGCCGAATCCGTCCAAGCCAACTAGAAGTGATTTTCTATTGAGCATTAGAGGGGAGTGCACTGAGCTAGTCACTCTGAACTGAACTGGTCACTGGTCAAGAGACCTACCTGGGTGGCCTGCCATTGACTGGGTGACTTTGGACAAGCCTTCCTTTCTGGGCTTCAGACTGTACAAGGAGCAGGTTGAATTGGATGATTTCTGAGCTCTTTTCCAGCTCTGTGAAGATTCCATGTAGTGCCATTTTGAAATGCGTTCTAATTTTTTTTTAATTATTATTTTTTTCTCCTTCTCAGGCAGATGTTTGGAGCATGGGCATACTCCTATATGTCCTTATGTGTGGCTTTCTACCATTCGATGATGATAATGTCATGGCTTTGTACAAGAAGATTATGGTGAGTATTACAAGGCACAGAATTTCATTGTAGAAGTTTTCTATGTTGCAAACTATATGCTTCTATTTATAAAAGTACAAGAATAAGCAGAAGTAATGTATGCTGCTAGAAGTCAGGATAGTGGTTACTCTTGGAGGTGGTTAGTGACTGAAAGAGACATGGTGGGGCTTCTGTTTGGTTTTTGATCTGGATGATGGTTATACTTGTACTCAGTTTTTGAAAACTTATCAAAGTATACCTTATGATAGGTGTACTTTTCTATATGAACATTATACTTCAATAAGAAGCTTAACAAAACAAAAACAAATGGGAAAGTAGACATGTAAGCTGATTTTTCTGGTAAGAGTTTTTGTTTTGTCTCCTGAAATGATGCCTTAGTAAGTTGCTGTGTTAAATCACATTTTTGTTTATAGTTATGTTAAAATAAGAGAAACTGTTTCTTTTTGAAGGTAAAATTTGGCTTTAAGGTATAATAAAAGCACAGTTAAGAGTACTGTAAGCTTTGTTAAAGTCATATATGTCAGAGATAGAAAGTAGATTTGTGGTTATGGGGCTGGCGGGGGAGGGGTGGAGTGGCAGTGGGGAGTGACTGCTAACGGGTGCAGGGTTTTTTTTGGGTTGATGAAAACATTCTGGAATTAAATAGTGGTAAAAATTACACGACTTTGTGAATATACTAAGAACCACTGAACTGTACACTTTAAAAGGGTGAATTTTATGTTATGTAAACTATATTCAATTAAAAAAACTCAAAAATCATATATAGGAAGGAAAATAGTAAAATTCTTTTTAAAGAGTTAATATTCAAAGCAAGCTAACAAAAGAAGACATGTAAAGAGGAAGAGCACCATATTGTGTCCATAGCAAACCAAAGTCAGACCAGCAGAGCAACTTCTCTGAATGTGGCTTGAATTCCGTTCTGTTTAACAAATATTTCCTAAAGGTCTTCTTTGTATGAGATACTGAAAGACGTGAACAAAGATCTATGAAACTTCATCATTGTCTGCCAGATTTCTTGTTGGAGACAGATACAAGGCTATCTAAAAAGGGGAAAGGGTGAGGGGTGCCATTTTATAACAGATCTTAAATGAAGTTAATACAGGAGTGGGTGTGGGATTTAGGAGAACATCTTATAGTAAGTGAGGTTTGAGCTGGGCTTTAAAAGAAGGTTAGAAGCACTTCAGAAAGGGTTGTGGGAGAGAGCATACCTGGTAGGCAGTATCAGCCGAGGCGTAAGATGGGAGAAACGTGGGAAGAAATGGTCAGAAGTTTTATGTGGCTGGACCATTAGGTCTCTAACACCCTTTAGGTAGGGAGACTACCTACATCAGCTCTCATTTCTGGAAAGTAGCACACAGAATTGAAAGTGGTAGAACCAGTTGGCTCTTTGCCTACCCTACTGAACAACCAAGTCTGAGGGCACTGAGTTCAATCTGCAGTTATTTTATTTATTTGACTTAATAGTTTTTCCTGTATCCCACCCTGGAAAAAGCTTTAAAATCAGTGCCAAAACTGCAAGAGTAGTTTTGGGAAGTGATGGAATTGCAGTAGTTCCAATTTCTTGAAGGCTGAGGAGCTCTGATTCTACAGGATCAAAGAGAAGTCATGTTAGCAGTAGCTGTTGCCACTGTTTTGGGGAACCGTGAGTGCTTGTGCTTCTCCTTGGTGGGGGGAGATGGATGGGGCAGTGGGCTGGAGGCCAACCTCCTGGAGCCTGCTGGGGTAGCCAAGACAGCCCGTATTTCCTCCCATCTCTTCTCACAAACCCTCCCCTAAACTTTGCAGGGTAGCAGTTGTTGCCTTGGCTCTGCTTCCTGCCTGTGACAGCAGTTCCTGACCTCACAGAGCCACATTCCCCATGTCAACAACAGGATACAGGGAGGGTAGTGTTAGGATTGCTTTGTAGTTTCAGCTTTAGTTAACAGATGTGGAGTGGGAAGGAGGCTTGGTCTTTGGGCAGCTCAGTAACAATTTTCCAGTTACACTTTCTAAAAACATTAGGTTGACCTCTTGAGTTATTCCCTCTTTTTGCTGCTCTTTCTATAAAGTAGAGCTCTGTTTTTTGGTCTGAAAATAACTTTAGTATTACAAGCTACTAGTATGTTTTACCATATTCTTTTTCTGCTGGGGGTACTGCATGCCAGAGAATAAACTGACCGACAAGGTTCTCCAAAGATGAAGTAGAATTGGATCTGTTTGGTGTTGTAGCATGAAATCTTATACCTTCTAGAATTCTAGAAAGACGGTGTGGGGACACATGATCATAGAATTTCCTTGATGGAAAGGATCTTACCAATCATGTTTTCTCCTCTCTGCTTCTTGTTTCATATTTAAATCCTCACTAAAACATCTCTTGCCCTGGCTATGTCCAGGTAATCTCTCTCAGGGCGGGGGAAGCCTTAGCTGATGGACTTAGCGCAGTGGTTCACAACCCCGGCAGCATACCAGCATCTCTTGGGGTGCTTTAAAAAATATAGGGTCCAACTCCTGGAGCAGTTAAATCAGAATCTCATTGGTATTTTTAAAATCCAGGATCTTACTTTCTATCTGTGGACTTTGGCAAATTACTTAGCTTCTCTGTGTGTCAGCTTCTTCATCTGTAAAACGGGTGGTAGTCATAATGTGTGTCAGCTTCTTCATCTGTAAAATGGGTGATAGTAGTCATAACGTAGTGTTGTTAGGATTAAATGAGTTAGTTCATTTATCGTAGTGCTCAATAAATGTTAGCTATTATTATTTTTAATGAAAGGCCCAACAATCTTTTTTTAAAAAAATATTTATTTATTTATTTGGCTGCACTGGGTCTTAGCTGCGGCACGCAGGATCTTTGTTGCCGCATGCGAAATCTTCTTTGCAGCGTGCAGGATCTTCTTTGCGGCATGCAGGATCTTTACTTGCAGCATGTGGGCTCTTTTAGTTGCGGCATGTGGGATCTAGTTCCCTGACCAGGGATCGAACCCAGGCCCCCTGCATTAGGAGGGTGGAGTCTTAACCGCTGGACCACCTGGGAAGTCCTAGCTATTATTATTGACATACGTTTCTAAATTTGGTTTGCCAGTATTTTGTTCAGGACTTAAAATTTGTTCAGAGATTAATATGTAGTTTTCCTTTCTAGAACTATTTTGTTTGTTTTTGGTTTCAAGATTTTACTAGCTACATAAAGTTGATTGGGAGTATTCTTCCTTTTACTGTTTCTTTTCTTGTGTGTGTGTGGGGGCAGTATAAGGTTGGAATTTTGGGGTGTTATGGAATGTGCTTGAAAGTCCATCTCCACCAGTGACTTCTTTATGGGAAGATTTAAAAATAGTAAGTCAGGTCACATCCCTTTATTGGAAGCTCTCCAGTGGCTTCTTTCCTGTTTCACTCAAGTACTACAAGCCAGAGTTCACCCTGTGGGCTGTAGGTGTTATCCTAGGTGAACTGGCCTCCCATTATCTCAGTGCCCTCACTGCTTACTCATCTTAGGATGAAATTCTTAAATCTTAAGTCTTAAGTTCAGTCTAGTTACTGAACACCTAATCTGTGCCAGGCACTTTTCTAGATGCTTGGGATATATCAGTGAATAAAACAGATGGAAGGTCCCTGCCCTCATGGAGTTTATATTGTAGTGGTAGGGAAAAAATAGTGGTGGTGGTAGAAAAAGATAATAAGCATAATAAATAAATTATATTAAAAGATGATACTTGCTTTAGAAAAAAGAAAAAATTGGGCAGGGTAAAGAGGAATCAGGAGAACAGATGGGGAGGGGTGTGGAGGGAAGAGAAGGGCTGGTTGCATTATTAAATATTAAATAAGGTGGTCAGAGGTGAGATTTGTGCAAGACTTGAAGGAGGTGAGAGTGTTAGTCAAGAGGCTATCAAGGGAGAGAATGTTTCAGGCAGAGGAAGCAGAGCAAAGGCTAGTAGGTAGAAGCATGCCTGGTGTAGTCAAGGGAGGGCAGAGGGCTAGTGCCACTGGAGTGGAGTAAATGAGGAGAGCCGTAGGAAATGAAGTCTCAGGGGACAGGAGCTCCAACTGCCTTGGGCTCCGTAGCTGTTATAAGGATTTTGGCTTTTTCTCCAAATGAAATGGGGAGCCACTAGAGGTTTTTTTTTTAAATAAATTTATTTATTTAATTTATTTATTTTTGGCTTCATTGGGTCTTTTGTTGCTGTGCGCGGGCTTTCTCTGGTTGCGGCAAGCGGGGGCTACTCTTCATTGCAGTGCACGGGCTTCTCATTGCAGTGGCTTCTTTTGCTGTGGAGCGCGGGCTTTCTCTGGTTGCGGCAAGCGGGGGCTACTCTTCATTGCAGTGCACGGGCTTCTCATTGCAGTGGCTTCTTTTGCTGTGGAGCACGGGCTCTAGGTGCGCAGGCTTCAGTAGTTGTGGCACCCGGGCTTCAGTAGTTGTGGCTCGCGGGCTCTAGAGTGCAGGCTCAGTAGCTGGTGCACGGGCTTAGTTGCTCTGTGGCATGTGGGATCTTCCCGGACCAGGGCTCGAACGCATGTCCCCTGCATTGGCAGGTGGATTCTTAACTACTGCGCCACCAGGGAAAAGCCCCCACTAGAGGGTTTTGAGCAGAAGAGAGACATGGTCTGGTTTAGATTTTATCAGGACCACAGTGGCTACTGTGTGGAAGGAAATAGGCTACAAGGAGCCAAGAGGAGAACCATGGAGACTGGTGAGGAGGATATTGTATATTGTAGTAATTTTCAGATAAGAGATGGTGGTCATTGAGGTAGTGAGAAGTGGTTGGATTCTGGGTATCTGTTTTTTTTTTTTGGCTGTGCTACGTGGCATGTGGGATCTTAGTTCCCCAACCAGGGATCAAACCCTTGCCCCTTGCAGTAGAAGCACGGAGTCTTAACCACTGGACCACCAGGGAAGTCCCTCTGGGTGTCTTTTTTAAAAAAATGTATTTTAAAATTAACATAGAGTAAAATAATTTTTCGTGTGTAACAGGTCTACGAATTTTAACACACATATAGATTCATGTAGCCACCACATAGTCAGGATATATGTTTAGACTAATCTGTTGTGTTTTGAAGGTATAGCTAACATAATTTGCTGATGGATGGGATGAGGGGAGTAACCTGAGCAACTGGAAAGTTGGAGCTGCCATCAACTGAGATGGAGAAGACTCCCGGTAGAGCAGGGATGATAAGGAGATCAGTTTTGAACATAAAGAATATGTCTATTTTGTCGAATTTTTCAAATTTCTTGGCATAAGTTTGTTTATTTACCCAGTGACAAAGTGTATATCAGATTTTTATGTATTTTTTTTTCAGATTAGTTTATAATATATAAGGAATCTTATATTTTATCTCTCTATGCTACCCCCTTCCAAGATTTTTCATACAAATGGTAGCATACCACGAACACTGTTCTGTATCTTGTCTTCTTCTCCTAACAGTGTGTCTTGGAAATCACACCATTTCATACCGAGCTCAGAACCTTTTCATAGATTCACTTCACAGAATTGCAGTGTATATATGTACCTTAATTTATTTACCCAGTCCTAGGTTAATTGGTATTTAAGTAGTTTCTAAGTGGTCATTTTGTACATTGTGAATATATCTGTAAGAAAATTCCTGGAAGAGGTCTGGGTCAAAGGGTATGTAAATTAGTAATTTTATTAGATATTGCCAAGTTGCTTCCCAGCAAAGTTCTATCAATTTATACAACTACTAGCAGTAGCATGAAAATGCCTATTTCTCCATAATCCCATCAATATAGTATGTCACCTTTTTCTATGTTTAAGATTTTTTTTTGGCTATGCAGGAATTGTTTTATTTTTTTTGGTCAAATTTATCAGTCTTTCATTGTCATATTTGGAAAGGATTTCCTACATAGATTATTTTTAAAATTCCCATGTTTCCTTCTAGCATTTTTATTTTATTTTTTTTTACGTTTAAATATTTGATTCACTTGGAATTTGCTTTGCTGTTGTTTCTTGCCTTTAAACATCACTAAAAAAATTGTAGAGATTTGTTTTCATATTCTGGATCCTTGTTTTTAAAAATCTTATAATTGTGATGACAATGTAGCCATATGTACTTGGATTTGAGGTTCACTGTTAGCAGTAATGTGCATAAGTGTATTTCAAATAGTCTTGATAATTTCAGGTTTCAAGACCACTTGTTAGATCTTATTGGGTCTTTTTTTAAAAAATAAATTTATTTATTTATTTTTGGCTGTGTTGGGTCTTTGTTGCTGTGCGCGGGCTTTCTCTAGTTGCGGTGGCTTCTCTTGTTGTGGAGCATGGGCTCTCGGCACACAGGCTTCAGTAGCTGTGGCACACAGGCTCAGTAGGTGTGGCTCGCAGGCTCAGTAGTTGTGGAGCACGGGCTTAGTTGCTCCACGGCATGTGGGATCTTTCCGGACCAGGGCTCGAACCTGTGTCCCCTGCACTGGTAGGCGGATTCTTAACCACTGTGCCACCAGGGAAGCCCCTAGGTCTTTTTTTAACCTTGTGTTTTGGCTGATGGCCTCACACTAAGAGTAAAGGTGTCAGCTCTGTTATTGTTGTTTGCTTGTGCTTGTATCAAACAAACAACGTTTAATCTGTGGTTTCTTTGCAAGAATCTTTTAAAACCAGTTGGCTATTTTGTGAAGATTTAGTTTAGTTAAACAAGATACTATGATCTGTAAATCCATTTAACTGGGCAGAGTATTTCACAATAGGCACAGAGTGGTGCAAGGTAGAGCCACTGTCACCTGTCATGTGTCACTGTCACAGTCAAGGAAGAATGACTTCATTCTGTAGTTTATGTAGGGACTAGTGAGGGTGCCATTGCCAATCCATATACTAAGTTTTAATAAAGTTTAATTTTTGTCTTATTTTTTAGATAGAAATGAAAGTCCTAATATATTCTTTCCATGCCCTAGTGTGTCTTCTTACATGCCTTTGAAGACCCCCAATCAAGAATAATGAGTGGTCAACTCTACATATTCTTTAGATGGTCTCTCAATTAATATAACCCCTCTCAGCCAAGTTATTGAATATCAGTAAATTAAGGATTATTCTCCCTGGAAATTTACTGAAGTTATGGCTGAGCTGAATAAGAGCAAAAGCAAATGTCAGTATAACTGGTGCAGGAATTGACATCCTTCTGTGAACATTGAGTCTTCCAAGGATACTTGATTTCTTGGTGATGAGTATTTGGGAATTGCAGTAAACCATTATACCGTAAAGGATGACTGTAATGGGGAGTTCCCTGGTGGTCAGGGAACTGGGAAGTGAGATCTCATAATCTGTAAGGATTTTTGAATACTTGCCTTGATCATGCAAAAGTCTCAATAAAGATGTCTGACTTTGAGCAGTCTACCTTCCATATACCCTGTGGATATATACCTAGTAAAACAAAATGAGGTGTGGATTTACTAACTATAAACTTTGATTGTAGAATAATTATATCTCCTTTATAGCAATGATTATACAGGGCTATAATTCTTGATTTGTGATGTTAAAATGATGTAATCCACATGTAAGAAGAATACTTGACAGGAAGGCATGCATTCAGTTCTTTCAAGTCATACCCAGGCATTAGGGGCAAGTTAAACAGAAGGGTAGGTAGGCAGGGAGGGGGGGTTCGGTGGGTGGGGACATATCTTTGTTTTATCATATTGTAAAGTACTAGCTGTTCTGTCAAGAAATCATTCCTCCCAAACCTCACTCTTGAGTAAGTAGCATAATGTACAATTCTATATATGTGTGAATAGTTAAGAGTCTGTGTTGGAGCTTAATTTACTCCTTTCTAGAGTGCTAAATGCAAGGAAAGTTTGGTTAATATCTTTTTTTTTTTTGCGGTACGTGGGCCTCTTACTGCTGTGGCCTCTCCCATTGCGGAGCACAGGCTCCGGACGCGCAGGCTCAGCGGCCATGGCTCACGGGCCCAGCCACTTCGCGGCATGTGGGATCCTCCCGGACCAGGGCACGAACCTGTGTCCCCTGCATCGGCAGGCGGACTCCCAACCACTGCGCCACCAGGGGAGCCCTCTTGTCTTGTTCTTGATCTTAGAAAAAGCTTCAGTCTTCCACCACTGAGTATGATGTTAGCTATGGATTTTTCATATACGGCTTTTACTATGTTGAGGTAGTTTCCTCCTATTCCTAGTTTGTTGAGTATTTTTATCATGAAAGGGTATTGAATTTTGTCAAATGTTTTTTCTGCATTAACTGACATGATCATGGTTTTCACCTTCATTCTGTAAATGTGGTCTATCACATATATTGATTTGTGTATGTTGAGCCAAACTTGCATTTCAGAATAAATCCTACTTGGTCATGGTGTATAAATCTTTTAATATGCTGTTGAATTTGGTTTGCTAGTAATAATTTTTTAAAAAGTAGAATAATAAAGTTTTGTGTGAGTCTTGAATCTCTAAAGCTGATGTGGAAAGTGGGGGAGGTGCCTTCAGCAGGCCAGGTCTGAGTCTCTATCTCTAGATATACAGAATTAGAGTTCTATGCTTATTTGGGTTGTGCTGAAGTCTCCTCTGCCTAGAGCATCTACATCAGTCTTTTTTTGTTGTTGAAATTTTTTGCTTTTCTCCCCCAGTTCCTTTTGTTTTCCTCCGGGGAGATAGAGCATTCTGAAGTATGTGTTTTTCAAATTTTTGTGACCCTTGCACATGGTTGCTTATTCTTATTCTATTACAAAAGTAATACTAAACATTCCTGAGTTTTTCTTATTTGCCAGACTCTGCTCTGAGTGAGGTAGTTGCTATTATTGTCCCCCTCTTATGGATGAGGAAACTAAGGGGCAGAGACCTTACATAACTTACTCAGGGTCTTATAGCTAGTAAGTGGCATAGCTGGGATTTGAACTCAGCTAGTCAAGCTCAGAGCCCGTTCTCATACCACCATGAGATATTGTTTCTTATCTCTGTAGTTGCTAGTCTCAAGAGAATCGTAGACTCCCAGAGCAGAAAGTGATCCCCATCCCAAGCTTCTTTTTGTGTCCATTAACTTGGGAATGTTCCCAGACATCCCAACTTTTCAGATTTACCAGGACTATATTTACCAGTTCTCCTAATTCATATTAGGTATGGTGCATCAGTTTTTCTACTCAATTTAGGTGTCACCGCTGGTAGAGCAACTTGTCCTCATTTTCTTTATCAGTAGTGTTAAAGCATTGCCGTAGTCAATTATTTCCAAGGTCCAGTCCATCTCTGAATAGCTATAAGTTCTCTGACTTCTATTTATTCACATTCAGTTTTCCTTGTTTGTTTCAGCCTAGTATTCTCCTCTGTTGATATTTTGAATCTTGATTCTGATCTCATGTAATATCAGCTGTCCTTGCCAGGATTGTGACATTTTGTACATTTTTTAAATATCTCTAATCCAAGTTGTTGATTAAAAAACTGAATAGAGGTCTTACCTGGTGGTGCAGTGGTTAAGCATCTGCCTGCCAATGTAGGCAACACAGGTGAGCCCTGGGCCGGGAAGATCCCACATGCTGCAGAGCAACAAAGCCTGTGTGCCACAACTACTGAGCCTGCGCTCTAGATCCCACGAGCCACAACTCCTGAGCCCATGTGCCACAACTACTGAAGCCCATGCGCCTAGAGCCTGTGCTCTGGAACAAGAGAAGCCACTGCAATGAGAAGCCCGCACACCGCAACGAAGAGTAGCACCTGCTTGCTGCAACTAGAGAAAGCCCACGTGCAGCAACGAAGACCCAGTGCAGCCAAAGATAGATAGATAGGTAGACAGACAGATAGATAGATAGATATTTTTTAAAAATTTTTTAAAAAACACAACTGAATAGATCTAGACCACCCCTAAGTGTTCTCGGTTTTTAGCCTGTATCAGATACGCTTAACCAAGATTTTGTGGTTTTATCCACAAAGATAAAATAAGTGACTGTTAATACCTTATTGAAATTAAGCTACACTGTATCTGTGGTGTTCCTCATTTACTGACTTAACTCTAAGCTTGCTTTTTTTTTTTTTTAACCTATCTGGACCCAAACTCCTATGCTATTTATTTGCCTTCATTTGCTATTACTGCGAGTTCACATTCATATGGCAGCCATGGAATTAATGCTCCTAATTATTATTATTATATATATAAAATATATAATATATATTATAAATATATGTAAGTATATATGTATATATTTTTTTGGGGGGGCCGCGCTGCTTGGCTTGTGGGATCTTAGGTCCCCAACCAGGGATCAGACCTGGGCCCATGGCAGTGAAAGTGCTGAGTCCTAACCACTGGACCTCCAGGGAATTCCTGATGCTCATAATTATTAATGTACTGTTTCACCAATACGAGATGAGTGTACCAACATACAAACTTCAGTGTTCTCTACTTTTATTTATTTATTTGAGTACACTAGTGGATCCTGGATGAATCCTTTGGGGGAGGGGACTTATCCCAAGATAATATAAAATTGTTACATCCTAATAGTAGATATTAAATCCAAGTTTTGATATTTTTGGTAAATCAAATGTTTCTTTGGTACAGTGAGTATGGTAGAAAATGTCTAATTCTTGTTCAATAGAGATTTAGCCTTCCTAATTAATATTATTTACTAATACTGTATATTCTTTGTTTCTCCTACTCTGAATTTCATTTTTTTTTAGTTTTTCATGTATTTGCAAGTTGAAAATTGATTCAGATTAGGACTTTTATGCATTATTATGGAATTTAATTTCACACATTATAGATTTTGAAATTTATTGTAATCTTGGCTCAGAACTATTGTTCCGAGTCACAGTGTAATACAGTCTGCTGGTTGAATCTAATTAAGGTGTCGTATCACTTGCATGCAGTATGTATCTTTGCCTAGAATGTTCTAAAATTCCTCACTTGGGAATAACACTTCCCTCAGTTCTTGGTTTGATTGAAAAACCCAGCAATATTTGACACACTGTATGTAACTCTTGTTTAAGAGGCAGACTTTGTTTATCTTTTGTGTTTGTTGACTATTTTAAGCAAAATGCTAAACTGCAGTTTCCAGCATGGTTACTAATAGACTGAGTATTAATCTTATTAATGTCGCATATTCATCTGCTGTCATTGCATTCAAAGACAAGCGTGACTGTATTCCAGTTCTGGGTACACAAATATTAAGGAAATATAACTAATTTAGTAAATGAAAGTTGAGTAGCTTGAAAGTAAAATTGCTTTCTAACAAGTATAATTTATAATTTTAAAGAAAATGAGCAAGTTATCTCTTTATGAGATAATACTTTACAATTATAGGGTTGACTGCAGTACTATTATTATGTGTTGGAGAGGTTGATCACCTGCCTTTCTTAGTACTGTATGAAAAAACAATTTCAAGCCCATTAGTATTCCCAGGATTATCTCACTTATTAGCACACAGATCTTTTTTCCTCCTCCCACTTGGTTTCTCCCTCTATTACCTGTTTCTTAATCTCATTTGCAAGGTAATCAGCCCTTAAATAAACAAGAATTCTCCAAAGATTGAGCAGAAACCAGGGTTAAGGGGCACAGGCCTGGTTAACACAGGGCCTTTTGTGAAGATGCTCTTCCCCAGCAGAATTGTTCCTCTCAAGGCCTTTTCTATTTGATCCTTAGATATATACTTTCAGTATTTAAATAAGGAGCCTTTCTCCCTGTCTATTTCTAGGTATCCTTAGAACTTCCAGTGTGGTACAATGGAAAAAGTATTGTATCTCTCTTCTAGTCCTGTCTCTACCCCTTTATTGCTCTATAACAGTGTTTCTCAACTTTGGCGCCATTGACAGTTTGGACTAGATAATTCTTTGTTGTGGGGGACCGTGTATTGTGGGATGTTTAGCAGCATCCCTGCCCTCTACCCACTAGATGCCAGTAGCAGCCCCCAAATTATGACTATCAGAAATGTCTCCAGACACTGCCAGATGTCCCCTGGGGGACAAAAATCACCTCCAGTTGAGAACCAGTGCCTTACAACGTTGAACAGGTATTTGATTTCCCTGGCTGAGACAGTTTCCTCATCTGTGTAATGTAGTTAGTAATCCCTGCCTACTGCACAGGATAAAATATATGTACAAGTGCTTTGTGTGTTTTTAAGTACTGTGTACAAATAAGAGGTTGGGGTAAGCCTGGCAGCAGAACTCAGCTCTGGACTTTATTTCTGCTAGTACTTCAGTGTAGAGAATGAAGCTGAGAATGTCAGGTCTTGGTGATGGGGCACAGGCCTCATGCTTTGTTTGTCGATAGTACTCTATAGAGCTGTTCTGTTCAAATGGAGAAAGTGGGTGGGTATGTTTCAGGAGGTGATGTGAGCAGGACATGACTAGTTGATGTGTTCTTACCAGGCAATGCTGAGATCCTGAGGCAGCTGCAGTGGGGCAAAGCTCTATTGAGAGGGCATGTGCCTCCTCAGAATGACTCTAGCCTTTCTTACTATACTGAATATTTAGCACTCTGGCATGCATGGCTTTGCCAACATGCCATCTTTGCTCTGCTACCTTTTTGAGTAGCCCTATCTTCCCCTCCTATTTATTTCAAATTGAACAAACATTTATTGTCTCTTATGTGCAAGGCATTGGTCCAAGTGCTTTCACATACATTCTCTTCCATTCCTTTTATAACCCTGTAAGTGGCATTACTATACTTGTTTCACAGTAACAGTAGTAATAGTAGTAGTAGTAATAGTAATAGTAGTGGAGGCAGCAGCAATAGTAGAAACTAGACGGTATTGAGTTCTTACTCTGTGCATGTGCTAAGTGCTTTATATGTATTAAATCATTGAGTGCTAGCAACAATTTATGGAGTTGATACTGTTATTATACTTCTTTTTACAGATGAGGAAACTGAGGCACGGCAAGGTTAAATAGCTCATCCACACAGCTAGTAAGTGGTAGACCCTGGATTTGGATCTAGGCAATTTGTCTCCAGAGCCTACTCTTAGGAAACAGGGTCAGAAAGATGACATAACTTGTACAAGCTCAAGGAGCGAATGAAAGGCAGACTAGGATTCAAACATAATGTATGACTCCAGTCTCTGCCTGTTTCCAGTGTGCCAAGCACCACACTTCTCATTTACTTAACCTCCCTGCCTCTCTCTGGATAGGATTGCTTCTATGATGCTAACTTACAGCACAGCACAGGGGATCTATTAAAAGATACTTCGTGAATTCAAGTTGGGAAGATAAAAGGGGTGATAAATAAGAGGCAAAGAGGAACTTGGAATCAGGCTTGTGGAGCTCTTGTCATTCAGTGCTTTGGTCTGAAAATTGATTTTTACATCTGATTTCTATAGAATTCTGCTACTTTTAGTTAAGAATGCTTTTGTTTTGGATGGTAGTTTTTGAATTTAAAGGCATAACATTTATTTTATTACATAGTTCTGGTTATGGACCTGTTATCTGTGTGTTGGAGCAGACCAGAAAGGTCTAGAACCTGGAACCAGATTTATCCTCGGGGTGGGCAGGTGATGATAGGAGAGAGGTAATGCAAGTAAGTTAAACCCTTATAGATGGTATATTAGTTTCCTAGGGTTGTTGTCACAAAGTACTACAAGATGGTGGCTTAAAACAACAGATATTTATTCTCTCACAGTTCTGGAGGCTAGTCTAAAATCAAGGTGTTAGCAGGGCCATGGTCTCTGAAGCCTCTAAGGGAGACTCCTTTGCCTCTTTCTAGCTTCTTATGTTTGCCTGAAATCCTTGGCATTCCTTGGATTATAGATGCATCACTCCAGTCTCTGCCTCTGTTTTCATGTGGTGTTCTCTCCTGTGTGTTTGTGTCTCTGTGTCTAAATTTCCCCCTTCTTATAAGAACACCAGTCATATTGAATTTAGGGCCCAGCCTAACCCAATATGATCTCATCTTAACTTGATTACTTCTGCAGAAGCCCCTATTTCCAAATAAGGATGCATTCACAGGTTCCAGGTGGACAGGAATATTGGGGGGTCACTATTCAACCCAGTGCATATGGTATCCAGAGAGTAAGCAGCAAATGGCTTTGTGTGCAGTCAGCATGAGGAGAGACCCACTGGAGTAGGTGCAGGTTCTGACCAGTGAGTAAAGCAAGACAGGACACTCTAGAGGTTGTGCAGGTTGTGATCAGAAATTCAGGTAGATCATGACCCTTTGATCAGTGTAAGCAGGTAATAGGCCGGTCTCTACTTTCTATGGGACCCTGGCAAAAGCAGGCTGCAGTATTTGAGGTACCAGGCATCTGATCAGTTTGCCGAGAAAGAGAACATGTCAGGTACCCAGGATTTGAATCATGAGTGGCATTTGGTCTCAGGAATAAGGAAAAGCTCAGCTAAGAGAGTGGGGCCAACTAGATCAGGGCCAGCCATGCAGCAACTGTGACTCGCTTCTGAGTCCCAGCGAGGTGGCTGAAGCATCCAAAAATCCCCCCTTCCCAGGGATAGACCTGGAGCCCAGGCAGCAGTGAGCCTTCAGTGCTTGGTGGATGACGGATAGTAAGGAGAAATGAATTAGAGGCTTCATTATTATAATTCACAAACAAACTGTCAGCATCTGACATTGGCAAGTGTTAAGGTGCCCTGGCAAGATATAAATAAGAGTGGTATCTCTGGGTACTAGTGAGTGCTTTAGATAAAGGGGAATGAAAAATTTAATAACATTAAATGTCATTTGTAAAATGAAAGCTCTTGTCCTTCCTAGGAAACACTTTGTAGGTCAGCCTGTCTGCTCTCATCAGAGAGGCTGAATCAGAGGTTGAGTTGTTTTAACGTTAACACCTTTTCTTTTTAAATAAATTGCTTGATAACACTTCCTTGGAACTTTGACTATTTCTTTAACATATTCAAAATCCAGCCTGTCATGTAGTTCTAGGATTCTGAGTGATCTATACTGTCTGTTTCTTCCCTCACTGTTAAGCTGGACTGATTTCTGTGAGAATTATGTCCTAGACAATTCATTTGTAAGAACAGAGAACCCCAATGCTGGTGCTAGTTGAAGCCTTCTTCACCTACTTGCCTCCACCGTTCTAGCCTCGTTCAATTACTGTTGGGTGTGTGTGTGTGTGTGCGCACGTGCTTGCCCTTGTCTCCCTGGACCTATGATATATTTCTAACCCAGGATCCTCATTCAGGTTATTTTGTCATTGATTATTTTTGGGAGCCCTCTGGATTCCATCAGACCATGTTCCTTAGTTTCCAAAGTTATCACAAACAATTCTGTGGTGAATGTTACTGTTCATAACACTAATAAATTTTTGTATGCCAAATTATTTGCTTAGGATAAATTGCTATAAGTGAAATTGCCAGATCAAGGATATGTGATCTTGAATGCTTTTTATACATATTTCCAAATTACTCTTCAGAAAAGTTTATGCTCTCTCGTTGTATATATAAGCGCTCTTATCCCCGAACTCTAACACTGGATAACTTTTTTGAAGTTTATCAATTTGGTAGATCATTTTCGTTTAAATTAATGGCTTTTTTTTTTTTTTTTTTTTTTGGCTGTGTTGGGTCTTCGTTGCTGCGCGTGGGCTTTCTCTAGTTGCAGCAAGCCGGGGCTACTCTCTGTTGCAGTGTGCGGGCTTCTCATTGTGGAGACTTCTCTTGTTGCGGAGCATGGGCTCTAGGCGCGCGGGCTTCAGTAGTTGTGATGTGTGGGCTCAGTAGTTGTGGCTCGTGGGTTCTAGAGTACAGGCTCAGTAGTTGTGGAGCATGGGCTTAGTTGCTCCACAGCATGTGGGATCTTCCCAGACCAGGGCTCAAACCCATGTCCCCTGCATTGGCAGGCAGATTCTTAACCACAGAGCCACCAGGAAGTCCCTAATTGCTTTTTTATTGCTAGATTTAGTTGAACATATTTTCATGTTTATTAACCATTTAAAAGTTCTTGTTTTGGGAATTACCTGTGAATATTCTTTGCCCATTTTCTTTTGGAGTGTATGCTTTGATCCCATTTCTTCTTTTATGGAACATATATTAATTGAGCACCTTTTATATGTTAGGGCCAGACAATTTCTAGGTGAACAGCACAGACAAAATCCCTATGATTAAAGAGTTTATATTCTAATATAGTGAGGCAGAAAATAAACAAATAAATATGTAGTATGACAAGTAGGGATAAGGACTGTAAAGAAGGTGCCATGAAAGGCAGGTAGAGATGATGGTGGGCAGGGATGCTATTTATAAAGTTGGTTTGGGGAGGCCTCATGATACCACTGGTATTTAAGGGGAGACATGAAGAAGATAAAGGCACAAACTCTGCTGATATTGGGGAAAGCATTATAGCGGCGGGAACAAAGAGTGCAAAGGGCCTAAGGCAGGACTGTGTTTGACTTGTGATGTGATCATAGTTTGATGAGTGCGGGAGAGAGTTAGGAGGTGAGTTTCAGAGGTAGCAAGGAGTGGGGTGGATGTGGGGTTACAGACCACATAGGGCCTTGGAGCCAGAGTGAGGAATTTGGATTTCATTCTGAGTGAGTTGGGGAGCCATTAGAGCGTTTTGAATAGTGAAGTGATATGACCTGACCCAACGTTTTGAAAGAACATTGGTGTTGGTAAGTAGAGACTAGACTGTGAGGGACAGTGATGGGCTCTGGAAGACCAGTTAGGAGCCTCTTGCAATATATCAGATGAGAGACCCTGCAGGTGTGATACAGGTAGTAACAGGTGATTCTGGATATATAACATAGAACCAATAGATTTGCTGATGGATTGGATGCGAAGTGTGAGGGAAAGAGGAGCTAAAGAAGATCCAGGGTTTCTGACCTGAGGAGCTGGTAAGGCAGTCGCCATTTGCTGAGAAGGGGAAATGTGGGAAGGAGAGGATTGGTGGTGATCTGTGAGAGCTTTTTATGTGATGACGTGTATTAATCTTTTGCCATTTAGGCGGAAAGGTTTTTTCCCTCAATTTGTTGTTAATTAGCTTTGTTAGTTGTGTTTTGCTGTACAGAAATGTCAGCTTTTAAATCTTGTCATCTGTTAATCTTTATAGTTTTTTGGTATTGCTGTCATGCCTAGACAGGTTCTAAAAAATAATCACCGATGCTTTCTTTAAGTATTCTCATGGTTTAGTGTATGCATTTAACTCTTTAATCTGGGTAGAATTAATTTTGATATAGACTGTGAATTACAGTTCAATCTTAATTTTTCTCATATAATTAACCTGTTATCCTAGCATCATTAAACAATTTGTTCTCTGCTAAGAAAAATGATTCTATCATTTCCTTTGAATTGGGAAAGAGGGGTGTGTGACAGATTGTGTGAAGAGGTATTATATCACGTATTTGTGTTTAGCAAGCTCCTAGTCTTGTTTTGGTTGATAACTTGGTGACTGTAATCTCTGAGTATAACAGGTTATAAACATTTATCTCCTGAGTCTCTTCCATTCCCAAAAGAGGTACTTGCCTTAGAAGGTGGCTTTCATCAGTTCCCTCAATGATTGTGAATTCTGCCTTGCGGATGATATGTGACCTGTTTTTAACCACAGCCTGTGTCCTCCTACCAAATATGCTTTTCTGTGACCCACTTTTGTCAACTGACAATTCCTCTGGGATTATAAACTAAAATATTGCTTCAGCAATAAAAGCACTGACTACAGTGTATACTTCCTGTCCATTTAATCATAGTATAGATTCCAAAGCCCTGTAACATTTACGTTTGCCACTCTTACATTATCTGTGCTCTAGCCCTTACCCGATAATGTGGATATTTTAGAGGTGACAATATATTGTGTTTAACTAACTGGATTTTCTTCTTTAAGGCAAGAAATGGGTTTCTTATGTTATTAATAATGTTTACGAAATCTTAAACTTGGATGAAGTCCTCAAGCTTGGAAGTAAACCTCCAGCATGTTGTTAACCTTAGAAATTTGTGTTAAGGCTGATTGAACCTAAATCTCTTAAATGCTTTCTTTGTTTTTTGTAGAGAGGGAAATATGAGGTTCCTAAGTGGCTCTCCCCCAGTAGTATTCTGCTTCTTCAACAAATGCTACAGGTAATCTTTGTTATTTATTTTAAAATAATAGAAGTCTTTTGTTATTATTTGATTTTAAGATGTCTGTAGTGCTACTACATTTATCTATCAGCTGTAAAAAATTCCATTCATTGTTATCTACTCTGCAGATATTCTCTACTAGATGCTTTCTTTGCAAATGCATTTTTTAAAAAAGACTGCTACCATATATCTTTGCTGACTTGGTTTTTCTTCCTTTTTCCTGAGCATTGTCTGTTTTCTCTAACCAGCTCTTGCTCCACTGTTTTCTGTTTTCTTGCTCCCACTCTTTTTCCATTAGATATATAGTAGATACGAAATAAATGCTTAAATGAGCTGATGTACAATTGAGTGGGCCTCATGATCTAGTGCAGTGGTTCTCAAACTTTAGCATGTATCAGAATTGCCAAATGGGCTTATTGAAACACAGATTGCTGGGCACCACCCTGAGAGTGTCTGATTCAGTAGAGCTGGGGCAGGGCTAAGAATTTGCATTTCTAATAAGCTCCCAGATGACACTGATACCGCTGGTCTGGGAACCACACGTTAAGAGCCACTGATTTGGTGTTATGATCTCTAAGGGTGAAAGACAGGAGTGCTGAAGTCTAGTTATCCACTCTACCAAGCAATAGGCATGCCACCTAACCAGGTTCTGACCTATAAAATGGGGATTCTGAGCTTGGCCTCAGTGCTTGCTACATAGTATTACGTGGATAAAATGAGATTAATGGGAAACACTTTGAAAAATATGAGTACCTTATTAGCAGTATTTTTTTCATTATTATGTATTCAGTTTTTCCATATATTAAGCCATCTCTACTTTTTATTCAAAATTTACCTTAAGCTCATCTACCTTGAGTAGGGCAAGACCACCAAATCTCCATAATGAGATTGAAAACACCTCATCCTTTCTTCTAAACTCCCCAAAACTTAATCTTTGTTGATTAATTTTTCTCTCCTCACATTTGAAAATTACAAATGGAAAAGAAAGGTGTGCTTTTCAACTTGTTATATGTGATTGTAAGCTCATCGGAGGTAGAGATTGCATATTCAGTGTGAATGCCCTGCATTGTGCCTGCTTGAATATTAAATTGGTGAATATTTCCTGTGAATAGGTTTTCCAGCAAAAGACTATTACATCATACAATAGATTGACTTAACTTCATGAATAATGTCCATACCAATGAAGTTCATGTTTGTTAAACATTTATCTTCTAAGCCTGTGTTGGTAGCTATAGTTTTCTTGCCTCTATTCCCTTTTTAAAAGAATTTATTCCAAGGCCATTTTAAGGTCTTTGACAGCATTTTTGTGATGATAAAGTTTACATCTGTTCTGATGAATTTTGAGTTCTCAGGAGGAAAGGTGTTCTATGCTCTCTATTTAAAATGTTAATCTCCAGCTACCTCTCGATGGCCACTAGGTGGACCCAAAGAAACGGATTTCTGTGAAAAATCTATTGAACCATCCCTGGATCATGCAAGATTACAACTGTCCTGTTGAGTGGCAAAGCAAGACTCCTGTAAGTAAAATGAAATCCAGTAAAATTAAAAAACAAAGACAAAAACTTTGTGTGGATTCAGGATGTACAATGATGTGGTCTAAATACAAAAGAAAATATATTTTGTAAACTTATCTGTCAGATTGGTGTTTGGGAGATTGTAACTGAATTGTATATTTGCCCATTAATCTCTAGGACAGTGGCTCCTAACCGGGCCTGCACATGAGAATCGCAAGGACCTTAAAAAAAAGTGTCTGTGCTCTGTCCCACAGCAATTAATGGATATTTTTTAAAAGCTCCCTGGTGTTTCTCACGTAGTCAGGATTGTGAACAGTGCTCTGGGAATCTTAGGCAAGTTACTTAACTTTTCCAAACCTATATATTTGTCTGTAAAAAGTAGGTTAAACCTGTTCTTTCTATTTCCCAGAGTAGTTATAAGGTTATAGAGGTTCTCAAACTTTTAAGTCTGAGGGCCCCTTTATGCTCTTCTTATTCACTTATTAAAATATTTAGTGATCGATTCATTTAAAAGTAACAGTACTAAACCTATTACAGTTTATCACAAATATTTTTATGAAAAATGACTATTTAAAAAATAAATTTAGTGGGAAGACTAGCATTGTTTTACATCTTTGCAAATTTCTTTAAAGTCTAGCTTAACAGAAGACACTTGGATCTCACCTGCTTCTGCATTGTTTTGCTATGATGTTTTGATTGGAGATCCTCAGGGGTCTACAGACCATACCGTGAGAACTGGTCTAATATATATATGAAAGAACTTTATTTATTTATTTTTAACATCTTTATTGGAGTATAATTGCTTTACAATGGTGTGTTAGTTTCTGCTTTATAACAAAGTGAATCAGTTATACATATACATATGTTCCCGTATCTCTTCCCTCTTGTGTCTCCCTCCCTCCCACCCTCCCTATCCCACCCCTCTAGGTGGTCACAAAGCCCTGAGCTGATCTCCCTGTGCTATGCAGCTGCTTCCCACTAGCTATCTATTTTACGTTTGGTAGTGTATATATGTCCATGCCACTCTCTCACTTTGTCACAGCTTACCCTTCCCCCTCCCCATATCCTCAAGTCCATTCTCTAGTAGGTCTGTGTGAAAGAACTTTAAATAACACAAAGTACTATGCAAGTTTAAGCAGTTATATTAATAACTATTCCTACATTAATGTTTTAAAAAATAGTTTTTAACAAATGGCAATTTGAACTTGGTAAAAATGTGAGCATTATTAAAGGGTATATATAATATTTTTTAATTGAAGTATAGTTGATTTACAATATTGTGTTAGTTTCAGATGTACAGCATAGTGATTCAGTTATGCATATGTATATTTTTTCAGATTATTTTCCACTATAGGTTATTATAAGATATTGAATGTAGTTTCCTGTGTTATACAGTAAATCTCTGTTGCTTATCTATTTTATGTAAGGGGTATGTATACTTTGTATATTAGCGAACTATTGCTGCATAAAAATCCACCCCAAAATTTAGTGACTTGAAACAATAATAATTTACAATTCTGTGGATCAGCAGTTTGGGGCTCAGCCAGACATTTCCTGTGTGAGTCTTACCTGGGGTCACTCATGTGGCTGCAGTTAACTGGTGACTTGACTGTGACTGGATGGTCTAAGCCTCACTCAGAAGACCAACTGTTTGTGCTGGTTATTTGTTGGGCCACACTGTCCAGCGGGCTAGTCTGGGCTTCTTGATATGGCAGCTAGATTCCAGAAGAAGACAGAAAGTGGGCAAACCCTAACACTCAAGCTTTTTTTTTTTTTTTGCCTGCACCGCGTGGCATGTGGGATCCTAGTTCCCTGACCAGGGATCGGACACGCGCCCCCTGCATTGTAAGTGCAGAGTCTTAACCACTGGACTGCCAGGGAAGTCCCACACTCAAGCATTTTTCAAGCCTCTGCTTGCATTGTGCTTGCTAATGTCTGGCCAAAGCAAGCCACAAGGCAAAACCCAGAGCTAGTATGGAAAGTATAGCCATCAAAGTTGGTACAGTTCTTATCCTCTTTTCATAGATAAGGAAATCAAGAAATTAAACATAACTACTTCAGAAATAAATCTAGTGAGAAGAGTGGCACTGCTTTACATCTTTGCTGATTTCTTTAAAGTCTAGCTTAATAGAAGACACTTGGGTACTCATCTGTTTCTGCATTCAGTCTGTTTTGATATGTGTTGTTTTGATTAAAGCATATGAAGAAAATGCAGCCTTACACAGATACATAGTTAGAAAAGCATTTTAATGCTTTAAAGGAGAAGTGTTTTAATAGCCTTTTCAGTTAATTGGGGATGTTTTTTTGACAATCTACTACAACGTCTGCAATGGAGAGGGGTATGTGCATGGGTCAACAGAATAGCTTGGATACATGCCACATTGTAGACCTGATACAGCTGTGGGGTATTTGCTTTCTGGAAGAATTATACCAATAAATATAAATACTTGGAAAAATAGACTATGTTTGTTTTTAACCCCTTCTCACTAGTCTGCCCACTGTTATGACCATGCAGCCTGATCTGAAATTCCTCCTGATTCTCCTATGACTGTCAACCCCTAAAATCTCTCTTCTCCATATTTCCTTTAACCTTCTAAGACATCTTTAGTATCTATTGAGCAAACACAATTAGAGCTGCAACTTAATGCTAACAACCATCAACACTGAGAGCCTAGGACAGTAGAGTATACGGTGTCTGAGCAGCGCAGCAGCAGGGCCAGGGGAGCTGTGACGTGCCCTTGTGAGGTGGAGAACATGGGTGGTGCACATGCCTGTGTTCAGCCATTGGGGGTCATCATTTCTCCACATGTGGGAGGGCTTTGCATGTCTTCTCAGCCGTGATCCTTTATAGGGTAGGATATGCTACTGTTTGCAGTGGAACAGATGCCCAAATGAAGAAAGTCTCTGATTTCAACAACACAAATATTATTTTAAATTGGGGCACAATATAAGGTAAGATACATAGTTTTGAGTGTTCCAAAAAAGTATATGATTTTCCTTACATCTTAGTATAATAATTACTAATATTTATTGAATGCTTACTATAATAGAAAAGTGTGCTACTGTAGTACTATAATATAATATAGACAGAGCCCTTAGATAGTACCTTTAAAGGCTTTGTGTTTTTAACTCTTATTAACTCATTCAATCCTCATACAAACCCTCTGAAGTAGGTACTGTTATTGTCCCCATTTACAGGTGAAGCAACTGGGCACAGAATCATGAAATAACTTGCCCAAGGTCAAACAACTAGTAAGTGTAGAACCAGGATTTTAACCCAGACATAAGGGCTCCAAAATATAATGGATCTGACAGGCCAACTAATTCAAACTCAGGGCCTGTATTCTGTGTAGCTGTAGCCTTTGTGATGAGCATTAGTTGTCTGGTCTCTGTTGGAATAGCTACTGGAATAGAGTCATGGAGAGGTGGCATTATGGTGTGGTAGGAAAAACCCTGGGCTAGGATGAAAAATGCCAGTTTCAGGCAAATTGCATAAATTTTTCTGAGTCTTCATTTTCTCACCTCTAATATGGGTATTCTAATGCCAGTCTCTTCTGTATGTTTGGATCCTGTTTTGTCATCTATAGAGTGCCTGTAAATGTTATGTCATTAATCTGTCATGTCTGCCTTACAGAGCTGTCGCAGGGATCAAATGAGTTATATACAGAAGAGCTATAAGGGATTATTGCTTTCTGAAGTATTTGCTTTTCTGCCTCAGTATTGTGTTTTATCAAGAGTGAACTATAAAAAATAATTCAGATTTACTTGGATATTTAAGGTATAGATGCTATTCTGTAACTCTTTGTATGATCTCCTTGTATCATTTTCACACGTAGCTCTAGTACCCAAATATTGTATCAAATAGAAGTTATATTCAGTTCTATTTTCTGCCCTACTGAACAGGAAATGTAGTAGGCACGGATAATCCAAAATAATTGGCTAGCTTTGGGTATGCATTTTTGTACTTAATTTAACTGGAGCATGTGTGGCTGAGAATTCAGAGTACTTAAAGTGTTGAGCCCCTTTGGAAAACTTGAGATAAACCGTATTTTTCAGACTTTGGTGTCTTGTCCCACTCTTTTCATTCTTTCCAGTTCAGGAGCCCAGCAAAGAAGATAGCATCTCCTTCCTACCTTCCTTCCTTTCCTCCACACACCTTGTGGTAAAGTTACAGAGCAAGAAGCTATGGGGGAGATGTTTTGGTTTTTAAGAAAGTAACTTAAGGTAATGGAGGGAACCCCAGAAATCATTTCCTTCATGCTTGAGCAGTGGTATCAACAAGAAGATACCCAACTGGGTGGTAAAGTGTCCAGGCGTCTGAGGTTGAGCCCTTCCTGAAGCAGGAATCTACATTTTGGGGAGCTGCTAAGGTCAAAGCAACACAATGAAAACTTACTTGTGGCATTTTTGACTTTCATAAAACCATCAGTATAAACCTTTGTGGTCTCCCCATTCTCCTTAGCCCTTGAGGTTGAGCTTGTACCAGCCAATCATGCAGGTCATTGTCTGTACTGTTCCTCTAGTTTCGTGATGGCAACATGACTTTCTCTTGAGTCCGATGTTACAAGTGTGGTGTCCAGAACAAGGGAAGGTCATGATATTGCTCTGCCACGTGCTGGTACCTTGAAGGTCAGTGAGAACCTGAACTATGTGATCTAAAGAAAGGGCCAGAATGGTAAGGGGGGTTAATCATTAAAACAGTGGTTAAAGGAACTGGAAAAGAGAAAACTTGGAGAGGAAAGGTTGTTGATAATAGGAATATTCAAATTTCTGAAAGTTCTTATACCAAAGAGGAAATAGAATTATGACTGTTAGTAAAAATAGTTAGCAGTTTTTTGAGGGCCTACTCATTTATGGTGATGTATTAGGTACACCCCATAGGTTACATATATTGCAAGGCAGGTGCCATCTCTGTTTTACAGATGATGAAACTGAGGTTCAGAGCGGTGTAGTAATATGCTCAAGGTCACACGGTTATTTTGTGATGTAATGATTAAAACCAAGGTCTCTCTACTTCCAAAGCCTGTCAGCTGTCAGATTGTACCAATTCACAGTGGGTAGGGATCACAGGGAGACAGATCTTAGGGGAAGAGGAAGAAGCTAACCATCTCAGCTGTTCTGGAGAGGAAGACTTAAAGCAGAAAATGAAACATCCCATATTGGGGCTGTTGTGAAGCGAATTCTTACATTGGAAAGATGACTTTTTTTTTTTTTTTTTGCGGTACGCGGGCCTCTCACTGCTGTGGCCTCCCCCGCTGTGGAGCACAGGCTTCGGACGCGCAGGCTCAGCGGCCATGGCTCACGAGTCCAGCCGCTCCGCGGCACTTGGGATCTTCCCGGACCAGGGCACGAACCTGCGTCCCCTGCATCGGCAGGTGGACTCCCAACCACTGCGCCACCAGGGAAGTCCCTGGAAACATGACTTTAAAATTACATTCCTTATGATTCTTTTCCCATATGATTTTATGAACTCCTGTTCCAGGTCCAGGCCAGACCCTTCCTGCCTTTTCATTCTCAGTGATCCTTGTTTGGTTCTGAGAACTCATTTCTGGCCCCATCTCTGGTGAGGTCTCATCATGCAGGGATCACAATACTTGGATAATTTCTGTCCTTAAGCAAAATAAAGTTTGTGTAGCGGCTGTGTCACTTCTTCCTTTTAAAAATTGTGCTTTACTGGTACCTTCAGCGTAATGATGATTGTGCAGCATCTATGGCACCATCATAACGGCTCCTTGGATTGTGCTAAACCCAAACATAACCTGGGGGACGATATGCTACAAGTCTGAGCCACTCTTTTACCCAGTCTGTTGTCCTGCTAGTGATTTTGGATGCCTAGATGACTGCTCTGTGATGCAAATACCGGTCCCTGTCTTGCGGTAGGGGAGGAGAATATAGTCCCTTGGCTGCACAGCAGAATTGTAACAGTTGATCAGATGATGAGGGGGATGTGAAGGGCTGGGAAAGAGCTCATCATCTTCTTGAACTTCTTATTGTTATCTGCTTATATCTTTAAAAATTGCGGAGAATGTTTATTCGTGTTTTCTTTTTAAAATAAATCATTTATTTATTTATTTTTGGCTGTGTTGGCTCTTTGTTGCTGGGCGCGTGCTTTCTCTAGTTGCGGCGAGCGGGGGCTACTCTTCGTTGCAGTGTGCGGGCTTCTCATTGCGGTGGTTTTTCTTGTTGCGGAGTACGGGCCCTCGGCGTGCGGGCTTCAGTAGTTGTGGCTCGTGGGCTCTAGAGCGCAGGCTCAGTAGTTGTGGCACACAGGCTTAGTTGCTCCGTGGCATGTGGGATCTTCCCGGACCAGAGCTCGAACCCATGTCCCCTGCATTGGCAGGTGGATTCTTAACCACTGCGCCACCAGGGAAGCCCGAGAATGTTTATTCTTACCCAAGAGTTTGACAAACTCATGTTGTTTTTACATGTTGGTGTTTGATTTTGCCAGGTAATTATGGTAATTTTAAAATTTCAAAACCATAAATATTTTGTAAGTTTTTGTTAATAAAGTTGATAAAATTTTTTTGTAGCTTATTCACCTTGATGAAGATTGTGTAACGGAACTTTCTGTATATCACAGAAACAACAGGCAAACAATGGAGGATTTAATTTCACTGGTAAGAAATACAGCATGAATTCGAGAGTAATATCTTTTGTTTCATCATTGTTTTTTATTTTATCAGTACATTAAAAATAGTATAGCATTTTTCAGACCTATGATTTTACCATGGGTGTAAATATTGCACTTATTTTATGTTTATGTGTGTTTTCCACTCAACTCTTTTTTCTGATGTCTGGTGGATATACTCTTTAAAAATGAGATTGATCAAAGAGACAATGGAAAAAAAACTTTTAAGAAACAGAACAAATGAGTCCAGAGAATTGACAGAGTTTCAATTTTGACTACTTTAAATTCTCTAACATGGAACTGTGATTCTGTTGTAGAAATGAGGTAAACACAAAGCAGTTTTCATTTTACCTGAAAGCAACCTTGTAGCATCGTATCACCCCCAACCTTATGAACCAAATACCATGGAATCATCATCATGATTTCTGGTATTGGATCATTTTAGCTCTTTCAGATGCTTAATCTCTAGATGACACATGTGGTTTTTTTCTAGAGATGGAGGCACTCACAGCTGTCTCTGAGTACAATCTAACACGATGGGCAGGGATTGCAGCCAACATGGCTCCTGGTTCAGTACTATGTCTCTCATCACCTATGAATCGTATTTGTTTTTTTCTCTTTTCTAACTTGAAAGGTAAAGGCCTTAAGCAAATTTTTTTTAAACTAACCAAACTTTACTAAGCCACAATTTTTTCAGTGAGGAGGAGATATGAAGGAATTCTTTTGAATAACATAATACGTCTTTTGAATGACAATTCCAGACAAACGGAACATGTCTGGAAAACAGAATGATAATTTACTTTTTCATGGAATGAAAGGGGATGGTAAGAATTGGGAACTGCTGCCAGATATGTCAGGTTCTTAGTATTTTACAATGAAAATTCGAAGTTTTCGTGTAAACAAGTTAAAAAAAATTACATGACCTTTTCTTTGGAATGCTCTTTAATAGAAAACTATATTTTGGATGCAAAAAATTTCTTTTTAAATTTTTTTTATAGAAAATTTCAAACACCTACAGAAGTAGAGAGACTAGTATAATAACAATGGTTTTCCATGTACTCATCATCCAGTTTTAACAGTTATTAACACTTTGCCAATTTTATCTATATTCCAACACTACCCTCCATCTGCCCTTTTTAGCTAGGGTATTTCAAAGCAAGTCCCATGTATCATGTCATTTTATCCAGAAAAAATTTAGTATGAGATTCACAAACTTTTAAAATCTGAATCTTAAAACTAACATACTCAGAATTTCAAGAATCATTAGGAAAAAAAAAAAAAGTCTTTAAAATAGTATCCTTTATGTGGTGTCTACATATAATTTTCAAACTTAAAAGTGAAATGGAAATGGGAATTGTTTTCTTACTTCTGATACAGAAAACAAAATAATGAGGCATGATAGATTGTTTTCTGGTGTTACATCTCTTTAAAGATCTGTTATCCTGAAAGCTAGGCATGACCAACATCAAGAACGTGTGAGGAAAGTAATAGTTTTTCTTCTTGTGTACTTTTCCCTCATTCTTAAATGCCTGTTTATACTTACTTTCCAGTCCTAGGGATGAGTAAACAACATCTTCTTAACCTTGCCTGAACATTGTAATCACCTAGGAACTTTAATCCTGATGCCTAAATCCCACCCCCAGAAATTATTATTTCATTGGTCTGGGGTATGGCATAAGCATCACAATTTTTAAAAGCTTTCCAAATGATTGCAGTGTGTAGCCAGGAGTTGAGAAGTATTACTCTAGATTCTTGCCTTCAAAGTGTGATCTAGAATCAGCAGCATCAGCATCACTTTGTGCTTGTTAGAAACGCAGAATCTCAGTCCCACCTCAGACCTGCTGAATCAGAATCTGCATCTTAATAAACCCTAAGTGATTCATCTATACATTAAAGCTTGTGAAGCATTGGTCTAAGTCAGTGGTTCTCAACTGGGAGTGATTTTGCCCCTCAGGGGACATTTTTGGTTGTCACAATGGGGATGTGTGTATATGCTAATGGCATCTAGTGGGTAGGGGCCAGGGATGCTGCCAGATATCCAAGAGAATAGCCACTCACCACAAAGAATTATCCAGGTCAACTATAAAATAATGTTGAAGTTGAAAAATCCTGGTCTGGGTGGTCTCAGAGAATTCACATTGGTTCTAGGTACTTTCCAGTTTAAAGAGCCTTGGGAAAACCAGGTTTGAGATCAGCCGTGGTCTGTTTTGGCATCTTGGGAGCTCTAGGGGCTGACTAGACAGGACAGAGATAAGTTTAATGTGATCCATGCTGGGTATGGTGCTGCTGAGCTTTGTGTAAGAGAGAGAAACAATATTATTCCCAAACATTCAACTCATGGAACTACCACTTTTATATTATATACATGAGCATTCTTTTTTTTTTTTTTTTTTTTTTTTGCGGTACACGGGTCTCTCACTGTTGTGGCCTCTCCAGTTGCGGAGCACAGGCTCCGGACGTGCAGGCTCAGCGGCCATGGCTCACGGGCCCAGCCACTCCGCAGCATGTGGGATCTTCCCGGACCGGGGCACAAACCCATGTCCCCTGCATCGGCAGGCGGACTCTCAACCACTGCGCCACCAGGGAAGCCCTACATGAGCATTCTTAAACTGCTTTTTGTATGTGGAAGTGAGAGTCTCTCATGTGTCATGATTTTGAGCCATCTCATAGTCCTGTTGAGATTTTCTCCTGTGGTGCTAGAGCTTCCACTTGATAGCTTTCCTTACTTTCCCCCGATCTTCCAGCCTTGAGTGGCTCTGGATTGTGAAGCAGCCAGTTATGTATCTGGCTTCGCTGAGGGTCGCATGTGCACATGAGAACCTACAGACCAAGACAGATCCTTTCCTCTCACCCCTGCAGTGCAAACACCCATGTATTCTGGTGGTGGAAGTTTAAAGATTGAGGGCCTCGGGAGCAAGGTCAGGAGAAGGATGGTGGGCCACTCCTCAATTTCTCAAACCCTCTGTTCCAGTAGCTGCCTCTCCTCAGCCCAGGTGCCCGGGCAGTCCTTTAACATTTAACTTGCCTGAACAGTAACTGGGGATTTTAAAATGTTTTTTGTTTTCTAGAAATGGAACCTTCTTTATAACAGGTAAACCTGTTGCTTTACTTTCAGACATTTGACTTTCAAAAGAGGGAGCTGCCTAAAAGATAAGGGAGACATTGGTTGCATTAGACTTGGGGATCGACATCACCTGAAAAGCATTACTAATGTGTTGATTTATCTGTTATTAAACATAGAACTCCCCTGTGCATCTTATTTTAATAAGTAGTATGAAGTGGCTATGGCAAAAAAGTTATTAAAAGGATGCTTTTTTGCCTAGGGGAGTAGAGTTTCCAGGATTATAAAACTGAGGCCTATTTAGAAAATTCCACCTAAAACCCTTAGCGCCTTCCAGGTATTGTTTACAATGCCTGGGTTATGCCATTGTTGACAAGCAAGTGGCAACTTGTTTCTGAGCAATTGTCTGTAATCAGTTTATGGCATCTCTTTCAAAAAGGCAGCTATCACCCATGAGACCATGGATGTGGGAGGTACAGAAAAAACCTTTTTTTTTTTTTTCAGTACGCGGGCCTCTCACTGTTGTGGCCTCTCCCGTTGCGGAGCACAGGCTCCGGACGCGCAGGCTTAGTGGCCATGGCGCACAGGCCCAGCTGCTCTGCGGCATGTGAGATCTTCCCGGACCGGGGCACGAACCTGTGTCCCCTGCATTGGCAGGCGGACTCTCAACCACTGCACCACCAGGGAAGCCCCCAGAAAAAACCTTTAACATAGCTTCTGGAAAGTAGAGAGTGATTATAACTATGTAGTTTTCACCTAGTTTCCAAGTACCTCCTCCATGAAACCTTTTCCGTCCCTCCTTTCCCCCAACCTTTCTGGATTAAAGGCAACATTCCATGATAATTTATCACAGTGTTATACTTCTTCCACTATATTGATAGATCCATTATGTAAATTTCAAAGCATATACTATGATTGTGGCCATCTAAAATGTTAACAGATAAAATTTATTAATAAAATCAGAGGTGATAGTAGACCTCTTTGGATCGTGCACTTTGTGAGGTACATAGCACAAAATATTATTTAGCATTAAAATTTAACACTTTTGTAGGGCAGAGGGTCTCAAAGTCTTGAGTACATTATTTAGAAACTTTCAGTCATTCACGTAGATTGAACAGACATGTTTACATCAACACTTCCTAAAACCTCACTAAAATAACAGTAAAGGAATAAAAAGACAAACAATTCACAATGAAGAGAATAAAAGAGGAGACAAAAAAATGTCAGTAAAATTTTAGAAGTTACAAAATGGCTAAGTGGCAGCTGACCTAGCACTTTGGAGAAAGCTGAAAGCAAAGTGCCTGCAGTGGGAAAAGGCAGTAAGCAAATTGATTAGAGCCCTGGAGCTCCAGAAAAGCTCAGGAATCAGAGGTCCTAGGAACCTCTGGAGTCAGGGAAGTGAGCAGGGTGGAAACAGGAAGGTTGGTTGAAAGTCTGTATTAGGAGCAGTTAGATTGCTAGGTCCCTCTGTTTGCCTTGTGCTGTATGATAGCCACCTCTTCTCCACTCCAGCAGAAGATTGGAGACATTGAACAAGAGGCACTCTTGTACCAGATGCAGCTCAGGTGGGGGTGATGAGCCATTCTGAAATGGATGCATTGACACACACATTCCTCTTACTGAACAGTGAACCACTGCCTCTAACTCTCTTCCCTATTCAACTCTGAGAATGCTGGGATCAGGATTTTATCCTAATTGCAGTGGGGTTGGGGAAAATATTGGAAGACTCATCTCTAGGGAAAAGCCAAGAGAGCCAGGTTCCTGTCTCTTCACCTTAGAGAGAAGCCCATAAGGTAATGAGCAGGCCTAAACTACACAAGAGTCTTAAGTAGCTGCGTAGTATACTCTTTGCTTTCAAATAGAGACAGACAGCCAAAGATCACCAGACTTTTGAGGACGGCCTCTAACGTGAAAGTCAAAGATCAAAACAAATGGGGTGGTGGGAGAGAAGGAAGAAAAAGCAAACATGCTCAGAAAAAACAGATAATGCAGGGAGTGGAAGAAAATAGCCAAGAAACAATAATTAATATTCTCTGAGATAAGAGAAGCTATTTCTTTTTTGAAATAGGAATAAGATGACTAAAAAGTAACATTTTAAGAGATACTCTTGAAGATTTAAAATATGACTACAGAAATGAAAAGCTCAGTAGAAATGTTTGAAAATGAAGGTAATGTGAAATCTTTCAAAAGTAGAACCTAAAGACAGAGAGATGCACAAAGAAAAGAGAAGGGGTAAGAAAGGTCCAACATAGACATAATAGAAGTTGCAGGAAGATAAAACAGAGAAGAAGAAGGGGAAGGAAACCATCACAGAAATAGTACAAGAAGAAATATTCCAGAACTGAAAGGTATGAGTTTCTAAGAATGAAGGGACTTAACTAGGGTTTGGCAAAATCGATGAAAATAGATTCACACAAAGGCCTGTTTTAGTGAAATTTCAGAAAACTAGGGGGGAAAAGGAGATCCAAAAAAGTTTCTAGAGACAAGAAACAAAAGGTCATACACAAAGGCTTGGGAATCAGAAAGACTTTAGATTTTTCGATAACTGTGCTAGAAGCTAGAAGACCATGAGACGGTGCCTTCAAAGCTGTGGAAATTATTGTCAGCCTCGAATTCCATACTCAGGCAAACCAGAGTCAAGCGTGTGGATAGCATACAGTCATTTATCAGACATGCAAGATCTCAAAAAATTTACCTCCTCTTCATCCACACTCAGGAAGTTGTTGGGGGAAATGTTCCACCAAAACAAGAAAGTAAACGAAGAGAAAGGAACAGGTAGGATCTAGGAAACCAAGGGGTATATTGTAGAATAGAAGTGAAGGGAACCCCTCAATCGACAGTTGAGTTGCAGGCTGGGAAAGAAGCCAGCCCAGAGTGGAGCATAGAATGCAGACATCAGGTGGAATGTCTCCAAAATGAGACAGAGGAGGAGACAGATTAGCTGATGTGTTGTGAACATGTTGGGAGGAGGTGAAGAGTGTTGGAGAGTGTGGAGTTGAGTTAGTAAGATGACTAACTGCTTCTTTTTTATTTTTAACTTCAAGAAAAAGTTTCAAAAGAAGAAAATGCAAGGATAGCACCCTGTGTGGTTTGGTTGCAGGGCTGATATTCAACCAGTATGGCCATACAGATTATTAAGATACTAGAATATTTGTATACTGATTGGTAAATAACTACTACACTGAGTGCCCCCCCTGTTGCCCTGTAACCTCCCTTAGGCCTGGTACCTCCCTCCGGTCCTGCCTCATATCCAGCAATTAAAAGGTTAATAGTTGGCATGGCAGGGGTTTCCCAGGAACCTACTCATATTTTGGCCTCTGTTTTGATTCACTGGGGTCAGGGTACCAATTAAGTATTTTGAATATTGCCTTTACTTAGTTGCAAATACTATTTATATAATCATAATAATGTAAATGTTGATTTAACTAAAAATTATAAAACTATAGTAGGAGGATGCAGGGAAATATGTTCGGGGGAAGGAAGGAGTTGTAGTAGAGCTAAATTCTTATTTTCTGTAGTAAGAAATCTAGAGATAATATCCGAAGCTGAAAAAAATTAAAGCTGTATATGCAATTAATTTAGAAATATAGAAAAAACAGCCAAAGGTGCCTTTTAGGAAGTGGAAATTGTGTGTGTGTGGGAGTGGTGTAGGGGATTGCTGTCTTTCATTATATGCTTTAAAGCCAAAAAAAAAATCTAAATTCTGAATGTTTGTTACATTGAGGAAAAAATTAATTTAAAATAAAACATTATTTCAAAAAGCAAGTTTAGTCTTCTAAACAATTTGATTTTCTTTTCCTCCAGTGGCAGTATGATCACCTCACAGCTACTTATCTTCTACTCCTAGCCAAGAAGGCTCGGGGAAAACCAGTTCGTTTAAGGCTTCTTTCTTCCTGTGGACAAGCCAACTCGACTGCAGTCACAAACATCAAGGTGAATGTCAGAAGCTTTTGTGTGAGTGCCTTCTGCTCTTGCCATGTGCCCATCTTGTTCATAAGTGGATACATGCCAGGGAAGTTAACTTTGCTGATGTCAGGGGCCCACAAGCAAGACATTTTTATGATCTAAATATTTTTGATGAGGAAAATGGGAAATTCTGAATGCGAACACTAGAATTTTGAATGTCTACATGGCATTAAAAACAAAAAAATTTCTCCCTCCCCTTTTTTCCACAAAAGTAACTCCTGATGTAGAATAATTTTAAGCCACAGATAAGCTAAAGGAAAATAGAATTTACCTATAAAGCTACTACCACCTATAGATAAAATAGTTTATATTTTATTGTATCTTTCCAGTCTTTTTTTAGTATGCTTGTTTATATAATTTATGTAAATTATAGGACATATTATACTTTATATAACATGAAGTATTTCAGTGAATATTTTGATACTCACTTATATTAAGGGTTTAGGTTGTTTGTTTTGAGCAGCAGCTGTAGCTCATGCAACTCAAATTCCTTGTATGAGTTATAACCAAATTATTTTTTTCTATTTTGTTGTCTTTGTCTCATTTTTCTTTGTCATGAACATTTAGAATGGTGGAGAAGCCTTACATATTTGGAAGCACCATGTCATTCCTAAGTGCTCAAATTAGTGTCTGTTTTCTGTGTGATTCTTTGTATCTCCCATGCCTTAAAATTCCACCTTCCAAATACTTTGCCAGATAGGTGTGGAGCTTTGTAATATAATATTCCCTCCATTAATTCAAGTTGCAGTTTAAATGGTTTTAACATTAGGAAACTGTACTTTTGTCATTCTCAGAGAGAAAGAGTTGGCCCTCTTCATGGAATCCAGTATAGCAGAAATGATTATGTGTGTGAGGTGATATTTTTTTCTTTAGATATCAAAACTCTGTTTTTAAAAAATGTTCAAATGCCACCTCTTTCATAATCTTTTTTTGAACGCTGAATGCCCCCCCTGCCACTGTCATTTCCTTTAACAACTCAATTTTGACCTCTCTTCAATCATGTGCTGCAGGTATAGTGGGTCTTTTGTCCCTGCCAGACCTAATTTGTCTCCCTTCTCTCCGTAGTTGGTCTTTTGACCAAATTAAGAACCAAAAGTGTTAGTGTAAGGGGCTGTTGTGTAAAGAAATCTCTGAAGTGAGATAATCTTATTGCTGGGTTGTTTTTCTAATCTGTTCTTCGAGAGTTGTACTGGGCTGGTGAATATCCCATGCCCAGGCAGATCTTTTACCCACGGACTCCATGAATCATCCTATCCCTCATCCTGCTCACAGGGCAAACCCTTTAAAGTCTCACACCCAAGTCAATACCTTTGGGTCTAAGAGGACACAAAAACATAAACTTTGCTTCTGATCAAGGTAATTTCAGAAAGATATTAGATACCTCCATACTTAGAATAAACCTCAGCTAAATTTTAAGGTTTATGACACCCCAGTTAAGGTTTAAGACCCTAGTTTAAAAGGTCTTAGACATTTTCCTAAGCCATTAGATTTTCTTATATCTGGATTGGTGTGGTCTCAATTCATCTGCATATGTGAGTCATAGAGTATCCAAGTAGAAAGGATCTGGGAAGATGTTTACTCTTATCTTCCATCTAATGAGCATTTATTTACCTAATAATTTAATCATTTGGGCATTTATATTATTGAGCCAATTTTTATAGCCAATAAAGAGATATTTTAATGACAAGCAATGAAGTAGAAATCAAATTTTGGGTTTTTTTTCTGGTCTTTATGCAACTCACTAAGGCTTGAAGCAAGCTATATAGTCTCTTTGTGCTATTCTCCTCCTTGATAGAATCACTCTTTTTTCTCTGGAGTGTTGTTTATAAGAAAGTAAGTAATTCTGAACGGTTAATCAATAGATGCCACTTTCAGTGAAACAATAATACAATCTGATCTGAGAATCACAAAAGACCACGTATCAACATCATTAGCATTTTCAGGCCCCGTGCTAGCTCTTGGGAAACAAATCTGTGTACAGGGTAGTGCTTGTTGTCTAACAGTTAAGTTGAGGCAAGCTATACGTATAGATAATACTACATCGTAGTAGGTGGCGGGTGCCCCAGCTAAGCGCTAGAGGTGTGCGGTAGGGGCTTTAGAGGGTGAGAGTGGTCACCGTGGGTGATCTGAACTGGATCCATATTTAAGTTTAGAAAAATACAAAAGAAGGAGCACAGAATTCAGGGCAAGATAAATGGAATTAGCAAAAACTCAGGCACCTAAATGTGCTCAATGTATCCTTTTGGCAGTGACTAGACTTGTTTGGTTAAAATAAAGAGTTCAAGGGGGAAAAGTAAAAGAGGAAGAGAGTGAATGGGTGATCTGGAAGGGTAGCTGAGAGCTAGATTGTAGGGAACCTTGAAATGCCAGGTCAGAGGGTTACACTTTGTGCTGTAAGTAATGGGAAACTGGGTTTTTGAGCAAGACATGACATGTCACCAACATGACTGATTTTCAGAGTTCATCCAGTTGTATATAGGATTGTTCAGTCAGGGATGTTTATGTGCTTTTATTATCTACTGCAGTACCCTGGCAGCCTTCATTCATACGACACTGTGCTTTTCCCCACTGGGCATAGACTTAGCTTTAGTATTTTTCTCAGCCTAGCACTCCATGTAGCTAGTTCTAGTTGATGGTAATTGACAACCCTGGAGAACTCTGTCACCCCTGGTTGAGAGGGTGGGAAGATTGGTGGCAGGGACCATGTTGTCCATTTGAATAGTTCAGGTATGAGAAGATTTGTCCTTGAATCAGAAAATTAGAAAAGAAAGGATGGAATGTAAGAAATTCAAGTACAGTTGCTTGGCCAGGCTAACTAGATATTGAAGGAAAGGAAAGGAGTGAAAAATAAAAAATCCAACTATACTCCATAGTCTTAGAATTTAGGGTATATCTAGTGTACTCCTAGTTTTTTTGAGGGGGAAGAGTGAAGGAAAATAAATGACTGGTGGTATTATTAGCATAGGACCCCGAATAGCCTGTCTCCAGGAGATCTTTCATAAGTCTAATTTATTCCTAGTAGAAATTGTGAGCTACTCAGTATGTTCTTGCAACCAAGAAACCTGTATTTCAGAGTCCCTTCCATCTACTTTGTCGGAGAGCTTCTTATTTATAGATTTGCAAAACAGTTATTTGTCTGGTGTTATAGTGATTATCTGATAATGATATGCTAAGTAGATTGCCATATAACATAAGAATGTTCCAAGGCATCTTGTTTGAGAGTCAGAGATTCTCCTATCTAATAATTTTTTTTTTTTTGCGGTACGCGGGCCTCTCACTGTTGTGGCCTCTGCCGTTGCGGAGCACAGGCTCGGGATGCGCAGGCTCAGCAGCCATGGCTCACGGGCCCAGCCGCTCCGTGGCATGTGGGATCTTCCCAGACTGGGGCCCAAACCCGCATCCCCTGCATCGGCAGGCGGACTCTCAACCACTGCACCACCAGGGAAGCCCCTCTAATAATTTGAATTAAAAATTTTTGACTTCCTGTTTTGGGTGGTGATCTCCTTCAGTCTACTGTCTCTCATTTGTTTCTGCTTCGAGGACCTTGCCCTGTGCCTGCAATATATTCTTTTAAAATGGAATCATGGTGGTGTTGTTTCTGAGTTCTTCTATTTTTGAATAGTCAAAGAATCTGAGTCTAGAAGATGTGATCGCCAGTGATGAAAATTATGTGGCTGGATTAATAGACTATGAATGGTGTGAAGACATTTCATCAACAGGTGTGGCTACTCCACAAACACCACAGGTTGGTTATTTTTATTACTGTTTAAAGTAGAATATGTTACCTCAATTATAAAAAATATCTAGGTTCTAACATAAGGTCTAGTTTGTGCTTGCAAATTTAATGAATTCCTAAGCCATTGAAAATATTAATGGGAGATTGTTGGAATATAAATGAAAGGGAAGCCAATTATTTCCAAGTTGAAGAAAGCCAAGATTCCATTTTGGAGCACTTCACTGCTCTTTTTTCCTTCCCTTCCCTCCCCATCTCTTTAAAAAATGAGGTATAATTTACATGTCCCTGTTGCTCCACAGACTTATCAGTACTTGATATTTTTTGTTATTTAATATCTTCTAATCTGGTGAGTGTAAAGTGATATCTCACTGTGGTTTTAATTTGTACTTTTCTGGTTATTTATTTATCTCTTCATATATTAATCAGCCAATGGTTTTTCCTGTTTTATGAAATGGCTTTTTTTGTGTCCTTTGCCTATTTTTCTGTTGGATTGTTTCTTGGTGGTATTGAGGAAGTTCTTAATTTAATTTTAATTCTAATCCTTTGTTGGTTATGTGTTGCAGGTATATTGTCTGAGTTTGTCACTTGTCTTTTTACTTTGATGGCAGAAGTCATTAATTTTAATGTTACAAGTTGTCAGTATTTTCCTTTATGGTTTATAATTTTTGTGTATTTTAAAAGAAACCATTCTACAGAAGTCATAAATGCATTCACATATATTGCTTCTAAAGGTTTTAAAGCTTTTCCTTTCACATTAAGTCTTTAGTCTGTGGAGAATTAATTCTCTTGTATGGTATGAGGTAGGGAATCAATTTTTCCCTCTTATAATCAGTTGTGCCAGCACCATTGACAAGTCCAGTCTTTCTGCACTGATCTACAATGGCACTTCTGTCACATATCAGGTTGTTATATAAGTGTGTCTGCTTCTGAGAAATATTTTGTTTTATTGGTTTATTTGTACAAATACCATATATCTTATTTCTTTAGTTTTATAATATTTCTTTTATCTGGTTGGCCAATTTGCTCCCATCTTCTTTAAGAATGTCTATTCTTGCTCCTTTGCATTTCCATATACATTTTAGACTCATTTTGATAAATTTTACATACACTTCAACTTGGGGAAAATTGAAGTCTATATCCTCAAATCCCCCATCTGTAAACACAGTATACCTCTCTATTTATTAGGTTTTAGTTAATTACTTTCAATAAAATTTTATAACTTTCTCTAAAATGATCTTACATATCTTTTACTAGATTTATTCCTGAGTACTTTTGTTTTTTATTGCTATTGGGAATGGTAGGTTGTTTTTTTGTTTGTTTGTTTGTTTTTGCGGTATGCGGGCCTCTCACTGTTGTGGCCTCTCCCGTTGCGGAGCACAGGCTCCAGACGCGCAGGCTCAGCAGCCATGGCTCACGGGCCCAGCCGCTCTGCGGCATGTGGGATCTTCCCGCAAGTGGGATCATCCTGGACCGGGGCATGACCCCGCGTCCCCTGCATCGGCAGGCGGACTCTCAACCACTGCGCCACCAGGGAAGCCCATTTGGTAGGTTTTTTTAAATCACATTTTTAAACTGTCTGATATTGGTGTAAAGATATGAAACTGATTTTTGTGTATTGATGTTATATTCAACAACTTTCCTAAACTCTTTTAAATTCTTACAGTTTATATATTCTTTTGAGTGTTGTAGAAAATTATATCATCTATGGATGATAGTTTTGTTACTTCCTTTCCAGTTCTCATGCCTTTAATATCTTTTTATTACTGCACTTAGTAGTCCTAGCAGTATAGTAAGCATTCTTCTGTTCTTCCCAATTGTAGAATGATGCTTCTAATATTTTATCATTCAATATGATGTTTGTTCTCTCTTTTTCCCTCCTCTTTCCCCTTCCCCCTCCCTGTTCTCCTTTCCCTTATCCTTCTTTTCCCTCTTTCCCCTCTGTGCCCCCCGACCCCATATTTTTCAGATTAAGACCTTTTTTTCATCTAGTCCTGGTTTGCTAAGATTTGTTTAAAAATTATGAATCTCTGTTGCAGAAAAAAGGATAGAATTCATCTATTGAGATAATCATCTGGTTTTGTTCTTTCCATTTGTTAATGTAGTATATGTTATATTAATAGATTTGATGCTAAACCAATCTTGTATTCTTTAGATAAGCCCAGTTTGTCATGATGTATTACTATCTTTTTTTATACATTGCTGGGTTTAGTTTACTAACATTTTGTTTAGGTTTTTTGCTTCTATGTTCTTAAATAAGATTGGCCTATTATCTTCTTTCTTATATGATTTTTTTTCTTTTGAAAACTTTATTATTATTGATACATAAGTAGTACATAGATACATTCATCTTGTAAAAAATTCAAACAATATGGAACAGCTGAATAAAGAGTGAAAGCCTTTCTTCTCCTGTTCTTGCATCCCATCCCATCTTATAGTAATCGTATCTGATTGGCATTAAGATTGCCCATCCCATCTTATATTAATCGTATCTGATTGACATTAAGATTATAACTAGTCTTTGAAAATGACTTGGGACATATTCTTTCTTTTTTTTCCTCTGGAATGGTTTTTAAGAGCTATTAATTACATTTTCCTTGAATGTATGATAGAACTTATTATGTAACTATCTGGGCCTGGAATGTTTCTGTGAGAAGCTAGTCAACTACTGATTCAATTTCTTTTGTATTCATAGGACTACACAGTATTTCAATTTCTTTTCGTCAGTTTGGTGAATTTTGTTTTTCTAGTGTCCATTTCATACATGTTTTAAAATGTTTTGGCATAAAATCAACAGGAGGATATTATGATCTTGTTAATGTCTGTAGTATCTGTGTTTATGTCCCCCTTTTCATTGCTGAAGTGTATTTGTTTATTGCAGCTCTTTCATATTTTGGATCAGTCTTACCAGAGTTTTGTCAATTTTATTAGTCTTTTCAAAGAACCAACTTCTGGCCTTACTGATTCTATTATATTTTAGTTTCCATTTTGTTATTTTCTGCCTTTATTTTTCTATTAGACCAATCTTATTAAATTCTGTTGTTAAATCTTCTGCATCCATACTAATATTTTGTCTGCTTGACCCCTAAATTTATCTGCTTGAGAGTGGGATATGTTAAAAATCTTCTAATGGGATGGTAGTTTGTCATTTTCTTCTTGTAGTTCTATTTTTGCTTCATATGTATATGTACGAAGGTATATAATTAGCATACAAGTTTAGAATTTTTATTCTGGGGAATTGAACCTTTTATCATTTATAGTGATCCTCTTTATTACTAGTTATATGTTTCTCCTTGAAGTCTATTTGTTTCTCTGATATTAAGATAGCTATATTGATTTTTTTGGTTGTTATTTGCTTGGTTTATATTTTTTTATCTTTTTATTTTCAACCTTTCATGCCCTTATATTTTAGGTATCTTTTTTTTTTAAAGATTTTAAATGACTTTTTTGAAGTATAGTTGATTTACAATGTTGTGTTAATTTCTGCTGTACAGCAAAGTGATTCAGTTATACATACACACATTCTTTTTCAGATTCTTTTCCATTATGGTTTATCACAGGATATTGAATATAGTTCCCTGTGCTATACAGTAGGACCTTGTTGTTTATCCATTCTATATATAATAGTTTACATCTGCTAATCCCAAATTCCCAATCCATCCCTCCTCCACTCCCCCTAGGTATATCTCTTAAAAAACAGCATATAGCTAGATTTGGTATGCAAACTGAAAATCTTTGTCTTTCAAGTGAGAGCTTACCAAATTTACATTTATTTTGGTTACTAATGTTCTTATCATGTATGTGCTGTCTTATTTTGTGCTTTCTATTTGTCCCACTTTTTCTGTATTTTTTTCCTATATTTCTTGTTTCTTATGTCAATTTTTCCCTTCATTCCATTGGTTTCTGTTTTATTTTAATATTTACTCTAATCTTTTAACATGCTATTTAACTTAACCAAATAAAAAGTTAATCTGCATCTTTACTTTTCTTCTAAACATATGAAATCCTTAGAACACTAATCTCTGATCACCCTCTCTTAGATTACTAAATACTATCGATATGTAAGTATTTTAGCTATCTATTTTTTTTAGCTTTTCGTTTTGAAATCTGTGTATTCACAGAAAGTTACAAAAGTAGTAAACGGAGGTCTCTTGGACCTTTCACTCATTTTTCTCCACTAGTTACATCTTTTTTTTTTTTTGAAAAATGTATTTATTTTATTTATTTTATTTTTGGCTGCGTTGGGTCTTCATTGCTGCGCATGGGCTTTCTCTAATTGAGGTGAGCAGGGGCTACTCTTTGTTGCAGTGCGCGGGCTTCTCATTGCGGTGGCTTCTCTTGTTGCAGAGCACAGGCTCTAGGCGCATGGGCTTCAGTAGTTGTGGCACGTGGGCTCAGTAGTTGTGGCTCATGGATTCTAGAGTACAGGCTCAGTAGTTGTGGCGCATGGGCTTAGTTGCTCCACGGCATGTGGGATCTTCCTGGACTAGGGCTCGAACCCGTGTGCCCTGCATTGGCAGGTGGATTCTTAACCACTGCACCACCAGGGAAGCCCCAGTAGTTACATCTTGCATAACTGTGGTACAATTTGTTTTTAGCTCTATACATTTTTAACTTCATAAATTACATATTATTTTTAGAATGTATACTATCAGTATTTATTTGATTGACTCACATTTTCTTTTGTTCACTTACCCTTCTTCTTTTTTTTTTTTGCTGTACGTGGGCCTCTCACTGTTGTAGCCTCTCCAATTGCAGAGCACAGGCTCCGGATGTGCAGGTTCAGCGGCCATGGCTCACGGGCCCAGCCGCTCCGTGGCATGTGGGATCTTCCCATACCGGGGCACGGACCCATGTCCTGTGCATCAGCAGCCGGACTCTCAACCACTGCGCCACCGGGGAAGCCCTACTTACCCTTCTTATCTCGCAAAAGTTCATTCTAAAATTATGTTTCTTCTTCCTGGAGTACATCCTTTAAAAATTTCTTTAGTGGAAGTCACAATTTATGACAAACACTCTTTCTAAATTGGCTAAAATTGTCTTTATTTCACTTTCATTTTTAGAATGTAGTTTCCTTCTGTATTGATTTCTAGTTTATCAGTTATTTTACTCTCTGTAGTTTGAAGATATTATTCCACTGTCTTCTTGCTTCTGTTGTTACCATTGAGAAATCTCTGTCAGTCAGGTTCCTTTCTAGTTAGTCTTCGCCCTGGCTCTTTTTGGGATTTTCTCTTTGATTTTGGTGTTCTGCAGTCTCATTGTTAGGGTTACTGTCTCTGTGGGTAGTGTCCTCTAGAGTAGTACAGCCTAGTAAATACAGATATGGATTTCTTTTTATTTATCTTGTTTATGATTCATTGTGTTTCCTGTATTTGAGGATTTGTATCTTTAATCAATTTTGGAAAATTCCTTGAATAATTGCTGCTTTTTCATCGTCTTTATTATCTATCTCTGGAACTCAGAATAGGCATATGTTAGACCATTAAATTTCATTTTCTATTTATTTTAAACTGTCTTTCATATATCCCATATCTTTCTCTCTGGACTGCATTCTAGATCATTTCAGATTTATTTCACATTCACATTCTTTTTCTCATTTCTATTTAATCTGTTATTTGACCTGTCTATTGAATTTTTCATTTGTATCATTACGTTTTTTATTTCTAGAGATTTTTATTCTTTTTCAAAACTGCTTTAACATTCCTCTTTTCATGTTTTCAATTTCTTTCATTATTTTAAATATACGAACATATTTATATTCTCTACTTGGTAATTTCAGTATGACATCTTTATGGGTCTGATCCTTTTATTTTTTTCTGCTGACTTTTGCTCATGGTGTTTGTATCTTTTGGCATTTTTTTTTTTATAGGCTCATTTTTCTTGGAACTCTGTGCAAATGCTTCGAAGCTTGGATTAAGGGTTGAGGTCTTGGGTTGTGTTGGATTGAAGCTTTTCTTTCAGCTAGGAATTGTGTTTGCTTCTGTCACGTCACTTTCCTGGAACACAACCAGTTTAGGACTGGGACTACTTTAAATCAAATTCTAGGCTTGAAATTTCTGGGGATCATGCACGTAGTATGAATTTGGGTTCCAAACCTGTGTGAAGCCTGTCCTGTGGCTTCTTAAAAATTATGAAAGGAAACTCTTTTCTCCTCCAGAGCCATGGCCAGGACAGACACGTTTTCTTGCCGAGCTCTTTGCAGGGCAGGTTTATATTTAATTCACCCTTTCATTTTAGTTATACCCCCTCCTGGCTTTACATGGGAGCTTTGGCTCTAATTTAGCACCGTGGTGGGTCTAATCTACTCCTACTGTAGATTATACTAGAGAGTAGGTAGATGCCCTTAGGGCAGCGGACAGTTTCAGCCTTGATTACATCTCTGAATTCCTGCTCCTATTTTTAGTTTGGCCTCTGAGGATTTTCCTATCTTTTTTGCAAGCTCCACCATAAATTTAAAAGGATTAAAATATATTTTCTATCCAACATTTCTGTTACCGTATTTTAACATGGTTTTTCTGAGCCGGTCATTGACTAAACTTTTATTTCTTGTTACATATTAGAGACAAACTGGCAGTCTAGGTATGGGAAGCAATTCTTAGGGATTTATATGTGCCCATCCTGAATTGCCTAGAATCTGGGTATGTTTGATTAAATACGGCCTGAAACATGTTGAAAATTACCCGTCAATAGAACAGCCTAAAGTGATCTACATGTACTAAAGAGAACTGAATATACATTTTCAAATTTCCTGGTATTGCCCATAATATTCTTTTGATAGTGTTTCATTTTAATAAAAATGGTGCAAGGTAATTTGCAAATGATTAAGGCATGTTGTAAAGAAATTGACTTTTCTTCTTCAGTGTGCTTTATCCAGTAACTTTTATTTTCCAGTTTGCCAAGCATTGGACAGAGTCAAATGGTCTGGAATCTAAATCATTAACTCCAGTATTATGCACAGCATCTGTCAATAAATTAAAGAACAAAGAGAATGTATATACTCCTAAGTCTGCTGTAAAGAATGACGAGTGCTTTTCATTTCCTGAACCAAAGACTCCAGTTAATAAGAACCAGCATAAAAGAGAAATACTCACTACACCAAATCATTACAGTACACCTTCAAAAGGTATTTGCTGTGTAGATTAAGCAGTGGTAAAACATCTTGAAATTCCTTCTTCTTATCATGCTAAATAAACATATAGCAGGTCAGAAATGGCTAGCAATGCTCTCAGGGATTGCTAGGAGAAGCCAAGCTGCTTTTTAAGCATATGTTATTTGCATTAGTTGAAATGAAAGCATATTAATCACCTTCAAATTTTTTGTATACTCTCAGTATACCAAGATGAAAACTGTTTTGATAGATATTGTTGATCAATTTTATTTTCTTGTCCTTATGGAACCAGTGAGAGTAATGCTGTATGGTCATAGAGAGTAATGCTGTATGGTCAAACAAAACAAAACCCCCGATCTGTTTTTAAAAGCTTGGAATCTTATATTTATTATGAAGTGAATATTATTATCTCTAATTGGTGTACTTTTAGATCATGAACAAAAAGTTAACTAATGAGTAGTAACCAGATTTGTTAATGCAGGTTTGTCACAAACTATCTGGGATACAAATACCCTACTAGAATAAAACACCAAATTTTGGAATAGGGAATATAAAAATAACCAAAGGTTACAACCTCTTTAATAACTTTTGTCTGCTTTCACAGGGGACTATTCTCTTTGCCTGATAGGAGTTGAAAGGTCTATGAATTGAATTAACATCTCTCAGTAATATATTCATTAAAGGCATAAATACAGATTGACTTTTATTTATAGAAAGGAGAATCAGTAATCATGAAATATTATTTATGTGATCTATTTAGATTTTTCATATGATATTTATGATAAAATCATAAGCATGGCCTCAGTTTTACAGTGAAGAAAAAGAAGAGCCACACATGTAAAGCAAAATGATTTTGTTTTTATTATAAATCATCTGGAAATATTTCTTTAAAGAATTAGAGCCTTAACATCACTGGGCAAGTGATTACAATATTTCTGAGCCAATGAATGAGGTGATATATGCATTATTGATGGAGAATTGGAAACTATAGCATGTCAGCTACATATGGTTTGTGTTTGTTGTTTTTCTAATAGCTAGAAACCAGTGCCTGAAAGAGACCCCAGTTAAAATGCCGGTAAATTCAGCAGGAACAGAGAAGTTAATAACAGGTGTCATTAGCCCTGAGAGGCGGTAAGTGTTCAGTTTTATATAGTTTCTTTAGTATATGTAACCAGATTTCCTTTTTTCATATATGATAAACCCAATTAAGGTAAACCATCATGTAGATTCTGTCAGGGACTGTCTATATGAACGTGGTCTGTGGCCATTACTGAGGCTGTTGCCACTGCCTTTCTCAGGGTGCAATTGTGAGACTCATCAGCAGTACAACTGGCACCTTAACTTAAAATACAGTTCCTGTGCTGGGGCCCATCTCTCCCTACACTTCTGCCAGTGGAGTATAGACATCCACTAACAAACAGCAGTCACTCTAAAATATTAAAGATCCTAAAGGGTGCTTCAGATAAAGCCCATTCCTCTTGTACAAACAGGTCTGCAGCATAAGTGACCTTTCATTATCTTTTATAGCTATTTTTTTGAGCAGGCTCCATTTTGAGGATAATTGGGAGAATTAGAATGTGAACTAGATATTAGATGCTATGGCATTACTATTAATTTTCTTGATATCATGATGATATTGTGGTTATGTAGGAAGATGTCCTTATTCACTGATGATGTATGCTGAAGTGTTTCAGAGTAAAAGGTTGTGATATCTTTTTTTTTTTAAATATTCATTCATTCTGCGCCAGGTCTTAGTTGCAGCATGCGGACTCTTAGTTGCGGTGTGTGGACTCTTAGCTGTGGCATGCAGACTCTTAGTTGCAGCAGGTGAACTCATAGTTGCCGCATGCATGTGGGATCTGGTTCCCCAACCAAGGATTGAACCCAGGCCCCCTGCATTGGGAACGCGTAGTCTTGCCCACTGGATCACCAGGGAAGTCCCAAGGGTTGTGATATCTTCAGATGGATTACTTTGATGTACATATTTTTAATGTATTTATTATATATATGTAGAGAAAGCAAATGTGGCAAAATATTAACAATTGTTGACTCTAGAAGGATATGTCGATGGTTATTATACTTTTTGTTCAACTTTTCTATATATTTGACACTAAAAAAAAGGTAGGGGAAAAATAGTTTTGGCAGTTGACTTGGGGGAGAGGTGATGGCTACATTTCAGTGGAAGATGGCTTTTGTGCTCCCTGAGGAAGAGTAAGATGGCTTGGCCAGGCATACCTGAATGAGGTGCACCTAACAGCCAGGACAAATGCACCTCTGTGAGGGACCCAAAAGGCAGGAAGTCCAACTCTTACTCGTGGGTTCATTGTTTTTTTTTTAAGGTGTCGCTCAGTGGAACTCAACCTTAACCAAGTACATGTAGAGGATACTCCAAAAAGAAAAGGAACCAAAGTGTTTGGGAGCCTTGAGAAGGGGTTGGATAAGGTTATCACTGTGCTTACCAGGAGCAAAAGGAAGGGCTCGGCCAAAGATGGGCCAAGAAGACTAAAGGTAAGTGGACTGGAATTCTTTAATATGGATTTTGGAAGCTGACTGCTAACTGGACTACTTTTTTTTTTTTAAAGAAAAGTACTGAATGAATGAATTGATTAGTATTTTTAATTTATTTATTCACCCATTTAGCTAATACATATTTTTTGAGCACCTAAAATATACATTTTACTATGCAGTGGTCTTTGAGACTGCAGAGGTAAATTAGATACAGTTGCTCCTTTGGAGGAACAAATAACTAAAATTCAAATATTAAAGTTCATGTAGGGGGATTAATCACAGAGGCAAAAGAGGAGGTGGGGAAGCATGGGGCATATATAAGGAACTGCCTTAAGGATGGGGGCTTGAGGTCAGTTGTCCTATCTCTGGTACATAGGAGAGTCCCTGACACATGGGTACCTTTGTAGGCCCTCACGAAATATCTGAATGCATGGGAAGTTAATTTGAACTTTGAGTGTGGTGTGTGTGAGGAAAATAGCAACAGGTCAGGAAAATAGGCTGGCTAAGACGTTTGGACCTTACTTGACAGACCTATTATGTTTTTAGAGCATGTTTAATGTGTCAGTGGTGTGGACAGTATATTTGGTGGGGATAGGAAAAGAAAAAGAAGTGATTAGTAGATATAAAGTATTTCTTACTCCCTTGGATTCTCTCTGAGCATTCATTCAAACATCTAATGAGTGACATTTTTGTTTGAGGGAAGTAAGAGGTAAAGGGAAGAATAAGACACAGCTCATGTCTTTGAGGAACTCATAGAGTGGCAGTGAAAACAGGCAGGGATGTTGCTCTGATCCACGGAGCTTATTGCTGTAATAAAAACATGTTCCAAGAGGTGTGGGGCCCAAAGGAGGGAAGAGCAGGTGGTGGTGTTCCCCATGATTTGGGGACTGGGTCTGTGTTTAGATTTTGCACTGAGAGTCTCATTTTGAGTAAATCTGGGCAGGTTTGGGGGAAGAAAAATGCTGAGCTGCTGGGTGGAAGGGTGCTTCAGGGGAGAATGTTCTGAGATCCCATTTATGTCCTGTCTTAAAGTGAGAGAAGATAGGACTTCTCCATTAGTATTTGTTGCCTTGTTGAACTTACATAATGTACTGGAGTTTTATGTTGCATATGGCTGTTTATTAGGCACATTTTATCTTTTTATTCTAAGAGTTCTCTAGTTGGAGACAGTTGTGAGGTATTTCAAACCGTGATGTTGGGATTATGAAAATCATGGTGTCATTTCTCTGAAAATATTAAAGAAAATTAAGGAAACTTGTCCAATTATATACATTATTGAGAAGCTCGGTGGTTATCAAATACTAATAGATGATATTCTAAAAATGTCCACCAATGTAAATTATTCGGAACTTGAGTGCATTTTTCAGTAGGAACTGCTGTGATATTAGTTGGCTTTCTAGATATTTCCCAGTACTTCCAGGATGTAAGAGAAAAATCACAAGATTGGGAATGAGAAGCCTGGGTTGTAGCCTCAGCTTCATACCGTGTAGCTTGGATAAGTCATTTTATCTCTGACTATCTCAATTTTTTTATTTGTAAAAACTGGAGACAATGTCTATCCTGGCAGCTTCACAGAGCTGGGATATATAAATGAGACTGTATGAGATGTTATATTGCATATGAAATGCTTTCTAAATATAAGGTGTTCCAGTGTCGAGTATCATTATTATTGTCATTGTTGAGCATTTTAACCCCAATGTAGCAGAACCACAGTTGTGATTAGCATACACCTAAGATCTGAAGATTTATCTAACTTTGGATCTTTAACCCTTTCTAATGTTTTAAGTTTTTCAGAACTAAAGGACTTACTTTAGGAGATTATCCTCATTTTCCACCTAGTTCTTTTATTTATTTATTTATTTTTGGCTGCATTGGGTCTTTGTTGCTGCATGCGGGCTTTTTCTCCAGTTGTGGAGAGCGGGGGCTACTCTTCATTGTGGTGCGCGGGCTTCTCATTGCGGTGGCTTCTCTTTGTTGCGGAGCACAGGCTCTAGGCACGTGGGCTTCAGTAGTTGCAGCACGCGAGCTCAGTAGTTGTGGCTCGTGGGCTCTAGAGCGTAGGCTCAGTAGTTTTGGCGCACGGGCTTAGTTGCTCTGCAGCATGTGGTATCTTCCCAGACCAGGGCTCGAACCTGTGTCCCCTGCATTGGCAGGTGGATCCTTAACCACTGAGCCACCAGAGAAGTCCACACCTAGTTCTTTTTTTGTTTTGCGGTACGCGGGCCTCTCACTGTTGTGGCCTTTCTCGTTGAGGAGCACAGGCTCCAGACGCACAGGCTCAGCAGCCATGGCTCACGGGCCCAGCTACTCCGCAGCATGTGGGATCTTCCCGGACCGGGGCACGAACCCGTGTCCCCTGCATCGGCAGGCGGACTCTCAACCACTGCGCCACCAGGGAAGCCCCCACACCTCGTTCTTAAATTAAAAAATTAAAACTTACAGAAAAGTTAAAAGGATGGTACAAAGGGACTTCCTTGGCTGTTCAGTGGTTAAGACTCTGCACTTCCACTGCAGGGAGCACGGGTTTGATCCCTGGTTAGGGAACTAAGATCTCGCATGCTACACGGTGCGGCCAAAAAGAAAAAAAGATGGTACAAAGAACACCTTAATTTTTTAAGATAGCGAATCATATGTAGTTAAGCCCTCTTTGAGGAAGCAATCTATAAAAATCTGAAATTTAAATAGATAAAATAGGATTATTTCTTATTTTTACAAAGGAATCACTTGAATTGTGATTTGAAAGTGTTCAGTTTGTTATTATCTTGAAAAAGCCAATCTAATTTGGTGAAAAAGTCCTGGATTGGAAGCCAAGAGACAGAGGGGCCTGTCATAGCTGTGCCACTTGTTCCTTTTATAACTTGAAGCTGAGGTTCCTGAACTCTAGTCATTTGACAGTCACATTCATGTCGGCATATCAGCATATCATCTGCACTGTTATTTATCTGGTACTTTCTTTATATGATGCATTTTAAAAGCAGATTTATAGAGGTATAATTGACATACAATAATCTGCATATATTAAAAATGTACAATTAATATACTTTGGCATTATATATGTACCTGTGAAACCACCACCACAATCAAGATGACTTTATTTATTTATTTATCTATCTATTTATTTATTTTTGGTTGTGTTGGGTCTTTATTGCTGTGCGCGGGCTTTCTCTAGTTGCGGTGAGCGGGGGCTACTCTTTGTTGCGGTGCACGGGCTTCTCATTGCGGTGGCTTCTCTTGTTGCGGAGCACAGGCTCTAGGTGCGCGGACTTCAGTAGTTGTGGCACGTGGGCTCAGTAGTTGTGGCTCCCGGGCTCTAGAGTGCAGGCTCAGTAGTTGTGGCGCGCGGGTTTAGTTGCTCTGCGGCATGTGGGATCTTCCCGGACCAGGGCTCGAACCCATGTCCTTTGCATTGGCAGGCAGATTCTTAACCACTGCCCCACCAGGGAAGCCCCAAGATGACTAACTTTAAAAACTTGTATTTATTTAAAAGGAAACCATATGTCATTAGTTTTTCTAATCATATTTTGCTAAATCTGATTGGAACAAATATATAAAATTAAAATAAAAGTATTTATCCATGTACCACTTAGAGTTATATTGTATAACTCCAGTTGTTATTTTTATCACATTTTGAAAAACCCCATCTTAAGAAACTTATAGCTCTTCTTTAGGTCATAGGTTCTTAAAGTGAAAAGTAAGATAGTTGGGTCTTTTCTAACCTCAGCATTTTGTTATTTATAAAAAGAACTGAAATCTGAAAGACATAGAAAGTATAATTTTGTTTGACAGTGAAGATACTGCTAGAAAGGTAGGGATTTTTTTCTGTCTCCAGAACCTATTAAAACAGTGCCTGGGGAAGTTCCCTGGTGGTCTAGTGGTTAGGATTCTGGGCTTTCACTGTGGCCCGGATTCAGTCCCTGGTGGGGGAACTGAGATCCCCCGTAAGCCTCATGGTGTGGCCAAAATATAATAATAATAATAATTTTAAAAATCAAAATTAAAAAATAAAACAGTGCCTGGCACCTAGTAAGCCGTCAATAAATAGTTGTTGAATGAATGGATGGATAGATTCTAATTAAGAATGAAGTTATTTCTGGACTTCCCTGGTGGCAATGGTTAAGAATCTGCCTGCCAATGCAGGGGACACGGGTTCAAGCCCTGGTGCGGGAAGATCCCACATGCTGTGGGGCAACTAAGCCCGTGCACCACAGCTACTGAGCCTGCGCTCTAGAGCCTGTGAGCCACAACTAATGAGCCCGCGTGCCACAACTAGTGAAGCCCACATGCCTAGGGTCCATGCTCTGCAACAAAGAGAAGCCACCACAATGAGAAGTCCGCACACCATAACAAAGAGTAGCCCCCGCTTGCTGCAACTAGAGAAAGCCCGTGCGCAGCAGCGAAGACCCAGCTCATCCAAAAATTAATTAATTAATTAATTAAAAAAAATTTTTCTGAGAATTATGCTGTTAGTGAATGAGAAAAAATAACTTGACATTACTTTTTTAAAGGGATACTTGTTATATTCATTCCTTCGTAGAATTGTCGTAGAATCACCTCCTGGGATTCTGTAAAATTCCTTAAATGATCAAGAAAGAATTAAGGAAACACATGCAACTATATACAAGTGAAATTTTCTAGGGCATTTTTTTTCTCACAGTTTACATTTCAGGAGTCTTTATCACCGCGTAGGAAGGGGGAAATAGGTAGAGCTCAAAGAGATAGACGTTATTTAATATTTATTTACTTATTAAAAAATTGGTAGGAGAGGAAGATGCAAAGATAAAAAGGGTGATATGGATGCACTTATTAATAAATGTGATTTCTCCAAGCTTTCCCAGTGCCATCTCAATCCAACTTACCAAGAGTTGGTTGTAAATTCTTTCAGTGTTTTTCTTGAAGTATTTCCACTTGAAATGGTACTATGTTGAGGAGTTTGGGAGCTCTAAATGAGGTAGGATGGTCTTTGTGTTGATGTAAAGATTTACTTCTTAACCCCTTCTTTTTCTTTTTTAAGCCTCACTATAACGTGACTACAACCAGATTAGTGAATCCAGATCAACTCTTGAATGAAATAATGTCTATTCTTCCAAAGAAGCACGTTGACTTTGTACAAAAGGGGTAAGAAGCACACTTGGATCTATTACTTGACGTCTTTTGAACTTTGAGAAAACAGAGGTTGATTCCCCTCCCAACCTATGTTTTTAATATAATTAAAAAATTATAAATTGTTTAACATAATTAAAAAATATATTTCTCTTGCCTCATTTTTCCAAAAAGCTTTTTATGTTAGTGTCTGTGTTCATAATTTATTCTCTTTTGTTTTATATGAGCTATAGAAGTTTTTTGGGGTTTTTTTTGCGGTACGTGGGCCTCTTACTGTTGTGGCCTCTCCCGTTGCGGAGCACAGGCTTCGGACGCACAGGCTCAGTGGCCATGGCTCACGGGCCCAGCTGCTCCACGGCATGTGGGATCTTCCCGGACCGGGCACGAACCCGTGTCCCCTGCATCGGCAGGCGGACTCTCAACCACTGCGCTACCAGGGAAGCCCAGCTATAGAAGTTTTTTAAGTGCCCATATTATCACCACTTTCAAAGTTAGACTTTTCAAAATAGGAAAATCTGAACTTGTTCCAGTTTCTTTTGCATCTTCTATTTTTCTTTGATGTTCTGCTTTACAATAATATTTATAAGTTGTAATCTAAATTTATGAGACACCTCAAACAAATCAAGGATACATATAGACTCCTTCTCTTTATGACGTTCTATGTGACAGAACTGGTTTTCAGTACTTTAGAAAATTATTTCACCTTAGCTGTTTCCCACTGTTCAGTGAACTGCCATCAAAGCCTCCTTGGTCACAATCTCATGGTCTGGACAGCCAGACCTCTTCTGGTTGCTTAAGATGTTCATATTTCTAAACATTTCCACTTAGTTATGTCTCTTTAAAATTTCATTATTAAAGCACTAACAAGAAGAGCCACTGATGGATTAACAAAAACATTTAATTGGAACAGTCAGTATAGAGTAAGATTTCAAGAAACAATCTTTTGCAAAAGTAATTTTACTTTTCATTATCTCTAAATGTTGGCAAGCACTCTTATGTGAACCCTGGCTTTCTTCTTTAGGTATCACTATATCACATCTAACTCTGACCTGTTCTTCATGCTTGGGGTTTATGCACAGCGTTAGAACCTCTCGCCAAATCTGTGTTAGAAAACTTTTGATTATTTTTCCTTCAGCGTATGATCTATCAGATCGGTAACTGGCTATTCACCAGTAATCTGTTCCTCGAACTTCCTGATCCACCTGAAGATCTGCCTTTATCCTTCTTTTTTCTTTTTACCTTCTCTGTTTGTTTTTACCTTCTTTGTGACAAAGCAGAATAACAAAAGCTAAATTTTTCAGTGGTGTGGTGTCCCTAATCTAGGTTATATTCCATTACTATCTTCTTCCAATGAGGAAAATTCACTTTTTATCTTTGATATGACTAAATTGCTCTATGCTTCATCTTCCCATCAGGAACCTTAACTACAGGGTTTACCTTAATGGCATTTCTGATAGCAACTGCTTATTTTTAATAGATCAAGCCCCAAAGGACATAACTCAGTTAGTAAGAAAAAGAATGATATTTTAATACACCTTGTAATACATAACAGATGCAAGTAATTTCTCCCCATTTATGTGGAACAGTGCCTAATCGTGTGCCCCTAAATATTTAGGGAACTGAAATTTAGAATTGATCCTATTGTTTACTGTTTGTATTTATCTATTGAAGATCAGTAAGACAATTAAATAAAACTAAAATATAATGTAAACAAATTAAAAGTTGATTTACATGAATTCAATTTATGCAACTTTGCAGGAACCATACCTATTTCTTAAGACATGTGGAAGGCTTCATATAGACAGGGCCTTTCCGTTATCAGAGTAGTTCATGTGGCAGTTCTAATTATATATGCCATATGTTTCAGCCATGGGAATGTACTGTCTCATTGGACTTTCTTTTATAACTCTGCCCTAAAGTGTTGTAATGATCATAACCTCTTATTACTGTTAGAAAAACCTCAGAAACATGTGTCCTACCTACAGGTTGTTGGCTTCAGCTTTATTTACATGAAAGACAGAAGTTTCTGATGAAGTGCACAAAATAAAATATTCTTAATCTTCCCTCTGCTTTCTTTTGTTGTGAACATTGTGGAAATGGCCTAATGTTCACAGATTACACCATTGAAAGACTTGCTTAAAGGATGCCGGAAGATTTCTTGAACATGAATGGCATGTATAGCTATGAAAAAAGGGCTTTTCTTTGGAGCAAGGGAGAGTTCTGGTAAAGCCTTTTCATCTGTATTCTTTTTTGAGATCCTGGTTAGCTTTTGGGAAAACACCAGTCATACTCCATCACTAAAGCATATCTAGGTCATCTGGAAACTGTAAGCAGGACTATATTGCTTAATACGAAATAATGGTTCATTTTCCCCACTGGCCTCCTAGAGGCTTATAGAAATCTCTTGTATTATACAGAATATTCATGGTTCTCCTGCTAACTGGCTTCTTATCTTGTTTTTCACAGCTATACACTGAAGTGTCAAACACAGTCAGATTTTGGCAAAGTGACAATGCAGTTTGAGCTAGAAGTGTGCCAGCTTCAAAAACCCGACGTGGTGGGTATCAGGAGGCAGCGGCTTAAGGGTGATGCCTGGGTTTACAAGAGATTAGTGGAAGACATCCTGTCTAGCTGCAAGGTTTAATTGATGAATGGTTTCCATCCTGCCTGATGAGTATGGGTGTGATACAGCCTACATGGAGCCTGGTGTGATGGGTTTGATTTTTAAAGTCCTCTGGAACTGCGAACTCGTTTCTAAAGAGCTATTTTAAAGACCAATATCTTTTTGTTTTTAAACAAAAGATATTATTTCGTGGATGAATCTAAGGCAAGCCTCTCTGTCATTATCTCTTACTGTCTTTTTTAATCATGTGCTTTGTATATTAATAACTGTTGACTTTCTTAGATTCACTTCCATACATGAGTGTAAGCTCTTAACTATGTCTCCTTTTAATGTGTAATTTCTTTCTGAAATAAAACCGTTTGTGAATATTAGCAGGCTTCTCCTCTTCTTTGTATTTGATTTTGATTCAAATAAAACCTCAAATGGCTTCTTGACTATTAAGTAGAGACTATTTGGGGTATGTTTTATCTGTTATCAAATATGCCTTGGGTAGAAAAACAGATAAGAATTCATTTGCATAATTTTTTCCTGTCTCTGATTTAAGTAGGATTTATTGAGATCGTTAACTAAGTCACAGCTGTGGTTACCGGAGTTAAACAACACATTTAATATGTTGAATAAAAGAGTATTGACTTCAGTATGTATGTTCGGTCAACAATGATAACTATCTGGACTACGAACCCCCACGAAATGTTACTTTATAGTAATTTTCCATTAAGTCTCAGCGTTGGCCTCAAATTTGTATTTTTATTTCACTTTATTGGTCTCTAAAGGCCGGCGCTCAAGTTACATTTGTATGGATTTTACCAATTAAACTAGTTGGAGAAAAAATAGCACTGTTTCTAGTTAGTAGTGAGGGAATGTTTTGTCATTCATTTATTCAGTAAACGTTTACTAAGTTTTTACAAGCGTTGGGTTCTAGGGCTGAAGATGATGCTGTCTAGTAAACTCAAGGAGTTCAGAGTCTATTTGCAAGACAGATACATCAACCAGTATTTATAGCAGAGAGGGCATGATCAGCTTTGTCTGGAGGAGTAAGGGGTGATTTCTTGAAGGAAACAGTATTTGGTCTTGAAGGATATGTAAGAGAAAGAGAAGACAGAGTGTGACATTCTTGGCAGCACGAATGGTATGTGCAAAGGCATGGAATTACAAAATGGCTTTGTGTGTTCAGGGTGGAGGCAGAAGGTGGTGCAGGGGAAAATAGCAGGAGATGAGAGTTGAAAATTTAGCTGGAAGTAAGTGATGCAAAACTTGAAGGAACTTGAAGGCTCCACTAAACTGTTTGGGTAAAGGAGAACTGTCAAGGGGTTTAAATTTTTTTATAACAGCTTTACTGAAATATAATTCACATACTATAAAATTACCCCTTTAAAGTGTACAATTCAGTGGGTTTTAGTATATTCACATTTGTGCAAGCATCACCACAATCTAATTTGAGAACATTTTCACCAGCTGAAAGAGAAACCCTATACCCATCAGTGGTCACTCCCAGTTCCTCCCCCCACACCAGCCCCTAGCAACCACTAATCTACTTTCTGCCTTTATGGATTGACTGCTCTGGACATTTCGTATAAATGGAATCATATAATATTTGGCCTTTTGAGTCTGGCTTCTTTCAGCTTAGCATAATATTTTCAAGATTGATCATGTTGTAGCGTATTTTAGTACTTCATTCTGTTTTACTGCTGAATGATATTCCATTGTATGGATATATCACATTGTATTTATCCATTTATCAGTTTATGGATATTTGGGTTGCTTCTACTTCTTGGCTATTATGAATAATGGTGCTATGGATATTTGTGTACAAATTTTTGTGTGGATGTAGGTGTTCAGTTCTCTAGTGTGTATACCTAGGGGTGGAATTTCTGAATCATCTAACATTTTGAGAAACTGACAAACTGCTTACCATTTTATGATCCCACCAGCAATGTATGAGGGTTCTAATTTTTCCACATTCTCTCTAACCTTTGTTATTGTCTGTCTTTTTTAGTTTAGTCCTGTGAAGTGGTATGAAGTGGTATCTCATTGTGGTTTTGATTTTCTCTTCCCTAATGAATAATGATGTTGAACATCTTTTCCTGTGCCTGTTGGTCATTTGTACATCTTTTTTGGAGAAATATCTATTTTGAGCCTTTGCCCATTTTTAATTGGGTTGTCTTTTTATTGTTGAGTTGTAAGAATTATATAGTTCTAGATATAAGTCCCTTATCAGATACATTATTTGTAATTTTCTCATTGTGTATGTTGTCTTTTTACTTTCTTGATGGTGTCTTTTGAAGAACAAAAGTTTAAAATTTTCTAAAGTCCAATTTATCTGTTTTTATAAGATATAAGAGAAAATCACTCTTCTATTCCTTCAGCAGATGGCATGGTCTGGAACAGTGATTCTTAAAAACTTTTGACCATGAACCATAGGAAGAAGCACATTTTACTTTGGGATCTATCACATAAACATATTTATAAAACACTGCTTAACCTTAATATAAGAGATACTATTTTCTATTCTATTTTCTCTTTTAAACATGCAGTCTGACAATTGCAATCCTTAATCCTTTTTAGTATATTTACTTTAAAATTTTTTTTAAATTAAAGATCTTTTTTGGGGATCAATTCAGTCTAGAAATGCTGTTATTAATTCTGCCACCCATAGACTGGATCAACTAAAAATAGGTTCCCTGACTGCTATTTAGGGTAAATCTTGCTTTTCTTTAAGGAAAATGTTAATGGTTGCCGTATCATCTAAAAATCTATCACTTAGCTCTAATTCTTTAGAACCATTTGGAAAATTAAAGGGATGTGAGTTAATTAAATGAGGCTGGGTTAGTTCTTAAGAGGCAAATATGGTTTAGATTGTTGACACTAAACTAAATCTGCATAGTTGTAAGTCGGCTCCATTCTCCATTGTCCAGCCACACCTGGGCTTCTTTACAGGGCATATGTGAATCTTATGTCCAGAGGAAGGCAGTCTGAAAGAATGATGAGGGAATTTGTAAAGAATTGTTGAAGGAATTGGGAGTTTGGAACCTGGAGGACTCCCAAAGGGAGAGTATGGGTCTTGTTTTGGTGAGAATAGCAGGCAAAGACAGTCCAGTGAAGAGTTGGAGATAGAGGTCATATCTTATTCATCTTTGTGTCCCCAGCATGTAGTAGTGTCTGAAACATAGTAGGGACTCAGTATATACTTATCAACTCGAACCATATTGGACTTTTTTTTTTTTTTTTAATTTTTGACCACACCGTGTGACATGTGGGATCTTAGTTCCCTGACCAAGGATTGAACCCATGCCCCCTGCAGTGGAAGTGTGGAGTCTTAACCACTGGACCGCCAGGGAAGTCCTTGAACCATATTGAACTTAAGCTCACAATAAAGAGCTTTCAGAAAAACTCCAAGCTACATGACAAGAGAAAGGACACTTAGACATGGAGTGGTTTCCCTGTCATTGGAGGTGTTTAGACATGTTGGACAACCATTTGTGGGATAGGTCATAGAAGGGATTTAAGTACTGAGCTGAACCAATAGTCCTGAAGCTCCTGTGTGCTTTAGCATCTGAGGTCCAGTAACATCGTGGAAGACGATCAGTTGTTTGGATGATGGGAGTAGAGTGACCCCAGAAGCTTTTGCAACAGCAATGTAGGTAATTTTGAATATTTTGGAAGTTGGGAATGATAGAATGGTGAATGAATCACAGGAGCAATAAAAGATTGTGTTTGTTAGCTGCGATAGGGAGAAATAAAGCAATGATCATAGTAGCTGTCAGGTATTGAGTGCCCACTGTGTGCCAGATACTGTGCTGGATGATTTGTATCAGGGGTCAGCAAACTATGGCTTGTGGGCCACCTGCAGCCTTTTCTGGTAAAGTTTTATGGGAGCACAGCCAATATCAAATAGCTCATAATGTCTATTTTTGTGCTTCAGTGGCAGGGTTGAGTAGTCTTGACAATGTATGACTGGCAAAACAGAAAGTACTTACTATCATAAAGTATTGAAAGAAGAAGTTTGCTGACCCCTGATTTAGATCTATGTTTTCAAATCATCATAACATATATTATACACATTAACTCATTTATCTTTATACCAACTCTGCAAGGGAGGTAGTATCCTTTTCACAGGGGAGAATGCTGAGGCTCAGAAAGACAAAGTAATAACTCTCTCCAGGTTGTAAAACTTTTAAGTGCATTGGATTTGAACCAGGAATGACAGGCTCCAAAGCCCATGTTCTTTCCTATACTAGAAATAGAGGTAATACCTCTCTCCTGAAATTGTACCATATCGGAAAGCATGATTATATATGATACTTATTAGATTGCTCTTTTATAGCAGCAATCTTACACAAACTGGTTAAGACATAGGAAAACTTCACTAATTCAGACCTTATTACAGTGTAATTTACTACAGTTGAGTGTGTTATGTGATTCTTTTTAGTAAAAATAGCAAGTTCAAAGTGTCTTCCTCTGAGTAAGGAGAGTACAGTCTACTAAGGGAGTAAGAATTGAAAGACTTTCAGCTTCTGGATTCCACAGTGATTTCATGCATTTTAAAAGCTTATTTTTATGATTATGATTATTATGTAATACAGGCCTACAGAATTATATATTTAAAAGCCTTTCTTGTAGAGTAGGATCCACTTCTTTCCTTTTCTAATTTCTAGAGGCTGCGTGCATTTCTCAGCTCATGGTCTTCATCCTCCATCTTCAAACAAAGATGATCACACTGGACCCACCCAGATAATGCAGGATTGTTTTCCTATTATAAGACCAGATTTTGCCAACTTTAATTTTGTCTGCAAGCTTAATTCTCCTTTTAATATCTCATTTTCATATATCCCAGGAATTAGGTTGCAATGTCTTTGGTCAGGGGACATTCTTCTGCCTATCACAATGGTCATCTGATTTTTGACAAAAAAGCCAGGACAATTTGATGGGGGAAGAACAGCATTTTCAACAAATGGTGCTCAGATAACTGGATATCCACATGTAAAATTGAAGTTGGACCCCCTACCTCACAACATATAAAAAATTAACTTTAGAGACCTAAATGTAAAAGCTAAAATGATAAAAATTCTTGGAAAAACATACAGGATTAAATGTGACCTTGGATTAGGCAATGAGTACTTAGATATGACATGAAAAGCACAAGCAACAAGAGGAAAAATAGATACATTGGACTTCACCAAAATTAAAAACTTGTGCTTCACAGGACACCATCAACAAAGTGAAATGACAACCCACAGAATGGGAGAAAATATTTGCTAAACACCCATCTGATAAATGACTTGTATCCAAAATATAAAAGAATTCTTAAAAGTCAACCATAAGGGCTTCCCTGGTGGCGCAGTGGTTGAGAGTCCGCCTGCTGATGCAGGGGACACGGGTTCGTGCCCCGGTCCAGGAGGATCCCACATGCCGCGGAGCGGGTGGGCCCGTGAGCCATGGCCGCTGAGCCTGCGCGTCCGGAGCCTGTGCTCCGCAACGGGAGAGGCCACAACAGTGAGAGGCCCATGTACCGCAAAAAAAAAAAGAAAGGGTGAAAGATATAAATAGATGCTTCATCAAAGAAGATGGCAAATAAATGTATGACAAGGTGCTCAACATCATTTGTCACTGGAGAATTTCTAATTACAACAAGATACACTATACACCTATTGGAATGGCTAAAATCCAAGAAACTGTAAATATCAAATATTGGCAAGGATGTGGAGCAACAGGAACTCATTCGTTGCTGGTAGAAATGCAAAATGGTACATTCACTTTGGAAGACATTTTGACAGTTTCTTACAAAACTAAACATAATCTCACTATATAACCTAGTAACTGTGCTCCTAGGTCTTTACCCAAATGATTTGAAACTTAGGTCCACACAAAAACCTGCACGTGAATGGTGTTATACCAGCTTTATTCATAATTGCCCCAAATTGGAAGTCACAAAAATGTCCTTTAATATGTGACTGGATAAAGAAGCTGTAGTACATCCATACAAAGGAAGAATATTCAGCAATAAAAAGAAGTGAGCTGTCAAGCCATGAAAAGACATGGAGGAACATTAAATGCATATTACTAAGTGAAAGGAATCAGTCTGAAGAGACTACTGTATGGTTACAATTATATGACATTCTGGAAAAGGCAAAACTATGGAGACATTAAAAAGATCAGTGGCTGGTTGCTAATGGGATGGGAAGGAGTGTTGAATAGGAAATTTTTAGGGTAGTAAAACTATTGTGTGATACTGTAATGTTGGGTACATAATATTATGCATTTGTCAAAATCTATAGAAATTTAAAGCACAATGAGTAAATATTAGTTGTCTTAGTCTATTCAGGCTGCTGTAGCAATGTACTATAGAGTGGGTGGCTTAAACAACATTTATTTCTCACAGTTCTGGAGACTGAGAAGTCCAGGATCAAGGTGTTGGCAGATGCTTGCTTCCTGGTTCAGAGATGGTTGTCTTCTTGTTGTGACCTCACGTGCTGGAAGGAGTGAGTGAGTTCTCTGGGGTCTCTTTTTTGGGGGGAGGGTGTTCTCTTTTGTAAAAGCATTAATTCCATCCATGAGGGCTTCATCCTTGTGACATAATCACCTTCCAAAGGCCCCACCTCCAAATATCATCACATTGGGGATTAGGTTTCAACATATGAATTGGGGGGGTGAGGGACAGACACAAAACCTTCAGTCTATAGCATTACTATAATACGAATTTTTAAAAAATCATTTAGAAGATGGGATATCACAGGAAGAAATGTATACTGTGACAAGAGAATCTAACTATTACAAATGTATGAAACAACCTCACTAAAGGGAGTGGGGGAAAAGGTGCTGACTTAAGTAACTTTGGAAATGAGAAAAGTGTGTAAGACTCAATGCAAAAGGAACCACACATAAACACTGTACTCTAGATGATAACGTTGTTTCCCATGGGCATACAGTTCAACACTTCTGATACTTGTATACTAACACTGAAGTAAATGGATTTTGGGTGGTGGAAGCCAGATTTCTCACTGTTGGAGTGGGGATTTACAGATAAACAAGGGAAGGAGGCTAAAATGATCCATGTGGTGTTTACCTTAATATAGATACAGATGGTTTCATATAGAAATATATAAAGCTATGTATAATTACACAAGTTCATATTTGCACATAATATTTCTTTGTCCTGTCAGCTGAGAAGGTCTCAAAGACACTACGACAGCAATAAGCAGATGGATGCTCAGATCTTAGTTCCTAATACCATTCTCTAGTAAAAGGCACCAGGGCTTCTTGGAGAATTGGCTAATTCTAGGACTGGGGCTGGAAATAAGCAAGATGAATCTTGATCATCTCTTAGTGCCAGAAAGTAGGGAAGTGCTAACAACGACAATAACACTCACACTGATGGGGGTGTCATTAAGTGGAACAGTTGGGGTTGTTGGCAGATTTTAAAACACTTAAGATGTTTGAAATAGCAGTTACTGTAAAAGCTCTGTTATATCCTAGCTGGGAGACTTTGAGCAATTGCTTGGCCTCTGAAAGCTTCAGGTTCTCAGCTGTAAAACAGAAAAAATAATGCCCTCTTCAGAGGGTGGTTGCAAGAATTGTTAGAATATATGTGCAACTCAGCACAGGGTCCGCCCCAAGGGTCCGCAGACAAACTTCAGTGTCTTCCTCACTGGACTCTATGTAGAGTGGCTTTGCCAAAACACAGATCTGATGTGTATGCCTGGCCCTAGTCCCTCCACTACCAAACTTAATGCCCCCAAATGATTAGCCAGTTGATCCCATGCCATTTATTGAATATTTAGTCATTTTTTTAAAACATCTTTATTGGAGTACAATTGCTTTACAGTGGTGTGTTAGTTTCTGCTTTGTAACAAAGTGAATCAGCTATACATATACATATATCCCCATATCTCCTCCCTCTTGCATCTCCCTCCCACCCTCCCTATCCCACCCCTCTAGGTGGGCACAAAGCACCGAGCTGATCTCCCTGTGCTATGTGGCTGCTTCCCACTAGCTAGCTATTTTACATTTGTAGTAAATGTAGTAGTAGTTTGTAGTAGTGTATATATGTCAATGCCACTCTCTCACTTTGCCCCGGCTTACCCTTCCCCCTCCCCGTGTCCTCAAGTACATTCTCTACGTCTGCGTCTTTATTATTTAGTCTTTTTTTTTTTTTTTTTTTGCGGTACACGGGCCTCTCACTGTTGTGGCCTCTCCCACTGCGGAGCACAGGCTCTGGACGTGCAGGCTCAGCGGCCATGGCTCACGGGCCCAGCCTCTCTGCGGCATGTGGGATCCTCCCGGGCTGGGGCACGAACCCGTGTCCCCTGCATCGGCAGGCGGACTCTCAATCACTGTGCCACCAGGGAAGCCCCTATTTAGTCATTCTTGACTCATTTTTAACTTCATTTAGTTCAGCTACTCAGTCAACATTTATTGAATTTGAACTTGATACTTGGCACTAGATGGGATATGGGAAAGAATAAATGTATTATCCTGCCATCAGGGTGCTAAGGGTCTCAATGAAAAACACAATGGGCAGCACCAAGATGCATAGAAGTTCACACATGGGCTTTTTTGGTGTCTGTCTTCCACCCGATCCTCATTCTAAACCAGTGTTCCAAGAGGCACCTGTTTCTCATAACATATGAGAAGGGTCTGGCTATGACCTCTTATTCCTACTTTGAGGCATTGTGAAGACTTCTCTAAGGCCAGCTGTGGCATTTGTATCACTGTCTATGAGCCTGTGCACTTTAGCAGGAAGAGCACTGGATGCTGGGACTCAAGTACTTAAAGAACTCAGCAGACCTGATTCTGCTGTATGACCTTGGGCAACTCACTGTCTCCAGGATTGATTCTATAAACATGAAACATACATGCAAATATGTACAAACCTCTTTCAGGGTTCCTCTTAGCTGATACTGCAAATGACATCAAGGTTTGATGTGTAATTTAGAGTGATGGATTAAAGTTTAGCCAAGATAAGTAGCTCCGACAGAGTGGCTACAAACACCTCAACACGTGACATAAATATAAGGATACTCTGGCCTGGACAACACACTGCCTCTATATTTAGATGTCCATCCTGCTGATCTGTTTGGTGTTCTGAATTCCCAGTCTGGTTTATACACTCTAAAAAGCCTCAGGCATTCGCTTGATGGAGAGAAATAACTTGCATAGAAAAATGTTTTGAATTACTGAGCTTGGAGTTATAGAGCAGAAAGGTGTAATTCCATAGGAGACTTTAAGAGAAGTTTGGTGGTTAATGGGAAATTTCTTATATGTGTCCTAAGAAACGTAAACCACACAGAAGGCCAGGGTATATACTCAGAGGTGAGAGTGGTGTACTTTGATATTTTAGAGTCAGAGGTGCAAAAAAAAGTCTTTGGGGGAAGGGGGTGTCTCTCAGGATTTAATATTTTAATTTTATTTTTATGTTTTAATGTATTTGAAATGTTAAACTTGATTCTGTTTGGGGCTGGACATTAGAATTAGGAAATATTGATTTGTAGAATTTCAGGGGCCCTTGAGATAAATCTACTGCCTTCTCCCCACCCCTGCGCCTGTCCCTGCCATGTCCTTAGCTGAGAGGAGGATCTGTTTTTAGAGAGAGAGATGGAGAGAAATCATAAGGGACAAGTCCAGGGTGACAAGATCCACCATCCATCATGACTCCTGACCACGAACAGTTGGAGCCTTTCTCTTTACTCTGTGGGTTTTTTTTTTTAATTAACCCTTTTTCATTTTTCCTACTTTAGAATTTCACATTATAGTCCTTTGTTCATTCTCCTCTTTTCTCTCAATAATGAAAATGGATATAATATGAACTTAAACTCACTTGCCCTGGGTCATTGCCAGTGCTTAATAAAAGTATATTAGTATTTGTAGTAATAATAATAACCCACAGATAATGATGTCGCTAAAGACCAAAGGGTCCCCTTGCATGAGAAGCCCCCCCTTCTAGTCACCTAGCTTTGCTGAATTTAATGGAGACCTTGACTGCTTCAGATAGTCATTGTCCCTTTTAAATTATCAAGGTTTCATGGAGACAAGCATTCTTCACTTAAGGGTTTTCCAGACTGATGTGCTGGGCTCTGGGTAACCTTGTTCCTATGTCATCATATGTCATGCTGTCTCTCGGAAATTGTTCCCTGATGTTTGCAAAAATGAACTACTTAAAGGAAAACTAAAAAGAATTCCTTTTAACTTACACACACACGCACACACACGCACACACACACACACACACACACACACACTCTTAGTTCACTATTGGAAATGGTTACATTCAGATAAGTGGGTCAGGATCATGAGGGGATTTGAAGCTGTGTGATGTGAGGTATGGTGGAAGGCATGGAGGTAGCCAGGTTTCATGGCGACAAGACTGAGCAGGAGGTGTGACAGGCATCTTCAAGTCTGAAGATATATGGAAGAGAGATTTGAACTTTTATGGGTGGACCCATTTGGTATAAAGAAGACAGAACGCATGGGTATAATAAGAAGCTGGATTTGGTTTGCTATGATGGAGGCCTTTCTCCTTAGCTGTCTGGGAAGGAAAGATGCTTGGCCAGGAAGTGGCCAGTTCCCTATCCCTGCAGTGCTCTAAGAGAAGCAGGACAGTCCCTCAACTGGGACTATTGAGGAAGGGTTGTAAGGATTTAGTGATGTTTGAACTAAATCACTTGAGGTTCCCTTTCAACCCTGAGAAGCAATAATTCTAGTGGTTCTTGACATGAGAATCTATGATCTGATTTGTATATTGCAGCGTGGGAGCCCCAGGACTTTCTTGATATAAAGTTCAAGTCTAGGATCTGGCTTTAGGAAGGGGAAAATGGCCCTTTTCAATGGCCTAGCATGTCCCCTGGCCCCAGGGTGATATGACTAGATCTCAGCCCAGGGAAACTGCAACTGGATCTAGCCACTGTCAACTACTCTCTGAAGAATAGGTGATGGAATTGAAAAGAGATGGGAGAGGAAACAAGCCATTAAAGTCAAGAGAGGAGGCCTTTGAAGGAGGGATAAACAGCAGTGCTGGATGCTGCAGAAAGGACAAGAAGGCTAAGCAATGAGAAGAGGGCATTGGATCTGTCAAGGAGGAACCAGGGGCAGCTTCAAGAGTGGTGGGGCAGAAGCTTGACCTCAGGAACACAAGAGAATTGCTGAGAAGTAGAGACAAGAAGTTCAGACCACATGCTCATGGATTTGGCTGCAAGAATGATTGGATGGAGCCTAGACAGGTAAGACCTATGAAGATGAAGATCGAAGGCAGAAGGGAAGGAGGATGAGGATGAGGATAAGTATCGGATCTTGGAGGCAGAAAGGATGTTGGGTAGGAGAAAGAGAGAGAACTTCAGTATGGCATTTCTGGTTTGCAAAGTGCTTTACAAATGGCAGTCCTTGATGCAATTTGATCTTTTAAGTACTAATATTCTATGGTCTGTGGATATCATCTCCATTTTTTTCAGATCCACAAATAGACTCCAAGCAGATGGGATGAGGTTTAAAGAGAAATCCTTTGGTCAGAAGGGGATATTAGAGTGTGGCTATGGAGGAAACTGTCCAGCGGTAGAGTCTCCAGGGGTACCACCACTAACTTGCTCATTGCTGAATTCAGTTACTGCGTTATCTCTTCCTGTCCCCTGACTCAGTTGACCACTTCCTCCATCTGGAACTCCCTCTGCTTTTGATTTTATTCTCTTCTGGTTTTCCTAACACTCCTTCTCAGTCTCCTTTTCAGCCTCTTCCTCTGTCTGCCCCCTAGATGTTAATGTCAAGACATTAACATCTCTTCCTGCTCTTCGCACTTCTCTAGATGTTCTCATTTTTCCTGTGGCTCATGATGGTTCCCAAATCTGAATCTCTGGCCCAGACCTCTCTCCTCAGCTCCAAGCCCCCATGTCCACTTTTCCATTGTACGGTTCCATTTAGATGTCCCATAGGCACTTAAAAGGCAATGTTTCTAGACCCAAACTTTTTATCCCCCCAAACTCTATTTTCTCCTATAATCCCCGTCTTTAGGGTGACTATACACCCCAGGTTACCTGGGATAGTCTCAGTTTAAGCCTGTTGTCCCAGCATAATTATTAATAATCCCTGCTTTTACTCTGAAAAATGTCCTGGTTTGAATGATATAAGGTCACTTTATTCATTTTTGACAGTGGCATGACCATTCAAATGCCTGTGCCAGGAACTTCATATTTATCCTGAGCCCCCTCTTGCTTAATTCCCACATTCTATATTGTTCATCTCACTCCAGTAGACTGAGACCCTAGAGGACAGGGACAGTGTCTTTTTCACTTTGATATTCCCAGTGTCAAGCACAGAGTCTGGCCTATACACACACTCAATAAATGTCAAGTAAAGGCTATGAAGACGAAATTAAGGGATAGAATTAGAATCACAGAATATTTGAGCTGGAAGGGCAGGCCTTTAGGCCTGTCTTCTCATTTTATATAAGGAAATTGAGGCCCAGTGTGGTCAATGGACTTGACCAAAGTCATGGCCAGTTAGTGGCAGGGTCAGTATTGGGCCCCATATCTGTTGGAACTTACCTAAGGCTCTTTTCTAGGTGGTTTCAATTTTCTTCATTAAGTAGAGGGACAGCTTAGCCGTCACCCTTCATTAGGTTCACTGTGTGCGTATGCGTGTATGTGTGTGTGTCCTAGGGATTTGGGGTGTGGCATGGAGGGGGAAGAATAGATATTCTTGTTTCTAGTAGTGTTCAAAAGAGCTGAGCAGACCTTTCAAGGCTTATCTGAGAGGCATTATACCCATTTTCTTTCTTTTTTTTTTTTTTGCGGTACGCGGGCCTCTCACTGTTGTGGCCTCTCCCATTGTGGAGCAATGGCTCCGGACGCGCAGGCTCAGCGCAGGCCATGGCTCACGGGCGCAGCCGCTCCGCGGCATGTGGGATCTTCCTGGACCGGGGCACGAACCCGTGTCCCCTGCATCGGCAGGCGGACTCTCAACCACTGCACCACCAGGGAAGCCCTATACCCGTTTTCTGTTGCAGATATTTTCACCTCCTTAACATTGCCAGACCAAGTGAAAATAAAATCTGATCTGACAGGAGGTCAGGTGTTATCTTATTTATTTATTTATTTATTTATGGCTGCATTGGGTCTTTGTTGCTGCACGTGGGCTTTCTCTAGTTGCGGTGAGTGGCTCACGGGCTCCAGAGGGCAGGTTTAGTAGTTGTGGCTCACAGGCTTAGTTGCTCCGCGGCATGCAGGATCTTCCTGGACCAGGGCTCGAACCCGTGTCCCCTGCATTAGCAGGCGGATTCTTAACCACTGCGCCACCAGGGAAGCCCAGGATGTTGTCTTTTGTTTCTGTTTTTAAACTTAGAATCAGATACTGTGAAACACATCCTCAGCACAGCAAATGGGCGGCTATGATATCCTTTATTGCTCCGTCTGACTCTTGTGTTGGTGGATGCAGAGATTCTAGAAAAGAGGCTGTCTGACCACCTTTAGTAGAATCCTTTCCCCCTTCTTTTAGTTCACCTCTGATTCTTCTCTTAGTCGTGCCTTGGCTAAGACATCATTTGATTTTGAAAAACAAAATCATTCCCTTTCTGAATTTTTTGTTCCTCATTTGTAAAATGAGTAGGTTAGGCTATATACTCTCATAGCTGCTTCTAGCCCTGAATTCCATCATGTTAAGGCTCCTCTGTCCATTGCTTGGAGCAGACTTATACATTCATATCTGTTATATATATATATTGTGTGTGTAAATATGTATATATATATAGATACCAAAATCTATGACTCTGCTTTGTTCTTGGCCAGACTGAATATCTCTCCTATTCTAACACTTGATACTTAAACTCATCATTCCTTAAATGTCCAATCCTCTTTCTTTTCTAAACACTCTAATAAGCTTATTATTTCACCCATTTATATTTAACATTAAAGTTTAATCATGAAGTTGTTAACCATAGAAAATTATTAAATAAGTGAGTTTGGAATGAGCATGGAACAGCTGAAAAAAATGAGTGAGTATTTCAAAATGAACACTTTGGAAAAGAAATTTATGCATAGAAAACAATGGAGAATTACAATTAAGAGCTCTGGGGATCTCAAACTGATTTGTCCAGCTATTACATAGTCATTTCAATTTAAATTAAAATTGTAACTATTTTCTAGTCTACTAAAAATATGAGGTGTCACATTAAGAGTTTTAATGGTGCATTCGCTGGGGAATGCAAAAATGTGAGATTGTAGCACATAAATAACTATATAGTGAAGAGTGAATAAATTCTCTGCCAAAAATGAATATGATAAAAACAGAAATGACAGTGGATTATTTTATTCCCTCTAGTGAAGCGCAGCTCACACATTAGAGCAAAGAAATTGTTCACAGGGTGTCTAATTCCATATCACTTTGTCAGAGCTGATGAAAAGAACAACACAAAAAATTTTAACTGGTTGATGAACTCAGGCATAAATGAGGCCATATATTTTGTTCCCAAAGTAAAATATTTTTTTAAGCCACAGAAAGTAGGTTGATATTAATATTTGATAGCCCTGATTCATAGAAAATTGGATTAGTCAAGGTTTAACCACTGTAGAACATGTTTAAGACAATCAAACTTCTAGAGGGGAAAAAAAATGATTAAGTCAAAAGCAGGAGGTGTGGTTTCCTGGAGTAGGCTAAACCCTGTTTTTTTTGTGTGTGTGTGTGTGTGTGTGTGTATGTTCATGTGTGGTTATGTATGCTAGAATGGTTGGTCAGAGTGGGTGGAATTCTGATGATAGAACACAGAAAATTTTGGATTTTATTGTAATACAAGTGAATTAAGAGAAAAGAATCAGCATCTGAACATCTGGAGAAAGGAGAGAGTTAATTGAAGTAAGAACCAGGGACAAAAGAGTTACTATAACTAAGTTTGTTTGAGCTTGCTGGTAGCCAAGATAAAGAGGAACGTAGTGGGTTTTATAAATCTTGTTCTTATATCAGTGTCTTCCTATTTCTAAATTCCTGGAGGAATTTGTCGTTTAGAGCAGTGGTTCTCAAACTTGAGTGTACTTAATGATTATCTGGGGAGTTAAAAAAATAGTGGTACATGAACCCTGCCTCTAGAGATTCTGTTTAATTTGTCTGGAGTGAGACATGTGCACCTATATTTTTTTAGAAGCTCCTCAGGTGGGTTTAAGGCACAACCAGACCTGTGGCTCAGTGATGTAGAAACTTAAGGAGAACAAACGAGTAATCACTGTTCTGCAGAAGATGCAGAAACACTTAATACAACCAATTATCATATTGATTCTTAATACAAGAGGGGTATTGATTTGTAGTTCAGTGAAGGCATTTATAAAACAATTCAAATTCAGTTTTCCTACCACATCTGTACTTTCCGTAATCCATTCCTGAAAATCAGACATTTTGCACACAATCACTAACAGGGATCCAATTTTCCATCATTTTAAATGGGAAAAAAATTCAGTGTGTCATATGCAACCCAAACCTCTAAACCAAACACAGTGGCTAGCACATAGCAGGTGTTTAGTACATATTTTTGAATGAATGCAAGCCTCACACCTGGTAGACCATGGAGGTGTTTGTGTAATGGAAACCTTGTGTTTTGTTTCCTAGCACTAATCCTCCAACCTATTCTTTTAGGATTGCTCCCTCCACCCTGGCCCATTCTATTCATATGGTGGTTGATTCAGGAGTGGGTACCTGGGCCAATAAGCCTCCTCCTGGGGCTTTTAAGATTTGGGATAGAAGAAAGGCCAGATTTCTTTCTTCCTAGGGGTTAAAAACAGAAGAGGTGAAGGTCAGGAATCACTGACAACCATATTTCCTTTCCTTTGAACCTGAGAATTGGAGAAGACTGATATGGGAATTGAGAGAGAGAGAGAGAGAGAGGGAGAGAAAATTACAGATACTAGCCAGAGAAGGGAGATGAAAAGTGTGGTGACCAAGATTGAGCTTCTGGGTTTTGCCCCTGGGACCTAGATGCATTCTTTTTTTTTTTTTTTTTTTTTAATGGTATGCGGGCCTCTCACTGTTGTGGCCTCTCCCACCGCGGAGCACTCCGGACGCGCAGGCTCAGCGGCCATGGCTCACGGGCCCAGCCGCTCCGTGGCATGTGGGATCTTCCCAGACCGGGGCACGAACCCGCATCCCCCGTATCGGCAGGCGGACTCCCAACCACTGCACCACCAAGGAAGCCCCCTAGATGCATTCTTGTTCTTGGGTTTCATTAGATTCTCTTTAATCCTTACACTGACTTCCTCTTTCTTGCTTAAGTTCATTTGAGTTGATTTTCTGCTTCTTGTGAATCCTAACTAGTATAATTTGCTAAATGAATTAATAATTGAGCATGAGTCGGATGGAAAAAGAAAGGGGATATAGGGCATCTGGGTTCATGAGTGTATATAAAACAGTGATCAGAGAGGGACTGAGTTGAATTCAGACTTGGTGAACTAGGACACAAGCAGGGCATGCCAGATTCAGGAGAAAGAAACATGCAATCTGTTTATGCACAAGGTGGTTTTGAGGATCAAATGAGTTGAAAGGTGTAAATGTGCTCTAAAAGCTGGAATAGAAGGAATCTTTTCAATAAACCCCAAATATGCATTCTGGTGGGGGGGGGTGGTTGGTAAAAAAGACAACAAAACCCTCAACCCACAGAGATTACCATGAAACGTGAGGGCCACCGTTCTGCAGCCATCATCATCCCCTCTCACGCCCAGACCTCTGCTGCTTCTCTGCAAAGAGCACTCAGCTCCACGCTGCCATAGCACCTGGCTCAGCTGCTCTCTGCATGTGTGTTCAAAGTCATTCTGCTTCTTGTTCCTTGTCTATCCTGCCTGGAGACACTCAGACTGTGTGAAGGACACCATCAGGGCCACTGTAGGGTGACTCCGGTGACTGAATAATGCATGAAACCAGCAGTGGCCAAGGGGGAGACTCTCCAAGTGGGTGGTGGGTTGAGGACAGGGTCTGGTCTCCATCTGTGGGGACCTGACTTTCCTATCCATGGGATCTTTCAGATTGATGGATCAGTCCATATGGATGAAGTACCTTTAGTAGGTTTCCTGAAGTGTTTCTTAGCTGTACTGGAAAGAGGTATGGTGACAAATTAGACAATAGTGCTTAACAGTTTATGAAGGATGCTCATGTCCAATTCATCTCATTTGGGCCTCACAATAGCTCCGGGAAGTAGAGGGGTCAGGGGTTGTTATCTATCATCTATTGAGAAGGAAACTGAGACCCCAAGAAATCATGACTTGCCAAGAGAAGATCAGTCTTGTGGGGTGACTTTTAAAAAAATACTCCTAGATTAAGTGAACTCACAAGATTCTTCCGTTCTTAAGGCAAATTAAAAAGTTTTGCCTGCTCTGTGTTTCTCATTTATAATTAGAAAAAATTATGGTAAAATATACATAACATAAAATTTATCATTATAACCATTTTAAGTGTATAATTAAATTGCATTAACTACATTCAATGTTGTACAACTATCACCTGTATCTAATGCGGGAGCTTTTTGGTCATCCCACGCAGATACTCTGTGCATTAAATAATAACTCCCCATCCCCCCACCCCCACCCCCTGGCAACCACCAATCTACTTTCTGTCTCTGTGAATTTGCTTATTCTAGGTACTTGATATAAGAGAAATCATACAATATTTGTCCTTTTGTGTCTGGCTGATCTCATTTATCATAATGTCTTCAAGGTTCATCCAAGTTGTAGCATGTGTTAGGATTTCCATCCTTTTTAAGGCTGAATAATATTCCATTGTATATATACACCACATTTTGTTTATCTGTTCATCCGTTGATGGACTCTTGGTTGCTTCCATCTTTTGGCTATTGTGAATAATGCCGCTGTGAGCATTGGTTTACAAGTATCTGTTAGAGTCCCTACTTTCAATTCTTTTGGGTATATACCTAGGAGTGGAATTGCTGGATCACGTGGTAATTCTTTTTTTTTTAAATTTGTATTATTTTTGGCTGCATTGGGTCTTCGCTGCTGGGTGCAGGCTTTCTCTAGTTGCGGCAAGCGGGGGCTACTTTTCGTTGAGGTGAGCGGGCTTCTCATCGCGGTGGCTTCTCTTGTTGCGGAGCACGGACTCTAGGCACCCAGGCTTCAGTAGTTGTGGCTTGCGGGCTCTAGAGCACAGGCTCAGTAGTTGTGGCGCACGGGCTTAGTTGCTCCACGGCATGTGAGATCTTCCTGGACCAGGGATCGAACCGTGTCCCCTGCATTGGCAGGCGGATTCTTAACCACTGTGCCACGAGGGAAGTCCCACGTGGTAATTCTATGTTTAACTTTTTGAGGAACCACCATACTGTTTTCCACAGTGGCTACACCACTTTCCAGTCCCACCATTCTTTCTATTTTTAAGCCAAAATTCATCCTCTGCCACAGCTCTCCAGCATCACCCATTCATCTCCACTCCCCAAACATCCACCCTGTATACAAAGCGGATGTGCCTGTCCCACTTATTAGAGAAAAAAAAAAGTTGCATTAATAGTTAAAAGTGTGGTATTACGGCTGTGTCTGGCAGTAGGTGATTGATGGCCTCCATTACACCCCATTAGATATTTTATTCTTGTTAAATGAAGAGCAGCCAACTTTGTCAAGTATTTTTAGCTCCCTCTGGTCTTATTGGTCCAATCTATTCTTCAGGACGGCCTGTAAATGGCCACATATGGCTGAGTGTCTGCAGGACGGATGGCCGTGCAGCTGGCGTTCATTGGCCACCAATTTACCCCGGCCCCCTTCATTGTGAGCCTGACAGCGCCGGGGAGCCTTGTAGATCTAACCAAATATATCTATTTTCTAATTGTCTATTTATCACCTTCTGGGGATTTGTGGGCCTCCTATCTGAAGGCAAAGGGGGGATGGCCTTGAACAATGATCCTTGTCAAGGCTCTCGCTCGCTCTAAATTAGGGCCTAGTTGCTAAATAACTAATTTAGTCCTGCTATCAAGCTGAAAAAGTGGGTATTCAGTGCAAAGTGCCAGCTGGGGAATTGATTATGTCTTCTCTCAGCGAGTGTGATAAACCTGCCGCCGAGCCACTGTGGAAGGCTGGAGACAGCTCCCCGGGGGCAGCGGCATTTCATCACCGAGAATCGGCAGAGGGGCCAGGTCCACTCCCCGTGTGGCAGCTGAAGTCTGGGGCACTGGGCTTGCTCTGCCATGGTGCGCACGGGGACTCTGGCCCTCTCCTCGTCCTCGTGGTCTGTGGCTTCTGCTTGGAGCCGTGGGGACCTTTGCATCTGTCAGAGCATGGACTAAGGTGAGAACTGGGGAGGGGAAAGGAAGGTCATCCTGACAGCTCCGATTTCCAATTAGAGTGAGATTATTGAAGGTAGCCCAGGCCTGGGGTAGGGGAGGTGGGAGGAAGTAAATGGGAATAAGAGGTTCTTAAGAAAATGTATTAATAACAGCTACCAGATTTTGAGCAGAGAAGGAGGCTGGGTAGCTGAGAATAGAGAGTTATGGTTTACTGTTTGGAAAATCTAACAACAAAAACAACACAAGCAATCAATTACTCAGCCCTCCCCTGGGCCAGGACCTGTGCCAGGAGTCTTCAAATCTGTGATCTCCTTGAATCTTCTCAACATCCAGGCAGATCAGCGTTCCTACCCCAATTTGTACTTAGAGAAAAAGAGTTTCAGAAATGTTATCTAATCAACTTGTCAAAGGCTGAACTCTGCCCATAAATATCTTCCCCATCCAATTGTTTACAATGCCTGAAATGCCTCCATTTTTCCTTCATTCAGTTGGTCTTTATTGAGTACCCTTCTGGGTGCCAGGAGCTGGTGTGGGGACTCAGTCAGACCAGGTCCTGCCTTCATGGAGCTGACCTTCTAGCGGGGGAGACAGACTACACAGTGGTTCTCAACACAATCAGACCCAAAGGCCCCTTTGCAACTCAAATCTTTTGAATGGCTCCTTTGTCATTCTGAAACTAAATTCACAGGTAACACATTCCACTTTTTTTTTTTTGGTCATATAAAGATTTTATTAGAGGTAATCTATTAGGAAGTAAATGTTTTCCTCCAAAGGAGTACAAGACAGTAATGCATCTGGAAAACGAGTGAGACCGTTTTATCCATACTTCCTTTCTCCAGAGAGGTACATTCTTTGCATTGTTTTTTCCAAAAAACTTAAAAAAAGTTTTTTTTGGAGTATAGTTGCTTTACATTGTTGTGTTAGTTTCTACTGTACAGCAAAGTGAATCAGCTATACATATACATATATCCCCTTTTTTGGGTTTCCTTCCCATTTAGGTCACTACAGAGCATTGAAGAGAGTTACCTGTGCTATACAGTAGGTTCTCATTAGTTATCTATTTTATACATAGTATCGATAGGATAACACATTCCACTTATTCACATAATTTAAAAAATCAACATAGCCTTTTACTGTAATGTAATAGAGAAATAAGAGGAAAGTAATTTTAATAAAGTAATATGTATTTCAGTATTCAAATGTTTGGTCATAAGTACACCAGAAACCATCATGAAGCATTTGGATGCTCACTTACTTGTAACGAATGTTTGAATTTAAGGAAAAAAGAGATGATGTCTAACTGAGTGTTGATGACATTTTCTCTTTATCTTTGACAATTTGAAATAAGGGTTAAAAAAAAGATATTGGTAAATATACTTAGAATTGCTTTGAATGTGACAGCTACAAATGCAGACTGATACAACTGTAATAACAGTGACTCAAATATCATGAATGGTATTGCCACTGAGAACGTCATTTTCTGAAATGAGGAGACTCCAAGTTGAAGAAAGTAAGGTAATCACTTGCTTTCCATGGTAGTTGCATTCCTGGAAAAGTCAGCGCCAATTAAACCAAGCATATGATCCTTTTTGTGTAAGATGGAGCCTGAGTCTAGATTTAGATAATTTTGAGTGGTTTTTGACCCACATGGATGTCTGGTTAAAATTCAGATGTTGTAAGGATGTGAGACAACCCATGACTTGCTTTGCCATCACCGGGGGTTGGTTCTGCCCTATTGAGAATTGCTGAACTATATAAAAGACAAGTAAATAAACAAGAAAATAATAAGTAGTGATAACTACAATGATCAAAATAAAACTGGGTGACAGGCCAGAGAGTGTTTGAGGAGCTACTTTGGAGTAGGAGGTCAGGGTTTCTCGTTTGAGTTAAGTGGTCCCTCTAAGCCCAGATGCTCCTGGGGAGGAAGAGACAGAAGCATAGCATCTTTTGGAGGATTTATGACTCTGTGAGGCAGTCAGGCGGGGCGTGGGGTGGGGAAGGAGGGTCTGGAAGTTGGCCAGGCTGGAGGTCCAGAAGACCCAGGCTGGGTGCTGCTTTACCAGTTATTGAGTGACCTTGGGCAAGCCACTTTTTTCTTTGTGAGCCTCAGTTTTCTCACCTGTCAAGTGGAAAGAATGATGATCACATTGTCCTCTTTTCAAGTTAATGAAAAGATCCAAAGTAATGGGAGCAAGTGTTTTATACACTGTAAAATTCTAAGAGGCCTTATTTATTTATTTATTTTTTTGCGGTACGCGGGCCTCTCACTGTTGTGGCCTCTCCTGTTGCAGAGCACAGGCTCTGGACGTGCAGGCCCAGTGGCCATGGCTCACGGGCCTAGCCGCTCCGCGGCATGTGGGATCCTCCCAGACCGGGGCACGAACCTGTGTCCCCTGCATCGGCAGGCGGACTCTCAACCACTGCGCCACCAGGGAAGCCCTAGAGGCCTTATTTGTAATGGGAAAAATTGGAAACAACTCAAAAGCCTCCAAAAAAAAAAAAGGAAATTATTTTTTTTAAAAATGCATGGTACAATCAGTTAGTAAATTATATTATCATTAAAATGTTGTGAAATAATAGTTAATGCTATAGAAAGCTGTTGACAGGGTGTTAAGTGAGAAAAGCCAGTTACAGAATAATATGGAGGGTATGATGCTATGTTTGCAATTAAGAGAGGAAAATCATGGGCTTCCCTGGTGGTGCAGTGGTTAAGAATCCGCCTGCCAATGCAGAGGACACGAGTTCGAGCCCTGGTCCGGGAAGATCCCACATGCCTCGGAGCAACTAAGCCTATGTGCCACAACTACTGAGCCTGCGCTCTAGAGCCTGCAAGCCATAACTACTGAGCCCTCGTGCCACAACTACTGAAGCCCGTATGCCTAGAGCCTGTGCTCCACAAGAGAATCCACCACAATGAGAAGCCCACGCACTGCAACGAAGAGTAGCCCCCGCTTGCCGCAACTAGAGAAAGCCCGTGCGGCAATGAAGACCCAACAGCCAAAAATAAATAAATAAAAATAAAATTCCCTTTAAAAAAACAATTAAAAAATAAAAAATCAGAGAGGAAAAGCAGGCAAATAAAAAACCATCAACAAACAAAGAAAAAGAATTGGAAGGATGCCAAAATAATAACCAATGTTATCCCTGGGAATTAGAGTTCATTGTAATTGTCTTTTTTTTCTCTATATAATGAACTGTACCGTTCTTGAAATAAGAGATCAAGTTGCAAACATGATTTTTAACATAGTTGTCACACACCAAACCCCCTGCTAGAATCACTGTGTGTCTGGGTGGGTGGCCAGTTTGCTATCTTCTTCTTTGCATTTCACACATGCAAAGATCAGCAGTGTGACCACTTGTTGCCCAGGGAAAGCTTGTGTTGTCCCAAGGAACATCTGGTTGTTTTTATATTATGTTCTCTGCTCTCAGAGCTTAAGTCTTGAAGCTCAAAGTTCTTACAGATGTACAGGGTTCTGGGCTAGGTACCATTATTTTAATCCTCATGACAGCCCTATGAGGCAGGCATTATTAACCCCACTTAATAGGTAAGAAATGTAAAGCTTGAAAGATTAAGTGACTCACTACTGGTCATACGTTTCCTAAGTGGAAGAACAGGATTTAAATCCGGGATGTCTAATTCCCAAAGCGAACTCTGAGCCACTGGGCATAAGTTTGTAACCACTTGGGAGATTAATTATTGGCCAAGTTTTCATGTCTCTATAAATGCAGTTGAAAAATGCCTAGAGCCTCAGTGTCCTCCTGGCTAAAGAGCCACCTCACAGCCTGGCTGGGAGCGTTAGCGCGGGAGCAGAGGAGAAGGCTCCAGGGTGCTGTCTGTACAGAGGAAGCACGTGGTAAACATGGCTTCCTTTCTCTGGCTTGGGTCGGGGTCGGGATGATAGCCCTGCCCTCAGCCTCCCTCTGCCCAAACTGGAACCCATTGTACTGGTGGGCCAGTCTTGGGGGAGATTCCAATGAAGGACTCTTGGGACCTGGAGGGCAGCCCCTGTGAAGCCCCAACCTCGGAGGGAGGGTCTTGAATTTAGCCGAAGACTCCCAACACCCAACTGTTCATCCACCCTGCCACTCACCCATTATCTCTCAGAAAAGAGAGATTTACCTTCTATTCAAGTCCTTACTAAGTCTTTTATGTTACAGGGCTCACTCTCAAACACCTAATATTAACCCACAAAGCACTATTTGGGGATGACATATTAGCTCCCAATAACTTCAATCAATGCTATGCTTCAAATGCTTATAAACGTCACTTAGGCAAAAATGGAGACAAAAACACTAAGCACAGATTTAGTCATTTTTCCTTATAATTGCAAGTGTTGGATGTTATAAACAAGCCTTTTAAAGATCCCTTTAAAAAACAATAGGGTCTAAGTGGTTACTTTGCAGAGCTCATGAATAGAGAATGGGTACTTGGGGCTAGGAGTATAATTTCCAGTGACAGCATCATCCTAAAATGCAAACCATCCTGTATCTTAAATGACTTGGATGGAAGTGAAGATGATGTTCTCTGGAAAGCTGTGTTAGATGACTCGGGAAGTGGCTCTAGTGGTGGTAAAGATACCAGTGTCAAAGCTGTATGTGAAGAGAATGAATATAATTGTTTCATGAATTAAATGTGAACTTGGAAAAACAGTATTCCTAAATATATTTGTAATTCATATAAGACTTTATATTAATTTTCAATTAACATATTAATTTATAATTACTATATTGGTATAGTAATATGTTTTATATAAGTTACTTGACATATATGTTAAATTAAATTTTAAAATTTATTAAATAAGTAGACCTCTATCTCATCTATATTCCTAAAAGTTTATACACGCAAATTGGTCGAAAGCTTTGTTCTGGAAATTTCTATAGGGAAAAGGCAGATCTCTCCATATTTGAGGTTGTCACATGGGTAGACATATTAACTGTAGGCCTACTATGTGCCAGGCATGGTATCAAGCACTCAGTGAGGGAGCATTGGGGGAGTAGAAGCCAGAGCCCCAAACCATCATCTGAGTCCTGAGGGTCTGATTGACCCCTTCATCTTCCTGACAGCCAGACTGCTGGAGCCCAAAGGGAGGTGAACCCTTGCACAAAATCACACAGAAGAAAACCCGAGTTCTGTGGCAAAGAGAGGAATGACAGCAGGCAGCCAGGCAAACCTGCTCTGGTAGCCAAAGACCATCCTTTGCACGCAGTAGCGTCCCTGTCTCTGAGCCTGAGCTTGGCCTAAAGAAAAGCAAAGAATTAGTGCTCCCAACGTGAGATATGTGTTCTGCTGTGGAGAGGATGCATCCACTTGCTGGGACAGGCTGTTGTCTAAAATAGGTTGATATCAGTGGGGTTAACCATTTTTTCTCAATGCTACCTAAAATAGTTTTGAAAATTTGTATCCCTTCTTGAGCATTTAAAAGTTGACATCTAGAATATCTGAAGCAATTTAAAATAATTTTAAATAAACAATTTAAAATATTTACAAAGGATGTAATGTCTGGTGTACTATAAATATAGACATTGTAAGATAAAACTCTCACATCGCTATTTTAAATGTGTCCAATAAAATACAAATATCATAGCAATTTTATACCCACCACCAGCCTTTTAAAAAAATACACGAATGAGCTCTTATTTAACAGTAGGAAATTATATTTCCAATCCACTTCCCCCACAGAATTTTACTCTAATGTAATATATTTTTATGCTTGAAAGTCTTTTATTGATTTTCCTATCATACTTCTCTGCAACAAAAAGATGTATATAAATTGAATTTTTTAATTTCCTGTGACCATAAGCCTCTAAGAATTAAAAAAAATTCTTCTGGATTGAGCTATCATTTCAACTATTAGTAATACAAACTTGATTAAAATAACATGAATATACTGCAAATTTTGATAATTATTAAACAGTTAAATTTTATTGGAAATGTTTCTCTTAATGAGATGGATGGGGGAAGACCACCTCATACAGCCATGCAGTCTGTGCACCACAAAACTCCAGGGAGAGCCATTCACATAGACTATGATGCAGATGGCAACCCCTGGAATTATGCAATGAACAACCTGCACAACTGTATGTGGTGGCCCTGGATTTGGGGAGTGGTGTTTACAGAGCCTTGATTAAAGGTGACATTGAGAACACTGTTGAATTGTCCTTTTATTTGATGTCCCAGAAGTTTGGACTCAACAGGACAATACACCATAACAAGATTCAGGGTGAAAAGATACATGAGTCTGTTTGTACAGTAGAAGGGGTGTTATAGAAGGGCAGATGGAAATGGAAAAGTGGCCTGACGCTTCCACCATAGGCAGATCAGTTTTAGGAAATGTTTCATGTGGAAGTTGAGAACCCAGAAATAGATTTCCTTAAAGTTATCTGTGCTAGATATCCCCTGGAAAGTCTATATACCCTCAGGAGCTGTGAACCTCTGGGGCATCTCCACAGTCCAGCTAAGGATGCCTACAGAGCTGTTCGTGGTGCTGACCAGATCGGAGGTTTTCTGCCATTAGCCAGATCCTCTGCCTTTTGGCAGGCCCTCTCAGCCAGGACCAAATCCACAGAGCCCACCACAAAGCCCAGCCCTGACTGTGGGCCTGGTAAATGCCTCAGACCAGCCTAAGGAAGAACATAATAGTGCCTGCTTGTTTAGAATTGAGTAAGTTCCAGGCACTATTCTCAGCATTTTAGTAATCTCATTTAAACTTCCCTCAAAATCAACAAAATAGGTACTGTTATTCTCATTCTACAGATGAGACTCCATGTCTTGTCTTAAATTCCAGAAAGACAGTGGTCAACATGGAGTCACAGGATCTAGAGGAAGGAGTTGCTTCTGATGGGGGGGATCTGGAAGGCTTTATGAACATGGTAGAATCTGAACTGGGATGTCAATTGCTGTTTAGTTACTTCAGTCAAAACAGGCAGCTTAATCTGAAGGATCTAGAGAGCTATGGCCATATAGTCTTAGCTTGGAGTGCCTGAGTCTGTCTGTCCTGCTGATTGGGAGTTCCTAGGTCACGTCTGTGCAGAGCTCAAGCATAATAGTTTACTGGGCAGTAAACTATTAAGCTCATCATAGCGTCATTTTGTAAAAATAATTCCAGCTAAATAAACCTTGGTTTCTCATAGGACTAGAACAGGAGTCAGTTCTTAACCAGGCACTCTCATTTCCCTTGCAAATAGGGTTGCTCGGGGGCCCTGCTGGGTGGAGTCACCTCTAGGCTCTGCAGATCTCAGAAGCCCTGTGGATATTTTCAAACATGACCTCTGCAAAATCCCATACCCTAGCCAGGCAGCCCCTACCTGACTGCTCCTGAGACAGCCCTGGGAGGATAGTGCCTCCCTGGTGTCCTCCTGTGGTGGTAAGCGGAGTCTCTTCATCAGGGCCCTTCTTGCCCTTTTCCCCTGAACCACACCCAGTGATGTGGGCTAGAGGGCCTGACAAAAACCCCTACTCTTCTGCAGAGTGGGCACCACTAGTTATGGGGACAGTGTTCTGCAGAGGGACCCTCATGGGCATGAGCTGGGGAAGGGCAGCCCAAATCCTCAAGAGTATCTCAAGAACCACCTTGTAAAGAGATCCTAGCATTTCCCCAGGCAGTGCCCACTGTCTTAGTATATTTTTTCTGCAATCCTGGGCCATTTGACTTCTCTGAGGAAAGGTAGAAAGCTTTTGGAGCACACTCCATTCCTCATTTCCTTTTGTCAGACTTACTCTGTCATGATGCTTTGTTTTCCTTCTTTTGCCATTAAAAGTTTTTTTGTTTTTGGTAACTTTTGAATTTTAAGACAATGAATTCTGGTCATGCCTATAACATCAGCACCATTTATTGAGTTCCTACCATGTACTAGGTGCTTTTCCTGGGATATTTCATTTCATTCTGCAAAGTGGGCAATGTTGGCCCCATTTTACTGATGAGAAGACTGAGGCTCCCAAAGGTGGAGTGACTTGCAAGGTCATAGCTGGTAAGTGACAGAGTCAGGATTTGAACCCAGGTTTCCCTGACTCTAGAGAGCATGTTCTCTGCATGGACACTCTTGAGCCAGCTCCTCTACGCCTGTGCCCTGCCTGTCAGCACCTTCTAAAGTGTAGTTTCTGTCACTAAATGCGGCTCAGAGTAAATGGAGGCGCGGCTTTCCTTGATCCACATGTGGCATCAATGCAGCATAAGGACTGGTACCCACCTTGCTGTGTGGCTTTGGACAAGGTATTAACCTCTCTGGACCTGAAGTCCTCACGTATAGAAAAAGCATGGAATGGATGATTTCTCAGGGACTTTGAACTTCCAGAATCATGTGCTTCAGATGCCACAGTAAATTTAGGGGCTTTGTGGAACTGCAGCCCATCCAATATTCTCCCCAACTTGACCTTTTCTTAAATTCATTTCATTAATTCTCTTATTCATAAGAACGCATTTTCATTTCATGGTTCCTATGTTTAGTGCTTTCTCCTGATGATGCTTCTCTTCCCCGGTATAATTTTTTGTTCCATTAATTTCCAAGGACCATTTTGCCAGATCAGAATGTTAAGAATCATTCACACCTCTTCCATTTGTCTAACCAACCACTCATCCATTTCTCTCCGGAAATAATTGTATATGGTTCAATAAGTTTATTGTTCAAATCTGTTTACACTTCAGGATGCATCTCATCAGGATTCATTTTAAAGGGTGGAAGCCACTTTCCAATTATCATTATTATATCTGTTTCTCCAAGTTTTCCAAATATTCTTTTTCTTCATCTGCAGGAGCTGTGTTTTAAAAATTTATTTTTCTTTCATGTTGAAGACAGACTTTAAATGAAAAAAGCACTAATTCTTTTCAACATTTACTTGCCTCTGTTTCCCCAGCTCACTGGGGCTAGTGAATCACCTGGCCCTGATGATGGGCTTTTTCTGTCTTCAGCACGACTTTGCCTTTATTTTGAGAAGTTCCCCGTTAAGAGCTCACTGGGTCTTTGTGACTCTGTCAGGCTGCAGACACAATGGGCAGGGGAGGTCCGAGAAGGGAGAGAGGGGAAAAAGAAAGAGAAGCAGAAACAGAAATCTAGGAGCAAGAAAAGGGGTGAAAATTTAAAAATGAAGACATTGCCTGTTCTCAGGACAGACGACAAACCAGTTGTCAGACTAGCTCCAGGTCTGTCTGCTCCTGAACCCTCTCAGACATGGGGATAGAACTTGGGGATCTGGGGCCCAAAGAGTGGGTTCCAGCTCTGTTCTGCCAGTTAGTCTCTGGATGGTAATTCCTTTGCCTCTACCTTAGTTCTTTAGTTGTGAAAGTGGGGATAATAATAGTTCTTGCTTCATAGGTTCATGTGGGGATTTATTCAATTATTTATTGGTTCCTACAATGTGCCAAGCTCTCTACTGCACTGAGGATATAGCAGAGAGCAAATCCCAGACCCCATGCCTCTATTTATGAAGTTGTGGTCAGATCAATATATTCATTACTCATGTAAAATTTACCAGTACTACAAGGGAGTCCACGATGTACATTGGGGAGCCCTGGGAGTCTAGCAGGTAAGGAGAGGGGAGAGCAGAGGCAGGTGTGGCTGGGGCAGAGAGGATGGGGAGCCCAGGTCCCGGTGAAGCGGGGGAGGGGAAGAGGGCACCAAAGATGCTTACGCGTCATAAAGTAGCTCTCAGCTCTGGGTAGCTGCTCCTATGAGTACTTGAATTGTGACTGCAGGCTTCCCAGGTCCTGCAGCCATCACCCCCTGAGGGGGAACAGAGCTGTTTAATGCCTCCTGTCCAACCGTGGGACAGCAGGGACAGGCCCATAAGGAAGGAGCTAGGGTCAAGGATCCCCATAGTTGGGGCACCAAGGAGCCTGGACCCACCTGAATGGGGGCCCAGCTGCAAGAGGGTCTGGAGTGAGGTGACATGAGGCAGGGGCCACAGGATTTTCTGAAACTGTCTTCAGCTGTGGTTCACACCCTGTGGCACGTATCAGAACCACCGGGTGAGTTTATTTCAGATGCAGATATCTGGGCTCCATACCTGGAGGCTGATTTACCAAGTTTGGGCCAAGACCTGGAGTCTGTATTGTAATAAGAGCCCCAGGTTGGGGTCCCCCCTGAGAAGCACTGCCCATTGGCAACTTGACCTTCTGAACAAACTTGGGCCCTGTGTGGATTCCTACAACCTTGGTCAGCAGGGCTGAGAGGCTTCTCAAAGGAAAGGACCCTTTCTGCTTAGGTCTGAATGTACTAATAGTAGCAGCTTCCCAGAACCTAAAAACATTGAGCTTCTTGTCAAAATTCATATAGCAGCATGAAACGGGAATTAAGGAGACATAGCCTGGTATGTAATTTCAACAAAGCTTCGAGAACCCAGCCAGATGTGCTGTCAGCTGTGGGAACAGCCTAGCAAGTCCAGTGAACATCTGGATCTAGCGCCTGTTGACGGCAGACACTAAGGGAAGGGAGGCCATAGGTGGCCTCCCTGGCACTGAAGAGTGGAGGGGCCGCTGAGTCAGAGGGGACCCAGCTGTGGGAATCCTGCCAGACCTAGGGGTCTGCTCAGGTGCAGGCCCTGGAGAAGATGGAGGCAGCGGGATGGAGGACTCTTGGACTTGATGGCAGGGTGACCATCCATCCTGGTTTGTCAGGGACTTTGCTAGTGTTAGCACTGAAATTTGCATGTTCCAGGGAACCCCTCAGACCCTACTTCTTGACAAGGAAATTGCATTCTCCTGGGGTGATTATAGCTCCACCATTGCTGTTTGATCTTGGGCAAGTGTCTTAACTGCTCTAGGTTTTAGTTTTCTGATCTGTTAGACGGGAAAAATATTGCTTCCTTCATAGGAGGATTTTTGGGGAGGAGTAAATGGAATGCATGTAGACCCTTACACAGTGCTTGGTACGTTTATTCATTTGACAAATATGTTTTGGCCACTATTACCACATTTCACCATATTTCATTGAATCTAAGATGCATGAATTGTATGGTGCACAATGATCAATCTATTAAGGAAAAAAATGCTGCCAGTTAAACTTTGATCTGCGGTTGGTTGGTTGCAAGTTGTAGCCCACTCTCAGAGATGTGAAACTATGAGAAAAGGCCCAGTTTAGAATCAGCGAACCAGGTAGCACGCTGGGAACCGCTGAGGCTACTGTGGTGAATCAGGCGTTGCAGTCTCTGCCTTTGCTCAATTTGCAGCTCAGGGCAAGTGTCGAGGTGGAGATAATTTTCTAAGAAACCTGAAGTGTAAGCAGGTCTCCTTGAAGAATGTGGCAGGTATCCGGTGTTCAATTTAAAACGTCACGATGTGAAGGCAAGTTTCAGGCTGTCCAGTGTGCCAGAAGAGCAAGTTCTTGGGTTCCCATTGGGACATGATTGCTTTGTGACCTAGGGCCAGTGGTTGGTGGAACTCTGAACCTCATGTGTAAAAAAAGGGGTTGATTCAGCTCTGAGGTCCTCCCAGCTTTCCCTTTAGGGGACCCTGTAGGTGTAGAGGCTTCCTCTCCCAATTCTGGGAACTGCTTCCTCCAAGTTAGATAGCCTGACAAGGGAACTCAGCCTCGCTCACTGCCTGACCCGGGAGGGTGGTGAAGGTGCTTGGGGATGGGCAGAGGAAGCTTCAGGTGTCAGAGTCTGGGACTGGATCGGAACCAGTGAGAACATCCTGCCTCACTGTTCCCACTGCTGTTTTCTCTGAAGAAACACACATTTTCCCCATTATTGTCAATTCCCGATATGGGGAAATTCCATCTGCTGGGGAATGGAGAACAGAACCATAATAGCATCTCCCCTTTGCCTCCAGTATGCCTGATCACCTGATCATCTTCCAGAGGAGGATCCTGTAAGGTCAGGTCGTGGGACATTTCACCCCTGTCCTGAGGGAGACGCGGTCATCGCAAACTCTGGGGAGGGCACTGGTTTCTGCTTAGTGCCCAGAAGTAGCACTGAGTTAACTCCTCGGGGGAAAACTCTGGGCTAAGAATGCTGTTTGCCCCATAGGAAATTCAGGGCCTCCTTTATGCATTTTGTTACCTGACACCAATGTCGGCTGATGGGGAAAACGCTGAGTGGACTGAGGGTGGAGCCACCCTTGGGGTCCCTCCTGCTGGAAGACTGGGGTTATTGTGGGAGCAGAGGGATAGAATTAGAAACCTGTCCCAGGATCCTGGTTGAGGGTAGAAAGTTCCATGTTGAGGTGGGGTTGGAGAGCTGACCTGGTAAAGATGCATCACTTGAAAATATACTTACTTGTTTTTTCCAACTAGATAAGTAATATTTTTTCATTGCAGAAAATCTGGAAAAATACAAATAAAAAAATAAAAGAATAAAATAAAACTCATGGCAATCTTACGATCTATATTCAACTTCCTTTAAAATTCTGATGTATTTTTTCTCAGGATTTTTTCTAAACACAGGCCTAATCTGTACATTTGAGGGGTCCAGGGCAAGAGTACTATTGGAGTCCCATATACCACATGTTTAAATCATTTTCCTAAAAAGGTTGTTTTTCTTCTAAAATATTCAAAATTATTAAGATGAGTGGGCAAACTTCGAATTATAATTAATAAATATTGAGAATTTATATAAAAATTATTCCAATAAAGCTGAAAACTTTAATTTTCAAATGTTTGAGTAAATTAAGCTAAATATTCAAAATAGTAAAACTCGATGCTATTTTAATGGCCAAGGTCCATCTAGTTGTCAATGTAAAGACCTGGCATCATGCTTCATGCATATTATGTCTAGACCTACATGCATACAAATTTAAGAGTAAAATGAATTATGTGCTACTGCAAAATATTCCTCAGCTGTTATGTGCAGCTGTTGCAAATGTGCTAATTAGTGAGTACCTCTGGAACCACGAATTAGAACATGAAGAAAAGCAAGGAAATGGACACTTGGCACTACTGGGAGATAATACTTTGTTATGCAAGAAAAGATTGCATTTCATGCTATCTGAGAGGAAGTATTTGACAAATTAATTTGTCTTTTCTCTTCCTTAAGCACGTCCACTGCTCAAATCTTCCCTGCACTCTGAGGCAGTGTCTGTCTCTGGTGTCAGGAGCAGCACAGCCCACACAGTGTTGTGGCACTGGGATTCAGTCCCTGTTTGTTTTTAAAGACAGAGGGCTAGAGGAGACATAGTTACTAGGGCTTAAATGATGTTAGTTTTGAGTTGATATTTAAGGCTACACTATGCAGCACCAAGCACCAGATCCCAAGCAACAGAAGTGCCCATGTCTTCTGGAATAACTCTTTGCGTGTATGTTTATGAAATGTGGAGTGCCCTAAACTGTGACCCAAAACAGGGACCATCTTTGCTTAGGTATAAGGATATATATACACATCTGTATAATTTTGGAATATTAGGAACATACTATAGGTATTATTTCCCCAGGTTTCTATATCATGAACATTTTCTTTATAAGTATCTTCTTAAAATTTATTTTTAATGATTGCACAATAGTCCATAAACAGATATGTCATCATTGATTAAACTAGCCCCCTACTGTTGAAATTTATGTTGTTTCCAATTTTTCTGTCTTGTAAACAACACCACGATGAACATCCTTGTGCACATCTGGGGTCCAATTCTGGAAGAAGTATCACTAGGTCAGAGGGGATATACATTGTGTACATAGAATTAAATCAGGGAGGAGTCCCTTTAAAAGCCGCATGTTGAACTGATAAGCTCTTTTATCCCCTGTTAAGGATTGGTCCCAGGGAGACCAATGATGCAGGCAGCACTAGATTGACCAGGGAGTGGAGTCTGGAGAACTGGATCCCAACTATCCATGTGAGCTTGGGCAAGGCCCTTCCTCCCTGGGTCCCAGTTTCTCCATGTCTACAAAGAGGAGTTGGACTAGATATTTTCTCAGCCCGTGCAATCAGAAGCACTCTGATTCTGGGAATCTTTGCTGGGTGAGTGGAGCCAAACTCAGTCCTCAGGGGCTGCATCCATAAGACCACTTTGCCCCCTGCTGGCTGGTTGCCGGATGCCAGTCTTGTTCGTGCCTCCTTCAGGCAGAGACCCTGGAAGCTTGCTGGCCTCACAGCAACTCAACTGCCTGCTGTGAGACCAGCAAGCTAGGAGAGGTGGAGAATTGGCTTCTGCTCCATTTACAGAAATTACATTCTTTGGGCTGTGTTCTCGATGTCTTATTTCATTCATTTGTTCAGCAAATGTTCCCAACTTCCTCGTTTGTGCCAGGTCAATGTGAGGTGGCTGGGAACTCACTTTTCACCCTGAGGAATGCACAATATAGAAAGGGTAGAACAGGCCACATGTTACTACTATACAGAGCAGAAATAGAGGTACAGAAAAAATGCTTCAGACGTTTAAGTATTTGGCTAATGCTGGACTCTCAAGCTTCTGATATTCATTTGTTTGGATAAAGAGCGCAAATAGATGGCTATGCTGGGTTCAACGGTGTCCCTCCAAAACTCACGTCTGCCTAGACCTGTGATGTGATAGAGGCTCCTTGCAGATGTAATCAAATCAAGATGGCATCACACTGGTGGACCCTAATCCAATGACTGTGTCCTCACTAGTAGAGAAAACAGAGACACAGAAACACAGACGGGAGAGAGTCCTGTGATGACAAAGGCAGAGATTGGAGTGGTGCAGCCACAAGCCAAGGAATGCCAAGGATTGTCAGGAGAAGCTGGAAGCCTAGAACCTTCAGAGAGAACATGACCCTGCTGATACCTGGATTTGGGGCTTTTGACTCCAGAACTGTGAGAGAATAAATTTCTGTTGTTTTAAGCCACCCAGTTGGTGGTGATTTGTTATAGCAGCCCAGGAAACTAATACAATGGTGACTTCCTGAGGATGAAAGTTGGCAAACCACAGAGTGCTAGAAATCTAATAGTGTTGTGAGTGTTGTGAGTGTGTGTGAGTGTGAGGAGCCAGAAGGCCTGAGCTGTAGCCCTGGTCCAGAGGCTGACGGTGCTGGAAGCAAAGCCCAAGGAATGTAATTTCTGGAAATGAAACAGCAGCCACTTCTCCATCTGTCCTAGCTTGCTGGTGTCACCCTGGGTGAGGCCTGTCTCCTCTCTGGGCATTGGTTTCTTGGTCTGTATGGGAAGGATTGGACTAGACTGGTGGTTTTTATAATTCATTTTTCTGCTATTTCATTTCCTAAAATTATATTCTTGGGGACTATGCCAAAGTTTTTTTTCTTTTTTGAGAATCAGAACTCTTTTTCTCAAAAAAAATAAATAACCATAGGGCCCTTTACATAAAAGAGTACATATAAGCTCTGCAGGTCGCAAGATCTTGGGGCTGGGTGGAGCACTTCTGAGAACTCCTAACCCACTTCTAGGGCGTAAGGTTGTGCTCAGTCCTACACTGGCCTCTGGCATTGAAAAGGGTGGCATTTGACGTCGGATGATTGCAGACTACAACCCAGAAGTGAGTCACTTTCTTCATTATTTAACTGGAAGCTTTGTTTGCCCCTGAGAGTTTACAAGCACTGGATCACAGAACTTTCCCATGGGCCCAGAGAGGGTAAGTACATTTGTTTTTTGTGGCTGCCATAATAAATTAACCACAAACTTGAGGCTTCAAACACAATTTTATTCTCTCACAGTTCGTGAGGCCAGAAGTCCAAAATCAGTTTCACTGGGCTGAAATAGGTGTCGGCAGGGCCACAGTCCCTCTGGAGGCTCCAAGGGATGTGTATGTGTGCATCCATTCTTTGCCTCTTCCAGCTCTGGCTGGCTGCCAGCATTCTTTGGCTTGTAGCCACATCACTCTAATCTCTGCCTCTGTGGTTACATTACCTTGTCATCTGCCTGTGTCTAATTTCCCTCTACCTCTCTCATGTAAGGACCTTTGTGACTGCATTTAGGGCCCACCCAGATAATTGAAGTTAATCTCTCCATCTCAGTATCCTTAATTTAATCATGCCTGCAAAGTCTATCTTGCCATGTAAGGTAAGATTTACACCTGATATTAGGACGTGATATTTGGGGGGTGAGGGGATGGGGGCATTATTCATCCCACTATATAGAAGTGATGTGTCCACAGTGAGTCAGTGGCAGAGACACATTCCATCAGTCTCCTACTTTTTTATTCTCACCCCCTCCTCTCTGCCCAGTAAAGAAGCTGTAGAAGGAATTTGGAGCCCTTTTTTGGGTGAGGGGTGGAGGAGGAGGCACTGTCTGCTGTCAGCCTCTTGGGCAGCACCTGTTGATCTCAGGGCACATGGACAGCAAGGCCACTCCCACAGAGAAACACAGAAGAAAGCCCACCTGGGCAGCCATGTCTGGAGGCAGCCCTTTGTCAAAGGCTCATCTGACTAGCGTGGGAACTTGTATACACTGAGCTGGATCCTGTGTGAAAGAGCTTCCCCTTCTGATGTAATCCCCTCAATAACCCTCAGAGACAGAGATTATTAGGACCGCTTTACAGATGAGAAAACAGACTCTGAGAGGGAAAGGGCCTTGCCTAAAGGCTACACAGCTAGTGAAGGTTAGTGTTGGAATCCAAATCTGTCACTGTGTGAAGACTTCAGAGTATCCATTTGGGTCTGGGTTTCTGCTACCCTGAGCACAGCATAAGAGCACTGGATTTGAGTCTGGGAGCACAGGCTCCTCTTCTAAGTAGTTCTAGGGGCAACTCATTCTAATTCTCAGAGCCTCTGTTTCTTTATCTGTAAAATGGGGCTGAGGGCCCTTGATCTCCCCCCTAAGTTGTCTTGAGGTTCCAAGGAAATTGTGTCTGGGATAGCCTTGTACCCCCACTGCCCACAGAGGAGAGGCTATAGGTAAGGTTTCACCAGATCAGCAAGCTGTGAGCAGCCTTCCAGGAAGAATGGTGATGAGAGGGTGTGCTGCACGCCAGGCTTTGCTGGGCCTGGCACAGACAAGGGCAACTGACCCCTCTGAAAGGCAGCAAGCAGGCTGTGCATCCAAGGTGATCTAGCTCTAGCCGATGGCCATTTAGTTTAATTCAACAGGCATTCACTGGGTAGTGATTCTAGGACAAGCCCTGACCAGGTGATGATGGCAAGAAATGGTGGCTTCTGCACAGTGACCTCTCAGGCCACAAGGGGAGATGGGTGTGTAAATAATCTAAGAGAAGGTAGCATGAGGTCGGTACTGGGAGAACGACACAAACAAGTAAATGGAGGCACTGAGAAGGGCGTGACCAACTCTGACCCAGGGCAGGGGCTTCGGGGAGGACAGTGGAATCATAATCCTCTATGTGGTCCAGTTTCCTTAGTGTCTCCAGTTTGATCCTCACTCCCACCCTGGGGAGACAGAGTAAGGATAGTTACTAAATAACTTTTTTTTTTTTTTTGCTGTAAAATTAAGAGTGTAATGGCCACTGTAGAACATGTAGACAATGCAAATAAACAAAAAGAAGAAAATAAAAATCACTTATAAGCCCATCGTCCAGTGACGCCCCATTGTCCATATTTTGATGTATTTTCTTCTAGTACTTTTTCCTCCATAGATTTCACTCTGGATTCCGTCTTGAAGCTCACTTTTAAAAAACTTAAAGAGGAATAATTTTGTGTCACTAATGGTTTTGACAGATAAATTGGGTACCATCAGATGGTTGTAACATCCTTTAACCAATCCCTAATGATCAGATATTTAGATCTTTCTCATCACCCCTTCCCCCCACTATTATAAGCAGATTCTGGGATAAAATTCTTAAAGTTCTTGTATTTTTGTTCACACAGTTAATTATTTCCTCTGGACAAATTCTTGGGTTTGGAGTTGCAGTGTCAGAGGGTAAGCTCATTTTAACAGCCAAGTTTGCCCCCCACAAAGGTCATTCTGATTTATATTCTCAGCAGCAGTGTTTGAAAGGCCTGTATCTCTCCACAGTCACTGATGCTGGCTTTTATCACCTTTTAATCTTTGTCAATTTGATAATCAAAAATTTCCTCTAGGGCTTCCCTGGTGGCACAGTGGTTGAGAGTCCGCCTGCCGATGCAGGGGACACGGGTTCGTGCCCCGGTCCGGGAAGATCCCACGTGTCGCGGAGCGGCTGGGCCCGTGAGCCATGGCCACTGAGCCTGTGCGTCCGGAGCCTGTGCTCCGCAACGGGAGAGGCCACAACAGTCAGAGGCCCGTGTACCGCAAAAAATAAAAACAAACAAACAAAATATTTCCTCTAGCTGGTTTAATCTGTATTTCTAAGTTGATTAGGGATTTTTTTTTTTTTTTTTTTTTTGCGGTACGCGGGCCTCTCACTGCTGTGGCCTCTCCCGTTGCAGAGCACAGGCTCCGGACGCGCAGGCTCAGTGGCCATGGCTCACGGACCCAGCCGCTCCGCGGCACATGGGATCCTCCCGGACCAGGGCACGAACCCGTGTCCCCCGCATCGGCAGGTGGACTCTCAACCACTGCGCCACCAGGGAAGACTTGATTAGGGATTTTGAACATTTTTTTCTGTATTTACCAGCCATGTGTATGTGTGCATGTCCTTCCTGGTAAAATGTCCGTTTTGTGTTTCTCTGATGTATTTGTAAGACCATCTGATGTACCAGGGCAGGAGACAGTGGCCCCTGCCTTGATGATGAGGAAGCTGAGGTTCAGTGAGGATAAGTGACTTGCCCAAGGTCACTTGGGCAAATCAGTGCTGGAACCGAGACCTCCGCGCTGGGCTTTGCAGTCACTCTCTAGTACTGTGCCCACTGCGTCACGCTGATAGATGACCCCCTCCTATGGTTCTGGGGTAAAAAAATCAAGCCTGCCTTGTTTCAATTTAGTCTTGATTCCTAAAATAATCTATCCTCTAACATACAGTAGTGTTAGCAGAGAAAATATGTTCCGCCACTTACCGCTAAAGGAGCGGAGATCTGCGGTGGGCTGTGACCCTTTAAGAGCGTGCCCTCCATTCTGATAAATCAGGTCCTGGAAGGCTGTGTGGGAGATTAGTGCTGACGTGTGTGGGGACAGTTAGCACGGTTATTAACAGGACACCGTGGCTGGAGACAGCTGGCTCAGCGCACACCTGTGCTCCTAGAGACCCCAAGTCCAGGGCTGCACTCTGAGAGCTGCCTAGACTGAGAGATTGTCCACCCACGCAGCCGCACCCCCCAGGATGGCTCTGCAGTGCCCATCCATGCACCCCACTCTGTTCGGTTGGTCTTGTGGCCACTTGCAAAGCCTGGGGTTAGAAAGAGCTGAGTCCCAAACCTGGCTCTGCTATGAGCTTACCTGGTACCCTAAACACCTCCTTGCTTCTCTCTGCCACCTGTCCAAGGTGTTAGACAAAATCATCTCCAAGGGCTCTTCTGAGTCTAGGTTGCCCTGCCCTCTCCATCTACCCACCCCTGTCCACCCTGGCCTTTTCTGCCTCTCGGCTGCCTGAATGCCTAGAAAGTGCACCACCCCTTCTCCGAGTTCCTGTCTGGCCTCCTCTGCCTGCCTCCCACCAGCAGCAAAGAGCAGAGGTGCGCATTCAGGTCCGGGCTGCGACAGGGCAGTCTCCTCTCTTCAGCTTTGGTCAACATCTCAGATTCAGCTCTGGGACCCACACTTTGTTTTATTATTGTATGTGTGGTATGTGTGTGTGTTAAACCCTTTGTTGCTTACTTTTATTATTATACAAGCGATGCACATTTGTTATAAAAGTCAAAAAATACAGATGAACAAAAAGAAGAAAATGAAAATCATGTGCAATCCCAATATCAAGGGAAAACCCTTCTTAGCATCTTGGGGTCTATCCTTATCTCATATTTATTTTTCATTTTTACAGAAAAGGGATCAGATGGTATGCATTATTTTTTATTGAAAATCATTCTGAATTCCTTATGTTCTACCAAGTATACTTCTGTGACATCATTTCCAACAGCTAAGTAGTTTTTCAGTGGGTATGGAAATGCAGCCAACCATTTCTATTAATGGGTGTTTAAGTGTTTCTAAATTTTTTATATAATTTAACTGAACAACATGAAATTTCTGACATTTGGCTGCTCTTGACCTAAGAAATGGCAGATTCATAGGGTTTAACATAATGTAAATAACAGCATGATGAACATCATTAAGACTGATCTTCGCATAATTTTCTTGGTGACTTGCTTGTCTTTCTAGACATTCCTAGAAATCCATTTGCTGAGTCAAAAGGGTTGCATGTTTTCAAGTAGACCTACACTTTAATATACTGACCTCTGGCCTGTGTTCAAAGCAGAATAAGAAACCAAGGGACGGGCCTGAGGAACAGTTTCAGGAGCTGACTGTTGGGTGTCCCGGAGAGGAGCCTGGGTTTGGCCTCAGATGATGGGGCAGAAGTCCCAGCTGCTTCCCTCACTAGGGTGTGACCCTGGACCAGCGACAGCAGAGGTGAAACGTAATCTGGAGAGCAATCAGCAGGGTTTTCATAATGGGATAACTGGTGCTTTGTTTCAAAGATATTGGTGGTTTGGGCATTCCGAACCCTGTCTAACCTCCATCACCCTTTGAAATTCCTTTGCCTGAGCTTAGGATCCTCTGACCTGTGAGATCAGGAGCGCCCCCCTTCTCCTGGGAAAGGTGACTCCGAGATGAGGGCTTTTTACCTGACTCTCAATTGCCTCCATGGTTTTGAATGTTTAAGAATGTGACTTGGCCTCAAGGGTGGACCCAGGCCCGGCTGTGGAGGGAGGTCCTGATGGATTCCATGGTGGCAGACCTCCCGAACCATTGAAGCGTGCAGGCTGAATTTTAAAAATAATTGTCCTTTTTAATGATGTAAAACAAGTCATCTAGATTAAAAAACAAACACACTTTATCACTTTGCCAGTCCTTTCTTCTTTCCTCCCAGGGCCAGATGGGGATTGCGTGAATATTTCTGGCATATTTCACATATTTAATAACGCCCTTGGAGGTTCTTCCAGATCTGATGAAAATGTGGGATTGAACTCTGCCCATAGACACTATTCACAGAAAAGAAAACTGGTGGTAGGGGCGTGTGTGCACGTGTGTGCTGGCGTTGGGGACTCATCCTATTTTGGAAGCAGCTGGGTCTTCAAGTCAAAAGGCCTGGACTTTTTATCTTGAGCAACAGAGGACATTGTTTCTGAGCCCCCTTGGTGCCTTTTGGCGGGTGGGGGAAAGAAAGGGAAGAAGAAATTACTGCATAGCAAACTAGAACGACTTCTGGAGAGAGTCAGCCCTTCCCCGACAGCTTTCCGCTAGCTCTCTTGAGCTGCGGCGAATCCAAGAAAATAATTAAAGCTTTAATTTATTTATACATCTTCTCTATAGATGTTATAGATCCAACAATTGCTGCCTCCTAACTTATGCACGCGGAGCCCTGCAGGAGCCCGGGCTGTTCGCAGAGGCCGAGCGCGGGTCCGGGGCCGCCGCCGGGAGGAGCGCGGCCCCTGGCGGAGCGGGGACCCGGGCGGGCTGTCAGCCCCGCGGTGGCGGAACAATGGCTCGTGTCGGCGCGGCTCGTCCCGGCGGCCGCCTCGGAGCGGGCGCACCTGGGTGATGGGCACCTCCCGAGACTCCCCGGGACGGCGGGCCTGACAGGCGCGAGGCGACTCCTTAATGGACTGCGCGAGTGTTCTCTGGGAGAAGTCTGCGGCGGTCCCCGAGGAGAGATCATCAGGCAGAGTGGTCCCCGGAGCAGGATTTATTAGCAGACAGGATGGGGAAGTTGATTAGCCTCCGCGGCTGAACGGACATCCTGTCAGACAGGCCTCTTAATCCAATCACTTACCTGTCGAGGGGGAGCCTCCCGCCCGCCGCCCCACACCGCCTCCCCCGCCGCCCGCGGGGCCCCTGCCACCTGCCCCCCCCAGAGCCAGGAGCTGCGGCCGGGGCAGGGACCCACCGAGCACAGCCCACACCCGGGTCTGGGGCCAGGGGACAAACACGCCCGTCTCTCCATCTCTCCCTGGCCGGGTCTGCTCTCTGATTCTGTCTTGCTGTTGAGGGCACCTCCAGGTTGCTTTCTGGACTCACCTGCCTGGTGGTGATCCTCTCCTGCGTGGAAACCTTGCCTTCTGTGGCTCCCTATTCCCCACTCAGGAAAATATCGCTCCTGCGTTTTGCCTCTTTTGACCCTGAACCACCTTCCCAGCATCATCCTGCTCTGGTCCCTCTCCCTGGAGTCTGCTCTTTGCAGACCCAGTTACCCTCCTCCTTTCCTGAAATGGGCTCCTGCCTGCATTCCCTGCCCTTGCTCCAGTTATGGGGTCTGGCTAGAATGCTCGCCCTCTTTTTCTTTTCTTTTTCAAATCCAATTTGTCCTTGGAGGTCTGGCTCACAAACCTCACCTTCTCTGATTACATCCCTTCTCCCTCCATGGCCAGGTCATCTCTCCCTCCTGTGAAACTTTATGTGTGCCAGGGTGAGGACTCTAGCCCCAGATCCTGCCTCCAACACTTCCTAGCTCTGTGACCTTGGCCAAAGGACCTCACCTGGGCTTCCTCCTTCTGTCAAATAGGGATGATAACAATAAGTTCCTCACAGGGTTGCCATGAGGACCAAATGAGAGGATGCATTCAAGAGCTGGGCGTAATGCCTGGCACATAGCAGTGCTCAGTACAGTCCTTTACGGAGAAGATGGTTAAATATTCGTTGAGTGAATGGAGGAACTGCTTCTGCAATGCAGACGAAGTATGGTGCGCCATCTTTCTGAGTGACCCCAGGAGGCTGGTTTATCTGACCATTGAAGGAGCAGGAGGGTGAGGGACAGGGCCCCCTTCTGCTTTGTGTGGCAGGCATTGACTCCAGCTCTTGTCAAGAGTTTAGGAATTCAGACCCTATTGATCCACTGCATCTTCAAAGCCATCAATCATCATTAAGAAACAGGGCCTGAGTCCCTGGATGGGGCGGCTGGTACTGGGTAATTTAGAGGATTTTACACACACACACACACACACACACACACACACACACACACACACACAGAGATGTGGCTAAAAGAAGTCAGCTAAGACAAGCACTGAACACTCAGCAGGCAGGGGGGATCTTGTAGAGACCAAAGGTTACTGACCAGGAAATACATCAGATTCTACTTCCTAGTAGAATCGTAGATTTTTGTGGTCGACTGTAATTGTCTATGAGCACTTCACTTTGGTCAATGTGGATGCTGAGATCTCATCCAGGCCCTCACCTCCTACCGATGCCTGTCTTTTCTGGCTGCTCACAACCCGCCAATCTTGCCTGGGTCAATGTCAAGGTCACTGGTTTCTGATTTGGGCCACCTTCCATATTTCTCTTTCAAAAAACCAGAATAGCATTTTCCAAGCCACAGTCATCAGGCAACGTTCCTATGCCTTGGTGTTTTTCAAGGATTTCTAACCATGCCTAGAAAATCTGGGTGTGGCGGAACATACCGGTGGAATGGGATTCTGAGCACCTGGGTCAGGGTCAGGCCCTGCTACTGATTAGTCGTGAGATCTTGGGTGGCGGAGGAGCATTTAACCTCGCTGAACTTCAGTTTCTTCATCCATTAAATGGGAATAACATTTGGTCTCCCATCACCAGAGGAGAAATTTAAGAGTAAAATGAAGTAGTTAATAGGAACATGCTTTTACAAGTACAGTACTGTACAAAATTAAGGCAGAATTACTGTCATGAAATCGTTCCTAAAATGTTGATTGCCCTCAATGCGAGGTGCTGGGGAAGTAGAGGTGGCCAAGCCTCAGACTGCCCTCAGTGGGTTCACACACTAACGAGAGAGGGGACAGATGTGGGGACACTGGCTAAGGCACCAGGACAGAGGAAGTCAGTGCTGGGAAAAGGCGTGACTAACGTGCTAGGGGAAGGGAAGCAAGCATTCTTCTCCCCAGCTCTGGGGGCTGGCCGGGCTTCACGGAGGAAGGGGACTGGAATAGTTGGGGAAGAGGGTGAGTGACAGACAGAGGGAATAGCAGGGGTAATAGCCCTTGGAAGGTGGTCGTGTGGTAGAGAGGGGGGAAGGTGAGGCGGGAAAGCAGTTGGGAGCCAGATATGCAGGTCTCTGTGGCCGATGGACGCAGCCCACATGGAAGGGTTCTCAGCAGGGAAGTGACAAGGTCAGGTGCATTCTGGAACTTTGGGAAGATAGCAGGCTGTGTATGGAGCATGGGTGGAGGGGAGGCAGGAGGCAGGGAGGAAGTTACTGCCGTGTCCAGATGAGAGGTTGTGAATCCTGAGGACCTGGGAGCTGTGGGACTTGCTTTTGACCCCCTGGGTGGGGCAGAGCATAAGAGGGAGCAGAGGTGAGGATGGCTGAGGGGACTGGGGGAACCCTGTGGAACCAGGTTGAGGAAACCCTGGTCTGCATTATAATCCAAACAGGTAATAGTCTTTTTGCAGGGAGGCCTCTCTGTCTATGCCGAGGGCGCTACCCTGGTGCCAAGATGAATGTTCACAATGCCTGTGCACCTGGAAAGAGGACTTTTCATAAAACAAGTGTCTCAGTCCTCTCCCATCACACCACCGATGCAGGGACTGACCCCAGGAAGAACTTGTACCCTGAGAACCATCAGTAGAGCCCAGAGGGTGCGCTTGGAGTCAGATCTGGCTCAAGTTCTGGCTCCTCCACTCCCAGCGGTGGGACCCCAGACAAGGGGTGTAACTTCAGTGTTCTTATTTTTAAAATGGGGATAATAATAACCAAACTGTATTATAAGTACTTATGTGTCAGGCACTGTGCCATTCTCACTGCTGGGACGAGGGAAGGGGACCACTCGTTCCAGCCCCTCCCACTCTAAGCTTCCCTCTGCCCAGCCTGTGGGCACCTCCTTGGGACTTCAGAACCCTTCCTGGGTGAGCAGGAGTAGGTAGGATGTGACACCAATGAGGAGAATCAGTTTGCTCTGATAAAAATCCTATTGTCAGGAGAAACCTTGCAAGATTCCACATGATTATGGCTTCAATGCTAGAGTCACAGGCACAGTGTAGGTAGGGTGTTGTGAGACACAAGGTCCCAATTCCTCTGCCTGTTAGGGGTTGACCTCTCTAGATGAGGCAAGGGACTGTGACCCAGATCTGGGGAGAATAAACTGGAATTTACCTGAGTCACTGAACCGTTGACTGAGACCAGGGACCTGGTTCCTGAATGTTCTGAGGTCTGGAAGTGGCCCAGTGTGAACCTGGGACTGTGGGAGCTCCTTGGTTCCCTGTGCAGAGCCCACGTGGTCTGCTGCCTGCCCTCTCCATGCCCCTTCCCACCCCATCCTGGGGCTCTGGGCAAGAGGGGCAGACGAAGCCCTGTGCCTGCTCACGGCCTGCATGATGGAGGGACAGGAGCCAGTTGTTCTGAATGGGAGCGGGTGGAGGCCATGCTCTGGGCTTCCCAGTTGTGTGATGCTGGCCGGCTGTGCTCAGCAGCCCTGTGGTTAGGAGGAGGGAGACAGCTGGTTGGGGTTCTGGGGGCAGGGATGATGTTTTAGTGATCCCTGTATCCCCAGCACGGAGTAGGTGCTCAGCAACTGTGATGCTGAATCAAAGAATAGCTGAGTAGGGGTTGTGCTGGTAGCAGAGGAGAAGGCTGCTCCAGACTGAAGAACCTGCCTGAGCAAGGGCCTGGAGGTGGTCACAACAGATGAGGCTGAAGAGTGAGTGTCCGAGAACTCAGGTTGGGGGCACACAAAGAGCCACCCCGTTCCAGTCCCCTCCCCACTTTGAATCCATTCTAGAACCCCAGCAACAGCCTTCCAGAAGATCTTCTGGCTGTACTTGAATGCCTCTGGAGATAGGGAACTCATTCTTCCCTTGACACTCCTTTGCATCTTAGAACTTCTCTAACTGTGAAAAAATGAATTCTTTCTTAAACTAAGTGAGCACTGCTTCTTTCGGGGGCCCCTACTGCTCCTCAAACTGCCTGCTTCTTTGGCGCCTTGAGTGCCAAGCCCAGGGGTGTTGTCTTTATTCTTCAGATGGAGGGAGACCTGGAGGCCTCTGAGCAGGAGGGCCATGAACAGGTGGAGCTTTGCTCAGGAAGGCGACTCTGGCTGGGCTGGGGCTGGGGCTGAGGCAGGGCAACGTGCCATCTGTCTCTCTGCACCTATTCATACCAACTGCGCTCATTAACAGACTTGAGGGTAGATAACCAGTGATAACCATTTCTCTTACCAGACAAATGGGTCCAAGGCCAGTGGTCATGGGTATGGACTGAATGGAGGCGCCTGCAAAAGTTTGTGTCTTAGGGTCATCCTGAGTCTAGGGATCATGGAAGTCAGTGCCAAACCCTGTTGGCCCTCTGGAGTCTGTCTCTCTGCAGAACTAGAGACGGCAGGCAGATGCAGGAACTGGAAGTCTTGGGGTAAAGGGAGTCTCCAGCTCTCCTCTGGACCTGATGCCAGGGAGGCAGCTGGAGGGATGTAGCAGATGGCCGTGGTGAGGACTGGTGCTCAGTGGGAGAGGCAGTCAGCTCTCTACCTTGAGATCAGGGCTTCACCTGCCCCCAGGATCCCTTCTGACCTTTGCATTCTCCAAAAAAAGTTAAGGTGATGACAAGACACATCTATCGCATCTCAGCCATCATTGTATTTGAAAGATAGGCCTGGAGCAGGTGGACTGCTTCAATTATGATGGATGAGGACGGTGACAGCTCTCGGGAGAGCTGCGGGAACCTGGCAAGTGTTCACTCAGCTATGACTCCTCTGGTAGCAATTTGACAAGATCAGAGCACTTTATGGAAGTGGAAAGTTTGGGGACCTCGGGGTTTGCTTGGCCCGGGGACTCTGTCTGCTGGAGCCCTTTGTCAGCAACACAGCGTGGGCACCTGTCTTAGGAGGGCCAATGTGGGGAGGCGGGAGCAGCCCATGGGGAGGCACTCTGCCCCGGAGGCCTCCTGGCCCTGGGCTCCACCTGGGCCTTGCCTGCTTCAGTCTCCCCCAGTTGCTGACCAAGGGACACCAATGTGGCTACAGCCATCAGGGGACACCTCACAAGCCAGCTAGGCATCTCCCTTGAGCAAAGCTGGAGATTCATACCCTCCCTCATGGCACTCTCCGTGTAGACTCTGGGTGAAGGGAGGTCTGGGACCAGACAGCCCCGTCTGTCACTGGCTGTGAAGCTTCACTTTGAGCTTCGGCTGGATCATCTTGCTTGGGCTTGGTGGCTGGGTGTTAAGTGAGATAACCTACAAGGAGTACCCAGCTTGTCCCAGGTGTTCAGTCAATGCTGCTTTTCCTCCCTCACTGATTCTGTTGTCCTTTGGTGCATTTCTTTATTCATTCAGCAAACCTTGGCCCCAGGAATTAGATGTGGTCCTGGAGATGAGGGGCTCACAGCTTTAACCGTGGTTGGATCAGGCAGTCCCCTGGCCTCATTGCCCCTGTTGGTTGCTGGGTGGAGGCGTCCACCTTGCAGAATGATGGCCAGCACAGCCATGGCCTTAGTGCTCCTGGACCCTGAACCTCCCAGGCATCCGTGGGCTTCTCTGAATCAGGTCTGCTCTGAAGCCAGGATTCAGGTATTGCTCACTTTAGAGGGTCACCTTCCTAGAGCCTGGAGGGAACCCCCAGCATGGGCAGCTCTGCTAAGATTAGTGGAGCTAATCAGAGTCTGTCCTTGGGATTTCATACTCTAGCTGGGAAAGAAGATCTCTTTCCTCTCTGTTGTAAAGACATAAGATGTAAGCTAGAAGTTGCCTGCAGGCGTGGCTCTGGCCTTGGGAGGATAGCTGATTCATCAGAAAAAAAACTTGGAGAGAAGCAGAGAAGTGGAGAGAGAGAGCCCTGATTGCACTTGAATCCCTGGCTCCAATAATCTCTTATTCCAGTGTCTTTACTGTGGTTTCACTATTTAAGTGAATGTCCATAACTTTTCCCTTTTGGGTTAATTTGGTTGGGGCTGGGTTTCTGCCACTTGCAACCAAAGGATTCCAACTCTTATTAATATATGTAGCACAGTACCTGGCTTACAGCAAGAGCTCAGTAAGTGGTAGCTCTCAGAACTAACTCAAGTCAGGCTCTGTGCAGCTTGACTTTGGTGCTGAATTGCCATCTCCATTTACCTCTGGCCACCTTGTCATGAGGACTTGTGCATCCTCCCTGCCTCCCAGCCCAGAATCTAGGGTTACCTGCATGAGGCACAAAGCTGGTGGGAAGCTTGAGGCCTGAGCCTGCCTGGCAATGAAGGCAGCAGCGCCAGCCCGTGTGAAACAGCACCATGGACAGTGGCAGCCCAGCTTGCAGCCGCCTACCACAGGACACAAACACAGTCAAGCTGCTGACATCCTTCCCCATGTCGGGGCCTGATAATGAACAAGTAATTTATGTCCAGGAGTCAGTGGAGCCTGTCGCAGGCCAGGGCTGAAATGTTACTACGAGGGATTCCTATGAAGGTCATTGCCCTGCTCTTGTCGCTGTTAAGTGTTGTCTGTAAATGGCGTCCCCATTGGAGGCGTCCCCTTGTTCTCCTGGTTTCTTTGGAGGGAGAAGGACGCACGTTTGAGAAGCTGAGTTGGGAAGAGCAGTGGGCTTCTTCTGAGCCACTCCCTTGCAGTGGCCCTGGAATCTATAAAATCTAACCTCAGGTCACCCACAGATGAGAAAGGGAGATCCAGGGTGGACTGGTGCTGGAATGGCTGTGAGGGATCTGTGGGTAAGGAGGACAGGAATTGGGCATCCCTCTTTGGGGAGGGATGGAAGAAAAAATGGCTCCAAAGACTTTGTCTGTGAATTAATTTGAATCAAGTGTCAGATATGACTGGAATAGTGTTCTGGGGATAAGGTAACAGAGTATCTCTTTTAAGAGCATGAAAAGAGGAGAAGAGATAATGGAGAAGACGCTGGGCTAGTGAGTAGATGAACCACTCAACCCCTTCCTATGGGCCTTAGTCTCCCTACCTGTTAGTGGGCTAGTGAGACTTCACCATTCAGGGTTGTAGGCAAAGCATGTTTAACAGTCCCATTTCTTGGATGAGGAAACTGAGGCTTAGAGGTCATACAGCTTCTATGTTCCAGACTTGGGTCTTTGGATAACCCAGTGCTCCATCCATTACCCAGCCTTGCATGCTGTTTATAGAAATTGTGGGACAAGCAGTCTCATGGGGTCATTTCCCCAGCAGAGGCCCAGCGGTCCCTCTCTGTCCCTCCATCATTGCAGAGCAAGTATTCCTCAGGAAGTTGTCAGGCTTCTTCTTTGTGGACAAAAAGAAGGGGAGAAGGAACCCCTTGAGAAAAGTTCCGTGTCCCTGAGGAGATTTGGCTGCTTGTGTGTGCTTTGCCTCAGCTCAGCCAGGCTAGGTTCTGTGAAGGGTCTGCAAGTGGGATCAACCCCATTCCTGCACCACGGGGTCCCTTGTCAATGGCTTCCTTTCAGCTCCATTTCCACTTTCCACATTGGGTCTGGGGTCTCTGGCCTGAAACGTGATCAATACACCCTTGGCTGAGTGCTGCAGTTTTCTTTTCCTCCCAGATGAGGACTACATTTCAGTTTACTTGAAGGTCCTATGAGGGGATGAAAAATAAAGGATGGAGGAACTTCCCTGGCGGTCCAGTGGTTAAGACTTCATGCTCCCAATGCAGGGGCCCAGGTTCAATCCCTGGTCAGAGAACTAGATCACGCATGCTGCAGCTAAGATCCCGCCTGCCACAACTAAGACCCAGCGCAGCCAAATAAATATTAAAAAAAAAAAAAAAGGATGGAGTGGGGAACTTCCGTGCCAACCCAAGCCAAATGAGGCCCCACAGCTGTGAGCTGAGCCTGCTCTGGGCACAAGGTCCCATGGTCACATCACAGGAGCTGGGCAATGTCCACTGTGCAGAGGGATGCTGACAGCTTGATTTCCTCTGTGGCCTGGGCTTCTAGAAAATATCACTTAACCAAGCTTGTACCCTCAGGTTCCCTTGGCAGAATTCTGGGAAGCAGGTAGGACCTGGATGATCACTCCCATTTCACAGATGAGGAGATGTGGCTCAGACAGGGAGAGTGGAGGGGACCAGAAGCTGGCCTTTGGGGCCCTCATGTGGGGCCCTTTCTGCTGCATCTCTGTCCACCCCACCCTCAACAGCAGGTGCAAAAGGGGTTGCCCAGATGCACAAGGCTCTGGGGCTCCTGGCCAGATGCTCCCTGAGCAGGGTCGGGGGAGGAAGTGTCCCTCTAATGAGCACTGTCTGCAAGAGCATCCCCATGACAAACTATATAGGTTTTTATTTTTATGGGGAGATCTGTAAAAGGGATACATGTTTATTTTGAAATGTTGGGAAAATAAGGCAGAAAGGGGGGCGATTTCTCCTGTCGCTCCTGACTGTCTGGCGGTCCTTTCCCTGCCTGTTTCTCTTGACTGTGTTCCTCTCTATTGCTGACTAATGACCTGCACCCTCCAGAGTCAGATAGACTGGGTCCAACTCTCAGGCCCACCACATTCTAGCTCTGTGACCTGGGGGAAGTTACCTCACTTCTCTGAGCCTCCATACCTTCATCTATAAAAGAGGAATAATAATTAGTGTGACTGTTGAGGTCATCCAGATTGGGACACGGCATTGGTACAACAGGCATAAACCAGGACTGTCTTGGAATACCAGGATGTACAGGCACTTAGCGTTAAGAGGAGTAGCTATTCATGGATTATTGGAAATAATAAAATGCATGGAGCAACTAGCACAGAGCTGAGAGTCCAAGTTCTCAGTGTAAGAGCTTTACTCTTATTACTGTTCATTCTCTTCATCTCAGGGCCTGTTGTGACCTTCTTTTGAGACTGAGGGACAATAAATGGTCTGAGCTGGGACTTCTCACCTTTCACACATGCATATTCTACACAATATTGGTATTTGACTTCTCTTCTAAGGTTGGGCTTTGGGAATGATCCTGATGGCTCTGAAGCCCTCTGACCATAATGGAATGAGGTGATATGTAGTCACACAAGGTTATTAGCCAATATCCTGGAAAGCAAACATCTCTGAATTGGGGATGAAGGTCATATTTGTAGGTTTATTCCTCCAGCTTCCCCTGCTAATACCTTCCACTGCTTACTATAAGATGTAGAATTTTAGGGTGATGACTGGGTTGTGGGAGAGATGGTGTTGCTCAGAGAGAGGTGAAGCCTAGACAACCCTTCTGGAAAACTCACTCCTGGGAGTTGGCCTCGGGGGTGATCACATCTGCTCCTGGAGGCTGGGATTGGACAGCCAGTCTAGTCTGTCCTGACGTCATACCCTAGAGCATTCCAGGGAAGCTACTGAGGAGTCCTGGTAATTCAGAAAAAGTCACAGAAGAACATCAAGACAATCGGGGATGCCACCGTCCCTGGATGTTGTTAACTGCCGTTAGCATTTCAGGCCAGGTCTTCTAGTCTGATGGGAGTGTGTGTGCGCTCCGTGGGAAGGAGTTTCATAGCTCAAGGTTGATGCACCCAGATGTACCTTTATTTTTCCTATAAGTGGGCTTTTTTTTCTTGTACCCCTGTTCTGCCTGATGCAGAAAAATCAGTCTAGTTGTATCTTACCGAAGTCATTATTATTCTGGGACTTCTCAGTGACTTGAGGTTTTAGAGCTCGGTCACACTCAGGATTGCTCCCCCTGTCAGGGTTTCCTCTCTGTCCCACCCTCTAGGTCGACTCTAAGTGGTGGGGGGAGCACTGTTTCTCTGCCTGGATCTCCATGGCCTACATGCCCCTTGCCCTTCTGGCCCAGCTGGGTGGGCCCCTTTGGGCTGAAACCCACTGAGTGTGGCTGCACCCGCCCCTGAGGGCCTTCCTGGACACAAAACTCTGACTCATGACTTTTCAGTCAACCTGAGCGCCCCACTTGGGAAACGTGAGAATTTTCTGAATGCCCTGCCACGCAGTCAGGGGCTGCAAGAAACTGCATGGGGTGGTGGCAGGGGGTGCAGTACTGGTGTCTCAGGTCCGGAGGCACCACGTCTCTGTTCTGTTCTCCAGCGGCTGCCTCCCCCACTGGTGTAGGCTCAGAGGCTGTCTGCTCTGGGGTGTCCACACTTACCTGGGGCTTTTAGCATTTCCTCCCCTCCTGTGAGATTGGACCCAAGGCAGGCAGGTGGCAGCATTCAAGGCTCTCCCGCACCAGCAACTGAGCTATATCTTCATCTGCAAAGTCCCCCTCCCCCTTCAGGCCCGAGTGCCTTTTGTCTCATCTGGGTGGGCAGGGGGTAACTGGTGGATGGTGCCCACCTGCTCACTTGTCCATCCTACACCTTGGGCCATGGCTCCTGAACTTAAAACCTAAGAACTTGGGTTTTTTTTTTTTGTTTTTTTGGCCATGCTCGCATGTGGGGTCTTAGTTCCCCGACCAGGGATCAGACCTGTGCCCCCTGCAGTGGAAGCGCGGAGTCCTAACCACTGGACCGCCAGGGAATTCCCTGGGACTTTTATTCTTTGGTCCTATTCTGACAACTACCCTCTTGGGTAATGGGAATGGGGTGGGGCATGACATGCTCTCATGGGAGGTGAAGGCATGGGGTAAAAGGGGTGCAGGGGAGACAATGAGAACAAACCAATTAATATTTCAAATTCATGTCTTATCACAGGGATATAAAAGTTAGGGCACTAGTGTATCTGGTTTATGAACTTCTTTTGACATCATGAATATTTACCACTGTCAGTATATATTCCTTCATAACATCGTTTTTAATGACTACACCACATTTCATTATATGTGAGTTTCCTAATGGAACCATTTCTCTACTGTTGGATGTTCAGGTCATTTTTATTTTTTTTTACTCTCAGAAAAAAAAGCCAGGATGAGTTTCCTTGGACATAATCTTGTGCAGATCTCTATTTCTTCAGAGTACACGAGGAGGTTGATTTTAACATAAACATTTGAGGATATTCCCACCTCATCCCTGCACATGCTCGTGTGCACGTTTCCACAGATACACAGACATGCACACATGCAGAGCCACACACGGGCCCGAGACTGTGTCCCACACAGAGCTTGGCACAGAGCAGCTGCTCCAGTGGAAGTGTTCATGGTCCTAAGAGAGTGGCAGACACTGGGCTGTGGAAGGGCAGAGGGGGAGGAATCAATTGGCTGGGAAGCTTGGCATGTTGGGGAGAAGGTGGCCCGGGAACTCGGCTTTGAAGGAACAGGAAGGTAGAGAAATGGAGAGTCCAGGCAGAGGAAATGGTGTGGCCAAAGTCCTGCAGGTGGGACAGCGTGTGTTTAGGAAAATGCAAGGAGCTTGTGGAAGGGGAAGGTGGGTGCAGAATTGGAATCTGTCCAAGGAGAGAGATGCCCCCAACCCCCAGTTCTTGCCTGACTGTGAAAACTCTCTAGCTGGGTATGACCCGGCTGCAGCAGGAGGCTGGGTGAGTAGAGTTGTCAGATAAAACACAGGACGCCCTGTTAAACTTGAATTTCAAATAAAAATGAATCATTTTTTTTTACTGTACGTCCCAAATAAGCATATATTTATATTTACAAAATTCTTCATTGTTTATCTGTTAATTCAAGCTTAACTGGGCTTCCTGTGCTTTTACTTGCTAAATCTAGCAACCCTATATGTAAAGAATGCAGTAATGCTGTGGCGGCAGAGGCGTCATTACCATTTTTTGGGCCATTGCTTCATGAGCAAAGACAGATTGAAGTGTGTGAATCCCCACCGCACCTAAATGCAGATAAACATGACGAGCGGTAATGGCTCCAGAGGAGCCAACGGGAGCATTTCCAGAAGCAGGTGAGTGATGGGTATGCTAGAAATGAGCATCTGGGCGCTGGAGCTCAGGCCTCACCTGCCATCCCTGGAGTGCAAGGTTCCCAAGGGGGTCTCTTCTGCAGGAGTGAGGCTCAGGTATGGAGGAACAAGGCTGGAGGCAGTGATTGCGTTCCCAGCCTCACCCACTTAAGGTCCATTCTGCTAATAAGGGGCAGCGTTTTAGCAATATTATGAGAAGTTGGTGTGGGAGGCTGGCCTGGAGCCCAACTTCTATTTGGAACCCTATTTCTCTGGCGATGGGGACTCTGTGGTCCTAGACTAGAAGGAAAGATGGAGGCCTCAGAAACATTCCAGCCCTGGCTGCAGTGGTCTCTGGGCCATTGGCTCATGGGCCATGGGCAGTGGGGAAGAGAAGGAGTGGGGAGGACATGCATATTAAAGGAAACTGGGGAGTGATAAAGAAGGTGAGCTCCCCTTCATATCTTCTCTCCAGCTACCAGACCCCCCAGGGGAGGAAGTATCATTTACTATGTACTTTGGGTACATTATCTTGGGTAATTTTCCAACACTTGTTTGGTGTTATTCCATTTTATAGAGGTGGAAACTGAGGCTCAGAGAGATGAAATAACCTGCTTAAGGTCATACAGTTCAAAAACAGCAAAGTCAGTACCTGACCTATGTCTTCATACTCCAAAGTCTTGGTTCTTTTTTCTGGGCCACATTGGAAATAACTCCCTGGGAGCTCCCATCAGGGGCCTCAGGACCTGACTTCAAGATTCCATATTCCTGACTCTCTGAGCTGCCCACAACTCCTTATCCAGACTGTCCCAGCATGGACCAGTCACTCACTTATCCACCAAGGCACTTGCTCTGTGGGTGCTAAAGATGGTAGCTGTTTTCATGTTCCCAGGAGGGGCTCAGTGTTGCTGCTACTTTTTCCCAAAGCTTACCTGCACCCCTTTCACCCCAGATTTACTGTCTCTGGACTCTCTAAGCCTTGGTTTGCATCTGCTCATGAGTGCCCTGGAATTATTGGTGAACCCAAGTGGAGTCACCCATGGGGTACGGGGTGGGGCGAGAACTAAGTCTGTTCTCTCTTCCTCTCCGGTGCTCCAAATGTGTCCATGGAAGAGAGAGGGGTGAAAGCTTCATAGGCTCTACCGAGCTACAGCAGTCCAGGCAGGAAGAGTTGGTGACAAGACATCCACTTGCATAAATGCTGATTAGTCCAGACAGGGCTGGACTCCTGGGCTGTTTAATATCTGATGCCTCAAGGAAGCGATGGTAGAATGCTGGCTGCTATAACAAACAAACCTCCAAATATATAATGGCTCAAACACAACATTTATGTCTCACTCCTGTAAAATACTAGACAGGTGTTCTGACAGGTTGTAGGGTTGCCAGATAAAATATGATACCTAGTTAAATTTGAGTTTCAGATAAACAACAGATAATTTTTTAGTCTAAGTAGGTTCCAAATGATAGCTATTTACCCAGTGATCCTAAGAGCCCAGAGCAGTTACAGAAACGTGACTGGGGTTGCCTCTCTCCCCAGTTTGTCCCCAACATAGTATACTGAAAATTATTCATTGCTTATTTGAAATTCACATGTGACTGGGTATTCTTGTTTTTAGGCAACTCTAGATAGGTAGGTGGTCCTCCTTCCATGCTGGTTCAGGGACCCAGCCTCCATAACCTTCTGGACCTGCCACTTTCAACCTTGGTGTCCAAGGTCACGACACTTATTTGCATCAAACTGGTAAGAGTGGAAAGAGCCCGGAGAGTCCTGTGGGGAGGTTCTTATGGGCCAGAGCTATAACTAGAGAAGACAGCTCTGCTGTCATTCCATTGGCTAGAACCATGGACGTGGCCACGCCCAATTGCAAGGAAGGCTGGGAAATGTAGTCTAGATTAAATGCTCAGGAGCGTTGGAAAGAGGTTTCCTGAGCAACTGAGCAGTCTCCACCATTTAAAAAAAAAAGGCTTTTAAAAGAAGGTGCCGGGACTTCCCTGATGCCTCAGTGGTTAAGAATCCGCCTGCCTACGCAGGGAACACGGGTTTGAACCCCGGTCCGGGAAGATCCCACAAGCCGCGGAGCAACTAAGCGCGTGTGCCACAACTACTGAGCCTGCGCTCCAGAGCCCGAGAGCCACAACTCCTGAGCCCACGTACCACAACTGCTGCAGCCCGCATGCCTAGAGCCCGTGCTCCGCAACAAAGAGAAGCCACGATAATGAGAAGACCGCACACCGCAACAAAGATTAGCCCCCGCTCGCCGCAACTAGAGAAAGCCCGCTCACAGCAACGAAGACCCAACGCAGCCAATAAATAAATAAATTTATTTTTAAAAAAAATAATAAAATAAAAGAAGGTGCATTTTCTAGGCTCATCTTTTTAAGACTGCAGCTTTACTTAAGCAAACATGCACTCCAGGAGGGAACAGACCCGTGCCTGGGTTTGTTGATGACAGTCCTTTCCTCTGCTTCCCTTGCAGAAAACAAACAAACAAAACATTTATTTCTTCTATGTTGAAAATAGTTTTTTTCTAGACAAAGTCCTGGTAATGGATTGTCAACTTATATATTCTTAAACAAGCAGCAGGAGGCAGAGTCATAACTGAATCTTGGCATCCAAGACCTGGGATGGATCCTAGTAGAGCCTGGTGCCACCTACTAGCTGTGGAATCTTGGGAAAATTACTTAACCTCTTTGAGCTGCAGTTTCATCTCTGTGAAATGGGGCTAATGGCATTTACCTAATGGGTTTCTGGGAGGACACAGCCTGGTCCAACACAGACGTGATCTTACTGTTCCTGTCCCCTCCATGTTCCTGTAGCAGGGACCTGGCTTGATCCTGAGCTGAGCCCATCTGGGTGACTGATTAGAGGGTCCTCCAGGAATCTGCCTGTGTACTGAGGAAGCCAGGCTGACAAACTCAGCATGGCAATAGGCCTGGAATCATTAGCAAGGAGGAGAATCTGTCTGAGAACTTTTCTCCTTGTCCAAATCCATCATGGACTCCTGTCTGGGGCCTGTGAGGAGGGAGTTACAGTGGGTAAACATGGAAAGGCCTGTTCTAAAAAAAACCTCTGCAAATCATTGGAACACAAGCCTCCTTGCAACACAAAACTGGGGGAGAGGCAATCCCCACAGGGACACAGACAGGCTGTGGACCCCCTAGAATGTTCTGGCACATCCATTGTGGAGATGGTGCCTCCCAGTGGATGGTGGCATAAAGGTGGCTCCGAGGCAGCGGTGTGTGTTCTCCTGTGACTTGGCAGGAGCTGAAGGAGGGGATGAAGTGGTAGCTGATAGGACTTGCTGGTAAAAACACATGAGTTTTCCAGAACTAATTAAGGAGGTGCTGGAAGCAGCTAGATGTTTGGAGTTATCAGGCGGAGTGGCTACCCTGGTTATCAGTAGTGATGTGTCTCCATTTTAAACCTAGAGTTGGGACTTTCCTGGTGGTCCAGTGGCTAAGACTCTGTGCTCCCAATGCAGGGGACCTGGGTTCGATCCCTGGTCAAGGAACTAGATCCCACATGCCACAACTAAAGATCCCACATGCAGCAACTAAAAATCCTGCATGCTGCAACTAAGACCTGGCACAGCCAAATAAATAAAGAAAGAAACAAATATTTAAAAAAAAAACAAAAACAGTTCATGTGACTAAAGTAACCCAGGGTACACCATTTTCATCAAAACACTCTAAAAATGTGGGATATATATATATATATATATATATACACACACACACAACGGTGTACATTAAATATACACAATGGAATATTATTCATCTATAAAGAAGGAGGAAATCTTGCCATTTGTGACAACATGGGTGGATCTTGAGGGCATTATGCTAAGTGAAATAAGTCTGGCAGAGAAAGACAAAGACAATGATTTCACTTATATGTAGAATCTGAAAACAAAATAAAACAAAACAGAAAATGAACTCGTGAATACAGAGAACAGATTGGTGGTTGCCAGAGGCGGGCGTGCGTGAAATGGATGAAGGGGTTTAAAATGTACAGACTTGCATTTATGAAATAAATAGGCCCTGGGGATGTAATGTACAGTATGGTGACTATTGTTGGTAACACTATCGAGTATTTGAAAGCTGCTGAGAAAGTAGATCTTAAAAGTTCTCATCACAAGAAAAAAAATTTGTAACTATGTGAGGTGATGGATGTTAACTAAACTTACTGTGACGATCATTTCACAATACATACAAATATCAAATCATTATGTTGTACACTTGAAACTAACATGTTATATGTCAATTACATCTCAATTTAAAAATTCATAAGTATTTTAAAGAAGAAAAAGGATAACTCCAACTACATTTCACTGCATTTTGCATGGGCGTGTCCTCCCAACTCCCACCCACCGATTGATTTGCCTTCCCCTTTGTGGGGAAGTCTGTGCCCTTCAGTGGAAAATGATTTGGCATCTTTGATTTAGACTCACTTCTCCATTCTTTTCCTGACTGCATCCCACACCCCTCTGATTATGGAAAGATTGTCTTCTGGTCTCTGAATCATTAATTTTGGTTGTGTAGCTCTTGCCTGGCAGAGTTTTTTCTGCTCTGAAAAACTCTGATTGTAAATAGTTCAATAATACATGTCCTCCTGAGTTTAAGACTTGGGCCTATGTAATTGGAAATCTGGATGGGAAGCAAGTTAAAGCTGATGCCATAAAGACAATAAAATAATTAATCACTTTGTTCCGTTTAATAGATTCAAGGGCACGGGAACAGCCTTGCGGCCAGGGTGAGTCCTCAGGAGTGGCACTTGCTGTCATGAGCTTGCCAGGTGCTGGGGGGAAGGGCCCCAGAAATCAGCACCAGGGATCGGAGGATGGGGCCACCCCAGGCTGTGCCCCCAAAGCTCACTGAGGCCCTGCTTGTAAAGCTGTCAAGCGTCTGTCACCCTCTGCTCCTCCCTCCCTCTGCCAGTGGCTTCCCGTCCCTGGATTCTGGTGTAGTGTGTATGTCCTCGTGCACACACCAGCCTAGTCCAGCCCACCTGGCTGACCCCCTGGATGCGGTGCTCTGATTGGGATAATCTCTGTGCAGCTCACAGAGGACTTTTACATCCATTCTCTTGTGCTATTCTCACAAGGCTCTGTGAAGCAGGCAGAGCAGTTATTCTTTCCCTCTCTGCTTGTCCTAAGGGAAAACGGATGCTTGGCTGGGTTCTGGGGGAAATGGTCCACTTCACATGTATCTTTCTCAAAGTCACACAGCTAGTTGGTGGAGCCAGGTCTTGCATTCCCATCTGGGTGACTCCTCAGCCTGTGCTGTCTTGGCTCTGCCTCAGTGGCTCCCTGAGGGACCAGGAGCACGAGAGTGTGGGCTTGAGGGAGGCTGCTCCGAGGGCAGAGACCAGCAGCAAACTGGGGGAGCTAATGTTATTTTTGCATTTGTAATGGGCCAGGCACTATTCACTATTCAGCCACTTTGTCATATATTTCTCATTTATTCTTCAAATCACACTTTGAGGTAGCTGCTGTTATTGTCCCCATTTTGTAGATAAAGAAACTGAGGCACAGAGAGGGTGGGAAACTCGTGCAAGGACACACAGCTAGTAAGTAGTAGAGGTGGGATTTGAACCTGTGTTCATAACCATTGTACCCTGTGAGCTCCCTGGAAAACTGTAACTTGAGGCTGGGTTGTTCTCTTACTTGACTTAGTGTTTCAGTGTCGAGCCCAGGGCCTGGCACAGAGAAGGGGTTCACAAGACGTTTGTTGGAGGGCTGAAGAGCCCGGCTTGGTGGGGTCCAGCTGCCTCTGTACTGGCCAGCTTCTCCCCATCTCCATTCATTTATTCCTAACACAGTGAATCCTGATCTGGGTCGGGGCCCATCCTAGCACTGGGGGACAGTGGTGGACGAGCCCATCTGCTTCTGTGCAGGCAGGTGGAGTGCAGTGGGCAGATAAAGATAAAGCAGTGTGGAGAGCGCACTGATGGGAGCACCATGGGTGCCTGAAGAGGGCCATCTGACCCAGTCTAGGGCAGGCAGCAGGCCAGATGTGGTGGGAAGGGGACAGGCCTGTTGGGTGGAGAGGACAGCATCAGCAAAGACCTCAAGGCAGGACACAGCATGGGGCGAGCGAGAGCCACTTTCTGCTAAAGGAGAAAGTTCAGGGTAGGGGGTAGCAGGGGATCAGCGGGAGAGGGTTAGGGCCTTGGGTGCCAGGGTTAGGGCCCTTGATTTTCTCTAAGTAAGGGTCCTGACCCGGTGAGGTTTTAGGAAGCCGGGTCTCGAAAGGGACTGGAGGTCGGAAGGCCAGCGAGGAGAGAGAGGGCAGCCATGGGAGCTCAGGCAGTGGCTGTGCAGGAGGGACAGAAGGGGGTATGCTGGGGCCTCACTTGACTTATAAACATGTTCATCCCTCCCCAACCCCTACCTGTGCCAGGGCCAGTTTTCGGCTTATTCTGCGGGTTGTAAGGAGCTCTGGTGAGGGGCCCAAAGGGATGCATTTGAGACCCACAACCAGCTCCTGCCTTTCAGACCCTCTTGCCCGATAAGAAGGGCAGCTCTTCCCTTGGCCTTTTTGGTACTTGGTGCCTGAGCCTATCCAAGGTGACTTCTGGAGTGAGCCACTGGCCTAGCAAAAAAGGGCGGTTGGAGGTTGGAGACACCCCCAGGCAGCGCAGGCAGTATGGGAGGAGGCCCCGGAGCTGAAATGAGCTGGCCACATCAGGGCTGAGCAGCAGGCTGCAGGGGAAGGCCCAAGCCGAGGGCAGACGAGGGCAGGCAATGCAGGACTCCTTTGGCTGTTTCTAGGGGTTTAGATTGTTTCCAAAGGACACTGGGAAACCTCTGAAGATTTTTACAGGGAAGGAAAGGCCATGTGTTTTCAAAACAATCACTCTGACTTTGTGTGTAGAATGGATTGGGGAAGAGCAAGAAGATTTTTATTGGGGTGGCCTAGTTTTCTTCTTCCTGGTAACTGGTAACTAAAGGGAATTTGAGAGGAAGCAACGTTTAGAACCTCGAGCTGAAGGGCACTGCATCAGAGGAGGCCCAGTTTAGCCCCAATCCTCTCCGGAAATATATGAGCTCACTTGCGGCACGCAACTTTCAGGACTCATATATCAGGAGTGGAGAGAGGAGAGAAAGGACACGGACTGTGTCAAAAGCCACCCAGGCCTTCTGCCCAGGTGCCCCCCACATCCCAGTGCATTCCTTAGGTCCTGTCTGAGGCCTGTTTTCCTTTCCTATTACAATCCTCCCACCCAATTTCCCCAGCTGGGTTCTTCTCCAATCCTGGGCAGCTGTGGGACAGAATTCAAATGCCTGGGTTCCTCCATTCCCTTGTTGTAAGCCCCCAGCCTCTTGCTTTGATGTTCTGGTTTCTGAGAGGCATTTGCCTACCAGAAATCTGGTTACCTGGACCCATAGTTGAAACAGGGTCCAAACAGTCCACAGCAAGTGAAAAATATCCTGTCCAGCTGGCCAGCTGTGGTTGGACAGGAGGCTGAGTTGATGATGACCCTCCAGATTGTGGAGACAATGACAGCAGGGACTGGTCAGTTTCTACTTACCGCTGCATTCCTAGCACCCTGCCTGGAATGTAGCGGGTCCTTGGGAAATATTTGCTGTATGGAAGACGCTTTTACCATGTTTTCCTAACTCTAAGGTATCATGAACTATAAGAAACACTGTCAATTCACTTATAACTTTTCAGGAAATACAAAAGGTACACATGACATTAATTACGCACATCCATTGTAAGATGCATCCTGTTAATAGGAATGCTAAAATGTGAAAAAAACCAACACATGCATTTGAGAATCAGGAACTTGTGTGATCATAATCACTCTTCCATGAACCAGTTTGCACACCAACTCCTGTGGCTAATTCAGCTGTGCAGGGCCCATTGTTTTTCCTTCTCCTGCCAGTGCTTGCTTTTATGTAGCCACATCCCCAGGCCTGTGGATTGCTCGAGCCCAGGTTTCTTTCCTCCAGAAAGTAGCCACGGCCCCCGGTCAGCAGTTGTGCGCAGATGAGCTCCCGGTGCTATCTTGCCGTGACTTTGTAAATGACAAGCTCCACAACATATTTTCGTTGGCGTTTTATAGGAGTAATGGAAGTGACATAAAACTGTGCAGCCAGATTCAAATGAAAGAACAAATGTACTTGGCCGAAATGAACAATTATAGGAAACAAAGGGAAAATAACGATTAAAGATCTTTCATTACAGCCAGCTAATTATCATGAGTTCTGGACTTAACTGTTCAGGCATAGAATTAAAAACCTTAATTATATTGTCACCTTTGTCTCTCAGCTCCCATTGCCACAAATGAATCCATTTACTGTAAGTGCCGCTGATGAGCAGAAATTGATGGCAGTCCCAGCGAGGTGGGAGGGGGGCCCGGGAGTGGAGGGGGTGTGCACCAGGCAGCATGACCAGGCCCGCACAGCTGGGAGGCATCTGCATTCCAGGACATTATAAATTAGAAACACTTTTAATGAGACAAATACAGGTTTGATGGATTTTATGATTTCTTCTCTCCTTCAAACCGCTGGCCTCTCGTTAAGTGATTGCGTTAATGGTCTTTGGAGACAGGCTGTGTGTGGAAGGACAGGGGGACTTCCCCTGCCAGGGCACTGAAAGGCTCTTCTCTGAAAGCAAGACAATTCCCGGCTGTTCTTCCAAATGGGAGCGTTTTAAAGCCCAGAGCAGTGAGTGGAAACATGAGGTTACTTTGAGAGCGAGGGAAATTGGAAAAGAAAGCTGCAGGAAGGTTGGGGAGATAAAATCCTCAAACTAGCCAGTTGCTTGGTTTGAGGGAGCAGCTCAGTGAGAGAAGCCAGGCACAGCTACCGGAGTGGTCAGGTGGCCAATTCCTTGACTTCAGGGTGGGTAGGGTGCAGCTTGGGAGAGAGGAGCCCTAGAATTATAATCAAATGTAGTACAGATCTTCCTCGATTTACGATGGGGTTACGTCCCAATAAACCCATCATAAGCTGAATATATCATTAAGCCAAAAATGCATTTAATACACCTTACCTACCGAACAGCATAGCTTAGCCCAGCCTACCTTAAACATGCTCAGAACACTTAAATTAGCCTACTATTGGGCAAAATCATCTAATACAGAGCCTATTTCATAATAAAGTGTTGAATATCTCATGTAATTCATTGAATACTTCACTGAAAGTGAAAAACAATGGTTGCCTGGGTACAGAATGGTTGTAAGTGTATCAGTTATTTACCCTCGTGATGGTGTGGCTGACAAGGAGTTGAGGCTGCTGCTGCCCAGCATCAGGAGAGAATATCATACCATATGTGGAAAAGATCAAAAAGTTGAAGTACAATTTGTATGGAGTCTGTGTAGCTTTCTCACCATTGTAAAATAGAAAAACCGTTAGGTCGAAACTTCATAAGTTGGGGACCATCTGTATAGTGGTTATGGACACAAACTCAGGAGCCAGACTGCCTGGGCTTGAATCCAGGCTCCATCTCTTTCTGTATGACTCTGGGCAAATTACTTAACCTCTCTCTGCCTTGATATCTTTATCTGTAAGGTGGAGCTATTGACAGTACCTAACCAAGGGTTAAAAGACTTAATATGTATAAAGCACAGGACAGTGCCTGGAATATCGTAAGAGTTACGTAAGTGTCACATATACCAAGTAAAAAACAGCCTAGAACTTATTTTTTAAAATTTTTATTTATTTATTTATTTTTAAATAGTAGGTCCTTGTTGGTTATCTATTTTATTTTATCTTTGGTTTTTTTTTGTTGTTGTTGTTTTTTTATGCGATACGTGGGCCTCTCACTGCTGTGACCTCTCCCGTTGCGGAGCACAGGCTCCGGACACGCAGGCCCAGCGGCCGTGGCTCACGGGCCTAGCCGCCGCGGCATGTGGGATCTTCCCGGACCGGGGCACGAACCCGTGTCCCCTGCATCGGCAGGCAGACTCTCAACCACTGCGCCACCAGGGAAGCCCCGGTTATCTATTTTAAATATAGCAGTGTGTACATGTCAATCCCCAACTCTCAGTCTATCCGTCCCCACCTCCTTCCCCACCCCGGTAACCATAAGTTCATTCTCTAAGTCTGTGAGTCTAAAAACAGCCTTGAATTTAAATATTGTCTCCCACTTAATGACAGTGTTACCTTGGGCATGTTACTTAACCTCTCTGAGCTTCAATTTCGTCTGTAAAATGGGAGGAACCACCATGTGTACTTCAGAATTTACACTGAGGAGCCAATGAGAAATGGCGGGGTACAGCTGCTATACACTATCACTGTGTCAGCACCAGCTCTGCTATGATTGGATTTCGGGGCTGTGAGGAGAAAAGGCAGGTACACAGAGAGAAAACCTAAAATTAGCTGAAAGCCATCTGCCGACACATCAGTGGCTGGGTAGGGGTTGCTTCATCTTGGGTGGGGATGTATGTCTGGAGGCAGGCCCTGGGCGCATAGTAGGAGCTCAGGTGGCACGGTTGTCCTGACTGGAAATGAGTTGAGGTCTCTGGCCCTCCTGCGTATCTGGGGAGGGTGTGCAGGCCAGCCTTGGTGGCAGCACTCCTATCTCGTATCTTTGGGAGAGTCGGGAGCCTGTGTTGCCATGGTGACGTGGAGGAGTTAATGGGATGGAACTCCTCACAGGGCTGGCGGTGGAATGGCAGCAGTGGCTGCACGGTGTTAAGATGCCCAGAACAAAAGGGTGAGCACCTCGGCTGCCCAGGTTCATGGCCAAACCCAGCTTGTGGGGAGTTCAGGCTCTGCTGCCCAGAGAGCAGGAATGAGATTCGCTGCTGGCGGCCTTTCCTCCTGTGTCGGGCTGCCCCCCCTCCCCCCTCCCCTGCCCCCCCTCCCCCCTCCCCTCCCCCTCAGGACAAAGACAAGGACAGGGAGGCAATGTCAGGCAGATGCTCAATAGGCTGGGCAGGTGGGGCTGGGGCGAACCAAGCAGAGACAGGAAACAAGAGGCAAGAGAGAAAATGCCCACGTGGGGTGCGTGTGTGAAGAGCCCCCCAACCCCATTCCTCAAGTGAAGGCCCCAGACAACTGGGTCCTATGGGTGACCAGGGGCTTTTATATCCTGTATCATACTTGTCTCTCCAAAAACCCTGGGGGTAACCAAAGTGAGGTTTATTATCTCCATTTTACTGATGAGCAAGCTGAGACTCAGTGAGGGGATGAGCCTTCCCCAGGGTCAGTGACAGAGCTGGGGTAAGACTGGGATCAGGTTCCATGTCTTTTTCCCTTAAAACCATGAGAACTGGAGTGACTGTGGGGTTGGCGGCAGGCTGAGCCCTGTGTTGCCCTTGCTCCAGGGCTTTCTGTCTTTGTGGCTCTGGCTTTCTGTGCAGAAGCCCAGGACTCTTCCTCAGGCCCCCAAACATGCCTCTGCCAACCAGGTGACTGCAGAGCTGCAGCTGCTCCATCAGGAGGTCCGGCCCCACCCCCTGAGCTGGCCCCCCGAGACTGACAGGGGGCGGGCGTGCTGGGGAAGAGCCGACTGGACAGCAGGAGAGAGCTAGTCCTCATTCTTCCTTCCCCGCTGAACTCCCTGTGTGACCTTGTATCAGCTTCGGGCCTCTAAGACTCAGCTTCCTCTTCTATAAAATGGGACAAACATGAGTTGCCTCTCACCTCACAGGTTGGCTGTGGATGTCAGGTTGTGAAGAGGCAGGAGCTGGAATGGATGGTGGCAGGTAGGGAGGGTTACCTGGTGCCACCACGGCCCCAGAAGATCAGAACCTGCCCTCCCGAGGACTCTTCCCCCTGGCTCTCCCCTGCTCTGCCCTACTGTTTACAAGCTCCTAAGACTGTTTCTGTTTACTGTTTCTCAAACTCCTAAGACTCTTGCAGATTTGAGTCTCTGTCAAATGGTCCTTCCATCTGTAACTCCCTGTCCCTGACCTCTCAATGCTGACTCCCTCTGTGGTGCTCTCCCAACCCCCGGGAACCATCCCTCCTCTGTGTGCCACTGCTGCAGAATCATCTCTCAAGACAACCGAGATACTGTACAGCTCCCATTTCCCTGTTAATAGCCCCTCTCCTTGGTTAGACTAAGCTTCTGAAGGACCAGTGAGCGTTTGCTGAAAGCCCGATGGGTGTGGGCTGCACTGTGGTCCTCACTTTAAAGATGTGGAGACTGAGGCTCAAATTAGGCAAATGTTTCACCCAAGCGTCCCTTGGAGACAGAGGCCTCCATCTCTGGCCCCTGGTTCAGTGCAGAGCTTATCTCCCCCTTATTCATATGGTTGCCACTCTTGAGGCCAGGTAAGTTGGTGGGAGTGTACCTGTATGAATCAGGGTTCATTTAGTGGCACATAACACAAGTAACGTTAGCTGTTTAAGAAGAAGGGGATTTAAGTCAGGTCTCCAGAAAGGACTCTCAGAACAACACTGCAGACCAGCTCCCAGAGGAGCCCCTGCCTCTGCCACAGTCGGGAGACGGGGGAATGCGGGAGCAGCCACCAGCTATACCCACAGCAGAAAAGTAATGATGCCCAAGTTCTGCTACTTGGCATATGGGGACTCCTGCAAATACTGCTGCACCTGCTGAAGGAGCAGAAGCAGCAGGAGTACAGTCCTTGCCTCACCTTCACCTGCCAAATGCACTTAAGTGCATCTGATGGGCTGAACCTAAATCACACTGCACTAGAGCTACTTCAGTGCTGGGGCCAGTTACGACCTTTGGGGCTGGGGTTCCCCTGGACCCCTCCTGACCCACAGACGAGGAACTGATGCACAGAGGGGCAAGGTGAGCAGTGTGCCCCAGTAATGGGGACAGAGGCAAAATTCCCTTCTGTGACATGTGACCCCAGATGGCTATTGACCCCTCTAAGCCTCAGTGCCCTTGTCGGTAAAATCGCCTTCCTAACGGTGCCAACTCAAGGGTCATGATGAGGATTAAGAGAAACACAATCCACGCCAAGCAGTCAGCACAGTGCCCAGCACTCAGTATGGACTCAAAGAATATCTGCCTCGCTGTCATCACTGTCCGTGCTTCAAGCCCGTGTCCCTTCTGATGTGTCACAACCAGTGTGTCATCATTCCCTTGCCTCTCCTAGGAGAGGCTCAGGGCAGGGCTGCCCCTGAGCCCACGGAACCAACCATGTGTTAACCATTTAGATCCTGATTAGGGGCTGACCCTGGGGCCTGAGGAAAGGAATTTGCGAGCGAGCAAACCAAGCCAGGGCTTCTCGGCCTTGGCTGCACGTTGAGAAACACTGACTCCAGCTCCACTGGCAGAGATGGGATGTAATTGGTCCAGGATACAGGCCAGGCATCATGTTTTGTCTATTATTTATTTTACGGCTGCCCAGTGATGCTAACATGTAGCGGGGGCTGAGCCACACTGGACCAGGTGCTTTGCTGCAATCTGACTGGTTAGGACAGAGTAATAAGGCCCTTACATCTTACCTGTGTCCATGCTTGGCTTCTCAGAATCCTTGCAGGATAGGAATTAAGATCCCCTTTTTATGGATGAGGAAACTGAGGCTTGTGGGCTCTGGGTGACCCTGACCCATGCTCCTGGGAGGGCTGTGAGGAGATAGAGGAGGGAAACTCTTGTGGTCTTGCTTTGTTAAAATCCCTAGGAGGAATTTCCAGAAATAGAGAATCTTTGTCTAGATCCATTTACCTCCTGCAGGAGCTGAGGGAGTGGACTGTCTGGAGGGAGCCAGGCTGCTGTCTTGCCTTCCTCTGATCCCAGCCAGCTCTTGTCTCCTGCTGCAGGGGACATGGAAGGACCCTACATGACTTCCATGGGGTCATGGAAGGGCCCTGCCATTCTTAGAGGCAGCCCTCAGCCTGCCCAGGCCCAGGCAGACAGGCCTGTAGTGGAAAGGAAAGCATTTCTACTTGGAAACAAGTGTAGTTCTTTCTAGGGGACCCTCTGTGTGGTGGCTTCTTGAACCCAGGTGTCCCCAGAGCAGGTTGTCACATGGGCTTGGCCCTAAGATAGGCTGCTTGATGCTCCCAGTGAGGGTTTCACCTCTCGTCCCATGACTGGGGCACATTCATCACATCGAGTGCCTCAAACATTGAAAGAGATGGGATTATAGATGGTGCCAGGAGAAAAATGGAGATTTAGCTCACGCGTAAATAAATTTATCTATTCCCAGGCCCAGGTCGGACAGCACGGCTAGAGGAAGTCGTTTATCTCTTTGAGGGATGATTTTAGAAATACAGTCATGGATGTGTCAGTACTGTGCTTTCCAACTTCGAGGTGAGTTAGGAAGAGCCAACGTATCTTCCTTTGCCACTAGAAGACAGCAGGAGGCCCCACGGTGACCAACTGCTCTGCCTGACAGCGGGGGCCAGGCATCGGGTGCTAATTACCACAGGCTCTTCTGAATTCGAGTCTGTGTTGTTCCTCTTCACTTCCTTTTGATTATCTGAGGGCAATTTTGAGAGAGCTGGGGCCGAATTTAAGCAGAGCTGGTGCGCACATAATTATGTCTTCTCTCTGGGCTTAAATGGCTCTCTAGAAAATAGGCCTTTTTATTTATCTTCTCTCCTCCTCTCCTTAAATTGTAGCCCAGCCCGAAAGGCGTGGATTGATTGTGCATTTCCTTTGCCTTGGAGTGAGCCCGTTTATCACTTCTGTGGTTCTGGAAATAGGAGAGGAGGTAGGGATGCTGGGGACACGGCTCCTCCCACCAGCCTCTCCGGCCCACTCAGACCAAAAGCACCTCTGCCTCCAACACTTTTTTTTTTTAATTAAATAAATAAATTTTTGGCTGCTTTGGGTCTTCATTGCTGCACACAGGCTTTCTCTAGTTGCGGCGAGTGGGGGTTACTCTTTGTTGCAGCGCACAGGCTTCTAATTGCGGTGGCTTCTCTTGCTGAGGAGCATGGGCTCCAGAGTGCGCGGGCTTCAGTAGTTGTGGCACGCAGGCTCAGTAGTTGTGGCTCGCGGGCTCTAGAGCACAGGCTCAGTAGTTGTGACGCACAGGCTTTGTTGCTCCGTGGCATGTGGGATCTTCCCGGCCCAGAGATCGAACCCTTGTCCCCTGCATTGGCAGGTGAATTCTTAACCACTGCGCCACCAGGGAAGTCCCTACCTCCAACTCTTGATTTTTAAAGAAGCCACTTACAGTTTGCCTTGGGCCTGGTAGAGGCAAGATATGTGTGGTGGGTAACTGGAGTTTTTCTTTATTTCCTTATAAGTGGTTGGACCTTGGCCCCAGAACAGGTGCTGTGAAGGGTCAGTTTAGATGAAATAGGCTGCACCCATTAATCTCCTGGCCACAGGTGGGAGGTGGAGTCAGAACAAATGCGTCCTGGGCCCAGGAGGGGAGGCCACGCCCACATGCACTGTCATCAGTTGGGGACCTAGGAATTGCATCCTGGGACAATGATCTTCACCTGACTTCCCATCTGGCACTTAGTGCCAAAGCTGGGAGCAGAGGCTGGGTCACTGACACTCCCTACAGCATCCTTCCAGTCTCTCCTTCATCTCGACTTTGTCAACTTGTTAACTCCTTGACAACATCTGGGGGGAGGATCGGAGAGACAGAGCCCACCCTGTGCCTTGGCTTGTGCCCCTCGCTGATACAGGTTGCCCTGCAGGCAACATAGTGCCCACTCAGGGCACTATCAGTGGACGTCGGGTCAGAGTAAATAACACCCGCTAACTTGAACTGTTACTCTGTACGCGGCCCTGGGCCAAGTGCTGCACCTCTGTTGACATCCTCCCTGCAGCTCTGCGACATGGTACTGTTATTATCCCCACTATCCAGATGCAAACACCGAGGCACCGAGAGGTGATGTAACTGGCCTGTGGCCACACAACTAGTGAGCAGTGAAGCCAGGATCAAACCCAGGCTACCTGGTGTCTCAGCTTGAACTCGTAACCACCATTCCAGGGAGTGCTGGGCCCAGCCTGTGCTGGGCCTTGGGGGATGTTTCCCGGTGGTCCCACAGCCACTGCCCACTTATCTCTCTCCTGGCCACATTCCAGCCTCTCCACTGGATGCCATGCCTGTGGTGTGGCCCATCCAACCACCCTCCACTCATCCTGCAGGGACCATTCCAACACAGAGGCTCCCCACGCATCCCTCCCCACCCCACTTTTATGGCTCCTAGTTGTCTGAATCTGGGTCCTCCTGACCCTTCTAGTCTGATCTCCCACCACATCTTTTATGAGTCCTAACCAGCCAAACAGCAGGGTTCACCACCTTTTCTGTACGTGTTTCCCCCCCTCGGAGTCTTCATCCAAGCTGTTCTTCCTGCCTGGTTGCCTGTTCTCTTTCCCCATCTAGCTCTCAATTCCATCACAGCTTCTCAGGCCCTGCACGTGGCAGGTGCACACCAACTGGGCGCTCTGTGTGAACGTTGCTTTGTTTGTAAAGGAAGTTTTTTTGTTTATCTTTTTGGATCCTAAAAAGAATTCAAGTTCATTTAAGAACACTTGGAAAATACAGACAATCTCTCAGAAGAAAGTAAAAAATACCCTGGAATCCTACATCTGCTGTTAATATTTTGATGTATATCTTTTCAATTTTTTTCTTTCATTTTTTAAAAATTGTGAAGTCTTTCAAACACTGACAGAATAGAGAATAAAGAAACATCTCCTGGGCGCCCACCCCCCCCCTTTTATCAGTCCAGTAGTTTTTCTATGTATATATGCAAATTTAGTTTTGAACACTTTGGGATAATGGTGTACAAATTATCCACGCTATTTGAAAGTTGCTCGCCCTCTCAGCCCTCCACTTAATAAATCACATACTTTTCCATGGCTGAAGAGTAAGTAGTCTCTGAAAAGATGTACAATAGCTTATTCAGCTAACCAATCCCCTGTTTTTGGACATTTATAATTATTTAAAGCAATGCTGCACATCCATGACTATTTACTAAGAATAAATTCAAAGAAGTGGAATTATAGGGTCAAAGAATATGAACTTTTTGATGTATTCTGCCAAATGGGCTTTTCAAATAATTATGCTCATTTACATTTCCATAAGCAACATATAAGAATATCAATTTTAATGCATCTTAGCGAGCACTGCATATTATCGTTTTTATAAGACAGTGTCAGTTATGAAGGAATGAAGAAATGAATGATAAGAGCCCTTTCATGAGAGTGACATGGTAAGGTCTCCTTGAGATGCTGTCATCACATTGCCACTCCCCTTGTGGCCAGCTCAGATCCCACTGCCTGTGTGAATGTGCATGGAGGTGGTTGGGGGCGAGGTGAGGCAGAGGGCTGACTTCCAGACCATCTCCGTGTAGCGTGGAGACTTCAGCCAAGTCTGTAAAGTGACCATGCAGCCGAAGTAGTCACCCTTCTGTGGGCCAGGCTAATGTGCTCCTCCCTTGCTGCTTGGATCCATACCATACTTACTGCAGATTAGCTAAATGACCTAGCACAGCTGGGAATGAGCTTCTAGAGACAATTACTATGGAAAATGCAGCCATATTTTAGTAGGTACCACATGCAGGAAGCTCTTTGCAAGTATCAATATATATTTGCTTGCTTGACAAAAACATATCAAACCTAAGTCAAGAGATTAATCCAAATGACTGGACTGTAAATGATCCTTGGGCAAAGTGTGGTGAAAACTTGACCTTTTCGATGGTTGCTATCGTTCGGATTATGTTGGAGATAACCAGCCTGGCAAGACCGGCTGGTGGTTGGCCTGCAAGTTTATCTCGGTTAGAAATAGTCATGATACCGATGATGATAACCATTCATATTTGCATAGTATGATCTTGCTTGCTCTTGACCACAACCTTGGAATGCTCAGTAAGTGCGTATTTAAGAAACCAATTCATTCATTGAACAAATAATTATCGAGTGGCCTGTATATATTGGCGTTGTTCTAGGTGCTGGGGAAACAGTAGTGAATAAGACAGGGTCCCTTTCAGGGGAACTTGCAGCCTGGTGGGGCAGGACTGACCATAAACAAGAAAACAAGCAAATGGATAAGAATTCATGCATTGAAGGAAGTGCTACAAAGAGAAGGAAAGATGGTGCTGTGAAAAGAAAATATATGGGCAGTGGTGCTTAATTTTGATGGGTGATCGGAGAAAGAGGCTTCTCCAAGGAGGTGACATTTAAGTTGAAAATGGAAGGATGAGGAGAAGTGAGCCAGGGGTGAGCCAGGGTCAGAGGAGGGGGGTGTTCTAGGCTGAGGGGCCAGCGTGCGCAAAGGATGTGAGCTGGGCATGAGACTGGCAGTTCCCAGGAGCCAATGGGCTGCTGTGCAGGGCTGGGGTGGGGGGAGGCAGGGGAGAATAGCACGTTCTCAGGTGGGAGAAGCAACCAGCAGCCAGACTACACAGGGCCCTATGCAGCATGGCAAGGAATTGGGATTTTATTTTAAGGGGCAGATGGGAAGCCATCAAAGGGCTTTGCGAAAGGGAAGAACATAATCCAATTTACATTTTAAAAAGATCACTCTATGTCCTAGTTAGGGAACAAAAAATATTCTATTCATTTTGATAGCTGGTTCCAGAAGAATAGCAAATGTAAGTAGACAGGCTGGCAAGGTGGGGGAACCTTGGGTGGCTCCTCTGAAGAGCTCGCTGGGATATGAGGGCCTCTGTCAAGGCTGCAGTCTCTGGTTCTGAGTTTTCTTCTGATTTCACATCTCATCTCACAGTTTCTCTTTCTCTTGAGAGGGTTTGTCACTTGGTGTGATTCTTGGCCCAGTAAGATGGAAGAGCAACAAACGGAAGGAACGGAGAGAGCTGGAAACCTTTGAGTGGGTGTAACAGAGATGTCCACGTGCTCTTCCAGCCCAGGTCCTCCTGTGTGTGCATTTTACCCCAAAGAACAGCGTGGGAGCCCCTGGAGCACGGTGGGGGGCACCCTCCAAGGGGAGCCCCACGGTGAGCTGGACAAAGGCTTCCCCTCGCTCAGTCACTGGGCTCGGAGAGCAGTGACTCCAAGGCCAGGAGCAGTGACTCTTGGTGGCCAGGCTCGGAGAGCAGGCGGCCTGAAGTTCCTCTCTCAAGAAGAGTGGGTGTCTGATTGGCTACCAGTGTCCTGCCTTTGGACCCCAAACGCCCCCCTGGTTGTCTCCACCACAGTTCCTTTGTTCCTACCACAACTTTCTTACTGTTCTACATAACTATCAATGAAAACACAACTGCAATGCCTTTTTGTGTTTGTAAACAAGCTGCAATTGTAGAGAAGTCTGGAGTGCAGGGAATGTGAAGGCAGGAAGATGAAGATACCAGCTCCCTTCAGGCTGTTAGAAAAGTATAAAGTTAAATATGTATTTAAGTGTTTAAAGGGACAACACTAAAACATTGGGAATAGAATGTACAACTTCCAAACTAGTAGTGGGGGAAGAGACTGGAGAAAACACAGCCCAACAAATGGTTAGATGACTTCCTATGTAGCAAGTGACAGAGAAAGGAGGAGAGAGGGAAAGAGAGAGACAGAAAGAGGACAAGCGGAATTCCAGTTCATAAACAGAACATGCTTATCCAACCACCGCCAACCTGGGGGCAGATTCTCTCAGGAGGCTGGTGGGTGGGGAGGCCATGGCGGGCGTCTCCAGTGCCATGTGTGCCAGTCAGTAATATATACACCTACCTCTCCTTGATTTTAAACTCCTTGAGGGCAAGGTCAGACCCAGTTCCCAGTTCATCTCTGTTTGTTCCCAGCACAAGGAGGTTCAGCTGCTGAAGAAGGAATACGAGTGTGTGTTGTTATTATCCAGCATAAGCTGTGTCTTTCCTCTTGGCTTGTGCCATCTTCTGAAAGGCGTGAATTCTGACCCCACTCTGAAGGAAAAGGAATAGAGCAACGCAGAAAGAGAATGTGAATGTGAACCTCACTGTGGGTGAGACCAACAGACAGAAAGCTTTGCGTTTGAGGGGCTGTGAAGCTTTCCTATCACACCGGCTTCCCTTGCTATCTCCTCCTCCCGCTCCTCCATCCTTTGACTTTTTGCTTGCAGGTTTTCTCACTATAAATCAGTTCCCTGAAAGGTACACGTGAATCTCCCCTTAGGAGTGTTAGAAACTCAAGCGCTTCTGTTCAGTTGTCTCCAGCCCTGAGCATGGGAACCATGTGAAACCTGTGCCGTCCCGGAGCTGTGGTGACAGTGGTAACATCTGTCGTTCTCAGGAGCCTTCTGGATGAGGCCTTGCAGGATGGCTCATGCCCACACCAGTGACCTCCAACAGAGACACACCAGGGAAGCAGGAAAGGGCCGTGCGGCAGGATCACGTTCTGGACTAGAAAGTACGTCTGCTCATCACGCTACCTTTGCTAAGTACACCAACTAATGGAGCGCGAGACGTGAAAGATCTTCACAGGCCACGTGGAAATGTAATTCAGACCCAGCCGGCGGAGGTCACAGTAAGTTAGATTAATTTTCTTCCTGCCTTTCCTTGCAAAGCTAACCTTTGCCTTACAAAAAAGTTCTTTAAAAAGAGATAAGTCAGTGTTTATTCGGCATTTGAAGGAGTTTTTATCCTAGCAACCCTGTTGGAAGCGTCCCTGTTTCCTTGGGATTCAGCTCAGGCAACTGTTTATTGATCCTTTACATCAGAAATAATTGTTCTGGGTTTGAAATCTGTCAAGTAGTGGAAATTCAAATTAAGCCGTTTGTGAAATTCTGTTTAATGAGGGTTATCAGCTGAGAGAGCCATTTGCTTGCAGCATTCATTGGTCTCATCTGTGTGCCCTTAGACGCTGTTGCATGGGCCCTTCCCTTGTTTGGGCATCTCTGCCCTCATCTACCTCATGGCGGTACTTGTCACTCTGCCAGGCCCCCACGAGTTCTCTTTCTATCCCAACCTTTCCATGTCTTTTCTTGCCCTTTCATTTTCTGTTCTTTCTCTCCTGTCCCACGTCTTCTGTCTCCTGTCCTCCCTTCCAGTTTCCTGTCTCTTTCTTGCTTTGGTCTGTATCCATCCCTGTCTGTCATCAACAAGAAGACCCACAAGCATTACCAAACTGTCTCCTTCCATCAGAGGCCTCTGAAACGCTCTAAATCTGTCTTCAACGTGTTGCAGTTTGACAGCATGACATTCTGAGTTATCAAAGTTTATCACCCATTTTTTTTATTCATAGACCTTTTTTTGGCTTGAAACTTTCTCTTTCACCTTCTATGGGGAGCTTCCTAGGCACTAGGTTGGGAGCTGATGACAGGTTCCCTCTTCACTGGCCCTCTGGGTTCTCTAGTATGTAAACTGGTGTTCTCTTAGCCCATGGTGCTCCAGACTGAAAAGTTCTACTGTTCATCAGGAAGCCTCCTTTTTGAGCACTTTCACTATCTTTCTGAGACTTTGTCAGCTCCAGGGTGTCTTGTAGAAGATGAGGGGCTAGATTGGAGAGATGCTTGGAGACAGATGGTTGTTGGGGCCTGGAGAGGCATGTGGGCAAGGGGGATGCTGGAGAAGTACGCTTTCCTCCTCTTCCTCCCCATCCCCCTCCTCCTTCCCCCTCCATTACATCTTTCCCATCAACCCACAAAGCTTTGCTGATGCCCAGTTCCCTAAAGTCCCACATGAACTTCTTGCATGTGTGCCTTCATTCCTGTTTCTTCTAATTCTCTCAGCTTCAAACTCAGGAAGGAGAATTTCCCTGATGAATTTTTCAGAAAACTCCCTTCAGCCTTCAGCCCTCTTGCTGCTCCTTGCTAGCCACTGTCTGCCTTTTGGTTCATGAGAACCATCCAGAGAGCCAGTGTGTCATTTTTAAGTAACTTAGCTTGTAACAAGGCAAGAAATTAAGGACATACCCCAGTGGCAGTGTACCCAGGGGAGGGGTGGAGAGGGCAAGATGACAAAGTGTCTGGGAACCACGTTGTAGAGCAAGGTCTACAGAGCTGGGATGCCCATGGTGTGGGTTGGTTAGGGACAGAAACCCAAATCAAAGGGCTTAAGCAAAAACATGGGTATTTATTGGCTCCCCTAACTGGCCTGTGGCCATTGATCCAGAGCTGCAACAGCGCCATCAGGACGCCATCTCACTAGGCAGCATTGCCTAGTGGTCAGACACTGCCTGCATTTTGATCCTGGCCTCACCTCTTATAAGCTATATGAACTTGGGCAAGGTAATTAACATCTCTGTGCCTCAATTTCCTCATTTGTAAAGTGGGGATAATAGTATGATAATAGTATGACCTTATAGGGCTACTGTGACTATTAAATGAGTTAACGTTTGTAAAGTACTAAGATCTGTGTGGAACACGCAGTAAAGGCCCTATAAATATAAGCTGTATTCGCTTCCTAGGGCTGCTGCAACAAAGCATCACAAACTGGGTGGCTTGAAACAACAGAAATATGCGGTCTCACAGCTCTGGAGGCTAAAAGTCTGAGGTCAAGGCATCAGCAGGGCCCTGCTCCCCCTGAAATCTATAGAGACTCCCTTCCTTGCCTCTTCCCAGCTCCTGGTGGTTTGCTGGAAATCTTTGGCCTTCCCTGGCTTGCAGATGCATCACTCCAGTCCTCCATCCTCACATGGCATTGTCCCAATGTGTTATCACAGCATTTCCCCTCTGTCTGTGTCCAGATTTTCCCTTTTCATAAGGATACCAGTCATACTGGATTAGGACTCACTCAAATGACCTCACTTTAACTTTATTACCTCTGTAAAGACACTATTTCCAAATAAGTCACATTCTGAGGTACTGAGGGTTAGGACTTAACATAATTTGGGGGGAACACAGTTCAGCCAATAACAGCAGCTATTATTCCCCACCCCGTCTCCCTGTGTTTCTCTTTCTCTCTCTCTCTCTCTCTCTCTCTCTCTCCCTCCCTCTCTCTCCCTCTCCCTCTCCCTCTCCCTCCCTCTCTCTTCATATCCTTTACTTTCCTTTGTGCTGCCTTCATTCCATGGCAGATTTTCCTTAGGCTTTGGAAAAGATGGTCAGTACAGCTCTGGGCTTGGAGTCTACGTCTTAGCATCATACCATCTTTTCTAACAGTTTCTGTAGAAGTCCCCGATTGCCCTTGATTGGCTTGCTTGGACCATGTGTCCACTCTGGAGCCAGTCCCCATGGGCAAGGGCACTGTGATGCTCACACTGGCCATCTCTGGAGTCAGGGGCTGGGACCAGGCCCCCTCAAACCATGTAGGTTACGGGTTGGGCAGAGGTGGTAGCCCACAATGAAGACCTGAGTCTTGCTTCCTAGAGAAGGGATGCTGGACAAGGCAAGAGAAGTGGATGAGCCTAAAGCCTCGAAAGAACTTGGCCAAGAGGCTTGTAGAGCTGTTTTCAACTCTGTTAAGGCTGTTATCTAAGGTGGGATTAGGTTTATTTGGGGGAGAGAGCTAGGGAAGACCAATGGGCAGGAGAACAAGAGACAGTTTGAGATGAGGAAGTGCTTCTCGTGCACAGAGCCGTCAACAGTGGAAGGGGATTTTGCCTTTGTCAGCATCCTGTTCCCAGAGGTGAGCAAGAGCGGCCGTGCATTTTATTGGGAATTCTGTAAAGGCAATTCACACAGTGTGGAGGGAGCGGACTAAAGCAGTGGCTTTCAAATATTTATTACTGTGACCCACGGAAATGGATTTATATTTTGAACCAACACACACACACACCCCAAAACAAACGTTTCGCAAAGCAATTTTACCTTTACCACAATTGATGCTCTCTGACATAGCCCTTCTCTTCTATTTCATTTTAAAAACACTCTCAGCTCAGTAAATCGATTTCCCAGCCTGGAGTTTGGAAACCTGGACTAGGTGACCTCTGAGGTCCCTGGCAGCTCAGTGATTCTGAGATTCGATGACAGGTACCAAGAGGGAGGAAATGTGGTTTGGTGTGACTAAACATCACCTGCGTAATTAGTGATGACCCAGGGACTGGAGCCCCGCTCTCTGGACACCTGCACTGGTGCTCCTTTCATATAACCTGCTTGTAATGGTCCTTCTGGGTCCTCTCCTCCATCTTTGTATGACTGCCCTGTCAGCCTATGAAATGGACCATTTATGACCACATCAGTCTATTGCCCAGACACTTTTGGGGGGTTCTGCCATTGTCCACAGGGCAGAAGTCCAACATCTTCATCTGCTGACACCACTGACCTTCCCAGGAATCTCTGCAAAGCTCTATCCTCTTTGAGTTGCTCCTCTCCCACACCCAGACCCACACCTTCAATCCCACCCTCCCTCTGCCTTGGTGTCCTCCCTCCATTTTTCCAAGTTCTCCCTGTCCTACAAGGGGCAGTGCCATGCCCCTCTTCTAGGAAGCCCCCATGGTCCATTCATGGCTGGCAGGGATCTTCAGCTCCTCTGAGTCTTCTCAGCCTGGTTTTCCAGTCCTTCCCAGACCATGAAACCACTGGTGGAGAGGACTGTGGCGTTTGTTTGTCAGTTTCCCACAATACCTCATCTAGTACGTCCAGAGGAATAAATACTTGAAGAATGGATGGATGTATATAAATGGATGGACAAATCGATGGTTAGATTTCACAACACTGAATCTAATCCGTTCCATCAACACATATTATTGTGTGCCAAGCACTGTTCTAGGCACATTGAACAAAATAGACGAAGATCCCTGCCCTCATGGAGTTTATGCTCTAGTTGAGAGAGACAATGAACAAAATACAGTATATGGTGCCTTAGATAGTAATAAGGGCTAAGGAGTAAAACAAAGCAGGGAAGGAGATAGGAAGCATCAGGTCTTTTGCAATTGCTGATGGGATGGCCAGGGAGGGCCTCCCAGAGAAGGTGGTGTTTGAGTGAAGCCCTGAAGGAGAAGAGGAGTGTGGATATGGGGGCAGAGCCTCCCAGGCTGAGGGAAGAGCAAGGACAGAGGCTCCGAGGCAGGAGCATGTCTGATCAATGAAGAACAAAGAGGCCAGTGGCTGAGCAGAGGGAATGAGGGGAGAGGGGTGGGAATTGAGGTCAGAGAAGGAAAAGGGGCCAGGTGTCACAGGGTCTTTGTCACAGGTTGGGTTCCTCAGGCAGCAGACTCTGAGCTGGAGATTCCCAGGCAGAAGGTTTATTAAGAGGTGCTCTTGGGATCAACACCTGTAAGAGGGAGTGGGGTGGAGGGGAGGAAGCAGGACAACGCAGAACAGGAGTTGAGCAGTGACAGTCTCATTGGAGGCCTCCAATGCAGGGAGGTGTGAAGGTGGGCTAACCTTTCTCAGGTGTCCCGACTTGGGGTGAGACAGCTGGACCTTACACCCCAGTGTTGATCAGGCATTGGGTGCAGGCGCCCTAGGAAGCGGGTGTGACCTGAGGAGAGGGGACGTTCTTCAGCTGAGGCAGTCCCTGAGGGGGTGAGGGCTATGGGCTGTGGGCTGGTGCCGCTCCCGCATCCAGGGGATGAGCCCCTTATTCCTGATGGGTGTTTGGGAGCCAAGCCTTGTAAACCAAGGTGAAGACACCACTGTTATACTGAGAGGTGCAGAGAGACACTGGAGGGTTTGAGAAGAGTGACATAACTGGGCTTAGGCTTTTTTTGTGTGTGTGGTACGCGGACCTCTCACTGCTGTGGCCTCTCCCGTTGCGGAGCACAGGCTCCGGACGCGCAGGCTCAGCGGCCATGGCTCACGGGCCCAGCCGCTCCACGGCATGTGGGATCTTCCCGGACCGGGGCACGAACACGTGTCCCCTGCATCGGCAGGCAGACTCTCAACCACTGCGCCACCAGGGAAGCCCTTTTTTTAAAAAAAATTTATTTACTTATTTTTGGCTGCGTTGGGTCTTCGTTGCTGCGCATGGGCTTTCTCTAGTTGCAGCGAGCAGGGGCTACTCTTCGTTGCGGTGCGCTGGCTTCTCATTGTTGCAGAGCATGGGCTCTAGGCGCACGGGCTTCAGTAGTTGTGGCTCGCGGGCTCTAGAGCGCAGGCAGGCTCAGTAGTTGTGGCGCATGGGCTTAGTTGCTCCGCGGCGTGTGGGATCTTCCTGGACTAGGGCTTGAACCCGTGTCCCCTGCATTGGCAGGTGGATTCTTAACCACTGCGCCACCTGGGAAGTCCTGGGCTTAGGCTTTTAAGGGGTTGCTCATTCTGCTGTGTGGAGAGGAACCTGTGGGTAGTGAGGCAGCAGGGGAGGGGCAGGGAGCACACTCTCCAGGCGATGGTTGGATGTGGCTTGGGTGGGGTGCCAGCGGACATGATGTGAGAGGTGGTCAGATTCCTGATGGATTTTGAAGGCGGAGCTGATCCCGTTTGCTGACACATTCAGTGTGGGGTTTAGAAGAAATAGAGGAAGCAAAGAAGATCCTGAGGATTTTAGAGTGAGCCACTCAAAGGACGGAGCTGCAGTTACCTGAGACAGGGAAGCCTAGGTATGGGAAGGCCTCCACTGTTAAGTTCGAGATCCCATTAGCCCTCCCAGCAGGCAAGGCCAGTGGACTTGGACACCCAGGTCTGGAGGGCAGGGCAGAAGCATGGGCTGGATCGATCATTCTGGGGTCACATGCACACAGTCTCCATTGGTGGGAGATGCACACATGTGTGAAGGATACAGGGAACCGTGGGGATAACCTGTGCGTGGCTGTGTCAGACCCAGGGCTGCCTTTTCCTAGACTGTTCTAGGCCAGACGCTGAGGGAACATTGCAGGGGCTGCCCACGCCCCACGCCCCCCCCCCCCCCCCGGCATGTCGCAGCGCTCTAAACTATGAAGGGCTCCGTCCCTCACTGGGGGCGGGGGCTTGATAAGGCGGTGCGGGGTGGAGACAAGTTGCCTGTCAGGTCCCTTCCCGCTGTGATTCTGGGACTTTCTGCAGCATGGGGGGCTCCTCTCCCCACACTCCTCTGGGTTAACAAACCTTGCCCTTGCCCGCTTTGTGGCCAGTTTGTTCTAACCTGGAGTTGCTCATGGTCCTTCCCTCATTTTATTCTGACTCCTCAAACTTTCAAAAGATATGAGTAACATGCAACCTGAAGAGGAGAGGGGTGCTGACAAAATGAATTCTGACAAAGGTAATTGCATGAAGCCTCTGTATCTCGGCCCTGAACATGGCCCTACATTGTCAGTTTTTATTTTATTCAAATCCTGAAGTCGAGTGTCCGCCTGCAGGTGGGGGAGTGGTGGGAGAGGAGAATGGAGTGGGGCCACCAAGAGGCCAGAGGCAAGATTAACCCCTCCACCCACTGCTGTGGGAGCCATCTGGGGGGGAGGGCTACTATGCCACGTCCCAGTGCTTCCTTTGGTCTGGAGACCTAGACAGTCTCGGGGATGGACGGATACACAGACATGTGAAAGGCTTAGGGGACCACCCGTTGGCACTGCCTGCCAGGCTGGGAATCGCAGCCTTAATGAACATTGAGTTTCTTGATGAAGCAGGCGTGAGCTTGCCGCCCTGGGTGAGAAGAGGGAGCCACTGGCAGGAGGGGGGGTCACAGTGACCTTGCAGAATTGTACCGCAGCTGTCTCTCCTCAGGGTTCCCTGCTGTCAAAGCTGACAGGGGCCTCTGGGCCACCGCTGCCCTCAAAGCATGCCTCTCCTGTCCAAATGCTCTCACGCCAAATTTCCCAGCTGTTGTCATTGGACTGCACCCGGACATCCAGGCTTGCAGTCATTTTTGGATCAGGAGCCAAGTGCTCCCAGGATACTTGGTGTGTATGTTTCCTCGGATGAACCATGAGGCTGAGCCTTTGCCTGTCCTGACCCCTTTGCCTGGAAGTGACCTTCCTCGGCGTCTCAGTTTTCACTCTGTGAAATCCAAGTCATTCATCACCACTTTATTCTGGGCCTCAGAATCCTCCTCAGCACAGGCTTTAAGCAGCTGCCACCAAACGATGAGCACTGATAAGCGAGATGAAACACACACACTATCCCTGATCTAGAAGAGGGAACCAGAATTTAACCAGCACTAATGTTTTAGTGATCCAGTTATTGGAACTTAGTTTACCTGTAACCTGTGTCATGGGTATCAGAAGTTGGCCTGGTTCCCCATTATAACAAAATTTTTTATAATTGTTTGGTGATGAACATTTGATCCTTGTGTGAGATGTTCTCAGTTAGGACAGCTTAGACCTAAAAAGCTGATGGAGAACCCATCCTCTTGGATATCACGCTGAACCATTCCTCAGCTATTTAACACCATGGGCACTCAGGACAAATACCTGAATTCTTCTCATTAGAGGTCCAAACGTGTAGGTTATTATGTCCCATCAATCACTTCAGTAAGCAAATCAGTCAAACAGTGAAACTGACCCAAACCCTCACTCAGGTGATCTCCACAGAGACCTGCCATCCAGACCTAACGGGGGCTTCTCCTTACTTCTTTATTGGGGATGTCCCCCTTCGCCACCATCGCTCAAAATAACATCTCAAAGAGCTAGGGGTGCATTGGGAGTGGGGAGATGTTTATTACAGCTGAGGGCACCTGGGATGACTTCCAGGTGCAGTGAGATTAACAGGAGTGGAAGGCAGAAAGTCAAGCTACCTTTATCAGCTACTTCTCTCAGCCCCCGTGTCTTCTTTTACAAAGTGAGGAGTTGTGCCCAGTCGCACTCCAGAGCGTTCTGGAGACCTGGTTTTTGACTCCACAGCTTTGGATGAGCACACACGCTAGGTTAGATACGTTGGAAACCAAAATATGGTCTAAATGTTTATCAAGTAATTCAACCCAAAATAGTCATCACCTGCTTGGTGCTGAGCAGGTGAGCTAGGTGAGCAGGAACCAGCTTCTATCCCCAGGGACCTCACATGCTAGTAAAGCATGGGCCCAGGATGCAAAGAGCTGACATAGAGGCAGAAAGTAGGAATGCCCAAGCAGACGTACAGAGGCCATCCCACGGGAGTCTGGGAGAGGGAAAGCTCACCTCTAACTGAGGTGTATGTGCATAGATCTGGGAAGGCTTCCAGGAAGTGGTGGCACTGAGCAGACCCCTGAAGTCTGGTTAGGATTTGGAAATGGAAGGGGACGGACACCCCTCCGTCCTTTACTCAGGGCCTGGCATGGTGGAGAAACCCAGGAAATGCTTAATAACAACTGCTGAGTCCCTGAACATTGCAGTTTCCTCTGTTGGGTCCCTGAGGACATCATACAGTGTTTACACAAATTAATCCTGCGAGCAGGATGGCAAAGACAAACTCAACCCATCACTTTGTCAGGGCTCTGTTTTGAGACGCCGGAGAGCCTGGTCAAGAACCATTTCGAGACAAGGTGTGGAAAAACATTTGGAGCCCAGGTAAAGAGGGAGTTGTCAAGACACTGGGGACTGGAAGGGCACCCAGTTACAGAAAGTACAGACAGGCCCCACAGGAAGTGGAAAGACCTCAGGCATCTATTTTTTCCACTTTGCCAGCCACCCCCTCAGCCCTCCACTACAGAATGTTTGGTTTCTTATTTTTTGTCTCTTGATCTCCTGTTTTGTTCTGCTGGCTCTGCAGACTGGCTTTGTCTGCTTGTTCATCTGCTTACACGTGACCCATCGAGACCTCTATAAAATGGTAGCTGCGGGCTGCCAAGGCCTTCCTACTCCAATCCCTGCGGTAACTGGCCAGCGCCAGGGGGGTCTGATTCCAAAGTCTTGGGTGAGAGAATCTGCTGGGTCAGCTTACGTAAGATGTCAGTCCCTGGTCCAATCACCTGGGAGCAGGGGCAGGTGGAGCCCTCACACGCGATAGCTGTCCCCTTGCCAGCTGTGTATGTAATAGAGAGATAAGAAAACAATAATAGTTCTTTATTATGTCTCTTCCTTTTAGAAGTCGAGCGACTTCCCTGGCAGTCCAGTGGTTAAGGCTCCATGCTTCCAATGCAGGGGGCACGAGTTCAATCCCTGGTTGGGGAACTAATATCCTGCAGGCCACACAGCCTGGCCAAAAAAAAAAAAAAGGGAAGTTGAAATTATATTTCTCTCTTTAGAGGAATATAGAGCAGTGATGTATAATAGAACTTTCTACAAATGATGGAAATTTTCTATATCCAATACAGTGACCACCAGCCACCTGTAGCTATTGAACACCTGAAGTGTGGGCAGTGCAGCAGAGGAACCCGCTTTTTAATTTTATTTGATTTTAATGAACTTAAATTTAAATGTAAATAGCCACTTGTGGCTAATGGCTACTATACTGGACAGTGCAGCATAGCATTTTTTTAAAATTAATTTATTTTTATTTGTTTATTTTTGGCTGCACTGGGTCTCTGTTGCTGTGCGTGGGCTTTCTGTAGTTGCGGCGAGCAGGGGCTACTATTCGTTGCGGCGAGCAGGGGCTACTATTCGTTGCGGCGAGCAGGGGCTACTCTTCATTGCGGTGCGTGGGCTTCTCATTGGGGTGTCTTCTCTTGTTGTGGAGCACGGGCTCTAGGCACACGGGCTTCAGTAGTTGGGGCACGCAGGCTCAGTAGTTGTGGCACACGGGATTAGTTGCTCTGTGGCATGTGGGATCTTCCCGGACCAGGGCTCGAACCCGTGTCCCCTGCATTGGCAGGCGGATTCTTAACCACTGTGCCATCAGGGAAGCCCAGTATAGCATTATTAAGCTTATCAGCCACACCACACTTGAGGCTCTCAGGTGGAACAAAACGAGGTAGAATGAGGAGAACAAAACATAGAGACAAAGGAAGAAGTTTAATTACAACTGGACAAAAGTTAGAGAGGATGTGTGTTTTTGTATGAGAGGGCATCTGAGGTGGCATAAACTGAGTTGTGCGCAGTAAGAGGCAAGGAGAAGCGTGTGCTTGATATATTCAGTATTCTCAGGCAGGGTTAGATAAGGAAGGTGTGGAAACAGCAGAGGTCAGACAGTTCCATGTCTCTGCCACCAGGGGTCCCCATAGACCCAGCACAGCTTGGTTGCAGAGATCAGCGGTGAGGTGTATGTGGTGGGAGAGGGAGGATGAGATACAGAAAAGCAAGCGCTGGGTGGGTCACAGAGGAGTGGGGGTAATGGCTCATCACTCTGTGCTAAGCGCCACTTTAAGTACCTTATAAATAAAAGTTCTGTGAGGTACGTACATAGTATTTTATCACCCCCATTTTACAGATGGGCAACTAAGGCACAGCAAGATGGATACCTTGGCCAAAGTCTCAGAGTGTTAAGTTCATAGTTAGGAAATAAAGTCTGGGTTTATTAAAGTCTGGCTCCAAAGTCTGGGTTAACTGTGATGCTCTGTTACTCCCAGGGGGAGCCTGCCTCTACATGGTTCTAGCCCAGCCTAGAATGTGTAAGTATGTCACCACTCAACTGGGTTATCTTCATTCATCTCTTACTATTAACCTGTGGGCAATGTTTCCATGAAATATTGTACTTTTTTTCCTTTTTTCTTTTGCCTACAGCCACTTTTCGTTCATTTATTCATTCTTGGATTCAACAAGTAAACATGGAACATGCTATGTGCTGAGGCTGGGCATACAAAGAATCAAAGAACTTGCTTGGGGCCTCACAGCTCATAAGGGAGATAGGAAATGGAAATACCTGCTACACAGGGTACGAAGGGCTGAATGTCTTGGGATAGGGACAGAAACACAGGAATGGGGTCCTGACCAGTTGGGATGTTCTAGGTTTCTTGGAGGAGGGGGTCCTGGAGCTGAACTCGAGGACCAGGCAGCCTTTGAACATGTCCCCATGTTTCCATTTTGGGTTTCAGCGCCTTCCTGCTGCCTGCTGACATGATATGTCGCTACAGGGAGGATGACCTTTTACAGGAAATTCAGAACTCAAATCATCAATGTCCAGCTACCCCTGGTGCTGAGTCCCAAAGTTGTCACGGCCTGGCTGCTGGTAATGCCTCCTCCACACACAGACCCTCAGACTTGCGAGAACAGTGAGAGCTTCCCTCCAAGTCCCAGCCTTCAGCGCAGGCCTTGCCCACACTCCGGGCGCCTGGATTCCTGGGAAACCGGCTCCTGGGGCCTGACCAGCAAGGCTTGGAAGCCCAGGTCCCTGCAGACTTGCTAGTTAATGAGTTCGACAAAAACTAGGTCTGTCTGTAATCGAAATGGGAGCACAAGGCTCGCGCAGTCCCCGAATTAATTCAGTCCTGTTAGAAAAGAAGCAAGGCAGAGTTTCTGCTGCTGCCTGCAGGATCCACGGAGCGGTTCTGAGTGCCACTACTTCCATTTTGGGACCCGTTGTTTCTCATCACTTCAGCGTAATCATGAAAACATTCTCCAAGTCTATTATTCCTGTCTCCTGCTGCCACACTGAGGCAGTTGTTAACAATGCCCTCTGCCCGCCCCAGACCCCTCCTCTATTTAAATACTAGTCTGATGGGCAAAGAGAGCATTTAATGACTGCTCCAGACTAAAAAGTTCCTATTATTTTATTCCCTTCTTACTCTCGCTTGATTTCCTCCTAGATGGGGACAGATGGGTACAAAATAAATGAAGCTGGAATTAAAAATGCAAGAAGACAGGTCTGGATAAGGTGGAGAAATTGGATGTGGCTCAAAAATTTGTCCAGGTCATTATGGGTGTGTCCTCTGTGAGCTTGCAGGCCACCAGCACTACCACCCCCAGCCTGGCTGTCCTCTGAATGGTCTGGGAATAGGGAATCAGAGTGACCAAAACTTTCCCTCCCATTGGAGTGGTCTGCGTATCCTGACTGAAAGAAAGGAGAAATTCAGCAAGGGGAATTTACTATGGCGGCCAAGAAGCGGTGCAGACAACGCCAGCTTCAGGCTACCTTGATCCCCATACCCTTTGCCCCCAGTATAAATAGTGCATAGCCTTTGTGCCATTCTTCCCTCCTGTCTTTATTCAAATGTAATCGCCTCTGGGAAGCCTTCCTTGATTACCCCTCTTCTGTGCTCCCTCCAGACCCTGTTTATGTCCCACTTACTGGTCTATCGTGTCCTTCTGCATTACAGGCCTGTCTCCACTTTCCATGGCTGCTGATTCTTGTACAGAGGAGGTTTTGGTGACGTGTGCTGGGTGACGACTCTTCTTTCCCTGCTTGCTTGCTGTGTGACCTTGTGTATATCTATCTCTGGTCCTCAGCAACTCCAGTTGCAACACAGGGATGCTAAGACCTACTTACAAGGCTGTTATGAGGAGTAAACTAGATCCTAGCTTCCCTCTCTGCCTCACAACCCTTTGTATTCACTACTATTAGGGCACTGGGGCTCTGGAGCCAGACCAACCTGGCTTTGAATCCTGCCTCCACCATTTTCTAGCTGTGTCTTCGGTCCGGTTACAAGCTCTCTGGGCCTCTGTTTCTTCATCTATAAAACGATGATGATGACTCCTAACCCCTATCTCATACACTTGTGGGGAGGATTAAGTGGGATAAAACATGTGAAGTGCCTAGCATAGGCCTGGCACAGAATAAACATTCAGAAGCTTAGCCATTATTATTGCTGTTTTTACTAAAATTGTGAATTGGTGGGGCAGCCATATCAGCCTAGTACAGTGCCCAGTGACCAGTGAGTGTTGAATATATAAAGAAAAGGAAAATGTTTTCAATCTAAGCTGGGGAGTATTGTACAAATGCAATGCTCGATAATGTTACCCTTTGTCAATCAGGAATGATTAGGACATGATGTAGGTGACCAGGGAATACGGGCCTGAGAAAGTGCCTGGGGGTCCCTGCCCCTCCCTAACTGTCACGGTCCCCTTCAGCCTCCCAGCTCTCCCAGGCTCTGTGAGATGCAGGTGAGCTGGAGGTGACAGAAACTTACCCACTGATAGCCAGAAATTTAACCTAGAAGGAAAGAAAATCCATGGCTGCCAGCTTACATGCAGCCAGGAGCAATTGCTAGTGAGTCAAGGTCGATGGCCAGACAGACGGGAGGAACCAAGGGGAGGGTTGGCATTTGCTGAGGTTGCTAATTTCCAAGCTCTGGCCTGTGCTGGAACAGCAGCAGTGTGCTTGTGGAGACCTTGGCTTTCCTTCCAGGCTGAGATGGTCTGGGGCTTCCTCGAGCCATCCACTGGAAAGACTGACTGGCCCAGAGCCATCCCCATGTTTGTATCTGTGCCTATGTCTGCATCTATAATAGCTAGAATTTAATAAGGGCTTATCATGGGCCAGTTTACATGGACAAACCTGAATATTACACAGGCTTGTCCATGACACAGATACTGCAGTTTCCTCACTATAAAATGGGGACCATAACAGGCCCCACGGGTATTAGTCAGCGTCAGCTAAGTTATGCTTTGGTAACAAGCGCCTCGTAGATCTCAGTGGCTTAAAGTGGCCTCAGTCACACCACGTGTTCCTCTTGGATCAGCAAGGGCAATGGTCTGTGCTATTGCCATTGTCACCTGGGGAACAGACTGACAGAACAGCCATTATGTGGAAGACCACTGGTCTGTCTTTTTTTTTTTATATTTATTTATTTATTTATTTAGCCTGCACCAGGTCTTAGTTGCAGCATGCAGGAATCTTTTAGTTGCAGCATGCAGGATCTTATTTGCAGCATGAATGTAGGATCTATTTCCCTGACCAGGGATCGAACGCGGGGCCCCTGCATTGGAAGCACGGAGTCTTAGCCACTGGACCACCAGGGAAGTCCTTGCTGGTCTCTTGACAGAGGGAGAGAGAGTAACAAATTGTGCACTGACTTGTAAGGCTTCCTCCTAGAGGCAACAGACAGTGTCTGGTACCCAGTAAGCCCTGCATGGTTATTAGCTAGGAACACCTATCCTGTTACTATTATTTGTTTTAAAGATAAGGAAATAGAGCACAGAGAGGCCAAGTAACTTACCCAAGGCCACACAGGGATTGCTCACATGTTGCCCCCCTAACCAGTACACTATACCACCCCACCCCCAGAGTGCTGGGCCGACTTTGAGGGCTGAGCTGGGTCAAGACAGACATGATGTGCCCTTGAGGAACACCCAGTGTATTGGGGTGTGCAAAGGGAAGCTATTATTTAGTGAACACCACGTACACGGACTCCTTGAATTCTCACAGCAGCCCCGAAGTACAGATTATTATTCCCATGGCTAGGATGGGGAGACAGTCTCAGAAATGTGACGTCATTTGCCCCAAACTAAAGGCTGGTTGGGGGTAGAGCCAGAATTCACGCCGCCTGTTGGACTCTGAAGCCTGTGGCTCCTTCACTGCATCAGTGGGGCACGTGGCCAACAGCCTCGGGTGTTTTCTCTAGGACAGAGTTGGCTGTTTGAAGGGACTTGGGTGAATTTAGGGAAGAACAAGCTGCACTATCTACTCCCTAAGAGGAGCCTAAGGTGTGTATGAGAGAGAGAGAGAGAGAGAGAGCGATCAGAGAGACAGAGGAGAGACACAGAGAGACAGAGAGTTGAAAACAGAGCGAGGCGGCCCACTCATGAATCATCCTGGTATTAACTCGCTGAGGGAGAAGTATAAGGGAGGTTCTGTGAGGATCCCTGAGGAAGCAGATATGGCTTCCAGTTGGTGGGATTGGGCAGGCTTCAGGGAGGAGGTGGCATTTTCTCCGTGCTTTCTAGATTAGTTATATCTGAAGATGGGGAGGAAATTGCAGAGACGGGAGCAATGTGGGCAAATGCTGGGAAGTCGGGATTTCTGTTCAGGGTGTTTGGGGAGCCAGAGTATGGGCTGTTGGGGAGCCAGGGTATGGGCTGTGTGCTGGGAAGAGTGAGACCTGGGATCAAGTCTGATTATAGCAGGGCTACCGCAGACCAACTTCGGGGCTGCCACCCACATTGTAATCATAGATTAGAATGTTTATCATGACACCCCGGCAGATGGCAGCAAAAGTCTGGAGGAAGGGGTACTTGCTGGCCACCTCTGTTTACCCCCAGCTCTTCTCTCCCTCCCCCCCCCCCCCCCCCCCGCACTTCTATGTGCCCTGCATCCACCGGACTTCCTACTCTCCGGCTTCCTGTTTAGCCAGTGGGATGCACCAGCAGGAGACAGGCGGACTGATGGAGAGAGGTGGGGTATTTATTCCCTCATCTCCCTCCTTTTTGGGTTGGCAGTGGCTGTGACCCTCTATCAAGGTCCCCCGCTCTTATAAGGTGCCTCTTACCAGAGATGTGGCTCAGTTGGGGTTTCCATAACTGCTTTCTCCTGATGTCCCTTCACCCTCTCTTGCTAGGGTGCTTTCACCCTCTCTTGCTAGGGTGTTTCACCATCTTTTGCTGGTTTTTCTTAATTCTGGCCTCACCTTGGTAAACCATCTTTTCACTAAACTCTCTCCAATCACCCATTTTGAGTGAGCCATCTGTCTCCTGCCAGTACAGGGCTCTTTCCTAATTGACCCAGAGATGCCATTTGACTAGCAGCCACTTCGAAAGCCTTCTGACCTTATTCTGTGGCATTTGGGGAGTTATTCCCATCAGGGGACCAGGAAGCAGCCCAGACTCCATTCACTCATGGGGTGGCTGAAACAAAAGTGCAGGGGCAGAGCAGGGGCACCAGAGCATGGTGAGATCTTTTGCCTTTTTCCAGACTCCTGGCACCTAGCAGCATCCCTATGAATGTTGTGCTGAGATCACTTGAATTCTGAAGCCAGGGCAGGAGAAGCTCAGCGCCTCAATGAAAGTAACCTACAGGTGCTGCCTCTCGCTGCTCTCACCTGCAGGTGCCCCTTAGATTATGAGTCCTCCGAGGGCAGCTGGGCCTCTCCCATCTCTGTCTCTGCCAGCACAGCCCTGTGGGAGCAGATGGGGAGTGGCTAGTGGAATGACCAGAGCCGGCTTGAGCTGATCTGAGGGCTCCTTTGGGCATTCCCCAGGTTTCCACTGGAAGGTACACCTGCCTGTATCCAGGAAAAGCCTGACTTAAAAGGATTTTAGAAAACATCATTTTATTCTTTTTCGAAATGTACGGAAAGTAATCAGGAACATTTCTCTTGAGTCCAGTACTATTTCTTCTCCAGTTCACTGCCCCTCAAGCCAAATCCCAAGTCTGCTTTAATGAATATAGAAAACTCACTTGTCATTGGTTGGACAAAAGCTAATGGACTGGAGTCCTTGAGGACAGTGGGTCTCTTGAGCAAATTAAACAGTCCCCTTGCAATCTTGAAGTCTATGTTAAATTGTTTATCAAACCCTTCCCAGGTAGTATTAAGGAGACAGGAAGAAGGAAGTAATTTCAAAACAGTTTTGAAACAGTTTCAAAACTAGCTTGGGGAAGGATCCATAAATATACTTCACCTCTGGTGTCACGCTTACCTTCACTCGTGGCAGACATTACTAATCAATCATGTATTCTTTCCTATTCACTCAAAACCAGGGCCTAGGGTAAGTGAGTCTCCATGATTTTGGTGGTCAGAAAAGAAGATGAGTCGGGGGGCAGAGGAATGAGCAGTGGGCTGGGCATCAGGAAACCTGACCCCAGTTCTGCTGTGATCTCCTTCTTTGAGTCTAGTTCCCTCTTTGTTCAAATGGGAATCCTCCCTAGCCTGCCACCTGATGCTGTTGAGAGGATGGTCAAGGTCATGACCAGGGGAGCTTGCCAGTGCTGTGGTGTGCCGCCTTGCCAACTGGACCGTCATGGTTGGGCACTGCCACTGAGCACGTTCAGAAACAGGCTCTCCAAGGAGTCAAGATAGTCCTTCTGAGGTTTCATCATCATGGGTCTGTCGATGTTTGGGTCCCATGTGCTGTGTAACCACATGTGGCTGTGGGGTGAGGGATGTGACTTTCGAGGATGCCCTGTGGCTGTGGGGTGAGGGATGTGACTTTCAAGGACTTTCAAGGATTTCCAGGGCTCTGAGGGCAGCATCAGAGAAGCAGAAAGATGGAGCACGGGGGAGGAGAAGGGAGCCTTGTCCTAAGTGGCAGCAATTCACTCAATTGTTCATTTATTCCTTCGTAAATGTTTCCTGCCAGGGCCTGAGCTGGGCTTTGCCAACTCACTATCAGTTCAAGTTGGAGCTGGCTAACGCACTTCTCTGACCTGCGGTATCATGGGTGACAGGGGCCTTAGGAAAGGGCGTGGCTTTGGAGAAAGTTCCGCTGCTGACTGGCTGTGTGTCCTTGGGAAAGCCATTTCACCTCTCTGAGTCTCAGTTTCCTCATCTGCGAAGTTGGGGTAAGATGGCCCTTGGGGGTTCTCATGGGGATTAAAAGAGATCATACATGTAAAAATGCCTGCCACGTAGTAAGCACTCTGGAACGTTAGCCAACTGCCTGGTATCAGGACCAGTAATGCCTCAGCCAGTGCTTACAGAAATGGAATTCAGTGCAAATACCCAAAAGAGGGCCTTTCAGAGCGCTGGAAACGCTTTTACATTTGCACAGGGAGAAAACAAATATTATTTGCCGTTAACCGTGGGGAGCAGGCTAAAGGCTCGGAGTGAGGCCACTGGAAATTGAATAACTTCACTTGCATCAATTTCATTCAATTTGTAAGCACTTGTCTCTGTATTCAGGAGGAAAAATGAATTCAGCTCAATCAGTCAGCCTGTTCTGGTGGTTTGGGGGAAGCCACCCTCTCTCAAAGGCCCAGGGGATTCAGTGCCGCCTGGAGCCACGTGTCTGGAACTTGGATGTTTTTGCGGTGAGCTGGGAATAGTCCAGGCTTAATCACTGCCTTGCTCTTCTTCTGCACTCCCAAATCAGGCACCTGCAAGGGGCAGCTTTGAGAAGGTGTCTCAGCCCCAAGTTGGGGGACATTTACAGAGGGTCAACAAGGACCTCAGTGGCTACCCTGTCCACGGCTCAATGGCCTGGGAGTGACACAGAAACAGAACAGGGGCACGTCCACCCAGGAAAGACAAAAAGCAGACGGGGAGGAATTCCAGAAAGCAGCCACTGTTTCTCTCTATCCTTCCTTCTCACCTCTGTTTCCCAACACTTAACCTGAATTGCCCTGAGCATGCCCCTGGCCACAATTTAGTACAGAAGTGGCCTTTCTTCGGGCATGGACATCACCGTAGAGGAGTCCAGATCTCCAACACTCACCTTGTCACTCCTGCCCTGGCCCATGAGTAAAGGTTTGACCCCAGAAACTTAAAGGAAAGGAGATCCTAAACATAGACATCATTTAAACCTTTACAGGTCTGTTTGCCATCTTCTCTCTCCTGTCTCTCCCCTCTTCCGTGCCTGCCATTCCGCTTGAAGTTCCACGGGGATTCTTTAAGTTAGGATTTTCCACCGTGAGCTGCTCTTACATAAGTTGAATGTTCGGGCACAACAGTTGCTACTAAAGGCACGAAGAAGTAAAAATGACCTATATTCTCCCCTCCCTGGCCACTGACTGCTGTGGAGTGACAGGTAGGTAAGAACACTTAAATGAGGCCGAGATGGATGGCCAGGGTGAGAGAGGCGAGCCCTCGAATGGGGGGCCAAGGTTTGCATTGGTCCTACCCTACCTCCTTGATAAAAGGCAAATAGGAAAGGGGGAAGGAGGAGGAGGGTCTCATGGGAGAATTCCGTCTGTAGGCGTTCGTGCTCAGTCGAGAAGCCAAGCCGGACTCAGCCCTGCCAGCCTCCCGCCCCAACCTCCCCACGATGGAACAAGCTCTGATTGTGTTAAATGTTGATGATTCTCATGCCACAGCTCCGCGGGGACAGATTCTGGCGAACATGATAGATAGACCTTGGAGTGGGAAAGCAGATGATGTTTGAAAGCATAGCGCCGGGGGAAAACCAGTCTGGGGCTTAGAGAAAAGAGCACGTTTTGTTTGTTTTTGTTTGTTTCAGCTGGATTTGTTCAAGGGAGGTGGAGGGGACACTGCAAAGTGCCCTTTTTGGTCCGCTGTGGAAGCTTAGTCCTTGGGTAGCTGCCATTTAAGCATCCTCTTCGGCAATGTCAGAAGCCCCCACTCTGGGTCTGGCCTTGTGGGGTCTCCAGGGATGCAGAAAGAAGTTGATGTGGTCCCTGCCCTGCGAGCCTCAGTCTGGGGGGAGACAGAGCTCACACAGACAGGGATGATGCAGAGCGACTCATGCAGTGATGGGGGAGGGTACGAGGGGCTGGAGGATGGAGGCAGGGGCAGCCGATGTGCATGTGTGTGTGGGGGGGTGTGCACGTGCACACGTGTGTACATGGACATGTGTGTGACTGGCTGAAGAAGATTGAAAGGATCAGGGAGGAGGGGATTCCTGCATGCTTGTGCCTGGGAGGTTGGGGTGATAAGCTTTCATTATGGGTGGTGGCTGGCACCAGGGTCTCATGCAGAGGAAAGACAGGAGTAAAAGCTGGAAAGGAAGCAGGGACCAGCTCATGGTGGCCTTGTGTGCCAGGCCCCTCCTGAGGGCAATGGGGAGACATGAAATGGTTTTAATAAAGTGAGGAACCTAGTAAGGTTGGAGTTTTAGGGGGAAGAGTCCCTCGGGATGGGAGGGCAACAGACACAAGAGGATGGTCAGGGAACTGTACGAGAGGGGAACTCCATTCACTCTCTCCCTCAACCTTGGGGCCTAGGCTATATTTGTAAGGAAAAAAAAAAAAAAAAGATGGGGAACCAAGGAGAATTTCCAGAGGGGATTTCTGACTTCCTGTTGGTCAGAGTGGAGTGGGACAACATACCCATGGAGCACAGTTATCCAACCTGCAGGCTGGGATGGAGAGGCAGGGAGCCAGAGAGCCAGGGAGATAGGAAGAGAGGGACAGTGTAATCATGTAGTGGTTGGGGCACAAGCTTTGAAATCAGACAGACCTGGCTTCCTATTCCAACTCCAGGGCTGTGTAACTGTAAGCATGTTATTTAACCTTTTTTGCATCAGTCAGAGTAGTCTAGGGAATGCTGCAGTGACAAACAGCTCTGAAATCTAAGTGGTTGTAAATGACAGAGGTTTATTTCTTGCTCATGCTACTTTTCATTGAAGGTCATAATGGTAACTCCATAATAGTAACTCCAGAAACCAGGTTGATGGAGGCTTCTTTTCATTGCGGCTTCTCCAATGACTAAGGCCCCATGGAGAGAGCACAGTGACTCACTTAAAATGAACCGCCTCACTTCCACTCTCATTTCATTGGCTAGAGCTTGTCTGGCTGTGACTATCTTCACAGAGTGTGGGGCAGTGAGAATTGGGATAGTGGTGAACAGTTTACATAGTGAGTCTCAATTTCCTTATCTGTAAAATGGGAACAAAACTACCAACCTCGGGTGGGCATCTTGAGTCTAATGAGAGAATGCACACCAAGGTCTAGTCGCACTCAGACAATGACAGCCGGGAAAAAAAAGATGTGGGCCAAGAGGGAAATAAAGCGTTTGTTGCTTTTGGAGTTTCCTAGACAGCATGGTCCATTTGCCCAGAAAAAGCTGCTGTGCCTGGAATAGCTGGAGCTAGCGCTTTTGCCTTGCTTGGGACCCGGGGAGTCCCTGATGCTCCTGGAACTCCTGCTTGAGAAAGACTTTCCCACCTCCAGGAGTCTCAAGGCTGAGCTGGCTGTTCTCCGAGGCAGCCTCAGGCCTTCTCTCCAAGACCATGCATTTCAAACACCAACCTAATGCGTTTGCTGCTGCCTCGGAGGCCTCGTGGAAATTGCATTTGTATTCCAAGAATCAGTTCCCATTCATCACCATGAAGCACTATACCTGGGGGAAGCGGTAACTGAGACTTTGTGAGTCTCCAAAGACGGGAATGTGTCTGCATGAGCTGAGTAATTAGAGCGGTTTTCTGCACACATGCCTAATCTTTATTTAAGACATTTCACTTAGGTACACATCTAAGTTATTCAAAAGTCAGTTAGATTTGAGACATGTGTATCATCCAACAATCTCTCTTCTCTATTTTAGAATAGTTGAATAAGCACCAATAACCATAATTGCAATTGTTTATTGAGCCTATGTGCTAAGCAACTGCACTCCACACTTAACTTGGAATAACTCAGGTTTCATAATAACCCTCTGTTCTTTCTTGTACATGATCTTAGAAACTCACAGGACTCTCACTTGTTTCCATATGAAGGAGTCTTTAGTAATCTTTAAGGGGAAAGTGGTGAATAAATGGAGAGTATTTTGTCTGTGAGAGTAAGAAAATAATGGTAGCTAACATGTATATGGAGCTATTATGTGCCAGGCACTGTCCTAAATGCCTCCCATGTATTAAGTCATTAATCCTCTCAATAGCCCTGTGAGAACAGGTACTATTATCCCCATTTTACAGTTGAGGTAACTGAGGTATAGAGAGATTACATGACTCTCTCAACATAATCATAGCCAACAGGTGCTAGAATCAGCACTTGAAACCAAATAGTCAGGCTCTTCACCACTCTACCATACTGTCTCTTGGGGTCTAGCAATCTCGATGTCCTTAACTACTGTAGGGTCTGGCATGTGGAAGAGGATGACAGGAAGGCTTTTCACTAACTTCTGGATCAATAGAACCAGGACCAATGGTATAAGACACAAAGAGGCAGATTTGGACTCCACCTAAGAAAAAACTTCCCTCAACTAATGTGGTTTAAAGATCAAAACAGAGTTCCTTGTAGGCAGTAAGCGCCCATCACCAGAACTCCTCAAGAGTAGACTGGATGACCTCTCCCAGGGAGCCATGGGTACAGTTCCTTCCTTGGGCTTGAGGTTGACTTAGATAGCCTCCGTGATCCTTTGATGTGACAGTTTTATGAACACAACAAATATCATGACATCTGAGTATGGCAAATAGTTTTTAAACTAACATATCCTCTCCCTACTTAAAATTAGGAGCAGATGGCCAAGGCACATGAGTGGCTAATATAAAGTCCCAGGATACTGTACCAGAGCTCAGTGGTATCATCAAATTAAACTTACAGTGAAGGTACTCTGACACATGATAATGATGCAAATAATTGTTGTTACCTGGATGATCAATTAACCTAAGTTCACTTCATTGACTCTAACTAGGGTAATTTTCATTAGTCAAACCTGCATTTTTATGTTTTTCATTTCTAGCTTTATTAATTTCCCTTTCACAGCAATGCTGAATTTGGTAGTCTCTTTTGGTACTCTGTAGGGTTTTTTTCTTCTTGGTGCAGCCACTAGAGAATGAGAAGTTGTTGGAGATGGTGGTGGGGGCGGGGGGGTCACTTGTTCGTTGGCCTGGGAGAGCCAGGCAAGGGCCAAGGACTCGGCTGGTGAGCAGGAGCTGTGGGCAGGCGAGACTGACAGGAACACAGGGCAGACAAGCTTGGGAGTCTGGAGGGAGGAGAGAAGCTGGCAGCAGAAAGTGCAGTGACCCCCCTACTCCAAAAAAAAAAAAAAAAAAAAAAACAACCACCACCAGACCCTTGGGGCTGAAAGCCCAGGGCAAGGGGAAGGAATTGGTCACAGGCTATGAAACAGGGTAAATGCAGGAGGAACTGTGTGGATGAGATGTGGCCCCCACTTCAACTTCTGGGCTTTTGTCTGGGTCCCCTGGTGCGGGAGGCAGTTCTAGGCAGGAGGGCATAGGTTCTGGATGTAAGGACAAGAAATCAGTGGTAACCGATGAATAAAAAGGACCCAGCACAGGAGTCCCAGGAGCTCCTGGTAGCAAATCCAGACCAGTGCTTGTAGGCAAACCTCCTCCCTGCTCAGCTCTTACTCTCAGGGGTGTGGAGGGCACAGGGCCAGGATGCCAGTCCCAGCGATGCCCTGATTCAACGTGAAGCCTTGCCAACTGCGCTTCCTTCTCTGGCCTCAGTCCCTCATCTCTACAGTGGGACAACTGGCCTAGATATTCCCTAAGGACCTCCCAGTTCTAAAGCATGGTGAGGGCTCTCAAACATCTTCTCCTTCAAACGGGCTGTCAGGGAGGTTAAACCAACTCTGAGTCTCTCTTTCTCTCCTCTGCGTGAGAATTGAGGATTTCTGCGAGATGGAATTTTTGATTTACAGTCCCAAGAGCAACATGGTACAGGAGGGAATAATAAGCTCTTTAGACTTGGAAGCTCCTGCAAGAAATGATGGATGTCCCCAAGGGAAGGTACATCCAGGAAGATGCCCCAACCCCCCAGCAGGAATCAATCTCTCTGTCCCCTGAACGCCCAACACCTCCCTGATAGTGTTTTGTACTTGGTATTTCCAGCAGCTGCTTATGTGTCACATCCCCCAATGAGGTCCCAAGCCCCCGACATCAGCAACTGTGCACGTAGTAGGCTCAGGTGAGATCCGAGGTATGGATGCTGTCTGGCTGGACGAGGGGACTTCTTGTATTTTCAACCAAGTGTCTCGCTTCATCTTGTTGGGAAGATCTACTAGGATTTGTGCTGCTTAAATGCACGGAAGCCCTACTACTTTGGAGTTCTTGCAAATAGAAAAAAGGCAATAGGGGTAGGGATGCGGTTCTAGGTGGAAGCTGCCCAGTCTTCTGGAATGCAGACCCCTTGAAGCTTTGTGTCTCCCACCTGTGGCCCTGACTCCACTGACACTTCAGAGCAGACGCTGGGGGGATGGGACCTGGGCTGGCCTTCAGGCTTCTAAGAAACCTTCTTGCCACTTTCTTAGTGGTGGAGGCCCAAGAGCTGGGACCTGGTGGGGTCACACTCTAAATGATAAAAATCATCACTAATGGTGAGTTTACATTTTGGCAAAGTCTGTGCCAAGCCTTTACCCACTGAATCCTCATCACAACTCGATGGTGGTAGAACTATTATGACTCTCAAGTCACAGATAAGAAAACTGAGGCCCAAATGCACACAGCCAAAGATGCTTTTCCTCTGGGTCCTCACATGGATCCTCTTCATCCCTGTGGCCTGAGCCTTGAGCATCACTTCCACAGACCAGCCTCCTGACCGCCTTCAGTCAAGAGGCTCTTCCCTCACCCCATCATTCTATACCCGGGTCTTCAGACTTGAGCATGGACCAGAGTCACCTGGAAGGCTTTAGACACAGATTGCTGGGCCCCACCCCAGAGGTTCTGAGTCAGTACGGCTGGGATGGAGCCTGAGATTTTACATTTCTAACAGGTTCCCAGGTAACGCCTATGCTGTTGGTCCGGGAAGCAGACTTTAAGGTCTATCAATCATAAGTCTGTTTATTTACTTTGAAACACTAATCAGAGTCTGTAACTGCTAATTTATTTACCTGCCTAATTGCTTATTGTCTCCTCCACCAAATCATAAAGTTCAGGAGAGCAAGGACAAAATCTGTTTGGTTTGCTGCTCTATCACCGGCTCCCAGGACAGTGCCCAGCACATGATAGGTGCTTAATACATATTTGTTGAATGAATGAGAGAGTGCGGGAGTCAAGACTAAACCCGATCCCGTCTGACTCGAATCCATGTTCTAAACACCACTCGGGACCATGTGCCTTTGAATTCACACCCTCTGGCTGTGCTGGCCTGTTGTTGCTGGGTGAATGGGTACCAAACCTCTCATGTATCCGCAGTGACTGTTCCACACAGTCCAGTCTATACCCTGGAAAATACCATGCATACCCTGGAAACTGCCCAAACCTAGAGAGGCCAAGAGGCCAGGCGAGCAGTGTGCGGGGTACTGTGAGAAGCAAGGCCCCCAGTGTCTGACTGTGCCCACACGCGACAGGGCACCCGAGAGTCCAGGAGGAACCCACCCACCCCATCATCGGCCTGCTGGCTCTGCTGGGGCTGTGTGCAGCCAGCCCCGGAAGCCCTGGGACCCAGACGGGTCTGACCACTGAGGCAGCTGGTGACACTGGCATCCTTGCTGCCTGTTGAAGCCCACAGCCTTGTCGATGCGTCCTCCTGAAGAAGGCAGAGGAAGAAGAAAAAGGAGTGGAAGGACAAAAAGAAGATAGTATAAGCAAATTGTTGATGTGCTTCTCTTTGGCAAACTAAGTGCTTATTGAAATTAAGATAAGCTTGACAGACTTTTGTAAGCAGTTTAGGGGCCTATCTGAGAATATCTTGCCTTGAGAGACTTCTATTGGAACTCACCCCACAACTAACAATGTGGTCTCTGTCACTTAACTCAAAAGTCCCTCCTGGACCCACACAATGAAGCGTTAAGGAAATAAAATCTTTTTTTTTTTTAACATATACAGCAAAGTTTGATCTGTTGAGAACATTTCTTCAACTGACAAGTTACAAGCCATGTCTGAGAGGCCCGCTGGGAACTTTCAAAATTTGAGCAGCAGTTTCTAATCACTGATGATCATTAGCATTTTAGTGAATAGATTTTTGATAAGAAAAATCTTTGCTCTGTGGGAAGAAAAAAAAAAAAACCCTGACATTTGATAATGCAAACAGAGTAGCAATTTTAATTAGGCCTCCAGTCCTCCTTGGTGTGGCAAACATTGCACAAGATCCAGATGTTTCCTATCTTGCAGGATGAGAACTTAAGTCTATGTCAAGCCACTGGTGCTGGGTACCATGCCACCGATTGGGTCTCCAGGGCAAACAATAATAACCACTGTTTACTGAGCAATTATTGTGTGCCAGATGCTGCGCTATCGCATGTGTATCCTCTCAATTAGTCCTCACATCAATCTGATGAGATAGCTACTATGATTATCAGTCCCATTTTACAGATCAGAAAACTAAAGCCCAGAAAGTTTCATCAACCCAGCGTCACCCAGCTTGTTAGTGGTGGAGACACCAACCCAGGTCTATGTGACCCCAGATTCTCCACACTTACCCACTGGGTCATCCTGCATCCCAGATGCTACTCATTGGGGACAGACAGAGTGAGCAAGCAAGAGCATTGGGCTCTTGCCCTGGCTCTGTCATTGTGTTTGACGAGTCATATGACCTCCCCCAGCCTCAGTCTCTCAGTCTGTGGAATGGGGATGCTATCAGCCATCTCTCCTTCACTGGACTCTGGGGGGGCTCTGAGGAAAGAGTGGCTGTGCTAGAACATTTTTTCCTCTTGTAGAACTAGACCCTGACACTCTGTCTTCTTCCCATTGATCTTAGCTTCACCCTTTGGAGCCACTCAGAGCTCTGATCCCCTTTCCCTGTGATCTTTAGGAATTTGTAATCAGCTCTTGGGTTTTCTTAATTTTATGTTCTCCAGACTGAACACCTCTGACTCCTTCATCCAGTCTCCATTTGCCATGGCACTGAGTTTCAACACTCTCTGTAGCAGAGGTCTGTCATCAGCAAAATGGGTTTAATAATGGTCATTGTGAGGATTGAATGGGCTTATGTATGATGCTACGAGAACAGGTCTGGCACATCATATGTAAGTCTGTGTGTGTGCGTGCGTGGACATGCACGCACGTGTGTGGTTCCTGCCCAATTTCCATTCTCCTCTTTACTTAGTGACAGAATCTTGGTTTTGTTTTGAGCATCAGGAGAACAACATTTTCCAGCTTTCCTTGCATATCGGGGTTGACCCATGAGGTATAATTTGCACACAGTGCAAAGATCTTAAGTGAACCATGCCATCAGTTTTCACGAATGCACGTCAAGACAAAACATTTCTAGGCAATCCCCTCTCTCCCCCGAAAGCAAACACTAATCTGAGTTCTATTAACACAGGCCAGTTTTGCTTATTCTACAATAAATGGATAAATGGAATCATATATTTTACACTTTCTGTGTTTGGCCCCTGTCCTTCGTCGTAGTGTTTTTGAGATTCATCCGTGTTCTTGTATGTATACGTAGTTTGTTTCTTTGTCTTATTGAGTGGTATTCCACTGTATGACTATACCCCAGTTACTAATTCATTCTCCTGTTAATAGACATGTAGGTTGTTTCTAGTTTTTAACTATCATTATAAAATTTCTGTGACAATTCTTGACCTAACCTTTTTGTAGATACATGTTTTAATTTCTCTTGGATGAATACCAAGGAAATTTTGGAGAAATTGCAAAGATACTTTTCAAAAGTGGTTGTACCATATTACACTCCAAACTGTGGGAGTTATAGTTGCTGTACATCTCCAACATCTGGTCTTGTCAGCCTTTATCATTTTAGCCATTCTGGATAGTGTATAGTAATATCTCATTGTGATTTGTATTTTCCTGATGACTAATGATGTTAAATGACTTTTCAAGTATTCATTAGCCATTTGTATATCTTCTTTTGTGAAGTGTCCACTCAGATCTTGTCTATTTTTTTAAAAACTGTGCTGCTTGTCTTTATTGTTGGGTTGTAGGAGTTTATATCTTCTGGATATAGTCTTTTATCATAAAAGTGTGTTGTGAATATCTTCTCTTCATTCTATGGCTTACCTATTTATTTTCTTTATTTTTTGGCTGCATTGGGTCTTTGTTGCTGTACGTGGGCTTTTTCTAGTTGCGGCGAGCAGCAGCTACTCTTCATTGTGGTGCGCAGTCTTCTCAGTGCAGTGGCTTCTCTTGTTGCAGAGCACGGGCTCTAGGCACTTGGGCTTCAGTAGTTGTGACACACGGGCTCAGTAGTTGCAGCACGCGGGCCCTACAGCACAGGCTCAGTAGTTGTGGCGCACGGGCTTAGTTGCTCCACAGCATGTGGGATCTTCCTGGACCAGGGATCGAACCCATGTCCCCTGCATTGGCAGGTGGATTCTTAACCACTGCGCTACCAGGGAAGTCCTTATTTCTTTTCTTGATGGCAGTTGTGTTTTTTTTTTTTTAACATCTTTATTGGAGTATAATTGCTTTACAATGGTATGTTAGTTTCTGCTTTATAACAAAGTGAATCAGCTATACATATACATACATCCCCATATCTCCTTCCTCTTGTGTCTCCCTCCCACCCTCCCTATCCCACCCCTCTAGGTGGTCACAAAGTACTGAGCTGATCTCCCTGTGCTATGCGGCTGATTCCCACTAGCTATCTATTTTACATTTGGTAGTGTATATATGTCCATGCCACTCTCTCACTTCGTCCCACCTTGCCCTTCCCCCTCCCCATGTCCTCACGTCCATTCTCTACGTCTTCGTCTTTATTCCTGTCCTGCCCCTAGGTTCTTCATAACCATTTTTTTCTTTTTAGATTCCATATATATGTGTTAGCATACGGTATTTGTTTTTCTCTTTCTGACTTACTTCACCCTGTATGACAGACTCTAGGTCCATCCACCTCACTACGAATAACTCAATTTCATTTCTTTTTATGGCTGAGTAATATTCCATTGTATATATGTGCCACATCTTCTTTATCCATTCATCTGTCGATGGACACTGAGGTTACTTCCATGTCCTGGCTATTGTAAATAGAGCTTCAATGAACATTGTGACACATGACTCTTTTTGAATTATGGTTTTCTCAGGATATATGCCCAGTAGTAGGATTGCTGGGTCAGATGGTAGTTCTATTTGTAGTTTTTAAGGAACCTCCATACTGTTCTCCATGGTGGCTGTATCAATTTACATTCCCATCAACAGTGCAGGAGGGTTCCCTTTTCTCCACACCCTCTCCAGCATTTATTGTTTGTAGATTTTCTGATGATGCCCATTCTAACTGGTGTGAGGTGATACCTCATTGTAGTTTTGATTTGCATTTCTCTAATTATTAGTGATGTTGAGCATCCTTTCATGTGTTTGTTGGCAATCGTATATCTTCTTTGGAGAAATGTCTATTTACGTCTTCTGCCCATTTTTGGATTGGGTTGGTTGTTTTTTTGATATTGAGCTGCATGAGCTGCTTGTAAATTGTGGAGATTAATCCTTTGTCAGCTGCTTCATTTGCAAATATCTTCTCCCATTCTGAGGGCTGCCTTTTCATCTTGTTTATGGTTTCATTTGCTGTGCCAAAGCTTTTAAGTTTCATTAGGTCCCATTTGTTTATTTTTGTTTTTATTTGCATTTCTCTAGGAGGGGGGTCAAAAAGGATCTTGCTGTGATTTATGTCATGGAGTGTTCTGCCTGTGTTTTCCTCTAAGAGTTTTATAGTGTCTGGCCTTACATTTAGGTCTTTAATCCATTTTGAGTTTATTTTTGTGTATGGTGTTAGGAAGTGTTCTAATTTCATCATTTTACACGTAACTGTCCAGTTTTCCCAGCACCACTTATTGAAGAGGCTGTCTTTTCTTCATTGTATATTCTTGCCTCCTTTTTCAAAAATAAGGTGACCATATGTGTGTGGGTTTATCTCTGGGCTTTCTATCCTGTTCCATGATCTGGATTTCTGTTTTTGTGCCAGTACCATACTATCTTGATCACTGTAGCTTTGTAGTATAGTCTGAAGTCAGGGAGCCTGATTCCTCCAGCTCCATTTTTCTTTCTCAAGATTGCTTTAGCTATTCGGAGTCTTTTGTGTTTCCATACAAATTGTGAAATTTGATGGCAGTTTTTTAATGAACATGAGTTTTAATTTTGATCAAGTTCATTTTCTCCTTTTTTTAGTCTTTTAAAATTTTTTTAACTCTTCGTTTTATGTTAGAGTATAGGTGATTAACAATGTTGTGATAGTTTCAGGTGTACAGCAAAGTGATTCAGTTATACGTATACATGTATCTTCCTTTTCAAATTCTTTTCCCATTTAGGTTGTTACATAATATTGACCACAGTTCCCTGTGCTATACAGTAGGTCCTTGTTGGTTATACATTTTAAATATAGCAGTGTGTACATGTCAGTCCCAAACTTGATCAAGTTCATTTTCCCAGTTTTTTAAATGCTTTATGCTTTCTGTATCCTTTCTAAGAAATCTTTGGTCATAAAGATATTCTTCTGCATTTTTCTGTTTTCACTTTTACTTTGAGTTTTCTAAGCCATTCAGAATTTATTTTTATGTATGGTGTGAGATGAGGGAAGGTTCTTTGTTTTTCATATGGATGTCCAGTTTTTCCAGCACCACTTGTCAAAGACATTTTCCTTTCCTCAAGTCAGTGTATGTGTTGACCTATGTCTGGACCCTCTATTCTGTTCCAAAAATTTATTTGTCTATCCTTTTACCAAAATCACGCTGTTTTGATATTTGTAGTTTTACAGTAAGTCTTAAAATCTGGTAGGAGTCTTTTCATTTTGTAACTCATTTTCAAGATTGTTTGGCTACTGTTAGTCCTTTGCCTTTCCAAATAAAATTCAAAATCATCTTGATTGAGATTACATTAGATCTTTAGATCAATTGAAGAATGTTGATATTGTAATAATATTCCTATTAGTCTTCTAGTCTATGATTTTTCATTCAAGTTTTAATTTACTCAATTTAGATCTTTTAAATTTATTTTAGCATTGTTTTACAGTTTGTATAGTTTCAGTGTAGAAGGCTTTCACACGTTTTGTTAAATATATCCTTAAGTGTTTGACTTTTTAAATGCTATTGTAAATTGTATTCATTTTTAATATCATTTTCTATTTGTTCACTTCTAACGTATAGAAGTACAATTGATTTATATATATATTATGATAAATTCTTTTATTAGTTCCAGCAATTTTTTTCTTTGTAGATTCTTTAGGATCACAGTCACGTCATCTGCAAATAGAGACAATTTTAGTTCTTCCTTTGCAATCTGTATGCCTTTTATTTATTTTTCTTGTCTTATTGCACTAGCTAGAGTTTTCCCTTCAATGCATCTTGATTTTGGTAAAAGTCAGTCTTTGCACAGGTCTCAAGTTTTTTTGTTTTTTGTTTGTGTGTGTGGGGGGGGTTGTTTTTGTTTGTTTTTTGCCTTTCTTCATAAAACGCACAAATAATCAGTTGTAAAAATCCCTTCTACCCATAGAGTTGGTATTTTTCCAGACCTAAGAAGAAACTAAAAAATTTGGCTTAACTCTTTTTTATTCTGGCATGAGATGAAATTTAACTTGCATGGTAGTTATTAGTGCTGTTTGCCACGTACTTTTGGTCCTCTGACCTTCTGGGCACAAGGTGACATTGCACTTCCTGGATACCTTATGGTTAGGTGGGGCCATGTGACTGGTTTCAGCCAATAAGTGAGTGATGAAATGATATGTATCACTTCTGTACCAGGACATTGAACTACTACTGATGCAAGAGTCTCCAGAACTCTCTTTTTCCTCTAGCATTAACCAATTTCCTCATATGTTAACCAGTGACGTTTAAGATGAAAGTTACTCCATCTCCCTGTATCTCTGAATGTCTACAATGAGCAAAGCCCCCACTGCTGACCCACAATGGACATATGGCTTGAGGTAGAAATAAAATTTTGTTGTTTTAAGGCACTGAGGTTTGGGGATCATTTGTTACAGCAGCATTATTTAGCCTATCCTGACTAATTCAATTGCATGAAGTCTTAAGAGAGATGACTAAGCAAAATGATAGGTGGAGGCAATGTAAGAGAACATGTTGCTCTTCTTCTCTAAGTGAGACAAAGGCTATATATCCCCAGAGAAGCCGGCAGTGAGCCAGAGCTCAGAATCTTACTCAAGTCTTGTGTATAACCAGATTCCCAGTGCCCGGCACATAGTAGACATTCAAACAAAGTGTTTGCTTGATTCAATTAAGCCAGAGTTCTCCTTTCAGACTGCGCTTTGTAAAGGGGAAGCACAGCATTTTCTGTCACTTTCCCCCACTACCTTCTCATTGCCTACAAATGGGAGTGACAAAAACAACCTGTCCTCAAGAATTGTTGGGAGAAATTGTGCTGATTGCAAAAAGCTTTGCAAAATGTAAAATCCTATCTAAGTAGCAATTTTCTCCATTGCTATGCCAATTGTTATTGTTTTTAAAGCTGACTCCTGGCTTGCTTTCCCTTGGCCATCCTATAAAACACTCCAGCACACTGGGGGTTATTGTCTACTCTGGATTTGCATGTGTGTGCATGACGCTTGTGTAATGCTGTTTGTTTATTGAGGAGTTGAGTAATCCCATCTTGTAGCAATAAAACTTGAGAACGATGTCATACCCCATTGGACAGGTGATGGGTCAGAACAACTCACCCAGGACAACTGTACTATATGTTCCCCAAGGGCAGGGGGACTTTTTTCAGTCATTTCTGCAGCCCTAGTGTGCCTGGATTAGAGAATATTCTCTGTGGGTATTAACATTTTTTAATTCTTGGCCCAGCTTGTATTGAGAACCTAAGTTCCTGGCTCACGTATAGCTATGGGTAGAGTCCAGGAACTCCCATAAACTATGCATCTGCTGATTGTTAAATTCATGTTCACTGACCACTGAGTGTTGACCACATGCTAGAAGCTATGAGGGATACAAAGATTACTGACATACTTCTGGATTCCAGTGAGCTCCCAGTTAGTAGGGGGCTAAAGGAGACATTCATCCATTCATTCATTCACCCATTCAGTCATTCACCCATTCAGTCATTGATTCTGCTAATACTAATTCCACTAATGTCAATTGTTGTTCTAGGTACCATTTTAGCTACAAAACAAAGTCATGGCTCTCATAGGAGCATATGTTCTAATAGGGGGATACAGGCATTGATCAAATCATTACAGTGGTAAATATTTTATTATAACTTAAGATAAACACAGTTGAAGAATATTTTAGAGTTCTGTAAGCACAAAAAGCCAAAGGAACAGAGTTTTTCAGCGGGATGCAGCCAAGGGAGTTTTCTCTGAGCAAGTGACCTCTGAGTTTAGGCCTAAAGGGTGAGTTAAGAGTTACTTGGTCTGGAGGTGGTATGGGGAAGGGGAACAAGTCAGGCAGGAAAAACAATACATTTAATGTGAGAAAGACTGTATGAGGTGCCACAAATGAGAGGCAGATAACATGCTAGAGGAGGTCCCAGAACAAGTTTCGTTGTTACTAGGGGAATGAGAAAGGCTGCCTATAAGAGGTGGTGCTTGGGGACTTTTCTGGTGGCGCAGTGGTTAAGAATCCACCTGCCAATGCAGGGGACACAGGTTCGAGCCCTGGTCCAGGAAGATCCCACATTCTGCAGAGAAACCAAGCATGTATGACACAACTACTGAGCCTGTGCTCTAGAGCCCGCGAGCCACAACTACTGAAGCCCACGCGCCTAGAGCCCGTGCTCTGCAACAAGAGAAGCCACTGCAATGAGAAGCCTGTGCACCTCAACGAAGAGTAGCCCCTGCTCGCCGCAACTAGAGAAAGCCCACAAGCAGCAACAAAAACCCAACACAGGCAAAAATAAATAAGTTAATTAAAAAAAAAACGAGGTGGTGCCTGGGCTGGACCTAGTAGGACAGGGAGGACTCGCACAGGTGGATTTTCTAGAGGAAGGAGGAAGAACAGTACAAACAAAGACCCAGAGGTAGAAAAGAGTAGAGGATGAGGAATCTAGGGCAGACTGTGAAGAGCCCTGAATGCCAGGCTAAGGAATTTGGACTTCCCCCACTGGTGGTGGAGAGTCACTGAAGGTTTTGGAACAGGAGAGTGATGTGATCAGAAAACTTGAGTGAGAGGGGCTCCTTCATCCCCCTCCTGGAGACAGCTCTGTATGTAACCCAAAAGGATCTCAGAGCTTCTGGTCTCCTGGAGCTCAGAGAGGGGTTTCAGGGGCTAGTTCTCCTCTGCCCACCAAGGAGAAACCGCATATGCAAGAGAGGCAGGGAGTAAGGGACACAGGGTTCTGCAGCTGGCACTTTCTTCCTTAGTGGCAAGGAAATGTGTGTGAGAATTGTACCCAAAGTGACCCAGAGCAGAGGTCTGTTTGTGTGTGTGCTATTGTATGAAACAGGCTGATATGAGAAAAGACCTTGTATTAGTTTTAGGACCCTTTAAGGTGCGAGGAAAAGAATTCCAACTCAGTCTAAAATAAAGACTAAAGAGAATTAATTGAGCTATGAGACTGGGTACCTATAGGAGATGACACTGCCTTTAGGCATGGCTGAGTCCAGGGCTTAAACCAAGTCATCAGGATTCTCTTTCTCTCTCCATCTCTTGGGTTTGCTTCCATCTATATATTGGACTCATTATCTCCCATTGCAGTTGGGCTTCCTTTATGCAGGTGAGGAAAAGAACTGTTGAAAGTTCTAGACTTACACTGCAGCACAAAGAGGGAGTTTCTGTGTGTCAGTGTATAAATCCCAGGGAAGCACTCTGATTGGGCCTGATAAGTCACATGTCCATCTCTTGGACCAATCACTGCTGCCAGAGGGAAGAGGTACTATGGTTGGTCAGGCCTGTCTGGAGACTGACTGCCAGCCCCAGCCAAATCACACACAGTGGAGGAGAGCAGAGCCCCAGTGGAAGCAAAGCTGAGTTGACAAAAATAACCCAGAGCCATTATGGTCCTTTTCTCAGGCTGTCCACTCTAAGGCAAGTGACCCATAGGAGTGTGTTTGTGTTCAACCTGGCAATCTGGGAGGCTGGGTCATTTAAGGAAAGAAGAATAATAATAATGTTTATAAATATAATAATTATTATTTTTTTTTATTAATTAATTATATTTTTGGCTGTATTGGGTCTTCGTTGCGCGGGCTTTCTCTAATTGCGGCGAGCGGGGGCTCCTCTTCGTTTCGGTGCACGGCCTTCTCATTGCAGTGGCTTCTCTTGTTGCGGAGTACGGGCTGCAGGCACACGGGCTTCAGTAGCTGTGGCTCACAGGCTCTAGAGCGCAGGCCCAGTAGTTGTGGCACACGGGCTTAGTTGCTCCGTGGCATGTGAGATCTTCCTGGACCAGGGATCAAACCTGTGTCCCCTGCATTGGCAGGCAGATTCTTATCCACTGCACCACCAGGGAAGCCCTATTATATATATTTTTTTTAATGAGCTTTTTTTATATAGACATTCAGTTTTTAATATTCTTTTCCATTATGGTTTGTCACAGGATATTGAATATAGTTCCTTGTGCTATACAGTAGGACCTTGTTGTTTATCCATCCTATACATAATAGTTTACATCTGCTAATCCCACATTCCCAGTCCTTCCCTCCCCCATCCCCCTACCCCTTGGCGACCACAAGTCTGTTCTCTATGTCTGTGAGTCTGTTTCTCTTTTATAGATGGGTTCATTTGTGCGATATTTTAGATTCCACATATAAGTGATATGTGGTATTTGTCTTTCTCTTTCTGACTTACTTCACTTAGTATGATAATCTCTAGTTGCATCTATGTTGCTGCAAATAGCATTTTTCATTCTTTTTTATGGCTGAGTAGTATTCCATTGTATATATGTACCACATCTTCTTTATCCATTCATCTGTTGATGGACATTTAGGTTGTTTCCATGTTTGGCTATTAAATGAGCCTTTGAAGTCAGGCATGGTCAATAATTTTGATATGACAAGATTAATTAAAGCTATGGAGCTCTGTTTTCAGTAGAGGTCTAGTTGCTCCTCTAAGGGGTTTTAATGCAGAGGGGTCGGTGGCTCTGTTATTTTGAGGGAAGAGCCTTGGAGGGAGGTTAGGTGATTGGGCTCTGGCTCTGGGCCTGCCCCCAGCTCACTCTGTAATCTTAGACAAGTCCTTTCCTCTCTCTGGGCCTCAGTGTACCCATCTCTACAACGAGAGGGTTGATATCTGCTGGTAGATCTCATGGAATTGGGCCCCTCCTGCAAGATCAGCTCTCTCTGAGTTAAATCACATTGCAGGAGACACCCATTGCTCCCACAAGCACGGGATGCCCCATAGGGAGCATGTGAGTCCTGCCCCCACCAGCTTCTGTCTTAGAACTGAGGAGTCTGGAGCGTGTGGCTAGTGCTGGGGTAAGGGATGAACTAAAGTTCAGTATTCCTGAAACGCCTGGTCCTGGCTCCACTCCCCTGACAGGGGGCTACAAAGAGGGCATTTGCCAGCTGTGTTTTCTAAGAAGCCAATTCACAGAGTCACAGAGACCCTGGGCTAGAAGGTCCTGAAAGGTCCCTGAGCCAAGAGTCCCGTTCTGTGCTGGAGCTCCTCCCTAACAGCCAGGAGAGTGCTCCTCCAGCCTCTGTGCACACCTCCCGCGATGTGGGGCTCACTCTCATCCTTGGACCCCTCAAGAGTACAATTTGCCTTTGACATCTCCCTACAAGTCCCAGTGGTACAAAAGAATATTCTAGTCAGAGATATGGGGAAAGAAAAGGTCAGAATGGCTGGAGCACTGAGCAAGTGGCAGGCGCCAGAGATGAGGGGCAAAGACGTCAGGGCCTTGAAGACTGAAAAGGAGTCTGAATTCTGCCTCAAGGGCAAGGGGATAGGGGCCCGTTCCCCCCTCCTTGGTCCTGAGGTCCAGCCCAGTGGGGGTGGGGGGAGGCTGTGGGGGGAGGCAAGGTTGGGGAGGTAGGAACCCCTGGTGGGTGGTGGGAACCCTGGACTCTGAGCCTTCTCAGCACCGGGCTCTGGCCTTAGCCGTGGCCTCTGGAAAATGGGGCGAGGCGCCTGCGGGGCGTCCAGCCTGGGGGCTGAGCTGCTGATGGGCACGAGGCAGGGAATGGAAGGAGCCTGCTGGAAGCTGGTAATTAATAAATGAAATGCCCTGGGACTACCGCCGAGCCGACTCAGATGACATATCTGTCGCGGGCTCGGCAAACCATTAAATGACCATTTTCTGACAGAACGACTTCCCCGCTGCAGAGCTGCCTGACTTGCCGGGATGTATTTCCTTCTCACCCTCTTTCCTCCCCGCCCCCCGCCCCTCCCCCACCTGGTACTCTGCCCTCCCTGGGGTGCCGCTGTCCTCGGTGTATCTCCCTTTCTGTCTCTGCATGTGTCTCTCCATCTCTCTGCCTCTCTGTGTGTGCGTGTCTCTGTGTGTCTGTTTCTGCCCTCTTGGTCTCTCGATGTCTCTATGTCGCTCCATCTCAGTGTGTCTCTGTCTCTCTCCTCCCCTCTCACCCTGGCTTCTCTTCTCTTTGTGGCCACCTCGCTTTCTCCGGTCTCTGGCCCTCTCGTCTCCCGGGCTGCGTGCTCTCTCTCCCGCCCCCTTGCCCTCTCTCCCTCTCTCGGTTTCTCCCCGTCTGTATAAGGTTTAACTACCCCCACCAACCTCCCCCCATCCTGCGTCTGGCTCAGCCTCCCCCCTCCCCGGCTGCCTGACGGCTCCAGTTCATTTCTGCCTGTTTAATTGGGCCCCGGATGAGTTTGGTCGACAGGGCCATTCATCATGTGGCCGCGGCTGGCGGCAGAGCCCGGGGGAGAGGGGCTGACAGCTCCGCCAGGCTGGGATGCGGCCTGCGTCGGGAAGTTCACATATTTGGGCATTAGTGCAGCTATTAGTTTAACAAGCTTCGTTTATCCTTGTCACTACCACTTCAGCTTCCCATGTAATCATTTGAAATGTAGATTACAGCCAGACAAATGGGACAGCGCAAGATGCTCAGGGTGGAGGGAGTGACATGCTGCCGCTCGTTAGTGCTGCCTTCCCAGCCCCATCCCTTCCCAGGCACAGCTTTGATTAGCTTAATATTCACATGATTTCGGTGGGAAGCGCCAGTCACCTGTGCTGAGCCCCTAGCGCTGGGCGGAGGTGCCCAGGGTGCCCCCAGGTGAGGGTCTAGGTCCTGCCAGGGTAGGGCCCCTCTCATCCAAAGGCCATCCACCCCTGGCAAGGACACACGTGGGTGGCCAGGGCCTCAGAGCCTGCCCCTAAAACTCCTCCCAAAGGGATCTTCCTCCCGGGGTGAGGGGGCCTCTAGACCCCCTTCTCCCTCTAGCTCTGATTTCAGCAGCCTGGAGGCTGGGCCACTGTCTCCCTGTGACCTGAGTGAGGTCTGCCCTTCTCTGGGCCTCGCGTCCCCATCTGGACCGGGGGGTTTCGAATTAGACCACGTGGGCCCACTTGTCTCGCCTTGGTTCCTCTGATGGAATACCCCAGCTTCTAGTCATTTCTATTCTTCACCCGGTAGACTGAGGGCCCTTTTCAAAATGTGAACCTGGCAGTCGATGCCCTGCTCCAGAGGCCCTCGTGGCCCTCAGAATAAAGGCAGAGCCCCTTGGTAGGGCTTGGGGAGGGGTAGGGAGGGGGAGGTCATCAGGCTCCACCGCTGCACCCCTCCAGCTTTACCTGGAGCCCCCTCCTTTGTTGATGCGCAGCAGCTCCCTGCGCCCCTGGCAGTTGTCAAATGCCGGAGCTCTCTCTCATCTCTGGGGTTTTGTGCGTGCTGTTTTCTCTGCCAGGATCACCAGTCTCCCTGTGGCCCTTCCCCCCGCTCCTCTTCTCAGACATCTTTCTCATCCTCCAGATTCTCAGTTTAGAAATTCCTTCCTCCAGCACATCCTCCCTCCCCCCCGGTCCTTCTGCCCAGGGCCTGTCCTCCTGTGTGCGTCTCAGAGCCCTGAACCTCCCTACAGTAGCGCCTGACACACGGGATCTGTCTGTTTGCATCCCCACTGGACTGTGAGCTCCAGGAGGGCTGGGCCCTGACTAGCAGGGACGCTGCCCAACCCAGGTTTGCTGGAAGAGTAAATGGAGCACAAGCAGCGCCGTGCCTTAGGAGCCTCGGACAGAGAGGCCTGGCCCCAGTGTCCCTCACGGGACAATTGCGTTGTGTCAAGGCTCCGTTTTCCCGGCTCCCTTCTTCCCCATCCTGCTGACTCTCTCTGGAAGGGTCAGAGTCTGGTTCTCATTGGAGAGGCTCCTCTGAATCAGTCAGGTCGTAGGAGAAAATGGTCAGCCCACTCACAGTTCAACCGAGAAGAGTTCAGTGATGAGATTGTGCAGAGGAGTGAGCAGGGCTGAGGAGACTGATGTGGATGGCGAGGCCTCCGTGGGGACCGTTATAACCCTGGGCTGAGGGGCAGGGGGAGGGAACGTCATTGCCAGAACCTGGAGAAAGAGCAGGAGCTGTAGAAGAGGGGCTGCAGGAGGATGGAACTCTAGAAGGCAGCCACACAGAACTGGGGTGAGGCGAGGAGGGAGTGGGGGCTGGATTCTCTGATGAATTTTCTCTCCCTCCAGCCTCTGGCTGCTGTCTCCTGGAGGACCAGCATTCTGCATGATGTGGGCCACAGAGACCAACCTCCTGGGATACAGGGCAGGGCAGAGGAAAGAGAAGGCCTGGTGGGGTAGGGGACAAACAGGGAGTATGGAGAACACCCCACATACTGTCCCCTCGCTCCCTCAGGCTGGCCCCTTTGCACGGAGGCCAAGACACCCCAGAAGGGCCACAAGAAAGCACGTCTCAGGACCAAGTGGACTCCTCTACAGAGGGCTCCACAGGGTGTGGACACCATCAGCAGCTGCCTTTACCTCATGCCTTCACTGCCACATCTCCCTGCCCAATCCAGCGGGCTGGGCAGTCCTAAATTCAGTTTCTTTTTCCACCTCTTCCCCTGCCAAGGTGCTTGTCTCCATTTTCTTCCTGACACCTTCTGAATAATGGCACCAGACCTTGAAGCCACTGAATCGTGAATCAAAGTGGCTTCTCGATATCATAAAAGAGATGTTCTAAACCCCAAACATAAAGATCGTTTTATCTTTATTAATAGTTTAATGCATCTGAGAAAGCTATTTGACATTTTTTACACCTCCAACTCTTTCCTTCATGCATTACTGGTCAGATTACACCAGGGTTCAGCCACTTAAATCCACTTAATAACTGACTAAATTCTACACTGAATTTACATTGAGCTACTGATTCTAGGATATAGATGAATTTTCTAATGGGGGGGAAAAAACCCACACCAACAGATTTCCAAAGTTGTAAATCTGCTTTAACAATGAAAAAGGAATTAGTTAAATTATTGGGATTGATGTCATGTTTAACAGCATTTCCTGATGAAGACTCTGCAGCATAAAGTGAAGAAATAGACCTGGATTAATAATTGGGAGTATTTTCTTCACCTATTTAATTGAAGCACCACATTTGCAAACACACATGTGAAATTAATTGAAAACACATGGCATTTGAGACACAGAGAACACAGAGACTCTTTTCAACCTCTGGCAGACCCATTACACATCAGTGCATGACACTGTAAGGAGAAACGTTTGGTCATTAATGACACTGACTTGGAATAACATCTAATTGGCTAATTGTTTCTATTTTAAATACACACACACACCACTACCACCACCACCACCATCACAGAAACATATCCAAACACATATGACCACATTTAACATATAAACACACACACAGTGGAGCCTAGCGCACCACACACCCACATACATGCAAATATTCTCTCAACAAGAGACATACATGTGTGGGTCAATAAACTGTACACACATACTCCCAAGCCAGACTTAGTAGAGAAGGAGGGAAAACCTGCTCTCTGCCTCGCCCCAGCTTCCCAGAAAGAAAAAAAAGTCAGTGTCAGAAATGTGATAGGACTGTCAAAGACATATGGGAAAAACTCAAACAAACCATGGAAGTTGTGAAACATAAATCTCAGTTCTATTTGTTTTGCGACAGTGTACACACCACACATTTTTCAAACCACACATTTTCAGATAGAAAATTACAACCCTCACCAGGTTCAGAATTGCTGGGGAAGTTGGATGGAGATTCTAGTATCCTGGCAAAAGAACTGTTGGCTGGCCTAGGACTGAAGGATGCTTCTGGACCACTGTCAGCAAGCCTTAGTTGGCCTCTTTTCCTCCACATTTTAGAGGGGCTGTGACCATGTCTGTGCAACCTAGGGCTGTGAGGGGACAAACATTCCATAGATATGTTCTCCACTAAAAAACATTCCTTGGTTAAGCATAGGTTCTATTTCTGGGGAGTCCCCAAGCAGCCCTGATCTCCACATAGCTCCTGGGGCTGTCCTCTACTCCCCTAAGTCCATAGCCAGGTCTGTTTCTCCACTGAAACTCACCTGATTCATTTCAAACCTCCAAGTGGCCTGGGAGTTTTTCCAATGCTTTAGTTCCAAATGTCTTAACTTCTTCCTCTCAAGGAACTCTCTCTAATAACCATCAAATATTGACTAAACCAGTTAATCCCAGTCTCTAGAAAAGTAGATAATGTTACTATATACCATGCAGAGTAGTGTCTGTTTATGCCCACATCTGGTTTTTCTTTCCCCTAAGCCAGTTTGTTAATCATGAAGAAATGTCCCAGCACTTCTTAACAAGCTCCATGTTTTGGGTGGGTTTGTTGTGCAATGTCCCTAAAACATTTGAAGACCAAATAATGACACCTTTTGGTACATTCTCATCCAAACATCATTCTTCCTCAAAAGAAGCTTCCTGGATCAGACAGGCAAGCTTCTCTTTGCGGAAGCCTCACTCCCCACTCCCCACAGTTTGTCCCTCATGGACCCTCAAGCCACCATTTTTTTTTTTTAAAGTTTATTTATGTATTTATTTTTGCTGTGTTGCGTCTTCGTTTCTCTGTGAGGGCTTTCTCTAGTTGCGGCGAGCGGGGGCCACTCTTCATCGCGGTGCACGGGCCTCTGACTGTCGTGGCCTCTCTTGTTGCAGAGCACAGGCTCCAGATGCGCAGGCTTAGTAGTTGTGGCTCACGGGCCTAGTTGCTCCACGGCATGTGGGATCCTTCCAGACCAGGGCTCGAACCCGTGTCCCCTGCATTAGCAGGCAGATTCTCAACCACTGCGCCACCAGGGAAGCCCCAAGCCACCATTTTTAATAGTTCCTGCTAGAAACTTTCAACAGACAGGCAGTCTGTTGCCGCTGGCAGCCTGACACTTCTTTGGCTTGGAGTTCATTTCCAATGCCAGGTGCCTCATTGTGGCCAGAGTTCTGCAATTTTATTCTCCACTTTCTTCCTAGCCCTAGGATGGACACCAGTGTTGACTGAGATCCAGATGGTTGGCTAAGCAGAATCCAGTGGCCAGGGGCTTTCAGAGGGTGCTTTTAGGGATGAAGATCACAGCGTGGAAGGCCAGATCCACGGAGCCCTCCACACCTTTGATCTCTCATTTTTGACTCTGAGTCCTCCTGGTCACTGTTTGGTCTCTTGCCCTTGATTCACTGAGAACCGCAGTCTCACCGAGCATTTGAGAGGGAAGGACTGGAGAACATGTGGTTCAGCTTTATGTCCCCTACCCTGTTGTGCGGACGGAGACACTGAACCCCACGTGAGGACCTTCTGACATGGGTGTGAGACGAATTAGGCAGGAAGATGCCTGTTCTCTTGAGGGGTGGGGTAGGGTTCTTAGATGATCCCCCCAGAGTTTCTGAAGCAGGTCTGGGTCCTCTGTCATCCTCACCCAAGTCCACCCTATCTCCTGTCTCCCTTCAATTCAATTCAACAAACATTTATTCAATAACGATCAGCTGAATAAATAATGAAGGAATGAGTCTCTCTGAACCAAGCAGTGTGCTGTAGGCAATGGAGACATGGTGGTATGGCAGAAACTGCTGCTTGTGTTCCAATAGCCACCCTCTCCTTTGCCCATAGTAACAGAAGTTGTAGCTGGACCAATAGGGCCGCTCAGAATAAAGATCACCTTCTCCAGTCTCCCTTGCAGCTAGATGTGGCCATGTGACTCAGTTCTGGCCAGGGGGATATAAGCAGAAGTGTCAGGTGCCAGCTTCCGGGAGACAGCTGGTTCTCTTTTCTTCATCTCCTCTGTCCTGCTGCTGCCATCTTGGACCTCGGGGCTGAGGGATGTAGTCCAGGGAGAGCCGAGGATGTCCGAGTCTGGTCCTTGTGGGCCTGCTGCAGCCAAGTTGCCATATCAACCCCGATTACCAACTCCCAGGCTCCGTATGTGAGAGAGAGAGTAAATCTTACGTCTTGTAGAAGCCACTGTTATTCTGGATTTTTCAGTCATTCATAGCCTATCTATTCTGTTATAGGCAGTAAAATAAGTACTTAACAAGGGTTTGAAAAAAAGATTGTATTCTTCCTAGCTTTGCCAAGAAAACATTCGACTTTTTCAAGGGGAAATTTTATTAAGAAACTAGATCCTCTTGCTGAAAATATTTTAAATGAAGAGATATGTGTATGTACACACATACAACTCACGTTGCCCCAAGCCCCCACCAAGCATGGAGCAGAGATCAAGGAGCATTTACTGGCTGAAGGGAGAAGAAAGCAATGGGCATTTCACTTTAAAATGCAGGTCCTGACAGCAGTTCCCAGTCACCCCAGTTGATTCATGCTTTTTCCTGGAATTTTAGTTTTTCTGGTATTCAACTTTCAGCCGCGTCAAGGCATGCCAAGGTGAGGCATGTAAACACAAGGGCAGGCCACCAGGTCTGCTGGCCAAGAATATACCCACACAGGAAGTGACATCCCAGTCTCTCCTTGAAGATACCTTCAAACTTCCAAGGGATTCTCTTAAAGCCACTTTCCCTTGGCTTTGGAGAGAGGAAGCAGCAGCCCTGTCCACAGGGCTCCTGAACCTGCATTTCCCCCAAGCTCCCCACCACTTCCTCTCTGTCTCTATTTTTGTAGTGGTAGGGTGAATGTAGGGGAGTGGTACTGGGCAGTCAGGTCCGTTCTCTGAATTGTCACCTCTCAGCACTGCAGGAGGTGACTGGACTCAACTGTTAGTGGCTCCATGAACTTTTAGCTTCAACTTTGGGCTTTGGCTGTGCAATTTTTGGAACAACAGGAAAAAGTCCACTAAGCATCAGTGCCTGGGAGACAGACAGTGCTCAAGAAATGCTAGTAGGTATTATCGTTCACAACCCAACCCAAAGAGTCTTGTATTTAGAAGCAGGGCAGAAGATCAGAGTGGACCAGGAGCATAGCTGCTGATGACAAGCCATGGGACACCGTCAATTCTTCAGGCCAGGAATACACTTGTCCTCCAAGCCTGGTGTCAGTTTGAGTTTAACTGAGGGTAGGACAAAGGTGAGGAGCAGACAGCTGGGCATGGCTCAGCCATTCTTTTGCTTCAGCCTCTCTGTCCTTCACTGCCCCAGAGCTGGTAGAAAAGAACTGGGTGCAGCTGAGGTTGAAATTCTCTGGAATTCATGAGTGTCATAAAGATACAGCCTGGCTATCTGTCCCCAGGCCCATCTCCTCTTCCTCAGCACACAGCTAGACTGCATTTCTCAGCCTCCTTTGCAATTGGGTGTGGCCACAGGATAGGGTTCTGGGCAACTGAATGTGAATGGAAACGAAAACCTCCCAAGGCATGATCCTCCATGCGCTTTCCTTCTTTGCAAGCTTGATGCAGATAAACAGGATAACCTTGGAGGCCATACCTTAAAGATAGCAGAGCCAAAAGATAAAAGGAACCTGGATCCCTTAGTCACCTTGTGGAAGGCTGCCTGTCTATCAGGAACGCCCACACTTAACCGTTGTGTAAGTGAAAAACAGACTGCTATTTTGTTAAGACACTGAAAGTTATGGGTTATGTTTGCTACATCAGCAGGCATCACCTTAACCAGTACGCCAAGTTCACACAGTTAATGAGGAAATGAGTCTGCACCCACATCGTCCGTCCATGCTTTAAGAACCTCTAGGCATTTCAGGAGTTTATCTGCCCTGCTCTATAAAGTATGCACAATGTTTTAATTCCACTTTCTAGAAAGGTTTTCTTTCCAAACCTTCTTCTGGGCCTTCTCTATTAAAAAGGCCCATTTATAGAAACTACTACTTAGCATTTTTGGAACTTGTTATCCTATTCAGCAGAGTCTAAGTCAGAAGGCTTTGAACTTGGACAATTACTGCTCTTGATTAACAACAAGAACTGATGAGTTGGCCTTTCCAGTGTGCTAAGCAAACTCAGCCAAGCAGAAAATATCACTGAAAGGGAAACAATGGGAAGTGATTTTCTTGGTTACATTATGAGCTGTCGCGATATTTACACATGTTTGTGGATAATGTGGGAACTCTGCTGCGCGTGCCCTTCCAGATGACACTGTTGGGCTTGAAACGCCATGTTCCCTACTTGACCTGGGCTGTAAATGTCATCCTGTGACTGCACGCAGCCAGCCTAGTGGGAAAACCACAGACCTGGGGGTGGAAGTAGGCAGGCGTGGGTGCAAGACCCCCGCTGTGCTCTTTTAGAGTCCCTGCTCCTCTGGGTGTCCCCAGAGCCAGCACCCAGGTCTGGCAATCAACAGGCCGCTGCGGCCTCATAGTGTTGGACGGCCCAGAGGCAGCCTGGAGGAGTGTCCATTTCCTTGCACCCTCACCCAAACTGGGTATTTTTAAAAGATCTTTGTGAAGTTGAATCATGTTTTTTCTAATCTTGGATTGGACATTTACTAATATTTAGTATTACTTCATTTATGAGTGATCTATGCATGTCCGTTACCCATTTCTCTTTCTTCGAGATAGTAGTATTTTTCATATAATTGCATACAGCATTTTCATATATTAAGGGCATTGCACCTCTTCACATTTCATGTTTATTTTCCCAGGTTATTTGTCTTTTGTTTCTGTTAAAAAAAATTTTTTGTATATAGAAAAGTGAAAAAAGAGAAAATCAAATATTTCTATTTTTTCCCTTAAGACATTTCTTTATAAGCTTATAAAGTCACATTCCATATGGAGACTTGAAATATATTTATCTATAAACCCCTAGTTTTATTTTAAAAAATTAAAAGTATTTGTTTAACCTACGAGGGATTTATCTGAATGTAAGATGTGAGGTAAGGATCTTCCTGAGGGCTACACTGGGAGTTGAGATCTGGGAAACAGAACCTCTGGCTTGTGTGGAGGTTTGGACACACAGGGGCAGACGTCCCTGGACAGAGGTGGCACTGGACAGGCCAAGGAGGAGTTGATGTGTGAAGGGCACATCCAGGCTGGGCTTGGGTCTGGGGGTCTGTTTTTTCTCAGGTGATGCTGTGGACTGAATTGTGGTTTGGTAGTGTATATATGTCCATGCCTCTCTCTCGCTTTGTCACAGCTCACCCTTCCCCCTCCCCATATCCTCAAGTCCGTTCTCCAGTAGGTCTATGTCTTTATTCCTGTCTTACCCCTAGGTTCTTCATGACATTTTTTTTTTCTTAAATTCCATATATATGTGTTAGCATACAGTATTTGTCTCTTTCTGACTTACTTCACTCTGTATGACAGACTCTAGGTCTATCCACCTCATTACAAATAGCTCAATTTCGTTTCTTTTTATGGCTGAGTAATATTCCATTGTATATATGTGCCACATCTTCTTTATTCTTATGATTGTTGTCTTGGGAATAATAAACTCTGCTTTACTAGAAAAAAAAAAAAAAAGAACTGGAGCTGAGACTCCCAGCTCCGGCTCTTAGGAGCCTTTATCCCTCCACCTTTTTCACGGCCCATGTGTAATCTCATCCTCCCAATGGGTCACCTCTGTCCCGAGCACCCAGCATGGGGCCTGGCTGCAGTGAAAGTTTGAGGAACAAATGGGCCTGAGGCTTAAGCCTCACATGGCAGGCCTCAGGCATCTGCTCTGCCTCTCTTGGTGATGGTCGCTGAAGGCAGAGGTGTTGCTGGAGACAGAACATGCCTGAGCGTGTTCAGGGTGGCATTTCCACCCTCCCTACCGGAGGCCTGGCCCAAGACCTCCATCCTGCGTCGTGAGGGGGTTGCACATGCCCTGGTTACTGCAGATACTGGTGCCCCATATGGAGGGCAGAGGTGTCTCCTCTGTTCCAGGAGAGCCAGGGACAAGGTTCTGCAGCCTCAGGGATGAAAGCACAGCTCTGCCTCACCGGTTCCCCTAGGTTTGGAGCCCAACTTTCAGTTCCCAAATGCTGCTGCTTCGCTTTGAAGTTTGTGCCTCTCAGTCCTGAGCGTGGAGAGGAGAGGATGCTGGACCAGTTCTCCGCGCAGCATCTCTCTCTCTCTCTCTCCCTCAGGAATCACCTCCGTCACCATCCATTGCCAAAATGAATGGAGGCCGCTCAGCCGGCTTTATTAAATATGAATGAGTCGCAGCCCATGGCCCCACGCAGTCACTCACCCACTCCATCTCTGGCAATTACTGCGTCGCACACACTGTGCCAACGGGCGCAGCGGTCCCTGCCTGCCCTTGCAGACTGACACCGCCCAGCAGGGGCAGGGCTCGGGCTGCAGCTGCCCTGCCCCCTGATGGAAAGCCACCCCAGGCTCCCGTGCAGCCAAAGCGCTCAGCTCTGAAGGCGTAGGGACAGGGCATCTCCCACAGAAGGATCGTGGATTCTTGGGCTCTGGTCTCCTGGCACGAGTGGCTTCCGAGCGCTGCTGCACGTTAGAGGTGTGGGAAGCGCCCAGACTGCTTAGGTTCCAGGCAACTTAAAGATTCACCCTAGATCAAGGTTAAGAGCATGTTTGCATGCACGCACCATTACTGAGCATGTACTCGTGCGTGTTAACCTTCACGAGAACCCCCTAGAAAATAAGCTTCACGTTAGCAGGGTCCTTGTTTGCCAAGTTCTCTACTGTGTCCCTAGTGCTGGGGACAGAATAGATGCTCAGCCACTCTTTGTTGAATGAATGAATGAATGAGGTGGGTGTTACTGACGATTCTGGAGCTAATGAAATTGAGGTTACAGAACTTAGCCAAGGATCCCCAGCCAGTGAATCAGAGCCAGAAGTCAAATCCGGCGGGGGGCTTAACCATCACTCCCCACTGCCACGGCTGCTGGCAACTTGCCTGGAACCTCTCGAGGGTGGGGAATCTGCCTCTCCTGCCCCTGCCCAGGCCACAGTCCAAAGCCACAGCACACCATTCTAGCTGCACGGATTTGTTCTGACCCTGATTTTATCAGGAGAGCCAATAAAACTCCCCACAAGCCCAATGGGCTTTGTCAGAGTTGTCAAAGACCATCTCTGAAGTTGTAAAAACAAATGAGACCAAATTCTTTTTCTGAACTTAAAAAATTACTTTTATTTTAGGAACCAATAAAATTATGGCAAATATTTACAAATAATTATCTCACATAAAGGTTACATAAAATCAATTCTTCACAAGTAACAGTCACTCATGAAAAGTCACACAGATATTGAAACTACGCCAATCTTATTGCAGGTTTCTCCAACTAACCTAAAATAAATGTGTTGCAGTCAACCATTTAACTTAGAATAAAACCACAAATTCCAGGTTTGACAAGAAAAAAAGTTAAAAATGAAACCAAAATCCCATCCCTCTTTTCTCCCAAGTCCCACCCCCAGCCCCTGCCCTCCTCCCAACAAAAGAAAAATATGTCCAACATCTTTGGCAAATTGGCACTGCTGTAATTACATTCAAATATTATTACACACAAAAGCAACACACATCACTAAGAAAAAAAAAACCACCAATATTTCAAGTCAATTATTTTCTACTAGAAAAAAAGAATACAAAACATACACATTTTTTAAGAAGCATTTTTTTGTCAATCTGTTGGAGACAGATCATCTCCTACTTTGAAAGGCAATTCAATTGTGGGGGGTTTTTTTTTTGTACTTTTTTTTTTTTTTTTTTTTACAAGTAAGCGTCTATGCAGGCATCACAAACTTTGGCGGTAACAGTAGATATGTATTTCTTTGATGCTGGAAGGTCAGTCCCTAAGACAAAGTCAACTGTTGCAAAGAATGAAAAGCAAAATCCACGTGTCTTCCTGGCAAAGAGTTCCATTTGCAATGTAATCAGCATTTCTACAAATACTCCATGTCCAAGGCCACTAGAGACTGAAAAACCAGGGCAGCATCTTCCAGCAAGAGTCAGGGCAAAAACCGAGTCAGATTTCCACTCTTGGCCCAAACTTGGAGGCCCGGAAGCTGGGGCCAAGAAGTGTGGCCTCACTGCCCGCTACCCCACACTGTGCTGGCGGCTTGGGACCAGGGCATGGGCCTGCCTCTTCCTGAGCCCCGGGATAGGCTACTGCCAGGTCTGCTCATCTCCTCTGACCAAAGGTGAGAAGAGCAGGCAAGAATTGGCATGAGGAGACTCAGTGCTTTCTCTGAGTTTCAAGTACGTCTGAGGTGTTGGGGTGCGCATGCCTGTGCGTGCGTGTGTACACTCACCTGGGCACGTGTGGAAGGGGAGGCCAGATTCGGAGGCTCTGAGCTTTGCAGGGTGTTTAAAATAGACTCAGGACTTATTTATTTTCTTTTTAGCTTTATAGCAATTCATTGGCTATTGATTGGTTGGAATGTTCAACTCTCCATTTCCTCAAATACAATAAAATAGTTTCATTAAAATGTATTCATGCTTGAAAATAAGGGAGCCATTAAATGGTTTCCTTTCTGTTCCACTCCAAGGGAAATGCACCGTTTGTAAATCAAAAATCCATCATCCAAAATCACTTGTTCTTAATGGTGCTTTTGGAGATGAGGGATGTTGTCATGAGAGTGGCAATTGTGGGGATGAGGGGCCCCTCTGGCTGCAGGAGTGGGTGGGTCCAGGTTGGGATGGGTGAGGCTGCAGCTGGGCCTCCTCCAGCCAGGCCGCAGAGTCAGGGAGGGAGGCACATAACTCCCAAGGGGTCCCTCCGCCTGCTGTTCCACACACTTCTCTCTCCCTGCCAGGCTCAGAGCTGTCCGAAGGTGAAGGGCAGGATTCCTGCCCTCTCCCTCCTGCCCAGAGGCCAAATATACCACCTGAGACTGACCCCCTTTTACAATTCATCAAGATTCCCTCAATAAATAGATAAACTGCTGCATTTTCTCCTCATGTGGCTCAGGGGTCTAAGATGTGGGAAGAAGAATAGACTTACTGACTGGTAGTTATATGTACCCTTAACTTGGAGATGAGCTAAACAGGACCCCTGGGAACACGTGGATTGAAACTCTAGAATGGCAGGGACGTGACCCTGAGGTCCCCTTTGATCCGCGGGGTCCAGGAACGGGACCCCAGTGTTGAGAAATTACAGTGAATGAAAGATAGGCTGGTGCCTGCCTGCTGTCAGCAAGCAGCCCGTGTCAGAGAAGCTGCAGGTCCCTGGTCAGGAGAGCGGGCAGGCAAGGGGCTCGCTCCCAGTCGGCCCCCTGGGACCTGGCCGCCACTCTGGAGGCACAGCCGCGCTGACAGTGGGGAAGGTGGATGGACACCTCGGCTCTGCCATGAATATGCAAGAGGAAATCCTGAGGTATGGGGACAAGGGGCCAAAGGGGCTGCCAGGAGGTGGGGCAGAATGCAGGCTAGGAGTCATGGCCTGACTGTCCAACTTTCCAGTAATGTATTTTGTTACCTTTTAAGAAATGCACTTGCCTTGGACCTCTCCGAGGCCAAAAGAACTAAAGGAATGTATTCTCCAGGAGCACTGGTGTGCGTGCCTGGAAACCGTCAGAGGCGGCTCCTGGATGGGTGAGAGGCCAAGGCCGCAGAGCCGCCTCCTAGCGGGGCCGCTGGGGAGCTGGTCTAGCCCCCGGTGCTGTGGATCCACCAACTCTGGCCTGGGCCTGGCCTATCCAGGGGCCTGGATTTTTTCTCTACCCTTGTGGCAGTTGTGTCTCAGACACACCTTGTTTCCAGGTATTTGTCAGGAGTGCTTGGCTTGTTTTTAAGATTGCCTCTCCGTGGCTTGGAGCTAAATTCTAACTGAAATGTCATCCAGAAAGGGGTAGCTGGAGTCAGAGGCTGCCAAGGCAGGGCAGACGCTCTGGATGTGACTTCTCATAAAGGGATTTCATCCCTCAGTGCCCTGTGGCCACATCTGGGGCTCTTCCCTGGGCATGTGAAAGACACCGGCAGCACTGACCTCCCCTCGAAGCCAACAGTCCCCTATCCCTACCCACTCCGACGGTCTACCCATCCCGCCTGCAAAGCCCAAACAGCCTGCAAGAGCCCAGAGTGTGGGAGGGAGAGAGTTAGGTACTGGGGGTGCCTGTTCCTGACACTGACCTGCTGGACAACTTGAACCTCATCTCTTACCTCTCTGTGCTCCCATCTCCCCCGATGTCCTTCATCTGCAATGAAGGACAAGGAGGTGAAGAAGAAAGGAGGCACTGGACAAAGAATGGGGGTCACAAGCTGGTGACCCGTGGGTCAGATTTTACCCACAGACTTTTTTTTTTTTTTGGCTGACAGAGCATTTAAAAAGTTTTCACACTTGAATGCCACTGGGTAGGGCAAGCCCCCACTGCCCAGGCTGCCCGTGCCCTGCAGAAGCAGCAAGGTCACCCCACCTGCATGGCCTGGGAAGCAGCAGGTCCAGGGCCCTTGAGATAGTGATCTGTGCTTCCCAGGGCTCTGGGCACCCCGATGGTCCGAATCTGGGGACTGCTGCATATTGTCACAGCCAGATTTGAAGTCTGTTCCACAGCAAGAAGGACAAAGACAAGAGGAGTGTGGGGACAGCTCATGAGGCTGGAGCCCTGGACCCTGGGAGTCAGAGCTGGGCCCACGTCCAGGCCCTGTCAGGGCTTGTGCTGTGGCCTTGGATAAGCTCCAACTCCCTCTGAGTCTCAGGCACAGCAGGGAATGAGTCGGGATGAAACCTCAGAAGAGTTGGTGTGAATGTGGCAAAGACTCTGCAGTTTTCAGTGTTAATGGGAATCAAGTTGGACCAGCAAAGCTACCAACCCCCTGGCCCCTACGTCAGGCCAGCCTCTGAGTCTCTGTTTTTTCTTTCCTCATTGCAGGTCTGGGGGTTTCTAGGGGACTGAAGGGTGTTTCTAAGCCACACATGCCCATGACAGGAGCGTGAATCTGGAAAGAATGAGTCCTGGAAATCTGAGAATTCTCTTTACCTCTATCTTGCCATGTGAGCCTTAAATCTCAGTTTTTCCATCTATAAAATGGGCATTGTGATCTTTGCCCCATGGGATGGTCAAGGATTGCAAAGCACCATACAAACATCAGTTATGAAAGGGCTAACCCTAACTAAGGCGCCTTGGGAAAGGGATGTTGGGTTTGATATGTCATCATATTTTTCTTGGTTTCAGATAGACTAATGGTATGAAAAATCGTCGTAAAATCTACAATGTCCTTTTCAAAAAGAGCTGGAACACAGGGCTGAAGGCCCATGGAGGAATGCCCCAGACCTCCTGCCACAATGCTGGTGAAAGCCCTGGCCTTGTGTTTTCCTTCAGAATTCTCTGGCATCTACTCAACGGCTTGTGTCCTTTGGAACCTTCCTCTCCAAGCTCCCAGGAAGCTCCTTGGGCAGCGTGGGGAACTCAGCTGGTGAGAGCAGGTACGTGTGTGGCAACATGCACGTGCGTCCGTGTGCGCTTGTGCTTCTGCCTGGAAGCCCAGGAATCAAGTGGTAGTAATCAATATAAATGCAATCTGAGGACCTGCAGAGCCTCAGGGGAGAGAGAAAAAGCATGGAGGGAGCTCATCACAGGTCAGGAGGAGGAACAGGATGGGGAGAGTGGTGCACTTGGGGCCAGGTGGGCTTTGCCGAGGAAGGACGGCGTGTGCCTTAGGTAGCCGGTTCAGGGAAGGCTGACCTCCTCCCAACAGCCTGAGACCATAGGAGCATCAGGATCCAAGGATCTGGGTGCCAGAGGCCAAGAGGCCGATGCTGCAGACCCCAGACTCCACCACTTTCTCTGGAAGGGAGGGAAGGTGGGAGGGTCCAGGTAACATATCTGCTCCTACCTTGCCCGGCAGGTGGAGGCTGGAGCTGGTTCATCTGGGCTCCTGGAGGCGAGCTCTGGCCCCAGCTGCCTCCTTTCTTGGCACAGCAGGTTCCAGGGCGGTGGGTGTGCCTGCGGTGAGCTCACTGGCTCCACTGCTGCCCTGAGTGACTGGGCTTCCTCGGCAGTTCTAGCAGCTCCAGGACACCTCATCTGAAGTGGTGGCCCAGAACCATCTCCTGCTGCCCTCACTGTTGACTTCCTGCCCCAGGGATGAGAGCATCGCTACATGCCAGGGGTCAGGGGGCCGAGTCCCAGCCTCACCTCCACCAGTCACTGCCTGGGGACTCCACCTTGCTAAGCCTCGGTTTCTTCTTCTGTCCCACCACCTTGTAAGGGCATTGTGGGGCTGGGGGATACTTGGTGGTGGCCAGAGGGGGTCCGCTCTGTCTCCCTGCACGGTCCTGGGCTTCCCCAAGCTGGGCCTCAGTTTCCCCTAAGGGGAGCTGACTTAGGTCTTCCTCAAAGCTGAGTTTCACCCCCCCAGGTGCTCTTTGTTTTTCACTTGGCCCAAACATTAGCAGGACTCCAGTGCCCCACGATGCCTGCTCGGACGTGGAGGGCTTGCCCAGAGGCCCGTGTCACAGCCTCAGCGCCCCGGGAGAAGGGAAGGGAAGGAGAGAGCTGTCGGGTAGTTCTGCAGGGGACCCTGCTCTACCAAGGCAGCTGAGGCTCAGAGAGGTGAACGGTCTTGCCTGAGGACACACAGCAAGGCAGGCAGAGGTGCGGCCAGGACAAGACCTCTTAGACCTGATAACCTCAAGTGCGGGCTCCCTCTGCCCCAGCTCTCTGCCAGCTTAGTGACATGCAGACATCAGGCACACTGTCACAGGAGAGGGCAAAGTCCACTGTCATTGTGGTAATTCAGTCCATGTTTGGATGGGGCCTCTACCTGTCTCTTCTGAGTTGGCAAGAGATACTGTGCAAGGAGTTGAGGCCCCAGGCAAAGAGATGGTGGCCCTGGTACCTCCATTTCAAAACCATTCCCAGTTCACACACCAATTCCTCACTGCCTGTCCTGTTCCTCTCATCTGTCCCCCAGATCCTCCCAGGTGGCTTTTTCTGACCACTCCAGCCGACAGTGAATTATCCCAGCTCCCACTCCAGGCTCCCAAGGCCCTTGGCCATGGCCCTGACCATCACAGCCCCTTGCATCAACAGGTAGGTACCCACTATGCAAGTCATGCAGCCGCCCCCACAGAGCACCTCTGTTCCTAGACGCACACTAGGTGCCATGAGGCCGGGGAGGGGCTGGTCGGGAAGTTGTGGCTGACTGCTGTAGGTGTTTGTGGTCCTTGGTCCAGGCAAAGTCTTTTTTGTTAATCATTGTCTATGTGGCAGGGACAGGCTTGCCCAGAATCCACTCACTGGCATCCTGGAGGGTGGGAGAAGTGTCCGTGGTAGGTGTCCAATGTGATTTGAGCCTGGGCACACCTCAGGAAACACATCCCAGTTCAGTTCAGTGGTTCCAGGGGCTGGGGGTCTGGAGAGCCTCAGGCCTGCCTTGGACCATCATCTCCTGGGTCCCGTCCAGCCCTAACATTCCAAGTCCACAATGCAATCAGCACCTTGGACGACATCTTACTTTAAAACAGTAGCTGAGGAATCTCCTAGACAGTTCTTTTTGAGTCCTTTGATACGGAAAAGAGCTGCTCGCACTGCACTGGGCCCAGGGAAATGGGGGCAGGAAGCCAGGGAGGGGTCTTGGGGGGGGTTGCTTAGAGCAAAGACAACCCAATGAGACTCTTAGTCCAGATATTAAAGAAGTAGCAATGAGCAGGGAGCTGGGGCCTGGGGGTGGGCATCCTTAGTCTCAAGGGCATCTCCAAACACACCTTCAGGGGGCACCCAGAGCAGAGGGGATGCTCTGTGCACAGGTCTAAGTCATCCTGTGACACGGTGGGAGTGCTGGATGCATAATGGCTGGGCAGTCTGCTCAGTTGGACCCTCGGGCCCACAAAAAAGCAGTAAGGTATTTACACGGGTGCTGTTGAAGCAACAAAAGCAAAAACTCTCCTTCCCAGGCCTGGGGCAGGAAGACGGGCAGGTGGTCAGACAGCTAGGGGGCTGGCAGGCTGGGCTGGGGCTGCAGTTGTCTGCAGATCAGTCTGTTGGTTTGTGGAGACCCAGTCACATCGGGAGAAGCTCATCAACTGACTCTTAGAAATGGACGGGTGTCTAGAAGTCCAACAGCGTTACCATAGAAGCCCAGAGTCCCTGGCAGGAAAAGGGGAAGGGAGTTTCAGGCGAGTGGGGGGTTGCTGGGGGTTCGGTCTCATTGGGCCCCTCTGGCTGTGTTCGGAGGGGGCTGGGAGGCTATGGCCTTCAGTGATATGTGTCATAAGTGCTTGGCGCCTGCCTGGCTCCTGGGGTCAGTGACGGTCGTAGGCCGTGGCAGCTGCGGGCGGGGCAGCTCCTCGGGCAGCGGCGCTGTAATAGTACGGGGAGCCTGGAAGAGACAGAAGAGGCCACGGAGGTTGGAGGGAGACCTTGTACCCCCAGCTCCGTACCAGGGGTCCCCTTTCCACCAGTGTCCCCTGCCTCTGTCTCTTCCTCCCCCTCCCCCAGTCCAGGCCACTGTCCTCTCTCACTAAGATCTCAGTCCCTGATCAGGGCCGCTGCCTGGTCATAGGTTTCAGGCCCTCCTCACCAGCTACAGCTGGGGTGGGCAGACCGAGGCCAAATCCACCCGCCCCCTGCCCCCCCTCCTGCCCCCACGCTGCTGCCTGTTTCAGTAATTAACGCTTGACTGGGACCGAACCTTGCCCATTCGTTTCTGTATGGTCTGTGACTGCTTTCATGCTGCTACTGCAGAGCTGAGTACTACAATAGCGACCACATGGCCTGCAAAGCCTAAAATATGTACTATCAGACGCTTTACAGAAAAAGTTTGCCAGTTTCTGAGCAAGATGATGAAAAGTCATCACTTCGTAGTCTGGCCTGTGGAAGCTTTGTGACCTAGCCCTGCCGACCTCTGGATTTCCCTCTAGGACCACCACCCCTCCGGCTCACTCCCAGGCACCCTGCTCCTGCAAAATCACACTCTGCAGCCATCTCAAGTATACCAGAGGCCTAATGGCAGCTACCACAGGCTGAGCACCTCCTGCCCCTTTACACACGTTGTCTGATTGAATCCTACGGGGCAGGTAGAGCTAGCCCATTATATCCACTTGCACGCCTCCGCGCCTTTTCCACGCTCTGCCTCCTGCGTGGAGCACGTTGGCTGCACCTTCACCCCCTTTCCTGTCTGCTGAATAGTGCCGCCTCCTTCAAGTCCGAGAGCCCCTGTCTCCTCCTCTGGGGTGCCCCCTGTCCTGAGCCCACACCGTGCTGCAGGCTGGACCACGCGCTCTGATCATCTCTTTCTGTGCTTCTTCCCCCTCGCCTGCACGGAGAGCCCCACACAGGCAGGGGCTGGGTTCTGCTCTGCTCGGTGTCTATCGCCAGCCCCCAGCCTGGAGCCTGGCACATGGCACGTGCCCGGCTAGGTTTGCTGAGAAAATGAGCAACAGCACTGAGTGAACCAACAATAGTAAAGACCCTGCCCATTCATTCATTTATTTTCCAACCCTATTGGGTGCAGCGCTGGGCAGTAATGAACAAATGCAGGCCAGTGTTCAGAGTCAAGAAGGGGGTCAGAGCTCTGAGAAAAGAGCTCTGGGAATGCAAGATTATTCTGGCAGGGTCAGGCTTCCTGGAGGAAGCGGGTTGGGTTGAACTTGGAGGACATGAAGATTTGGATATGTGAGTACGTGGGCGAAGGGCAGGGGGCAGCCCTGCTTCCTGTGACCTCCAGACAAAGCCAGCGTGGGGCATTTTTTACTGATGCTGGGTTCTTCCCACTGTCTCGGGGCTGCTCTCTTTAACTGCCTGCTTTGGATGAGGCCTGCAGGAGCCCTGCTCTGTGTTCAAACTCCTCTCCAGGGACAAAAGGGTCTGGGGGGCTCAAGGGGACGAGCAGATTCTCAGAACCACAGAAGTTAGAGACACTAGGCTGTCTCTTCCTTTTACAGGTGGGGCTGAGGGTAGTAGAACTGAGGCTCAACCACTCATGTGCCCAAAGCCACAGAGCCTCTCAGGGCCAGAGCCTGGTGTGGAATTCTGGTTGTCGGCCCCTAGTTCAGGACTCTTTCTTCCATGACACAGTTCACAGCCTGTACAGCTATGTCGGAGGGCCGTGTTTATCCAAGTGGATAGCAGCTGGGGTCCTGTCAGCCACTGTAGACCACGTGTCTGCTGGGGCAGGAATAGTAAGCGTCTTAATTCCCCAGGGGAGGTGCCTCATACTTATTCTGAAATCTCACCCAAATCCAAACCAATCCCGGCAGTTCTCCCAGATGCCGTAACTGGGCACCAAGGCCTGAAGATTGCCAGTCAGGCTCTGTCACTCCTGGCTGAGTGAACCTGGACAAGTGGCTTCACTCCCCTGAGCCTCAGTTTTCTCATCTCTAAAAGGGGGGTCACAGTGGGGCTATACGAGGGCACCACGAAGTAAGGATGTGAAGGTGCTCTGGAAATGGACACTTTTCTAAGCCCTTTATATGCTTTAACTCTTTTAATTTCCACAACAATTCTATCAGGTAGGCACTAGTATTGCCCCCATTTAGCAGATGAGGAAACTGATGCACAGAGAGAATAAGTAGCTTGCCCAGGGTCACGCTGCTAGGAGGTAATCAAGAGGGCAGGGTTAGCATGTGCCACCGCCCCTCCAATCCCAGCCCCATTTAGTGGGTAAAATTCTCCCTCCCCAGCCCCCAGGAAGGCAGTAATGGCTCAAGCAGCAGTGACGATGGGGGCGCAGGCAGTGCCTTGCTGTGCTGTTCCGGAAGGTATGGACACCAGTGCCGTGCTGAAGTATTCCCAGAGATGGATTTTTCTGCTGCCTTCTGTCACCTCCCTGGTTGGAGCCCTGACTCAGACACCTGGCAGCCTCCTCTGCTCTCTCTCCTGAGGGAGGGGACCAGTCACCCACAGAGTATCTGCGGTGCCAACCCAGCATCCCAGGTGAGAGGGGTGTGTGTGTGTGTGTGTGTGTGTGATGTGAGGGCCAGCCCCATGGGCCCGAGCATGGCACAGGAGCAGGAAAACCACAGGGGCTGCCCCCGCAAATGAGGGACAGGAAATCCTGGCTCAGGCCTCAGAGTTTCCCAGGGGCCAGCTCTCACCCTGGGCTCTGACTCGCTTCCCTCTCAAAGCCTAATCTCATGGCCAGGCTGTCCAGTGACCCCAGTGCGAGGGCTCCATGGCAAAAATCAAAAACGCTTGCATTTACCGTGAGAAATGAAAACATCACCTCACAAAGCGCTCTGTCTTCCTGGTGCCCATTAGACCTCCAACTAGAATAAACTTGTCCTTTCTTCTGTCATTTTTCCTCTTTAATTCACATTATCATCAATTTACTTCTTGACACAGTCATTCCGGGCTCCTACTCGTTCTCTAATCCCTTTACAGTGGCCACAGGCGCTCCGGTTCTAATCCTAATTGACCGCAGCGGCCTTTCTTCCTGCCGCCAGCCTGCCGCCCCGCCTGCCCGGGGCCCCAGTGGGATGCTGGATCCCGGCCACCCTGGCTGGGCTGGGCGTGGGCAGACCGCAGGCAGCTCCTGGGGAGGAGGCTTGGCGGGAAGGGAGGCTCTCCTGCAGCTTCGTTAGGTGGCATTGCTCATCCAGGTGTGGGCAGGGTGTGTGAGGGTCCCACCTGTTTCCACAGCTCCCACTGATCTAGCAGAGCACAGAGGCACCTCAGAGCAGGTTTCCCCACTGGCACCCTCCCCAAGTAGCAGAAATACTCTGCTTCTCCAGCCCAGTGGGATTCTTTCAGCTAAAGCCCTGAAGACATTGGGGAAAGGGCAGGCTGGTAGATGGGAGCGGGCCTGAAACTTATTTGCAAGACTGGCAGAGCAAGCCTGGCATCTCACTCATCTTCAGGAAAGTGGGATCACTGCATTCCGGGCCTCAAGAGAGCATCGTGTTCAGCTCCCGCTTGAATGAAGCTGCCAGTGGCCACTATCCTCATTTTACACCTGAGGCAACTGAGGCCCAGATTGGTTGATGACCTGACCGTGATTCCCCAGGTTACAGACTTGGGCAGAGCAGGGGCCATTGCTCATGTTTGTAACAGCCCAACATTGTTTAAACTTTTCTTGCGTTTGCAGAGTTTTCTGTGGTATGAGGCCTGCCTCTTTGAGTTAGAAGTCAGAACTCATTCTCCCAGTTGCCTTTGCTGCTAGAGCACAGGGGCGTCACCTGGGTCCTGCCAATTAGAATCTCTTGAGTTTGACCTCAGTTGGGAGGGGAGCAGCTTGAGGAAGTGGGCTGACAGACTCTACCTGCTGGAGGTGGGTACAGAGGCAGGGCAGAGCTCTCAAGCACCCCAGCTGAAGCAGTAGCACAGAGCGGGCTGCTTGCGGGTACCAACAGTGGAGGCGTATACGCTAGAGCAGCCCTGGAGTTGTTCCTGGCTGTGTGTCCCATGCCTGTCTCTTTGGTCCTCCTGGAGATTCTGGGAGCCCCCAATATTCCTTAATAAATTAACTTTCTGCTTAAACCAGCCAGAGTGGAATCTGTTGTTTGCAACTGAAAGCCTGACAGATAAATACAATAACCTGGCTTTCAAAAATAGATCAGCGCTGTTCTCATGGCATACAAGGTCTGAGTATTTGGGATTCCCAGGCTTGTTACTATGGAGAAATGAGCCTCTTTTCCTGGCTGTAGTACTGTTCAGACTGAATTGGTCAGGAAGAGTAAGAGTACCACATCACACACTGATTATGAATACAGGCTCTAAAGTCAGGGTGATGGGAGTTTGAGTTCTCATTCTGCTGCCTGCATGCTGTGTGACCTCAAGTATGTTAATTAACCTTTCTGAGCCTCACTCTTCATCTGTAAAGATAATATTGATACCTTGTGCCCCCTAGGACTGTTAAAAGGATAAAATGAGGTAACCCACATGAGGGGTTTTTCCCAGTGCCTGTATAATTAGCAAGTGCTCATTTAGATGAACAGAGTTTTGATTCTTTTTCCTCTTCTCCACACTGGTTCTGGACCCCCTCAAGTCACTGAGCACATCCCAGCACAGATACACTTGCCTGAGGCTCTCTCACCCCCAGCCTGTGAGCTCCCTGGGACATTGTCCACAACTTTTCCACACCAGACACATAGTCCATGCATATAATTGGGGATATGAACTGGATTTCACTCCAGCCTGAGTGGCAAAGGCCTCGGATGTGGTCTAGTCCCACCTTCCCCTTGACATCCCCTTGGGGTCCTAGCTGCCCACAAAATCAGGTGCAGACTTCTTAGTGTGGCATTCAAGGTCCCCCACCTGTGGCCCTACCTCCTACTCCATCCCTTTGCTATGCTTGCCTGAGCAGCTCCCTCCTCACTTCTCTGATTCTTGAACTCCCAGGCAAATCAGCCTATCAGATACCTCATAAAAATTAGAAAAAGCAGCCATACTTCTGTGCCAGGGCTTGGGGCTTTGTGCCATGCATGGGCTCGATTTCAGCCCCCACTTGTCCCCTTGGGCAGTACACGACCATATGTGGAGGCCCTAGGTCAACATGGCTTCCTTGGGGTCATATCCCCATCACAAGGAACCCCTCCTGCAGCCTGGCCCAGGCTTCCTTTGTGCCACATCCCCTGTGGGTCTCACAGCAGCGCTGGGACCAGGGCTCTCTATGAGGCTGATTTGCAGGGAGTGGCTCCCAGGCTCAGGCCTCCTGACCCATCCCTCCACCCCAACCCCTGCTGAAAGACTCGGTTCAGGGTCAGCGTTTGCCTCCTGAAACTGACAACTGGGCCAACTCAGAACCCAGGGCCTCTCAGGGGGGTTGTTTAAGGAAAAGCATTAAGTAAGCGGAGACCTTACCTCATACTTAGAAGTAATTTTTACCAAAACCAAAAAAGAAGTCTGAGCAATCAGTCCCCAGATTCAGCCCCTCCAGGAGTCCACAGATGGCAAGAACCCAGTCTGCTATAAAATGAAATATTCAGGCACAGGGCCTGGAGTGCTAGTTGGCATTGTTCCTTATTTCACCTGAAGTTCTGCAAGCTACACCAAAATGCTTTGGGCGGCCCAAGGCTCAAACTCATGGGAGGATTGCAGCCAGGAAGGGATGGTGTCTACGTCATTGTCTGTCCTAATCACCAAAGCAGGTTGGGGAAGGGGCCAAGGCTGTGACTTCATGGCCTCCTTCACAGACCCATGCCTAGCAACTTGAGTTTGAAGACACCAGGTTCTTGCTTTTTTGATAAAGTCTATGTTTCTCAGTCCTGAAATAATTCAGGATCCAGGGAAGTAACAGGTTCTTAATTAAGCAGGCCTTATTAAGCTGTACAGATAAACCTGGATGGTCTCAGAGGCCCTTCCATGCCTGACCTTAGTGGAAATTCCTCAGCTGACTGCTGGGGAGAGATCGGTGTTGCTGCCTACAGGCTGATTCACTGGCTCTGCCCCCAGGGTGTGTGACATCTGTGAGCACTGAGCCCCTGCTTCATGCTCCAGAATCTTCAGCTCCAGCTGGCACTCACCAGCTGGTCTCATGTAAGTTCATTGCAACAAAACAAAGGGCTCTCCTTGGCCTTTTGAGGGCTGAGTTAGCCCTGCTTGGTCTTTGGGGTGGCCCAAATATCTTTGATGATGTACACAGATCAGGCTGGCCGCAGCCATGGACCATCTGCAGTCTGAGGCCTGGGCAGAGTCTGGGCACCAGCTGAGCTCGGAACGGCATGACTTGGCAGGCCTTCAGCCACAGGGCAACCCATTTCTAATGGAGCTGGCTCTAGTGGTGTCCATGGCAGACATCACTAATCAATATCCATGCCTCAGAGTCCTTACCAAGACAGATAGCCACTACTAATCAATCCAAGTTGGTCTCCTGGCTGCTCTTGTTTAGAGATTTCTCACCAAAATATTCAATGATTCTTAAGAAATATGTTACTCTTGGGCAGGCACTTTTCCTACCTTTCTCCTTCTCCCTCAATGGCCTTTTTAAATCTGTTCCCCCTCTGTGCCATTTTCCCTTATCCACTAAAACATTGGGGGGAGCACTGAGGGCATAAGCAGGGCTGGAGTGGTGTTTACTGTCCTGAAGCCCCATCACAACTCCCACGTTGCAAGCATCTGGGGAGAGCTACCCACCCCACCTCAGTGACCGGACCTGAGGATATTGAGGGACCCTCGCCCAATGAGGGAGCCCAATGGGGCAGTTGATGGCCCAGGGGCCCCGCAGGGCCTCCGCCAGTACTCACCGAGCAGGCCTGGGTTGGGGAACCTCCAGGAGTCGTTGTACGAGGGGTACTGAGGGTGGCTGTAGGGGCTCCCGGAAAACTCACTCCCTGCATGTGGTGGGTGGAGAGAGAAACAGGAACCAAATGTCAAGTCAGGTTCGGAAAATGCCAATGGTATTTGTCTCTTTCATAAACTGCGGGTACTTTGTGTAACCAAGAAAGGCAAGTCCGGTCCACCCCCTTATCAAGTGGACAGCTGTCATTGGCATGGTCTACATTTTCCCCTATAACCTTTTTCGTATTAGTGGGATTGAATACCAACCTCTCACATGTGTACCATTGGATTACCATGTGCCAGGTGTTCCCTGGGTTTATTGACCCATTTTACAGATGGGAAGACTGATGCCCAGGGTCTCTCACAAAACAGCCTGGATTCACCCAACCCAAGTCCAAAGGCCCAGACTGCTTGGTTCTCAGCAGTAGCCTAAAAAGCCACTCAACAGCCAGCTACCTATACAACTGCTGAGAACCAAGCAGTCTGGGGCTTGGGACTTGGTTCTCAGCGCTGACAGAGGCCACTCCAGGACCCCAGTGTGGGTGCAGTGCCACTTCCATGTGTTTCCTGAGTGGCTCTGGACTGGGAAGCCAAAGATGACCCCAACTCTAGTCTAGACCTCTGTGCCGTGAATCCAGAGAGGACTGCTCCCCAGGCCTCAGTCCAATGGGGAAGAGGAGACAAACTCAGGCCCCCGGCACTTTGCTGAGATGAAGGGACAAGCTGAAGGGCTGGGGGAGCACGGAAGAGCGACTGGGGGGGCCTCCTGGGCGTGGGGAAAGGACCGAGAGCTGCAAGCTGCGCCAGGTGGAGAGAGCAGTGGGTGTGGGCGGGCAGAGCCGTAACTGAGGATGGCTCACTCTTGCCCAGCTGTTCGTGGAGCCATGACGCTTGCGTCTGGCACTTCCTTGTGCCCTCACTTCCAGCCACAGGAGAGCCTCTTTACCACTAGCCAGTGTCAGGAGAGGAGCTCAAAATCCCTGCCCTCAAAACTTGCTGCCCTGGCTCTGTAGCAGGACAGGCCCCTCCTGTCTCCTCCCTGTGGCTGCAGCTCCTGGGGTGTGGCAGCCCCAGTGCCTGGCAGCAGTTGTATAGGTAGCTGGCTGTTGAGTGGCTTTTTAGGCTACTGGTTACAGAGCATGTGGGCCCCACCCTGGCAGTGGTGACAGGAGTCACACAGCCCCATGAGACCACCCTTGCACCATCCATGCTTCCATGGATTCTTGTTAGGGATGCCAAAGGGCCGAAGGGCAGGAGCCTCTAGAAGGACAGCCAGCCAGAAGTCAGGACCTGGAGCACTGCTTTCTCTCTGGGGGCCTCGGCCCAAGTGTAGGGGCCCCAGGGCTCCACCAGGTACAGCAAGAACAATAAAGCAGGCCCGAGGGCCCGCCGCTCCCACCCCCCGGGCCCAGCCAGCCTCCTCCCCACTTCCACAGGCAACTGCAGACAAGGCATGCGCGTGCACACGCGCGCGCACACACACACACACACACACGCACGCGCGCACACGCACACATGCATTCCTCCTCTGGCCTCTCTGGGGGCCACTCCCAGCCTGACAGGCTGAGCCTTCCAATTCTCTGTTTTTTATGCCTCAGTGGTCAGGGTGTCAGGTTCCAGCGTGCAAGGGAGAGCATGGTGACAGTGCTGGGCCACAGCAGCCCAGCCTCTGCATTTCCATCAGCGCCACGGCACCTCCTCCTCCTCCTGGGGGGTCGGGTGGGGGAGCAGAGCCACAAGCTGCCTGAAGAAGGGGGACAGCCACCCTCTCCCCAGGGTTCTGGACACCCACAGAGCTGCCCCATCAGAGGCGCTTCCTGACAGCACTGCGCCTGGCCCGGAGCATTGGACTACACCAGCAAAGGCCGTCTCTGCATCTCCATCTAGCAGCATCGCGCCTGTCTGCCAGGCCCAGCTCCAAGGCCACCTCTTTCAGGAAGCCTTGATCTCCAGCCCCCAAAAGTGCAAGTCTTGGGCCTGTTCAGCTGGAGTTAATTAATTAATTGTATCCTTGTTGTCCATCCCACACCCTCCCCTCAACTCTGTCCCCAAATTGGCAAAGGGCCATAAACAGCTCCAACTCCTCGAGAGGATGTACCTGTCAGTGTTGCCCACCATCCTCGACCCTGTCCCCACCTGCCTGACTTTCTAGAATCCCACTCAGATACCTCTTCCTCTGGGAAGCCCCTCTCCTGCCCCTCCTGGGGTACACCCTGTCTCCCGCTGTGCCCCACAGCGCCAGATTTGCCCTGACCTGCACGGGACTCTCCTGTGACATGGAAGCGTCTGTCTGCAGGTCAGTGTCTGATTCCTCTCAGCACCCACATGCCACCCACCCCCAGTGTAACACCCCGTCCACAGCAGACAGTCGGTGCTCCATGAACCGCCGGTAGCTCGCTGCCTCTACCTGTAACACGACGCTCTTGTCCACATGGCTCTCTCCCTCACCTCCTTCCAGGCTTTGCTCCAATGTCACCTCTGAACCATTGCATTTCCAATGGAAACTCCTTCCACTTTCCCTGCTTAACTTTTCTCCATTGAACTGATCACAATCTAACATATCTAACTTATTGTGCTTATCTTTCTTGTTAATTCTGCTTCCTCCACTAGGATGTAAGCTCCATGGGGGCAGGGAGTTCATGCCTCTATCTCAATGTCTAGCAGGCCCCGAAAACTATTTGTTAAATGAATGAAAGAATGGGAACTCCTCCCATTCGTTCACAGATGACGGCTTTCACTGCTTCCATTATTAGTACTGATAGCCAGGGGTGTATTGTGCACCTGCTGTGTGCCAGGATTCAAACCAGTTTATCCGATCCATTGCCCAGGTTCCATCCACCACGCCATCCTGTTCCTGGTGGAAGAAATGAACCCCCAGGGACCCACCCTGCCTGCTGTGTTTAGAGCACTGGCATGGAGGTACCTTCGGCGGGGCCCCTGTCCTATGAAATGCCCTGTGAGAGTGTGCCCTCTGGGTAAGGGGAGCTTGACGGTCTCTGGGGCATGAGGCAGACCTCAGGGCTGGTCCAGCCACATGCTGGGGACTCCAGGATGGTGTCATTATCTGAAGTGCCACACAGGCAGCTGGCTGGGTTTAGGGAGTCCTCACCCATGAGCTGTGGGGAGACCAGGTCCTCAATTGCCAAGAAAGCTGCCTGTCTGTGGACCCGGACTAGCTCGGCCACAAAGATGGCTGGGAAGCAGCAGACCACCCAGATTCAAGCCCACATGCTGCCACTGAACCCTTCAGCCAGACTGCCTGGGTCCAAGTCCTGCGTCTGCCTCTTCGTAGCTCTGTGACCATCAGCAGGTTACTCAACCTCTCTGCGCCTGTTTCCTCCTCAGTAGAGTCAGGACAATTAATAGATCCCACTGCACGTGGTCACTGTAAAGACTGAATGAATGATACACAGTGTCTGGCACGCAGTGACTGCTCAGCAAATGTCAGTCACATGACAATGACCTGACATCGGTCACCAAGGCCTCCTTGGCATCTAGAATCTCATTTAACCCTCCTGACAGTCCTGTGAAGCTCACGAGATGGGTGCAACTGTCTGCATTTTACATGTGAGGAAATGGAGGCTCAGGAAGGTGTGGGGGGACTTGCCCAGGCCAGGAGGCAACTCCAAGTCCAGCCTCCTGTCTCCCAGCCCAGGGCCCTCTGCCCATGTGACACTGCCTTCCCACCCTGGGCCTTTGTCTTCCATTTGTAAATGGGCAGATCAGACCAAGTGATGTCTAAAGGCCATTCCTATCTGCTGAGCCTGAATTTCACTTCTCAGGGGCCACAGTGCTCCCAGCAGGGAGGGAGGCCTCTCCTTGAGGCTCTGTGGGCCCCACCTGATGATGAGTTTCTTTCGGTCTGGAGGCTCCAATCTCCTACTGCGTCTCCCCTGCTTGAATTCGCCATCATCACGACACCTGAGGCACACTCACCTTCTTTCCTTCAAATCTTAGGACCGCAGCTTAGAAAAGAGAGCCTGGTCCAGCCAAGACAAGGTCTGGGGAAAGCACTGGGGATGCCTTCTGGGTGGAGGGGAGCATGTGAGCCAGGATGGGTAGGAGTTTGATATGCAGAGGCAGACAGGGCATTCCGGGCACAAGCAAAAGTCTGGGGTGGGATGGACAGTGTGACCCCCACACAGCCAGGTCTTCATGAGGCCCCAGCAGAGGCAAGCTATGGAGCAGAGTGGGGAGGAGCAGAAACGTTATGCATTTCTCCCTTCAGGGCTGGGACCCGGGAAGCCTTCAGACTCAGGAGGACCAGGACCTGGAGGATGGGCTGCAGGAGGTGAGCCCGTGGTCAGGGAGACCAGCTGGGAGGCTGTGGTCACAATCCAAGCGAGAGGGAACGGGAGCCCGAGGGACAACACAGCTGCAACATCCACAGGCACGAAGCAATGCTCCTCCAGCACAGGAATGAGATTCTCAGGCATCATATGAAAGCCCCACTTCTGGATCATCGTTGGGGCACCCAGAGGTGAGGCCAGAGGGCCCAAGACAGAGCTTGCACAATAGACGCTTCTCTTATGATTGCCCAGCACCAAGGACACCACAGGACACTTGCCTCATTCCACTAACTGATCCGTGCTTTGGGCATCTCTCAAAAATGCCAACCCTTTAAACTGGGAAACCTTTTCTTTATGCATTAAAAGAAAATCTTCCATGAGGCCTGACTGCGGTGCCAGCTCATGCCCAGCAGCTCATGCCCAGTAGGCAGTGAGACCTCCATTTGGGAAGCACACAGCACATGGACCCTCCTCAGAGACCGTGTCTGGAGGTGCTCCGACAGAAGCCCCAAGAACTCTCAACAACGAAACATGGGTCATGATCTTCTCCATCTTCAGTCCCCCAGGAGCGAGCAGTCCTGAGGAGAAAGCAAGACTGGACCTTCTGAGACCAGGCCTGTAACTGGCACCATGAGCTAGGCCCCCGCACTGTGCTGGGCCACCAGAAAGTGGGGAGGGGGCAGGGAGGAGCCTGCCCACAGGGTGGGTGTGGGCTTCCCGTGGCAGTGCTGAGAGGGAGCCTGCCCCCATGGTCTGTAGTCAGCCTGCCACTTATTGACTGCGTGGCCTTGGGAAAGTAATGGAACCTCTCTGGGCAGAGTCTTGTCATCTTGAATATGGGCCTAATAAAACACCTACATCATAGGATTGGTGACAGGTAAACAAGATAATATTATTGGAAGAACAAAACTACCTGCTCCTGTGCCAAGGAGACTGGGGAAGCTGGGGAGTGAGGGAAGACTGAATCAGTCCCTAAAAGGAATTTTAGAGCTTTATTTATTTTCATTGCTGAGTTCTTGGATATGCAAAAGGAGGCCCAGAGCTGGGTTCAGGGGTGGGGATGGTGACAGCTCACGTGTGGTGCGTGGAGGACTGAACGACCTGAACCGAGGGAGGTTCTGCTATCAAGAAGGAGAAAGCGGGAGACAAAAGGAGACGTCCGTGCCCCGTGGGGTGCGAGGAGCGAAGAACATTCAAGAAGTGGGCGTCTAATTCCCGTTTTAAGTCACCCACATTGGGACGTAAAGCCTGCTACACGCTCAAATGCCAATACGACTGGGCTGGTGCTTTCTCCCCGCGTGGAAACCGAAGGAAGCAGCTGCGTGCCACGTTTGGGCAGCCAGTGGGGTTGAGGTGAAAGACTGGTCCAAGAACAGTGTGGATCACAGGGCCCGAGAACTCCGTGATGTCAGGAAGCCTGAGCCACAGGCGTGAGCGCGCGGAAGTTAACCGTCCCCCCCTCCAACGCCCCGTCTGAGTGCAGTTAGGAAGCATCTAGAGGGCGTGGCACTCCATCTCATGATAACCCCATCCAAGATTTTAGAGCAGAGAACTCAGGGGCTCGGGGCCGAGGGACTTGGCTTCTCACTAGGTATCCGAGGGACTAGCGATCACTCCCCTCATTCCTACCCAACTCCAAGCAACTCACTTCTTCCCAGAATTAATGGGAAGTAAGATATGCCCGTTCCCCCCACCACAAACTTATCTTAGATTAAACCTCACCAACCTCTGCTGAGACTCATAGTTCCAGATTATTTGAACTGGACAAACTTGAGAGATAAGTTCCTTCAACCTCCCCTCCCCCAAGCCACACACCAGGCAGGGCCAGGGCAGGACCAGGGCAGGACCAGAACACCAGCCTATTTCCAAGTCCCCGGGCTTCCACCATCCCAAGGAAGACATCACTGGGCTGGGCCAGCGGGGGAGAGAAAATACTCCCCTCACCACCCTCCCCACCTCTGGTATGTCTGAGAATTTTCAAACACACAGCAAAGTTGAAAGAATTTTACAGTGAACACTGTGTACCCACTACCTAATTCCGCCATCAATATTTTCTTACACTTGCTTATCATCTATCTCTCCCTCCAGCCTTTCATTCATCTTATCTTTTATGTATTTCCAAGTAAACTGGAAACATCAATACATTTTCCCCTAAGTATTTCAGCCTGTGTATCATTAACTGAAATTCATTATTTGTTTAAAAGTTTTTTCTTTTGATGTAAAGTGTACACATAATGAAATGCACAGATCTTAAATGTACTATTGCTGCGTTTTGACAAATGTATACACCTGTGTAGCGGAAACCTCTATGAAGATATAGAACATTATCTTCACCCCAGAGAAGGAAAGTTCTCTTTTGCCGGAGAAGGGGGCCTTTTGACCATGAGAACCCAGTTATCTGGGGATCTGACCAAGTCATTCCCCATGAACACGGAGCTCTAAGATTAGCCCTGACATCTCTCCTTCTGTTAACTAGAAGAGGGCAGTGAGTACTTTCATCTGCATTGTCTGTGAGAGCAGGGAACAGTTAAGTCCTTTGTGCTTGGCTGACGTTATCAAGCACATTAAGGAAGTTATCAAGCGTGATGACTTGGAGGGTATAACCCCGAACACTGAGGACTGGGTAACTGTGACTAAAACAAAACAAGGCGGGCTGACTAAATCTGTTGATGCCAGCTACACTGTCTTTTATCTCCTCACTAAGCAGCATCCGGAGGCTCACTGGGCATGGACTAACATTCCAGCCTTTTCTCCAGCCACCCTCCATACGGAGAGCCGCCCAGCTTTGATCGCTCAGTGGAAGAAAGATCTGCAGCCAGAGCCCTGTGGCCCTAGTAACAAGGTACCGGTTATTCTTTTTTTTTTTTTTTTGCGGTACACGGGCCTCCCACTGCCGCGGCCTCTCCCGTTGCGGAGCACAGGCTCCAGACGTGCAGGCTCAGCGGCCATGGCTCACGGGCCCAGCCGCTCCGCGGCATGTGGGATCCTCCCGGACCGGGGCACGAACCCGTGTCCCCTGCATCGGCAGGCGGACTCTCAACCACTGCGCCACCAGGGAAGCCCGGTACCTGTTATTCTTAACAGGACCACTCACAAAGACAGCGAGGGTGTGGACTGGCTAGTCGAAAACGGAAGACAAAGAATCCTTTCGCAGCAGCTTTCAACCGAGCTCAACAGAGCAGCACTGGAGAACGCGCGAGCCGAAATGCTCCTGACAAAGTCGGCCGAAGGCTACCTGCTAGGCAAGCTTCCAGTCGGGGACATCACAAGGAACAAGGTGTTTCAACTTTTCCAGGTGAATCGGTACGACCCCGTCTTGGCAGCGAACATCCTAGTTCGCTGGGCCCAGCGGGAGTTCAACAAGTGCAACCGCCATCTGGTTCTACAGACCTGCGACCACCAGCAAGACAAGCATCGTGGAGGCTATTGCCCGTGCTGTGCCATTTTATGGCTGTAGAAACTGGACTAATGGGAACTTTCCTTTCAATGACTGGGTAGATAAGATGGTGATTTGGTGGGAGGAAGGAAAGATGACCAGTAAAATTGTAGAGTCTGCTAAAGCCATTTTGGGTGGGTCGGCCATGCGGGGTTGATCAAAAATGTAAAGGTTCTGTGCAAATTGAACCAACGCCTGTACTTATTACCAGTAATATATATAAGTGTACTGTGGTTGATGGGAACAGCACTACCCTGGAACATAAGGAACCTTTGGAGGAAAGAATGTTCCTTTTTAGGTTCACAGTAAAACTCAGGCATGATTTGGGGAAATAAGTAAATGGGAGATAAGAGAATTTTTCCAGTGGGGCCATGGCAATGCTATACCAGTTGAACCGGTGTTCGAGGTTCCTACAGGCGCTAACAAACCCCACTTACCTGAGAGTGCTATGAATAGACCAGCTGTAGTTTCGGTAGCGAGGGGATTTCCATGGCCTTGGTGAGCAGCTCAAAGTTCCCCATGTCAGCTGGAAAGTGCCGAAGTTCCCCCAGCTCCTCCCTCGTCCCCTGCCGCATCTGCTGAATCAGCAGCTGACACAGGGATATAGGGGCCCCCCAGGAGGCAAGGGAAAACACACAAGAGGAGTCTCTTGACCTGTTCACAGTGCCTTGACACCACTGGTCTGGCTGAAATAAAGGTGAGGTGTCCAGAGCGCAAGTTTAGCCGTGACAGAGCTGTTGTCCTGTCGTGCGAGGAACGTAAGGGGTTGGCGAAGCTGGTGGTTTTGGATCAATCTAATAAGCATACGCGGGAATATCGCACGTGCGTGGCTCATCACAGTTTTGACTGTTATGAATGTTATCCGGGCAGCGGCTACTTGGTGCAACTCAAAACCTGGATGCGCTGTCCCTAAACCAAACCAACAGCAGCCGTGGCTTCCAGTGGCTTCCAGCTTTGTCTGGATCTGGAGGATGACCTAAACACTCTGCAATGAGTCTTGTCCTCCCTGGCTATAAGTACCTTGGCCCTATTAACGGCCTTGCTAAGGGCTGTCAGGTCAACAAGGTGGATGCAGCCATGCGAGTCCATGACCTACGACAAAATAATCGAGGAGGGAAAGAACTCTTATCTCACTTTTAATTCAGCAGAACAAGAGCTGATAGACTCTTTCCTAGGAGATACCTCCTTTGGTGGAAACCTTACTCGAGGTGTCTTCCAGGCCAAGAAGCGCCTGCTGACACCTATGGGCCTCACAGACATGCCCCACCCCACCCCCGTAGCCGCTAAAGACACCAGCCCTGGAGAGCCCAGTCTCCCCGCGGGAGGACGAGGAGGAGAATGTACCCCTTTGGCCCCCCGCGGATCCTCTGGAGTGGCTGCTGTGAGAAGCGCAGGAAGCAGTAATTTGGAGATGGCTACGCAAGACGCAGAAGTTTCAGATGCAGGCGGCGGCAACAGAGGCATTGGAGAGTCCTCAGGAAATTGGCATGTGATTCTCAATGGCAAGGGAATCTCGTCACCACTCGTTCCACGAGAACTTGGGTGTTCCCCTTCTATGACAACAATCTCTACAAGCAGATTAAAGGCCATGCCTCTGACATGTCCGCCTACTTGGGTTACAGCGCCCCTGGGCCTACCTCGACTTCAACAGATTCCAGTGCCACTGGAGTCCCCAAGACTGTCAGCGACTCATCAACAACTACTGGGGCATCCGACCAAAGGCTCGTAGAATCAAAATTTTCAACATACAAGTTAAGGAGGTCATGGAGGCAGCAGGCACAAAGACAATTGCCAATAACCTAACGTCAACCATCCAGATTTTTGCAGATGACACATACCAGCTGCCATACGTGGTTGGAAATGCCACCGAGGGGTGCTTGCCCGCTTTTCCCGGTGATGTTTTTATGTGGCCTCAGTACTGGTACTGCACTGTGCATATGAAGAGCAGAGGGAACACATCCCCTACTCCACGCTCAGCTTTTTATTGCCTAGAATACTTTTCCAGTCAGATGCTTCGCATTGGCAATAATTTCGGTTTTCAATATGCCTTTGAAGACCTCCCTTTTCACTCTTGCCTTGTGCATAATCAAAGAGTGACTCATCTCTCCAACCCCCTTGTCGACCGGTACCTATATGGGTTCTACCAAACTTCAGCAGATGGCACAATTCAAACCACAAAAATTAAGAAGAGTAACTATGGGCAAAAATACACTAACTATGAGCTGGGCCCGTGGCAATGCATACAGGGCTTCTCAACCAATAAAGAAAACAATCAACCTAACATGTCTGCAGAGGACCAAGCAGTGGAGAATTGGTTGGCAAATGCAAAGAGCTTTTTTTTTTTTTTTTTTTTTTTCCGGTACACGGGCCTCTCACTGTTGTGGCCTCTCCTGTTGCGGAGCACAGGCTCCGGACGCGCAGCCTCAGCGGCCATGGCTCACGGGCCCAGCCGCTCCGCGGCACGTGGGATCTTCCCGCACCAGGGCACGAACCCGTGTCCCCTGCATCGGCAGGCGGACTCTCAACCACTGCGCCACCAGGGAAGCCCGCAAAGAGCTTTTGAAGGCCCAGACCAAATGGCATAAGCAACTGGAACAATGCAGGGAAGGTGGTGTACATAACAGCTTGATAATGCAGACCACCAACAAAGCACCTACCCCACATTTCACCAAAGAAGATGAGACTGAAACAACAAATATCTATGCAGCTACTTCTGGCAGAAAAATTCCATCGAGTCAAAACACCCCCAGCAATAAACCACAAAAGTAAGTGCCCTTATATATGGGTGTACAGCCTGGTCGGGTATGTATGGATAAAGACATCTATCTCCAGGGCCCTATTTGGGCGAAAATTCCTGACACTGATGGCAATTGTCAGCCTCATCCTAACATGGGAGGCTCTGGGTGCAAACATCCACCTCCGATGATTCTGCAGAAAAATACTCCAGTCCCTGCAGAACCTCCTGCGGCCTTCACTGAAACGCCTATTAAGTCTTTTATTAGTCAGTATTCCACTGGTCAGGTAACAGTGGAAATTGATTGGGAGCAAAAATCAGAATCCAGCAAACGCTGGAATCCAGAGATCCGATTCACAAATAATTACACCCCAACTGATTGGGCAGAGTTTACTCCTAATGTTATTTTCCTCGCTTTATTGGGTCAAGATACCTTACTAAGAACCTGTAACTCTGATCCCTCTATAAACCGTGTAATTCCTGAACCAAATATAAGTGTGTGTGTATTATTTTCGTCTTTTGATGTTTCCCTCTTATCTGGTTCATTCATTCATGGTCACGGCGGTGGCGGGGGGGGGGGGGGTGGGGGGGGCGGGGGGGGGCGTGGAATGGTGGCTGGTGTAACCGGAAATCAAGATTGCATCAGACAGAAGTGAGGTAACTGGCAGCACATCACTGGACCGGAAACACGTCATCAGAAGGCAACAGGGCTGGGCTAGGATTAGGGTAAACCTTACCAATGGGATGTGCCAGGGCCGCCCGATTGCTGAAAGGCCCCTGAGTGGCAAATGGAAAGCCCTTCCAAAGCTACTAAACAGAATCAAGCTGAGGAATAGCTGTTCTCTCCTCAAAGGCCCAAAAAGAAATCAGAGACTTAAGAAATTTAGGATAAATGGTGGATTTTCCCAAAACAGCACCATCTTTCAAACATAGAAGAGCTGGCTGTAAAATAACAATAACTATTGTAAAAACCAATAACTAGGTAACTAGAAAGGAGTGACTGAAATTAAAAGTTTAAAGGGGGCCACAAGAAAAGGCACTGGGGCTTCCCTGGTGGCGCAGTGGTTAAGAATCCGCCTGCCAATGCAGGTGAGACGGGTTCCAGCCCCGGTCCGGGAAGATCCCACATGCCGCGGAGCGGCTAGGCCTGTGCACCACAACTACTGAGCCTGCGTGTCTGGAGCCTGTGCTCCACAACGGGAGAGGCCGCGACAGTGAGAGGCCCGCACACCGTGATGAAGAGTGGCCCCCGCTCGCCACAACTGGAGAAAGCCCTCGCACAGAAACGAAGACCCAACACAGCCAAAAATAAATAAATATATATTAAAGAAAAAAAAGAAAAGGCACTGAATGCAGCTGTCCTGGAGATTCCAGGGCCAGGAAAGTCGGCAGAATCAGAGATATTTTCAGTTTCCCCTTTGCTAAAAGCTCAGAGATGGCAAGAAAGTCAAAAATTCTCACTCTCACTAAAATTCTCAGAAGTGACAGGTAAAGGGCTCAGTGTAGCTCTTAATTAACCCAAAACGACACCTGCCAGATGATGGGGATTTGCAGAGCGTGCTGGGGGCCGACCCCATCTGCAGATGGTGGGCTCCCACCTCTGCTCAAGACCTTGGCCAGCTGTAATTAACATACAGAAAGTCTTTCAAAGTGACTTCGCAGCCAAGTTCTATTTCTGAAGGATTCAAACTGGGCTTTGAGAGAAAATCTCTGCAGAGGAAGAGGAGGAAGAAGGAATGATTTGAAAAGGACCATGAGACTTCTACAGTCCTTCCCTGTGGTTTGGTAGAACTGCATGGTGCACCGTGGCTCAGGGGTCAGCGGGTACCTGGGCATATACAACACTGTCTATGGCCAGAGTGATCCTGACTAGAGCACCCAACACAGGCACAGCCAGCCGTTCAAATATATTACATATTATTTATATAATATACCACCTACGTTATTATAAAATACACACATATATACACTGGATAGATACATACACATATACGTGTGTACATACAATATATATAACACACGTATTCACAGATATCCATGTGCACATGCACACACATGCAGGATTCTGGGGCTCCGTCAAGCCTCTCTGAGTGACCTTGATCAAGTCTTTTCTTCTCACCAAGACTCAGTTTTCTCATCTGCAAAGGCGGTGTGTACGGGAGAGATTGAAATAACTGACCTCAAAGGGCTTTCATGGCTCAGATCCCCCCTTTCCTATCTTCCCTGCACCCACCCCCAATCTGGTCCCCTTGAAGGCCAAGGTTTCTCAACTGTCTTCTCTCCAGAGCAAGACCTTCCTGGGCTCCCAACGGAGAAAGGAAAACCCAAGCAAACTCGGTAAAGGTCAGCCCTGTCAGCCCGGACAGCCCAGCACACAGACCATCGATCTGTTCCTGGGAAAAACCTCTTCTCCCACCAGCTAGGCCAGCCATGAAGCCCTTCAGAAAAACAGAGAGAGGAGAAAAACCAAGGGAGAGGGTGAGAGTGAGGGGGAGAATGCAGAATGTCTCATTTCTGCTTCTCTGGAGAGCCGTGGACTTTGCAGTTAGATGGTGGTGCTGGCAGGGGCACAGCGAGACGGAGCTGAAGACCGGGGTTGAGTCCCTGCTCTTCCACCATGAGGCAGTGGAGTGACCATTCTGAGCCTTGACTTGGTCCCCAGTAGAGAGGAGGCTGTTGTGCCTGCAGCCCACTTCCTGTTGTCTGCAACTACAAAGTCCCGAATGCAGGGACCCTTCAGGGAACTTAGGGGAAACAAGGCCACAGTCACATTACAGTGCCTCCAACACAGACCACAGGACGTGCACAGACCCCACCTGCTGGCCACCCATCAGAGGCAACACTGGGGCCCTCGAACCACACGGGGCCAACAGAAACATATTGCTGGTCTGCTCAGTGTTGTTTGGTTTTTGTTTGTTTATTCGCCACACTGTGCATTTCTTCCCTGGCTGCCTAGTGTTTTAAAGGGGCAAATGTGTCATCAGCTACAGAACAAGCAATATACAATTGTCTTGTTCCCGATGCTGATTTCCCCTCTTTCTGTGACGTGCCTGGCCCCGTAGGTATTTCAGTGTGAGACCCATGGCTATGCTCTGACTCACATTGAGCACTTCTGGTTCAATTTTAATCTGTTCTCTTGGTGTGGTATTATTCCAAAATTCTGTCTCAATGCTCTCATTTAAGCAAACAATGCACAAGACAACGTAATGTCTCACTAGGGTGCAAGACAACACCTGATTTGTGAGTATGTGTGCAGAACTGGGGAGTTCCTGGTTTCTAGTGTGCCCTTACCTGGGAGTGCCCACAGGCAACACACGTGTGAGGACCAAGCCTGCAAGGTAATGCCCAGAAGGCTCACAGTGGCATTCAAGGCCCTGCAGGGTCTGTCCCAATGAGCTTCCCAGCCATACCTCCCACTGCCCCATTGCTCTTCATCTGAAATGCCACCTTCCTCTCCCTCCTCATGTCCGATCCCCCACCTTGTCAAAACCCAGCTCAAATACCACCTCCTCCAGGAGGCCTTTCTGGATTGATTGTCCTCACTTTCCCGTGAGCCCCCAACCCTGGGTGGATCCCTGGCTATGGCCCAGAGCACTTCCTGCGCAGACTCAGGGTGGTTGTGACCCTATCTTGCTTCCCCTGTTGGTGAGTCTGTGGCTCCTCCTTGAGGGCAGGAGCCAGGACTGATCATGTGTGACTGACAGATCCCAGTGGCCCCGGCTGGCCCCCAGCGCCTGGCTCCACCCATAGTACAAATGCTGGCTGAGTGAGCACTGCGTGTGTCCGACAGCTGTTCCTTGAGCCAGGTGCTTTCAACAGAAACAGATCGTGAAATTATGCTACAAAGCATTAGTGAAACACTGGTCCTTGCTCTTTGATAGAGGCATGAAGCATGAGACAGAAAGACAGACGAAGGCAACAAAACACACCGAAAAGAGAGGTGAGCTATGTCTGCTGCAGGGGCCAGGGTGCAGGTCCCACAGGTGGAAAGGGACACTGGATGAGTGCCATCCTGAAGGGCTAGGACCCCCATCAGGCCTCTCTTGGCCTCACTGCCACATAATGACAGCACCAAGGTTGGCTCACTCCAAAAGAACAAAGAAGTTTAAAAAAAACAAAAGAGCAAAAACCACTGATAGTTACAGCTCAGAAACCAGGACCAGACTGCATTCCAGGGGGCCGAAGCTGGGTTGGAAAACTGGGCAGGTTTTTTCCTGAGTACTCATTTGGCCATCAGAAGATGCTGGGTCTGGAAACCTGAAGACTTTCTTTGAGTGACCAGGAGGTGGCCAAAAGCCCCCATTCCAAGCCTAATCGTCCAGACTCCAGGTTCTACAGAATTCTGCGGGGATGACACTAAATTGCATTCCAGAGAAAATCAGCTCACAAATTTGTGATGGATGTCTAATAGAGTCACAAGAATTCTGTTTATCCGTTCAATTCAGCATTCACAGTGGCTCTATTCAGAGCTCTCTGCTAGGCCCCCTTCCCCCCACTCGGGATGGTGCACAGGCCCCGTATTCAGGGCACACCCTGCATCTAAGAGGCTTCCTTAGATCCAGAACTAGGCATTTAGGCACCAGCAAATGGTGAGGAGGACTTAGAAGCAGAGCAGAAGTTATCATTTATTCTGGCTGGGGTATCCAGGAAGGCTTCTTGTAAGAAGTGACTGTGATCTGGGCTTTGAAGGACATTGAAGCAGCATCATTTAGTGGGTTACTGAAATCTGTTCGTATGCACCTCCCACCAGCCCCGGCTGCATTCTGAAGATCAAAGTGCACTGCCACTGTTCCCATGGAAGGGAGCCTGGGGGCGAGGAGGCAGTTCCGCAGGACACAATGTGTCCTGGTGTGGAATGGGCCACAGAGGCCTGACTCTTATCTCTTTCAGCTCCGTCAAGGCAACTGCCAATGAGGCACATTGACAGATAAACCCTGAAACCCTTGGACAGCTCTGAACCACATTATGACTTTTGTAAATTATGGTAAAAAGGTGGGCACTGATATTCTGCACAGGTAGTGAGAGCAGCCATGGCTGCCATTCTGTGTTGATAACTGAGGCTCAGGGGAAGACCATGGGCTTGGAGCCGGTCAGTCCCTGTCAAAACCCCTCGGCCACTCAGCTGAGTGGCCTTGGAGAAGTCACTTTACTTCTCTGAACCTGAGGTCATTTGCAGTGTGGCACTGCAGCATTCACAGGACTAAACTGTATCAACACATTTCAAAGTCTTCTGTGAATCAAAACGTGTTCTACAGACGTGAGGGGCTATTTGATGCTTAACCCAGGTCTTGGCACATAACACACGCTCTGTGTGACAGCTGAAAAAATGGATGCACTGGGACTTGTTTTTAATGAAAATTATATTTCCAGATGATTTTCTCATATTTCAACAAATGCTCCAAATTCTTGACTGTAGGGGAAGCCTTGAACTAGGAGTCAGGGTCCCAATCTTGTTCTGCCTCTACCACTGTGCGACCTTGGATATACGCCTTGGAGGTTCACTTAGCCTCAGTTTCCCCAAGTGAACCATGGCAGGTGGGAAGTAGACAAGATTGGTTTCCAATCTCTCTGCACTAAGGAACACTTTTTCTCCCAGACTCATGCTCAATCGCCCCTCTGCTTGCTGAAATGATGAGTCCAACCCCATGCCCTTTGAAAGGGTTCTTCGAGGTCTTTTTGTGGGCGAATAGACAGTTTCCACCAGGCCGCGTATAAAGCTGAACAAGTCCCCAGCCCCTGTTACCAGCTCCCAGACTCAAAAAATGGCCCCAGCCCCCTGCAACTCAGAGCCCCGCTCACCTCCCAGCACATTCCCGGAGCCTCCTGGTATGCCTTCTCTCAGCTCACATCAGCCCAAGGCTGAGTTACTTTCCTGTGGCCAAGACCTTGGCCTGTCCCTCAGAGCAGCCAGGGGTCCTCCTCTGAAGAATTGCCTCCCCCCAGGGCCGCGCCTGACTCGGCACGGAGGCCTGAGCGTCCTGCCGCTGACTAATGAGAGGGAGGTGACGGTGTCATACCTTGCTGGGAAGTCACAGTGCCGGAGCCGACCCGCGCTGCCTGCCATCAAATTTTAATGTTGCTGCTGACAGATTTATGGAATGCCTCACCAAGTGTTTGCGAGGAGACCAGCCAAGATTTACCTCCACAATTACTACCACGACGTGCAGGCTTTGCTGTGTGCCGGGAACTTGCAGCAGAGCGGCTCAGAGCCACAGTGCACCCCAAGGATCGCACTCAGTTCTGCACACCCTTCCCGCCCCCAGAGCCAAGGGTCCGGGGCTGGAGGCAGAGATGACTCAGACACGGTCCCTGCCCACCAAGAGAGCTCGCGGTCCGCGGGAGGGGGCAGCATACACATCAATTACTCAGGTCCTGGGTGGCTGGGGGCCAGTGCACAGATACAGGGAGAGAGGCAGCCTGGGCTGAGGAGGGGAAGGGGGTTATTTCTCTATCAGAGTCAGGGTCAAGCACGGAGCCAAAGATGGGGCTCTGCGGGGCCATCCAGCTGCTTCAGCTCTCCTGGTCACTCCTCTGCCTGGAAGGGCTCCGGGGCTCTCCATCCCTCCCCACTGCTGGGCTCAGGGTGTCGGCGCCCCTGTCCATCAGCAGCTGTGCCCGCCATTCAATCCTTGGGGTCCCCTCTCCCGAGGCTGATGGAGTGGATGTAGCCTCCCAGCTCCTCACCCTTTCTCACCGGGTCAACGAATCCCTTGCTCTTTAAGTTGTAGGGCTCTCCCTGAGCAGAGATGCGCCAGAGGGCAGGAGTAACGTACAGTGATCCAGGCCCGGGTCCTCAAACCTTGCTACCTGTTAGAATCATCTGGGGAGCTTTAGGAAATCCAGACGGCCAGGCCACACCCCAAACTAGTTAAATCAGAATCTCTGGGGTGGGGCCAGGTGTCAGTATTGGTCTGAACTTCTGAGGTGATTCCACGCGCAGTGAGTTTGAGAAGTCGTGGACAGGCACTTGCTACTCAGAGTGTAGCAGCATCAGTGGGGAGTTTGTTAGAACTGCAGCGTCCTGGGCCCCAGTCTAGTTTCACTGAACCAAATCTGCTCTGGAAGATGATCCCTAGGTGGTTTGTGTGCAGTAAAGTCTGAGAAGCACTGACCCACGTTAAAGAGTTTCCCAGCATCCTCAGAGGCACACTGTGTCTAGTCCCCCAGCCCTCTGAATCCAGCCCCCTAAGAAGGCCGGCCTCTAAGAAGGTTATCCTCAAACAGCTGACCGCTAAGAGGGGCCGGCTGGTGTGGGTGGACTGGCAGGTGGTTGGGCACCTGCCACAGGTACTCAGCAAGTTTGATGAGGCACTTGTTCTGTGGAGGGAGCTGAATCAGGACACCCCTCAGGCTAATTCTCACAACTGTCAAGGTTGGACCGGAGGCAGGAGCCCCAGTGAGGTCTCGTCTCTACCACAAACTCACTGGAGCAAGGGTCTTCCCCAGTCCAGGCCTCAGTTTCCCCATGGGTGAGAAACTCAGCCCTGAAGTTTGCTGTGCCAGTGGAGTCCTCTTCTTTCTTAAGTTCAACTGACACTTTCATCGTGTTCTCTGTGCCCCGCCCACAGACCTGGCTGGGAGGAAGCTTTGTGGGGAGGGACCTGGGAGAGGGGAGGGGAGATGTCTTTGGGGGCCAAGGAAGGAAGAGTGAAGAAGCTTCCTAAGGGGATAAATGCAGGCGAGGTGGGGGAGCCCCCAGGTGTGCCGGGGAGACCTGGTGTGTGTCTACCTTGATGCCAGGCACACAGCAGACGGTCAATGCTTCATCCGCCTATTCATTCAGCAGATGTTGGCTGAGTGCCTACTGGATACCAGGCACTGCTCTGGACACTGAGAATACAGCCATGAACAAAACACATGTCCCTGTCTTCGGAGAGCTTATATTCTAGCAGTACAAACAGATAATAAATAGGAAAAAATAAAGCATAGAGTGTGTGTTAAGGAGAAAACATAAGGAGGTGATAGAGTGGCTGGGGATGGCTTCACCAAAAAGGTGACCTTCGAATAAAGAGGCAAAGGAAGTGAGAGCCACCATGTGAATATCTATGGGAAGAGCACTCTGAGAAGAAGGAACGGCAAGTGCAAAGGCCCTGAGGCAGAAGAGTGGGTGGTGTGTTGGAGGATCAGTGAGGAGATCTGTGAGGCTGGAGGGGAAAAGTGAGGGGGGGGCAGGTAGAAGATGAGGTCAAGGAAGGAAGTGGGAAGGGGAAGATCAGGTAAGGTCTTTGGCCTCTGCTGTGAGTGAGCAAAAGAGGGACATGACCCAACTCAGATTGTAACAGGCTCACTCTGGCTGCTATGGTGAGAATGGACTCAAGGGGGCAAGGGTGGCACTGGGGAGACCAGTAAGGAGGATTCTGCGTATATTTACTGAAAGACTGACCTACCCACGGAGTGGGCACCTCCGGCCATTTGGAGCTTAATGCTATGGGGCTGGGAAGGGCCAGGCTGTGTGGCCATGCAAGCAGGTGGTCAGCTGGCCAAAGCCAAGGACACTCATAGTGTGAGGCCAGATAGGGACTGCTGGGTAGCGAGGAGCACCTTGGATTCCAGTCCTGGCTCGGCATGGCCCTGGGCCAGTCCCCTCCTCTCACTGAGCCTATAACAAAAGTGATAACCAAGGGCACCCACGGGTTTGTGGTGAGGATTCTGTGAGAGTGTGGATGTACCAACTGCGGGTAAACTGAGGAAGGGTGTGGTGGCGGGGCGGTCCTGCTTGTCCTGCCCACACCAGAAACGCCACACGCAGGAGGGCGATGTGTCCCGATTCTCCACTAGGGGGAGCCTGGGCAATTCCTCCTCCAGCAGAAATGAAGTTTGCAAGCATTCATCCTGTCTCATCCCGGGAATTGCGGAAGTGCCCAGGTCCCGGGATGAGAATAGCCTGGGATTCTGTGTCTGGGGGGCTAGTCCTTTCCAAGACATGTGCTGAACAGCCCAGCAGCAGCTACTGAGAGGTCGCTACCTGGAGACCTAAAGTTCCATCAGGCTCACACCATAGCCCCCAAATAACAAACCAAAGAGTAGGTGGAAAGGAAAAGCCACCCATGGCTGAAGGCATTTATTTGGTCTGAGGTAAGCAGGATGGATGGCTTTTAGTTCACCCCTGCACGTTTTTGTGTGTTCACTTCCTCTCTTGGTCCACACATTATTAAATGTGGCTTCTCAAACCCTCACTGAGCGTCTGCCCTGTGCCAGGCTCCGTGCTGGGTCGTGCTGTGATGCAGCAGACACTCAGGCTCATGAGCCTCCTTTGCCCCCCAGACAGCCAGCAGCTAGCTGGGGTTTTGAGTTTCTCAGGGTCTCTCTCACCTCTCCATTTATCTGAGGGCTAAAGAGTTCCAATAAGATTCCCTTAAAACAGACAAAGGGGCAGGACAGCCCTGTAGGGATGAGTAGGTTGTTCACTGCACAAGAGCAACCAGCTAATTGGGCATGCGGGGACTGAAATCCAGCCCCCTCTCCACTTGCCATACCCTGAATCTTGGAGTGGGGCCACATCCACCCTCCGGGAGGAAGGAGCAAGGTCCTGAGAAACAGCCTGGGGGAAACTTCAAGATAAGCTCTGTGGCTTCGCCTCTCTCTCCTGCTGTAGCTTCTTCACTCTGCTGTCACAGATCAGGAGGAGAACACAAAGATGGATACAGTGGATCCCAAAGACTGTCAAACCTGGGCCACCTGGGTTCTCTTCGTTCAGCCCACATTTATTTAGTACTAAGAATGTGCCAAGCACCGTTAAGAGGCACAGGTTGCCTGCAAGGCGGTGTCATCACACTTTCACTGTGGAGACAGAAGCATGATCTGGCTTTCAGGGTCCTGCCTTTTCTCTTGTTAAAAGGGCTCTGAGCAATCAAGACTGGACTCTATCCTGGCCCTGCCACTTGGGCAAGTTACTCTGTGTGAGCCGAGGCCTCGGCCTCCTCCTCTGGCAGGGAAATGGGGTACCATCAACACCAACCTGGTGAGGTTATTGTGAAGGGCAAGCAGGCTGGGAAACGACCAGCCACAGACGTTCTCCCTAGATGTCAGCCACTTCTAGAAAGCAGGGACTTCTCGTCTCTTTTATGCTCACGACAGCCCTTGGAGGAAGACCATTAACATGTCTCCACCATAAAGATGCCAAGTGGGGAAGGTGACTGGAGGCAGGACTGAGGCCACGGGTGCCAAGTCCTGGTCCAGGGCGTCCAAGACACCCCACACACCTTCTCAGCCTCCCCCAGATCTCCCTCCCAGCTGGAGGAATTCCACGCATAGATTTGGACGGAGATGTTCCAGGTACTCGAAGGCTGAGAGGGATGTGTTAAGTCAGGCCTGGGTGACAAAGATGGGAGAGCGAGGCAGGACTTGGACTTGCTCCTTACAGGTGTGCAGGTGGGAGAAAGTGCCCCAGGGTCCCCACGGGGCCACTCGCGGATCCCACACACTGAGAGGCTCCCTGGGCCCTGGGTCAGGGGGCCCCACTCCACCCTCGCGCTGCCCCGCGGCTCCATCCAGTCAAGGCTGGTGGAGCTGAGCACCGGCCGGCCTCCCCCAGCAGCCCGCCCGCTTCCTCGCTTCCTCTGGCTGGCCGGCATGGTGGCAGGCCCTGCCTGCTCCCAGGGGAGCCTGCCGCCAGGCCTGATGGCGCTGACGGAGGGAGGGAGGCCGCCAAGCTGTCAGTCTGGAGGTGCCCCTCGGAGCCCCTCCTGGCTGGAGTGAGGAGGGCGGCCTGCGCCGGAGCCGGGCTGTCAGGGCCTTCACGGAGACGAGGCCGGAGAGGCGCTGCCTGACAGCTCGCCCACCGAATTAGGACCATTTGCATGCTAATTTCCAGCACTCTAACGGGCTGGCAGGCTGGCTGGGGTGTGGAGAGTGTGCAGAGAGAGGCACCGCGGCCTCCCTGCCCGCGCTGGAACAATGCTTGACTGATCTAGCTGCGTTAACGAGCAAATTATGGTAATTTTGTTATTACAAATGCATAGAAATTTCCAAAGCGGGCAGCCATTCAGGGCAGCTCCCTGCTCCTCCCCGCTCTTAAATACTGAACCCCTGTTTGTACACATGGGCCTGGCACCCGCTTCAGGGATGGAGGTTCCGAGGGGCCAGGCTTCCATGGGAGCCTCTCAGGGAGTCCCAGGGTGAAACAGCCTTAGGCCAGGGGATCCCTTCCTGTCTGCAGTCCAGCCTTGCATCCCCCAAACCCCACCCTCCTGTCCCCCAGGAGTCCCTGCCTGGGCCCTGGGCCTAGCAGTCCCACAAACCTGCCACACTCAAGCTGGTTTCTTTCCATTCTGAGCAGGTAACATGGGTGATTCTCCTCACAGATGCTCTGAGGTCTTGAGAAATTCAATGATTTCTGTATCCACTCTGTGAACTGGGCTCAGCACCCATGAGGAGGAGCTCAGGGATTGTCTGATGAATGAATGACTGAATGGGAGAGTAAGTGAAGGAAGGAGGAAGGGAGGAAGGAAAGAGAGGCGGGGATAAGGGAAGGGGGGAAGGTGAGGGAGGGAGGTAGTGAAGGAAGGAAGGAAGGAAGGAACGGAGGAAGGCCAGAACTTATCCCATAAATGAGGACAATTAAGAAAGACCCCGGGGCTTCCCTGGTGGCGCAGTGGTTGAGAGTCCGCCTGCCGATGCAGGGGACGCGGGTTCATGCCCCGGTCCGGGAGGATCCCACATGCCGCGGAGCGGCTGGGCCCGTGAGCCATGCCCGCTGAGCCTGCGCGTCTGAAGCCTGCGCGTCTGGAGCCTGTGCTCCGCAACAGGCCACAACAGTGAGAGGCCCGCGTACCGCAAAAAAAAAAAAAAAAAAGACCCCGGTCAGCTCATTGGTGATGTAATTAATCCAAGACCTCACCAGAGGATTTATTTGCCAACTGGCAACCCCTCCTGGCATTTATAATTGTCCACTGCTGGACAATCACAATTTGCCCCAGTTTTTCAGGTGATCTTCTTTTTGATTAAGAGTATGTTTTTGGAAGCATGCTCTGGAATGTATCCAGATAGAAGCCTCTTCCAAGAAAGTGAGCTCCCTGCTCCCAGCAGCTCGGAGTGGGTAGCTCCGGCTGCAGGGCGGGGCGGGCACAAAGCTGGATGGTGGGACCCTATTAAAAACCAGTGCACTTGTGGGCGGGGCCCACTGCTTCCCTCCGGGGCCTCTGCCTGTGACCTTCTGGCAGTCCTCTGATTTCATGACGGGGATTTCAGGTTCGGGCTGATGTTACTGAAAGGTCACGAGGCTGCCTCAACTCCATTTTGGAAGTCACTGGGGAAAAAAATCATCAGTTACGGAGGAGCGCAGCACTGAGGAAGGTCTGCTCCAGGTGGCCGAGGAAGCCCGAGCCGGCCCTGCTCTCGGCTCTCCGAGGGGCGTACGGGAGGCAGGGACCTAAATGTGAGCCGAGACTTTAGAACCGCAGCTGGGGTCATGGCCAGATTTTTCTATTTGTCTGATTATCTAATTGGGTCACACCTTCCAGAGGGAAACTGAACCCAGGAAAGAAAACAATCATTTCTTTTCGTCCAGCCGCCTGACTGTGGGGAAAGCCGAGAGCAGGGGGAGTCGGGGCCTCAGCATGGCCCCAGTCTGAAGCTCTGACTGGCCTGGGGACGGGCACAGCCTGCATCCCAGGAGATGCTCTTGCAGCTGACCAGGTAGGGCCTGGGGAAGATCTGGGCTCAGGAAGAACGTGAGAACGTTGGGGTGGGTGGAGCGGGAGTCGTGCTTTGAGTTGTTCTAGAAGCCAGGTCACCCAGGGACCACCCCAGGAATGCCAGGCCTGCGTGAAGTCAGGAGACACAAAGCTTCCTTTTTGTTGCTTCGGTGAAGAGCTAGAGGGTGTGGTATTTCCCACCAGCCCGGGGTGGGGGGTGGGGGGTGGGGGGGGTGGAGGACAAAAGGACAGACTGCTGCCACAGAAAGAAAGCCAGCGTGGCTCTTCCTCTGACTTGCTGTGTGACCTCGAACAAGTCCTTTCCTAGACCTCATCTGCACACTCCCCTGCTGATTTCTAAGGTCAGTCCAGCCCTGTCCATCCCTGGCAAAGGGAGAAGTAGCTATAGAGTGTACAAGGGCCATCTCCAGCCCTCTTCGAGGCATGTGTTAGAACAGATCCGCACCCAACACCCCACAGATGCACCCCAACCTAGACCTGTACTAGCTGCCTGCAGTGCTTTGCCCACGGGCAGATTCCCCCAACGCCATGGGCAGGGCCTCTGCTGAACCAGTACCTTTGTTGCTGCCCCCAGGTACCTGCTCTACGCTCCCCTCCTAGGGTCCTGGGTGGTGGTAGGTGATACACGGCTGCTGTCCAGATTCCAATTCTCCTGCAGCCATTTCTGCAAATGGCTCCGACTCCTTCCTGGGGAGTTCTCTTTCCAGGAACCCCCCACCAAAAGTACTCTCAGAAAGTCTGCATATTCACAAAGTTCTGGGGCTGTGGGGATCTGCTTCAATCCAACACTCCTCAGTGCAGACCCAGGACCTCCCCTTATCTCAGAGCTGCCCGTGCAGCACCCTTCTCTTGGGTCCCGCCAGAGAAAGCACTGTGTTTCTAAGAGTCAAACTCCAAATTGACAAAGTCCTTCCCTTATCATCTGGACCCGACCGCTCGCTAGCTGTGTGACCTTAGCCTCGGTTTTCATCTCTGTGAAATGGGGCTAAAAACCATGCCCTCCTGATGCTATGGTGGGGACCTGCTGAGATCACACAAGAAAAAGGCTTGTACTTTGTAAAGATCTGTCCAGATGGTGGTTCATGTTCTTCTCATTGCTGTGAACAAGACCTCAAAATGGCCACAACTGTCATGCATCCTGCTCTGGCAGGACAATGCCCAAGGCATGTGTGACCTGGGATTGCGCTTCACACACAAGGACATGATAACACAGTTGTCATCTTAAAATTTCCTTTCCCCCCTCTTTTATGTCTTGCTCTCATTCCCACTCCTTCCCTCTCTCTTTCTCTCTTTCTTTCAGCCCTGGATCTAAGTCTCCCTGATTCGGGTCCTTTATCTGTGCCGTTGCACATAGACTCCTTATAAAGAAAATTCATTTGTTCAGGGTCACCGCGTGGTTTTTCATTAAAAACAAATTACCCGCATTCAGGGAGGACATCTGGGCTTCTCGGGTCCCATTAATGACTATATTTCCAGCCTCCCCGGCCCGGTTGGGCTCCCCTTGCCTGTCACCCTGCGCTCCCGGCCCCGGGAGGACAATGAGAGTGACAGTCAAGTGAAAGGGAAAACATGAGGGATGAGGGCGAGAGGCGAGTCCCCCGAGAGGGGAAGGAGGCAAAAGTGAAAAAAATAAATAACTCAAACAGAGGGTAACAAGGGCCATTGTCTCAGCATCTTCCAGTGAGGAGCCAGAGCAAACATGGGAAGAGCGAGCCAGTGTGGAAGTCGAGCTGAAGCCCCTTTAATTATACAGTCGGGCCCCAAGCCCCCGACTCTGGACCAGACAAGGTCGGGAGGGCATGTGCCCGATTCAGATACATCCCGCCCATATCCATGGAGCGCCTGCTGTGTGCAGGGACTGGGCAGGTGGAGGATTCCTGGAGGAGCAACCAGGAGCTGGGAGAGCCCGGTCACTCCAGCTCTGAGCGAGGCAGGCCATGGACAGTGCCCTGGCGGTGCTCAGGGGAGAGATGAGCCCCAGGGTGGGGGGCGTAGGCCTCCTGTGAGAGACAGCACTTGACCGGGGCCTAGGAGGATGGCTGAGACGCGGACAGGTGAAGGTGGGCAGTAGAAGGGGATGTACTGGGACCTGAAGTTTGGTTCCCTGGTGTCCCAGCTGGGAAGGACTTCTCCCGAGCCATAAAAGATCTCTGGGTCAGGAAGGCCATCCACAGCCCTGAGGGAGCACCAAGGAAACCAAGGCCTTTTCCTGGGCCCACAGCCCATTCCCTCTCACTCTCTATGGGCACCAGGGGCTGGGTGAACTCGGAACCAGAGTTCCAGGCACCAGGCCTAGCTGCTCCCCTGACTGTCTGTGCACCGTGGCGAGGCACGGCACCTCTCTGAACTCAGCTCGCTTGCCTCTGAAATGGGGATAAACATTCCAACCTCAAAGGTGCTTTCAGGACTTCCCTGGTGGTGCAGTGGTTGAGAATCCGCCTGCCTGCCAGTGCAAGGGACACGGGTTCAAGCCCTGGTCTGGGAAGATCCCACATGCCACAGAGCAACTAAGCCCGTGCACCACAACTACTGGCTTGTGCTCTAGAGCCGGCGAGCCACAACTACTGAGCCTGTGTGCCACAACTACTGAAGCCCGTGTACCCTAGAGCCCGTGCTCCGCAACAAGAGAAGCCACTGCAATGAGAAGCCCCTTGCCGCAACTAGAGAAAGCCCGCGTGCAGCAACGAAGACCCAACACAGCCAAAAATAAATAAATAAATATTTTTTTTAAAAGTGCTTTCAAATTGCCACTGGGGGTGACAGGCATGCCTCCCTTATAGACTGTAAAGCACCATGTGGGTTGAGGCCAGGTTGTTGGTGGAATTAACTTATGGACGGAGGCAATTTGGCTTTATTTCAAAGCATTTTCCTTTTGGAGGGCAGGAGTCAAGCCCCACTGCTCTCTCTGCCCCCGAAAGCTCTGGGGGCTGCCAGAAGTTCTCAGGAGAGAAGTGTCCCAGGTGGAGTGACCCACAGGCTTAGTGGTGGCAGTCCATTCAGCTGAGGGCTGACAGCTGATGAAGTTTTAGAGACAAGGGCTGCAGATTCCAGTGGATCAAAGGTAGGAGAACAAAGATGACCCCCGTAGGTTCGATTTGGTTTCTGGAAGGACTCCAGTATGTACAGAAGCTAAGCATGCCTCAGAACCTTTATATTCACTATCCCTGCCCCAGATTGAAGCATTCATTTCCCCTCCTCACTCCACCTCCCACCAGCTAACATGCTGCTCCAACAGCATCAAGCCTGAGAACCGCCTCTTCCCAGATTCCTCCCCTGACCCAGGGCGGCACCACTGGGAGGCTTTAGCTCTGCCCCTGGTCTCCCCATTCTTTGATGTGGACAATGGTGTCTGCTTAATTTTAGCAAAACTCTATGCAAAAGCTGCTTCAGACATGCCCACTGCCCCCCAACAAACCCCTCTATGGGGAAATTCTGGAGCCTTCTATGCCTGACATCCCCATTCTAGGCTGGATCCCCCTTCTCTGTGCTCTGTGCTCCCAGAGTCCCTGGGGTCACCTGTTGCCACCCCTGTCCCCATAGGCCCTACTGACTCGCCTGTATGCACTATAGGCTGAGAACTTTTCGTGTCCATGTCCCATGGACAAGGGCATGGCTCTCCCCCTCATATCCCTAGGCTATACCCGGCACATGTAGTTGGTCAATAAATGTTGGAAGGAAGGAAGGGAGGGAGGGAAGAGGAAAGGAAGGATATGGTGGGGGGTGGTTTAGATGGATGGATGGATGGATGGATGGATGGACGGATGGATGGATGGAGCAGACATGGGGAAACTAACAAGAGGGTGGGACCCAGAGTAGCCTAGAGGAGGTGAAGGTGTCCTCAGTGCCTGCTCCGAGCTCCCCCAGTTGTGGCCACTTCCTGGGCAGCCTGTCCTTGCCATGGGCCTGACGTGTGTGAGAAAAGGCTGAGGTGCCCTGCCTCCCACCTCCGTGCTCCCCAAAGGGACACTCTGCTTAGATGAGGGAACAAATCATGGTCATCTTTGCTGCCTCTCCTGCCCTGAGGTTCTAGACTCCAAAGTCTGTAAGAACCCATCCCATGTGGCATGCCCAGAAGGCCGTCCTCGCCTGTCACAGCAGTGTTAGGGGACACAGCTATGGGTGTATGGGATTAGCATATTCTGAGGCACCCTTCCTTCAGCTCCACTCCTTGGAAGTGATTACCCAATTACATATGATAGCCCAGGGCCATTGCGTTAGCAGGTCCCAGCCCCAGAGCTGAATGGAAACTGGAAGGGAAATTGCTGCTCACGTCAAACAGAGGTGGCGAGGCTCGGGAGCCTCCAGTTCAGCTGAGGGGTGACACCAGCAGGCAGGGACATCGCAGATTTAGAAGCCCTTGTGTGGCAGGACCAGAAAGCCCCCTACGGAGCATCTAATTCAATCTTCTCACCCCCTGCCTCCTGTTTTAAGAGAAAGCAAGAAGTCCCAAGACCACATCCCAAGGTCACACTGTGAGTGTCTGGCAGCTGGAATCAAAACCCAAGCCTCCTAAGTTCCAGTAGGACCTTCATGCCCCAGCGTGCTTTCCATCTCTGAGCCTTTGCTCTTGCAATTCTTTTCTTCCCCAATGCGGCAAAGCACTCATAAAGCCCACGTGGAGTTTCTCCCCAGTCCCAGCGTCACTTCAATGCAGGGTTCACGTGGGGCTTTAGTCACGTGCACTGTCCAGATGAGGCCACTCCAAACCCCTCGTTCTCCATTCTACGAAGGCACAGCAGCCTTGCCTCTGACTCACGTCCAGATCTTCCTGGGCCAAGCCTGCCATCTGTCAAGGCTGCTGTTTGCAGCACTTCGTGCCACAGAGTTTTCCAGGGGTTAAGGCTCTGGGTCTTCTTACACATAGTCCCTCACCCAGCAATGCCCCTCCAACTTCTCAGACTGACAAACTCACCCTTCAATGTGCAGCTCAAATGACCTTCTCAGGGAAGCCTTCCCTGATTTCCCCCACTCCGCCCCATTGTCCCTAGCAGTCTCTCTCCTTCATTTCCTCAGCACATTCGTAGATTTTAGCTCTAAACACAGCATGCAGGGATGATTTTTTTTATATCTGTCTCCCCAACTGGACTGTGAGCTCCCTGAGGGCAGGGGCTGTGTCTGTAACACCACACCTAGCCCAGAACGGGCACCCAGTGTCTCTCAGGAACTGTCTGAGAATGAATGAATGGACAAATGAATGGCCACCTGTCATTTCATCCTAGCTGTGCCTGTCATTCCTTGGGGTCTACGTTCCTGGTGTGGCAGAGTGACTGGAGGCCACTAGAGGGCAGCAAAGAGTCAGGAACGAGCAACAGGTGTGCACCCCGAGCCCAGGGCAGGCGTGGAAAGGTGTGGAGGGAGCTTGGAAAGTGCCCAGGCCACAGGACCAGCAGGAGCCCTGATCAGGGGGAAGTAAGACCTAAAAACAAAGGCCACTCATCCCCTAAGCTAACACTCTGATGCTGGGGCCGGGGGAGGCACTTGGGGACAAAGCACTGATCCAGTCTCCTACCTGACGCTCCAGCCCCTCTGCCAAGTCCTCACTGGCTTCTGCTGGCCCCTCCCAAGCCTGCCCATCCCCATACCTTCAGTTCTAATTTTGGAGAAGGGTCTCTATACAAAGGCTGAAGAAGGTGTCCCTCTGACTCCCATCCATGGGTCCCGGCCATGCCTATGGAACTGTGCAGAGTGTACTGTACCCCTGCCCTACAGGCTGAGCGAGGCCCAGAGAGTGGAAACGGCGTGTCAGACCACACGGTGAGGCCCTGGCTGAGCTCGGCCAACATCCAAGCTTCTGCCTCCCCGCCTGGTGCTGGTCCCCCCGACGCCTCAAGCCTGCAGGCCTTTCACAGAGCGAGCAATGCTCCGTCAGGGAGGGGCTTGCTACAGACAAAAGAAGCCCTCCTCTCCTCCCCTCCAGACCTCAATACCCTTCCTACCTCACACAGCTGGTGCCTCAGTAACTGCAAACCTTCATTTCAAATGATCCTCAAAAACAGCAGGCAGGGCAGCTCAGAGAGGTCACAGAGCTCATGCAGAGCCCCACAGCTAATCAGTGCTGAAGCCACACTCCTTCCACAGGGCCCCTACTTCTCTTGGGACAATTCTGCGTCTCTCTCTGGGCAGACTTGCCCCTGTGCTTCTGGGCTTCTGCTTCGCCACCTGTCTGCAGAGCACCTCACCGGGATGTCTGCTTGGTCTCCAAAGTTGACGAGCTCAGACCCTAACCTTGTTGGCCCCCGGCCTCCTCCTCAACCATCTCCCCTTCCTGTCAACCCCACTTACCCAGCTGGGCTGGCTGGGCCATGCTCCCGCCCACGTGAACCCCCTCCAGTCGCCAGCGGGACCCACTCTCAGCCCCCTGCCCCACCCTCTTCTTCAGACGGCCAAGGATACTCCGGTTACAGCCCAGCTCATGGCCCTCTTTACCAGGACACCTTTCTCAACTGGACCAGCCCCAGGTGCCTCTCCGTTTTCTCCAGGCCTGGCACTCAGAGTCTGCCCTACTCCTGCTTGGCAATGCTCTTGTTTGTGACTGGACTCTCCTCTAACTGGATTTCCCATTGATCCACGGGCCCCATGGGCTGTGGGCGCTGCTGGAGCGCTCTTCACCTGACGCCGGTTTAGGCCTGCCTGCTAGGCTTCTCCCCTCACCACCACACCCAGCTCAGACCCCTGAATAAATGACAGCAATCATGCATAATAATAATAATTAATGCTTACACTGCACTTAATATGTGCCAGGCAAAGTTCTAAGAGTTTTTACATTTATTACAGCCGTCCCTCAGTATCTGCCAGGGATTGGTTCCAGGACCCCCTTGGATACCAAAATCCACAGATGCTCAAGTTTGTTCTATAACATGATGTAATATATGCATATAACCTACACACATCCTCCTGTATACTTTAAATCACCTCTTGATTACTTGTAACACCTAATCCAATATAAGTGCTATGTAAGTAGTTGCTGACACTATTCAAGTTTTGCTTTGTGGAACTTTCTGGAATTTTTTTCCAAGTGTTTTCTATCCATGGTTGGTTGAACCCATGGATGCAGAACCCACAGATACAGAGAGCCAACTGTACATCATTTACATGTACATCTCACTCTTATTATCATCATCATTCCCATTTTATAGATGAGGAGGAAACTAGGGTCTAGAGAAGTTACGTAACTTGCCCCAAGTCACACAGCTAGTAAGAAGCAGGACGGTGGCTCAAAACCAGGCAGTCTGGCTCCAGAGCCCATGCTCTTAACCACTCGGTCTCCCCGCTTCACCACGTGGCTGCCAGTGTGGGCCCTCGGGCAGCCCAGCCTCCTTGGCTACAGTGTTCCAGCACTGGGCTGAGCTCTCCCCGGCAGCCCAGCTCTCATCACCACCACCACCCCTCTCCACCACCTTTTGTATCTCATCAACTGTTGCCTGAGTGCTACTATGGGCCAGGCACTCTGCCAGGAACCAGGGACACAGCGGCGAGCAAAACAGACAGAACTTTGTGTGCTGTATAACCCTTCTGTACTGTATAGACCTGAGAGGAAACTGCATGAGGAAGGAGTAAACCGCTAATTAAATCCCTTCCATTGTGCTTAGTATCACAAATGAAAAGAACAGGATGCTTTGAGAGGGGTGTGATGGGGTTCTGGTTCAGATGGTGTGGTGGGCAGAGTAACACCGCCATCCCCGAAAGAGGTCTACGTCCTAATCCCTGGAACCCAGGATCGTGTCAGGTTATATGGCAAAGGGGGAATTCAGGTTGCTAAGTAGCTGACCTGAAGATATGGAGATTAGCCTGGATTAAGCAGGTGAGTCCAATAAAACAACAAGGGTCTTTCTAACGGGAAGAGGGGGCCAGGAGAGAGCAAACCTGGAATATGGAGGCACGATCAAGACTCAGCCCAACGTGGGGCCCCAAAACAAGGGATGCAGAGTATCTACAGGCTGGGAAAGGCAAGGACACAATTCTCTGCTGGGGCCTCCAGAAGGACACCCGGACTTCAGCCCAGGGAGACCCATTTTGGATTCCCGACCTCCAGAACCGTAAGATGAGAAATTATCATTGTTTTAAGTCACTAGTTTGTGGTAACTCATCACAGAAGCAAGAGGAAACTAACACATTTGGTGATGGGGAAGGCCCCTCAGAGGAGGTGAAACCGCAGGAGTGAGAGGGAGCCAGGCAGGCTGGGCCAGTCGGCAGCGGCAGCAGCAGAGGGGGCTGAGCGCGCTAAGCAGAGGAAACTGCCCGTGTGAGGGAAGCAGGCACCGTCATTCCTCCCGCTGGAATCTGGGGCCCTGTGCCTGCCCAGACGGCCTCACTGGCCTCAGGGGTCTGCTCCACCCTCACCCTCACCTCCCACTTCTTCAAGAAAGCCATCAGTGGATTGAGCAATTTAACTGAATGGCATCTAGAAGTGATGTACACCAATCCATGGCAAGTAGGGCGCCCAGGGCAGAGGAGCCTGCCAGCCTCCTTCTAGGGCCTCCCATCAAACAGCTGCTTGTCTGCTGCAGCCCAGGGAAGGCAAACACGGCAGGATTTCCCGGCACTCTGGCCTGAAGCCCCCAAGAGGAGTCCAGTAAAGGATACACGGGGGCGCCCAGGTTCATCTCAAAGACAGTTGGTTCCTTTGCTTCTTAGACTCACTGAAGCCAAAGGGCAGTGAACGCCCCTTTCTTTCCCCCAGCCTAGAATTTTTAAGAGTTTCAAATGCCATGTCAATATCCGTTAGGTTGTGCAAATATCTTCAGGCGGGAATCAACTAGTTATACTGCTCAAGACACTATGGAATCTTTGGTGCAAAACTTTTGGCATTTGATGAAGATAAAACCTGAAAACTGTCTCCACTCTGAGCTGACGTGACGTGCCGCACTTGCTTTAATCGACGAAGCAAAGGGCTACATGGGGTTGGCAGAGCCACAGGAACTGAATCTACCAACGCTAGAGAAAGCCAAGTAGCCCTGTTTTGCGGGTGTGAAAACACCCTGGAACCAGAAAGGGCAGACAACCCCTGATGGCGGAGTCAAATTCGAAATAAACAAGAGTTGAAGCCACCAAGCTGGCAGTACGGGAAAATGTACTATTTTTCCAGGCCCCAGAGTTCAACTGCCCAAGTGTTCCCTGGACATGATCCCTCCACAACTTGTCCTAAAAGCAGACCTTATCCATGGAAGCCTCCTTTATAAATGGAAGAGGGGGCAGCCAAATGTTTCCGAAAACCTAGGGTAGGAAAAACAGCTCAGAAGATTTCAGTTTCCCTCAGGATTCACTGCCAGGCCAGGAGGGAGGACTGTTCCATATAGCGAAACAGACCATCGCTGTGTAACAGCCTCAGCGATACAAAAACAGGATAAATGATTCACCTAAAACCTTGCTCAGCTTGTTTCTCCAAACGCTGCCAAAATGCCCTTGCGGGTCTAGAAATGGTATCGCCTGCGGTCACAATTGAATGAATACCTCCCAGATCCAGAAGCCCCAGGGGTTATGAATCAGAAGTCTGAACAACTACAAAGTTGAAACCCTGACACAGGTTGTGGTATATCCACATTCTAATCCCTAGAACCAGGGCTCATTACGTATATGACCAAAAAAAGTGGGGGGAGGGGTCCTTGTAGATGTGATTAAGTCAAGGATCTTGAAATGGGAAGATTACCCCACATTATCTGGGTGGGCCCTAAATACAGTCACATGTATCCTTACAAGAGAGAGCTTGAGGGAGACTTGATACACACACACACACACACACACACACACACACACACAGAAGTGATGTGAAGATGGGGCAGAGAGTTGCACATTGGAATGATGCGGCCACAAGCCAAGGAACGCCAGGAGCCCCAAGAAGGTAGCAGAGGAGAGGAACGGGTCTTTCCCTGGGGCCTCCAGAGCGAGGACAGCCCTGCCCACACCTTGATTTTGGCCCAGTGATACCGATTTCAGCCTTCTGGGCTCCAGGACTGTGAGAGAAATTTCTCTATTGTTTTAAGCCACCGCGTTTGTGCTGATTTGTTAAAGCCGCCACAGGAAACTCATATGCGGGTCAATGTGAATTTTCCCTCCCTTCCGCCCTCAGCCAACACTCACAAAAAAGTACCTATTCCGTGTTATGGGCTATGAGGGGTGCAGAGGACGACTAAAGCAGAGGCCTGGCCTCAGCGAGCTCACCTCCTGGTGGCAAAGCTAATTGGTCCACGTGGCATAACAAACAAATGTAAAGCATTGTCCCCAGAGCAGGGCCTCACCAGAGGCACAGGGGTGGTGATGTTTATGCTCAGCCCTGGAGGGTGAAGCTGGATCCCAACAGGCTGAGGCAGGAGGTGCTCTAAGCCAGAGACACAGAATAAGGAGGGACACTGACCGTCTGAGAGGCCTGCTGGGGACCAGCGAGCGGTCAGGGAGGGGGACGGGCTGGGAGAGTTGGCCAGAAAGGCAAGTTGAGGCCAGACTATGGTGATGCCTGAGTGACAGGCCCGGGACCTGCTCTGCTGAAAGGTGGGCCGTCTCTGCCTTGGGCCAACTCTGGGCAGTTCCAGCAAAGACCATGCATGCGGGCCAGCACTGCCCCATGAAGCCTTCCAAGAATGAGTTTGGAAATCATTTTGGAGACAGAGTCCCAGAGATGTGATGCTGGTTTGGACACTGAGGAACAGGAACTGAGGACCTGCCTGCTGAGCGTGGAGTCCCAGCCCTGATGCCGGCTCTGGCACTGAAGGAGTGCTGAGCTGCACGAGAAGAGAAAGCAGAAAGAGAAGGAAAAAGGGGAGGAGGGAGACGTGGGGCTCCCCTGCCAAAATGCTTGTCTTCCTTCCTCCTCACTGTGTGCCCTCCCTCTCTGCAGAGTCCCAGGGGACCACACCACCCGGCTGGCCCTGTGGCTGCCCCTGTCCAGCTGCTGCCGGCAGGTTTGGTTAGACTGTACCCTTGTGCAGGCCTGTGATTCCTGCTGCCACTATTAATGGGCATCGGTTCCCGCTGGGGGCTCTGCCAGGCCCCCAGCCGTTTGTATCCTGAGCCTGGTAATTAGAGCTGGGAGAATCCCAGGGGCTGGAGGCCAGGCTCTGTCTGGATAATCTCGGGAAAGTTCAGCTGCTCCTCTGAACTCGGCCTCTTTGGGGTTGGCAGCAGGGAGCCAGCAGGGCCAGCCGGGTGGCGTCTGCTTCACCTGCCAATGTGCTCTCGGGACAGGGCCCGGGGCTGCCGCCTCCCCCTCTGCTATCACTGAAAGCGTGCATTGACAGACTGAATGTACACGATGGCAGAGGACAGGAGTGCTGAACTGGAGGGCAGAAGACCCAGATTCAATATCTCCTACCACCAAGCTCTGCAGCCTTGGCCAGTTCCCTAACTTCTCTGAGTCTCAGTCTCCTTCTGAAACCTCGGGACCCTGCCCACCTCACAAGGTTGTAACACCAAAGGGCTCCTGGGCAAGCACTCTGCACTTGACAAAGGGCCCCACAGATGGGAGGGGCCGTTACTGGATAGGCAGGATCCTCCTAAGGCTGCCCTAACTCGCTGAGGGCTGAGAGATGAGTGGGGGTGGAGTGGGGGGCAGGAGGGCGTGTGTCCCACTGCCTCCGCTTGCCCGGAGCATGGTGTCTCCCTGTGCTCTGCCACGGCCCATCCTGGCGGCAGAAAAGGCAAAGGCTTTGCAGGCGCGAACCCGGCAGGCCTCCCCTGCGTTGGCAAGGCCCAGGGCAAGAGTACACACGGAGGCCATTTTCCATATGTCTCATATTTAAAAGTCATAAATCAAGCTAACAAGCCATTAAATGAAATATGCTCTGTCCTCCTACCTTGTTAAATACATCTTTGTAATAACCTGGAAGGCCAGGAGCGAGTTCAGAATTCTGGGACTCCTGGGCGCCTGCGCCGGGCTCTGGCTACGTGGGGAAAGCCCACCCAAGCTCTGGTCTGCCTAGCTTCCTTTCCCATGCCCAGCCCACTCATCCTCACCCCGGCCTCAAACACAGGTGTGGACGCCCAGCCTTCACGTCCAAGCTCTGTCCACACCGTCCACGAAGAGTCGGTCCTCAGGCCCTGGGGTGCACGCATCTGGGACGTGGGCTGGGAGGAGGCTGGAAGAGGCTTAGGGCTGTTTGGGCAGGACCCCTGGGTGGGCTAGAAGGAGGGGTATGGGCACCAGATGGGCACATTCCCTTGGCCTGCAGACTCCCCAGTCCATGGGTGGGGGGACACTGCCCCTGCAGTGTGGAGGAGGCTCCAGAGCAGGGGCCCTCCTGCCTGGTCTAAGGGTGGTTCACGCTGGGTCATGGCTTCTAGTCGTGGCTCTGCCTCCTACTTGATGGGTGACTTAGGCACGTCCCAGCCCCTCTCTGACCTTCGGCCAGATCCCGGCCCCCTCCGTGTTCAGGCTTCCTGTGTAGCCAGTGAGGGGTGTGTGAGCGACAGTCAAGGGCCCCCCTCTCTCTGATGTCCTCAGACGTGCTGCCGCTGGCTGGTCCAGCCCCACTGCCAACCCAGCTGCAGAGAAAGAGGCCGACAGTGCAGACCTCTGCCTCATTTATTCAGGTCCACTTCTCAGAAGCAGAGAGGTCATCTGTGCTGTTTGCGGGGATGCCCCCCGGAACCCCGAACGTCGCCTGCTACAGAGACGCAGACAGTGCAAACTCACCAGGCACCATCCCTGTCAGTGTTGGCGCTGAGTAGCTGCCCTGTCCGGCGGGGGGGACATGCGGAGGGTACCCGGGGAGGGTCGTGCTCGCCAAGTCGCGGCCTGAGGAATCAAAGCAACAAATCACAGGGTGAGCATCTCCACGGCCAGCTGCTCATGTCCACAGCTCCCTGGACATCTGCACATTTGTCACGTCTGGATGCTTAACACCAATGTGCCCCCAGTCCACGTGCATGTGCACGCGCGCGCGCGCGCACACACACACACACACACACACACACACACACACATACACACACACACTTACCCACCCCTCCAGCCGCCCAGGTTCCACTCAGCAGGAAGCAGGGATGGCTCTGCCACACCCCTGGGAAACTGGAGCTCTGACCAGCTCCCCTTGCCCTCTACTCCCCAAGCAGGGCTTGGACTTCTCCATCCCACACCTTTTCTTCTGCTGTGCCCTCTGCACACGGCCCAACACTACCCGCCTTCAAAGACCAGCTCAACTGCCTCCCTCCTCCTCTTCCTCGACAGTGGGTGGGGCTCTTCCTGCCTCAGACCTGTATCTGGTCCTCACTGAACTTTTCCTCTTTGGGCCTAGAGCTTGTCATTCATTCAGTGATGGTGCAGGACGCACCTCCTGACACCAGACACTGCTGTTCTGGACTGTGGGACATGGAGGTTACGGCCTCAGCCCTCGGGGGCAGACATCCAGTGGGCACATGTCCACCTCATTGCAGGCTGTCAGCTCCTGAGGGCAGGGGTGACACCTTGTTCAGCACCCAGAACACCTGCCTCCACCATGGGGCTTAGCACCTATAGTAGGTCTTCATGAAAAAATGTGTGAATGAATGCAGCAGCCAAGTGGTCTGCGTTCCAGGCCGTGTGGAAGAAAACCCCAAAGTGGTAGAACTGTGTAAGGGAAGTGCCACTGAGGTCTGCCGCTCAGGGAAAGAGCAGGGCTACAGCTCTTCAAACATTGCCAGTCACACGTATGTACCCAGGTGCTCACGCACAAGACCAACAATCCAGACCCTGGGAGATGGGACTGCGCAGTGATTACCTGCTGAGCTCTGAGGACGAGACCCTACCCTGGTGGGCGGAATCGGCAGTTGCCCCTAAAAGAAAGGGATGCCCCTGCTGTCAGCCATCCTGGGAAATGGGTGGGAAATCAGGTGGCCTTGGGAGGGAGAGAAGGCGGCCTTGGGATGAGGGAGGGAGAGAAGGCAGAACCTTGCCCTCTTCTGGATGTGGACACTGAAGGCCAGAAGAGGTCCAGCGGTGTGGGGGACCAGCCCCTGACCCCGCAGAGCCAGGCTGGGGCCCAGGGGCCTCCCCTAGGGCCCAGTGGGGTGCTGCCAGCAGGACACAGTACACGACTTTGAGCTCCAGCACCGCTAGCAGGTGGCCAAAGAGGAGGGACCATCTCTGACCAATGCCCCCCAGAGACTCCAAGGCAGCGACCATTTATGAGCCTATAAATTGGTCCCCATATGAAAGAACAGCCCTTCTAGTGCCAGTCCCTCAAAGACTGTCCAGCCAGCGCCCAGAGGCTGCCTCATTTCACAGGTTCTGCTTGTCTTCCAGACCCTTACAGAGCACAAGGCAGCTGCTCAACAGCAGGCCCCCTGCCCCCGCCCTCTGCTCAGCACCTCCCTGGCTTTGGACTGGGCATCTGGCTTGTGACAAGCATGGCTCGTGTCTCTTCACATGCGGCATTGCTGCAGCACAGCAGGTGCCCCAAGGTTTACCTCCTGGAGTCCTGATTGCCCCCCGAACTGCACGTGACTCCCCATGAGAGCTGAGATCAGACAGAAAAGTGGGGTTGACAGAACTGACCACACTTACATGGTGATTTCAAGAGGCTTTCCCCCGCCCCGCCCCCCCGCATCCCCTCCCTCTTCTGACCCAGCAACCACAGCCCTCCACGGCAGCTCCTTTCCGCACAGAGTCTAAGCTCCAGGATCAAGTCTTTGCACCCCACAGCTGGAATGGCGGAGGCCTACAAACGTTTAAGTGGATGAAAGGCCCTGCTAGAGAAGCAGGAACTCTCTGGAGGCCATAATACTCCCCTCCATCTGGGGTCAAGGGCTCGCAGAGCTCTTCTTGACCAACCCCTGTGCCATTTTGCAGACGAAAACGCTGAGACCCACGGCAGGGAGAGGGGAGCAACTGGCCCATGTTTCCTAACATCAGCCCAGGAGCCACCTCTATCTTAAGCAGCATCCTGTTGGGGGTTGGGGGAGCACCCAGGCCCAACACAGTCTTCTCCACACTTGCTACAGAGATTTGGTGACCCAAGGGCCACTGAAAAGATGTCTCAGGAAGCAGAGTGAGCACAAGTGTCAGAATGCTCGGTGCAAGATCGTGGTGCCAGGGGCCAGACTGTGAAACGAGTAGAGAGAGCGCAGGCTGGGGCTGTTCTAATGCATCGGCTTCCCTACCAACCCGTGCAGCAACCACTCGGCCCCGGCCCCAGACTCAAACCACAAACACTTACATAGAAATTGTAAACACCAGGCTCTGTTCTCAGCCTTTTAAATCATCAACTCATTTAACCCTCAACAACCCCATGAGGTAAGGTACCGATACTTTCCCCACTTTATAGGATAATGAGACGGAGAAAGGTCAAGTAATTTGTCCAAGGTTGCACAGTAAGGGCCAGGGTCTGAACCCAAGCAATCCAGTGGCAAAGACCATGTGTTTAGCCAGTCCACTCCACTGCCTTGCACAGGTACCTGGCTGTGCTTCTGTCCACCCGACTCTCAGCTGGGACAGCAGGCTGAGCCCTGCCTTCAGGCCACAGTGTCACCATGGCTTACTGGCTCCCTCGTGCAGAAGGAAATTCAACTACACGGTTTTTGTGATATATGTGTTGAGGTGGGAGCCAGGACCACACCAGCAGGAGGCCAGATCTGCCTCCTGAAAGATGCAGGCATTATCCTGATAGGAGGCTGCCTGGTGCAGGGGGGCTCCTGGGGCCAAGCCCCACGAGGTCCACATCCACCTGTCTGCCTGAAATGGATAAGAGGCTCCTGAGAAGGGAAGGGACTTGCCCACGACACTCTACTGATTTGAGGCAAGGCTGGGACTGGAATCCAGCTCTCCTGTCTCCTGGGATTTGGTTCTTTCTTCAACAGGGGCTGTCCTTTTGGTCACATCTGAACCTCAACGGTTTCTGCCACTGTTATATATGCTTTAAAACCCTGATCCCAAAAGCAGAAATGCAGTGCCTCACCAAAGCACTCAACTCAGGAAGCTAGATAAAAAAGCAATAAAATGAACCTAAGGAAAGGAGGAGGAAGGAATCGATAAAGAAAAGCAGAAAATAATGAATTTGGAACCAGAAAAGCAGACACAATAATAAATATACACAATAATAAATAATAAATACAACCAAGAGTTGTTCTTTGAAAAGACCAATGAGACAGACAAACCTAGGGCAAGATTCAAAAAAGAAGACACAAATATCAAGGTCAGGAATGAGGAGAAGATACAAGCAGAGATATGGAAGAGATGATATTTTAAAAACATAAGAAAACGCGTGGACGCTCTAGCTATTAAATGTGGAAATCTCGTCAAAAGGGACAACGGTCTAGGAAAACATGAATTAGCAAAACTAACTCAAGAAGAGGTAGAAAATATGAACAGCCCAATCGTCTTAGAAAAAACAGAAAAAGTTGTTTAAAATTATTTTTTAAAATAAGGTGCCTCACCCATTTAGCTTCTTGGGCAAGTTTGTTTTTGTTTTTGGCAAGTTCTTTTAAACCTTCAAGGAACACATACTTCTATTATTAAGCTGATCCGGGATACATAAAACTAAGAAAATCTTCATTTTGCCAAGCTAGCAAAATGATCCTGATTTAAAGACTGAACAAAGGTGCACAGAAATGAAAATTAATGGCCAGTCTCACAATTTATTAATATGCATGCAAAAAAACCCTACTATCTCACTGATGAAGCAACATATAGAGAGAAGAGTACACATGACCAAATAAGGTTTATGCCAGGTATGCCAGGGCGCTTCAATATTAAAGCATTCATTGGGAATTCATATTAATATATCAAAAGAGGAAAACCATAAGATTATATCAAAGCTGTGGAAAAGGCATTGGCTATAATTAAAGAACACTTACAGCTCGATAATAAAAAGACAAGCAACTCAGTGTAAAAATGGGCAAAGGATCTGAATACACATTCATCTAAAGAAGATATACAAAAATGGCCAATTCGCTATCAGGGAAATGCAAATCAAAACCACAATGAAACACCACTTTGTACCCATTAGAATGGCTATAATCAAAAAGACAGATTTTTGACAGCATTGGGAAAGATGTGGAAAATTGGAATCCTTATACACTGCTGGTGGGAATATAAAATGGTGCAGCCACTTCAGAAAAGTCTGGAAGTTCCGCAAAAAGTTAAACATAGAGTTACCATGTGACCCAGTAATTCACTCCAAGAGAAACAAAAACATATGTCCACACAAAACATGTACACGTATGCTTAAAGCAGCATTATTCATAGTAGCCAAAAAGTGGAAACTATTCGAATATCCATCAATTGATGAATGGATAAAGAAAATATGGTGTATCCATACAATGGAATATTTGGCAATAAAAAGGAATGAAGTACTGATACATGCTACAACATGGATGACCTTGAAATCATTATGCTAAGTGAAAGAAGCCAGCCACAAAAGACTACATATTGTATGATTCTATTAATATAAAATGTCCAGAATAGGCAAATCTATGGAGACAAAAAGTAGATTAGTGGTTGCCTTAGTCTGGGGGTGGGAAATAGGGGGAAGGGAGGAACTGCTAATGGATAGGAGGTCTTTTTTTTGGGGGGGGTGCAATGTTCTAAAATTGGTCATGGTGATGGTTGCATGACTTTGTGAGTGCACTAAAAATCATTGAGTTGTACACCTCATATGGGTGCATTGTGTGAAGTATATCTCAATAGCACTGTTATTTTTTATTCTTGCCATCTATCATCAGCATAATCTTTAAAAAGAAAAAGTCATTTGACACCAAAAATGTAGGAAGGACATAGTATTAAACTGTTTCTGAAACCAAATAAAATTATCTTTAAGGAAAAAATATTCAATAAAAGAAAAAATTGATAAATTGGATTACTTAATAAAACAGACCAAAAACCTCTTGCCTGGTAAAAACAAAATAAGCAAGGTCAAATGATAAATGGCAGACTGGAAGAAACTATTTGCAGCATATACCGTAGATAAACGGCTACTATCCTGATATATCAAGAGCACATAAGAATCAAAGGGAAAAGAACAAAAGTCCCGTAGAAAAATGGCCAAAATTCGTGAACATAAAACTCACCAAAAATATTTATATATATATATGTAAAATGACAAACAAATTGAAAAGACGTTCAGTTTACTCATAATACTAGAAATGCAAATTAAATGCAAAATTGTACAACCCCATGTGGAGGGGGATTTGGCAACACCTAACAAAACTGCACAAGCGTTTACCCTTCTAACAGGCAATCTCACTTCTAGGGATTTACCCTGAACATACATACGCCTTCAGCAATACGCAAATGCATACACACGGGTTAGTCACTGCAGCACTATTTCTAACTACAAATTACTGGAAACGATCTAAAGGCCCAAGCCTAGAGAACTGGGTGAATAAACTGTGGTGCGCACACACACTGGGGTGCCGTGCAGCTGTGCAGAAGATCGAGGAGCCGGAGGGCTGCACCTGGCACGGGTGATGGAAGCCAGGAACTGAACCCTGGTTGCCCCGCGCCTTTGCAGCAGGTTGCTGTCCTCCACACAATCCCAGGTCAGAACCCTTAGGGAACTTCAAGTTCAGGTTCCAAATGACTAACTTTGGAAAACCACAGAGGGATGATGGTAGGGAAGGGACAAAAGTAGACTCTTGGCCCTGGAGGTGTGTGAGTTTGGAATGCTCAAAATACAAACGAGTGAAGGGGAGAGGGCGCAGGGCTGGCTTAGCTGACACTGGTGGAGGAAGTGGCCTCTGGAGGCCAGACCCATCCCGAGGGAGGAGATGCTCAAGCCAGCGCAGAGGGTGTCAGGCTCCAGGGGGCAGGAAGCCACCTTCACCTGCTCAACTTTCCTACAGGCCCCCAGTTGCCTCCAGAGTCAAATCTGGACTCCTGGGACGGGCAGGGGGTGTGGAATTTGGAATCACACAGGTCTGGGTGCAAACTTAGCACCACCACTTCCCAGCTGTGTGACCTTTGGAAAGTAATACAATCATCTGAGCTTCAGTCTTCCTTTTGTAATCGGAAACAGAGCGTATTTATTGGAAGCAAAACAATGCGGTGCTTACTGTGACAGTATTAAAACGTGTCTGCAAAACATGTCTTCTTTGCTAGCCTTCTCGTAGAGGGAAGGGGTCTATGTCCCCTTGCCTTGAATCTGGGCCACTTTGGTGACTAGTCAACCAACAGAGCAACAACTTCCTTAGAGGTTCCCATGAGCCAGGCCCTGGGCCAGTACTTCACATGCCTTATCTCAGTCAACACTCACAACAACCCCAGAATGTGGGTACTATTATTTTCCCCACTCTACAGATGAGGAAATGAAGGCCTCAAGCAGTTGATGTGCCCAAGGTCGTACAGCTGATAATCATGATCGTTAACTTTTTTGCAGCACTTACTATATGCCAGGCACTGTTCTAACACTAGGCAGCATTCCAAACACTGTTCACTGTGTTTTGTAGATTTAATTTAATCCTCAGAAACTCTGTTAGGTAAGTCCTACTATTATCCCCATTTTACAGATGTGGAACTAAAACACAAAGAGGTTAGGTACCTGCACAAGGTCTCACAGCTAGTAAGAAATGGAGCCATATCCAAACTTAGGCATTCTGGCACCAGAATGCCTCACATTCCCCCAGTGCACTGGGCACTTGTCCTTTTCCTGCCCGTAAACTGGAGGTCCCCAGACAGCAAGAGCTGCTCACATCCCTCCCTTCCCTGCACTGGCCGGGCACACAGTAGGTGCTCAGAAAACGTCTGCCAAGGTGAAATTAATCAAAAGACATTGGTTCTCCCGTCTGAAAGAAACTTCGGTTCCCACCTCATCAACATCTCAGAAAGCCCTTCATCATGGACTCCACAAGATAACTAGCCCTGATTTATCTGTTTTTTTGTTTGGATGCAACTTTTTCTTTTTCATACAGGCCATTTCTAGGTAGGCTCTCCCTATGTACACTAATGGGGGGAAATCTGAATCCAATTAACTTCAAATTTAGCTCATAATGAACTTATCTCATTTTGCTACCAGCTCCATTCTCATCGTGTGGCAGTAATTAACCACTGGGGGTTGTCACTCCCAGACACATGACATGGAGATCCTCCCATCCCCTCACTTCAAACCCTTACAGAATTCATTACCCTGACAGTGTGCAAACCCTTCATTTTGAATACCGCAGGGCACCAACCAAACTCCCCCTCTATCTGCCTGACTGTGTGTGTGAGCGAAAGAAGAAAGCAAGCCACTGAGAAGGCATGAATTATTGTGAACAAGATGGGAGCAGGATGCTGGTGATGGTTCAATGGTCAGAGAGGGTCTGCCAGCCTTGACATCCCTGGGTTGGAGGTTCTGCCCAGAGGAGGGGAGTCTCCACCCACAAAGTCCAAGCTCTAAGGGAATATGGCGGAGCTGGTTGGGGAAGGCAAAGTCCCTTCCAAACTGGCGATCATATCCACTGGGGACTCTTCATGCCCAGGAAGCCTGCACACCCCAGGCCGGGGCAATGGTGACTTGCTGTGTGACCTCAGGTAAGTTCTGCCACCTCTCTGGGCCTTAGTTTTCCCATCAGAACACTCAAGCAGTGGGAACAGATGGCCTCTGAGGGATTTTTCTGCTCCAACATCCTATAGGTCAGAGGCCTCATTTTACCCCTGTGTTGTTGGAAATGGAGGCCGGGCCAGCTGCTATAGAGATGGAAGTTCCTGCCCGCCTAGCCTCAGCACTCCTGCCTAAAGCATCAGGTACCCTGGGGCCCCTGGATTAAATCCTAGTGAAAGGAGGGTAAGCATCAGTCTTGTTTCTGTCTTCAGGAAAGGAACTTACGGCAGGAGATGGGGGCCGTCGACCTGCACTTTATTGCCACGGCCCCCTCACCAAATGTCCACAAGGGCGACCAGGCACCTGGCCCGGAAAGCAGCTCCTACTCGGCTGTGGCTAGTTTTCAGAAGAAGCTGGTTTCATTTCATTTGGGAATCGCCTGTCTACATGAATGTTGACTCAAATCCAGTTTCTAATATGTACACTGAGGGCCAAAGAAAACTTATCTGAAGCCCATGTTTAGCCCTCAGACGGCCAATCTCAGCCCTTCCTATCCTCAAAGCTCTCGAATCCTGTCTGAACCTCCCCACACCAACACCCCCACCAGCTTCACCAGCTGCCAGGCCTTTTAAGGACATGAGCCCTGCCTGGGTGTAGGTAACTACGAAAGAGTAACCACCGTGCTGGGCAGAACAGGCCAGGGGATGGAGGAAAAGCACTGCAGGAGGCGACTGCTGAGAAACTGGGGCACAACCACAGCCAGCTCCCTGGGGCCATCCTAACCTCCTGGCATCTTCCTTGTTTCTGGGGGCGGCGGGGACAGCCCCAGCCTCCCAGCCATGCCAGCTTCCAAGACACCCGTTCTCCCTCAAGCCCAGTCAGTCCCCAAGCCCCTCCTGACTCTCCATTGCCTTGGTGCCCTCTCCTCCCTGGCCCGACCTGCCAGGTCAGACTGTTCTTCCCTTCACTCTGTTTCCTGGCAACCTCCCCTCAGCCCCTGCCCTGTCCCTGCCCTACCGTCTGTCTGGATGGCCTGTCAAGGCTGCTCTTCCAGAGCCCCGGCATCCAGCCACCAAACCGCTCAGCTCACCCTGAAGGACAGCTTGGAATCGCGCAGGAACTCAGTGAGGGCTCCGAAGCCAACACTTTTGATTCTATCTTGGTTCAATAATTTAACCAGAACTGCAGACACTTCTACTTCTACAACATTTTCTCAGAAAACACTTCCTCAGAGTCACAGAACCATGAGAAAGCCTTTTGCATGTTAAGAAACATTATGAAAACTTAAAAAGAAAAGGTCATAAAGGTGGGGAGCATAGCCTTTCAATGTCACGGGGCACTATTTAACAGGCACACCCAAGGATCATACTTCTAAGAGAATATACCTGTGTTTGATGATTCTTTACTGTTTGATTAGAACCTAGAAATAGGGAAGTTACACATTAATGTGTAGATTTCTATCAAGTAGAAAAGATAACCCCAAAGGTTTGGGTTTATTGCCCTGTAGGGCATTAACCAATTTTGTATCTAATCTAGCAATTTTATTCCAACATTTAAAAAAAATGCCTTTCTCCATGGACAATATAAACCCTGTTCCTCAAATGTTCTTGGAACCACTTTTTTTTTTTTTTTTTTTTGCGGTACGTGGGCCTCTTACTCTTGTGGCATCTCCCGTTGCGGAGCACAGGCTCCGGACGCTCAGGCTCCGGACGCTCAGGCTCAGCGGCCATGGCTCACGGGCCCAGCCACTCTGCGGCATGTGGGATCTTCCCGGACCGGGGCATGAACCTGTGTCCCCTGCACCGGCAGGCGGACTCTCAACCACTGCACCACCAGGGAAGCCCTCTTGGAACCACTTTTATCTTTTTATAGGTTCGCTCATTAATACGAGTTGAGTAAAATCTTCATGTGTTCATTCTCTATTTGTACATGAGCTATGTTCTTAATTTTTAAAAAATTATACATTGACACTCGTTATAGGAAAAAGCCAACAAACCGTGAGTGAGATGAGTTGAAGATTTTCAACCAACACCAAAGCAGGTGACAGTAAACAATTGCCACCGTAGGAGAGGGAGAGACGAACAACCCAACACCCAGGATCTGGGAAGGGGATTAATCCTGCTGCACAAACCCCCGGCGTGTGTGTACACGAAGAGCGTATGCCACCAGGCTCATTCTTTCCAGCTGGCGTTTGAAATGTGTGACAGTTTGAACAGGGGCTGCTCCGGAGTCTCCCTTTGTTCAGAACTGCCACAAGCAAAGGGTGTGTGAGCTGGGGAGTGCAGGGGGAGTGTTTCACCTAGAGGGGAAAGGCTGGCAATGAGGGAGTAGTCCAATTGCCTGCACACAATGATGTGCTAATTGCAGAGGGGCCTATCCAGTCATTAAAGCAGACCTGGCCCCAGCTCCTAATGACAGGTTTATCAGCCATTAGTTTAGGCGGTGTTATTTACTTAGAAAGAATAACCCTCAATTTCTTTCCCCCAAATTACTTAATCCCCACTTTCAACTAATTCTGATTAGCCCTCCTCTAATTGCCCTGGCTAAAGATCTAATCTGGATGTGTCCAGCAGGGAAGACAACTCTGAGAATTCCTCAGGGCTCTGTTTACTTTGCAGCCTCAAGCCTCCCCATTCCTTCATTCCAACCGACCTCATCTGCTCCCCGGGAATCACTGGGAACTTCCGGACTCCAACAACTGTGTTACAATTTCAAGAAAATGTTTGAATTTCATCTGCCTGGAATTTTAGAGCAGATACTGGGGCTCAGTCAATATTTCCATGTACATTTATGACATGATCTGCCTCAACTAGCAACTGTTGATCCAACGTAATAAACCAACAAAGGCAGGGTTCTAGTGAATAAGACTGCAAAGTGGCTCTGCCGCGCTCATGGTTCCGGGCATCCCTGCCAGGACAGGTGCTGCTGCAGGGAGAGGCAGAAGCCAGTATTTACAGCAAGAGAACAGCAAGGGCCACTGTGGGCTAGCTCAGGTCTTCACTCATTCATTTGTTCACTCATTCATTCATGCATTATCTGATCCCTACTGAGTTCTAGCACCAGAGGACCTGGAGATGATAATAACAGTAATAATAATAATATCCACAACAATAACAATGATTGTTTATTCAGCTCTTACCATGCACCAGGCACCATTCGAAGTGCTTGTATGTATGATCTCATTTAAGCGTCACAGCCACCCTGGGAGATATAAACCTTTATAATCCCTAATTTGCAGATAAGATGGTGGCACTTGGAGGCAAACTGAGGCCAACTGATGCCAGAGTCCCTACCTTTACCACCCCCCTCCCCTCATGATTCTTCTTCAAAAGGTGAATTGCAAAAAACAAAACACACCTCCTTTTGACCTGCAATTCTACTTCTAGGACTTTACCTACGGAAACACACAGAAAAGTACACCAAGGTTTACATTTAATGGGAAGGAAGGAGGGAAGGTGGGGAGGGAGGGAGACAATCCAAGTGTCTATCATAATGGCTGGATTAAATAAATTATGATACTTCCCTGTGATGGAATACTGCACACTTCTGAAAAACAATGAGGCAGATTTGAGTGTGCGGACTGTGAAAAGAGCTCCAATATACATTATTGAGTGAATAAAGCAAAGTGCAGAAGAGCACTGTGCACAGTGTGATTTTATTTGTGCCAGTAAAAAGTGGATAAATCTATCTGCTGATAGATGCATAAACATGTTACTGAAAGTATACACAAGACACGGTTAACTTTGGGGTGAGCGATTACGGATGGGAGGGCTGAGGTTGGGCAAAGGAGAACTATTTTTCATTTTATATTTTTCTGTATGGTTTAAATATTTAACCACATGCATGTATTACTTTTTATTCAAAATGAACTTTCTGATTTAAAATGAACTTTTTCTTAAGAATCAGACACTGTCTGTGCCCCAAGGGGCTCACTGACGGTCTTGAAGGGGAGGTAATAATGAATCTAGGATGCACAAAGGGCACACTCCCCCCCCCCCCCCCCCCCCCCCCGCTGCTCCCACCTCAGCAGCTCTGGGCCAGAGCTGTCATGGTGGGAACTCCTTGCTTTCAAGGACAGCATCACGATGCCAGAAGCATCTTGGCCAAGTCAAAGATCCACAGCTTATGGTCCCACCAGGCCTCCCCCACGCCAGCAACCAGCCCTGCACGGACAGAAAATGCAGTGATGTCCCGCCCATCCAAAATATGCCATCAGGGAACCTCAGTCCTGACAATCTGGCTGTGAGTAGCCAAAAGGTGGGCACAAAGCCTGTCCCTAGAGCCCCCCTGGGTACCAGCTCCGGCAGGCCGGGTCCTCATCTGCACACAGTTCCAACGAGCTCAGTGGCTTGGTTTCCCAGCTGCCAGCAGATTGAAAACAGCAAAATAAGAAGAGGGAGAGAGACTTATAGAGCCAGGCAAACTGATGTTAGGAGAAGTGACAGGTGAGCAGCAAGGATGGAGACGGGAAAACAATATAATCCGACATAAGAAGCCCAAACCTCAACAGTCTGGGGTGCTTGGCGGAGGGCAAACTGCCTGCCTGCAGACCTCCAGAGCCTTCGCCACTGCAGCGGTCGAGGTTCAGGGATGCTGATTCACGGAGATGAACCTGGGTGCTGTCATTGGAGGAGGGTGAACTTCTGTCTCTCCAGCATGATTATGTGCATCTCTTATCTGAGAAACTGATATGACAAACCAGTGTTTTGAAAGTTGGCTTGGGACCTATATAATCATAAGTAGCAGATGGATGGGCTTCCCTGGTGGCGCAGTGGTTGAGAGTCCGCCTGCCGATGCAGGGGACACGGGTTCGTTTCCCGGTCCGGGAGGATCCCACATGCCGCGGAGCGGCTGCGCCTGTGAGCTATGGCTGCTGAGCCTGCGCATCCGGAGCCTGTGCTCCGCAGCGGGAGAGGCCACAACAGTGAGAGGCCCGCGTACCGCAAAAAAAAAAAAAGTAGCAGATGGAGAAAAGCCCAATTGTCCATCTCAGTCCAGGATGGGTCCTTGGAGAACCCTTGTACGGTGCATGGCAATGGAAAAGACCACCAGGAGATACGACTGCTGATGGAAACCCTCCTCACCTCCACTCCTGGTTATGGTATGCACCCACCCAAGCTGGCTGGAGGATATTGAAAATGTATTCTTGCCTCCCAATGTCTCGGAACCATGGAGTCCCATGGCTGGACTGAAACTTGGAGGTGTCCCAGTCCCCCCGCCACCCTGACTCAGGGCTGACAACATTCTCATCACGTTTACCCACCCCAGGCTGCTAACGCAGAACACACTTCCCAAATCTAATGGTTGGGAGTCTCTTCCTTCCCAAGAATTGGTTTATACATAAACTAGACGATTACTAAATGGAAAGTGGAATGAATAAGTGAATACACAGAAATCAACGAGTTCCCCTGAGGTGACCTTCTAGATTGGGGGACTTTAAATCTTTGTAAAAGGGCACAGTGTGGCATGGTAGTTAGGGACAGAGGCCACAGCCTGGCAGTCTCAATTCTGACCCTGGGTCCACCCTCGTTGGCTGTGTGATCTTGAGCAAGTTGCTTAGCCTCTCTGTGTCCGTTTTCTCATCTGTACATGAAGATCTGCCTCATCGTGTTGCTGCGTGGATTAAGTTAACAAATGCATGTAAAGCCCCCAGCACAGAGCAAACACTCAGTGGTGCCACCATAGCTCCATAGCTCACCCCAAAGCACAGCCAGATCAGTGTTTGAAAGTGTGGCTCTGCTCTCCTCAAGCCATTGTCAGAACATGCAATGGCTCCCCACTGCCAACCCAGCAAAGACCACACCGTTAGCTAAAAACACAAGCCCATCCAGAGCCCAAATCCCAGTCCTGACTCCTACCCACCGTGTGACCTTGGGCAAGTGATCCAGCCTCCCTTTCCTCACATGTGTAAGGAAGCAGGAAGGCTCCGCAACAGTTCCTCCCTGGTGGGGTGACTGTGCATGAGGCGAGTGCCTGGCTTGAGCCCCTCACTGCCCACTCCCTACGCAAGCGCACTGCCCTTTCGGGCCGCCTGTCTTCCTTTGTGCCCCATAAATCATTTGAAGAACGAAGTGTGAAAGACGGTAAGTGAAGAAGGAAGCCATACTCTACACGAAGGTGGAAAGTCTCAGAAAGCTCACCCACCCACCGCTGGGTGTCCCCGCCGTGCAGCTGAATTCACGTACGATGGCTGGAGCTCTGCTGAGCTCTATTTGCCAGGTACTCTTCTACGTGCTTTATGCGCCTTGTCTCATTTAATCATCAAAACAATCCTGCAAGGTAGAAGTATTATTATTGCTGTTGCTGATACTGAGAGGATGAGCCTAGCGGTTACACGCACCGGCTCTGGGAGCAGACTACTGGATTCAAATCCCAGCTCTGCTCCTGACTAGTTGTTTTGTAATCTTCGGCAAGATTTCACCTCAGTTTCCTCATCTATAAAATGGGGCTAATAATAACACCACCTCCTTAGAGTGTTTAAAAGGATGAAAGAGGGGCTTCCCTGGTGGCGCAGTGGTTAAGAATCTGTCTGCCAATGCAGCGGACACGGGTTCGAGCCCTGGTCCAGGAAGATCCCACATGCCGTGGAGCAACTAAGCCCATGCACCACAACTACTGAGCCTGCACTCTAGAGCAGGCGAGCCACAACTACTGAGCCCGTGCGCCACAACTACTGAAGCCCTCACACTTAGAGCCCATGTTCCACAACAAGAGAAGTCACTGCAATGAGAAGCCCGTGCACCGCAATGAAGAGCAGCTCCTGCTCACCGCAACTAGAGAAAGCCCGCGTGCAGCAACGAAGACCCGACGCAGCCAAAAGTAGTAAAAAAAAAAAAAAAAAAAAGGGATGAAAGAGTTACTACAGGCGAGGCCCTTAGAAAGGTGCCTGGCCCATGTAAGTGCTCCCAGCTACGCTTCTAATTCCCTCCAGTATTTAGAGGAGGCCACTGAAGCTGAGAGGGGTTAAGTAACTTGCCTGAGGTTGCACAGGCAGGGCTGTGGGGCAGGATTAGAAACCAGGCAGCCTGTGCTCTTAACCACCAAGCTCCAAATCTAGGGTGGGTTTGAAATGAAGTCAAGCATGGTGGGAAGCACCTACTGGACCTTTCCAGCTAAAGGGTGAGGTCAGGGCTTGAGGACCGAGTGTAAAAGCCCTGGACTGGGAGTCAGAACGCCCTCCACGTCCTACTGGGCCTTCAGGCAGATCCTCCCCTCTCTGAACATTCTCATCTGTGAACCCAGAGTCCCGATCCCAGGCCACCCACCTGGGAGGAGATCAGACAATGGTAGAGGCCTGAGGAATGTGTATTATCAGGTTCTCAGCCTCCTTCCACGTCGGGCTGACAGCCCATTTATTTTAAGAAATAGTCAATAGGTACATGTTGAAGTCAGAAAAGCCTCAGATAGGCTTCTGATCTCTTGAAAAGGGACCAAGGCCTGTCACAAATCCTAAATCAGTGCCTTGGCCCATCCACTTCTGGTCTAGAGGGTAACAGGCCGGGGGATGTCACGAGATATGGGCCCAGAACCAACAGAGTCGAACCAGATGACACCCTCTCCCTCCAATTGTTTCCCCAAACAACACAGTAAGATTGGAAACCACCACCGAGGGGGCCCACACGAGACACAGGCTGGGCAGGTGTGCTGCTTGCCGAGGAAAACCAAGCCCACCCCGCAGAGGCACCTCCCAGGGTACACGGCAAGTTAATGTGCTGCAGAGAACACGCATTAAATTGTGCCGCTGGCCTGCGTCGCAGGCTGCTGAAACACCAGCCCAGCCCTCCCCAGCACTCCCCTCCCAGAGAGGCCGAGTCAGCTGCCGGGGCTTCTGAGAAGCCCAGCGTAGCTTGGGCTCTTCTTTGCAAGCCATTGCCAGTTCTGGGATTGCCCGTGCCCTGCCCCTCTCCTGGGCCATCAGGAGACCCAAATGGGATCACAGAAGTGAGAGTGCTTCGTGCAACACGGAACGGGCCCTACTGAGCAGGGGCATCACGTGGGGACAAGTGCACGAGTCCATCGAGCCTGGGTTCAATTTGCCAGTTATTCACCATCTCAGTGACCACAGCTGGGGAAACCGAGGCTTAGAGAGGCTCAGAGTAGCAAAGATCCCACATGCAGCAAAGAGCAGCCCTGAGATTCAGTTCCTGTAATCGGACTGCAGGCTTCCTGGAGGCGGCAGGACTGGAACTGGGTCTCAGGGGGTAAGGTTCCTCCAGGGGGATCGGGAACAGGGCTCGGGCTGTCAGGGCCGGTGGGCAGTACTGGTGGGTCCCGTCATGCCAGTGAATGAGCCTCGAGGGGCAGCGTGCTTGGGACTGGTCTGAGTCTCCTCAGGCACAGGCAGAAGTTGGGGTGAGGTGGGTGGGCATCTGGGGTGTAAGGTAGGAGGATCAGGTCCCAGATGTGGCACTGAGAGCGAGGCTGAGAAGAGAACACACACGCTGTGTGAGTAGCCTTCACACTGTCTTGAAAGCCACTTTGGAACTGGAGAGCACCAGAGCCCAAAGGACACGAAAGGTCAACCAGGCAGGGGTTCCAGCTGTGTTCCCTGGGGCTTCCTGGGGCACCTTCCTCGGGGGGCCTCTGGGATGGCCACCCTCTCAGCCACTGAACCTCAATTCTGACTGTTTACATAAAGGCTTCCCAGGAAGATTTCATCTGAACAAAAGTTTTCTTGACAAAAACGAAAACAAAACAAAACAGAAATAAAAAACTTAATTGTTGGAAAATCACTAATTGCCTATATACTGCAGGTGAATGAAGAAGCCCCTTTGAGGGCGAGGCCTTTCCCAGACTGCCTCACACAGTAGGCCCAGGCCCTCCAGCTCCCACAGCCCCCGATCCAAACAGGTGTGGGCACTGGTGAACAAGCCAGGTTCCTGCCCATTTGTATCTAAACCTGCCGTGCGATTTGTGTGTGTGCGCGTGTGTGCGTGTGTGCGATTTTTGTCACATCTCTATGTTTATTGAACCTGCCGGACAGGACCAGGTAGGGGAACACACACAAGAATCAGACTTCCCAGAATGTGCCACTGGCTTCTTCCCTCTGTGCTACCAACAAATGACTGCACTTCCGTGAGCCTCGCTTTCCAAATCCACAGAATGGGGATATACCCTTTGCCCTGCCTCCCAGGGTTCCTGGGCTTCGGACATGGAGGAAGGAGAGATGGAGGAAATGAGAATGACAGGGAGGAAGAAGCCAGAGCCCCTTCTGGTGAAAAAATGGAAACATTCAAACATACAACCCAATGTGGCATCAGCTTGAGTTTTAAAGTCCGGAGGGCCGGTGTTTGCTACCCCCGGCAACCAAGCACTATTTCTGTGGTCTCAGCAGGTTCCCTAATTTCTGCCACTCAGTTTCCTTGTCTACAAAATGGGATATAATACCCATTTCACAGGTTTATTTGAGGTCTAAACCAGGTCATCGTGGAGCTTGGACTCATGGCCAGCACGTGGTCGAAGGCCTCTCCCATCCCCTCCTGCCCAGGCCCCAGGGCCCAGGTTCCCCTCCCATCACGAGCTCCTTCTGCTTCGGCCGTCCCCACCAAAATGAACCTCACCGTGCAGGAGGGCTGGGAGAATTAAAACGCGCAATCACACAGCTTCTTGACGGGAAATGCTTTAGAAATTTTCGGCCCCATTTACTTCTCAATCTAATTTTGTCCTCGGGTGCACATTAGGAGCGAGATGGGATCTCATGTGGTTTGCCTGCGCTCCACACACCAGCAGGAGGCAGCCCGCGTGACTCCACTGTCTGGAGTGGCATCATGAGGGCGCCCCTGACCAAGAAGTCCCGTCCTGGACACCCTGGCACCCACGGCCCAGCCTCTCCCACCGGTGCCCCTGGGTGGGCGTTGGGGGAGGTATCACCAAGTCACAGCCCCTGCGCATCCACGGCCAGCTCAGGCCCCAGCGCAGACGCCTGTCACCACCCACCCCTCAACTGTCTCCCTGCCTGGCTCCAGCCTCCTCCAGGACCCCAGCCCCTCTGCAGATGCACCCTGCACTCCTCACCCCCACCACCCCAGCATCAAGTCCAGACTCCTCGCTGTCCTCCATTCCTGCTGGAGGAGTGGAGCCTCCAGCTCCCCAGCCGCGGCTCCAGTCCCAAATGGCTTGCTTTCCCCCAGCTGCCTCCAAACCTCAGCAATGTTGCTGCTCTGCCTTGGCGGCTCTGGGCAAACACCACTCACGCCACCTCCTGCAGAAAACCTTCTCAGATGCCCCGCCCCGCCCTGCCCTGCCCACCCATTAGTCCTCTCGGAACCCCTGTGCGCGCTCCACGTCACAGCGCTCATCAGGCTGCCCAGGATGGCTGTCAGTAGAAGACACAAGACTGAACCCTTCCAGGGCAGGGACGGTGTCCCACTCATTCATCTGTTTTCCCGTGGAGGCGGCGTGGTGCTCAGCTGGGGCCAAAGAAATGCTTACTGGTTCATTCATTCATTCAGAAAACCTTTCCAAGCCTTTCTTCTAGGCCAAGCCCTATGTCAGGTACTGGGAGTCTGTGTCCTTAAGAACAGGAAGCTTTCTCTTTGAGACCAATGGGTGATAACTTTCCATCACGCCCACTGGAGAAAAGCCGCCAGCCAAAGCTCAGTTCTAGCAAAGGGAAGTGCCTCTAGTCACCCCCAGAACTCCCTGGGGCTGGGACTGGGCCACTGGGTCCTTGCTTCTTCCCTCTCCCTTACTCTTTAGTCCAGTTACTCAGCAAGAGTCATCAAATCCTGGAGAAACAGCCCAACCCCACCTCCAGGCTCCAGGGCCCACTGCAGCTTCTCTCTAGCGCTTTCCTGGTGACCAGTACAGTCACTTCCCCCTCTCTTTGGGTGCTTTCTGACCTGTGTGCAGACGTCCTTGGGTCTGAATTTAACGATGCCTCAAATCCTATGGGAGGGGTTAACTGTAGTCAATAAATGACTCAAAGAACAAGACCCTCCTAACCGCCAAAGCCATGGTGCTTCTCAGTCCTGCTAGCTTGGATCTCTTTGCTCGCTCCCTAATTCTTCAAACATCTTTGGCCAACTCACACCATTGAACACCCTTCTTTTGTTTTTTGGGGTTTTTTTAATACATTTTATCACAGTCTTTTTTTTCTATTAAATTTATTTATTTTATTTTTGGCTGTGTTGGGTCTTCCTTGCTGTGTGCGGGCTTTTCTCTAGCTGGGTCAACGGGGGGCTACTCTTCGTTGCGGTGCGCGGGCTTCTCATTTCAGTGGCTTCTCTTGTTGCAGAGCACGGGCTCTAGGCGCGCGGGCTTCAGTAGTTGTGGCACTTGGGCTCAGTAGTTGTGGCTCACGGGCTCTAGAGCACAGGCTCAGTAGCTGTGGCACACGGGGTTAGTTGCTCCGTGGCATGTGGCATCTTCCCGGACCACGGCTCGAACCCGTGTCCCCTGCATTGGCAGGCGGATTCGTAACCACTGCACCACCAGGGAAGCCCCCTTCTTTTGTTTTGGGAATTTTCCACCTTAAGAGTTTAGGCTCCTCACAGCAGAAGTCAGGAGCTTGACCTCCCAGCCTCCCTTGCAGCTGGAGCACAGGCGCCATCCTGGCTCCGTCCAGTAGACACACGTGTGTGAGTCGTTAGTCTAGAGGCAAGTGACGCAGAGACGTAGGTGCCTGTGGGATAGAGGTTCTACTGGTGACATCTGGTATCCAGTGACAGCGACGTGAGCTGAGGGCTCTGTGTCCACAGGCCAAGGTGTGGCGTTTCCACGAGACCAGTTCTGTACTGTTTCAGGTGTGGTTCAGGTGTGGTTCCTGGCTGTGAAGCCTCCAAGCCTGGTCCTGTGGGCCTCTTGAGAGTCTTAAGTTCTACTTAAGCAGCCAGAGAGAATTCTGTTGTTCCCACCTCAGGGCTGTGATGGCTCTAGGCTCCCAGATGGAGCGCATTCATGGTCTGCTTTGTTCTTCACCAATCACCTCTTCCCAGACTTCTCCATGGCCTCTTCTCTCTAGCCATCCTTGTTCTCCGGTTTCTTCCTAGAGCTCTGCTGCTCTCAGGCCTTTCTATCTATGCATCTTCACTAGGTGACCCATCTCCTCCATGCCAATGACTTCCAAATTGGTATCACCAGCCCTAACCCTTCCTCCATCACCCTCTGGACGTTTCCACCTGGGCGTCCCTGGGCCACCAGAAAATATCCAAACCAGCTCTTCTTCCTGTCATCTTTGTCTCAGCTGGTGGCTCCATTATCCACCCAGTCCCCCAAACTCCAACCAGGGGAGCCATCCTTGACTTCCGTGTCTCACCTATCCCCTACATCTGACGATCGCCAATTCTACCCCTCAGAATTTTTCCTCCATACTCGTATCCACGGCCTCGGTGCAGGTCCTCCTCCTTTCTCTCCTGGACTTTTACACCCATCTTCGATGAGTTCAGCCTTCTTGCTGGTCTCGTCCACACTACGTTCACCCTCTGTCAAGTCCCCAGAGAGAGTTCTTGGAAGATGCCGCCCCCTACTTAAAACCCCTCAAGGAGCCCCAGGATCCAGAGGTTACGATCCCAGGTCCTCGGAAGCCTCTGTGGTCTGACCTTTTCTCATCTTCAGCTGCACAACTCGCCACTCCTGGGGCTGCTGGCTCTTCCTCACCCACCTGGTGCTGTTTCTGCCTCTCTCACTTGTTCCCTCTGCCTGGTATGTTCTTCCTCATCCGCCCTCCCGAGCCTGGCTAATTCCTACTCATTCCAATCAACTCCAGTGTCACCTCCTGCAGGAAGCCTTCCTTGGCCACCTCCCCACACAAGCTCAGGAAGGCATAGGTGGCCCTCCTCTGCTCCTGTGACATCTACCACGTGCTTCTCTCATGGTAGTTCCATCTTTTAAAAACATTTACTGGGCACTTTTGATGGGGGCAGAACCTTGCTAAGACTCTTCCATGCATTATCTCATTGAATCCTCATAACAGGCTTATGAGAAGAGTGTTATTCTCATTTCCAGGTGAGGAAACTGAGGGTTATAAAGTTGAAGTGACCATCCCATGACCGGCAGCTAGACAGTAGAGTCTAGGATGGGAACCCAGGGCTGCCTGATACCATGCCTTGTCTGACACCACCATCCCTAACAGTGATGCTCTGTCACTTCATCCAGGGAGTTGCCCTCTGCATTTGCCTGGTGTGGCATAACCTTGGCCAAGTCGCTTCACCTTGCCGAGCCTCAGTTTCCTCTTCTGCAAAATGGGGCTCAAGTCTCTCCCTGCCACACCCCCACCCCCAAAGGATGGAAGGAAGCTCTGAAAAATAACAGCTGTTAAAATCAATCCGTCAACTGTAAAGGGTGGTGCACAGGCAAGAAGTTATTAGCATACTTTTAGGAATTGGTTTCACTGAACAATTTCTTTGCTCACCTTAGAATCAAAGGCCTGCCATTTCCCCTTACTTTAGAGTGGGGAGGCCTCCCACTTTCTCCCCTGGACCAGATTGCCCCTGAGATTTTTAAAGTCACCATCCAGCTGTTCCCATCCCCCCTCCCAAAACACAACTGTGACAGTCAAGCAAAGAAAGTCGAGAGGGAAAAAAATCCATAAAGGCTCAGCAAAGCGGCGGCTGGTGGAATTCTCCAGCTCCTGACCACCAGTTAGTGACGTCAGGATTTATAACTGTATTAAATGGTGTGACAGGCAGCCTTGATATATCAGTTCCCCCTTCTTCCCAAATCACAGACAATAAAAGCTTTGGCAGTGAAAGTCATTCATCATCATAAAGACCTGAGACATCCCAGTCATCAATTTCACTCACATCCTTAATACACTGGAGGGAGCGCAGGAGTTGAGCACCTTGAAAAGGGGAAGGAAAAAACATGAAGGAAGATTGAACAGGAATAATTACAAAGGTCAAAGAAGGGATTCCTCTGGGGGCGGGGACATGGGCAGGGCCAGTCCCTGCCGGAGGTGTGCTCAGCCCACAGAGAAGCCGCGCAGTCTCTGGGCGAGCTCCAGGCAGCCCAGAGGCCAGGCCCTTAAGACCAGACCCTGGGAGCCTTGGGGTAGGAGCCGGCTGACCCGAGCTGCAGAACCAGAGGAGGGAGGCCAGGGAGCCCTACTCTGGGCTCCGTGGCTCCAGGCTGAGCTCTGTGGGAATCTTTTACTCCATCAGCCTCATTATACAAAAGAGATTTAAAGATAATAATAAAACCACAGGTACCTTTTGTAATCTACCCCCATATTGGCACAGATGGCTATTCGTGACAGCTAGGGTCTTCCTTTTGGCAACACCTTTTGAATAATTATCCAGGGCTGACACTACTTGTTGTGAAAGACACCGAAACACTGCCGGGCCAGCTGGGAAAGAGACACTGCTCAGAGCCCCTCGGGGCACCCTCTGCCACCCCTGCCCCTCCCCAAACCCAGCCACCTTGACCATGATGCTTCCATCCCAGGAATCCAAGAGAGGACATACACCCCAAGGCCCCGGTCAATCAGGCGAGCCCTCCCACCCCAGCCCGCTCTCAGCGTGAGGACCAGGACAGCCCAGCGGGGCCTGATCACCCACCCCAGTGTCCTCCCTGCCACCCTGTGGTGGATCCCTGCCGGGCTGCCCAAGCACCTGGGCCAAGGCTTCCCACCCCTGACCACCTGGACTGTTGCTTAATGTCTTTTTTGCTCTCAGGCAGGCAGGGCAATAGAGGATGAGAAAGCAGGAAGCTGTGCTGGGTGTTGTGTGAAGAGCTGTTGCTTTAGCTGACTTCTTCCTGAAGAGAACCAGGGCTGAACTGGCTTGACCCTCCCCACGGGCACTTGTCCAGGGGAAGAGGAAGAAAGTCTGTTTAAGGAAAGCAGTGACCATTATTTTTCTTTTGCTTTCTTTCCTGAAAACAAAACAACAAAAGAGCAACTGGGTCTAGGTGGGGAGTTGCTGGAAGTGCCACTGTCATCTGCCCATCCACTCAACGGACCTTCCCTGAGGGCCTACTGTGCTGCTGAGGTCTGCCTGGGTGCAGGCTGACCTACACGGTGCTGGGTATTGGAGGGAGAGTCAGCCCGATGCTCTTCAACCAGATAGCACCCAGGATCAAGACAAGCCATGTCACACGTGCCCCCCATGCATGGCCCTGATCTACTCAACAGCCTTGTTTGTGGTCTGTTCTCTAACTTGGGCTCTGCCCGACTCGGACCTCCTCTGGCCAGATTGCCTGACTGCCCCTGACACAGCAGGTTGGCGAGGAGCAGTGTGGCACAATGGTCAGGTGTGTGGCCTCTGGAATCTGACAGTATGCGTTTGAAACCTGGCTCCACTACTTAGGAGGTGTGTGACCTTGAGCAAGTTGCTGTGCTCTGCTGTGCCTCAGTTTTGGCATCAGTAAAATGGGGATAATAAAACTAACTTTCTCACAGTGTTGTTTTGCAGATTAGACAAGTTAACACATGGAACGTGCTTAGAACAATGTCTGTTGCCTGGTGAGTGGGAGGCAAGCAGTAGTTATCACGCCTGCTGGTGACTCTTGCCTTACGAGATCTTATTCAGGATTGAGACCAGCTCTGGGGAAAGAGCCCTTACCTTAGTCCCCACTCCAGAGGTCAACCCTCCAAACAGGCTATTTGGCCACCCTATCCTTGAGGTGGGCATGTGACACCATCCTGGACCTGGGTTAACAGAGGGTTACAAAAGGAGCTCGTGGCTCCAGAAAGGCAAACACTCCTCTGGATGGGAAAGTGTGGACAGGCAGCAGGTGCCCCCTAAGGACTCGTGCCAAAACCAGCCTTACCAAACATTTATAGAAGATCTAGGGGTGGGAGTAGACGTTCTATAGCCTCTTGGGTAATGAAAATAAAAGCTAATAGAGATAAATTAGAGAGAGATTTTTTTTCTGGGCTGTGAACATTGGTGGGGAAAAAAAAAGGCTGCAAACCAGTAGAAGCGAATGCATTTGGAGAGAAATAATAATTGTCATAATACCTTGCATTCAAATGTCCCTTTTGCTCATCAAAGATGTGTGTGTGAGTGTGTGAATCATGTCAATAACCTTGATAATAACCTAGATGGGTACGGTTTGGGGTGATTAGTAGCAACCCAACATATTAGACAGCTCACTTGTTCATCCATCCATCCATCCATTCAACAAACACTTCCCGAGTACCTACAATGTTCCATGCCCCATGGTAGGCAGAAGACAATTCAGAACCTCATAGTCTAAGGATAAAGTCAGGCTGCACACAAAGAATCATAAGTCAAGGCACAATGGGATAACAAGTAGGCTGATCCAGGGCCCAGAGAGGGGGATATCACTCTGACTGTGGGGTAATTGGGGAGGGCTTCCTGAAGGAGGCGGCGCTTGAGGACTGCTCCCTGGAGACATGCCCTGAAGTCACATGGACAGAGACTGGCAGCCCTGCTGGTTCCTCAGCCCTCAGCAGGTGTCATGAGAGCCTTTCACAGGCAAAGCCCTGCACCAGGTCACACTCACCCCCCTGCTGGGGACACAGGACCTGAGCACCTGGCACAGTCAGGTCAAAAGAAAGGCTATAGCTTCTTACAGCTCACGTACACTTCACTGAAGTCCTGCAAGGAAAGGATGAGCCAGGATGATAAATTCCCATTGGGCAGATGTGAAAACGGAGACTCAGAGAGAGAAAGCATGTCCCAAACTCCTCTGCCAGGGAGTTATGGCAGAGCTGGAATGAAGATCTGTGATCCTGATCCAAGTCAGCCCATTGTTCCTCCTTTCTCAGCAGACTACCGTCACCTCTGGGCAAATGACAGGAGCATCCTAAGCAGAGGAACCAGCAGAAGCAAAGGCTTGGAGTCAGGACTGCGTGTCATTGAGTTGGAAGGTGATAAAAAGGCCTGAATAAAGGATTCCATCAGGCATAGAACCAGTGCATGGCAGTGGACCAGTCAGGCTGAAAAATGAGGACAGGAGAGGGGGAAAGTTCTGTTCTGGAAGGCTGAGTCTGGCAAGGAGGGGGAGCCAAGAGACGTGGGTTCTGGAGCTGTCTCATGTGGGGAGAACTTGAGTTCTCAGTCCTCCGTGTCTCCATCTGCTCAATGAGGGAGTGATGTGAATGATCTCCAAGGAGCACCAATATTCCAGTCTCTTGACCCTAGGTACCTGGGGAGGGCACGACTGTCACAATACTGGGGCAGATGGAGGAGACACAGTGAGGACCAGCCAGTGCTCACAAAGGTGGTGGGGAGAAGTCAGGCAGATACAGCAAAAAAGGTGCCGATCCCCTCCCAGATCATGGTTCTCCCGGGATACAAGGGGATGCAGAGTCCTCAAGGAGACCTTTATAGTGGGCACCGGGGAGGTGTGGTAGACAGAATCATGGCCCCCAAAGCCTGTGAATATGTCACCTTACAAAGCAAAGGGGACTTCGCAGATGTAATTAAATCTAGGATTTCTGAGACGTGGAGACAATCCTGGATTATCCGGGTGAGCTCAATATAATCACCAAGAGTCCCTATAGGGGACAGGCAGGAAGGTCAGAGTCCCAGAGAGATGTGACAACAGAAGCAGAGGTCAAAGAGGACAAAAGATGATACCCTGCTGTCTTTGAAGACAAAGGAAAGGGCCACAAGCCAGGGAACATGGGCAACCTCAAGAACCTGGAAAAGGACTTCCCTGGTGGCGCAGTGGTTAAGAATGTGCCTGCCAATGCAGGGGACACAGGTTCGAGCCCTGGTCCGGGAAGATCCCACATACCGTGGAGCAACTAAGCCCGTGCGCCACAACTACTGAAGCCCGTATGCCTAGAGCCCGTGCTCCGCAACAAAGAGAAACCACCATAATGAGAAGCCCGTGCACAGCAACAAAGACCCAACACAGCCAAAAATAAATAAATAAATATTTTTTAAAAAAAGCTGAAAAAGGCAAGAAAATGGATTCTCCCCTAGAGCCTTCAGAAGGAATACAGCCTTGATTTTAGGACTTCTGACCTCTAGAACTGTAAGATAATAAATTTGTGTTGTTTTAAGCCGTGACGTTCATCGTAATTTGTTACAGCAGCAACTGGAAACGAATACAGGAGGCCAGTGGAACATCCAGAACAGGGAGCCATCAGGCCCGCTCCCCGCTGGACAGATCCCAACCCTGGCAAGCTCCTTCTCCATCCCCTTGCTGTGGAGGACCCCAAAACCTGGCTCTCTGGCTTAGGCTGCTTTCCTGAGCTCCAGATGTTTAAAACAACACTTATTCAGCACTTACCATGTTCCAGACAGAGTTTTGAGTGCTTCTGAAATATTAACCCATTTAATCCATGTAACAAGTTTCTATTCCCATTTTATAGGTGGGCAAACTGAGGCACATACACACAGTTGCAACTGAGGTCACCCATTCATAAGTGGGATAAGAGTTGAGACCCAAAGATAGGCAGTCTGGCTCCAGAGACTGTACAAGAGATTCTACAGTTTGATCAGCTTCCACAGACCCCAGGGGCCGCCAGTCTAACTGTGCTGCAGGTGAATGTGAAAGAGCTCTGCTTGGATACCTCTGATGATGTGGAGCTTATTACCACCAGAGGCAGTACAGTACAGGGGTTAGGAGAAAACCAGCTCTGCTACTTACTGCTGTGTGAACTCAGGCAATTTCTTTTTAACTGTTAGTTGGGACAAAAATAGTACCTAGTTTCATAGAGTAAGGGGTGAAATGAACCAAAGCACATAACACATGCTCAATAAACATTAGCTATCACTGTTATTATCTCCAGAGCAGCCTATTCCAGCTTCAGAGAGATGAAACTGTTAAAAAACAATTCTTTGCACTCAGCTACAGCTTGCCTCCCTGTGGCTTCCCCTGATGAGCTCAGAGCAGCCACATCTCCTCCTCCCATACCCCTGAGCACGTGGGAGGCAGCAGCCAGGCCCCCAGTCTGCTGTCTCTAAGCTGACAGTCCTGGGCTGCCCGTGGATGCCAAGGTTCCCATCCCGCTTCCCTTCCTGGACCCTGTCCTTCTCTGTCTGCAGCCCAGGTATCAAATACTGAGAGGGATTCACCCCTTAGCTCTGAGGTAGGAATTCCTTAGCCCATACTACTAGAGAAGAGTTCATTATGGTTCATCCAGAACATTAGAAAGGATGGAAGTTCTGGACCTACCAACATGTTGGGTGTCCATAAAGCATGAAACAAAATTTTTAAAAAACTGACCAACAGTATGAAGAGCAAAAACCCCTTTGTAGGAAATGAACTACATGTGTGTAATCTGATACCGTTTTATATGCATAGAAAAGGTTCTGGAAGGATATTTACCAAACCATCAACTCTGCTGACAATAGAAAAGGCTAGGAACGGGGTGAAGGGATACAGTCACATGTTTACATATACTTCCGTACCATTCGAATTTATTTTACAATGAGCACGTATTCCTTCGTGATTTAAAAGGGATTAGTAAAGCTGGGGGTATTGCAACAGACTAGACCAAGCTTCAGAGCAGAGAAACCAAGAGTTCGTGGCTCCCCAAGAGCAGCTTCCATGTGGTCTCCCACAAAATGTTCTCAAACCCCACAGTCAAAGAGAAGCAATAGTTCCCTCCTCCACGCCTTCAAAAGCACTTGGCTTCTCCCTGGTATTTCTCTTTCTTATTTGTTTTGTTTTGCCCTGTACATGTATCCACATTTACCTCCCTCATCAAATTATGGGTATGTTGAGGGCAGAGACCCTATAGCCACAAGACCCAGCCTAGGCTAAGGTCTGATGTGAAGGAGGAGCTGGGTTTTGATGGAGAGGTGAGTGAGTGAATGAGAGAATGAAGGAATGATGAATGGCAACCGCTCTGCTAATTGCCAGGAGCTACAGTTTGGTGTGTCTTCTCCTGCAGATAATGGCAAGGCAGTGGAGATCTCTGACCAGGAGGACGAGCTAATGAAATCGCTATTTTAAGAAGATGGATCACAGCAGGGTCAGCTGGGAAGCTGGAGGCCCAGAGACCTGCTCGAAGGCTATTTGGAAAGGTCGGCTTCCAAGCTGCCCGCAAGTGTAAAAATCTATGAGTGCATTACCAGGATGGCCATCCACCTTTGTTAATTTTTATCCTACAAAATGCAAGGTCAGAAATAACTGGAGTACTTTCCCCTGAAATTATTTTTTTTAATTGACACTGCTCCTTACACAAACAATAATTCATTTATTCAACAAAAAGTTCTTAGGAACACTGTGCTAACCTGAAAGCAAATCATATTTTCCTTTGATGTCCATTTTAATTACAGAGATGCTTGAATTTCATTTGGGTTTTAAAATGATCAGACCTCTGGCTTCTCTGAACCTCTGAGTATCCTTCCAAACATTTAGATTCCAAAATTCTAGATTTCTCTAGAATCTGTAACTGTGAGTCTATTTAATACTTTAATCCCCAATTGGATTCACCTTGAATCTTTCTGGAATGCAAATAGCCTTGTTTTTCTGGGGAAAGTTCCAATCTTGGGTGCTGAGTTTTCTCTCTGTTTGTGGTCCCCTGAAGCAGGTTCACAACATTTAGTTTGGACAGAGTGTGACATCACTGCACCGGGCTGAAATGCCTGATTGTCACACATTCTGGAAAACCTCACACTCGGCACTCCAGGCCCTCCCCACTGGATGGCTTATAACACTGAGCTGATATCTGGGGAAAGCCGTTCCAGGCAGACAGAACAGCGTGAGCAAAGGCCTGGAATCAGGGACAGGCAAGGCCAGTTGGACAGCCTGTGGTCAGCCTTTCCTGGCCTGGGTTTCTATTGGGCAGGAATAGGTGTCAGAGGAGACAGGAAGGAGGGGCTGGGGCAGGTTGAAGACTCACAGGGAGCAGCAGGCAAGGACAGTGAGTGAAGCTGGCCAGGTGGAGTCTGGGACAAACAGGAGAGTACGGCTGATGTAAAGGGATGGCCCCTTCTCAACGCTCCCTTCGTGTGGCCACGTGGGAACGTGGACCCTGGTGGACAGTCTTCCAATCTTTCAAAACAAGTTAGACATTTTAGCCTTTATGTAAAATCTCTTAGTTTTAAAGGAACTTTTAAATTTAAATTTTTGATAGTGATATATTAATATATATATAACGTTCAAAAAATTTAAAACGTAGATGATATTCAGTAAGAAGTCCTCTTCCTACACCCACTTCATCATCTATGCCCAAACGTGGTTACTGAGTATCCTTCCAGAACTTCTGTATGCTTGTGTGAACAAATACACATTCCCATTGCCCCTCCCTTCTTTACACAAAAGGTAGCATTCTGTATATATTATTCTTGCTTCTTTTCATGAATAATATATCTCCAAGATCTTCCCAATCAAGACATAAAGCACCTCCTCGTTCTTTCCTGCAGCTGCACAGTACTCCATCTTACGGGTGAGCTCTTCTTTATTGAACAGTCCCCTTCTCATGGACATTTGGGTTGTCTTCCTCTGATCTGTAAAATGTGGGCTCTGATTTTTTTTTTTAGTTTAAAAAGCACTATTTGGGCTGGACCCTGAGGACCCAGAATGCCAGTGCCTGGGTCTGAGTTCATAGCATGGATGCCGGCTCAGACATTGCTGACAGTTCAGCTCTGCCTTGCCAGTGGGAAAGGAAATCACTTCAATGGAGAGCAGCTTCAGGTAAGTCCTGTTTCAAGATTCTTTGCCTTTGAGCTAGTGAAATCCCCATCACTAGAGGTAACCAAGTCCTGATATAGAATAGATCCCAGGGTTGGGTGACGGGTCGGGCTACCCAACCTCGAAGTTTCCACTAACTTCCAGAGTCCCTGAGGCCTGATTATGGGCTGGGCCCAACTGGCAGCAGAGAAAGAACTGAGAAATGGCCCCATCCTCTCAGCACCTCATTCACTCATTCATTTATACAGTTAAAAGGCATTTCCCGGGCTTCCCTGGTGGCGCAGTGGTTGAGAGTCCGCCTGCCAATGCAGGGGACATGGGTTCGTGCCCCGGTCCGGGAAGATCCCACATGCCGCGGAGCGGCTGGGCCCGTGAGCCATGGCCACTGAGCCTGCGCGTCCAGAGCCTGTGCTCCGCAACGGGAGAGGCCACAACAGTGAGAGGCCCGCATAACCAAAAAAAAAAAAAAAAAAAGTCTCATAAAAAACAGGTCAAAGGAGGTGCTCCCCACAGAGAGATAAGCAAACGGTCGTTCAGAAAGGCCTGGAACATACTAATAGATACCATTCGTTAAGTGTTTACCATGTGCCAAGCACCAGGCCAAGACTGCGTGGACCATGCATGAAATCCTTACAGGGAACCTGTGAGGGAGTGCTATCTTGGGGCCCATTTTACAGATGGGGACCTTGGGCATGGAGGCTAGTAATGTGCCCAAGGTCACGCAGCTAGAATACGGAGAAGCTGGGCTTCAAGGCCAGGCAGTCTGGCTTTGCTGCTGACATTCTCAGTCATATGCTAAAAGAAATGCCTTCTGGAAATTTAAACTGGGATTTTTTTTTTAGTCCATCCAACCACATATTGGCAGCAGGCTGTGGAAGCCAGGGCCCTGGATAAGCCCCAGATCCAGCTCTAACTCACTGGATGTTGCCTTGAGTAGGTCACCTCCCACCTCTGAACCAGGGTCTCTCAGACTGTGATGTGAGCAGTTGCTCTGCAGGACCCTCCCACCCTGCCTGTCTGTGGTCGGATATTTGCCCCAAAGGAGGCTGGAAAGAGCCAACCCTGGATCCCAGACATTCCAGATCTCCTTTCTGGCCCACACACACTTAGATGCCCCCTTAGTGGCTCTCAAACTCTTCCCCGTCACTGTCTCATTATAGCCTCGAAACAGCCAAAGGAGGCAGGCAGGGCAGGAATTGTCATCCCCATTTCATAGAGAGGAAAACTGAGGCTCAGAGAAGACAAGCTATTTGCTGAATGATAGGACAGTTAGGTGGCAAAGTCCAGGCTTAAACCTGTTCCTCTGACTCCTGGGTCTAGTGCTCTTTCCTTCAGCCCTCAGCTATTGCTCAGATGAGAAAGGTGGAAGAGGATGGACTTACTTGCTTTCAGGTACCAAGTTTGGGATACAGAGACTCCAAACATTGAGCCTGGGGGATACCAGCAAATCAGAGCTGGTGGTCTTGTGGACTCGGCAGCCATCTGTCTGTCTTCGTGGGTGCTCATCCACTGGCCCATGTATGTTCCCTGTTGCTTAGAGGGGACAGTGCCCAGGGGATGCCTCAGACCCCAGGACCTGGGTCATGCACCAGGCAGGTGTTTCCCAAAGTTGTTTAATCAGAAGAAGCCTCCCTCAGTCTCCACCTGCCATTCCAACTGGTGATGCAAAGAGACGGTCCTCAGGGGAAGGGGCCAGAAAGGACACAGGCTAGCCCCGTTACTTTGTTTTCCCAGGCAAAGGGTCAGGTGGGCACAGCCAGGGGCAAGACTGCCAGGTCCTTTGCTGGTATCCACCTGCTGTCCTCCCTGGCAGGTAGGCACAGTGGCTGCCCCATCAGCAGGCCTGTGGCCCAAGGATACACCTGCAGATAATTAGTCCCAATCAGGACAGGCCCAAACTGCTGAAGATGTAGGAATGGGCGGACCATGTCACTGCTTTGCAAATGGTGAGCAGTTTCTAAACCGTGGCCCTGGCTGGTAGAGCAGGAGTTTAACTTAAAATTTAACATGGCATATAAATGATGGAGAGACATGGACTCATTCTCTAATGAGATCTCCCTGGGCAGCGGGAGTGTGAGGGCTAGGGTGGAGCAGTACACAGACCAGCCGCTTCCTAGACCCCAGGCTGGCAGTCTAGCTGAGCACCCTGTGAGGAGGGGAGAAGGAAAACGGGTGGGGCTGGAAGACTCAGCCCTTCCCTGAAGAGTTCAGGACTGTGTCAACACATCCACGAGCACAGGTGGAATTAAATTAATGCCACGTGGTGACACGAAGGCCCATCCTAACAGCTCTCAGGGGCATTCCTTCAAGGTGTTCTAATAGCTCTCATTGGGATCATCAACTGCCCCCAGAGGGTGTTTTGAAATTTTCTGGGGGCTTTTATATGATTGACAGGTGTTATTGGCTTGTGGTGGAACAGTCCCACACAACAAAGAATCTGCCTTTATCCTGCACTATTTTCATGTCCTGCCCAACATTCATGTAGGTGGTAGGAGAGAAATCTGCTTATAATTCTTTAAATCTAGAACGGAACTTCATTCTCATATTAATGTGAACTTGCAGTTTCCATGGTCTTAATAAACACTGAATTTTCTAGGAATGCAACTACTGTGTAAACTGAGCAAAGCTTGTACTTTGTTTTATTTGGAGCTTTGCCAAGAGTTCCTCACCTATTCGTAAAATCCCACTCACAGTATGTGAAACACAGTTAAGTCTGTGTTCGGGATGGTTGCATTCGTGATGATCCTGTGCATGGAGCGAGCCATGGGCTACTCCATTATGTCTGGCAGTTTAGACATGCCAAATATTTACTTATCAAAGTACACAGCAGTTAATTATAAACAATTTCACTTTCACTTCTCCTTTATCTTATAATTAGGGTATTATTTTGATTTTATTTGAAATTACTTGTGAAGATAGACTATATTTTTTATGAACTTAAATTCAGGAGAGTAAAGGGGCAATGTAAATATTTGTTATTCCCTAGGGGACACTGGGTGGGACTGAGCAGAGAACCCCGGTGTCAGCACAGCACTACAGGGTCCCATTAAGCAGGGGAAGAGGCTGGCGATCTTCTCCTCCCGAATCCTCGTATGCATACATCTGATCTACACATGTGTGTCCATGCCTCTGTGTGTATGTCCTTTATATTTTTTCACCCTAATGGAATCATACTAAACATATTACTCTACAAATTGTTTATTTGCTTAAAAATATATCTTGAACATTTATTCATGTCAGCACAGATAGCTCTACTTAATTCTTTTTAATGGTTGCAGAGTAGTTTATTGTGGGAAGGAGCCATAATTTATTTAACCTACCCCTATTGATAAACACTGAGTTTTTTCCATTTGTTTTTCATTATAAATAATTCTGTCATTATTATATGGATTTAGGTATCACTGTGCATCTGTGTGAATATATCTTGAGATAAAGTCCTTAAAGTGCATATAAAAGTTCTGAGTTAGATAGTAGGTATGTCCATTTAAAATATTGACAGATACTGACAAATTTCTTTCCAAAATGGTTGCACTGATTTATACACCTATGACTGTGTATGGAAATATCTGTTTCTCATATCCTCTCTAACACTGGACCTCAAGAAACATTTCAATCTTTGATAAGCTAATGGGTTTTATTAAAGTATCTCCTGGGAATTCCCTGCTGGTCCAGTGGTTATGATGTGGGCTTTCACTGCTGTGTGCCCGGGTTTAATCCCTGGTCGGGGAACCACGATCCCACAAGCTGCGTGGTGTGGCCAAAAAAAAAGAGTATCTCATGATTATTTCAATTTGTAGTTTTAAAACTATGAGTCAAGTGCATGTCTTTTCCTATACCATTGGACATCTGTATTTTTTCCTGTTCATTTGGTTTACCTGTTTTTTCTACTGATTTTTTCCTTCTTATTTGTTTTTCAAAATCTCTTTATATATTAAGGAAATTAGCTTTTTGTCATCTGTGCTCCACTTTAAAAAAGTATTTTATTCTTTGTTTTTTTGGGTGTTTTTACATACATATATAAAACATTTCTGTTTTAAGCAGTCGTTTATATCATTTTTCTTTGCCTTTTGTATTTGGAACAGATTTTTTTTTTTTGGCCACATGACACGACTTGTGGGATCTTAGTTCCCCAACCAGGGATAGAACCCAGGTCCTCAGCAGTGAGAGCGCAAAGTCCTAACCACTGGACTGCCAGGGAATTCCCTGGAACAGATTTATAAATTTATTTATTTATTTATTTATTTTTGGCTGCATTGGGTCTTCGTTGCCGCATGCAGGCTTTCTCTAGTTGTAGTGAGCCGGGGCTACTCTTTGTTGTGGTGTGTGGGCTTCTCATTGCAGTAGCTTCTCTTGTTGTGGAGCACTGGCTCTAGGCGCGTGGGTTTCAGTAGTTGCAGCATACAGGCTCAGTAGCCGTGGTGCACAGGCTCAGTTGCTCCACGGCATGTGGGATCTTCCAAGACCAGAGCTCAAACCCGTGTCCCCTGCATTGGCAGGCGGATTCTTAATCACTGTGCCACCAGGGAAGTCCTCCCTGGAACAGACTGTAAAAGGCCTTCCCCACTCGAAGTTTATTAAAAAATTTCCCTTATTTTTTTTCTAGTTTTATTATGATTTCATTCTTTAAATTTAAAGTTTTGATCAACCTGGAATTTCTTTTGATGTAGAGAATGAGGTATGGATCCAACAGGCTTAACTGTCCCTACACCATTAACTGAATGATTTACCTTTTCTCCACTGATTTGCAATGTTGTATCTGTAAACACCCACATATATTTGGATCTATTTCTGGATGCTCCATGCTGTTTCATTTGCCTATTTACTTCACTTTCAGTAACAGTTTTAATTGTTGTAACTTTATCATAACATTTTAAAATATGCTATGTTTTACTCATTTCTTTATTTCAGAATTTTTCTAGCTACCTTGAGTGTTTATTTATCCAGTATTTGTGTCATTTTGACAAGTTTTAAAAAGTTGGCATTTTGATTGAAAATGCTTTGAATTAATATATTACTTTGGGGGAACTGACATCTTCATGATACTGAGTCTTCCTACCTAAGAACAAGCTATATCTCTCCATTTATTCTTTTATGTTCCTTAGTGGAGTTTTAAAGTTAAGTTTATTCCTCAGCATTCTACCTTTTTTATTTTGATGCTATTGTTAATGTTTTCCCCTATTATTTTTCTAGCTAGCTATTATTTACTTACAAGAAAGCTAATGGTTATATTTATAATTTTATACTATTATATAAGTATTATATATTTAGAATTAGAGTAATTTTAGTATTTCAACATTAGGCATAATTCTGACTTTGAGATATTTATATTCTTTTTCTGCTCTGTGATGTGACTTTAAAATAGATTGATCATAATACAAACAAGTCTTTGGTCAAGGGTTTACCTGAAAACCCAGCCCACATCCACACTTACCTTCTGCAGATCCTGGACAGCTAAACCACCCAGCTGGCTTTTAGCACCAACTTTCTAAATCAGGAGTATTCAACTCAAATTCCTTTCCAGGTTAGGCTTGTAAGATAATGAGAAAGCAGGTGGGTGGGGGCCATGTCTCCAGGGGCTGCTGCCACTAAGGCCCCGCCTACCACGACCATGTGGGAATACGGCCCAGTCTGGCCAGATCCTCTGATTTTTCAAGGGAAGCCAGAGATCCAGATTTATAAATTTTCAATGTTGACTCAAATTTATAAGAAGTCCTACATGGGGCCAACTAACCATATCTGTGGGCTAGATTAGCCCTTTGGGCAGCTGGCCACCAGTTTGCCACGTCAGTAGACAAGAGTCTCGGAAATGCAACTATAGTCTCAGCGTTTACTGGATTATTTTCCATCTAAATAGGCTTGTGCAGATGGTAGAATATGTCTTCCTGTGATCTGTCTAAACCCATGAACCCCAACCCTAATAACAAACCCTCCCTCTGCAGAGCAGTCCCCTCGGGGATCTCATGTGATCCTCACAAGGGCCCTGAGAGATCAGAGACACATCCAAAGTCACAGCAAGGAAGTGATGGCGCCAGGATTAGCCCCCAGATTATCTGTGTGGTAGAGTGGCAGACTGTACTGGCCTGCTGTTCAATTTTACCTCTGCTGCTCACTAGCTGTGATCTCTGGCAAGCTACTTAAGTGCCCCGGGCTTCCATTTCCTTGTTTACAAAGTGGATGTGACATAACAGTACACACCTCCCAGGGCTCCTCCAAGGGTAGAACAAGTTCACCTACCAGAATGTTTGGTACTCCGTAACTACTCAGTAAAGTGACTTATTATTATTATTAACTAGTCCAGGCTTCTTTCTACCCTACCGCACCCCCCTACCCAATTATTTGTGCTTCTTTGGAAAGAATAAGGACCCAGGAGACTGAAGGCCGGCTCCAGCTCTCCCCTTTACCCCTTATATTGGGCAAGTCACTGCCCCTCCCTGAGACTCGGTTTCTGCATCTGTAAAATGGGGATGCTGTCAGAGGTCTTGTCACGGGCTCTCATGACCCCAGGGGAGAGGATTCATGGGACACTTGTGATGTTAGGAAAAGTTCATTCTGACTGAGGTTCCTCTCCCGCATCCCTGCACCGTTACTGACACCCCCCCACCTGCAGGCTCAGCAGCCCTCCAGGCTCTTGCCCCATCTCAGGTAGACAGGGGACCAAGTCACTCTTGCCTCTTAACTGATCTCCATGCGGTGCCCAGAGTCCTGGCTGCTCCTGCCTGAGCCCCACGAGCCCCAGTCTCAGAGCCGGGCCCTTCCTGCCTTGGGACCTACATGAGGCTATGAGAGAGCCTGTCTCGTCCGGCCCCTACCCCTGCCTAAAGTTCTAACCCGAATCCAGCCCTGATGCAACTACAGCCCACTCACATTTCTCAGAACCCCTTGTCTCTGGCACTACTTCCTGTGTCTTGCCTACCAACCTACAGGGACATCCCGCTACCTTAGGCTGGACCTCAAGGCTCTGGCCAAAGTGTGATCCCTAGCCCCTCACTGTCTGTTAATGTGAAGTGTCCAAGACTGCCTTCTACCTGCGTGGTCGGACAGCCTCCCGGAGCTGGTGGCTGAGTCTGTCCGTCCAAACTATCCCAGTGCTGCTGGAGCAGGGAGGGGTGTCTGCCTGTCTCACCCTCCTGGCCCAGCCCCTTCACAGCAGTGAGCCTGACGTGACCAGCCACCATGAGAGGAGTCATAATCGCAACATGTATTGGGTGCTTGTGTGTGCTAGACCAGAGTCTAAGCACCTCATATGTTTACAGCATTAATCCTCACAGCAACACTGTGGGCTGGGTGCTATCACCATATTACAGATTTTAAAACCACAGCCCAGAATTCTTATATAACTTACATAGCTAGTCAATGGCAAGTTCAAACCCAGCAGTGTGCCTCCAGGGCCCAAACTCTTCATCTTTACACTGACAGCTAAAGCAGCTCGTCCCGAGCCTTCCAGAAAGGAAGCCTAAACCTCCTGCCCTTCTTAACTCCACCTCTGCCTGGAAATCTACAATCTGCCAGGAATCCCACTCATCCTCCAGGCTGACGCCAAACAGGGCTGCCTTTCTCCTGAGAGGGTTAAATCCCAGCGCTCTGAACACTCAGCCCCACCTCCAGGGGCCCCGAAATCACCCAGCCCCTCTGACACGAGGCTTCCCTGGCCCCCCTCCCAGCCCATCGTCCGTTTGCCATTTGCTCTCCTCTGGCTTTATCAGAGCGTCTACAGCCATGTCTCATCGAAGCCACAACTCCTGGCCCCAGCAGTCCCCTGCCTGACCTGTTCCAGGACCTCATAACCTCATTAAGACAAAGATGGCCAATCAAGTCCAAAAGCACCAAGAAGCCGCTTTCCTCGTCACACACACGTCCTTTCTCTCTCTCTCTGCCACTCACCCCCCATGCCCCAGGGGCCCTCACCTGTCACAATGGGGTAGGACTGTGGCCCCGGCACGCTGCTCCCGATGTCGGCAGGGGTAGGGCTGGTCAGGTTGGCCTTCATGTCGTCCAGCCCTCCAGCCAGCGAGGCCATGGTAGAATAATCGGCGGTCTGAAAGAGGAAACAAGACAGACACCTCAGCACTGAGACTGCAAAGCACCCCAGCCAAATGCCACCACCACATTCTGGGCTCAGCCAGCTAACCCGTGCCAGTGCCAAGGCCCCCAGGGGGCTCACGGACCCCCGGTATTGAGAGGGCAGATTCAGCTCGACAGAACAAGGCAGGTATCCAGAATCAGCAAGTCTCCCCAAGTGAAGAGGTGGACAAGATTCAGTGCAGCTGCACAAGAGTTCAAACCTAGCTTCCTTATGGCCTGCAGGCTTCCCTTACCCAGCCCCAGCTAGCCAGAGACAACCATCCTCCTCAATGCAAGGAGGAGGACAGAGACATCCATAAGCAAAAGCAAGGCAGAAATAAGAGTCTTGTAGACAAGAGGACGGAAAGAAAGGTTTCTGATTTCTGTGCTCTTAAACCACAGATGCAGAATCACAGAAACAAGGGTTAAAGGGAATTTGGGCCATCACTCAATCCAAATCCTCATTTCACAGATGAGTAAACTGAGGCACAAGGGGAAGAAGGCTTTGTTCAGGGTCAACAGGGGATGGTTCACCATAAACTCCCACCCAAAAGCCAATATATCAAAGCATATGAGTCACAGCTGGCAAGTGTTTTTGAATTCCAGAAGCCTGTAAACACCTGTATGCTGAAAACTGTAGGGTGCGCACATCTGATTTACCAAGTCCACACTAACCACGTGCATTTGGCCCATGAGTCATGCTCCTTTCTTTAAGCCATTTCATGAAATCAGAGCTTGCAATGAGTCATTTCCCTGGCATCCAAACCACTGTCAGAATGGTCTCCAGGCAAGGTTGTGAAGATGCCAACCTGTCTTCCCACTCAAGGACAGACTACGGTATAGGCATGAGTGACAGATCTCTTCCAACCCCCACTCCCCCGGCCTATCTTCAGTAAAAGAAATATCTGCAAACACCCAAACCAAAGAGTCTAGTTGTGCCAAGCATTGGCACAGGGAGTTTCCTCTACCACCCTGGCACTGCCAGTGGAGGACACATTCCTGTCTGTCCAGGGTTATGTCCTTGGCAGAGAGGGACAGGGAAGCGAGCAGTCTTCTGAAAGAAGTTTGCAGGCACCCTGGGAAGGATGATGAGGACTGAGCCACTGGGAGGGAAACCAGAGGAGCCACCAGGCAAGTGGCAGGCAGAGGGGACCCAGGCTCAGGCACGTTCCTGGCACTTTTCTCTGCAAATGAATTAGAAGGTACTGCCAGGGCAGCTCAGATGCCAAGCGGGGTGCATGGCAGCCGTGAGCCCAGGAGGTACTGCAGGCCCAGGCACCCTGAGATAGATTCTTGTCCAGAGCTCCCGGGGCTCTCCACCCGTCTCCAGCAGAGGCTGATTCTGAAACACGCAGAGACGAACACAGGCCTGAAGCCAGCCCGGGTAGGACAAGATGGGGGACAGGCCTCCCCGACATCAGGAATCACTATAAAGCTGCAGTAATTAAGACAGTATGGGACTGGCACAGGCACAGAAAAATAGGCCAATGAAACAGAATCAAGTCCAGAAACGGATCCATGCATATATGGAATCTTGATATATGAGAGAGGTGATGTACAAATCAGCAGGGAAGGATAAAACTCTAATAAAAAATGCAGGGTAACCAGTAATCCATTCAGAAACAAGGGGGAAAAAAGAAACTGGATCTTTACGCCAGACACAAAAATCAATTCCAGGTGGATTAGAGACCTAAATGTGAAAGGCAAAGGTATCTAACTAACATGGTCAGCTCTAGGTCCAGCCAAAAATCCTTGGGAGCAAGTCTGTCCTTCATGGAAAAGGAAACAAGTGGTCCTGGGATGCTCACACAGAGTTCCTGGTTGCTGTGAGGACAGCAGTGGGTCCTGGTCAACCTGCTGCCTTGCTTCAATGCCTCCTCCTCCAGAAAGTCCTTCATGACTACCACTCGCCAGGAAGCAGGAATCCCAGTGGTACCAGGACAATAAAAACCATAATCTTCACGACCTTGTCAAAGCTCACATTTACCGATCACTTACTCTGTGGCAGGAGCTTTACCTATATTATCCCATTTAATCCTCACAATTACCCCATGTAGTAGGTTCTGTGTTATTCCTATTTTACAGATGAAGAAACTGAGGCTTCTATTATAGAGGGAAAGTGCTTGCCTAATATCACACGGCTTCCAGGTGCCAGAGCTAGGATACAAACCTGGGTACATCTGACTCCAAAATCTCCACAATTACCCTAATGATTTTCCTATTGTGTTCTAACCCTTTAACAGGTATGAAATCACTTTGCTAGTACCAACCTTTTAAAACAGAAAATAGAGTAGTCTAGAAGAGAAATTTTCTAAGAGTCTCACACATAGAAAGAGTAAGTCTTGTTTCCTTAATCTTTGTTTCCATGTAAGTGGATATGCGTGTACTAGGTGGAGATGACAATATATGTCTTGCTACAGGTCACACCCAGCAGACTCTTCATTCCATAAAGCAGGGAGCTGTTGGGAAAAGGTCACTGTCCAGACTTTACCCTACGCGGAATGGGACGTGGTCATGACATTAGCCCCCTAATTTGCTTAAAAAATTAGAAAGTAAAGCTCAATGAAAGCTCCTCCTTCAGTGCATTGTCGTGTGCAGAGACAGGAGGTCAAGATGCCTCCTGTGACCCTAGGGTCCCTAGGTCCCTCCTGTGAGGGTCTCTGGGGTTTCTGGGACCCCGGGGTGAGGACCGCACCTCCCATTTCCCTATGTTCCTGTGTCCTACTGGAGGCCTGAGCATGGTGGATGCTTAGCATTTATTGAGCTTTTCTTGTGTGCAAGATGGCACGTGAAGACCAGACATGCTCTCTGACCTTTATCCACAAACCTCAAGGGAAAAGACACGTGGCCCTGAAGCTCCGTCCAACAGGGACAAGGGCACAGAGCCATTCATTTACACGGCGCAGGAAGTGGTGAGGAAAGGTTTCTTGGGCAGGCTGTATTTATCCTGGACCCAAGCAATCCCTGACCACCCCCCTCAGGCTGAGAAGAGCTGAAGAAACGCTTAGGGGTGAGACAGGAATGATCCAAGAACAAGGCACCTCCTGCAGGAGAAAGAGGTGGAGATGAAAAAGTAGACAAGCTGGGATTCGACTCTGAAGAGCTTGTGCAATGAACCCTTGGATGAGCAAATGAATGAATGACCCCTTATCCTCAGGAGAGCCAGGCAGCATCCTAGCCAAGAGTAGCATCCCTGCAGCTCTCCCCACCTCACTACCAGGCCTGGCCCCTTCCTAGACTCCAGGCTAGGCAGCTGGGTCCACAAGGGAAAGCCTCTAATTCCCAAGAAAACATAGCCGACCTGGGTTTAAGAAAATGGGGAGAGGGTGGCCAATCCTGCCTCTTATTTTAATGTCCAGATGGAGGGGCCTTTTTGTTATTTGATTTTGTTTTAGCCAATAAATTCAGTATCAAGGTTTGTCCAGTCACTTCGAAAGTTGGCTTTGAATCATCTTTTCAAGACATGAAAATCTTCAACTTGTGTAACACGTGCAGTGGGAGGTCCAAAAACCCAGTTTCCCAACCACCGATGGTTGCCAGAAGGTAAAGTGAACTTTCTTAAAGAGCTGGGGCTCAGGGGGACAGCTGGATTCATGAACCAGCTCTCACTGGCCTTTGCCATTTGTGCCTCCCACCACCCCACCTAACAGGGCTGGCCTTGAGCCCAATCTCTTTCTTTGCTGGGATTCCACAGCTCTTGCTCTGCTCCTGCATGAATCAGGGGATGCTGTCATTTCATTTGCTGTGTAATTATTCCCTAATTTCTCACCACTGTCTGTCCCCCTGAGCTGCCTAGATTTTTAAAGGCAACTGCATTCTCCCCAGTCTCCTGGGATCCCTGGAACCTCGTTCCACTGGCTGCTCCTCAGCCACTCCAAGCACTGTCCTACCTCTGCCTGGGAGGCCCATCTCATCAGCCACTTAAACTCCTACATTGTCCACAAGACCCAGCTCAAATGTCACCTCCTTGGTGCAGCCATTCCTGGGCCCCACGTTCCTACCAATAAATCATGATTTCCTTGTCTATGTTTCCATAATTGGTGTCATTTTGCACAGACCTCTATTTTCATACTTGCCACCACATGTAATGGCTGTTCGTCTGTCTCCCTCCGGGTCTCCTTGAGGGCATAGAGCATGGAACAGCACCAGAGCCCCCTAAGTGCTTGTTGAATGAATGAATGCATGGTCCAGCAGCATGACATTTTCCACAACATCCAAAACTTAGCTGGGGAGTGTTCAAACAAGAGCTCCAAATAACATGCTAACCTCTCATCTCTACCTTTCATCAAGTCAGGTGATCAGAAAACAGCATCCTTGTCCACCATGAGATGAAGTCCCTGAGGAAGTGACTTCACTGGTCTGTGACAGAATATCAGGCATTTAGCACTGATTAGAGGCAATAAAAGAAAACAGCCATACAAAGAACTTCAAAAAAAAAACCAAACAAACTCTGGAGACGTGTCCATTAGAATATTCAAATTCCATGTGAATCTCTCCTATAATTCATTACCAGAAAAGAAGTTTTTTCTCCTGACAAATGGTTAATTTGCCTCTGACTGAACAATAGGAACACTGGAAACCACTACATATCCCTCTTTGTCTTGGTTGCCAGGAAGACCAGTCAAATTCAGTGCTCAATCACCACAACTACATCAATGCTGGCGCCTCCTGCAATGATCTTACTCTCTCCTCTGCACAATTTCTGAACTTTTTTCAGCCTTAACTAACTTAGATATATGTAATTGTTTATTTTGCAGGACAAGTCCTTTTTGAAAATGGAGGCTGGGAGAGGTAGAAAGAGTGACAGAAAAAGAAAACGGGAGGGAAGACCAGGAAAGGGAAAGAGAAGAGAAGAGAATACATTATTGGGGTCTCTTTTCTTGGTAACAGTGGTATCTCTTTCCATATCGCATAGCTACTTGGGAAGCCAAGGGCTGAACAGTGGGGTTGTGTTGGTGCACCTATGTCCTTGGGAACATAGCCCCCCATCCTCCCTCCATCAGCCCCCAGCCTCCGACAGCCACAGGCAACAGCTGTGTTCCACACTGCTACTTCTCCAGGCTTTTGGAGTTCTTTCTTTGGATGTCATTTTGGGCTTCTGCTCCCTTCCCATCAGGGCTCCCTGGTGCTGTCCTTGACTATGACCCAGGAAGGGAAATGAACGAGGTCAGCAATTCACAGAGCATCCACTCCAATGCAACCAATTGGGATAAAACTTCTCTACCTACTCACATGAAAAGATGTTCAACATCACTAACTATTAGAGAAATGCAAATCAAAACTACAATTAGATATCACCTCACACCAGTCAGAATGGCCATCACCAAAAAATCTACAAACAGTAAATGCTGGAGAGGGTGTGGAGAAAAGGGAACCCTCTTGCACTGTTGGTGGGAACATAAATTGGTACAGTCACTATGGGGAACAGTAGGGAGGTTACTTAAAAAACTAAAAATAGATCTACCATATGACCCTGCAATTCCACTCCTGGGCATATAACCAGAGAAAAACATGGTCCAAAAGGATACATGCACCCCAATGTTCATTGCAGCACTGTTTACAATAGCCAGGACATGGAACAAACCTAAATGTCCATCTATAGATGAATGGATAAAGAAGATGCGGTACATATATACAATGGAATATACTCAGCCATTAAAAAGAATGAAATAATGCCATCTGCAGCAACATGGATGGACCTAGAGATTGTCACACTCAGTATAGTAAGTCAGACAGAGAAAGACAAATATCAGTATATCACGGAATCTAAAAAAAAACTACACAAATGAACTTATTTACAAAACAGAAGAAGACTCACAGACTTAGAGAATGAATTTATGGTTACCAGGAGAGAAGGGTGGGGCAGAGGGATAGATTGGGAGTTTGGGATTGACATGTACACACTGCTATATTTAATATGGATAACCAACAAGGACCTACTGTATAGCACAGGGAAGTGTGCTCAATATTATGTAACAACATAAATGGGAAAAGAATTTGAAAAAGAGTAGATACATGTATATGAATAACTGAATCACTTTGCTGTACACCTGAAACTAACAACGTTGTTAATCAACTATACTCCAATAGAAAACAAAAAGGTTTTTTTTAAAAAAAGATAGGCAATCATCCGTCAAGCATAGTTTAGATGGGTGGGCTCCACATTTTGTTTGCATCAATTAAAAAAAACAACAAAACTTCTCTGCCTACTGCCACAAACTCCTGGGAGGCCTCAAGTTCAAGCACTGCCAAGGATGCACACCCTCCTCTCAGACACCATGCTCCAGATAACACACAGTCTTGCACTCTCAAATGTCTGAGCTAGAAGGATGCTCAGGGTCATCTTTCCCAACCTGGAAAAACTGATTCAGGGAGGGGAATGGACTTCCTTAGCTAATTTTTATCTGCATCATTTATAGCGGTTGATCCCGTGGTAGAAAGAACAGTGAACTAGGAGCAACGGCACGGGGTTCCTGCCCCAGCTCTGCCTCTTTCTCACCTGCGTGACCTCAGGCAAGCTGGGCCAGCTCTCTGAGCCTCATTTTCCTTATTAATAAAATGAGATTTAAGTCTAAGCCCTTGCTGCCTGCCTGCCGGGGCGATTGTGAAAATCTGAAAGATAAGGAGAGGGATCACATTTCGGAAACTACACAGCACGAAGGGTCAAGGAATCCTAGCAGGGACTCAAGGAGGCGCGTGCCCCAGGAAAGTGTGTGCTGGGTGTCATTTGGGTCCCTAGGAAATTACCTGGAAAAGGACTGCCTGGGGCTGCACCAAGTATTGTCTCATCAGCACGGGGCACCACTGCCATAGCATGGAGGAGAAAAGAAACACAGACACGTGAGAAGGAGGGCAGCACGAAGCAGGGCAGTGCAGGGGGACAGGCTGCAGGGCTGGCTGCCTCAGCTGGCCACTTGGGGCCACAAGGCTTCCCCATCACCTGCTGAGCTCCTCCAGGCTCACCGTTGGGCCAGAGGTAGCCCTCGAGAGCTGGGCCAGAGGCCAACCACTCCCATCCTGAGGGACCAGACACCTGCCCACCTACACACCTACCCAGAGGAGGACAGAGGCTGGAGTAGGGCAGCTGTGTCCCCAGGGCCTGGACTGATGACAGGCAGGAGTGTGGCTGAGGAAGCCCACCAGCCCTAGGGACAGGAGGACAGGGTTCAAGTCTGACAGCCAAGTTTTTGCTGTGTGGGACCAGGCCAGGCACCTCAGTTCTTGGCTCCTTTTCTCATTTGTAATGTGGGGATATATGACCTGCCTCACAGGGTCGTGAGAAGGCACACAGGGAGTGATAAGAAAGTCAAGTGCTGAGGGCAAGCCTTTTTGTTCTCATATTTTTAGTCCTCAGGGCCAATATACCAGTGAGTTTATCAACACCAGTATCCCAGTGTGATTTTGCAAGATGTTGTCATTGGGGGAAACTAGATAAGGGTATATGGAATCCCTCTGTATTATTGCTTAGCACTGCATGTGGTGAATCTACAATTATCTCAAAATAAAAAGTTTAATTTTAAAAAGAGTTAGAAAACAAAAAACAATTAGGTTTTAGCATTGCATCTCCACTAAACCAAATAAAGATGAATCAAACTTGAAAAAAATGTTTGCTGAAAGGAGGGACTACGAATAACGCCTGCAAAAAAGTACCCCATAATCTACAAAGTGCTACTGTCAGCATTGTCTGAGGGGAAGAACTGCCAAGAATTCTGAATGGCCTCCCTCTTCCAGGAAGCCATCCTGGATTTCCCCTCCGCTGTGTTCCTAGAACCCCAAAGTGGGCACATCCCTACCACTGCACTTAACACTCTGCATTGTATACTTAATTGCTCAGGGTTCTCATTCCCCAACTACAGTGTGAACTTCATGAGGATAGGGCTGTGTCTCCCTCATCTTTGTGACAGCAGCTCCTGGCCCAGTGCCCAGCTCTGAACAGATGTGACATAAATGCCTGTGGAACCAAATGAACAGGGACAGGTACTGTGGCCTGGCTCTGCCAACAGCATCACAGGTGCTTCCTAGGGTCACTGAGAGGGTAAGTGATGGCAAAGTGCTTTTATTCATCAGAAAGTACCCTAGGCATGAATGAGACATGCTTGTTATTCATTTGGTTCTCCAGAACTGTGCCCATGCCTGGGTCAACATCGTCTGCAGTGGAATCAAGGGGCTTCCAAGAAGAGATTTGCAAGGTTTAACTGACTCATCTCTCCCTATTCTGTTTACAGCCTGGCAGGCGCCCCTCCAGCCCGCCCCCAGACACCCTTCCAGGTGGTGTGGGACAGCAGGGGAAGCCCCAGAGAGGAGACTGAAATCAGGTGTTGTGGTTTCTGTCCAGGAGAAACTTTTCCAGAAATGACTAATCCGGAGGCCCCCTTCTCCCGCCCTAGCCACTTAGAGAATCTTAGTGAGCCCCAAATCTCAGGGCCCAAAGGAGCTCAGGGGTTATGGAAGCTGATCTTCAGCTGATGCTCGAAACTCACTGGTGACAGGAAACTCACTACTTCCTGAGGCAGCCGCTTGGTGGCCACACAGCTCTGGCTACAACAAAGTGCTAAGGCCTCCCCACGTTGGTCTTGAGTGTGCTCTCTGGGGCCCCAGTTCCAAAGAATGTCCTCTCGGGGCCTAAGAAGCCTGCTTCTGCTTTTTTTTGTCGCCTCATCACCTGGTTAACTCATGCTCTTCTCACAGTCAATGCAGAGTTCACCACAAGCGCTTTTGAAATGGAAAGTGATTTTGTAGATGAGTTTTTTAAGTATTCATTCTCCCCCACCCCTAAGCAGCATGCTAGTTGTAAGCGAATGTTCTGTGCTGGTAAACCCTCCCTGGCTCCTCACTGCCTCCAGGTAACGTTGACCCAAACCATACAGGCCCCAATCCAAATCCCAACCTACTTTTCCAGTTTCAACTCAGATCTACCTACTTCCCAAACGGCACCCTCTACTCCAGCCACACCACACACATGAACTCCTGAGCGCCCCAGTCCCTCCACTCAATGCCTTTGCTCACGTTGTTTCCATCCTCACCCCAGTCCAAATCTTGTCCTCTAAGGCCCACTTCCAATGCCATCTCCTCCTGGATGGTTCCATAAATCTCTCTGGTTGAAACAAATCATTCCCTTCTCTGAATTCCCGCGGCATTTTCCCCGCACCTCATCTGGGACATTTGTCCCCTGCTACTCGGTCCCAGTCATTTGGCAGCATGTCTGCTCTCCCTCTGAGATAAGGAGGCTCCTTTGGGCAGCCTGATCTGAACCTGGGTCCCACCAGTAGGCCTGGGCAGGACATATCCTGAGTGAAGCTGAGAAGGGAGAGAGGGAAGGAGCAAAGGAATCTGGGGCCCACCCTGAACCTCAAGAAATCTGTAAGAAAAGCAGGGAGAGAAGGCCCTGGGCTCGGAGCATTCCGACTCTTGTCCTCCCCAAATGCAAGAGAAGAAATGACAAAGCTTGGAGCACAGAGTTCCACTTCCGGAGGACAAGAGCTGGGACCCAGCAGCCAAGGCCCCCTGAATGATAAGAAGATGCAGTGGGGTGGGGGGATGCGGGGGGGAGACTCGTGTGGAGGAGGGAGGGGAGGACTCCCTGTTTGGGAAGCCCCAGGGTCTGCTCAGACTCTGCCATCCAGATCCTGATGTAGAGAAGAAGAGGGAGATTTCCAAAAACAAAGCTCTATCTTGGAGCAGCCAAATTCCACCAGCTTCTTCCAGGCAGTTCATGGTGGGGCCTGGCTGTTCAACCCTGCTACAGGGAAGGGAGAAGGGCAGGGAGACCCACTACCCACAAAGGAATGCAGGCCTCTTGGCTACCTAGGGGCCTGAAAGGGGGCATGCAAAGGGAGGTCCCCCATCCTAAAGTACCTGGTACAGGAGTGGGGGACATCCCAGAATGCTCATAGCTCATTTTCTTTCAGACTTATTTCCCCACTGCGGGAAGACAGAAAGGCTATCCTGGGTCCATAAAGAAATGAAAAGACTTCCCTCTGTACTGCAAGATCAATAGGATGGGGGCACGGAGGTAAGCCTGGATGCCCCTCTCCACCAGCTCTGCCCTGCTACCTCTGAGTGGTGACACGCACGTGCGCACACACACACGTACACTCCCACATATACACACTCCTCAGGCCAAAGGCCATCTCTCTGCCCCTTCTGCTCCCCGTCAGAAAGAACTTTGTAACAGGCAACATTCTGAAAAGGCAAACAGGCAGCCTCGGGAGGGTGTGTCCTCTTTGTCACCAAAGTTTGCTAGAGCCAAACAGACATCGTGCGAGAGAAATACCAGAACAAGAAGGCTGAGAGGACCAGGCCTGTCACGGCTATTTCAGGCTCCAATTCAGACGTCTTTACCAGTTCTCATCTAAACCCTCAGACACAGAATAAGTCAGGAGTACTCGCATTTCCTGGACGCTTACTACACACCAGCTACGTGTTCTAGGTGTTAAAACCTATTAATTTATTTAATCTTACAACGACCATATGGGGTAAGTATTATTACTCCCGCTTTACAGAGGATGCAAATGAGGCACAAGGGGCCAAAATAATATGTCTGAATCACCCCCCAGCAGCGCAACTCCAAGTCTGAGATCCTGAACGCCACCAGACACCACCGTCATCAACTCTATCCTGGTACGAATGAGAAAACTGAGAATAGGGAGTGGAATGAGCCGCTCAGGGGCTGTTAAGACTCAGGTCCTTTCTGATGCCAAAGTCTGTGTTCTTCACCACGACTGCACAGTGCCTCACGCTGGGCCCAGGAGAGGGAGACTGACTGCTAGGCCAGGAGCATCTTCATAGGCTTCACAACCTCCTCAGACACCTACCTGCTCCCGACTCTCTACCTGTGACAAGGCCAGTCCTTCTCCCTGACTGCCCTTTCCTTTCCTCTCCTTCAATCTTGTCCCTCCACCCCTTCACGTCCCTGCTCTAGAATGACCTCCAGTATGAAATGTTTCCAGGTGGGTTCGGCCAGTGATGGTATGAACCTCATCATTTATTCTCCCCACTTAGTCGCAGAGGGCAGCCTAAATGATAAACTCAGAGGACAGCTGTGCTCAGACTGATGTCAGTGTTAGCAAGTAATCTTAATATTAGTGGGAAACAACAGAGAAATAAAGGAAAACGTGACATTGTTAGCATTGTTAAGAGAAAAATCAGGCATCGGACTGTTTGCTCGGTTCAAGCGCTGTGTTCTCTATTGAAGGCAACATTCTGGTTTTAGAAAGATGAGAAACTAAAGGAAGGAGACACTAGGCTTAGGTTTGAGCTATTATGTGTAAGCCCAAATTTTAGCTAATGTAAATAATAGAGACAAAACTAGCACAATAACAATGGTGTTTCTGTTTATATGCCTCTTTATCAAGATTAACTTCTTTAATAGCCTTTGCTTTTAATTACTGAAAATATGTTTGCATTTTGCAGTCGTGTTAATTTCATGAATCTTGCATTTCATACCTGGAAAGAAAGCATAATAACCATTCTTTGTGCTAATACCTATAATTTATTTAAACAAGCAAGCCATTGGCCTTGAGACTGGACATGTAAAGAAATACACTTCGGAAGGCTTGGTTCGAGCTTGATTTTTAACAGTTCCTTTCCCTCTCTCTCTCTCTCTCACACACACACACACACACATACACATACACACACGTTAACTTTAGCCTCCTGCTTTTATTTCCTTCACCTCTCAACCACAAATCAAACCTCAAATAATACTAAAACTGCTGGCTAGAAAGAGGCTTCCCACAAATAAACAAAAGCTTTCAAGCCAAAGGCAGAGACGTTCACATCTCCCCATCCAACCATCTCCACCTCCTCTGCCTGCTCCAACATAACAGCCTCTCTCTGCCCAGCTGCCCAGGAAAACCCTGAAATCTCTCATTTTCATTTCCAGCAGAGGAAGAGGTTTGATCCCTCACATAAAAAGAAAAGTTCAGTAATAACAGTAAGCTGGGAACCCCCCAAGCAGACTTTTCCCTGCCACCCATGTCAAGCTCACAAAGAAAAAAAAAATCGCATCACCCGACATGGTTGGGAGACTTTAATCCAAAGCACTGCTAATTAATATCCCCGGCTTTCCAGAAGCCAGTGCCACCTACAGCTGCGAGGGCAACAAGGCTGTTCTCCCTTCAATTTTATGGGAAGAACATTTTCATTACAAAGCCTCCTCCCAGACCCTCCTCTCTCACCAGATTAGCCGAGAAGGAAGCGGATGATCCATGCATCAGAACTCCTTCTCTCCCCATTAATTTTATTATTTATAACCCATTTTACAGGTTTATTGGTGCAACTCACTGTGCATCTGGCCAGAGCCCTCTGACAAAAAGTGGTATCTTCCTGCATCTTCTACTCAGGGGGAGTTTATGAATTGGTCCCCAGAATGTGCCAACTTTTTGAAATCTGCCTTGGAGAGGGAGCTGACTCTAGTGGCATTGCCTGCTACCCCGCACAAACATACCATTTTTAAAGACGAATGTTGAAGGTTCTAAGCTCACTCATTTGTGAAATGTACGTGTACTTGATGGCTTAGCATGAGCTCTGGGTGCTCCCCCAAGGACTCCCTAAGACCCTGGGGGAAGTCCTACGTGGCCCCAACCAAACCAAGCATCCCCAGCTGTTCCAGCAGAGTTGACCCAGTTTTTAACCCAAACTGCCAGGCTACGAACAGGCCTGGAGAGGCCACGTGTCTGACCATTTTATTCTGAAACCCCACGTGCTCAAAGCTGTCTCTTTCCAGACTCCTAAAGGGACTCCAAATCCAATCTAAATGTCTTGAATTTACCTGTTTGTCTTTTATACATATAAATAGCTGCATTTCCATTCTCTCTTTGTTTCTCATTTTCATTTGGTTCTAATATCTGCATGTAAATGTCAGAAAATAGCATCTGTAATTGGGGATTATGAAGTATGGCCAGCTCCTGACAGGCTGCTAAGGAAGATGGATTATCCTCATTTTTCTGTAAATTTTGTCAATTTTGGAATTCATAAGCTATCAACACTGATCAAAATGGGACTTCACAGCTGTGTCAAAAAAAAAGAGAGAGAACAAGAGAGTGAGGGCGAGCTCTGGAAGGCAGGCGGGTGTGCTCAGGGGCCAGATGGCAGGCAGCCGTGGTGTTGGCGCATCAGATTGGATGCCTGGTATCATCGGTGACCACCCTCCTCCCTGTGCCCTCCCCTCCACGGTGGCAGCTCACTGCGCAAGGGCCACCCTGGAAATCGGAGTGGGGCTACCTAGTCCCCTGGCTAAATCAAATAGCTAAATCACACTACTGGAAGGCCACAAATCCTCCAAGGCACCCACTCAAACCCGAGGCTTAATTTATTGCCCGGCGCAGCCTTCCTTATTTATCCGAGGAGTCTGCAGGCTCCCTCAGCACGGGCCTCCGAGATGTTCTACTCCTTCCAGACCATCACGGCTCACTTGAGGCAACTGTGTTGGCTTCTCTCTCTCAATTTTCCCATTACTGGGAGTAAGTACTGTTGGGACTCTGTAATAGCCCGACTGCAGCCCATATCAATAACAGATGAGGTTTAATCGTCCAACACAAAAATTATTTAGGCGCAGTAAGGACATTCAATGTCATTTGCATAATGGCATTTCTATCGCACGCACCTAACCCGTCTTGCATAAACAAGGCCTTGGGACCATAAATAATAATAAATCATGACGTCTGCAAGCCTCTTGCGGTAATAGGAGCCACTCTTTGTGGAAATTATTTCAGCAGGAAATGGGCACTGTAATTTTAAAGACATGTGGCAAGGGCAGGTGCAGTAAATCACGCCTGCGCACGAGCCTCCGGAGCAGCCGGGGACCTGCCCCAAGCCCACAGCGACATCCCTGGGCAACTGGAAGAGCAGGTAGGTCTTGAGGGGGAAACATCCGGGGCCTCTAGAACGGACAGATGAACGTGCCACTGCTCCAGGAAACTGCGAGAAGGCAGGATGCTCAGAGCCCAGCACAGAGAGAATGGGTTTCAGACCTGAAGAAGCACCCAGGCCTCAGGTCAGAAACTGTCTTTGTTCCAGGAGAATGGAAACGCCATGAGAGCAGCGATTTTCGATTTTTGTCGGTTCTGTTCCCTGCTGTACCTAGAGTAATGCCTGGCTCCCATCAGGTGCTTGGGAAATATCCTAAAGACATGCAATGAGAGGAGAAGATCCTGGGCTCAGGTAGTGAGTGGATGAGAAGAGCCCTGAAAACAGGTTAAGGTGAGATAGACGGAGGCACAGCCCAGTGGAATTAAGGCAGGATGAGGCACAGAAGCACACTCTGTGAATTACAGAGTGAAAATGTCCAATAAACTCTAAGTCGTATTGCAAGGCAGCTGTGGGGTAAGAGAAGGGCACAGATGGGGGATGGCTAGCACAGCGGCAAAGCCTGCAGGTTCAGGAGGCAGACACAGCTGAGTGAGAATCCCAGCTCAATGCATCTCGACTGACTGCCCCTCCCCTCCGCACCCCAGCTTTCTCATCTGTCGAGCGAGCCTAATAACTACAGGCGGTACTGTACAGTACTCGGTATCTGCGAGTTCTGCATCCGCGGATACAGAGGGCCGACTGCAAGGGGCTTGAGCATCCCGGAATTTGGGTATCTGCAGGCAACCTGGAACCAGTCTCCCGAGGATACCGAGCGATGACTGTACTCAGCTCACAGAGTTGTTCTGAGGGTTAAATGAGATAATGTGTGCAAAGTAACCAGCGCTTGATCAAGCTTTGCCGTCATCATTATTGGTACGACTGCTGTTATCTATCCTTCAGGAAGCAACAGCAGAGAGTTCAAGTACAACTCTGCCTCTTACTGGCTGTGGGCCTCAGCTACCTCTGGTCTGTCCAAGAAGAGCATGTTAAGACCGTCCCTACCTCCCTCCCAGAGCTGCTATGACAGTCAAATGAGGTGGTGCCATGAAGCTCCTCGTTAGTATAACATGCTGTCTGCACGGGAAGGATGAACATTAACATTCCTCATGAGTGCGTGCAAAGAACGTGGGGGAGAGTTCCCTACACCTGCCCCCTGTCATCTCCAGCCACCCCTGGCAGCACCCTCAAAAGTTTGTTCTTTCCAGAGAAGTCCTGACAGGATACACACGAAGGCAACCACAGTGTTGCCTCTGGGAGGGAGAAGAGGGACTGAGATTGGAGCTGTTAGTTTAAGCCTTATCTGTAATGTGTTAATTTTACTGGAAGAGAAGTAGTACTTGCGTCATTGGGATTTTTAAAGCTGATGGACTTTCATACCTCTATGCCCTGGCACACCCTATCCCCTCTACTGGAATACCAAAAGCAACGAACATGCTGATGGAACGGCAAAAAGGTGCCAACCCAATGATTTAACAACAATACCCAAGTTTCTCATGCAAAGGAACTGAGAGAAACAGCATGACATCATTTCTCCATCAAGTCTGGCTTTCCAGCTCAGGAGGCCTGGTCTGTGGGCTGTGCTGGCCCACAGAATGATGTAAATCACAGGCACCCACAATCTCTTGGGAGGTAGATGGCTCTGGCACCTGCAGTGCCACCTTCAGCTTACACATTGACCTCACCCTTGCCAAAATGAGAAAACTGCTCAGAGCCAAATAAGGTCTGGAGTTTAGTTATTAGTATTGTACTAATGTTAGTTTCTTAGTTTTGACAAATGGATTGTGGTTATATGACATTAACAATAGGGGAAACTGGGGGTGAGAAGTATGTGAGAACTTTCTGTACTACCTTTGCAACTTTTCTGTAAATTTAAAATTGCTCCAAAATAAAAAGTATACGTAAAAAAAGAAAAAAAAAAAGCAGCCAGACTTCACTCATAATAAGAGAAAAGCCCAGTAAAACCACAGTGTATCCTTTTTGATCTGTCAGATTAGCAATGATTCAAGGGGTTGACCCTACACTGGGTGGGCAGATGGGGAAAACAGGTCTTCTCACTTCAGGGAGGAACCTCATTGGAGAGCAAGGGCTCTATCTTTCAAAATTCACAATGCACACACACTGATCCAGCCATTCCACTTCTGGGAGTTTATCCCGCAGGTATAGTCTCATAGAGACAAGGATGCTCACTGCAGCCTTGTTTTTTGTTTTTTTTTTAATTTACTTATTTTTATTTGGCTGCATCATGAGGCTTATGGGATCTTAGTTCCCCAACCAGGGATTGAATCTGTTCCCCCTGCAGTGGAAGTGCAAAGTCCTAACCACTGGACCACCAGGGAATTCCCACTGCAGACTTTTTTGAAAAAGAAAAAGGTTGGAAGCAACCAACAAGAGCCTTGTTAAATAAGTTATGATACCCCCCATATAATGGAATACTATGTAGCTGTTAAAAAGAATGAAGCAGCACTCTATCCATGTGGAACAATTGCCAATAAATATTTGTTATGGAAAAGAACAAAAATAGAACAATGGGAGGGGAGTTTTATGTATGTGTGTGTGTATGTGTATATATATATATACACATACACATAAATATACACATATATATGTGTGCACATATATATATATACACACACATAAATACACACATATACCTTACCCTCACCAAAGTATTGTATGTAAATCTCTAAAGAATACAGAAGAAACTGCCAAGAGTGGTTGCCTCCCAGGAGGGGAACTGGGTAGCAGGTAGAGGAGTCAGGAGGAGACTTACTTTTCACTGTATACATTTGATATTGTCTGAAATTTTTACCATTTGCATGTACTACCTGTTAACATTTTTTTGAATAAAAAAATAAAGAGTGTTGGTCAGGTAAGTGGCAATGAGCACGGGCTGCCTGGACTTGACCAGGGCCATGGCTGTGCCCATGGGCCCCTCAGGACCCCATCTGTCTTAAAGGGTGCCCCGCACACCTCTGCATCACCCAGCCTGTCTAGCACGAGTCTCCGGGCAGCGAACTCAGCAGCTGGTGGCCAGATGCATGAATTCCTGTGCCCACCTGTGTGTCTAGACCCCTGCCCCACTCCTCAGCTCAGGGAAGGACTGAGGCCCTCCTGCATCAGACCCGCAGCTGCAGACAGTGTCTGAGCTGGAGGAGATGTGGGGTATCCCCATTCATCATTTTCAGATGGAGATTTGAAGCCTGGTGTGGGAAAAAAAAACTTGCTCACTGCAGAGAAGTAAGTTGGCCCAAATCAGAGCTCAGGTTTCAGGAAAAGCAACACTTGCCATTGGGAGCAGGAAAGAAACAGGAGCCATTTCTCTGGCTCTCAATTGCTTCATTGGCAAGATGGAAATAAGAATGTCTGTCTGCCCTTTGTATCCCAAAAGTGTGAACAGGGATCAAATAAGGTCACTGGTAGGAAAGCAGTCAGGAAACTTCTGAGCACCTTACATGGACAGAATCCCCCGCTGATGTGCTGGGTGGGCCCTGAAGAAGATCTAGGATGGGGACATTTACAAACCCCTGCTAGGTTACAAGTGTTGTGCTTAGATGCTGACACAGCTTTTTTAAAAAATTTATTTATTTTATTTATTTATTTTTATAAGTAAAAAATATATTTGTATTTTTTAAAAATATATAAAATTTGGCTGCGTTAGGTCTTCATTACTGTGCGTGGGCTTTCTCTAGTTGCGGCGAGTGGGAGCTACTCTTCATTGTGGTGCCAGGGCTTCTCACTGCAGTGGCTTCTCTTATTGCGGAGCACGGGCTCTAGGTGCGCGGGCTTTAGTAGTTGTGGCACGTGGGCTCAGTGGTTGTGGCTCGCGGGCTCCAGAGCGCAGGCTCAGTAGTTGTGGCGCACGGGCTTAGTTGTTCCACGGCATGTGGGATCTTCTCGGACCAGGGCTCGGACTTGTGTCCCCTGCATTGGCAGGTGGATTCTTAATCACTGCACCACCAGGCAAGCCCAGCACAGCTTTTATGTTGAGCTTTGCTCCAACTCAATCAGAGACGTACTGTCATTTTTACTCTTCCTTTGTGCAGATGCAGAAACTGAGGCACAGGGAAATGAAGTGAATTTCCCATGGTCACACAATTAATAGAACTGTAACCTAGATCATGCAGCCACAAATGCTGATGCTGGAGGCTGAGCTTTTCTCAGAGATGCTGCTAGTGGTAGTGCAAACAGGCTTTGTTCCCAAGGTGCATGGGCACCGTAGCACCAGTTACCGTGAAAGGCTATGGCCAACGGGCAGGGTCTCATGGCCGGTCAGCTACCTTCAGCACAACCGATTCTACCCCAGGAAGGCTGCAAAATGTGGACCACCCACTGACCCTCCTCTCCCAGCCGTCTCCTCTGCGCCCAGCCCTCAGTTCCCCCTACCCAGAGCCTCCTCTGTCTTAGCTTACTCTCCCCCGGTGCTCACCCCATCTCAGCCAAATCCACGTATTCTTTTCCAGCTCAGACCCACCATCCCCACCTCAACCGCTTCACACCCCTGTCTCCCCATTTCCTGTGACATGAACAGGATCATCTTGCCTGGTGGCTCTCTGGTCTGTCTGCAGGACGACTGAATGAATATATCTCCCAGGGACATTACCTGACGTGGGTGCAGTCCGAGGGGGGAGCTGCGGCAGAGAGGGGGGCTCTGAGGTGCCCAGATCCTCCCCAGTCTGCTGGCTGGCTCCTAGCATCCCACAGGCATTAGCTCCAATTCATTTCCCATCGTTTCCTCTCTCTCATTTTAAATGGCTACGCCCAGCCTCCAGAACATGAGCCTGGAGTTTTACCACCCAAACTTTCTTTTGAAAAGCAGAACTTCGTGGTGAGATAAAGCTGATCTTAACTCGCTTAGTTCAACTCGACTGAAGACAATGCTGAGGATTTGTGGGTTGGTTTGACATTCACACAAGCACACAAGAGCCACATCTTTGCAAGCTATTTAATACCCAAAAAGAAGGCCTAGGGATCTCTGTGTCAGGATTCAGAGTAAAATAATACGGCAAGAGAATTTTCATATTAAAATCAGAAAAGATACATGAAAGACTTTGAGAAGAATAGACGAGAGTCCAAACAAGTGTGCCTATTAGCAATTGTTGTATTAACTTTATTTATTCGTTCACTCATTCTTTCATACCTCATCACTTTCCAGAAAAGATTTACGGCAGCTCACAATGGGACAAAAAAAAAAAAAAATACGAGGAGGCGGGGAAAGGCAGAAAGGAAAGCAAGAGGAGAGCATAGAATGGAACCAACGATAGTCAACTGGAGCCACCAGTGAGCACGTAAGACCTGCCCAGGTGGGCCCTGCACTGCACAGGGACCCTCACATAAACCATCACACAGTCCTCGGAGGCAAGCCCTCATTACTCGCATTTTGTAGATGAAGGAAATGAGGCTTAGCAAGGCCAAGGAAGCTGCCTGAGACCACGCAGCTGACAGACGACAGAGTTGGGAATGAACCCAGGCAGTGTGGCTCCAGAGCCCACACGCTCAAACACCACACCATCCACACCATCAACACCAAGACTGGGGCTAGAGGCTTATGAGCTTGCTACAAGGAGGGACCACAGCCAGCCCTCCTTGCTGCCACCTGGAGAAGAGGAACCTGGTGTGTTACTTCACAGAGTCCGTGAGATGCAAACTGTCCATTGCTCACAGGTTCTCACTGCTTTCAGGCTAGGAAGGGGTTCTCCCCAGGCCCTCCCTAAAGAGCAGGCTGAGAAATTGTGAATTCCTCCAGACCCAGGGATGATGAACGCAGGTTGTTTCTTAGGGTGTCCCTCACGCAGGTTCAGGCATCACCCTCGACTCACTAAAAGTAACTCTAAGGGGATCACACAGGTAGTTCAGTTACTCAATTGAATGGCCCGATCTGGGAATCATTTTAGAATAAATGGAAGACTCATCGATTATATGTTCTCCAAGTAATCATTCCTATATATTTTTTCTCTGAACCAAACTGATAATAATGAGAAGCTTTTGATTCTAACAAGTGGCAGGAGGGAAGCTCCTCTGTGCGCACAGTTCAAAGTTGACCCAGCTGGCAGCTGACACCCTCTTATGAACACTGAAGGGTCTGGTAGGAACCTGGGGCTGAAGTCTCAGAGGTACGCAGAGAAGCTACCTGCCGCAGGGACAGGAATCTCCTTAGAAAATTGTTTTGGATCCACTCCAACACAGAGATATCTCGATGATGGAGACCCCACAGTTCTCCTCCACTTAGCACTGTCACAAGGGTTATGTCCCAGAAGATATCTGGGGCAGGTGTAGCCACTCCCATCTCTGTCATTAAAAAATAAAGGAAATAAAACTCCCTTTGGACAACTAGCTTTGATCAATGCCACTTCTATTACCTTCTAGGATGAAATCGATTCCAAGATAACCAAAACAAGTAGCTTGTTAAAAGGGATTGCTATTTATAAATCTGTTCAAACATGGGAAACAGGTCCTAAAAACAGTAACTTTTATTTTAGAATACTTGGCCTACAGCCGTTCTTTCAGGCAGGTTGGATCAGCTGGTCCAATTGTTTGGGCAACTCTTGAAGACAGAAGAGCCTGTTTTCAAATCCCAGTACCACCACCCAACGGCCGCGTGACCTTGCGAAAGTTACTTAGTCATTTTGTTCCTCAGTTTCCTCATCTGTAAAATTAAGATAATAGAAGTTCCCGTCTCACAGGGCTGCTGAAGGGATTAAATGTGTTAACTGGATAACAGAAGGGGAAACCAGGTGTTGGTGATAGGTCACAGCCTCACCAGGCTCTTTGGGGTGAGAGTCCATTTTACGATATTAGGAAGTCACTGGTGAGCTATGAGGCATCCCCAGGAGACACTTGAGACAACTTATTACCAATAGGCAAGTCCCCAACAGAATCTGAAAGCCCCACAGCCCACTTTCTGTTTCTCAGCTCCTAACCTCCCAAACCACAAAGAATAAATGATGTCAGCCATGCCCAGAGCCAAAACAGGAGGGAAATGGTTACCTAAATGTCCCTTCCAAAGAGGATCAGAAGCCCAGAAAAAGATAGTAGCAAGAGAATCTATAGTGCTGTCCACAGGGCAGAGACGGCACAGGATTTCTCCAGATTTATTCCATGTGCTATAATTTAACAGCCAGATGCTGTTCATAAATGAATTCGTTGAGAACAATCTGTATAAATTAATACACCTATTCCTAAAAGAGTGTCCCACAGGGGAGCAATAATCCCCTTCCCAGCAGCTCCAGACACAGCCCTATCCACCCCCCCCACCAATCCTCATACCACAACATCCGAAAGTGATGAGCGCTTAAGTTGAAAAGACAAAAATCACACTGTGTAACCAAACCTACTGCATGTGTCTTGCCAATCAAATGTAATGTAAAAATTTTAAACCTTGCTGTATATCAAGTAGCATCCCTTCAGTTTCCTTATATTTTAAATGAAAATAAACACCAAGCTAGAAGGGTTTGTTATGAGAATTAAATGAGATAATATGAAGTATTGAACCATATGCACTGTCCAGATATTATAGTATTATTTACATGCCATATTATATTGTACTCTGTGTGTGTGTGCACGCATGTGTGTGTGCGTGTGTGTTTTAAAACAGGCTTTTCAAAGTCATCAAATGTAGCCCTCATTTTCTAGCCACCTGAAACTACTGCCCCTTCCCCAGACTATACATGCACAGGACTCTGTGCTTTCACTCTTCCTCTTCTCCTTCCAGCACCCTCTTACTCAAACTCCTCCCCACCCGCTTCCTGTGCAGCCCCCTGACTATAGCTCTGTAGGGATAGGAGCCTTGTCTGTATCATTCAGGCATTCTCTGAGCATGTAAGTAATAAGGATAAATAACACCTATTGAGTGTTCCTATGTGCCAAGAGCCATCCAAGACGTTGCACACATGAGCCTCCCGTTCTATCCTCACACCAACTCTGGCACACTAACATCCCCATCTTCCTCTTGTGGATGGGGAAACTGAGGCTCAGTGAGGTTGGGCAACGTGATCAAGATCACACAGCCAGTAGGTACAGGCACCAGGTCCCAGCACCAGGCGAACTCCAGAGCCCTCACTCTGAACCACCTTGCCTGTGGCCAGCCTGGGTGACCAGTGCAGTGCTGCCTGAGTTCCCAGACAAGCTGAGCATGACAGGGAGGGGCAGGCGTCCCCGAGATCCCGATCACAGGTGCTGGCGGTCCCAGCTCCTCCTGCCAGAAGGGACATTCACAAGCTCAGAAGTACCAGAGTCTGGGTTGGAATACCCTGTTCTCCCTTCAAGACAGATCTAGGGGACTGGAGAATTCCTCTGTTGTACCAAAAGGAAAATATTAATTTGCTTGTTTGTAGGGGAAGATTCTTATAACACAACCCAGAATTAATAATTTATTACGGAGGTTTCTTAGCTCCTCAGGCAGAAGTTCTAAAAGTGATACAAATTGTTTTGATTACTTTAATAGTATTTTCCCCTCAAAGCTTAAACTCATTTGCTGTGTAATCTGTAGCCAGGCAAACAGTGAAAACAGGGAACGCCTGGGAAGGAGAAAGTTCCCAGCAACTCCTGCAAATGTTCTACCACTGCGTCTGGTCCGTCTCTCATCCCTCCCACCCGGCATCCCCGTCTCTCTGCCTCCTCTCAAACTCCCCTCCTGTCCATCCAGCCCTGGTCCCTTTCCCACCATGACCCTGTCTCTCTGCCCTGTGGAACCTCAGCTGTGACAAATGCTCCTTGATGATAATGATAATAACAACAACAACAATAGAAGTAACATTGACCCGGTGTCTATTATGAGCTGGACCCTCTGCTAAGCCCTTTTGACATTCACCTCATTTAATGTGTACAACCAAAATGACACAAGAACTGTTATTATCCCATGATATGAGAAAACTGAGGTAAAAGCAGTGGTAAAGCCAAATAGGTTTAAAATAGTAACTTTGCACACAAAGGAAGAAAAGCTAATGTTTGTCTAAGTGATAGTGCCCAGCGTGCTCAAGTCCAGGAATAAAGAAATAATCACACAGACTCTAGAGGTAAACCTCCATCACTTATTACCAGAATCTCCCCAGGCTCAAAAAAAAAAAAAAACAAAACGTAACTTAACAGGTTGTGAAGTCACGAGCAGCTGCTTCAGAAGCCTGTGCTCTTAACCACAACACTGTACCTCCCCCAGCGGTCCCGCAGATGTGGGTCCCTGACTTCCGCCCCAGTGGAAAGCACGCCTCCCTCCTCTTGCAGCGACTTCCTAGGAGAGGCAGAGGGGTCTGCACACTCACTGTTCCCCAGTGTCAATCCCAGGCCACTGCTCCCCGACACCATCCTGCCACACCATCTCCTCCTCAGAACCCCACCAGTGGGCCCAAGCCAGTCCCTCCACACTGTTAGTGGACTGCCTGCATCCCTCCTGACAGATGACCCCTTCCTGGGGCCCTCCCACCGTCATCTTCACCTGCCCTTGACCTCACTGAGCACACCTCTTTGACTCCATTGGTCTTGATCTCCAACCCCCTGCCCAGCCCCATGGATGGCCACAGGTAAGACCTTATCCTGTCATCTGGAGGTCCACCTCCAAGTCCTCACCCGCTAAGCTCCTTCCAAGTACAGCCTCTCATCATCTTCCTTTCACACCCTCCTCCTGATGAGCTGGCTCTTGCCAGGAACCCGCAGAAATTACAACAGGTGGATAAAAAGGTGGTGCCCTTTTGGTGGACTGAAATGGTAATAACATCACCAATTCCCTTACCTCGACCCTGGAATGGCCATATCCTCTTAAAAAAGCACTGACACTGAGTTGTTCTATGTGATGGTCTTCAATAAATTCATTCTGTTGTGCTTAACAGCCAAGACATCAGGAAAAGGTCAATAAATCCATCTTTTCTCCAAAATAGAAGAGAGGAAAGACAACCCCATCTGTCACAGAATGCCAAAGCTCTGAACTGGAGAGGAAACTACTGGTCATCTCTTCCAAGCCCCTCTCCAATGCTTGAAGACTTTCTTCAGCCTTCCTTCCAAGAGGCCACACTGCCCAGGCCAGGCACTCCCAGTGACAGGAAACCCACAACCAATCCACATGTGTGCAGTTCTGCCTGTTTGAAAAGTTTCCTTCGACTGGGTTGAAAGCTGCCCGTCTCTAATTTCCTCTAGGTCCTAGGTCTGCCCCCTGGAGCCACAAATAAGTCTTCTCCTCCATGGGAACCCCTCTGAGATAAGATTACACTCTTGTATATCCAGTGAGTTTTCCCTTCTCCAGGCAAGTTCCACTTCCTCCACAAGTACCTCACAAGACAGGTTTAAGGGATGGGGAAGCAGGGTGGTGTAAGTGGGGGCAGGATAAATAGTGGTTCAAAGCACAGGCCCTGGACTCTGACTGCCTGGCTTCAGGATCTGGCTCCAAATGTTTCTACCTATGGGTCTTGGGACAAGTTGTCCTCTCTCCACTCAGTTTTCTTACCTGTAAAATGGGAATAATTCCACACCACCCACTTCATAAAGCATAGAGTAAGGAGCTACATAAAGATTTCAGCACAGTTTCCTGGCACATACTAAGTGCTTAGTAAATGTTAGAGGTGTAGTCACTTCCCCAACCTGGTCACCTCCTCTGGTCATCTTCCAATTAGTCAACATCGTTCTTAAGGGGAGGCACTCACCTGGAATCCCACATCACAGGTGTGGCCTGACCAACACAGAAGAGTTCACATTCACTGGCAGCTATGTCTAAGTTCACAGACAGCTAAAACCCCTAGATTTTTCTCACCAGTGCTTCTGTTAATCTTCATGTCCACTTGCCATGGTTTTCTGAAATTTTACTTTTATAACTAGGAGGTTATTATTTATGAAACCACTGAACCATTCCTACGCTGAGGTCTACTCACTCTTACTATAGCTAGAACTATTCACCCATAGCCATACATACAAGTCTAGAAACTCTTCTATCATTAGTTAACGCTGGCTCCCTGAGACACAGATTAGGCAAGAAGTAGGAAGAGGGTCTTTCACCTCTACTTAGCATGATTCTGTATTGTTCGAATTTTTTTGCAACTCATATGTGTTACTTCTGCTTTACCAAATTGGAATTTAATCTTCTGCTCTTTTTCTAACTTCTTGAGTTGAATGCTAACTCATTACTCTTTTATCCTCTTTTTTAAATTAATGCATTTAAAGCTATGCATTTCCCTCTAAGTACCACTTTAGCTTTATTGCACAAGTTTTTATAGGTAGTGCTGTTTTTTGGTTTTGGTTGTTCAGTTCTAATATTTTGTAATTTCAATTAGGATTTCTTTATTGACCTACGGATTTTTTCAGAAAATTAATTTTGTTTTTTAACTTTCAAACATAGAGAAGATTGGAAGCCGTAATTTGCTTTAGACTATTAATTTGTAATTTTAATGCACTGCGATCAAGAACATGGTCTATCATGTGGATTTGGTGTATTGCTGAGATTCGCTTTCACAACCAACACACAGTCCATCTCTGTAAGTGTTCTTCCATGTGTTTGAAAAGCACCTGTACTCTCGAATTGTTGGCTTTCGTTTGTCTATTTGATCAAGCTTGTTAATTTTGTTGTGCAAAACTTACAAATGTCCTTGCCAATTTTTTGTCAGCTTGATATATCCATTAATAAGAGGGGTATGTTAAAGTCTCCAAAAAATATTATGGGATTTTTTTCCCTTTGTTCGTTGACAATTTTTGCTTTAAATATTTTGAGATTCTGTTGCTTAGTATATACAGGTTCAAGATTGCTATATCATTTTCTTCTTATCATTGAGTAATTATCCTTTTTGTCTTTGAGGATACATTGGGCCTTAATTTCATCTGAGAGTGATATTACTCTATCATATTTTATTTAGTTTTCCTATCTCCTTACTCGCAACCTTTCAGTACCATTTTGTTTTAGGTCAATTCCTATAAACAGCATATTTCTGAGTTTTGGTTATTTTTTATAACCTCTGTATTATCTAACAAATTCAGTCTTATATTTATTGGGACTACTCAAATATTTTTATTTCTACCATCTACTATCTAATTTTGTATTTTTAACTGACCATGCTTTTTCTTTGCTTCTTTCTTCCTCTCCCCTGTCTTCTCTTGGGCTTACTGAGTACTCTATATATCTCTTTGCCTCTTATGGTTCCGAAGTTATACATTCCACTACTATGCCTTTAATGATGACCCTTAATTTGCTCACCTGCATCCCTGACATACCCAAATTCACAGTTGATCAATATATCTATCCTCCACCTGAGTAATACAAGGATCTTAGAATTTTTAACTCAGAGCAGCCTACCCCCAATCTTATATATTATTATTGTCTTTTTTTAGTTTGTTTTTAAATCCCCCAAACTAGTCATTATGTTTATAATCAACAGTTATTTAAATTATCCTTTGTTTATCAGTTATTTGGTTACCATTGCTTCTTAAATTCCATTCTTTCCTTCTGTATTTCATATCCTTCTCATAGGCAACATACAGTTGGATCTTGTGGTTTGTTTTTTTTAATGCACTCTTTTAATGGGTACACTTAGACCATTAACATTGAAAGCAATTATTAATATAGTTGGATTAATATCTAGTATGTTTGTAAATGTTTTCTATTTATTGAACTTGTTCTTTATTTCTTTTTTCCCTGTTTTTTTTCTTTCTCTGGATTTAATTAAATATGCCATATGATTCCATTTTATCTACTTAGCACTACTGAACCATACACTTAAATATGGTTAAGAGGGTAATTTTTACATTATGTGTTTTTTATCACAATTTTAAAAAGATTTTTAAGTCAAAAAAAATAGTTTTAGTGGTTGCCCTAGAGTTTTCAGTGTACATTTATAATTAATCTAAATTCACCTTCAAATAACATTGTACTTCTTAAATTGTAGGACAGTTACCTTCTAACAGAGTATTCCCAATTCCCCCTTCCTGTCCCTTGTGACATTACTGTCATTCATTTCACTTATCCATATGTAATAACCATATGGATACATTGTTACATTTTTACTTTAAACAGTTTCCTTTTAGATCAATTAAAAATAAGAAAAATCAAAGAATTTTTATCTTCATTTATTCCTTCTCTGACTCCCCTCCTTTTTATTTTTTGTAGATCTGAATTTCTGACCTATATCATTTTCCTTCTCCCTAAAAAAAATTTTTTTTAACATTTCTTGCAAGATAGGTCTGCTAGTCATGAATTCACTCCATTTCTGTTTGACAGAAAGTCTTCATTTTTCCTTCATTTTGGGGGTACAGTTTTCCAAGATATCGAGTTCTAGGTTGGTGGGGTTTTCCTTTCAGTGCTTTAAATATTTCACTCCACTCTCTTCCTGTTTACATGGTTTCTGACATGAAATCCACTGTGACTCTTATCCTTGTTCTTCTTTACGTAAGGTGTTTTTCCCCCTCCAGCTTCTTTCAAGGTTTTTCTCTGTCTTAGGTTTTCTGATGTTTGAAAACAATATGTGTAGGTTTAAATATTTTGATATTTACACCTACTGCTTGGCATTTTCTGAATTTCCCACATCTGTGGTTTGATTATCTGACTGAATTTTGGAAAGTTCTTGGCCATTACTACTTGAAATATTTCTTCTTCATTCTCTTTTCTCCCTCTGATATTCCAATTATGCACATGTTACTCCTCTCAAAATTATCCCATAATTCTTGGATTGTGTTCTGTTCTGGTTTTTGGTTTGTGCCTTTGCTTTTTCTTTTTCTTTTTTTATTTTTATTGGGGTATAGTTGTTTTACAATGTTGTGTTAGTTTCTACTGTACAGTGAAGTGAATCAGCCATATGTATACATATATCTCCTCTTTTTTGGATTTCCTTCCCATTTAGGTCACCACAGAGCACTACATAGATTCCCTGTGCTATACAGCAGGTTCTAATTAGTCATCTATTTTATACATATTAGTGTATATGTGTCAATCCCAATCTCCTGACTCATCCCATCCCTGCCTTTGCTTTTTCACTCTTTTTTTTTTTTCTTTTGTATTTCATTTTGGGAAGTTTCTTTTGAAATGTCTTCAAGTTTACTGACTCCTTACTTGACTGTGTCCAATCTATGGATGAACCCATCAAAGGGCTTCTTTATTTTTGTCACTGTATTTTTTTAAATTTCTAGCATCTTTTTAATTCTTTCTTAGCGTTTCCATCTCTCTGTTTACAGTGTCAATCTGTTCTTCCATGCTGTCTACTTTTTCCAGTAGAGCCCTAAACATATCAATCATAGTTATTTTAAATTCCCTGTCTAATAATTCTCAAATCTCTGTCATAGCTGAGTCCGGTTCTGATGCTTACTTTGTCTCTTCAGACTGTGTTTTTTTCTTGCCTAACTTTTTTTGAAAGCTGGACACCATGTACAGACAGGGTACAGAAACTGAGGTAAATAGGCCTTTAGTATGAGGTTTTATGTTAATCTGGCAGATCTTAGCTGTAACTCTCTGTATTCTCCTGTCTTTCCAGATTTTGCTGTAGCTGTTTGCCCTGCAACCTTAATTCTCTGATGGGTCGAGAATAGTTGTTGTTCAGTTTGCTCAGCTTTATTTCTTGTTGCAAATATGGGAATGATGACTCCCAAGTTCTTTATACATCAGAGCCAAAACTGGAAGTCTCTCATATCCTTCTTACTGAAGTACATTGTTTAGCAGCTCAGCAAGAGTGTGTAAGTGGTAAACTCTCCTTTGTCTTAAAATGTTTTTATTTTCCTTTGTTATTAAATGATCATTTATCTGAGGATATATCAATTGTTATTATCTCTTAACATTTGAAGACATTTTCTATTGTCTTCTGACTTCTATTGATGCTTTAAAAAGTATCCTGTCAATCTAAAAGTTATACTTTCTCTCTGGTTGCTTTTAATTTTCTCTTTGTCTTTGATGTTCTTCAATTTTACTATAGCTTTGCCTAGATGTGCATTTATTGTTATTCAACTTGTGTGGGATTTAGTATGCTTCCTCAATCTAATGACGTGTCTTGCAACAGTTCTATAAGTTCCTTAACTGTTATTTTTTCGAATGTTGCCTCATCTCTGTTTTTTCTATTTACTTTTCCAGAGCAACTATTAGATGTATATTGGACCTTCTCATGAAATAGTGTTTTATCTCTTACCCTCTCTTTCATATTTCCCAACTCTTTAGATTTCTATACTGCATTCCTGACAAATTCCTCAGTTCTGTCTCCCAAATCACTAATTTTCTATTCAGCTGTGTCTTACCCTGTTATTTAACCCATCAATTGAATTTTTAACTTTGATGACAAAATTTTTTATTTTTAGATAATTTATTTGGTTCTTTTCCTAATCTGCTTATTCTTTTTTCATGTTGTTTTGTTCTTTTTTAATGTTTCTAGTCCTTTTTTCATCTCTTTAGTCATTTTATTGTCTCTTTCAGATTGCCTGGTATTTTAGGTTCTTGGAGTACTAATTTTCCTGGTTATGTCTCCTGACTTGCCCTTCTGTGGTTTGCAATTTTTTAATTGTGAGCTCATCTTCAGTAATTAACATTAACTCTGTAGGCACATCATACGTAATGGACTGTGAAAGTATCCAGATGAGAACTTTTCATGTGCTTCTGCTCGGCATCTCAAGAATTTCACTGACATGAGCCCAGTTTTTATATTAATTTCTCTTCTTGGGTTTCTTGCGAGTAATATAAAGTGAGATGCAACACCTGTATGTGCCATAGTTGGATTTCAACTTGTCATAGGAAACTTTGGTTCTCCCCTGAGTCTCATACAGAATCAAGTTTCCTTGCTGCTTCCCTCAGCCTACTGTTCATTTCATGGAAAGTATGGTCCTTCCAGGTTTCAAGTTTTTAGCAAGAGTTTCAGTTTCAACTCCCATATTACATAGGTCTAAGAGTGTATCTTCTGTCTTAACACCAGCATCAAAACTCCAGCCCCTGTTCACTAGGAACAATATCCTGGGCCGCTGGGACATTAGCTCATGCATATAGAATTCTGGCTCTGAGTTCCTTCTAAATTTCCAGCACCAGAGGATTTCGCTCTCTTTATTTAAACCTCAAAGACATATATATATATATGTATTTAGGTATTTAGATATATATTTTTTTCATTGTTATACTTGATCCAGTATTTCTATTGTTTAAGATGGGATAGGTCAGACCTTGTTATCGGAACGAAAAATTCTATGGAGGTTTTTTTGGTTTTTGTAATTTACAAAATAATGTTTGCTCTTTTTTTTTTTTTTTTTGCTGTACACGGGCCTCTCACTGTTGTGGCCTCTCCCTTTGCGGAGCACAGGCTCCAGATGCACAGGCTCAGCGGCCATGGCTCACGGGCCCAGTCGCTCCGCGGCATGTGGGATCTTCCTGGACTGGGGCACAAACCCGTGTCCCCTAGCATCGGCAGGCGGACTCTCAACCACTGCACCACCAGGGAAGCCCAATGTTTGCATTTTTTTAAAGAGCTTTGTGAATAGCCAAATTCCTTAAGCCAAACTTGTGGTGCACTCTCAAGACAAATAAGCTGTAGGACTGGAATTACCTATTCTGCTAGCGTTTTTGTCTTTCTTTATTACAAGTATTGGTTAGCATTGTTTAGGGGGAAATATCTCTACCCAAAAATCAGTTTTCACATAGTATCTTTGGCTACATCTATTGCTGTTACTTAATGCCACACAGCACAGTACAGGTGGTCAATGTCACTGACATGGCACATCTGTAAAAGTTTCTTGGATGAATGAATGAATAAATGAATGAAAGAACAACCCAGCAAGGTGCCGGCAGCTCTTTGACAATTCACTTGTAATCTTTAAACCCCACATATACAGAATTTGCCTGTCATCTAAAAGAGTGGAACAGACAGGAAAAAAAAAATGTGAACAAGTCAAAATAAAAATAAGAGATGAGGGAACATACATATATGTATAACTGATTCACTTTGTTACAAAGCAGAAACTAACACACCATTGTAAAGCAATTATACCCCATAAAGATGTTAAAAAAAAAACTTTAATGAAAACCATAAAAAAAAAAATAAGAGATGAATTCCCAATTTGTTTTAGCTCTCACAGAATGTTAGAGCTAGAATGCGTCTCAAGGATGACACAGGCTAATCCCCCACCCCAAATGCAGAAACCATGACCCAGAGAGAAGTGACTAGCCCAAGAGCCATTATGAAAGCCCAGCGGTCCATCCCATGCTTTTACACTATGGCAACTTCCTCAGTGTTCCCTCAAACATTCCCCAGTCTTGCAAAACAGGCATGATTTTTCTTGGGCAGAAAATTGGGCCTCTTCAGGCAAGATCCTCAGAGCAAAGCTGAGATCCCACATAGTCCATGTAATTTTCACCCTTGGGTCACTTTGAGATGATGACAGTAGAAGGATAAGGGACAGTATGGCTGGTATAGAGGCACCCAGTACCTCTAGAGATCTAGGAAGCAAGAATTCCAGCATAAGACTTGTCATTATCTCATTTCAAAGGCAAGATGATATCCAAGTTAAATCTCGCTTAAGCATCTCAGTGTTCAGGATTCTAGCCCCTCTCATCCTGGGAAGAACTGGGTAGAGAATTCTTGCCCTTCTCCTGCCACTACCACTCTCTCCACCCTCCTCTAGCTCCTCTCATGGGCGCTGCCATGGACTGGAGAGAAGGTCAGCCCCAGACAGGGCAGGCAACGATTTCCAGGGATGCAGTGACATTGTCTGCACCTTGGCAATAGCCTACCAACACTCCAAGTCTCCTCACAGCAGCCAGAATAATCTTCTAATCCATATTGGATTAGATCCTGCTAGTCCCTGGATTAAAATCTTGCAGAGGCTTCTCCTTACTTTCATGATAAAACCCAAGCCCCTGGCCCTGGTCCGCAAGTCCCCTCACAGCCGTCCCCCACCACCTCCCTGACTGTACCACATACCACATACCATGCTTACCCACGGGACATCTTTTGGTTACTTTCCAGCCTCAGGTCTTCATTCAGGCTGTTCCTTCTGCCTGGGACACTGTTCCCACCACCCTTCCCTATCTTGAGCTCAAAGGCGCCATCCTCAGATAGACATTCCTGACCTCCCATCTAAATGAGGTCCCACTCTTTACTCTCAGCACACCCTGCTCTGTCTCTTCACAGCACCCATCATGTTCTGTAATTACTGGTAATGATAAACTGTACCAATGCAGGGACATGGGTTCAAGCCCTGGTCCAGGAAGATCCCCCATGCCGCGGAGCAACTAAGCCCGTGCACCACAACTACTGAGCCTGCGCTCTAGAGCCCGCGAGCCACAACTACTGAGCCCACGTACCACAACTACTGAAGCCCGTGTGCCTAGAGCCCGTGCTCCGCAACAAGAGAAGCCACTGCAATGAGAAGCCCACGCACTGCAAGGAAGAGTAGCCCCCGCTCACCGCAACTGGAGAAAGCCTGCACGCAGCAACGAGGACCCAATGCAGCCAATAAATAAGTTTATTAAAAAAAAGAATCTGTCTCCATTGCTATTGGGTAAATTCTAGGAACCACATCTTTGTTGCTGCTGTGTCCTCAGCACTTAGCGCAGTACTTGGCACAGAGCAGGTACTCCATAAATATTTGCTGAATGAAATCAGTCACTCAGATGTCTACACCTGCAGGGGTCAGGGAGCTGACTCCAGAGAACTGTCTACACCCACAAAAGGCAGGAAGCAGGGAATGTGGCAGTCTTACTAGGTACATCATTTGGGGCATGTTACTTTAATCTGTCTCTGCCTCAGTTTCCTCATCTGCCACATGAAGATTATACTGCATACACTCTACCTCTTAGGGTCGCTGGGAGCAAGAAGGCTATGTGAAAGTTTATCGGGGGGGGGGTTGTTTTTTTTTTCGCCGTACGCGGGCCTCTCACTATTGTGGCCTCTCCCTTTGCGGAGCACAGGCTACGGACGCACAGGCTCAGCAGCCATGGCTCACGGGCCCAGCCGCTCCGCGGCATGTGGGATCTTCCCGGACCGGGGCACGAACCCGTGTCCCCTGCATCAGCAGGCGGACTCTCAACCACTGCGCCACCAGGGAAGCCCTCGGGGTTTTTAAATTAGTAATTCCTCTACCTTCAATTATGCCTCACACTCTGCCAGCCCCCCTGCAGGCAGTGGCACCTGCTGGCAGGACACTGTTTAATCCTCCGCTCCACTCCCTACTCCCGGGACGTCTGGCCGTGAACTCCTGGGCAGAGGATGCTGGTACTGTGTGTGGGCCCTGAGGCTGGCACCAGCCACTGGTATCCAGACTTCTGGCCCTGGTGTCTTCACCAGAAACCCCAGCCCTGCTCTGTGCACTGGAGGAGCTGGACTCATCATTGGCCTCCCAAGACCTTGCAGCCTCCAGCCCTTCACTGCTCAGAGCCATGGCCCCTGTGACCCAGGCCTCTCTGCCTACCCTAGTGAGGATCCCTGAGGGGAAGCCGCCCTTCAGTGTCCCTGCCATGCTGCAGCATAAAAGATCTTCTCCTTTTGTTGCCTCTCCTACTGCTTCCCCTCTTCCCAGTGGACCTTCTCACTCTTCTTACCTTAGAATCATTCTTTCAGGTTGGAAGGACCTTGACTTTTAGCTAATCAAGCCCTCCGTGGATTCTTTTTTTTTTTAATTGGGGTATAGTTGATTTACAATGTTGCTTTAGTTTCATGTGTACAGCACAGTGATTCAGTTATACATATACTTATATCCACTCTTTTTTTAGATTCTTTCCCATATAGGTCATTACATAGTATTGAGTAGAGTTCCCTGTGCTATACAGTAGGTCCTTATTAGTTATCTATTTTATATATAGTAGTGTGTATATATCCATCCCAATCTTCCATCTCTGTGGATTCTTAAACTTTTAATACAGCATATATGAAAAAGGATAGATTCTCCTTATATTCCTCCAGTGACGGGAAGCTCACTACTTCCCAAGGAAGCCCACTCCACTGTGAGAAAGCTTGGGCTATTAGAAAGTTCTCTTAGCTTGTTTCCTTCCCTGCTCACACCCCCAAGCCTTCCCTTCTTCATACCAAACAGCCCTAATTTCTCCAGTCATCCCTCCAACATTTTTTTTTTTTTTTTGTGGTACACGGGCCTCTCACTGTTGTGGCCTCTCCTGTTGTGGAGCACAGGCTCCGGACGCACAGGCTCAGCGGCCATGGCTCACGGGCCCAGCCATTCCGCGGCACGTGGGATCCTCCCGGACTGTGGCACGAACCCGTGTCCCCTACATCGGCAGGCGGACTCTCAACCACTGCGCCACCAGGGAAGCCCCTAGGTAAGATTTTTAATCACCTCTTCTGAGCAAACTCTATTTTGTCTGCAGTGGAGGAGCCTGGCCCTGAGCACAGCCCTACGAGGGGAAGGGCAGGGAGAGAGGAGCACAGCTAGCACAGAGTAGAAGGGGACAGTCACTGTCCCGACTTTGGTTCATACCTCCAGAGACCACCTTGGTTTGCGGGCAGACCCAGCACTTCCTAATTCATGCACAGCTCCCAGGGTGAGCCGACTGGATCCTCAGGGTGTATCTGTAGGACACTGCCCACCCAGAAGAATCAGTGGACAGCCTGATTGTGCTACAACTGGGGGTAACCCAGTGGCTACCAGCCTGGACTCTGGACCTGGCTTCCGACTTGGCTCCACACTCACTGTGCCCTGTGGCTGAGTCATTGCACTGATCTCACCAAGCCTCAGCTGTCCTGTCTGCACAGTGGGGATAATAGGAGCTCTGTGACTTTGGAATGAGATGGGGCTAGAAGTGTTCTCCTCAGAACAGAGCCAGGCCCATGGTAAGAAATGAATACACAGTCGCTACAACAATTACTACAGTAATGATTAGAACACAGTGCGTTTATGAACTCAGACAAGAGGTAAGTCAGTGCAGGCTAAGTGGGTCAATGAGGGCCTCCCAGGGCAGGCAGGACTCCTGCTGGGGCTGGACTGCATAGATTTAGAAACAGACTGAAAGAATGTTCCATTTGGAGAAACTGTGAGCAGGAGTTTGGAGTGAGAACAACAACATCAAGAAAGTAATAATAACCGCAGTCCCTGCCACCCTGCATGCTCAGAGCCATCCCTGGGGTTCCCGTGCCCACGCATACACACAGGCACGCACGCACACACATGCACACGCCAGCCCATCGTCTGTGGCCCCCTCGGACAGGAGGAGCCCAGCCCATGTGGAGTAGTGAGGGGTTAGGCCCGGCTTCAGAAAGAGCATCTTGTAGGCAAGCAGAGGGCTGTGGGAGTGGTGAAGGGTCATGCGGGAGATGAAGAGCTGGGATTGAGGTTTTGAGCAGTGGGAAACCACGAGGGGCTAGTATGTGAGGATGAGCTTCAGGAAGAGAAAGCCAACAGTGCAGCAGGGACAGGACAAGAGGCAGGAGCCCCACTGAAGGTTGCTTCCAGGAGAGCAGACTAGTCCAGGCTACAGACTCGGGGCCCTTCAGGGCAACTGCCCCCAAAGCAAAGCCAAACCTCCTCACCTCCACATTCCAGCCCTCTGGGGTTTAGGGTCCTCCTGCTTCTCCAGCCCCTCTGTCTCTGACTTTCTTTCACCCAGCCCATATTCCAACCACCTAGACCAGCCTGCAGTTCCCTGCTGTACTTGCACTCCTCCACGCCTTCATCCGTGCCGCTCCTTCTGCCTAGAATGCCCTCTCCAACCAACTCTACCTTCTCCACAGAGCTGGATTCTGCCCATCCCTCAAGGCACAGCACGAATGACACCTCCTCCAGGAAGCCTTCCCCCATTCTTAGCCTGGCACACCTGTCTCCTCGCTCCCTTCTCTCCCTAGCCTCTCTCCTGGAGCTCCCTGAAGAAGGAAAGCATGTCTACCACCTCATCTTTTTCCCCACAGTCCCCAGCCCTTTTTCTGACTCAGAGAGGGTTCAAGCCGTCTCTGATGACCAAGCTCAATCATGCTCAGAAACACAAACCAGCCCCTTCCCAGGAGGAGGACACCCACAAGAGTAGGCAATGCTCAGCCCCAGGCCCACCAGCCTGGAGAAATGCCACCGTTCAGAGGGCAAAGCAGCTTATGAGAGCAGGAGGCATTTCTGGTGACTTCTCTGTTAGACAAGGGACAGGACTTCTCCCAGTTTAACCTTCCATGACCTTTGAACTTCCTGGGAGGTCAGCAGCACGTCCCCCTTCCCCAGCTGTCTTTCTGTCTCTGGCCTGATGGGAGGGAGGGCCCTGGGCCTGTTCCATTTTGCGTCCGTATTGATCTGTTGGCAGCAATGGGCTGGATAATTAGCCAGGAATTAGGGTTTCTATTACAGCCAGGAGGCTGCTCCAGCTGATTTATCACCTGAATAATTTACTGTGATTGAAAGGAAATTAAAATGAACTCCATTTGACAACTGTGAGCTTTTATGGGCTTTAGTGAAGGCTCAAAAGCCAGATTAATAGCCTAGTGTTGGTTAATAGTCTGCCGAGAGTAAATACGGCAGGCTGTGCTTGGCGGCGGCCTTCCTGGTGGCCAGAGGAGGGACCAGCTCCTGCCAGGAGCTCAGCACCCACCACAGCGTCAATGCGACTTTTACTGAAACAGATGCCACTGTTCGAAACACACGCACACATACCACCCACCGTTGTTTCCTTTTTTTTTTTTTTTCTTCTCCTCCAAGGTGATTTTTACTCACTCCACATGTAGGGAAAACAGAATTGCTTTTTCAATAACCATTTTGAAAAGGAAGTGTTTCATTGCCCCAGGAGTGTGTATATATTAACCCCTTCCACCCAGGGACAAGGGTTTACTAAGTTCCCACATGAAAGGGAGAAGGCTGGGACTTCCCTGGTGGCGCAGTGGTTAAGAATCCGCCTGCCAATGCAGGGGACACGGGTTCAAGCCCTGGTCCGGGAAGATCTCACATGCCGCAAAGCAACTAAGCCCGTGCGCCACAACTACTGAGCCTGCACTCTAGAACCTGCGAGCCACAACTACTGAGCCTGCGTGTCACAACTACTGAAGCCCATGAGCCTAGAGCCCGTGCTCCGCAACAAGAGAAGCCACCGCAGTAAGAAGCCCGCACACAGCAACGAAGAGTAGCCCCCACTCGCCACAACTAGAAAAAGCCTGAGCACAGCAATGAAGACCCAACGTAGCCAATAAATAAATAAATTTATTTTAAAAAGGGAGAAGCCTGGGCCCACCCACCCAGGGCAGATCTCGGCAGGAAAAGCAGCCAGGTGAGGGTGGGCTCTGAGCTCGTGGAAGTGACAGGTGGGACTCCAGCCTGGCCCTGAAGAGGAATGTTCTTCCCTTGGGCAGTTAGGGGTGGGTGATTAAGGAGGACTTGACCACCCAAGCCTATGGCAAGAATCTGAGGGTTCTACAATGACCAGCGGACTCTAGCTGCAAAAGGCCAGTTCTGAAAGCTGGCCAGTCAGAAAACTGGCCCCTAGAATTGTTTGGGGACATGGAGGCCCATGTAACCATCTTGCACAAGATGGACAAAAGATCTTGAGGTCAGATTCCAGCTCTGCATCCTCGACGAGTCCCCTTTGGGCCTGAAAATGGGGTGAACAGTCTGGGAAAAAATGTCCCAATCTGTAAAATGGAGCTCACAAATCTTGCTTAACCTGTGTAGCAGGCATTTACATGGAGAGTCCGATGAGAGGATGGATGTGAAAGACCTTAGAAAACTGTACAGGATCACTGCCGCTATTGTTAGGCTATTGCTGTGCTGCTGTTGTCACCACCACAATTACTACTGTCCCAGATATGGCAACGGAGGTCCAGAGAAAAAGTGACTTGCCCCGCCGGGCAGAAGCCGGTCTCAAGTCAAACTCCCCCACCTCCAAGGCCGGCACACGATCTTTCTTCCCCACAAACTGCCACTAGACCTTGGAGACCAGATGTTCACAAATGGAAGAGAGGTCAGTATCAGCAGACAGAGCTCTGGGCCCCTTCCTGGCACCGCCGCCATGCACTCTGGGCTCACAAAGCAAGGCCGCCAGCGGGCACGAGGGGCTCAAGGAACCCGTACCCTTGACGCATCCCTTACCAGCCTGTGGCCCCTTGCTCGGCCGACATTCGTCCAAAGTGACTGGGAGTGGGGAGCAAGGGTATGTCATTCATAGTCCAGTGCCTGCGTGTGTACCCGGCAGCCCCGTGGCCTCACCTCCCATCTCTCCTCATTACACCCCATTACGGGGAGGTGAAGCTGATTAACCAGAAAGCACTGAGTCAGTCATTATCCTATCGGCAGGCCCTGCCTCAGAACCCACACGGTCAGACAGGCCCTCGGCGTGTCCGCGTCATTCTGAAGGACACTGCATGGCCACACTGCTAGAAACAGAGTTTGTGATTCAGGTCTCCTCCCCTGAGGCTCATCTCTACATGGGCCTAATGACCTGTCCCCTAGTGTCGCCTCCTGCATGACTTCTCCCTGTGCTCCCAGCAGAGGCAACATCTCCATTCATCAGGGTCCATAGAACCTTCTCCCTCACCTTGCAGCTTCTGAATCCATGTCACACTGCACCTGTGTGGCTGGAGGCTGAGCTGATGCCTGATTCATACTGCCCTCCCTGCCCTGGGTGCCGGCACCGTGCCAGGCTCACAGCCAGCATGTAAGAAATACGCGGGATAAATGAGCATCTGAGCATCTGAGCAAGTGAGTGAATGGATACCTGGATGGACTCCTGTCACATACGAAGCCCTATAGTCTGCCCAGGCTTCCAGGGCCTTCCACGCTGGATGAACTATGATTAGACTCTGAGTTTCCATGAGAATCACATGAAACACACGGAAACCCAATCCCTAACACCTGATGTCTGAATTAAGTAAATAAGGGCTTAATAGAAATGCCAGAGGTTTTGTGCAGAGGTATGGCCCTCGCTTGCTGGGTGACCTGAAACAAACCCTATCCTTTCTCTGGACCTCTAGAAAATGAGGGGGTTGATAGCTTGCTTCTTTAGTCCCTGCTGGCTCTAAAATTCTGTAATATTGTCAAAGGTTTGCAGGTAACTTTTCTCCCAGATTCTGGAGGGAAATGTAGGCCTCATCCAAGGAAGGTTCCGGGTTGAGTTTCTTTTCTTTCTCCTCCTGGGTCAGATGGAATGTGGCTTCGGCCATCTCTCCGAAGGGCTCTGAGTGGGAGAGGCTGCCTGTGATGGAAACAGACTCCCTGAAGCCCAGGAACTAGAGCGTGTGAGATCAGCTCTTACCAGCACATATGACTATGTCATTCCCAGAGGAGGTGTCACTCAACTTGCAGGAGAAAGACTGAAATCCTGAGCACAGTCTACGAGACCAGGCCCAGCTCCCCAAAATCTCCTCCCACCCTCCCCAGCCCATTCCCTGAAGCCCAGCCGCACTTTCTTTCCATTCCTCACTCCTGCCACATTCCCCCTGACCTCAGGATCTTTGCACTCGCTATTCCCTCTGCCAGGCACGTTCTCCCCACCGCATCCCTTCGGGGCTCAGCATAAGCCATTGTGGCCTCCAGGCTGGCTCAGCATCTGCTTTATACCTTTAGAGCACCTCAGACATCCCCTCCTCAGTGCCTAGTACATCTGTAATCCGTGACCCTTTGAGTAATCCTTCTTTATTGTGATTCTTCTACACGTCTGTAGGCTCCCTGAGGGCAGGTCCAAGCCTGTCTTGTTCACTCATGTACCTAGTGACTGGCTCCGTGCCTTGCACATAATAAACACTCATCAGTGTTTGTTAAGTGAATACATGACTTGCTGGGTGGCCTTAGACAAGTCTCTTTACCTCTCTGGGCCTCAGTTTCCCCATCTGAAAACAAAGTAGCTAGATGGTCTGTGAGAGCCCTCATAGGAACTGCACAGAGACAGCCAGACTATCATAGGATGGTGGTCCCTGAGGCCTTGCTCACTCCTCCCCGTCCAAGGTCCCCTCCAGTACCTATTCTCTCCACAGGAGCCTGTGCTGCAGCCTATACTGTTTTGAGTGGCTCTTTGGGAAAACTTCAGAAGCATCATCTAATTAGCCTGTAGAGGAAGCTCAGCAGGCCAGTCCTCCCCACCAGGACCAGCCAGCAAGTGCTGGGGAAAGTTACTACTCACAGGCCTCTGTGACCCACCCACCAGGTGGGAGCTCTCGGCAGGCAGGAGCCAAGTCTGAGCCGCCCGTGCCTGCGAGGTATACAGCCCAAAGCCTGTCACAGACGGGGCATCAGGAAACAGTCTCCTGAATCGAATCTGGTACTGGGGGGACCTTATCCAGGCCCCAAGAGCCTCTCACTGGGCAGAGCCTTTCTGATGTCATCTCTGCAGCCACAGGCAGTGACTGCTTCTCGGCCCAGGTTAGAGCAGGGAGCAGCTCAGCAAGGGATCATCCTGCTTCCTTCCCTCTCTTGCAAATGACCCAGCTGCGAGTTTGTCCAATGAGACACTTCCTTATTTCCAGACTCTTGGATTCAGTTCTAAAAGCATGACAGGACAACGTGACGAGAAGGCTGACAGTAGGGGACACACCAGTGTCATCATAACCTGGTTTATGGCCAGACGGTGCTTACATATTTCCACCTGCACCCTGACTGACAGGATAATGACCCAAGACCACCTCAAATGGCCCAGAAGATCATTACACCACCCTGTGCAAAGAGCCCTGGGAAAAGACACCACCCCACAGCAGTTGGCAGAGCAGCCAGACACGGCACAACCCCCCGCCGGCCAGAGAGAGGAGGCACCAGGGCAAGCAATTGAAGAAGCCCCAGACACACGCTCCAGACCTCGTGGGATGCTGCCACTGGCCAGGTGTGGCGGAGAACGAGAAACCCGGCTCTGAGTAGAAGCTGGCACTCTCACCCACCCCCCACTGAATGCCTTTGGGTGGGTCACCCAGGCCTGCGTGAGGGTGGCAGGTGTGGAGGCAGCGAGTTGGGGGCATACCTGCTCGGGCTTGATGGGCTCTGCAGTGGTGAAGATGTCCGAGTAGTGCTGCCTCTCAAACACGCGGTCCAGCACCTCCAGCTGCTGCTGCGTGAACAGGTCTCCCCGCATCTGCTTCCGGAGGAAATCTCTGCCTGTCAGCGAGTGACCGTTCGGCACAGGAGACTCCTGAATACCTTTGATGAGCATGAGAGAGCAGGGGTGAGTGCAGGTCACGCAAGCTGCTGGGGAAGACATGTCAGACCCTGGATTGGGAAGAGGGCCTGAGAGACCCACGAGCCCAGCCCCGCCCCTGATGAGAGAGGAAACAAACAGGGGCTCAGACGCGGGGGTCTTTGGCCAAGGTTGCCCTGCTGGTTAGGCCAGAGCCAGCTTCCCACGGTCACAGGCCGGGCCCTGCATGAAGCATGTGTCATTGTATCTAATTCTCACAATGAACCCTATGTAGATGGCATTATTTCCCCCATTTTTCAGATAAGAAAGTTGAGGCCTAGAGAGATTAACTGATTTGCCTGAGGACTGGAGCCTGGGTTGACTCAGAGGCTTAACCACCAGGTGCTACTGCCTCTCCTGCTCTGAAGATCCCCTTGGAGGTATAGTTTGGTCCCAGAGCTGACGCCCTTCCCCAGGACAACTGCCACCACATCATGTGACCAGCCAACAAAACACTGTGTTAGGAAGGCTGCAAGGAAACAGATGCTCTCACACAATTCTGATGGGAGTCTACCGGTCACACACCCGTGATGGACCATTTGATAAAATCTATCAAGATCACAAATGCAAGTTCCCTTTGACAGAGCAATTGTACCTCTGGGAAATTGTTTTACAGTTAGACTTACACATATGGGAAGTAATATATATGCAAGGTTCTAGTAGCAAAAGACTGGAAACAACCCAAGAGTTTATTTGTAGGAGCTGGTTAAATAAGTTATGGTATGCTCACACAGTAGAATACTGTATGGCAACAAAAAGGAAAGAGGATTCCATCTGTGAATTGATATGGAAAGATCTTCAAGATTCATCGTTAAATGAAAAATAAATAAACAAGATGCAGCACAGCATGTATAATATACAACGTTTTGGGCTTCCCTGGTGGTGCAGTGGTTAAGAATCCGCCTGCCAATGCAGGGGACATGGGTTCGAGCCCTGGTCCCGGAAGATCCCACATGCCGCGGAGCAACTAAGCTCATGTGCCACAACTACTGAGCCTGTGCTCTAGAGTCTGCGAGCCACAACTACTGAGCCTGTGTGCTGCAACTACTGAAGCCCGTGCGCCCTAGAGCCCGTGCTCCGCAACAAGAGAAGCCATGGCAATGAGAAGGCCATGCACCGCAACAAAGAGTAGCCCGCGCGCAGCAATGAAGACCCAACACAGCCAAAAATAAGTAAATAAAATAAATAAATATATCAAAAAATATATATACAACGTTTTGTGTAAAAAAGGAAGAAAATAAGACTTTACACACATTGTGTGTGTGTGTGTGTGTATATACACACACACACACACACACACACACACACACACACACACATATATGGCTCTGGAAGGCAGCACGAGAAACATTTAGAGTGGTTACCCATTCAGGGAGGTAGGAGCTAAATGGATGGAGGCAAAGGGGAGGGAGACTTTTCAAAGCATGCTTGTTTTGTTTTGTTTCGTTACAGAACTTTAAATGTATTGCCTATTCAACAAAATGTAAATTACTAAGAAAGCACAGGATTAAGTTCTCTATGGGTTCTGTATTGTTAGCTCTTCACTGTGATGATGCCTACATTTCAAAGAAAATACTACGAATTATCAATTAAAAATTAAACGGTTGAAATATCTTTCGTGAGCTTTGGGCTTGAACCATTCAAAATGAGAGAAAACAAGGAGGATGAAAGAGTCCAGTGAGGAAATGGCCTGCAGGGCCATCATTCCCCAGGGCCCTCTGGGACCGAGTTGCTCGTGCTGGGCTGCCCAGAGACACTGCTGGAAGCCAGGCCCGGAGGTGAGGCCTGCCTTTGCCATTGGGAAGCCCCCGTGGGAAACCAGCGTGTGTCAGATCTCTCCCCGGCAGGTGCCCTTACCCAAGGCCTTGCCCAATCCCCCTTCCACCCCCCACCCTGCCAGTCCACTGCCACCCTAGGCTTAATCCATCATGTCAAAACCCCACCCATGTGAGGAAGGAAGTTGAACCAAGGAGCTTGAAGCAGCGGGATATTGTGTCCCTGAGACACTGCCCCAGGTTGGTGTTTCCCCAACTGTCCTACCCAGGACAACTGCAATACAGGCTCTGACATTTGAACAAAGACACCAGCTTTGGGTATTCACATGAGTGCTGGCCTTTCAGAGTCCCCTGTGGCGGCTGAAAGCTCAGAGCACCTCAGCATCCTCGACAGGAAGGGCCTTTAGAGGTGGCTTGGGACGCCCCTGAGAAAATGGATCCCAGATCAATTTTGACCCAAGAGGATACCTAAGCTTGGCTGTAGACTGAATGACCAGACACCCCAATGTGTGGGCCAAGGAGGGAGCAGGTCTCTCTGATTGATGTCCCCCGGTCTAAAGCCTGAGGCCCTCCCCTGGAAGCCTGTGACACTGGCCTTCCACGAGACAGGTCCCTGCTCCTGCCCACGGGACATCATCCTCAGAGACCCCTCTTTCGTCACGGCCTATATCCATGGGGATCATTCCCACAAGGGCACCAAGACTAGCAGGATGTGGGAGCTCATGGCCCAGCCTGTGTCTGCCCAGCAGTGTTCTCCCATTGGCTGGCATCCACCAAGTAGCCCATGCGTGCACAGGTACACACACACACACACACACACACACACACACACACACACACACACACACACACACACACACACACACACACACACACACACACACACACACACACACACACACACACACACACACACACACACACACACACACACGGGAAGGAGGCTCAGCTGGCTCCTCCTCGGCTATTGCTCTGGCCACTTATCCTGGCCCCAGTCACTCTTGCCAAAGCTTGACCTTGGCCTGGGTCCCCAGTGCTCCCACTGAGTCTCTCCCTGTCAGAGAGACCACGTCCACTTTAGGAGACTTTTCCCTGGTCACCAACTTCACTTATAGTCCCCAGCCGCCATCCTACCAGCCAGACCCTATTAAAGGCTCCTTCCTATCTGCCAGCTCCTGACGTCTCCTGCCAAGGCTTCTCCCTGCTGAGCCCCCTTGGGCAGTGCCCACCTCTTCCCTCCCACTCAGGCTGCCCCCTCAGACACTCCACATCTCTGCCCCTGGAGGAGGCCTCTCCCTGGCAGCCAGCCGGTCCTCACGCTGATATCCTCTCCCATGGGCTTCACAGGCTGGGCTCTGTGCACAGCTCAGAGCTCTGGAAAGGCAGAGCTGTACCTCCACTGAGGAAGCTCTGAGGAGATGGCTTGGCTGAGGGCTCCTGTGGGCAAGGTCACTGTCCGGTCACCAGGGAGACCCTGGCACAGAGTTAAGGCTCAGGGCACATGCTGACTCAAGTGCATGCACTGGGGGTCCTTGGAGGACCAGCGCCCCCCCAGGACACCGCGCATTCTTCAGCACAGGCAGCCGCGCTGGGGCCTGCTCTGAGTCTCCCAGAAGGAAGGCTCACCGCGTCCCACTCTGGCCTTCCGACAGTCAGCCACAGGACCATGGGTGGAGCCCGGGAGAGTGTCCAGGCTGTCTTGGTGACCCAGAGACTCGGAATGGAGGACTGTGAGCTGGGAAGAGGCACCTCTCCAGGCATTCGGCCCAATCCTGACCCCTCTGACTGCTCCCGCCTGCCAGCACCTGCACCTGCTTTCTCTCCTCAGGAAGGAGGTGAAGTCTACCGGCCACTTTGCACAGAAAGTCTGTCATTTCCTTAAGAAGGCCTGGGGCACTCCTAAATATACGATCATTTATTCATTCATTTAACAGATATTGATAAAGAGTTTACTCTGCACCAGGTAATATTTTTAAAAAACCAAACACAAAACAGAGGATACACCGATGACCAAGACAGGCCCCTCTTTGCAAACTAGAAAGGGCAGCCCACTTTAGTCAAGTGCTCACACAAACAGATATGATTACAAACTGTGATAAGTAGGAAAAGTGCCTAGAAATATATTCAAATGGCCATGTGTAATGACCTCACGGGGAGGAGTCAGGGAAGTCGCCCAAAGCGGAGTCATGCTCGAACTGAGAGCAGAGGACAAGATGTCAGCAGGGCAAAGTGGGGGATGGGATGGAGGGGGTGTGCCAGGCAGAGGAGATGAAAGGGACAGAGGGAGTGGGAAGAAGAGACCCCAGGAGACTCTGGAGAGGCAGGCGGGGGTCCTGTCAGGCAGCCACAGAGGCCACAATAGCCACGGAGGTCATCTGAGCCTCGCTGGGGGGAGGGGGGCCACGGAAGGGGGCTGGGGAGGCAATCGCCCTCCACATTTCTCAGTCCCAGGGCCTGAAATGCTAGTTCCTGTAGATCAGGCTGTGCTTTCTAAGCCCTGCTCCCCAGGTCTGGAAAGACTAGGAACTGGCAAGATGAATTTTACATGTGTGCACATTTGGAGGTGATGCCCAGAGTCAGCCTGTCGGCCACAGGTGATCCACAGAGCCCATATGGAAGGTAAATCACTCCTCATTGGCGTGGGCCCTGTTGCCAGGACGAACACTAATCATGCGCACACATGCCGCCTCCTCCAGGGTGTCTTCCTTCATGCCTCAGTCACTGCTCCATCTGACCACTTTCTCCCTCATCTTAGAAGTCAAGCCCCTGGGCCCTTCACTCTCACATAGCACTATCAGCTACCTTGGGGAGAAACACCACAATTAATTCATCTCTGTCTCCTCCACAGAGAACATCTGTGGAATAAACAAATTAGTAATACCACCTTCACTCCGCAGGTCTGGCCTGTAAAAGTCACAGTCCTTCCATTTGACCCATTCATTCATTCATTGGTTCATTCTTCTCTCAACGAACCTTAGAGAGCAGGCGCTGGGCTAACGCTGGGCACAGAGTGATGAGCTGGCCCAGCCCTGTCCTCGTGGAGTTACATCCAGTGGAAGAGGCAAATGTTAACTGAAAAATAATCAGACTAGTAAAGGTGCAAGTGTCAACCAAGACAAATATTCTGACAAAAAGGCTCATGGTTCTCAAAGGCCAGGGACATGGCTGACCCATCTCTGGGTACGGCAGACAGTGGGTGAGCATGAGTGAAACAGATTACATGCAAAGAGATGGCTACAAAAGTGAACACCAGAAAATCACACCCTGCACAAGGACAGGTCTGAAGCTCCAGGCCTCCAATGGACGCTTCCATAGCGTTTCTCATCCACAAAGGTGCTGCCTCACTTCAATGGAGAATGTGATCTTGGAGACAGGCTCCAGAAGCATTCGGACCCATTGTATTCCAGGGAGAAAAATCTGAACTCACAATGTGAATGGTATGTTTAAATATATGGACAGACATGGGCAAAAGTACAAAGGTATACAGGGGGCATGGTATCTTTAAATCTTTTTTTCTACTCCAAATCAAATAATATGTAATAGACCCAGTGCTGGGCTTAGTCAACCATGGCTCGTAGAATTAACATTCTGGAAGCTAGCTTCAGGGGAGCAAGGGGCAGGAAGCTCCATCTCGGGGAGCAGAGAAATGCTGGCTTTAAATTTCAGGTTAAACCAATGTTATTCACAACCTGGCTTTGAAGCTAAAGGCTTTACACAATCGGGTCTGGTCACGCAAAGAGGGAGGAAGCAAAATAGCCTCAGATTCCCATCTGTCAAGAGAAAGCTGTCTCCTGTGTGTCTTAAAAGATCATAAACCCATTGCGTTTTCTTCAGAGCACAGCAGATTCAGGGGCTTTGCATTTTTCTTGGAGGGTTCTGGTTTGTTTCTTTAAAAATCGTCATGTACCTTATGTCTGCAGATGCTCCCTGGGAAGAAAGAAAATAAAAACAAACAGGAATCTCCATAATTCCTTCTGGCATCATGGCCTTTGGGATGCAGCCCCAGCTGGTGGCTCCAGAGCCCAGGAAAGGAGGCTGGAGCTACTGGGTCAGTCTCTGGCCTTTCTCAGAGTCCCATTTCCCTGCAGAGCCCAGCCCAAGCCAGAGCCCTGACACAGCCTCCTTTATCCTCACAGTTGCTCCTCAGCATGGCAGGGCAGTGGCAGGGCCCAGTGGGAAAAGGGTTGGGAGCCAGCAGACCTGGGTTCTAGCCCCAGCTCTGCCCTTACTTGCTGTGTGAGCCCAGACAGGTTCCTCTCCCTCTCTGGGCCTCACATGCCCCATCAATAAACTAAGGAGGCTGCGTCAGTTGTTTCTAACCATTTTCTCCTCCAAAAGCCACCGGGATTTTGTCAACTAAATAGTATTAAATGAGCATTAACCTATTTTTCCATTTTGGTTGTTTGTGCAGTCTTTGTAGGGGACACCCCCCAATATTCATTCTACCCCTAAATGATGGCCAAACCTACCCAGGAGATCCCATTCTCTTTGCTAATACTTACTTTAAGAATGGACATGTGAGGAGAGGGGGTCCTTGGGGGGGGCTTCTAGGAGAAAGTCAGAGACAGGAGAAATCTTTTTTTCTTCACTGGGCTGCATTCACCCTTAATCTTTTTGAAATCGTGAAAATAACTCCCGTGCCCCACCCTTACCCCAGGCTCTGAGGTCTTCTCCCGGTCTGGCTGGCAGTGCTCCACGGAGGCTGACTTCCAGCCAGTTTGCTGCTTCTGGACTCTGGCACCCACCATGCTCATAGCCCTGCCTCCCCCAATGAAGACAGGGACAGAGCCAGGTCTTGGTGGGTCATCTGCCACAGGAGTCTAGAGCCAGGGAGGTTGGGAACATTGAACTGGTGTGACCTGGGGCATTCCCAGCTAGGGTCAGGTGAGTCCAGGGAGCTTGGGGTTGGTCTTCTCAGATGGCTGCCATGGCTAATTCTTAAAGCAATCCATAAAGCAGAGACCAACCAAATTCAGACCATGCTAACTTGCAGCTTTAAGAAATTGTTTCTGATGCAATGGAAGCTTGCTGAGGGCAGTAGTGGCGCCAGAATTTTCTCCATAGGAGGTGATAGGCATGACTATGGGTTACAAAAGGGGGGGGGTGAGGGTGGACAGGGTACTTGTTCTGGGGCTACATCAGCAAAATGCCCTGCATACCACTGAAAGTGAGAGAGCATCATCTGTCCCTAGCTAAGAATATAGGGGTAGTGACAGAGATAATGGGGAACACAGGCTCTCCAAGCCCCAGGATCTGCCACTGGATAGAACACTGCTCCGTGCCAGGGCTGAGCCAAGTTATTTTCGCATCCTTAAATTTCATTGATCCTCAGAACATCTGGGTGAGATGTGTATTCTTACCCCATTTTACAGATGAGAAAACTGAGGCTCAGTGAGGATGAGTAACTGAGATCACTCAGGTGGGACTTGGACCTCAGTCTCTTGTCTGCAGATCCAATGCTCTCTCCACTTCCCTTTACTCCTCAGGTCAGCTACTAAGACTAAAGCCCTCTGTTTCCTCATCTGTAAACTGGGAACAATGGTAAGCAGGACCATCTCTAGGGCTTTTATAAGGATTAAATGAGATAATTCCTGTGACACACTTAGCACAAAGTTAGTGTCCAAACACCGTAAGCTATTGTCATCATCATTTACATCAGGAAAACCCTTCCAAGGCTGTCCCATGACAAAGCCCAATCCTCCGAGGCCTCCATGACCTGCCCCTCCAGTCAAGGTCACCCCTCTAATCATCCCCCAACACCATCCCAGTAAGCTACTCCTCATTCCCCAAGTGTCCCTGATGCCACTCCCTGACACCACTGCTCTTTCCATTCCCTCTGCTGACTCATCTTTTACCCCTGCCCATCAAAGCCTCAGCCTCTCTGAAGCACAAGGCTCAATTAATCACCCTGTCTTCTAGGTCTCCTCAGCAAGTTGCATGGGCCACCACTATTATCCTGGATTTCACTCCTCACAACCCACCCTGTGAGGTCCATCCTCTTGGAATCCCCATTTTATTGCTAAAGAAAGTGGAAGAGATAATAAGTAACTTGTTCAAGGTCACAGCAAGGTCACATGGTAGAGCACTTGCACACCTTTTAACACGTCTTAAGAGTCAAGCTGAGCACCGTGATGGATGTGATACAGCATACTAGGGAGGTTCAAATCCTCACTCTGTCTCTTACAAGCCTATGATATTTGAGAAACTTCTTTAACCTCTCTAATCCTCAGTTTTCTCATCCATAAAATGGAACAATACATAATGATACATGGGATCAATGAAAGAACTGAATGAGGATATATGTAAAATGCTTAGCATAGTACCTGGCACGTAGTTAGTACTCAATAAACCTGAGCTGTTTCTAGGATTATCCCAGTCATACCTCATTTTATTGAGCTTTGCAGATAATTGCATTTTTTACAAATTGAAGGTTTGTGGCAACCCTGCATCAACAAGTCTATTGGTGCCATTTTCCGACAGGATTTGTTCGCTTCGTGTCTCTGTGTCACATTTTGGTCATTCTCATGATAGTTCAAACCCTCTACCAGCAAAAAGATTATGACTCACTGAAGGCTTAGATGACGGTGAGCATTTTTAGCAATAAAGTATTTTTTAATTAAGGTACATACATCATCTTTAGAAATAGTGCTATTGCAGAATTAATAGACTACAGTATAGGGTAAACATAACTTTATATGCACTGGGAAGCCAAAAAATGTGTATGACTCCATTTATTGCGATAGTTGATTTACTGGGGTGGTGTGGAACCAAATCCGAAATTTCTCCAAGGTATGTCTGTATTTCCTCCCCTCCCTGCTAAGAGTATAAGCTCTCTGAGGACAAAGCCCATGTCTGGCTCACCTCAAGCAAGGGAGATGCTAATCAATGTTTGTTGACTGAATGAGTGACCTGGGAAGACTTGAGGGGTTGCAGGTCCGAATGGTTCAAGGGAACTCAGTAACAGGATAGTGTCTGGCGTCATCAGAGAACTCCGGAGAAAACCTTTGGAAGTGACCTCCATTATATCAGTGATCCCGGAGGAGAAAGAGTGAAGCAACTAAGAGTTTATGTTCTACATTCTAAGAAAGTGCTGAGGCAATTCACAAAATTTTAAACAAGAGGATGATAAACTACCAAAATTCAGTTGAGCGCTAAGCTTCCTGGTGACACACACCAAAAGGAAAACACAGCAAGTCTCATAGTGCTCAGAGTCCAACAACAACAACAAAATGCCATTAATTCTTCTACACAAAATAATTCACAGAGCTTCTCTTCTCTGCATGGTGTTTTGAATGATTAGGGTAACTCAGAGATGACTAACAGCACAGAGATGGGTCCTGGAGGAGGAAACATCAGAGCCAGACCTCAGATAAGGGGAAGGGACAAGGTGCTGGGATAAGAGGAAAGGATTCCAGGCCCGGACAACTAACTTCAGTTGGCAACATTTCTAGAGCGTCTACGTGAGCCAGGCCCTGTGCTGGGGATCAGGGTGGCAGGGCTGGAAAGGTCCCACGGCAGCCCAGAACCAAACTCGATGTTCCAGGTGATTTTATAAATGCCATCCTAAACCGGGGCAGCACGCTGAGAAAAATCAGAACGGCATGGAGGAAAATTCCATTGGAACGACCATTATTCAGCCATTAGTTTCACTCAATCTTTCTTCTCGGGAAGGAAAACGCAAAATTGTAAAATTGCCGAATACGTTCAGGTTCGACCAGAGTGAATCTGATTGTGCCGTGTGTTACCCGATGAGTCATAGGCTGTCAGTGAGGGAAAGACCCCAAAGGACTGATGATTCTACACTCAGAAACGGCAAAGGGATTTGTTTGGGGCCAGAAGGTAGGTCCAAGGTGAGCTGAGCCTAGGAACACATGAGGCCCCTGATTCCTGTTCCAAGCCTCACGGATCCATTCATTCCTGAGCGGCATGCACCAAACTCCTGCTGAGTGTCTGGCCCAGCACTTGGCACCTGAGCTAAAGAGGTAAGTTCTAACCCCTGTCCTCAAGTGGGGGACACAGACAAGTGAAAAGTTCCAGTGCAGTACGGTAAGCCGCCCCGAGAGCCAAAGGCAGAAGCAAACCTGAGAAGCAGAGGCAGCCGTGGGAACAAAACGGTAGTAGCCACTCCTTATACAGAGCTTACTCTGTGCCAGGCACTATTCTAAGCAACTTATCTGTTTAATCCTCACAACAACCCAGTGATGTCGAGTCTGTTATTGCCCCCTCCCATTTTACAGATGAGGAAACTGAGGCACAGGGAGGCACAGGGAGCACCTTGCCCAAGGTCACACAGCTAAGAGATGGACAAGCTGGGATCCAAACCCAAGCAATCCGGCTCCAGAGACTGCTCCCACCCCTACACTAAACCACTCCACCTAATCCAGACTGGGAGCAGGGGTGATCCAGAAAAGCCCCCTGGAAAAGATGAAGCCCAAGTCTTAGGGATGAGTAGGAAGGAGTTAGCCAAAGAAAGGGGCAGGCAAGAAGTGCACTCCAACCAGAGGGCACAGCACATGCAAAGGTCTGGAGGCACAAAAAAGCCTGGTGCACCAGGGAATGGCTATAAGTCAGTAGGTTTAGAGGGCAGGAACTGGGGGAAGGGGAGGGAGTAAAGTGTGCAAGGCTCTTTCCTCCCCATTTAGCAGCCTGGTACTATTATCTACTATCCAGAGCCTAACATATACTCTGATGTACAAACAGTACAAATACAGTATTGAAGCTCCCATGGTGTTGGTATGAAGAGACGGGATTTCTTTGTGCTTAAATGAATCAAGATGACCTCAAAGAACAGGCAGGAAGGAAGTAATACCTTATGCATTTCCACAGGACAAGTCTGTTCTCTCTAATCCGTACTGTCCAAGTCCATTACCTCGTACAGTAGTACCTAATCACTCCACCTTACAGAGAGATATGCACACTAATTAGGAAGGATGTTAACCACCATAGTGAAAATATTCCAAAGCAAATGAAATATTACTAAGAGCAAAAGGGTGATTTGTTTCTGTGAATTGTGTTTTCAAATGAGATCAAAGAATGCTAAAGGCTTCGTTTTAGTTATACCTAGAAGGACTTCTCAGGCATGCATCCCTTTTTCGGCTTTCACGCACACAGCAGTCTCTCCCCATCCCCCACTGTGCAGAAATAAATAAATAAAAGGGTTTAAAATCATATTTACTCTGATATCTTTGCATTACCCCCATTTGAGTTTTTAAATTACTGTCTTTATTTTTTTCTGAGGACAATATAACTACAAAGAAGGTTCATATTTTGAAGTGTATCTATCTGATCATTGCACAAATGTTTTCGGGAGAAATCACTATATTTCTCCAAGATGGGTATGGGTTTTGTCATAGATCAAAGTGAGAGGGAGGAAAAAAAGATAAATCATCAGAGATCCAAAAATACTTTTCATTTGGAGAAGATATCAGGCCATTTCGATGGGGCTGATGGAGTCCCTGTTCTGTCTCCATTACCCAAGGCAGGCAGCCCCAGCCAGGAGCCAACTACCAAGATTATATTGCCCATAAAGATGGTCCCCAATATATATATATATATATATGATCTTCAACCTCTATTGATTGACCAATTTCACAAGCAAAGACTGGTGAAATGAAGCTGAAATGAACATCATGCTTTAACTCATTGAACCTATCAGGCCTGAGTTAATCTCACTGTCCACTGTCTCTGATAGAATTCAATTGATCAATCATGTTTCGGTGATAGTACCATTTCACTGGCTTATTGCTTCTTCATTTCAGAGCTTGACCTGTTAGATATACTTGGACTGGCTTGACTCCTCTTGGATACACAGAGATCAGCCTCTGTCTGCCAACGTGTGTCATCTCCTGTCCCAGCTGAAAAGAACTCAAGAGGCTTTTGTGTAAATCTGTGATGTGTTTTTCCACCAGACATACACACGAGTGGTGGATTTATGATGGCATGGAATTGAAAAAGCACAAATTATAAGAGAGGCTCTTTATTCTGCACGGAAGCACCATCATTCCCTTTTACATAGCTAAATTGATGTGCTTGGGCTCTGTACTCAGCGGTGGCATGTTCTTATAATTGGCAGCTGTATGCGCCCAGACAGAGTAAGGCACATGTGGAAATGGTAACAACAACGACAATAACAATCGCCACTCCTCAAGTATACATTCACGCTGACCTTTCACATTCATCAGCTTCTCTGATTCTCACCATAACCTCAGGAGATGGGCAAGAGATTATCATTCCCATTTACAGACAAGAAAATGGGCTCAGAGAAGGGGAAGCGGCTTGTCCAAGGTCACATAGCAGAGCTATCAGGCCAGTTGGGCCTGAGAGCACTGGTATCTCAGCTCCTGAGTGCCTCTTACCCGGCTGAGGCCGACCTCCAGGCAATTTCAGAACTGTGGAGTCATTTTGGGTATACCACTCTGTCCCTGACTACCTGGACGAAGGAAACGTCCTCAAAATTCGGTTCACAGAATTTTAGAGCTTACGATGGATTCTAAGATCAGCTGCAGCACCTTCTATAGCTTAGAAACTGAGACCCAGAGGGCAGTAAACAGTTTTCCAAAGTCACCAAGACACTCAGCATCCCAGTCAGGACTCAAACCTGGATCCCAGGCCCTCAGCCCAGGATTCTTCATGTTTTCCCTCAACACCTCCCTTGATTCACGCCAAGCCAATGAGCTCCTATCAACAGAGAACCTCACTCTCCACTCTCAACGTGGCCCAATGTGCTGCTTTGGTTCCTTCATGGCAGTTAATTTAATTTTCCTAACTGCAAGCTAAGATGTTGTGCTTTGGGAAATCAGGGCACAGGGGCTCCACCCGGCTGTCTGCCTGGGGGAGGAGGCTCTTGGAACCACAAAGCTGAGCCCAGCATGCAGGTCTCTGGAAGAGGCCAGGGCAATGACAGTTTGCAAATAAGCCTTGCATCTGCTTAGAGCTGGCAGAGTCTGCAAACACACTAATGGACTTTCCTCTGCCCACAGGGAGCTGGGGAGAAGCAATAAATAAAGTAGGCGCCTCTGGGGGGAGCCATTGCTGAGGCCAGATATGGGGCTTAGATGAAGGGCTTGTTGAGGGTGGGGGAAGGGCTTCTGGGACTCACACTGCATCACGCTGCCCCCCCTCCCCGTACACCTTCCAGTAGCCCCAGACGCTACCTCCCAGATCCTTCAGTCTGTATTCCAAATAGTCGGGCCCTTGTCAATACACTTACAATTCAGTCCAGACACAGAACAGTTGTAGAGGTTGTAGAGGGTTGTAGAGGGTAGAGGCGCTCATGTGGCTGCTGTGGCCACAGAGTAGAGACCCTCTTGGAGGGGGATAAGAAAAGGCCCAGCGGCCAGATGGAGGCCCTCACCCAGGAAAGAGCGCACGGCGGGAATGGCTACCCAGGTTCAGGGGCAGGTCCAGGAGATGATGAAGAGGGGAAGTCTGCCAGGGTTAAGAGACTCACTGGTGGTGGAGGACAGACACACCTCTGAACTTCCCTGTTAGACGCTCTGGGCTGCCACCCACTGATGCCCCATCTCACTGAGAGCAAAATCCACAGTGGGTCATGGCTTACAAGACCCTACTGTATCTGGGTCCCCTGGCCTGCAGTCCCACCTTCCTGACCTCCCCTCCTCCCACTTACTCTGCTCTGGCCACATCGGCCTCCTTGCTGTCCCTCAATCATGCCAAGCACACCCCTGCTTCACTCACACCTTGCCATGTGCTGTTCCCTCTCTCTGGAACATTCCTCCCCCAGTATCTGTTTGGCTCCCTCCTCCTTCCCCTAGAGTCTCTGCTCAAATGGCATCTCATCATTATGACCACCCTCCACAAACCAGCATGTACCCTACCCCCGGCCCTGCTTCATTCTCTATCTCCTTACCCAGCTTTGTTTTCCTCCAGAGCACTTAACGACATGCTGTTTATTTTCCTTATTTATTTATTCTCCCTCATTAGAATATCATTCATGAGGGCAGAGGTTTTGTCTGTCTCGTTCATTGCTGTGTCCCTAGCACCAAGAATAACGTCTGGCACATAGTAGGCACAAAATAAACACGTGTAGAATAAACAGGTAAAAGTGGATATTTCATTGAAAGTGAAAAAAAAGCAAAAACAAAAACAGGTACAAAGGAGACAGCCACTCCTTGGCAGCCTCCCATTGTGAAGGAGTGCTCACTCCCTCCCTGGGGGCATCTGATGAAGAGCCTTTCCATGCTTGGCCTAGGGCTTGGGAGACAGAACTCCCTCAGGGAAAACAAAGGGGGCCGCCAGGCCTTGACCATCACTGAGGCTCCAGTGCCCAGCTCTCAGTCAGGAGCCAGTGAATGGATGAATGACTCCCCAGGGAGGAGGCCCAGCCTTAGAAGAGTTTAAATTGCAAAGATGGTAGTATACCAGGTGCCAGCTCTGGCTCTGCCACTTGCCAGCTGTGTGACCTTACACAGCACATCTCATCTCATCTGTGCAATGGGGTCAATAAATCCTGCCAAGCCTGCAGCACTGGGTCAGAGCAAGCAAGCCAGGGGGACTGCAAATTGAGACAGTATCATCTGCAGGGCAAACATCTCGGGTCAGCCGATGAGGACAGGGAGTGAGAACATGAAAAGGGAAGCCATTTGCCTAATTAAAAAGGACAAGGTGGGGCTTCCCTGGTGGCGCAGTGATTGAGAGTCCGCCTGCCGATGCAGGGGACCACAGGTTCGTGCCCCAGTCCGGGAAGATCCCACATGCCGCGGAGCGGCTGGGCCCATGAGCCATGGCCGCTGAGCCTGCGCGTCCGGAGCCTGTGCTCCGCAGCGGGAGAGGCCACAACAGTGAGAGGCCCGCGTACCAGAAAAAAAAAAAAAAAAGGACAAGGTGTGTTCAGAGAGGAGCACCTGGCTAAGCTGTATCCCTTGGTTCAAGCATTCATTCGTCTTTTGCTGGTGCTCCGACCCCAAGCATAGCCCTGTAAGGGGAGCCCATTTTCTAGCAGGGGGAAGAAGCCTAGAGATGGAGTTAGGATTCAAGCATCGAAAAGTACCCTACGAGAGCACCAAAGAGCAGACAGTGGGCGCCAAGAGACAGAGTCTGTCTGGTGTTAGGGGTCAGGGAGAGGGTCAGGAAACGCTTCCTGGAGGAAAGAGTTGCCATTTGAGCCAGGATTTGGACTTGGAGGCGTGAGAGAGGAGGCAGAGGGTATCCCAGACAGAGATAAGATGTAGGTGGGGCTCTCACCAACTGTGCTTCCCTGGGAGCTTGGTACCCATGCAGGAGCCCCAGGTGCACATCAGGCCACGCATCTCTGCCTTCCCAGCACAGGGTCCTCCACACAAAATGCACGATATATGCAGATTTTGCTTTTTCACAGAGTCACAGAACTTCCCAAAGGAAGAGACCCCAAAGAGAAACTCATTTGTTGCAGTGGATCTCAACAAGGGTGATCAAATCAGAGATTTCGGAAATCTGTGACTTACTGTTATTTGGGGAGGAGTTATGGCATTTAGTGGGCAGAGCCAGGGTGCTCCCCAGTCCAGACCAGTGAAGGATCGCCCTGCATCCCACACATCTTTGGAATGATTCATCATACATTCAAGTTGGTGAAAACTCTCTTTATAAATATTTGAGCCATGAACCTAACACTATTTTACTTACATACACAAACTTGGTGTTTTAATTTACACTGAATTTTCCAGGAATACAACCATCCCATAAATTGAGGGAAGATTATGCTTCGCTTTGGTTGCAATTTTATCAAGACATGTTCACAATTTCAGAAAATCAGTTTGCTGATGGCAACACCACCATAGGTATTTGTATTGCCAGAAAACACAGCTGTCCACATTTGTAGCTGCCACATTCATGGTGATTCTACGCATAAGTGCAAGCAACTGACTACTTTATTATGTCTTCTGGTGTAATCAGGCCTGAGCATTTACATAATGAAATACATCATTTAATTATGATTTTATTTTTCTTTCCCCTTTTTGTTACAATTGGGGCATTATATTGATTTTTAAATTATGTGTATAGGTAGGTTATATTTTCTCTAAATTTCATTTTAGGATAGCAAAGGAAGCACTACAAAATAGTTGTTTTAAACAGGGGAGGATTTAACAATTTTTAATCTGACAGGATTTAAACTCACTGTATACGATTTCCAAGGCCCCTTCAGCTCTGCCAATTAGGACTATCTCATATTGAGACTATCACCCTAATCTGTCTTTCTGAAAAAGGGTATTTTTGGGGAGAGAAAGAGTTCTCCAGACCCCTTCTGAGGAACAGGAAGACAGGTGCCAAAATTAGCTATAAAATAAATGTACTTCCTCAGGCATGAATAGTAAGAGCTTGTTCCTAAAAGACAACACTGGATTCCCCCTCTTCTTTTTAGCAACCCAATTCCAGATACAATAATCCAGCTAGGACAGAGCCAAGAAGGGACCCAGGTTCCACAACAGCTTCCCCCTCCTGCTGGGTCTTCTCTCAGCCATCTGCACCAAGGAAAAGAGCAAAAAGCCAGGGGTAGAAAAGACACCTTGACAAATCAGTGCTCCTGCTGCCCTGCAAACATGCAGAATGAGCTTTGGAGCTCGGAGAGCAAGGGAGGTGGGACTAAGACCAGGTGAGGTGTAAGCGCAGGGGAGGGATTGCAGGGGTGGGGGGGTTACGTGCTACCTCTGCCATTAACAGAGTGATTAAGTGCACAGGCTCTGAAACCAGTCTGCTTGGGTTTGAATCCCAGCCCTGCAACTTACTAGCTGCATGACCCTAGACTGCTAATTTAACCTCTCATCTTTTCCATCTGCCAAAGGGAAACAGTAATAGTACCTACATTTCTTAAGGCTGGCGTTGTACACGGTGCCTGTCACACAGTGAGTGTGTTTCAGTCTCAACGTCAGCTGCACTGGTCACATTGCAAGACTGGGCTGGGAGCAGAGACCTGGGTCCTGCCTCCATCTCCCCTGTGGATGACTCACACTCGACTGGTCCTCAGAGACCATCAATTCCAATTCCCCCATTTTACAGACAAGGACACTGAGGCCCAGAGAGGGGAAAAAAAATGGACAGAGCTCACACAGCAAACTAGCATTAGATTCCCAATCTAGACTCCTTCCACAACATCGTGCTGCTTCTTAAACACACTAAGCATCAGTTTGTACATTTCTGAATAAGAGTGGTTGTCACAGGGTGGCACCAAGGATCACTGAATGCAATGACGGGGCAAAGTCCTCAGCGAGCCCTTATTAAGCCTGTGCCAACTCAAGGAATTCAGGCCGTTACTCAGCACACAGTAGGCGCCTGACACATATTTATCACGTGCATTGCACTATCTTCTCTCACTGGTCAGTAAGTTCCCCAAAGTCAAGGGCCTTTCATATCAGAGTATCTGACACATGGCTACTTCTCAGTAAATACTGGTTGAGTGAATGAATGAATGATAGTGTGCCTGAAAACAGAACTAGAAAGGGGGGTGGGAGGGGGAAAGGAACGCCTTGGTTCTCTAACTAGAGGGAAAGCAAGAGATTGAAAAGAAGAAAAAACTGCATCTCCTTATCCACCCCTTCCACACCCGTGCTCTGTGCCAGTCCCCAAGCTGGGCGCTAAGGGAGCAACTGGGAGGAATCAGAGGTGGCCCCTGCCCTTGGAAGTCACCAACTGATGGGGGAGGCAGAAGAAGGCCGCAGGGACTCAGAGGGGGCCATGTGGCTGGCAGCCTTCTCTGTGGGGACAAGGAGGGCTTCCTGTGGGAGGTGCCACGCCACAAAGAATGGGGATACAGACAGGGGACAGAGATGGAAGGAAGGCCCTCTCTCCAGAGCAGAGGGCTCAGAGACAGCATCACCACATGTGATGGGCTGATATGCAGACCTGAATTTGTCAAGCCATGCCCCAGGGGGCAGGGATGACTTTGTGTCTTTTTCTACTTTTCCACTGGAGCAAAAGACAAAAAACTGATGTCAGGGCATCACTCAGCAAGACCAGAAGAACCTTTACACTCAGAAGCAGATGGAAGAAGAGGCCGCAGGAACGCCAGGAGGACGGGCCAGTCCAACAAGAGAGCAAGGAATTTATGAACCCCCCCCCCCAGCCCAATTCTGCACTGCGGACCAAGGCGAGAGTGGTGTGCGTCATCCACCCCAGCACCTCCGTCCAAGGAGGCCCAGCAATCCGGCCTCTCCTCCGCCGGCTCCGGGGCGCACAGTGTCCCTCGGGCTCCTGACATTCTGTGGGCCGGTCCCCCGCCGCCGGCACCCCTCGCCTCGGCGCGCTTCATCTGCTCCTCTGCCCAGCTCCCGGCTGCCGCCGCGCCAGCGCTCCCCGGGGCCCGGAAAGCTGGCATCCGTTGTTACCATAACAAACTCAATTGTTCTCAGCAGGGCCCCGGCAAATAAAGTCATTCATTACGGACCTATCCCGGCCGCCGTGGGCTGCGCGGCAGGCAGAGGGCCGCCCGCCGCCCCCTCGCGGGCCGAGACACGCGCCAACTCTGGTACCTGCCGGGGCCGGGCCCGCGGCACCACGGCCGCCACGCTGTGCCGGCGGGGTGAGCGCCGGCCGCCGATTAGTTTTATCTCGGCACGTCAATTGACTTATACTGATTGGCTTCCTGCCGCCAAATGTCAATTAAATTGCAAATGCTTGGCGGAGGCAGGGCAGGCGGGCCGCCTCCTTGCCGAGGGCGCCGCGCTCTCCCTTTTTTTTTGTGCCATGTTCTGACGCGGTTGGATTTCTTTCTCCTGCCACCCCGCGCAGCAAACCCCCATGCCCTCCTGGAAGACAGTTGCCCTCCGTTCCCAGCCGATGGGGCGCCCCGAGAGCGAGGCGGAGGAGCGGGGTCTGGCCTCTGGCCTCTCCCCAGGGCCCTCGGCCTCTTGGAAGGGCTTTCTTTATTCGCTGGGTGGCACGGCGGAATCCCTGAAAATTCCCCAGAGATCCTAGCAGGGGACTCCTGGTACGACCTTGAGCATACCCCTTCCGCTCCACTCCGCCCGGCTTTCTTCGCCGGCCAAGGGGGCTTGAAGGAGATGGCGGCTGGGGGCCTCTTTCTGGGTGCGCGGAGGGAGCAAGGTCAGCAGAATCACAAACATTCACTGGGCGCCGACTCTGTGCCGGGTCATGCGTGGGCACAGGCTAATCTGCTCAACAGCCCTCTGCAGTAGGTATTATTATCCTTCTTTTACAGGCAAGAGAACTGAGGCACAGGTTAGGGAAGCGGCCGATTGGGTTTCGGAATGGGCAGCCAGGCTTCAGAAGCCCGTGGCTTCATTATTGTGCGCGGTACTCTCAGGGGAGGCACCGTGAAGAAATAAGAAAGGGAAAGGGACAGGGCACTAACCTAGACCTGGGCACCTGCCACTGTTACCGATCAGGGCTCTTGGCCTTCCCCCGATCAATAGAAATTGACTAGAGGCCAGACAAGAAATTCAGGCAAGGCTTTACTGGGGCCCTTGCTGCAGCGGGGGGCCGCGAGAGCAAACCACAGGTTCTCTTGCTCGCTCCCCGAGAGGGGGCAAGCTTGTTTCTCACATGGGGTGACGGGAGGGTTGTGTCCAGGGGTCGGGCCAGAGGGGTGGATTAGGTGTTTTGCCCACCCCTTAGGTGGTGGTGTGGGCAGGGGGCATCCGCATTACCCTACTTTTGCTCCCGACACCCTGTTTTTGCTCCAGGCTCTTCAAAAGTGGCAGTTGGGTTTTTTTGGTTTCTATCTTTTGGGTCCAGAATTTGCCCCAACTGGGCATGCATACAGTTATTTTTAGTCCCAGGCAGTTTCTTTGTATTTTGTTGCTCGAGGTGTGTCCAGGTGCAAGCACTGCAGCGCTGCAGCAAAGGGTCCCAGGTCCCAGCCTGTCTCACCACTGCCAAGAACAGTTGTTCTTGCCAGTTGTTTTACATCCATATGAAATTCTCACATTCACTGTATGATCTAAGGATTAGAGTCCCCATTTTACAGATGGGTAAATGGACCCTTGGAGAAGTTAGTTCTCCGAGGGTAAATGGACCCTTGGAATTTGTCCAAGGTCACAGAGCAGGCACTTGAAATGAACTACGACACCCATACCTACATAGAGCTTGACAGTTTATAAAGCACTTTCTCACACATTGCTCCTCCTGAGTTGGCACAAGACTTTGAGGAAGGAATTCTGCTCTCTCTGTGCCAGTAAGAAAACCCAGGCCCAGCGAGGCTGGCCCAAGATCACCAGCACTCAAACCCAAGGCCCTGTGATTCCTGATCCTGTGCCCCAAGCCCTACCTCAAAGAGACCTTGAGAAAAATGACTCAGGCAGGCACAGGTCCCACTCGTCCCCTCTCCCCATTCTGTGGGGAGCTATAGAGTAGTACGCAAGTCATAACTGGAGTCAAGCTGGAAAATGCTTAGGGTCACAGGGAGAGCAGGAAAGGGGGCACCCAGGAAAGATGGCATTTTCGGGAAGGACCATACATTAGGCCCCCAAAGAGACTGGGTGGATTTTCCTCCACTGTCTGCCATAAACCTCCCCCTTTGCTGCTTCTGTCTGCCTCCTTAAAGCTCTGTCTTGAGAGAGAGAGGTATGCAGGTTCTTAACTGATGAAATGTGCCAGCATTTAAAAGATACAAACCTGACCAATCGTTCTTTTCAGAAAAGAGATGTTAGCAGAACAAAAGTCCCATTCAAAAGTGCTGGATGGCGTTTGTGTCTCACACAGAAAGGAAACGAAGACAGAGAAGATGGAGGAGGGAGGGGGAACAGCAGGGAGGAGGGACGGGGCAGAATCTGGGGATGGAAGGGTGATCCGGGCTCATTGCATCCAAATCAAAGACCCAGAGGGTAGGGACCTGACTGAGACCACACAGCAAGATAGTGGTGAACTGGAGCCAGGAACCCAGCCTCTCCACCCTGTGACAGGCTCATCCTGCCTCTGCAAGCTGCCCTCAGCTACAACTTGAATTGTTGGTTTCTGAAAAAAAGCGGAGCTAAAATTCTGCCAGTGTAAATTCTGGTGTGTACATCTTTTTCTTCTGACCCTAGCCCGAATAATCCTATCATTAGACTTAGCAATATAAATAAAATAATCATTTAAAAAAGAGAGAAAGATGGGAATTCCCTGGCGGTCCAGTGGTTAGGACTCGGCACTTTCACTGCCGTGGCCCAGGTTCGATCCCTGGTCGGGGAACTAAGATCCTGCAAGAGAAAGAGAAAACAAAAGAGCTGGGAATTTAGAAAGTTCTTAAGAAGGTCTTCTTGAGGAATTTGGATTCAGGGTAGAAACTCTGCTCTGATGAGTTAAATATTCTTAAAATGTGCCATGTGCCAGAGCTGATCAAAATACTATAGATAACGTTTTTTAATTACCAGGAATTGCAGGAATTATTATCCCCTTTTGACAGATGAGGAAACTGAAGCTCAGAGAAGTTCAGGCCCTTGTCAAAGCTCGCACAGGTAGTAAGTGGCAGGGCTGGGCTCGAACTCCAGTCCACCCACTGTGCTACCCTGCTGTGGTGTAAAGTCCATATGTGATCAGCCAACTGCACTTGAAGGTGACCAACTGGAGGATGTGACAGGGAAGCATGCATAGCAGTGTCAGGGGAAGCCTCAGAAATGGCTGAGTACCTGAGTGAGGAAGCGGGCTCTGCACCAAGGTCGCCCTGAGCTCAGCCTGGCAGGGTGACGGGGATGGTAGAACTGAAATAAAAGGTGGGCTCAAAGCCCCCTTTTGGAGAGAGCTGAGGACATTCCCACTGATGCCATCCTGTGCAACACTCTGTGAGAGGCAGACCAGGGTGGCAGGTAAGGCTACTCTGGAAGCCAGCTGCCCAGGGGCTGGTCCCAACTGTGCCACGGTGGAGCTGTGTGACCTTGGGCAATTTCCTGGATCTCTCTCTGAAACTCTATAAAATGGGGATGATAAGAGCTTCACCTGGTACAGTGGCGATATTAAATGCATTAATAGTTTAAAATACATATGGCAAACACTCAGTAAATGCTAACCATTAGAGTCACAGTTCCCATTTGAGGCTGTGATCTATATACACCTGGAGCATATGCTTAGGTAAGGCAGGCAGAACAAGGGCCCTAGGCACCAGCATGCAGAGCTATGCACGTGTGTGTGTGTGTGTGTGCGTGCGCGTGTGTGTGTTTAGACCACGGGAGAGCTCCCTCCCCCTCTAGAATGGTTGCCATGAAATCCCTTCTAGGGAGCCAGACAGCAGCGCTGGAGGATGGAGACGATGGAGTCAGGGAGGAGTGAAAGGAAGAAGCCTTTGACGTGTAAGGCTCTGGGTTCTACTCAGCAGCCTGCACCTACGGACCAGATGGGCTCCCGGCTTCTGTGACATCCAGTCCCTATTCAGTACATATTTGTTACCAAGAACCAGCCCTGTGCTGGGCACTAGGGCCACAATGGTGACCACTACAGACACTAGTCCCGCCCACACAGGGCTCCCAGTCTCACAGGGAAGAGAGATGAGTGACAAATGTGATACTTTTGTCAACAGGCAGGCTCTGTGCGCTGCAGGTGGGCCCAGGGGAGCTGACAGTTAGGAGGGACCCTCGGGGAAGCCTCCACTTTTAGGAAGTGGCATGAGCTGGATCCTGAAGTTGTAGAACGTCAGCTGGGTAAATGGTAGGGTGGAGAAGGGGGGCAGTTTCCAGGCGGTGGGAACACATTACCATAAAAGGCATCCTTTATAGAGCACATATCATGCATCGGGGTCCTCCAGGGCACTGCGCATGCATTACCTCATTCAACCCACGTAACAACCCAATCATAGGCACAATGGGTGTCCTTGTTTTACAAAGAGGGAAACTGAGGTCAAATAACTTGCCCAAAGTTACACGAGTAGGCATTGGTGGAGTCAGCACCAGAACCCTGGTTGCCTGACTACAACCCGTGCATATAACCCTTAGGCTGCCAGCAGGAAAGAACAAGTGGTGCTCAAGGGATGGAATGAGGTTTGGTATGACTGGGGTGAGCATGAAAAGAGGAGGGTGGGGAGGGACGAGGCTCATGAGATGGGCACGGGTCTGACCACAGAAGGCCTAGCAACCTTGTTAAGAAGTTTAGATGCTTTCTGAGAACAATGGGCAGATTTGAAGGGTGAAAACCCTTCAGGTGAGTCACCGATCCAAACTGTATTTCCGAAGTGCCCCTAGGGCTGCTATACGGAAGGTGGACTGTTTGGAGAAGTCAGTGACATTGGAGGTGGGGACACACTAGGAGGCTACAGCAATAGTCCAAAGGAGAAGAGAGGGTGCTTGGACTAAGGCAGTAGCAGTGGGGACCAAAAAAAGGGAGCAGATTCATGAAATAGTTAGGACAGAGATGCAGTGACCTTGAGAAAACACCTACCATAGGCTTTGATTTGTGGTCACAGGCAGAGGCACAAACTTTCTGAGCTGTGAGGATGATAGAAGACCTGCTTCTGGCTAACTTAAGTTGCCTGGAAAAATAAATAAATAGCAACCCCTCCCTCTCCTAAGCACCAAAAGAGATTTCAAAGCATTTTCCAACCTGCTACTTCATATAACAGACTGTGAGGGAGATGTTACTGCAATCCCCACAGATGGGAAGTGAGCTGCCCAAGGTCACACAGCCAATGGAGAAAGATCCTGAATTTAACTCCAACTCCAGTGCTCTCTCTGGCACATCAGACCACAGAATGTCAGAGCCCAAAAGATCCCTTAAGTCATCTGTTCAAATATCCACATTTTAACACAAGGAAAACAAGACTCAGAGAGAAGTGACTTGCCCAAGGTCACACAGCCAGCAAGTAAAGGCTTAGACTAGAACCGAGAACTTGACTCCCAAAAAGGTTTGTATTAAGACGTCTGCACCATGGAGGTGAGGAAGGACGGGAGTGATCCCCAACAGCAATGGCCCAGTCTCCCACTGCTGTGACTAAATGCTGGCAGAGAAGTGAAACTCAGGCAAATGGGCAGCCTACCTGGGCACTGCTGCCGCCCACCGAGTTACAAGCATACCAAGCTCGGAAATGGTCAGTACACACTGTCCTGTCACCCCTCTTGTCCCTAACCCTGGACAGCAACTAAGCTGTCTTGGGTCGATGGTGCCACCTGGTGGCTGGTGCTGGGAAGAGTCTGACCCCTTTGTCGCTTTTTACCGTCCGCTTTTCTAGTCTCTCTAGGGGCCATGCCTTTCTCTGTTTCCTCTCATAGCTCAGTTCATCTCACTACAAGCATATCTCCTCTAGCATCTTTCAAGTCCTCTAAATGACCTTAGGAAATTCTCTTTTTCTTCCTCTCCTCCATTTCAGTCCATCAGTCCAAGGAAGGACTAATGCAAATGATAAACTTGTACCAATGAAAATGAAAACTGGAAATTTCAAAATGAAATTACACACACACACACACGCACACACACACACACGTGACCAACCACTGGCATTCTGGAAAAACTCAGAAGCCCCAGTAGAATCAGAACAAAAATCTCCCTTTTTTTCAATTGCCTTTCACACCTGCTTTTCCTCAAAGGCCAGGAGTCAAGATAAACACCAAACCTACTTCTTTATTTCATTTTATTTTGTTTCATTCCAAATCAACATTATTTGCTGGGGTTTTCCCCACCAAAACTATGCCCTGGGTGGGGGTCTCACGGGCCTGCCCTGAACAGCTACAGAGCTGAGCTGGGATGGGGAGAGGTGGCTGGGTCCCCAAACGCCCACTCCCTGGGCTCTTAGGGAGCACTAGGAAGCTGTTGTTGGCCCCAAAGGAAGCCTGCTGGACGGAGATCAGACCTCAAACCCTACGATATTCCACTGGAAGTAAAAGGAGCCTCCGTAGCTGTGCCTTTCTGTGGAAGTTCAAGCTTGGGAGAGGACCCAGAAGCCCTGCACACCCTAATCTGCTAAAGGACGATTTCCAAAGCCCAGCGTGTCTTGTCACTCCCTCCCCAGCTCAGAAGCCTGCCATGGTTCCCACTGCCTTCAGGAAAAAAGAACAGGAGAAACTGATGGCACTTTTCTTTTAATGAAAACCACTTAACTGCTCTCCCTCTCTGTATGAGTGATAAGTAAGCTCAGAGTCTGCAGCAGCCTGAAGCAGAGATCCTCAAAGTCTAGTCCAGGGACCCCCTGAGTGATCCCCAAGACCTTTCCAAGGGGTCTGTGAGGTCAAATCTATTTTCATAATAATACAAAATTATTCTTGGCCTTCTCCACTCTGATGCTTTTCCAAGTATACACTGGCGTTTTCCAGAGGTTCTAAGATGTGTGATATCACAACAGATTGGATACAGAAGCAGATATGAGAACCCAGCTGTCTTCTATTAAGCCAGACACTAAAGAGATTTGCAAACTCATAAAGCAATGTCACTCTAAATGTTTTGGCTTGGAAAATATTGTCCTTTCTTATTTCAAACAGCACATTATTTATGTTATTACTGCTATTTTTAATACATTAATAAATATTTTAAAATTTTGTCCATTTTAATTAACCCACATAAATTCAAAAGCTCCTTGGGGTCCTTGATCATTTTTAAGAGCTTAAAAGGGTTGCAAGACTGAAAGTCTGAGAACCACTTGTTTAAAATAATGCCAAGAGGACTTGAGATGGGACCAGGAGCAGATCAGAATCTTGGTACCAAAGAGAACCTTGATCCCATGTTTTAGATGAGGAAACTGAGGCCCAGAGAGAGAAAGGGATTTCCCCAAGGTCACCAGCAAGTCAGCCACAGACTGAGGACTGGAACCCAGAGCCCCAGGCTCCCTCCTCTGGGCTCCCTCCCCACCTCATGAGCCTCTAGTACTCAGAGTGTTGCAAAGTCCTGAACTGCAGATTCTGCAGCCAAGGATTAACCATATTCCAAAGACAGAGAAAGGACCATGGGATTCTCTGCCCCACAGGGCACCAGGGCATGCGGAGTGGGGGAGAAAGCCAAGTCCACTCCACCTTGAGCTCCAGACAGCCCTGGCAGGGGGCCTGTCTGCCAGGGATGAGACCGCACAGCTCTCCTTCTGGTTGACCCCAGAGCCGACTCACACTGTGGCCCCTGCTCTTTACGTCCCCCAGGGCTCTCTGGGACACCAGTGCACAGTCCCGTGGGAAAAGCTGGTGGGGGAGGGGTGGAGGAAGCCTGGGTGAAGCAGGTGTGCAAACAACAGGGGTGGGGGCGGGGTGTTGGCTCTCACCTCAGTCACTGAATCAAAGTGAAACTCAGGGACCTAGGGGCCAGGAGGAACCGAAACCTGACCCCCCACCCAAGGGACAGACCCTAGGCACCAGGGAAAGGCCCAAGGAGCCCCTCTGATTGACCACCTGGCCTCAAGTCCCCTGCTTTACCGAGGAAGCCTCGGACACTTGTCTGCCTGGCTGAGGTGCCAATGACTGCAAAACCGGAAGGACGGGAGAGTGGCCAGCCAGGCTGGGAGATGGGTCCCTAGCATCACTGCCACTAAGCGCCCCCGTGCCTGGACTACCCATCTGGCAGGTGTGAACTGAATGACTCCCGTCTCACTGTTCTTCTGGGCTGCCAAGGGGTGGGGCTGCTTGGCCCTGCCCTACTGCCTTCCCTCCCTCACCTACCTCCGGCCTGAGAGCCTGACTGCCCAGTTCCCTGACCGCATGCACGCGCACGCGCGCACATGCACACACACATACACACACAAACACAGCCCCACCCAGCTCGATCAGGGCCCTGCCTCCCATAGGCTTTAGCTGCCACAGGCTGGACTCAACCAGACGTGTTCTTCAGAGTCCATACTAGGATTCCAGAAGCTCAAAGGCATTCAGGTAGAGAAAATTAGAGCACAAACGCCGTGAACAAGGTGAGTACAGAGCACCCGGAGGATCACAGGCCCAGCAGCCCCGGACGATTGCTGCCGTGTAGGAAAGCCTGCCCAGTGTCACAAGATCTGATTTTTTTTTTTCCAAGAAAGGCTAGACATCCAGATAGGAAATCTTATTTTTAAATGTTGGTAACTAACTCAAAATCATTTTAAATACAGGACAAGCCAAGTAAAGCATGACGAGAAGGCTGGCAATCAGATTCAAAGTGATGCCCTCTGAGCAAGCATGCTGGTCCGGGCCCCTGCCCCGACAAAAAAAAACACTCAGGGAAGGGTCCCCTACATGTCCAGCCTGAGGGTACATTCAGGGGACACCTTGTGGAGGGCAGGGAGGGGACCTGCCCTGCTGAAGCCCCAGGAGAGACCAAGACAAAGTGGTGGTCATTTCCTTCTCTCTGCAGAGTCTGTCTGGTCTCCAAAGCTCCATGCTGGCCCGGGATGAAGCCAAGGGCCCCAGCCAGTCAGGAGGGACCAACGGCTCAACACTGAAAATCCCCCAGGGAGTGGACTGGCTCTGGAAACCAGGCCAGGTCAACAGACCAGCCTCAAGGACAGCATTCCAGGTGGAGGGCTTTGCCTGGATAATGGCCCAGAGACAGGAGAGCTCAGAGACTATGCGGGGGCCGGAAGCACAGAAGGGATGGGGAAGAGGAACGGGAGGCCAGGGAGGGAAGGTCAGGGCTCATTGTCAAGAGTTGAGGCCCAGGGGTGATAGGCTGATGGGGTCAGGTCAGGGTTGCTCATAGCTTTCAACAGTGGGGGCAGCAGATGGGCCGAGGAGAATGGAGGAAAGGAGGGGAGGTAAGAAACTAAGATTTGGCCTGTCAAATGGCAGTAGGATATCAAGGATGTTCTGAGGAGTCTGTCTGTCCCTCTAGGTTTTCTGGGTTTTTACCATGTGAAATGTCATTTTTACTGGTCAGACCCCTTCTTTTCTCCAAGCCTGTTTTCCCATCTGAATAATGACTAGGTGACACATCCCAGATGCTCTGCAAGGCCCTTCCAGCTCTGACAAGGGCTGGTGAAAACCAAGTTGGTGACCCCAAACCCCTAGAGGCCCAGCCCTCCCAGGTCCAAGTATTCTGCCTTCTGTCCTCCATCCTGGAGGTCTCCACCACCTTGTGTACCCAAGATGTCACTTCACGGAAAACTGAGGCTTAACCCTTTTATCCTTCCATCAAGGGGTTGAAGTGAAGGTCCTGAAGGAAAAGGAAGCAAAGGAAAGCCAGGGGCCCTTCCCTTTGAAGCTGCCACCTGGGGGCGCTGTTGTTCAGCCTTGGCGCCCAGAGAGGCTGACTGTTACAAACAGGAAGTCAGGGAGGGGGGCAGGGGAGGATCAGCCAGTTTCAGCTGCCAAACAGAGCTGCAGCGGGAGCCTGCTAGCCCTCAGCCTGGACCGGCCTCACACGCTCAAGCCCCGGTCTCCTTCAGGGGCCATTTATTAAATACTTAGGACCACCAGGCCCTGGAGCTAAACCCTTTGCCAAAACGACTTCATTTTATCCTCACAATAACGCACAAAACTTGTGCCCCCTCTACTTTCCGATGGCAAAATGCAGACTCCGAGAGACTGAGTAACTTGCCAAAGATTTCACCACTCAGAGTCCTCAAACCAGCTGGTCCCTGGCCTGTGAGCCTGGGTCCTTGCCTCAACACCTCACCTTATTTGGGGGTCTCCAGAGATCACTGATCTCTGGAATGGTGGTGCCGCAAGGGTGCCTACAACTCCCCCCTGACTCAGGAATCCTGAGCTTTTCCACACACCCCAGTCCCTGCTGGGAAATCTGAGAGCAGTCTCTGCATCTCCTGCTCCAGTGCCTTCGGTCCTGAGTCCGGGAGCAACAGACAGAGTCTGAGTGTCAGTAAAAGAAGAGGGTCCTAGGAGAGGAAGGCCAGGGCCTGCCCAAGGTCAGAGGGTCCCTGGGGCCCTGCATGGTCTGTGAACTTCTGAAACCCCTTCCCTCCCCAAAATGCCTCCCATGGAGGTCCGCAGGGCTGAGCTGAGGCTCCCAGCCTGGGAGAAGGGGAGGGCGGAGCTAGTAAGAGAGAGAGCAAGAGCCAATACAAGAAAAGAGAGAGAGTGGGGCAGTGCACATGAGAGAGAGAGAAAGAGAAGAGAGTGAATATGAGAAAAAGAAAGAGTGAAAGCTGGAACAGCAGACAGAAGCAGACACAGAGGAAGTCTCGATAAACAGGACATAAACAGAGGCAGAGGGCGCTGGATGAGATGTACCCCCAAACAAAAGACACAGGGAGAGACACAAAGACAGAGAGGAGACAGGCACCTCCAGAAAGAGGGATAGACATAGTCATGACAGGAGCCCCCGCTAAATGCCCCCCAAACTTCCCCATGAGGGTCTTGTTGGACTTGGCATCTTTTGAAAAGGACAGGCCCCTTCCTGTGCCCTCTGCAGGCAGAGGGCAGTCCAGTGCCCAGAAATTCCACCTGCAGTGTGCCCTCCACTGCCCCCAAAGAAGCTTCCACACTGGTGCTGGATTGGCCAGCCTTCTGAGCTAGTGAAAGGCATTCGCACTCGGCTGACCTCGGTGTGTTGAGGGCCTTTCAAACTGGGGGGATGAAGGGAGGGGGAGGTCAAGGGGACCTGAATGGGGGCCCTGGAGACGGCGGAAGGAGGCCCCACCAGAGATCAAAGGCCCAAAAAGGAACAGAGGGCCTGGGGCTGCCCTTTCACCCATGGTCGCTATTCACAGTTCTGCCTGCTCCGCCAAGTCCAGCCCCGCCACGACCTCCTCTGGGCCTTCCGGGGAGGGAGGCACTGCCCGGGCTCTGTCCCCCTAGCCCCGCAGGATACTGTAGGCCCATGCCACAGCTTTCTCCACAGACCCTCACAGGACAGTCCAATCAAGAGACGAAGCTGCCTCTCATGCCTGGGCAGCACCCCAGCCTGACTCTCACCATCCACAAGCCTCCTGAGCCCTCTGGGCACCAGGCCCTGTGCCAAGGGGCCAGGCTGAGGGTAGAAACACAGGCGATGCGGCCCCGCCCAGTCAAGCCCACGTGATGGCGGACTCAGAGTCAAGCAGCAGGAGGGAAAACAACTAGGCAGAACCACTTCCAGATGCCAAGCAGTCACAGAAGCACTTGTCCCCCAGATTGTAACAGGCCTAAAAAGCATGGAGTCCAGGTGGTGCACTGGTTAAGAATCCACCTGCCAATGCAGGGGACACGGCTTCGAGCCCTGGACTGGGATCCCACATGCCGTGGAGCAACTAAGCCCATGCAACACGACTACTGAGCCTGTGCTCTAGAGCCCGCGAGCCACAACTACTGAGCCCGCGTGCTGCAACTACTGAAGCCCACGTGCCTAGAGCCTGTGCTCCACAACAGAAGCTACCGCAGTGAGAAACCAGCGCACCGCAAGGAAGAGTAGCCCCCACTCACCGCAACTAGAGAAAGCCCGCGCGCCGCAATGAAAACCCAACACAGCCAAAAATAAATAAATAAATTTACTTTTAAAAAAGTCGTGGAGTCTAAACCAAAATGCCTTCTTTGACTCTTCTGCCCCTCACCCCTGCTCATACCTCCAATGACAGGGAGCTCACTACCTTTCTAAGCTAATGCTTCTAACCTTGGCCCAGCCTGGGTGTTGTCTGAAAGCTGTTCCTTGCACTGAGCCATGATCTTCCTCCCTGTAGCTTCCTTTAACCAGCCCCAGCTCTGCCCTCAGAGGCCGCACGGACCTTATCTGCTGCCTCAGCCGCAGAACCGTTCATCTGAGATTTGGACACAGTGGCCACATCCCCAAGGCTGGTATTGGAGGCACATGTCCCAAGGAGAATCCTAGAATTTCTAGATTACAAGGGCCCTTGGCAATCCACTGGTCTAACAGTGTTCTAACTTGTTTGTTTTTGCTACAGAACTCTTTACTCAAATAGAGCTTTCCACGGAAGGCAAAATTACCAAGAGGAACACTTCTAGTTGAGGAGACTAGAGACTCTCCCCACCACCATTATCCTCACTAATTGTGAACCCTCTACAGGCACGTGACCGACCCATTCTACGGAGAAGCATTTATTGAGCACCCACTATGTGCCAAGCATTTGTATTCAAGCCATGTTATCCAATACAGTAGCCACTGGGCACATGTGGCTACTGAGCCCTTGAAATGTGCCTAGTGCAACTGAGGAACTAAAATTTTCATTTTATTAGATTTTAATTCATTTAAGTTTAAAAACAAGCCGTATAAAATATTTTTCCCTTTATAAAGTGCCACTTCCTATAAGAGCCCTTACCAGATCCTTTTGGTCAATGTCAGCCCTTCCCTGGCCCGCCCTGCCCTCCCTCTCTGGTGTCATCCTCCCAGCACAGCATCACCCCACACACTGCCCATCAGAGGGACTTCGGGTTGCCCATCTTGCCCACCGGCCTGCAAGGTCTAGAGGGCAGGTCCTCTGTGACGGAACTCTCCCACCACCCACCCCTGCCCTGAGCCCATGCCCACAGGGTAAAACCCAAGTCCAAGTGGAAGATGACTGTGAACCAGAGCTGAGCAAGCAACTCCACCCTGCTGAACATCAGTCACCTCATCTGAAAAATGGGGATGGGGACCCTCAGCCATCTTCCTCTTGGCCCTCTACTGCCTCTCTTGCCCCATGGCCCTTGCCTCAGGCTGCTGACGGTTCCTGAGGAAAATGGTGCCATGGTCTGCAGCCTCAACGGGCCGGAATCCAGCGCACCAGCATTTCCCCTGTGTTTCCCCAGTGGCTGGTTCTTACTTTCTCACCACACTCTTGGCAGCATCCAGCCTGCTGACCACGCCCTTCTGCTTGAAACCCTCCAGGCTCTGCCCAGCCCCAGGCTGCTCCACCTCCAAAGCATCTCTCTGGAGGGGCTGAGGAGCAGCAGGTGGCTGGACAATGCCAGGGAGCTGAGGCCTCAGGGGCTCTCTCCACTCCTTCCCACCCCACTCCACCACCTGGCCATACCGGCCCTGTGGCTTTGCCAACATCATGGAACTCCCTGGGGCCTTGGTTTCCTCCCCTATAAAAAGGGGGTGGCAATCTCTGCCTCTTCAACTCCTCCTGAAGCCAATGCAAGGATGCAGGGAGCTATAGAGGGAGGATGGGAAAGGGCAGTAGGGAGCACCACACTGTACTGCTCCCAGGTAGTTTGCTGATGTGAGCAAGGGCACTTCTGCCCACCTCTCTGCCCAGCCATATTCACTCTCAGTGATGCAGGGCGGGGGGCAGGCAGGGGCTCTGCTTTTTGCTTGAGTCTCTCAATCTTCCCAATCCTGTAAGCTTTCAGGACCATCAAATCCAGACCACAGACTGGATCACCTCCCAAGTCTTTCTGGGGATCAGGGCTCAATCGTAAATTCCAAAACTGAAAGGATCTCAAAGATCATCCAATTCTGCATCTGATTCTTGATAGTCTTATACAGCAGCCCAGCAAATGGCCACCTAGGCTCTACTAACATACCTCTAGTGACAAGGCACTCACTACCTCCTGAGGCAGCCCCCTTTGGCCGTAGACCACTTGCATATTTACGAAGTTATTTTTTACTCTGAGCTGAAATCTATTCTGCATCTGCCACACACTGGCCTTTGAGGCCACACAGCAAAGTCTCATTCCTCTTGCCTTCCATGTCAGCCTTCCAAATATTTGAAGGCAACAATCCAGTCCTTCTCATTCTCCTCTTCTTGGTACCAAAACATCCCTAGAGCCTTGAGGTATTCTCCAAATACCTCTCCATCCGGGTTATACCCACCTGGACACATCCTAATTTGTCACTGTCCCTCTTAAAGATCAATACCACAAATAAGCCACAGCCTCCAGGAAGGATCTGCCCAGCACAGAGCAGTCTAGATGAACAACACTCACATCCTGACCACTCTTACACCTTCTCAAGCAGCTTGAGAGGCTAAATAGTGACCACTGATCAGAGGCCAAAAGCCAACAGAGCACTCAACAAACACAGTGACACAGTCCCCCCATTTCAGGACCTGTGTGTTTCACGGTAAACATCAAAGTCAATGTTTTTCTCTCTTCAAAACTCTCTGCCTGTATCCCTCAACCTCTGAGGGAGCCTCACATACCCGCCCCTCCACATGATCAAACACAGTGGGCCCCAGCTTGGGCACATCTGCTGAGAGTCCAGGTGACAAGGGGAGAAAAGATGACACCATCAACCCCATAAACCAACAGAGATGGTAGGCCCACTGTCTCCTGCAGTACCCAGTACAGCAACCCTGAGTCAAAGACTTCCCACATCTGCTCCGAGTGTTGGGGGGTGAGGGGGCGGAGAGGTGAGGCAGGTTCCAGAAGCCGTGACTCATCCCCCGTGTACTCCACAGCTCCAAACATAGGCCACGGGCCCAGCTCCTGCATGGCCTGGAGCCCACACACCACAGGCCAATCCACCGCTGGGCCGACTCAATTTTCTAGTTACAGGTCTTAAGTACTTAGGCATGTGCTCGTGAGAACATACATCCTTTACAGGGAGCTGAGAAAGGGAATTGTGCTGAGGAACAGAATAATTGAATCAAGATTTCTGTCACCCTGCTCTCAGCCCCTAGACTATAGCCCGTTTTTGTTTGTTTGTTTGTTTTTTCCTTTCCTGACAAAGGTTTTACAGACTCCCAGGGGTCATTTCTCCTCTCAAACCCATTAATGTCAGCCCGCTGGCAGCCTATCCAGGGAAAGGAGACCCAGGTTAAGGTGGGCCCATGTCCAGGACAGAGGCGGCCAGCTCCCGAGGCCCAGGCGGCACACCGAGGGTTGAGAAAAACCAACAGGGAAGATTGTCATCTATTTAATCCCAGGGAGGCCCCCTGCACTCCCTCCTTCCAGGCCCAAGGACAGAGAGGAGAAGATTATTCACTTCCTCAACGGCCCCCCCATCACCGCACTGAAGGCCTTCTGAAAGAGGTGTGCTCAGACCCTCGGAGAGCCCACCCGCTGACCCTGCCACCTCATGTGTGCCCCTCTCACTTTGCCCAGCCCCTCCCTCTCCCCTAGGCCTCCCCCCAAAAGGGGGACACTGCTGCTGTGCTCATACCCTCCACACCCTGCCCTCTGGGCATCACATCTGCAAACGCAAGGGCTTCTAAGAGGCCGCAAAGCACAGGCCCCAAGGACTCTGCCAGGCCCGGCTTTCCCACCAAAGGGGTGAAGATGGGAGGAGGCCAGCGAGAAGTCCAGTCCCAGCCGGGGCCCTCTTCCTCTCCCGGAGGGCTCAGCCCCTTCCCCGTGGTCAGGACGGGACTGAGCTGGGCCAGACGCCGCCAGCGCTCTGCAGGTAAAGGGTGCTCGGAGGGCGTCTGTGCTTCCGCCCCTGACTGAAGGCCTGGAAAGAGATCCCACAGATCCGACCAGGCCCATCCCCGACGGGCAGCGCCGGCGTCTCCTACCTTCGTCTCTCTTGCGCTTGTTGGTGTCGGCGCTGGGGGACGTGATGCCCAGGATGCCGCTGATAGAGTAGGAGGAGCCGGCTGAGTCCGTGCTCACCGAGGACACCTGCGTCACGGAGCCGGTGGACACTGCACAGAGGGAGAAGGCGGTCAGGGCCCGGCGGGAGGCTGGGGGGCGGTGCCGCGGAGGAGGAAGGTCGGCCCCCGCCTTCGGGCCAATACGAAGACACGCCCCCTACAGGGGGCTGGTGAGACTGAGAGAGAGCAGGGCAGGGCAGGTGTGTGCTGAGGACACTCGCCACAGGGCAGCGGCCAAACCTGGGCCATTAGAGCAGCCCCGAAGAGAACTGACACTACAGAAGGGACCACGGGCACCAGTTCAAACCCCAGCCTGTCCAAGGATGCAGGAAGCAGGCGGATGGAGCAGAGAAACGGGGGAGCTGGGGCCCACCACCAGCCAGTGCTAGAAACGACCTACTCGTCAGTCAGGCTCACTCCCTACTTACAAATCCATCCATCCACGCAGACATAAATATCTGCACACTCATACACAGAGCCAGCAAAGCACCAAATGCAGACTATCTGTCTTTTTATAGTTCCTCGCTGTCTTTTCTCCTTCCACTTTACCTGGATTTTAATATTTTATATTAATTTTATAATATTAATATACTATATGTTATATATATATTGATTTATAATAATGATAATTTTTTCTGAGAACTTACTCTGTGCCAGGCATTCAGGCATCATCTCATTTAATTCTGAGAACAAACTTATAAGTTAGGTCACTGGAGAGGTAAGGGAACCAAGGCTCAGAGAAGGTAAGTGACTTGCCCAAAGTCACACAGCTAATAAGATGCAGAGTGGTGACTGGAACCCAAGAACTAAAGTCAACCCCTATAGTAATCTGCTCCTCACTAATGAATAATGAAAAACAATAATATGCTTCACATTCATAAAGTGCTTTTCATTTGATGTTTGCAATAACCAAGAGTGCTATTATTCATCCGCATTCATCAGGTGAGGAAACTGAGCCTCCACACAGCAAAGTGATTGGCTCAAAGTCATCTAGCTAACAAGCCGTAGCACCAGGGCTCAGCCTTGGTTCTACTGACTTAAAGTCTAGATTTCTTCTGCCCAGAAATGTGGGTTGGTGACTTATTGTGACTGAGACCAGGTATCTAAGTTCCTAAAAATAAGAATGGGGGAGGGGAGGTTTGTGCAAGTTTCACATTAACTCCTGGCCCCAGAATCCAAGGGGGAGACCTGTCGGTCATCAGGGTCCTCTCAAGCTGTGCAGCTGAATTTCCATTTCTGGGCTGTGGGAATTCTTCCTTGGTTCATTAAAACCTACAGACCAATCTCAGACACATTTCCTTCGGCTATAACTAGCTGGAGGCAGGTGGAGCTGCTTTTGACTCTAAAGTGTAGGAAATTACTAGAAATGGTGGTGATTGGTTGAGAAGCTGTTTGTTGCTTTCCTTGGAGCACATCCAGCTCTTGCTCCTACAGACCTAAAGGGAGCAGTGCCTTTCTTCTCATATTTGAGTTTGATTTTAGATCTTCCTTAGGAGACACAGAAGTAGAAATCGTTAACTTCTCTTTTCCTTCACCAGATGAAGCTCCTCAAAATAGATTTATGCAAATCTCACAACCTTTTCTGTGTTAAGGTGCAAAGAACAGAGGAAGAAAGAATCTCACCAGTCATTCGGTACTTTAAACAACCACCACGTATAACCACGGCTCACCACGTTGCTGACAGAGCCGATGACATGTGTTTCAACATTTTGTAATCACCCGGCTCAAAAGACTCAGGTTTCAATTCTGGCTCCGCCTCTTACTGGCCATGTGACCTTGGGCTAGTTATTTCATCTCTCTAGAGCTTCCATTTCCTTACTCCTCAGTAAGTTAATAAATTATAAGGGGCTGTACACAAATAAGATATGGATTTTATACACATTTCTGAGATAAGGCATTCTGCTGACTGTCAAATGTAGTTATTCCTCTTACCCAATTGAAAGAATATTATCAGTTACCCTAAGTTTGATATTCCTTTGCTATGTGACCTGAAATAAAGCTGCAAATGAAATCCCAGCCACAAACACTTCCCCAGAAAGCTCTCCTTAACCCTCTCCACTCCAGCTCAACAAAGCTGATCTTTCCCTCCCTTCTGCTCCCACAGCACCCTGTACTTTCTTCTTGAGCCTAATCTCAGTGTTTTGCAGACTTCTCCTTGTTATTTTCCCCCATTAGACCGAGAAGCCCTTGAGAAGGGGGATTTTGTCCTACCTTCCTTATAACATTAGTCTCCACCACCACGGGCTGCATAGCAGGGGCTTAGCAAACGCTTTTTGGATGGATTACTAAATGAAGAATTATTTTATGGAAGGGAAGAATTCTGTCTTACCTTTATTCAAAGAAGCAACCGTGAAGAATCAGAGACCTCAGAGAGCACTGGGTTTGTGCCCCTTGCTCCACAAATGGGGAAACTGAGGCTCACAGAGGTGAAGGGGCTTAACACAGTTCACTGGTTGACTTAATGACAAAGCTGGAACTATAAGCCAGGCCTCTGCCTGTCCCCCATCACCATGGGGAGTTCAAGTTTTCAGTCAAAGAAGGAGCAACAAAGGGTACACAATCTTTGTGTAATTAAGGTGTGATTAAGTGGAATTGACAGGGCCTGTGGCAGCCAGAACCGTCAGAGGCTTGCTGAATGGTGGCCCGCTTTCTTATAGTAAAATAAGCTTTCCCCCAACTAACCAGAGGTGTTTCCTTTATCCAAAGTGGAGAAATCATACACCTTGTGTAGACACAGGTCACTTTCATCTCACGATCTTTGCAGGGAAGGGAAGGCAAGGGAAACTTCTGAACTCCTGGGTAGTAGGAAATATGACTCTTCTCCTTACGAGTCATGGTCACTCTCAGACTTCACCCATGAGTGTCAGAAACCCCACTGGCAGCCCTTGACAGTTCACGGAGCACATGAGATCGAAGCAAGAGAGAGAGAGAAAGAAAGTTTGGGAAGTTTTGCCACATCTTCACTCAAGACTGCAAGTGCACAAAGAATTGTAGAAGGGCTGGTTGATAGAAGAAAAAAACACATTCAAAACTACTTACTGACTAATGATGCAGAAAATGTTATGAATAAGTATCCCTTTCTTGATTTATTACTTTAATTATCTGACATTCTATAGACCCCCATTAGTGGATTTTTTTTTTTTTGGCTTAGATTTCAATTTTCTGTCTCATGGTGAAAGCTATTTATCATAATAATCAGTAAAATTCAAAACCTTTTAGCAGTATTTATAAAATTCATTTACCAGGTTCAGCCCTTGGAGAATGACAAAGAAGGCGCATTAGTACGTGTGCCGAAGTGTTTTATGCAGAATTATCTGTCCATAAGAATGATTAAAAGTTCTTTAGAGTATTTGGAGCCCATTAGATTTTTAAATTTTTTTTAAAAGTTCTTCTTACCTATGCTGTGACTGGAAGCTGGGACCGGCTGGTTGGGCGGCTGCTGTACTTTTGTCCGGATGATCCTGTGAACAGTTGGGAAAAAAAATAAATGGCTATTTACCATGATGGAGGAGAAGAGATCTCAACTAGCGATGCCAGAAACCCATATCCAGCTGGGTCGTGGGCCAAGCTGGGGCAGAAGTGGGGGCGGATTATGAACCCAGGTCCCGAGTTGGGGGTTTGGAAGAATTATAGATTAGTTCCAACTCAGCCCCTACCTCCCTGGGTGTCTTTGGGTAACTTGCACCCCTCTCTGGCCCTCAAGTGCCTCTTCTGTAGGAAGAGATTGATGCGTTAATATTACAAAGAGGCATCCCATTCTTGGAGCAGCTTCAGCTCCATAAGGAACTCACTGAGTGGGTTAGAAAGTTCCATCCCTTTCCTGGACCTCAACCTCCCATCTGTGGAGTGAAGGCACTGAACCAGGTGACCTCCCTGTCCCCTGGCAGCTCTCACACTCTGGTTTCTCTGCCTTAGAGAGCCACAGGAAAAATAACATCCCTGCCCATCAGAAATTATCAAGGGGGTAGGGGGAGGGATGTGAATGTTGCTACAAAACTAGAAAGGGTTAAAGTGCTGCCAGAAGAGGCCTGGCCTGGCTTGGCTTTGCTAAGAGGAAGCCTGAATTATACAAAACAGTGGAAGGCTCTATGGGGCTGGGACCCAGGGCTGTCCTGGACTGTCTTTCCAGAGACCTTGCTTCAGTTCTAATATGAACTGGATTGTGACCCTGGGCAAGTCCATTCCATTGAAGGCCTTGGTACAATGAGGGAGTTGGAACAGACCAATCTTTGCTTACTTTAAGTAATCAAATCCTTTTTGGAAAAAAAAAAAATCTTATGGAAAAGTCCATTGTATATAAAGGATAATAGCAGCAGTGCCTTCCCCTTGCTACCTGGCAGCTCTGATGTCCTTCTGCAGAAACTTGGGCTCTGAGAAGCTTAGTTTGTAACTTTCCAGCTGGGACAACATGTGAGGCCTCCATGAGACCTCAAGCCCGATGCATCGTACAGCAGCTGACCAGGGCCAGACCAAAAGTCCCTTTTGGGCCTGCAAGAAAGTTCCTTCCCTGGCACTTGGGAGAAGGATAGGTGGTAATAAAATGTGCAATTTCTTTGGAAAAGTTCTATTCCAGTCTCCAACTATGACCTTCTCCGGACGCGCAGGCCCAGCAGCCATGGCTCACGGGCCCAGCCACTTCGCGGCATGTGGGATCTTCCCGGACTGGGGCACGATCCCGTGTCCCCTGCATCGGTAGGCTGACTCTCAACCACTGCGCCACCAGGGAAGCCCCAACTATGACCTTTTAAAATAACATTTATTAGAGTTTTTCCTAATTATGAAAGTACTTTGTGTTCATTGTAGACTATTTGGACAACAGGTATAAAGAAGACATCTAAAAACACATTTTGGTATATTTCCTTTATGGTAGCATTCCTGTGCATATTTGGAAATATCCATTTCTTCTTAACAAAATCAGGATTAAACCGTGTATACAGTTTTCTGTCCTGCTCTTTTCCCTCAGCATTATATAAGGAGCTTTTTCACATTTCAGACCATTCTTTCTGGAAGCTCTTTTCAAGCTGCACTGCTTGTGCACAGGGAAACGGAGAACAGAAGTGTCTCCTGAACTTCATTGGGCCGGGGCCCCTGACCTCTGTGATCTCACAGCTCAGTGCTGGGCACCGAGGGTGCTCAGTATCCTCAGCTGATAGCCTGGAATGGATGTTTCTGTTCACACCACAGCCTAGCCACAGGCCCTCTGGAGCCATGGCCACTTGAGCTCAGCATAGGGCCTTTTGCCATTTTCTGATGAGTCAGCATATGTGCTGCCCCAAATATACTGAGCATTTATTTGTTTTCTCCAATATTCAAATAATTTATTTTGACTAAGAAAACATGGAGCGTATTAAAAAAGACCTGGGATTGAGGCAGTCTTTTTGACTACCTGGAATTAAGCTAGCATCTGACCTAATTTTGGATTTTTGTGTGGGTCACCTTCTCTGTATACATGTATGTGTGTCTACAGAGATATAGCTAGATGTGTGAATATACGGATATGCCAGATTTAAATATAGTTTGTCTATATTATGGTTTATGTACATACAAACATATGGTAAAATATTAATAGATTGTAACTATTTCCTGTTGAAGTCCCGTATAAAGTCCTAACTTTTCAAAGCATTGTCTTGCCATTAACTTTCTACGTAAGCAAAGAAAATTATGTTTTCCTTATTTTTCTTTAAAAATATTTATAAGTCATTGGTAAAACATTATCAATTTTTATAAAGCATTGACAGGCAGCTGCAGCGGCGTGAACAGGCTCTGGATCCGGACTTCTAGCGTTTGAATCCCAGTTTTGCAATTTGCCAGCTGTATAATGTTGGGTGAATTACTTACCCCTCTGTACCTCAATTTCTTCATCTGCAAAATGAAGCTAAGAATCATTCCCGCCTCATAGGGTTATTACAAGGATTAAATTAATTAAGTACGTAGAACAGTGGCTGCTGCATAGTAAATTCTCGATAAATGTTAGCTGTTGTTATTTTCACTGTTATCTTCAAAAAGATTAATGACTAGCTTCAACCTTTAAAGATTCATATTTTCCACAAACGCCTTAAAAACACATGGGATCCCCCTGGGAGCTGGGGAGGGGAAGGTAGCCAACCCCATACCCTATTTTAAGGCTGTAGTGGGGCTTTCCTTTATAAGGAAGACTTGAATCTTAGGGAACCCTCCAAACCCATCCCCAGAGATAGAAATTTTGCCCATCTGCTTGTAGCAGCTGCCAAGCAAAGAACAAAGAGCATCATTTTCCATTGAGAAGAAATGGGAGTGGGAAGAACAAGACTATAATTGAATCATAACAATTCTAAAAAAATTAAAAATTAAAAAATTAACATCAGGACTCATCACAATAAGAGCCATGCTCTGGACCAGTTCTAAACCAGAGACATTCAGAGCTAATTGACAGTCAGCGCTAAGAGGTGCAACCTTTACTTTGCTGAGCATTAGCACGACCTTGGATGCCATAGGATCATCCTAGATGGTCCAATGGAGAAGGAAGCTCAGCAGTCAAAGAATTCCTATAAATGAGGAAACTAAAGCCCAGAGTGCTCAGATGACCTGCCCAAGGTCCCACAGCAAGTCAGCTCCCATGCCCGAGCACTTTTCTTTGAGCCACATTCAAAGGAAGCAGTCCCTCTGCTAAATACTGCCTGTATGAGGCATAAAGCCCATTTGGATTCAAAATCCATCTAGAGTCCGAAGATTCAAAGTCCGAGGAACGTTAGACATTACAGGTATTTGTAAGGATCCCTTTTCAACATCACCCCCGCTGCTTTGAAAGGCTAGGTCTTCTCACCCGCACCCCAGCCACCACCTCCCCTACACCATATACAAAATTCCACTGAAAGAGAAAACCGTGGGGCCTTAGGAAAAGAAATGGGGCTATAAGACTGAAAGAACTACCCACGTCTACCTCACTGATCAAACTGCCATAATACAGTAAGAATCCTGGGCCATCAGCTGTGTTAAGAATCCAGAAACCAAGAGACCAACTAGGCCAAGCTGGGAGAGAATCCACAGGTGACACTCACACCTGCGCTGATGCAGAGAACAAAGAGGGAAGGGATGAACGAGCCCAGAAGGCTTGTTGCCCAAGTCAGGATGAAGAGCAGGGTTTACAAATGGTCATCCCCAGGCCACATCCATCCCTGGACAAGTTTTGTTTGGCCTGCACAGTATATTTATTTTCATTTGAATTAGTTGCCAGTATTGGTAAGTTGGTAGCGTTTACATAAAGACGTGGATTTCTAGCTTCTCTTGAAAAATCAGAACACCCAGAATACTGGCCCCGCATCCTCACAGGACAACCACTGGTTGGTACTAAATAGAGCTGGCACTCTAAGCTGGGAATGTCACTCGGCCCCTGGTGTAGAGCCTCGGGACTGGAACAGACGAAGAAGGAAGACTCCGTTCCACCCGGTGTTGGCGTCAGCTCTAAGACAGTCACCTCCAACTGTCTCAGGCTGGCTGGATTCCAAGAACCTTCATGCAGGTTGTGCAACACCCCAGCATGTATTTGTCCTTAAGAAGCCACATAAACATGATGCTTTGTGTCCCAGGGAATCTCCCACAAGCCTAGCAGAACTGGTTCAGTGTTGCTTCACCCCATGTCAGTCATGGTTTCCCAGGCAGGATCCCCAGAAGGCAGCAGGAAGGCACACACTTCTGGGGGGGAAGGTGGAGAGGGCCCTGTGGCCACCAGAGTAGCTATAGATCCAGACACCCTTCCCTCCCTAGATGTCTGAAGTATTGGAATAGTGAGACGTTGCCTCCCGGGGAAGCAGGGGCTGGGAGAGGGAGCTATGGACCCTCTTACGCAACATTTGCAAGACAGTCATTTAGAAGCTGCATCTGTTTGAATGCAGTGGGATCTTTATATGGAAAATAAAACTGTGCGCTGGGATGGCTCAGGCTTTGTGGGTGCGGGGTTGGGGGGTGGATGCAGCAACTCAAGACTGTTCCACACTTAGTTTATTTGCACTGCGCAGTCTGTTGCTAAAGACACCAAAGAGCTCTCACTGAAGAATGTGGTGAGGAACCAGAGACTGCTCCCGGGAGGAGCCCCAGAGAGGAGCACAGGAAAGGGCTATAGATCACAGAGGAAGCCTGCAGACAGGCAGAAAAACATACAGGCTGTGAGGCTCAGGAATGGAATGGGGATGCAGTAGGGATGGCTGTTTGCCCTTCCTTGTCTCTCCTCACAGATCTTCAGTTCTGTCCTGCCAGAGTCCTACTGGAGAGTGGTGGAAAGAAACATCCCTTCTCTTACCATCGGGGAACCTGGGCTCTACTCCCACCTCTAGCTCAAAATCATTGTTCCTGTGCACTCCCCATCTGGGCCTTAGTTTCTATACCTGTCACAGGAGAGAGTTAAGCTTTGAGGGCTGTAGGAGACCACAGATGTGGCAACACCTTAGAGGTACAGCCGGTGGAGCCACCGGGCCACCGTTATGGCCTGGGACACCCAGGAGGCCCCTGAGGCTAGCCATGGCCCCAGCAACTAGCAGTCTGACCCTCCACACAGCACAACTCTGGGCACAAAGCATCAGTTGAGCCATGATTTCCCTGGACACTCTTTCAAGTACCCCCTTCATAGCCTTCACCACATCTGTAATCACTGTGCTATATTTGCTTCACACGTTTCTTTCAAATCACTTACTTTTTGACTTAGACTTATTTTATAAAGCAATATTAGTTCTTTACCATAAATGAGGGGGATAGTTCATAAAGTTCACACTCACTGGTTTCAAGTGCTAGTTCTATTTTTCTAAAGTACATTAAAATAACTTCATCACAAAACAGTTTTTCTCCTTGTATGACAGAAGATAGAAGTTGGGGCCCTGAAAGTGATTTATGCTTGTCCCGCAAAGGCATTTTCTCACTGACATTAGTTGTCACTGTTTAAAGATATAGAGATTTCATATACACAAACGTACAAATACATGCACACACAAGTCCTAGTTTCTGGCTCCTCTGTAAGAACGGAAAAAATATCTGGCTGCCACCAGGCCCACGTTCCTGGCAGCTTTCAGCTACAGCCGAGAGGCAACTGCCCCTTCAGTAGAGCTTGTGTTCCTAGTTTGCCACAGACCGACCTTCCCCTGTTGCCTTATGCCTGGGCCACTTCCCTTGTTGCATCATCTGTCTGACCCCATATTGGCATTAAGGTTTGTGACCCCCACGGGCAACCTGAGGTATCTTTCAAACCACACGTGTAACCTAGATTGAAAAATCTCGGGGCCTCCAGAGCCTGACCACCAGTTTGCTAGAGGCTCCTCTGCAGAGCAGGCTGACTACTCCTTCACTGATCTCAGCAGAGCAGTCCTCACTCCATGTTAGGGCTTTTGGAGACACAGGTAGGCAGAAAAGTCACGTTGCTTTGTGTCATGGAAATCTTTCAAAGAGCTGGAAGTAGGGGACTCAGAAAGCACATGAAGCCATCCATAAGCAAGAAAAGAACAGGAGTGATGCCCCTCAAACCCACCACAATAATTGCTACCTCTCCAGCAATTCTGTACCTATGGTGGGCTGTCCAGACTTCTCAGTGAAGGCCAGAGTCCCTCCCTGGACAAGAAGCCCCTCTAGAACGGAGACTAAGAGACCATATGCCTGATTCCCCTCTCTCTTCGTAGCACCTTGAAGGATGTCAGAGCCAAAGTAAAGGTTTGCTGAGAGAAGAAACAAAAAACAGGCTAATGTTTTATGAAATAGCAGGACTCCAAACACCAACACGGAAAATCACACAGTGATTCTGTGCATTTGAGTCATCACAGAAGGAACAATGTCAGGACCAGAAGGGGAGCTGGTCTGATCACCTCAGTTGCTGGGGGTGAGGGATCCCCTATGCCCAGACAGGCTCTGCACTGACAAGAGCAGGGCGTGGCCTTGGAGAAATGGGAACTGTTCAGGTTTTCAGTCTGCTGGCTTCCTTTTTCTTTGTGGGTTTTAGAGAACAATCAATCATTTCTGTCATCTCACAACTTCATCCTTGACTTTATGGGTTTCAATGGAGTTGAGACAGTACCATCTACGGTAGAAAACTTTCCTTCAGGAATTCAGTTTTGAAGCTCTGAGAGCTCTGTTGGATGCACTCTGGACCAGACTGGAAAAAAGAAGGAGCTCCCAAGAAGATCCCCAGCCTGGTACTCATGGTATTTCTCTGGATCTTTCTCCCCACCGGTGAGATTCGGGGCAACTGGGGAGAGGGCAACCCCCTAACTCCACAGCATCTTAGCATCCTGGATGTCACTCTTGGAAATCACAGACCCATATCAGCACCACCAAAGTCCTGGGCTCTCAGAGAGAGGAATAGCTTTGTCAAGGTCACACTGAGTTTGTGGCAGAGCTGGCACAGGAGCTAAAATCTCTCAAGTGCAAGTCCGGGCTCTGTTCCCCACACTCAATAGCTCAAACTCTGCGCAAACTGGAGGCTGGGAAGCCCTGAGGTGGGCCAGTGCCAACCTTGAGGATGGGCTCACAAGGAAGTGACATTTGTGAAGGCCTAACAGGACAATTCACTGTGTGGTGCTTCACATGCGGAGGCAAGTGGTGAAGGGAGTGATGGAAATGACTCTGGGCTCAGAAGAATCTGCAGCAGCCAGAGTGTTGGCATAGCCTCCTCTCCCTGGGCTTAGGACGCCTGCCCACTTTGGAGAGAAGACAGGGTGATAGAGCGATCCATTCAGCCCCGTTAGCATCCCTCCTGTCTGATAACCCTTATGGAGACTTGGTGAAAGGAGAGACCGGATCTTCAGGAAAGGCACATGCAGAGCCCCCAGTATCCCCACCCAACCCAGACCCCTAGCCTCCCACAGGCACCAGCCCCTCACCTGTTGATGGAACTGACGCTGGGCACCGTGTCATTGTCACACACCCGTTCCGCCAGCAGCCGGTCCCTGATCTCCCAGGCAAACATGGTGGGATTTTGGCGTTTATACTCAGCGATTTTTTCCACCACTTTGGGTGTGGCAACCTTTGGTTTGGATCCTCCAATTACCCCAGGCTTGATGCTCCCCGTCTCATAATACCTAGGACCCAAGGAGAGAGGAGCTTAGCCATGAGAGACCTGGAAAATGGGTGTTGGTAACAAAATAATGGATTATTCTGTCCAGGAAACGTCCAGACCTGTGCTGTCCAGTACGTACCCACTAGCCATATGTGGCTTTTGAACATTTAAAATGTGGCTTGTTTGAATTGAGATGTGCTATAAGTATCAGATACACACCAGGTTTTCAAAACTTAGTACAAAAAAAAGTAAAAATCTCATTAATGATTTTTCTATTGGTTACCTATTGAAATGATCATCTTTTTAATATATTGGGTTAAATAAGCTATAGAATTAAAATTAATTGTACCTCTTTCTTTTTCCTTTTCTAATGTACTATACTACTAGAAAATTTTAAATATCATGCATGGCTCACATTACATTTCTATTGGACAGCGCTGGTCGGAATGCTCTGCATTAATTAATTAGTTAATTAATTAATTAATTCTGTCACATTTATCTACCATTGACAGTTTACAGAAATCTTTCAAGTTGGTTTTCCCCTTTGATCCCCACAACACTTCTAAAGCACATAATTTTGAATTTCTAAAGCACAAAATTCAGTTTTGAATGACTGAATGAGTGAACGAATAAACAAATAGGTCTCCATCTACAGATATAAACAGAGATCCATAGAGGTTAAATGGCTTGCCCGGGCTCACCCAAGACCCAGTGGCCAAACTAGGACTGTGGCCCAGCCTCCTGAGCTACAATTTCCCCAGAAAGCTGCCCTGTGCCTTTAATTTGCCAGCTCTCCCATCCCCTAGCAGACTCATTCTGTGAAACTGTCCCCCAAAGTGCAACTTCTTTTTCCATAAGAGATAAACAAGAACCCTGGTGTAAAATTACAAAGAGTGTTGGATTCCAGAATTAGCTAGAAATATGAGTTACGTATAAGTCAAAACCCAAGCAATCAGAAAAACAAACAAACAAAAACACCCAACCACAAGTCACCGCAGCTCTTCCAGGGACCGCCCCTGAGGTAAATCACTGTTTCCAAGGACATTTCCATGCTATCAGCTCTTCCTTGTTAATGCAAATAGGATGTCAGAGTTACAGTAAAACCGAGACCAGGGAAAAGAATGCCATGAAAGAATATTTCAGGGGAAAAAAATTACTTGATTCCTTTTCTGAATCTGAGCCTTCACTGGACGTCTCTCTCAACATTGACAGAGGAATTCTTGACTTCCTCTTGCAAAGATTATCTTGCAGTTGAAAAAATTTTTTAATGAAAAAGACATTTTAGAAATTGCTGGAAAATTTTAAACCTAACAAAAGTTTATAATAGGTAAGGGAAAGCGGTGATTCTCCCATGTGATGGGTGGGAAAGGTAACCCAGAACAATGACTGGTTACATTTAAAGAGATGCTTCTCAGCTTGGGTAAGACTGGTTACGGCCAAGTTAGTGAACATTCTAGAAACAGATGAAATAATTTGGGACCAGTGATGTGGATGCACAAATTCTGTTTTTCACTAAGAAGAGTGAGTCATGTACAAATTTGGACCATAAAGCAAAACTCAATCTGTGCTCTTTCATTCTCTAATTGCTAAAAATTTGTTATTAGTCACAAATAGGTTTTAGAAATATCCAAGAAAATACTCTTTTGCCAAAAGTCTAAAAAAAGTATCTAAATCAAAGCACACAGCAATCTCTGCAGATTTGGCAGATCCTTTCAACTTTACAATAGAAAAATATCTGTTACTATCAACACAACAACTCACTATTTAGTCAGAGTGCCTTAAAGTTTACAGAGTCTTCCTTGAATTATCTTCATCCTCACACCAATCCTGAGAGGCCAGCATGGTTTTATAGAAGGGAAAACCGATGATCAGAAGATCAAGTACCTTGCCCAACTCCCTTCTGGAACTTAGAAGCAGTCCTGGGCTTTCAAACCTGATTCTGAATCCAGTGCTCTTTGCACTAGAACAAACTGCTGCTTTAGTTGTAAAAATTAAAATAATACTAATACTACTAATAATGATCCCATGCAATTGTAGAGAGCTTTACTGTTTACCAGGCATTTCCATATGCATCTTGTCATTCACTCACTTAATCGACAGTCACAGAGGGTCTGTTAGGACAAAGCACTATCTTGGGGCAGGGGTTCAGACACACAGACAACCCTGCGCTCAAATATATTAGCTGAATGGGACTGCAGTATTCATGCAGAAACTCTGAGAGGGTGGCAGGATGAAATCTCACCCCCCAGCACTTGTCCTGCTTGTATGGCTGTGGATGGCAGTGCCCATGGCTCTCCATCCATCCCACCTTAACACGGCCAACCATAGGAGGCTATGGTCTTGATACAAGAGGTCTCTGTCTTCCTTTTGACTGACACATGGGCCAGGCACTTAGAAGGTAGCCCTGTCACTCCAGAAAACCCCAACTGGCAACTGTGTCAGACTAAACAACCACCCTTTCATCTCAGCAAAACAGGCACGCAGCACTTTGGCTTATACACAATAAGACGAACAATAGCCACTAACACACAGTGCAGTTCGGCGCAAAGAACATTAATTTGAGAGTGAAGAGGTGTAGGTGCCAGTCAGTGGCTCTAATACTAACTCGCTGTGTGACCTTGACCAGCTCAACCTCTCTGGGCCTCAGTTATCCCATTTATATAATAAGGGGAGGATGTTCGCCCTGCCTACCTTGCAGGGCTGTTGTGAAGACAGAAATGCAGAATGGTTAAGAAAAAGCTTTGCAAAACATAAAGAGCACGTGTTGCGGATTAAAATCCTCTGAGTGTTTACTACTGTGTAACATACGACCCAATTCCAAATGGCCTGAACCTCCCAGCCAGGCTCCAGTGAAAGAAGACAACAGCCCAGCTTTCTGGGTGGATTTAAATGCCACCGGGCTGTGCCCCTCGAGCCCCTCCAGAGCCTTGAGCTCTGTGGACTGAATGCCCATACTCCTGGCAGACCGCCACCTTTCCGAGATGACTCTGCCTGCCCCAGGGACCCTGCCTGCCTTGCCATACAGCCTCTGAAAGCCACAGCCACCACACACCACACGCTCTCGACAATCTGTCACCCTGTGTGTGCCCATCAAATTCTTCGGTGACCAAAAAAAAAAATCAGTGGATGGAACAACCCCAGTTCAGAAATTCCCAGTCACACTGTTTTAGGGCTGAACTTGTTTCTTAAAAGGCAGTTCTAATTAGAGTGACATTTTGTCCACTGTGGTTCTTAGTTATGAAAATAATGAGCTATGAAATTCCAATTTATTGTTGACAACTTAAACGGCCAGGCACCCGAGCGGCGCGTAACTTCCGAGTGCCACTCTACCTAGTGACAAATCTATTCCGGGCCGCGGGAGGCTGCCGGCTGGGCTTGGGAGGGTCACTGTCTCTCTCCTTCAGTCCCCCAGGGAAGATGTGGAGGGCTCCCGGGCACCAGAACGTGAGGACCCGGCATCTGGATGTCCCCTCTGAGAAGGGCTCAGCATCTTGCCCTGAGAAGATTTCAAATAGCAAGCAAAATGTCGGCTCAGCAAAGACATCTCAGCAAAAACAAAGGAAGGGCCTCTTTTTTCTCTTTCTCTCTACCTCCGTACAATGAGAAGGCTTCCCAAGAAGATATCTAAGATTCACTCAGAGATGGTCTAAAATATTTTTCTTTTCTCTCTCTATCTTGTCTTCATTTCTCTTTCTGTTTCTCTCTCTTTATAAATCAGTCCATTTCTTTTCTGTTTTGTTTTTTCTTTCTCTTTATCTCCCTCTCCTCTAGTTTTTTTTCTTTTTCCTTCGACTTTCACTCTCATCGTCCTGCCTAAAATCACCATCTAACAAAAACACCACGCTGATGTCCTGACCTTCTCCTTGAACTCGGGCTGGGGCTCGTTTGCTGCTGAGTACTAAACAGGAGTGGAGTGCACAGCCTCCATGACTAGAGTGACCTGGGACGGGCAGGGGCATAAGGAATAAACAGGGGGATATGGTCTCTAAAGGGGCTGCCATACCCCTGGCCCTGAAACCTCTTCTCTCGGCCTCCAGCAAGTCTCCTCAAGGTTAAATACTGTTGTTCCCTCCATCTGAGAGGATGTCTTAAATTCCAGCCGATGGAAGGGAAAGAGTAAGCAGAAAATCACAATGGCACTGACATACTTCAAAATATTTATTTTCTATTCAGGCGCCTGTTCGCAAACCGTAACGCAAGCTACAGGCCAAAGGTTGTTTTCTGACCTGGCAAGAGAAATCCTGAGAGAGCATTGACAGCTAAACCCGAGAATGTTCCTGGCTGCCAGGGCAGACCTATAACAACTTCACATGCCTGGAAACACACTTGCGGCTTTGGTTTGGGAGTACCGTGAGATGCAGATGGTCTTGGAGTTCTTAAGGCCTCTTCCCAGCCCGAGTGCTGGCTGACTGGCTAGATGGACCTGAATCAGTCACTTCGCCCTGTAGATTTGTCTCCTCATCTCAAAACAAGCTTCCCTGGACCATCTCACCCGAGAAAAAAAAACAGGCGCATTAAGAGGCTGCAGAGCCCTCTGGGAGAATTGGCATTGTTAGTATTTTGCTTGCAGCAAATCGCCGGGTCAAGTGGCACCTTTCAAATGTCAGATTTGAGAGTTAGTGTTTGTTTGGGGTTTTTTTTTTCCCCTTCTCTAATTTCATATATATTTAGGATGCCTGTCACTATGAAGGAAACAAAACATACAGAAGGAAAACACTACAGCCCAAAATAATAAGGTAGATGATAACCCAAAACTGAAAATGACAGCTGACTTTTAAAAATGGAATGTGCTTTTTGAAAACATTAAAATGAAACATTGAAGTCTGGTTATGTGATTTTATAACTTGTAGATTTTCCACCCAGCCCTGCTAAGGCCCTGAGCTCACCAAAGATGTGAAGGGAAATTCCCAAGAACCTCTTACTTCTGGGTTCTTTGGAATAATTCACCAGGTTTTCAGAAAACATGTCACCCTCTTATCTGAGTCACCCCGTTCCACAACAGGAGTTTCCTGGGGCTACTTTGAATTGAATGGCCTCAAAAGGGCTTTGCAAACTCCAAAGTGCTATGCATGTGAGAGAAGCGCCACCATGATTCTCACTATGACACTGCCACATTGGACAGCTTCTGGGTCATGTTTTAGGTCATTATTTGAAAAATCAAGGGAAGCCTGAAGCGTCTGCCTTTACCTGCCAAGGATTTTGCTGACACAACCATGGCTGACTCGAAGCTGCCTGGAGATATCGCAGGGCCTGACACCTTGATGAGCAAGTTCCACTATCCTTTGGCGGACTACATCTGGGAGTGGCCGTCCATTCACAAAAACCCCCCCAAGCTGATTCACTCCTCCATGTCCTGAAACAGATCAGAAACAAAAGGCAAGAGAAAGGGTGGTTAGAACCAGTCACACAGGAGCAGAAACACTGCTTTGAGTACCCAGAGTCCCTCTGATCAGAAATGGCTGCGGGCTGGCTATCTTGAGCCTGGGGTCTGATCATGCAGGCTACATGAACACCTCAGATTGCTTTTTAAAATTAACCTTAGCCTTTGTCCATCTTCAGCCAGTCATTTGGGCTATTGATAGCAAGCATCTCCATACTATGTTTCCTTTAGTAACTAGCATTTTCTTTATAATTTTTTTTAACAATGGAATATATGAAGACCTCAAACTATACCAGGGACAGAACTTATTATATACATGATGCTGAGGTCTAAGATAGATCCTAGGGAGAAAATACATTTCCAAATGCATAAAATTTAAAGAGATTTTTTAAAATGAAACTCTTTCCTTTTAACAAATATCTTTAAAAGTGAAAAGGACTGCTCTAATAAAGCTAGATCTCAGGGGGGGAAAATACTTTTTAAATCAGCAATCTGATTCAGGGGCTAAGGACTTTAAAAAACATTTTTTTTTAATAGTATCTGCAGATTACTGAGACAAAACCCAACCATTGCCATGATAAAAACCCTTTCTTTAAGAAGGTGCAACTCATACCTCAATAAAGATGGGGAAAAAAATACACAAAAAAGGTGAGGCTGACATGCAGACTTGACCACTGTACCCTCTTAGAGCACACGAAAGAAATGGGTCAAAGGATCACATTTCACTCTAGTGTATCAGGATTTGTTATAAAGGAGTTTCCCTGGAATTTTTGGATTGTTTTGCAATCAACAAGCAGCTTTAAGTTGGTTCAGGGGAAATAAAGATGCTGGAGAAGGCTTCTGAGTCCCAGGTTTTACAAGGGCTCTGGGATGGATTTTAAGTAAAAAGAGCTCGGGAAAGTATCTCCTGCACCCAAAAAGCTCTCTTCTCTTACATTAAGGTCCATCTGGAGGGAAACAGGGATCTAAGTAAATGAAGAGCCAAACCAGTAAACACAGAGTGATCCAGTGTAGCAACACCATTGACCTCGTAGCTGTTAATCAGCCACTAACTGACATCTCTGAGGACTGTCAAAAGCCAGAAGCCAAGTCCAAGCATTCACCAATGCTGCTGGCAGCTCAGAGGTCAAGGAGGGGGAAATCTCCTCCTAAACTGGGACTTGACAGGGACTTGACTGTACCAGGGAAGCCAGGGCATCTCAGAGGTCACACACACACACACACTCCAACTCTAAAACATAAGGTAGCCACCTCATCTCAGCTATTCCCCCCCAGCACTCAACTACTATCCGTGTTCATGAACAGTATCTGAAATAGAGGGGGAAACACTACCCATAACATAACCTATTTCCTAAAAACTGCCAAAGCTATTCACTGAAGTTTACCATGATAGTCCAAATTGAATATTTCCCCAAATTTTCAAGTTCAGGTTGATTTCAAGGGGGAAAAAAACCCATTTTATAGGTGACGACAGTACTTAATTCTAGTTCTAAGCTGAATTTCTTTTTTGATTTTTAAAATGAGCTTTAAACAGTTTTAATTGTTCTAAAACACTCCAGACATAAGAAAAAGGAAAACCATCTCGAATAGAATTTTACAGTTAAGAACACAACTACATAGTTCATCTAAAACAAAAAGACTGCAGCCACCCCTAGTCAAGGGGCTTAAGAAAGCTTTGTTCTGGGGTTGGGAGCACCTAATAAAAAAGAGTTATATGGATCTTTCAATAATAGGCTGGATTTAAGAGGCAAGTAAATTGAAAATTGGTACAAGCTTATCTGAGAGGACAAAAAGGAAGCTAAAAGCACCTAGCACACTTTTGAGATAACCTACTAGTCCAGGCATTGGAGCCATCTGTAACGGCCTGTTCCCTATACTACTGGCAATTTAAATTTTCTGCCCAAAACACAGTGGCAAACTTCAGAGGACTTAAATTCCAAAAGCAGTCCTGCAGGACATTTGTGAGCTTTGAGGACTGTTTGTATCATGGAAAAAAACCTAAGGGTCAGACACTCTAGGTGACAGCAGGTCCCCACACCCTCTAGTCTTGACCTCAAAGGCCAGGCTACCAATGCTCTTGCAGAGTCTGATCCACATATCCACAGCTGACACCAGACCCAGGATGACCTGGGGGTCCCCTATGTCCCTCAACTTCCTGGAAAGGCCCCCAAACCCACTTGGCCCTCTGCCTCTCTCCCAGTCCTATCTATTAGAGCATGTCAAGGGTGGTGGGTTGGTGATTTAAAACTGGAGTCTGAGAAGGCAAGGTCTCTCACTTACCCCAAGACTGGAAAGAAGTGAAACCAGAAACCCGAGAGAAGTGAGACAAGAGGACAGGGAAAGAAATCAGGAAAAGAAATGTGAGGGCAAGTGTACAAAGAGCGGGAGCTCAATGAAATGAGACACACAGCAAGGAGAGAGAGCCTGGAAGGGAAGCCTCAGGTTAGAAATGAAGAGGAGGAGAAAAAGGAATGGATTGGCCAGAACGGGGAGAAGAGAAAGGAAAGAAAGGTAAATGTGGTGTACAGTGGGAGGCAATAAGAGAGAAGAGAAAAACGGAGGAAGCCTAGCATGGGGGCATTTGGAAGACAGGGGACATCTGTGGAGGGGACCTTTGTTTTCTGGGGCCCCCCAGCTCCAGCCCTTCACTTCTTCAGAGAAGCCAAGTCCCATCCTCTACTTCCTATGGACTCCAGCTGAGTGAGGGTTCATCATGTGGGAGGTGCTGGAGGGGAAGACATGGACTCAGCTACACTTTTCAGGGCCAAGTAGAATTTACAGAGAGACTGACAGAGAGACAGATGCAAACAAATCAAGGCAAAGACCAGGAAACAGACAGGCAGATACAAAAGAAACACAACCCCGCCTCCATAGGGCAAACAGAGCAGGGTTTGGAGGAGGGGAGGGCAGGGGAGAAGGGTTGAATTGCAGATGCCCCTGGGGCCTTCGTGGCTCTGGTCTGGAAGGGGCTGGACTCCACAGATGCTCCTCAGGCCCTGATAAGGACATGCTGCCCACCAGGGTCCCCCTGTCCACAGCCCCAAAGACCACACCTGGGCATAGCATCTTGGGGAGAAGGTCTGTGCTGACTCAGTGGTAGATTCAACTCCAGGATCCACAGGGTCATTGAAATTCCCCCTATTGACATCAGAGAGGATGAATGAAGGGACACACAAACATGCAAACAGGAACACAGGAAAGGCAGGGATGAAATCTCCTTAATGGACTCTCTGACAGACAGGTGCTGGCACACATGGACAGTGGGGCCATGGATACAGACATAGTTAAACCAGACGGATAGTGCCTTGCACTTGTGTGCAGCCACCCAGATGTCCGCTGCCCACTCTCTGGAATCTGAGTCCCTCTCTCTCCCCTTCTGTGAATCCTCAAAAGACTGCCTCCAGCTTTGTCCATGTGAACTTCCTGTCAGTCCTTTTGTCTGTCTGACCTCAAGATCACACTCTGTAAAATGGGTGTAGCTGAAAGTTTAGAAGACACTCAGGGAGGAGACTGGATATAAAAGTGCTTTATAACTGGTAACTAGCTGGGGGTGGAGGCAACAGAACTCAGAAGCCCATATCCTGGCGATGCCTGCCCCTCCCCCTACACCACCTCCCCACAGAAGCCACCCTCTAGTGGGGGGAGAGGGGAAAGGAGTTGGAGGAAGAAACTGACCAGGGCCAAGAAGGAATATGAGAAGGTGGGACATGGTCTGAGCCCCTACTAACCAGGCAACTTCTCAGGATCTACTGTGCACCCCTCCACTCAATCTCCAACAAATTGGGGCCTACATTGTGCAAGCAAATAGCTTTGGGCGTCAGAACCAACGGCACTTCCAGAGAAGGCAGCTCTGGAAGCTAGGCAGGCTGGGGCCAAGCCCCCACCATGCTGCAGGGGAAATTGAAAACGGAAGGAGGGAGCACTTCTCAAGGAGGGGGCAGATGACAGCTGGGACAAGGAGGGACAGAGACAGGCATTAGCGGTTGGCTAACCTGCACCTGGAAGGAGCTGCCTTCTTCACCCTCATGCACAGTCATGGGACCACCAGTTCTGATGTGATTTCCCCAAGGGCTGGGGCACAACCTCTGGGCCGCCAGGCTCTGTGCAGAAGAAGGCAGTAAGCGGATCCCTGCAGGCGAGGATAGAAGCGCAAGGGCAGCCCTCCTCATTTTGTCCTCAAATCGCTCCTTGACTAAGCTAAGGGCTTGGTCACCTCTGAGTACTGACCCCAACTCCTTTGCTTTCTGGCTCACTCTGAGAGATCAGAGCCTCCCCTGAGCCGGGCTAAGTCTGCACAGGAGACGGCTGCTGGGGGCGCTGGGGTCACCACGAACCGGAAACCGTTTTGGCATAGGCCCCAAACGGTGAGGAATCGTTTGGGCTGGAATCCGAGAAATCCGCTTCTCTCCACAAATCTCTCCGCTGCTTTGGTGGATGATCTCGGACTCGGGAAACTGACACAAAGAGAAACTGACTTGCCCGCAGCCGGCCCCGCAGCCTAGATCAGCATTTCCCAGCCTACCAGGCCATTCGGCCCTCCCGGGCAGAAACGGACACATTCGCCCGGGAAGCTCGCCTTCTCTCCAGCCGGGTCTCTGCTGCCTTTGTTAAATAGGGGATCCAAGGCTAAGTAAGCAGGATCCTGGGCTGTCTGAAGCCTTGGGGAGGGCTCCCAGCGCAGAAGCAATTCCCTGACCGGAGGCCCGTGGGGGCCCGAGCTGGGCACCCAGCTGGATGCCGCCGAAGCCTGGCGCCTTGCTCCAGCCCAGCTGTGCAGCGCTCAGAAGGAAAATACGATTCGTTCCACTTGGAATTTCCTCGAAATCTCCGAATCTAATCCGGCGTTAACTCACCGTGAGAGGTGCGCTCATCTCACAGGAGGGTGTGCTAATGGGTGAACTGGCAGATCCCGACGGGTCAGGCAGCCGGCCAGTCTCGCCTGCGCCCAAAATGACCCTTCCCGTCTCCTACACACGTGATGTCTTTCAGAAGGCGAGGGTGCCTGTATGGTGACTAATTGGCTTCTTCGTCTTGATTTTTTTTTTTTTTTTTTAAGGGGAGAAGCCATCATGAGGCAAGTGTCCTGAAGAGGACTTGATTGTGTCTTTAAGGGTCTCTGTATGAACTGGAGGCTTCTAAGCAGAAGCTCAGCTCAGGGACGGTTACTTCGTTGATTTTTCAAATCCCACTCCTCAACTCCAGGATGCCTTTGGAGCTCTGAACCTGGTGTCCTCGCTTAGCTCTCAACCTCTTCCTCCACACATACAAGCACACAGGCACTTTTGGGGCCCCACTTTCCCTCCAAGCCCCAGTTTTGATCAGCCCCACCGCTGAAAAAGGCGCCATCGGGATCGGGGTGTGGGGCGCAGTCTAAGACTCAGACTGACCTCTCCCTGCAACTTCGTACCCTCCAACTGGCCCGGCCCAAAGCCCTCTCCGGGTCCGAGTCAGGAATCTCCCGGCACGCTGAGATGTTGCTGCCGGAGCCCCGGAAAGACTGCAGCTCGCTGCCTACACTACCGGTTGCTGGAGGCGGGATTCCCGGTGCCAGGTGCTCCGGCCGGGTCGACCAGGCGTTTTGCTCCACATCCCCTGCCTGGAAGCCCTGCACTTTGCAAACTTGACTGCGCGGCCACAAAAGTCCTGGGTCCTCCCGTCCTTAGTACCTGCCCGCGGTCCGGCACCCCCAACCCCGTCCCGGCGGGAGAGTGAGAGAAGCGAGCTCGCCGCCTACTTACTATGCATGGATGCAAACGGGTCGTGCTTACAGTGTATTTCCATCGGGGCGCTCCAGACTGCAGGCCGGCCCACGCTGCCGCCTCCCGGCGCCAAGGGGCTGCCCAGCGAGGCTACGGAGCCGCGCCGCCAGGCCGGGAACTGTGCGAGCTGGGCTCAGAAAGCACTGCTGGAGCTTCTGTTCCTCTCTCAGAGCCGCTCTGCCGGAGATCGCCGAGAGCTGCGCCTTGAGGCGGGAACGGCGCTAGTACAGTCCGGCTGGGAGCGGTGCGCCCAACTCCTGGTGGCTTCCCTCCCGGGCTGGCTCAGGCGTCGGCTCCGCACCCGGCCCAGGGTAGCTGCGGCCAAGGCGCCCGCAGCTTCGGGGGCATAGTTTAGGGGCCCGCCTCCGGGACGGCCTGGAGCCCCCCCCACCTCCTGTAGGAGCGGCTCTAAGGAGGCCTGTGGGACACACAGCCCTTGGATTCACTCGGGGGGCAGCGAGGCCCGCGGGTTGCCAGGCTGGTTCCGCGGCCTCGCTGCCTCTGGAGTCTCTCCTCGATCCCTCGGTCTCCACCGGATCCTTTCCCTTTCTGCTTCTTTGAGTCTCTGGGGCTCGGACTTGCCGCTGCAGCTTCTCTCCACCCGGCTCTCCGACGTCTCGGACGAAGTTGCAAAGAACTTCCTCTCTGGCGGCGCTGGGGTCCTGGCGGGTTCTGAGACGCTTATGCCACTGAGGTTGGAGCCAAGACTCTGGAGTCCCCGGGATCCCGCAGCCCTCACACCCTGGGACCCACTGCCTTCAAAGTTCCCTCGGCCCCCGCTGCTCCTTCATCGCCGGGACCAGGAATGGGGACAACAGCGACGATCTCCTCCTCGCCTGAGTATCTGTCTCGCACCCACCAACTCTTCGAGCTTCCGCTGCCTTCTCTCGGGGGTCTGGTTCGACTGTCTTTCAGTTGCCTCTTCCGGGACGGCCGCCGCGCCTGCCCCAGGCGTAGAGCGAGGGACACAGAAGAGAGCGAAAGGTCCCCTAGACCAAGGCCGCCGGGACTGCCGGTGCAGAGATGCAGCCTCTATCTGCTTTGACTCCCAGCGTTACCGCCGCAGCCGCAGCCGCCGCCGCCGGCGCTAGCCCTCCGCCTGTTCGGCGCGCACAGTGCGCCACCGCGCCGCCCCGGAGCCGCTTTCAGGACCCGCTGCGTGTGGACAGCGCCGCCCGGGGCTCAGCCTCCCTCCGGGCGGGGGCGGGGGCGGGGCGGGGGCTAACCTGCCAATCACGCTTCATCAAGCCAGTCAGAGCGGTGGCAGCCGGCTCTGACCCGAGACACCGCCCCATTGGCTGAGCAACCGGCGGGCTCCGCCTGATTAGCCGATACCTGGGCAATGGGAGAGAATGGGAGGCGGGGCCCAGGCGGCGGCGCCACGTTCATTGACAAACGCGCGGGGCGAAGGCCTAGTGGAGCGCGGACTGGGGGAGGGGAAAGGGGGTCAACACAGTGCCTGGAGAGTCGAGCTGCAGGTCCAGCAGGAACCTGGCCTCCTCTCCGCGGCATTGGGACCCAGGGATGCCCTGAGGGATTAAGGGCAGCCGAGGCGGGGATTGGGGGTGGGGAGTGAGGGTGGGGAAATAGTCTCCAGAAAACGCGCGCGCGCGCGCACACACACACACACACACACACACACACACACACCGGATGTTGGAGGAAAACAAGGAGCTCAATAGAGATCAGGCTTTCAATCTAAGCACTATCAGACTCGCGATGGAAACGTAGTGTGTGCACATCTGCTCCGTTCTGACCTCAGTTTCCTCATCTGTAAAATGGGCAGAGTTGGCTTACCTAGTTTTTAATGAAGGCTCCTTCCAGCGGAAATATTTCATAGTTTTATCAAGCGCCAACTAAGCTGACGCTGCCGCCTCCTTGTCCACCGTCCTCCCCTGCTCTAACTCAAGGGCCCCCAATTCTAAGCTAACCGTAGGCAGAGACATAGAAGGGGAAAATCTCAAAGTCCTTTAAAGTTAGTAACCAGGGTGCTCCTGGGGGAGAGGTCTATCTGAGGCTTTGGACCAGGTTGCCCAAGCACTGAGCCGTGAGCCCCTCTTTCCAGCCTCAGACCAGGAGCTGTCAGACACTTTGGGGCTAGTGATATGCACAGCTGAAGGCTTCTGTGTGCAGGGGTAATTCTGCATCCGGAGCAAGGCGTCTTGGGAACTGAATGAATCCAGTCCCGGCCAGTGCTAACGAGAGTCCCTGAAGTGGGAGGGCGCATTCAATCTGCAAGGGCCACGCAGAGCTGCACTAAGGGTGCTACTGTGCTGCAGCTCTGTCGTCGAGAAAACCCAACTTTTCCTCTCCTGGGTAAGTTCTTGTCGCTTTTAAGACAAAATGAGTGGATGTCTAGCCGGACTCTTTTGGTCCAGAAGGGCAGGGTCTTTGGCCAAAGAGACTCAGTTTCTCAGGCGTGTCAGGCTCTGGGACCACAATCAAAGGAACTGGACAACAGACATTCTACACCCAGGAGGCAATAGTTCTGTGAGAGCCTATGTGCGCCTGAGCCCTGCCCTGGAATAGTAACTGAAGATTCCCCTGTCCCAGCAGCTCACGGGAGTTGTCCAAGACCCACCGTTTCGAATTCATAAGTGATGATCTTCTAATATTAAACATAAATCCACCAAAGCAAGGGCTCTGAGATGCCTGCTCTGGGCTTGTAAGGAGGACAGAGCACGGGTTGATCCTGGGAGGACTCCCAGGTTGTTTTCTACTTCAGTCTCCCTTCTCTCTACCTCCGTCCAATTTCTCACACTCCTACATGGGATCAGCCCTTGGACCCGTCTTCTGTTCCTGCCCCAGATCCAGCTGCCCCTGAATGGTAGATAAGTTTCCGGCGGTGACACCGTCCCCACCCCCTCCAGGGCACAGCTGCGGAAAACAGACCCAGGAAGTCATCTGCAGGCCCAGGAGGCTGCGTATGCACAGGGGTGGGGTGGCAGTGGGTGTTATCTCTCCTTTGTCTGGAACCCCGCCTGTCCTGATCTTCGACCACACTCCCCTCGCCTTGGACCAGGAGGATCGCAATGTCGCAGAGGGACCAGGATGGTTGGGGTTCCTGCGTTCATTCCAGCCGGTGGCGCTCGATGGATCAAAAGTGGACTAAGAATTTGACGTGGCGGCTCTGTGTTCCCACCGGAGAGGCGGGAGTATGGGGATGCTCAAAGGGTCGCAGCCAGTGACACCTCTACCTCCAGCCCCGCTCTAGTTCAGGCCTAGAAACTCAGATTCTAAAGTCTTAGAGCTAAAAGGGCCCTGAGGCTAGGCCTTCTCCATTTTACAGATATGAAACCTGAGGCCAAGACAGGAGGCTACCTGTCCAAGGTCACATAACAAGTCCCAGGTAGAGGAAACGCTGTGAACTGGAAATCTCTTTCTCAGACGGGTTTCTCCAGAGCCACTCTTGGGATGATGGGGCGGGGTTTTTTTTGGGGGGGGGTGGAGGGGAAACCCAGCCAGGATATGTCCATACACACCGATTTTCCTTCCGATACCAGTGCGGCTTGGACCGAATCCCCCCAAAGCGCTGCCAGGGTTGAATGGAACCACATATATTAATTACTTGAACTGGAATAGGTCGGCTTCCCATTTCACACAGAAGACTTTCGCCTTCAGGACGGTGTTGGGCAGCCTAACCTGGGCGGCGAGAGCAGCCCCCTTTCTCACGTTGTGGTGCACAGGGCAGAGGGTGTTTCCTTTTGGATATGGGATTATTCACAGCTGCCTGAGCGTGCCGGCCTCCCGGAACTTCTAACTCCAAGAGGCTCCATCAGATATCCTGGCCACCTAACCCAGCCTTATAGGCCAGCAAATGGTGGCCCAGAGAAGTTACTTGACTATCCGGGATAACACAGCGATTCCTTGACCAAGCCGGGCACCGCGCCTCAGTCCTGCCTCCGAAAGCTCACCAGCCCACGAGTCTGCGTCCAGGAGAGAGAGGCTATCGGGGGTTGGTCTCCACGCTGCGCTGAATGCGGTAGGGTGTCGCTGTGCCCAACGGTCGCGTGCTTTCTTTCCTCCTCTGCATGACTTTGGGCCGGGCCTTGTCTTAAGCGGCGGAGGCAGGAGACGGGGAAAGGAAACCCCCCGGAAAGAAATTTAACTTGTGTAAATGGAATTGCCTTTGAAAGTTTTGTTATTGAAAGAAAGCCCATTGAGAATAATGTTTGAGAAGCCACTTTCAGAGGAATGCCCACCTCCACCTCGGTCTCCATACACAAACTTGGCTTTACTCGGAACACACGCCCTCCCCGCCTCCCCCTCCCTCCCCCTGGGCCAGCCCCTCCTGCACCCAGCGGCATCTGGGGGTTGGGGCTGCTACAGTGCTCCCTGGGCCTGAAATCGACTCCCGAAGCCCAAGTCCAGCTCATCTTCTTTCTGGGGCTTTGGATAAAGCGAGGCCTACAGGGCTCAGATTGGTTGCTCAGTTCGAGAAAGCCAGAGAGGCCCTAGCAGTGCTGTCCTAACTTGGTGGGTCCTCTCTCACCCTCATTTTAAAAGCATCACAGAGAGAAAGCAACTGACCCTAAGTTACACAAGCTAGTCGGGTCAGAGCCAATTCCTGCATGATTCCTGCGCCTGGATCAGTGGTCTGCTCTGCCTGGCCCAAGTCTGTTTGTAGGAATGGTCGAAGTGGGAGAAAAAAGGGGAAAATTTAACCAGATTTTTCAAGAACTGTGCAAAGTGCCTTTGTCAGGGTTTGTTATCATTACCAGCGCACCTCAAAGGCCAGGGACTCTGGGACTATGTTTACTTCTCCCAAAGGCGAGTCCTGCTTCTCCTAGGGCTCAGCTTCCCCATGTGTCTGAAAAGAATCCCTGAGATGAGACCTCCCAAGGTTCTTAAAGATGAAGATCCATGGTAGAGGGTATTATTCCACCAGGCTCATTCCAGAGCTAGGGGAATGGATGCCAGCACGCAGGCTGTGTTCAGCCTATCCTGGTCTCCCTGGCCTTGGGACTCCTTAACCCTCACCTCAGCTAATTTGCCTAATTGTCATTTTCCTCCAAGGGAGGCTGTGGGGGGAGGGGGATGCATGGAGCTCTATCGCCTTTTCCAGCAAGAATGAGAGGTTTAAGGGCAGAAAAATTACCTTTCAGTCCTACGCCCTCCATACTTCCTTCTGTATGATCTCAAATAAGTCCCTGCCCCTCTCTGGACCTCAGTTTTTCCTTTTTTGGCACCACAAGGAAGAGGCTAGACAAGAATACCCTTAAGTGGCTTCTTGCTCAGGTAGAACCTCACCGACCTTGGGCTTACATTTAGAATGGCATATATGCCTTCCCCATTATACAGATGGGGAAACTGAGGTCAAACGAAGGAATGGAATACAGTTCTAAAGGAGGGAAAGGGCCATTAAGCGACCCATACAAGGTCCTGAAGTTGGGAGAAGGGAGAGGCCTGAGCAAAAACCCCAAAACCAGACCTAGACGCCCCCATCCTGGCCAGTTTCTCAGCTCTCTTTTCTTTCCCGGCCCAGGCTGGTGCAGACAGGCGGAAGTATAGTATTACCTGAGATACTGCCCTTTCCCAGGCAGGGCCCTCACCCAACCCGTCGGTGAAGAGGGGGCATGGCTCTCCAGATTTTTAAACTCTGGCCAGCCTAGGGGTCCTCAGCCCCACCCAGGCCTGTCTCGCAGAGGAATGAAATGCTTTATTGATTAAACGATTATTCAGGCGATTGAACTAATCAAAGAGCCCATCGACCGCCATGAATTACAGTCTTCGTAGGCAGCTTGTCTGGAGAGGCAGCTGGGCCAGCCATACAGACCCTCTAGTGGACCCTCACAGGCCTCTGACCCGTTCCCAACACACACACCACACACACACACACCCTAGTCCCCAGTGCAGACACCTATGGAGTCTCACCTACTAAGTGACCCACTGCGGAGTAGTGGGGAGAGTAGGGATGGAGCAGAAGGGGATTCCAGGTTCCCTTTCCTGTGCCTTTACCCTGGGGAATCCTCTTCAATTCCCTGCCTCTTAGATTTCTGCCCTCACTTCTCTTCAGTAATGATTTTGGAAACACGTATATGCCTAGGTCCTGGGTTTCAGATACAAGTTCACCCCCCCACCTCTCTCTCTGCTTTTTGACCTGTATTTAGGGCTGGGGTAGAGGTGGGTGCTCACAGAACCATATGGATAGGGGGAGGGGAGTTCTGTCAGGGCCAGAAGTGTGTTTGGATGGGGGTTTAGCACATTTGACCTAATGAGTAAAAGAGGTGCCCATAACTGGCTTTTACCTCAGGGCAGACACAAGCTTCCTGCTGCCTTCCACCTCCTCTCAGACATAAGCACACCCTGCCACCCACTGCCTGGGCCTGTGGGAGGAACACCAGGCTCTGTGCCAGGGAGGCCTCTGTGCATATAGGTTCAGAGCTGGATGCCCCAGTTAGGCACACATGTCCACCTACTTGTGCTCTCCTCCAGGCACCCACAAGATAAAACCTGAGCGCACACGCGCGTGCACACACAAACACACCAGTGACAGAGGCTTGTCTAAGTAAGAGCTAAGGCAGGCTGGGGGTCCCTAGAAATGTCACAACTAGCCTGCAGGTAGGCTGCCTCCTCTTACCTGCCAAGGTTGTGTCTGCAACGTGAGACCCTTTTGTACAAATGGTAGGCTCAACAGTACCCACAGACGGAAGCAGTGTGTACCACACAACGAAGGGCTGCACACCTTCACTCCTGTTCTCTCAACAGAATGGAACCTGAGCCTGACTGATGGCAGACTTAGTACAACAGATCCCCACAGGTCCCAGACCCATCTTTGTGCCTAGAGGCAGGCACTTTTGTGTACATTGGCATGTGCACAGTGAACAGCTGTTGACATCCAAAAATGGAGGGGTCGGTGTAACCATCTTATTCTCACTTCCAGAATCACTTGGGATGTGACGGGGAAACACGATCCCTTAAAGGAGTAGATGTACACTCAAACACTCATCCAAATTATGTATACGCCACTCACAGACACACATTTTGGTTACTCAAAAGAACGGTACCCAGGAACAGCAACTCATAAACACATACTAACAGACTCATGAATATAAAGCTACATATACACAGGCACATAGATTGTTCAACACACACTCAAAATTTTTGATTTTATATATATATATATATATAATCATCACAAGCTCATTGTCACTCATGCACACCCTGAGCCCCTATGTAAACACACAGACCCAAACAAACTTTCAGACTCCCAGATAAACATCCACATAAACATTCAGAAATAGAGAAAAACACACGCAAACTCGCAAACACTTGGACTGATGCAGAAGTGTGTGAACAGATTGGAGAAAAGAAACGTGCCGCAGACAGTCGCGCAGTCAATCCCTGCGAAAATGAGACGCGCCCCCTCCCCCAGGGTCGAAGTGTTTGAGGGCCAGTGCCCGGCTGGGTCTCTGAGTTAGCACGCCTAGAGCCCGTATCGCGGTCCTACCTGTCCTGCCGGTCCGAGGAGTCGGGTAATTTTTCTCTAAATCCATTTTGATTTTTCAGAACTTGATGTAATGGACAGGGAAAAAAAGTTTCCACTTTTTGGTGCTTTTTTTTTTTTTTTTTTGGGTCTCAGGGGCCGCTCGCAGGTCGGAATAATTCAAGCCTTCCGCTCCCCCGCCGAGCTGGGGTAGCTGATCACTGAGCTGAAACTAAACGTTTTAGGTGGAAAAAAAGCGTCCGAAGGCACCGTGAAATGATTAAGGAACTAAAGAGCTTCTCGCCATGTGAGATCATGTCCTGTTCTCGCCAACATCACAAGATGTCCCCAGACACGCCGCGCCCCCAGCGTGCCTCCCCGCACTGCAGGCCCCGAGCTGGGAAAGGGTGTCCGCGCTCTGCGGCCCGGCCTGCTCAGCTGGCCAGACGGGGCGGGCCGGGCCGGGCCGGCAGCAGTGCGGGAGGCCGGGAGAGCAGCAATGCTGCCGCCGCGCCGCCCTGAACTTTTATAGGCGGTTGCGGGGGAGGGACGGACGGCTTCAGATGGAGCCGAGCTCTAGCCTGCGTTCTAACGGCAAGGAGCCGACCGCAGGCGAGCCGGGACCCCTGGCGTCGCGACCGCACCTTTTACAAATCCCTGAGTCTGGGTGTCGCGGCCCTCTGCTCTGTGCGCGAGGCCGGTGACCCCTTTAGGTGCAAACCCCGCCACGTAAGAGGGTGCAGGCCGCGTTTTTGTTTTTTAAGAAATTAACCACTCTGCCAAGCAGGTGCAGTTGAAAGGAGTGTAGAGGGAAGCCGTGTTGCCAGGCATAGAGGGGGGCGTTCCAGTTTCCTCAGATTCACCCCTAGGGCGGCGTCCGCCCTCCAGAGCTCTCAGCCACTCCACCCCACCGCAGTTTGCAGCTCTATTATTACTATTGCTGTGTCCCTGACTCCAGGGCAGTGCCAGAACCCTAGTGCGCCCAGGTACCATTCCTGGCCCCAGAGCCTTTCCACACACCATGTCCCATCCTGGCCCCGAGCACAGAGGTTAAGCTGTGAAATGCTGGAGATAAAATCCCGGCCTCCGCTTTGGAACACCCGGGCTGAGCAGAACCTTCTCAGGAGGTCCTGGAGGTTGACATGAGTCCCGGACACCTTACCCCGGCCCATAAGTGGAATCCCCTTGCCCTCCAGCCCCGAGACGTTAAGGCGTCCCCGAGCCCCAAGACTTGACTTCAGAGGGGAAATCAGAGAGACCGCGCAGAAGTTTGGCATGTCCAGCCCGCTCTCTTCGGCCCAGGCTCAAGACTTCCCTCCCCTTTCTCCTCCCAAGTCCCGAGTCCAGCTGCTGGGCTTGTCCACTGGAAGCCCGTGGGGCCCCGCTGCGGGGTGGTCGCAGGGGCAAGGTTCTCCAGGGCGGGGGAGAGATCCGCAGGAGGACTCTTGGCCCGCCGGACAATGGCAGTTTCGAAAAGTGAATCGTCCTCAGCGAGAGTGTTGTTTGTTTTTTGGAGGGGGTGGTCACGAGGATGGGCCGCAACCTTGGGGGAAGAGCCCAGGGCTCGAGAAAAGGGGGCGGGGGGCTCGGGAACCGGACATCGCTTATCCACTGAGCCGATTTCGCCACAATCGGAAACTTGGCTGTGGATTCCCCGGCGGCTCCCTCCCCCACCCCCCCACAAGTAGTCTGCGCAGTCCCGCTGCGCCGCCTCTTCCTGCAGCCTATGCGTCCGGGTCCCTGCCCCGGCGACTTGATTTTTGGCCATCTCCAAGCGCTCGACTCTTCCTCCGCAACCGGGCCCCAGCCCTTGCTTCCCGCCCTCCCGCCTAGCCCGCGCGGGGAGGCTGCGCAGAGGAGGAGCGGCCTGTCCGCGCCTAGAGATCAAAAAGCCCTCCCGGAATTGACATTTCATCCCGGGCTGGGGACGGGAATTGTTTGGGGGTTTTGTTTTGTTTTGTTTTGTCTATTTAGAGGGTTTGTTTTGTTTTTGTTTGTTTTCTTTTCATTATCCATGTGAGCGTTTTGTTTCGGGTGTTTTGCGTGTTGGTTGTTCGTGGATTTCATTTTAGCGGGTTTTGCTCTGTGAGTCTTGGTCTTTTCTGTCTTCTGTTTTGATTTTGTGTGCGTGTTGTACTTTGTCCTTGTAGGCTTTTTGTGTGTCGTTTGGAAGGCTGTTCTTTCTACGTGGTGTTTTGATGTGTTTTTATTTTGTACTAGTGGGTGTCGTTTGTGTGTTTTGAGTTAGGTGAATTTTGTGTTTGTATGGGTTTTGTTTTCTTCGATTTTGATTTTGTTTTTATGAGCAGTGCGTTTGATGGGGGTTTTGGTTTATGTTTTCGTGTGTTGGCTTTAGTTTTTGTGTTTGTGGGATGCTTTGGTGAGTTTTGCGTGTGTGTTTGGCTTTGTGAGGCTTTTGGATTAGGGAGGGGACACCGGCCACTTCTTCATTCTTGTCCGCACCCAGGAAGGGCAGAGGATTAGGCCAAGCACCAGGACCCGTGGACTCGCGGTGCTCGGAAATACCTGACCCCCGCGTGGCCGAGTCGTACTCTGGGCGCTCCAGACCAACGCGAAACAAATACGTGTTCCCGAGGGGGCGCCCGCCCTTACTCATAACCCCGCCGGTCGTGTGGCGCCAGTGCCCAGAATTCACAGAGCGCCCCCCCCCCGCGGGGTATCCAGGCCCAACCGTCATCCCCTTGCCCACCCTGCCCGCTGTGGGTTGACCTCCCCTTGCGCCTGGCCAGCGTGCTTCGGATCTCCTGGACTCCCGCAGCGTTGGACCAAGGGGCTGCTCCCTGATGCAGAGAAGGTGGCGAACCTCTTCGGGGGACCCGGAATTGATGCTGCGACCTTAGAGATACTGGGCAAGGGGCTATGAACGCATAGAGTCTTAGGCGCAGATCGGCATTGGAACCCCCGAAAAATCCCCCATCTCACTTGGCCGCAGCCCTAGAATCCTAGAAACCCAACTCTGCTCAGCTTTCGGTTTGGAGAACTTGCCCTAGTTTGCAACCATCGACATACAAATCCACCCTCGAACATACGCCTACACAGCTAGAGAGCGAGAGCCAGCGAGCCGGCGCCTTGATAGCAGCGGCCTGCGTGGCTGAACCAGCGCTGGCACCACTTCAAGGGGAAGACGAAGTGTAGTGACCGGAAATGTCCCAAGGATAGAATAAGGCTTTTTGTTTTTTCCTGTCCACGTTGCCGGAACTTCTCCAACCTCGATACACGTGGATTTGTTTAATGCTACACCGGGGAGAAAAAGAGAGACAAATTCAGAGAGGCAGAGAGACATACTGGCTAAAAAGGCGAGGAAGTGCGGGGAGAATCTATAGAGAAAGAAATATGGAGAGAGAGAGAAAAGACTGTGAGGAAAGTCAGACTGAAGACCGAAGAAAGTCAGACTGAAGACCCAGGAAAGGGGCTGGTGAGGAGGCTCCTCCAAGGCCCCTGCGCGCTGTGGCCTTCTGTGAGAGGGAGAAAGCAGAAACCGAGAACAGAGAGTGACAGGAAAAGAAAAGAGTCGCAGAAGGGGTTGGCCTAGGCACGCTGCGAGCTTCTCTCCAGCTAAGACGCTGCAGTCCAGGATTGGGGAGGCCGACGTCGGGAGGCGAGGCGCCTAGGTCGGGCTCTGCTATTCAGCCAGGAAACACCCGAAGACTCCAGGGTTTGTGGAGCCAAGACTGCGGCTCGATTTCGGCCCGGCGCCACCCGAGACCCCCAGCCCGGAATCCAGTAAAGATTGGACCACCGCGGTCCGCCGCTGGGCCTCCCTCTGTGCGATCCCTGGGAGAGGCAGCGGGGAACGACTCCGGCCCTGTGGCTCTGGGATGGAGCCTGCTCTGAGGGCGGGTGGGAACCGACGTCCAGGCAAGTAGCTAGGAAGAGGCCCCGCCCTAAAGCTGGGGGCCCAGTTCTGGGAGCGGCTGAGGCCGCAGCTGGACTCGCAGGATTTGGGGTCCGCGCAGCGCACACGTGGCACCGCACCTTCCTCTGGAGGCGCCGCTAAAGCCCAGCCCCGCCCCGCTGCGTTTGCTGGGTCTGGATGTGTCAGGATTGAGGGTGGACGCCGAGTCCCGGCGAGTAGGTTCCTCACGGCCTAAGCTTGGGGCTTGCCGGGGGGCGGCGCCCGTGTGGATGGGGGCACCTCTCCACTGGCAGCTCCCGGGGAGCAGAGCGCAAAACGCGCACAACGCAGGCCAGCCGCCGCCGCCGCAGGTTTTCGAGCGGCGCCCGCGGTGAAAAGGGGCTGAGGAATGGTTTGGATAGAAGCACCCATTTCTGCTGGCATTGGGGTCCTCTGCACATAAAGGGCTTCGAGCTTCTGGCTGCTGGCTTGCTGGGACACCATGTGCTAGCGGCTCGCCACCCAGCAACACAGGGGTAGTGCTAGAAAACACGATGGGGCTGTGTTCGGGGAATCTGATGCTCATGGTGGGTTATTGCTACTGTTGTTTACTGCCTTTCTTGCTTTAATTAAAAGTATTATTGAGAGACGCCTCAAACAGCGCAGAGACTCGGGTCATTTGGATGGGTTCATTTCAACTCAAATCCAGTAATTCGATTCAGTTCCACGACTGGTTTCCAGCGCACAGGTACACACGGCAGACGTCAAGTGTCTGCCGTATACAGGGACGCGATTTGAAGGCAACTCGTGGAGAATTTTGAGATAAAATTCACTATTCTGTAGTTACATTCGCAATATATGAATATGGAAAACAGGGAGTCAGTTGTATTTAAAAATGTCCAACATATCCCAGCAATCCACTATTACCTAAGAATCCAAAACGGGGCATTGAAAAGATTTACCGGCACTCTGATTATTTAACATTGAAAACAGTGTAAATCAGTTTATTTCTTCTTCTATTTCCTTTTAAATTTAACAATACCATGATTTGTAAGTAATAAAATCATATTTTGCCAAAGAAGACATATGAAGGATGTTTTATTTCTACCAATATTTATACGATGAACTGTTAGCTCTCCCCACCCCCTTTTTCTTCTATTTCTCCGTGTAATGTAATGTGAGCTTTAAATATTCATGCGCCAACCCAGACTTGCATTTATTTAATATGTTTTAAACTAATAACATTTTAATGTGATATAATTTGATGCCATGAAACACTGGAACATAAAGGAGCCCACTTCACAAGCGATTTTGACTGCGTCCACAGGTTAAACGATTCTTATAGTTTTTGGACGCAGATCAGAATGTTAAACGGAAGTGAAGCACCTGTAAGTAGGCCCTTTAATGTTCTCGCTTACTTCATTCTCCATTTTTCTGTAATAACTTCAGAGCTGTGGCAGAGGATCACAGCAGGATTGGGGTGTTTTTCCTGGAGCCTGTAGTGTGACCTTGCAATTCGCCAAGTGAGTACTTCAGTCTTATGGCAGGTTTTGGGCTGATTATTATTACCTCTTTTGAGGGGATGTCTTATGGAAAGAAAAGCAGACTGCAGGATAAAAAGTCTGGACTTGAGGGCATGCCTGAAATAAAACTGTATGCTGTAAAATTCTTTCAGATTTGCTGCCGATTCCATATTTTTAACAAATCGACCTGCTATTTGCTGGTAGCTTCTTCCAGGACTCAGCCCAGAATAAGATGGGGAAAGGACCTGGGCTTGGGTCCAAAGGGCCTTTGAAGTGAGCCCTATAACCAGCCCAGGGTCTAGCAATCACCAGAGACACTTCTCAAAGTGCTTATATTCTCCTTTACTTTGTATTTGAGGTGGGGACCAGACCTTCAGACACTGAATGCCAGTCAACTAAAAAATTGTCAACAATAAGAAAAATTAAAGATGTCCCCTAATTTATTTTCAGTCAGATAAAAGCCATTTGGCATACCAAGTTGGTATGAGAAGCTTATGAACATAGAAGTAGAAAGTTGTTTTCCCCCAATCATGAAAATATTTCTAATGGGAAATCATGACACTGTATTCTCCTGTATTCACAAAAGTGTCTACTCATCACATAAGGAAACTAACAATCCACTATTACTTAAGAATCCAAAATGGAGCATCGAAAAGATTGGAGGTCTAGGACAAAATATTCATACTAAAAGAATCATACTAAATTATTCAACTAAAATGCTGCTAAAATTTCAATGAAAGCAATTTTAAGGACAAGTGTTGGTAATTTTCTGGAGACATCTTAATGAATTCTCCTAGAAAAAAACAATTAAGGAATATCTATTCATATTTTGTATTTACAGCATATGTTTATATATATTATAGTTATATATATAATATATGTAGTATATACTTCTGTTCATAGGCAAGCGGAGAGCTGGAAGATGGGCTTCTTGGTAGGTACAAATTCTGACAAGGTATGAGATGGAAACGGTTTGGTGAACTGAAAGGGGGCAATTTTTTCCTAGTGTGGTATAGCAGTTGGTATCTCATTTCTCATGCAATTTGCACGTAGACTCATATACCCCATGAAGTGACAAAAGAGAACTAGGCAGGGATGGAAACCTGCCGGTGTCTGCAGGCGGTGCCTCAAAGCACTCCTTTGGACACACGTTCCTGGTGGTGGGGAGTTTGCTGCCTTTAAACCAGGCCTGACCTTTTGTCTTTTGACCTCTGATGCATGAAATTAGGTAGCAAAAGAAAATGTGAGGAAAAGGATACAAAAACATGGAAAAACAGCCCTCCTTGACAATAGTCATTGTATCAGATCATAGTGGAGCTGCCCTGCTCAGACCGAAGTGCTTGTTTGTAAGGCTTTGGGTCTTCCTGGCCACTGGTGTTCCTATTCTCCTTTGTGGGCGATCTACATTTCTTGGGGGAGGGATTAAGCGCTCTTTTTAATTAAGCTTGGAGCTGGGTTTTGTCCCGGCTCCAAGCTAGCAAGTGCTTGGTTCTTCCATTTCCCCTGAGGCCCTCAGTGCAGGCCCAGTGCCCAGGTTGCACCAGTCACCAGGACAGCTTTGGAGACCCAGAGGAGAGCTCTGCCCCTCAAGCCCTTTTGGCCACCCTGGCAGAAGCTGTTTCCCAGCTAGCACCGGGAAGGAGGAGCGGCATGCTTCCAGGTCCAGAAGGGCCACATATTCCAAGTGGATATCCTTCCACTCTCTCCAGACCGAGGTAGGGGAATCTGTTGCCTGAGGTACTGGGGTTCCCTGCCCCCTCAGCCTAAGGGATCAGTACAGTCCCCTCTACTGTCATGAATACCAGAGAAGAGGGCAAGAACGTGTGCAGAGGAGCCCTCAGGGAGTCTCCAGGCAGCAGTCATTTGATCCTCACAGCGACCCGGGAAGAGATGCCCAGCCGTGTGCCAAGAGCCCTGGCGTAATGTCACTTGAGCCCCAGGCCCTGTCCAGAGGGGAGACAGACCTATACTTAGACCATAAGAGTGTGAGGATGGGAGGCACCAAAAGGGGCTGAGGGAGAACCAAGCAAGGGGGGTCAAGCCAGACTCTGGAAAGGGGGTGGCCAGAGGAGACCTCACTGGGGGAGTGACCTATATGAGTGTTGAAGGGTGAGTAGGACTTTGCTAGATAAATAATGACACAGGGAGCACAATTAATGTCCCCATTTTGCAGGTAAGGCTGCTGGATATCAACATAAATATAAAATGTTATGAGAAGAGCTGACTAAAGGCTCAGGGTTGATAGGAATGGCAAATGTTTCTGAGGGGAGGAATTCACAGTGGTTTGGGGAGTGGGGCAAAGGAAGGAGGCTCAATAAGGTGGGCAAGCCCCTGCCACACCTCCCTGGAGATTATCAGATTCTCCCCTTCCCAGATGGAGTGGCCCCAAGGGTCAAAGGGAGAGATAGGGCAAAGGCCCTATGACCAAGTAGAGAAACACAGGAAAGCCTAATTTCTAGCAGTTTTCCACTTCCTGCCCTGGGAAAGTTTGTAGCATTCATGAAAAAAATAAAAAAAGCCTGGAAAAAAAGAAAACAAAAAAATATATATATATTTTTTGGAATGTTCCTCATGCACCTTAGGAAATCCTCCAGCTGTGGGACACCCTCCCGGAACTACAGGTGGTGGCCACCGCTCACTGCTCAGGCTGCACAGCCCTGAGCTCTCCCTTGTCTATGTCCCTGTGTGTCTGAGATGGAATATTCTGTCCAGTCCTCATGGTCAGGGCTCCACCTCTGGGACCCCAGCTCTTCGGGCAGTAAGTCACTCAGTTCCCTGATAACAGTAGCTTCTAAACTTCAGTGTGAAAGGAGTCACATGCAGATCCTTGGGCCCCAACTCCAGAGAGCTTGATTTAGTGGTATAGGACAGAGCCTCAGACAAGCTGAGGAAACAGAGTCCCCAAGGAGATATGGTAAGTATTACATTAGAGCAATCTTAAGGTTTGCAGGTGGCACCCATGGGAACAGCTGAACTTCCTTCTGATCTTTGCAAGAACCTCTTTCTTGCTGAGTCCTTCTGACTAAGAAGAGGTCACTGCCACCTGCTTCTATGGGCTTTTTTTTTTTAAGATTTTTTTGATGTGGACCATTTTTAAAGCCTTTATTGAATTTGTTACACTATTGCGTCTGTTTTATGTTTTGGTTTTTTGGCTGCAAGGCATGTGGAATCTTAGCTCCCCGACCAGGGATCGAACCTGCAGCCCCTGCACTAGAAGGCAAAGTCTTAACCACTGGACTGCCAGGGAAGTCCTTCTATGGGCTTCTGTGTCTGAATCTCTATGGGTCCACACTGCTGCTAATGCCTTTGTCACACTATTGTAGCAATTTGTCTTCTTGCTTTCTCTCGTGAGAACAGGGACAGTGTCAAATTCTCATTTGTGAGTCTGACGAATGAACAAATGTGGTGAAGGGGAAATCCTCTGTGGACTGGGCCTCTGCGGTCCATGAGTCTAGCTCCGCTTTACCACATCCTAACAGTATGACTTCACCTCCCTGTCCCTCAGTTTGCTAACCTGTATAATGGGGAGATTAATTGCCATTCACTCAACCTACCTCTCAGGGCTGTTGTGAGGACCAAATGATATAGTAGCTGGGCACTTGCTTCATGAAGTATTGTTACAATGGGTTTAGATTCCCCAAGGCTCTTAAAAGAAAATGTTTTTTGGTTGACTAGATATATTTCTCCTTTGGTAGAGGAGCAGATGGCCCAGCATTTGACAGGAGCAATGACTGAAGGTTTGTATAGGAAGAGGCCGACAGTATTCATGTGTTGAAAAATTGTGTGGTTCTTTTTGAAGTATCCTTTACCAGCACTTCAAGAGAGAAAGCAATGAACAAAAAATTCAACTCAAGCACATCTGAGAGCCATAGGTTAACAGCTGTCATGATACTGCTGCGAAATTTCTGAAAAGACAAGGTTGGATCTAGAATTTCTGGGGGAAAAAACACAGCTGGGTAGAGCAGAAAGGGAAAGAAAACCTCAGATCCTAGAGGGAAAATGAAAAGGCATAATTGCAGTCAATAATACATTAACAAGGGGAAATCTACTGTACACTCACACACACACACAAACACACACACAGACCCCCTATACTTTGGAGAAAGAATTTCATACTGTAGGAAAGAAGGCTCAGAAAGATGAGTCAGAAGTCATGCATTCTGTCTGATTCTCCACCAACCCCTAACCCCAGGAGTCCTCGAGTGAGCATTCTCTTCAGAGAGAAGCCAAAATAAGCCAGAGCCTCTAAGATGGTACAGATAGTAGTTCATCAATTAATGTATTGCTAATTAAGTAATAAATCAGTAAATAGTTCATTAATAGCACAGGGAATTGGGGTAGTGAGCCTCATTAAATTGTATGAGTTGTATCTAGGCTGGCCTCTCTACAGCACCCCAGTAAATAATCTTTTAGCCTGAGCTTGAATACATCCAGGGACAGTGAGCTCACTAGCCCTTTTGGAATTGGTATTAATGGAATGGCTGCCAGGAAGTCCTTTCCCTCATTGAACATGCACTGGTCTCCATGTAGCATCTGTCCACTAGTCCTAGTTCCGCCCTTTTGTCCATTGGTCCTAGTCATTGTCCTCAGGAAACAAACAAGGTGGCATAGTAAAGTTTCCTGTGAAAATATCTGCTTAGACAGTGCAGTGGGTTAGAGAGAGGGTTTCAACATCTCTTCTATGTGATTGGACAAGTAATCCCAGCTAGAAGGGGTGGTCTTGGAATGTCAACTAGGAGAAGTACATTCAACAGTAAAGCAGAAACAGGATTATGAGCCTGAGAGTCTAATCTGCAGAACATTTCTGGAATCCCATTCCCATAGCTGTGTCCGCATGGGCTATAGATTCCCACACAAATCTATCTTTAAAAGGACAGGGCGTCCCTGGTGGCACAGTGGTTGAGAGTCCGCCTGCCGATGCAAGGGACACGGGTTCGTGTCCCTGTCCAGGAAGATCCCACATGCCGCGGAGCTGCTGGGCCCGTGAGCCATGGCCGCTGAGTCTGTGCGTCCGAAGCCTGTGCTCCGCAACGGGAGAGGCCATCACAGTGAGAGGCCGGTGTACCGCAAAAAAAAAAAAAAAAAAAAAAAAGACAATGTACAACGACCACTGTGAAACCATTGTCCCTGAGATAGCCCTGGAAGGCCACTGAATCCAGCACCTTGCCCCACTTGACAGGTGAAGGCACTAAGGCCCAGAGAAGGAAACAGAATTGCCAAAGGTTCCACACTGAGTTAGTGGGAGGGGCAGGACTAATAAGTGTAACTGACATTTCTTTAGTGTTCACTGTTTACAGGGCACTGTGTTTCACATATCACCATGAGTTGAGTCTAGTTTGAACTCTGAGGCTCAGAGGCACAGAGACTTGCCCAGGATCACGCAGTTAGGAGATGGCAGAGCTGGAATTTGAAAGCCAGTTCTGAATTCACAGTCAAATTTCTTAACTGCTAACACTATACTGCTTCCCTATAACCCAGTCCTCCTTCCTCCCCCACCCTCACCCTCACCCAGATTCTACCCCTGTTTTCCTCCATTATGCCATACTGACTCCTAAAGAAAAAAATATCCAACTGGACACAGTTCTGGAGCATTTGCAAAGCACTGTGGTGTCTTCCTACACATTATCTCAGGGGATCCTGACAATGGACTTAGGGGGCAGCCTGGGTAGAAATTAACATGATCATTTCACAAGACAGGACCAGTTGGGGTCCCCGGTCGGTTGAGAAATGCATAAGGTAAGAATGGGGACCCAGGCCCCACCGACAAGACAGGGAAGAACAGACGTCTGAAACTTGGCTAGGGAAACTTTTAATCCAAAAGAAAAAAAGAGTGCACTTTCTTTCTTTATGTGTTTTAAATAGAATAATGAGATAATCCTGGATTAAAAAAAATTAACTCTGGTGTTTATATTTTAATTTATTCTTAGAAGGGTAGGAGGGTCTAGAGGAAATGCAATATGTGGGTCTTATTTTATGATTTGCTATGGTAAGCCACATTTAATCCCTTTCTTCAGTGAAAGGATTTATGAAGGATACAACAAAATCTACCTATCTGTTGCTTTCATTGTGTTTTTTTTTCCAGATTTTTATTTAGTTCACAATGTTACAACAATAAAGAAAATTAAAAGGAAAGAAAATTATCCATAATCCTACCATCCTAACAGATGAACTGTTCAATGTTCATTTTCTGTCCTGACTTATATGCTGGCTAAATTTACAGAGGTAATTTATTAGTGTAGTTACAGCTTTGTATTCAGCTTTCTCACTTAACAGTTTATCATTATAATTCCATACTGTCTTCATAATTATCATTTAAAAATAAGTGTTTTAATAATATTTAATAAAATTATTACTTTAATGGCTGCTTAATACCCTTTTAAATGGATATGTCATTCCCTAGTATTGTATATTTAGAAGGACTCAAATTTTCACTATCACAGTTAACCCCAAAGTGCACTTCTTCATATCTCTCATTGTCTCTTTTTTTTTTTTTTATCTCCTAAAATCCCCAGATCTAGATTTGCTGGGTCAGAGGGTCTTTGCATGGTTCTTGATATCTATGGGAAAATCAATTTGCAAAAGGCTTTTACAAATTTATTTTGCCTCCAGTAATGGATGAGTATACTAATTTCATACTAACCCCTTGCCCTAACCAAGGGACATTTATTAATGAATGAAAGATAATGTGATAAGGAACATTTTTTACTCATTAAGTAAATGGTTTGACAAACCTGTCATCAGTTCTCTATTATCTGTGTTGCTGTCACAAATTAAATGCCTTTAGCAAGAATGCGAGGAAAGTAGCAAAGCAATTGCTATACCCACTTTATAGCTGAGGAAACTGAGTCTCAACTTAGGGTTTTGCCCACAGATGCCCAGTGAATAAGTGGAGGTGCTGAGATTTTTGTGATACTATTATTTGTAGTGAACCAAAGACGATTGCATTGGTCTCTTATAACCTCCTGGCATATCCTGGGGTGTTTGTTTGTTAATCCCTTGAGTTTCTGGAGAAGCTGGAAAAGTACATCCACATCATGTATATCTGTTTTTTTTTTTTCTTCTCATTTGGCTGCACTGAGTGGCTTGCAGGAATCTTAGTTCCCCGACCAGGGATTGAACCCAGGGCTATGGCAGTGAAAGCACTGAGTCCAAATCACTTGACCACCAGGGAAGTCCCATATTTGTAACTTCTTTTAACAAGCATCACAGACCTCCTTGCCTCCAATTGCTACTCAAAGCATGGGCTCACTTTGGAGGAGATCTTTGATATATTCTTGCCAGAGAATCTCTGAAGTTCAGAGCTGGAAGGAACGTCAGAGATAATCTCAACCAGCTGGCTTATTTTAGAGATGACAAAGCTGAGGCCCAGAGAAGAGAAAGGACTTGCCCAGGTTTATTCACAGAGTTGGCAGCCCAATCAGTATCCACCTCCTTTTGCACCCTCTGGTTTAAAATGTTGCCTCAGCTCATTAGTGCGTCATTGTGTTTATGAGATAGTAATAAAGTGAATATTTTTAGAAAGGATTTCAGGGTCATAACCATTTGGGAGGGACTTCCCTGGTGGTCCAGTGGTAAAGAATCCACCTTCCAATGCAGGGGATGTGGGTTCAGATCCCTGGTCTTGGAACTAAGATCCTACATGCCGTGGGACAACTAAGCCCACGTACCACAACTACTGAGCTTGTGCGCCTCAACTAGAGAGCCCACGTGCCACAAACTACAGAGCCCAGGCGCTCTGGAGCCTGCACACCTCAACTAGAGAGAAGCCCTTGCAGCATCGAAGGAGCTGCACGCCACAATGAAAGATCCCGCGTGTCGCAACTAAGATCCGACACAGCCAAAAACAAGTAAATAAATTTAAAAAAACAAAAACATTTGGGAAACGCTGGATATCTTATGTTTCTTTTGGAACTCTCTGGTGAAATAAATCTGGTAACACCGAGTTAAAATAAAACAGGTTTATTAATTAAAGGACTTCCCAAGTCTTTAGTACTCCAAATGACATTTGTTTTTATTTTTTTTTTTGTGGAATTTTTTGGGGGATTGGGGTTTTTATTGAGCAAATATTTTTTACTAGATTTTATATTTAAATTTAATATTTGCTATATATTTTTTGACTCAGTAGTACATACGTATGGCTCAAGTTCAAAAGGCACAAAAGGAATCTGAGGAAGAGCCTCTTCCTACCTCTCTCCCTCAACCACTCGGGTCCCCTCCCAATCTGGTAATCAGTGTTCCCAGAATACTTCCAGAGGTAGTTCATAGGTGTACAGTTAACAATATAACTTGGTGTCACATGCTGGTACATAAAGAGGTTTCTCATTGTTTCTGTAGCATGGTGTTCTGATCAATATTTCAATCTCCAATTGGAATATAGTCTCCACCCTCAAGGAGCACAAAGATCCCTGGAAAAATGAGGAGTCTTCATTATGACCACTAAAAAAGGTAGAAATTGCTCCGGGAGGAGCATACACAGTGTGGTGGGTATGTGGAGGAAAGAAAAGATCCCACTCTCAGGTAGGTTTGGTTTTGGGCAGGAGATAGAACCTGGAAAGGTACCTGCAGCAGATGAGTCTCAGCTGAGGGATAGCCCCAAGCTATTATTCATCACATTGACCTTTGTTTTAAAACAAAGAAGGCCTGAATATCTGTATCTGGCCAATCCCAATATTTAGATGCTAAGCACAAAGGCTTGATATTTATTAGCTCTATTTGTTGCCCACATATTGGAACCAGTCTTAAAGTGGAATCAGACATGTATATCAGATATCATTTGGAGTAATGAGTGTATTTTCCTAATCTTTCCAACACCGACCTTACAATTCATCTCCAATAGCATGCATACTAATTAATTTGTTTTCCATATAGTAATAAGATTAACAACCTCACGTTTACATGGGGTACTGAGTCATGTTCAAATAAAACAAGCTCTAATGAGAAAAATTGGATGCGGCAGCAAATCATGTCCCACTTGGCAATCCAGGTTTATGTGTGTTTGTCTGTCTCTGCTACACGTATTTGTGTCAGGATCTCACTGTAAACAAGATGATTTCTTTCATGTTGGGTTAATCTGGGTAAATTTGTTTAATGAACAACAAAGTCATTGTAAACATTGCACAAATCTGAGTGCCTTGCAGTGTGGCTAGGAATCTTTTAAGCTGCTGCAAAAAATAAAAGGTGTTAACCATGAAAACAATAGTGGGGGAAAAACACTATTAATGTATCAACATTCTTAGACATGCAGTCTGGACCAGTTGTCTCTGGCTAACTGAAGAGTTTGTGGTGAAATGGGATGTGACCTTGTACAATCACTCTGCCTCCCCTAATATGAGTCTCAGTTTCTCCCTCTGTCAACTGGATGGAGTTTTCTAGGCATGTGAATGTCCCATCAGAATCAACTGGAGGGGGGGCGTCTTTAAAAAATACAGATGGCCAACCTGGCCTACTAAATCCCAGTTCTTCTAAACTCCAATTTCTGGGGGTCACTGTCCCAGAATCTGTATTTTTCAAAATAAGTTCCTCAGGTGATTTGACGACTAGGCTGGTTTGGGCCCCACTGGATTAGACAGATGACCAAGATCTTTTCCAGCTCTTATGTTCTTTCTTCCTGATTTCATGACCATAACACCCCATGATTCTAAAAACTCATCTTGAAAAATACTGTTCCTTTCATCTGGGCCAAGAATGAGAACTGTTTAGGGTGGTGGGAACCTGGATTCTATTGGATTGGCCAAAAAGTTTGTTTGGGTTTTTCTGTAAGATTACGGAAAACAAGGGCATCGGACCTGGCAATGTTGGAAGGTCCTTTCTCTCTGACATTCCGGACCCCAATTTCTGACCCCATTGGGATTCATCCATCTGCACATAAACTGCCGTCTAGTTGACTTTTGAGACCAGAGTTGGCATGAAGGCTGGATGCGGTCATCTGCAGTAATCTACTCATTCTCTCTGAGGCCAAGGGAATCTCTTCCGGCCCCTCCCTCACGGTGGGTCCTGCTCCATCTGGCACTTTTCTGAAAAAGGACCACGAGGGTGTGTCCTGGCTGACAGCCTGGCACTTCCAAGACCCTCATTGTTTCCCCTCACTTCAGACTCAACTCATTCCAGCTTTTCTTACTCCTCTGGGGCAGGATCTATACCTCCATGCTAGACCTCCCACCATTCCTAGCTCAGAGGCTCCTATGTAGTAAGACCCGCAAAGTATCTGAGGAATGATGGAATAAATGAGTGAATGAAAGTCACCTGAGGTGGCCTCCAGCCCTAACATTCAGGGCCTCTTGGTCCTCAGTGGGGTCCGTGCTCAGTGAGGTGGAGGGAGAAGGCTTTTGCCAGATCTACACACTGCGTAGGAGTGAGCTAAGAGCGTGGTCACTTCATCTAAACATAGAGCTCTTTGTCAGTTTTCTAACTTTATATGAATGGGATCATACCGGATGTATTCTCTGAGTTTTGCTTCTTTTTTTTTTTTTTTGCGGTATGCGGGCCTCTCACTGTTGTGGCCTCTCCCGTTGCGGAGCACAGGCTCTGGCCCAGCCGCTCCGCGGCGTGTGGGATCCTCCCGGACCGGGGCACGAACCCGTGTCCCCTGCAACAGCAAGCGGACTCTCAACCACTGCGCCACCAGGGAAGCCCGTGAGTTTTGCCTCTTATATGCCAACGTTATACTCTGTTTCCTGACTGGAGTGGGAGTTACCAGTACTCACTTTTAATTATTCATTGAACTATACACATGTGCTTTATGTATTTTTCAGCATCTATACTATATTTCACAATAAAAGAAGGAAAACTGAGGGAGCCTAAGACAATTACTGTTCAATTTTGTCCTCAAGAGATAATCTAGAATGTCTTAGAAAAAGACTCTTTTAGTCTTAGGAAAAAGTGACTTGGGACTCAGCAAGAATTTTTTGTTTGTTTTTTGGAGTGTTACCCTGACAGTGGCGTCTTGATTTTACCAGGAAATCAGCTCTTTGGCAGAGGGATGATTTTTCTTTTTTTAAAAACATCTTTATTGGAGTATAATTGCTTTACAATGGTGTGTTAGTTTCTGCTTTATAACAAAGTGAATCAGCTATACATATACATATGTCCCCATATCTCCTTCCTCTTGTGTCTCCCTCCCACCCTCCCTATCCCACCCCCCTAGGTGGTCACAAAACACCGAGCTGATCTCCTTGTGCTATCCAGCTGCTTCCCACTAGCTATTTTACATTTGGTAGTGTATATATATCCATGCCACTCTCTTACTTCATCCCAGCTTCCCCTTGCCCGTCCCTGTATCCTCAAGTCCATTCTCTACGTCTGGGACTCAGCAAGAATTTTTACAAAATGTAAGGGAGCTTGGGGAAATCTTTCCACTTGGCGACATTGCCTCAGAGCTTCCCAGTTACCTTCTCTTTTCCTCCACCCAATAGCGAGCATTCGCTCAACAAACAGCAGCACTGCCCTCCCTGCCTACATCAGACACCAGCCCCTGTGCCTCCCCCAGCAAGTCCCCTAGCCTGTCTGAACTTGGTTTCTTCACATGTAAAATGATGGTGTTGCCTGCAGCTGGTGGCGGTGGCGGTGGGTGGCGTGTATGCATGTGAATGAGGTTTCAGGACCCAACTTGCCATACTTCTGATTGGGTCTGAATCTACACGTGTGGCAAAGTAACAGTGTGGAAAATGGGGGTTATAGGCTCTGTGTTGATAAACCTGAGGAAGAGTGGGGGAAAATCATTTTCCATTAGGAGACCCAGTTCAGCAACACTTCAGTATTACCTGCCTGGGCTGCCTTGTGCATTGCTCTGTGGGGAGTCCGGGTTTAATGAAGTAGGATAAACCACACAGGCACATTAGTTAGCTTCAGCACAGGCAGGATTAACTTTACACTCCATTTGCAAGAGCAAAGCTCCTCTCCTAGAGTTTGTTATAAAGGGATTTAGAATCACAGAATGATAGAGCTGGAAGAGAGCCCCTAAGACATCATCATAATCCTCCTCCATCATTTTACAGAGGGTCAAACTGAAGCCCAGAGAGCAGAAGGGTGCCCAAGGTCACCTACTGAATTAGCTGTGGAGCTCAGGTTGGAACCTGTGTCTCCTGATCCCCAGGCCTGTGTCCTCAACATTTTCTAATGGATTACTGCCCAGTTGTAACAAGGGTGGGTAACGTAGTTTTCTTGATGGCTTTGCTCCACACCCCTTCACGGGTGTGTGAACAAGCCAGGTGATGCCGGGGAGGAAGAATCCGTGTTGCATGGGTTGCATTAGGAACATTGTGAGACCTTGGATCTTTCTAGGAACTGTACTCTAGGGGCTGAAGGCAGAGAGCCCTCATAATGCCACGAGCAGCAGCAGCAGCTAACACTTGATATAACATTCACCATGTGCCAGGTTCTGTTCTATATTCTATATAAGCACCTCCTGTATTTACATTCATTCAATCTTTACAACAATCCTGCAAGATATTTATTATGTACATAGTAGCATCATCCTCATTTTACAGAGGAGGAAACTGAAGCAGAGGTTAAGTAACACACTCAGGGTCACAGATTGTGAATTGCTGAGCTGGGATCCGAAGCAAGCAATCTGGCTCCAGAGTTGGGGCTCTCCTAATCTAGCTCCATCTACCTTTCTTCCTAGTCCACCTATCTTCTGGATGCCACCCTCCAGTACACATATACT